>NW_025964112.1:26875085-29406752 GCF_023055435.1 Haliotis rufescens
CTGAAAATACAGCAACGATTCGAGCTTAATCACATGCATGACTTTTACGCCATGAGAGCTAATTTCAAATGTATCAGTTACAGAATCAAAATATTTGGTGTGTAGATGTTTTCTTAGATATCCGACACTCGTGAAAAACAAATTAGCGTAATTCCATCTAAAATCAAGACTTGAGGCCAAGAAGAAGCTGCATTTAAAATACAGCAGCGATTCGAACCTCTTCACATGCATGACTTTTACGCCATGAGAGCTAACCTCAAAAAGTATCAGTTACAAAATCAAAATATTTGGTGTGTAGATGTATTCTTAGATGTCCGACACTCCTGAAAACAAATTGGCGCAATTCCATCTTAAATCAAGGCTTCAGGCCAAGAAGAAAGCAGCACTGAAAATACAGCAACGATTCGAGCTTAATCACATGCATGACTTTTACGCCATGACAGCTAATTTCAAACGTATCAGTCACAGAATCAAAATATTTGGTGTGTAGATGTATTCTTAGATGTCCGATACTCATGAAAACAAATTGGCGTAATTCCATCTAAAATCAAGACTTGAGGCCGAGAAGAAGCTGCACTTAAAATACAGCAGCGATTCGATCCTTTTCACATGCATGACTTTTACGCCATGAGAGCTAACCTCAAAAAGTATCAGTTACAGAATCAAAATATTTGGTGTGTAGATGTATTCTTAGATATCCGACACTCGTGAAAAACAAATTGCCGGAATACTATCTGAAAGCAAGACTTGAGGCCAAGAACAAAGGAGCACTGAAAATACAGCAGAAATTCGAATTTTTCACATGCATGACTTTTCCGCCATGAGAGCTAATTTCATAAGTATCAGTCACACAATCAAAATATGTGTTGTGTAGATGTATTTTTAGATGTCCGACACTCCTGAAAACAAATTGGCGCAATTCCATCTAAAATCAAGGCTTGAGGCCAAGAAGGAAAGCAGCACTGAAAATACAGCAAAGATTCGAGCTTTTTCACATGCATGACTTTTACGCCATGACAGCTAATTTCAAATGTATCTGTCACACAATCAACACTTCTCGTGTGTAGATGTATTCTTACATGTACGACACACCTGAAAAATAATTGGCGCAATTCCATCTAAAATCAAGACATGAGGCCAAGAAGGAAAGCAGCACTGAAAATACAGCAACGATTCGAGCTTAATCACATGCATGACTTTTACGCCATGAGAGCTAATTTCAAAAGTATCAGTCACACAATCAAAATATTTGGTGTGTAGATGTATTTTTAGATGTCCGACACTCCTGAAAACAAATTGGCGCAATTCCATCTTAAATCAAGACATGAGGCCAAGAAGGAAAGCAGCACTGAAAATACAGCAACGATTCGAGCTTAATCACATGCATGACTTTTACGCCATGAGAGCTAATTTCAAATGTATCAGTTACAGAATCAAAATATTTGGTGTGTAGATGTTTTCTTAGATATCCGACACTCGTGAAAAACAAATTAGCGTAATTCCATCTAAAATCAAGACTTGAGGCCAAGAAGAAGCTGCATTTAAAATACAGCAGCGATTCGAACCTCTTCACATGCATGACTTTTACGCCATGAGAGCTAACCTCAAAAAGTATCAGTTACAAAATCAAAATATTTGGTGTGTAGATGTATTCTTAGATGTCCGACACTCCTGAAAACAAATTGGCGCAATTCCATCTTAAATCAAGGCTTCAGGCCAAGAAGAAAGCAGCACTGAAAATACAGCAACGATTCGAGCTTAATCACATGCATGACTTTTACGCCATGACAGCTAATTTCAAACGTATCAGTCACAGAATCAAAATATTTGGTGTGTAGATGTATTCTTAGATGTCCGATACTCATGAAAACAAATTGGCGTAATTCCATCTAAAATCAAGACTTGAGGCCGAGAAGAAGCTGCACTTAAAATACAGCAGCGATTCGATCCTTTTCACATGCATGACTTTTACGCCATGAGAGCTAACCTCAAAAAGTATCAGTTACAGAATCAAAATATTTGGTGTGTAGATGTATTCTTAGATATCCGACACTCGTGAAAAACAAATTGCCGGAATACTATCTGAAAGCAAGACTTGAGGCCAAGAACAAAGGAGCACTGAAAATACAGCAGAAATTCGAATTTTTCACATGCATGACTTTTCCGCCATGAGAGCTAATTTCATAAGTATCAGTCACACAATCAAAATATGTGTTGTGTAGATGTATTTTTAGATGTCCGACACTCCTGAAAACAAATTGGCGCAATTCCATCTAAAATCAAGGCTTGAGGCCAAGAAGGAAAGCAGCACTGAAAATACAGCAAAGATTCGAGCTTTTTCACATGCATGACTTTTACGCCATGACAGCTAATTTCAAATGTATCTGTCACACAATCAACACTTCTCGTGTGTAGATGTATTCTTACATGTACGACACACCTGAAAAATAATTGGCGCAATTCCATCTAAAATCAAGACATGAGGCCAAGAAGGAAAGCAGCACTGAAAATACAGCAACGATTCGAGCTTAATCACATGCATGATGTTTACGCCATGAGATCTAATTTCCAAAGTATCAGTCACACAATCAAAATATTTGGTGTGTAGATGTATTCTTAGATGTCCGACACTCATGAAAACATATTGGCGTAATTCCATCTAAAATCAAGACTTGAGGCCGAGAAGAAGCTGCACTTAAAATACAGCAGCGATTCGAACCTCTTCACATGCATGACTTTTACGCCATGAGAGCTAACCTCAAAAAGTATCAGTTACAAAATCAAAATATTTGGTGTGTAGATGTATTCTTAGATGTCCGACACTCCTGAAAACAAATTGGCGCAATTCCATCTTAAATCAAGGCTTCAGGCCAAGAAGAAAGCAGCACTGAAAATACAGCAACGATTCGAGCTTAATCACATGCATGACTTTTACGCCATGACAGCTAATTTCAAACGTATCAGTCACAGAATCAAAATATTTGGTGTGTAGATGTATTCTTAGATGTCCGATACTCATGAAAACAAATTGGCGTAATTCCATCTAAAATCAAGACTTGAGGCCGAGAAGAAGCTGCACTTAAAATACAGCAGCGATTCGATCCTTTTCACATGCATGACTTTTACGCCATGAGAGCTAACCTCAAAAAGTATCAGTTACAGAATCAAAATATTTGGTGTGTAGATGTATTCTTAGATATCCGACACTCGTGAAAAACAAATTGCCGGAATACTATCTGAAAGCAAGACTTGAGGCCAAGAACAAAGGAGCACTGAAAATACAGCAGAAATTCGAATTTTTCACATGCATGACTTTTCCGCCATGAGAGCTAATTTCATAAGTATCAGTCACACAATCAAAATATGTGTTGTGTAGATGTATTTTTAGATGTCCGACACTCCTGAAAACAAATTGGCGCAATTCCATCTAAAATCAAGGCTTGAGGCCTAGAAGGAAAGCAGCACTGAAAATACAGCAAAGATTCGAGCTTTTTCACATGCATGACTTTTACGCCATGACAGCTAATTTCAAATGTATCTGTCACACAATCAACACTTCTCGTGTGTAGATGTATTCTTACATGTACGACACACCTGAAAAATAATTGGCGCAATTCCATCTAAAATCAAGACATGAGGCCAAGAAGGAAAGCAGCACTGAAAATACAGCAACGATTCGAGCTTAATCACATGCATGACTTTTACGCCATGAGAGCTAATTTCAAAAGTATCAGTCACACAATCAAAATATTTGGTGTGTAGATGTATTTTTAGATGTCCGACACTCCTGAAAACAAATTGGCGCAATTCCATCTTAAATCAAGACATGAGGCCAAGAAGGAAAGCAGCACTGAAAATACAGCAACGATTCGAGCTTAATCACATGCATGACTTTTACGCCATGACAGCTAATTTCAAATGTATCAGTTACAGAATCAAAATATTTGGTGTGTAGATGTTTTCTTAGATATCCGACACTCGTGAAAAACAAATTAGCGTAATTCCATCTAAAATCAAGACTTGAGGCCAAGAAGAAGCTGCATTTAAAATACAGCAGCGATTCGAACCTCTTCACATGCATGACTTTTACGCCATGAGAGCTAACCTCAAAAAGTATCAGTTACAAAATCAAAATATTTGGTGTGTAGATGTATTCTTAGATGTCCGACACTCCTGAAAACAAATTGGCGCAATTCCATCTTAAATCAAGGCTTCAGGCCAAGAAGAAAGCAGCACTGAAAATACAGCAACGATTCGAGCTTAATCACATGCATGACTTTTACGCCATGACAGCTAATTTCAAACGTATCAGTCACAGAATCAAAATATTTGGTGTGTAGATGTATTCTTAGATGTCCGATACTCATGAAAACAAATTGGCGTAATTCCATCTAAAATCAAGACTTGAGGCCGAGAAGAAGCTGCACTTAAAATACAGCAGCGATTCGATCCTTTTCACATGCATGACTTTTACGCCATGAGAGCTAACCTCAAAAAGTATCAGTTACAGAATCAAAATATTTGGTGTGTAGATGTATTCTTAGATATCCGACACTCGTGAAAAACAAATTGCCGGAATACTATCTGAAAGCAAGACTTGAGGCCAAGAACAAAGGAGCACTGAAAATACAGCAGAAATTCGAATTTTTCACATGCATGACTTTTCCGCCATGAGAGCTAATTTCATAAGTATCAGTCACACAATCAAAATATGTGTTGTGTAGATGTATTTTTAGATGTCCGACACTCCTGAAAACAAATTGGCGCAATTCCATCTAAAATCAAGGCTTGAGGCCAAGAAGGAAAGCAGCACTGAAAATACAGCAAAGATTCGAGCTTTTTCACATGCATGACTTTTACGCCATGACAGCTAATTTCAAATGTATCTGTCACACAATCAACACTTCTCGTGTGTAGATGTATTCTTACATGTACGACACACCTGAAAAATAATTGGCGCAATTCCATCTAAAATCAAGACATGAGGCCAAGAAGGAAAGCAGCACTGAAAATACAGCAACGATTCGAGCTTAATCACATGCATGATGTTTACGCCATGAGATCTAATTTCAAATGTATCAGTCACACAATCAAAATATTTGGTGTGTAGATGTATTCTTAGATGTCCGACACTCATGAAAACATATTGGCGTAATTCCATCTGAAATCAAGACTTGAGGCCGAGAAGAAGCTGCACTTAAAATACAGCAGCGATTCGATCCTTTTCACATGCATGACTTTTACGCCATGACAGCTAATTTCAAACGTATCAGTCACAGAATCAAAATATTTGGTGTGTAGATGTATTCTAAGATGTCCCACACTCATCAAAAAAATAATTGGCGCAATTCCATCTTAAATCAAGGCTTGAGACTAAGAAGAAGCTGCCCTTAAAATACAGCAGCGATTCGAATTTTTCACATGCATGACTTTGACGCCATGAGAGGTAATTTTAAAGGTATTAGTCACACAATCAAAATATTTGTTGTGTAGATGTATTCTTAGATGTCCGACACTCATGAAAACAAATTGGCGTAATTCCATCTAAAATCAAGACTTGAGGCCAAGAAGAAGCTGCACTTAAAATACAGCAGCGATTCGAACCTCTTCACATGCATGACTTTTACGCCATGAGAGCTAACCTCAAAAAGTATCAGTTACAGAATCAAAATATTTGATGTGTAGATGTATCCTTAGATGTCCGACACTCGTGAAAAACAAATTGCCGCAATTCGATCTAAAATCAACACTTGAGGCCAAGAAGAAGCTGCACTGAAAATACAGCAGAAATTCGCATTTTTCACATGCATGACTTTTCCGCCATGAGAGCTAATTTCAAAAGTATCAGTCACACAATCAAAATATGTGTTGTGTAGATGTATTCTTAGATGTCCGACACTCATGAAAACAAATTGGCGCAATTCCATCTAAAATCAAGACTTGAGGCCAAGAAGAAAGCAGCACTGAAAATACAGCAGCGATTCGAACCTTTTCACATGCATGACTTTTACGCCATGAGAGCTAACCTCATAAAGTATCAGTTACAGAATCAAAATATTTGGTGTGTAGATGTATTCTTAGATATCCGACACTCATGAAAAACAAATTGGCGCAATTCCATCTGAAAGCAAGACTTGACACCAAGAAGAAGCTGCACTGAAAAAAACAGCAGCGATTCGAATTTTTCACATGCATGACTTTTACGCCATGAGAGCTAATTTCAAAAGTATCAGTCACACAATCAAAATATTTGGTGTGTAGATGTATTCTTAGATGTCCGACACTCATGAAAACAAATTGGCGCAATTCCATCTAAAATCAAGGCTTCAGGCCAAGAAGAAAGCAGCACTGAAAATACAGCAACGATTCGAGCTTAATCACATCCATGACTTTTACGCCATGACAGCTAATTTCAAACGTATCAGTCACACAATCAAAATATTTGGTGTTTAGATGTTTTCTTAGATGTCCGACACTCATGAAAACATATTGGCGTAATTCCATCTAAAATCAAGACTTGAGGCCGAGTAGAAGCTGCACTTAAAATACAACAGCGATTCGAACCTTTTCACATGCATGACTTTTATGCCATGAGAGCTAACCTCAAAAAGTATCAGTTACAGAATCAAAATATTTGGTGTGTAGATGTATTCTTAGATATCCGACACTCGTGAAAAACAAATTGCCGGAATACTATCTGAAAGCAAGACTTGAGGCCAAGAAGAAAGCAGCACTGAAAATACAGAAGAAATTCGAATTTTTCACATGCATGACTTTTACGCCATGAGAGCTAATTTCAAAAGTATCTGTCACAGAATCAAAATATTTGGTGTGTAGATGTATTTTTAGATGTCCGACACTCGTGAAAAACAAATTGGCGCAATTCCAACTGAAAGCAAGACTTGAAGCCAAGAAGAAAGCAGCACTGAAGATACAGCAGCGATTCGAGCTTTTTCACATGCATGACTTTTCCGCCATGAGAGCTAATTTCAAACGTATCAGTCACACAATCAAAATATTTGGTGTGTAGATGTATTCTTAGATGTACGACACACCTGAAAACAAATTGGCGCAATTCCATCTGAAAGCAAGACTTGAGGCCAAGAAGAAAGCAGCACTGAAAATACAGCAGAGATTCGAACTTTTCACATGCATGACTTTTACGCCATGAGAGCTAATTTTAAAGGTATTAGTCACACAATCAAAATATTTGGTGTGTAGATGTATTCTTAGATGTCCGACACTCATGAAAACAAATTAGCGTAATTCCATCTAAAATCAAGACTTGAGCCCAAGAAGAAGCTGCACTTAAAATACAGCAGCGATTCGAACCTCTTCACATGCATGACTTTTACGCCATGAGAGCTAACCTCAAAAAGTATCAGTTACAGAATCAAAATATTTGGTGTGTAGATGTATTCTTAGATGTCCGACACTCCTGAAAACAAATTGGTGCAATTCCATCTTAAATCAAGGCTTCAGGCCAAGAAGAAAGCAGCACTGAAAATACAGCAACGATTCGAGCTTAATCACATGCATGACTTTTACGCCATGACAGCTAATTTCAAACGTATCAGTCACAGAATCAAAATATGTGGTGTGTAGATGTATTCTTAGATGTCCGATACTCATGAAAACAAATTGGCGTAATTCCATCTAAAATCAAGACTTGAGGCCGAGAAGAAGCTGCACTTAAAATACAGCAGCGATTCGATCCTTTTCACATGCAAGACTTTTACGCCATGAGAGCTAACCTCAAAAAGTATCAGTTACAGAATCAAAATATTTGGTGTGTAGATGTATTCTTAGATATCCGACACTCGTGAAAAACAAATTGCCGGAATACTATCTGAAAGCAAGACTTGAGGCCAAGAACAAAGGAGCACTGAAAATACAGCAGAAATTCGAATTTTTCACATGCATGACTTTTCCGCCATGAGAGCTAATTTCATAAGTATCAGTCACACAATCAAAATATGTGTTGTGTAGATGTATTTTTAGATGTCCGACACTCCTGAAAACAAATTGGCGCAATTCCATCTAAAATCAAGGCTTGAGGCCAAGAAGGAAAGCAGCACTGAAAATACAGCAACGATTCGAGCTTTTTCACATGCATGACTTTTACGCCATGACAGCTAATTTCAAAAGTATCTGTCACACAATCAACACTTCTCGTGTGTAGATGTATTCTTACATGTACGACACACCTGAAAAATAATTGGCGCAATTCCATCTAAAATCAAGACATGAGGCCAAGAAGGAAAGCAGCACTGAAAATACAGCAACGATTCGAGCTTAATCACATGCATGACTTTTACGCCATGAGAGCTAATTTCAAAAGTATCAGTCACACAATCAAAATATTTGGTGTGTAGATGTATTTTTAGATGTCCGACACTCCTGAAAACAAATTGGCGCAATTCCATCTAAAATCAAGACATGAGGCCAAGAAGGAAAGCAGCACTGAAAATACAGCAACGATTCGAGCTTAATCACATGCATGACTTTTACGCCATGAGAGCTAATTTCAAACGTATCAGTTACAGAATCAAAATATTTGGTGTGTAGATGTTTTCTTAGATATCCGACACTCGTGAAAAACAAATTAGCGCAATTCCATCTAAAATCAAGACTTGAGGCCAAGAAGAAGCTGCACTTAAAATACAGCAGCGATTCGAACCTCTTCACATGCATGACTTTTACGCCATGAGAGCTAACCTCAAAAAGTATCAGTTACAGAATCAAAATATTTGGAGTGTAGATGTATTCTTAGATATCCGACACTCGTGAAAAACAAATTGCCGCAATTCCATCTGAAAGCAAGACTTGAGGCCAAGAAGAAAGCAGCACTGAAAATACAGCAGCGATTCGAACTTTTCACATGCATGACTTTTACGCCATGAGAGCTAATTTCAAATGTATCAGTCACACAATCAAAATATTTGGTGTGTAGATGTATTTTTAGATGTCCGACACTCCTGAAAACAAATTGGCGCAATTCCATCTAAAATCAAGACATGAGGCCAAGAAGAAAGCAGCACTGAAAATACAGCAACGATTCGAGCTTAATCACATGCATGACTTTTACGCCATGAGAGCTAATTTCAAAAGTATCAGTCACACAATCAAAATATTTGGTGTGTAGATGTATTTTTAGATGTCCGACACTCCTGAAAACAAATTGGCGCAATTCCATCTAAAATCAAGACATGAGGCCAAGAAGGAAAGCAGCACTGAAAATACAGCAACGATTCGAGCTTAATCACATGCATGACTTTTACGCCATGAGAGCTAATTTCAAATGTATCAGTTACAGAATCAAAATATTTGGTGTGTAGATGTTTTCTTAGATATCCGACACTCGTGAAAAACAAATTAGCGTAATTCCATCTAAAATCAAGACTTGAGGCCAAGAAGAAGCTGCACTTAAAATACAGCAGCGATTCGAACCTCTTCACATGCATGACTTTTACGCCATGAGAGCTAACCTCAAAAAGTATCAGTTACAAAATCAAAATATTTGGTGTGTAGATGTATTCTTAGATGTCCGACACTCCTGAAAACAAATTGGCGCAATTCCATCTTAAATCAAGGCTTCAGGCCAAGAAGAAAGCAGCACTAAAAATACAGCAACGATTCGAGCTTAATCACATGCATGACTTTTACGCCATGACAGCTAATTTCAAACGTATCAGTCACAGAATCAAAATATGTGGTGTGTAGATGTATTCTTAGATGTCCGATACTCATGAAAACAAATTGGCGTAATTCCATCTAAAATCAAGACTTGAGGCCGAGAAGAAGCTGCACTTAAAATACAGCAGCGATTCGATCCTTTTCACATGCATGACTTTTACGCCATGAGAGCTAACCTCAAAAAGTATCAGTTACAGAATCAAAATATTTGGTGTGTAGATGTATTCTTAGATATCCGACACTCGTGAAAAACAAATTGCCGGAATACTATCTGAAAGCAAGACTTGAGGCCAAGAACAAAGGAGCACTGAAGATACAGCAGAAATTCGAATTTTTCACATGCATGACTTTTCCGCCATGAGAGCTAATTTCATAAGTATCAGTCACACAATCAAAATATGTGTTGTGTAGATGTATTTTTAGATGTCCGACACTCCTGAAAACAAATTGGCGCAATTCCATCTAAAATCAAGGCTTGAGGCCAAGAAGGAAAGCAGCACTGAAAATACAGCAAAGATTCGAGCTTTTTCACATGCATGACTTTTACGCCATGACAGCTAATTTCAAAAGTATCTGTCACACAATCAACACTTCTCGTGTGTAGATGTATTCTTACATGTACGACACACCTGAAAAATAATTGGCGCAATTCCATCTAAAATCAAGACATGAGGCCAAGAAGGAAAGCAGCACTGAAAATACAGCAACGATTCGAGCTTAATCACATGCATGACTTTTACGCCATGAGAGCTAATTTCATAAGTATCAGTCACACAATCAAAATATGTGTTGTGTAGATGTATTTTTAGATGTCCGACACTCCTGAAAACAAATTGGCGCAATTCCATCTAAAATCAAGACATGAGGCCAAGAAGGAAAGCAGCACTGAAAATACAGCAACGATTCGAGCTTAATCACATGCATGACTTTTACGCCATGAGAGCTAATTTCAAACGTATCAGTTACAGAATCAAAATATTTGGTGTGTAGATGTTTTCTTAGATATCCGACACTCGTGAAAAACAAATTAGCGTAATTCCATCTAAAATCAAGACTTGAGGCCAAGAAGAAGCTGCACTTAAAATACAGCAGCGATTCGAACCTCTTCACATGCATGACTTTTACGCCATGAGAGCTAACCTCAAAAAGTATCAGTTACAGAATCAAAATATTTGGTGTGTAGATGTATTCTTAGATGTCCGACACTGGTGAAAAACAAATTGACGGAATACTATCTGAAAGCAAGACTTGAGGCCAAGAAGGAAAGCAGCACTAAAATACAGCAACGATTCGAGCTTAATCACATGCATGATGTTTACGCCATGAGATCTAATTTCCAAAGTATCAGTCACACAATCAAAATATTTGGTGTGTAGATGTATTCTTAGATGTCCGACACTCATGAAAACATATTGGCGTAATTCCATCTAAAATCAAGACTTGAGGCCGAGAAGAAGCTGCACTTAAAATACAGCAGCGATTCGATCCTTTTCACATGCATGACTTTTACGCCATGACAGCTAATTTCAAACGTATCAGTCACAGAATCAAAATATTTGGTGTGTAGATGTATTCTAAGATGTCAAACACTCATCAAAAAAATAATTGGCGCAATTCCATCTAAAATCAAGGCTTGAGACTAAGAAGAAGCTGCCCTTAAAATACAGCAGCGATTCGAATTTTTCACATGCATGACTTTGACGCCATGAGAGGTAATTTTAAAGGTATTAGTCACACAATCAAAATATTTGTTGTGTAGATGTATTCTTAGATGTCCGACACTCATGAAAACAAATTGGCGCAATTCCATCTAAAATCAAGACTTGAGGCCAAGAAGAAAGCAGCACTGAAAATACAGCAGCGATTCGAACCTTTTCACATGCATGACTTTTACGCCATGAGAGCTAACCTCAAAAAGTATCAGTTACAGAATCAAAATATTTGGTGTGTAGATGTATTCTTAGATATCCGACACTCATGAAAAACAAATTGGCGCAATTCCATCTGAAAGCAAGACTTGACACCAAGAAGAAGCTGCACTGAAAAAAACAGCAGCGATTCGAATTTTTCACATGCATGACTTTTACGCCATGAGAGCTAATTTCAAATGTATCAGTCACACAATAAAAATATTTGGTGTGTAGATGTATTCTTAGAAGTCCGACACTGATGAAAACAAATTGGCGCAATTCCATCTATAATCAAGGCTTCAGGCCAAGAAGAAAGCAGCACTGAAAATACAGCAACGATTCGAGCTTAATCACATCCATGACTTTTACGCCATGACAGCTAATTTCAAACGTATCAGTCACAGAATCAAAATATTTGGTGTGTAGATGTTTTCTTAGATGTCCGACACTCATGAAAACATATTGGCGTAATTCCATCTAAAATCAAGACTTGAGGCCGAGTAGAAGCTGCACTTAAAATACAACAGCGATTCGAACCTTTTCACATGCATGACTTTTATGCCATGAGAGCTAACCTCAAAAAGTATCAGTTACAGAATCAAAATATTTGGTGTGTAGATGTATTCTTAGATATCCGACACTCGTGAAAAACAAATTGCCGGAATACTATCTGAAAGCAAGACTTGAGGCCAAGAAGAAAGCAGCACTGAAAATACAGAAGAAATTCGAATTTTTCACATGCATGACTTTTAGGCCATGAGAGCTAATTTCAAAAGTATCTGTCACACAATCAAAATATGTGTTGTGTAGATGTATTTTTAGATGTCCGACACTCGTGAAAAACAAATTGGCGCAATTCCAACTGAAAGCAAGACTTGAAGCCAAGAAGAAAGCAGCACTGAAGATACAGCAGCGATTCGAGCTTTTTCACATGCATGACTTTTACGCCATGAGAGCTAATTTCAAACGTATCAGTCACACAATCAAAATATTTGGTGTGTAGATGTATTCTTAGATGTACGACACACCTGAAAACAAATTGGCGCAATTCCATCTGAAAGCAAGACTTGAGGCCAAGAAGAAAGCAGCACTGAAAATACAGCAGAGATTCGAACTTTTCACATGCATGACTTTTACGCCATGAGAGCTAATTTTAAAGGTATTAGTCACACAATCAAAATATTTGGTGTGTAGATGTATTCTTAGATGTCCGACACTCATGAAAACAAATTAGCGTAATTCCATCTAAAATCAAGACTTGAGCCCAAGAAGAAGCTGCACTTAAAATACAGCAGCGATTCGAACCTCTTCACATGCATGACTTTTACGCCATGAGAGCTAACCTCAAAAAGTATCAGTTACAGAATCAAAATATTTGGTGTGTAGATGTATTCTTAGATGTCCGACACTCGTGAAAAACAAATTGCCGCAATTCCATCTGAAAGCAAGAGTTGAGGCCAAGAAGAAAGCAGCACTGAAAATACAGCAGCGATTCGAACTTTTCACATGCATGACTTTTACGCCATGAGAGCTAATTTCAAATGTATCAGTCACACAATCAAAATATTTGGTGTGTAGATGTATTTTTAGATGTCCGACACTCCTGAAAACAAATTGGCGCAATTCCATCTAAAATCAAGACATGAGGCCAAGAAGGAAAGCAGCACTGAAAATACAGCAACGATTCGAGCTTAATCACATGCATGACTTTTACGCCATGAGAGCTAATTTCAAATGTATCAGTTACAGATTCAAAATATTTGGTGTGTAGATGTTTTCTTAGATATCCGACACTCGTGAAAAACAAATTAGCGTAATTCCATCTAAAATCAAGACTTGAGGCCACGAAGAAGCTGCACTTAAAATACAGCAGCGATTCGAACCTCTTCACATGCATGACTTTTACGCCATGAGAGCTAACCTCAAAAAGTATCAGTTACAAAATCAAAATATTTGGTGTGTAGATGTATTCTTAGATGTCCGACACTCCTGAAAACAAATTGGCGCAATTCCATCTTAAATCAAGGCTTCAGGCCAAGAAGAAAGCAGCACTGAAAATACAGCAACGATTCGAGCTTAATCACATGCATGACTTTTACGCCATGAGAGCTAATTTCAAATGTATCAGTCACAGAATCAAAATATGTGGTGTGTAGATGTATTCTTAGATGTCCGATACTCATGAAAACAAATTGGCGTAATTCCATCTAAAATCAAGACTTGAGGCCGAGAAGAAGCTGCACTTAAAATACAGCAGCGATTCGATCCTTTTCACATGCATGACTTTTACGCCATGAGAGCTAACCTCAAAAAGTATCAGTTACAGAATCAAAATATTTGGTGTGTAGATGTATTCTTAGATATCCGACACTCGTGAAAAACAAATTGCCGGAATACTATCTGAAAGCAAGACTTGAGGCCAAGAACAAAGGAGCACTGAAAATACAGCAGAAATTCGAATTTTTCACATGCATGACTTTTCCGCCATGAGAGCTAATTTCATAAGTATCAGTCACACAATCAAAATATGTGTTGTGTAGATGTATTTTTAGATGTCCGACACTCCTGAAAACAAATTGGCGCAATTCCATCTAAAATCAAGGCTTGAGGCCAAGAAGGAAAGCAGCACTGAAAATACAGCAAAGATTCGAGCTTTTTCACATGCATGACTTTTACGCCATGACAGCTAATTTCAAAAGTATCTGTCACACAATCAACACTTCTCGTGTGTAGATGTATTCTTACATGTACGACACACCTGAAAAATAATTGGCGCAATTCCATCTAAAATCAAGACATGAGGCCAAGAAGGAAAGCAGCACTGAAAATACAGCAACGATTCGAGCTTAATCACATGCATGACTTTTACGCCATGAGAGCTAATTTCAAAAGTATCAGTCACACAATCAAAATATTTGGTGTGTAGATGTATTTTTAGATGTCCGACACTCCTGAAAACAAATTGGCGCAATTCCATCTAAAATCAAGACATTAGGCCAAGAAGGAAAGCAGCACTGAAAATACAGCAACGATTCGAGCTTAATCACATGAATGACTTTTACGCCATGAGAGCTAATTTCAAACGTATCAGTTACAGAATCAAAATATTTGGTGTGTAGATGTTTTCTTAGATATCCGACACTCGTGAAAAACAAATTAGCGTAATTCCATCTAAAATCAAGACTTGAGGCCAAGAAGAAGCTGCACTTAAAATACAGCAGCGATTCGAACCTCTTCACATGCATGACTTTTACGCCATGAGAGCTAACCTCAAAAAGTATCAGTTACAGAATCAAAATATTTGGTGTGTAGATGTATTCTTAGATGTCCGACACTCGTGAAAAACAAATTGCCGCAATTCCATCTGAAAGCAAGACTTGAGGCCAAGAAGAAAGCAGCACTGAAAATACAGCAGCGATTCGAACTTTTCACATGCATGACTTTTACGCCATGAGAGCTAATTTCAAATGTATCAGTCACACAATCAAAATATGTGTTGTGTAGATGTATTCTTAGATGTCCGATACTCATGAAAACAAATTGGCGTAATTCCATCTAAAATCAAGACTTGAGGCCGAGAAGAAGCTGCACTTAAAATACAGCAGCGATTCGATCCTTTTCACATGCATGACTTTTACGCCATGAGAGCTAACCTCAAAAAGTATCAGTTACAGAATCAAAATATTTGGTGTGTAGATGTATTCTTAGATATCCGACACTCGTGAAAAACAAATTGCCGGAATACTATCTGAAAGCAAGACTTGAGGCCAAGAACAAAGGAGCACTGAAAATACAGCAGAAATTCGAATTTTTCACATGCATGACTTTTCCGCCATGAGAGCTAATTTCATAAGTATCAGTCACACAATCAAAATATGTGTTGTGTAGATGTATTCTTAGATGTCCGACACTCGTGAAAAACAAATTGCCGCAATTCCATCTGAAAGCAAGACTTGAGGCCAAGAAGAAAGCAGCAATGAAAATACAGCAGCGATTCGAACTTTTCACATGCATGACTTTTACGCCATGAGAGCTAATTTCAAATGTATCAGTCACACAATCAAAATATTTGGTGTGTAGATGTATTCTTAGATGTCCGACACTCCTGAAAACAAATTGGCGCAATTCCATCTAAAATCAAGACATGAGGCCAAGAAGGAAAGCAGCACTGAAAATACAGCAACGATTCGAGCTTAATCACATGCATGACTTTTACGCCATGAGAGCTAATTTCAAAAGTATCAGTCACACAATCAAAATATGTGTTGTGTAGATGTATTTTTAGATATCCGACACTCGTGAAAAACAAATTGCCGGAATACTATCTTAAAGCAAGACTTCAGGCCAAAGAAGAAAGCAGCACTGAAAATACAGCAGAGATTCGAACTTTTCACATGCATGACTTTTACGCCATGAGAGCTAATTTCAAAAGTATCAGTCACACAATCAAAATATTTGGTGTGTAGATGTATTTTTAGATGTCCGACGCTCCTGAAAACAAATTGGCGCAATTCCATCTAAAATCAAGACTTGAGGCCAAGAAGAAAGCAGCACTGAAAATACAGCAGCGATTCGAACCTTTTCACATGCATGACTTTTACGCCATGAGAGCTAACCTCAAAAAGTATCAGTTACAGAATCAAAATATATGGTGTGTAGATGTTTTCTTAGATATCCGACACTCGTGAAAAACAAATTGGCGCAATTCCATCTGAAAGCAAGACTTGAGGCCAAGAAGAAAGCAGCAATGAAAATACAGCAGCGATTCGAACTTTTCACATGCATGACTTTTACGCCATGAGAGCTTATTTCAAATGTATCAGTCACACAATCAAAATATTTGGTGTGTAGATGTATTCTTAGATGTCCGACACTCCTGAAAACAAATTGGCGCAATTCCATCTAAAATCAAGACATGAGGCCAAGAAGGAAAGCAGCACTGAAAATACAGCAACGATTCGAGCTTAATCACATGCATGACTTTTACGCCATGAGAGCTAATTTCAAAAGTATCAGTCACACAATCAAAATATGTGTTGTGTAGATGTATTTTTAGATGTCCGACACTCCTGAAAACAAATTGGCGCAATTCCATCTAAAATCAAGACATGAGGCCAAGAAGGAAAGCAGCACTGAAAATACAGCAACGATTCGAGCTTAATCACATGCATGACTTTTACGCCATGAGAGCTAATTTCAAACGTATCAGTTACAGAATCAAAATATTTGGTGTGTAGATGTTTTCTTAGATATCCGACACTCGTGAAAAACAAATTGCCGGAATACTATCTTAAAGCAAGACTTGAGGCCAAGAAGAAAGCAGCACTGAAAATACAGCAGAGATTCGAACTTTTCACATGCATGACTTTTACGCCATGAGAGCTAATTTCAAAAGTATCAGTCACACAATCAAAATATGTGTTGTGTAGATGTATTTTTAGATGTCCGACGCTCCTGAAAACAAATTGGCGCAATTCCATCTAAAATCAAGACTTGAGGCCAAGAAGAAAGCAGCACTGAAAATACAGCAGCGATTCGAACCTTTTCACATGCATGACTTTTACGCCATGAGAGCTAACCTCAAAAAGTATCAGTTACAGAATCAAAATATTTGGTGTGTAGATGTTTTCTTAGATATCCGACACTCGTGAAAAACAAATTGGCGCAATTCCATCTAAAATCAAGACATGAGTCCAAGAAGAAAGCAGCACTGAAAATATAGCAGCGATGCGAATTTTTCACATGTATGATGTTTACGCCATGAGATCTAATTTCCAAAGTATCAGTCACAGAATCAAAATATTTGTTGTGTAGATGTATTCTTAGATGTCCGAAACTCATGAAAACAAATTGGCGCAATTCCATCTTAAATCAAGGCTTCAGGCCAAGAAGAAAGCAGCACTGAAAATACAGCAACGATTCGAGCTTAATCACATGCATGACTTTTACGCCATGACAGCTAATTTCAAACGTATCAGTCACAGAATCAAAATATTTGGTGTGTAGATGTATTTTTAGATGTCCGACACTCCTGAAAACAAATTGGCGCAATTCCATCTAAAATCAAGACATGAGGCCAAGAAGGAAAGCAGCACTGAAAATACAGCAACGATTCGAGCTTAATCACATGCATGACTTTTACGCCATGAGAGCTAATTTCAAAAGTATCAGTCACACAATCAAAATATGTGTTGTGTAGATGTATTTTTAGATGTCCGACACTCCTGAAAACAAATTAGCGCAATTCCATCTAAAATCAAGACATGAGGCCAAGAAGGAAAGCAGCACTGAAAATACAGCAACGATTCGAGCTTAATCACATGCATGACTTTTACGCCATGAGAACTAATTTCAAACGTATCTGTCACACAATCAAAATATTTGGTGTGTAGATGTATTTTTAGATGTCCGACACTCATGAAAAACAAATTGGCGCAATTCCATCTGAAAGCAAGACTTGAGACCAAGAAGAAGCTGCACTGAAAAAACAGCAGCGATTCGAACCTTTTCACATGCATGACTTTTACGCCATGAGAGCTAATTTCAAATGTATCAGTCACACAATCAAAATATTTGGTGTGTAGATGTATTCTTAGATATCCGACACTCATGAAAACAAATTGGCGCAATTCCATCTAAAATCAAGACTTGAGGCCAAGAAGAAAGCAGCACTGAAAATACAGCAACGATTCGAGCTTAATCACATGCATGACTTTTACGCCATGAGAGCTAATTTCAAATGTATCAGTTACAGAATCAAAATATTTGGTGTGTAGATGTTTTCTTAGATATCCGACACTCGTGAAAAACAAATTAGCGTAATTCCATCTAAAATCAAGACTTGAGGCCAAGAAGAAGCTGCACTTAAAATACAGCAGCGATTCGAACCTCTTCACATGCATGACTTTTACGCCATGAGAGCTAACCTCAAAAAGTATCAGTTACAAAATCAAAATATTTGGTGTGTAGATGTATTCTTAGATGTCCGACACTCCTGAAAACAAATTGCCGCAATTCCATCTTAAATCAAGGCTTCAGGCCAAGAAGAAAGCAGCACTGAAAATACAGCAACGATTCGAGCTTAATCACATGCATGACTTTTACGCCATGACAGCTAATTTCAAACGTATCAGTCACAGAATCAAAATATGTGTTGTGTAGATGTATTCTTAGATGTCCGATACTCATGAAAACAAATTGGCGTAATTCCATCTAAAATCAAGACTTGAGGCCGAGAAGAAGCTGCACTTAAAATACAGCAGCGATTCGATCCTTTTCACATGCATGACTTTTACGCCATGAGAGCTAACCTCAAAAAGTATCAGTTACAGAATCAAAATATTTGGTGTGTAGATGTATTCTTAGATATCCGACACTCGTGAAAAACAAATTGCCGGAATACTATCTGAAAGCAAGACTTGAGGCCAAGAACAAAGGAGCACTGAAAATACAGCAGAAATTCGAATTTTTCACATGCATGACTTTTCCGCCATGAGAGCTAATTTCATAAGTATCAGTCACACAATCAAAATATGTGTTGTGTAGATGTATTCTTAGATGTCCGACACTCGTGAAAAACAAATTGCCGCAATTCCATCTGAAAGCAAGACTTGAGGCCAAGAAGAAAGCAGCACTGAAAATACAGCAGCGATTCGAACTTTTCACATGCATGACTTTTACGCCATGAGAGCTAATTTCAAATGTATCAGTCACACAATCAAAATATTTGGTGTGTAGATGTATTTTTAGATGTCCGACACTCCTGAAAACAAATTGGCGCAATTCCATCTAAAATCAAGACATGAGGCCAAGAAGGAAAGCAGCACTGAAAATACAGCAACGATTCGAGCTTAATCACATGCATGACTTTTACGCCATGAGAGCTAATTTCAAAAGTATCAGTCACACAATCAAAATATGTGTTGTGTAGATGTATTTTTAGATGTCCGACACTCATGAAAACAAATTGGCGCAATTCCATCTAAAATCAAGACTTGAGGCCAAGAAGAAAGCAGCACTGAAAATACAGCAGCGATTCGAACCTTTTCACATGCATGACTTTTACGCCATGAGAGCTAACCTCAAAAAGTATCAGTTACAGAATCAAAATATATGGTGTGTAGATGTTTTCTTAGATATCCGACACTCGTGAAAAACAAATTGGCGCAATTCCATCTGAAAGCAAGACTTGAGGCCAAGAAGAAAGCAGCAATGAAAATACAGCAGCGATTCGAACTTTTCACATGCATGACTTTTACGCCATGAGAGCTAATTTCAAATGTATCAGTCACACAATCAAAATATTTGGTGTGTAGATGTATTCTTAGATGTCCGACACTCCTGAAAACAAATTGGCGCAATTCCATCTAAAATCAAGACATGAGGCCAAGAAGGAAAGCAGCACTGAAAATACAGCAACGATTCGAGCTTAATCACATGCATGACTTTTACGCCATGAGAGCTAATTTCAAAAGTATCAGTCACACAATCAAAATATGTGTTGTGTAGATGTATTTTTAGATGTCCGACACTCCTGAAAACAAATTGGCGCAATTCCATCTAAAATCAAGACATGAGGCCAAGAAGGAAAGCAGCACTGAAAATACAGCAACGATTCGAGCTTAATCACATGCATGACTTTTACGCCATGAGAGCTAATTTCAAACGTATCAGTTACAGAATCAAAATATTTGGTGTGTAGATGTTTTCTTAGATATCCGACACTCGTGAAAAACAAATTGCCGGAATACTATCTTAAAGCAAGACTTGAGGCCAAGAAGAAAGCAGCACTGAAAATACAGCAGAGATTCGAACTTTTCACATGCATGACTTTTACGCCATGAGAGCTAATTTCAAAAGTATCAGTCACACAATCAAAATATTTGGTGTGTAGATGTATTTTTAGATGTCCGACGCTCCTGAAAACAAATTGGCGCAATTCCATCTAAAATCAAGACTTGAGGCCAAGAAGAAAGCAGCACTGAAAATACAGCAGCGATTCGAACCTTTTCACATGCATGACTTTTACGCCATGAGAGCTAACCTCAAAAAGTATCAGTTACAGAATCAAAATATTTGGTGTGTAGATGTTTTCTTAGATGTCCGACACTCGTGAAAAACAAATTGGCGCAATTCCATCTAAAATCAAGACATGAGTCCAAGAAGAAAGCAGCACTGAAAATATAGCAGCGATGCGAATTTTTCACATGTATGATGTTTACGCCATGAGATCTAATTTCCAAAGTATCAGTCACAGAATCAAAATATTTGTTGTGTAGATGTATTCTTAGATGTCCGAAACTCATGAAAACAAATTGGCGCAATTCCATCTAAAATCAAGGCTTCAGGCCAAGAAGAAAGCAGCACTGAAAATACAGCAACGATTCGAGCTTAATCACATGCATGACTTTTACGCCATGACAGCTAATTTCAAACGTATCAGTCACAGAATCAAAATATTTGGTGTGTAGATGTATTTTTAGATGTCCGACACTCCTGAAAACAAATTGGCGCAGTTCCATCTAAAATCAAGACATGAGGCCAAGAAGGAAAGCAGCACTGAAAATACAGCAACGATTCGAGCTTAATCACATGCATGACTTTTACGCCATGAGAGCTAATTTCAAAAGTATCAGTCACACAATCAAAATATGTGTTGTGTAGATGTATTTTTAGATGTCCGACACTCCTGAAAACAAATTGGCGCAATTCCATCTAAAATCAAGACATGAGGCCAAGAAGGAAAGCAGCACTGAAAATACAGCAACGATTCGAGCTTAATCACATGCATGACTTTTACGCCATGAGAACTAATTTCAAACGTATCTGTCACACAATCAAAATATTTGGTGTGTAGATGTATTTTTAGATGTCCGACACTCATGAAAAACAAATTGGCGCAATTCCATCTGAAAGCAAGACTTGAGACCAAGAAGAAGCTGCACTGAAAAAACAGCAGCGATTCGAACCTTTTCACATGCATGACTTTTACGCCATGAGAGCTAATTTCAAATGTATCAGTCACACAATCAAAATATTTGGTGTGTAGATGTATTCTTAGATATCCGACACTCATGAAAACAAATTGGCGCAATTCCATCTAAAATCAAGACTTGAGGCCAAGAAGAAAGCAGCACTGAAAATACAGCAACGATTCGAGCTTAATCACATGCATGACTTTTACGCCATGAGAGCTAATTTCAAATGTATCAGTTACAGAATCAAAATATTTGGTGTGTAGATGTTTTCTTAGATATCCGACACTCGTGAAAAACAAATTAGCGTAATTCCATCTAAAATCAAGACTTGAGGCCAAGAAGAAGCTGCACTTAAAATACAGCAGCGATTCGAACCTCTTCACATGCATGACTTTTACGCCATGAGAGCTAACCTCAAAAAGTATCAGTTACAAAATCAAAATATTTGGTGTGTAGATGTATTCTTAGATGTCCGACACTCCTGAAAACAAATTGCCGCAATTCCATCTTAAATCAAGGCTTCAGGCCAAGAAGAAAGCAGCACTGAAAATACAGCAACGATTCGAGCTTAATCACATGCATGACTTTTACGCCATGACAGCTAATTTCAAACGTATCAGTCACACAATCAAAATATGTGTTGTGTAGATGTATTCTTAGATGTCCGATACTCATGAAAACAAATTGGCGTAATTCCATCTAAAATCAAGACTTGAGGCCGAGAAGAAGCTGCACTTAAAATACAGCAGCGATTCGATCCTTTTCACATGCATGACTTTTACGCCATGAGAGCTAACCTCAAAAAGTATCAGTTACAGAATCAAAATATTTGGTGTGTAGATGTATTCTTAAATATCCGACACTCGTGAAAAACAAATTGCCGGAATACTATCTGAAAGCAAGACTTGAGGCCAAGAACAAAGGAGCACTGAAAATACAGCAGAAATTCGAATTTTTCACATGCATGACTTTTCCGCCATGAGAGCTAATTTCATAAGTATCAGTCACACAATCAAAATATGTGTTGTGTAGATGTATTCTTAGATGTCCGACACTCGTGAAAAACAAATTGCCGCAATTCCATCTGAAAGCAAGACTTGAGGCCAAGAAGAAAGCAGCACTGAAAATACAGCAGCGATTCGAACTTTTCACATGCATGACTTTTACGCCATGAGAGCTAATTTCAAATGTATCAGTCACACAATCAAAATATTTGGTGTGTAGATGTATTCTTAGATGTCCGACACTCCTGAAAACAAATTGGCGCAATTCCATCTAAAATCAAGACATGAGGCCAAGAAGGAAAGCAGCACTGAAAATACAGCAACGATTCGAGCTTAATCACATGCATGACTTTTACGCCATGAGAGCTAATTTCAAAAGTATCAGTCACACAATCAAAATATGTGTTGTGTAGATGTATTTTTAGATGTCCGACACTCCTGAAAACAAATTGGCGCAATTCCATCTAAAATCAAGACATGAGGCCAAGAAGGAAAGCAGCACTGAAAATACAGCAACGATTCGAGCTTAATCACATGCATGACTTTTACGCCATGAGAGCTAATTTCAAACGTATCAGTTACAGAATCAAAATATTTGGTGTGTAGATGTTTTCTTAGATATCCGACACTCGTGAAAAACAAATTGCCGGAATACTATCTTAAAGCAAGACTTGAGGCCAAGAAGAAAGCAGCACTGAAAATACAGCAGAGATTCGAACTTTTCACATGCATGACTTTTACGCCATGAGAGCTAATTTCAAAAGTATCAGTCACACAATCAAAATATTTGGTGTGTAGATGTATTTTTAGATGTCCGACGCTCCTGAAAACAAATTGGCGCAATTCCATCTAAAATCAAGACTTGAGGCCAAGAAGAAAGCAGCACTGAAAATACAGCAGCGATTCGAACCTTTTCACATGCATGACTTTTACGCCATGAGAGCTAACCTCAAAAAGTATCAGTTACAGAATCAAAATATATGGTGTGTAGATGTTTTCTTAGATATCCGACACTCGTGAAAAACAAATTGGCGCAATTCCATCTGAAAGCAAGACTTGAGGCCAAGAAGAAAGCAGCAATGAAAATACAGCAGCGATTCGAACTTTTCACATGCATGACTTTTACGCCATGAGAGCTAATTTCAAATGTATCAGTCACACAATCAAAATATTTGGTGTGTAGATGTATTCTTAGATGTCCGACACTCCTGAAAACAAATTGGCGCAATTCCATCTAAAATCAAGACATGAGGCCAAGAAGGAAAGCAGCACTGAAAATACAGCAACGATTCGAGCTTAATCACATGCATGACTTTTACGCCATGAGAGCTAATTTCAAAAGTATCAGTCACACAATCAAAATATGTGTTGTGTAGATGTATTTTTAGATGTCCGACACTCCTGAAAACAAATTGGCGCAATTCCATCTAAAATCAAGACATGAGGCCAAGAAGGAAAGCAGCACTGAAAATACAGCAACGATTCGAGCTTAATCACATGCATGACTTTTACGCCATGAGAGCTAATTTCAAACGTATCAGTTACAGAATCAAAATATTTGGTGTGTAGATGTTTTCTTAGATATCCGACACTCGTGAAAAACAAATTGCCGGAATACTATCTTAAAGCAAGACTTGAGGCCAAGAAGAAAGCAGCACTGAAAATACAGCAGAGATTCGAACTTTTCACATGCATGACTTTTACGCCATGAGAGCTAATTTCAAAAGTATCAGTCACACAATCAAAATATTTGGTGTGTAGATGTATTTTTAGATTTCCGACGCTCCTGAAAACAAATTGGCGCAATTCCATCTAAAATCAAGACTTGAGGCCAAGAAGAAAGCAGCACTGAAAATATAGCAGCGATGCGAATTTTTCACATGTATGATGTTTACGCCATGAGATCTAATTTCCAAAGTATCAGTCACAGAAACAAAATATTTGTTGTGTAGATGTATTCTTAGATGTCCGAAAATCATGAAAACAAATTGGCGCAATTCCATCTTAAATCAAGGCTTCAGGCCAAGAAGAAAACAGCACTGAAAATACAGCAACGATTCGAGCTTAATCACATGCATGACTTTTACGCCATGACAGCTAATTTCAAACGTATCAGTCACAGAATCAAAATATTTGGTGTGTAGATGTATTTTTAGATGTCCGACACTCCTGAAAACAAATTGGCGCAATTCCATCTAAAATCAAGACATGAGGCCAAGAAGGAAAGCAGCACTGAAAATACAGCAACGATTCGAGCTTAATCACATGCATGACTTTTACGCCATGAGAGCTAATTTCAAAAGTATCAGTCACACAATCAAAATATGTGTTGTGTAGATGTATTTTTAGATGTCCGACACTCCTGAAAACAAATTGGCGCAATTCCATCTAAAATCAAGACATGAGGCCAAGAAGGAAAGCAGCACTGAAAATACAGCAACGATTCGAGCTTAATCACATGCATGACTTTTACGCCATGAGAACTAATTTCAAACGTATCTGTCACACAATCAAAATATTTGGTGTGTAGATGTATTTTTAGATGTCCGACACTCATGAAAAACAAATTGGCGCAATTCCATCTGAAAGCAAGACTTGAGACCAAGAAGAAGCTGCACTGAAAAAACAGCAGCGATTCGAACCTTTTCACATGCATGACTTTTACGCCATGAGAGCTAATTTCAAAAGTATCAGTCACACAATCAAAATATTTGGTGTGTAGATGTATTCTTAGATATCCGACACTCATGAAAACAAATTGGCGCAATTCCATCTAAAATCAAGACTTGAGGCCAAGAAGAAAGCAGCACTGAAAATACAGCAGCGATTCGAACCTTTTCACATGCATGACTTTTACGCCATGAGAGCTAACCTCAAAAAGTATCAGTTAGAGAATCAAAATATTTGGTGTGTAGATGTATTCTTAGATATCCGACACTCGTGAAAAACAAATTAGCGTAATTCCATCTAAAATCAAGACTTGAGGCCAAGAAGAAGCTGCACTGAAAATACAGCAGAAATTCGAATTTTTCACATGCATGACTTTTACGCCATGAGAGCTAATTTCATAAATATCAGTCACACAATCAAAATATGTGTTGTGTAGATGTATTTTTAGATGTCCGACACTCCTGAAAACAATTTGGCGCAATTCCATCTAAAATCAAGACATGAGGCCAAGAAGGAAAGCAGCACTGAAAATACAGCAACGATTCGAGCTTAATCACATGCATGACTTTTACGCCATGAGAGCTAATTTCAAAAGTATCATTCATAGAATCAAAATATTTGGTGTAGATGTATTTATAGATGTCAGACACTCCTGAAAAGAAATTGGCGCAATTCCATGTAAACCAAGACATGAGGCCAAGAAGAAAGCAGCACTGAAAATACAGCAGCGATTCGAATTTTTCACATGCATGACTTTTACGCCATGAGAGCTAATTTCAAATGTATCAGTCACACAATCAAAATATTT
The DNA here is from genome assembly GCF_023055435.1 of Haliotis rufescens. Classification (NCBI taxonomy): domain Eukaryota; kingdom Metazoa; phylum Mollusca; class Gastropoda; order Lepetellida; family Haliotidae; genus Haliotis; species Haliotis rufescens. Next base: position 26,901,151 of record NW_025964112.1, read on the forward strand.
GGTGTGTAGATGTATTTTTAGATGTCCGACACTCGTGAAAAACAAATTGGCGCAATTCCAACTGAAAGCAAGACTTGAAGCCAAGAAGAAAGCACCACTGAAGATACAGCAGCGATTCGAGCTTTTTCACATGCATGACTTTTACGCCATGAGAGCTAATTTCAAACGTATCAGTCACACAATCAAAATATTTGGTGTGTAGATGTATTCTTAGATGTACGACACACCTGAAAACAAATTGGCGCAATTCCATCTGAAAGCAAGACTTGAGGCCAAGAAGAAAGCAGCACTGAAAATACAGCAGAGATTCGAACTTTTCACATGCATGACTTTTACGCCATGAGAGCTAATTTTAAAGGTATTAGTCACACAATCAAAATATTTGGTGTGTAGATGTATTCTTAGATGTCCGACACTCATGAAAACAAATTAGCGTAATTCCATCTAAAATCAAGACTTGAGCCCAAGAAGAAGCTGCACTTAAAATACAGCAGCGATTCGAACCTCTTCACATGCATGACTTTTACGCCATGAGAGCTAACCTCAAAAAGTATCAGTTACAGAATCAAAATATTTGGTGTGTAGATGTATTCTTAGATGTCCGACACTCGTGAAAAACAAATTGCCGCAATTCCATCTGAAAGCAAGACTTGAGGCCAAGAAGAAAGCAGCACTGAAAATACAGCAGCGATTCGAACTTTTCACATGCATGACTTTTACGCCATGAGAGCTAATTTCAAATGTATCAGTCACACAATCAAAATATTTGGTGTGTAGATGTATTTTTAGATGTCCGACACTCCTGAAAACAAATTGGCGCAATTCCATCTAAAATCAAGACATGAGGCCAAGAAGGAAAGCAGCACTGAAAATACAGCAACGATTCGAGCTTAATCACATGCATGACTTTTACGCCATGAGAGCTAATTTCAAAAGTATCAGTCACACAATCAAAATATTTGGTGTGTAGATGTATTTTTAGATGTCCGACACTCCTGAAAACAAATTGGCGCTATTCCATCTAAAATCAAGACATGAGGCCAAGAAGGAAAGCAGCACTGAAAATACAGCAACGATTCGAGCTTAATCACATGCATGACTTTTACGCCATGAGAGCTAATTTCAAATGTATCAGTTACAGAATCAAAATATTTGGTGTGTAGATGTTTTCTTAGATATCCGACACTCGTGAAAAACAAATTAGCGTAATTCCATCTAAAATCAAGACTTGAGGCCACGAAGAAGCTGCACTTAAAATACAGCAGCGATTCGAACCTCTTCACATGCATGACTTTTACGCCATGAGAGCTAACCTCAAAAAGTATCAGTTACAAAATCAAAATATTTGGTGTGTAGATGTATTCTTAGATGTCCGACACTCCTGAAAACAAATTGGCGCAATTCCATCTTAAATCAAGGCTTCAGGCCAAGAAGAAAGCAGCACTGAAAATACAGCAACGATTCGAGCTTAATCACATGCATGACTTTTACGCCATGAGAGCTAATTTCAAATGTATCAGTCACAGAATCAAAATATGTGGTGTGTAGATGTATTCTTAGATGTCCGATACTCATGAAAACAAATTGGCGTAATTCCATCTAAAATCAAGACTTGAGGCCGAGAAGAAGCTGCACTTAAAATACAGCAGCGATTCGATCCTTTTCACATGCATGACTTTTACGCCATGAGAGCTAACCTCAAAAAGTATCAGTTACAGAATCAAAATATTTGGTGTGTAGATGTATTCTTAGATATCCGACACTCGTGAAAAACAAATTGCCGGAATACTATCTGAAAGCAAGACTTGAGGCCAAGAACAAAGGAGCACTGAAAATACAGCAGAAATTCGAATTTTTCACATGCATGACTTTTACGCCATGAGAGCTAATTTCATAAGTATCAGTCACACAATCAAAATATGTGTTGTGTAGATGTATTTTTAGATGTCCGACACTCATGAAAACAAATTGGCGCAATTCCATCTAAAATCAAGGCTTGAGGCCAAGAAGGAAAGCAGCACTGAAAATACAGCAAAGATTCGAGCTTTTTCACATGCATGACTTTTACGCCATGACAGCTAATTTCAAAAGTATCTGTCACACAATCAACACTTCTCGTGTGTAGATGTATTCTTACATGTACGACACACATGAAAAATAATTGGCGCAATTCCATCTAAAATCAAGACATGAGGCCAAGAAGGAAAGCAGCACTGAAAATACAGCAACGATTCGAGCTTAATCACATGCATGACTTTTACGCCATGAGAGCTAATTTCAAAAGTATCAGTCACACAATCAAAATATTTGGTGTGTAGATGTATTTTTAGATGTCCGACACTCCTGAAAACAAATTGGCGCAATTCCATCTAAAATCAAGACATTAGGCCAAGAAGGAAAGCAGCACTGAAAATACAGCAACGATTCGAGCTTAATCACATGAATGACTTTTACGCCATGAGAGCTAATTTCAAACGTATCAGTTACAGAATCAAAATATTTGGTGTGTAGATGTTTTCTTAGATATCCGACACTCGTGAAAAACAAATTAGCGTAATTCCATCTAAAATCAAGACTTGAGGCCAAGAAGAAGCTGCACTTAAAATACAGCAGCGATTCGAACCTCTTCACATGCATGACTTTTACGCCATGAGAGCTAACCTCAAAAAGTATCAGTTACAGAATCAAAATATTTGGTGTGTAGATGTATTCTTAGATGTCCGACACTCGTGAAAAACAAATTGCCGCAATTCCATCTGAAAGCAAGACTTGAGGCCAAGAAGAAAGCAGCACTGAAAATACAGCAGCGATTCGAACTTTTCACATGCATGACTTTTACGCCATGAGAGCTAATTTCAAATGTATCAGTCACACAATCAAAATATTTGGTGTGTAGATGTATTTTTAGATGTCCGACACTCCTGAAAACAAATTGGCGCAATTCCATCTAAAATCAAGACATGAGGCCAAGAAGGAAAGCAGCACTGAAAATACAGCAACGATTCGAGCTTAATCACATGCATGACTTTTACGCCATGAGAGCTAATTTCAAAAGTATCAGTCACACAATCAAAATATTTGGTGTGTAGATGTATTTTTAGATGTCCGACACTCCTGAAAACAAATTGGCGCAATTCCATCTAAAATCAAGACATGAGGCCAAGAAGGAAAGCAGCACTGAAAATACAGCAACGATTCGAGCTTAATCACATGCATGACTTTTACGCCATGAGAGCTAATTTCAAATGTATCAGTTACAGAATCAAAATATTTGGTGTGTAGATGTTTTCTTAGATATCCGACACTCGTGAAAAACAAATTAGCGTAATTCCATCTAAAATCAAGACTTGAGGCCAAGAAGAAGCTGCACTTAAAATACAGCAGCGATTCGAACCTCTTCACATGCATGACTTTTACGCCATGAGAGCTAACCTCAAAAAGTATCAGTTACAAAATCAAAATATTTGGTGTGTAGATGTATTCTTAGATGTCCGACACTCCTGAAAACAAATTGGCGCAATTCCATCTTAAATCAAGGCTTCAGGCCAAGAAGAAAGCAGCACTGAAAATACAGCAACGATTCGAGCTTAATCACATGCATGACTTTTACGCCATGACAGCTAATTTCAAACGTATCAGTCACAGAATCAAAATATGTGTTGTGTAGATGTATTCTTAGATGTCCGATACTCATGAAAACAAATTGGCGTAATTCCATCTAAAATCAAGACTTGAGGCCGAGAAGAAGCTGCACTTAAAATACAGCAGCGATTCGATCCTTTTCACATGCATGACTTTTACGCCATGAGAGCTAACCTCAAAAAGTATCAGTTACAGAATCAAAATATTTGGTGTGTAGATGTATTCTTAGATATCCGACACTCGTGAAAAACAAATTGCCGGAATACTATCTGAAAGCAAGACTTGAGGCCAAGAACAAAGGAGCACTGAAAATACAGCAGAAATTCGAATTTTTCACATGCATGACTTTTCCGCCATGAGAGCTAATTTCATAAGTATCAGTCACACAATCAAAATATGTGTTGTGTAGATGTATTCTTAGATGTCCGACACTCGTGAAAAACAAATTGCCGCAATTCCATCTGAAAGCAAGACTTGAGGCCAAGAAGAAAGCAGCACTGAAAATACAGCAGCGATTCGAACTTTTCACATGCATGACTTTTACGCCATGAGAGCTAATTTCAAATGTATCAGTCACACAATCAAAATATTTGGTGTGTAGATGTATTCTTAGATGTCCGACACTCCTGAAAACAAATTGGCGCAATTCCATCTAAAATCAAGACATGAGGCCAAGAAGGAAAGCAGCACTGAAAATACAGCAACGATTCGAGCTTAATCACATGCATGACTTTTACGCCATGAGAGCTAATTTCAAAAGTATCAGTCACACAATCAAAATATGTGTTGTGTAGATGTATTTTTAGATGTCCGACACTCCTGAAAACAAATTGGCGCAATTCCATCTAAAATCAAGACATGAGGCCAAGAAGGAAAGCAGCACTGAAAATACAGCAACGATTCGAGCTTAATCACATGCATGACTTTTACGCCATGAGAGCTAATTTCAAACGTATCAGTTACAGAATCAAAATATTTGGTGTGTAGATGTTTTCTTAGATATCCAACACTCGTTAAAAACAAATTGCCGGAATACTATCTTAAAGCAAGACTTCAGGCCAAGAAGAAAGCAGAACTGAAAATACAGCAGAGATTCGAACTTTTCACATGCATGACTTTTACGCCATGAGAGCTAATTTCAAAAGTATCAGTCACACAATCAAAATATTTGGTGTGTAGATGTATTTTTAGATGTCCGACGCTCCTGAAAACAAATTGGCGCAATTCCATCTAAAATCAAGACTTGAGGCCAAGAAGAAAGCAGCACTGAAAATACAGCAGCGATTCGAACCTTTTCACATGCATGACTTTTACGCCATGAGAGCTAACCTCAAAAAGTATCAGTTACAGAATCAAAATATATGGTGTGTAGATGTTTTCTTAGATATCCGACACTCGTGAAAAACAAATTGGCGCAATTCCATCTGAAAGCAAGACTTGAGGCCAAGAAGAAAGCAGCAATGAAAATACAGCAGCGATTCGAACTTTTCACATGCATGACTTTTACGCCATGAGAGCTAATTTCAAATGTATCAGTCACACAATCAAAATATTTGGTGTGTAGATGTATTCTTAGATGTCCGAAACTCATGAAAACAAATTGGCGCAATTCCATCTTAAATCAAGGCTTCAGGCCAAGAAGAAAGCAGCACTGAAAATACAGCAACGATTCGAGCTTAATCACATGCATGACTTTTACGCCATGACAGCTAATTTCAAACGTATCAGTCACAGAATCAAAATATTTGGTGTGTAGATGTATTTTTAGATGTCCGACACTCCTGAAAACAAATTGGCGCAATTCCATCTAAAATCAAGACATGAGGCCAAGAAGGAAAGCAGCACTGAAAATACAGCAACGATTCGAGCTTAATCACATGCATGACTTTTACGCCATGAGAGCTAATTTCAAAAGTATCAGTCACACAATCAAAATATGTGTTGTGTAGATGTATTTTTAGATGTCCGACACTCCTGAAAACAAATTGGCGCAATTCCATCTAAAATCAAGACATGAGGCCAAGAAGGAAAGCAGCACTGAAAATACAGCAACGATTCGAGCTTAATCACATGCATGACTTTTACGCCATGAGAACTAATTTCAAACGTATCTGTCACACAATCAAAATATTTGGTGTGTAGATGTATTTTTAGATGTCCGACACTCATGAAAAACAAATTGGCGCAATTCCATCTGAAAGCAAGACTTGAGACCAAGAAGAAGCTGCACTGAAAAAACAGCAGCGATTCGAACCTTTTCACATGCATGACTTTTACGCCATGAGAGCTAATTTCAAATGTATCAGTCACACAATCAAAATATTTGGTGTGTAGATGTATTCTTAGATATCCGACACTCATGAAAACAAATTGGCGCAATTCCATCTAAAATCAAGACTTGAGGCCAAGAAGAAAGCAGCACTGAAAATACAGCAGCGATTCGAACCTTTTCACATGCATGACTTTTACGCCATGAGAGCTAACCTCAAAAAGTATCAGTTACAGAATCAAAATATTTGGTGTGTAGATGTATTCTTAGATATCCGACACTCGTGAAAAACAAATTAGCGTAATTCCATCTAAAATCAAGACTTGAGGCCAAGAAGAAGCTGCACTGAAAATACAGCAGAAATTCGAATTTTTCACATGCATGACTTTTCCGCCATGAGAGCTAATTTCATAAATATCAGTCACACAATCAAAATATGTGTTGTGTAGATGTATTTTTAGATGTCCGACACTCCTGAAAACAATTTGGCGCAATTCCATCTAAAATCAAGACATGAGGCCAAGAAGGAAAGCAGCACTGAAAATACAGCAACGATTCGAGCTTAATCACATGCATGACTTTTACGCCATGAGAGCTAATTTCAAAAGTATCATTCATAGAATCAAAATATTTGGTGTAGATGTATTTATAGATGTCAGACACTCGTGAAAAGAAATTGGCGCAATTCCATGTAAACCAAGACATGAGGCCAAGAAGAAAGCAGCACTGAAAATACAGCAGCGATTCGAATTTTTCACATGTATGATGTTTACGCCATGAGAGCTAATTTCAAATGTATCAGTCACACAATCAAAATATTTGGTGTGTAGATGTATTCTTAGATGTCCGACACTCATCAAAAACATAATTGGCGCAATTCCATCTAAAATCAAGACTTGAGGCCAAGAAGAAGCTGCACTGAAAATACAGCAGAAATTCGAATTTTTCACATGCATGACTTTTACGCCATGAGAGCTAATTTCATAAGTATCAGTCACACAATCAAAATATGTGTTGTGTAGATGTATTTTTAGATGTCCGACACTCCTGAAAACAATTTGGCGCAATTCCATCTAAAATCAAGACATGAGGCCAAGAAGGAAAGCAGCACTGAAAATACAGCAGCGATTCGAGCTTAATCACATGCATGACTTTTAAACCATGAGAGCTAATTTCAAAAGTATCAGTCACACAATCAAAATATGTGTTGTGTAGATGTATTTTTAGATGTCCGACACTCCTGAAAACAAATTGGCGCAATTCCATCTAAAATCAAGACATGAGGCCAAGAAGGAAAGCAGCACTGAAAATACAGCAACGATTCGAGCTTAATCACATGCATGAGTTTTACGCCATGAGAGCTAATTTCAAACGTATCAGTTACAAAATCAAAATATTTGGTGTGTAGATGTTTTCTTAGATATCCGACACTCGTGAAAAACAAATTGCCGGAATACTATCTGAAAGCAAGACTTGAGGCCAAGAAGAAAGCAGCACTGAAAATACAGCAGCGATTCGAATTTTTCACATGTATGATGTTTACGCCATGAGAGCTAATTTCAAAAGTATCAGTCACAGAATCAAAATATTTGGTGTGTAGATGTATTCTTAGATGTTCGACACTCCTGAAATTAAATTGGCGCAATTCCATCTAAAATCAAGACATGAGGCCAAGAAGAAAGCAGCACTGAAAATACAGCAGCGATTCGAATTTTTCACTTGTATGATGTTTACGCCATGAGAGCTAATTTCAAACGTATCAGTCACACAATCAAAATATTTGGTGTGTAGATGTATTCTTAGATGTCCGACACTCATGAAAACAAATTGGCGCAATTCCATCTAAAATCAAGGCTTGAGGCCAAGAAGAAAGCAGCACTGAAAATACAGGAACGATTCGAGCTTAATCACATGCATGACTTTTACGCCATGACAGCTAATTTCAAACGTATCAGTCACAGAATCAAAATATTTGGTGTGTAGATGTATTCTTAGATGTCCGACACTCATGAAAACATATTGGCGTAATTCCATCTAAAATCGAGACTTGAGGCCGAGAAGAAGCTGCACTTAAAATACAGCAGCGATTCGAACCTTTTCACATGCATGACTTTTACGCCATGAGAGCTAACCTCAAAAAGTATCAGTTACAGAATCAAAATATTTGGTGTGTAGATGTATTCTTAGATATCCGACACTCGTGAAAAACAAATTGCCGGAATACTATCTGAAAGCAAGACTTGAGGCCAAGAAGAAAGCAGCACTGAAAATACAGAAGAAATTCGAATTTTTCACATGCCTGACTTTCACGCCATGAGAGCTAATTTCAAAAGTATCTGTCACACGATCAAAATATTTGGTGTGTAGATGTATTTTTAGATGTCCGACACTCGTGAAAAACAAATTGGCGCAATTCCAACTGAAAGCAAGACTTGAAGCCAAGAAGAAAGCAGCACTGAAGATACAGCAGCGATTCGAGCTTTTTCACATGCATGACTTTTACGCCATGAGAGCTCATTTTAAACGTATCAGTCACAGAATCAAAATAATTGGTGTGTGGATGTATTCTAAGATATCCGACACTCATCAAAAACATAATTGGCGCAATTCCATCTAAAATCAAGACTTGAGGCCAAGAAGAAGCTGCACTTAAAATACAGCAGAAATTCGAGCTTTTTCACATGCATGACTTTTACGCCATGAGAGCTATTTCATAAGTATCAGTCACACAATCAAAATATGTGCTGTGTAGATGTATTTTTAGATGTCCGACACTCCTGAAAACAATTTGGCGCAATTCCATCTAAAATCAAGACATGAGGCCAAGAAGGAAAGCAGCACTGAAAATACAGCAACGATTCGAGCTTAATCACATGCATGACTTTTACGCCATGAGAGCTAATTTCAAAAGTATCAGTCACACAATCAAAATATGTGTTGTGTAGATGTATTTTTAGATGTCCGACACTCCTGAAAACAAATTGGCGCAATTCCATCTAAAATCAAGACATGAGGCCAAGAAGGAAAGCAGCACTGAAAATACAGCAACGATTCGAGCTTAATCACATGCATGACTTTTAAGCGATGAGAGCTAATTTCAAACGTATCAGTTACAAAATCAAAATATTTGGTGTGTAGATGTTTTCTTAGATATCCGACACTCGTGAAAAACAAATTGCCGGAATACTATCTGAAAGCAAGACTTCAGGCCAAAAAGAAAGCAGCACTGAAAATACAGCAGAGATTCGAACTTTTCACATGCATGACTTTTACGCCATGAGAGCTAATTTCAAAAGTATCAGTCACACAATCAAAATATTTGGTGTGTAGATGTATTTTTAGATGTCCGACGCTCCTGAAAACAAATTGGCGCAATTCCATCTAAAATCAAGACTTGAGGCCAAGAAGAAAGCAGCACTGAAAATACAGCAGCGATTCGAACCTTTTCACATGCATGACTTTTACGCCATGAGATCTAACCTCAAAAAGTATCAGTTACAGAATCAAAATATTTGGTGTGTAGATGTTTTCTTAGATATCCGACACTCGTGAAAAACAAATTGCCGGAATACTATCTGAAAGCAAGACTTGAGGCCAAGAAGAAAGCAGCACTGAAAATACAGCAGAGATTCGAACTTTTCACATGCATGACTTTTCCGCCATGAGAGCTAATTTTAAACGTATCTGTCACACAATCAAAATATTTGTTGTGTAGATGTATTCTTAGATGTCCGACACTCCTGAAAACAAATTGGCGCAATTCCATCTAAAATGAAGACATGAGGCCAAGAGGAAAGCAGCACTGAAAATATAGCAGCGATTCGAATTTTTCACATGTATGATGTTTACGCCATGAGATCTAATTTCCAAAGTATCAGTCACACAATAAAAATATTTGGTGTGTAGATGTATTCTTAGATGTCCGACACTCATGAAAACAAATTTGCGCAATTCCATCTAAAATCAAGGCTCCAGGCCAAGAAGAAAGCAGCACTGAAAATACAGCAACGATTCGAGCTTAATCACATCCATGACTTTTACGCCATGACAGCTAATTTCAAACGTATCATTCACAGAATCAAAATATTTGGTGTGTAGATGTATTCTTAGATGTCCGACACTCATGAAAACATATTGGCGTAATTCCATCTAAAATCGAGACTTGAGGCCGAGTAGAAGCTGCACTTAAAATACAACAGCGATTCGAACCTTTTCACATGCATGACTTTTATGCCATGAGAGCTAACCTCAAAAAGTATCAGTTACAGAATCAAAATATTTGGTGTGTAGATGTATTCTTAGATATCCGACACTGGTGAAAAACAAATTGCCGGAATACTATCTGAAAGCAAGACTTCAGGCCAAGAAGAAAGCAGCACTGAAAATACAGAAGAAATTCGAATTGTTCACATGCATGACTTTCACGCCATGAGAGCTAATTTCAAAAGTATCTGTCACACAATCAAAATATTTTGTGTGTAGATGTACTTTTAGATGTCCGACACTCGTGTAAATCAAATTGGCGCAATTCCAACTGAAAGGAAGACTTGAAGCCAAGAAGAAAGCAGCACTGAAGATACAGCAGCGATTCGAGCTTTTTCACATGCATGACTTTTCCGCCATGAGAGCTCATTTTAAACGTATCAGTCACACAATCAAAATATTTGGTGTGTAGATGTATTCTAAGATATCCGACACTCATCAAAAAAATAATTGGCGCAATTCCATCTAAAATCAAGACTTGAGACTAAGAAGAAGCTGCACTTAAAATACAGCAGCGATTCGAATTTTTCACATGCATGACTTTTACGCTATGAGAGGTAAATTTAAAGGTATTAGTCACACAATCAAACTATTTGGTGTGTAGATGTATTCTTAGATGTCCGACACTCATGAAAACAAATTGGCGTAATTCCATCTGAAAGCAAGACTTGAGGCCAAGAAGAAAGCAGCACTGAAAATACAGCAGCGATTCGAACTTTTCACATGCATGACTTTTACGCCATGAGAGCTAATTTCAAACGTATCAGTCACACAATCAAAATATTTGGTGTGTAGATGTATTCTTAGATGTCCGACACTCATCAAAAACATAATTGGCGCAATTCCATCTAAAATCAAGACTTGAGGCCAAGAAGAAGCTGCACTGAAAATACAGGAGAAATTCGAATTTTTCACATGCATGACTTTTCCGCCATGAGAGTTAATTTCAAAAGTATCAGTCACACAATCAAAATATGTGTTGTGTAGATGTATTTTTAGATGTCCGACACTCGTGAAAACAAATTGGCGCAATTCCATCTCAAATCAAGACTTGAGACCAAGAAGAAAGCAGCACTGAAAATACAGCAGCGATTCGAACTTTTCACATGCATGACTTTACGCCATGAGAACTAATTTCAAAAGTATCAGTCACACAATCAAAATATTTGGTGTGTAGATGTATTTTTAGATGTCCGACACTCATCAAAAACATAATTGGCGCAATTCCATCTAAAATCAAGACATGAGGCCAAGAAGAAAGCAGCACTGAAAATACAGCAGCGATTCGAGCTTAATAAAATGCATGACTTTTCCGCCATGACAGCTAATTTCAAATGTATCAGTGACAGAATCAAAATATTTGGTGTGTAGACGTATTCTTAGATGTCCGACACTCATGAAAACATATTGGCGTAATTCCATCTAAAATCAAGACTTGAGGCCAAGAAGAAGCTGCACTTCAAATACAGCAGCGATTCGAACCTTTTCACATGCATGACTTTTATACCATGAGAGCTAACCTCAAAAAGTATCAGTTACAGAATCAAAATATTTGGTGTGTAGATGTATTCTTAGATATCCGACACTCGTGAAAAACAAATTGCCGGAATACTATCTGAAAGCAAGACTTGAGGCCAAGAAGAAAGCAGCACTGAAAATACAGCAGAGATTCGAACTTTTCACATGCATGACTTTTCCGCCATGAGAGCTAATTTTAAACGTATCTGTCACACAATCAAAATATTTGTTGTGTAGATGTATTCTTAGATGTCCGACACTCCTGAAAACAAATTGGCGCAATTCCATCTAAAATGAAGACATGAGGCCAAGAGGAAAGCAGCACTGAAAATATAGCAGCGATTCGAATTTTTCACATGTATGATGTTTACGCCATGAGATCTAATTTCCAAAGTATCAGTCACACAATAAAAATATTTGGTGTGTAGATGTATTCTTAGATGTCCGACACTCATGAAAACAAATTTGCGCAATTCCATCTAAAATCAAGGCTCCAGGCCAAGAAGAAAGCAGCACTGAAAATACAGCAACGATTCGAGCTTAATCACATCCATGACTTTTACGCCATGACAGCTAATTTCAAACGTATCATTCACAGAATCAAAATATTTGGTGTGTAGATGTATTCTTAGATGTCCGACACTCATGAAAACATATTGGCGTAATTCCATCTAAAATCGAGACTTGAGGCCGAGTAGAAGCTGCACTTAAAATACAACAGCGATTCGAACCTTTTCACATGCATGACTTTTATGCCATGAGAGCTAACCTCAAAAAGTATCAGTTACAGAATCAAAATATTTGGTGTGTAGATGTATTCTTAGATATCCGACACTGGTGAAAAACAAATTGCCGGAATACTATCTGAAAGCAAGACTTCAGGCCAAGAAGAAAGCAGCACTGAAAATACAGAAGAAATTCGAATTGTTCACATGCATGACTTTCACGCCATGAGAGCTAATTTCAAAAGTATCTGTCACACAATCAAAATATTTTGTGTGTAGATGTACTTTTAGATGTCCGACACTCGTGTAAATCAAATTGGCGCAATTCCAACTGAAAGGAAGACTTGAAGCCAAGAAGAAAGCAGCACTGAAGATACAGCAGCGATTCGAGCTTTTTCACATGCATGACTTTTCCGCCATGAGAGCTCATTTTAAACGTATCAGTCACACAATCAAAATATTTGGTGTGTAGATGTATTCTAAGATATCCGACACTCATCAAAAAAATAATTGGCGCAATTCCATCTAAAATCAAGACTTGAGACTAAGAAGAAGCTGCACTTAAAATACAGCAGCGATTCGAATTTTTCACATGCATGACTTTTACGCTATGAGAGGTAAATTTAAAGGTATTAGTCACACAATCAAACTATTTGGTGTGTAGATGTATTCTTAGATGTCCGACACTCATGAAAACAAATTGGCGTAATTCCATCTGAAAGCAAGACTTGAGGCCAAGAAGAAAGCAGCACTGAAGATACAGCAGCGATTCGAGCTTTTTCACATGCATGACTTTTCCGCCATGAGAGCTCATTTTAAACGTATCAGTCACACAATCAAAATATTTGGTGTGTAGATGTATTCTAAGATATCCGACACTCATCAAAAAAATAATTGGCGCAATTCCATCTAAAATCAAGACTTGAGACTAAGAAGAAGCTGCACTTAAAATACAGCAGCGATTCGAATTTTTCACATGCATGACTTTTACGCTATGAGAGGTAAATTTAAAGGTATTAGTCACACAATCAAACTATTTGGTGTGTAGATGTATTCTTAGATGTCCGACACTCATGAAAACAAATTGGCGTAATTCCATCTGAAAGCAAGACTTGAGGCCAAGAAGAAAGCAGCACTGAAAATACAGCAGCGATTCGAACTTTTCACATGCATGACTTTTACGCCATGAGAGCTAATTTCAAACGTATCAGTCACACAATCAAAATATTTGGTGTGTAGATGTATTCTTAGATGTCCGACACTCATCAAAAACATAATTGGCGCAATTCCATCTAAAATCAAGACTTGAGGCCAAGAAGAAGCTGCACTGAAAATACAGGAGAAATTCGAATTTTTCACATGCATGACTTTTCCGCCATGAGAGTTAATTTCAAAAGTATCAGTCACACAATCAAAATATGTGTTGTGTAGATGTATTTTTAGATGTCCGACACTCGTGAAAACAAATTGGCGCAATTCCATCTCAAATCAAGACTTGAGACCAAGAAGAAAGCAGCACTGAAAATACAGCAGCGATTCGAACTTTTCACATGCATGACTTTACGCCATGAGAACTAATTTCAAAAGTATCAGTCACACAATCAAAATATTTGGTGTGTAGATGTATTTTTAGATGTCCGACACTCATCAAAAACATAATTGGCGCAATTCCATCTAAAATCAAGACATGAGGCCAAGAAGAAAGCAGCACTGAAAATACAGCAGCGATTCGAGCTTAATAAAATGCATGACTTTTCCGCCATGACAGCTAATTTCAAATGTATCAGTGACAGAATCAAAATATTTGATGTGTAGACGTATTCTTAGATGTCCGACACTCATGAAAACATATTGGCGTAATTCCATCTAAAATCAAGACTTGAGGCCAAGAAGAAGCTGCACTTCAAATACAGCAGCGATTCGAACCTTTTCACATGCATGACTTTTATACCATGAGAGCTAACCTCAAAAAGTATCAGTTACAGAATCAAAATATTTGGTGTGTAGATGTATTCTTAGATATCCGACACTCGTGAAAAACAAATTGCCGGAATACTATCTGAAAGCAAGACTTGAGGCCAAGAAGAAAGCAGCACTGAAAATACAGCAGAGATTCGAACTTTTCACATGCATGACTTTTCCGCCATGAGAGCTAATTTTAAACGTATCTGTCACACAATCAAAATATTTGTTGTGTAGATGTATTCTTAGATGTCCGACACTCCTGAAAACAAATTGGCGCAATTCCATCTAAAATGAAGACATGAGGCCAAGAGGAAAGCAGCACTGAAAATATAGCAGCGATTCGAATTTTTCACATGTATGATGTTTACGCCATGAGATCTAATTTCCAAAGTATCAGTCACACAATAAAAATATTTGGTGTGTAGATGTATTCTTAGATGTCCGACACTCATGAAAACAAATTGGCGCAATTCCATCTAAAATCAAGGCTCCAGGCCAAGAAGAAAGCAGCACTGAAAATACAGCAACGATTCGAGCTTAATCACATCCATGACTTTTACGCCATGACAGCTAATTTCAAACGTATCATTCACAGAATCAAAATATTTGGTGTGTAGATGTATTCTTAGATGTCCGACACTCATGAAAACATATTGGCGTAATTCCATCTAAAATCGAGACTTGAGGCCGAGTAGAAGCTGCACTTAAAATACAACAGCGATTCGAACCTTTTCACATGCATGACTTTTATGCCATGAGAGCTAACCTCAAAAAGTATCAGTTACAGAATCAAAATATTTGGTGTGTAGATGTATTCTTAGATATCCGACACTGGTGAAAAACAAATTGCCGGAATACTATCTGAAAGCAAGACTTCAGGCCAAGAAGAAAGCAGCACTGAAAATACAGAAGAAATTCGAATTGTTCACATGCATGACTTTCACGCCATGAGAGCTAATTTCAAAAGTATCTGTCACACAATCAAAATATTTTGTGTGTAGATGTACTTTTAGATGTCCGACACTCGTGTAAATCAAATTGGCGCAATTCCAACTGAAAGGAAGACTTGAAGCCAAGAAGAAAGCAGCACTGAAGATACAGCAGCGATTCGAGCTTTTTCACATGCATGACTTTTCCGCCATGAGAGCTCATTTTAAACGTATCAGTCACACAATCAAAATATTTGGTGTGTAGATGTATTCTAAGATATCCGACACTCATCAAAAAAATAATTGGCGCAATTCCATCTAAAATCAAGACTTGAGACTAAGAAGAAGCTGCACTTAAAATACAGCAGCGATTCGAATTTTTCACATGCATGACTTTTACGCTATGAGAGGTAAATTTAAAGGTATTAGTCACACAATCAAACTATTTGGTGTGTAGATGTATTCTTAGATGTCCGACACTCATGAAAACAAATTGGCGTAATTCCATCTGAAAGCAAGACTTGAGGCCAAGAAGAAAGCAGCACTGAAAATACAGCAGCGATTCGAACTTTTCACATGCATGACTTTTACGCCATGAGAGCTAATTTCAAACGTATCAGTCACACAATCAAAATATTTGGTGTGTAGATGTATTCTTAGATGTCCGACACTCATCAAAAACATAATTGGCGCAATTCCATCTAAAATCAAGACTTGAGGCCAAGAAGAAGCTGCACTGAAAATACAGGAGAAATTCGAATTTTTCACATGCATGACTTTTCCGCCATGAGAGTTAATTTCAAAAGTATCAGTCACACAATCAAAATATGTGTTGTGTAGATGTATGTTTAGATGTCCGACACTCGTGAAAACAAATTGGCGCAATTCCATCTCAAATCAAGACTTGAGACCAAGAAGAAAGCAGCACTGAAAATACAGCAGCGATTCGAACTTTTCACATGCATGACTTTACGCCATGAGAACTAATTTCAAAAGTATCAGTCACACAATCAAAATATTTGGTGTGTAGATGTATTTTTAGATGTCCGACACTCATCAAAAACATAATTGGCGCAATTCCATCTAAAATCAAGACATGAGGCCAAGAAGAAAGCAGCACTGAAAATACAGCAGCGATTCGAGCTTAATAAAATGCATGACTTTTCCGCCATGACAGCTAATTTCAAATGTATCAGTGACAGAATCAAAATATTTGGTGTGTAGACGTATTCTTAGATGTCCGACACTCATGAAAACATATTGGCGTAATTCCATCTAAAATCAAGACTTGAGGCCAAGAAGAAGCTGCACTTCAAATACAGCAGCGATTCGAACCTTTTCACATGCATGACTTTTATACCATGAGAGCTAACCTCAAAAAGTATCAGTTACAGAATCAAAATATTTGGTGTGTAGATGTATTCTTAGATATCCGACACTCGTGAAAAACAAATTGCCGGAATACTATCTGAAAGCAAGACTTGAGGCCAAGAAGAAAGCAGCACTGAAAATACAGAAGAAATTCGAATTTTTCACATGCATGACTTTTACGCCATGAGAGCTAAGTTCAAACGTATCTGTCACACAACCAAAATATTTGGTGTGTAGATGTATTTTTCGATGTCCGACACTCCTGAAAACAAATTGGCGCAATTCCATGTAAATCAAGACATGAGGCAAAGAAGAAAGCAGCACTGAAAATACAGCAGCGATTCGAATTTTTCACATGCATGACTTTACGCCATGAGAACTAATTTCAAAAGTATCAGTCACACAATCAAAATATTTGGTGTGTAGATGTATTTTTAGATGTCCGACACTCATCAAAAACATAATTGGCGCAATTCCATCTAAAATCAAGACATGAGGCCAAGAAGAAAGCAGCACTGAAAATACAGCAGCGATTCGAGCTTAATAAAATGCATGACTTTTCCGCCATGACAGCTAATTTCAAATGTATCAGTGACAGAATCAAAATATTTGGTGTGTAGACGTATTCTTAGATGTCCGACACTCATGAAAACATATTGGCGTAATTCCATCTAAAATCAAGACTTGAGGCCAAGAAGAAGCTGCACTTCAAATACAGCAGCGATTCGAACCTTTTCACATGCATGACTTTTATACCATGAGAGCTAACCTCAAAAAGTATCAGTTACAGAATCAAAATATTTGGTGTGTAGATGTATTCTTAGATATCCGACACTCGTGAAAAACAAATTGCCGGAATACTATCTGGAAGCAAGACTTGAGGCCAAGAAGAAAGCAGCACTGAAAATACAGAAGAAATTCGAATTTTTCACATGCATGACTTTTACGCCATGAGAGCTAAGTTCAAACGTATCTGTCACACAACCAAAATGATTGGTGTGTAGATGTATTTTTCGATGTCCGACACTCCTGAAAACAAATTGGCGCAATTCCATGTAAATCAAGACATGAGGCAAAGAAGAAAGCAGCACTGAAAATACAGCAGCGATTCGAATTTTTCACATGTATGATGTTTACGCCATGAGAGCTAATCTCAAAAGTATCAGTCACACAATCAAAATATTTGGTGTGTAGATGTATTCTTAGATGTCCGACACTCATGAAAACAAATTGGCGCAATTCCATCTAAAATCAAGACATGAGGCCAAGAAGGAAAGCAGCACTGAAAATACAGCAACGATTCGAGCTTAATCACATGAATGACTTTTACGCCATGAGAGCTAATTTCAAAAGTATCAGTCACAGAATCAAAATATGTGTTGTGTAGATGTATTTTTAGATGTCCGACACTCCTGAAAACAAATTGTCGCAATTCCATCTGAAAGCAAGACTTGAGACCAAGAAGAAAGTAGCACTGAAAATACAGCAGAGGTCGAACTTTTCACGTGCATGACCTTTCCGCCATGAGAGCTAATTTCAAAAGTTTCAGTGACACAATCAAAATATTTAGTGTGTAGATGTATTTTTAGATGTCCGACACTCGTGAAAAACAAATTGGCGCAATTCCATGTAAATCAAGACATAAGGCCAGGAAGAAAGCAGCACTGAAAATAGAGAAGAAATTCGAATTTTTCACATGCATGACTTTCACGCCATGAGAGCTAATTTCAAAAGTATCTGTCACACAATCAAAATATTTGGTGTGTAGATGTATTTTTAGATGTCCGACACTCGTGTAAATCAAATTGGCGCAATTCCAACTGAAAGGAAGACTTGAAGCCAAGAAGAAAGCAGCACTGAAGATACAGCAGCGATTCGAGCTTTTTCACATGCATGACTTTTACGCCATGACAGCTAATTTTAAACGTGTCAGTCACAGAATCAAAATATTTGGTGTGTAGATGTATTCTAAGATATCCGACACTCATGAAAAAAATAATTGGCGCAATTCCATCTAAAATCAAGACTTGAGACTAAGAAGAAGCTGCACTTAAAATACAGCAGCGATTCGAATTTTTCACATGCATGACTTTGACGCCATGAGAGGTAATTTTAAAGGTATTAGTCACACAATCAAAATATTAGGTGTGTAGGTGTATTCTTAGATGTCCGACACTCATGAAAACAAATTGGCGCAATTCCATCTAAAATCAAGACATGAGGCCAAGAATGAATGCAGCACTGAAAATACAGCAACGATTCGAGCTTAATCACATGAATGACTTTTACGCCATGAGAGCTAATTTCAAAAGTATCAGTCACACAATCAAAATATGTGTTGTGTAGATGTACTTTTAGATGTCCGACACTCCTGAAAACAAATTGGCGCAATTCCATCTAAAATCAAGACATGAGGCCAAGAATGAATGCAGCACTGAAAATACAGCAACGATTCGAGCTTAATCACATGCATGACTTTTACGCCATGACAGCTAATTTCAAACGTATCAGTGACAGAATCAAAATATTTGGTGTGTAGATGTATTCTTAGATGTCCGACACTCATGAAAACAAATTGGACCAATTCCATCTAAAATCAAGACTTCAGACTAAGAAGAAAGCAGCACTGAAAATACAGCAACGATTTGAACCTTTTCCCATGCATGACTTTTACGCCATGAGAGCTAACCTCAAAAAGTATCAGTTACAGAATCAAAATATTTGGTGTGTAGATGTTTTCTTAGATATCCGACACTGGTGAAAAACAAATTGCCGGAATACTATCTGAAAGCAAGACTTCAGGCCAAGAAGAAAGCAGCACTGAAAATTCAGCAACGATTCGAACTTTTCACATGCATGACTTTTACACCATGAGAGCTAATTTCAAAAGTATCAGTCACAGAATCAAAATATTTGGTGTGTAGATGTATTTTTAGATGTCCGACACTCCGGAAAAGAAATTGGCGCAATTCCATGTAAATCAAGACATGAGGCCAAGAAGAAAGCAGCACTGAAAATACAGCAGCGATTCGAACTTTTCACATGTATCATGTTTACGCCATGAGAGCTAATTTCCAAAGTATCAGTCACGCAATCAAAATATTTGGTGTGTAGATGTATTCTTAGATGTCCGACACTCATGAAAACAAATTGGCGCAATTCCATCTAAAATCAAGACATGTGGCCAAGAAGAAAGCAGCACTGAAAATACAGCAGCGATTCGAATTTTTCACATGTATGATGTTTGCGCCATGAGAGCTAATTTCAAAAGTATCAGTCACACAATCAAAATATTTGGTGTGTAGATGTATTCTTAGATATCCGACACTCGTGAAAAAGAAATTGCCGGAATACTATCTGAAAGCAAGACTTGAGGCCAAGAAGAAAGCAGCACTGAAAATACAGCAGAGATTCGAACTTTTCACATCCATGACTTTTACGCCATGAGAGCTAATTGGCGCAATTCCATCTAAAATCAAGACTTGAGACTAAGAAGAAGCTGCACTTAAAATACAGCAGCGATTCGAATTTTTCACATGCATGACTTTTACGCCATGAGAGGTAATTTTAAAGGTATTAGTCACACAATCAAAACATTTGGTGTGTAGATGTATTCTTAGATGTCCAACACTCATGAAAACAAATTGGCGCAATTCCATCTAAAATCAAGACATGAGGCCAAGAAGGAAAGCAGCACTGAAAATACAGCAACGATTCGAGCTAAATCACATGAATGACTTTTACGCCATGAGAGCTAATTTCAAAAGTATCAGTCACACAATCAAAATATGTGTTGTGTAGATGTACTTTTAGGTGTCCGACACTCCTGAAAACAAATTGGCGCAATTCCATCTAAAATCAAGACATGAGGCCAAGAATGAATGCAGCACTGAAAATACAGCAACGATTCGAGCTTAATCACATGCATGACTTTTACGCCATGACAGCTAATTTCAAACGTATCAGTGACAGAATCAAAATATTTGGTGTGTAGATGTATTCTTAGATGTCCGACACTCATGAAAACAAATTGGACCAATTCCATCTAAAATCAAGACTTCAGACTAAGAAGAAAGCAGCACTGAAAATACAGCAACGATTTGAACCTTTTCCCATGCATGACTTTTACGCCATGAGAGCTAACCTCAAAAAGTATCAGTTACAGAATCAAAATATTTGGTGTGTAGATGTTTTCTTAGATATCCGACACTGGTGAAAAACAAATTGCCGGAATACTATCTGAAAGCAAGACTTGAGGCCAAGAAGAAAGCAGCACTGAAAATTCAGCAACGATTCGAACTTTTCACATGCATGACTTTTACACCATGAGAGCTAATTTCAAAAGTATCAGTCACAGAATCAAAATATTTGGTGTGTAGATGTATTTTTAGATGTCCGACACTCCGGAAAAGAAATTGGCGCAATTCCATGTAAATCAAGACATGAGGCCAAGAAGAAAGCAGCACTGAAAATACAGCAGCGATTCGAACTTTTCACATGTATCATGTTTACGCCATGAGAGCTAATTTCCAAAGTATCAGTCACGCAATCAAAATATTTGGTGTGTAGATGTATTCTTAGATGTCCGACACTCATGAAAACAAATTGGCGCAATTCCATCTAAAATCAAGACATGTGGCCAAGAAGAAAGCAGCACTGAAAATACAGCAGCGATTCGAATTTTTCACATGTATGATGTTTGCGCCATGAGAGCTAATTTCAAAAGTATCAGTCACACAATCAAAATATTTGGTGTGTAGATGTATTCTTAGATATCCGACACTCGTGAAAAAGAAATTGCCGGAATACTATCTGAAAGCAAGACTTGAGGCCAAGAAGAAAGCAGCACTGAAAATACAGCAGAGATTCGAACTTTTCACATCCATGACTTTTACGCCATGAGAGCTAATTGGCGCAATTCCATCTAAAATCAAGACTTGAGACTAAGAAGAAGCTGCACTTAAAATACAGCAGCGATTCGAATTTTTCACATGCATGACTTTTACGCCATGAGAGGTAATTTTAAAGGTATTAGTCACACAATCAAAACATTTGGTGTGTAGATGTATTCTTAGATGTCCAACACTCATGAAAACAAATTGGCGCAATTCCATCTAAAATCAAGACATGAGGCCAAGAAGGAAAGCAGCACTGAAAATACAGCAACGATTCGAGCTAAATCACATGAATGACTTTTACGCCATGAGAGCTAATTTCAAAAGTATCAGTCACACAATCAAAATATGTGTTGTGTAGATGTACTTTTAGGTGTCCGACACTCCTGAAAACAAATTGGCGCAATTCCATCTAAAATCAAGACATGAGGCCAAGAATGAATGCAGCACTGAAAATACAGCAACGATTCGAGCTTAATCACATGCATTACTTTTACGCCATGACAGCTAATTTCAAACGTATCAGTGACAGAATCAAAATATTTGGTGTGTAGATGTATTCTTAGATGTCCGACACTCATGAAAACAAATTGGACCAATTCCATCTAAAATCAAGACTTCAGACTAAGAAGAAAGCAGCACTGAAAATACAGCAACGATTTGAACCTTTTCCCATGCATGACTTTTACGCCATGAGAGCTAACCTCAAAAAGTATCAGTTACAGAATCAAAATATTTGGTGTGTAGATGTTTTCTTAGATATCCGACACTCGTGAAAAACAAATTGCCGGAATACTATCTGAAAGCAAGACTTCAGGCCAAGAAGAAAGCAGCACTGAAAATTCAGCAACGATTCGAACTTTTCACATGCATGACTTTTACACCATGAGAGCTAATTTCAAAAGTATCAGTCACACAATCAAAATATTTG
Organism: Haliotis rufescens; assembly: GCF_023055435.1. Taxonomy (NCBI): domain Eukaryota; kingdom Metazoa; phylum Mollusca; class Gastropoda; order Lepetellida; family Haliotidae; genus Haliotis; species Haliotis rufescens. The sequence continues at coordinate 26,923,659 of NW_025964112.1, forward strand.
GTGTGTAGATGTATTTTTAGATGTCCGACACTCCTGAAAAACAAATTGGCGCAATTCCAACTGAAAGCAAGACTTGAAGCCAAGAAGAAAGCAGCACTGAAGATACAGCAGCGATTCGAGCTTAATCACATGCATGACTTTTACGCCATGAGAGCTAATTTCAAAAGTATCAGTCACAGAATCAAACTATTTGGTGTGTAGATGTATTCTTAGATGTACGACACACCTGAAAACAAATTGTCGCAATTCCATCTGAAAGCAAGACTTGAGGCCAAGAAGAAAGCAGCACTGAAAATACAGCAGAGATTCGAACTTTTCACATCCATGACTTTTACGCCATGAGAGCTAATTTCAAAAGTATCAGTCACACAATCAAAATATTTGGTGTGTAGATGTATTCTTAGATGTCCGATACACCTGAAAACAAATTGGCGCAATTCCATCAAAAATCAAGACATGAGGCCAAGAGGAAAGCAGCACTGAAAATACAGCAGAAATTCGACTTTTTCACATGCATGACTTTTACGCCATGACAGCTAATTTCAAAAGTATCAGTCACACAATCAACACTTTTGGTGTGTAGATGTATTCTTACATGTACGACACACCTGAAAACAAATTGGCGCAATTCCATCTAAAATCAAGGCTTGAGGCCAAGAAGGAAAGCAGCACTGAAAATACAGCAAAGATTCGAGCTTTTTCACATGCATGACCTTTCCGCCATGAGAGCTAATTTCAAAAGTTTCAGTGACACAATCAAAATATTTAGTGTGTAGATGTATTTTTAGATGTCCGACACTCGTGAAAAACAAATTGGCGCAATTCCATGTAAATCAAGACATAAGGCCAGGAAGAAAGCAGCACTGAAAATACAGAAGAAATTCGAATTTTTCACATGCATGACCTTTCCGCCATGAGAGCTAATTTCAAAAGTATGTCACACAATCAAAATATTTGGTGTGTAGATGTATTTTTAGATGTCCGACACTCCTGAAAAACAAATTGGCGCAATTCCAACTGAAAGCAAGACTTGAAGCCAAGAAGAAAGCAGCACTGAAGATACAGCAGCGATTCGAGCTTTTTCACATGCATGACTTTTACGCCATGAGAGCTAATTTTAAACGTGTCAGTCACACAATCAAAATATTTGGTGTGTAGATGTATTCTAAGATATCCGACACTCATGAAAAAAATAATTGGCGCAATTCCATCTAAAATCAAGACTTGAGACTAAGAAGAAGCTGCACTTAAAATACAGCAGCGATTCGAATTTTTCACATGCATGACTTTGACGCCATGAGAGGTAATTTTAAAGGTATTAGTCACACAATCAAAATATTTGGTGTGTAGATGTATTCTTAGATGTCCGACACTCATGAAAACAAATTGGCGCAATTCCATCTAAAATCAAGACATGAGGCCAAGAAGGAAAGCAGCACTGAAAATACAGCAACGATTCGAGCTTAATCACATGCATGACTTTTACGCCATGAGAGCTAATTTCAAAAGTATCAGTCACACAATCAAAATATGTGTTGTGTAGATGTACTTTTAGATGTCTGACACTCCTGAAAACAAATTGGCGCAATTCCATCTAAAATCAAGACATGAGGCCAAGAATGAATGCAGCACTGAAAATACAGCAACGATTCGAGCTTAATCACATGCATGACTTTTACGCCATGACAGCTAATTTCAAACGTATCAGTGACAGAATCAAAATATTTGGTGTGTAGATGTATTCTTAGATGTCCGACACTCATGAAAACAAATTGGCGCAATTCCATCTAAAATCAAGACATGAGGCCAAGAGGAAAGCAGCACTGAAAATACAGCAGAAATTCGAGCTTTTTCACATGCATGACTTTTCCGCCATGACAGCTAATTTCAAACGTATCAGTCACACAATCAAAATATTTGGTGTGTAGATGTATTCTTAGATGTACGACACACCTGAAAACAAATTGTCGCAATTCCATCTGAAAGCAAGACTTGAGACCAAGAAGAAAGCAGCACTGAAAATACAGCAGAGGCCGAACTTTTCACGTGCATGACCTTTCCGCCATGAGAGCTAATTTGAAAAGTTTCAGTGACACAATCAAAATATTTAGTGTGTAGATGTATTTTTAGATGTCCGACACTCGTGAAAAACAAATTGGCGCAATTCCATGTAAATCAAGACATAAGGCCAGGAAGAAAGCAGCACTGAAAATACAGAAGAAATTCGAATTTTTCACATGCATGACTTTTAGGCCATGAGAGCTAATTTCAAAAGTATCTGTCACACAATCAAAATATTTGGTGTGTAGATGTATTTTTAGATGTCCGACGCTCCTGAAAACAAATTGGCGCAATTCCAACTGAAAGCAAGACTTGAAGCCAAGAAGAAAGCAGCACTGAAGATACAGCAGCGATTCGAGCTTTTTCACATGCATGACTTTTACGCCATGAGAGCTAATTTTAAACGTGTCAGTCACAGAATCAAAATATTTGGTGTGTAGATGTATTCTAAGATATCCGACACTCATGAAAAAAATAATTGGCGCAATTCCATCTTAAATCAAGACTTGAGACTAAGAAGAAGCTGCACTGAAAATACAGCAACGATTCGAGCTTAATCACATGCATGACTTTTACGCCATGACAGCTAATTTCAAACGTATCAGTGACAGAATCAAAATATTTGGTGTGTAGATGTATTCTTAGATGTCCGACACTCCTGAAAACAAATTGGACCAATTCCATCTAAAATCAAGACTTCAGACTAAGAAGAAAGCAGCACTGAAAATACAGCAACGATTTGAACCTTTTCACATGCATGACTTTTACGCCATGACAGCTAACCTCAAAAAGTATCAGTTACAGAATCAAAATATTTGGTGTGTAGATGTTTTCTTAGATATCCGACACTCGTGAAAAACAAATTGCCGGAATACTATCTGAAAGCAAGACTAGAGGCCAAGAAGAAAGCAGCACTGAAAATTCAGCAACGATTCGAACTTTTCACATGCATGACTTTTACGCCATGAGAGCTAATTTCAAAAGTATCAGTCACACAATCAAAATATTTGGTGTGTAGATGTATTTTTAGATGTCCGACACTCCTGAAACGAAATTGGCGCAATTCCATTTAAATCAAGACATGAGGCCAAGAAGAAAGCAGCACTGAAAATACAGCAGCGATTCGAATTTTTCACTTGTATGATGTTTACGCCATGAGAGCTAATTTCAAAAGTATCAGTCACGCAATCAAAATATTTGGTGTGTAGATGTATTCTTAGATGTCCGACACTCCTGAAGAGAAATTGGCGCAATTCCATCTAAAATCAAGACATGTGGCCAAGAAGAAAGCAGCACTTCAAATACAGCAGCGATTCGAATTTTTCACATGTATGATGTTTACGCCATGAGAGCTAATTTCAAAAGTATCAGTCACACAATCAAAATATTTGGTGTGTAGATGTATTCTTAGATATCCGACACTCGTGAAAAACAAATTGCCGGAATACTATCTGAAAGCAAGACTTGAGGCCAAGAAGAAAGCAGCACTGAAAATACAGCAGAGATTCGAACTTTTCACATCCATGACTTTTACGCCATGAGAGCTAATTTCAAAAGTATCAGTCACACAATCAAAATATTTGGTGTGTAGATGTATTCTTAGATGTCCGATACACCTGAAAACAAATTGGCGCAATTCCATCCAAAATCAAGCCTTGAGGCCAAGAAGAAAGCAGCACTGAAAATACAGCAGAAATTCGACTTTTTCACATGCATGACTTTTACGCCATGACAGCTAATTTCAAAAGTATCTGTCACACAATCAACACTTTTGGTGTGTAGATGTATTCTTACATGTACGACACACCTGAAAACAAATTGGCGCAATTCCATCTAAAATCAAGGCTTGAGGCCAAGAAGGAAAGCAGCACTGAAAATACAGCAAAGATTCGAGCTTTTTCACATGCATGACTTTTACGCCATGACAGCTAATTTCAAACGTATCAGTCACAGAATCAAAATATTTGGTGTGTAGATGTATTCTTAGATGTACGACACACCTGAAAACAAATTGTCGCAATTCCATCTGAAAGCAAGACTTGAGACCAAGAAGAAAGCAGCACTTAAAATACAACAGAGGTCGAACTTTTCACGTGCATGACCTTTCCGCCATGAGAGCTAATTTCAAAAGTTTCAGTGACAATCAAAATATTTAGTGTGTAGATGTATTTTTAGATGTCCGACACTCGTGAAAAACAAATTGGCGCAATTCCATGTAAATCAAGACATAAGGCCAGGAAGAAAGCAGCACTGAAAATACAGAAGAAATTCGAATTTTTCACATGCATGACTTTTACGCCATGAGAGCTAACCTCAAAAAGTATCAGTTACAGAATCAAAATATTTGGTGTGTAGATGTTTTCTTAGATATCCGATACTCGTGAAAAACAAATTGCCGGAATACTATCTGAAAGCAAGACTTCAGGCCAAGAAGAAAGCAGCACTGAAAATACAGAAGAAATTCGAATTTCACATGCATGACTTTTACGCCATGAGAGCTAATTTCAAAAGTATCTGTCACACAATCAAAATATTTGGTGTGTAGATGTATTTTTAGATGTCCGACACTCGTGAAAAACAAATTGGCGCAATTCCAACTAAAAGCAAGACTTGAAGCCAAGAAGAAAGCAGCACTGAAGATACAGCAGCGATTCGAGCTTTTTCACATGCATGACTTTTCCGCCATGAGAGCTAATTTTAAACGTATCAGTCACACAATCAAAATATTTGGTGTGTAGATGTATTCTAAGATATCCGACACTCATCAAAAAAATAATTGGCGCAATTCCATCTAAAATCAAGACTTGAGACTAAGAAGAAGCTGCACTTAAAATACAGCAGCGATTAGAACCTTTTCACATGCATGACTTTTACGCTATGAGAGGTAATTTTAAAGGTATTAGTCACACAATCAAAATATTTGGTGTGTAAATGTAGTCTGAGATCTCCGACACTCCTGAAAACAAATTGGCGCAATTCCATCTTAAATCAAGACTTGAGGCCAAGAAGGAAAGCAGCACTGAAGATACAGAAGCGATTCGAGCTTTTTCACATGCATGACTTTTACTCCATGAGAGCTAATTTTAAAAGTATCATTCACGGAATCAAAATATTTGGTGTGTAGATGTATTCTTAGATGTCCGACACTCATCAAAAAATAATGGGCGCAATTCCATCTAAAATCAAGACTTGAGGCCAAGAAGAAGCTGCACTTAAAATACAGCAGCGATTCGAACCTTTTCACATGCATGACTTTTACGCCATAAGAGGTAATTTTAAAATTATCAGTCACACAATGAAAATATTTGGTGTGTAGATGTATTTTTAGATGTCCGACACTCGTGAAAAACAAATTGGCGCAATTCCATTTGAAAGCAAGACTTGAGGCCAAGAAGAAAGCAGCACTGAAAATACAGCAGAGATTCGAATTTTTCACATGCATGATTTTCCGCCATGAGAGCTAATTTCAAAAGTATCAGTCACACAATCAAAATATTTGGTGTGTAGATGTATTCTTAGATGTCTGACCCTGATGAAAACAAATTGGCGCAATTCCATCTAAAATCAAGACTTGACGCCAAGAAGAAAGCAGCACTGAAAATGCAGCAGCTATTCGAATTTATCACATGCATGACTTTTCCGCCATGAGAGCTAATTTCAAAAGTATCAGTCACACAATCAAAATATTTGGTGTGTAAATGTATTTTTAGATATCCGACACTCATGAAAACACTCTAAAATCAAGACTTAAGGCCAAGAAGAAGCTGCACTTAAAATACAGCAGCGATTCGAACCTTTTCACATGCATGACTTTTACGTCATGAGAGCTAACCTCAAAAAGGATGAGTCACAGAATCAAAATATTTGGTGTGTAGATGTATTCTTAGATGTCCGACACTCATGAAAAAAATGATTGCCGTAATTCCATCTGAAATCAAGACTTTAGGCCAAGAAAAAGCTGCACTTAAAATACAGCAGCGATTCGATCCTTTTCACATGCATGACTTTTACGCCATGAGAGCTAACCTCAAAAAAGATCAGTCACAGAATCAAAATATTTGGTGTGTAGATGTATTCTTAGATGTCCGACAGTCATCAAAAAAATAATTGGCGCAATTCCATCTAAAATCAAGACTTGAGGCCAAGAAAAAGCTCCACTGCAAATACAGGCAGAAATTCGAACTTTTCACATGCATGTCTTTTCCGCCATGAGAGCTAATTTCAAAAGTATCAGTCACACAATCAAAATATTTGGTGTGTAGATGTATTCTTAGATGTCTGACCCTGATGAAAACAAATTGGCGCAATTCCATCTAAAATCAAGACATGAGGCCAAGAAGAAAGCAGCACTGAAAATACAGCAGCTATTCGAATTTTTCATATGCATGACTTTTACGCCATGAGAGCTAATTTCAAAAGTATCAGTCACAGAATCAAAATATTTGGTGTGTAAATGTATTTTTAGTTATCCGACACTCATGAAAACACTCTAAACTAAAGACTTGAGGCCAAGAAGAAGCTGCACTTAAAATACAGCAGCGATTCGAACCTTTTCACATGCACGACTTTTACGCCATGAGAGCTAAACTTATAAAGGATCAGTCACAGAATCAAAATATTTGGTGTGTAGATGTATTCTTAGATGTCCGACAGTCATCAAAAAAATAATTGGCGCAATTCCATCTAAAATCAAGACTTGAGGCCAAGAAAAAGCTGCACTTAAAATACAGCAGAGATTCGAACCTTTTCACATGCATGACTTTTACGCCATGAGAGCTAACCTCAAAAAGTATCAGTCACACAATCAAAATATTTGGTGTGTAGATGTATTCTTAGATGTCCGACAGTCATCAAAAAAATAATTGGCGCAATTCCATCTAAAATCAAGACTTGAGGCCAAGAAGAAAGCTGCACTGAAAATACAGCAGCGATTCGAACATTTCAAATGTAGACTTTTACGCTATGATAGCTAATTTCAAAAGTATCAGTCACACAATCAAAATATTTGGTGTGTAAATGTATTCTTAGATGTCCGACACTCCTGAAAACACATTGGCGGAATTCCATCTAAAGACAAGACTTGAGGCCAAGAAGGAAAGCAGCACTGAAGATACAGAAGCGATTCGAGCCTTTTCACATGCATGACTTTTACTCCATGAGAGCTAATTTCAAAAGTATCAGTCACATAATCAAAATATTTGGTTTGTAGATGTATTCTTAGATGTCCGACACTCATCAAAAAATAATGGGCGCAATTCCATCTAAAATCAAGACTTGAGGCCAAGAAGGAAAGCAGCACTGAAGATACAGAAGCGATTCGAGCTTTTTCACATGCATGACTTTTACTCCATGAGAGCTAATTTTAAAAGTATCATTCACGGAATCAAAATATTTGGTGTGTAGATGTATTCTTAGATGTCCGACACTCATCAAAAAATAATGGGCGCAATTCCATCTAAAATCAAGACTTGAGGCCAAGAAGAAGCTGCACTTAAAATACAGCAGCGATTCGAACCTTTTCACATGCATGACTTTTACGCCATAAGAGGTAATTTTAAAAGTATCAGTCACACAATCAAAATATTTGGTGTGTAGATGTATTTTTAGATGTCCGACACTCGTGAAAAACAAATTGGCGCAATTCCATTTGAAAGCAAGACTTGAGGCCAAGACTTGGCGCAATTCCATCTAAAATCAAGACTTGACGCCAAGAAGAAAGCAGCACTGAAAATGCAGCAGCTATTCGAATTCATCACATGCATGACTTTTCCGCCATGAGAGCTAATTTCAAAAGTATCAGTCACACAATCAAAATATTTGGTGTGTAAATGTATTTTTAGATATCCGACACTCATGAAAACACTCTAAAATCAAGACTTAAGGCCAAGAAGAAGCTGCACTTAAAATACAGCAGCGATTCGAACCTTTTCACATGCATGACTTTTACGTCATGAGAGCTAACCTCAAAAAGGATGAGTCACAGAATCAAAATATTTGGTGTGTAGATGTATTCTTAGATGTCCGACACTCATGAAAAAAATGATTGCCGTAATTCCATCTGAAATCAAGACTTTAGGCCAAGAAAAAGCTGCACTTAAAATACAGCAGCGATTCGATCCTTTTCACATGCATGACTTTTACGCCATGAGAGCTAACCTCAAAAAAGATCAGTCACAGAATCAAAATATTTGGTGTGTAGATGTATTCTTAGATGTCCGACAGTCATCAAAAAAATAATTGGCGCAATTCCATCTAAAATCAAGACTTGAGGCCAAGAAAAAGCTCCACTGCAAATACAGGCAGAAATTCGAACTTTTCACATGCATGTCTTTTCCGCCATGAGAGCTAATTTCAAAAGTATCAGTCACACAATCAAAATATTTGGTGTGTAGATGTATTCTTAGATGTCTGACCCTGATGAAAACAAATTGGCGCAATTCCATCTAAAATCAAGACATGAGGCCAAGAAGAAAGCAGCACTGAAAATACAGCAGCTATTCGAATTTTTCATATGCATGACTTTTACGCCATGAGAGCTAATTTCAAAAGTATCAGTCACAGAATCAAAATATTTGGTGTGTAAATGTATTTTTAGTTATCCGACACTCATGAAAACACTCTAAACTAAAGACTTGAGGCCAAGAAGAAGCTGCACTTAAAATACAGCAGCGATTCGAACCTTTTCACATGCACGACTTTTACGCCATGAGAGCTAAACTTATAAAGGATCAGTCACAGAATCAAAATATTTGGTGTGTAGATGTATTCTTAGATGTCCGACAGTCATCAAAAAAATAATTGGCGCAATTCCATCTAAAATCAAGACTTGAGGCCAAGAAAAAGCTGCACTTAAAATACAGCAGAGATTCGAACCTTTTCACATGCATGACTTTTACGCCATGAGAGCTAACCTCAAAAAGTATCAGTCACACAATCAAAAAATTTGGTGTGTAGATGTATTCTTAGATGTCCGACAGTCATCAAAAAAATAATTGGCGCAATTCCATCTAAAATCAAGACTTGAGGCCAAGAAGAAAGCTGCACTGAAAATACAGCAGCGATTCGAACATTTCAAATGTAGACTTTTACGCTATGATAGCTAATTTCAAAAGTATCAGTCACACAATCAAAATATTTGGTGTGTAAATGTATTCTTAGATGTCCGACACTCCTGAAAACACATTGGCGGAATTCCATCTAAAGACAAGACTTGAGGCCAAGAAGGAAAGCAGCACTGAAGATACAGAAGCGATTCGAGCCTTTTCACATGCATGACTTTTACTCCATGAGAGCTAATTTCAAAAGTATCAGTCACATAATCAAAATATTTGGTTTGTAGATGTATTCTTAGATGTCCGACACTCATCAAAAAATAATGGGCGCAATTCCATCTAAAATCAAGACTTGAGGCCAAGAAGGAAAGCAGCACTGAAGATACAGAAGCGATTCGAGCTTTTTCACATGCATGACTTTTACTCCATGAGAGCTAATTTTAAAAGTATCATTCACGGAATCAAAATATTTGGTGTGTAGATGTATTCTTAGATGTCCGACACTCATCAAAAAATAATGGGCGCAATTCCATCTAAAATCAAGACTTGAGGCGAAGAAGAAGCTGCACTTAAAATACAGCAGCGATTCGAACCTTTTCACATGCATGACTTTTACGCCATAAGAGGTAATTTTAAAAGTATCAGTCACACAATCAAAATATTTGGTGTGTAGATGTATTTTTAGATGTCCGACACTCGTGAAAAACAAATTGGCGCAATTCCATTTGAAAGCAAGACTTGAGGCCAAGACTTGGCGCAATTCCATCTAAAATCAAGACTTGAGACTAAGAAGAAGCTGCACTTAAAATATAGCAGCGATTCGAACCTTTTCACATGCATGACTTTTACGCTATGAGAGGTAATTTTAAAGGTATTAGTCACACAATCAAAATATTTGGTGTGTAAATGTTGTCTGAGATCTCCGACACTCCTGAAAACACATTGGCGCAATTCCATCTTAAATCAAGACTTGAGGCCAAGAAGGAAAGCAGCACTGAAGATACAGAAGCGATTCGAGCTTTTTCACATGCATGACTTTTACTCCATGAGAGCTAATTTTAAAAGTATCATTCACCGAATCAAAATATTTGGTGTGTAGATGTATTCTTAGATGTCCGACACTCATCAAAAAAATGATTGCCGCAATTCCATCTGAAATCAAGACTTTAGGCCAAGAAAAAGCTGCACTTAAAATACAGCAGCGATTCGATCCTTTTCACATGCATGACTTTTACGCCATGAGAGCTAACCTCAAAAAAGATCAGTCACAGAATCAAAATATTTGGTGTGTAGATGTATTCTTAGATGTCCGACAGTCATCAAAAAAATAATTGGCGCAATTCCAACTAAAATCAAGACTTGAGGCCAAGAAAAAGCTCCACTGAAAATACAGGCAGAAATTCGAACTTTTCACATGCATGACTTTTCCGCCATGAGAGCTAATTTGAAAAGTATCAGTCACACAATCAAAATATTTGGTGTGTAGATGTATTCTTAGATGTCTGACCCTGATGAAAACAAATTGGCGCAATTCCATCTAAAATCAAGACATGAGGCCAAGAAGAAAGCAGCACTGAAAATACAGCAGCTATTCGAATTTTTCATATGCATGACTTTTACGCCATGAGAGCTAATTTCAAAAGTATCAGTCACAGAATCAAAATATTTGGTGTGTAAATGTATTTTTAGTTATCCGACACTCATGAAAACACTCTAAACTAAAGACTTGAGGCCAAGAAGAAGCTGCACTTAAAATACAGCAGCGATTCGAACCTTTTCACATGCACGACTTTTACGCCATGAGAGCTAAACTTAAAAAGGATCAGTCACAGAATCAAAATATTTGGTGTGTAGATGTATTCTTAGATGTCCGACACTCATCAAAAACATAATTGGCGCAATTCCATCTAAAATCAAGACTTGAGGCCAAGAAAAAGCTGCACTTAAAATACAGCAGAGATTCGAACCTTTTCACATGCATGACTTTTACGCCATGAGAGCTAACCTCAAAAAGTATCAGTCACACAATCAAAATATTTGGTGTGTAGATGTATTCTTAGATGTCCGACAGTCATCAAAAAAATAATTGGCGCAATTCCATCTAAAATCAAGACTTGAGGCCAAGAAGAAAGCTGCACTGGAAATACAGCAGCGATTCGAACATTTCACATGTAGACTTTTACGCTATGATAGCTAATTTCAAAAGTATCAGTCACACAAACAAAATATTTGGTGTGTAAATGTATTCTTAGATGTCCGACACTCATCAAAAAATAATGGGCGCAATTCCATCTAAAATCAAGACTTGAGGCCAAGAAGGAAAGCAGCACTGAAGATACAGAAGCGATTCGAGCTTTTTCACATGCATGACTTTTACTCCATGAGAGCTAATTTTAAAAGTATCATTCACGGAATCAAAATATTTGGTGTGTAGATGTATTCTTAGATGTCCGACACTCATCAAAAAATAATGGGCGCAATTCCATCTAAAATCAAGACTTGAGGCCAAGAAGAAGCTGCACTTAAAATACAGCAGCGATTCGAACCTTTTCACATGCATGACTTTTACGCCATTAGAGGTAATTTTAAAAGTATCAGTCACACAATCAAAATATTTGGTGTGTAGATGTATTTTTAGATGTCCGACACTCGTGAAAAACAAATTGGCGCAATTCCATTTGAAAGCAAGACTTGAGGCCAAGAAGAAAGCAGCACTGAAAATACAGGAGAGATTCGAATTTTTCACATGCATGATTTTCCGCCATGAGAGCTAATTTCAAAAGTATCAGTCACACAATCAAAATATTTGGTGTGTGAATGTATTTTTAGATATTCGACACTCATGAAAACACTCTAAAATCAAGACTTGACGCCAAGAAGAATGCAGCACTGAAAATACAGCAGCGATTCGAACTTTTCACATGCATGACTTTTTCTGAAACTAATACTTTTGAGAATAGCTCTCAATGCGTAAAAGTCATGCATGTGAAAAAGTTCGAATCGCTGATGTATTTATAGTGCGGCCTCAAGTCATCATTTTTTATGCAATTGCCCCAAGTCGTTTTATGAGGGTCAACCATGTAAGAATGCATCCACATACCAAAAATTTTTATTCTCAAATTAATGCTTTTGAGAATAGCTCTCATGGCGTAAAAGTCATGCATGTGAAAAAGTTCGTATCGCTAATGTACTTCTAGTTCGGCCTCAAGTCATCATTTTTTATGCAATTGCGGCAATGATTTTCATGAGGGTCGACCATGTAAGAATACATCCACACACCAAATATTTTTATTCTGAAATTAATACTTTTGAGAATAGCTCTCATTGCGTAAAAGTCATGCATGTGAAAAAGTTCGAATCGATGATGTATTTATAGTGCGGCCTCAAGTCATGATTTTTGATGCAAATGCGCCAATTCGTTTCATGAGGGTCAACCATGTAAGAATGCATCTACACACCAAATATTTTTATTCTGAAACTTATACTTTTGAGAATAGCTCTCATTGCGTAAAAGTCATGCATGTGAAAAAGTTCGAATCGCTGATGTATTTATAGTGCGGCCTCAAGTCATCATTTTTTATGCAATTGCGCCAATTCGTTTCATGAGGGTCAACCATGTAAGAATGCATCTACACACCAAATATTTTTATTCTGAAACTAATACTTTTGAGAATAGCTCTCATGGCGTAAAAGTCATGCATGTGAAAAAGTTCGAATCGCTGATGTATTTATAGTGCGGCCTCAAGTCATCATTTTTTATGCAATTGCGCCAATTTGTTTCATGAGGGTCAACCATGTAAGAATGCATCCACACACCAAATATTTTTATTCTGAAATTAATACTTTTGAGAATAGCTCTCATTGCGTAAAAGTCATGCATGTGAAAAAGTTCGAATCGCTGATGTATTTCTAGTTCGGCCTCAAGTCGTCATTTTTGCTGCAATTGCGGCATTTTTTTCATGAGGGTCGACCTTGTCAGAATGCATCCACACACCAAATATTTTTATTCTGAAACTTATACTTTTGAGAATAGCTCTCATGGCGTAAAAGTCATGCATGTGAAAAAGTTCGAATCGCTGATGTATTTATAGTGCGGCCTCAAGTCATGAATTTTGAGGCAATTGGGCCAATTCGTTTTATAAGGGTCGACCATGTAAGAATGCATCCACACACCAAATATTTTTATTCTGAAACTAATACTTTTGAGAATAGCTCTCATGGCGTAAAAGTCATGCATGTGAAAAAGTTCGAATCGCTGATGTATTTATAGTGCGTCCTCAAGTCATCATTTTTTATGCAAATGCGCCAATTCGTTTCATGAGGGTCAACCATGTAAGAATGCATCCACACACCAAATATTTTTATTCTGAAACTAATACTTTTGAGAATAGCTCTCATGGCGTAAAAGTCATGCATGTGAAAAAGTTCGAATCGCTGATGTATTTATAGTGCGGCCTGAAGTCATCATTTTTTATGCAATTGCGCCAATTTGTTTCATGAGGGTCAACCATGTAAGAATGCATCCACACACCAAATATTTTTATTCTGAAATTAATACTTTTGAGAATAGCTCTCATTGCGTAAAAGTCATGCATGTGAAAAAGTTCGAATCGCTGATGTATTTCTAGTTCGGCCTCAAGTCGTCATTTTTGCTGCAATTGCGGCATTTTTTTCATGAGGGTAGACCTTGTCAGAATGCATCCACACACCAAATATTTTTATTCTGAAACTTATACTTTTGAGAATAGCTCTCTTTGCGTAAAAGTCATGCATGTGAAAAAGTTCGAATCGCTGATGTATTTATAGTGCGGCCTCAAGTCATGAATTTTGAGGCAATTGGGCCAATTCGTTTTATAAGGGTCGACCATGTAAGAATGCATCCACACACCAAATATTTTTATTCTGAAACTAATACTTTTGAGAATAGCTCTCATGGCGTAAAAGTCATGCATGTGAAAAAGTTCGAATCGCTGATGTATTTATAGTGCGTCCTCAAGTCATCATTTTTTATGCAAATGCGCCAATTCGTTTCATGAGGGTCAACCATGTAAGAATGCATCCACACACCAAATATTTTTATTCTGAAATTAATACTTTTAAGAATAGCTCTCATTGCGGAAAAGTCATGCATGTGAAAAAGTTCGAATCGCTGATGTATTTACAGTGCGGCCTCAAGTCATCATTTTTGATGCAATTGCGGCATTTTTTTCATGAGGGTAGACCTTGTAAGAATGCATCCACACACCAAATATTTTTATTCTGAAACTAATACTTTTGAGAATAGCTCTCATGGCGTAAAAGTCATGCATGTGAAAAAGTTCGAATCGCTGATGTATTTACAGTACGGCCTCAAGTCATGATTTTTTATGCAATTGCGCCAATTCGTTTTATGAGGGTCAACCATGTAAGAATGCATCCACACACCAAATATTTTTATTCTGAAATGAATACTTTTAAGAATAGCTCTCATTGCGGAAAAGTCATGCATGTGAAAAAGTTCGAATCGCTGCGGCCTCAAGTCATCATTTTTGATGCAATTGCGGCATTTTTTTCATGAGGGTAGACCATGTAAGAATGCATCCACACACCAAATATTTTTATTCTGAAACTAATACTTTTGAGAATAGCTCTCATGGCGTAAAAGTCATGCATGTGAAAAAGTTCGAATCGCTGATGTATTTCTAGTTCGGCCTGAAGTCATCATTTTTGATGCAATTGCGCCAATTTGTTTCATGAGGGTAGACCTTGTAAGAATGCATCCACACACCAAATATTTTTATTCTGAAACTAATACTTTTGAGAATAGCTCTCATGGCGTAAAAGTCATGCATGTGAAAAAGTTGGAATCGCTGATGTATTTATAGTGCGGCCTCAAGTCATCATTTTTTATGCAATTGCGCCAATTTGTGTCATGAGGGTAAGAATGCATCCACACACCAAATATTTTTATTCTGAAAATAATACTTTTGAGAATAGCTCTCTTGGCGTAAAAGTCATGCATGTGAAAAAGTTCGAATCGCTGATGTATTTACAGTGCGGCCTCAAGTCATCATTTTTGATGCAATTGCGCCAATTTTTGTCATGAGCTTCGACCATGTAAGAATGCATCCACACACCAAATATTTTTATTCTGAAATTAATACTTTTGAGAATAGCTCTCATGGCGTAAAAGTCATGCATGTGAAAAAGTTCGAATCGCTGATGTATTTCTAGTTCGGCCTGAAGTCATCATTTTTAATGCAATTGCGCCAATTTTTTTCATGAGGCCCGACCATGTAAGAATGCATCCACACACCAAATATTTTTATTCTGAAACTTATACTTTGGAGAATAGCTCTCATGGCGTAAAAGTCATGCATGTGAAAAAGTTCGAATCGCTGATGTATTTATAGTGCGGCCTCAAGTCATCATTTTTGATGCAATTGCGCCAATTTGTTTCATGAGGGTAAGAATGCATCCACACACCAAATATTTTTATTCTGAAATTAATACTTTTGAGAATAGCTCTCATTGCGTAAAAGTCATGCATGTGAAAAAGTTCGATTCGCTGATGTATTTACAGTGCGGCCTCAAGTCATGATTTTTGATGCAATTGCGCCAACTTTTTTCACGAGTGTCGACCATGTAAGAATGCATCCACACACCAAATATTTTTATTCTGAAACTTATACTTTTGAGAATAGCTCTCATGGCGTAAAAGTCATGCATGTGAAAAAGTTCGAATCGCTGATGTATTTACAGTGCGCCCTGAAGT
The DNA here is from genome assembly GCF_023055435.1 of Haliotis rufescens. Taxonomy (NCBI): domain Eukaryota; kingdom Metazoa; phylum Mollusca; class Gastropoda; order Lepetellida; family Haliotidae; genus Haliotis; species Haliotis rufescens. The sequence continues at coordinate 26,939,526 of NW_025964112.1, forward strand.
CATCATTTTAATGCAATTGCGCCAATTTTTTTCATGAGGCCCGACCATGTCAGAATGCATCCACACACCAAATATTTTTATTCTGAAACTAATACTTTTGAGAATAGCTCTCATGGCGTAAAAGTCATGCATGTGAAAAAGTTCAATTCGCTTATGTATTACCAGTTCGGCCTCAAGTCATCATTTTTAATGCAATTGCGCCAATTTTTTTCATGAGGCCCGACCATGTAAGAATGCATCCACACACCAAATATTTTTATTCTGAAACTTATACTTTGGAGAATAGCTCTCATGGCGTAAAAGTCATGCATGTGAAAAAGTTCGAATCGCTGATGTATTTATAGTGCGGCCTCAAGTCATCATTTTTGATGCAATGGCGCCAATTTGTTTCATGAGGGTAAGAATGCATCCACACACCAAATATTTTTATTCTGAAATTAATACTTTTGAGAATAGCTCTCATGGCGTAAAAGTCATGCATGTGAAAAAGTTCGATTCGCTGATGTATTTACAGTGCGGCCTCAAGTCATGATTTTTGATGCAATTGCGCCAACTTTTTTCACGAGTGTCGACCATGTAAGAATGCATCCACACACCAAATATTTTTATTCTGAAACTTATACTTTTGAGAATAGCTCTCATGGCGTAAAAGTCATGCATGTGAAAAAGTTCGAATCGCTGATGTATTTACAGTGCGCCCTGAAGTCATCATTTTAATGCAATTGCGCCAATTTTTTTCATGAGGCCCGACCATGTCAGAATGCATCCACACACCAAATATTTTTATTCTGAAACTAATACTTTTGAGAATAGCTCTCATGGCGTAAAAGTCATGCATGTGAAAAAGTTCAATTCGCTTATGTATTACCAGTTCGGCCTCAAGTCATCATTTTTGTTGCAATTCCGCCAACTTTTTTCTTGAGGGTAGACCTTGTAAGAATGCATCCACACATCAAATATTTTTATTCTGAAACTAATACTTTTGAGAATAGCTCTCATGGCGTAAAAGTCATGCATGTGAAAAAGTTCGAATCGCTGATGTATTTATAGTGCGGCCTCAAGTCATGATTTTTTATGCAATTGCGCCAATTTGTTTCATGAGGGTAAGAATGCATCCACACACCAAATATTTTTATTCTGAAATTAATACTTTTGAGAATAGCTCTCATGGCGTAAAAGTCATGCATGTGAAAAAGTTCGAATCGCTGATGTATTTCTAGTTCGGCCTCAAGTCATCATTTTTGATGCAATTGCGGCATTTTTTCCATGAGGGTCGATCATGTCAGAATGCATCCACACACCAAATATTTTTATTCTGAAATTAATACTTTTGAGAATAGCTCTCATGGCGTAAAAGTCATGCATGTGAAAAAGTTCGAATCGCTGGTGTATTTATAGTGCGGCCTCAAGTCATTATTTTTGATGCAATTAGGCCAATTTGTTTCATGTAAGAATGCATCCACACACCAAATATTTTTATTCTGAAATTAATACTTTTGAGAATAGCTCTCATTGCGTAAAAGTCATGCATGTGAAAAAGTTCGAATCGCTGATGTATTTACAGTACGGCCTCAAGTCATAATTTTTGATGCAATTGCGCCAATTCGTTTTATGAGGGTCGACCATGTAAGAATGCATCCACACACCAAATATTTTTAATCTGAAACTTATACTTTTGAGAATAGCTCTCATGGCGTAAAAGTCATGCATGTGAAAAAGTTCGAATCGCTGATGTATTTTTAGTGCGGCCTCAAGTCATCATTTTTGATGCAATTGCGCCAATTTGTTTCATGAGGGTAAGAATGCATCCAAACACCAACTATTTTTATTCTGAAATTAATACTTTTGAGAATAGCTCTCATGGCGTAAAAGTCATGCATGTGAAAAAGTTCGAATCGCTGATGTATTTCTAGTTCGGCCTGAAGTCATCATTTTTGATGCAATTAGGCCAATTTGTTTCATGTAAGAATGCATCCACACACCAAATATTTTTATTCTGAAATTAATACTTTTGAGAATAGCTCTCATGGCGTAAAAGTCATGCATGTGAAAAAGTTCGAATCGCTGATGTATTTCTAGTTCGGCCTCAAGTCATCATTTTTTATGCAATTGCGGCATTTTTTTCATGAGGGTCGACCATGTCAGAATGCATCCACACACCAAATATTTTTATTCTGAAATTAATACTTTTGAGAATAGCTCTCATGGCGTAAAAGTCATGCATGTGAAAAAGTTCAATTCGCTTATGTATTTCCAGTTCGGCCTCAAGTCATCATTTTTTATGCAATTCCGCCAACTTTTTTCATGAGGGTCGACCTTGTAAGAATGCATCCACACACCAAATATTTTTATTCTGAAACTAATACTTTTGAGAATAGCTCTCATGGCGTAAAAGTCATGCATGTGAAAAAGTTCGAATCGCTGGTGTATTTATAGTGCGGCCTCAAGTCGTTATTTTTGATGCAATTGCGCCAATTTGTTTCATGTAAGAATGCATCCACACACCAAATATTTTTATTCTGAAACTAATACTTTTGAGAATAGCTCTCATGGCGTAAATGTCATGCATGTGAAAAAGTTCGAATCGGTGATGTATTTACATTGGGCCTCAAGTCATGATTTTTGAGGCAATTGCGCCAACTTTTTTCATGAGGGTCGACCATGTAAGAATGCATCCACACATCAAATATTTTTATTCTGAAACTAACACTTTTGAGAATAGCTCTCATTGCGTAAAAGTCATGCATGTGAAAAAGTTCGAATCGCTGATGTATTTACAGTACGGCCTCAAGTCATCATTTTTGATGCAATTGCGCCAATTCGTTTCATGAGGGTCGACCATGTAAGAATGCATCCACACACCAAAAATTTTTATTCTGAAACTAATACTTTTGAGAATAGCTCTCATGGCGTAAAAGTCATGCATGTGAAAAAGTTCGAATCGCTGATGTATTTATAGTGCGGCCTCAAGTCATTATTTTTGACGCAATTGCGCCAATTTGTTTCATGTAAGAATGCATCCACACACCAAATATTTTTATTCTGAAATTAATACTTTTGAGAATAGCTCTCATGGCGTAAAAGACATGCATGTGAAAAAGTTCGAATCGCTGATGTATTTCTAGTTCGGCCTGAAGTCATCATTTTTTATGCAATTGCGGCATTTTTTTCATGAGGGTCGACCATGTAAGAATGCATCCACACACCAAATATTTTTATTCTGAAATTAATACTTTTGAGAATAGCTCTCATGGCGTAAAAGTCATGCATGTGAAAAAGTTCAATTCGCTTATGTATTTCTAGTTCGGCCTCAAGTCATCATTTTTTATGCAATTCCGCCAACTTTTTTCATGAGGGTAGACCTTGTAAGAATGCATCCACACACCAAATATTTTTATTCTGAAACTTATACTTTTGAGAATAGCTCTCATGGCGTAAAAGTCATGCATGTGAAAAAGTTCGAATCGCTGATGTATTTACATTGGGCCTCAAGTCATGATTTTTGAGGCAATTGCGCCAACTTTTTTCATGAGGGTCGACCATGTAAGAATGCATCCACACATCAAATATTTTTATTCTGAAACTAATACTTTTGAGAATAGCTCTCATTGCGTAAAAGTCATACATGTGAAAAAGTTCGAATCGCTGATGTATTTACAGTACGGCCTCAAGTCATGATTTGTGATGCAATTGCGCCAATTCGTTTTATGAGGGTCGACCATGTAAGAATGCATCCACACACCAAATATTTTTATTCTGAAACTTATACTTTTGAGAATAGCTCTCATGGCGTAAAAGTCATGCATGTGAAAAAGTTCGAATCGCTGATGTATTTATAGTGCGGCCTTAAGTCATCATTTTTATGGAATTGCGCCAACTTTTTTCATGAGGGTCGACCATGTAAGAATGCATCAACACACCAAATATTTTTATTCTGAAACTAATACTTTTGAGAATAGCTCTCATGGCGTAAAAGTCATGCATGTGAAAAAGTTCGAATCGCTGATGTATTTATAGTGCGGCCTGAAGTGATCATTTTTGATGCAATTGCGCCAATTCGTTTTATGAGGGTCAACCATGTACGAATGCATCCACACACCAAATATTGTTATTCTGAAACTAATACTTTTGAGAATAGCTCTCATGGCGTAAAAGTCATGCATGTGAAAAAGTTCGAATCGCTGATGTATTTATAGTACTAGTGCGGCCTCAAGTCATCATTTTTATGCAATTGCGCCAACTTTTTTCATGAGGGTCGACCATGTAAGAATGCATCAACACACCAAATATTTTTATTCTGAAACTAATACTTTTGAGAATAGCTCTCATGGCGTAAAAGTCATGCATGTGAAACAGTTCGAATCGCTGATGTATTTATAGTGCGGCCTGAAGTAATCATTTTTGATGCAATTGCGCCAATTCGTTTTATGAGGGTCAACCATGTACGAATGCATCCACACACCAAATATTGTTATTCTGAAACTAATACTTTTGAGAATAGCTCTCATGGCGTAAAAGTCATGCATGTGAAAAAGTTCGAATCGCTGATGTATTTATAGTGCGGCCTCAAGTCATCATTTTTTATGCAATTGCGCCATCTTTTTCCATGAGGGTCGACCATGTAAGACTGCATCCACACACCAAATATTTTTATTCTGAAATTAATACTTTTGAGAATAGCTCTCATGGCGTAAAAGTCATGCATGTGAAACAGTTCGAATCGCTGATGTATTTATAGTGCGGCCTCAAGTCATCATTTTTGATGCAATTGCGCCAATTCGTTTTATGAGGGTCAACCATGTACGAATGCATCCACACACCAAATATTTTTATTCTGAAATTAATACTTTTGAGAATAGCTCTCATGGCGTAAAAGTCATGCATGTGAAAAAGTTCGAATCGCTGATGTATTTACAGTGCGGCCTCAAGTCATCATTTTTTATGCAATTGCGCCATCTTTTTTCATGAGGGTCGACCTTGTAAGAATGCATCCACACACCAAATATTTTTATTCTGAAACTAATACTTTTGAGAATAGCTCTCATGGCGTAAAAGTCATGCATGTGAAAAAGTTCGAATCGCTGATGTATTTACAGTGCGGCCTCAAGTCATCATTGTTGATGCAATTGCACCAACTTTTTTCACGAGGGTCGACCATGTAAGAATGCATCCACACACCAAATATTTTTATTCTGAAACTAATACTTTTGAGAATAGCTCTCATGGCGTAAAAGTAATGCATGTGAAAAAGTTCGAATCGCTGATGTATTTACAGTGCGGCCTCAAGTCATCATTTTTGATGCAATTGCCCCAACTGTTTTCATGAGGGTCGACCATGTAAGAATGCATCCACACACCAAATATTTTTATTCTGAAACTAATACTTTTGAGAATAGCTCTCATGGCGTAAAAGTCATGCATGTGAAAAAGTTCGAATCGCTGATGTATTTATAGTGCGGCCTCAAGTCATCATTTTTTATGCAATTGCGCCATCTTTTTTCATGAGGGTCAACCATGTAAGAATGCATCCACACACCAAATATTTTTATTCTGAAACTAATTCTTTTGAGAATAGCTCTCATGGCGTAAAAGTCATGCATGTGAAAAAGTTCGAATCGCTGATGTATTTATAGTGCGGCCTCAAGTCATCATTGTTGATGCAATTGCGCCAATTTGTTTCATAAGGGTAAGAATGCATCCACACACCAAATATTTTTATTCTGAAATTAATACTTTTGAGAATAGCTCTCATGGCGTAAAAGTCATGCATGTGAAAAAGTTCGAATCGCTGATGTATTTCTAGTTCGGCCTCAAGTCATCATTTTTGATGCAATTGCGGCATTTTTTCCATGAGGGTCAACCATGTCAGAATGCAACCACACACCAAATATTTTTATTCTGAAACTAATACTTTTGAGAATAGCTCTCATGGCATAAAAGTCATGCATGTGAAAAAGTTCAATTCGCTTATGTATTTCCAGTTCGGCCTCAAGTCATCATTTTTTATGCTATTACGCCAACTTTTTTCATGAGGGTAGACCTTGTAAGAATGCATCCACACACCAAATATTTTTATTCTGAAACTAATACTTTTGAGAATAGCTCTCATGGCGTAAAAGTAATGCATGTGAAAAAGTTCGAATCGCTGATGTATTTACAGTGCGGCCTCAAGTCATCATTTTTGATGCAATTGCGCCATCTTTTTTCATGAGGGTCGACCATGTAAGAATGCATCCACACACCAAATATTTTTATTCTGAAACTAATACTTTTGAGAATAGCTCTCATGGCGTAAAAGTCATGCATGTGAAAAAGTTCGAATCGCTGATGTATTTATAGTACTAGTGCGGCCTCAAGTCATGATTTTTTATGCAAATGCGCCAATTGTTTTCACGAGTGTCGACCATGTAAGAATGCATCCACACACCAAATATTTTTATTCTGAAACTAATACTTTTGAGAATAGCTCTCATGGCGTAAAGGTCACACATGTGAAAAAGTTCGAATCGCTGATGTATTTCTAGTTCGGCCTCAAGTCATCATTTTTGATGCAATTGCGGCATTTTTTCCATGAGGGTCAACCATGTCAGAATGCATCCACACACCAAATATTTTTATTCTGAAACTAATACTTTTGAGAATAGCTCTCATGGCATAAAGGCATGCATGTGAAAAAGTTCAATTCGCTTATGTATTTCCAGTTCGGCCTCAAGTCATCATTTTTTATGCTATTACGCCAACTTTTTTCATGAGGGTAGACCTTGTAAGAATGCATCCACACACCAAATATTTTTATTCTGAAACTAATACTTTTGAGAATAGCTCTCATGGCGTAAATGTCATGCATGCGAAAAGTTCGAATCGCTGATGTATTTACAGTGCGGCCTCAAGTCATGATTTTTGAGGGAATTGCGCCAACTTTTTTCATGAGGGTAGACCTTGTAAGAATGCATCCACACACCAAATATTTTTATTCTGAAACTAATACTTTTGAGAATAGCTCTCATGGCGTAAATGTCATGCATGCGAAAAGTTCGAATCGCTGATGTATTTACAGTGCGGCCTCAAGTCATCATTTTTGATGCAATGGCGCCAATTTTTTTCATGAGCTTTGACCATGTAAGAATGCATCCACACACCAAATATTTTTATTCTGAAATTAATACTTTTGAGAATAGCTCTCATGGCGTAAAAGTCATGCATGTGAAAAAGTTCGAATCGCTGATGTATTTCTAGTTCGGCCTGAAGTCATCATTTTTGATGCAATTGCGCCAATTATTTTCATGAGGCCCGACCATGTAAGAATGCATCCACACACCAAATATTGTTATTCTGAAACTAATACTTTTGAGAATAGCTCTCATGGCGTAAAAGTCATGCATGTGAAAAAGTTCGAATCGCTGATGTATTTCTAGTTCGGCCTGAAGTTATCATTTTTGAGGCAATTGCGGCATTTTTTCCATGAGGGTCGACCATGTAAGAATGCATCCACACACCAAATATTGTTATTCTGAAACTAATACTTTTGAGAATAGCTCTCATGGCATAAAAGTCATGCATGTGAAAAAGTTCAATTCGCTTATGTATTTCCAGTTCGGCCTCAAGTCATCATTTTTTATGCTATTACGCCAACTTTTTTCATGAGGGTAGACCTTGTAAGAATGCATCCACACACCAAATATTTTTATTCTGAAACTAATACTTTTGAGAATAGCTCTCATGGCGTAAATGTCATGCATGCGAAAAGTTCGAATCGCTGATGTATTTACAGTGCGGCCTCAAGTCATGATTTTTTATGCAAATGCGCCAATTTTTTTCACGAGTGTCGACCATGTAAGAATGCATCCACACACCAAATATTTTTATTCTGAAACTAATACTTTTGAGAATAGCTCTCATGGCGTAAAAGTAATGCATGTGAAAAAGTTCGAATCGCTGATGTATTTACAGTGCGGCCTCAAGTCATCATTTTTGATGCAATTGCGCCATCTTTTTTCATGAGGGTCGACCATGTAAGAATGCATCCACACACCAAATATTTTTATTCTGAAACTAATACTTTTGAGAATAGCTCTCATGGCGTAAAAGTCATGCATGTGAAAAAGTTCGAATCGCTGATGTATTTATAGTACTAGTGCGGCCTCAAGTCATGATTTTTTATGCAAATGCGCCAACTTTTTTCACGAGTGTCGACCATGTAAGAATGCATCCACACACCAAATATTTTTATTCTGAAACTAATACTTTTGAGAATAGCTCTCATGGCGTAAAGGTCACACATGTGAAAAAGTTCGAATCGCTGATGTATTTCTAGTTCGGCCTCAAGTCATCATTTTTGATGCAATTGCGGCATTTTTTCCATGAGGGTCGACCATGTCAGAATGCATCCACACACCAAATATTTTTATTCTGAAACTAATACTTTTGAGAATAGCTCTCATGGCATAAAAGTCATGCATGTGAAAAAGTTCAATTCGCTTATGTATTTCCAGTTCGGCCTCAAGTCATCATTTTTTATGCTATTACGCCAACTTTTTTCATGAGGGTAGACCTTGTAAGAATGCATCCACACACCAAATATTTTTATTCTGAAACTAATACTTTTGAGAATAGCTCTCATGGCGTAAATGTCATGCATGCGAAAAGTTCGAATCGCTGATGTATTTACAGTGCGGCCTCAAGTCATGATTTTTGAGGGAATTGCGCCAACTTTTTTCATGAGGGTAGACCTTGTAAGAATGCATCCACACACCAAATATTTTTATTCTGAAACTAATACTTTTGAGAATAGCTCTCATGGCGTAAATGTCATGCATGCGAAAAGTTCGAATCGCTGATGTATTTACAGTGCGGCCTCAAGTCATCATTTTTGATGCAATGGCGCCAATTTTTTTCATGAGCTTTGACCATGTAAGAATGCATCCACACACCAAATATTTTTATTCTGAAATTAATACTTTTGAGAATAGCTCTCATGGCGTAAAAGTCATGCATGTGAAAAAGTTCGAATCGCTGATGTATTTCTAGTTCGGCCTGAAGTCATCATTTTTGATGCAATTGCGCCAATTATTTTCATGAGGCCCGACCATGTAAGAATGCATCCACACACCAAATATTGTTATTCTGAAACTAATACTTTTGAGAATAGCTCTCATGGCGTAAAAGTCATGCATGTGAAAAAGTTCGAATCGCTGATGTATTTCTAGTTCGGCCTGAAGTTATCATTTTTGAGGCAATTGCGGCATTTTTTCCATGAGGGTCGACCATGTAAGAATGCATCCACACACCAAATATTGTTATTCTGAAACTAATACTTTTGAGAATAGCTCTCATGGCGTAAAAGTCATGCATGTGAAAAAGTTCGAATCGCTGATGTATTTCTAGTTCGGCCTCAAGTCATGATTTTTTGATGAAATTGCGCCAATTCTTTTCATGAGGCCCGACCATGTAAGAATGCATCCACACACCAAATATTTTTATTCTGAAACTAATACTTTTGAGAATAGCTCTCATGGCGTAAAGGTCACACATGTGAAAAAGTTCGAATCGCTGATGTATTTATAGTGCGGCCTCAAGTCATCATTTTTTATGTAATTCCGCCAATTCGTTTCATGAAGGTCAACCATGTAAGAATGCATCCACACACCAAATATTTTTATTCTGAAACTAATACTTTTAAGAATAGCTCTCATTGCGTAAAAGTCATGCATGTGAAAAAGTTCGAATCGCTGATGTATTTACAGTGCGGCCTCAAGTCATCATTTTTGATGCAATTGCGGCATTTTTTACATGAGGGTCGACCATGTAAGAATGCATCCACACACCAAATATTTTTATTCTGAAACTAATACTTTTGAGAATAGCTCTCATGGCGTAAAAGTCGTGCATGTGAAAAAGTTCGAATCGCTGATGTATTTCTAGTTCGGCCTGAAGTCATCATTTTTGATGCAATTGCGCCAATTATTTCCATGAGGCCCGTCCATGTAAGAATGCATCCACACACCAAATATTGTTATTCTGAAACTAATACTTTTGAGAATAGCTGTCATGGCGTAAAAGTCATACATTTGAAAAAGTTCGAATCGCTGGTGTATTTCTAGTTCGGCCTGAAGTTATCATTTTTGATGGAATTGCGGCATTTTTTCCATGAGGGTCGACCATGTAAGAATGCATCCACACACCAAATATTTTTATTCTGAAACTTATACTTTTGAGAATAGCTCTCATGGCGTAAAAGTCATGCATGTGAAAAAGTTCGAATCGCTGATGTATTTACAGTTGGGCCTCAAGTCATCATTTTTATGCAATTGCGCCAACTTTTTTCATGACGGTCGACCATGTAAGAATGCATCCACACACCAAATATTTTTATTCTGAAACTAATACTTTTGAGAATAGCTCTCATGGCGTAAAAGTCATGCATGTGAAACAGTTCGAATCGCTGATGTATTTATAGTGCGGCCTGAAGTCATCATTTTTGATGCAATTGCGCCAATTCGTTTTATGAGGGTCAACCATGTACGAATGCATCCACACACCAAATATTTTTATTCTGAAATTAATACTTTTGAGAATAGCTCTCATGGTGTAAAAGTCATGCATGTGAAAAAGTTCGAATCGCTGATGTATTTATAGTACTAGTGCGGCCTCAAGTCATCATTTTTTATGCAAATGCGCCAATTGTTTTCACGAGTGTCGACCATGTAAGAATGCATCCACACACCAAATATTTTTATTCTGAAACTAATACTTTTGAGAATAGCTCTCATGGCGTAAAAGTCATGCATGTGAAAAAGTTCGAATCGCTGATGTATTTACAGTGCGGCCTCAAGTCATGATTTTTGAGGGAATTGCGCCAACTTTTTTCATGAGGGTAGACCTTGTAAGAATGCATCCACACACCAAATATTTTTATTCTGAAACTAATACTTTTGAGAATAGCTCTCATGGCGTAAATGTCATGCATGCGAAAAGTTCGAATCGCTGATGTATTTACAGTGCGGCCTCAAGTCATCATTTTTGATGCAATGGCGCCAATTTTTTTCATGAGCTTTGACCATGTAAGAATGCATCCACACACCAAATATTTTTATTCTGAAATTAATACTTTTGAGAATAGCTCTCATGGCGTAAAAGTCATGCATGTGAAAAAGTTCGAATCGCTGATGTATTTCTAGTTCGGCCTGAAGTCATCATTTTTGATGCAATTGCGCCAATTATTTTCATGAGGCCCGACCATGTAAGAATGCATCCACACACCAAATATTGTTATTCTGAAACTAATACTTTTGAGAATAGCTCTCATGGCGTAAAAGTCATGCATGTGAAAAAGTTCGAATCGCTGATGTATTTCTAGTTCGGCCTGAAGTTATCATTTTTGAGGCAATTGCGGCATTTTTTCCATGAGGGTCGACCATGTAAGAATGCATCCACACACCAAATATTGTTATTCTGAAACTAATACTTTTGAGAATAGCTCTCATGGCGTAAAAGTCATGCATGTGAAAAAGTTCGAATCGCTGATGTATTTCTAGTTCGGCCTCAAGTCATGATTTTTTGATGAAATTGCGCCAATTCTTTTCATGAGGCCCGACCATGTAAGAATGCATCCACACACCAAATATTTTTATTCTGAAACTAATACTTTTGAGAATAGCTCTCATGGCGTAAAGGTCACACATGTGAAAAAGTTCGAATCGCTGATGTATTTATAGTGCGGCCTCAAGTCATCATTTTTTATGTAATTCCGCCAATTCGTTTCATGAAGGTCAACCATGTAAGAATGCATCCACACACCAAATATTTTTATTCTGAAACTAATACTTTTAAGAATAGCTCTCATTGCGTAAAAGTCATGCATGTGAAAAAGTTCGAATCGCTGATGTATTTACAGTGCGGCCTCAAGTCATCATTTTTGATGCAATTGCGGCATTTTTTACATGAGGGTCGACCATGTAAGAATGCATCCACACACCAAATATTTTTATTCTGAAACTAATACTTTTGAGAATAGCTCTCATGGCGTAAAAGTCGTGCATGTGAAAAAGTTCGAATCGCTGATGTATTTCTAGTTCGGCCTGAAGTCATCATTTTTGATGCAATTGCGCCAATTATTTCCATGAGGCCCGTCCATGTAAGAATGCATCCACACACCAAATATTGTTATTCTGAAACTAATACTTTTGAGAATAGCTGTCATGGCGTAAAAGTCATACATTTGAAAAAGTTCGAATCGCTGGTGTATTTCTAGTTCGGCCTGAAGTTATCATTTTTGATGGAATTGCGGCATTTTTTCCATGAGGGTCGACCATGTAAGAATGCATCCACACACCAAATATTTTTATTCTGAAACTTATACTTTTGAGAATAGCTCTCATGGCGTAAAAGTCATGCATGTGAAAAAGTTCGAATCGCTGATGTATTTACAGTTGGGCCTCAAGTCATCATTTTTATGCAATTGCGCCAACTTTTTTCATGACGGTCGACCATGTAAGAATGCATCCACACACCAAATATTTTTATTCTGAAACTAATACTTTTGAGAATAGCTCTCATGGCGTAAAAGTCATGCATGTGAAACAGTTCGAATCGCTGATGTATTTATAGTGCGGCCTGAAGTCATCATTTTTGATGCAATTGCGCCAATTCGTTTTATGAGGGTCAACCATGTACGAATGCATCCACACACCAAATATTTTTATTCTGAAATTAATACTTTTGAGAATAGCTCTCATGGTGTAAAAGTCATGCATGTGAAAAAGTTCGAATCGCTGATGTATTTATAGTACTAGTGCGGCCTCAAGTCATCATTTTTTATGCAAATGCGCCAATTGTTTTCACGAGTGTCGACCATGTAAGAATGCATCCACACACCAAATATTTTTATTCTGAAACTAATACTTTTGAGAATAGCTCTCATGGCGTAAAAGTCATGCATGTGAAAAAGTTCGAATCGCTGATGTATTTATAGTGCGGCCTCAAGTCATCATTTTTTATGCAATTGCGCCAATTCTTTTCATGAGGGTCGACCATGTAAGAATGCATCCACACACCAAATATTTTTATTCTGAAACTAATACTTTTGAGAATAGCTCTCATGGCGTAAAAGTCATGCATGTGAAAAAGTTCGAATCGCTGATGTATTTACAGTGCGGCCTCAGGTCATCATTTTTATGCAATTGCGCCAACTTCTTTCATGAGGGTCGACCATGTAAGAATGCATCCACACACCAAATATTTTTATTCTGAAACTAATACTTTTGAGAATAGCTCTCATTGCGTAAAAGTCATGCATGTGAAAAAGTTCGAATCGCTGATGTATTTATAGTGCGGCCTGAAGTCATCATTTTTTATGCAATTGCGCCAATTCGTTTTATGAGGGTCAACCATGTACGATTGCATCCACACACCAAATATTTTTATTCTGAAATTAATACTTTTGAGAATAGCTCTCATGGCGTAAAAGTCATGCATGTGAAAAAGTTCGAATCGCTGATGTATTTATAGTACTAGTGCGGCCTCAAGTCATGATTTTTTATGCAAATGCGCCAATTTTTTTCACGAGTGTCGACCATGTAAGAATGCATCCACACACCAAATATTTTTATTCTGAAACTAATACTTTTGAGAATAGCTCTCATGGCGTAAAAGTGATGCATGTGAAAAAGTTCGAATCGCTGATGTATTTATAGTGCGGCCTCAAGTCATCATTTTTGATGCAATTCCGCCATCTTTTTTCATGAGGGTCGACCATGTAAGAATGCATCCACACACCAAATATTTTTATTCTGAAACTAATACTTTTGAGAATAGCTCTCATGGCGTAAAAGTCATGCATGTGAAAAAGTTCGAATCGCTGATGTATTTACAGTGCGGCCTGAAGTCATCATTTTTTATGCAATTGCGCCAACTTTTTTCATGAGGGTCGACCATGTAAGAATGCATCCACACACCAAATATTTTTATTCTGAAACTAATACTTTTGAGAATAGCTCTCATGGCGTAAAAGTCATGCATGTGAAAAAGTTCGAATCGCTGATGTATTTACAGTGCGGCCTGAAGTCATCATTTTTTATGCAATTGCGCCAACTTTTTTCATGAGGGTCGACCATGTAAGAATGCATCCACACACCAAATATTTTTATTCTGAAACTAATACTTTTGAGAATAGCTCTCATGGCGTAAAAGTCATGCATGTGAAAAAGTTCGAATCGCTGATGTATTTACAGTGCGGCCTGAAGTCATCATTTTTTATGCAATTGCGCCAACTTTTTTCATGAGGGTCGACCATGTAAGAATGCATCCACACACCAAATATTTTTATTCTGAAACTAATACTTTTGAGAATAGCTCTCATGGCGTAAAAGTCATGCATGTGAAAAAGTTCGAATCGCTGATGTATTTACAGTGCGGCCTGAAGTCATCATTTTTTATGCAATTGCGGCATTTTTTTCATGAGGGTCGACCATGTAAGAATGCATCCACACACCAAATATTTTTATTCTGAAACTAATACTTTTGAGAATAGCTCTCATGGCGTAAAAGTCATGCATGTGAAAAAGTTCGAATCGCTGATGTATTTATAGTGCGGCCTCAAGTCATCATTTTTTATGCAATTGCGCCATCTTTTTTCATGAGGGTCGACCATGTAAGAATGCATCCACACACCAAATATTTTTATTCTGAAACTAATACTTTTGAGAATAGCTCTCATGGCGTAAAAGTCATGCATGTGAAAAAGTTCGAATCGCTGATGTATTTACAGTGCGGCCTCAAGTCATCATTTTTTATGCAATTGCGCCAACTTTTTTCATGAGGGTCGACCATGTAAGAATGCATCCACACACCAAATATTGTTATTCTGAAACTAATACTTTTGAGAATAGCTCTCATGGCGTAAAAGTCATGCATGTGAAAAAGTTCGAATTGCTGGTGTATTTATAGTGCGGCCTCAAGTCATCATTTTTGATGCAATTGCGCCAATTTGTTTCATGAGGATAAGAATGCATCCACACACCAAATATTTTTATTCTGAAATTAATACTTTTGAGAATAGCTCTCATGGCATAAAAGTCATGCATGTGAAAAAGTTCGAATCGCTGATGTATTTCTAGTTCGGCCTGATGTCATCATTTTTGATGCAATTGCGGCATTTTTTCCATGAGGGTCGACCATGTCAGAATGCATCCACACACCAAATATTTTTATTCTGAAATTAATACTCATGGCGTAAAAGTCATGCATGTGAAAAAGTTCGATTCGCCTATGTATTTCCAGTTCGGCCTGAAGTCATCATTTTTGATGCAATTGCGCCAATTTTTTTCACGAGTGTCGACCATGTAAGAATGCATCCACACACCAAATATCTTTATTCTGAAACTAATACTTTTGAGAATAGCTCTCATGGCGTAAAAGTCATGCATGTGAAAAAGTTCGAATCGCTGATGTATTTATAGTGCGGCCTCAAGTCATCATTTTTTATGCAATTCCGCCATCTTTTTTCATGAGGGTCGACCATGTAAGAATGCATCCACACACCAAATATTTTTATTCTGAAACTAATACTTTTGAGAATAGCTCTCATGGCGTAAAAGTCATGCATGTGAAAAAGTTCGAATCGCTGGTGTATTTACAGTGCGGCCTCAAGTCATCATTTTTTATGCAATTGCGCCAACTTTTTTCACGAGTGTCGACCATGTAAGAATGCATCCACACACCAAATATTTTTATTCTGAAACTAATACTTTTGAGAATAGCTCTCATGGCATAAAAGTCATGCATGTGAAAAAGTTCGAATCGCTGATGTATTTATAGTGCGGCCTCAAGTCATCATTTTTGATGCAAGTGCGGCATTTTTTTCATGAGGGTCGACCATGTAAGAATGCATCCACACACCAAATATTTTTATTCTGAAACTTATACTTTTGAGAATAGCTCTCATGGCGTAAAAGTCATGCATGTGAAAAAGTTCGAATCGCTCATGTATTTACAGTTGGGCCTCAAAACATCATTTTTTATGCAATTACGCCAATTATTTTCATGAGCTTCGACCATGTAAGAATGCATCCACACACCAAATATTTTTATTCTGAAACTAATTCTTTTGAGAATAGCTCTCATGGCGTAAAAGTCATGCATGTGAAAAAGTTCGAATCGCTGATGTATTTATAGTGCGGCCTCAAGTCATCATTTTTGATGCAATTGCGCCAATTTGTTTCATGAGGGTAAGAATGCATCCACACACCAAATATTTTTATTCTGAAATTAATACTTTTGAGAATAGCTCTCATGGCGTAAAAGTCACGCATGTGAAAAAGTTCGAATCGCTGATGTATTTCTAGTTCGGCCTGAAGTCATCATTTTTGATGCAATTGCGGCATTTATTCCATGAGGGTCGACCATGTCAGAATGCATCCACACACCAAATATTTTTATTCTGAAATTCATACTTTTGAGAATAGCTCTCATGGCGTAAAAGTCATGCATGTGAAAAAGTTCAATTCGCTTATGTATTTCCAGTTCGGCCTCAAGTCATCATTTTTTATGCAATTCCGCCAACTTTTTTCATGAGGGTCGACCATGTAAGAATGCATCCACACACCAAATATTTTTATTCTGAAACTAATACTTTTGAGAATAGCTCTCATGGCGTAAAAGTCATGCATGTGAAAAAGTTCGAATCGCTGATGTATTTACAGTGCGGCCTGAAGTCATGATTTTTGATGCAATTGCGCCAATTTTTTTCATGAGGGTCGACCATGTAAGAATGCATCCACACACCAAATATGTTTATTCTGAAACTAATTCTTTTGAGAATAGCTCTTATTGCGTAAAAGTCATGCATGTGAAAAAGTTCGAATCGCTGATGTATTTATAGTACTAGTGCGGCCTCAAGTCATCATTTTTTATGCAAATGCGCCTTTTTTATCACGAGTGTCGACCATGTAAGAATGCATCCACACACCAAATATTTTTATTCTGAAACTAATACTTTTGAGAATAGCTCTCATGGCGTAAAAGTCATGCATGTGAAAAAGTTCGAATCGCTGATGTATTTCTAGTTCGGTCTCAAGTCATGATTTTTTGATGCAATTGCACCAATTCTTTTCATGAGGCCCGACCATGTAAGAATGCATCCACACACCAAATATTTTTATTCTGAAATTAATACTTTTGAGAATAGCTCTCATGGCGTAAAGGTCACACATGTGAAAAAGTTCGAATCGCTGATGTATTTACAGTGCGGTCTCAAGTCATCATTTTTGATGCAATTGCGGAATTTTTTTCATGAGGGTCGACCATGTAAGAATGCATCCACAGACCAAATATTTTTATTCTGAAACTTATACTTTTGAGAATAGCTCTCATGGCGTAAAAGTCATGCATGTGAAAAAGTTCGAATCGCTGATGTATTTATAGTACTAGTGCGGCCTCAAGTCATCATTTTTTATGCAACTTCGCCTTTTTTCTCACGAGTGTCGACCATGTAAGAATGCATCCACACACCAAATATTTTTATTCTGAAACTAATACTTTTGAGAATAGCTCTCATGGCGTAAAGGTCACACATGTGAAAAAGTTCGAATCGCTGATGTATTTATAGTGCGGCCTCAAGTCATCATTTTTTACGTAATTCCGCCAATTCGTTTCATGAAGGTCCACCATGTAAGAATGCATCCACACACCAAATATTTTTATTCTGAAATTAATACTTTTAAGAATAGCTCTCATGGCGTAAAAGTCATGCATGTGAAAAAGTTCGAATCGCTGATGTATTTACAGTGCGGCCTCAAGTCATCATTTTTGATGCAATTGCGGCATTTTTTACATGAGGGTCGACCATGTAAGAATGCATCCACACACCAAATATTTTTATTCTGAAACTAATACTTTTGAGAATAGCTCTCATGGCGTAAAAGTCGTGCATGTGAAAAAGTTCGAATCGCTGATGTATTTCTAGTTCGGCCTGAAGTCATCATTTTTGATGCAATTGCGCCAATTATTTCCATGAGGCCCGTCCATGTAAGAATGCATCCACACACCAAATATTGTTATTCTGAAACTAATACTTTTGAGAATAGCTGTCATGGCGTAAAAGTCATACATTTGAAAAAGTTCGAATCGCTGGTGTATTTCTAGTTCGGCCTGAAGTTATCATTTTTGATGGAATTGCGGCATTTTTTCCATGAGGGTCGACCATGTAAGAATGCATCCACACACCAAATATTTTTATTCTGAAACTTATACTTTTGAGAATAGCTCTCATGGCGTAAAAGTCATGCATGTGAAAAAGTTCGAATCGCTGATGTATTTACAGTTGGGCCTCAAGTCATCATTTTTATGCAATTGCGCCAACTTTTTTCATGAGGGTCGACCATGTAAGAATGCATCCACACACCAAATATTTTTATTCTGAAACTAATACTTTTGAGAATAGCTCTCATGGCGTAAAAGTCATGCATGTGAAAAAGTTCGAATCGCTGATGTATTTATAGTGCGGCCTCAAGTCATCATTTTTTATGCAATTGCGCCAATTCGTTTTATGAGGGTCAACCATGTACGATTGCATCCACACACCAAATATTTTTATTCTGAAATTAATACTTTTGAGAATAGCTCTCATGGCGTAAAAGTCATGCATGTGAAAAAGTTCGAATCGCTGATGTATTTATAGTACTAGTGCGGCCTCAAGTCATGATTTTTTATGCAAATGCGCCAATTTTTTTCACGAGTGTCGACCATGTAAGAAAACATCCACACACCAAATATTTTTATTCTGAAACTAATACTTTTGAGAATAGCTCTCATGGCGTAAAAGTGACGCATGTGAAAAAGTTCGAATCGCTGATGTATTTATAGTGCGGCCTCAAGTCATCATTTTTTATGCAATTCCGCCATCTTTTTTCATGAGGGTCGACCATGTAAGAATGCATCCACACACCAAATATTTTTATTCTGAAACTAATACTTTTGAGAATAGCTCTCATGGCGTAAAAGTCATGCATGTGAAAAAGTTCGAATCGCTGATGTATTTACAGTGCGGCCTGAAGTCATCATTTTTTATGCAATTGCGCCAACTTTTTTCATGAGGGTCGACCATGTAAGAATGCATCCACACACCAAATATTTTTATTCTGAAACTAATACTTTTGAGAATAGCTCTCATGGCGTAAAAGTCATGCATGTGAAAAAGTTCGAATCGCTGATGTATTTACAGTGCGGCCTGAAGTCATCATTTTTTATGCAATTGCGGCATTTTTTTCATGAGGGTCGACCATGTAAGAATGCATCCACACACCAAATATTTTTATTCTGAAACTAATACTTTTGAGAATAGCTCTCATGGCGTAAAAGTCATGCATGTGAAAAAGTTCGAATCGCTGATGTATTTATAGTGCGGCCTCAAGTCATCATTTTTTATGCAATTGCGCCATCTTTTTTCATGAGGGTCGACCATGTAAGAATGCATCCACACACCAAATATTTTTATTCTGAAACTAATACTTTTGAGAATAGCTCTCATGGCGTAAAAGTCATGCATGTGAAAAAGTTCGAATCGCTGATGTATTTACAGTGCGGCCTCAAGTCATCATTTTTTATGCAATTGCGCCAACTTTTTTCATGAGGGTCGACCATGTAAGAATGCATCCACACACCAAATATTTTTATTCTGAAACTAATACTTTTGAGAATAGCTCTCATTGCGTAAAAGTCATGCATGTGAAAAAGTTCGAATTGCTGGTGTATTTATAGTGCGGCCTCAAGTCATCATTTTTGATGCAATTGCGCCAATTTGTTTCATGAGGATAAGAATGCATCCACACACCAAATATTTTTATTCTGAAATTAATACTTTTGAGAATAGCTCTCATGGCATAAAAGTCATGCATGTGAAAAAGTTCGAATCGCTGATGTATTTCTAGTTCGGCCTGATGTCATCATTTTTGATGCAATTGCGGCATTTTTTCCATGAGGGTCGACCATGTCAGAATGCATCCACACACCAAATATTTTTATTCTGAAATTAATACTCATGGCGTAAAAGTCATGCATGTGAAAAAGTTCGATTCGCCTATGTATTTCCAGTTCGGCCTGAAGTCATCATTTTTGATGCAATTGCGCCAATTTTTTTCACGAGTGTCGACCATGTAAGAATGCATCCACACACCAAATATCTTTATTCTGAAACTAATACTTTTGAGAATAGCTCTCATGGCGTAAAAGTCATGCATGTGAAAAAGTTCGAATCGCTGATGTATTTATAGTGCGGCCTCAAGTCATCATTTTTTATGCAATTCCGCCATCTTTTTTCATGAGGGTCGACCATGTAAGAATGCATCCACACACCAAATATTTTTATTCTGAAACTAATACTTTTGAGAATAGCTCTCATGGCGTAAAAGTCATGCATGTGAAAAAGTTCGAATCGCTGGTGTATTTACAGTGCGGCCTCAAGTCATCATTTTTTATGCAATTCCGCCATCTTTTTTCATGAGGGTCGACCATGTAAGAATGCATCCACACACCAAATATTTTTATTCTGAAACTAATACTTTTGAGAATAGCTCTCATGGCGTAAAAGTCATGCATGTGAAAAAGTTCGAATCGCTGGTGTATTTACAGTGCGGCCTCAAGTCATCATTTTTTATGCAATTGCGCCAATTTTTTTCATGAGGGTCGACCATGTAAGAATGCATCCACACACCAAATATTTTTATTCTGAAACTAATTCTTTTGAGAATAGCTCTTATTGCGTAAAAGTCATGCATGTGAAAAAGTTCGAATCGCTGATGTATTTATAGTACTAGTGCGGCCTCAAGTCATCATTTTTTATGCAAATGCGCCTTTTTTATCACGAGTCTCGACCATGTAATAATGCATCCACACACCAAATATTTTTATTCTGAAACTAATACTTTTGAGAATAGCTCTCATGGCGTAAAAGTCATGCATGTGAAAAAGTTCGAATCGCTGATGTATTTCTAGTTCGGCCTGAAGTCATGATTTTTTGATGCAATTGCACCAATTCTTTTCATGAGGCCCGACCATGTAAGAATGCATCCACACACCAAATATTTTTATTCTGAAATTAATACTTTTGAGAATAGCTCTCATGGCGTAAAGGTCACACATGTGAAAAAGTTCGAATCGCTGATGTATTTACAGTGCGGTCTCAAGTCATCATTTTTGATGCAATTGCGGAATTTTTTTCATGAGGGTCGACCACGTAAGAATGCATCCACAGACCAAATATTTTTATTCTGAAACTTATACTTTTGAGAATAGCTCTCATGGCGTAAAAGTCATGCATGTGAAAAAGTTCGAATCGCTGATGTATTTATAGTACTAGTGCGGCCTCAAGTCATCATTTTTTATGCAACTTCGCCTTTTTTCTCACGAGTGTCGACCATGTAAGAATGCATCCACACACCAAATATTTTTATTCTGAAACTAATACTTTTGAGAATAGCTCTCATGGCGTAAAAGTCATGCATGTGAAAAAGTTCGAATCGCTGGTGTATTTACAGTGCGGCCTCAAGTCATCATTTTTTATGCAATTGCGCCAACTTTTTTCATGAGGGTCGACCATGTAAGAATGCATCCACACACCAAATATTTTTATTCTGAAACTAATACTTTTGAGAATAGCTCTCATGGCATAAAAGTCATGCATGTGAAAAAGTTCGAATCGCTGATGTATTTATAGTGCGGCCTCAAGTCATCATTTTTTATGCAAGTGCGGCATTTTTTTCATGAGGGTCGACCATGTAAGAATGCATCCACACACCAAATATTTTTATTCTGAAACTTATACTTTTGAGAATAGCTCTCATTGCGTAAAAGTCATGCATGTGAAAAAGTTCGAATCGCTCATGTATTTACAGTTGGGCCTCAAAACATCATTTTTTATGCAATTACGCCAATTATTTTCATGAGCTTCGACCATGTAAGAATGCATCCACACACCAAATATTTTTATTCTGAAACTAATACTTTTGAGAATAGCTCTCATGGCGTAAAAGTCATGCATGTGAAAAAGTTCGAATCGCTGATGTATTTATAGTGCGGCCTCAAGTCATCATTTTTGATGCAATTGCGCCAATTTGTTTCATGAGGGTAAGAATGCATCCACACACCAAATATTTTTATTCTGAAATTAATACTTTTGAGAATAGCTCTCATTGCGTAAAAGTCACGCATGTGAAAAAGTTCGAATCGCTGATGTATTTCTAGTTCGGCCTGAAGTCATCATTTTTGATGCAAGTGCGGCATTTTTTCCATGAGGGTCGACCATGTCAGAATGCATCCACACACCAAATATTTTTATTCTGAAATTCATACTTTTGAGAATAGCTCTCATGGCGTAAAAGTCATGCATGTGAAAAAGTTCAATTCGCTTATGTATTTCCAGTTCGGCCTCAAGTCATCATTTTTTATGCAATTCCGCCAACTTTTTTCATGAGGGTCGACCATGTAAGAATGCATCCACACACCAAATATTTTTATTCTGAAACTAATACTTTTGAGAATAGCTCTCATGGCGTAAAAGTCATGCATGTGAAAAAGTTCGAATCGGTGATGTATTTACAGTGCGGCCTGAAGTCATGATTTTTGATGCAATTGCGCCAATTTTTTTCATGAGGGTCGACCATGTAAGAATGCATCCACACACCAAATATTTTTATTCTGAAACTAATTCTTTTGAGAATAGCTCTTATTGCGTAAAAGTCATGCATGTGAAAAAGTTCGAATCGCTGATGTATTTCTAGTTCGGTCTCAAGTCATGATTTTTTGATGCAATTGCACCAATTCTTTTCATGAGGCCCGACCATGTAAGAATGCATCCACACACCAAATATTTTTATTCTGAAATTAATACTTTTGAGAATAGCTCTCATGGCGTAAAGGTCACACATGTGAAAAAGTTCGAATCGCTGATGTATTTACAGTGCGGTCTCAAGTCATCATTTTTGATGCAATTGCGGAATTTTTTTCATGAGGGTCGACCATGTAAGAATGCATCCACACACCAAATATTTTTATTCTGAAACTTATACTTTTGAGAATAGCTCTCATGGCGTAAAAGTCATGCATGTGAAAAAGTTCGAATCGCTGATGTATTTATAGTACTAGTGCGGCCTCAAGTCATCATTTTTTATGCAACTTCGCCTTTTTTCTCACGAGTGTCGACCATGTAAGAATGCATCCACACACCAAATATTTTTATTCTGAAACTAATACTTTTGAGAATAGCTCTCATGGCGTAAAAGTCATGCATGTGAAAAAGTTCGAATCGCTGATGTATTTCTAGTTCGGTCTCAAGTCATGATTTTTTGATGCAATTGCACCAATTCTTTTCATGAGGCCCGACAATGTAAGACTGCATCCACACACCAAATATTTTTATTCTGAAATTAATACTTTTGAGAATAGCTCTC
The DNA here is from genome assembly GCF_023055435.1 of Haliotis rufescens. NCBI lineage: Eukaryota > Metazoa > Mollusca > Gastropoda > Lepetellida > Haliotidae > Haliotis > Haliotis rufescens. Next base: position 26,962,964 of record NW_025964112.1, read on the forward strand.
ATGGCGTAAAAGTCATGCATGTGAAAAAGTTCGAATCGCTGGTGTATTTACAGTGCGGCCTCAAGTCATCATTTTTTATGCAATTGCGCCAACTTTTTTCATGAGGGTCGACCATGTAAGAATGCATCCACACACCAAATATTTTTATTCTGAAACTAATACTTTTGAGAATAGCTCTCATGGCATAAAAGTCATGCATGTGAAAAAGTTCGAATCGCTGATGTATTTATAGTGCGGCCTCAAGTCATCATTTTTTATGCAAGTGCGGCATTTTTTTCATGAGGGTCGACCATGTAAGAATGCATCCACACACCAAATATTTTTATTCTGAAACTTATACTTTTGAGAATAGCTCTCATTGCGTAAAAGTCATGCATGTGAAAAAGTTCGAATCGCTCATGTATTTACAGTTGGGCCTCAAAACATCATTTTTGATGCAATTGCGCCAATTATTTTCATGAGCTTCGACCATGTAAGAATGCATCCACACACCAAATATTTTTATTCTGAAACTAATACTTTTGAGAATAGCTCTCATGGCGTAAAAGTCATGCATGTGAAAAAGTTCGAATCGCTGATGTATTTATAGTGCGGCCTCAAGTCATCATTTTTGATGCAATTGCGCCAATTTGTTTCATGAGGGTAAGAATGCATCCACACACCAAATATTTTTATTCTGAAATTAATACTTTTGAGAATAGCTCTCATGGCGTAAAAGTCACGCATGTGAAAAAGTTCGAATCGCTGATGTATTTCTAGTTCGGCCTGAAGTCATCATTTTTGATGCAAGTGCGGCATTTTTTCCATGAGGGTCGACCATGTCAGAATGCATCCACACACCAAATATTTTTATTCTGAAATTCATACTTTTGAGAATAGCTCTCATGGCGTAAAAGTCATGCATGTGAAAAAGTTCAATTCGCTTATGTATTTCCAGTTCGGCCTCAAGTCATCATTTTTTATGCAATTCCGCCAACTTTTTTCATGAGGGTCGACCATGTAAGAATGCATCCACACACCAAATATTTTTATTCTGAAACTAATACTTTTGAGAATAGCTCTCATGGCGTAAAAGTCATGCATGTGAAAAAGTTCGAATCGGTGATGTATTTACAGTGCGGCCTGAAGTCATGATTTTTGATGCAATTGCGCCAATTTTTTTCATGAGGGTCGACCATGTAAGAATGCATCCACACACCAAATATTTTTATTCTGAAACTAATTCTTTTGAGAATAGCTCTTATTGCGTAAAAGTCATGCATGTGAAAAAGTTCGAATCGCTGATGTATTTCTAGTTCGGTCTCAAGTCATGATTTTTTGATGCAATTGCACCAATTCTTTTCATGAGGCCCGACCATGTAAGAATGCATCCACACACCAAATATTTTTATTCTGAAATTAATACTTTTGAGAATAGCTCTCATGGCGTAAAGGTCACACATGTGAAAAAGTTCGAATCGCTGATGTATTTACAGTGCGGTCTCAAGTCATCATTTTTGATGCAATTGCGGAATTTTTTTCATGAGGGTCGACCATGTAAGAATGCATCCACACACCAAATATTTTTATTCTGAAACTTATACTTTTGAGAATAGCTCTCATGGCGTAAAAGTCATGCATGTGAAAAAGTTCGAATCGCTGATGTATTTATAGTACTAGTGCGGCCTCAAGTCATCATTTTTTATGCAACTTCGCCTTTTTTCTCACGAGTGTCGACCATGTAAGAATGCATCCACACACCAAATATTTTTATTCTGAAACTAATACTTTTGAGAATAGCTCTCATGGCGTAAAAGTCATGCATGTGAAAAAGTTCGAATCGCTGATGTATTTCTAGTTCGGTCTCAAGTCATGATTTTTTGATGCAATTGCACCAATTCTTTTCATGAGGCCCGACAATGTAAGACTGCATCCACACACCAAATATTTTTATTCTGAAATTAATACTTTTGAGAATAGCTCTCATGGCGTAAAGGTCACACATGTGAAAAAGTTCGAATCGCTGATGTATTTATAGTGCGGCCTCAAGTCATCATTTTTTATGCAAGTGCGGCATTTTTTTCATGAGGGTCGACCATGTAAGAATGCATCCACACACCAAATATTGTTATTCTGAAACTTATACTTTTGAGAATAGCTCTCATTGCGTAAAAGTCATGCATGTGAAAAAGTTCGAATCGCTCATGTATTTACAGTTGGGCCTCAAAACATCATTTTTTATGCAATTACGCCAATTATTTTCATGAGCTTCGACCATGTAAGAATGCATCCACACACCAAATATTTTTATTCTGAAACTAATACTTTTGAGAATAGCTCTCATGGCGTAAAAGTCATGCATGTGAAAAAGTTCGAATCGCTGATGTATTTATAGTGCGGCCTCAAGTCATCATTTTTGATGCAATTGCGCCAATTTGTTTCATGAGGGTAAGAATGCATCCACACACCAAATATTTTTATTCTGAAATTAATACTTTTGAGAATAGCTCTCATGGCGTAAAAGTCACGCATGTGAAAAAGTTCGAATCGCTGATGTATTTCTAGTTCGGCCTGAAGTCATCATTTTTGATGCAAGTGCGGCATTTTTTCCATGAGGGTCGACCATGTCAGAATGCATCCACACACCAAATATTTTTATTCTGAAATTCATACTTTTGAGAATAGCTCTCATGGCGTAAAAGTCATGCATGTGAAAAAGTTCAATTCGCTTATGTATTTCCAGTTCGGCCTCAAGTCATCATTTTTTATGCAATTCCGCCAACTTTTTTCATGAGGGTCGACCATGTAAGAATGCATCCACACACCAAATATTTTTATTCTGAAACTAATACTTTTGAGAATAGCTCTCATGGCGTAAAAGTCATGCATGTGAAAAAGTTCGAATCGGTGATGTATTTACAGTGCGGCCTGAAGTCATGATTTTTGATGCAATTGCGCCAATTTTTTTCATGAGGGTCGACCATGTAAGAATGCATCCACACACCAAATATTTTTATTCTGAAACTAATTCTTTTGAGAATAGCTCTTATTGCGTAAAAGTCATGCATGTGAAAAAGTTCGAATCGCTGATGTATTTCTAGTTCGGTCTCAAGTCATGATTTTTTGATGCAATTGCACCAATTCTTTTCATGAGGCCCGACCATGTAAGAATGCATCCACACACCAAATATTTTTATTCTGAAATTAATACTTTTGAGAATAGCTCTCATGGCGTAAAGGTCACACATGTGAAAAAGTTCGAATCGCTGATGTATTTACAGTGCGGTCTCAAGTCATCATTTTTGATGCAATTGCGGAATTTTTTTCATGAGGGTCGACCATGTAAGAATGCATCCACACACCAAATATTTTTATTCTGAAACTTATACTTTTGAGAATAGCTCTCATGGCGTAAAAGTCATGCATGTGAAAAAGTTCGAATCGCTGATGTATTTATAGTACTAGTGCGGCCTCAAGTCATCATTTTTTATGCAACTTCGCCTTTTTTCTCACGAGTGTCGACCATGTAAGAATGCATCCACACACCAAATATTTTTATTCTGAAACTAATACTTTTGAGAATAGCTCTCATGGCGTAAAAGTCATGCATGTGAAAAAGTTCGAATCGCTGATGTATTTCTAGTTCGGTCTCAAGTCATGATTTTTTGATGCAATTGCACCAATTCTTTTCATGAGGCCCGACAATGTAAGACTGCATCCACACACCAAATATTTTTATTCTGAAATTAATACTTTTGAGAATAGCTCTCATGGCGTAAAGGTCACACATGTGAAAAAGTTCGAATCGCTGATGTATTTATAGTGCGGTCTCAAGTCATCATTTTTTTTGCAATTGCGGAATTTTTTTCATGAGGGTCCACCATGTAAGAATGCATCCACACACCAAATATTTTTATTCTGAAACTAATACTTTTGAGAATAGCTCTCATGGCGTAAAAGTCATGCATGTGAAAAAGTTCGAATCGCTGGTGTATTTACAGTGCGGCCTCAAGTCATCATTTTTTATGCAATTGCGCCAACTTTTTTCATGAGGGTCGACCATGTAAGAATGCATCCACACACCAAATATTTTTATTCTGAAACTAATACTTTTGAGAATAGCTCTCATGGCATAAAAGTCATGCATGTGAAAAAGTTCGAATCGCTGATGTATTTATAGTGCGGCCTCAAGTCATCATTTTTTATGCAAGTGCGGCATTTTTTTCATGAGGGTCGACCATGTAAGAATGCATCCACACACCAAATATTTTTATTCTGAAACTTATACTTTTGAGAATAGCTCTCATGGCGTAAAAGTCATGCATGTGAAAAAGTTCGAATCGCTGATGTATTTATAGTACTAGTGCGGCCTCAAGTCATCATTTTTTATGCAAATGCGCCTTTTTTCTCACGAGTGCCGACCATGTAAGAATGCATCCACACACCAAATATTTTTATTCTGAAACTAATTCTTTTGAGAATAGCTCTTATTGCGTAAAAGTCATGGATGTGAAAAAGTTCGAATCGCTGATGTATTTATAGTACTAGTGCGGCCTCAAGTCATCATTTTTTATGCAAATGCGCCTTTTTTCTCACGAGTGTCGACCATGTAAGAATGCATCCACACACCAAATATTTTTATTCTGAAACTAATACTTTTGAGAATAGCTCTCATGGCGTAAAAGTCATGCATGTGAAAAAGTTCAAATCGATGATGTATTTATAGTTCGGTCTCAAGTCATGATTTTTTGATGCAATTGCACCAATTCTTTTCATGAGGCCCGACCATGTAAGAATGCATCCACACACCAAATATTTTTATTCTGAAATTAATACTTTTAAGAATAGCTCTCATTGCGTAAAAGTCATGCATGTGAAAAAGTTCGAATCGCTGATGTATTTACAGTGCGGTCTCAAGTCATCATTTTTTTTGCAATTGCGGCATTTTTTTCATGAGGGTCGACCATGTAAGAATGCATCCACACACCAAATATTTTTATTCTGAAACTTATACTTTTGAGAATAGCTCTCATGGCGTAAAAGTCATGCATGTGAAAAAGTTCGAATCGCTGGTGTATTTATAGTGCGGCCTCCAGTCATCATTTTTTATGCAATTGCGCCAATTTGTTTTATGAGGGTAAGAATGCATCCACACACCAAATATTTTTATTCTGAAATTAATACTTTTGAGAATAGCTCTCATGGCGTAAAAGTCATGCATGTGAAAAAGTTCGAATCGCTGATGTATTTATAGTACTAGTGCGGCCTCAAGTCATGATTTTTTATGCAAATGCGCCAATTTTTTTCACGAGTGTCGACCATGTAAGAAAACATCCACACACCAAATATTTTTATTCTGAAACTAATACTTTTGAGAATAGCTCTCATGGCGTAAAAGTGACGCATGTGAAAAAGTTCGAATCGCTGATGTATTTATAGTGCGGCCTCAAGTCATCATTTTTTATGCAATTCCGCCATCTTTTTTCATGAGGGTCGACCATGTAAGAATGCATCCACACACCAAATATTTTTATTCTGAAACTAATACTTTTGAGAATAGCTCTCATGGCGTAAAAGTCATGCATGTGAAAAAGTTCGAATCGCTGATGTATTTACAGTGCGGCCTGAAGTCATCATTTTTTATGCAATTGCGCCAACTTTTTTCATGAGGGTCGACCATGTAAGAATGCATCCACACACCAAATATTTTTATTCTGAAACTAATACTTTTGAGAATAGCTCTCATGGCGTAAAAGTCATGCATGTGAAAAAGTTCGAATCGCTGATGTATTTACAGTGCGGCCTGAAGTCATCATTTTTTATGCAATTGCGGCATTTTTTTCATGAGGGTCGACCATGTAAGAATGCATCCACACACCAAATATTTTTATTCTGAAACTAATACTTTTGAGAATAGCTCTCATGGCGTAAAAGTCATGCATGTGAAAAAGTTCGAATCGCTGATGTATTTATAGTGCGGCCTCAAGTCATCATTTTTTATGCAATTGCGCCATCTTTTTTCATGAGGGTCGACCATGTAAGAATGCATCCACACACCAAATATTTTTATTCTGAAACTAATACTTTTGAGAATAGCTCTCATGGCGTAAAAGTCATGCATGTGAAAAAGTTCGAATCGCTGATGTATTTACAGTGCGGCCTCAAGTCATCATTTTTTATGCAATTGCGCCAACTTTTTTCATGAGGGTCGACCATGTAAGAATGCATCCACACACCAAATATTTTTATTCTGAAACTAATACTTTTGAGAATAGCTCTCATTGCGTAAAAGTCATGCATGTGAAAAAGTTCGAATTGCTGGTGTATTTATAGTGCGGCCTCAAGTCATCATTTTTGATGCAATTGCGCCAATTTGTTTCATGAGGATAAGAATGCATCCACACACCAAATATTTTTATTCTGAAATTAATACTTTTGAGAATAGCTCTCATGGCATAAAAGTCATGCATGTGAAAAAGTTCGAATCGCTGATGTATTTCTAGTTCGGCCTGATGTCATCATTTTTGATGCAATTGCGGCATTTTTTCCATGAGGGTCGACCATGTCAGAATGCATCCACACACCAAATATTTTTATTCTGAAATTAATACTCATGGCGTAAAAGTCATGCATGTGAAAAAGTTCGATTCGCCTATGTATTTCCAGTTCGGCCTGAAGTCATCATTTTTGATGCAATTGCGCCAATTTTTTTCACGAGTGTCGACCATGTAAGAATGCATCCACACACCAAATATCTTTATTCTGAAACTAATACTTTTGAGAATAGCTCTCATGGCGTAAAAGTCATGCATGTGAAAAAGTTCGAATCGCTGATGTATTTATAGTGCGGCCTCAAGTCATCATTTTTTATGCAATTCCGCCATCTTTTTTCATGAGGGTCGACCATGTAAGAATGCATCCACACACCAAATATTTTTATTCTGAAACTAATACTTTTGAGAATAGCTCTCATGGCGTAAAAGTCATGCATGTGAAAAAGTTCGAATCGCTGGTGTATTTACAGTGCGGCCTCAAGTCATCATTTTTTATGCAATTCCGCCATCTTTTTTCATGAGGGTCGACCATGTAAGAATGCATCCACACACCAAATATTTTTATTCTGAAACTAATACTTTTGAGAATAGCTCTCATGGCGTAAAAGTCATGCATGTGAAAAAGTTCGAATCGCTGGTGTATTTACAGTGCGGCCTCAAGTCATCATTTTTTATGCAATTGCGCCAATTTTTTTCATGAGGGTCGACCATGTAAGAATGCATCCACACACCAAATATTTTTATTCTGAAACTAATTCTTTTGAGAATAGCTCTTATTGCGTAAAAGTCATGCATGTGAAAAAGTTCGAATCGCTGATGTATTTATAGTACTAGTGCGGCCTCAAGTCATCATTTTTTATGCAAATGCGCCTTTTTTATCACGAGTCTCGACCATGTAATAATGCATCCACACACCAAATATTTTTATTCTGAAACTAATACTTTTGAGAATAGCTCTCATGGCGTAAAAGTCATGCATGTGAAAAAGTTCGAATCGCTGATGTATTTCTAGTTCGGCCTGAAGTCATGATTTTTTGATGCAATTGCACCAATTCTTTTCATGAGGCCCGACCATGTAAGAATGCATCCACACACCAAATATTTTTATTCTGAAATTAATACTTTTGAGAATAGCTCTCATGGCGTAAAGGTCACACATGTGAAAAAGTTCGAATCGCTGATGTATTTACAGTGCGGTCTCAAGTCATCATTTTTGATGCAATTGCGGAATTTTTTTCATGAGGGTCGACCACGTAAGAATGCATCCACAGACCAAATATTTTTATTCTGAAACTTATACTTTTGAGAATAGCTCTCATGGCGTAAAAGTCATGCATGTGAAAAAGTTCGAATCGCTGATGTATTTATAGTACTAGTGCGGCCTCAAGTCATCATTTTTTATGCAACTTCGCCTTTTTTCTCACGAGTGTCGACCATGTAAGAATGCATCCACACACCAAATATTTTTATTCTGAAACTAATACTTTTGAGAATAGCTCTCATGGCGTAAAAGTCATGCATGTGAAAAAGTTCGAATCGCTGGTGTATTTACAGTGCGGCCTCAAGTCATCATTTTTTATGCAATTGCGCCAACTTTTTTCATGAGGGTCGACCATGTAAGAATGCATCCACACACCAAATATTTTTATTCTGAAACTAATACTTTTGAGAATAGCTCTCATGGCATAAAAGTCATGCATGTGAAAAAGTTCGAATCGCTGATGTATTTATAGTGCGGCCTCAAGTCATCATTTTTTATGCAAGTGCGGCATTTTTTTCATGAGGGTCGACCATGTAAGAATGCATCCACACACCAAATATTTTTATTCTGAAACTTATACTTTTGAGAATAGCTCTCATTGCGTAAAAGTCATGCATGTGAAAAAGTTCGAATCGCTCATGTATTTACAGTTGGGCCTCAAAACATCATTTTTTATGCAATTACGCCAATTATTTTCATGAGCTTCGACCATGTAAGAATGCATCCACACACCAAATATTTTTATTCTGAAACTAATACTTTTGAGAATAGCTCTCATGGCGTAAAAGTCATGCATGTGAAAAAGTTCGAATCGCTGATGTATTTATAGTGCGGCCTCAAGTCATCATTTTTGATGCAATTGCGCCAATTTGTTTCATGAGGGTAAGAATGCATCCACACACCAAATATTTTTATTCTGAAATTAATACTTTTGAGAATAGCTCTCATTGCGTAAAAGTCACGCATGTGAAAAAGTTCGAATCGCTGATGTATTTCTAGTTCGGCCTGAAGTCATCATTTTTGATGCAAGTGCGGCATTTTTTCCATGAGGGTCGACCATGTCAGAATGCATCCACACACCAAATATTTTTATTCTGAAATTCATACTTTTGAGAATAGCTCTCATGGCGTAAAAGTCATGCATGTGAAAAAGTTCAATTCGCTTATGTATTTCCAGTTCGGCCTCAAGTCATCATTTTTTATGCAATTCCGCCAACTTTTTTCATGAGGGTCGACCATGTAAGAATGCATCCACACACCAAATATTTTTATTCTGAAACTAATACTTTTGAGAATAGCTCTCATGGCGTAAAAGTCATGCATGTGAAAAAGTTCGAATCGGTGATGTATTTACAGTGCGGCCTGAAGTCATGATTTTTGATGCAATTGCGCCAATTTTTTTCATGAGGGTCGACCATGTAAGAATGCATCCACACACCAAATATTTTTATTCTGAAACTAATTCTTTTGAGAATAGCTCTTATTGCGTAAAAGTCATGCATGTGAAAAAGTTCGAATCGCTGATGTATTTCTAGTTCGGTCTCAAGTCATGATTTTTTGATGCAATTGCACCAATTCTTTTCATGAGGCCCGACCATGTAAGAATGCATCCACACACCAAATATTTTTATTCTGAAATTAATACTTTTGAGAATAGCTCTCATGGCGTAAAGGTCACACATGTGAAAAAGTTCGAATCGCTGATGTATTTACAGTGCGGTCTCAAGTCATCATTTTTGATGCAATTGCGGAATTTTTTTCATGAGGGTCGACCATGTAAGAATGCATCCACACACCAAATATTTTTATTCTGAAACTTATACTTTTGAGAATAGCTCTCATGGCGTAAAAGTCATGCATGTGAAAAAGTTCGAATCGCTGATGTATTTATAGTACTAGTGCGGCCTCAAGTCATCATTTTTTATGCAACTTCGCCTTTTTTCTCACGAGTGTCGACCATGTAAGAATGCATCCACACACCAAATATTTTTATTCTGAAACTAATACTTTTGAGAATAGCTCTCATGGCGTAAAAGTCATGCATGTGAAAAAGTTCGAATCGCTGATGTATTTCTAGTTCGGTCTCAAGTCATGATTTTTTGATGCAATTGCACCAATTCTTTTCATGAGGCCCGACAATGTAAGACTGCATCCACACACCAAATATTTTTATTCTGAAATTAATACTTTTGAGAATAGCTCTCATGGCGTAAAAGTCATGCATGTGAAAAAGTTCGAATCGCTGGTGTATTTACAGTGCGGCCTCAAGTCATCATTTTTTATGCAATTGCGCCAACTTTTTTCATGAGGGTCGACCATGTAAGAATGCATCCACACACCAAATATTTTTATTCTGAAACTAATACTTTTGAGAATAGCTCTCATGGCATAAAAGTCATGCATGTGAAAAAGTTCGAATCGCTGATGTATTTATAGTGCGGCCTCAAGTCATCATTTTTTATGCAAGTGCGGCATTTTTTTCATGAGGGTCGACCATGTAAGAATGCATCCACACACCAAATATTTTTATTCTGAAACTTATACTTTTGAGAATAGCTCTCATTGCGTAAAAGTCATGCATGTGAAAAAGTTCGAATCGCTCATGTATTTACAGTTGGGCCTCAAAACATCATTTTTTATGCAATTACGCCAATTATTTTCATGAGCTTCGACCATGTAAGAATGCATCCACACACCAAATATTTTTATTCTGAAACTAATACTTTTGAGAATAGCTCTCATGGCGTAAAAGTCATGCATGTGAAAAAGTTCGAATCGCTGATGTATTTATAGTGCGGCCTCAAGTCATCATTTTTGATGCAATTGCGCCAATTTGTTTCATGAGGGTAAGAATGCATCCACACACCAAATATTTTTATTCTGAAATTAATACTTTTGAGAATAGCTCTCATGGCGTAAAAGTCACGCATGTGAAAAAGTTCGAATCGCTGATGTATTTCTAGTTCGGCCTGAAGTCATCATTTTTGATGCAAGTGCGGCATTTTTTCCATGAGGGTCGACCATGTCAGAATGCATCCACACACCAAATATTTTTATTCTGAAATTCATACTTTTGAGAATAGCTCTCATGGCGTAAAAGTCATGCATGTGAAAAAGTTCAATTCGCTTATGTATTTCCAGTTCGGCCTCAAGTCATCATTTTTTATGCAATTCCGCCAACTTTTTTCATGAGGGTCGACCATGTAAGAATGCATCCACACACCAAATATTTTTATTCTGAAACTAATACTTTTGAGAATAGCTCTCATGGCGTAAAAGTCATGCATGTGAAAAAGTTCGAATCGGTGATGTATTTACAGTGCGGCCTGAAGTCATGATTTTTGATGCAATTGCGCCAATTTTTTTCATGAGGGTCGACCATGTAAGAATGCATCCACACACCAAATATTTTTATTCTGAAACTAATTCTTTTGAGAATAGCTCTTATTGCGTAAAAGTCATGCATGTGAAAAAGTTCGAATCGCTGATGTATTTCTAGTTCGGTCTCAAGTCATGATTTTTTGATGCAATTGCACCAATTCTTTTCATGAGGCCCGACCATGTAAGAATGCATCCACACACCAAATATTTTTATTCTGAAATTAATACTTTTGAGAATAGCTCTCATGGCGTAAAGGTCACACATGTGAAAAAGTTCGAATCGCTGATGTATTTACAGTGCGGTCTCAAGTCATCATTTTTGATGCAATTGCGGAATTTTTTTCATGAGGGTCGACCATGTAAGAATGCATCCACACACCAAATATTTTTATTCTGAAACTTATACTTTTGAGAATAGCTCTCATGGCGTAAAAGTCATGCATGTGAAAAAGTTCGAATCGCTGATGTATTTATAGTACTAGTGCGGCCTCAAGTCATCATTTTTTATGCAACTTCGCCTTTTTTCTCACGAGTGTCGACCATGTAAGAATGCATCCACACACCAAATATTTTTATTCTGAAACTAATACTTTTGAGAATAGCTCTCATGGCGTAAAAGTCATGCATGTGAAAAAGTTCGAATCGCTGATGTATTTCTAGTTCGGTCTCAAGTCATGATTTTTTGATGCAATTGCACCAATTCTTTTCATGAGGCCCGACAATGTAAGACTGCATCCACACACCAAATATTTTTATTCTGAAATTAATACTTTTGAGAATAGCTCTCATGGCGTAAAGGTCACACATGTGAAAAAGTTCGAATCGCTGATGTATTTATAGTGCGGCCTCAAGTCATCATTTTTTATGCAAGTGCGGCATTTTTTTCATGAGGGTCGACCATGTAAGAATGCATCCACACACCAAATATTGTTATTCTGAAACTTATACTTTTGAGAATAGCTCTCATTGCGTAAAAGTCATGCATGTGAAAAAGTTCGAATCGCTCATGTATTTACAGTTGGGCCTCAAAACATCATTTTTTATGCAATTACGCCAATTATTTTCATGAGCTTCGACCATGTAAGAATGCATCCACACACCAAATATTTTTATTCTGAAACTAATACTTTTGAGAATAGCTCTCATGGCGTAAAAGTCATGCATGTGAAAAAGTTCGAATCGCTGATGTATTTATAGTGCGGCCTCAAGTCATCATTTTTGATGCAATTGCGCCAATTTGTTTCATGAGGGTAAGAATGCATCCACACACCAAATATTTTTATTCTGAAATTAATACTTTTGAGAATAGCTCTCATGGCGTAAAAGTCACGCATGTGAAAAAGTTCGAATCGCTGATGTATTTCTAGTTCGGCCTGAAGTCATCATTTTTGATGCAAGTGCGGCATTTTTTCCATGAGGGTCGACCATGTCAGAATGCATCCACACACCAAATATTTTTATTCTGAAATTCATACTTTTGAGAATAGCTCTCATGGCGTAAAAGTCATGCATGTGAAAAAGTTCAATTCGCTTATGTATTTCCAGTTCGGCCTCAAGTCATCATTTTTTATGCAATTCCGCCAACTTTTTTCATGAGGGTCGACCATGTAAGAATGCATCCACACACCAAATATTTTTATTCTGAAACTAATACTTTTGAGAATAGCTCTCATGGCGTAAAAGTCATGCATGTGAAAAAGTTCGAATCGGTGATGTATTTACAGTGCGGCCTGAAGTCATGATTTTTGATGCAATTGCGCCAATTTTTTTCATGAGGGTCGACCATGTAAGAATGCATCCACACACCAAATATTTTTATTCTGAAACTAATTCTTTTGAGAATAGCTCTTATTGCGTAAAAGTCATGCATGTGAAAAAGTTCGAATCGCTGATGTATTTCTAGTTCGGTCTCAAGTCATGATTTTTTGATGCAATTGCACCAATTCTTTTCATGAGGCCCGACCATGTAAGAATGCATCCACACACCAAATATTTTTATTCTGAAATTAATACTTTTGAGAATAGCTCTCATGGCGTAAAGGTCACACATGTGAAAAAGTTCGAATCGCTGATGTATTTACAGTGCGGTCTCAAGTCATCATTTTTGATGCAATTGCGGAATTTTTTTCATGAGGGTCCACCATGTAAGAATGCATCCACACACCAAATATTTTTATTCTGAAACTTATACTTTTGAGAATAGCTCTCATGGCGTAAAAGTCATGCATGTGAAAAAGTTCGAATCGCTGATGTATTTATAGTACTAGTGCGGCCTCAAGTCATCATTTTTTATGCAACTTCGCCTTTTTTCTCACGAGTGTCGACCATGTAAGAATGCATCCACACACCAAATATTTTTATTCTGAAACTAATACTTTTGAGAATAGCTCTCATGGCGTAAAAGTCATGCATGTGAAAAAGTTCGAATCGCTGATGTATTTCTAGTTCGGTCTCAAGTCATGATTTTTTGATGCAATTGCACCAATTCTTTTCATGAGGCCCGACAATGTAAGACTGCATCCACACACCAAATATTTTTATTCTGAAATTAATACTTTTGAGAATAGCTCTCATGGCGTAAAGGTCACACATGTGAAAAAGTTCGAATCGCTGATGTATTTATAGTGCGGTCTCAAGTCATCATTTTTTTTGCAATTGCGGAATTTTTTTCATGAGGGTCCACCATGTAAGAATGCATCCACACACCAAATATTTTTATTCTGAAACTAATACTTTTGAGAATAGCTCTCATGGCGTAAAAGTCATGCATGTGAAAAAGTTCGAATCGCTGGTGTATTTACAGTGCGGCCTCAAGTCATCATTTTTTATGCAATTGCGCCAACTTTTTTCATGAGGGTCGACCATGTAAGAATGCATCCACACACCAAATATTTTTATTCTGAAACTAATACTTTTGAGAATAGCTCTCATGGCATAAAAGTCATGCATGTGAAAAAGTTCGAATCGCTGATGTATTTATAGTGCGGCCTCAAGTCATCATTTTTTATGCAAGTGCGGCATTTTTTTCATGAGGGTCGACCATGTAAGAATGCATCCACACACCAAATATTTTTATTCTGAAACTTATACTTTTGAGAATAGCTCTCATGGCGTAAAAGTCATGCATGTGAAAAAGTTCGAATCGCTGATGTATTTATAGTACTAGTGCGGCCTCAAGTCATCATTTTTTATGCAAATGCGCCTTTTTTCTCACGAGTGCCGACCATGTAAGAATGCATCCACACACCAAATATTTTTATTCTGAAACTAATTCTTTTGAGAATAGCTCTCATTGCGTAAAAGTCATGGATGTGAAAAAGTTCGAATCGCTGATGTATTTATAGTACTAGTGCGGCCTCAAGTCATCATTTTTTATGCAAATGCGCCTTTTTTCTCACGAGTGTCGACCATGTAAGAATGCATCCACACACCAAATATTTTTATTCTGAAACTAATACTTTTGAGAATAGCTCTCATGGCGTAAAAGTCATGCATGTGAAAAAGTTCAAATCGATGATGTATTTATAGTTCGGTCTCAAGTCATGATTTTTTGATGCAATTGCACCAATTCTTTTCATGAGGCCCGACCATGTAAGAATGCATCCACACACCAAATATTTTTATTCTGAAATTAATACTTTTAAGAATAGCTCTCATTGCGTAAAAGTCATGCATGTGAAAAAGTTCGAATCGCTGATGTATTTACAGTGCGGTCTCAAGTCATCATTTTTTTTGCAATTGCGGCATTTTTTTCATGAGGGTCGACCATGTAAGAATGCATCCACACACCAAATATTTTTATTCTGAAACTTATACTTTTGAGAATAGCTCTCATGGCGTAAAAGTCATGCATGTGAAAAAGTTCGAATCGCTGGTGTATTTATAGTGCGGCCTCCAGTCATCATTTTTTATGCAATTGCGCCAATTTGTTTTATGAGGGTAAGAATGCATCCACACACCAAATATTTTTATTCTGAAATTAATACTTTTGAGAATAGCTCTCATGGCGTAAAAGTCATGCATGTGAAAAAGTTCGAATCGCAGATGTATTTACAGTGCGGCCTCAAGTCATCATTTTTGATGCAATGGCGCCAATTTTTTCCATGAGGGTCGACCATGTCAGAATGCATCCATACACCAAATATTTTTATTCTGAAACTAATACTTTTGAGAATAGCTCTCATGGCGTAAAAGTCATGTATGTGAAAAAGTTCGAATCGCTTATGTATTTCCAGTTCGGCCTCAAGTCATCATTTTTTATGCAATTGCGCCAACTTTTTTCATGAGGGTAGACCTTGTAAGAATGCATCCACACACCAAATATTTTTATTCTGAAACTAATACTTTTGAGAATAGCTCTCATGGCGTAAATGTCATGCATGTGAAAAAGTTCGAATCGCTGATGTATTTACAGTTCGGCCTCAAGTCATGATTTTTGAGGCAATTGCGCCAACTTTTTTCATGAGGGTCGACCATGTAAGAATGCATCCACACACCAAATATTTTTATTCTGAAACTAAGACTTTTGAGAATATCTCTCATGGCGTAAAAGTCATGCATGTGAAAAAGTTCGAATCGCTGATGTATTTCTAGTTCGGCCTCAAGTCATGATTTTTTGATGCAATTGCGCCAATTCTTTTCATGAGGCCCGACCATGTGAGAATGCATCCACACACCAAATATTTTTATTCTGAAACTAATACTTTTGAGAATAGCTCTCATGGCGTAAAGGTCACACATGTGAAAAAGTTCGAATCGCTGATGTATTTATAGTGCGGCCTCAAGTCATGATTTTTTATGTAATTCCGCTAATTCGTTTCATGAAGGTCAACCATGTAAGAATGCATCCACACACCAAATATTTTTATTCTGAAATTAATACTTTTAAGAATAGCTCTCATTGCGTAAAAGTCATGCATGTGAAAAAGTTCGAATCGCTGATGTATTTCCAGTTCGGCCTCAAGTCATCATTTTTGATGCAATGGCGCCAATTTTTTTCATGAGCTTTGACCATGTAAGAATGCATCCACACACCAAATATTTTTATTCTGAAATTAATACTTTTGAGAATAGCTCTCATGGCATAAAAGTCATGCATGTGAAAAAGTTCGAATCGCTGATGTATTTCTAGTTCGGCCTGAAGTCATCATTTTTGATGCAATTGCGCCAATTATTTACATGAGGTCCGACCATGTAAGAATGCATCCACACACCAAATATTGTTATTCTGAAACTAATACTTTTGAGAATAGCTCTCATGGCGTAAAAGTCATGCATGTGAAAAAGTTCGAATCGCTGATGTATTTCTAGTTCGGCCTGAAGTCAACATTTTTGATGCAATTGCGCCAATTATTTTCATGAGGCCCGACCATGTAAGAATGCATCCACACACCAAATATTTTTATTCTGAAACTAATACTTTTGAGAATAGCTCTCATGGCGTAAAGGTCACACATGTGAAAAAGTTCGAATCGCTGATGTATTTATAGTGCGGCCTCAAGTCATCATTTTTTATGTAATTCCGCCAATTCGTTTCATGAAGGTCAACCATGTAAGAATGCATCCACACACCAAATATTGTTATTCTGAAATTAATACTTTTAAGAATAGCTCTCATTGCGTAAAAGTCATGCATGTGAAAAAGTTCGAATCGCTGATGTATTTACAGTGCGGCCTCAAGTCATCATTTTTTTTGCAATTGCGGCATTTTTTTCATGAGGGTCGACCATATAAGAATGCATCCACACACCAAATATTTTTATTCTGAAACTTATACTTTTGAGAATAGCTCTCATGGCGTAAAAGTCATGCATGTGAAAAAGTTCGAATCGCTGATGTATTTCTAGTTCGGCCTGAAGTCATCATTTTTGATGCAATTGCGCCAATTATTTTCATGAGGCCCGACCATGTAAGAATGCATCCACACACCACATATTGTTATTCTGAAACTAATACTTTTGAGAATAGCTCTCATGGCGTAAAAGTCATGCATGTGAAAAAGTTCGAATCGCTGATGTATTTCTAGTTCGGCCTGAAGTTATCATTTTATAGGCAATTGCGGCATTTTTTCCATGAGGGTCGACCATGTAAGAATGCATCCACACACCAAATATTGTTATTCTGAAATTAATACTTTTGAGAATAGCTCTCATGGCGTAAAAGTCATGCATGTGAAAAAGTTCGAATCGCTGATGTATTTCTAGTTCGGCCTCAAGTCATGATTTTTTGATGAAATTGCGCCAATTCTTTTCATGAGGCCCGACCATGTAAGAATGCATCCACACACCAAATATTTTTATTCTGAAACTAATACTTTTGAGAATAGCTCTCATGGCGTAAAGGTCACACATGTGAAAAAGTTCGAATCGCTGATGTATTTATAGTGCGGCCTCAAGTCATGATTTTTTATGTAATTCCGCCAATTCGTTTCATGAAGGTCAACCATGTAAGAATGCATCCACACACCAAATATTTTTATTCTGAAATTAATACTTTTAAGAATAGCTCTCATTGCGTAAAAGTCATGCATGTGAAAAAGTTCGAATCGCTGATGTATTTCTAGTTCGGCCTGAAGTTATCATTTTTGATGCAATTGCGGCATTTTTTCCATGAGGGTCGACCATGTCAGAATGCATCCACACACCAAATATTTTTATTCTGAAACTAATACTTTTGAGAATAGCTCTCATGGCGTAAATGTCATGCATGCGAAAAAGTTCGAATCGCTGATGTATTTACAGTGCGGCTTCAAGTCATGATTTTTGAGGCAATTGCGCCACCTTTTTTCATGAGGGTCGACCATGTAAGAATGCATCCACACACCAAATATTTTTATTCTGAAACTTATACTTTTGAGAATAGCTCTCATGGCGTAAAAGACATGCATGTGAAAAAGTTCGAATCGCTGATGTATTTACAGTGCGGCCTCAAGTCATCATTTTTGATGCAATGGCGCCAATTTTTTTCAGGAGCTTTGACCATGTAAGAATGCATCCACACACCAAATATTTTTATTCTGAAACTAATACTTTTGAGAATAGCTCTCATGGCATAAAAGTCATGCATGTGAAAAAGTTCGAATCGCTGATGTATTTCTAGTTCGGCCTGAAGTCATCATTTTTGATGCAATTGCGGCATTTTTTCCATGAGGGTCGACCATGTCAGAATGCATCCACACACCAAATATTTTTATTCTGAAATTCATACTTTTGAGAATAGCTCTCATGGCGTAAATGTCATGCATGTGAAAAGTTCGAATCGCTGATGTATTTACAGTGCGGCCTCAAGTCATGATTTTTGATGCAATTGCGCCAACTTTTTTCATGAGGGTCGACCATGTAAGAATGCATCCACACACCAAATATTTTTATTCTGAAATTAATACTTTTGAGAATAGCTCTCATGGCGTAAAAGTCATGCATGTGAAAAAGTTCGAATCGGTGATGTATTTACAGTGCGGCCTCAAGTCATGATTTTTGATGCAATTGCGCCAATTTTTTTCATGAGGGTCGACCATGTAAGAATGCATCCACACACCAAATATTTTTATTCTGAAACTAATTCTTTTGAGAATAGCTCTTATTGCGTAAAAGTCATGCATGTGAAAAAGTTCGAATCGCTGATGTATTTATAGTACTAGTGCGGCCTCAAGTCATCATTTTTTATGCAAATGCGCCTTTTTTCTCACGAGTGTCGACCATGTAAGAATGCATCCACACACCAAATATTTTTATTCTGAAACTAATACTTTTGAGAATAGCTCTCATGGCGTAAAAGTCATGCATGTGAAAAAGTTCGAATCGCTGATGTATTTCTAGTTCGGTCTCAAGTCATGATTTTTTGATGCAATTGCACCAATTCTTTTCATGAGGCCCGACCATGTAAGAATGCATCCACACACCAAATATTTTTATTCTGAAATTAATACTTTTGAGAATAGCTCTCATGGCGTAAAGGTCACACATGTGAAAAAGTTCGAATCGCTGATGTATTTACAGTGCGGTCTCAAGTTATCATTTTTGATGCAATTGCGGAATTTTTTTCATGAGGGTCGACCATGTAAGAATGCATCCACAGACCAAATATTTTTATTCTGAAACTTATACTTTTGAGAATAGCTCTCATGGCGTAAAAGTCATGCATGTGAAAAAGTTCGAATCGCTGATGTATTTATAGTATAAGTGCGGCCTCAAGTCATCATTTTTTATGCAACTTCGCCTTTTTTCTCACGAGTGTCGACCATGTAAGAATGCATCCACACACCAAATATTTTTATTCTGAAACTAATACTTTTGAGAATAGCTCTCATGGCGTAAAAGTCATGCATGTGAAAAAGTTCGATTCGCTGATGTATTTCTAGATCGGTCTCAAGTCATGATTTTTTGATGCAATTGCACCAATTCTTTTCATGAGGCCCGACCATGTAAGACTGCATCCACACACCAAATATTTTTATTCTGAAATTAATACTTTTGAGAATAGCTCTCATGGCGTAAAGGTCACACATGTGAAAAAGTTCGAATCGCTGATGTATTTATAGTGCGGTCTCAAGTCATCATTTTTTTTGCAATTGCGGAATTTTTTTCATGAGGGTCCACCATGTAAGAATGCATCCACAGACCAAATATTTTTATTCTGAAACTTATACTTTTGAGAATAGCTCTCATGGCGTAAAAGTCATGCATGTGAAAAAGTTCGAATCGCTGATGTATTTATAGTACTAGTGCGGCCTCAAGTCATCATTTTTTATGCAAATGCGCCTTTTTTCTCACGAGTGCCGACCATGTAAGAATGCATCCACACACCAAATATTTTTATTCTGAAACTAATTCTTTTGAGAATAGCTCTTATTGCGTAAAAGTCATGGATGTGAAAAAGTTCGAATCGCTGATGTATTTATAGTATTAGTGCGGCCTCAAGTCATCATTTTTTATGCAAATGCGCCTTTTTTCTCACGAGTGTCGACCATGTAAGAATGCATCCACACACCAAATATTTTTATTCTGAAACTAATACTTTTGAGAATAGCTCTCATGGCGTAAAAGTCATGCATGTGAAAAAGTTCGAATCGCTGATGTATTTCTAGTTCGGTCTCAAGTCATGATTTTTTGATGCAATTGCACCAATTCTTTTCATGAGGCCCGACCATGTAAGAATGCATCCACACACCAAATATTTTTATTCTGAAATTAATACTTTTAAGAATAGCTCTCATGGCGTAAAAGTCATGCATGTGAAAAAGTTCGAATCGCTGATGTATTTACAGTGCGGTCTCAAGTCATCATTTTTTTTGCAATTGCGCCAATTTTTTCATGAGGGTCGACCATGTAAGAATGCATCCACACACCAAATATTTTTATTCTGAAACTAATACTTTTGAGAATAGCTCTCATGGCTTAAAAGTCATGCATGTGAAAAAGTTCGAATCGCTGGTGTATTTATAGTGCGGCCTCAAGTCATCATTTTTGATGCAATTGCGCCAATTTGTTTTATGAGGGTAAGAATGCATCCACACACCAAATATTTTTATTCTGAAATTAATACTTTTGAGAATAGCTCTCATGGCGTAAAAGTCATGCATGTGAAAAAGTTCGAATCGCTGATGTATTTACAGTGCGGCCTCAAGTAATCATTTTTGATGCAATGGCGCCAATTTTTTCGATGAGGGTCGACCATGTCAGAATGCATCCATACACCAAATATTGTTATTCTGAAACTAATACTTTTGAGAATAGCTCTCATGGCGTAAAAGTCATGTATGTGAAAAAGTTCGAATCGCTTATGTATTTCCAGTTCGGCCTCAAGTCATCATTTTTGATGCAATTCCGCCAACTTTTTTCATGAGGGTAGACCTTGTAAGAATGCATCCACACACCAAATATTTTTATTCTGAAACTAATACTTTTGAGAATAGCTCTCATGGCGTAAATGTCATGCATGTGAAAAAGTTCGAATCGCTGATGTATTTACAGTGCGGCCTCAAGTCATGATTTTTGAGGCAATTGCGCCAACTTTTTTCATGAGGGTCAACCATGTAAGAATGCATCCACACACCAAATATTGTTATTCTGAAACTAATACTTTTGAGAATAGCTCTCATGGCGTAAAAGTCATGCATGTGAAAAAGTTCGAATCGCTGATGTATTTCTAGTTCGGCCTCAAGTCATGATTTTTTGATGAAATTGCGCCAATTCTTTTCATGAGGCCCGACCATGTGAGAATGCATCCACACACCAAATATTTTTATTCTGAAACTAATACTTTTGAGAATAGCTCTCATGGCGTAAAGGTCACACATGTGAAAAAGTTCGAATCGCTGATGTATTTATAGTGCGGCCTCAAGTCATGATTTTTTATGTAATTCCGCTAATTCGTTTCATGAAGGTCATCCATGTAAGAATGCATCCACACACCAAATATTTTTATTCTGAAATTAATACTTTTGAGAATAGCTCTCATTGCGTAAAAGTCATGCATGTGAAAAAGTTCGAATCGCTGATGTATTTATAGTGCGGCCTCAAGTCATCATTTTTGAGGCAATTGCGCCAACTTTTTTCATGAGGGTCGACCATGTAAGAATGCATCCACACACCAAATATTTTTATTCTGAAACTTATACTTTTGAGAATAGCTCTCATTGCGTAAAAGTCATGCATGTGAAAAAGTTCGAATCGCTGATGTATTTACAGTGCGGCCTCAAGTCATCATTTTTGATGCAATGGTGCCAATTTTTTTCAGCAGCTTAGACCATGTAAGAATGCATCCACACACCAAATATTTTTATTCTGAAACTAATACTTTTGAGAATAGCTCTCATGGCATAAAAGTCATGCATGTGAAAAAGTTCGAATCGCTGATGTATTTCTAGTTCGGCCTGAAGTCATCATTTTTGATGCAATGGCGCCAATTATTTACATGAGGTCCGACCATGTAAGAATGCATCCACACACCAAATATTGTTATTCTGAAACTAATACTTTTGAGAATAGCTCTCATGGCGTAAAAGTCATGCATGTGAAAAAGTTCGAATCGCTGATGTATTTCTAGTTCGGCCTGAAGTCAACATTTTTGATGCAATTGCGCCAATTATTTTCATGAGGCCCGACCATGTAAGAATGCATCCACACACCAAATATTTTTATTCTGAAACTAATACTTTTGAGAATAGCTCTCATGGCGTAAAGGTCACACATGTGAAAAAGTTCGAATCGCTGATGTATTTATAGTGCGGCCTCAAGTCATGATTTTTTATGTAATTCCGCCAATTTGTTTCATGAAGGTCAACCATGTAAGAATGCATCCACACACCAAATATTTTTATTCTGAAATTAATACTTTTAAGAATAGCTCTCATTGCGTAAAAGTCATGCATGTGAAAAAGTTCGAATCGCTGATGTATTTACAGTGCGGCCTCAAGTCATCATTTTTGATGCAATTGCGGCATTTTTTTCATGAGGGTCGACCATATAAGAATGCATCCACACACCAAATATTTTTATTCTGAAACTTATACTTTTGAGAATAGCTCTCATTGCGTAAAAGTCATGCATGTGAAAAAGTTCGAATCGCTGATGTATTTACAGTGCGGCCTCAAGTCATCATTTTTGATGAAATGGCGCCAATTTTTTTCATGAGCTTTGACCATGTAAGAATGCATCCACACACCAAATATTTTTATTCTGAAATTAATACTTTTGAGAATAGCTCTCATGGCGTAAAAGTCATGCATGTGAAAAAGTTCGAATCGCTGATGTATTTATAGTTCGGCCTGAAGTCATCATTTTTGATGCAATTGCGCCAATTATTTTCATGAGGGTCGACCATGTAAGAATGCATCCACAGACCAAATATTGTTATTCTGAAACTAATACTTTTGAGAATAGCTCTCATGGCGTAAAAGTCATGCATGTGAAAAAGTTCGAATCGCTGATGTATTTCTAGTTCGGCCTGAAGTTATCATTTTTGATGCAATTGCGGCATTTTTTCCATGAGGGTCGACCATGTCAGAATGCATCCACACACCAAATAATTTTAATCTGAAATTAATACTTTTGAGAATAGCTCTCATGGCGTAAAAGTCATGCATGTGAAAAAGTTCGAATCGCTGATGTATTTCCAGTTCGGCCTCAAGTCATCATTTTTTATGCAATTCCGCCAACTTTCTTCATGAGGGTAGACCTTGTAAGAATGCATCCACACACCAAATATTTTTATTCTGAAACTAATACTTTTGAGAATAGCTCTCATGGCGTAAATGTCATGCATGTGAAAAAGTTCGAATCGCTGATGTATTTACAGTGCGGCCTCAAGTCATGATTTTTGAGGCAATTGCGCCAACTTTATTCATGAGGGTCGACCATGTAAGAATGCATCCACACACCAAATATTTTTATTCTGAAACTAATACTTTTGAGAATAGCTCTCATTGCGTAAAAGTCATGCATGTGAAAAAGTTCGAATCGCTGATGTATTTCTAGTTCGGCCTCAAGTCATGATTTTTTGATGAAATTGCGCCAATTCTTTTCATGAGGCCCGACCATGTAAGAATGCATCCACACACCAAATATTTTTATTCTGAAACTAATACTTTTGAGAATAGCTCTCATGGCGTAAAAGTCATGCATGTGAAAAAGTTCGAATCGCTGGTGTATTAATAGTGCGGCCTCAAGTCATCATTTTTGATGCAATTGCGCCAATTTCTTTCATGAGGGTAAGAATGCATCCACACACCAAATATTTTTATTCTGAAATTAATACTTTTGAGAATAGCTCTCATGGCGTAAAAGTCATGCATGTGAAAAAGTTCGAATCGCTGATGTATTTCTAGTTCGGCCTCAAGTCATCATTTTTGATGCAATTGCGGCATTTTTTCCATGAGGGTCGGCCATGTCAGAATGCATCCACACACCAAATATTTTTATTCTGAAATTAATACTTTTGAGAATAGCTCTCATGGCGTAAAAGTCATGCATGTGAAAAAGTTCGAATCGCTGATGTATTTCCAGTTCGGCCTCAAGTCATCATTTTTTATGCAATTCCGCCAACTTTTTTCATGAGGGTCGACTATGTAAGAATGCATCCACACACCAAATATTTTTATTCTGAAACTTATACTTTTGAGAATAGCTCTCATGGCGTAAAAGTCATGCATGTGAAAAAGTTCGAATCGCTGATGTATTTACAGTGCGGCCTCAAGTCATCATTTTTGATGCAATGGCGCCAATTTTTTTCAGGAGCTTTGACCATGTAAGAATGCATCCACACACCAAATATTTTTATTCTGAAACTAATACTTTTGAGAATAGCTCTCATGGCATAAAAGTCATGCATGTGAAAAAGTTCGAATCGCTGATGTATTTCTAGTTCGGCCGGAAGTCATCATTTTTGATGCAATTGCGCCAATTATTTACATGAGGTCCGACCATGTAAGAATGCATCCACACACCAAATATTGTTATTCTGAAACTAATACTTTTGAGAATAGCTCTCATGGCGTAAAAGTCATGCATGTGAAAAAGTTCGAATCGCTGATGTATTTATAGTGCGGCCTGAAGTCAACATTTTTGATGCAATGGCGCCAATTATTTTCATGAGGCCCGACCATGTAAGAATGCATCCACACACCAAATATTTTTATTCTGAAACTAATACTTTTGAGAATAGCTCTCATGGCGTAAAGGTCACACATGTGAAAAAGTTCGAATCGCTGATGTATTTATAGTTCGGCCTCAAGTCATGATTTTTTATGTAATTCCGCCAATTTGTTTCATGAAGGTCAACGATGTAAGAATGCATCCACACACCAAATATTTTTATTCTGAAATTAATACTTTTAAGAATAGCTCTCATTGCGTAAAAGTCATGCATGTGAAAAAGTTCGAATCGCTGATGTATTTACAGTGCGGCCTCAA
Organism: Haliotis rufescens; assembly: GCF_023055435.1. Classification (NCBI taxonomy): domain Eukaryota; kingdom Metazoa; phylum Mollusca; class Gastropoda; order Lepetellida; family Haliotidae; genus Haliotis; species Haliotis rufescens. Next base: position 26,988,049 of record NW_025964112.1, read on the forward strand.
GTCATCATTTTTGATGCAATTGCGGCATTTTTTTCATGAGGGTCGTCCATATAAGAATGCATCCACACACCAAATATTTTTATTCTGAAACTTATACTTTTGAGAATAGCTCTCATGGCGTAAAAGTCATGCATGTGAAAAAGTTCGAATCGCTGATGTATTTCCAGTTCGGCCTCAAGTCATCATTTTTGATGCAATGGCGCCAATTTTTATCATGAGCTTTGACCATGTAAGAATGCATCCACACACCAAATATTTTTATTCTGAAACTAATACTTTTGAGAATAGCTCTCATGGCGTAAAAGTCATGCATGTGAAAAAGTTCGAATCGCTGATGTATTTATAGTTCGGCCTGAAGTCATCATTTTTGATGCAATTGCGCCAATTATTTTCATGAGGCCCGACCATGTAAGAATGCATCCACACACCAAATATTTTTATTCTGAAATTAATACTTTTGAGAATAGCTCTCATGGCGTAAAAGTCATGCATGTGAAAAAGTTCGAATCGCTGATGTATTTCTAGTTCGGCCTGAAGTCATCATTTTTGATGCAATTGCGGCATTTTTTCCATCAGGGTCGACCATGTCAGAATGCATCCACACACCAAATATTTTTATTCTGAAATTAATACTTTTGAGAATAGCTCTCATGGCGTAAAAGTCATGCATGTGAAAAAGTTCGAATCGCTGATGTATTTCTAGTTCGGCCTCAAGTCATCATTTTTGATGCAATTGCGCCAATTATTTACATGAGGTCCGACCATGTAAGAATGCATCCACACACCAAATATTGTTATTCTGAAACTAATACTTTTGAGAATAGGTCTCATGGCGTAAAAGTCATGCATGTGAAAAAGTTCGAATCGCTGATGTATTTCTAGTTCGGCCTGAAGTCATCATTTTTTATGGAATTGCGCCAATTATTTACATGAGGTCCGACCATGTAAGAATGCATCCACACACCAAATATTGTTATTCTGAACCTAATTCTTTTGAGAATAGCTCTTATTGCGTAAAAGTCATGCATGTGAAAAAGTTCGAATCGCTGATGTATTTACAGTTCGGCCTGAAGTCATCATTTTTGATGCAATTGCGGCATTTTTTCCATGAGGGTCGACCATGTCAGAATGCATCCACACACCAAATATTTTTATTCTGAAATTAATACTTTTGAGAATAGCTCTCATTGCGTAAAAGTCATGCATGTGAAAAAGTTCGATTCGCTTATGTATTTCGAGTTCGGCCTCAAGTCATCATTTTTTATGCAATTGCGCCACCTTTTTTCATGAGGGTCGACCATGTAAGAATGCATCCACACACCAAATATTTCTATTCTGAAACTTATACTTTTGAGAATAGCTCTCATGGCGTAAAAGTCATGCATGTGAAAAAGTTGGAATCGCTGATGTATTTACAGTGCGGCCTCAAGTCATCATTTTTTATGCAAATGCGCCAATTTCCTCACGAGTCTCGACCATGTAAGAATGCATCCACACACCAAATATTTTTATTCTGAAACTTATACTTTGGAGAATAGCTCTCATTGCGTAAAAGTCATGCATGTGAAAAAGTTCGAATCGCTGATATATTTATAGTGCGGCCTCAAGTCATCATTTTTATGCAAATGCGCCAACTTTTTTCATGAGGGTCGACCATGTAAGAATGCATCCACACACCAAATATGTTTCTTCTGAAACTAATACTTTTGAGAATAGCTCTCATTGCGTAAAAGTCATGCATGTGAAAAAGTTCGAATCGCTGATGTATTTACAGTTCGGCCTGAAGTCATCATTTTTGATGCAATTGCGGCATTTTTTCCATGAGGGTCGACCATGTCAGAATGCATCCACACACCAAATATTTTTATTCTGAAATTAATACTTTTGAGAATAGCTCTCATTGCGTAAAAGTCATGCATGTGAAAAAGTTCGATTCGCTTATGTATTTCCAGTTCGGCCTCAAGTCATCATTTTTTATGCAATTGCGCCACCTTTTTTCATGAGGGTCGACCATGTAAGAATGCATCCACACACCAAATATTTTTATTCTGAAACTTATACTTTTGAGAATAGCTCTCATGGCGTAAAAGTCATGCATGTGAAAAAGTTGGAATCGCTGATGTATTTACAGTGCGGCCTCAAGTCATGATTTTTTATGCAAATGCGCCAATTTCCTCACGAGTCTCGACCATGTAAGAATGCATCCACACACCAAATATTTTTATTCTGAAACTTATACTTTGGAGAATAGCTCTCATGGCGTAAATGTCATGCATGTGAAAAAGTTCGAATCGCTGATGTATTTACAGTGCGGCCTCAAGTCATGATTTTTGAGGCAATTGCGCCAACTTTATTCATGAGGGTCGACCATGTAAGAATGCATCCACACACCAAATATTTTTATTCTGAAACTAATACTTTTGAGAATAGCTCTCATGGCGTAAAAGTCATGCATGTGAAAAAGTTCGAATCGCTGGTGTATTAATAGTGCGGCCTCAAGTCATCATTTTTGATGCAATTGCGCCAATTTCTTTCATGAGGGTAAGAATGCATCCACACACCAAATATTTTTATTCTGAAATTAATACTTTTGAGAATAGCTCTCATGGCGTAAAAGTCATGCATGTGAAAAAGTTCGAATCGCTGATGTATTTCTAGTTCGGCCTCAAGTCATCATTTTTGATGCAATTGCGGCATTTTTTCCATGAGGGTCGGCCATGTCAGAATGCATCCACACACCAAATATTTTTATTCTGAAATTAATACTTTTGAGAATAGCTCTCATGGCGTAAAAGTCATGCATGTGAAAAAGTTCGAATCGCTGATGTATTTCCAGTTCGGCCTCAAGTCATCATTTTTTATGCAATTCCGCCAACTTTTTTCATGAGGGTCGACTATGTAAGAATGCATCCACACACCAAATATTTTTATTCTGAAACTTATACTTTTGAGAATAGCTCTCATGGCGTAAAAGTCATGCATGTGAAAAAGTTCGAATCGCTGATGTATTTACAGTGCAGCCTCAAGTCATCATTTTTGATGCAATGGCGCCAATTTTTTTCAGGAGCTTTGACCATGTAAGAATGCATCCACACACCAAATATTTTTATTCTGAAACTAATACTTTTGAGAATAGCTCTCATGGCATAAAAGTCATGCATGTGAAAAAGTTCGAATCGCTGATGTATTTCTAGTTCGGCCGGAAGTCATCATTTTTGATGCAATTGCGCCAATTATTTACATGAGGTCCGACCATGTAAGAATGCATCCACACACCAAATATTGTTATTCTGAAACTAATACTTTTGAGAATAGCTCTCATGGCGTAAAAGTCATGCATGTGAAAAAGTTCGAATCGCTGATGTATTTATAGTGCGGGCTGAAGTCAACATTTTTGATGCAATGGCGCCAATTATTTTCATGAGGCCCGACCATGTAAGAATGCATCCACACACCAAATATTTTTATTCTGAAACTAATACTTTTGAGAATAGCTCTCATGGCGTAAAGGTCACACATGTGAAAAAGTTCGAATCGCTGATGTATTTATAGTTCGGTCTCAAGTCATGATTTTTTATGTAATTCCGCCAATTTGTTTCATGAAGGTCAACCATGTAAGAATGCATCCACACACCAAATATTTTTATTCTGAAATTAATACTTTTAAGAATAGCTCTCATTGCGTAAAAGTCATGCATGTGAAAAAGTTCGAATCGCTGATGTATTTACAGTGCGGCCTCAAGTCATCATTTTTGATGCAATTGCGGCATTTTTTTCATGAGGGTCGTCCATATAAGAATGCATCCACACACCAAATATTTTTATTCTGAAACTTATACTTTTGAGAATAGCTCTCATGGCGTAAAAGTCATGCATGTGAAAAAGTTCGAATCGCTGATGTATTTCCAGTTCGGCCTCAAGTCATCATTTTTGATGCAATGGCGCCAATTTTTATCATGAGCTTTGACCATGTAAGAATGCATCCACACACCAAATATTTTTATTCTGAAACTAATACTTTTGAGAATAGCTCTCATGGCGTAAAAGTCATGCATGTGAAAAAGTTCGAATCGCTGATGTATTTATAGTTCGGCCTGAAGTCATCATTTTTGATGCAATTGCGCCAATTATTTTCATGAGGCCCGACCATGTAAGAATGCATCCACACACCAAATATTTTTATTCTGAAATTAATACTTTTGAGAATAGCTCTCATGGCGTAAAAGTCATGCATGTGAAAAAGTTCGAATCGCTGATGTATTTCTAGTTCGGCCTGAAGTCATCATTTTTGATGCAATTGCGGCATTTTTTCCATCAGGGTCAACCATGTCAGAATGCATCCACACACCAAATATTTTTATTCTGAAATTAATACTTTTGAGAATAGCTCTCATGGCGTAAAAGTCATGCATGTGAAAAAGTTCGAATCGCTGATGTATTTCTAGTTCGGCCTCAAGTCATCATTTTTGATGCAATTGCGCCAATTATTTACATGAGGTCCGACCATGTAAGAATGCATCCACACACCAAATATTGTTATTCTGAAACTAATACTTTTGAGAATAGGTCTCATGGCGTAAAAGTCATGCATGTGAAAAAGTTCGAATCGCTGATGTATTTCTAGTTCGGCCTGAAGTCATCATTTTTTATGGAATTGCGCCAATTATTTACATGAGGTCCGACCATGTAAGAATGCATCCACACACCAAATATTGTTATTCTGAACCTAATTCTTTTGAGAATAGCTCTTATTGCGTAAAAGTCATGCATGTGAAAAAGTTCGAATCGCTGATGTATTTACAGTTCGGCCTGAAGTCATCATTTTTGATGCAATTGCGGCATTTTTTCCATGAGGGTCGACCATGTCAGAATGCATCCACACACCAAATATTTTTATTCTGAAATTAATACTTTTGAGAATAGCTCTCATTGCGTAAAAGTCATGCATGTGAAAAAGTTCGATTCGCTTATGTATTTCGAGTTCGGCCTCAAGTCATCATTTTTTATGCAATTGCGCCACCTTTTTTCATGAGGGTCGACCATGTAAGAATGCATCCACACACCAAATATTTCTATTCTGAAACTTATACTTTTGAGAATAGCTCTCATGGCGTAAAAGTCATGCATGTGAAAAAGTTGGAATCGCTGATGTATTTACAGTGCGGCCTCAAGTCATCATTTTTTATGCAAATGCGCCAATTTCCTCACGAGTCTCGACCATGTAAGAATGCATCCACACACCAAATATTTTTATTCTGAAACTTATACTTTGGAGAATAGCTCTCATTGCGTAAAAGTCATGCATGTGAAAAAGTTCGAATCGCTGATATATTTATAGTGCGGCCTCAAGTCATCATTTTTATGCAAATGCGCCAACTTTTTTCATGAGGGTCGACCATGTAAGAATGCATCCACACACCAAATATGTTTCTTCTGAAACTAATACTTTTGAGAATAGCTCTCATTGCGTAAAAGTCATGCATGTGAAAAAGTTCGAATCGCTGATGTATTTACAGTTCGGCCTGAAGTCATCATTTTTGATGCAATTGCGGCATTTTTTCCATGAGGGTCGACCATGTCAGAATGCATCCACACACCAAATATTTTTATTCTGAAATTAATACTTTTGAGAATAGCTCTCATTGCGTAAAAGTCATGCATGTGAAAAAGTTCGATTCGCTTATGTATTTCCAGTTCGGCCTCAAGTCATCATTTTTTATGCAATTGCGCCACCTTTTTTCATGAGGGTCGACCATGTAAGAATGCATCCACACACCAAATATTTTTATTCTGAAACTTATACTTTTGAGAATAGCTCTCATGGCGTAAAAGTCATGCATGTGAAAAAGTTGGAATCGCTGATGTATTTACAGTGCGGCCTCAAGTCATGATTTTTTATGCAAATGCGCCAATTTCCTCACGAGTCTCGACCATGTAAGAATGCATCCACACACCAAATATTTTTATTCTGAAACTTATACTTTGGAGAATAGCTCTCATCGCGTAAAAGTGACGCATGTGAAAAAGTTCGAATCGCTGATGTATTTACAGTGCGGCCTCAAGTCATGAATTTTTATGCAATTGCGCCACCTTTTTTCATGAGGGTCGACCATGTAAGAATGCATCCACACACCAAATATTTTTATTCTGAAACTTATACTTTGGAGAATAGCTCTCATTGCGTAAAAGTCATGCATGTGAAAAAGTTCGAATCGCTGATGTATTTACAGTGCGGCCTCAAGTCATCATTTTTATGCAAATGCGCCAACTTTTTTCATGAGGGTCGACCATGTAAGAATGCATCCACACACCAAATATTTTTATTCTGAAACTTATACTTTGGAGAATAGCTCTCATTGCGTAAAAGTCATGCATGTGAAAAAGTTCGAATCGCTGATATATTTATAGTGCGGCCTCAAGTCATCATTTTTATGCAAATGCGCCAACTTTTTTCATGAGGGTCGATCATGTTAGAATGCATCCACACACCAAATATTTTCTTCTGAAACTAATACTTTTGAGAATAGCTCTCATTGCGTAAAAGTCATGCATGTGAAAAAGTTCGAATCGCTGATGTATTTACAGTTCGGCCTGAAGTCATCATTTTTGATGCAATTGCGGCATTTTTTCCATGAGGGTCGACCATGTCAGAATGCATCCACACACCAAATATTTTTATTCTGAAATTAACACTTTTGAGAATAGCTCTCATTGCGTAAAAGTCATGCATGTGAAAAAGTTCGATTCGCTTATGTATTTCCAGTTCGGCCTCAAGTCATCATTTTTTATGCAATTCCGCCAACTTTTTTCATGAGGGTAGACCTTGTAAGAATGCATCCACACACCAAATATTTTTATTCTGAAACTAATACTTTTGAGAATAGCTCTCATGGCGTAAATGTCATGCATGTGAAAAAGTTCGAATCGCTGATGTATTTCCAGTTCGGCCTCAAGTCATCATTTTTTATGCAATTCCGCCAACTTTTTTCATGAGGGTAGACCTTGTAAGAATGCATCCACACACCAAATATTTTTATTCTGAAACTAATACTTTTGAGAATAGCTCTCATCGCGTAAAAGTCATGCATGTGAAAAAGTTCGAATCGCTGATGTATTTATAGTACTAGTGCGGCCTCAAGTCATCATTTTTGATGCAATGGCGCCAATTTTTTTCACGAGGGTCGACCATGTAAGAATGCATCCACACACCAAATATTTTTATTCTGAAACTAATACTTTTGAGAATAGCTCTCATGGCGTAAAAGTCATGCATGTGAAAAAGTTCGAATCGCTGATGTATTTACAGTGCGGCCTGAAGTCATCATTTTTGATGCAATTGCGCCAATTTTTTTCATGAGGTTCGACCATGTAAGAATGCATCCACACACCAAATATTTTTATTCTGAAACTAATACTTTTGAGAATAGCTCTCATTGCGTAAAAGTCATGCATGTGAAAAAGTTCGAATCGCTGATGTATTTATAGTGCGGCCTCAAGTCATCTTTTTTAATGCAATTGCGCCACCTTTTTTCATGAGTCTCGACCATGTAAGAATGCATCCACACACCAAATATTTTTATTCTGAAATTTATACTTTTGAGAATAGCTCTCATCGCGTAAAAGTGACGCATGTGAAAAAGTTCGAATCGCTGATGTATTTATAGTGCGGCCTCAAGTCATCATTTTTGATGCAATTGCGCCAATTTGTTTCATGAGGTTCGACCATGTAAGAATGCACCCACAAACCAAATATTTTTATTCTGAAACTTATACTTTTGAGAATAGCTCTCATGGCGTAAATGTCATGCATGTGAAAAAGTTCGAATCGCTGATGTATTTCCAGTTCGGCCTCAAGTCATCATTTTTTATGCAATTCCGCCAACTTTTTTCATGAGGGTAGACCTTGTAAGAATGCATCCACACACCAAATATTTTTATTCTGAAACTAATACTTTTGAGAATAGCTCTCATGGCGTAAAAGTCATGCATGTGAAAAAGTTCGAATCGCTGATGTATTTATAGTACTAGTGCGGCCTCAAGTCATCATTTTTGATGCAATTGCGCCAATTTTTTTCACGAGGGTCGACCATGTAAGAATGCATCCACACACCAAATATTTTTATTCTGAAACTAATACTTTTGAGAATAGCTCTCATGGCGTAAAAGTCATGCATGTGAAAAAGTTCGAATCGCTGATGTATTTACAGTGCGGCCTGAAGTCATCATTTTTGATGCAATTGCGCCAATTTTTTTCATGAGGTTCGACCATGTAAGAATGCATCCACACACCAAATATTTTTATTCTGAAACTAATACTTTTGAGAATAGCTCTCATTGCGTAAAAGTCATGCATGTGAAAAAGTTCGAATCGCTGATGTATTTATAGTGCGGCCTCAAGTCATCTTTTTTAATGCAATTGCGCCACCTTTTTTCATGAGTCTCGACCATGTAAGAATGCATCCACACACCAAATATTTTTATTCTGAAATTTATACTTTTGAGAATAGCTCTCATCGCGGAAAAGTGACGCATGTGAAAAAGTTCGAATCGCTGATGTATTTATAGTGCGGCCTCAAGTCATCATTTTTGATGCAATTGCGCCAATTTTTTTCATGAGGTTCGACCATGTAAGAATGCACCCACAAACCAAATATTTTTATTCTGAAACTTATACTTTTGAGAATAGCTCTCATGGCGTAAAAGTCATGCATGTGAAAAAGTTCGAATCGCTGATGTATTTATAGTGCGGCCTCAAGTCATCATTTTTGATGCAATTGCGCCAACTTTTTTGATGAGGGTCCACCATGTAAGAATGCAACTATACACCAAATATTTTTATTCTGAAACTAATACTTTTGAGAATAGCTCTCATTGCGTAAAAGTCATGCATGTGAAAAAGTTCGAATCGCTGATGTATTTATAGTGCGGCCTCAAGTGATGATTTTTGATGCAAATGCGCCAATTTTCTCACGAGTCTCGACCATGTAAGAATGCATCCACACACCAAATATTTTTATTCTGAAACTAATACTTTTGAGAATAGCTCTCATTGCGTAAAAGTCATGCATGTGAAAAAGTTCGAATCGCTGATGTATTTATAGTACTAGTGCGGCCTCAAGTCATGATTTTTTATGCAAATGCGCCAATTTTCTCACGAGTCTCGACCATGTAAGAATGCATCCACACACCAAATATTTTTATTCTGAAACTTATACTTTGGAGAATAGCTCTCATCGCGTAAAAGTGACGCATGTGAAAAAGTTCGAATCGCTGATGTATTTATAGTGCGGCCTCAAGTCATCATTTTTTATGCAATTGCGCCACCTTTTTTCATGAGGGTCGACCATGTAAGAATGCATCCACACACCAAATATTTTTATTCTGAAACTTATACTTTTGAGAATAGCTCTCATTGCGTAAAAGTCATGCATGTGAAAAAGTTCGAATCGCTGATGTATTTACAGTGCGGCCTCAAGTCATCATTTTTATGCAAATGCGCCAACTTTTTTCATGAGGGTCGACCATGTAAGAATGCATCCACACACCAAATATTTTTATTCTGAAACTTATACTTTGGAGAATAGCTCTCATTGCGTAAAAGTCATGCATGTGAAAAAGTTCGAATCGCTGATATATTTATAGTGCGGCCTCAAGTCATCATTTTTATGCAAATGCGCCAACTTTTTTCATGAGGGTCGATCATGTTAGAATGCATCCACACACCAAATATTTTCTTCTGAAACTAATACTTTTGAGAATAGCTCTCATTGCGTAAAAGTCATGCATGTGAAAAAGTTCGAATCGCTGATGTATTTACAGTTCGGCCTGAAGTCATCATTTTTATGCAAATGCGCCAACTTTTTTCATGAGGGTCGACCATGTAAGAATGCATCCACACACCAAATATTTTTATTCTGAAACTTATACTTTGGAGAATAGCTCTCATTGCGTAAAAGTCATGCATGTGAAAAAGTTCGAATCGCTGATATATTTACAGTGCGGCCTCAAGTCATCATTTTTGATGCAATTGCGCCACCTTTTTTCATGAGGGTCGACCATGTAAGAATGCATCCACACACCAAATATTTTTATTCTGAAACTTATACTTTTGAGAATAGCTCTCATGGCGTAAAAGTCATGCATGTGAAAAAGTTGGAATCGCTGATGTATTTACTTTCCGGCCTCAAGTCATGATTTTTTATGCAAATGCGCCAATTTCCTCACGAGTCTCGACCATGTAAGAATGCATCCACACACCAAATATTTTTATTCTGAAACTTATACTTTGGAGAATAGCTCTCATCGCGTAAAAGTGACGCATGTGAAAAAGTTCGAATCGCTGATGTATTTATAGTGCGGCCTCAAGTCATGAATTTTTATGCAATTGCGCCACCTTTTTTCATGAGGGTCGACCATGTAAGAATGCATCCACACACCAAATATTTTTATTCTGAAACTTATACTTTTGAGAATAGCTCTCATTGCGTAAAAGTCATGCATGTGAAAAAGTTCGAATCGCTGATGTATTTACAGTGCGGCCTCAAGTCATCATTTTTATGCAAATGCGCCAACTTTTTTCATGAGGGTCGACCATGTAAGAATGCATCCACACACCAAATATTTTTATTCTGAAACTTATACTTTGGAGAATAGCTCTCATTGCGTAAAAGTCATGCATGTGAAAAAGTTCGAATCGCTGATGTATTTACAGTGCGGCCTCAAGTCATCATTTTTATGCAAATGCGCCAACTTTTTTCATGAGGGTCGACCATGTAAGAATGCATCCACACACCAAATATTTTTATTCTGAAACTTATACTTTGGAGAATAGCTCTCATTGCGTAAAAGTCATGCATGTGAAAAAGTTCGAATCGCTGATATATTTATAGTGCGGCCTCAAGTCATCATTTTTATGCAAATGCGCCAACTTTTTTCATGAGGGTCGATCATGTTAGAATGCATCCACACACCAAATATGTTTCTTCTGAAACTAATACTTTTGAGAATAGCTCTCATTGCGTAAAAGTCATGCATGTGAAAAAGTTCGAATCGCTGATGTATTTATAGTGCGGCCTCAAGTCATCTTTTTTAATGCAATTGCGCCACCTTTTTTCATGAGTCTCGACCATGTAAGAATGCATCCACACACCAAATATTTTTATTCTGAAATTTATACTTTTGAGAATAGCTCTCATCGCGGAAAAGTGACGCATGTGAAAAAGTTCGAATCGCTGATGTATTTATAGTGCGGCCTCAAGTCATCATTTTTGATGCAATTGCGCCAATTTTTTTCATGAGGTTCGACCATGTAAGAATGCACCCACAAACCAAATATTTTTATTCTGAAACTTATACTTTTGAGAATAGCTCTCATGGCGTAAAAGTCATGCATGTGAAAAAGTTCGAATCGCTGATGTATTTATAGTGCGGCCTCAAGTCATCATTTTTGATGCAATTGCGCCAACTTTTTTGATGAGGGTCCACCATGTAAGAATGCAACTATACACCAAATATTTTTATTCTGAAACTAATACTTTTGAGAATAGCTCTCATTGCGTAAAAGTCATGCATGTGAAAAAGTTCGAATCGCTGATGTATTTATAGTGCGGCCTCAAGTGATGATTTTTGATGCAAATGCGCCAATTTTCTCACGAGTCTCGACCATGTAAGAATGCATCCACACACCAAATATTTTTATTCTGAAACTAATACTTTTGAGAATAGCTCTCATTGCGTAAAAGTCATGCATGTGAAAAAGTTCGAATCGCTGATGTATTTATAGTACTAGTGCGGCCTCAAGTCATGATTTTTTATGCAAATGCGCCAATTTTCTCACGAGTCTCGACCATGTAAGAATGCATCCACACACCAAATATTTTTATTCTGAAACTTATACTTTGGAGAATAGCTCTCATCGCGTAAAAGTGACGCATGTGAAAAAGTTCGAATCGCTGATGTATTTATAGTGCGGCCTCAAGTCATCATTTTTTATGCAATTGCGCCACCTTTTTTCATGAGGGTCGACCATGTAAGAATGCATCCACACACCAAATATTTTTATTCTGAAACTTATACTTTTGAGAATAGCTCTCATTGCGTAAAAGTCATGCATGTGAAAAAGTTCGAATCGCTGATGTATTTACAGTGCGGCCTCAAGTCATCATTTTTATGCAAATGCGCCAACTTTTTTCATGAGGGTCGACCATGTAAGAATGCATCCACACACCAAATATTTTTATTCTGAAACTTATACTTTGGAGAATAGCTCTCATTGCGTAAAAGTCATGCATGTGAAAAAGTTCGAATCGCTGATATATTTATAGTGCGGCCTCAAGTCATCATTTTTATGCAAATGCGCCAACTTTTTTCATGAGGGTCGATCATGTTAGAATGCATCCACACACCAAATATTTTCTTCTGAAACTAATACTTTTGAGAATAGCTCTCATTGCGTAAAAGTCATGCATGTGAAAAAGTTCGAATCGCTGATGTATTTACAGTTCGGCCTGAAGTCATCATTTTTATGCAAATGCGCCAACTTTTTTCATGAGGGTCGACCATGTAAGAATGCATCCACACACCAAATATTTTTATTCTGAAACTTATACTTTGGAGAATAGCTCTCATTGCGTAAAAGTCATGCATGTGAAAAAGTTCGAATCGCTGATATATTTACAGTGCGGCCTCAAGTCATCATTTTTGATGCAATTGCGCCACCTTTTTTCATGAGGGTCGACCATGTAAGAATGCATCCACACACCAAATATTTTTATTCTGAAACTTATACTTTTGAGAATAGCTCTCATGGCGTAAAAGTCATGCATGTGAAAAAGTTGGAATCGCTGATGTATTTACTTTCCGGCCTCAAGTCATGATTTTTTATGCAAATGCGCCAATTTCCTCACGAGTCTCGACCATGTAAGAATGCATCCACACACCAAATATTTTTATTCTGAAACTTATACTTTGGAGAATAGCTCTCATCGCGTAAAAGTGACGCATGTGAAAAAGTTCGAATCGCTGATGTATTTATAGTGCGGCCTCAAGTCATGAATTTTTATGCAATTGCGCCACCTTTTTTCATGAGGGTCGACCATGTAAGAATGCATCCACACACCAAATATTTTTATTCTGAAACTTATACTTTTGAGAATAGCTCTCATTGCGTAAAAGTCATGCATGTGAAAAAGTTCGAATCGCTGATGTATTTACAGTGCGGCCTCAAGTCATCATTTTTATGCAAATGCGCCAACTTTTTTCATGAGGGTCGACCATGTAAGAATGCATCCACACACCAAATATTTTTATTCTGAAACTTATACTTTGGAGAATAGCTCTCATTGCGTAAAAGTCATGCATGTGAAAAAGTTCGAATCGCTGATGTATTTACAGTGCGGCCTCAAGTCATCATTTTTATGCAAATGCGCCAACTTTTTTCATGAGGGTCGACCATGTAAGAATGCATCCACACACCAAATATTTTTATTCTGAAACTTATACTTTGGAGAATAGCTCTCATTGCGTAAAAGTCATGCATGTGAAAAAGTTCGAATCGCTGATATATTTATAGTGCGGCCTCAAGTCATCATTTTTATGCAAATGCGCCAACTTTTTTCATGAGGGTCGATCATGTTAGAATGCATCCACACACCAAATATGTTTCTTCTGAAACTAATACTTTTGAGAATAGCTCTCATTGCGTAAAAGTCATGCATGTGAAAAAGTTCGAATCGCTGATGTATTTACAGTTCGGCCTCAAGTCATCATTTTTGATGCAATTGCGGCATTTTTTCCATGAGGGTCGACCATGTCAGAATGCATCCACACACCAAATATTTTTATTCTGAAATTAATACTTTTGAGAATAGCTCTCATTGCGTAAAAGTCATGCATGTGAAAAAGTTCGATTCGCTTATGTATTTCCAGTTCGGCCTCAAGTCATCATTTTTTATGCAATTGCGCCACCTTTTTTCATGAGGGTCGACCATGTAAGAATGCATCCACACACCAAATATTTTTATTCTGAAACTTATACTTTTGAGAATAGCTCTCATGGCGTAAAAGTCATGCATGTGAAAAAGTTGGAATCGCTGATGTATTTACTTTCCGGCCTCAAGTCATGATTTTTTATGCAAATGCGCTAATTTCCTCACGAGTCTCGACCATGTAAGAATGCATCCACACACCAAATATTTTTATTCTGAAACTTATACTTTGGAGAATAGCTCTCATCGCGTAAAAGTGACGCATGTGAAAAAGTTCGAATCGCTGATGTATTTATAGTGCGGCCTCAAGTCATGAATTTTTATGCAATTGCGCCACCTTTTTTCATGAGGGTCGACCATGTAAGAATGCATCCACACACCAAATATTTTTATTCTGAAACTTATACTTTTGAGAATAGCTCTCATTGCGTAAAAGTCATGCATGTGAAAAAGTTCGAATCGCTGATGTATTTACAGTGCGGCCTCAAGTCATCATTTTTATGCAAATGCGCCAACTTTTTTCATGAGGGTCGACCATGTAAGAATGCATCCACACACCAAATATTTTTATTCTGAAACTTATACTTTGGAGAATAGCTCTCATTGCGTAAAAGTCATGCATGTGAAAAAGTTCGAATCGCTGATATATTTATAGTGCGGCCTCAAGTCATCATTTTTATGCAAATGCGCCAACTTTTTTCATGAGGGTCGATCATGTTAGAATGCATCCACACACCAAATATTTTCTTCTGAAACTAATACTTTTGAGAATAGCTCTCATTGCGTAAAAGTCATGCATGTGAAAAAGTTCGAATCGCTGATGTATTTACAGTTCGGCCTGAAGTCATCATTTTTATGCAAATGCGCCAACTTTTTTCATGAGGGTCGACCATGTAAGAATGCATCCACACACCAAATATTTTTATTCTGAAACTTATACTTTGGAGAATAGCTCTCATTGCGTAAAAGTCATGCATGTGAAAAAGTTCGAATCGCTGATATATTTACAGTGCGGCCTCAAGTCATCATTTTTGATGCAATTGCGCCACCTTTTTTCATGAGGGTCGACCATGTAAGAATGCATCCACACACCAAATATTTTTATTCTGAAACTTATACTTTTGAGAATAGCTCTCATGGCGTAAAAGTCATGCATGTGAAAAAGTTGGAATCGCTGATGTATTTACTTTCCGGCCTCAAGTCATGATTTTTTATGCAAATGCGCCAATTTCCTCACGAGTCTCGACCATGTAAGAATGCATCCACACACCAAATATTTTTATTCTGAAACTTATACTTTGGAGAATAGCTCTCATCGCGTAAAAGTGACGCATGTGAAAAAGTTCGAATCGCTGATGTATTTATAGTGCGGCCTCAAGTCATGAATTTTTATGCAATTGCGCCACCTTTTTTCATGAGGGTCGACCATGTAAGAATGCATCCACACACCAAATATTTTTATTCTGAAACTTATACTTTTGAGAATAGCTCTCATTGCGTAAAAGTCATGCATGTGAAAAAGTTCGAATCGCTGATGTATTTACAGTGCGGCCTCAAGTCATCATTTTTATGCAAATGCGCCAACTTTTTTCATGAGGGTCGACCATGTAAGAATGCATCCACACACCAAATATTTTTATTCTGAAACTTATACTTTGGAGAATAGCTCTCATTGCGTAAAAGTCATGCATGTGAAAAAGTTCGAATCGCTGATGTATTTACAGTGCGGCCTCAAGTCATCATTTTTATGCAAATGCGCCAACTTTTTTCATGAGGGTCGACCATGTAAGAATGCATCCACACACCAAATATTTTTATTCTGAAACTTATACTTTGGAGAATAGCTCTCATTGCGTAAAAGTCATGCATGTGAAAAAGTTCGAATCGCTGATATATTTATAGTGCGGCCTCAAGTCATCATTTTTATGCAAATGCGCCAACTTTTTTCATGAGGGTCGATCATGTTAGAATGCATCCACACACCAAATATGTTTCTTCTGAAACTAATACTTTTGAGAATAGCTCTCATTGCGTAAAAGTCATGCATGTGAAAAAGTTCGAATCGCTGATGTATTTACAGTTCGGCCTCAAGTCATCATTTTTGATGCAATTGCGGCATTTTTTCCATGAGGGTCGACCATGTCAGAATGCATCCACACACCAAATATTTTTATTCTGAAATTAATACTTTTGAGAATAGCTCTCATTGCGTAAAAGTCATGCATGTGAAAAAGTTCGATTCGCTTATGTATTTCCAGTTCGGCCTCAAGTCATCATTTTTTATGCAATTGCGCCACCTTTTTTCATGAGGGTCGACCATGTAAGAATGCATCCACACACCAAATATTTTTATTCTGAAACTTATACTTTTGAGAATAGCTCTCATGGCGTAAAAGTCATGCATGTGAAAAAGTTGGAATCGCTGATGTATTTACTTTCCGGCCTCAAGTCATGATTTTTTATGCAAATGCGCTAATTTCCTCACGAGTCTCGACCATGTAAGAATGCATCCACACACCAAATATTTTTATTCTGAAACTTATACTTTGGAGAATAGCTCTCATCGCGTAAAAGTGACGCATGTGAAAAAGTTCGAATCGCTGATGTATTTATAGTGCGGCCTCAAGTCATGAATTTTTATGCAATTGCGCCACCTTTTTTCATGAGGGTCGACCATGTAAGAATGCATCCACACACCAAATATTTTTATTCTGAAACTTATACTTTTGAGAATAGCTCTCATTGCGTAAAAGTCATGCATGTGAAAAAGTTCGAATCGCTGATGTATTTACAGTTCGGCCTCAAGTCATCATTTTTATGCAAATGCGCCAACTTTTTTCATGAGGGTCGACCATGTAAGAATGCATCCACACACCAAATATTTTTATTCTGAAACTTATACTTTGGAGAATAGCTCTCATTGCGTAAAAGTCACGCATGTGAAAAAGTTCGAATCGCTGATATATTTATAGTGCGGCCTCAAGTCATCATTTTTATGCAAATGCGCCAACTTTTTTCATGAGGGTCGATCATGTTAGAATGCATCCACACACCAAATATTTTCTTCTGAAACTAATACTTTTGAGAATAGCTCTCATTGCGTAAAAGTCATGCATGTGAAAAAGTTCGAATCGCTGATGTATTTCTAGTTCGGCCTGAAGTCATCATTTTTGATGCAATTGCGGCATTTTTTCCATGAGGGTCGACCATGTCAGAATGCATCCACACACCAAATATTTTTATTCTGAAATTAACACTTTTGAGAATAGCTCTCATTGCGTAAAAGTCATGCATGTGAAAAAGTTCGATTCGCTTATGTATTTCCAGTTCGGCCTCAAGTCATCATTTTTTATGCAATTCCGCCAACTATTTTCATGAGGGTAGACCTTGTAAGAATGCATCCACACACCAAATATTTTTATTCTGAAACTAATACTTTTGAGAATAGCTCTCATGGCGTAAATGTCATGCATGTGAAAAAGTTCGAATCGCTGATGTATTTCCAGTTCGGCCTCAAGTCATCATTTTTTATGCAATTCCGCCAACTTTTTTCATGAGGGTAGACCTTGTAAGAATGCATCCACACACCAAATATTTTTATTCTGAAACTAATACTTTTGAGAATAGCTCTCATTGCGTAAAAGTCTTGCATGTGAAAAAGTTCGAATCGCTGATGTATTTATAGTGCGGCCTCAAGTCATCTTTTTTAATGCAATTGCGCCACCTTTTTTCATGAGTCTCGACCATGTAAGAATGCATCCACACACCAAATATTTTTATTCTGAAATTTATACTTTTGAGAATAGCTCTCATCGCGTAAAAGTGACGCATGTGAAAAAGTTCGAATCGCTGATGTATTTATAGTGCGGCCTCAAGTCATCATTTTTGATGCAATTGCGCCAATTTGTTTCATGAGGTTCGACCATGTAAGAATGCACCCACAAACCAAATATTTTTATTCTGAAACTTATACTTTTGAGAATAGCTCTCATGGCGTAAAAGTCATGCATGTGAAAAAGTTCGAATCGCTGATGTATTTATAGTACTAGTGCGGCCTCAAGTCATGATTTTTTATGCAAATGCGCCAATTTTCTCACGAGTCTCGACCATGTAAGAATGCATCCACACACCAAATATTTTTATTCTGAAACTTATACTTTGGAGAATAGCTCTCATCGCGTAAAAGTGACGCATGTGAAAAGTTCGAATCGCTGATGTATTTATAGTGCGGCCTCAAGTCATCATTTTTTATGCAATTGCGCCACCTTTTTTTATGAGGGTCGACCATGTAAGAATGCATCCACACACCAAATATTTTTATTCTGAAACTTATACTTTTGAGAATAGCTCTCATTGCGTAAAAGTCATGCATGTGAAAAAGTTCGAATCGCTGATGTATTTACAGTGCGGCCTCAAGTCATCATTTTTATGCAAATGCGCCAACTTTTTTCATGAGGGTCGACCATGTAAGAATGCATCCACACACCAAATATTTTTATTCTGAAACTTATACTTTGGAGAATAGCTCTCATTGCGTAAAAGTCATGCATGTGAAAAAGTTCGAATCGCTGATATATTTATAGTGCGGCCTCAAGTCATCATTTTTATGCAAATGCGCCAACTTTTTTCATGAGGGTCGATCATGTTAGAATGCATCCACACACCAAATATGTTTCTTCTGAAACTAATACTTTTGAGAATAGCTCTCATTGCGTAAAAGTCATGCATGTGAAAAAGTTCGAATCGCTGATGTATTTACAGTTCGGCCTCAAGTCATCATTTTTGATGCAATTGCGGCATTTTTTCCATGAGGGTCGACCATGTCAGAATGCATCCACACACCAAATATTTTTATTCTGAAATTAATACTTTTGAGAATAGCTCTCATTGCGTAAAAGTCATGCATGTGAAAAAGTTCGATTCGCTTATGTATTTCCAGTTCGGCCTCAAGTCATCATTTTTGATGCAATTGCGCCACCTTTTTTCATGAGGGTCGACCATGTAAGAATGCATCCACACACCAAATATTTTTATTCTGAAACTTATACTTTTGAGAATAGCTCTCATGGCGTAAAAGTCATGCATGTGAAAAAGTTCGAATCGCTGATGTATTTACTTTCCGGCCTCAAGTCATGATTTTTTATGCAAATGCGCCAATTTCCTCACGAGTCTCGACCATGTAAGAATGCATCCACACACCAAATATTTTTATTCTGAAACTTATACTTTGGAGAATAGCTCTCATCGCGTAAAAGTGACGCATGTGAAAAAGTTCGAATCGCTGATGTATTTATAGTGCGGCCTCAAGTCATGAATTTTTATGCAATTGCGCCAACTTTTTTCATGAGGGTCGACCATGTAAGAATGCATCCACACACCAAATATTTTTATTCTGAAACTTATACTTTTGAGAATAGCTCTCATTGCGTAAAAGTCATGCATGTGAAAAAGTTCGAATCGCTGATGTATTTACAGTGCGGCCTCAAGTCATCATTTTTATGCAAATGCGCCAACTTTTTTCATGAGGGTCGACCATGTAAGAATGCATCCACACACCAAATATTTTTATTCTGAAACTTATACTTTGGAGAATAGCTCTCATTGCGTAAAAGTCATGCATGTGAAAAAGTTCGAATCGCTGATATATTTATAGTGCGGCCTCAAGTCATCATTTTTATGCAAATGCGCCAACTTTTTTCATGAGGGTCGATCATGTTAGAATGCATCCACACACCAAATATTTTCTTCTGAAACTAATACTTTTGAGAATAGCTCTCATTGCGTAAAAGTCATGCATGTGAAAAAGTTCGAATCGCTGATGTATTTCTAGTTCGGCCTGAAGTCATCATTTTTGATGCAATTGCGGCATTTTTTCCATGAGGGTCGACCATGTCAGAATGCATCCACACACCAAATATTTTTATTCTGAAATTAACACTTTTGAGAATAGCTCTCATTGCGTAAAAGTCATGCATGTGAAAAAGTTCGATTCGCTTATGTATTTCCAGTTCGGCCTCAAGTCATCATTTTTTATGCAATTCCGCCAACTTTTTTCATGAGGGTAGACCTTGTAAGAATGCATCCACACACCAAATATTTTTATTCTGAAACTAATACTTTTGAGAATAGCTCTCATGGCGTAAATGTCATGCATGTGAAAAAGTTGGAATCGCTGATGTATTTCCAGTTCGGCCTCAAGTCATCATTTTTTATGCAATTCCGCCAACTTTTTTCATGAGGGTAGACCTTGTAAGAATGCATCCACACACCAAATATTTTTATTCTGAAACTAATACTTTTGAGAATAGCTCTCATGGCGTAAAAGTCATGCATGTGAAAAAGTTCGAATCGCTGATGTATTTATAGTACTAGTGCGGCCTCAAGTCATCATTTTTGATGCAATTGCGCCAATTTTTTTCACGAGGGTCGACCATGTAAGAATGCATCCACACACCAAATATTTTTATTCTGAAACTAATACTTTTGAGAATAGCTCTCATGGCGTAAAAGTCATGCATGTGAAAAAGTTCGAATCGCTGATGTATTTACAGTGCGGCCTGAAGTCATCATTTTTTATGCAATTGCGCCAATTTTTTTCATGAGGTTCGACCATGTAAGAATGCATCCACACACCAAATATTTTTATTCTGAAACTAATACTTTTGAGAATAGCTCTCATTGCGTAAAAGTCATGCATGTGAAAAAGTTCGAATCGCTGATGTATTTATAGTGCGGCCTCAAGTCATCTTTTTTAATGCAATTGCGCCACCTTTTTTCATGAGTCTCGACCATGTAAGAATGCATCCACACACCAAATATTTTTATTCTGAAATTTATACTTTTGAGAATAGCTCTCATCGCGTAAAAGTGACGCATTTGAAAAAGTTCGAATCGCTGATGTATTTATAGTGCGGCCTCAAGTCATCATTTTTGATGCAATTGCGCCAATTTGTTTCATGAGGTTCGACCATGTAAGAATGCACCCACAAACCAAATATTTTTATTCTGAAACTTATACCTTTGAGAATAGCTCTCATGGCGTAAAAGTCATGCATGTGAAAAAGTTCGAATCGCTGATGTATTTATAGTGCGGCCTCAAGTCATCATTTTTGATGCAATTGCGCCAACTTTTTTGATGAGGGTCCACCATGTAAGAATGCAACTATACACCAAATATTTTTATTCTGAAACTAATACTTTTGAGAATAGCTCTCATTGCGTAAAAGTCATGCATGTGAAAAAGTTCGAATCGCTGATGTATTTATAGTGCGGCCTCAAGTCATGATTTTTTATGCAAATGCGCCAATTTTCTCACGAGTCTCGACCATGTAAGAATGCATCCACACACCAAATATTTTTATTCTGAAACTTATACTTTTGAGAATAGCTCTCATCGCGTAAAAGTGACGCATGTGAAAAAGTTCGAATCGCTGATGTATTTATAGTGCGGCCTCAAGTCATGAATTTTTATGCAATTGCGCCACCTTTTTTCATGAGGGTCGACCATGTAAGAATGCATCCACACACCAAATATTTTTATTCTGAAACTTATACTTTTGAGAATAGCTCTCATTGCGTAAAAGTCATGCATGTGAAAAAGTTCGAATCGCTGATGTATTTACAGTGCGGCCTCAAGTCATCATTTTTATGCAAATGCGCCAACTTTTTTCATGAGGGTCGACCATGTAAGAATGCATCCACACACCAAATATTTTTATTCTGAAACTTATACTTTGGAGAATAGCTCTCATTGCGTAAAAGTCATGCATGTGAAAAAGTTCGAATCGCTGATATATTTATAGTGCGGCCTCAAGTCATCATTTTTATGCAAATGCGCCAACTTTTTTCATGAGTCTCGACCATGTAAGAATGCATCCACACACCAAATATTTTTATTCTGAAATTTATACTTTTGAGAATAGCTCTCATCGCGTAAAAGTGACGCATGTGAAAAAGTTCGAATCGCTGATGTATTTATAGTGCGGCCTCAAGTCATGAATTTTTATGCAATTGCGCCACCTTTTTTCATGAGTCTCGACCATGTAAGAATGCATCCACACACCAAATATTTTTATTCTGAAATTTATACTTTTGAGAATAGCTCTCATCGCGTAAAAGTGACGCATTTGAAAAAGTTCGAATCGCTGATGTATTTATAGTGCGGCCTCAAGTCATCATTTTTGATGCAATTGCGCCAATTTGTTTCATGAGGTTCGACCATGTAAGAATGCACCCACAAACCAAATATTTTTATTCTGAAACTTATACCTTTGAGAATAGCTCTCATGGCGTAAAAGTCATGCATGTGAAAAAGTTCGAATCGCTGATGTATTTATAGTGCGGCCTCAAGTCATCATTTTTGATGCAATTGCGCCAACTTTTTTGATGAGGGTCCACCATGTAAGAATGCAACTATACACCAAATATTTTTATTCTGAAACTAATACTTTTGAGAATAGCTCTCATTGCGTAAAAGTCATGCATGTGAAAAAGTTCGAATCGCTGATGTATTTATAGTGCGGCCTCAAGTCATGATTTTTTATGCAAATGCGCCAATTTTCTCACGAGTCTCGACCATGTAAGAATGCATCCACACACCAAATATTTTTATTCTGAAACTTATACTTTTGAGAATAGCTCTCATCGCGTAAAAGTGACGCATGTGAAAAAGTTCGAATCGCTGATGTATTTATAGTGCGGCCTCAAGTCATGAATTTTTATGCAATTGCGCCACCTTTTTTCATGAGGGTCGACCATGTAAGAATGCATCCACACACCAAATATTTTTATTCTGAAACTTATACTTTTGAGAATAGCTCTCATTGCGTAAAAGTCATGCATGTGAAAAAGTTCGAATCGCTGATGTATTTACAGTGCGGCCTCAAGTCATCATTTTTATGCAAATGCGCCAACTTTTTTCATGAGGGTCGACCATGTAAGAATGCATCCACACACCAAATATTTTTATTCTGAAACTTATACTTTGGAGAATAGCTCTCATTGCGTAAAAGTCATGCATGTGAAAAAGTTCGAATCGCTGATATATTTATAGTGCGGCCTCAAGTCATCATTTTTATGCAAATGCGCCAACTTTTTTCATGAGTCTCGACCATGTAAGAATGCATCCACACACCAAATATTTTTATTCTGAAATTTATACTTTTGAGAATAGCTCTCATCGCGTAAAAGTGACGCATGTGAAAAAGTTCGAATCGCTGATGTATTTATAGTGCGGCCTCAAGTCATGAATTTTTATGCAATTGCGCCACCTTTTTTCATGAGGGTCGACCATGTAAGAATGCATCCACACACCAAATATTTTTATTCTGAAACTTATACTTTTGAGAATAGCTCTCATTGCGTAAAAGTCATGCATGTGAAAAAGTTCGAATCGCTGATGTATTTACAGTGCGGCCTCAAGTCATCATTTTTATGCAAATGCGCCAACTTTTTTCATGAGGGTCGACCATGTAAGAATGCATCCACACACCAAATATTTTTATTCTGAAACTTATACTTTGGAGAATAGCTCTCATTGCGTAAAAGTCATGCATGTGAAAAAGTTCGAATCGCTGATATATTTATAGTGCGGCCTCAAGTCATCATTTTTATGCAAATGCGCCAACTTTTTTCATGAGGGTCGATCATGTTAGAATGCATCCACACACCAAATATTTTCTTCTGAAACTAATACTTTTGAGAATAGCTCTCATTGCGTAAAAGTCATGCATGTGAAAAAGTTCGAATCGCTGATGTATTTCTAGTTCGGCCTCAAGTCATCATTTTTGATGCAATTGCGGCATTTTTTCCATGAGGGTCGACCATGTCAGAATGCATCCACACACCAAATATTTTTATTCTGAAATTAACACTTTTGAGAATAGCTCTCATTGCGTAAAAGTCATGCATGTGAAAAAGTTCGATTCGCTTATGTATTTCCAGTTCGGCCTCAAGTCATCATTTTTTATGCAATTCCGCCAACTTTTTTCATGAGGGTAGACCTTGTAAGAATGCATCCACACACCAAATATTTTTATTCTGAAACTAATACTTTTGAGAATAGCTCTCATGGCGTAAATGTCATGCATGTGAAAAAGTTCGAATCGCTGATGTATTTCCAGTTCGGCCTCAAGTCATCATTTTTGATGCAATTCCGCCAACTTTTTTCATGAGGGTAGACCTTGTAAGAATGCATCCACACACCAAATATTTTTATTCTGAAACTAATACTTTTGAGAATAGCTCTCATTGCGTAAAAGTCTTGCATGTGAAAAAGTTCGAATCGCTGATGTATTTATAGTGCGGCCTCAAGTCATCATTTTTGATGCAATTGCGCCAATTTGTTTCATGAGGTTCGACCATGTAAGAATGCATCCACACACCAAATATTTTTATTCTGAAACTTATACCTTTGAGAATAGCTCTCATGGCGTAAAAGTCATGCATGTGAAAAAGTTCGAATCGCTGATGTATTTATAGTGCGGCCTCAAGTCATCATTTTTGATGCAATTGCGCCAATTTGTTTCATGAGGTTCGACCATGTAAGAATGCACCCACAAACCAAATATTTTTATTCTGAAACTTATACTTTTGAGAATAGCTCTCATGGCGTAAAAGTCATGCATGTGAAAAAGTTCGAATCGCTGATGTATTTATAGTACTAGTGCGGCCTCAAGTCATGATTTTTTATGCAAATGCGCCAATTTTCTCACGAGTCTCGACCATGTAAGAATGCATCCACACACCAAATATTTTTATTCTGAAACTTATACTTTGGAGAATAGCTCTCATCGCGTAAAAGTGACGCATGTGAAAAAGTTCGAATCGCTTATGTATTTATAGTGCGGCCTCAAGTCATCATTTTTTATGCAATTGCGCCACCTTTTTTTATGAGGGTCGACCATGTAAGAATGCATCCACACACCAAATATTTTTATTCTGAAACTTATACTTTTGAGAATAGCTCTCATTGCGTAAAAGTCATGCATGTGAAAAAGTTCGAATCGCTGATGTATTTACAGTGCGGCCTCAAGTCATCATTTTTATGCAAATGCGCCAACTTTTTTCATGAGGGTCGACCATGTAAGAATGCATCCACACACCAAATATTTTTATTCTGAAACTTATACTTTGGAGAATAGCTCTCATTGCGTAAAAGTCATGCATGTGAAAAAGTTCGAATCGCTGATATATTTATAGTGCGGCCTCAAGTCATCATTTTTATGCAAATGCGCCAACTTTTTTCATGAGGGTCGATCATGTTAGAATGCATCCACACACCAAATATGTTTCTTCTGAAACTAATACTTTTGAGAATAGCTCTCATTGCGTAAAAGTCATGCATGTGAAAAAGTTGGAATCGCTGATGTATTTACAGTGCGGCCTCAAGTCATCATTTTTATGCAAATGCGCCAACTTTTTTCATGAGGGTCGACCATGTAAGAATGCATCCACACACCAAATATTTTTATTCTGAAACTTATACTTTGGAGAATAGCTCTCATTGCGTAAAAGTCATGCATGTGAAAAAGTTCGAATCGCTGATATATTTATAGTGCGGCCTCAAGTCATCATTTTTATGCAAATGCGCCAACTTTTTTCATGAGGGTCGATCATGTTAGAATGCATCCACACACCAAATATTTTCTTCTGAAACTAATACTTTTGAGAATAGCTCTCATTGCGTAAAAGTCATGCATGTGAAAAAGTTCGAATCGCTGATGTATTTCTAGTTCGGCCTGAAGTCATCATTTTTGATGCAATTGCGGCATTTTTTCCATGAGGGTCGACCATGTCAGAATGCATCCACACACCAAATATTTTTATTCTGAAATTAACACTTTTGAGAATAGCTCTCATTGCGTAAAAGTCATGCATGTGAAAAAGTTCGATTCGCTTATGTATTTCCAGTTCGGCCTCAAGTCATCATTTTTTATGCAATTCCGCCAACTTTTTTCATGAGGGTAGACCTTGTAAGAATGCATCCACACACCAAATATTTTTATTCTGAAACTAATACTTTTGAGAATAGCTCTCATGGCGTAAATGTCATGCATGTGAAAAAGTTCGAATCGCTGATGTATTTCCAGTTCGGCCTCAAGTCATCATTTTTTATGCAATTCCGCCAACTTTTTTCATGAGGGTAGACCTTGTAAGAATGCATCCACACACCAAATATTTTTATTCTGAAACTAATACTTTTGAGAATAGCTCTCATGGCGTAAAAGTCATGCATGTGAAAAAGTTCGAATCGCTGATGTATTTATAGTACTAGTGCGGCCTCAAGTCATCCTTTTTGATGCAATTGCGCCAATTTTTTTCACCAGGGTCGACCATGTAAGAATGCATCCACACACCAAATATTTTTATTCTGAAACTAATACTTTTGAGAATAGCTCTCATGGCGTAAAAGTCATGCATGTGAAAAAGTTCGAATCGCTGATGTATTTACAGTGCGGCCTCAAGTCATCATTTTTTATGCAATTGCGCCAATTTTTTTCATGAGGTTCGACCATGTAAGAATGCATCCACACACCAAATATTTTTATTCTGAAACTAATACTTTTGAGAATAGCTCTCATTGCGTAAAAGTCATGCATGTGAAAAAGTTCGAATCGCTGATGTATTTATAGTGCGGCCTCAAGTCATCTTTTTTAATGCAATTGCGCCACCTTTTTTCATGAGTCTCGACCATGTAAGAATGCATCCACACACCAAATATTTTTATTCTGAAATTTATACTTTTGAGAATAGCTCTCATCGCGTAAAAGTGACGCATGTGAAAAAGTTCGAATCGCTGATGTATTTATAGTGCGGCCTCAAGTCATCATTTTTGATGCAATTGCGCCAATTTGTTTCATGAGGTTCGACCATGTAAGAATGCACCCACAAACCAAATATTTTTATTCTGAAACTTATACCTTTGAGAATAGCTCTCATGGCGTAAAAGTCATGCATGTGAAAAAGTTCGAATCGCTGATGTATTTATAGTGCGGCCTCAAGTCATCATTTTTGATGCAATTGCGCCAACTTTTTTGATGAGGGTCCACCAT
Organism: Haliotis rufescens; assembly: GCF_023055435.1. Lineage (NCBI taxonomy): Eukaryota > Metazoa > Mollusca > Gastropoda > Lepetellida > Haliotidae > Haliotis > Haliotis rufescens. The sequence continues at coordinate 27,015,086 of NW_025964112.1, forward strand.
GTAAGAATGCAACTATACACCAAATATTTTTATTCTGAAACTAATACTTTTGAGAATAGCTCTCATTGCGTAAAAGTCATGCATGTGAAAAAGTTCGAATCGCTGATGTATTTATAGTGCGGCCTCAAGTCATGATTTTTTATGCAAATGCGCCAATTTTCTCACGAGTCTCGACCATGTAAGAATGCATCCACACACCAAATATTTTTATTCTGAAACTAATACTTTTGAGAATAGCTCTCATTGCGTAAAAGTCATGCATGTGAAAAAGTTCGAATCGCTGATGTATTTATAGTACTAGTGCGGCCTCAAGTCATGATTTTTTATGCAAATGCGCCAATTTTCTCACGAGTCTCGACCATGTAAGAATGCATCCACACACCAAATATTTTTATTCTGAAACTTATACTTTTGAGAATAGCTCTCATGGCGTAAAAGTCATGCATGTGAAAAAGTTCGAATCGCTGATGTATTTATAGTGCGGCCTCAAGTCATCATTTTTTATGCAATTGCGCCACCTTTTTTCATGAGGGTCGACCATGTAAGAATGCATCCACACACGAAATATTTTTATTCTGAAACTTATACTTTTGAGAATAGCTCTCATTGCGTAAAAGTCATGCATGTGAAAAAGTTCGAATCGCTGATGTATTTATAGTGCGGCCTCAAGTCATCATTTTTAATGCAATTGCGCCACCTTTTTTCATGAGGGTCGACCATGTAAGAATGCATCCACACACCAAATATTTTTATTCCGAAACTTATACTTTTGAGAATAGCTCTCATGGCGTAAAAGTCATGCATGTGAAAAAGTTCGAATCGCTGATGTATTTATAGTGCGGCCTCAAGTCATCATTTTTATGCAAATGCGCCAACTTTTTTCATGAGGGTCGACCATGTAAGAATGCATCCACACACCAAATATTTTTATTCTGAAACTTATACTTTTGAGAATAGCTCTCATGGCGTAAAAGTCATGCATGTGAAAAAGTTCAAATCGCTGATATATTTATAGTGCGGCCTCAAGTCATCATTTTTATGCAAATGCGCCAACTTTTTTCATGAGGGTCGACCATGTTAGAACGCATCCACACACCAAATATTTTAATTCTGAAACTAATACTTTTGAGAATAGCTCTCATGGCGTAAAAGTCATGCATGTGAAAAAGTTCGAATCGCTGATGTATTTACAGTGCGGCCTCAAGTCATCATTTTTGATGCAATTGCGCCAATTTCTTTCATGAGGGTAAGAATGCATCCACACACCAAATATTTTTATTCTGAAACTAATACTTTTGAGAATAGCTCTCATGGCGTAAAAGTCATGCATGTGAAAAAGTTCGAATCGCTGATGTATTTACAGTGCGGCCTCAAGGCATCATTTTTTATGCAATTGCGCCAATTTTGTTCATGAGGGTCGACCATGTAAGAATGCATCCACACACCAAATATTTTTATTCTGAAGCTAATACTTTTGAGAATAGCTCTCATGGCGTAAAAGTCATTCATGTGAAAAAGTTCGAATCGCTGATGTATTTGCAGTGCGGCCTCAAGTCATGATTTTTGATGCAATTGCGCCAATGTTTTTCATGAGGGTCCACCATGTAAGAATGCATCCACACACCAAATATTTTTATTCTGAAACTAATTCTTTTGAGAATAGCTCTTATTGCGTAAAAGTCATGCATGTGAAAAAGTTCGAATCGCTGATGTATTTATAGTACTAGTGCGGCCTCAAGTCATGATTTTTTATGCAAATGCGCCAATTTTCTCACGAGTCTCGACCATGTAAGAATGCATCCACAAACCAAATATTTTTATTCTGAAACTTATACTTTTGAGAATAGCTCTCATCGCGTAAAAGTGACGGATGTGAAAAAGTTCGAATCGCTGATGTATTCATAGTGCGGCCTCAAGTCATCATTTTTTATGCAATTGCGCCACCTTTTTTCATGAGGGTCGACCATGTAAGAATGCATCCACACACCAAATATTTTTATTCTGAAACTTATACTTTTGAGAATAGCTCTCATTGCGTAAAAGTCATGCATGTGAAAAAGTTGGAATCGCTGATGTATTTACAGTGCGGCCTCAAGTCATCATTTTTAATGCAATTGCGCCACCATTCTTCATGAGGGTCGACCATGTAAGAATGCATCCACACACCAAATATTTTTATTCTGAAACTTATACTTTTGAGAATAGCTCTCATTGCGTAAAAGTCATGCATGTGAAAAAGTTCGAATCGCTGATGTATTTATAGTGCGGCCTCAAGTCATCATTTTTATGCAAATGCGCCAACTTTTTTCATGAGGGTCGACCATGTTAGAATGCATCCACACACCAAATATTTTTATTCTGAAACTAATACTTTGGAGAATAGCTCTCATGGCGTAAAAGTGACGCATGTGAAAAAGTTCGAATCGCTGATGTATTTATAGTGCGGCCTCAAGTCATCATTTTTGATGCAATTGCGCCAACTTTTTTCATGAGGGTCGACCATGTAAGAATGCATCCACACACCAAATATTTTTATTCTGAAACTTATACTTTTGAGAATAGCTCTCATGGCGTAAAAGTCATGCATGTGAAAAAGTTCGAATCGCTGATGTATTTATAGTGCGGCCACAAGTCATCATTTTTGATGCAATTGCGCCACCTTTTTTCATGAGGGTCGACCATGTAAGAATGCATCCACACACCAAATATTTTTATTCTGAAACTTATACTTTTGAGAATAGCTCTCATTGCGTAAAAGTCATGCATGTGAAAAAGTTCGAATCGCTGATGTATTTATAGTGCGGCCTCAAGTCATCATTTTTATGCAAATGCGCCAACTTTTTTCATGAGGGTCGACCATGTAAGAATGCATCCACACACCAAATATTTTTATTCTGAAACTTATACTTTTGAGAATAGCTCTCATTGCGTAAAAGTCATGCATGTGAAAAAGTTGGAATCGCTGATATATTTATAGTGCGGCCTCAAGTCATCATTTTTAATGCAATTGCGCCACCTTTTTTCATGAGGGTCGACCATGTAAGAATGCATCCACACACCAAATATTTTTATTCTGAAACTTATACTTTTGAGAATAGCTCTCATTGCGTAAAAGTCATGCATGTGAAAAAGTTCGAATCGCTTATGTATTTCCAGTTCGGCCTCAAGTCAACATTTTTTATGCAATTCCGCCAACTTTTTTCATGATGGTAGACCTTGTAAGAATGCATCCACACACCAAATATTTTTATTCTGAAACTAATACTTTTGAGAATAGCTCTCATGGGGTAAAAGTCATGCATGTGAAAAAGTTCGAATCGCTGATGTATTTACAGTGCGGCCTCAAGTCATGATTTTTGATGCAATTCCGCCAATTTTTTTCATGAGGTTCGACCATGTAAGAATGCATCCACACACCAAATATTTTTATTCTGAAACTTATACTTTTGAGAATAGCTCTCATTGCGTAAAAGTCATGCATGTGAAAAAGTTGGAATCGCTGATGTATTTACAGTTCGGCCTCAAGTCATCATTTTTAATGCAATTGCGCCACCATTTTTCATGAGGGTCGACCATGTAAGAATGCATCCACACACCAAATATTTTTATTCTGAAACTTATACTTTTGAGAATAGCTCTCATTGCGTAAAAGTCATGCATGTGAAAAAGTTGGAATCGCTGATGTATTTACAGTGCGGCCTCAAGTCATCATTTTTATGCAAATGCGCCAACTTTTTTCATGAGGGTCGACCATGTAAGAATGCATCCACACACCAAATATTTTTATTCTGAAACTTATACTTTTGAGAATAGCTCTCATTGCGTAAAAGTCATGCATGTGAAAAAGTTCGAATCGCTGATGTATTTATAGTGCGGCCACAAGTCATCATTTTTGATGCAATTGCGCCACCTTTTTTCATGAGGGTCGACCATGTAAGAATGCATCCACACACCAAATATTTTTATTCTGAAACTTATACTTTGGAGAATAGCTCTCATTGCGTAAAAGTCATGCATGTGAAAAAGTTGGAATCGCTGATGTATTTACAGTGCGGCCTCAAGTCATCATTTTTAATGCAATTGCGCCACCATTTTTCATGAGGGTCGACCATGTAAGAATGCATCCACACACCAAATATTTTTATTCTGAAACTTATACTTTGGAGAATAGCTCTCATTGCGTAAAAGTCATGCATGTGAAAAAGTTGGAATCGCTGATGTATTTACAGTGCGGCCTCAAGTCATCATTTTTATGCAAATGCGCCAACTTTTTTCATGAGGGTCGACCATGTAAGAATGCATCCACACACCAAATATTTTTATTCTGAAACTTATACTTTTGAGAATAGCTCTCATTGCGTAAAAGTCATGCATGTGAAAAAGTTCGAATCGCTGATGTATTTATAGTGCGGCCACAAGTCATCATTTTTGATGCAATTGCGCCACCTTTTTTCATGAGGGTCGACCATGTAAGAATGCATCCACACACCAAATATTTTTATTCTGAAACTTATACTTTTGAGAATAGCTCTCATTGCGTAAAAGTCATGCATGTGAAAAAGTTGGAATCGCTGATGTATTTACAGTGCGGCCTCAAGTCATCATTTTTATGCAAATGCGCCAACTTTTTTCATGAGGGTCGACCATGTAAGAATGCATCCACACACCAAATATTTTTATTCTGAAACTTATACTTTTGAGAAAAGCTCTCATTGCGTAAAAGTCATGCATGTGAAAAAGTTCGAATCGCTGATGTATTTATAGTGCGGCCTCAAGTCATCATTTTTATGCAAATGCGCCAACTTTTTTCATGAGGGTCGACCATGTAAGAATGCATCCACACACCAAATATTTTTATTCTGAAACTTATACTTTTGAGAATAGCTCTCATTGCGTAAAAGTCATGCATGTGAAAAAGTTCGAATCGCTGATATATTTATAGTGCGGCCTCAAGTCATCATTTTTAATGCAATTGCGCCACCTTTTTTCATGAGGGTCGACCATGTAAGAATGCATCCACACACCAAATATTTTTATTCTGAAACTTATACTTTTGAGAATAGCTCTCATTGCGTAAAAGTCATGCATGTGAAAAAGTTGGAATCGCTTATGTATTTCCAGTTCGGCCTCAAGTCAACATTTTTTATGCAATTCCGCCAACTTTTTTCATGATGGTAGACCTTGTAAGAATGCATCCACACACCAAATATTTTTATTCTGAAACTAATACTTTTGAGAATAGCTCTCATGGGGTAAAAGTCATGCATGTGAAAAAGTTGGAATCGCTGATGTATTTACAGTGCGGCCTCAAGTCATGATTTTTGATGCAATTCCGCCAATTTTTTTCATGAGGTTCGACCATGTAAGAATGCATCCACACACCAAATATTTTTATTCTGAAACTTATACTTTTGAGAATAGCTCTCATTGCGTAAAAGTCATGCATGTGAAAAAGTTGGAATCGCTGATGTATTTACAGTTCGGCCTCAAGTCATCATTTTTAATGCAATTGCGCCACCATTTTTCATGAGGGTCGACCATGTAAGAATGCATCCACACACCAAATATTTTTATTCTGAAACTTATACTTTTGAGAATAGCTCTCATTGCGTAAAAGTCATGCATGTGAAAAAGTTGGAATCGCTGATGTATTTACAGTGCGGCCTCAAGTCATCATTTTTATGCAAATGCGCCAACTTTTTTCATGAGGGTCGACCATGTAAGAATGCATCCACACACCAAATATTTTTATTCTGAAACTTATACTTTTGAGAATAGCTCTCATTGCGTAAAAGTCATGCATGTGAAAAAGTTCGAATCGCTGATGTATTTATAGTGCGGCCACAAGTCATCATTTTTGATGCAATTGCGCCACCTTTTTTCATGAGGGTCGACCATGTAAGAATGCATCCACACACCAAATATTTTTATTCTGAAACTTATACTTTGGAGAATAGCTCTCATGGCGTAAAAGTCATGCATGTGAAAAAGTTGGAATCGCTGATGTATTTACAGTGCGGCCTCAAGTCATCATTTTTAATGCAATTGCGCCACCATTTTTCATGAGGGTCGACCATGTAAGAATGCATCCACACACCAAATATTTTTATTCTGAAACTTATACTTTGGAGAATAGCTCTCATTGCGTAAAAGTCATGCATGTGAAAAAGTTGGAATCGCTGATGTATTTACAGTGCGGCCTCAAGTCATCATTTTTATGCAAATGCGCCAACTTTTTTCATGAGGGTCGACCATGTAAGAATGCATCCACACACCAAATATTTTTATTCTGAAACTTATACTTTTGAGAATAGCTCTCATTGCGTAAAAGTCATGCATGTGAAAAAGTTCGAATCGCTGATGTATTTATAGTGCGGCCACAAGTCATCATTTTTGATGCAATTGCGCCACCTTTTTTCATGAGGGTCGACCATGTAAGAATGCATCCACACACCAAATATTTTTATTCTGAAACTTATACTTTTGAGAATAGCTCTCATTGCGTAAAAGTCATGCATGTGAAAAAGTTGGAATCGCTGATGTATTTACAGTGCGGCCTCAAGTCATCATTTTTATGCAAATGCGCCAACTTTTTTCATGAGGGTCGACCATGTAAGAATGCATCCACACACCAAATATTTTTATTCTGAAACTTATACTTTTGAGAATAGCTCTCATTGCGTAAAAGTCATGCATGTGAAAAAGTTCGAATCGCTGATGTATTTATAGTGCGGCCTCAAGTCATCATTTTTATGCAAATGCGCCAACTTTTTTCATGAGGGTCGACCATGTAAGAATGCATCCACACACCAAATATTTTTATTCTGAAACTTATACTTTTGAGAATAGCTCTCATTGCGTAAAAGTCATGCATGTGAAAAAGTTGGAATCGCTGATATATTTATAGTGCGGCCTCAAGTCATCATTTTTAATGCAATTGCGCCACCTTTTTTCATGAGGGTCGACCATGTAAGAATGCATCCACACACCAAATATTTTTATTCTGAAACTTATACTTTTGAGAATAGCTCTCATTGCGTAAAAGTCATGCATGTGAAAAAGTTCGAATCGCTTATGTATTTCCAGTTCGGCCTCAAGTCAACATTTTTTATGCAATTCCGCCAACTTTTTTCATGATGGTAGACCTTGTAAGAATGCATCCACACACCAAATATTTTTATTCTGAAACTAATACTTTTGAGAATAGCTCTCATGGGGTAAAAGTCATGCATGTGAAAAAGTTCGAATCGCTGATGTATTTACAGTGCGGCCTCAAGTCATGATTTTTGATGCAATTCCGCCAATTTTTTTCATGAGGTTCGACCATGTAAGAATGCATCCACACACCAAATATTTTTATTCTGAAACTTATACTTTTGAGAATAGCTCTCATTGCGTAAAAGTCATGCATGTGAAAAAGTTGGAATCGCTGATGTATTTACAGTGCGGCCTCAAGTCATCATTTTTAATGCAATTGCGCCACCATTTTTCATGAGGGTCGACCATGTAAGAATGCATCCACACACCAAATATTTTTATTCTGAAACTTATACTTTTGAGAATAGCTCTCATTGCGTAAAAGTCATGCATGTGAAAAAGTTGGAATCGCTGATGTATTTATAGTGCGGCCTCAAGTCATCATTTTTATGCAAATGCGCCAACTTTTTTCATGAGGGTCGACCATGTTAGAATGCATCCACACACCAAATATTTTTATTCTGAAACTAATACTTTGGAGAATAGCTCTCATGGCGTAAAAGTGACGCATGTGAAAAAGTTCGAATCGCTGATGTATTTATAGTGCGGCCTCAAGTCATCATTTTTGATGCAATTGCGCCACCTTTTTTCATGAGGGTCGACCATGTAAGAATGCATCCACACACCAAATATTTTTATTCTGAAACTTATACTTTTGAGAATAGCTCTCATTGCGTAAAAGTCATGCATGTGAAAAAGTTGGAATCGCTGATGTATTCACAGTGCGGCCTCAAGTCATCATTTTTATGCAAATGCGCCAACTTTTTTCATGAGGGTAGACCATGTAAGAATGCATCCACACACCAAATATTTTTATTCTGAAACTTATACTTTTGAGAATAGCTCTCATGGCGTAAAAGTCATGCATGTGAAAAAGTTCGAATCGCTGATGTATTTATAGTGCGGCCTCAAGTCATCATTTTTATGCAAATGCGCCACCTTTTTTCATGAGGGTCGACCATGTAAGAATGCATCCACACACCAAATATTTTTATTCTGAAACTTATACTTTTGAGAATAGCTCTCATTGCGTAAAAGTCATGCATGTGAAAAAGTTGGAATCGCTGATGTATTTCCAGTTCGGCCTGAAGTCAACATTTTTTATGCAATTCCGCCAACTTTTTTCATCATGGTAGACCTTGTAAGAATGCATCCACACACCAAATATTTTTATTCTGAAACTAATACTTTTGAGAATAGCTCTCATGGGGTAAAAGTCATGCATGTGAAAAAGTTCGAATCGCTGATGTATTTATAGTGCGGCCTCAAGTCATGATTTTTGATGCAATTCCGCCAATTTTTTTCATGAGGTTCGACCATGTAAGAATGCATCCACACACCAAATATTTTTATTCTGAAACTTATACTTTTGAGAATAGCTCTCATTGCGTAAAAGTCATGCATGTGAAAAAGTTCGAATCGCTGATATATTTATAGTGCGGCCTCAAGTCATCATTTTTAATGCAATTGCGCCACCTTTTTTCATGAGGGTCGACCATGTAAGAATGCATCCACACACCAAATATTTTTATTCTGAAACTTATACTTTTGAGAATAGCTCTCATTGCGTAAAAGTCATGCATGTGAAAAAGTTCGAATCGCTTATGTATTTCCAGTTCGGCCTCAAGTCAACATTTTTTATGCAATTCCGCCAACTTTTTTCATGATGGTAGACCTTGTAAGAATGCATCCACACACCAAATATTTTTATTCTGAAACTAATACTTTTGAGAATAGCTCTCATGGGGTAAAAGTCATGCATGTGAAAAAGTTCGAATCGCTGATGTATTTACAGTGCGGCCTCAAGTCATGATTTTTGGTGCAATTCCGCCAATTTTTTTCATGAGGTTCGACCATGTAAGAATGCATCCACACACCAAATTTTTTTATTCTGAAACTTATACTTTTGAGAATAGCTCTCATTGCGTAAAAGTCATGCATGTGAAAAAGTTGGAATCGCTGATGTATTTACAGTGCGGCCTCAAGTCATCATTTTTAATGCAATTGCGCCACCATTTTTCATGAGGGTCGACCATGTAAGAATGCATCCACACACCAAATATTTTTATTCTGAAACTTATACTTTTGAGAATAGCTCTCATTGCGTAAAAGTCATGCATGTGAAAAAGTTCGAATCGCTGATGTATTTATAGTGCGGCCTCAAGTCATCATTTTTATGCAAATGCGCCAACTTTTTTCATGAGGGTCGACCATGTTAGAATGCATCCACACACCAAATATTTTTATTCTGAAACTAATACTTTGGAGAATAGCTCTCATGGCGTAAAAGTGACGCATGTGAAAAAGTTCGAATCGCTGATGTATTTATAGTGCGGCCTCAAGTCATCATTTTTGATGCAATTGCGCCACCTTTTTTCATGAGGGTCGACCATGTAAGAATGCATCCACACACCAAATATTTTTATTCTGAAACTTATACTTTTGAGAATAGCTCTCATTGCGTAAAAGTCATGCATGTGAAAAAGTTGGAATCGCTGATGTATTTACAGTGCGGCCTCAAGTCATCATTTTTATGCAAATGCGCCAACTTTCTTCATGAGGGTCGACCATGTAAGAATGCATCCACACACCAAATATTTTTATTCTGAAACTTATACTTTTGAGAATAGCTCTCATTGCGTAAAAGTCATGCATGTGAAAAAGTTCGAATCGCTGATGTATTTATAGTGCGGCCTCAAGTCATCATTTTTATGCAAATGCGCCACCTTTTTTCATGAGGGTCGACCATGTAAGAATGCATCCACACACCAAATATTTTTATTCTGAAACTTATACTTTTGAGAATAGCTCTCATTGCGTAAAAGTCATGCATGTGAAAAAGTTCGAATCGCTGATGTATTTCCAGTTCGGCCTGAAGTCAACATTTTTTATGCAATTCCGCCAACTTTTTTCATCATGGTAGACCTTGTAAGAATGCATCCACACACCAAATATTTTTATTCTGAAACTAATACTTTTGAGAATAGCTCTCATGGGGTAAAAGTCATGCATGTGAAAAAGTTCGAATCGCTGATGTATTTATAGTGCGGCCTCAAGTCATGATTTTTGATGCAATTCCGCCAATTTTTTTCATGAGGTTCGACCATGTAAGAATGCATCCACACACCAAATATTTTTATTCTGAAACTTATACTTTTGAGAATAGCTCTCATTGCGTAAAAGTCATCCATGTGAAAAAGTTCGAATCGCTGATGTATTTATAGTGCGGCCACAAGTCATCATTTTTGATGCAATTGCGCCAACTTTTTTCATGAGGGTCCACCATGTAAGAATGCATCCACACACCAAATATTTTTATTCTGAAACTTATACTTTTGAGAATAGCTCTCATTGCGTAAAAGTCATGCATGTGAAAAAGTTGGAATCGCTGATGTATTTACAGTGCGGCCTCAAGTCATCATTTTTATGCAAATGCGCCAACTTTTTTCATGAGGGTCGACCATGTAAGAATGCATCCACACACCAAATATTTTTATTCTGAAACTTATACTTTTGAGAATAGCTCTCATTGCGTAAAAGTCATGCATGTGAAAAAGTTCGAATCGCTGATGTATTTACAGTGCGGCCTCAAGTCATCATTTTTATGCAAATGCGCCAACTTTTTTCATGAGGGTCGACCATGTAAGAATGCATCCACACACCAAATATTTTTATTCTGAAACTTATACTTTTGAGAATAGCTCTCATGGCGTAAAAGTCATGCATGTGAAAAAGTTCGAATCGCTGATATATTTATAGTGCGGCCTCAAGTCATCATTTTTAATGCAATTGCGCCACCTTTTTTCATGAGGGTCGACCATGTAAGAATGCATCCACACACCAAATATTTTTATTCTGAAACTTATACTTTTGAGAATAGCTCTCATTGCGTAAAAGTCATGCATGTGAAAAAGTTCGAATCGCTTATGTATTTCCAGTTCGGCCTCAAGTCAACATTTTTTATGCAATTCCGCCAACTTTTTTCATGATGGTAGACCTTGTAAGAATGCATCCACACACCAAATATTTTTATTCTGAAACTAATACTTTTGAGAATAGCTCTCATGGGGTAAAAGTCATGCATGTGAAAAAGTTCGAATCGCTGATGTATTTACAGTGCGGCCTCAAGTCATGATTTTTGATGCAATTCCGCCAATTTTTTTCATGAGGTTCGACCATGTAAGAATGCATCCACACACCAAATATTTTTATTCTGAAACTTATACTTTTGAGAATAGCTCTCATTGCGTAAAAGTCATGCATGTGAAAAAGTTCGAATCGCTGATGTATTTATAGTGCGGCCTCAAGTCATCTTTTTTAATGCAATTGCGCCACCTTTTTTCATGAGTCTCGACCATGTAAGAATGCATCCACACACCAAATATTTTTATTCTGAAATTTATACTTTTGAGAATAGCTCTCATCGCGTAAAAGTGATGCATGTGAAAAAGTTCGAATCGCTGATGTATTTATAGTGCGGCCTCAAGTCATCATTTTTGATGCAATTGCGCCAATTTGTTTCATGAGGTTCGACCATGTAAGAATGCACCCACAAACCAAATATTTTTATTCTGAAACTTATACTTTTGAGAATATCTCTTATGGCGTAAAAGTCATGCATGTGAAAAAGTTCGAATCGCTGATGTATTTATAGTGCGGCCTCAAGTCATCATTTTTGATGCAATTGCGCCAACTTTTTTCATGAGGGTCCACCATGTAAGAATGCAACTATACACCAAATATTTTTATTCTGAAACTAATACTTTTGAGAATAGCTCTCATTGCGTAAAAGTCATGCATGTGAAAAAGTTCGAATCGCTGATGTATTTATAGTGCGGCCTCAAGTCATGATTTTTTATGCAAATGCGCCAATTTTATCACGAGTCTCGACCATGTAAGAATGCATCCACACACCAAATATTTTCATTCTGAAACTAATACTTTTGAGAATAGCTCTCATTGCGTAAAAGTCATGCATGTGAAAAAGTTCGAATCGCTGATGTATTTATAGTACTAGTGCGGCCTCAAGTCATCATTTTTTATGCAAATGCGCCAATTTTCTCACGAGTCTCGACCATGTAAGAATGCATCCACACACCAAATATTTTTATTCTGAAACTTATACTTTTGAGAATAGCTCTCATCGCGTAAAAGTCATGCATGTGAAAAAGTTCGAATCGCTGATGTATTTATAGTGCGGCCTCAAGTCATCATTTTTGATGCAATTGCGCCACCTTTTTTCATGAGGGTCGACCATGTAAGAATGCATCCACACACCAAATATTTTTATTCTGAAACTTATACTTTTGAGAATAGCTCTCATGGCGTAAAAGTCATGCATGTGAAAAAGTTCGAATCGCTGATATATTTATAGTGCGGCCTCAAGTCATCATTTTTATGCAAATGCGCCAACTTTTTTCATGAGGGTCGACCATGTTAGAATGCATCCACACACCAAATATTTTTATTCTGAAACTAATACTTTTGAGAATAGCTCTCATGGCGTAAAAGTCATGCATGTGAAAAAGTTCGAATCGCTTATGTATTTCCATTTCGGCCTCAAGTCATCTTTTTTAATGCAATTGCGCCATCTTTTTTCATGAGGGTCGACCATGTAAGAATGCATCCACACACCAAATATTTTTATTCTGAACCTTATACTTTTGAGATAGATCTCATTGCGTAAAAGTCATGCATGTGAAAAAGTTCGAATCGCTGATGTATTTATAGTGCGGCCTCAAGTCATCATTTTTTATGCAAATGCGCCAACTTTTTTCATGATGGTCGACCATGTAAGAATGCATCCACACACCAAATATGTTTCTTCTGAAACTAATACTTTTGAGAATAGCTCTCATCGCGTAAAAGTCATGCATGTGAAAAAGTTCGAATCGATGATGTATTTACAGTTCGGCCTCAAGTCAACATTTTTTATGCAATTCCGCCAACTTTTTCCATGAGGGTAGACCTTGTAAGAATGCATCCACACACGAAATATTTTTATTCTGAAACTTATACTTTTGAGAATAGCTCTCATTGCGTAAAAGTCATGCATGTGAAAAAGTTGGAATCGCTGATGTATTTACAGTGCGGCCTCAAGTCATCATTTTTTATGCAATTGCGCCAATCTTTTTCATGAGGGTCGACCATGTAAGAATGCATCCACACACCAAATATTTTTATTCTGAAACTAATTCTTTTGAGAATAGCTCTTATTGCGTAAAAGTCATGCATGTGAAAAAGTTCGAATCGCTGATGTATTTATAGTACTAGTGCGGCCTCAACTCATGATTTTTTATGCAAATGCGCCAATTTTCTCACGAGTCTCGACCATGTAAGAATGCATCCACACACCAAATATTTTTATTCTGAAACTTATACTTTTGAGAATAGCTCTCATCGCGTAAAAGTGACGCATGTGAAAAAGTTCGAATCGCTGATGTATTTATAGTGCGGCCTCAAGTCATCATTTTTTATGCAATTGCGCCACCTTTTTTCATGAGGGTCCACCATGTAAGAATGCATCCACACACCAAATATTTTTACTCTGAAACTTATACTTTTGAGAATAGCTCTCATTGCGTAAAAGTCATGCATGTGAAAAAGTTCGAATCGCTGATGTATTTACAGTGCGGCCTCAAGTCATCATTTTTGATGCAATTGCGCCACCTTTTTTCATGAGGGTCGACCATGTAAGAATGCATCCACACACCAAATATTTTTATTCTGAAACTTATACTTTTGAGAATAGCTCTCATTGCGTAAAAGTCATGCATGTGAAAAAGTTCGAATCGCTGATGTATTTATAGTGCGGCCTCAAGTCATCATTTTTATGCAAATGCGCCAACTTTTTTCATGAGGGTCGACCATGTAAGAATGCATCCACACACCAAATATTTTTATTCTGAAACTTATACTTTTGAGAATAGCTCTCATGGCGTAAAAGTCATGCATGTGAAAAAGTTCGAATCGCTGATATATTTATAGTGCGGCCACAAGTCATCATTTCTATGCAAATGCGCCAACTTTATTCATGAGGGTCGACCATGTTAGAATGCATCCACACACCAAATATTTTTATTCTGAAACTAATACTTTTGAGAATAGCTCTCATGGCGTAAAAGTCATGCATGTGAAAAAGTTCGAATCGCTTATGTATTTCCAGTTCGGCCTCAAGTCAACATTTTTTATGCAATTCCGCCACCTTTTTCCATTAGGGTAGACCTTGTAAGAATGCATCCACACACCAAATATTTTTATTCTGAAACTTATACTTTTGAGAATAGCTCTCATTGCGTAAAAGTCATGCATGTGAAAAAGTTCGAATCGCTGATGTATTTACAGTGCGGCCTCAAGTCATCATTTTTCATGCAATTGCGCCAATTTTTTTCATGAGGGTCGACCATGTAAGAATGCATCCACACACCAAACATTTTTATTCTGAAACTAATACTTTTGAGAATAGCTCTCATGGCGTAAAAGTCATGCATGTGAAAAAGTTCGAATCGCTGATGTATTTGCAGTGCGGCCTCAAATCATCATTTTTATGCAATTGCGCCACCTTTTTTCATGAGGGTTGACCATGTAAGAATGCATCCACACACCAAATATTTTTATTCTGAAACTAATTCTTTTGAGAATAGCTCTTATTGCGTAAAAGTCATGCATGTGAAAAAGTTCGAATCGCTGATGTATTTATAGTACTAGTGCGGCCTGAAGTCATGATTTTTTAAGCAAATGCGCCAATTTTCTCACGAGTCTCGACCATGTAAGAATGCATCCACACACCAAATATTTTTATTCTGAAACTTATACTTTTGAGAATAGCTCTCATGGCGTAAAAGTGACGCATGTGAAAAAGTTCGAATCGCTGATGTATTTATAGTGCGGCCTCAAGTCATCATTTTTTATGCAATTGCGCCACCTTTTTTCATGAGGGTCGACCATGTAAGAATGCATCCACACACCAAATATTTTTATTCTGAAACTTATACTTTTGAGAATAGCTCTCATTGCGTAAAAGTCATGCATGTGAAAAAGTTCGAATCGCTGATGTATTTACAGTGCGGCCTCAAGTCATCATTTTTAATGCAATTGCGCCACCTTTTTTCATGAGGGTCGACCATGTAAGAATGCATCCACACACCAAATATTTTTATTCTGAAACTTATACTTTTGAGAATAGCTCTCATTGCGTAAAAGTCATGCATGTGAAAAAGTTCGAATCGCTGATGTATTTATAGTGCGGCCTCAAGTCATCATTTTTATGCAAATGCGCCAACTTTTTTCATGAGGGTCGACCATGTAAGAATGCATCCACACACCAAATATTTTTATTCTGAAACTTATAGTTTTGAGAATAGCTCTCATTGCGTAAAAGTCATGCATGTGAAAAAGTTCGAATCGCTGATGTATTTATAGTGCGGCCTCAAGTCATGATTTTTTATGCAAATGCGCCAATTTTCTCACGAGTCTCAACCATGTAAGAATGCATCCACACACCAAATAATTTTATTCTGAAACTTATACTTTTGAGAATAGCTCTCATCGCGTAAAAGTGACGCATGTGAAAAAGTTCGAATCGCTTATGTATTTATAGTGCGGCCTCAAGTCATCATTTTTTATGCAATTGCGCCACCTTTTTTCATGAGGGTCGACCATGTAAGAATGCATCCACACACCAAATATTTTTATTCTGAAACTTATACTTTTGAGAATAGCTCTCATTGCGTAAAAGTCATGCATGTGAAAAAGTTCGAATCGCTGATGTATTTATAGTGCGGCCTCAAGTCATCATTTTTAATGCAATTGCGCCACCTTTTTTCATGAGGGTCGACCATGTAAGAATGCATCCACACACCAAATATTTTTATTCTGAAACTTATAGTTTTGAGAATAGCTCTCATTGCGTAAAAGTCATGCATGTGAAAAAGTTCGAATCGCTGATGTATTTATAGTGCGGCCTCAAGTTATCATTTTTATGCAAATGCGCCAACTTTTTTCATAAGGGTCGACCATGTAAGAATGCATCCACACACCAAATATTTTTATTCTGAAACTTATAGTTTTGAGAATAGCTCTCATTGCGTAAAAGTCATGCATGTGAAAAAGTTCGAATCGCTGATATATTTATAGTGCAGCCACAAGTCATCATTTTTATGCAAATGCGCCAACTGTTTTCATGAGGGTCGACCATGTTAAAATGCATCCACACACCAAATATTTTTATTCTGAAACTAATACTTTTGAGAATAGCTCTCATTGCGTAAAAGTCATGCATGTGAAAAAGTTCGAATCGCTTATGTATTTCCAGTTAGGCCTCAAGTCAACATTTTCTATGCAATTCCGCCAACTTTTTCCATTAGGGTAGACCTTGTAAGAATGCATCCACACACCAAATATTTTTATTCTGAAACTTATACTTTTGAGATAGCTCTCATTGCGTAAAAGTCATGCATGTGAAAAAGTTCGAATCGCTGATGTATTTATAGTGCGGCCTCAAGTCATGATTTTTGATGCAAATGCGCCAATTTTCTCACGAGTCTCGACCATGTAAGAATGCATCCACACACCAAATATTTTTATTCTGAAACTAATACTTTTGAGAAAAGCTCTCATTGCGTAAAAGTCATGCATGTGAAAAAGTTCGAATCGCTGATGTATTTATAGTACTAGTGCGGCCTCAAGTCATGATTTTTTATGCAAATGCGGCATTTTTTTCACGAGTGTCGACCATGTAAGAATGCATCCACACACCAAATATTTTTATTCTGAAACTTATACTTTTGAGAATAGCTCTCATGGCGTAAAAGTCATGCATGTGAAAAAGTTCGAATCGCTGATGTATTTACAGTGCGGCCTCAAGTCATCATTTTTTATGCAATTGCGCCAATTTTATTCATGAGGGTCGACCATGTAAGAATGCATCCACACACCAAACATTTTTATTCTGAAACTAATACTTTTGAGAATATCTCTCATGGCGTAAAAGTCATGCATGTGAAAAAGTTCGAATCGCTGATGTATTTATAGTGCGGCCTCAAGTCATCATTTTTTATGCAAATGCGCCAATTTCCTCACGAGTCTCGACCATGTAAGAATGCATCCACACACCAAATATTTTTATTCTGAAACTAATACTTTTGAGAATAGCTCTCATTGCGTAAAAGTGACGCATGTGAAAAAGTTCGAATCGCTGACGTATTTATAGTACTAGTGCGGCCTCAAGTCATGATTTTTTATGCAAATGCGGCATTTTTTTCACGAGTGTCGACCATGTAAGAATGCATCCACACACCAAATATTTTTATTCTGAAACTAATACTTTTGAGAATAGCTCTCATGGCGTAAAAGTCATGCATGTGAAAAAGTTCGAATCGCTGATGTATTTATAGTGCGGCCTCAAGTCATCATTTTTATGCAAATGCGGCAACTTTTTTCATGAGGGTCGACCATGTAAGAATGCATCCACACACCAAATATTTTTATTCTGAAACTTATACTTTTGAGAATAGCTCTCATTGCGTAAAAGTCATGCATGTGAAAAAGTTCGAATCGCTGATATATTTATAGTGCGGCCACAAGTCATCATTTCTATGCAAATGCGCCAACTTTATTCATGAGGGTCGACCATGTTAGAATGCATCCACACACCAAATATTTTTATTCTGAAACTAATACTTTTGAGAATAGCTCTCATGGCGTAAAAGTCATGCATGTGAAAAAGTTCGAATCGCTTATGTATTTCCAGTTCGGCCTCAAGTCAACATTTTTTATGCAATTCCGCCACCTTTTTCCATGAGGGTAGACCTTGTAAGAATGCATCCACACACCAAATATTTTTATTCTGAAACTTATACTTTTGAGAATAGCTCTCATTGCGTAAAAGTCATGCATGTGAAAAAGTTCGAATCGCTGATGTATTTACAGTGCGGCCTCAAGTCATCATTTTTCATGCAATTGCGCCAATTTTTTTCATGAGGGTCGACCATGTAAGAATGCATCCACACACCAAATATTTTTATTCTGAAACTAATTCTTTTGAGAATAGCTCTTATTGCGTAAAAGTCATGCATGTGAAAAAGTTCGAATCGCTGATGTATTTATAGTACTAGTGCGGCCTCAAGTCATGATTTTTTATGCAAATGCGCCAATTTTCTCACGAGTCTCGACCATGTAAGAATGCATCCACACACCAAATATTTTTATTCTGAAACTTATACTTTTGAGAATAGCTCTCATCGCGTAAAAGTGACGCATGTGAAAAAGTTCGAATCGCTGATGTATTTATAGTGCGGCCTCAAGTCATGATTTTTTATGCAATTGCGCCACCTTTTTTCATGAGGGTCGACGATGTAAGAATGCATCCACACACCAAATATTTTTATTCTGAAACTTATACTTTTGAGAATAGCTCTCATGGCGTAAAAGTCATGCATGTGAAAAAGTTCGAATCGCTGATGTATTTACAGTGCGGCCTCAAGTCATCATTTTTAATGCAATTGCGCCACCTTTTTTCATGAGGGTCGACCATGTAAGAATGCATCCACACACCAAATATTTTTATTCTGAAACTTATACTTTTGAGAATAGCTCTCATTGCGTA
Source organism: Haliotis rufescens (assembly GCF_023055435.1). Taxonomy (NCBI): domain Eukaryota; kingdom Metazoa; phylum Mollusca; class Gastropoda; order Lepetellida; family Haliotidae; genus Haliotis; species Haliotis rufescens. Next base: position 27,033,948 of record NW_025964112.1, read on the forward strand.
AAAGTCATGCATGTGAAAAAGTTCGAATCGCTGATGTATTTATAGTGCGGCCTCAAGTCATCATTTTTATGCAAATGCGCCAACTTTTTTCATGAGGGTCGACCATGTAAGAATGCATCCACACACCAAATATTTTTATTCTGAAACTTATAGTTTTGAGAATAGCTCTCATTGCGTAAAAGTCATGCATGTGAAAAAGTTCGAATTGCTGATGTATTTATAGTGCGGCCTCAAGTCATGATTTTTTATGCAAATGCGCCAATTTTCTCACGAGTCTCAACCATGTAAGAATGCATCCACACACCAAATATTTTTATTCTGAAACTTATACTTTTGAGAATAGCTCTCATCGCGTAAAAGTGACGCATGTGAAAAAGTTCGAATCGCTGATGTATTTATAGTGCGGCCTCAAGTCATGATTTTTTATGCAATTGCGCCACCTTTTTTCATGAGGGTCGACCATGTAAGAATGCATCCACACACCAAATATTTTTATTCTGAAACTTATACTTTTGAGAATAGCTCTCATTGCGTAAAAGTCATGCATGTGAAAAAGTTCGAATCGCTGATGTATTTATAGTGCGGCCTCAAGTCATCATTTTTAATGCAATTGCGCCACCTTTTTTCATGAGGGTCGACCATGTAAGAATGCATCCACACACCAAATATTTTTATTCTGAAACTTATACTTTTGAGAATAGCTCTCATTGCGTAAAAGTCATGCATGTGAAAAAGTTCGAATCGCTGATGTATTTATAGTGCGGCCTCAAGTTATCATTTTTATGCAAATGCGCCAACTTTTTTCATAAGGGTCGACCATGTAAGAATGCATCCACACACCAAATATTTTTATTCTGAAACTTATAGTTTTGAGAATAGCTCTCATTGCGTAAAAGTCATGCATGTGAAAAAGTTCGAATCGCTGATATATTTATAGTGCGGCCTCAAGTCATCATTTTTATGCAAATGCGCCAACTGTTTTCATGAGGGTCGACCATGTTAGAATGCATCCACACACCAAATATTTTTATTCTGAAACTAATACTTTTGAGAATAGCTCTCATTGCGTAAAAGTCATGCATGTGAAAAAGTTCGAATCGCTTATGTATTTCCAGTTAGGCCTCAAGTCAACATTTTCTATGCAATTCCGCCAACTTTTTCCATTAGGGTAGACCTTGTAAGAATGCATCCACACACCAAATATTTTTATTCTGAAACTTATACTTTTGAGATAGCTCTCATTGCGTAAAAGTCATGCATGTGAAAAAGTTCGAATCGCTGATGTATTTATAGTGCGGCCTCAAGTCATGATTTTTTATGCAAATGCGCCAATTTTCTCACGAGTCTCGACCATGTAAGAATGCATCCACACACCAAATATTTTTATTCTGAAACTAATACTTTTGAGAAAAGCTCTCATTGCGTAAAAGTCATGCATGTGAAAAAGTTCGAATCGCTGATGTATTTATAGTACTAGTGCGGCCTCAAGTCATGATTTTTTATGCAAATGCGGCATTTTTTTCACGAGTGTCGACCATGTAAGAATGCATCCACACACCAAATATTTTTATTCTTAAACTAATACTTTTGAGAATAGCTCTCATGGCGTAAAAGTCATGCATGTGAAAAAGTTCGAATCGCTGATGTATTTACAGTGCGGCCTCAAGTCATCATTTTTGATGCAATTGCGCCAATTTTATTCATGAGGGTCGACCATGTAAGAATGCATCCACACACCAAACATTTTTATTCTGAAACTAATACTTTTGAGAATATCTCTCATGGCGTAAAAGTCATGCATGTGAAAAAGTTCGAATCGCTGATGTATTTATAGTGCGGCCTCAAGTCATGATTTTTGATGCAAATGCGCCAATTTTCTCACGAGTCTCGACCATGTAAGAATGCATCCACACACCAAATATTTTTATTCTGAAACTAATACTTTTGAGAATAGCTCTCATTGCGTAAAAGTGACGCATGTGAAAAAGTTCGAATCGCTGATGTATTTATAGTACTAGTGCGGCCTCAAGTCATGATTTTTTATGCAAATGCGGCATTTTTTTCACGAGTGTCGACCATGTAAGAATGCATCCACACACCAAATATTTTTATTCTGAAACTAATACTTTTGAGAATAGCTCTCATGGCGTAAAAGTCATGCATGTGAAAAAGTTCGAATCGCTGATGTATTTATAGTGCGGCCTCAAGTTATCATTTTTATGCAAATGCGCCAACTTTTTTCATAAGGGTCGACCATGTAAGAATGCATCCACACACCAAATATTTTTATTCTGAAACTTATACTTTTGAGAATAGCTCTCATTGCGTAAAAGTCATGCATGTGAAAAAGTTCGAATCGCTGATATATTTATAGTGCGGCCACAAGTCATCATTTTTATGCAAATGCGCCAACTGTTTTCATGAGGGTCGACCATGTAAGAATGCATCCACACACCAAATATTTTTATTCTGAAACTAATACTTTTGAGAATAGCTCTCATTGCGTAAAAGTCATGCATGTGAAAAAGTTCGAATCGCTTATGTATTTCCAGTTAGGCCTCAAGTCAACATTTTCTATGCAATTCCGCCAACTTTTTCCATTAGGGTAGACCTTGTAAGAATGCATCCACACACCAAATATTTTTATTCTGAAACTTATACTTTTGAGATAGCTCTCATTGCGTAAAAGTCATGCATGTGAAAAAGTTCGAATCGCTGATGTATTTATAGTGCGGCCTCAAGTCATGATTTTTGATGCAAATGCGCCAATTTTCTCACGAGTCTCGACCATGTAAGAATGCATCCACACACCAAATATTTTTATTCTGAAACTAATACTTTTGAGAAAAGCTCTCATTGCGTAAAAGTCATGCATGTGAAAAAGTTCGAATCGCTGATGTATTTATAGTACTAGTGCGGCCTCAAGTCATGATTTTTTATGCAAATGCGGCATTTTTTTCACGAGTGTCGACCATGTAAGAATGCATCCACACACCAAATATTTTTATTCTGAAACTAATACTTTTGAGAATAGCTCTCATGGCGTAAAAGTCATGCATGTGAAAAAGTTCGAATCGCTGATGTATTTACAGTGCGGCCTCAAGTCATCATTTTTTATGCAATTGCGCCAATTTTATTCATGAGGGTCGACCATGTAAGAATGCATCCACACACCAAACATTTTTATTCTGAAACTAATACTTTTGAGAATATCTCTCATGGCGTAAAAGTCATGCATGTGAAAAAGTTCGAATCGCTGATGTATTTATAGTGCGGCCTCAAGTCATGATTTTTTATCCAAATGCGCCAATTTTCTCACGAGTCTCGACCATGTAAGAATGCATCCACACACCAAATATTTTTATTCTGAAACTAATACTTTTGAGAATAGGTCTCATTGCGTAAAAGTGACGCATGTGAAAAAGTTCGAATCGCTGACGTATTTATAGTACTAGTGCGGCCTCAAGTCATGATTTTTTATGCAAATGCGGCATTTTTTTCACGAGTGTCGACCATGTAAGAATGCATCCACACACCAAATATTTTTATTCTGAAACTAATACTTTTGAGAATAGCTCTCATTGCGTAAAAGTCATGCATGTGAAAAAGTTCGAATCGCTGATGTATTTACAGTGCGGCCTCAAGTCATCATTTTTTATGCAATTGCGCCAATTTTATTCATGAGGGTCGACCATGTAAGAATGCATCCACACACCAAACATTTTTATTCTGAAACTAATACTTTTGAGAATAGCTCTCATGGCGTAAAAGTCATGCATGTGAAAAAGTTCGAATCGCTGATGTATTTGCAGTGCGGCCTCAAGTCATCATTTTTGATGCAATTGCGCCAATGTTTTTCATGAGGGTCGACCATGTAAGAATGCATCCACACACCAAATATTTTTATTCTGAAACTAATTCTTTTGAGAATAGCTCTTATTGCGTAAAAGTCATGCATGTGAAAAAGTTCGAATCGCTGATGTATTTATAGTACTAGTGCGGCCTCAAGTCATGATTTTTTATGCAATTGCGCCAATTTTCTCACGAGTCTCGACCATGTAAGAATGCATCCACACACCAAATATTTTTATTCTGAAACTTATACTTTTGAGAATAGCTCTCATCGCGTAAAAGTGACGCATGTGAAAAAGTTCGAATCGCTGATGTATTTATAGTGCGGCCTCAAGTCATCATTTTTTATGCAATTGCGCCACCTTTTTTCATGAGGGTCGACCATGTAAGAATGCATCCACACACCAAATATTTTTATTCTGAAACTTATACTTTTGAGAATAGCTCTCATCGCGTAAAAGTCATGCATGTGAAAAAGTTCGAATCGCTGATGTATTTATAGTGCGGCCTCAAGTCATCATTTTTTATGCAATTGCACCAATTTGTTTCATGAGGTTCGACCATGTAAGAATGCACCCACACACCAAATATTTTTATTCTGAAACTTATACTTTTGAGAATAGCCCTCATGGCGTAAAAGTCATGCATGTGAAAAAGTTCGAATCGCTGATGTATTTATAGTGCGGCCTCAAGTCATCATTTTTTATGCAATTGCGCCAACTTTTTTCATGAGGGTCGACCATGTAAGAATGCAACTATACACCAAATATTTTTATTCTGAAACTAATTCTTTTGAGAATAGCTCTCATTGCGTAAAAGTCATGCATGTGAAAAAGTTCGAATCGCTGATGTATTTATAGTGCGGCCTCAAGTCATGATTTTTTATGCAAATGCGCCAATTTTCTCACGAGTCTCGACCATGTAAGAATGCATCCACACACCAAATATTTTTATTCTGAAACTAATACTTTTGAGAATAGCTCTCATTGCGTAAAAGTGACGCATGTGAAAAAGTTCGAATCGCTGACGTATTTATAGTACTAGTGCGGCCTCAAGTCATGATTTTTTATGCAAATGCGGCATTTTTTTCACGAGTGTCGACCATGTAAGAATGCATCCACACACCAAATATTTTTATTCTGAAACTAATACTTTTGAGAATAGCTCTCATGGCGTAAAAGTCATGCATGTGAAAAAGTTCGAATCGCTGATGTATTTATAGTGCGGCCTCAAGTTATCATTTTTATGCAAATGCGCCAACTTTTTTCATAAGGGTCGACCATGTAAGAATGCATCCACACACCAAATATTTTTATTCTGAAACTTATACTTTTGAGAATAGCTCTCATTGCGTAAAAGTCATGCATGTGAAAAAGTTCGAATCGCTGATATATTTATAGTGCGGCCACAAGTCATCATTTTTATGCAAATGCGCCAACTGTTTTCATGAGGGTCGACCATGTTAGAATGCATCCACACACCAAATATTTTTATTCTGAAACTAATACTTTTGAGAATAGCTCTCATTGCGTAAAAGTCATGCATGTGAAAAAGTTCGAATCGCTTATGTATTTCCAGTTAGGCCTCAAGTCAACATTTTCTATGCAATTCCGCCAACTTTTTCCATTAGGGTAGACCTTGTAAGAATGCATCCACACACCAAATATTTTTATTCTGAAACTTATACTTTTGAGATAGCTCTCATTGCGTAAAAGTCATGCATGTGAAAAAGTTCGAATCGCTGATGTATTTATAGTGCGGCCTCAAGTCATGATTTTTGATGCAAATGCGCCAATTTTCTCACGAGTCTCGACCATGTAAGAATGCATCCACACACCAAATATTTTTATTCTGAAACTAATACTTTTGAGAAAAGCTCTCATTGCGTAAAAGTCATGCATGTGAAAAAGTTCGAATCGCTGATGTATTTATAGTACTAGTGCGGCCTCAAGTCATGATTTTTTATGCAAATGCGGCATTTTTTTCACGAGTGTCGACCATGTAAGAATGCATCCACACACCAAATATTTTTATTCTGAAACTAATACTTTTGAGAATAGCTCTCATGGCGTAAAAGTCATGCATGTGAAAAAGTTCGAATCGCTGATGTATTTACAGTGCGGCCTCAAGTCATCATTTTTTATGCAATTGCGCCAATTTTATTCATGAGGGTCGACCATGTAAGAATGCATCCACACACCAAACATTTTTATTCTGAAACTAATACTTTTGAGAATATCTCTCATGGCGTAAAAGTCATGCATGTGAAAAAGTTCGAATCGCTGATGTATTTATAGTGCGGCCTCAAGTCATGATTTTTGATGCAAATGCGCCAATTTTCTCACGAGTCTCGACCATGTAAGAATGCATCCACACACCAAATATTTTTATTCTGAAACTAATACTTTTGAGAATAGCTCTCATTGCGTAAAAGTGACGCATGTGAAAAAGTTCGAATCGCTGATGTATTTATAGTACTAGTGCGGCCTCAAGTCATGATTTTTTATGGAAATGCGGCATTTTTTTCACGAGTGTCAACCATGTAAGAATGCATCCACACACCAAATATTTTTATTCTGAAACTAATACTTTTGAGAATAGCTCTCATGGCGTAAAAGTCATGCATGTGAAAAAGTTCGAATCCCTGATGTATTTACAGTGCGGCCTCAAGTCATCATTTTTTATGCAATTGCGCCAATTTTATTCATGAGGGTCGACCATGTAAGAATGCATCCACACACCAAACATTTTTATTCTGAAACTAATACTTTTGAGAATAGCTCTCATGGCGTAAAAGTCATGCATGTGAAAAAGTTCGAATCGCTAATGTATTTGCAGTGCGGCCTCAAGTCATCATTTTTGATGCAATTGCGCCAATGTTTTTCATGAGGGTCGACCATGTAAGAATGCATCCACACACCAAATATTTTTATTCTGAAACTAATTCTTTTGAGAATAGCTCTTATTGCGTAAAAGTCATGCATGTGAAAAAGTTCGAATCGCTGATGTATTTATAGTACTAGTGCGGCCTCAAGTCATGATTTTTTATGCAATTGCGCCAATTTTCTCACGAGTCTCGACCATGTAAGAATGCATCCACACACCAAATATTTTTATTCTGAAACTTATACTTTTGAGAATAGCTCTCATCGCGTAAAAGTGACGCATGTGAAAAAGTTCGAATCGCTGATGTATTTATAGTGCGGCCTTAAGTCATCATTTTTTATGCAATTGCGCCACCTTTTTTCATGAGGGTCGACCATGTAAGAATGCATCCACACACCAAATATTTTTATTCTGAAACTTATACTTTTGAGAATAGCTCTCATCGCGTAAAAGTCATGCATGTGAAAAAGTTCGAATCGCTGATGTATTTATAGTGCGGCCTCAAGTCATCATTTTTTATGCAATTGCGCCAATTTGTTTCATGAGGTTCGATCATGTAAGAATGCACCCACACACCAAATATTTTTATTCTGAAACTTATACTTTTGAGAATAGCCCTCATGGCGTAAAAGTCATGCATGTGAAAAAGTTCGAATCGCTGATGTATTTATAGTGCGGCCTCAAGTCATCATTTTTGATGCAATTGCGCCAACTTTTTTCATGAGGGTCGACCATGTAAGAATGCAACTATACACCAAATATTTTTATTCTGAAACTAATTCTTTTGAGAATAGCTCTCATTGCGTAAAAGTCATGCATGTGAAAAAGTTCGAATCGCTGATGTATTTATAGTGCGGCCTCAAGTCATGATTTTTTATGCAAATGCGCCAATTTTCTCACGAGTCTCGACCATGTAAGAATGCATCCACACACCAAATATTTTTATTCTGAAACTTATAGTTTTGAGAATAGCTCTCATTGCGTAAAAGTCATGCATGTGAAAAAGTTCGAATCGCTGATATATTTATAGTGCAGCCACAAGTCATCATTTTTATGCAAATGCGCCAACTTTTTTCATGAGGGTCGACCATGTTAGAATGCATCCACACACCAAATATTTTTATTCTGAAACTAATACTTTTGAGAATAGCTCTCATGGCGTAAAAGTCATGCATGTGAAAAAGTTCGAATCGATGATGTATTTCCAGTTCGGCCTGAAGTCAACATTTTTTATGCAATTCCGCCAACTTTTTCCATGAGGGTAGACCTTGTAAGAATGCATCCACACACCAAATATTTTTATTCTGAAACTTATACTTTTGAGAATAGCTCTCATTGCGTAAAAGTCATGCATGTGAAAAAGTTCGAATCGCTGATGTATTTACAGTGCGGCCTCAAGTCATCATTTTTTATGCAATTGCGCCAATTTTTTTCATGAGGGTCGACCATGTAAGAATGCATCCACACACCAAACATTTTTATTCTGAAACTAATACTTTTGAGAATAGCTCTCATGGCGTAAAAGTCATGCATGTGAAAAAGTTCGAATCGCTGATGTATTTGCAGTGCGGCCTCAAGTCATCATTTTTGATGCAATTTCGCCAATATTTTTCATGAGGGTCGACTTTGTAAGAATGCATCCACACACCAAATATTTTTATTCTGAAACTAATTCTTTTGAGAATAGCTCTTATTGCGTAAAAGTCATGCATGTGAAAAAGTTCGAATCGCTGATGTATTTATAGTACTAGTGCGGCCTCAAGTCATGATTTTTTATGCAAATGCGCCAATTTTCTCACGAGTCTCGACCATGTAAGAATGCATCCACACACCAAATATTTTTATTCTGAAACTTATACTTTTGAGAATAGCTCTCATCGCGTAAAAGTGACGCATGTGAAAAAGTTCGAATCGCTGATGTATTTATAGTGCGGCCTCAAGTCATCATTTTTTATGCAATTGCGCCACCTTTTTTCATGAGGGTCGACCATGTAAGAATGCATCCACACACCAAATATTTTTATTCTGAAACTTATAGTTTTGAGAATAGCTCTCATTGCCTAAAAGTCATGCATGTGAAAAAGTTCGAATCGCTGATATATTTATAGTGCGGCCTCAAGTCATCATTTCTATGCAAATGCGCCACCTTTATTCATGAGGGTCGACCATGTTAGAATGCATCCACACACCAAATATTTTTATTCTGAAACTAATACTTTTGAGAATAGCTCTCATGGCGTAAAAGTCATGCATGTGAAAAAGTTCGAATCGCTTATGTATTTCCAGTTCGGCCTCAAGTCAACATTTTTTATGCAATTCCGCCAACTTTTTCCATGAGGGTAGACCTTGTAAGAATGCATCCACACACCAAATATTTTTATTCTGAAACTTATACTTTTGAGAATAGCTCTCATTGCGTAAAAGTCATGCATGTGAAAAAGTTCGAATCGCTGATGTATTTACAGTGCGGCCTCAAGTCATCATTTTTTATGCAATTGCGCCAATTTTTTTCATGAGGGTCGACCATGTAAGAATGCATCCACACACCAAACATTTTTATTCTGAAACTAATACTTTTGAGAATAGCTCTCATGGCGTAAAAGTCATGCATGTGAAAAAGTTCGAATCGCTGATGTATTTGCAGTGCGGCCTCAAGTCATCATTTTTTATGCAATTGCGCCACCTTTTTTCATGAGGGTCGACCATGTAAGAATGCATCCACACACCAAATATTTTTATTCTGAAACTAATTCTTTTGAGAATAGCTCTTATTGCGTAAAAGTCATGCATGTGAAAAAGTTCGAATCGCTGATGTATTTATAGTACTAGTGCGGCCTCAAGTCATGATTTTTTATGCAAATGCGCCAATTTTCTCACGAGTCTCGACCATGTAAGAATGCATCCACACACCAAATATTTTTATTCTGAAACTTATACTTTTGAGAATAGCTCTCATCGCGTAAAAGTCATGCATGTGAAAAAGTTCGAATCGCTGATGTATTTATAGTGCGGCCTCAAGTCATCATTTTTTATGCAATTGCGCCACCTTTTTTCATGAGGGTCGACCATGTAAGAATGCATCCACACACCAAATATTTTTATTCTGAAACTTATAGTTTTGAGAATAGCTCTCATTGCCTAAAAGTCATGCATGTGAAAAAGTTCGAATCGCTGATATATTTATAGTGCGGCCACAAGTCATCATTTCTATGCAAATGCGCCACCTTTATTCATGAGGGTCGACCATGTTAGAATGCATCCACACACCAAATATTTTTATTCTGAAACTAATACTTTTGAGAATAGCTCTCATGGCGTAAAAGTCATGCATGTGAAAAAGTTCGAATCGCTTATGTATTTCCAGTTCGGCCTCAAGTCAACATTTTTTATGCAATTCCGCCAACTTTTTCCATGAGGGTAGACCTTGTAAGAATGCATCCACACACCAAATATTTTTATTCTGAAACTTATACTTTTGAGAATAGCTCTCATTGCGTAAAAGTCATGCATGTGAAAAAGTTCGAATCGCTGATGTATTTACAGTGCGGCCTCAAGTCATCATTTTTTATGCAATTGCGCCAATTTTTTTCATGAGGGTCGACCATGTAAGAATGCATCCACACACCAAACATTTTTATTCTGAAACTAATACTTTTGAGAATAGCTCTCATGGCGTAAAAGTCATGCATGTGAAAAAGTTCGAATCGCTGATGTATTTGCAGTGCGGCCTCAAGTCATCATTTTTTATGCAATTGCGCCACCTTTTTTCATGAGGGTCGACCATGTAAGAATGCATCCACACACCAAATATTTTTATTCTGAAACTAATTCTTTTGAGAATAGCTCTTATTGCGTAAAAGTCATGCATGTGAAAAAGTTCGAATCGCTGATGTATTTATAGTACTAGTGCGGCCTCAAGTCATGATTTTTTATGCAAATGCGCCAATTTTCTCACGAGTCTCGACCATGTAAGAATGCATCCACACACCAAATATTTTTATTCTGAAACTTATACTTTTGAGAATAGCTCTCATCGCGTAAAAGTCATGCATGTGAAAAAGTTCGAATCGCTGATGTATTTATAGTGCGGCCTCAAGTTATCATTTTTATGCAAATGCGCCAACTTTTTTCATAAGGGTCGACCATGTAAGAATGCATCCACACACCAAATATTTTTATTCTGAAACTTATACTTTTGAGAATAGCTCTCATTGCGTAAAAGTCATGCATGTGAAAAAGTTCGAATCGCTGATATATTTATAGTGCGGCCACAAGTCATCATTTTTATGCAAATGCGCCAACTGTTTTCATGAGGGTCGACCATGTTAGAATGCATCCACACACCAAATATTTTTATTCTGAAACTAATACTTTTGAGAATAGCTCTCATTGCGTAAAAGTCATGCATGTGAAAAAGTTCGAATCGCTTATGTATTTCCAGTTAGGCCTCAAGTCAACATTTTCTATGCAATTCCGCCAACTTTTTCCATTAGGGTAGACCTTGTAAGAATGCATCCACACACCAAATATTTTTATTCTGAAACTTATACTTTTGAGATAGCTCTCATTGCGTAAAAGTCATGCATGTGAAAAAGTTCGAATCGCTGATGTATTTATAGTGCGGCCTCAAGTCATGATTTTTGATGCAAATGCGCCAATTTTCTCACGAGTCTCGACCATGTAAGAATGCATCCACACACCAAATATTTTTATTCTGAAACTAATACTTTTGAGAAAAGCTCTCATTGCGTAAAAGTCATGCATGTGAAAAAGTTCGAATCGCTGATGTATTTATAGTACTAGTGCGGCCTCAAGTCATGATTTGTTATGCAAATGCGGCATTTTTTTCACGAGTGTCGACCATGTAAGAATGCATCCACACACCAAATATTTTTATTCTGAAACTAATACTTTTGAGAATAGCTCTCATGGCGTAAAAGTCATGCATGTGAAAAAGTTCGAATCGCTGATGTATTTACAGTGCGGCCTCAAGTCATCATTTTTTATGCAATTGCGCCAATTTTATTCATGAGGGTCGACCATGTAAGAATGCATCCACACACCAAACATTTTTATTCTGAAACTAATACTTTTGAGAATATCTCTCATGGCGTAAAAGTCATGCATGTGAAAAAGTTCGAATCGCTGATGTATTTATAGTGCGGCCTCAAGTCATGATTTTTTATGCAAATGCGCCAATTTTCTCACGAGTCTCGACCATGTAAGAATGCATCCACACACCCTATTTTTTTTATTCTGAAACTAATACTTTTGAGAATAGGTCTCATTGCGTAAAAGTGACGCATGTGAAAAAGTTCGAATCGCTGACGTATTTATAGTACTAGTGCGGCCTCAAGTCATGATTTTTTATGGAAATGCGGCATTTTTTTCACGAGTGTCGACCATGTAAGAATGCATCCACACACCAAATATTTTTATTCTGAAACTAATACTTTTGAGAATAGCTCTCATGGCGTAAAAGTCATGCATGTGAAAAAGTTCGAATCGCTGATGTATTTACAGTGCGGCCTCAAGTCATCATTTTTTATGCAATTGCGCCAATTTTATTCATGAGGGTCGACCATGTAAGAATGCATCCACACACCAAACATTTTTATTCTGAAACTAATACTTTTGAGAATAGCTCTCATGGCGTAAAAGTCATGTATGTGAAAAAGTTCGAATCGCTGATGTATTTGCAGTGCGGCCTCAAGGCATCATTTTTGATGCAATTGCGCCAATGTTTTTCATGAGGGTCGACCATGTAAGAATGCATCCACACACCAAATATTTTTATTCTGAAACTAATTCTTTTGAGAATAGCTCTTATTGCGTAAAAGTCATGCATGTGAAAAAGTTCGAATCGCTGATGTATTTATAGTACTAGTGCGGCCTCAAGTCATGATTTTTTATGCAATTGCGCCAATTTTCTCACGAGTCTCGACCATGTAAGAATGCATCCACACACCAAATATTTTTATTCTGAAACTTATACTTTTGAGAATAGCTCTCATCGCGTAAAAGTGACGCATGTGAAAAAGTTCGAATCGCTGATGTATTTATAGTGCGGCCTCAAGTCATCATTTTTTATGCAATTGCGCCACCTTTTTTCATGAGGGTCGACCATGTAAGAATGCATCCACACACCAAATATTTTTATTCTGAAACTTATACTTTTGAGAATAGCTCTCATCGCGTAAAAGTCATGCATGTGAAAAAGTTCGAATCGCTGATGTATTTATAGTGCGGCCTCAAGTCATCATTTTTGATGCAATTGCGCCAACTTTTTTCATGAGGGTCCACCATGTAAGAATGCAACTATACACCAAATATTTTTATTCTGAAACTAATTCTTTTGAGAATAGCTCTCATTGCGTAAAAGTCATGCATGTGAAAAAGTTCGAATCGCTGATGTATTTATAGTGCGGCCTCAAGTCATGATTTTTTATGCAAATGCGCCAATTTTCTCACGAGTCTCGACCATGTAAGAATGCATCCACACACCAAATATTTTTATTCTGAAACTTATAGTTTTGAGAATAGCTCTCATTGCGTAAAAGTCATGCATGTGAAAAAGTTCGAATCGCTGATATATTTATAGTGCGGCCACAAGTCATCATTTTTATGCAAATGCGCCAAGTTTTTTCATGAGGGTCGACCATGTTAGAATGCATCCACACACCAAATATTTTTATTCTGAAACTAATACTTTTGAGAATAGCTCTCATGGCGTAAAAGTCATGCATGTGAAAAAGTTCGAATCGATGATGTATTTCCAGTTCGGCCTGAAGTCAACATTTTTTATGCAATTCCGCCAACTTTTTCCATGAGGGTAGACCTTGTAAGAATGCATCCACACACCAAATATTTTTATTCTGAAACTTATACTTTTGAGAATAGCTCTCATCGCGTAAAAGTGACGCATGTGAAAAAGTTCGAATCGCTGATGTATTTATAGTGCGGCCTCAAGTCATCATTTTTGATGCAATTGCGCCACCTTTTTTCATGAGGGTCGACCATGTAAGAATGCATCCACACACCAAATATTTTTATTCTGAAACTTATAGTTTTGAGAATAGCTCTCATTGCCTAAAAGTCATGCATGTGAAAAAGTTCGAATCGCTGATATATTTATAGTGCGGCCACAAGTCATCATTTCTATGCAAATGCGCCACTTTTATTCATGAGGGTCGACCATGTTAGAATGCATCCACACACCAAATATTTTTATTCTGAAACTAATACTTTTGAGAATAGCTCTCATGGCGTAAAAGTCATGCATGTGAAAAAGTTCGAATCGCTTATGTATTTCCAGTTCGGCCTCAAGTCAACATTTTTTATGCAATTCCGCCAACTTTTTCCATGAGGGTAGACCTTGTAAGAATGCATCCACACACCAAATATTTTTATTCTGAAACTTATACTTTTGAGAATAGCTCTCATTGCGTAAAAGTCATGCATGTGAAAAAGTTCGAATCGCTGATGTATTTACAGTGCGGCCTCAAGTCATCATTTTTTATGCAATTGCGCCAATTTTTTTCATGAGGGTCGACCATGTAAGAATGCATCCACACACCAAACATTTTTATTCTGAAACTAATACTTTTGAGAATAGCTCTCATGGCGTAAAAGTCATGCATGTGAAAAAGTTCGAATCGCTGATGTATTTGCAGTGCGGCCTCAAGTCATCATTTTTTATGCAATTGCGCCACCTTTTTTCATGAGGGTCGACCATGTAAGAATGCATCCACACACCAAATATTTTTATTCTGAAACTAATTCTTTTGAGAATAGCTCTTATTGCGTAAAAGTCATGCATGTGAAAAAGTTCGAATCGCTGATGTATTTATAGTACTAGTGCGGCCTCAAGTCATGATTTTTTATGCAAATGCGCCAATTTTCTCACGAGTCTCGACCATGTAAGAATGCATCCACACACCAAATATTTTTATTCTGAAACTTATACTTTTGAGAATAGCTCTCATCGCGTAAAAGTGACGCATGTGAAAAAGTTCGAATCGCTGATGTATTTATAGTGCGGCCTCAAGTCATCATTTTTAATGCAATTGCGCCACCTTTTTTCATGAGGGTCGACCATGTAAGAATGCATCCACACACCAAATATTTTTATTCTGAAACTTATACTTTTGAGAATAGCTCTCATTGCGTAAAAGTCATGCATGTGAAAAAGTTCGAATCGCTGATGTATTTATAGTGCGGCCTCAAGTTATCATTTTTATGCAAATGCGCCAAGTTTTTTCATAAGGGTCGACCATGTAAGAATGCATCCACACACCAAATATTTTTATTCTGAAACTTATACTTTGGAGAATAGCTCTCATTGCGTAAAAGTCATGCATGTGAAAAAGTTCGAATCGCTGATGTATTTACAGTGCGGCCTCAAGTCATCATTTTTTATGCAATTGCGCCAATTTTTTTCATGAGGGTCGACCATGTAAGAATGCATCCACACACCAAACATTTTTATTCTGAAACTAATACTTTTGAGAATAGCTCTCATGGCGTAAAAGTCATGCATGTGAAAAAGTTCGAATCGCTGATGTATTTGCAGTGCGGCCTCAAGTCATCATTTTTTATGCAATTTCGCCAATGTTTTTCATGAGGGTCGACCATGTAAGAATGCATCCACACACCAAATATTTTTATTCTGAAACTAATTCTTTTGAGAATAGCTCTTATTGCGTAAAAGTCATGCATGTGAAAAAGTTCGAATCGCTGATGTATTTATAGTACTAGTGCGGCCTCAAGTCATGATTTTTTATGCAAATGCGCCAATTTTCTCACGAGTCTCGACCATGTAAGAATGCATCCACACACCAAATATTTTTATTCTGAAACTTATACTTTTGAGAATAGCTCTCATCGCGTAAAAGTGACGCATGTGAAAAAGTTCGAATCGCTGATGTATTTATAGTGCGGCCTCAAGTCATCATTTTTTATGCAATTGCGCCACCTTTTTTCATGAGGGTCGACCATGTAAGAATGCATCCACACACCAAATATTTTTATTCTGAAACTTTTAGTTTTGAGAATAGCTCTCATTGCGTAAAAGTCATGCATGTGAAAAAGTTCGAATCGCTGATATATTTATAGTGCGGCCACAAGTCATCATTTCTATGCAAATGCGCCAACTTTTTTCATGAGGGTCGACCATGTTAGAATGCATCCACACACCAAATATTTTTATTCTGAAACTAATACTTTTGAGAATAGCTCTCATGGCGTAAAAGTCATGCATGTGAAAAAGTTCGAATCGCTTATGTATTTCCAGTTCGGCCTCAAGTCAACATTTTTTATGCAATTCCGCCAACTTTTTCCATGAGGGTCGACCATGTAAGAATGCATCCACACACCAAACATTTTTATTCTGAAACTAATACTTTTGAGAATAGCTCTCATGGCGTAAAAGTCATGCATGTGAAAAAGTTCGAATCGCTGATGTATTTGCAGTGCGGCCTCAAGTCATCATTTTTTATGCAATTGCGCCACCTTTTTTCATGAGGGTCGACCATGTAAGAATGCATCCACACACCAAATATTTTTATTCTGAAACTAATTCTTTTGAGAATAGCTCTTATTGCGTAAAAGTCATGCATGTGAAAAAGTTCGAATCGCTGATGTATTTATAGTACTAGTGCGGCCTCAAGTCATGATTTTTTATGCAAATGCGCCAATTTTCTCACGAGTCTCGACCATGTAAGAATGCATCCACACACCAAATATTTTTATTCTGAAACTTATACTTTTGAGAATAGCTCTCATCGCGTAAAAGTGACGCATGTGAAAAAGTTCGAATCGCTGATGTATTTATAGTGCGGCCTCAAGTCATCATTTTTTATGCAATTGCGCCAATTTTCTCACGAGTCTCGACCATGTAAGAATGCATCCACACACCAAATATTTTTATTCTGAAACTTATACTTTTGAGAATAGCTCTCATGGCGTAAAAGTCATGCATGTGAAAAAGTTCGAATCGCTGATGTATTTGCAGTGCGGCCTCAAGTCATCATTTTTTATGCAATTGCGCCACCTTTTTTCATGAGGGTCGACCATGTAAGAATGCATCCACACACCAAATATTTTTATTCTGAAACTAATTCTTTTGAGAATAGCTCTTATTGCGTAAAAGTCATGCATGTGAAAAAGTTCGAATCGCTGATGTATTTATAGTACTAGTGCGGCCTCAAGTCATGATTTTTTATGCAAATGCGCCAATTTTCTCACGAGTCTCGACCATGTAAGAATGCATCCACACACCAAATATTTTTATTCTGAAACTTATACTTTTGAGAATAGCTCTCATCGCGTAAAAGTGACGCATGTGAAAAAGTTCGAATCGCTGATGTATTTATAGTGCGGCCTCAAGTCATCATTTTTAATGCAATTGCGCCACCTTTTTTCATGAGGGTCGACCATGTAAGAATGCTTCCACACACCAAATATTTTTATTCTGAAACTTATACTTTTGAGAATAGCTCTCATTGCGTAAAAGTCATGCATGTGAAAAAGTTCGAATCGCTGATGTATTTATAGTGCGGCCTCAAGTTATCATTTTTATGCAAATGCGCCAAGTTTTTTCATAAGGGTCGACCATGTAAGAATGCATCCACACACCAAATATTTTTATTCTGAAACTTATACTTTGGAGAATAGCTCTCATTGCGTAAAAGTCATGCATGTGAAAAAGTTCGAATCGCTGATGTATTTACAGTGCGGCCTCAAGTCATCATTTTTTATGCAATTGCGCCAATTTTTTTCATGAGGGTCGACCATGTAAGAATGCATCCACACACCAAACATTTTTATTCTGAAACTAATACTTTTGAGAATAGCTCTCATGGCGTAAAAGTCATGCATGTGAAAAAGTTCGAATCGCTGATGTATTTGCAGTGCGGCCTCAAGTCATCATTTTTTATGCAATTTCGCCAATGTTTTTCATGAGGATCCACCATGTAAGAGTTCATCCACACACCAAATATTTTTATTCTGAAACTAATTCTTTTGAGAATAGCTCTTATTGCGTAAAAGTCATGCATGTGAAAAAGTTCGAATCGCTGATGTATTTATAGTACTAGTGCGGCCTCAAGTCATGATTTTTTATGCAAATGCGCCAACTTTTTTCATGAGGGTCGACCATGTTAGAATGCATCCACACACCAAATATTTTTATTCTGAAACTAATACTTTTGAGAATAGCTCTCATGGCGTAAAGTCATGCATGTGAAAAAGTTCGAAACGTTGATGTATTTATAGTGCGGCCTCAAGTCATCTTTTTTTATGCAATTCCGCCAACTTTTTTTATGAGGGTAGACCTTGTAAGAATGCATCCACACACCAAATATTTTTATTCTGAAACTAATACTTTTGAGAATAGCTCTCATGGCGTAAATGTCATGCATGCGAAAAAGTTCGAATCGCTGATGTATTTATAGTGCGGCCTCAAGTCATCAGTTTTTATGCAATTGCGCCAATTCTTTTCATGAGGGTAGACCATGTAAGAATGCATCCACACACCAAATATTTTTATTCTGAAACTTATACTTTTGAGAATAGCTCTCATGGCGTAAATGTCATGCATGCGAAAAAGTTCGAATCGCTGATGTATTTACAGTGCGGCCTCAAGTCATGATTTTTGATGCAATTGCGCCAATTTTTTTCATGAGGGTCCACCATGTAAGAATTCATCCACACACCAAATATTTTTATTCTGAAACCAATTTTTTTTAAAATAGCTCTTATTGCGTAAAAGTGACGCATGTGTAAAAGTTCGAATCGCTGATGTATTTATAGTACTAGTGCGGCCTCAAGTCATGATTTTTTATGCAAATGCGCCAATTTTCTCACGAGTCTCGACCATGTAAGAATGCATCCACACACCAAATATTTTTATTCTGAAACTTATACTTTTGAGAATAGCTCTCATCGCGTAAAAGTGACGCATGTGAAAAAGTTCGAATCGCTGATGTATTTATAGTGCGGGCACAAGTCATCATTTTTTATGCAATTGCGCCAATTTGTTTCATGAGGGTCGACCATGTAAGAATGCATCCACACAGCAAATATTTTTATTCTGAAACTAATACTTTTGAGAATAGCTCTCATTGCGTAAAAGTCATGCATGTGAAAAAGTTCGAATCGCTGATGTATTTACAGTGCGGCCTCAAGTCATCTTTTTTAATGCAATTGCGCCACCTTTTTTCATGAGGGTCGACCATGTAAGAATGCATCCACACACCAAATATTTTTATTCTGAAACTTATACTTTTGAGAATAGCTCTCATTGCGTAAAAGTCATGCATGTGAAAAAGTTCGAATCGCTGATGTATTTATAGTGCGGCCTCAAGTCATGATTTTTATGCAAATGCGCCAACTTTTTTCATGAGGGTCGACCATGTAAGAATGCACCCACACACCAAATATTTTTATTCTGAAACTTATACTTTTGAGAATAGCTCTCATTGCGTAAAAGTCATGCATGTGAAAAAGTTCGAATCGCTGATGTATTTATAGTGCGGCCTCAAGTCATGATTTTTTATGCAAATGCGCCAATTTTCTCACGAGTCTCGACCATGTAAGAATGCATCCACACACCAAATATTTTTATTCTGAAACTAATACTTTTGAGAATAGCTCTCATCGCGTAAAAGTGACGCATGTGAAAAAGTTCGAATCGCTGATGTATTTATAGTGCGGCCTCAAGTCATCATTTTTTATGCAATTGCGCCACCTTTTTTCATGAGGGTCGACCATGTAAGAATGCATCCACACACCAAATATTTTTATTCTGAAACTTATACTTTTGAGAATAGCTCTCATTGCGTAAAAGTCATGCATGTGAAAAAGTTCGAATCGCTTATGTATTTCCAGTTCGGCCTCAAGTCAACATTTTTTATGCAATTCCGCCAACTTTTTTCATGAGGGTAGACCTTGTAAGAATGCATCCACACACCAAATATTTTTATTCTGAAACTAATACTTTTGAGAATAGCTCTCATGGCGTAAAAGTCATGCATGTGAAAAGGTTCGAAACGATGATGTATTTATAGTGCGGCCTCAAGTCATGATTTTTTATGCAATTGCGCCAATTCTTTTCATGAGGGTCGACCATGTAAGAATGCATCCACACACCAAATATTTTTATTCTGAAACTAATACTTTTGAGAATAGCTCCGTTGCGTAAAAGTCATGCATGTGAAAAAGTTCGAATCGCTGATGCATTTATAGTGCGGCCTCAAGTCATGAATTTTTATGCAATTGCGCCAATTTTTTTTATGAGGGTCGACCATGTAAGAATGCATCCATACACCAAATATTTTTATTCTGAAACTAATACTTTTGAGAATAGCTCTCATGGCGTAAAAGTCATGCATGTGAAAAAGTTCGAAACGATGATGTATTTATAGTGCGGCCTCAAGTCATCATTTTTTATGCAATTCCGCCAATTCTTTTCATGAGGGTCGACCATGTAAGAATGCATCCACACACCAAATATTTTTATTCTGAAACTTACACTTTTGAGAATAGCTCTCATGGCGTAAAAGTCATGCATGTGAAAAAGTTCGAATCGCTGATGTATTTATAGTGCGGCCTCAAGTCATGATTTTTTATGCAATTCCGCCAATTCTTTTCATGAGGGTCGACCATGTAAGAATGCACCCACACACCAAATATTTTTATTCTGAAACTTATACTTTTGAGAATAGCTCTCATGGCGTAAAAGTCATGCATGTGAAAAAGTTCGAATCGCTGATATATTTATAGTGCGGCCTCAAGTCATCAATTTTTATGCAATTGCGCCAACTGTTTTTCATGAGGGTCGACCATGTAAGAATGCATCCACACACCAAATATTTTTATTCTGAAACTTATACTTTTGAGAATAGCTCTCATGGCGTAAAAGTCATGCATGTGAAAAAGTTCGAATCGCTGATGTATTTATAGTGCGGCCTCAAGTCATCATTTTTGATGCAATTGCGCCAACTTTTTTCATGAGGGTCGACCATGTAAGAATGCAACTATACACCAAATATTTTTATTCTGAAACTAATACTTTTGAGAATAGCTCTCATGGCGTAAAAGTCATGCATGTGAAAAAGTTCGAATCGCTGATGTATTTATAGTGCGGCCTCAAGTCATGATTTTTGAAGCAATTGCGCCAATTCTTTTCATGAGGGTCGACCATGTAAGAATGCATCCACACACCAAATATTTTTTATTCTGAAACTAATGCTTTTGAGAATAGCTCTCATGGCGTAAAAGTCATGCATGTGAAAAAGTTCGAATCGCTGATGCATTTATAGTGCGGCCTCAAGTCATGAATTTTTATGCAATTGCGCCAATCTTTTTCATGAATGTCGACCATGTAAAAATGCATCCATACACAAAATATTTTTATTCTTAAACTAATACTTTTGAGAATAGCTCTCATGGCGTAAAAGTCATGCATGTGAAAAAGTTCGAAACGATGATGTATTTATAGTGCGGCCTCAAGTCATCATTTTTTATGCAATTCCGCCAATTCTTTCATGAAGGTCGACCATGTAAGAATGCATCCACACACCAAATATTTTTATTCTGAAACTTACATTTTGAGAATAGCTCTCATGGCGTAAAAGTCATGCATGTGAAAAAGTTCGAATCGCTGATGTATTTATAGTGCGGCCTCAAGTCATCATTTTTGAAGCAATTGCGCCAATTCTTTTCCTGAGCGTCGACCTTGTAAGAATGCATCCATACACCAAATATATTTTAGTGCGGCCTCAAGTCATGATTTTTTATGCAATTCCGCCAATTCTTTTCATGAGGGTCGACCATGTAAGAATGCATCCATACACCAAATATTTTTATTCTCGAACCTACACTTTTGAGAATAGCTCTGATTGCGTAAAAGTCATGCATGTGAAAAAGTTCGAATCGCTGATGTATTTATAGTGCGGCCTCAATTCATCATTTTTGAAGCAATTGCGCCAATTCTTTTCATGAGGGTCGACCATGTAAGAATGCATCCACACACCAAATATTTTTTATTCTGAAACTTATACTTTTGAGAATAGCTCTCATGGCGTAAAAGTCATGCATGTGAAAAAGTTCGAATCGCTGATGTATTTATAGTGCGGCCTCAAGTCATCATTTTTTATGCAATTGCGCCAAATGTTTTCATGAGGGTCGACCATGTAAGAATGCATCCATACACCAAATATTTTTATTCTGAAACTTATACTTTTGAGAATAGCTCTCATGGCGTAAAAGTCATGCATGTGAAAAAGTTCGAATCGCTGATGTATTTATAGTGCGGCCTCAAGTCATCATTTTTGAAGCAATTGCGCCAACTTTTTTCATGAGGGTCGACCATGTAAGAATGCAACTATACACCAAATATTTTTATTCTGAAACTAATACTTTTGAGAATAGCTCTCATTGCGTAAAAGTCATGCATGTGAAAAAGTTCGAATCGCTGATGTATTTATAGTGCGGCCTCAATTCATGATTTTTGAAGCAATTGCGCCAATTCTTTTCATGAGGGTCGACCATGTAAGAATGCATCCACACATCAAATATTTTTTATTCTGAAACTTATACTTTTGAGAATAGCTCTCATGGCGTAAAAGTCATGCATGTGAAAAAGTTCGAATCGCTGATGTATTTATAGTGCGGCCTCAAGTCATCATTTTTGATGCAATTGCGGCAATCTTTTTCATGAGGGTCGACCATGTAAGAATGCATCCACACACCAAATATTTTTTATTCTGAAACTAATGCTTTTGAGAATAGCTCTCATGGCGTAAAAGTCATGCATGTGAAAAAGTTCGAATCGCTGATGTATTTATAGTGCGGCCTCAATTCATCATTTTTGAAGCAATTGCGCCAATTCTTTTCATGAGGGTCGACCATGTAAGAATGCATCCATACACCAAATATTTTTTAGTGCGGCCTCGAGTCATGATTTTTTATGCAATTCCGCCAATTCTTTTCATGAGGGTCGACCATGTAAGAATGCATCCATACACCAAATATTTTTATTCTCGAACCTACACTTTTGAGAATAGCTCTCATGGCGTAAAAGTCATGCATGTGAAAAAGTTCGAATCGCTGATGTATTTATAGTGCGGCCTCAATTCATCATTTTTGAAGCAATTGCGCCAATTCTTTTCATGAGGGTCGACCATGTAAGAATGCATCCACACACCAAATATTTTTTATTCTGAAACTTATACTTTTGAGAATAGCTCTCATGGCGTAAAAGTCATGCATGTGAAAAAGTTCGAATCGCTGATGTATTTATAGTGCGGCCTCAAGTCATGAATTTTTATGCAATTGCGCCAACTGTTTTTCATGAGGGTCGACCATGTAAGAATGCATCCACACACCAAATATTTTTATTCTGAAACTTATACTTTTGAGAATAGCTCTCATGGCGTAAAAGTCATGCATGTGAAAAAGTTCGAATCGCTGATGTATTTATAGTGCGGCCTCAAGTCATCATTTTTGATGCAATTGCGCCAACTGTTTTTCATGAGGGTCGACCATGTAAGAATGCATCCACACACCAAATATTTTTTATTCTGAAACTAATGCTTTTGAGAATAGCTCTCATGGCGTAAAAGTCATGCATGTGAAAAAGTTCGAATCGCTGATGCATTTATAGTGCGGCCTCAAGTCATGAATTTTTATGCAATTGCGCCAATCTTTTTCATGAATGTCGACCATGTAAAAATGCATCCATACACCAAATATTTTTATTCTTAAACTAATACTTTTGAGAATAGCTCTCATGGCGTAAAAGTCATGCATGTGAAAAAGTTCGAAACGATGATGTATTTATAGTGCGGCCTCAAGTCATCATTTTTTATGCAATTCCGCCAATTCTTTCATGAAGGTCGACCATGTAAGAATGCATCCACACACCAAATATTTTTATTCCGAAACTTACACTTTTGAGAATAGCTCTCATGGCGTAAAAGTCATGCATGTGAAAAAGTTCGAATCGCTGATGTATTTATAGTGCGGCCTCAAGTCATCATTTTTTATGCAATTGCGCCAAATGTTTTCATGAGGGTCGACCATGTAAGAATGCATCCATACACCAAATATTTTTATTCTGAAACTTATACTTTTGAGAATAGCTCTCATGGCGTAAAAGTCATGCATGTGAAAAAGTTCGAATCGCTGATGTATTTATAGTGCGGCCTCAAGTCATCATTTTTGAAGCAATTGCGCCAACTTTTTTCATGAGGGTCGACCATGTAAGAATGCAACTATACACCAAATATTTTTATTCTGAAACTAATACTTTTGAGAATAGCTCTCATTGCGTAAAAGTCATGCATGTGAAAAAGTTCGAATCGCTGATGTATTTATAGTGCGGCCTCAATTCATGATTTTTGAAGCAATTGCGCCAATTCTTTTCATGAGGGTCGACCATGTAAGAATGCATCCACACATCAAATATTTTTTATTCTGAAACTTATACTTTTGAGAATAGCTCTCATGGCGTAAAAGTCATGCATGTGAAAAAGTTCGAATCGCTGATGTATTTATAGTGCGGCCTCAAGTCATCATTTTTGATGCAATTGCGGCAATCTTTTTCATGAGGGTCGACCATGTAAGAATGCATCCACACACCAAATATTTTTTATTCTGAAACTAATGCTTTTGAGAATAGCTCTCATGGCGTAAAAGTCATGCATGTGAAAAAGTTCGAATCGCTGATGTATTTATAGTGCGGCCTCAATTCATCATTTTTGAAGCAATTGCGCCAATTCTTTTCATGAGGGTCGACCATGTAAGAATGCATCCATACACCAAATATTTTTTAGTGCGGCCTCGAGTCATGATTTTTTATGCAATTCCGCCAATTCTTTTCATGAGGGTCGACCATGTAAGAATGCATCCATACACCAAATATTTTTATTCTCGAACCTACACTTTTGAGAATAGCTCTCATGGCGTAAAAGTCATGCATGTGAAAAAGTTCGAATCGCTGATGTATTTATAGTGCGGCCTCAATTCATCATTTTTGAAGCAATTGCGCCAATTCTTTTCATGAGGGTCGACCATGTAAGAATGCATCCACACACCAAATATTTTTTATTCTGAAACTTATACTTTTGAGAATAGCTCTCATGGCGTAAAAGTCATGCATGTGAAAAAGTTCGAATCGCTGATGTATTTATAGTGCGGCCTCAAGTCATGAATTTTTATGCAATTGCGCCAACTGTTTTTCATGAGGGTCGACCATGTAAGAATGCATCCACACACCAAATATTTTTATTCTGAAACTTATACTTTTGAGAATAGCTCTCATGGCGTAAAAGTCATGCATGTGAAAAAGTTCGAATCGCTGATGTATTTATAGTGCGGCCTCAAGTCATCATTTTTGATGCAATTGCGCCAACTGTTTTTCATGAGGGTCGACCATGTAAGAATGCATCCACACACCAAATATTTTTTATTCTGAAACTAATGCTTTTGAGAATAGCTCTCATGGCGTAAAAGTCATGCATGTGAAAAAGTTCGAATCGCTGATGCATTTATAGTGCGGCCTCAAGTCATGAATTTTTATGCAATTGCGCCAATCTTTTTCATGAATGTCGACCATGTAAAAATGCATCCATACACCAAATATTTTTATTCTTAAACTAATACTTTTGAGAATAGCTCTCATGGCGTAAAAGTCATGCATGTGAAAAAGTTCGAAACGATGATGTATTTATAGTGCGGCCTCAAGTCATCATTTTTTATGCAATTCCGCCAATTCTTTCATGAAGGTCGACCATGTAAGAATGCATCCACACACCAAATATTTTTATTCCGAAACTTACACTTTTGAGAATAGCTCTCATGGCGTAAAAGTCATGCATGTGAAAAAGTTCGAATCGCTGATGTATTTATAGTGCGGCCTCAAATCATCATTTTTGAAGCAATTGCGCCAATTCTTTTCATGAGGGTCGACCTTGTAAGAATGCATCCATACACCAAATATTTTTTAGTGCGGCCTCAAGTCATGATTTTTTATGCAATTCCGCCAATTCTTTTCATGAGGGTCGACCATGTAAGAATGCATCCATACACCAAATATTTTTATTCTCGAACCTACACTTTTGAGAATAGCTCTCATTGCGTAAAAGTCATGCATGTGAAAAAGTTCGAATCGCTGATGTATTTATAGTGCGGCCTCAATTCATCATTTTTGAAGCAATTGCGCCAATTCTTTTCATGAGGGTCGACCATGTAAGAATGCATCCACACACCAAATATTTTTTATTCTGAAACTTATACTTTTGAGAATAGCTCTCATGGCGTAAAAGTCATGCATGTGAAAAAGTTCGAATCGCTGATGTATTTATAGTGCGGCCTCAAGTCATCATTTTTGATGCAATTGCGCCAAATGTTTTCATGAGGGTCGACCATGTAAGAATGCAACTATACACCAAATATTTTTATTCTGAAACTAATACTTTTGAGAATAGCTCTCATGGCGTAAAAGTCATGCATGTGAAAAAGTTCGAATCGCTGATGTATTTATAGTGCGGCCTCAATTCATGATTTTTGAAGCAATTGCGCCAATTCTTTTCATGAGGGTCGACCATGTAAGAATGCATCCACACATCAAATATTTTTTATTCTGAAACTTATACTTTTGAGAATAGCTCTCATGGCGTAAAAGTCATGCATGTGAAAAAGTTCGAATCGCTGATGTATTTATAGTGCGGCCTCAAGTCATCATTTTTGATGCAATTGCGGCAATCTTTTTCATGAGGGTCGACCATGTAAGAATGCATCCACACACCAAATATTTTTTATTCTGAAACTAATGCTTTTGAGAATAGCTCTCATGGCGTAAAAGTCATGCATGTGAAAAAGTTCGAATCGCTGATGTATTTATAGTGCGGCCTCAATTCATCATTTTTGAAGCAATTGCGCCAATTCTTTTCATGAGGGTCGACCTTGTAAGAATGCATCCATACACCAAATATTTTTTAGTGCGGCCTCAAGTCATGATTTTTTATGCAATTCCGCCAATTCTTTTCATGAGGGTCGACCATGTAAGAATGCATCCATACACCAAATATTTTTATTCTCGAACCTACACTTTTGAGAATAGCTCTCATGGCGTAAAAGTCATGCATGTGAAAAAGTTCGAATCGCTGATGTATTTATAGTGCGGCCTCAATTCATCATTTTTGAAGCAATTGCTCCAATTCTTTTCATGAGGGTCGACCATGTAAGAATGCATCCACACACCAAATATTTTTTATTCTGAAACTTATACTTTTGAGAATAGCTCTCATGGCGTAAAAGTCATGCATGTGAAAAAGTTCGAATCGCTGATGTATTTATAGTGCGGCCTCAAGTCATGAATTTTGATGCAATTGCGCCAACTGTTTTCATGAGGGTCGACCATGTAAGAATGCATCCATACACCAAATATGTTTATTCTGAAACTTATACTTTTGAGAATAGCTCTCATGGCGTAAAAGTCATGCATGTGAAAAAGTTCGAATCGCTGATGTATTTATAGTGCGGCCTCAATTCATCATTTTTGAAGCAATTGCGCCAATTCTTTTCATGAGGGTCGACCATGTAAGAATGCATCCACACATCAAATATTTTTTATTCTGAAACTTATACTTTTGAGAATAGCTCTCATGGCGTAAAAGTCATGCATGTGAAAAAGTTCGAATCGCTGATGTATTTATAGTGCGGCCTCAAGTCATCATTTTTGATGCAATTGCGGCAATCTTTTTCATGAGGGTCGACCATGTAAGAATGCATCCACACACCAAATATTTTTTATTCTGAAACTAATGCTTTTGAGAATAGCTCTCATGGCGTAAAAGTCATGCATGTGAAAAAGTTCGAATCGCTGATGTATTTATAGTGCGGCCTCAATTCATCATTTTTGAAGCAATTGCGCCAATTCTTTTCATGAGGGTCGACCATGTAAGAATGCATCCATACACCAAATATTTTTTAGTGCGGCCTCGAGTCATGATTTTTTATGCAATTCCGCCAATTCTTTTCATGAGGGTCGACCATGTAAGAATGCATCCATACACCAAATATTTTTATTCTCGAACCTACACTTTTGAGAATAGCTCTCATGGCGTAAAAGTCATGCATGTGAAAAAGTTCGAATCGCTGATGTATTTATAGTGCGGCCTCAATTCATCATTTTTGAAGCAATTGCGCCAATTCTTTTCATGAGGGTCGACCATGTAAGAATGCATCCACACACCAAATATTTTTTATTCTGAAACTTATACTTTTGAGAATAGCTCTCATGGCGTAAAAGTCATGCATGTGAAAAAGTTCGAATCGCTGATGTATTTATAGTGCGGCCTCAAGTCATGAATTTTTATGCAATTGCGCCAACTGTTTTTCATGAGGGTCGACCATGTAAGAATGCATCCACACACCAAATATTTTTATTCTGAAACTTATACTTTTGAGAATAGCTCTCATGGCGTAAAAGTCATGCATGTGAAAAAGTTCGAATCGCTGATGTATTTATAGTGCGGCCTCAAGTCATCATTTTTGATGCAATTGCGCCAACTGTTTTTCATGAGGGTCGACCATGTAAGAATGCATCCACACACCAAATATTTTTTATTCTGAAACTAATGCTTTTGAGAATAGCTCTCATGGCGTAAAAGTCATGCATGTGAAAAAGTTCGAATCGCTGATGCATTTATAGTGCGGCCTCAAGTCATGAATTTTTATGCAATTGCGCCAATCTTTTTCATGAATGTCGACCATGTAAAAATGCATCCATACACCAAATATTTTTATTCTTAAACTAATACTTTTGAGAATAGCTCTCATGGCGTAAAAGTCATGCATGTGAAAAAGTTCGAAACGATGATGTATTTATAGTGCGGCCTCAAGTCATCATTTTTTATGCAATTCCGACAATTCTTTCATGAAGGTCGACCATGTAAGAATGCATCCACACACCAAATATTTTTATTCCGAAACTTACACTTTTGAGAATAGCTCTCATGGCGTAAAAGTCATGCATGTGAAAAAGTTCGAATCGCTGATGTATTTATAGTGCGGCCTCAAATCATCATTTTTGAAGCAATTGCGCCAATTCTTTTCATGAGGGTCGACCTTGTAAGAATGCATCCATACACCAAATATTTTTTAGTGCGGCCTCAAGTCATGATTTTTTATGCAATTCCGCCAATTCTTTTCATGAGGGTCGACCATGTAAGAATGCATCCACACACCAAATATTTTTTATTCTGAAACTTACACTTTTGAGAATAGCTCTCATGGCGTAAAAGTCATGCATGTGAAAAAGTTCGAATCGCTGATGTATTTATAGTGCGGCCTCAAGTCATCATTTTTGATGCAATTGCGCCAACTTTTTTCATGAGGGTCCACCATGTAAGAATGCAAATATACACCAAATATTTTTATTCTGAAACTAATACTTTTGAGAATAGCTCTCATGGCGTAAAAGTCATGCATGTGAAAAAGTTCGAATCGCTGATGTATTTATAGTGCGGCCTCAAGTCATGATTTTTTATGCAATTGCGCCAATTCTTTTCATGAGGGTCGACCATGTAAGAATGCATCCACACACCAAATATTTTTATTCTGAAACTAATACTTTTGAGAATAGCTCTCATGGCGTAAAAGTCATGCATGTGAAAAAGTTCGAATCGCTGATGCATTTATAGTGCGGCCTCAAGTCATGAATTTTTATGCAATTGCGCCAATCTTTTTCATGAGGGTCGACCATGTAAGAATGCATCCATACACCAAATATTTTTATTCTGAAACTAATACTTTTGAGAATAGCTCTCATGGCGTAAAAGTGATGCATGTGAAAAAGTTCGAAACGATGATGTATTTATAGTGCGGCCTCAAGTCATCATTTTTGATGCAATTCCGCCAATTCTTTTCATGAGGGTCGACCATGTAAGAATGCATCCACACACCAAATATTTTTATTCTGAAACTTTCACTTTTGAGAATAGCTCTCATGGCGTAAAAGTCATGCATGTGAAAAAGTTCGAATCGCTGATGTATTTATAGTGCGGCCTCAAGTCATCATTTTTTATGCAATTGCGCCAATTTGTTTCATGAGGTTCGACCATGTAAGAATGCATCCACACACCAAATATTTTTATTCTGAAACTTATACTTTTGAGAATAGCTCTCATCGCGTAAAAGTGACGCATGTGAAAAAGTTCGAATCGCTGATGTATTTATAGTGCGGCCTCAAGTCATCATTTTTGATGCAATTGCGCCACCTTTTTTCATGAGGGTCGGCCATGTAAGAATGCAACTATACACCAAATATTTTTATTCTGAAACTAATACTTTTGAGAATAGCTCTCATTGCGTAAAAGTCATGCATGTGAAAAAGTTCGAATCGCTGATGTATTTATAGTGCGGCCTCAAGTCATCATTTTTTATGCAATTGCGCCAACTTTTTTCATGAGGGTCCACCATGTAAGAATGCAAATATACACCAAATATTTTTATTCTGAAACTAATACTTTTGAGAATAGCTCTCATGGCGTAAAAGTCATGCATGTGAAAAAGTTCGAAACGATGATGTATTTATAGTGCGGCCTCAAGTCATCATTTTTTTATGCAATTGCGCCAATTCTTTTCATGAGGGTCGACCATGTAAGAATGCATCCACACACCAAATATTTTTATTCTGAAACTAATACTTTTGAGAATAGCTCTCATGGCGTAAAAGTCATGCATGTGAAAAAGTTCGAATCGCTGATGCATTTATAGTGCGGCCTCAAGTCATGAATTTTTATGCAATTGCGCCAATCGTTTTCATGAGGGTCGACCATGTAAGAATGCATCCATACACCAAATATTTTTATTCTGAAACTTATACTTTTGAGAATAGCTCTCACGGCGTAAAAGTCATGCATGTGAAAAAGTTCGAATCGCTGATGTATTTATAGTGCGGCCTCAAGTCATCATTTTTGATGCAATTGCGCCAACTGTTTTCATGAGGGTCGACCATGTAAGAATGCATCCACACACCAAATATTTTTATTCTGAAACTTATACTTTTGAGAATAGCTCTCATGGCGTAAAAGTCATGCATGTGAAAAAGTTCGAATCGCTGATGTATTTATAGTGCGGCCTGAAGTCATCATTTTTGATGCAATTGCGCCAACTTTTTTCATGAGGGTCGACCATGTAAGAATGCAACTATACACCAAATATTTTTATTCTGAAACTAATACTTTTGAGAATAGCTCTCATTGCGTAAAAGTCATGCATGTGAAAAAGTTCGAATCGCTGATGTATTTATAGTGCGGCCTCAATTCATGATTTTGAAAGCAATTGCGCCAATTCTTTTCATGAGGGTCGACCATGTAAGAATGCATCCACACATCAAATATTTTTTATTCTGAAACTTATACTTTTGAGAATAGCTCTCATGGCGTAAAAGTCATGCATGTGAAAAAGTTCGAATCGCTGATGTATTTATAGTGCGGCCTCAAGTCATCATTTTTGATGCAATTGCGGCAATCTTTTTCATGAGGGTCGACCTTGTAAGAATGCATCCACACACCAAATATTTTTTAGTGCGGCCTCAAGTCATGATTTTTTATGCAATTCCGCCAATTCTTTTCATGAGGGTCGACCATGTAAGAATGAATCCATACACCAAATATTTTTATTCTGAAACCTACACTTTTGAGAATAGCTCTCATGGCGGAAAAGTCATGCATGTGAAAAAGTTCGAATCGCTGATGTATTTATAGTGCGGCCTCAATTCATCATTTTTGAAGCAATTGCGCGATTTCTTTTCATGAGGGTAGACCATGTAAGAATGCATCCACACACCAAATATTTTTTATTCTGAAACTTACACTTTTGAGAATAGCTCTCATGGCGTAAAAGTCATGCATGTGAAAAAGTTCGAATCGCTGATGTATTTATAGTGCGGCCTCAAGTCATCATTTTTGATGCAATTGCGCCAACTTTTTTCATGAGGGTCCACCATGTAAGAATGCAAATATACACCAAATATTTTTATTCTGAAACTAATACTTTTGAGAATAGCTCTCATGGCGTAAAAGTCATGCATGTGAAAAAGTTCGAATCGCTGATGTATTTATAGTGCGGCCTCAAGTCATCATTTTTTATGCAATTGCGCCAATTCTTTTCATGAGGGTCGACCATGTAAGAATGCATCCACACACCAAATATTTTTATTCTGAAACTAATACTTTTGAGAATAGCTCTCATGGCGTAAAAGTCATGCATGTGAAAAAGTTCGAATCGCTGATGCATTTATAGTGCGGCCTCAAGTCATGAATTTTTATGCAATTGCGCCAATCTTTTTCATGAGGGTCGACCATGTAAGAATGCATCCATACACCAAATATTTTTATTCTGAAACTAATACTTTTGAGAATAGCTCTCATGGCGTAAAAGTGATGCATGTGAAAAAGTTCGAAACGATGATGTATTTATAGTGCGGCCTCAAGTCATCATTTTTGATGCAATTCCGCCAATTCTTTTCATGAGGGTCGACCATGTAAGAATGCATCCACACACCAAATATTTTTATTCTGAAACTTTCACTTTTGAGAATAGCTCTCATGGCGTAAAAGTCATGCATGTGAAAAAGTTCGAATCGCTGATGTATTTATAGTGCGGCCTCAAGTCATCATTTTTTATGCAATTGCGCCAATTTGTTTCATGAGGTTCGACCATGTAAGAATGCATCCACACACCAAATATTTTTATTCTGAAACTTATACTTTTGAGAATAGCTCTCATCGCGTAAAAGTGACGCATGTGAAAAAGTTCGAATCGCTGATGTATTTATAGTGCGGCCTCAAGTCATCATTTTTTATGCAATTGCGCCACCTTTTTTCATGAGGGTCGGCCATGTAAGAATGCATCCACACACCAAATATTTTTATTCTGAAACTTATACTTTTGAGAATAGCTCTCATCACGTAAAAGTGACGCATGTGAAAAAGTTCGAATCGCTGATGTATTTATAGTGCGGCCTCAAGTCATCATTTTTGATGCAATTGCGCCACCTTTGTTCATGAGGGTCGGCCATGTTAGAATGCATCCACACACCAAATATTTTTATTCTGAAACTAAATTAAATACTTTTGAGAATAGCTCTCATTGCGTAAAAGTCATGCATGTGAAAAAGTTCGAATCGCTGATGTATTTATAGTGCGGCCTCAAGTCATCATTTTTGAAGTAATTGCGCCAATTCTTTTCATGAGGGTCCACCATGTAAGAATGCATCGACACACCAAATATTTTTTATTCTAAAACTTATACTTTTGAGAATAGCTCTCATGGCGTAAAAGTCATGCATGTGAAAAAGTTCGAATCGCTGATGTATTTATAGTGCGGCCTCAAGTCATCATTTTTTATGCAATTGCGCCAATCTTTTTCATGAGGGTCGACCATGTAAGAATGCATCCACACACCAAATATGTTTTATTCTGAAACTAATACTTTTGAGAATAGCTCTCATGGCGTAAAAGTCATGCATGTGAAAAAGTTCGAATCGCTGATGTATTTATAGTGCGGCCTCAAGTCATCATTTTTGATGCAATTGCGGCAATCTTTTTCATGAGGGTCGACCATGTAAGAATGCATCCACACACCAAACATTTTTATTCTGAAACTAATACTTTTGAGAATAGCTCTCATGGCGTAAAAGTCATGCATGTGAAAAAGTTCGAATCGATGATGTATTTATAGTGCGGCCTGAATTCACGATTTTTTATGCAATTGCGCCAATCTTTTTCATGAGGGTCGACCATGTAAGAATGCATCCACACACCAAATATTTTTATTCTGAAACTAATACTTTTGAGAATAGCTCTCATGGCGTAAAAGTCATGCATGTGAAAAAGTTCGAATCGCTGATGTATTTACAGTGCGGCCTCAAGTCATCATTTTTGAAGCAATTGCGCCAACTTTTTTCATGAGGGTCGACCATGTAAGAATGCATCCACACACCAAATATTTTTATTCTGAAACTAATACTTTTGAGAATAGCTCTCATGGCGTAAAAGTCATGCATGTGAAAAAGTTCGAAACGATGATGTATTTACAGTGCGGCCTCAAGTCATCATTTTTTATGCAATTGCGCCAATTCTTTTCATGAGGGTCGACCATGTAAGAATGCATCCACACACCAAATATTTTTATTCTGAAACTAATACTTTTGAGAATAGCTCTCATTGCGTAAAAGTCATGCATGTGAAAAAGTTCGAATCGCTGATGCATTTATAGTGCGGCCTCAAGTCATCATTTTTGATGCAATTGCGCCAACTTTTTTCATGAGGGTCCACCATGTAAGAATGCAAATATACACCAAATATTTTTATTCTGAAACTAATACTTTTGAGAATAGCTCTCATGGCGTAAAAGTCATGCATGTGAAAAAGTTCGAAACGATGATGTATTTATAGTGCGGCCTCAAGTCATCATTTTTTTATGCAATTGCGCCAATTCTTTTCATGAGGGTCGACCATGTAAGAATGCATCCACACACCAAATATTTTTATTCTGAAACTAATACTTTTGAGAATAGCTCTCATGGCGTAAAAGTCATGCATGTGAAAAAGTTCGAATCGCTGATGCATTTATAGTGCGGCCTCAAGTCATGAATTTTTATGCAATTGCGCCAATGTTTTTCATGAGGGTCGACCATGTAAGAATGCATCCATACACCAAATATTTTTATTCTGAAACTTATACTTTTGAGAATAGCTCTCATGGCGTAAAAGTCATGCATGTGAAAAAGTTCGAATCGCTGATGTATTTATAGTGCGGCCTCAAGTCATCATTTTTGATGCAATTGCGCCAACTGTTTTCATGAGGGTCGACCATGTAAGAATGCATCCACACACCAAATATTTTTATTCTGAAACTTATACTTTTGAGAATAGCTCTCATGGCGTAAAAGTCATGCATGTGAAAAAGTTCGAATCGCTGATGTATTTATAGTGCGGCCTGAAGTCATCATTTTTGATGCAATTGCGCCAACTTTTTTCATGAGGGTCCACCATGTAAGAATGCAACTATACACCAAATATTTTTATTCTGAAACTAATACTTTTGAGAATAGCTCTCATTGCGTAAAAGTCATGCATGTGAAAAAGTTCGAATCGCTGATGTATTTATAGTGCGGCCTCAATTCATGATTTTGAAAGCAATTGCGCCAATTCTTTTCATGAGGGTCGACCATGTAAGAATGCATCCACACATCAAATATTTTTTATTCTGAAACTTATACTTTTGAGAATAGCTTTCATGGCGTAAAAGTCATGCATGTGAAAAAGTTCGAATCGCTGATGTATTTATAGTGCGGCCTCAAGTCATCATTTTTGATGCAATTGCGGCAATCTTTTTCATGAGGGTCGACCTTGTAAGAATGCATCCACACACCAAATATTTTTTAGTGCGGCCTCAAGTCATGATTTTTTATGCAATTCCGCCAATTCTTTTCATGAGGGTCGACCATGTAAGAATGCATCCATACACCAAATATTTTTATTCTGAAACCTACACTTTTGAGAATAGCTCTCATGGCGGAAAAGTCATGCATGTGAAAAAGTTCGAATCGCTGATGTATTTATAGTGCGGCCTCAAGTCATCATTTTTGAAGCAATTGCGCGATTTCTTTTCATGAGGGTAGACCATGTAAGAATGCATCCACACACCAAATATTTTTTATTCTGAAACTTACACTTTTGAGAATAGCTCTCATGGCGTAAAAGTCATGCATGTGAAAAAGTTCGAATCGCTGATGTATTTATAGTGCGGCCTCAAGTCATCATTTTTGAAGCAATTGCGCCAACTTTTTTCATGAGGGTCCACCATGTAAGAATGCAAATATACACCAAATATTTTTATTCTGAAACTAATACTTTTGAGAATAGCTCTCATGGCGTAAAAGTCATGCATGTGAAAAAGTTCGAATCGCTGATGTATTTATAGTGCGGCCTCAAGTCATGATTTTTTATGCAATTGCGCCAATTCTTTTCATGAGGGTCGACCATGTAAGAATGCATCCACACACCAAATATTTTTATTCTGAAACTAATACTTTTGAGAATAGCTCTCATGGCGTAAAAGTCATGCATGTGAAAAAGTTCGAATCGCTGATGCATTTATAGTGCGGCCTCAAGTCATGAATTTTTATGCAATTGCGCCAATCTTTTTCATGAGGGTCGACCATGTAAGAATGCATCCATACACCAAATATTTTTATTCTGAAACTAATACTTTTGAGAATAGCTCTCATGGCGTAAAAGTGATGCATGTGAAAAAGTTCGAAACGATGATGTATTTATAGTGCGGCCTCAAGTCATGATTTTTGATGCAATTCCGCCAATTCTTTTCATGAGGGTCGACCATGTAAGAATGCATCCACACACCAAATATTTTTATTCTGAAACTTTCACTTTTGAGAATAGCTCTCATGGCGTAAAAGTCATGCATGTGAAAAAGTTCGAATCGCTGATGTATTTATAGTGCGGCCTCAAGTCATCATTTTTGAAGCAATTGCGCCAATTTGTTTCATGAGGTTCGACCATGTAAGAATGCATCCACACACCAAATATTTTTATTCTGAAACTTATACTTTTGAGAATAGCTCTCATCGCGTAAAAGTGACGCATGTGAAAAAGTTCGAATCGCTGATGTATTTATAGTGCGGCCTCAAGTCATCATTTTTGATGCAATTGCGCCACCTTTTTTTATGAGGGTCGGCCATGTAAGAATGCATCCACACACCAAATATTTTTATTCTGAAACTTATACTTTTGAGAATAGCTCTCATTGCGTAAAAGTCATGCATGTGAAAAAGTTCGAATCGCTGATGTATTTATAGTGCGGCCTCAAGTCATCATTTTTATGCAAATGCGCCAACTTTTTTCATGAGGGTCGACCATGTAAGAATGCATCCACACACCAAATATTTTTATTCTGAAACTTATACTTTTGAGAATAGCTCTAATGGCGTAAAAGTCATGCATGTGAAAAAGTTCGAATCGCTGATATATTTATAGTGCGGCCTCAAGTCATCATTTTTGATGCAAATGCGCCAACTTTTTTCATGAGGGTCGACCATGTTAGAATGCATCCACACACCAAATATTTTTATTCTGAAACTAAATTAAATACTTTTGAGAATAGCTCTCATGGCGTAAAAGTCATGCATGTGAAAAAGTTCGAATCGCTGATGTATTTATAGTGCGGCCTCAAGTCATCATTTTTGAAGTAATTGCGCCAATTCTTTTCATGAGGGTCCACCATGTAAGAATGCATCCACACACCAAATATTTTTTATTCTAAAACTTATACTTTTGAGAATAGCTCTCATGGCGTAAAAGTCATGCATGTGAAAAAGTTCGAATCGCTGATGTATTTATAGTGCGGCCTCAAGTCATGATTTTTTATGCAATTGCGCCAATCTTTTTCATGAGGGTCGACCATGTAAGAATGCATCCACACACCAAATATGTTTTATTCTGAAACTAATACTTTTGAGAATAGCTCTCATGGCGTAAAAGTCATGCATGTGAAAAAGTTCGAATCGCTGATGTATTTATAGTGCGGCCTCAAGTCATCATTTTTGATGCAATTGCGGCAATCTTTTTCATGAGGGTCGACCATGTAAGAATGCATCCACACACCAAACATTTTTATTCTGAAACTAATACTTTTGAGAATAGCTCTCATGGCGTAAAAGTCATGCATGTGAAAAAGTTCGAATCGATGATGTATTTATAGTGCGGCCTGAATTCACGATTTTTTATGCAATTGCGCCAATCTTTTTCATGAGGGTCGACCATGTAAGAATGCATCCACACACCAAATATTTTTATTCTGAAACTAATACTTTTGAGAATAGCTCTCATGGCGTAAAAGTCATGCATGTGAAAAAGTTCGAATCGCTGATGTATTTACAGTGCGGCCTCAAGTCATCATTTTTGAAGCAATTGCGCCAACTTTTTTCATGAGGGTCGACCATGTAAGAATGCATCCACACACCAAATATTTTTATTCTGAAACTAATACTTTTGAGAATAGCTCTCATGGCGTAAAAGTCATGCATTTGAAAAAGTTCGAAACGATGATGTATTTATAGTGCGGCCTCAAGTCATGATTTTTTATGCAATTGCGCCAATTCTTTTCATGAGGGTCGACCATGTAAGAATGCATCCACACACCAAATATTTTTATTCTGAAACTAATACTTTTGAGAATAGCTCTCATTGCGTAAAAGTCATGCATGTGAAAAAGTTCGAATCGCTGATGCATTTATAGTGCGGCCTCAAGTCATGAATTTTTATGCAATTGCGCCAATTTTTTTTTTATGAGGGTCGACCATGTAAGAATGCATCCATACACCAAATATTTTTATTCTGAAACTAATACTTTTGAGAATAGCTCTCATTGCGTAAAAGTCATGCATGTGAAAAAGTTCGAAACGATGATGTATTTATAGTGCGGCCTCAAGTCATGATTTTTCATGCAATTCCGCCAATTCTTTTCATGAGGGTCGACCATGTAAGAATGCATCCACACACCAAATATTTTTATTCTGAAACTTATACTTTTGAGAATAGCTCTCATGGCGTAAAAGTCATGCATGTGAAAAAGTTCGAATCGCTGATGTATTTATAGTGCGGCCTCAAGTCATCATTTTTTATGCAATTGCGCCAATTCTTTTCATGAGGGTCGACCATGTAAGAATGCATCCACACACCAAATATTTTTATTCTGAAACTAATACTTTTGAGAATAGCTCTCATTGCGTAAAAGTCATGCATGTGAAAAAGTTCGAATCGCTGATGCATTTATAGTGCGGCCTCAAGTCATCATTTTTGATGCAATTGCGCCAACTTTTTTCATGAGGGTCCACCATGTAAGAATGCAAATATACACCAAATATTTTTATTCTGAAACTAATACTTTTGAGAATAGCTCTCATGGCGTAAAAGTCATGCATGTGAAAAAGTTCGAAACGATGATGTATTTATAGTGCGGCCTCAAGTCATCATTTTTTTATGCAATTGCGCCAATTCTTTTCATGAGGGTCGACCATGTAAGAATGCATCCACACACCAAATATTTTTATTCTGAAACTAATACTTTTGAGAATAGCTCTCATGGCGTAAAAGTCATGCATGTGAAAAAGTTCGAATCGCTGATGCATTTATAGTGCGGCCTCAAGTCATGAATTTTTATGCAATTGCGCCAATCGTTTTCATGAGGGTCGACCATGTAAGAATGCATCCATACACCAAATATTTTTATTCTGAAACTTATACTTTTGAGAATAGCTCTCATGGCGTAAAAGTCATGCATGTGAAAAAGTTCGAATCGCTGATGTATTTATAGTGCGGCCTCAAGTCATCATTTTTGATGCAATTGCGCCAACTGTTTTCATGAGGGTCGACCATGTAAGAATGCATCCACACACCAAATATTTTTATTCTGAAACTTATACTTTTGAGAATAGCTCTCATGGCGTAAAAGTCATGCATGTGAAAAAGTTCGAATCGCTGATGTATTTATAGTGCGGCCTGAAGTCATCATTTTTGATGCAATTGCGCCAACTTTTTTCATGAGGGTCCACCATGTAAGAATGCAACTATACACCAAATATTTTTATTCTGAAACTAATACTTTTGAGAATAGCTCTCATTGCGTAAAAGTCATGCATGTGAAAAAGTTCGAATCGCTGATGTATTT
This sequence comes from Haliotis rufescens, assembly GCF_023055435.1. Classification (NCBI taxonomy): domain Eukaryota; kingdom Metazoa; phylum Mollusca; class Gastropoda; order Lepetellida; family Haliotidae; genus Haliotis; species Haliotis rufescens. The sequence continues at coordinate 27,073,452 of NW_025964112.1, forward strand.
ATAGTGCGGCCTCAATTCATGATTTTGAAAGCAATTGCGCCAATTCTTTTCATGAGGGTCGACCATGTAAGAATGCATCCACACATCAAATATTTTTTATTCTGAAACTTATACTTTTGAGAATAGCTCTCATGGCGTAAAAGTCATGCATGTGAAAAAGTTCGAATCGCTGATGTATTTATAGTGCGGCCTCAAGTCATCATTTTTGATGCAATTGCGGCAATCTTTTTCATGAGGGTCGACCTTGTAAGAATGCATCCACACACCAAATATTTTTTAGTGCGGCCTCAAGTCATGATTTTTTATGCAATTCCGCCAATTCTTTTCATGAGGGTCGACCATGTAAGAATGAATCCATACACCAAATATTTTTATTCTGAAACCTACACTTTTGAGAATAGCTCTCATGGCGGAAAAGTCATGCATGTGAAAAAGTTCGAATCGCTGATGTATTTATAGTGCGGCCTCAAGTCATCATTTTTGAAGCAATTGCGCGATTTCTTTTCATGAGGGTAGACCATGTAAGAATGCATCCACACACCAAATATTTTTAATTCTGAAACTTACACTTTTGAGAATAGCTCTCATGGCGTAAAAGTCATGCATGTGAAAAAGTTCGAATCGCTGATGTATTTATAGTGCGGCCTCAAGTCATCATTTTTGATGCAATTGCGCCAACTTTTTTCATGAGGGTCCACCATGTAAGAATGCAAATATACACCAAATATTTTTATTCTGAAACTAATACTTTTGAGAATAGCTCTCATGGCGTAAAAGTCATGCATGTGAAAAAGTTCGAATCGCTGATGTATTTATAGTGCGGCCTCAAGTCATGATTTTTTATGCAATTGCGCCAATTCTTTTCATGAGGGTCGACCATGTAAGAATGCATCCACACACCAAATATTTTTATTCTGAAACTAATACTTTTGAGAATAGCTCTCATGGCGTAAAAGTCATGCATGTGAAAAAGTTCGAATCGCTGATGCATTTATAGTGCGGCCTCAAGTCATGAATTTTTATGCAATTGCGCCAATCTTTTTCATGAGGGTCGACCATGTAAGAATGCATCCATACACCAAATATTTTTATTCTGAAACTAATACTTTTGAGAATAGCTCTCATGGCGTAAAAGTGATGCATGTGAAAAAGTTCGAAACGATGATGTATTTATAGTGCGGCCTCAAGTCATGATTTTTGATGCAATTCCGCCAATTCTTTTCATGAGGGTCGACCATGTAAGAATGCATCCACACACCAAATATTTTTATTCTGAAACTAAATTAAATACTTTTGAGAATAGCTCTCATGGCGTAAAAGTCATGCATGTGAAAAAGTTCGAATCGCTGATGTATTTATAGTGCGGCCTCAAGTCATCATTTTTGAAGTAATTGCGCCAATTCTTTTCATGAGGGTCCACCATGTAAGAATGCATCGACACACCAAATATTTTTTATTCTAAAACTTATACTTTTGAGAATAGCTCTCATGGCGTAAAAGTCATGCATGTGAAAAAGTTCGAATCGCTGATGTATTTATAGTGCGGCCTCAAGTCATCATTTTTTATGCAATTGCGCCAATCTTTTTCATGAGGGTCGACCATGTAAGAATGCATCCACACACCAAATATTTTTATTCTGAAACTAATACTTTTGAGAATAGCTCTCATGGCGTAAAAGTCATGCATGTGAAAAAGTTCGAATCGCTGATGTATTTATAGTGCGGCCTCAAGTCATCATTTTTGATGCAATTGCGGCAATCTTTTTCATGAGGGTCGACCATGTAAGAATGCATCCACACACCAAACATTTTTATTCTGAAACTAATACTTTTGAGAATAGCTCTCATGGCGTAAATGTCATGCATGTGAAAAAGTTCGAATCGATGATGTATTTATAGTGCGGCCTGAATTCACGATTTTTTATGCAATTGCGCCAATCTTTTTCATGAGGGTCGACCATGTAAGAATGCATCCACACACCAAATATTTTTATTCTGAAACTAATACTTTTGAGAATAGCTCTCATGGCGTAAAAGTCATGCATGTGAAAAAGTTCGAATCGCTGATGTATTTACAGTGCGGCCTCAAGTCATCATTTTTGAAGCAATTGCGCCAACTTTTTTCATGAGGGTCGACCATGTAAGAATGCATCCACACACCAAATATTTTTATTCTGAAACTAATACTTTTGAGAATAGCTCTCATGGCGTAAAAGTCATGCATTTGAAAAAGTTCGAAACGATGATGTATTTATAGTGCGGCCTCAAGTCATGATTTTTTATGCAATTGCGCCAATTCTTTTCATGAGGGTCGACCATGTAAGAATGCATCCACACACCAAATATTTTTATTCTGAAACTAATACTTTTGAGAATAGCTCTCATTGCGTAAAAGTCATGCATGTGAAAAAGTTCGAATCGCTGATGCATTTATAGTGCGGCCTCAAGTCATGAATTTTTATGCAATTGCGCCAATTTTTTTTTTATGAGGGTCGACCATGTAAGAATGCATCCATACACCAAATATTTTTATTCTGAAACTAATACTTTTGAGAATAGCTCTCATGGCGTAAAAGTCATGCATGTGAAAAAGTTCGAAACGATGATGTATTTATAGTGCGGCCTCAAGTCATGATTTTTGATGCAATTCCGCCAATTCTTTTCATGAGGGTCGACCATGTAAGAATGCATCCACACACCAAATATTTTTATTCTGAAACTTATACTTTTGAGAATAGCTCTCATGGCGTAAAAGTCATGCATGTGAAAAAGTTCGAATCGCTGATGTATTTATAGTGCGGCCTCAAGTCATCATTTTTTATGCAATTGCGCCAATTCTTTTCATGAGGGTCGACCATGTAAGAATGCACCCACACACCAAATATTTTTATTCTGAAACTTATACTTTTGAGAATAGCTCTCATTGCGTAAAAGTCATGCATGTGAAAAAGTTCGAATCGCTGATGCATTTATAGTGCGGCCTCAAGTCATGAATTTTTATGCAATTGCGCCAATTTTTTATTTATGAGGGTCCACCATGTAAGAATGCATCCATACACCAAATATTTTTATTCTGAAACTAATACTTTTGAGAATAGCTCTCATGGCGTAAAAGTCATGCATGTGAAAAAGTTCGAAACGATGATGTATTTATAGTGCGGCCTCAAGTCATGATTTTTGATGCAATTCCGCCAATTCTTTTCATGAGGGTCGACCATGTAAGAATGCATCCACACACCAAATATTTTTATTCTGAAACTTACACTTTTGAGAATAGCTCTCATGGCGTAAAAGTCATGCATGTGAAAAAGTTCGAATCGCTGATGTATTTATAGTGCGGCCTCAAGTCATGATTTTTTATGCAATTGCGCCAATTCTTTTCATGAGGGTCGACCATGTAAGAATGCACCCACACACCAAATATTTTTATTCTGAAACTTATACTTTTGAGAATAGCTCTCATGGCGTAAAAGTCATGCATGTGAAAAAGTTCGAATCGCTGATGTATTTATAGTGCGGCCTCAAGTCATGAATTTTTATGCAATTGCGCCAACTGTTTTCATGAGGGTCGACCATGTAAGAATGCATCCATACACCAAATATTTATATTCTGAAACTAATACTTTTGAGAATAGCTCTCATTGCGTAAAAGTCATGCATGTGAAAAAGTTCGAATCGCTGATGTATTTATAGTGCGGCCTCAAGTCATCATTTTTGAAGCAATTGCGCCAATTCTTTTCATGAGGGTCCACCATGTAAGAATGCATCCACACACCAAATATTTTTTATTCTAAAACTTATACTTTTGGGAATAGCTCTCATGGCGTAAAAGTCATGCATGTGAAAAAGTTCGAATCGCTGATGTATTTATAGTGCGGCCTCAAGTCATCATTTTTTATGCAATTGCGGCAAGCTTTTTCATGAGGGTCGACCATGTAAGAATGCATCCACACACCAAATATTTTTTATTCTGAAACTAATACTTTTGAGAATAGCTCTCATGGCGTAAAAGTCATGCATGTGAAAAAGTTCGAATCGCTGATTTATTTACAGTGCGGCCTCAAGTCATCATTTTTGAAGCAATTGCGGCAAATTTTTTCATGAGGGTCCACCATGTAAGAATGCATCCACACACCAAATATTTTTTTTCTGAAACTAATACTTTTGAGAATAGCTCTCATGGCGTAAAAGTCATGCATGTGAAAAAGTTCGAAACGATGATGTATTTATAGTGCGGCCTCAAGTCATCAGTTTTTATGCAATTGCGCCAATTCTTTTCATGAGGGTCGACCATGTAAGAATGCATCCACACACCAAATATTTTTATTCTGAAACTAATACTTTTGAGAATAGCTCTCATTGCGTAAAAGTCATGCATGTGAAAAAGTTCGAATCGCTGATGCATTTATAGTGCGGCCTCAAGTCATGAATTTTTATGCAATTGCGCCAATTTCTTTTTTATGAGGGTCGACCATGTAAGAATGCATCCATACACCAAATATTTTTATTCTGAAACTAATACTTTTGAGAATAGCTCTCATGGCGTAAAGTCATGCATGTGAAAAAGTTCGAAACGATGATGTATTTATAGTGCGGCCTCAAGTCATCATTTTTGAAGCATTTGCGCCAATTCTTTTCATGAGGGTCGACCATGTAAGAATGCATCCACACACCAAATATTTTTATTCTGAAACTAATACTTTTGAGAATAGCTCTCATTGCGTAAAAGTCATGCAAGTGAAAAAGTTCGAATCGCTGATGGCATTTATAGTGTGGCCTCAAGTCATGAATTTTTATGCAATTGCGCCAATTTTTTTTTTATGAGGGTCGACCATGTAAGAATGCATCCATACACCAAATATTTTTATTCTGAAACTAATACTTTTGAGAATAGCTCTCATGGCGTAAAAGTCATGCATGTGAAAAAGTTCGAAACGATGATGTATTTATAGTGCGGCCTCAAGTCATCATTTTTGATGCAATTCCGCCAATTCTTTTCATGAGGGTCGACCATGTAAGAATGCATCCACACACCAAATATTTTTATTCTGAAACTTACACTTTTGAGAATAGCTCTCATGGCGTAAAAGTCATGCATGTGAAAAAGTTCGAATCGCTGATGTATTTATAGTGCGGCCTCAAGTCATGAATTTTTATGCAATTGCGCCAACTGTTTTCATGAGGGTCGACCATGTAAGAATGCATCCATACACCAAATATTTTTATTCTGAAACTAATACTTTTGAGAATAGCTCTCATGGCGTAAAGTCATGCATGTGAAAAAGTTCGAAACGCTGATGTATTTATAGTGCGGCCTCAAGTCATCATTTTTGAAGCAATTGCGCCAATTCTTTTTATGAGGGTCGACCATGTAAGAATGCACCCACACACCAAATATTTTTATTCTGAAACTTATACTTTTGAGAATAGCTCTCATGGCGTAAAAGTCATGCATGTGAAAAAGTTCAAATCGCTGATGTATTTATAGTGCGGCCTCAAGTCATGATTTTTTATGCAATTGCGCCAACTTTTTTCATGAGGGTCGACCATGTAAGAATGCAACTATACACCAAATATTTTTATTCTGAAACTAATACTTTTGAGAATAGCTCTCATTGCGTAAAAGTCATGCATGTGAAAAAGTTCGAATCGATGATGTATTTATAGTGCGGCCTCAATTCATCATTTTTGAAGCAATTGCGGCAACTCTTTTCATGAGGGTCGACCATGTAAGAATGCATCCACACACCAAATATTTTTTATTCTGAAACTTATACTTTTGAGAATAGCTCTCATGGCGTAAAAGTCATGCATGTGAAAAAGTTCGAATCGCTGATGTATTTATAGTGCGGCCTCAAGTCATCATTTTTGATGCAATTGCGGCAATCTTTTTCATGAGGGTCGACCATGTAAGAATGCATCCACACACCAAATATTTTTTATTCTGAAACTAATACTTTTGAGAATAGCTCTCGTGGCGTAAAAGTCATGCATGTGAAAAAGTTCGAATCGCTGATGCATTTATAGTGCGGCCTCAAGTCATGAATTTTTATGCAATTCCGCCAATCTTTTTCATGAGGGTCGACCATGTAAAAATGCATCCATACACCAAATATTTTTATTCTTAAACTAATACTTTTGAGAATAGCTCTCATGGCGTAAAAGTCATGCATGTGAAAAAGTTCGAAACGATGATGTATTTATAGTGCGGCCTCAAGTCATCATTTTTTATGCAATTCCGCCAATTCTTTCATGAAGGTCGACCATGTAAGAATGCATCCACACACCAAATATTTTTATTCCGAAACTTACACTTTTGAGAATAGCTCTCATGGCGTAAAAGTCATGCATGTGAAAAAGTTCGAATCGCTGATGTATTTATAGTGCGGCCTCAATTCATCATTTTTGAAGCAATTGCGCGAATTCTTTTCATGAGGGTCGACCTTGTAAGAATGCATCCACACACCAAATATTTTTTAGTGCGGCCTCAAGTCATGATTTTTTATGCAATTCCGCCAATTCTTTTCATGAGGGTCGACCATGTAAGAATGCATCCACACACCAAATATTTTTATTCTGAAACTAACACTTTTGAGAATAGCTCTCATGGCGTAAAAGTCATGCATGTGACAAAGTTCGAATCGCTGATGTATTTATAGTGCGGCCTCAATTCATCATTTTTGAAGCAATTGCGCCATTTCTTTTCATGAGGGTCGACCATGTAAGAATGCATCCACACACCAAATATTTTTTATTCTGAAACTTATACTTTTGAGAATAGCTCTCATGGCGTAAAAGTCATGCATGTGAAAAAGTTCGAATCGCTGATGTATTTATAGTGCGGCCTAAAGTCATCATTTTTGAAGCAATTGCGCCAACTTTTTTCATGTGGGTCGACCATGTAAGAATGCAACTATACACCAAATATTTTTATTCTGAAACTAATACTTTTGAGAATAGCTCTCATGGCGTAAAAGTCATGCATGTGAAAAAGTTCGAAACGATGATGTATTTATAGTGCGGCCTCAAGTCATGAATTTTTTATGCAATTGCGCCAATTCTTTTCATGAGGGTCGACCATGTAAGAATGCATCCACACACCAAATATTTTTATTCTGAAACTAATACTTTTGAGAATAGCTCTCATGGCGTAAAAGTCATGCATGTGAAAAAGTTCGAATCGCTGATGCATTTATAGTGCGGCCTCAAGTCATGAATTTGTATGCAATTGCGCCAATCTTTTTCACGAGGGTTGACCATGTAAGAATGCATCCATACACCAAATATTTTTATTCTGAAACTAATACTTTTGAGAATAGCTCTCATTGCGTAAAAGTCATGCATGTGAAAAAGTTCGAAACGATGATGTATTTATAGTGCGGCCTCAAGTCATGATTTTTTATGCAATTCCGCCAATTCTTTTCATGAGGGTCGACCATGTAAGAATGCATCCACACACCAAATATTTTTATTCTGAAACTTTCACTTTTGAGAATAGCTCTCATGGCGTAAAAGTCATGCATGTGACAAAGTTCGAATCGATGATGTATTTATAGTGCGGCCTCAATTCATCATTTTTGAAGCAATTGCGCCAATTCTTTTCATGAGGGTCGACCATGTAAGAATGCATCCACACACCAAATATTTTTTATTCTGAAACTTATACTTTTGAGAATAGCTCTCATGGCGTAAAAGTCATGCATGTGAAAAAGTTCGAATCGCTGATGTATTTATAGTGCGGCCTCAATTCATCATTTTTGAAGCAATTGCGCCAATTCTTTTCATGAGGGTCGACCATGTAAGAATGCAACTATACACCAAATATTTTTATTCTGAAACTAATACTTTTGAGAATAGCTCTCATGGCGTAAAAGTCATGCATGTGAAAAAGTTCGAAACGATGATGTATTTATAGTGCGGCCTCAAGTCATCATTTTTTATGCAATTCCGCCAATTCTTTCATGAAGGTCGACCATGTAAGAATGCATCCACACACCAAATATTTTTATTCCGAAACTTACACTTTTGAGAATAGCTCTCATGGCGTAAAAGTCATGCATGTGAAAAAGTTCGAATCGCTGATGTATTTATAGTGCGGCCTCAATTCATCATTTTTGAAGCAATTGCGCGAATTCTTTTCATGAGGGTCGACCTTGTAAGAATGCATCCACACACCAAATATTTTTTAGTGCGGCCTCAAGTCATGATTTTTTATGCAATTCCGCCAATTCTTTTCATGAGGGTCGACCATGTAAGAATGCATCCACACACCAAATATTTTTATTCTGAAACTAACACTTTTGAGAATAGCTCTCATGGCGTAAAAGTCATGCATGTGACAAAGTTCGAATCGCTGATGTATTTATAGTGCGGCCTCAATTCATCATTTTTGAAGCAATTGCGCCATTTCTTTTCATGAGGGTCGACCATGTAAGAATGCATCCACACACCAAATATTTTTTATTCTGAAACTTATACTTTTGAGAATAGCTCTCATGGCGTAAAAGTCATGCATGTGAAAAAGTTCGAATCGCTGATGTATTTATAGTGCGGCCTAAAGTCATCATTTTTGAAGCAATTGCGCCAACTTTTTTCATGTGGGTCGACCATGTAAGAATGCAACTATACACCAAATATTTTTATTCTGAAACTAATACGTTTGAGAATAGCTCTCATGGCGTAAAAGTCATGCATGTGAAAAAGTTCGAAACGATGATGTATTTATAGTGCGGCCTCAAGTCATGAATTTTTTATGCAATTGCGCCAATTCTTTTCATGAGGGTCGACCATGTAAGAATGCATCCACACACCAAATATTTTTATTCTGAAACTAATACTTTTGAGAATAGCTCTCATGGCGTAAAAGTCATGCATGTGAAAAAGTTCGAATCGCTGATGCATTTATAGTGCGGCCTCAAGTCATGAATTTGTATGCAATTGCGCCAATCTTTTTCACGAGGGTTGACCATGTAAGAATGCATCCATACACCAAATATTTTTATTCTGAAACTAATACTTTTGAGAATAGCTCTCATTGCGTAAAAGTCATGCATGTGAAAAAGTTCGAAACGATGATGTATTTATAGTGCGGCCTCAAGTCATGATTTTTTATGCAATTCCGCCAATTCTTTTCATGAGGGTCGACCATGTAAGAATGCATCCACACACCAAATATTTTTATTCTGAAACTTTCACTTTTGAGAATAGCTCTCATGGCGTAAAAGTCATGCATGTGACAAAGTTCGAATCGATGATGTATTTATAGTGCGGCCTCAATTCATCATTTTTGAAGCAATTGCGCCAATTCTTTTCATGAGGGTCGACCATGTAAGAATGCATCCACACACCAAATATTTTTTATTCTGAAACTTATACTTTTGAGAATAGCTCTCATGGCGTAAAAGTCATGCATGTGAAAAAGTTCGAATCGCTGATGTATTTATAGTGCGGCCTCAATTCATCATTTTTGAAGCAATTGCGCCAATTCTTTTCATGAGGGTCGACCATGTAAGAATGCAACTATACACCAAATATTTTTATTCTGAAACTAATACTTTTGAGAATAGCTCTCATGGCGTAAAAGTCATGCATGTGAAAAAGTTCGAATCGCTGATGTATTTATAGTGCGGCCTCAAGTCATCATTTTTGAAGCAATTGCGCCAACTTTTTTCATGAGGGTCGACCATGTAAGAATGCAACTATACACCAAATATTTTAATTGTAAAGCTAATACTTTTGAGAATAGCTCTCATGGCGTAAAAGTCATGCATGTGAAAAAGTTCGAATCGCTGATGTATTTATAGTGCGGCCTCAAGTCATCATTTTTTATGCAATTCCGCCAATTCTTTCATGAAGGTCGACCATGTAAGAATGCATCCACACACCAAATATTTTTATTCCGAAACTTACACTTTTGAGAATAGCTCTCATGGCGTAAAAGTCATGCATGTGAAAAAGTTCGAATCGCTGATGTATTTATAGTGCGGCCTCAATTCATCATTTTTGAAGCAATTGCGCGAATTCTTTTCATGAGGGTCGACCTTGTAAGAATGCATCCACACACCAAATATTTTTTAGTGCGGCCTCAAGTCATGATTTTTTATGCAATTCCGCCAATTCTTTTCATGAGGGTCGACCATGTAAGAATGCATCCACACACCAAATATTTTTATTCTGAAACTAACACTTTTGAGAATAGCTCTCATGGCGTAAAAGTCATGCATGTGACAAAGTTCGAATCGCTGATGTATTTATAGTGCGGCCTCAAGTCATGAATTTTTATGCAATTGCGCCAATCTTTTTCATGAGGGTCGACCATGTAAGAATGCATCCATACACCAAATATTTTTATTCTGAAACTAATACTTTTGAGAATAGCTCTCATTGCGTAAAAGTCATGCATGTGAAAAAGTTCGAAACGATGATGTATTTATAGTGCGGCCTCAAGTCATGATTTTTTATGCAATTCCGCCAATTCTTTTCATGAGGGTCGACCATGTAAGAATGCATCCACACACCAAATATTTTTATTCTGAAACTTTCACTTTTGAGAATAGCTCTCATGGCGTAAAAGTCATGCATGTGAAAAAGTTCGAATCGCTGATGTATTTATAGTGCGGCCTCAAGTCATGAATTTTTTTATGCAATTGCGCCAATTCTTTTCATGAGGGTCGACCATGTAAGAATGCATCCACACACCAAATATTTTTTATTCTGAAACTTATACTTTTGAGAATAGCTCTCATGGCGTAAAAGTCATGCATGTGAAAAAGTTCGAATCGATGATGTATTTATAGTGCGGCCTCAATTCATCATTTTTGAAGCAATTGCGCCAATTCTTTTCATGAGGGTCGACCATGTAAGAATGCAACTATACACCAAATATTTGTATTCTGAAACTTATACTTTTGAGAATAGCTCTCATGGCGTAAAAGTCATGCATGTGAAAAAGTTCGAATCGCTGATGTATTTATAGTGCGGCCTCAAGTCATCATTTTTTATGCAATTGCGGCAATCTTTTTCATGAGGGTCGACCATGTAAGAATGCATCCACACCAAATATTTTTATTCTGAAACTAATACTTTTGAGAATAGCTCTCATGGCGTAAAAGACATGCATGTGAAAAAGTTCGAATCGCTGATGTATTTATAGTGCGACCTCAAGTCATGATTTTTTATGCAATTGCGCCAACTCCTTTCATGAGGGTCGACCATGTAAGAATGCAACTATACACCAAATATTTTAATTCTAAAACTAATACTTTTGAGAATAGCTCTCATGGCGTAAAAGTGATGCATGTGAAAAAGTTCGAATCGCTGATGTATTTATAGTGCGGCCTCAAGTCATCATTTTTGAAGCAATTGCGCCAACTTTTTTCATGAGGGTCGACCATGTAAGAATGCATCCACACACCAAATATTTTTATTCTGAAACTTATACTTTTGAGAATAGCTCTCATGGCGTAAAAGTCATGCATGTGAAAAAGTTCGAATCGCTGATGTATTTATAGTGCGGCCTCAAGTCATCATTTTTGATGCAATTGCGCCAACTGTTTTCACGAGGGTCGACCATGTCAGAATGCAACTATACACCAAACATTTTTATTCTGAAACTAATACTTTTGAGAATAGCTCTCATGGCGTAAAAGTCATGCATGTGAAAAAGTTCGAATCGCTGATGTATTTATAGTGCGACCTCATGTCATGATTTCTGATGCAAATGCGCCAATATTATTCACGAGGGTCGACCATGTAAGAATGCATCCACACACCAAATATTTTTATTCTGAAACTAATATGTTTGAGAATAGCTCTCATGGCGTAAAAGTCATGCATGTGAAAAAGTTCGAATCGCTGATGTATTTATAGTGCGGCCTCAAGTCATCATTTTTTATACAATTGCGCCAACTGTTTTCATGAGGGTAGACCATGTAAGAATACATCCACACACCAAATATTTTTATTCTGAAACTTATACTTTTGAGAATAGCTCTCATGGCGTAAATGTCATGCATGTGAAAAAGTTCGAATCGCTGATGTATTTATAGTGCGACCTCAAGTCATCATTTTTGAAGCAATTGCGCCAACTGTTTTCATGAGGGTCGACCATGTAAGAATACATCCACACACCAAATATTTTTATTCTGAAACTAACACTTTTGAGAATAGCTCTCATGGCGTAAAAGTGATGCATGTGAAAAAGTTCGAATCGCTGATGTATTTATAGTGCGGCCTCAAGTCATCATTTTTTATGCAATTGCGCCAACTTTTTTCATGAGGGTCGACCATGTAAGAATGCAACTATACACCAAATATTTTAATTCTAAACCTAATACTTTTGAGAATAGCTCTCATGGCGTAAAAGTGATGCATGTGAAAAAGTTCGAATCGCTGATGTATTTATAGTGCGGCCTCAAGTCATCATTTTTTATGCAGTTGCGCCAACTTTTTTCATGAGGGTCGACCATGTAAGAATGCATCCACACACCAAATATTTTTATTCTGAAACTTTTACTTTTGAGAATAGCTCTCATGGCGTAAAAGTCATGCATGTGAAAAAGTTCGAATCGCTGATGTATTTATAGTGCGGCCTCAAGTCATCATTTTTGAAGCAATTGCGCCAACTTTTTCAATGACGGTCGACCATGTAAGAATGCATCCACACACCAAATATTTTTATTCTGAAACTTACACTTTTGAGAATAGCTCTCATGGCGTAAAAGTCATGCATGTGAAAAAGTTCGAATCGCTGATGTATTTATAGTGCGGCCTCAAGTCATCATTTTTTATGCAATTGCGCCAACTTTTTTCATGAGGGTCGACCATATAAGAATGCAACTATACACCAAATATTTTAATTCTAAAACTAATACTTTTGAGAATAGCTCTCAAGGCGTAAAAGTCATGCATGTGAAAAAGTTCGAATCGCTGATGTATTTATAGTGCGGCCTCAAGTCATCATTTTTGATGCAATTGCGCCAACTTTTTTCATGAGGGTCGACCATGTAAGAATGCATCCACACACCAAATATTTTTATTCTGAAACTTATACTTTTGAGAATAGCTCTCATGGCGTAAAAGTCATGCATGTGAAAAAGTTCGAATCGCTGATGTATTTATAGTGCGGCCTCAAGTCATCATTTTTTATGCAATTGCGCCAACTGTTTTCACGAGGGTCGACCATGTCAGAATGCAACTATACACCAAACATTTTTATTCTGAAACTAATACTTTTGAGAATAGCTCTCATGGCGTAAAAGTCATGCATGTGAAAAAGTTCGAATCGCTGATGTATTTATAGTGCGGTCTCAAGTCATCATTTTTGATGCAAATGCGCCAATATGTTTCATGAGGGTCGACCATGTAAGAATGCATCCATACACCAAATATTTTTATTCTGAAACTAATACTTTTGAGAATAGCTCTCATGGCGTAAAAGTCATGCATGTGAAAAAGTTCGAATCGCTGATGTATTTATAGTGCGACCTCATGTCATGATTTCTGATGCAAATGCGCCAATATTTTTCACGAGGGTCGACCATGTAAGAATGCATCCACACACCAAATATTTTTATTCTGAAACTAATATGTTTGAGAATAGCTCTCATGGCGTAAAAGTCATGCATGTGAAAAAGTTCGAATCGCTGATGTATTTATAGTGCGGCCTCAAGTCATCATTTTTTATACAATTGCGGCAACTTTTTTTCATGAGGGTCGACCATGTAAGAATGCATCCATACACCAAATATTTTTATTCTGAAACTAATACTTTTGAGAATAGCTCTCATGGCGTAAAAGTCATGCATGTGAAAAAGTTCGAATCGCTGATGTATTTATAGTGCGGCCTCAAGTCATCATTTTTGAAGCAATTGCGCCAACTGTTTTCATGAGGGTCGACCATGTAAGAATACATCCACACACCAAATATTTTTATTCTGAAACTAACACTTTTGAGAATAGCTCTCATGGCGTAAAAGTCATGCATGTGAAAAAGTTCGAATCGCTGATGTATTTATAGTGCGGCCTCAAGTCATCATTTTTGAAGCAATTGCGCCAACTTTTTTCATGAGGGTCGACCATGTAAGAATACATCCACACACCAAATATTTCTATTCTGAAACTTACACTTTTGAGAACAGCTCTGATGGCGTAAAAGTCATGCATGTGAAAAAGTTCGAATCGCTGATGTATTTATAGTGCGGCCTCAAGTCATCATTTTTTATGCAATTGCGCCAACTTTTTTCATGAGGGTCGACCATGTAAGAATGCATCCACACACCAAATATTTTTATTCTGAAACTTATACTTTTGAGAATAGCTCTCATGGCGTAAAAGTCATGCATGTGAAAAGTTCGAATCGCTGATGTATTTATAGTGCGGCCTCAAGTCATCATTTTTGATGCAATTGCGCCAACTGTTTTCACGAGGGTCGACCATGTAAGAATGCAACTATACACCAAACATTTTTATTCTGAAACTAATACTTTTGAGAATAGCTCTCATGGCGTAAAAGTCATGCATGTGAAAAAGTTCGAATCGCTGATGTATTTATAGTGCAGGCTCAAATCATCATTTTTTGAAGCAATTACGCCAAATTTTTTTCATGAGGGTCGACCATGTAAGAATGCATCCACACACCAAATATTTGTATTCTGAAACTTATACTTTTGAGAATAGCTCTCATGGCGTAAAAGTCATGCATGTGAAAAAGTTCGAATCGCTGATGTATTTATAGTGCGGCCTCAAGTCATCATTTTTTATGCAAATGCGCCAATATTTTTCATGAGGGTCGACCATGTAAGAATGCATCCACACACCAAATATTTTTATTCTGAAACTTACACTTTTGAGAATAGCTCTCATCGCGTAAAAGTCATGCATGTGAAAAAGTTCGAATCGCTGATGTATTTATAGTGCGGCCTCAAGTCATCATTTTTGATGCAATTGCGCCAACTTTTTTCATGAGGGTCGACCATCTAAGAATGCAACTATATACCAAATATTTCTATTCTAAAACTAATACTTTTGAGAATAGCTCTCATTGCGTAAAAGTCATGCATGTGAAAAAGTTCGAATCGCTGATGTATTTATAGTGCGGCCTCAAGTCATCATTTTTTATGCAATTGCGCCAACTTTTTTCATGAGGGTCGACCATGTAAGAATGCATCCACACACCAAATATTTTTATTCTGAAACTTATACTTTTGAGAATAGCTCTCATGGCGTAAAAGTCATGCATGTGAAAAGTT
Organism: Haliotis rufescens; assembly: GCF_023055435.1. Taxonomy (NCBI): domain Eukaryota; kingdom Metazoa; phylum Mollusca; class Gastropoda; order Lepetellida; family Haliotidae; genus Haliotis; species Haliotis rufescens. Next base: position 27,088,700 of record NW_025964112.1, read on the forward strand.
CGAATCGCTGATGTATTTATAGTGCGGCCTCAAGTCATCATTTTTGATGCAATTGCGCCAACTGTTTTCACGAGGGTCGACCATGTAAGAATGCAACTATACACCAAACATTTTTATTCTGAAACTAATACTTTTGAGAATAGCTCTCATGGCGTAAAAGTCATGCATGTGAAAAAGTTCGAATCGCTGATGTATTTATAGTGCAGGCTCAAATCATCATTTTTTGAAGCAATTACGCCAAATTTTTTTCATGAGGGTCGACCATGTAAGAATGCATCCACACACCAAATATTTGTATTCTGAAACTTATACTTTTGAGAATAGCTCTCATGGCGTAAAAGTCATGCATGTGAAAAAGTTCGAATCGCTGATGTATTTATAGTGCGGCCTCAAGTCATCATTTTTTATGCAAATGCGCCAATATTTTTCATGAGGGTCGACCATGTAAGAATGCATCCACACACCAAATATTTTTATTCTGAAACTTACACTTTTGAGAATAGCTCTCATCGCGTAAAAGTCATGCATGTGAAAAAGTTCGAATCGCTGATGTATTTATAGTGCGGCCTCAAGTCATCATTTTTGATGCAATTGCGCCAACTTTTTTCATGAGGGTCGACCATCTAAGAATGCAACTATATACCAAATATTTTTATTCTAAAACTAATACTTTTGAGAATAGCTCTCATTGCGTAAAAGTCATGCATGTGAAAAAGTTCGAATCGCTGATGTATTTATAGTGCGGCCTCAAGTCATCATTTTTTATGCAATTGCGCCAACTTTTTTCATGAGGGTCGACCATGTAAGAATGCATCCACACACCAAATATTTTTATTCTGAAACTTATACTTTTGTGAATAGCTCTCATGGCGTAAAAGTCATGCATGTGAAAAAGTTCGAATCGCTGATGTATTTATAGTGCGGCCTCAAGTCATCATTTTTTATGCAATTGCGCCAACTGTTTTCACAAGGGTCGACCATGTAAGAATGCAACTATACACCAAATATTTTTATTCTAAAACTAATACTTTTGAGAATAGCTCTCATGGCGTAAAAGTCATGCATGTGAAAAAGTTCGAATCGCTGATGTATTTATAGTGCGGCCTCAAGTCATCATTTTTTATGCAATTGCGCCAACTTTTTTCATGAGGGTCGACCATGTAAGAATGCAACTATACACCAAATATTTTTATTCTAAAACTAATACTTTTGAGAATAGCTCTCATGGCGTAAAAGTCATGCATGTGAAAAAGTTCGAATCGCTGATGTATTTATAGTGCGGCCTCAAGTCATCATTTTTTATGCAATTGCGCCAACTTTTTTCATGAGGGTCGACCATGTAAGAATGCAACTATACACCAAATATTTTTATTCTAAAACTAATACTTTTGAGAATAGCTCTCATGGCGTAAAAGTGATGCATGTGAAAAAGTTCGAATCGCTGATGTATTTATAGTGCGGCCTCAAGTCATCATTTTTGAAGCAATTGCGCCAACTTTTTTCATGAGGGTCGACCATGTAAGAATGCATCCACACACCAAATATTTTTATTCTGAAACTTACAATTTTGAGAATAGCTCTCATCGCGTAAAAGTGATCCATGTGAAAAAGTTCGAATCGCTGATGTATTTATAGTGCGGCCTCAAGTCATCATTTTTTATGCAATTGCGCCAACTTTTTTCATGAGGGTCTACCATGTAAGAATGCAACTATACACCAAATATTTTTATTCTAAAACTAATACTTTTGAGAATAGCTCTCATTGCGTAAAAGTCATGCATGTGAAAAAGTTCGAATCGCTGATGTATTTATAGTGCGGCCTCAAGTCATCATTTTTGAAGCAATTGCGCCAACTTTTTTCATGAGGGTCGACCATGTAAGAATGCATCCACACACCAAATATTTTTATTCTGAAACTTACACTTTTGAGAATAGCTCTCATCGCGTAAAAGTGATGCATGTGAAAAAGTTCGAATCGCTGATGTATTTATAGTGCGGCCTCAAGTCATCATTTTTTATGCAATTGCGCCAACTTTTTTCATGAGGGTCGACCATGTAAGAATGCAACTTTACACCAAATATTTTTATTCTAAAACTAATACTTTTGAGAATAGCTCTCATTGCGTAAAAGTGATGCATGTGAAAAAGTTCGAATCGCTGATGTATTTATAGTGCGGCCTCAAGTCATCATTTTTGATGCAATTGCGCCAACTTTTTTCATGAGGGTCGACCATGTAAGAATGCAACTATACACCAAATATTTTTATTCTAAAACTAATACTTTTGAGAATAGCTCTCATGGCGTAAAAGTGATGCATGTGAAAAAGTTCGAATCGCTGATGTATTTATAGTGCGGCCTCAAGTCATCATTTTTGAAGCAATTGCGCCATTTCTTTCATGAGGGTCGACCAAGTAAGAATGCATCCACACACCAAATATTTTTATTCTGAAACTAACACTTTTGAGAATAGCTCTCATGGCGTAAAAGTCATGCATGTGAAAAAGTTCGAATCGCTGATGTATTTATAGTGCGGCCTCAAGTCATCATTTTTGATGCAATTGCGCCAACTTTTTCAATGACGGTCGACCATGTAAGAATGCATCCACACACCAAATATTTTTATTCTGAAACTTACACTTTTGAGAATAGCTCTCATCGCGTAAAAGTGACGCATGTGAAAAAGTTCGAATCGCTGATGTATTTATAGTGCGACCTCAAGTCATCATTTTTGATGCAATTGCGCCAACTGTTTTCACGAGGGTCGACCATGTCAGAATGCAACTATACACCAAACATTTTTATTCTGAAACTAATACTTTTGAGAATAGCTCTCATGGCGTAAAAGTCATGCATGTGAAAAAGTTCGAATCGCTGATGTATTTATAGTGCGGCCTCAAGTCATCATTTTTTATGCAATTGCGCCAACTTTTTTCATGAGGGTCGACCATGTAAGAATGCATCCACACACCAAATATTTTTATTCTGAAACTTACACTTTTGAGAATAGCTCTCATCGCGTAAAAGTGATGCATGTGAAAAAGTTCGAATCGCTGATGTATTTATAGTGCGGCCTCAAGTCATCATTTTTTATGCAATTGCGCCAACTTTTTTCATGAGGGTCGACCATGTAAGAATGCAACTTTACACCAAATATTTTTATTCTAAAACTAATACTTTTGAGAATAGCTCTCATTGCGTAAAAGTGATGCATGTGAAAAAGTTCGAATCGCTGATGTATTTAAAGTGCGGCCTCAAGTCATCATTTTTGATGCAATTGCGCCAACTTTTTTCATGAGGGTCGACCATGTAAGAATGCAACTATACACCAAATATTTTTATTCTAAAACTAATACTTTTGAGAATAGCTCTCATTGCGTAAAAGTGATGCATGTGAAAAAGTTCGAATCGCTGATGTATTTATAGTGCGGCCTCAAGTCATCATTTTTTATACAATTGCGCCAACTTTTTCAATGACGGTCGACCATGTAAGAATGCATCCACACACCAAATATTTTTATTCTGAAACTTACACTTTTGAGAATAGCTCTCATCGCGTAAAAGTGACGCATGTGAAAAAGTTCGAATCGCTGATGTATTTATAGTGCGACCTCAAGTCATCATTTTTTATGCAATTGCGCCAACTCTTTTCATGAGGGTCGACCATGTAAGAATGCAACTATACACCAAATATTTTAATTCTAAAACTAATACTTTTGAGAATAGCTCTCATGGCGTAAAAGTCATGCATGTGAAAAAGTTCGAATCGCTGATGTATTTATAGTGCGGCCTCAAGTCATCATTTTTGAAGCAATTGCGCCAACTTTTTTCATGAGGGTCGACCATGTAAGAATGCATCCACACACCAAATATTTTTATTCTGAAACTTATACTTTTGAGAATAGCTCTCATGGCGTAAAAGTCATGCATGTGAAAAAGTTCGAATCGCTGATGTATTTATAGTGCGGCCTCAAGTCATCATTTTTGATGCAATTGCGCCAACTGTTTTCACGAGGGTCGACCATGTCAGAATGCAACTATACACCAAACATTTTTATTCTGAAACTAATACTTTTGAGAATAGCTCTCATGGCGTAAAAGTCATGCATGTGAAAAAGTTCGAATCGCTGATGTATTTATAGTGCGACCTCATGTCATGATTTCTTATGCAAATGCGCCAATATTATTCACGAGGGTCGACCATGTAAGAATGCATCCACACACCAAATATTTTTATTCTGAAACTAATATGTTTGAGAATAGCTCTCATGGCGTAAAAGTCATGCATGTGAAAAAGTTCGAATCGCTGATGTATTTATAGTGCGGCCTCAAGTCATCATTTTTTATACAATTGCGCCAACTGTTTTCATGAGGGTAGACCATGTAAGAATACATCCACACACCAAATATTTTTATTCTGAAACTTATACTTTTGAGAATAGCTCTCATGGCGTAAATGTCATGCATGTGAAAAAGTTCGAATCGCTGATGTATTTATAGTGCGACCTCAAGTCATCATTTTTGAAGCAATTGCGCCAACTGTTTTCATGAGGGTCGACCATGTAAGAATGCATCCACACACCAAATATTTTTATTCTGAAACTTACACTTTTGAGAATAGCTCTCATCGCGTAAAAGTGATGCATGTGAAAAAGTTCGAATCGCTGATGTATTTATAGTGCGGCCTCAAGTCATCATTTTTTATGCAATTGCGCCAACTTTTTTCATGAGGGTCGACCATGTAAGAATGCAACTTTACACCAAATATTTTTATTCTAAAACTAATACTTTTGAGAATAGCTCTCATTGCGTAAAAGTGATGCATGTGAAAAAGTTCGAATCGCTGATGTATTTATAGTGCGGCCTCAAGTCATCATTTTTGAAGCAATTGCGCCAACTTTTTTCATGAGGGTCGACCATGTAAGAATGCAACTATACACCAAATATTTTTATTCTAAAACTAATACTTTTGAGAATAGCTCTCATTGCGTAAAAGTGATGCATGTGAAAAAGTTCGAATCGCTGATGTATTTATAGTGCGGCCTCAAGTCATCATTTTTGAAGCAATTACGCCATTTCTTTCATGAGGGTCGACCAAGTAAGAATGCATCCACACACCAAATATTTTTATTCTGAAACTAACACTTTTGAGAATAGCTCTCATCGCGTAAAAGTCATGCATGTGAAAAAGTTTGAATCGCTGATGTATTTATAGTGCGGCCTCAAGTCATCATTTTTTATGCAATTGCGCCAACTTTTTTCATGAGGGTCGACCATGTAAGAATGCATCCACACACCAAATATTTTTATTCTGAAACTTATACTTTTGAGAATAGCTCTCATGGCGTAAAAGTCATGCATGTGAAAAAGTTCGAATCGCTGATGTATTTATAGTGCGGCCTCAAGTCATCATTTTTTATGCAATTGCGGCAACTTTTTCAATGACGGTCGACCATGTAAGAATGCATCCACACACCAAATATTTTTATTCTGAAACTTACACTTTTGAGAATAGCTCTCATGGCGTAAAAGTGACGCATGTGAAAAAGTTCGAATCGCTGATGTATTTATAGTGCGACCTCAAGTCATCATTTTTGATGCAAATGCGCCAACTCTTTTCATGAGGGTCGACCATGTAAAAATGCAACTATACACCAAATATTTTAATTCTAAAACTAATACTTTTGAGAATAGCTCTCATGGCGTAAAAGTCATGCATGTGAAAAAGTTCGAATCGCTGATGTATTTATAGTGCGGCCTCAAGTCATCATTTTTGAAGCAATTGCGCCAACTTTTTTCATGAGGGTCGACCATGTAAGAATGCATCCACACACCAAATATTTTTATTCTGAAACTTATACTTTTGAGAATAGCTCTCATGGCGTAAAAGTCATGCATGTGAAAAAGTTCGAATCGCTGATGTATTTATAGTGCGGCCTCAAGTCATCATTTTTGATGCAATTGCGCCAACTGTTTTCACGAGGGTCGACCATGTCAGAATGCAACTATACACCAAACATTTTTATTCTGAAACTAATACTTTTGAGAATAGCTCTCATGGCGTAAAAGTCATGCATGTGAAAAAGTTCGAATCGCTGATGTATTTATAGTGCGACCTCATGTCATGATTTCTTATGCAAATGCGCCAATATTATTCACGAGGGTCGACCATGTAAGAATGCATCCACACACCAAATATTTTTATTCTGAAACTAATATGTTTGAGAATAGCTCTCATGGCGTAAAAGTCATGCATGTGAAAAAGTTCGAATCGCTGATGTATTTATAGTGCGGCCTCAAGTCATCATTTTTTATACAATTGCGCCAACTGTTTTCATGAGGGTAGACCATGTAAGAATACATCCACACACCAAATATTTTTATTCTGAAACTTATACTTTTGAGAATAGCTCTCATGGCGTAAATGTCATGCATGTGAAAAAGTTCGAATCGCTGATGTATTTATAGTGCGACCTCAAGTCATCATTTTTGAAGCAATTGCGCCAACTGTTTTCATGAGGGTCGACCATGTAAGAATACATCCACACACCAAATATTTTTATACTGAAACTTATACTTTTGAGAATAGCTCTCATGGCGTAAAAGTAATGCATGTGAAAAAGTTCGAATCGCTGATGTATTTATAGTGCGGCCTCAAGTCATCATTTTTTATGCAATTGCGCCAACTTTTTCCATGAGGGTCGACCATGTAAGAATGCATCCACACACCAAATATTTTTATTCTGAAACTAACACTTTTGAGAATAGCTCTCATGGCGTAAAAGTGATGCATGTGAAATAGTTCGAATCGCTGATGTATTTATAGTGCGGCCTCAAGTCATCATTTTTTATGCAATTGCGCCAACTTTTTTCATGAGGGTCGACCATGTAAGAATGCAACTATACACCAAATATTTTTATTCTAAACCTAATACTTTTGAGAATAGCTCTCATGGCGTAAAAGTCATGCATGTGAAAAAGTTCGAATCGCTGATGTATTTATAGTGCGACCTCATGTCATGATTTCTTATGCAAATGCGCCAATATTATTCACGAGGGTCGACCATGTAAGAATGCATCCACACACCAAATATTTTTATTCTGAAACTAACACTTTTGAGAATAGCTCTCATGGCGTAAAAGTCATGCATGTGAAAAAGTTCGAATCGCTGATGTATTTATAGTGCGGCCTCAAGTCATCATTTTTGAAGCAATTGCGCCATTTCTTTCATGAGGGTCGACCAAGTAAGAATGCATCCACACACCAAATATTTTTATTCTGAAACTAACACTTTTGAGAATAGCTCTCATCGCGTAAAAGTCATGCATGTGAAAAAGTTTGAATCGCTGATGTATTTATAGTGCGGCCTCAAGTCATCATTTTTTATGCAATTGCGCCAACTTTTTTCATGAGGGTCGACCATGTAAGAATGCATCCACACACCAAATATTTTTATTCTGAAACTTATACTTTTGAGAATAGCTCTCATGGCGTAAAAGTCATGCATGTGAAAAAGTTCGAATCGCTGATGTATTTATAGTGCGGCCTCAAGTCATCATTTTTTATGCAATTGCGCCAACTTTTTCAATGACGGTCGACCATGTAAGAATGCATCCACACACCAAATATTTTTATTCTGAAACTTACACTTTTGAGAATAGCTCTCATCGCGTAAAAGTGACGCATGTGAAAAAGTTCGAATCGCTGATGTATTTATAGTGCGACCTCAAGTCATCATTTTTTATGCAATTGCGCCAACTCTTTTCATGAGGGTCGACCATGTAAGAATGCAACTATACACCAAATATTTTAATTCTAAAACTAATACTTTTGAGAATAGCTCTCATGGCGTAAAAGTCATGCATGTGAAAAAGTTCGAATCGCTGATGTATTTATAGTGCGGCCTCAAGTCATCATTTTTGAAGCAATTGCGCCAACTTTTTTCATGAGGGTCGACCATGTAAGAATGCACCCACACACCAAATATTTTTATTCTGAAACTTATACTTTTGAGAATAGCTCTCATGGCGTAAAAGTCATGCATGTGAAAAAGTTCGAATCGCTGATGTATTTATAGTGCGGCCTCAAGTCATCATTTTTGATGCAATTGCGCCAACTGTTTTCACGAGGGTCGACCATGTCAGAATGCAACTATACACCAAACATTTTTATTCTGAAACTAATACTTTTGAGAATAGCTCTCATGGCGTAAAAGTCATGCATGTGAAAAAGTTCGAATCGCTGATGTATTTATAGTGCGACCTCATGTCATGATTTCTTATGCAAATGCGCCAATATTATTCACGAGGGTCGACCATGTAAGAATGCATCCACACACCAAATATTTTTATTCTGAAACTAATATGTTTGAGAATAGCTCTCATGGCGTAAAAGTCATGCATGTGAAAAAGTTCGAATCGCTGATGTATTTATAGTGCGGCCTCAAGTCATCATTTTTTATACAATTGCGCCAACTGTTTTCATGAGGGTAGACCATGTAAGAATACATCCACACACCAAATATTTTTATTCTGAAACTTATACTTTTGAGAATAGCTCTCATGGCGTAAATGTCATGCATGTGAAAAAGTTCGAATCGCTGATGTATTTATAGTGCGACCTCAAGTCATCATTTTTGAAGCAATTGCGCCAACTTTTTTCATGAGGGTCGACCATGTAAGAATACATCCACACACCAAATATTTTTATTCTGAAACTTATACTTTTGAGAATAGCTCTCATGGCGTAAAAGTCATGCATGTGAAAAAGTTTGAATCGCTGATGTATTTATAGTGCGGCCTCAAGTCATCATTTTTTATGCAATTGCGCCAACTTTTTTCATGAGGGTCGACCATGTAAGAATGCATCCACACACCAAATATTTTTATTCTGAAACTTATACTTTTGAGAATAGCTCTCATGGCGTAAAAGTCATGCATGTGAAAAAGTTCGAATCGCTGATGTATTTATAGTGCGGCCTCAAGTCATCATTTTTTATGCAATTGCGCCAACTTTTTCAATGACGGTCGACCATGTAAGAATGCATCCACACACCAAATATTTTTATTCTGAAACTTATACTTTTGAGAATAGCTCTCATGGCGTAAAAGTGACGCATGTGAAAAAGTTCGAATCGCTGATGTATTTATAGTGCGACCTCAAGTCATCATTTTTTATGCAATTGCGCCAACTCTTTTCATGAGGGTCGACCATGTCAGAATGCAACTATACACCAAACATTTTTATTCTGAAACTAATACTTTTGAGAATAGCTCTCATGGCGTAAAAGTCTTGCATGTGAAAAAGTTCGAATCGCTGATGTATTTATAGTGCGACCTCATGTCATGATTTCTTATGCAAATGCGCCAATATTATTCACGAGGGTCGACCATGTAAGAATGCATCCACACACCAAATATTTTTATTCTGAAACTAATATGTTTGAGAATAGCTCTCATGGCGTAAAAGTCATGCATGTGAAAAAGTTCGAATCGCTGATGTATTTATAGTGCGGCCTCAAGTCATCATTTTTTATACAATTGCGCCAACTGTTTTCATGAGGGTAGACCATGTAAGAATACATCCACACACCAAATATTTTTATTCTGAAACTTATACTTTTGAGAATAGCTCTCATGGCGTAAATGTCATGCATGTGAAAAAGTTCGAATCGCTGATGTATTTATAGTGCGACCTCAAGTCATCATTTTTGAAGCAATTGCGCCAACTGTTTTCATGAGGGTCGACCATGTAAGAATACATCCACACACCAAATATTTTTATTCTGAAACTTATACTTTTGAGAATAGCTCTCATGGCGTAAATGTCATGCATGTGAAAAAGTTCGAATCGCTGATGTATTTATAGTGCGACCTCAAGTCATCATTTTTGAAGCAATTGCGCCAACTGTTTTCATGAGGGTCGACCATGTAAGAATACATCCACACACCAAATATTTTTATACTGAAACTTATACTTTTGAGAATAGCTCTCATGGCGTAAAAGTAATGCATGTGAAAAAGTTCGAATCGCTGATGTATTTATAGTGCGGCCTCAAGTCATCATTTTTAATGCAATTGCGCCAACTTTTTCCATGAGGGTCGACCATGTAAGAATGCATCCACACACCAAATATTTTTATTCTGAAACTAACACTTTTGAGAATAGCTCTCATGGCGTAAAAGTGATGCATGTGAAAAAGTTCGAATCGCTGATGTATTTATAGTGCGGCCTCAAGTCATCATTTTTTATGCAATTGCGCCAACTTTTTTCATGAGGGTCGACCATGTAAGAATGCAACTATACACCAAATATTTTAATTCTAAACCTAATACTTTTGAGAATAGCTCTCATGGCGTAAAAGTCATGCATGTGAAAAAGTTCGAATCGCTGATGTATTTATAGTGCGGCCTCAAGTCATCATTTTTGAAGCAGTTGCGCCAACTTTTTTCATGAGGGTCGACCATGTAAGAATGCATCCACACACCAAATATTTTTATTCTGAAACTTTTAATTTTGAGAATAGCTCTCATGGCGTAAAAGTCATGCATGTGAAAAAGTTCGAATCGCTGATGTATTTATAGTGCGGCCTCAAGTCATCATTTTTGAAGCAATTGCGCCAACTTTTTCAATGACGGTCGACCATGTAAGAATGCATCCACACACCAAATATTTTTATTCTGAAACTTACACTTTTGAGAATAGCTCTCATGGCGTAAAAGTCATGCATGTGAAAAAGTTCGAATCGCTGATGTATTTATAGTGCGGCCTCAAGTCATCATTTTTTATGCAATTGCGCCAACTTTTTTCATGAGGGTCGACCATGTAAGAATGCAACTATACACCAAATATTTTAATTCTAAAACTAATACTTTTGAGAATAGCTCTCAAGGCGTAAAAGTCATGCATGTGAAAAAGTTCGAATCGCTGATGTATTTATAGTGCGGCCTCAAGTCATCATTTTTGATGCAATTGCGCGAACTTTTTTCATGAGGGTCGACCATGTAAGAATGCATCCACACACCAAATATTTTTATTCTGAAACTTATACTTTTGAGAATAGCTCTCATGGCGTAAAAGTCATGCATGTGAAAAAGTTCGAATCGCTGATGTATTTATAGTGCGGCCTCAAGTCATCATTTTTTATGCAATTGCGCCAACTTTTTTCATGAGGGTCGACCATGTAAGAATGCAACTATACACCAAATATTTTAATTCTAAACCTAATACTTTTGAGAATAGCTCTCATGGCGTAAAAGTCATGCATGTGAAAAAGTTCGAATCGCTGATGTATTTATAGTGCGGCCTCAAGTCATCATTTTTGAAGCAGTTGCGCCAACTTTTTTCATGAGGGTCGACCATGTAAGAATGCATCCACACACCAAATATTTTTATTCTGAAACTTTTAATTTTGAGAATAGCTCTCATGGCGTAAAAGTCATGCATGTGAAAAAGTTCGAATCGCTGATGTATTTATAGTGCGGCCTCAAGTCATCATTTTTGAAGCAATTGCGCCAACTTTTTCAATGACGGTCGACCATGTAAGAATGCATCCACACACCAAATATTTTTATTCTGAAACTTACACTTTTCAGAATAGCTCTCATGGCGTAAAAGTCATGCATGTGAAAAAGTTCGAATCGCTGATGTATTTATAGTGCGGCCTCAAGTCATCATTTTTTATGCAATTGCGCCAACTTTTTTCATGAGGGTCGACCATGTAAGAATGCAACTATACACCAAATATTTTAATTCTAAAACTAATACTTTTGAGAATAGCTCTCAAGGCGTAAAAGTCATGCATGTGAAAAAGTTCGAATCGCTGATGTATTTATAGTGCGGCCTCAAGTCATCATTTTTTATGCAATTGCGCCAACTTTTTTCATGAGGGTCGACCATGTAAGAATGCATCCACACACCAAATATTTTTATTCTGAAACTTATACTTTTGAGAATAGCTCTCATGGCGTAAAAGTCATGCATGTGAAAAAGTTCGAATCGCTGATGTATTTATAGTGCGGCCTCAAGTCATCATTTTTGAAGCAATTGCGCCAACTGTTTTCACGAGGGTCGACCATGTCAGAATGCAACTATACACCAAACATTTTTATTCTGAAACTAATACTTTTGAGAATAGCTCTCATGGCGTAAAAGTCACGCATGTGAAAAAGTTCGAATCGCTGATGTATTTATAGTGCGGTCTCAAGTCATCATTTTTGATGCAAATGCGCCAATATGTTTCATGAGGGTCGACCATGTAAGAATGCATCCATACACCAAATATTTTTATTCTGAAACTAATACTTTTGAGAATAGCTTTCATTGCCTAAAAGTCATGCATGTGAAAAAGTTCGAATCGCTGATGTATTTATAGTGCGACCTCATGTCATGATTTCTTATGCAAATGCGCCAATATTTTTCACGAGGGTCGACCATGTAAGAATGCATCCACACACCAAATATTTTTATTCTGAAACTTATACTTTTGAGAATAGCTCTCATCGCGTAAAAGTCATGCATGTGAAAAAGTTCGAATCGCTGATGTATTTATAGTGCGGCCTCAAGTCATCATTTTTTATACAATTGCGGCAACTTTTTTTCATGAGGGTCGACCATGTAAGAATGCATCCACACACCAAATATTTTTATTCTGAAACTTATACTTTTGAGAATAGCTCTCATGGCGTAAAAGTCATGCATGTGAAAAAGTTCGAATCGCTGATGTATTTATAGTGCGGCCTCAAGTCATCATTTTTTATGCAATTGCGCCAACTTTTTCAATGACGGTCGACCATGTAAGAATGCATCCACACACCAAATATTTTTATTCTGAAACTTATACTTTTGAGAATAGCTCTCATGGCGTAAAAGTGACGCATGTGAAAAAGTTCGAATCGCTGATGTATTTATAGTGCGACCTCAAGTCATCATTTTTTATGCAATTGCGCCAACTCTTTTCATGAGGGTCGACCATGTCAGAATGCAACTATACACCAAACATTTTTATTCTGAAACTAATACTTTTGAGAATAGCTCTCATGGCGTAAAAGTCTTGCATGTGAAAAAGTTCGAATCGCTGATGTATTTATAGTGCGACCTCATGTCATGATTTCTTATGCAAATGCGCCAATATTATTCACGAGGGTCGACCATGTAAGAATGCATCCACACACCAAATATTTTTATTCTGAAACTAATATGTTTGAGAATAGCTCTCATGGCGTAAAAGTCATGCATGTGAAAAAGTTCGAATCGCTGATGTATTTATAGTGCGGCCTCAAGTCATCATTTTTTATACAATTGCGCCAACTGTTTTCATGAGGGTAGACCATGTAAGAATACATCCACACACCAAATATTTTTATTCTGAAACTTATACTTTTGAGAATAGCTCTCATGGCGTAAATGTCATGCATGTGAAAAAGTTCGAATCGCTGATGTATTTATAGTGCGACCTCAAGTCATCATTTTTGAAGCAATTGCGCCAACTGTTTTCATGAGGGTCGACCATGTAAGAATACATCCACACACCAAATATTTTTATTCTGAAACTTATACTTTTGAGAATAGCTCTCATGGCGTAAATGTCATGCATGTGAAAAAGTTCGAATCGCTGATGTATTTATAGTGCGACCTCAAGTCATCATTTTTGAAGCAATTGCGCCAACTGTTTTCATGAGGGTCGACCATGTAAGAATACATCCACACACCAAATATTTTTATACTGAAACTTATACTTTTGAGAATAGCTCTCATGGCGTAAAAGTAATGCATGTGAAAAAGTTCGAATCGCTGATGTATTTATAGTGCGGCCTCAAGTCATCATTTTTAATGCAATTGCGCCAACTTTTTCCATGAGGGTCGACCATGTAAGAATGCATCCACACACCAAATATTTTTATTCTGAAACTAACACTTTTGAGAATAGCTCTCATGGCGTAAAAGTGATGCATGTGAAAAAGTTCGAATCGCTGATGTATTTATAGTGCGGCCTCAAGTCATCATTTTTTATGCAATTGCGCCAACTTTTTTCATGAGGGTCGACCATGTAAGAATGCAACTATACACCAAATATTTTAATTCTAAACCTAATACTTTTGAGAATAGCTCTCATGGCGTAAAAGTCATGCATGTGAAAAAGTTCGAATCGCTGATGTATTTATAGTGCGGCCTCAAGTCATCATTTTTGAAGCAGTTGCGCCAACTTTTTTCATGAGGGTCGACCATGTAAGAATGCATCCACACACCAAATATTTTTATTCTGAAACTTTTAATTTTGAGAATAGCTCTCATGGCGTAAAAGTCATGCATGTGAAAAAGTTCGAATCGCTGATGTATTTATAGTGCGGCCTCAAGTCATCATTTTTGAAGCAATTGCGCCAACTTTTTCAATGACGGTCGACCATGTAAGAATGCATCCACACACCAAATATTTTTATTCTGAAACTTACACTTTTGAGAATAGCTCTCATGGCGTAAAAGTCATGCATGTGAAAAAGTTCGAATCGCTGATGTATTTATAGTGCGGCCTCAAGTCATCATTTTTTATGCAATTGCGCCAACTTTTTTCATGAGGGTCGACCATGTAAGAATGCAACTATACACCAAATATTTTAATTCTAAAACTAATACTTTTGAGAATAGCTCTCAAGGCGTAAAAGTCATGCATGTGAAAAAGTTCGAATCGCTGATGTATTTATAGTGCGGCCTCAAGTCATCATTTTTGATGCAATTGCGCGAACTTTTTTCATGAGGGTCGACCATGTAAGAATGCATCCACACACCAAATATTTTTATTCTGAAACTTATACTTTTGAGAATAGCTCTCATGGCGTAAAAGTCATGCATGTGAAAAAGTTCGAATCGCTGATGTATTTATAGTGCGGCCTCAAGTCATCATTTTTTATGCAATTGCGCCAACTTTTTTCATGAGGGTCGACCATGTAAGAATGCAACTATACACCAAATATTTTAATTCTAAACCTAATACTTTTGAGAATAGCTCTCATGGCGTAAAAGTCATGCATGTGAAAAAGTTCGAATCGCTGATGTATTTATAGTGCGGCCTCAAGTCATCATTTTTGAAGCAGTTGCGCCAACTTTTTTCATGAGGGTCGACCATGTAAGAATGCATCCACACACCAAATATTTTTATTCTGAAACTTTTAATTTTGAGAATAGCTCTCATGGCGTAAAAGTCATGCATGTGAAAAAGTTCGAATCGCTGATGTATTTATAGTGCGGCCTCAAGTCATCATTTTTGAAGCAATTGCGCCAACTTTTTCAATGACGGTCGACCATGTAAGAATGCATCCACACACCAAATATTTTTATTCTGAAACTTACACTTTTCAGAATAGCTCTCATGGCGTAAAAGTCATGCATGTGAAAAAGTTCGAATCGCTGATGTATTTATAGTGCGGCCTCAAGTCATCATTTTTTATGCAATTGCGCCAACTTTTTTCATGAGGGTCGACCATGTAAGAATGCAACTATACACCAAATATTTTAATTCTAAAACTAATACTTTTGAGAATAGCTCTCAAGGCGTAAAAGTCATGCATGTGAAAAAGTTCGAATCGCTGATGTATTTATAGTGCGGCCTCAAGTCATCATTTTTTATGCAATTGCGCCAACTTTTTTCATGAGGGTCGACCATGTAAGAATGCATCCACACACCAAATATTTTTATTCTGAAACTTATACTTTTGAGAATAGCTCTCATGGCGTAAAAGTCATGCATGTGAAAAAGTTCGAATCGCTGATGTATTTATAGTGCGGCCTCAAGTCATCATTTTTGAAGCAATTGCGCCAACTGTTTTCACGAGGGTCGACCATGTCAGAATGCAACTATACACCAAACATTTTTATTCTGAAACTAATACTTTTGAGAATAGCTCTCATGGCGTAAAAGTCACGCATGTGAAAAAGTTCGAATCGCTGATGTATTTATAGTGCGGTCTCAAGTCATCATTTTTGATGCAAATGCGCCAATATGTTTCATGAGGGTCGACCATGTAAGAATGCATCCATACACCAAATATTTTTATTCTGAAACTAATACTTTTGAGAATAGCTTTCATTGCCTAAAAGTCATGCATGTGAAAAAGTTCGAATCGCTGATGTATTTATAGTGCGACCTCATGTCATGATTTCTTATGCAAATGCGCCAATATTTTTCACGAGGGTCGACCATGTAAGAATGCATCCACACACCAAATATTTTTATTCTGAAACTTATACTTTTGAGAATAGCTCTCATCGCGTAAAAGTCATGCATGTGAAAAAGTTCGAATCGCTGATGTATTTATAGTGCGGCCTCAAGTCATCATTTTTTATACAATTGCGGCAACTTTTTTTCATGAGGGTCGACCATGTAAGAATGCATCCATACACCAAATATTTTTATTCTGAAACTAATACTTTTGAGAATAGCTCTCATGGCGTAAAAGTCATGCATGTGAAAAAGTTCGAATCGCTGATGTATTTATAGTGCGGCCTCAAGTCATCATTTTTGAAGCAATTGCGCCAACTGTTTTCATGAGGGTCGACCATGTAAGAATACATCCACACACCAAATATTTTTATTCTGAAACTAACACTTTTGAGAATAGCTCTCATGGCGTAAAAGTCATGCATGTGAAAAAGTTCGAATCGCTGATGTATTTATAGTGCGACCTCAAGTCATCATTTTTTATGCAATTGCGCCAACTGTTTTCACGAGTGTCGACCATGTAAGAATGCAACTATACACCAAACATTTTTATTCTGAAACTAATACTTTTGAGAATAGCTCTCATGGCGTAAAAGTCATGCATGTGAAAAAGTTCGAATCGCTGATGTATTTATAGTGCGGCCTCAAGTCATCATTTTTGAAGCAATTGCGCCAACTGTTTTCATGAGGGTCGACCATGTAAGAATGCATCCACACACCAAATATTTTTATTCTGAAACTTACACTTTTGAGAATAGCTCTCATGGCGTAAAAGTCATGCATGTGAAAAAGTTCGAATCGCTGATGTATTTATAGTGCGGCCTCAAGTCATCATTTTTTATGCAATTGCGCCAACTTTTTTCATGAGGGTCGACCATGTAAGAATGCATCCACACACCAAATATTTTTATTCTGAAACTTATACTTTTGAGAATAGCTCTCATGGCGTAAAAGTCATGCATGTGAAAAGTTCGAATCGCTGATGTATTTATAGTGCGGCCTCAAGTCATCATTTTTGATGCAATTGCGCCAACTGTTTTCACGAGGATCGACCATGTAAGAATGCAACTATACACCAAACATTTTTATTCTGAAACTAATACTTTTAAGAATAGCTCTCATTGCGTAAAAGTCATGCATGTGAAAAAGTTCGAATCGCTGATGTATTTATAGTGCGACCTCATGTCATGATTTTTTATGCAAATGCGCCAATATTTTTCACGAATGTCGACCATGTAAGAATGCATCCACACACCAAATATTTTTATTCTGAAACTAATATGTTTGAGAATAGCTCTCATGGCGTAAAAGTCATGCATGTGAAAAAGTTCGAATCGCTGATGTATTTATAGTGCGGCCTCAAGTCATCATTTTTGAAGCAATTGCGCCAACTTTTTTCATGAGGGTCGACCATGTAAGAATGCATCCATACACCAAATATTTTTATTCTGAAACTAATACTTTTGAGAATAGCTTTCATTGCGTAAAAGTCATGCATGTGAAAAAGTTCGAATCGCTGATGTATTTATAGTGCGACCTCATGTCATGATTTCTTATGCAAATGCGCCAATATTTTTCACGAGGGTCGACCATGTAAGAATGCATCCACACACCAAATATTTTTATTCTGAAACTAATATGTTTGAGAATAGCTCTCATGGCGTAAAAGTCATGCATGTGAAAAAGTTCGAATCGCTGATGTATTTATAGTGCGGCCTCAAGTCATCATTTTTTATACAATTGCGGCAACTTTTTTTCATGAGGGTCGACCATGTAAGAATGCATCCATACACCAAATATTTTTATTCTGAAACTAATACTTTTGAGAATAGCTCTCATGGCGTAAAAGTCATGCATGTGAAAAAGTTCGAATCGCTGATGTATTTATAGTGCGGCCTCAAGTCATCATTTTTGAAGCAATTGCGCCAACTGTTTTCATGAGGGTCGACCATGTAAGAATACATCCACACACCAAATATTTTTATTCTGAAACTAACACTTTTGAGAATAGCTCTCATGGCGTAAAAGTCATGCATGTGAAAAAGTTCGAATCGCTGATGTATTTATAGTGCGGCCTCAAGTCATCATTTTTTATGCAATTGCGCCAACTTTTTTCATGAGGGTCGACCATGTAAGAATGCATCCACACACCAAATATTTCTATTCTGAAACTTACACTTTTGAGAACAGCTCTGATGGCGTAAAAGTCATGCATGTGAAAAAGTTCGAATCGCTGATGTATTTATAGTGCGGCCTCAAGTCATCATTTTTTATGCAATTGCGCCAACTTTTTTCATGAGGGTCGACCATGTAAGAATGCATCCACACACCAAATATTTTTATTCTGAAACTTATACTTTTGAGAATAGCTCTCATGGCGTAAAAGTCATGCATGTGAAAAGTTCGAATCGCTGATGTATTTATAGTGCGGCCTCAAGTCATCATTTTTGATGCAATTGCGCCAACTGTTTTCACGAGGGTCGACCATGTAAGAATGCAACTATACACCAAACATTTTTATTCTGAAACTAATACTTTTGAGAATAGCTCTCATGGCGTAAAAGTCATGCATGTGAAAAAGTTCGAATCGCTGATGTATTTATAGTGCGGCCTCAAGTCATCATTTTTGAAGCAATTGCGCCAACTGTTTTCATGAGGGTCGACCATGTAAGAATGCATCCACACACCAAATATTTTTATTCTGAAACTTACACTTTTGAGAATAGCTCTCATGGCGTAAAAGTCATGCATGTGAAAAAGTTCGAATCGCTGATGTATTTATAGTGCGGCCTCAAGTCATCATTTTTTATGCAATTGCGCCAACTTTTTTCATGAGGGTCGACCATGTAAGAATGCATCCACACACCAAATATTTTTATTCTGAAACTTATACTTTTGAGAATAGCTCTCATGGCGTAAAAGTCATGCATGTGAAAAGTTCGAATCGCTGATGTATTTATAGTGCGGCCTCAAGTCATCATTTTTGATGCAATTGCGCCAACTGTTTTCACGAGGATCGACCATGTAAGAATGCAACTATACACCAAACATTTTTATTCTGAAACTAATACTTTTAAGAATAGCTCTCATTGCGTAAAAGTCATGCATGTGAAAAAGTTCGAATCGCTGATGTATTTATAGTGCGACCTCATGTCATGATTTTTTATGCAAATGCGCCAATATTTTTCACGAATGTCGACCATGTAAGAATGCATCCACACACCAAATATTTTTATTCTGAAACTAATATGTTTGAGAATAGCTCTCATGGCGTAAAAGTCATGCATGTGAAAAAGTTCGAATCGCTGATGTATTTATAGTGCGGCCTCAAGTCATCATTTTTGAAGCAATTGCGCCAACTTTTTTCATGAGGGTCGACCATGTAAGAATGCATCCACACACCAAATATTTATATTCTGAAACTTATACTTTTGAGAATAGCTCTCATGGCGTAAAAGTCATGCATGTGAAAAAGTTCGAATCGCTGATGTATTTATAGTGCGGCCTCAAGTCATCATTTTTGAAGCAATTGCGCCAACTTTTTTCATGAGGGTCGACCATGTAAGAATGCATCCACACACCAAATATTTTTATTCTGAAACTTATACTTTTGAGAATAGCTCTCATGGCGTAAAAGTCATGCATGTGAAAAGTTCGAATCGCTGATGTATTTATAGTGCGGCCTCAAGTCATCATTTTTTATGCAATTGCGCCAACTGTTTTCACGAGGGTCGACCATGTAAGAATGCAACTATACACCAAACATTTTTATTCTGAAACTAATACTTTTGAGAATAGCTCTCATGGCGTAAAAGTCATGCATGTGAAAAAGTTCGAATCGCTGATGTATTTATAGTGCGGCCTCAAGTCATCATTTTTGATGCAAATGCGCCAATATGTTTCAAGAAGGTCGACCATGTAAGAATGCATCCATACACCAAATATTTTTATTCTGAAACTAATACTTTTGAGAATAGCTCTCATTGCGTAAAAGTCATGCATGTGAAAAAGTTCGAATCGCTGATGTATTTATAGTGCGACCTCATGTCATCATTTTTTATGCAAATGCGCCAATATTTTTCACGAATGTCGACCATGTAAGAATGCATCCACACACCAAATATTTTTATTCTGAAACTAATATGTTTGAGAATAGCTCTCATGGCGTAAAAGTCATGCATGTGAAAAAGTTCGAATCGCTGATGTATTTATAGTGCGGCCTCAAGTCATCATTTTTGAAGCAATTGCGCCAACTTTTTTCATGAGGGTCGACCATGTAAGAATGCATCCACACACCAAATATTTATATTCTGAAACTTATACTTTTGAGAATAGCTCTCATGGCGTAAAAGTCATGCATGTGAAAAAGTTCGAATCGCTGATGTATTTATAGTGCGGCCTCAAGTCATCATTTTTTATGCAATTGCGCCAACTTTTTTCATGAGGGTCGACCATGTAAGAATGCATCCACACACCAAATATTTTTATTCTGAAACTAATATGTTTGAGAATAGCTCTCATGGCGTAAAAGTCATGCATGTGAAAAGTTCGAATCGCTGATGTATTTATAGTGCGGCCTCAAGTCATCATTTTTGATGCAATTGCGCCAACTGTTTTCACGAGGGTCGACCATGTAAGAATGCAACTATACACCAAACATTTTTATTCTGAAACTAATACTTTTGAGAATAGCTCTCATGGCGTAAAAGTCATGCATGTGAAAAGTTCGAATCGCTGATGTATTTATAGTGCGGCCTCAAGTCATCATTTTTGATGCAATTGCGCCAACTGTTTTCACGAGGATCGACCATGTAAGAATGCAACTATACACCAAACATTTTTATTCTGAAACTAATACTTTTAAGAATAGCTCTCATTGCGTAAAAGTCATGCATGTGAAAAAGTTCGAATCGCTGATGTATTTATAGTGCGACCTCATGTCATGATTTTTTATGCAAATGCGCCAATATTTTTCACGAATGTCGACCATGTAAGAATGCATCCACACACCAAATATTTTTATTCTGAAACTAATATGTTTGAGAATAGCTCTCATGGCGTAAAAGTCATGCATGTGAAAAAGTTCGAATCGCTGATGTATTTATAGTGCGGCCTCAAGTCATCATTTTTGAAGCAATTGCGCCAACTTTTTTCATGAGGGTCGACCATGTAAGAATGCATCCACACACCAAATATTTATATTCTGAAACTTATACTTTTGAGAATAGCTCTCATGGCGTAAAAGTCATGCATGTGAAAAAGTTCGAATCGCTGATGTATTTATAGTGCGGCCTCAAGTCATCATTTTTGAAGCAATTGCGCCAACTTTTTTCATGAGGGTCGACCATGTAAGAATGCATCCACACACCAAATATTTTTATTCTGAAACTTATACTTTTGAGAATAGCTCTCATGGCGTAAAAGTCATGCATGTGAAAAGTTCGAATCGCTGATGTATTTATAGTGCGGCCTCAAGTCATCATTTTTTATGCAATTGCGCCAACTGTTTTCACGAGGGTCGACCATGTAAGAATGCAACTATACACCAAACATTTTTATTCTGAAACTAATACTTTTGAGAATAGCTCTCATGGCGTAAAAGTCATGCATGTGAAAAAGTTCGAATCGCTGATGTATTTATAGTGCGGCCTCAAGTCATCATTTTTGATGCAAATGCGCCAATATGTTTCAAGAAGGTCGACCATGTAAGAATGCATCCATACACCAAATATTTTTATTCTGAAACTAATACTTTTGAGAATAGCTCTCATTGCGTAAAAGTCATGCATGTGAAAAAGTTCGAATCGCTGATGTATTTATAGTGCGACCTCATGTCATCATTTTTTATGCAAATGCGCCAATATTTTTCACGAATGTCGACCATGTAAGAATGCATCCACACACCAAATATTTTTATTCTGAAAGTAATATGTTTGAGAATAGCTCTCATGGCGTAAAAGTCATGCATGTGAAAAAGTTCGAATCGCTGATGTATTTATAGTGCGGCCTCAAGTCATCATTTTTGAAGCAATTGCGCCAACTTTTTTCATGAGGGTCGACCATGTAAGAATGCATCCACACACCAAATATTTATATTCTGAAACTTATACTTTTGAGAATAGCTCTCATGGCGTAAAAGTCATGCATGTGAAAAAGTTCGAATCGCTGATGTATTTATAGTGCGGCCTCAAGTCATCATTTTTTATGCAATTGCGCCAACTTTTTTCATGAGGGTCGACCATGTAAGAATGCATCCACACACTAAATATTTTTATTCTGAAACTAATATGTTTGAGAATAGCTCTCATGGCGTAAAAGTCATGCATGTGAAAAGTTCGAATCGCTGATGTATTTATAGTGCGGCCTCAAGTCATCATTTTTGATGCAATTGCGCCAACTGTTTTCACGAGGGTCGACCATGTAAGAATGCAACTATACACCAAACATTTTTATTCTGAAACTAATACTTTTGAGAATAGCTCTCATTGCGTAAAAGTCATGCATGTGAAAAAGTTCGAATCGCTGATGTATTTATAGTGCGACCTCATGTCATGATTTTTTATGCAAATGCGCCAATATTTTTCACGAATGTCGACCATGTAAGAATGCATCCACACACCAAATATTTTTATTCTGAAACTAATATGTTTGAGAAGAAGCTCTCATGGCGTAAAAGTGACGCATGTGAAAAAGTTCGAATCGCTGAAGTATTTATAGTGCGGCCTCAAGTCATCATTTTTGAAGCAATTGCGCCAACTTTTTTCATGAGGGTCGACCATGTAAGAATGCATCCACACACCAAATATTTATATTCTGAAACTTATACTTTTGAGAATAGCTCTCATGGCGTAAAAGTCATGCATGTGAAAAAGTTCGAATCGCTGATGTATTTATAGTGCGGCCTCAAGTCATCATTTTTGAAGCAATTGCGCCAACTTTTACAATGACGGTCGACCATGTAAGAATGCATCCACACACCAAATATTTTTATTCTGAAACTAATACTTTTGAGAATAGCTCTCATTGCGTAAAAGTCATGCATGTGAAAAAGTTCGAATCGCTGATGTATTTATAGTGCGGCCTCAAGTCATCATTTTTTATACAATTGCGGCAACTTTTTTTCATGAGGGTCGACCATGTAAGAATGCATCCATACACCAAATATTTTTATTCTGAAACTAATACTTTTGAGAATAGCTCTCATGGCGTAAAAGTCATGCATGTGAAAAAGTTCGAATCGCTGATGTATTTATAGTGCGGCCTCAAGTCATCATTTTTTATGCAATTGCGCCAACTTTTTTCATGAGGGTCGACCATGTAAGAATGCATCCACACACCAAATATTTTTATTCTGAAACTTATACTTTTGAGAATAGCTCTCATGGCGTAAAAGTCATGCATGTGAAAAGTTCGAATCGCTGATGTATTTATAGTGCGGCCTCAAGTCATCATTTTTTATGCAATTGCGCCAACTGTTTTCACGAGGGTCGACCATGTAAGAATGCAACTATACACCAAACATTTTTATTCTGAAACTAATACTTTTGAGAATAGCTCTCATGGCGTAAAAGTCATGCATGTGAAAAAGTTCGAATCGCTGATGTATTTATAGTGCGGCCTCAAGTCATCATTTTTGATGCAAATGCGCCAATATGTTTCAAGAGGGTCGACCATGTAAGAATGCATCCATACACCAAATATTTTTATTCTGAAACTAATACTTTTGAGAATAGCTCTCATTGCGTAAAAGTCATGCATGTGAAAAAGTTCGAATCGCTGATGTATTTATAGTGCGACCTCAAGTCATGATTTTTTATGCAAATGCGCCAATATTTTTCACGAATGTCGACCATGTAAGAATGCATCCACACACCAAATATTTTTATTCTGAAACTAATATGTTTGAGAATAGCTCTCATGGCGTAAAAGTCATGCATGTGAAAAAGTTCGAATCGCTGATGTATTTATAGTGCGGCCTCAAGTCATCATTTTTGAAGCAATTGCGCCAACTTTTTTCATGAGGGTCGACCATGTAAGAATGCATCCACACACCAAATATTTATATTCTGAAACTTATACTTTTGAGAATAGCTCTCATGGCGTAAAAGTGATGCATGTGAAAAAGTTCGAATCGCTGATGTATTTATAGTGCGGCCTCAAGTCATCATTTTTTATCCAATTGCGCCAACTTTTACAATGACGGTCGACCATGTAAGAATGCATCCACACACCAAATATTTTTATTCTGAAACTAATACTTTTGAGAATAGCTCTCATTGCGTAAAAGTCATGCATGTGAAAAAGTTCGAATCGCTGATGTATTTATAGTGCGGCCTCAAGTCATCATTTTTTATACAATTGCGGCAACTTTTTTTCATGAGGGTCGACCATGTAAGAATACATCCACACACCAAATATTTTTATTCTGAAACTTATACTTTTGAGAATAGCTCTCTTGGCGTAAAAGTCATGCATGTGAAAAAGTTCGAATCGCTGATGTATTTATAGTGCGGCCTCAAGTCATCATTTTTTATACAATTGCGCCAACTGTTTTCATGAGGGTCGACCATGTAAGAATACATCCACACACCAAATATTTTTATTCTGAAACTTATACTTTTGAGAATAGCTCTCATGGCGTAAAAGTCATGCATGTGAAAAAGTTCGAATCGCTGATGTATTTATAGTGCGACCTCAAGTCATCATTTTTGAAGCAATTGCGCCAACTGTTTTCATGAGGGTCGACCATGTAAGAATACATCCACACACCAAATATTTTTATTCTGAAACTAATACTTTTGAGAATAGCTCTCATGGCGTAAAAGTCATGCATGTGAAAAAGTTCGAATCGCTGATGTATTTATAGTGCGGCCTCAAGTCATCATTTTTGAAGCAATTGCGCCAACTGTTTTCATGAGGGTCGACCATGTAAGAATACATCCACACACCAAATATTTTTATTCTGAAACTTATACTTTTGAGAATAGCTCTCTTGGCGTAAAAGTCATGCATGTGAAAAAGTTCGAATCGCTGATGTATTTATAGTGCGGCCTCAAGTCATCATTTTTTATACAATTGCGCCAACTGTTTTCATGAGGGTCGACCATGTAAGAATACATCCACACACCAAATATTTTTATTCTGAAACTTATACTTTTGAGAATAGCTCTCATGGCGTAAAAGTCATGCATGTGAAAAAGTTCGAATCGCTGATGTATTTATAGTGCGACCTCAAGTCATCATTTTTGAAGCAATTGCGCCAACTGTTTTCATGAGGGTCGACCATGTAAGAATACATCCACACACCAAATATTTTTATTCTGAAACGTATACTTTTGAGAATAGCTCTCATGGCGTAAAAGTCATGCATGTGAAAAAGTTCGAATCGCTGATGTATTTATAGTGCGGCCTCAAGTCATCATTTTTTATGCAATTGCGCCAACTTTTTCCATGACGGTCGACCATGTAAGAATGCATCCACACACCAAATATTTTTATTCTGAAACTAACACTTTTGAGAATAGCTCTCATGGCGTAAAAGTCATGCATGTGAAAAAGTTCGAATCGCTGATGTATTTATAGTGCGGCCTCAAGTCATCATTTTTGAAGCAATTGCGCCAACTTTTTTCATGAGGGTCGACCATGTAAGAATGCAACTATACACCAAATATTTTAATTCTAAAGCTAATACTTTTGAGAATAGCTCTCATGGCGTAAAAGTCATGCATGTGAAAAAGTTCGAATCGCTGATGTATTTATAGTGCGGCCTCAAGTCATCATTTTTGAAGCAATTGCGCCAACTTTTTTCATGAGGGTCGACCATGTAAGAATACATCCACACACCAAATATTTTTATTCTGAAACTTTTACTTTTGAGAATAGCTCTCATTGCGTAAAAGTCATGCATGTGAAAAAGTTCGAATCGCTGATGTATTTATAGTGCGACCTCATGTCATGATTTTTTATGCAAATGCGCCAATATTTTTCACGAATGTCGACCATGTAAGAATGCATCCACACACCAAATATTTTTATTCTGAAACTAATATGTTTGAGAATAGCTCTCATGGCGTAAAAGTGACGCATGTGAAAAAGTTCGAATCGCTGATGTATTTATAGTGCGGCCTCAAGTCATCATTTTTGAAGCAATTGCGCCAACTTTTTTCATGAGGGTCGACCATGTAAGAATGCATCCACACACCAAATATTTATATTCTGAAACTTATACTTTTGAGAATAGCTCTCATGGCGTAAAAGTCATGCATGTGAAAAAGTTCGAATCGCTGATGTATTTATAGTGCGGCCTCAAGTCATCATTTTTGAAGCAATTGCGCCAACTTTTACAATGACGGTCGACCATGTAAGAATGCATCCACACACCAAATATTTTTATTCTGAAACTAATACTTTTGAGAATAGCTCTCATTGCGTAAAAGTCATGCATGTGAAAAAGTTCGAATCGCTGATGTATTTATAGTGCGGCCTCAAGTCATCATTTTTTATACAATTGCGGCAACTTTTTTTCATGAGGGTCGACCATGTAAGAATGCATCCATACACCAAATATTTTTATTCTGAAACTAATACTTTTTAGAATAGCTCTCATGGCGTAAAAGTCATGCATGTGAAAAAGTTCGAATCGCTGATGTATTTATAGTGCGGCCTCAAGTCATCATTTTTTATGCAATTGCGCCAACTTTTTTCATGAGGGTCGACCATGTAAGAATGCATCCACACACCAAATATTTTTATTCTGAAACTTATACTTTTGAGAATAGCTCTCATGGCGTAAAAGTCATGCATGTGAAAAGTTCGAATCGCTGATGTATTTATAGTGCGGCCTCAAGTCATCATTTTTTATGCAATTGCGCCAACTTTTTTCATGAGGGTCGACCATGTAAGAATGCATCCACACACCAAATATTTTTATTCTGAAACTAATATGTTTGAGAATAGCTCTCATGGCGTAAAAGTCATGCATGTGAAAAGTTCGAATCGCTGATGTATTTATAGTGCGGCCTCAAGTCATCATTTTTTATGCAATTGCGCCAACTGTTTTCACGAGGGTCGACCATGTAAGAATGCAACTATACACCAAACATTTTTATTCTGAAACTAATACTTTTGAGAATAGCTCTCATTGCGTAAAAGTCATGCATGTGAAAAAGTTCGAATCGCTGATGTATTTATAGTGCGACCTCATGTCATGATTTTTTATGCAAATGCGCCAATATTTTTCACGAATGTCGACCATGTAAGAATGCATCCACACACCAAATATTTTTATTCTGAAACTAATATGTTTGAGAATAGCTCTCATGGCGTAAAAGTGACGCATGTGAAAAAGTTCGAATCGCTGATGTATTTATAGTGCGGCCTCAAGTCATCATTTTTGAAGCAATTGCGCCAACTTTTTTCATGAGGGTAGACCATGTAAGAATGCATCCACACACCAAATATTTATATTCTGAAACTTATACTTTTGAGAATAGCTCTCATGGCGTAAAAGTCATGCATGTGAAAAAGTTCGAATCGCTGATGTATTTATAGTGCGGCCTCAAGTCATCATTTTTGAAGCAATTGCGCCAACTTTTACAATGACGGTCGACCATGTAAGAATGCATCCACACACCAAATATTTTTATTCTGAAACTAATACTTTTGAGAATAGCTCTCATTGCGTAAAAGTCATGCATGTGAAAAAGTTCGAATCGCTGATGTATTTATAGTGCGGCCTCAAGTCATCATTTTTTATACAATTGCGGCAACTTTTTTTCATGAGGGTCGACCATGTAAGAATGCATCCATACACCAAATATTTTTATTCTGAAACTAATACTTTTGAGAATAGCTCTCATGGCGTAAAAGTCATGCATGTGAAAAAGTTCGAATCGCTGATGTATTTATAGTGCGGCCTCAAGTCATCATTTTTTATGCAATTGCGCCAACTTTTTTCATGAGGGTCGACCATGTAAGAATGCATCCACACACCAAATATTTTTATTCTGAAACTTATACTTTTGAGAATAGCTCTCATGGCGTAAAAGTCATGCATGTGAAAAGTTCGAATCGCTGATGTATTTATAGTGCGGCCTCAAGTCATCATTTTTTATGCAATTGCGCCAACTGTTTTCACGAGGGTCGACCATGTAAGAATGCAACTATACACCAAACATTTTTATTCTGAAACTAATACTTTTGAGAATAGCTCTCATGGCGTAAAAGTCATGCATGTGAAAAAGTTCGAATCGCTGATGTATTTATAGTGCGGCCTCAAGTCATCATTTTTGATGCAAATGCGCCAATATGTTTCAAGAGGGTCGACCATGTAAGAATGCATCCATACACCAAATATTTTTATTCTGAAACTAATACTTTTGAGAATAGCTCTCATTGCGTAAAAGTCATGCATGTGAAAAAGTTCGAATCGCTGATGTATTTATAGTGCGACCTCAAGTCATGATTTTTTATGCAAATGCGCCAATATTTTTCACGAATGTCGACCATGTAAGAATGCATCCACACACCAAATATTTTTATTCTGAAACTAATATGTTTGAGAATAGCTCTCATGGCGTAAAAGTCATGCATGTGAAAAAGTTCGAATCGCTGATGTATTTATAGTGCGGCCTCAAGTCATCATTTTTGAAGCAATTGCGCCAACTTTTTTCATGAGGGTCGACCATGTAAGAATGCATCCACACACCAAATATTTATATTCTGAAACTTATACTTTTGAGAATAGCTCTCATGGCGTAAAAGTGATGCATGTGAAAAAGTTCGAATCGCTGATGTATTTATAGTGCGGCCTCAAGTCATCATTTTTTATCCAATTGCGCCAACTTTTACAATGACGGTCGACCATGTAAGAATGCATCCACACACCAAATATTTTTATTCTGAAACTAATACTTTTGAGAATAGCTCTCATTGCGTAAAAGTCATGCATGTGAAAAAGTTCGAATCGCTGATGTATTTATAGTGCGGCCTCAAGTCATGATTTTTTATACAATTGCGGCAACTTTTTTTCATGAGGGTCGACCATGTAAGAATGCATCCATACACCAAATATTTTTATTCTGAAACTAATACTTTTGAGAATAGCTCTCATGGCGTAAAAGTCATGCATGTGAAAAAGTTCGAATCGCTGATGTATTTATAGTGCGGCCTCAAGTCATCATTTTTGAAGCAATTGCGCCAACTGTTTTCATGAGGGTCGACCATGTAAGAATACATCCACACACCAAATATTTTTATTCTGAAACTTATACTTTTGAGAATAGCTCTCTTGGCGTAAAAGTCATGCATGTGAAAAAGTTCGAATCGCTGATGTATTTATAGTGCGGCCTCAAGTCATCATTTTTTATACAATTGCGCCAACTGTTTTCATGAGGGTCGACCATGTAAGAATACATCCACACACCAAATATTTTTATTCTGAAACTTATACTTTTGAGAATAGCTCTCATGGCGTAAAAGTCATGCATGTGAAAAAGTTCGAATCGCTGATGTATTTATAGTGCGACCTCAAGTCATCATTTTTGAAGCAATTGCGCCAACTGTTTTCATGAGGGTCGACCATGTAAGAATACATCCACACACCAAATATTTTTATTCTGAAACTAATACTTTTGAGAATAGCTCTCATGGCGTAAAAGTCATGCATGTGAAAAAGTTCGAATCGCTGATGTATTTATAGTGCGGCCTCAAGTCATCATTTTTGAAGCAATTGCGCCAACTGTTTTCATGAGGGTCGACCATGTAAGAATACATCCACACACCAAATATTTTTATTCTGAAACTTATACTTTTGAGAATAGCTCTCTTGGCGTAAAAGTCATGCATGTGAAAAAGTTCGAATCGCTGATGTATTTATAGTGCGGCCTCAAGTCATCATTTTTTATACAATTGCGCCAACTGTTTTCATGAGGGTCGACCATGTAAGAATACATCCACACACCAAATATTTTTATTCTGAAACTTATACTTTTGAGAATAGCTCTCATGGCGTAAAAGTCATGCATGTGAAAAAGTTCGAATCGCTGATGTATTTATAGTGCGACCTCAAGTCATCATTTTTGAAGCAATTGCGCCAACTGTTTTCATGAGGGTCGACCATGTAAGAATACATCCACACACCAAATATTTTTATTCTGAAACGTATACTTTTGAGAATAGCTCTCATTGCGTAAAAGTCATGCATGTGAAAAAGTTCGAATCGCTGATGTATTTATAGTGCGGCCTCAAGTCATCATTTTTTATGCAATTGCGCCAACTTTTTCCATGACGGTCGACCATGTAAGAATGCATCCACACACCAAATATTTTTATTCTGAAACTAACACTTTTGAGAATAGCTCTCATGGCGTAAAAGTCATGCATGTGAAAAAGTTCGAATCGCTGATGTATTTATAGTGCGGCCTCAAGTCATCATTTTTGAAGCAATTGCGCCAACTTTTTTCATGAGGGTCGACCATGTAAGAATGCAACTATACACCAAATATTTTAATTCTAAAGCTAATACTTTTGAGAATAGCTCTCATGGCGTAAAAGTCATGCATGTGAAAAAGTTCGAATCGCTGATGTATTTATAGTGCGGCCTCAAGTCATCATTTTTGAAGCAATTGCGCCAACTTTTTTCATGAGGGTCGACCATGTAAGAATACATCCACACACCAAATATTTTTATTCTGAAACTTTTACTTTTGAGAATAGCTCTCATTGCGTAAAAGTCATGCATGTGCAAAAGTTCGAATCGCTGATGTATTTATAGTGCGGCCTCAAGTCATCATTTTTTATGCAATTGCGCCAACTTTTTCAATGACGGTCGACCATGTAAGAATGCATCCACACACCAAATATTTTTATTCTGAAACTTACACTTTTGAGAATAGCTCTCATGGCGTAAAAGTCATGCATGTGAAAAAGTTCGAATCGCTGATGTATTTATAGTGCGGCCTCAAGTCATCATTTTTGATGCAATTGCGCCAACTGTTTTCACGAGGGTCGACCATGTCAGAATGCAACTATACACCAAACATTTTTATTCTGAAACTAATACTTCTGAGAATAGCTCTCATGGCGTAAAAGTCATGCATGTGAAAAAGTTCGAATCGCTGATGTATTTATAGTGCGACCTCATGTCATGATTTCTTATGCAAATGCGCCAATATTTTTCACGAGGGTCGACCATGTAAGAATGCATCCACACACCAAATATTTTTATTCTGAAACTAATATGTTTGAGAATAGCTCTCATGGCGTAAAAGTCATGCATGTGAAAAAGTTCGAATCGCTGATGTATTTATAGTGCGGCCTCAAGTCATGATTTTTTATACAATTGCGGCAACTTTTTTTCATGAGGGTCGACCATGTAAGAATGCATCCATACACCAAATATTTTTATTCTGAAACTAATACTTTTGAGAATAGCTCTCATGGCGTAAAAGTCATGCATGTGAAAAAGTTCGAATCGCTGATGTATTTATAGTGCGACCTCAAGTCATCATTTTTGAAGCAATTGCGCCAACTGTTTTCATGAGGGTCGACCATGTAAGAATACATCCACACACCAAATATTTTTATTCTGAAACTAACACTTTTGAGAATAGCTCTCATGGCGTAAAAGTCATGCATGTGAAAAAGTTCGAATCGCTGATGTATTTATAGTGCGGCCTCAAGTCATCATTTTTTATGCAATTGCGCCAACTTTTTCCATGACGGTCGACCATGTAAGAATGCATCCACACACCAAATATTTCTATTCTGAAACTTACACTTTTGAGAACAGCTCTCTCATGGCGTAAAAGTGACGCATGTGAAAAAGTTCGAATCGCTGATGTATTTATAGTGCGGCCTCAAGTCATCATTTTTGATGCAAATGCGCCAATATGTTTCAAGAGGGTCGACCATGTAAGAATGCATCCACACACCAAATATTTTTATTCTGAAACTAATACTTTTGAGAATAGCTCTCATTGCGTAAAAGTCATGCATGTGAAAAAGTTCGAATCGCTGATGTATTTATAGTGCGGCCTCAAGTCATCATTTTTGATGCAAATGCGCCAATATGTTTCAAGAGGGTCGACCATGTAAGAATGCATCCATACACCAAATATTTTTATTCTGAAACTAATACTTTTGAGAATAGCTCTCATTGCGTAAAAGTCATGCATGTGAAAAAGTTCGAATCGCTGATGTATTTATAGTGCGACCTCATGTCATGATTTTTTATGCAAATGCGCCAATATTTTTCACGAATGTCGACCATGTAAGAATGCATCCACACACCAAATATTTTTATTCTGAAAGTAATATGTTTGAGAATAGCTCTCATGGCGTAAAAGTCATGCATGTGAAAAAGTTCGAATCGCTGATGTATTTATAGTGCGGCCTCAAGTCATCATTTTTGATGCAAATGCGCCAATATGTTTCAAGAGGGTCGACCATGTAAGAATGCATCCATACACCAAATATTTTTATTCTGAAACTAATACTTTTGAGAATAGCTCTCATGGCGTAAAAGTCATGCATGTGAAAAAGTTCGAATCGCTGATGTATTTATAGTGCGACCTCATGTCATGATTTTTTATGCAAATGCGCCAATATTTTTCACGAATGTCGACCATGTAAGAATGCATCCACACACCAAATATTTTTATTCTGAAAGTAATACTTTTGAGAATAGCTCTCATGGCGTAAAAGTCATGCATGTGAAAAAGTTCGAATCGCTGATGTATTTATAGTGCGGCCTCAAGTCATCATTTTTGAAGCAATTGCGCCAACTTTTTTCATGAGGGTCGACCATGTAAGAATGCATCCACACACCAAATATTTTTATTCTGAAACTTATACTTTTGAGAATAGCTCTCATGGCGTAAAAGTCATGCATGTGAAAAGTTCGAATCGCTGATGTATTTATAGTGCGGCCTCAAGTCATCATTTTTTATGCAATTGCGCCAACTGTTTTCCTGAGGGTCGACCATGTAAGAATGCAACTATACACCAAATATTTTTATTCTGAAACTAATACATTTGAGAATAGCTCTCATGGCGTAAAAGTCATGCATGTGAAAAAGTTCGAATCGC
This sequence comes from Haliotis rufescens, assembly GCF_023055435.1. NCBI lineage: Eukaryota > Metazoa > Mollusca > Gastropoda > Lepetellida > Haliotidae > Haliotis > Haliotis rufescens. The sequence goes on from NW_025964112.1 coordinate 27,122,000, forward strand.
TGATGTATTTATAGTGCGGCCTCAAGTCATCATTTTTGATGCAAATGCGCCAATATGTTTCAAGAGGGTCGACCATGTAAGAATGCATCCATACACCAAATATTTTTATTCTGAAACTAATACTTTTGAGAATAGCTCTCATTGCGTAAAAGTCATGCATGTGAAAAAGTTCGAATCGCTGATGTATTTATAGTGCGGCCTCAAGTCATCATTTTTTATGCAAATGCGCCAATATTTTTCACGAATGTCGACCATGTAAGAATGCATCCACACACCAAATATTTTTATTCTGAAACTAATATGTTTGAGAATAGCTCTCATGGCGTAAAAGTCATGCATGTGAAAAAGTTCGAATCGCTGATGTATTTATAGTGCGGCCTCAAGTCATCATTTTTGAAGCAATTGCGCCAACTGTTTTCATGAGGGTCGACCATGTAAGAATGCATCCACACACCAAATATTTTTATTCTGAAACTTATACTTTTGAGAATAGCTCTCATGGCGTAAAAGTCATGCATGTGAAAAAGTTCGAATCGCTGATGTATTTATAGTGCGGCCTCAAGTCATCATTTTTTATGCAATTGCGCCAACTTTTTCAATGACGGTCGACCATGTAAGAATGCATCCACACACCAAATATTTTTATTCTGAAACTAATACTTTTGAGAATAGCTCTCATGGCGTAAAAGTCATGCATGTGAAAAAGTTCGAATCGCTGATGTATTTATAGTGCGGCCTCAAGTCATGATTTTTTATACAATTGCGGCAACTTTTTTTCATGAGGGTCGACCATGTAAGAATGCATCCATACACCAAATATTTTTATTCTGAAACTAATACTTTTGAGAATAGCTCTCATGGCGTAAAAGTCATGCATGTGAAAAAGTTCGAATCGCTGATGTATTTATAGTGCGACCTCAAGTCATCATTTTTGAAGCAATTGCGCCAACTGTTTTCATGAGGGTCGACCATGTAAGAATACATCCACACACCAAATATTTTTATTCTGAAACTAACACTTTTGAGAATAGCTCTCATGGCGTAAAAGTCATGCATGTGAAAAAGTTCGAATCGCTGATGTATTTATAGTGCGGCCTCAAGTCATCATTTTTTATGCAATTGCGCCAACTTTTTCCATGACGGTCGACCATGTAAGAATGCATCCACACACCAAATATTTCTATTCTGAAACTTACACTTTTGAGAACAGCTCTCTCATGGCGTAAAAGTCATGCATGTGAAAAAGTTCGAATCGCTGATGTATTTATAGTGCGGCCTCAAGTCATCATTTTTGATGCAAATGCGCCAATATGTTTCAAGAGGGTCGACCATGTAAGAATGCATCCACACACCAAATATTTTTATTCTGAAACTAATACTTTTGAGAATAGCTCTCATTGCGTAAAAGTCATGCATGTGAAAAAGTTCGAATCGCTGATGTATTTATAGTGCGGCCTCAAGTCATCATTTTTGATGCAAATGCGCCAATATGTTTCAAGAGGGTCGACCATGTAAGAATGCATCCATACACCAAATATTTTTATTCTGAAACTAATACTTTTGAGAATAGCTCTCATTGCGTAAAAGTCATGCATGTGAAAAAGTTCGAATCGCTGATGTATTTATAGTGCGACCTCATGTCATGATTTTTTATGCAAATGCGCCAATATTTTTCACGAATGTCGACCATGTAAGAATGCATCCACACACCAAATATTTTTATTCTGAAAGTAATACTTTTGAGAATAGCTCTCATGGCGTAAAAGTCATGCATGTGAAAAAGTTCGAATCGCTGATGTATTTATAGTGCGGCCTCAAGTCATCATTTTTGATGCAAATGCGCCAATATGTTTCAAGAGGGTCGACCATGTAAGAATGCATCCATACACCAAATATTTTTATTCTGAAACTAATACTTTTGAGAATAGCTCTCATGGCGTAAAAGTCATGCATGTGAAAAAGTTCGAATCGCTGATGTATTTATAGTGCGACCTCATGTCATGATTTTTTATGCAAATGCGCCAATATTTTTCACGAATGTCGACCATGTAAGAATGCATCCACACACCAAATATTTTTATTCTGAAAGTAATATGTTTGAGAATAGCTCTCATGGCGTAAAAGTCATGCATGTGAAAAAGTTCGAATCGCTGATGTATTTATAGTGCGGCCTCAAGTCATCATTTTTTATGCAATTGCGCCAACTTTTTTCATGAGGGTCGACCATGTAAGAATGCATCCACACACCAAATATTTTTATTCTGAAACTTATACTTTTGAGAATAGCTCTCATGGCGTAAAAGTCATGCATGTGAAAAGTTCGAATCGCTGATGTATTTATAGTGCGGCCTCAAGTCATCATTTTTGATGCAATTGCGCCAACTGTTTTCCTGAGGGTCGACCATGTAAGAATGCAACTATACACCAAACATTTTTATTCTGAAACTAATACTTTTGAGAATAGCTCTCATGGCGTAAAAGTCATGCATGTGAAAAAGTTCGAATCGCTGATGTATTTATAGTGCGGCCTCAAGTCATCATTTTTGATGCAAATGCGCCAATATGTTTCAAGAGGGTCGACCATGTAAGAATGCATCCATACACCAAATATTTTTATTCTGAAACTAATACTTTTGAGAATAGCTCTCATTGCGTAAAAGTCATGCATGTGAAAAAGTTCGAATCGCTGATGTATTTATAGTGCGGCCTCAAGTCATCATTTTTTATGCAAATGCGCCAATATTTTTCACGAATGTCGACCATGTAAGAATGCATCCACACACCAAATAGTTTTATTCTGAAACTAATATGTTTGAGAATAGCTCTCATGGCGTAAAAGTCATGCATGTGAAAAAGTTCGAATCGCTGATGTATTTATAGTGCGGCCTCAAGTCATCATTTTTGAAGCAATTGCGCCAACTGTTTTCATGAGGGTCGACCATGTAAGAATGCATCCACACACCAAATATTTTTATTCTGAAACTTATACTTTTGAGAATAGCTCTCATGGCGTAAAAGTCATGCATGTGAAAAAGTTCGAATCGCTGATGTATTTATAGTGCGGCCTCAAGTCATCATTTTTTATGCAATTGCGCCAACTTTTTCAATGACGGTCGACCATGTAAGAATGCATCCACACACCAAATATTTTTATTCTGAAACTAATACTTTTGAGAATAGCTCTCATTGCGTAAAAGTCATGCATGTGAAAAAGTTCGAATCGCTGATGTATTTATAGTGCGGCCTCAAGTCATGATTTTTTATACAATTGCGGCAACTTTTTTTCATGAGGGTCGACCATGTAAGAATGCATCCACACACCAAATATTTTTATTCTGAAACTAATACTTTTGAGAATAGCTCTCATGGCGTAAAAGTCATGCATGTGAAAAAGTTCGAATCGCTGATGTATTTATAGTGCGGCCTCAAGTCATCATTTTTGAAGCAATTGCGCCAACTGTTTTCATGAGGGTCGACCATGTAAGAATACATCCACACACCAAATATTTTTATTCTGAAACTTATACTTTTGAGAATAGCTCTCATGGCGTAAAAGTCATGCATGTGAAAAAGTTCGAATCGCTGATGTATTTATAGTGCGGCCTCAAGTCATCATTTTTTATACAATTGCGCCAACTGTTTTCATGAGGGTCGACCATGTAAGAATACATCCACACACCAAATATTTTTATTCTGAAACTTATACTTTTGAGAATAGCTCTCATGGCGTAAAAGTGATGCATGTGAAAAAGTTCGAATCGCTGATGTATTTATAGTGCGGCCTCAAGTCATCATTTTTTATGCAATTGCGCCAACTTTTTTCATGAGGGTCGACCATGTAAGAATGAAACTATACACCAAATATTTTAATTCTAAAGCTAATACTTTTGAGAATAGCTCTCATGGCGTAAAAGTCATGCATGTGAAAAAGTTCGAATCGCTGATGTATTTATAGTGCGGCCTCAAGTCATCATTTTTGAAGCAATTGCGCCAACTTTTTTCATGAGGGTCGACCATGTAAGAATGCATCCACACACCAAATATTTTTATTCTGAAACTTTTACTTTTGAGAATAGCTCTCATGGCGTAAAAGTCATGCATGTGAAAAAGTTCGAATCGCTGATGTATTTATAGTGCGGCCTCAAGTCATCATTTTTTATGCAATTGCGCCAACTTTTTCAATGACGATCGACCATGTAAGAATGCATCCACACACCAAATATTTTTATTCTGAAACTTACACTTTTGAGAATAGCTCTCATGGCGTAAAAGTCATGCATGTGAAAAAGTTCGAATCGCTGATGTATTTATAGTGCGGCCTCAAGTCATCATTTTTTATGCAATTGCGCCAACTTTTTTCATGAGGGTCGACCATGTAAGAATGCAACTATACACCAAATATTTTAATTCTAAAACTAATACTTTTGAGAATAGCTCTCATTGCGTAAAAGTCATGCATGTGAAAAAGTTCGAATCGCTGATGTATTTATAGTGCGGCCTCAAGTCATCATTGTTTATACAATTGCGGCAACTTTTTTCATGAGGGTCGACCATGTAAGAATGCATCCATACACCAAATATTTTTATTCTGAAACTAATACTTTTGAGAATAGCTCTCATGGCGTAAAAGTCATGCATGTGAAAAAGTTCGAATCGCTGATGTATTTATAGTGCGACCTCAAGTCATCATTTTTGAAGCAATTGCGCCAACTGTTTTCATGAGGGTCGACCATGTAAGAATACATCCACACACCAAATATTTTTATTCTGAAACTAACACTTTTGAGAATAGCTCTCATGGCGTAAAAGTCATGCATGTGAAAAAGTTCGAATCGCTGATGTATTTATAGTGCGGCCTCAAGTCATCATTTTTTATGCAATTGCGCCAACTTTTTCCATGACGGTCGACCATGTAAGAATGCATCCACACACCAAATATTTCTATTCTGAAACTTACACTTTTGAGAACAGCTCTCTCATGGCGTAAAAGTCATGCATGTGAAAAAGTTCGAATCGCTGATGTATTTATAGTGCGGCCTCAAGTCATCATTTTTGATGCAAATGCGCCAATATGTTTCAAGAGGGTCGACCATGTAAGAATGCATCCACACACCAAATATTTTTATTCTGAAACTAATACTTTTGAGAATAGCTCTCATTGCGTAAAAGTCATGCATGTGAAAAAGTTCGAATCGCTGATGTATTTATAGTGCGGCCTCAAGTCATCATTTTTGATGCAAATGCGCCAATATGTTTCAAGAGGGTCGACCATGTAAGAATGCATCCATACACCAAATATTTTTATTCTGAAACTAATACTTTTGAGAATAGCTCTCATTGCGTAAAAGTCATGCATGTGAAAAAGTTCGAATCGCTGATGTATTTATAGTGCGACCTCATGTCATGATTTTTTATGCAAATGCGCCAATATTTTTCACGAATGTCGACCATGTAAGAATGCATCCACACACCAAATATTTTTATTCTGAAAGTAATACTTTTGAGAATAGCTCTCATGGCGTAAAAGTCATGCATGTGAAAAAGTTCGAATCGCTGATGTATTTATAGTGCGGCCTCAAGTCATCATTTTTGATGCAAATGCGCCAATATGTTTCAAGAGGGTCGACCATGTAAGAATGCATCCATACACCAAATATTTTTATTCTGAAACTAATACTTTTGAGAATAGCTCTCATGGCGTAAAAGTCATGCATGTGAAAAAGTTCGAATCGCTGATGTATTTATAGTGCGACCTCATGTCATGATTTTTTATGCAAATGCGCCAATATTTTTCACGAATGTCGACCATGTAAGAATGCATCCACACACCAAATATTTTTATTCTGAAAGTAATATGTTTGAGAATAGCTCTCATGGCGTAAAAGTCATGCATGTGAAAAAGTTCGAATCGCTGATGTATTTATAGTGCGGCCTCAAGTCATCATTTTTTATGCAATTGCGCCAACTTTTTTCATGAGGGTCGACCATGTAAGAATGCATCCACACACCAAATATTTTTATTCTGAAACTTATACTTTTGAGAATAGCTCTCATGGCGTAAAAGTCATGCATGTGAAAAGTTCGAATCGCTGATGTATTTATAGTGCGGCCTCAAGTCATCATTTTTGATGCAATTGCGCCAACTGTTTTCCTGAGGGTCGACCATGTAAGAATGCAACTATACACCAAACATTTTTATTCTGAAACTAATACTTTTGAGAATAGCTCTCATGGCGTAAAAGTCATGCATGTGAAAAAGTTCGAATCGCTGATGTATTTATAGTGCGGCCTCAAGTCATCATTTTTGATGCAAATGCGCCAATATGTTTCAAGAGGGTCGACCATGTAAGAATGCATCCATACACCAAATATTTTTATTCTGAAACTAATACTTTTGAGAATAGCTCTCATTGCGTAAAAGTCATGCATGTGAAAAAGTTCGAATCGCTGATGTATTTATAGTGCGGCCTCAAGTCATCATTTTTTATGCAAATGCGCCAATATTTTTCACGAATGTCGACCATGTAAGAATGCATCCACACACCAAATATTTTTATTCTGAAACTAATATGTTTGAGAATAGCTCTCATGGCGTAAAAGTCATGCATGTGAAAAAGTTCGAATCGCTGATGTATTTATAGTGCGGCCTCAAGTCATCATTTTTGAAGCAATTGCGCCAACTGTTTTCATGAGGGTCGACCATGTAAGAATGCATCCACACACCAAATATTTTTATTCTGAAACTTATACTTTTGAGAATAGCTCTCATGGCGTAAAAGTCATGCATGTGAAAAAGTTCGAATCGCTGATGTATTTATAGTGCGGCCTCAAGTCATCATTTTTTATGCAATTGCGCCAACTTTTTCAATGACGGTCGACCATGTAAGAATGCATCCACACACCAAATATTTTTATTCTGAAACTAATACTTTTGAGAATAGCTCTCATTGCGTAAAAGTCATGCATGTGAAAAAGTTCGAATCGCTGATGTATTTATAGTGCGGCCTCAAGTCATGATTTTTTATACAATTGCGGCAACTTTTTTTCATGAGGGTCGACCATGTAAGAATGCATCCATACACCAAATATTTTTATTCTGAAACTAATACTTTTGAGAATAGCTCTCATGGCGTAAAAGTCATGCATGTGAAAAAGTTCGAATCGCTGATGTATTTATAGTGCGGCCTCAAGTCATCATTTTTGAAGCAATTGCGCCAACTGTTTTCATGAGGGTCGACCATGTAAGAATACATCCACACACCAAATATTTTTATTCTGAAACTTATACTTTTGAGAATAGCTCTCATGGCGTAAAAGTCATGCATGTGAAAAAGTTCGAATCGCTGATGTATTTATAGTGCGGCCTCAAGTCATCATTTTTTATACAATTGCGCCAACTGTTTTCATGAGGGTCGACCATGTAAGAATACATCCACACACCAAATATTTTTATTCTGAAACTTATACTTTTGAGAATAGCTCTCATTGCGTAAAAGTCATGCATGTGAAAAAGTTCGAATCGCTGATGTATTTATAGTGCGACCTCAAGTCATCATTTTTGAAGCAATTGCGCCAACTGTTTTCATGAGGGTCGACCATGTAAGAATACATCCACACACCAAATATTTTTATTCTGAAACTTATACTTTTGAGAATAGCTCTCATGGCGTAAAAGTGATGCATGTGAAAAAGTTCGAATCGCTGATGTATTTATAGTGCGGCCTCAAGTCATCATTTTTTATGCAATTGCGCCAACTTTTTTCATGAGGGTCGACCATGTAAGAATGCAACTATACACCAAATATTTTAATTCTAAAGCTAATACTTTTGAGAATAGCTCTCATGGCGTAAAAGTCATGCATGTGAAAAAGTTCGAATCGCTGATGTATTTATAGTGCGGCCTCAAGTCATCATTTTTGAAGCAATTGCGCCAACTTTTTTCATGAGGGTCGACCATGTAAGAATGCATCCACACACCAAATATTTTTATTCTGAAACTTTTACTTTTGAGAATAGCTCTCATGGCGTAAAAGTCATGCATGTGAAAAAGTTCGAATCGCTGATGTATTTATAGTGCGGCCTCAAGTCATCATTTTTTATGCAATTGCGCCAACTTTTTCAATGACGATCGACCATGTAAGAATGCATCCACACACCAAATATTTTTATTCTGAAACTTACACTTTTGAGAATAGCTCTCATGGCGTAAAAGTCATGCATGTGAAAAAGTTCGAATCGCTGATGTATTTATAGTGCGGCCTCAAGTCATCATTTTTTATGCAATTGCGCCAACTTTTTTCATGAGGGTCGACCATGTAAGAATGCAACTATACACCAAATATTTTAATTCTAAAACTAATACTTTTGAGAATAGCTCTCATTGCGTAAAAGTGATGCATGTGAAAAAGTTCGAATCGCTGATGTATTTATAGTGCGGCCTCAAGTCATCATTGTTTATACAATTGCGGCAACTTTTTTCATGAGGGTCGACCATGTAAGAATGCATCCATACACCAAATATTTTTATTCTGAAACTAATACTTTTGAGAATAGCTCTCATGGCGTAAAAGTCATGCATGTGAAAAAGTTCGAATCGCTGATGTATTTATAGTGCGGCCTCAAGTCATCATTTTTGAAGCAATTGCGCCAACTGTTTTCATGAGGGTCGACCATGTAAGAATACATCCACACACCAAATATTTTTATTCTGAAACTAACACTTTTGAGAATAGCTCTCATGGCGTAAAAGTCATGCATGTGAAAAAGTTCGAATCGCTGATGTATTTATAGTGCGACCTCAAGTCATCATTTTTGAAGCAATTGCGCCAACTGTTTTCATGAGGGTCGACCATGTAAGAATACATCCACACACCAAATATTTTTATTCTGAAACTTATACTTTTGAGAATAGCTCTCATGGCGTAAAAGTCATGCATGTGAAAAAGTTCGAATCGCTGATGTATTTATAGTGCGGCCTCAAGTCATCATTTTTTATGCAATTGCGCCAACTTTTTCCATGACGGTCGACCATGTAAGAATGCATCCACACACCAAATATTTTTATTCTGAAACTAACACTTTTGAGAATAGCTCTCATGGCGTAAAAGTCATGCATGTGAAAAAGTTCGAATCGCTGATGTATTTATAGTGCGGCCTCAAGTCATCATTTTTTATGCAATTGCGCCAACTTTTTCAATGACGGTCGACCATGTAAGAATGCATCCACACACCAAATATTTTTATTCTGAAACTTACACTTTTGAGAATAGCTCTCATGGCGTAAAAGTCATGCATGTGAAAAAGTTCGAATCGCTGATGTATTTATAGTGCGGCCTCAAGTCATCATTTTTTATGCAATTGCGCCAACTTTTTTCATGAGGGTCGACCATGTAAGAATGCAACTATACACCAAATATTTTAATTCTAAAACTAATACTTTTGAGAATAGCTCTCATTGCGTAAAAGTCATGCATGTGAAAAAGTTCGAATCGCTGATGTATTTATAGTGCGGCCTCAAGTCATCATTGTTTATACAATTGCGGCAACTTTTTTCATGAGGGTCGACCATGTAAGAATGCATCCATACACCAAATATTTTTATTTTGAAACTAATACTTTTGAGAATAGCTCTCATGGCGTAAAAGTCATGCATGTGAAAAAGTTCGAATCGCTGATGTATTTATAGTGCGGCCTCAAGTCATCATTTTTGAAGCAATTGCGCCAACTGTTTTCATGAGGGTCGACCATGTAAGAATACATCCACACACCAAATATTTTTATTCTGAAACTAACACTTTTGAGAATAGCTCTCATGGCGTAAAAGTCATGCATGTGAAAAAGTTCGAATCGCTGATGTATTTATAGTGCGACCTCAAGTCATCATTTTTGAAGCAATTGCGCCAACTGTTTTCATGAGGGTCGACCATGTAAGAATACATCCACACACCAAATATTTTTATTCTGAAACTTATACTTTTGAGAATAGCTCTCATGGCGTAAAAGTCATGCATGTGAAAAAGTTCGAATCGCTGATGTATTTATAGTGCGGCCTCAAGTCATCATTTTTTATGCAATTGCGCCAACTTTTTCCATGACGGTCGACCATGTAAGAATGCATCCACACACCAAATATTTTTATTCTGAAACTAACACTTTTGAGAATAGCTCTCATGGCGTAAAAGTGATGCATGTGAAAAAGTTCGAATCGCTGATGTATTTATAGTGCGGCCTCAAGTCATCATTTTTTATGCAATTGCGCCAACTTTTTCAATGACGGTCGACCATGTAAGAATGCATCCACACACCAAATATTTTTATTCTGAAACTTTTACTTTTGAGAATAGCTCTCATGGCGTAAAAGTCATGCATGTGAAAAAGTTCGAATCGCTGATGTATTTATAGTGCGGCCTCAAGTCATCATTTTTTATGCAATTGCGCCAACTTTTTCAATGACGGTCGACCATGTAAGAATGCATCCACACACCAAATATTTTTATTCTGAAACTTACACTTTTGAGAATAGCTCTCATTGCGTAAAAGTCATGCATGTGAAAAAGTTCGAATCGCTGATGTATTTATAGTGCGGCCTCAAGTCATCATTGTTTATACAATTGCGGCAACTTTTTTCATGAGGGTCGACCATGTAAGAATGCAACTATACACCAAATATTTTAATTCTAAAACTAATACTTTTGAGAATAGCTCTCATTGCGTAAAAGTCATGCATGTGAAAAAGTTCGAATCGCTGATGTATTTATAGTGCGGCCTCAAGTCATCATTGTTTATACAATTGCGGCAACTTTTTTCATGAGGGTCGACCATGTAAGAATGCATCCATACACCAAATATTTTTATTTTGAAACTAATACTTTTGAGAATAGCTCTCATGGCGTAAAAGTCATGCATGTGAAAAAGTTCGAATCGCTGATGTATTTATAGTGCGGCCTCAAGTCATCATTTTTGAAGCAATTGCGCCAACTGTTTTCATGAGGGTCGACCATGTAAGAATACATCCACACACCAAATATTTTTATTCTGAAACTAACACTTTTGAGAATAGCTCTCATGGCGTAAAAGTCATGCATGTGAAAAAGTTCGAATCGCTGATGTATTTATAGTGCGACCTCAAGTCATCATTTTTGAAGCAATTGCGCCAACTGTTTTCATGAGGGTCGACCATGTAAGAATACATCCACACACCAAATATTTTTATTCTGAAACTTATACTTTTGAGAATAGCTCTCATGGCGTAAAAGTCATGCATGTGAAAAAGTTCGAATCGCTGATGTATTTATAGTGCGGCCTCAAGTCATCATTTTTTATGCAATTGCGCCAACTTTTTCCATGACGGTCGACCATGTAAGAATGCATCCACACACCAAATATTTTTATTCTGAAACTAACACTTTTGAGAATAGCTCTCATGGCGTAAAAGTCATGCATGTGAAAAAGTTCGAATCGCTGATGTATTTATAGTGCGGCCTCAAGTCATCATTTTTTATGCAATTGCGCCAACTTTTTCAATGACGGTCGACCATGTAAGAATGCATCCACACACCAAATATTTTTATTCTGAAACTTTTACTTTTGAGAATAGCTCTCATGGCGTAAAAGTCATGCATGTGAAAAAGTTCGAATCGCTGATGTATTTATAGTGCGGCCTCAAGTCATCATTTTTTATGCAATTGCGCCAACTTTTTCAATGACGGTCGACCATGTAAAAATGCATCCACACACCAAATATTTTTATTCTGAAACTTACACTTTTGAGAATAGCTCTCATGGCGTAAAAGTCATGCATGTGAAAAAGTTCGAATCGCTGATGTATTTATAGTGCGGCCTCAAGTCATCATTGTTTATACAATTGCGGCAACTTTTTTCATGAGGGTCGACCATGTAAGAATGCAACTATACACCAAATATTTTAATTCTAAAACTAATACTTTTGAGAATAGCTCTCATTGCGTAAAAGTCATGCATGTGAAAAAGTTCGAATCGCTGATGTATTTATAGTGCGGCCTCAAGTCATCATTGTTTATACAATTGCGGCAACTTTTTTCATGAGGGTCGACCATGTAAGAATGCATCCATACACCAAATATTTTTATTTTGAAACTAATACTTTTGAGAATAGCTCTCATGGCGTAAAAGTCATGCATGTGAAAAAGTTCGAATCGCTGATGTATTTATAGTGCGGCCTCAAGTCATCATTTTTGAAGCAATTGCGCCAACTGTTTTCATGAGGGTCGACCATGTAAGAATACATCCACACACCAAATATTTTTATTCTGAAACTAACACTTTTGAGAATAGCTCTCATGGCGTAAAAGTCATGCATGTGAAAAAGTTCGAATCGCTGATGTATTTATAGTGCGACCTCAAGTCATCATTTTTGAAGCAATTGCGCCAACTGTTTTCATGAGGGTCGACCATGTAAGAATACATCCATACACCAAATATTTTTATTCTGAAACTTATACTTTTGAGAATAGCTCTCATGGCGTAAAAGTCATGCATGTGAAAAAGTTCGAATCGCTGATGTATTTATAGTGCGGCCTCAAGTCATCATTTTTTATGCAATTGCGCCAACTTTTTCCATGACGGTCGACCATGTAAGAATGCATCCACACACCAAATATTTTTATTCTGAAACTAACACTTTTGAGAATAGCTCTCATGGCGTAAAAGTGATGCATGTGAAAAAGTTCGAATCGCTGATGTATTTATAGTGCGGCCTCAAGTCATCATTTTTTATGCAATTGCGCCAACTTTTTCAATGACGGTCGACCATGTAAGAATGCATCCACACACCAAATATTTTTATTCTGAAACTTTTACTTTTGAGAATAGCTCTCATGGCGTAAAAGTCATGCATGTGAAAAAGTTCGAATCGCTGATGTATTTATAGTGCGGCCTCAAGTCATCATTTTTTATGCAATTGCGCCAACTTTTTCAATGACGGTCGACCATGTAAGAATGCATCCACACACCAAATATTTTTATTCTGAAACTTACACTTTTGAGAATAGCTCTCATGGCGTAAAAGTCATGCATGTGAAAAAGTTCGAATCGCTGATGTATTTATAGTGCGGCCTCAAGTCATCATTGTTTATACAATTGCGGCAACTTTTTTCATGAGGGTCGACCATGTAAGAATGCAACTATACACCAAATATTTTAATTCTAAAACTAATACTTTTGAGAATAGCTCTCATTGCGTAAAAGTCATGCATGTGAAAAAGTTCGAATCGCTGATGTATTTATAGTGCGGCCTCAAGTCATCATTGTTTATACAATTGCGGCAACTTTTTTCATGAGGGTCGACCATGTAAGAATGCATCCATACACCAAATATTTTTATTTTGAAACTAATACTTTTGAGAATAGCTCTCATGGCGTAAAAGTCATGCATGTGAAAAAGTTCGAATCGCTGATGTATTTATAGTGCGGCCTCAAGTCATCATTTTTGAAGCAATTGCGCCAACTGTTTTCATGAGGGTCGACCATGTAAGAATACATCCACACACCAAATATTTTTATTCTGAAACTAACACTTTTGAGAATAGCTCTCATGGCGTAAAAGTCATGCATGTGAAAAAGTTCGAATCGCTGATGTATTTATAGTGCGACCTCAAGTCATCATTTTTGAAGCAATTGCGCCAACTGTTTTCATGAGGGTCGACCATGTAAGAATACATCCACACACCAAATATTTTTATTCTGAAACTTATACTTTTGAGAATAGCTCTCATGGCGTAAAAGTCATGCATGTGAAAAAGTTCGAATCGCTGATGTATTTATAGTGCGGCCTCAAGTCATCATTTTTTATGCAATTGCGCCAACTTTTTCCATGACGGTCGACCATGTAAGAATGCATCCACACACCAAATATTTTTATTCTGAAACTAACACTTTTGAGAATAGCTCTCATGGCGTAAAAGTGATGCATGTGAAAAAGTTCGAATCGCTGATGTATTTATAGTGCGGCCTCAAGTCATCATTTTTTATGCAATTGCGCCAACTTTTTCAATGACGGTCGACCATGTAAGAATGCATCCACACACCAAATATTTTTATTCTGAAACTTTTACTTTTGAGAATAGCTCTCATGGCGTAAAAGTCATGCATGTGAAAAAGTTCGAATCGCTGATGTATTTATAGTGCGGCCTCAAGTCATCATTTTTTATGCAATTGCGCCAACTTTTTCAATGACGGTCGACCATGTAAGAATGCATCCACACACCAAATATTTTTATTCTGAAACTTACACTTTTGAGAATAGCTCTCATGGCGTAAAAGTCATGCATGTGAAAAAGTTCGAATCGCTGATGTATTTATAGTGCGGCCTCAAGTCATCATTTTTTATGCAATTGCGCCAACTTTTTTCAAGAGGGTCGACCATGTAAGAATGCAACTATACACCAAATATTTTAATTCTAAAACTAATACTTTTGAGAATAGCTCTCATTGCGTAAAAGTCATGCATGTGAAAAAGTTCGAATCGCTGATGTATTTATAGTGCGGCCTCAAGTCATCATTGTTTATACAATTGCGGCAACTTTTTTCATGAGGGTCGACCATGTAAGAATGCATCCATACACCAAATATTTTTATTCTGAAACTAATACTTTTGAGAATAGCTCTCATGGCGTAAAAGTCATGCATGTGAAAAAGTTCGAATCGCTGATGTATTTATAGTGCGGCCTCAAGTCATCATTTTTGAAGCAATTGCGCCAACTGTTTTCATGAGGGTCGACCATGTAAGAATACATCCACACACCAAATATTTTTATTCTGAAACTAACACTTTTGAGAATAGCTCTCATGGCGTAAAAGTCATGCATGTGAAAAAGTTCGAATCGCTGATGTATTTATAGTGCGACCTCAAGTCATCATTTTTGAAGCAATTGCGCCAACTGTTTTCATGAGGGTCGACCATGTAAGAATACATCCACACACCAAATATTTTTATTCTGAAACTTATACTTTTGAGAATAGCTCTCATGGCGTAAAAGTCATGCATGTGAAAAAGTTCGAATCGCTGATGTATTTATAGTGCGGCCTCAAGTCATCATTTTTGATGCAATTGCGCCAACTTTTTTCATGAGGGTCGACCATGTAAGAATGCAACTATACACCAAATATTTTAATTCTAAAGCTAATACTTTTGAGAATAGCTCTCATGGCGTAAAAGTCATGCATGTGAAAAAGTTCGAATCGCTGATGTATTTATAGTGCGGCCTCAAGTCATCATTTTTGAAGCAATTGCGCCAACTTTTTTCATGAGGGTCGACCATGTAAGAATGCATCCACACACCAAATATTTTTATTCTGAAACTTTTACTTTTGAGAATAGCTCTCATGGCGTAAAAGTCATGCATGTGAAAAAGTTCGAATCGCTGATGTATTTATAGTGCGGCCTCAAGTCATCATTTTTTATGCAATTGCGCCAACTTTTTCCATGACGGTCGACCATGTAAGAATGCATCCACACACCAAATATTTTTATTCTGAAACTTACACTTTTGAGAATAGCTCTCATCGCGTAAAAGTGATGCATGTGAAAAAGTTCGAATCGCTGATGTATTTATAGTGCGGCCTCAAGTCATCATTTTTTATGCAATTGCGCCAACTTTTTTCATGAGGGTCGACCATGTAAGAATGCAACTATACACCAAACATTTTTATTCTGAAACTAATACTTTTGAGAATAGCTCTCATGGCGTAAAAGTCATGCATGTGAAAAAGTTCGAATCGCTGATGTATTTATAGTGCGGCCTCAAGTCATCAGTGTTTATACAATTGCGGCAACTTTTTTCATGAGGGTCGACCATGTAAGAATGCATCCACACACCAAATATTTTTATTCTGAAACTAATACTTTTGAGAATAGCTCTCATGGCGTAAAAGTCATGCATGTGAAAAAGTTCGAATCGCTGATGTATTTATAGTGCGGCCTCAAGTCATCATTTTTTAAGCAATTGCGCCAACTGTTTTCATGAGGGTCGACCATGTAAGAATACATCCACACACCAAATATTTTTATTCTGAAACTAACACTTTTGAGAATAGCTCTCATGGCGTAAAAGTCATGCATGTGAAAAAGTTCGAATCGCTGATGTATTTATAGTGCGGCCTCAAGTCATCATTTTTGAAGCAATTGCGCGAACTTTTTTCATGAGGGTCGACCATGTAAGAATGCATCCATACACCAAATATTTTTATTCTGAAACTAATACTTTTGAGAATAGCTCTCATGGCGTAAAAGTCATGCATGTGAAAAAGTTCGAATCGCTGATGTATTTATAGTGCGGCCTCAAGTCATCATTTTTGAAGCAATTGCGCCAACTGTTTTCATGAGGGTCGACCATGTAAGAATACATCCACACACCAAATATTTTTATTCTGAAACTTATACTTTTGAGAATAGCTCTCTTGGCGTAAAAGTCATGCATGTGAAAAAGTTCGAATCGCTGATGTATTTATAGTGCGGCCTCAAGTCATCATTTTTTATACAATTGCGCCAACTGTTTTCATGAGGGTCGACCATGTAAGAATACATCCACACACCAAATATTTTTATTCTGAAACTTATACTTTTGAGAATAGCTCTCATGGCGTAAAAGTCATGCATGTGAAAAAGTTCGAATCGCTGATGTATTTATAGTGCGGCCTCAAGTCATCATTTTTTATGCAATTGCGCCAACTTTTTCCATGACGGTCGACCATGTAAGAATGCATCCACACACCAAATATTTTTATTCTGAAACTTACACTTTTGAGAATAGCTCTCATGGCGTAAAAGTCATGCATGTGAAAAAGTTCGAATCGCTGATGTATTTATAGTGCGGCCTCAAGTCATCATTTTTGATGCAATTGCGCCAACTTTTTTCATGAGGGTCAACCATGTAAGAATGCAACTATACACCAAATATTTTAATTCTAAAACTAATACTTTTGAGAATAGCTCTCATTGCGTAAAAGTCATGCATGTGAAAAAGTTCGAATCGCTGATGTATTTATAGTGCGGCCTCAAGTCATCATTTTTGATGCAATTGCGCCAACTTTTTTCATGAGGGTCGACCATGTAAGAAGGCATCCACACACCAAATATTTTTATTCTGAAACTTATACTTTTGAGAATAGCTCTCATGGCGTAAAAGTCATGCATGTGAAAAAGTTCGAATCGCTGATGTATTTATAGTGCGGCCTCAAGTCATCATTTTTGATGCAATTGCGCCAACTGTTTTCACGAGGGTCGACCATGTCAGAATGCAACTATACACCAAACATTTTTATTCTGAAACTAATACTTTTGAGAATAGCTCTCATGGCGTAAAAGTCATGCATGTGAAAAAGTTCGAATCGCTGATGTATTTATAGTGCGGTCTCAAGTCATCATTTTTTATGCAAATGCGCCAATATGTTTCATGAGGGTCGACCATGTAAGAATGCATCCATACACCAAATATTTTTATTCTGAAACTAATACTTTTGAGAATAGCTCTCATGGCGTAAAAGTCATGCATGTGAAAAAGTTCGAATCGCTGATGTATTTATAGTGCGACCTCATGTCATGATTTCTTATGCAAATGCGCCAATATTTTTCACGAGGGTCGACCATGTAAGAATACATCCACACACCAAATATTTTTATTCTGAAACTAATATGTTTGAGAATAGCTCTCATGGCGTAAAAGTCATGCATGTGAAAAAGTTCGAATCGCTGATGTATTTATAGTGCGGCCTCAAGTCATGATTTTTTATACAATTGCGGCAACTTTTTTTCATGAGGGTCGACCATGTAAGAATGCATCCATACACCAAATATTTTTATTCTGAAACTAATACTTTTGAGAATAGCTCTCATGGCGTAAAAGTCATGCATGTGAAAAAGTTCGAATCGCTGATGTATTTATAGTGCGGCCTCAAGTCATCATTTTTTATGCAATTGCGCCAACTTTTTCCATGACGGTCGACCATGTAAGAATGCATCCACACACCAAATATTTTTATTCTGAAACTAATACTTTTGAGAATAGCTCTCATGGCGTAAAAGTCATGCATGTGAAAAAGTTCGAATCGCTGATGTATTTATAGTGCGGCCTCAAGTCATCATTTTTGAAGCAATTGCGCCAACTGTTTTCATGAGGGTCGACCATGTAAGAATACATCCACACACCAAATATTTTTATTCTGAAACTAACACTTTTGAGAATAGCTCTCATGGCGTAAAAGTCATGCATGTGAAAAAGTTCGAATCGCTGATGTATTTATAGTGCGGCCTCAAGTCATCATTTTTTATGCAATTGCGCCAACTTTTTCCATGACGGTCGACCATGTAAGAATGCATCCACACACCAAATATTTCTATTCTGAAACTTACACTTTTGAGAACAGCTCTCATGGCGTAAAAGTCATGCATGTGAAAAAGTTCGAATCGCTGATGTATTTATAGTGCGGCCTCAAGTCATCATTTTTTATGCAATTGCGCCAACTTTTTTCATGAGGGTCGACCATGTAAGAATGCATCCACACACCAAATATTTTTATTCTGAAACTTATACTTTTGAGAATAGCTCTCATGGCGTAAAAGTCATGCATGTGAAAAGTTCGAATCGCTGATGTATTTATAGTGCGGCCTCAAGTCATCATTTTTGATGCAATTGCGCCAACTGTTTTCACGAGGGTCGACCATGTAAGAATGCAACTATACACCAAACATTTTTATTCTGAAACTAATACTTTTGAGAATAGCTCTCATGGCGTAAAAGTCATGCATGTGAAAAAGTTCGAATCGCTGATGTATTTATAGTGCGGCCTCAAGTCATCATTTTTGATGCAAATGCGCCAATATGTTTCAAGAGGGTCGACCATGTAAGAATGCATCCATACACCAAATATTTTTATTCTGAAACTAATACTTTTGAGAATAGCTCTCATGGCGTAAAAGTCATGCATGTGAAAAAGTTCGAATCGCTGATGTATTTATAGTGCGACCTCATGTCATGATTTTTTATGCAAATGCGCCAATATTTTTCACGAATGTCGACCATGTAAGAATGCATCCACACACCAAATATTTTTATTCTGAAACTAATATGTTTGAGAATAGCTCTCATGGCGTAAAAGTGATGCATGTGAAAAAGTTCGAATCGCTGATGTATTTATAGTGCGGCCTCAAGTCATCATTTTTGAAGCAATTGCGCCAACTTTTTTCATGAGGGTCGACCATGTAAGAATGCATCCACACACCAAATATTTTTATTCTGAAACTTTTACTTTTGAGAATAGCTCTCATGGCGTAAAAGTGATGCATGTGAAAAAGTTCGAATCGCTGATGTATTTATAGTGCGGCCTCAAGTCATCATTTTTTATGCAATTGCGCCATCTTTTTCAATGACGGTCCACCATGTAAGAATGCATCCACACACCAAATATTTTTATTCTGAAACTAATACTTTTGAGAATAGCTCTCATTGCGTAAAAGTCATGCATGTGAAAAAGTTCGAATCGCTGATGTATTTATAGTGCGGCCTCAAGTCATGATTTTTTATACAATTGCGGCAACTTTTTTTCATGAGGGTCGACCATGTAAGAATGCATCCATACACCAAATATTTTTATTCTGAAACTAATACTTTTGAGAATAGCTCTCATGGCGTAAAAGTCATGCATGTGAAAAAGTTCGAATCGCTGATGTATTTATAGTGCGGCCTCAAGTCATCATTTTTGAAGCAATTGCGCCAACTGTTTTCATGAGGGTCGACCATGTAAGAATACATCCACACACCAAATATTTTTATTCTGAAACTTATACTTTTGAGAATAGCTCTCATGGCGTAAAAGTCATGCATGTGAAAAAGTTCGAATCGCTGATGTATTTATAGTGCGGCCTCAAGTCATCATTTTTGAAGCAATTGCGCCAACTTTTTCCATGAGGGTCGACCATGTAAGAATACATCCACACACCAAATATTTTTATTCTGAAACTTATACTTTTGAGAATAGCTCTCATGGCGTAAAAGTCATGCATGTGAAAAAGTTCGAATCGCTGATGTATTTATAGTGCGGCCTCAAGTCATCATTTTTTATACAATTGCGCCAACTTTTCCCATGACGGTCGACCATGTAAGAATGCATCCACACACCACATATTTTTATTCTGAAACTTACACTTTTGAGAATAGCTCTCATGGCGTAAAAGTCATGCATGTGAAAAAGTTCGAATCGCTGATGTATTTATAGTGCGGCCTCAAGTCATCATTTTTGAAGCAATTGCGCCAACTTTTTTCATGAGGGTCGACCATGTAAGAATGCAACTATACACCAAATATTTTAATTCTAAAACTAATACTTTTGAGAATAGCTCTCATTGCGTAAAAGTGATGCATGTGAAAAAGTTCGAATCGCTGATGTATTTATAGTGCGGCCTCAAGTCATCATTTTTTAAGCAATTGCGCCAACTTTTTTCATGAAGGTCGACCATGTAAGAATGCATCCACACACCAAATATTTTTATTCTGAAACTTATACTTTTGAGAATAGCTCTCATGGCGTAAAAGTCATGCATGTGAAAAAGTTCGAATCGCTGATGTATTTATAGTGCGGCCTCAAGTCATCATTTTTGATGCAATTGCGCCAACTGTTTTCACGAGGGTCGACCATGTCAGAATGCAATTATACACCAAATATTTTTATTCTAAAACTAATACTTTTGAGAATAGCTCTCATTGCGTAAAAGTCATGCATGTGAAAAAGTTCGAATCGCTGATGTATTTATAGTGCGGCCTCAAGTCATCATTTTATATGCAAATGCGCCAATATGTTTCACGAGGGTCGACCATGTAAGAATGCATCCACACACCAAATATTTTTATTCTGAAACTAATATGTTTGAGAATAGCTCTCATGGCGTAAAAGTCATGCATGTGAAAAAGTTCGAATCGATGATGTATTTATAGTGCGGCCTCAAGTCATGATTTTTTATACAATTGCGGCAACTTTTTCCATGACGGTCGACCATGTAAGAATGCATCCACACACCAAATATTTCTATTCTGAAACTTACACTTTTGAGAACAGCTCTCATGGCGTAAAAGTCATGCATGTGAAAAAGTTCGAATCGCTGATGTATTTATAGTGCGGCCTCAAGTCATCATTTTTTATGCAATTGCGCCAACTTTTTCCATGACGGTCGACCATGTAAGAATGCATCCACACACCAAATATTTCTATTCTGAAACTTACACTTTTGAGAACAGCTCTCATGGCGTAAAAGTCATGCATGTGAAAAAGTTCGAATCGCTGATGTATTTATAGTGCGGCCTCAAGTCATCATTTTTTATGCAATTGCGCCAACTTTTTTCATGAGGGTCGACCATGTAAGAATGCATCCACACACCAAATATTTTTATTCTGAAACTTATACTTTTGAGAATAGCTCTCATGGCGTAAAAGTCATGCATGTGAAAAGTTCGAATCGCTGATGTATTTATAGTGCGGCCTCAAGTCATCATTTTTTGATGCAATTGCGCCAACTGTTTTCACGAGGGTCGACCATGTAAGAATGCAACTATACACCAAACATTTTTATTCTGAAACTAATACTTTTGAGAATAGCTCTCATGGCGTAAAAGTCATGCATGTGAAAAAGTTCGAATCGCTGATGTATTTATAGTGCGGCCTCAAGTCATCATTTTTGAAGCAAATGCGCCAATATGTTTCAAGAGGGTCGACCATGTAAGAATGCATCCATACACCAAATATTTTTATTCTGAAACTAATACTTTTGAGAATAGCTCTCATTGCGTAAAAGTCATGCATGTGAAAAAGTTCGAATCGCTGATGTATTTATAGTGCGACCTCATGTCATGATTTTTTATGCAAATGCGCCAATATTTTTCACGAATGTCGACCATGTAAGAATGCATCCACACACCAAATATTTTTATTCTGAAACTAATATGTTTGAGAATAGCTCTCATGGCGTAAAAGTCATGCATGTGAAAAAGTTCGAATCGCTGATGTATTTATAGTGCGGCCTCAAGTCATCATTTTTGAAGCAATTGCGCCAACTTTTTTCATGAGGGTCGACCATGTAAGAATGCATCCACACACCAAATATTTTTATTCTGAAACTTATACTTTTGAGAATAGCTCTCATGGCGTAAAAGTCATGCATGTGAAAAAGTTCGAATCGCTGATGTATTTATAGTGCGGCCTCAAGTCATCATTTTTTATGCAATTGCGCCAACTTTTTCAATGACGGTCCACCATGTAAGAATGCATCCACACACCAAATATTTTTATTCTGAAACTAATACTTTTGAGAATAGCTCTCATTGCGTAAAAGTCATGCATGTGAAAAAGTTCGAATCGCTGATGTATTTATAGTGCGGCCTCAAGTCATGATTTTTTATACAATTGCGGCAACTTTTTTTCATGAGGGTCGACCATGTAAGAATGCATCCATACACCAAATATTTTTATTCTGAAACTAATACTTTTGAGAATAGCTCTCATGGCGTAAAAGTCATGCATGTGAAAAAGTTCGAATCGCTGATGTATTTATAGTGCGGCCTCAAGTCATCATTTTTGAAGCAATTGCGCCAACTGTTTTCATGAGGGTCGACCATGTAAGAATACATCCACACACCAAATATTTTTATTCTGAAACTTATACTTTTGAGAATAGCTCTCATGGCGTAAAAGTCATGCATGTGAAAAAGTTCGAATCGCTGATGTATTTATAGTGCGGCCTCAAGTCATCATTTTTGAAGCAATTGCGCCAACTTTTTTCATGAGGGTCGACCATGTAAGAATACATCCACACACCAAATATTTTTATTCTGAAACTTATACTTTTGAGAATAGCTCTCATGGCGTAAAAGTCATGCATGTGAAAAAGTTCGAATCGCTGATGTATTTATAGTGCGGCCTCAAGTCATCATTTTTTATACAATTGCGCCAACTTTTCCCATGACGGTCGACCATGTAAGAATGCATCCACACACCAAATATTTTTATTCTGAAACTTACACTTTTGAGAATAGCTCTCATGGCGTAAAAGTCATGCATGTGAAAAAGTTCGAATCGCTGATGTATTTATAGTGCGGCCTCAAGTCATCATTTTTGAAGCAATTGCGCCAACTTTTTTCATGAGGGTCGACCATGTAAGAATGCAACTATACACCAAATATTTTAATTCTAAAACTAATACTTTTGAGAATAGCTCTCATTGCGTAAAAGTGATGCATGTGAAAAAGTTCGAATCGCTGATGTATTTATAGTGCGGCCTCAAGTCATCATTTTTTAAGCAATTGCGCCAACTTTTTTCATGAAGGTCGACCATGTAAGAATGCATCCACACACCAAATATTTTTATTCTGAAACTTATACTTTTGAGAATAGCTCTCATGGCGTAAAAGTCATGCATGTGAAAAAGTTCGAATCGCTGATGTATTTATAGTGCGGCCTCAAGTCATCATTTTTGATGCAATTGCGCCAACTGTTTTCACGAGGGTCGACCATGTCAGAATGCAATTATACACCAAATATTTTTATTCTAAAACTAATACTTTTGAGAATAGCTCTCATTGCGTAAAAGTCATGCATGTGAAAAAGTTCGAATCGCTGATGTATTTATAGTGCGGCCTCAAGTCATCATTTTATATGCAAATGCGCCAATATGTTTCACGAGGGTCGACCATGTAAGAATGCATCCACACACCAAATATTTTTATTCTGAAACTAATATGTTTGAGAATAGCTCTCATTGCGTAAAAGTCATGCATGTGAAAAAGTTCGAATCGCTGATGTATTTATAGTGCGGCCTCAAGTCATCATTTTTTATACAATTGCGGCAACTTTTTTTCATGAGGGTCGACCATGTAAGAATGCATCCATACACCCAATATTTTTCTTCTGAAACTTATACTTTTGAGAATAGCTCTCATGGCGTAAAAGTCATGCATGTGAAAAAGTTCGAATCGATGATGTATTTATAGTGCGACCTCAAGTCATCATTTTTGATGCAATTGCGCCAACTGTTTTCACGAGGGTCGACCATGTCAGAATGCAACTATACACCAAATATTTTTATTCTGAAACTAATACTTTTGAGAATAGCTCTCATGGCGTAAAAGTCATGCATGTGAAAAAGTTCGAATCGATGATGTATTTATAGTGCGGCCTCAAGTCATGATTTTTTATACAATTGCGGCAACTTTTTCCATGACGGTCGACCATGTAAGAATGCATCCACACACCAAATATTTCTATTCTGAAACTTACACTTTTGAGAACAGCTCTCATGGCGTAAAAGTCATGCATGTGAAAAAGTTCGAATCGCTGATGTATTTATAGTGCGGCCTCAAGTCATCATTTTGTATGCAAATGCGCCAATATGTTTCACGAGGGTCGACCATGTAAGAATGCATCCACACACCAAATATTTTTATTCTGAAACTAATATGTTTGAGAATAGCTCTCATTGCGTAAAAGTCATGCATGTGAAAAAGTTCGAATCGCTGATGTATTTATAGTGCGGCCTCAAGTCATCATTTTTTATACAATTGCGGCAACTTTTTTTCATGAGGGTCGACCATGTAAGAATGCATCCATACACCCAATATTTTTCTTCTGAAACTTATACTTTTGAGAATAGCTCTCATGGCGTAAAAGTCATGCATGTGAAAAAGTTCGAATCGCTGATGTATTTATAGTGCGGCCTCAAGTCATCATTTTTGATGCAATTGCGCCAACTGTTTTCACGAGGGTCGACCATGTCAGAATGCAACTATACACCAAATATTTTTATTCTGAAACTAACACTTTTGAGAATAGCTCTCATGGCGTAAAAGTCATGCATGTGAAAAAGTTCGAATCGATGATGTATTTATAGTGCGGCCTCAAGTCATCATTTTTTATGCAATTGCGCCAACTTTTTTCATGAGGGTCGACCATGTAAGAATGCATCCACACACCAAATATTTCTATTCTGAAACTTACACTTTTGAGAACAGCTCTCATGGCGTAAAAGTCATGCATGTGAAAAAGTTCGAATCGCTGATGTATTTATAGTGCGGCCTCAAGTCATCATTTTTGAAGCAATTGCGCCAACTTTTTTCATGAGGGTCGACCATGTAAGAATGCATCCACACACCAAATATGTTTATTCTGAAACTTATACTTTTGAGAATAGCTCTCATGGCGTAAAAGTCATGCATGTGAAAAGTTCGAATCGCTGATGTATTTATAGTGCGGCCTCAAGTCATCATTTTTGATGCAATTGCGCCAACTGTTTTCACGAGGGTCGACCATGTAAGAATGCAACTATACACCAAACATTTTTATTCTGAAACTAATACTTTTGAGAATAGCTCTCATGGCGTAAAAGTCATGCATGTGAAAAAGTTCGAATCGCTGATGTATTTATAGTGCGGCCTCAAGTCATCATTTTTGATGCAAATGCGCCAATATGTTTCCAGAGTGTCGACCATGTAAGAATGCATCCATACACCAAATATTTTTATTCTGAAACTAATACTTTTGAGAATAGCTCTCATTGCGTAAAAGTGATGCATGTGAAAAAGTTCGAATCGCTGATGTATTTATAGTGCGACCTCATGTCATGATTTTTTATGCAAATGCGCCAATATTTTTCACGAATGTCGACCATGTAAGAATGCATCCACACACCAAATATTTTTATTCTGAAACTAATATGTTTGAGAATAGCTCTCATGGCGTAAAAGTCATGCATGTGAAAAAGTTCGAATCGCTGATGTATTTATAGTGCGGCCTCAAGTCATCATTTTTGAAGCAATTGCGCCAACTTTTTTAATGAGGGTCGACCATGTAAGAATGCATCCACACACCAAATATTTTTATTCTGAAACTTATACTTTTGAGAATAGCTCTCATGGCGTAAAAGTCATGCATGTGAAAAAGTTCGAATCGCTGATGTATTTATAGTGCGGCCTCAAGTCATCATTTTTTATGCAATTGCGCCAACTTTTTCAATGACGGTCCACCATGTAAGAATGCATCCACACACCAAATATTTTTATTCTGAAACTAATACTTTTGAGAATAGCTCTCATTGCGTAAAAGTCATGCATGTGAAAAAGTTCGAATCGCTGATGTATTTATAGTGCGGCCTCAAGTCATGATTTTTTATACAATTGCGGCAACTTTTTTTCATGAGGGTCGACCATGTAAGAATGCATCCATACACCAAATATTTTTATTCTGAAACTAATACTTTTGAGAATAGCTCTCATGGCGTAAAAGTCATGCATGTGAAAAAGTTCGAATCGCTGATGTATTTATAGTGCGGCCTCAAGTCATCATTTTTGAAGCAATTGCGCCAACTGTTTTCATGAGGGTCGACCATGTAAGAATACATCCACACACCAAATATTTTTATTCTGAAACTTATACTTTTGAGAATAGCTCTCATGGCGTAAAAGTCATGCATGTGAAAAAGTTCGAATCGCTGATGTATTTATAGTGCGGCCTCAAGTCATCATTTTTGAAGCAATTGCGCCAACTTTTTTCATGAGGGTCGACCATGTAAGAATACATCCACACACCAAATATTTTTATTCTGAAACTTATACTTTTGAGAATAGCTCTCATGGCGTAAAAGTCATGCATGTGAAAAAGTTCGAATCGCTGATGTATTTATAGTGCGGCCTCAAGTCATCATTTTTGATACAATTGCGCCAACTTTTTCCATGACGGTCGACCATGTAAGAATGCATCCACACACCAAATATTTTTATTCTGAAACTTACACTTTTGAGAATAGCTCTCATGGCGTAAAAGTCATGCATGTGAAAAAGTTCGAATCGCTGATGTATTTATAGTGCGGCCTCAAGTCATCATTTTTGAAGCAATTGCGCCAACTTTTTTCATGAGGGTCGACCATGTAAGAATGCAACTATACACCAAATATTTTAATTCTAAAACTAATACTTTTGAGAATAGCTCTCATTGCGTAAAAGTGATGCATGTGAAAAAGTTCGAATCGCTGATGTATTTATAGTGCGGCCTCAAGTCATCATTTTTGAAGCAATTGCGCCAACTTTTTTCATGAAGGTCGACCATGTAAGAATGCATCCACACACCAAATATTTTTATTCTGAAACTTATACTTTTGAGAATAGCTCTCATGGCGTAAAAGTCATGCATGTGAAAAAGTTCGAATCGCTGATGTATTTATAGTGCGACCTCAAGTCATCATTTTTGATGCAATTGCGCCAACTGTTTTCACGAGGGTCGACCATGTCAGAATGCAATTATACACCAAATATTTTTATTCTGAAACTAATACTTTTGAGAATAGCTCTCATGGCGTAAAAGTCATGCATGTGAAAAAGTTCGAATCGCTGATGTATTTATAGTG
Organism: Haliotis rufescens; assembly: GCF_023055435.1. NCBI lineage: Eukaryota > Metazoa > Mollusca > Gastropoda > Lepetellida > Haliotidae > Haliotis > Haliotis rufescens. Next base: position 27,149,412 of record NW_025964112.1, read on the forward strand.
CGGCCTCAAGTCATCATTTTTGATGCAAATGCGCCAATATGTTTCACGAGGGTCGACCATGTAAGAATGCATCCACACACCAAATATTTTTATTCTGAAACTAATATGTTTGAGAATAGCTCTCATGGCGTAAAAGTCATGCATGTGAAAAAGTTCGAATCGCTGATGTATTTATAGTGCGGCCTCAAGTCATCATTTTTTATACAATTGCGGCAACTTTTTTTCATGAGGGTCGACCATGTAAGAATGCATCCATACACCAAATATTTTTCTTCTGAAACTTATACTTTTGAGAATAGCTCTCATGGCGTAAAAGTCATGCATGTGAAAAAGTTCGAATCGCTGATGTATTTATAGTGCGACCTCAAGTCATCATTTTTGATGCAATTGCGCAAACTGTTTTCACGAGGGTCGACCATGTCAGAATGCAACTATACACCAAATATTTTTATTCTGAAACTAATACTTTTGAGAATAGCTCTCATGGCGTAAAAGTCATGCATGTGAAAAAGTTCGAATCGCTGATGTATTTATAGTGCGGCCTCAAGTCATCATTTTTGATGCAAATGCGCCAATATGTTTCACGAGGGTCGACCATGTAAGAATGCATCCACACACCAAATATTTTTATTCTGAAACTAATATGTTTGAGAATAGCTCTCATGGCGTAAAAGTCATGCATGTGAAAAAGTTCGAATCGCTGATGTATTTATAGTGCGGCCTCAAGTCATCATTTTTTATGCAATTGCGCCATCTTTTTCCATGAGGGTCGACCATGTAAGAATGCATCCACACACCAAATATTTTTATTCTGAAACTTACACTTTTGAGAATAGCTCTCATGGCGTAAAAGTCATGCATGTGAAAAAGTTCGAATCGCTGATGTATTTATAGTGCGGCCTCAAGTCATCATTTTTGAAGCAATTGCGCCATTTTTTTCATGAGGGTCGACCATGTAAGAATGCATCCATACACCAAATATTTTTCTTCTGAAACTTATACTTTTGAGAATAGCTCTCATGGCGTAAAAGTCATGCATGTGAAAAAGTTCGAATCGCTGATGTATTTATAGTGCGACCTCAAGTCATCATTTTTGATGCAATTGCGCCAACTGTTTTCACGAGGGTCGACCATGTAAGAATGCAACTATACACCAAATATTTTTATTCTGAAACTAATATGTTTGAGAATAGCTCTCATGGCGTAAAAGTCATGCATGTGAAAAAGTTCGAATCGCTGATGTATTTATAGTGCGGCCTCAAGTCATCATTTTTGATGCAAATGCGCCAATATGTTTCACGAGGGTCGACCATGTAAGAATGCATCCACACACCAAATATTTTTATTCTGAAACTAATATGTTTGAGAATAGCTCTCATGGCGTAAAAGTCATGCATGTGAAAAAGTTCGAATCGCTGATGTATTTATAGTGCGGCCTCAAGTCATCATTTTTTATGCAATTGCGCCATCTTTTTCCATGAGGGTCGACCATGTAAGAATGCATCCACACACCAAATATTTTTATTCTGAAACTTACACTTTTGAGAATAGCTCTCATGGCGTAAAAGTCATGCATGTGAAAAAGTTCGAATCGCTGATGTATTTATAGTGCGGCCTCAAGTCATCATGTTTTATACAATTGCGCTAAATATTTTCATTAGGGTCGACGATGTAAGAATGCATCCACACACCAAATATTTTTATTCTGAAACTTATACTTTTGAGAATAGCTCTCATGGCGTAAAAGTCATGCATGTGAAAAAGTTCGAATCGCTGATGTATTTATAGTGTGGCCTCAAGTCATCATTTTTTATGCAATTGCGCCAACTTTTTCCATGACGGCCTACCATGTAAGAATGCATCCAAACACCAAATATTTTTATTCTGAAACTAATACTTTTGAGAATAGCTCTCACGGCGTAAAAGTCATGCATGTGAAAAAGTTCGAATCGCTGATGTATTTATAGTGCGGCCTCAAGCCATCATTTTTGATGCAATTGCGCCAACTTTTTTCACGAGGGTCGACCATGTAAGAATGCATCCACACACCAAATATTTTTATTCTGAAACTAATATGCTTGAGAATAGCTCTCATGGCGTAAAAGTCATGCATGTGAAAAAGTTCGAATCGCTGATGTATTTATAGTGCGGCCTCAAGTCATCATTTTTGAAGCAATTGCGCCAACTTTTTTCATGAGTGTCGACCATGTAAGAAAGCATCCACACACCAAATATTTTTATTCTGAAACTTATACTTTTGAGAATAGCTCTCATGGCGTAAAAGTCATGCATGTGAAAAAGTTCGAATCGCTGATGTATTTATAGTGCGGCCTCAAGTCATCATTTTTTATGCAATTGCGCCAACTTTTTCAATGACGGTCCACCATGTAAGAATGCATCCACACACCAAATATTTTTATTCTGAAACTTATACTTTTGAGAATAGCTCTCATGGCGTAAAAGTCATGCATGTGAAAAAGTTCGAATCGCTGATGTATTTATAGTGCGGCCTCAAGTCATCATTTTTGAAGCAATTGCGCCAACTTTTTTCATGAGGGTCGACCATGTAAGAATACATCCACACACCAAATATTTTTATTCTGAAACTTATACTTTTGAGAATAGCTCTCATGGCGTAAAAGTCATGCATGTGAAAAAGTTCGAATCGCTGATGTATTTATAGTGCGGCCTCAAGTCATCATTTTTGATACAATTGCGCCAACTTTTTCCATGACGGTCGACCATGTAAGAATGCATCCACACACCAAATATTTTTATTCTGAAACTTACACTTTTGAGAATAGCTCTCATGGCGTAAAAGTCATGCATGTGAAAAAGTTCGAATCGCTGATGTATTTATAGTGCGGCCTCAAGTCATCATTTTTGAAGCAATTGCGCCAACTTTTTTCATGAGGGTCGACCATGTAAGAATGCAACTATACACCAAATATTTTAATTCTAAAACTAATACTTTTGAGAATAGCTCTCATGGCGTAAAAGTGATGCATGTGAAAAAGTTCGAATCGCTGATGTATTTATAGTGCGGCCTCAAGTCATCATTTTTGAAGCAATTGCGCCAACTTTTTTCATGAAGGTCGACCATGTAAGAATGCATCCACACACCAAATATTTTTATTCTGAAACTTATACTTTTGAGAATAGCTCTCATGGCGTAAAAGTCATGCATGTGAAAAAGTTCGAATCGCTGATGTATTTATAGTGCGACCTCAAGTCATCATTTTTTATGCAATTGCGCCAACTGTTTTCACGAGGGTCGACCATGTCAGAATGCAATTATACACCAAATATTTTTATTCTGAAACTAATACTTTTGAGAATAGCTCTCATGGCGTAAAAGTCATGCATGTGAAAAAGTTCGAATCGCTGATGTATTTATAGTGCGGCCTCAAGTCATCATTTTTGATGCAAATGCGCCAATATGTTTCACGAGGGTCGACCATGTAAGAATGCATCCACACACCAAATATTTTTATTCTGAAACTAATATGTTTGAGAATAGCTCTCATGGCGTAAAAGTCATGCATGTGAAAAAGTTCGAATCGCTGATGTATTTATAGTGCGGCCTCAAGTCATCATTTTTTATACAATTGCGGCAACTTTTTTTCATGAGGGTCGACCATGTAAGAATGCATCCATACACCAAATATTTTTATTCTGAAACTTATACTTTTGAGAATAGCTCTCATGGCGTAAAAGTCATGCATGTGAAAAAGTTCGAATCGCTGATGTATTTATAGTGCGACCTCAAGTCATCATTTTTGATGCAATTGCGCCAACTGTTTTCACGAGGGTCGACCATGTCAGAATGCAACTATACACCAAATATTTTTATTCTGAAACTAATACTTTTGAGAATAGCTCTCATGGCGTAAAAGTCATGCATGTGAAAAAGTTCGAATCGCTGATGTATTTATAGTGCGGCCTCAAGTCATCATTTTTGATGCAAATGCGCCAATATGTTTCACGAGGGTCGACCATGTAAGAATGCATCCACACACCAAATATTTTTATTCTGAAACTAATATGTTTGAGAATAGCTCTCATGGCGTAAAAGTCATGCATGTGAAAAAGTTCGAATCGCTGATGTATTTATAGTGCGGCCTCAAGTCATCATTTTTTATGCAATTGCGCCATCTTTTTCCATGAGGGTCGACCATGTAAGAATGCATCCACACACCAAATATTTTTATTCTGAAACTAATATGTTTGAGAATAGCTCTCATGGCGTAAAAGTCATGCATGTGAAAAAGTTCGAATCGCTGATGTATTTATAGTGCGGCCTCAAGTCATCATTTTTTATACAATTGCGCCATTTTTTTCATGAGGGTCGACCATGTAAGAATGCATCCATACACCAAATATTTTTCTTCTGAAACTTATACTTTTGAGAATAGCTCTCATGGCGTAAAAGTCATGCATGTGAAAAAGTTCGAATCGCTGATGTATTTATAGTGCGACCTCAAGTCATCATTTTTGATGCAATTGCGCCAACTGTTTTCACGAGGGTCGACCATGTCAGAATGCAACTATACACCAAATATTTTTATTCTGAAACTAATATGTTTGAGAATAGCTCTCATGGCGTAAAAGTCATGCATGTGAAAAAGTTCGAATCGCTGATGTATTTATAGTGCGGCCTCAAGTCATCATTTTTGATGCAAATGCGCCAATATGTTTCACGAGGGTCGACCATGTAAGAATGCATCCACACACCAAATATTTTTATTCTGAAACTAATATGTTTGAGAATAGCTCTCATGGCGTAAAAGTCATGCATGTGAAAAAGTTCGAATCGCTGATGTATTTATAGTGCGGCCTCAAGTCATCATTTTTTATGCAATTGCGCCATCTTTTTCCATGAGGGTCGACCATGTAAGAATGCATCCACACACCAAATATTTTTATTCTGAAACTTACACTTTTGAGAATAGCTCTCATGGCGTAAAAGTCATGCATGTGAAAAAGTTCGAATCGCTGATGTATTTATAGTGCGGCCTCAAGTCATCATTTTTTATACAATTGCGCTAAATATTTTCATTAGGGTCGACGATGTAAGAATGCATCCACACACCAAATATTTTTATTCTGAAACTTATACTTTTGAGAATAGCTCTCATGGCGTAAAAGTCATGCATGTGAAAAAGTTCGAATCGCTGATGTATTTATAGTGCGGCCTCAAGTCATCATTTTTGAAGCAATTGCGCCAACTTTTTTCATGAGGGTCGACCATGTAAGAATGCATCCACACACCAAATATTTTTATTCTGAAACTAATATGTTTGAGAATAGCTCTCATGGCGTAAAAGTCATGCATGTGAAAAAGTTCGAATCGCTGATGTATTTATAGTGCGGCCTCAAGTCATCATTTTTGAAGCAATTGCGCCAACTTTTTTCATGAGGGTCGACCATGTAAGAATGCATCCACACACCAAATATTTTTCTTCTGAAACTTATACTTTTGAGAATAGCTCTCATGGCGTAAAAGTCATGCATGTGAAAAAGTTCGAATCGCTGATGTATTTATAGTGCGGCCTCAAGTCATCATTTTTTATGCAATTGCGCCAACTTTTTCAATGACGGTCCACCATGTAAGAATGCATCCACACACCAAATATTTTTATTCTGAAACTAATACTTTTGAGAATAGCTCTCATTGCGTAAAAGTCATGCATGTGAAAAAGTTCGAATCGCTGATGTATTTATAGTGCGGCCTCAAGTCATCATTTTTGAAGCAATTGCGCCAACTTTTTTCATGAGGGTCGACCATGTAAGAATACATCCACACACCAAATATTTTTATTCTGAAACTTATACTTTTGAGAATAGCTCTCATGGCGTAAAAGTCATGCATGTGAAAAAGTTCGAATCGCTGATGTATTTATAGTGCGGCCTCAAGTCATCATTTTTGATACAATTGCGCCAACTTTTTCCATGACGGTCGACCATGTAAGAATGCATCCACACACCAAATATTTTTATTCTGAAACTTACACTTTTGAGAATAGCTCTCATGGCGTAAAAGTCATGCATGTGAAAAAGTTCGAATCGCTGATGTATTTATAGTGCGGCCTCAAGTCATCATTTTTGAAGCAATTGCGCCAACTTTTTTCATGAGGGTCGACCATGTAAGAATGCAACTATACACCAAATATTTTAATTCTAAAACTAATACTTTTGAGAATAGCTCTCATTGCGTAAAAGTGATGCATGTGAAAAAGTTCGAATCGCTGATGTATTTATAGTGCGGCCTCAAGTCATCATTTTTGAAGCAATTGCGCCAACTTTTTTCATGAAGGTCGACCATGTAAGAATGCATCCACACACCAAATATTTTTATTCTGAAACTTATACTTTTGAGAATAGCTCTCATGGCGTAAAAGTCATGCATGTGAAAAAGTTCGAATCGCTGATGTATTTATAGTGCGACCTCAAGTCATCATTTTTGATGCAATTGCGCCAACTGTTTTCACGAGGGTCGACCATGTCAGAATGCAATTATACACCAAATATTTTTATTCTGAAACTAATACTTTTGAGAATAGCTCTCATTGCGTAAAAGTGATGCATGTGAAAAAGTTCGAATCGCTGATGTATTTATAGTGCGGCCTCAAGTCATCATTTTTGATGCAAATGCGCCAATATGTTTCACGAGGGTCGACCATGTAAGAATGCATCCACACACCAAATATTTTTATTCTGAAACTAATATGTTTGAGAATAGCTCTCATGGCGTAAAAGTCATGCATGTGAAAAAGTTCGAATCGCTGATGTATTTATAGTGCGGCCTCAAGTCATCATTTTTTATACAATTGCGGCAACTTTTTTTCATGAGGGTCGACCATGTAAGAATGCATCCACACACCAAATATTTTTATTCTGAAACTTATACTTTTGAGAATAGCTCTCATGGCGTAAAAGTCATGCATGTGAAAAAGTTCGAATCGCTGATGTATTAATAGTGCGACCTCAAGTCATCATTTTTGATGCAATTGCGCCAACTGTTTTCACGAGGGTCGACCATGTCAGAATGCAACTATACACCAAATATTTTTATTCTGAAACTAATACTTTTGAGAATAGCTCTCATGGCGTAAAAGTCATGCATGTGAAAAAGTTCGAATCGCTGATGTATTTATAGTGCGGCCTCAAGTCATCATTTTTGATGCAAATGCGCCAATATGTTTCACGAGGGTCGACCATGTAAGAATGCATCCACACACCAAATATTTTTATTCTGAAACTAATATGTTTGAGAATAGCTCTCATGGCGTAAAAGTCATGCATGTGAAAAAGTTCGAATCGCTGATGTATTTATAGTGCGGCCTCAAGTCATCATTTTTTATGCAATTGCGCCATCTTTTTCCACGAGGGTCGACCATGTAAGAATGCATCCACACACCAAATATTTTTATTCTGAAACTTACACTTTTGAGAATAGCTCTCATGGCGTAAAAGTCATGCATGTGAAAAAGTTCGAATCGCTGATGTATTTATAGTGCGGCCTCAAGTCATCATTTTTGAAGCAATTGCGCCATTTTTTTCATGAGGGTCGACCATGTAAGAATGCATCCATACACCAAATATTTTTCTTCTGAAACTTATACTTTTGAGAATAGCTCTCATGGCGTAAAAGTCATGCATGTGAAAAAGTTCGAATCGCTGATGTATTTATAGTGCGACCTCAAGTCATCATTTTTGATGCAATTGCGCCAACTGTTTTCACGAGGGTCGACCATGTCAGAATGCAACTATACACCAAATATTTTTATTCTGAAACTAATATGTTTGAGAATAGCTCTCATGGCGTAAAAGTCATGCATGTGAAAAAGTTCGAATCGCTGATGTATTTATAGTGCGGCCTCAAGTCATCATTTTTGATGCAAATGCGCCAATATGTTTCACGAGGGTCGACCATGTAAGAATGCATCCACACACCAAATATTTTTATTCTGAAACTAATATGTTTGAGAATAGCTCTCATGGCGTAAAAGTCATGCATGTGAAAAAGTTCGAATCGCTGATGTATTTATAGTGCGGCCTCAAGTCATCATTTTTTATGCAATTGCGCCATCTTTTTCCATGAGGGTCGACCATGTAAGAATGCATCCACACAGCAAATATTTTTATTCTGAAACTTACACTTTTGAGAATAGCTCTCATGGCGTAAAAGTCATGCATGTGAAAAAGTTCGAATCGCTGATGTATTTATAGTGCGGCCTCAAGTCATCATTTTTTATACAATTGCGCTAAATATTTTCATTAGGGTCGACGATGTAAGAATGCATCCACACACCAAATATTTTTATTCTGAAACTTATACTTTTGAGAATAGCTCTCATGGCGTAAAAGTCATGCATGTGAAAAAGTTCGAATCGCTGATGTATTTACAGTGCGGCCTCAAGTCATCATTTTTGATGCAAATGCGCCAATATGTTTCACGAGGGTCGACCATGTAAGAATGCATCCACACACCAAATATTTTTATTCTGAAACTTATACTTTTGAGAATAGCTCTCATGGCGTAAAAGTCATGCATGTGAAAAAGTTCGAATCGCTGATGTATTTATAGTGCGGCCTCAAGTCATGAATTTTTATGCCATTGCGCCAACTGTTTTCACGAGGGTCGACCATGTCAGAATGCAACTATACACCAAATATTTTTATTCTGAAACTAATATGTTTGAGAATAGCTCTCATGGCGTAAAAGTCATGCATGTGAAAAAGTTCGAATCGCTGATGTATTTATAGTGCGGCCTCAAGTCATCATTTTTGATGCAAATGTGCCAATATGTTTCATGAGGGTCGACCATGTAAGAATGCATCCATACACCAAATATTTTTCTTCTGAAACTTATACTTTTGAGAATAGCTCTCATGGCGTAAAAGTCATGCATGTGAAAAAGTTCGAATCGCTGATGTATTTATAGTGCGACCTCAAGTCATCATTTTTGATGCAATTGCGCCAACTGTTTTCACGAGGGTCGACCATGTCAGAATGCAACTATACACCAAATATTTTTATTCTAAAACTAATATGTTTGAGAATAGCTCTCATGGCGTAAAAGTCATGCATGTGAAAAAGTTCGAATCGCTGATGTATTTATAGTGCGGCCTCAAGTCATCATTTTTTATGCAATTGCGCCATCTTTTTCCATGAGGGTCGACCATGTAAGAATGCATCCACACAGCAAATATTTTTATTCTGAAACTTACACTTTTGAGAATAGCTCTCATGGCGTAAAAGTCATGCATGTGAAAAAGTTCGAATCGCTGATGTATTTATAGTGCGGCCTCAAGTCATCATTTTTTATACAATTGCGCTAAATATTTTCATTAGGGTCGACGATGTAAGAATGCATCCACACACCAAATATTTTTATTCTGAAACTTATACTTTTGAGAATAGCTCTCATGGCGTAAAAGTCATGCATGTGAAAAAGTTCGAATCGCTGATGTATTTATAGTGCGGCCTCAAGTCATCATTTTTGATGCAAATGCGCCAATATGTTTCACGAGGGTCGACCATGTAAGAATGCATCCACACACCAAATATTTTTATTCTGAAACTAATATGTTTGAGAATAGCTCTCATGGCGTAAAAGTCATGCATGTGAAAAAGTTCGAATCGCTGATGTATTTATAGTGCGGCCTCAAGTCATCATTTTTGATACAATTGCGGCAACTTTTTTTCATGAGTGTCGACCATGTAAGAATGCATCCATACACCAAATATTTTTCTTCTGAAACTTATACTTTTGAGAATAGCTCTCATGGTGTAAAAGACATGCATGTGAAAAAGTTCGAATCGCTGATGTATTAATAGTGCGACCTCAAGTCATCATTTTTGATGCAATTGCGCCAACTGTTTTCACGAGGGTCGACCATGTCAGAATGCAACTATACACCAAATATTTTTATTCTGAAACTAATACTTTTGAGAATAGCTCTCATGGCGTAAAAGTCATGCATGTGAAAAAGTTCGAATCGCTGATGTATTTATAGTGCGGCCTCAAGTCATCATTTTTGATGCAAATGCGCCAATATGTTTCACGAGGGTCGACCATGTAAGAATGCATCCACACACCAAATATTTTTATTCTGAAACTAATATGTTTGAGAATAGCTCTCATGGCGTAAAAGTCATGCATGTGAAAAAGTTCGAATCGCTGATGTATTTATAGTGCGGCCTCAAGTCATCATTTTTTATGCAATTGCGCCATCTTTTTCCATGAGGGTCGACCATGTAAGAATGCATCCACACAGCAAATATTTTTATTCTGAAACTTACACTTTTGAGAATAGCTCTCATGGCGTAAAAGTCATGCATGTGAAAAAGTTCGAATCGCTGATGTATTTATAGTGCGGCCTCAAGTCATCATTTTTGAAGCAATTGCGCCATTTTTTTCATGAGGGTCGACCATGTAAGAATGCATCCATACACCAAATATTTTTCTTCTGAAACTTATACTTTTGAGAATAGCTCTCATGGCGTAAAAGTCATGCATGTGAAAAAGTTCGAATCGCTGATGTATTTATAGTGCGACCTCAAGTCATCATTTTTGATGCAATTGCGCCAACTGTTTTCACGAGGGTCCACCATGTCAGAATGCAACTATACACCAAATATTTTTATTCTGAAACTAATATGTTTGAGAATAGCTCTCATGGCGTAAAAGTCATGCATGTGAAAAAGTTCGAATCGCTGATGTATTTATAGTGCGGCCTCAAGTCATCATTTTTGATGCAAATGCGCCAATATGTTTCACGAGGGTCGACCATGTAAGAATGCATCCACACACCAAATATTTTTATTCTGAAACTAATATGTTTGAGAATAGCTCTCATGGCGTAAAAGTCATGCATGTGAAAAAGTTCGAATCGCTGATGTATTTATAGTGCGGCCTCAAGTCATCATTTTTTATGCAATTGCGCCATCTTTTTCCATGAGGGTCGACCATGTAAGAATGCATCCACACAGCAAATATTTTTATTCTGAAACTTACACTTTTGAGAATAGCTCTCATGGCGTAAAAGTCATGCATGTGAAAAAGTTCGAATCGCTGATGTATTTATAGTGCGGCCTCAAGTCATCATTTTTTATACAATTGCGCTAAATATTTTCATTAGGGTCGACGATGTAAGAATGCATCCACACACCAAATATTTTTATTCTGAAACTTATACTTTTGAGAATAGCTCTCATGGCGTAAAAGTCATGCATGTGAAAAAGTTCGAATCGCTGATGTATTTATAGTGCGGCCTCAAGTCATCATTTTTGAAGCAATTGCTCCAATATGTTTCACGAGGGTCGACCATGTAAGAATGCATCCACACACCAAATATTTTTATTCTGAAACTTATACTTTTGTGAATAGCTCTCATGGCGTAAAAGACATGCATGTGAAAAAGTTCGAATCGCTGATGTATTTATAGTGCGGCCTCAAGTCATCATTTTTGAAGCAATTGCGCCATTTTTTTCATGAGGGTCGACCATGTAAGAATGCATCCACACACCAAATATTTTTATTCTGAAACTAACACTTTTGAGAATAGCACTCATCGAGTAAAAGTCATGCATGTGAAAAAGTTCGAATCGCTGATGTATTTATAGTGCGGCCTCAAGTCATCATTTTTGATGCAATTGCGCCAACTTTTTTTATGAGGGTCGACCATGTAAGAATGCAACTATACACCAAATATTTTTATTCTAAAACTAATACTTTTGAGAATAGCTCTCATGGCGTAAAAGTCATGCATGTGAAAAAGTTCGAATCGCTGATGTATTTATAGTGCGGCCTCAAGTCATCATTTTTTATGCAAATGCGCCAACTGTTTTCACGAGGGTCGACCATGTCAGAATGCAACTATACACCAAATATTTTTATTCTGAAACTAATACTTTTGAGAATAGCTCTCATGGCGTAAAAGTCATGCATGTGAAAAAGTTCGAATCGCTGATGTATTTATAGTGCGGCCTCAAGTCATCATTTTTGATGCAAATGCGCCAATATGTTTCACGAGGGTCGACCATGTAAGAATGCATCCACACACCAAATATTTTTATTCTGAAACTAATATGTTTGAGAATAGCTCTCATGGCGTAAAAGTCATGCATGTGAAAAAGTTCGAATCGCTGATGTATTTATAGTGCGGCCTCAAGTCATCATTTTTTATACAATTGCGGCAACTTTTTTTCATGAGGGTCGACCATGTAAGAATGCATCCATACACTAAATATTTTTCTTCTGAAACTTATACTTTTGAGAATAGCTCTCATGGCGTAAAAGTCATGCATGTGAAAAAGTTCGAATCGCTGATGTATTTATAGTGCGACCTCAAGTCATCATTTTTGATGCAATTGCGCCAACTGTTTTCACGAGGGTCGACCATGTCAGAATGCAACTATACACCAAATATTTTTATTCTGAAACTAATACTTTTGAGAATAGCTCTCATGGCGTAAAAGTCATGCTTGTGAAAAAGTTCGAATCGCTGATGTATTTATAGTGCGGCCTCAAGTCATCATTTTTGATGCAAATGTGCCAATATGTTTCACGAGGGTCGACCATGTAAGAATGCATCCACACACCAAATATTTTTATTCTGAAACTAATATGTTTGAGAATAGCTCTCATGGCGTAAAAGTCATGCATGTGAAAAAGTTCGAATCGCTGATGTATTTATAGTGCGGCCTCAAGTCATCATTTTTTATACAATTGCGGCAACTTTTTTTCATGAGGGTCGACCATGTAAGAATGCATCCATACACCAAATATTTTTCTTCTGAAACTAATATGTTTGAGAATAGCTCTCATGGCGTAAAAGTCATGCATGTGAAAAAGTTCGAATCGCTGATGTATTTATAGTGCGGCCTCAAGTCATCATTTTTTATGCAATTGCGCCATCTTTTTCCATGAGGGTCGACCATGTAAGAATGCATCCACACAGCAAATATTTTTATTCTGAAACTTACACTTTTGAGAATAGCTCTCATGGCGTAAAAGTCATGCATGTGAAAAAGTTCGAATCGCTGATGTATTTATAGTGCGGCCTCAAGTCATCATTTTTTATACAATTGCGCTAAATATTTTCATTAGGGTCGACGATGTAAGAATGCATCCACACACCAAATATTTTTATTCTGAAACTTATACTTTTGAGAATAGCTCTCATGGCGTAAAAGTCATGCATGTGAAAAAGTTCGAATCGCTGATGTATTTATAGTGCGGCCTCAAGTCATCATTTTTGAAGCAATTGCTCCAATATGTTTCACGAGGGTCGACCATGTAAGAATGCATCCACACACCAAATATTTTTATTCTGAAACTTATACTTTTGTGAATAGCTCTCATGGCGTAAAAGACATGCATGTGAAAAAGTTCGAATCGCTGATGTATTTATAGTGCGGCCTCAAGTCATCATTTTTGAAGCAATTGCGCCATTTTTTTCATGAGGGTCGACCATGTAAGAATGCATCCACACACCAAATATTTTTATTCTGAAACTAACACTTTTGAGAATAGCACTCATCGAGTAAAAGTCATGCATGTGAAAAAGTTCGAATCGCTGATGTATTTATAGTGCGGCCTCAAGTCATCATTTTTGATGCAATTGCGCCAACTTTTTTTATGAGGGTCGACCATGTAAGAATGCAACTATACACCAAATATTTTTATTCTAAAACTAATACTTTTGAGAATAGCTCTCATGGCGTAAAAGTCATGCATGTGAAAAAGTTCGAATCGCTGATGTATTTATAGTGCGGCCTCAAGTCATCATTTTTTATGCAAATGCGCCAACTGTTTTCACGAGGGTCGACCATGTCAGAATGCAACTATACACCAAATATTTTTATTCTGAAACTAATACTTTTGAGAATAGCTCTCATGGCGTAAAAGTCATGCATGTGAAAAAGTTCGAATCGCTGATGTATTTATAGTGCGGCCTCAAGTCATCATTTTTGATGCAAATGCGCCAATATGTTTCACGAGGGTCGACCATGTAAGAATGCATCCACACACCAAATATTTTTATTCTGAAACTAATATGTTTGAGAATAGCTCTCATGGCGTAAAAGTCATGCATGTGAAAAAGTTCGAATCGCTGATGTATTTATAGTGCGGCCTCAAGTCATCATTTTTTATACAATTGCGGCAACTTTTTTTCATGAGGGTCGACCATGTAAGAATGCATCCATACACCAAATATTTTTCTTCTGAAACTTATACTTTTGAGAATAGCTCTCATGGCGTAAAAGTCATGCATGTGAAAAAGTTCGAATCGCTGATGTATTTATAGTGCGACCTCAAGTCATCATTTTTGATGCAATTGCGCCAACTGTTTTCACGAGGGTCGACCATGTCAGAATGCAACTATACACCAAATATTTTTATTCTGAAACTAATACTTTTGAGAATAGCTCTCATGGCGTAAAAGTCATGCTTGTGAAAAAGTTCGAATCGCTGATGTATTTATAGTGCGGCCTCAAGTCATCATTTTTGATGCAAATGTGCCAATATGTTTCACGAGGGTCGACCATGTAAGAATGCATCCACACACCAAATATTTTTATTCTGAAACTAATATGTTTGAGAATAGCTCTCATGGCGTAAAAGTCATGCATGTGAAAAAGTTCGAATCGCTGATGTATTTATAGTGCGGCCTCAAGTCATCATTTTTTATACAATTGCGGCAACTTTTTTTCATGAGGGTCGACCATGTAAGAATGCATCCATACACCAAATATTTTTCTTCTGAAACTTATACTTTTGAGAATAGCTCTCATGGCGTAAAAGACATGCATGTGAAAAAGTTCGAATCGCTGATGTATTAATAGTGCGACCTCAAGTCATCATTTTTGATGCAATTGCGCCAACTGTTTTCACGAGGGTCGACCATGTCAGAATGCAACTATACACCAAATATTTTTATTCTGAAACTAATACTTTTGAGAATAGCTCTCATGGCGTAAAAGTCATGCATGTGAAAAAGTTCGAATCGCTGATGTATTTATAGTGCGGCCTCAAGTCATCATTTTTGATGCAAATGCGCCAATATGTTTCACGAGGGTCGACCATGTAAGAATGCATCCACACACCAAATATTTTTATTCTGAAACTAATATGTTTGAGAATAGCTCTCATGGCGTAAAAGTCATGCATGTGAAAAAGTTCGAATCGCTGATGTATTTATAGTGCGGCCTCAAGTCATCATTTTTTATGCAATTGCGCCATCTTTTTCCATGAGGGTCGACCATGTAAGAATGCATC
The DNA here is from genome assembly GCF_023055435.1 of Haliotis rufescens. Taxonomy (NCBI): domain Eukaryota; kingdom Metazoa; phylum Mollusca; class Gastropoda; order Lepetellida; family Haliotidae; genus Haliotis; species Haliotis rufescens. Next base: position 27,164,702 of record NW_025964112.1, read on the forward strand.
CACACAGCAAATATTTTTATTCTGAAACTTACACTTTTGAGAATAGCTCTCATGGCGTAAAAGTCATGCTTGTGAAAAAGTTCGAATCGCTGATGTATTTATAGTGCGGCCTCAAGTCATCATTTTTTAAGCAATTGCGCCATTTTTTTCATGAGGGTCGACCATGTAAGAATGCATCCATACACCAAATATTTTTCTTCTGAAACTTATACTTTTGAGAATAGCTCTCATGGCGTAAAAGTCATGCATGTGAAAAAGTTCGAATCGCTGATGTATTAATAGTGCGACCTCAAGTCATCATTTTTGATGCAATTGCGCCAACTGTTTTCACGAGGGTCGACCATGTCAGAATGCAACTATACACCAAATATTTTTATTCTGAAACTAATACTTTTGAGAATAGCTCTCATGGCGTAAAAGTCATGCATGTGAAAAAGTTCGAATCGCTGATGTATTTATAGTGCGGCCTCAAGTCATCATTTTTGATGCAAATGCGCCAATATGTTTCACGAGGGTCGACCATGTAAGAATGCATCCACACACCAAATATTTTTATTCTGAAACTAATATGTTTGAGAATAGCTCTCATGGCGTAAAAGTCATGCATGTGAAAAAGTTCGAATCGCTGATGTATTTATAGTGCGGCCTCAAGTCATCATTTTTTATGCAATTGCGCCATCTTTTTCCATGAGGGTCGACCATGTAAGAATGCATCCACACAGCAAATATTTTTATTCTGAAACTTACACTTTTGAGAATAGCTCTCATGGCGTAAAAGTCATGCTTGTGAAAAAGTTCGAATCGCTGATGTATTTATAGTGCGGCCTCAAGTCATCATTTTTGAAGCAATTGCGCCATTTTTTTCATGAGGGTCGACCATGTAAGAATGCATCCATACACCAAATATTTTTCTTCTGAAACTTATACTTTTGAGAATAGCTCTCATGGCGTAAAAGTCATGCATGTGAAAAAGTTCGAATCGCTGATGTATTTATAGTGCGACCTCAAGTCATCATTTTTGATGCAATTGCGCCAACTGTTTTCACGAGGGTCCACCATGTCAGAATGCAACTATACACCAAATATTTTTATTCTGAAACTAATATGTTTGAGAATAGCTCTCATGGCGTAAAAGTCATGCATGTGAAAAAGTTCGAATCGCTGATGTATTTATAGTGCGGCCTCAAGTCATCATTTTTGATGCAAATGCGCCAATATGTTTCACGAGGGTCGACCATGTAAGAATGCATCCACACACCAAATATTTTTATTCTGAAACTAATATGTTTGAGAATAGCTCTCATGGCGTAAAAGTCATGCATGTGAAAAAGTTCGAATCGCTGATGTATTTATAGTGCGGCCTCAAGTCATCATTTTTTATGCAATTGCGCCATCTTTTTCCATGAGGGTCGACCATGTAAGAATGCATCCACACAGCAAATATTTTTATTCTGAAACTTACACTTTTGAGAATAGCTCTCATGGCGTAAAAGTCATGCTTGTGAAAAAGTTCGAATCGCTGATGTATTTATAGTGCGGCCTCAAGTCATCATTTTTTATACAATTGCGCTAAATATTTTCATTAGGGTCGACGATGTAAGAATGCATCCACACACCAAATATTTTTATTCTGAAACTTATACTTTTGAGAATAGCTCTCATGGCGTAAAAGTCATGCATGTGAAAAAGTTCGAATCGCTGATGTATTTATAGTGCGGCCTCAAGTCATCATTTTTGAAGCAATTGCTCCAATATGTTTCACGAGGGTCGACCATGTAAGAATGCATCCACACACCAAATATTTTTATTCTGAAACTAATACTTTTGTGAATAGCTCTCATGGCGTAAAAGTCATGCATGTGAAAAAGTTCGAATCGCTGATGTATTTATAGTGCGGCCTCAAGTCATCATTTTTGAAGCAATTGCGCCATTTTTTTCATGAGGGTCGACCATGTAAGAATGCATCCACACACCAAATATTTTTATTCTGAAACTAACACTTTTGAGAATAGCACTCATCGAGTAAAAGTCATGCATGTGAAAAAGTTCGAATCGCTGATGTATTTATAGTGCGGCCTCAAGTCATCATTTTTGATGCAATTGCGCCAACTTTTTTTATGAGGGTCGACCATGTAAGAATGCAACTATACACCAAATATTTTTATTCTAAAACTAATACTTTTGAGAATAGCTCTCATGGCGTAAAAGTCATGCATGTGAAAAAGTTCGAATCGCTGATGTATTTATAGTGCGGCCTCAAGTCATCATTTTTGATGCAAATGCGCCAACTGTTTTCACGAGGGTCGACCATGTCAGAATGCAACTATACACCAAATATTTTTATTCTGAAACTTACACTTTTGAGAATAGCTCTCATGGCGTAAAAGTCATGCATGTGAAAAAGTTCGAATCGCTGATGTATTTATAGTGCGGCCTCAAGTCATCATTTTTGATGCAAATGCGCCAATATGTTTCACGAGGGTCGACCATGTAAGAATGCATCCACACACCAAATATTTTTATTCTGAAACTAATATGTTTGAGAATAGCTCTCATGGCGTAAAAGTCATGCATGTGAAAAAGTTCGAATCGCTGATGTATTTATAGTGCGGCCTCAAGTCATCATTTTTTATACAATTGCGGCAACTTTTTTTCATGAGGGTCGACCATGTAAGAATGCATCCATACACCAAATATTTTTCTTCTGAAACTTATACTTTTGAGAATAGCTCTCATGGCGTAAAAGTCATGCATGTGAAAAAGTTCGAATCGCTGATGTATTTATAGTGCGACCTCAAGTCATCATTTTTGATGCAATTGCGCCAACTGTTTTCACGAGGGTCGACCATGTCAGAATGCAACTATACACCAAATATTTTTATTCTGAAACTAATACTTTTGAGAATAGCTCTCATGGCGTAAAAGTCATGCATGTGAAAAAGTTCGAATCGCTGATGTATTTATAGTGCGGCCTCAAGTCATCATTTTTGATGCAAATGTGCCAATATGTTTCACGAGAGTCGACCATGTAAGAATGCATCCACACACCAAATATTTTTATTCTGAAACTAATATGTTTGAGAATAGCTCTCATGGCGTAAAAGTCATGCATTTGAAAAAGTTCGAATCGCTGATGTATTTATAGTGCGGCCTCAAGTCATCATTTTTGATGCAATTGCGCCATCTTTTTCCATGAGGGTCGACCATGTCAGAATGCAACTATACACCAAATATTTTTATTCTGAAACTAATACTTTTGAGAATAGCTCTCATGGCGTAAAAGTCATGCATGTGAAAAAGTTCGAATCGCTGATGTATTTATAGTGCGGCCTCAAGTCATCATTTTTGATGCAAATGTGCCAATATGTTTCACGAGAGTCGACCATGTAAGAATGCATCCACACACCAAATATTTTTATTCTGAAACTAATATGTTTGAGAATAGCTCTCATGGCGTAAAAGTCATGCATTTGAAAAAGTTCGAATCGCTGATGTATTTATAGTGCGGCCTCAAGTCATCATTTTTGATACAAGTGCGCTAAATATTTTCATTAGGGTCGACGATGTAAGAATGCATCCACACACCAAATATTTTTATTCTGAAACTTATACTTTTGAGAATAGCTCTCATGGCGTAAAAGTCATGCATGTGAAAAAGTTCGAATCGCTGATGTATTTATAGTGCGGCCTCAAGTCATCATTTTTGAAGCAATTGCGCCAACTTTTTTCATGAGGGTCGACCATGTAAGAATGCATCCACACACCAAATATTTTTATTCTGAAACTTATACTTTTGAGAATAGCTCTCATGGCGTAAAAGTCATGCATGTGAAAAAGTTCGAATCGCTGATGTATTTATAGTGTGGCCTCAAGTAATCATTTTTGATGCAATTGCGCCAACTTTTTCCATGCCGGTCTACCATGTAAGAATGCATCCAAACACCAAATATTTTTATTCTGAAACTAATACTTTTGAGAATAGCTCTCACGGCGTAAAAGTCATGCATGTGAAAAAGTTCGAATCGCTGATGTATTTATAGTGCGGCCTCAAGTCATCATTTTTGATGCAATTGCGCCAACTTTTTTCACGAGGGTCGACCATGTAAGAATGCATCCACACACCAAATATTTTTATTCTGAAACTAATACTTTTGTGAATAGCTCTCATGGCGTAAAAGACATGCATGTGAAAAAGTTCGAATCGCTGATGTATTTATAGTGCGGCCTCAAGTCATCATTTTTTAAGCAATTGCGCCATTTTTTTCATGAGGGTCGACCATGTAAGAATGCATCCACACACCAAATATTTTTATTCTGAAACTAACACTTTTGAGAATAGCACTCATCGAGTAAAAGTCACACATGTGAAAAAGTTCGAATCGCTGATGTATTTATAGTGCGGCCTCAAGTCATCATTTTTTATGCAATTGCGCCAACTTTTTTTATGAGGGTCGACCATGTAAGAATGCATCCATACACCAAATATTTTTATTCTAAAACTAATACTTTTGAGAATAGCTCTCATGGCGTAAAAGACATGCATGTGAAAAAGTTCGAATCGCTGATGTATTTATAGTGCGGCCTCAAGTTATCACTTTTTATGCAAATGCGCCAATATTTTTCACGACGGTCGACCATGTGAGTATGCATCCACACACCAAATATTTGTATTCTAAAACTAATGCGTTTGAGAATAGCTCTCATGGCGTAAAAGTCATGCATGTGAAAAAGTTCGAATCGCTGATGTATTTATAGTGCGGCCTCAAGTCATCACTTTTTATGCAATTGCGCCAACTTTTTCCATGAGGGTCGACCATGTAAGAATGCATCCACACACCAAATATTTTTATTCTGAAACTTACACTTTTGAGAATAGCTCTCATGGCGTAAAAGTCATGCATGTGAAAAAGTTCGAATCGCTGATGTATTTATAGTGTGGCCTCAAGTAATCATTTTTTATGCAATTGCGCCAACTTTTTCCATGACGGTCGACCATGTAAGAATGCATCCAAACACCAAATATTTTTATTCTGAAACTAATACTTTTGAGAATAGCTCTCATCGCGTAAAAGTCATGCATGTGAAAAAGTTCGAATCGCTGATGTATTTATAGTGCGGCCTCAAGTCATCATTTTTGATGCAATTGCGCCAACTTTTTTGCACGAGGGTCGACCATGTAAGAATGCATCCACACACCAAATATTTTTATTCTGAAACTAATACTTTTGTGAATAGCTCTCATGGCGTAAAAGACATGCATGTGAAAAAGTTCGAATCGCTGATGTATTTATAGTGCGACCTCAAGTCATCATTTTTTAAGCAATTGCGCCATTTTTTTCATGAGGGTCTACCATGTAAGAATGCATCCACACACCAAATATTTTTATTCTGAAACTAACACTTTTGAGAATAGCACTCATCGAGTAAAAGTCATGCATGTGAAAAAGTTCGAATCGCTGATGTATTTATAGTGCGGCCTCAAGTCATCATTTTTGATGCAATTGCGCAAACTTTTTTTATGAGGGTCGACCATGTAAGAATGCACTTATACGCCAAATATTTTTATTCTAAAACTAATACTTTTGAGAATAGCTCTCATTGCGTAAAAGTCATGCATGTGAAAAAGTTCGAATCGCTGATGTATTTATAGTGCGGCCTCAAGTCATCATTTTTGATGCAAATGCGCCAATATTCTTCATGAGGGTCGACCATGTAAGAATGCATCCACACACCAAATATTTTTATTCTGAAACTAATACTTTTGAGAATAGCTCTCATGGCGTAAAAGTCATGCATGTGAAAAAGTTCGAATCGCTGATGTATTTATAGTGCGGCCTCAAGTTATCACTTTTTATGCAAATGCGCCAATATTTTTCACGACGGTCGACCATGTGAGTATGCATCCACACACCAAATATTTTTATTCTAAAACTAATGCGTTTGAGAATAGCTCTCATGGCGTAAAAGTCATGCATGTGAAAAAGTTCGAATCGCTGATGTATTTATAGTGCGGCCTCAAGTCATCATTTTTTAGGCAATTGCGCCAACTTTTTTCATGAGGGTCGACCATGTAAGAATGCATCCACACACCAAATATTTTTATTCTGAAACTTATACTTTTGAGAATAGCTCTCATGGCGTAAAAGTCATGCATGTGAAAAAGTTCGAATCGCTGATGTATTTATAGTGCGGCCTCAAGTCATCATTTTTTATGCAATTGCGCCAACTTTTTTCATGGGGTCGACCATGTAAGAATGCATCCACACACCGAATATTTTAATTCTAAAACTAATACTTTTGAGAATAGCTCTCATTGCGTAAAAGTCATGCATGTGAAAAAGTTCGAATCGCTGATGTATTTATAGTGCGGCCTCAAGTCATCATTTTTTATGCAATTGCGCCAACTTTTTTCATGAGGGTCGACCATGTAAGAATGCATCCACACACCAAATATATTTATTCTGAAACTAATACTTTTGTGAATAGCTCTCATGGCGTAAAAGTGATGCATGTGAAAAAGTTCGAATCGCTGATGTATTTATAGTGCGGCCTCAAGTCATCATTTTTGAAGCAATTGCGCCATTTTTTTCATGAGGGTCGACCATGTAAGAATGCATCCACACACCAAATATTTTTATTCTGAAACTAACACTTTTGAGAATAGCACTCATCGAGTAAAAGTCATGCATGTGAAAAAGTTCGAATCGCTGATGTATTTATAGTGCGGCCTCAAGTCATCATTTTTTATGCAATTGCGCCAACTTTTTTCATGAGGGTCGACCATGTAAGAATGCAACTATACACCAAATATTTTTATTCTAAAACTAATACTTTTGAGAATAGCTCTCATGGCGTAAAAGTCATGCATGTGAAAAAGTTCGAATCGCTGATGTATTTATAGTGCGGCCTCAAGTCATCATTTTTTATGCAAATGCGCCAATATTTTTTATGAGGGTCGACCATGTAAGAATGCATCCACACACCAAATATTTTTATTCTGAAACTAATACTTTTGAGAATAGCTCTCATGGCGTAAAAGTCATGCATGTGAAAAAGTTCGAATCGCTGATGTATTTATAGTACGGCCTCAAGTCATCATTTTTTATGCAAATGCGCCAATATTTTTCATTAGGGTCGACCATGAAAGAAAGCATCCACACACCAAATATTTTTATTCTGAAACTAATACTTTTGAGAATAGCTCTCATGGCGTAAAAGTCATGCATGTGAAAAAGTTCGAATCGCTGATGTATTTATAGTGCGGCCTCAAGTCATCATTTTTTATGCAATTGCGCCAATATTTTTCATGACGGTCGACCATGTAAGAATGCATCCACACACCAAATATTTTTATTCTGAAACTAATACTTTTGAGAATAGCTCTCACGGCGTAAAAGTCATGCATGTGAAAAAGTTCGAATCGCTGATGTATTTATAGTGCGGCCTCAAGTCATCATTTTTGATGCAATTGCGCCAACTTTTTTCACGAGGGTCGACCATGTAAGAATGCATCCACACACCAAATATTTTTATTCTGAAACTAATACTTTTGTGAATAGCTCTCATGGCGTAAAAGACATGCATGTGAAAAAGTTCGAATCGCTGATGTATTTATAGTGCGGCCTCAAGTCATCATTTTTGATGCAATTGCGCCAACTTTTTTTATGACGGTCGACCATGTAAGAATGCAACTATACACCAAATATTTTTATTCTAAAACTAATACTTTTGAGAATAGCTCTCATGGCGTAAAAGTCATGCATGTGAAAAAGTTCGAATCGCTGATGTATTTATAGTGCGGCCTCAAGTCATCATTTTTGATGCAAATGCGCCAATATTTTTCATGAGGGTCGACCATGTAAGAATGCATCCACACACCAAATATTTTTATTCTGAAACTTATACTTTTGAGAATAGCTCTCATGGCGTAAAAGTCATGCATGTGAAAAAGTTCGAATCGCTGATGTATTTATAGTGCGGCCTCAAGTTATCACTTTTTATGCAAATGCGCCAATATTTTTCACGACGGTCGACCATGTGAGTATGCATCCACACACCAAATATTTTTATTCTGAAACTAATACTATTGTGAATAACTCTCATGGCGTAAAAGTCATGCATGTGAAAAAGTTCGAATCGCTGATGTATTTATAGTGCGGCCTCAAGTTATCACTTTTTATGCAAATGCGCCAATATTTTTCACGACGGTCGACCATGTGAGTATGCATCCACACACCAAATATTTTTATTCTGAAACTAATACTTTTGTGAATAGCTCTCATGGCGTAAAAGTCATGCATGTGAAAAAGTTCGAATCGCTGATGTATTTATAGTGCGGCCTCAAGTCATCATTTTTTATGCAATTGCGCCAACTTTTTTCATGAGGGTCGACCATGTAAGAATGCAACTATACACCAAATATTTTAATTCTAAAACTAATACTTTTGAGAATAGCTCTCATTGCGTAAAAGTGATGCATGTGAAAAAGTTCGAATCGCTGATGTATTTATAGTGCGGCCTCAAGTCATCATTTTTGAAGCAATTGCGCCAACTGTTTTCACGAGGGTCGACCATGTCAGAATGCAACTATACACCAAATATTTTTATTCTGAAACTAATACTTTTGAGAATAGCTCTCATGGCGTAAAAGTCATGCATGTGAAAAAGTTCGAATCGCTGATGTATTTATAGTGCGGCCTCAAGTCATCATTTTTTATGCAAATGCGCCAATATGTTTCACGAGGGTCGACCATGTAAGAATGCATCCACACACCAAATATTTTTATTCTGAAACTAATATGTTTGAGAATAGCTCTCATGGCGTAAAAGTCATGCATGTGAAAAAGTTCGAATCGCTGATGTATTTATAGTGCGGCCTCAAGTCATGATTTTTTATACAATTGCGGCAATTTTTTTTCATGAGCGTCGACCATGTAAGAATGCATCCACACACCAAATATTTTTATTCTGAAACTAATATGTTTGAGAATAGCTCTCATGGTGTAAAAGTCATGCATGTGAAAAAGTTCGAATCGCTGATGTATTTATAGTGTGGCCTCAAGTCATCATTTTTGAAGCAATTGCGCCAACTTTTTCCATGACGGTCGACCATGTAAGAATGCATCCAAACACCAAATATTTTTATTCTGAAACTAATACTTTTGAGAATAGCTCTCACGGCGTAAAAGTCATGCATGTGAAAAAGTTCGAATCGCTGATGTATTTATAGTGCGGCCTCAAGTCATCATTTTTTATGCAATTGCGCCAACTTTTTTCACGAGGGTCGACCATGTAAGAATGCATCCACACACCAAATATTTTTATTCTGAAACTAATACTTTTGAGAATAGCTCTCATGGCGTAAAAGACATACATGTGAAAAAGTTCGAATCGCTGATGTATTTATAGTGCGGCCTCAAGTCATCATTTTTGAAGCAATTGCGCCATTTTTTTCATGAGGGTCGACCATGTAAGAATGCATCCACACACCAAATATTTTTATTCTGAAACTAATACTTTTGAGAATAGCACTCATCGAGTAAAAGTCATGCATGTGAAAAAGTTCGAATCGCTGATGTATTTATAGTGCGGCCTCAAGTCATCATTTTTTATGCAATTGCGCCAACTTTTTTTATGAGGGTCGACCATGTAAGAATGCATCCACACACCAAATATTTTTATTCTGAAACTAATGCTTTTGAGAATAGCTCTCATTGCGTAAAAGTCATGCATGTGAAAAAGTTCGAATCGCTGATGTATTTATAGTGCGGCCTCAAGTTATCACTTTTTATGCAATGCGCCAATATTTTTCACGAGGGTCGACCATGTGAGTATGCATCCACACACCAAATATTTTTATTCTAAAACTAATGCGTTTGAGAATAGCTCTCATGGCGTAAAAGTCATGCATGTGAAAAAGTTCGAATCGCTGATGTATTTATAGTGCGGCCTCAAGTCATCATTTTTTAGGCAATTGCGCCAACTTTTTTCATGAGGGTCGACCATGTAAGAATGCATCCACACACCAAATATTTTAATTCTAAAACTTATACTTTTGAGAATAGCTCTCATCGCGTAAAAGTCATGCATGTGAAAAAGTTCGAATCGCTGATGTATTTATAGTGCGGCCTCAAGTCATCATTTTTGATGCAATTGCGCCAACTTTTTTCATGAGGGTCGACCATGTAAGAATGCATCCACACACCAAATATATTTATTCTGAAACTAATACTTTTGTGAATAGCTCTCATGGCGTAAAAGTCATGCATGTGAAAAAGTTCGAATCGCTGATGTATTTATAGTGCGGCCTCAAGTCATCATTTTTGATGCAATTGCGCCATTTTTTTATGAGGGTCGACCATGTAAGAATGCATCCACACACCAAATATTTTTATTCTGAAACTAACACTTTTGAGAATAGCACTCATCGAGTAAAAGTCATGCATGTGAAAAAGTTCGAATCGCTGATGTATTTATAGTGCGGCCTCAAGTCATCATTTTTTATGCAATTGCGCCAACTTTTTTTATGAGGGTCGACCATGTAAGAATGCAACTATACACCAAATATTTTTATTCTAAAACTAATACTTTTGAGAATAGCTCTCATGGCGTAAAAGTCATGCATGTGAAAAAGTTCGAATCGCTGATGTATTTATAGTGCGGCCTCAAGTCATCATTTTTTATGCAATTGCGCCAACTTTTTTCATGAGTGTCGACCATGTAAGAATGCATCCACACACCAAATATTTTTTATTCTGAAACTTATACTTTTGAGAATAGCTCTCATCGCGTAAAAGTGATGCATGTGAAAAAGTTCGAATCGCTGATGTATTTATAGTGCGGCCTCAAGTCATCATTTTTTAGGCAATTGCGCCAACTTTTTTCACGAGGGTCGACCATGTAAGAATGCAACTATACACCAAATATTTTTATTCTAAAACTAATACTTTTGAGAATAGCTCTCATTGCGTAAAAGTCATGCATGTGAAAAAGTTCGAATCGCTGATGTATTTATAGTGCGGCCTCAAGTCATCATTTTTGAAGCAATTGCGCCACCTTTTTTCATGAGGGTCGACCATGTAAGAATGCATCCACACACCAAATATTTTTATTCTGAAACTAATACTTTTGAGAATAGCACTCATCGAGTAAAAGTCATGCATGTGAAAAAGTTCGAATCGCTGATGTATTTATAGTGCGGCCTCAAGTCATCATTTTTGATGCAATTGCGCCAACTTTTTTTATGAGGGTCGACCATGTAAGAATGCAACTATACACCAAATATTTTTATTCTAAAACTAATACTTTTGAGAATAGCTCTCATGGCGTAAAAGTCATGCATGTGAAAAAGTTCGAATCGCTGATGTATTTATAGTGCGGCCTCAAGTCATCATTTTTTAGGCAATTGCGCCAATTTTTTTCATGAGTGTCGACCATGTAAGAATGCATCCACACACCAAATATTTTTTATTCTGAAACTTATACTTTTGAGAATAGCTCTCATCGCGTAAAAGTGATGCATGTGAAAAAGTTCGAATCGCTGATGTATTTATAGTGCGGCCTCAAGTCATCATTTTTTAGGCAATTGCGCCAACTTTTTTCACGAGGGTCGACCATGTAAGAATGCAACTATACACCAAATATTTTTATTCTAAAACTAATACTTTTGAGAATAGCTCTCATTGCGTAAAAGTCATGCATGTGAAAAAGTTCGAATCGCTGATGTATTTATAGTGCGGCCTCAAGTCATCATTTTTGAAGCAATTGCGCCACCTTTTTTCATGAGGGTCGACCATGTAAGAATGCATCCACACACCAAATATTTTTATTCTGAAACTTATACTTTTGAGAATAGCTCTCATGGCGTAAAAGTCATGCATGTGAAAAAGTTCGAATCGCTGATGTATTTATAGTGCGACCTCAAGTCATCATTTTTGATGCAATTGCGCCAACTGTTTTCACGAGGGTCGACCATGTCAGAATGCAACTATACACCAAATATTTTTATTCTGAAACTAATACTTTTGAGAATAGCTCTCATCGCGTAAAAGTCATGCATGTGAAAAAGTTCGAATCGCTGATGTATTTATAGTGCGGCCTCAAGTCATCATTTTTTATGCAAATGCGCCAATATGTTTCACGAGGGTCGACCATGTAAGAATGCATCCACACACCAAATATTTTTATTCTGAAACTAATATGTTTGAGAATAGCTCTCATGGCGTAAAAGTCATGCATGTGAAAAAGTTCGAATCGCTGATGTATTTATAGTGCGGCCTCAAGTCATCATTTTTTATACAATTGCGGCAACTTTTGTTCATGAGTGTCGACCATGTAAGAATGCCTCCATACACCAAATATTTTTCTTCTGAAACTAATACTTTTGAGAATAGCTCTCATGGCGTAAAAGTCATGCATGTGAAAAAGTTCGAATCGCTGATGTATTTATAGTGCGGCCTCAAGTCATCATTTTTTATGCAATTGCGCTACATATTTTCATTAGGGTCGACCATGTAAGAATGCATCCACACACCAAATATTTTTATTCTGAAACTAATACTTTTGAGAAAAGCTCTCACGGCGTAAAAGTCATGCATGTGAAAAAGTTCGAATCGCTGATGTATTTATAGTGCGGCCTCAAGTCATCATTTTTGATGCAATTGCGCCAACTTTTTTCACGAGGGTCGACCATGTAAGAATGCATCCACACACCAAATATTTTTATTCTGAAACTAATACTTTTGAGAATAGCTCTCATGGCGTAAAAGACATGCATGTGAAAAAGTTCGAATTGCTGATGTATTTATAGTGCGGCCTCAAGTCATCATTTTTTAAGCAATTGCGCCATTTTTTTCATGAGTGTCGACCATGTAAGAATGCATCCACACACCAAATATTTTTATTCTGAAACTAACACTTTTGAGAATAGCACTCATCGAGTAAAAGTCATGCATGTGAAAAAGTTCGAATCGCTGATGTATTTATAGTGCGGCCTCAAGTCATCATTTTTGATGCAATTGCGCCAACTTTTTTTATGAGGGTCGACCATGTAAGAATGCAACTATACACCAAATATTTTTATTCTAAAACTAATACGTTTGAGAATAGCGCTCATGGCGTAAAAGTCATGCATGTGAAAAAGTTCGAATCGCTGATGTATTTATAGTGCGGCCTCAAGTCATCATTTTTTATGCAAATGCGCCAATATTTTTCATGAGGGTCGACCATGTAAAAATGCATCCACACACCAAATATTTTTATTCTGAAACTAATACTTTTGAGAATAGCTCTCATTGCGTAAAAGTCATGCATGTGAAAAAGTTCGAATCGCTGATGTATTTATAGTGCGGCCTCAAGTTATCACTTTTTATGCAAATGCGCCAATATTTTTCACGAGGGTCGACCATGTGAGTATGCATCCACACACCAAATATTTTTATTCCAAAACTAATGCGTTTGAGAATAGCTCTCATGGCGTAAAAGTCATGCATGTGAAAAAGTTCGAATCGCTGATGTATTTATAGTGCGGCCTCAAGTCATCATTTTTTAGGCAATTGCGCCAACTTTTTTCATGAGGGTCGACCATGTAAGAATGCATCCACACACCAAATATTTTTATTCTGAAACTTATACTTTTGAGAATAGCTCTCATCGCGTAAAAGTGATGCATGTGAAAAAGTTCGAATCGCTGATGTATTTATAGTGCGGCCTCAAGTCATCATTTTTGATGCAATTGCGCCAACTTTTTTCATGAGGGTCGACCATGTAAGAATGCAACTATACACCAAATATTTTAATTCTAAAACTAATACTTTTGAGAATAGCTCTCATTGCGTAAAAGTCATGCATGTGAAAAAGTTCGAATCGCTGATGTATTTATAGTGCGGCCTCAAGTCATCATTTTTGATGCAATTGCGCCAACTTTTTTCATGAGGGTCGACCATGTAAGAATGCATCCACACACCAAATATATTTATTCTGAAACTAATACTTTTGTGAATAGCTCTCATGGCGTAAAAGTCATGCATGTGAAAAAGTTCGAATCGCTGATGTATTTATAGTGCGGCCTCAAGTCATCATTTTTTATGCAATTGCGCCATTTTTTTCATGAGGGTCGACCATGTAAGAATGCATCCACACACCAAATATTTTTATTCTGAAACTAACACTTTTGAGAATAGCACTCATCGAGTAAAAGTCATGCATGTGAAAAAGTTCGAATCGCTGATGTATTTATAGTGCGGCCTCAAGTCATCATTTTTTATGCAATTGCGCCAACTTTTTTTATGAGGGTCGACCATGTAAGAATGCAACTATACACCAAATATTTTTATTCTGAAACTAATACTTTTGAGAATAGCTCTCATGGCGTAAAAGTCATGCATGTGAAAAAGTTCGAATCGCTGATGTATTTATAGTGCGGCCTCAAGTCATCATTTTTTATGCAAATGCGCCAATATTTTTCATGAGGGTCGACCATGTAAGAATGCATCCATACACCAAATATTTTTATTCTGAAACTAATACTTTTGAGAATAGCTTTCATTCCGTAAAAGTGATGCATGTGAAAAAGTTCGAATCGCTGATGTATTTATAGTACGGCCTCAAGTCATCATTTTTTATGCAAATACGCCAATATTTTTCATGAGGGTCGACCATGTAAGAATGCATCCACACACCAAATATTTTTATTCTGAAACTAATACTTTTGAGAATAGCTCTCCTGGCGTAAAAGTCATGCATGTGAAAAAGTTCGAATCGCTGATGTATTTATAGTGCGGCCTCAAGTCATCATTTTTGATGCAATTGCGCCAACTTTTTTCATGAGTGTCGACCATGTAAGAATGCATCCACACACCAAATATTTTTATTCTGAAACTTATACTTTTGAGAATAGCTCTCATGGCGTAAAAGTGATGCATGTGAAAAAGTTCGAATCGCTGATGTATTTATAGTGCGGCCTCAAGTCATCATTTTTTATCCAATTGCGCCAAAAATTTTCATTAGGGTCGACCATGTAAGAATGCATCCACACACCAAATATTTTTATTCTGAAACTTATACTTTTGAGAATAGCTCTCATGGCGTAAAAGTCATGCATGTGAAAAAGTTCGAATCGCTGATGTATTTATAGTGCGGCCTCAAGTCATCATTTTTGATGCAATTGCGCCAACTTTTTTCATGAGGGTCGACCATGTAAGAATGCATCCACACACCAAATATTTTTATTCTGAAGCTAACACTTTTGAGAATAGCTCTCATTGCGTAAAAGTCATGCATGTGAAAAAGTTCGAATCGCTGATGTATTTATAGTGTGGCCTCAAGTAGTCATTTTTTATGCAATTGCGCCAACTTTTTCCATGACGGTCGACCATGTAAGAATGCATCCACACACCAAATATTTTTATTCTGAAACTTATACTTTTGAGAATAGCTCTCACGGCGTAAAAGTGATGCATGTGAAAAAGTTCGAATCGCTGATGTATTTATAGTGCGGCCTCAAGTCATCATTTTTGATGCAATTGCGCCAACTTTTTTCACGAGGGTCGACCATGTAAGAATGCATCCACACACCAAATATTTTTATTCTGAACTAATACTTTTGTGAATAGCTCTCATTGCGTAAAAGTGATGCATGTGAAAAAGTTCGAATCGCTGATGTATTTATAGTGCGGCCTCAAGTCATCATTTTTTAGGCAATTGCGCCAACTTTTTTCATGAGGGTCGACCATGTAAGAATGCATCCACACACCAAATATTTTTATTCTGAAACTTATACTTTTGAGAATAGCTCTCATCGCGTAAAAGTGATGCATGTGAAAAAGTTCGAATCGCTGATGTATTTATAGTGCGGCCTCAAGTCATCATTTTTTATGCAATTGCGCCAACTTTTTTCATGAGGGTCGACCATGTAAGAATGCAACTATACACCAAATATTTTAATTCTAAAACTAATACTTTTGAGAATAGCTCTCATTGCGTAAAAGTCATGCATGTGAAAAAGTTCGAATCGCTGATGTATTTATAGTGCGGCCTCAAGTCATCATTTTTTATGCAATTGCGCCAACTTTTTTCATGAGGGTCGACCATGTAAGAATGCATCCACACACCAAATATATTTATTCTGAAACTAATACTTTTGAGAATAGCTCTCATGGCGTAAAAGTGATGCATGTGAAAAAGTTCGAATCGCTGATGTATTTATAGTGCGGCCTCAAGTCATCATTTTTGATGCAATTGCGCCATTTTTTTCATGAGGGTCGACCATGTAAGAATGCATCCACACACCAAATATTTTTATTCTGAAACTAACACTTTTGAGAATAGCACTCATCGAGTAAAAGTCATGCATGTGAAAAAGTTCGAATCGCTGATGTATTTATAGTGCGGCCTCAAGTCATCATTTTTGATGCAATTGCGCCAACTTTTTTTATGAGGGTCGACCATGTAAGAATGCAACTATACACCAAATATTTTTATTCTAAAACTAATACTTTTGAGAATAGCTCTCATGGCGTAAAAGTGATGCATGTGAAAAAGTTCGAATCGCTGATGTATTTATAGTGCGGCCTCAAGTCATCATTTTTTATGCAAATGCGCCAATATTTTTCATGAGGGTCGACCATGTAAGAATGCATCCACACACCAAATATTTTTATTCTGAAACTAATACTTTTGAGAATAGCTCTCATTGCGTAAAAGTCATGCATGTGAAAAAGTTCGAATCGCTGATGTATTTATAGTGCGGCCTCAAGTCATCATTTTTTATGCAATTGCGCCAACTTTTTTCATGAGTGTCGACCATGTAAGAATGCATCCACACACCAAATATTTTTTATTCTGAAACTTATACTTTTGAGAATAGCTCTCATCGCGTAAAAGTGATGCATGTGAAAAAGTTCGAATCGCTGATGTATTTATAGTGCGGCCTCAAGTCATCATTTTTTAGGCAATTGCGCCAACTTTTTTCACGAGGGTCGACCATGTAAGAATGCAACTATACACCAAATATTTTTATTCTAAAACTAATACTTTTGAGAATAGCTCTCATCGCGTAAAAGTGATGCATGTGAAAAAGTTCGAATCGCTGATGTATTTATAGTGCGGCCTCAAGTCATCATTTTTGAAGCAATTGCGCCACCTTTTTTCATGAGGGTCGACCATGTAAGAATGCATCCACACACCAAATATTTTTATTCTGAAACTTATACTTTTGAGAATAGCTCTCATGGCGTAAAAGTCATGCATGTGAAAAAGTTCGAATCGCTGATGTATTTATAGTGCGACCTCAAGTCATCATTTTTTATGCAATTGCGCCAACTGTTTTCACGAGGGTCGACCATGTCAGAATGCAACTATACACCAAATATTTTTATTCTGAAACTAATACTTTTGAGAATAGCTCTCATCGCGTAAAAGTCATGCATGTGAAAAAGTTCGAATCGCTGATGTATTTATAGTGCGGCCTCAAGTCATCATTTTTTATGCAAATGCGCCAATATGTTTCACGAGGGTCGACCATGTAAGAATGCATCCACACACCAAATATTTTTATTCTGAAACTAATATGTTTGAGAATAGCTCTCATGGCGTAAAAGTCATGCATGTGAAAAAGTTCGAATCGCTGATGTATTTATAGTGCGGCCTCAAGTCATCATTTTTTATAAAATTGCGGCAACTTTTGTTCATGAGTGTCGACCATGTAAGAATGCCTCCATACACCAAATATTTTTCTTCTGAAACTAATACTTTTGTGAATAGCTCTCATGGCGTAAAAGTCATGCATGTGAAAAAGTTCGAATCGCTGATGTATTTATAGTGCGGCCTCAAGTCATCATTTTTTATGCAATTGCGCTAAATATTTTCATGACGGTCGACCATGTAAGAATGCATCCACACACCAAATATTTTTATTCTGAAACTAATACTTTTGAGAAAAGCTCTCACGGCGTAAAAGTCATGCATGTGAAAAAGTTCGAATCGCTGATGTATTTATAGTGCGGCCTCAAGTCATCATTTTTGATGCAATTGCGCCAACTTTTTTCACGAGGGTCGACCATGTAAGAATGCATCCACACACCAAATATTTTTATTCTGAAACTAATACTTTTGAGAATAGCTCTCATGGCGTAAAAGACATGCATGTGAAAAAGTTCGAATCGCTGATGTATTTATAGTGCGGCCTCAAGTCATCATTTTTTAAGCAATTGCGCCATTTTTTTCATGAGGGTCGACCATGTAAGAATGCATCCACACACCAAATATTGTTATTCTGAAACTAACACTTTTGAGAATAGCACTCATCGAGTAAAAGTCATGCATGTGAAAAAGTTCGAATCGCTGATGTATTTATAGTGCGGCCTCAAGTCATCATTTTTGATGCAATTGCGCCAACTTTTTTTATGAGGGTCGACCATGTAAGAATGCAACTATACACCAAATATTTTTATTCTGAAACTAATACGTTTGAGAATAGCGCTCATAGCGTAAAAGTCATGCATGTGAAAAAGTTCGAATCGCTGATGTATTTATAGTGCGGCCTCAAGTCATCATTTTTTATGCAAATGCGCCAATATTTTTCATGAGGGTCGACCATGTAAAAATGCATCCACACACCAAATATTTTTATTCTGAAACTAATACTTTTGAGAATAGCTCTCATTGCGTAAAAGTCATGCATGTGAAAAAGTTCGAATCGCTGATGTATTTATAGTGCGGCCTCAAGTTATCACTTTTTATGCAAATGCGCCAATATTTTTCACGAGGGTCGACCATGTGAGTATGCATCCACACACCAAATATTTTTATTCTAAAACTAATGCGTTTGAGAATAGCTCTCATGGCGTAAAAGTCATGCATGTGAAAAAGTTCGAATCGCTGATGTATTTATAGTGCGGCCTCAAGTCATCATTTTTTATGCAATTGCGCCAACTTTTTTCATGAGGGTCGACCATGTAAGAATGCAACTATACACCAAATATTTTAATTGTAAAACTAATACTTTTGAGAATAGCTCTCATTGCGTAAAAGTCATGCATGTGAAAAAGTTCGAATCGCTGATGTATTTATAGTGCGGCCTCATGTCATCATTTTTTATGCAATTGCGCCAACTTTTTTCATGAGGGTCGACCATGTAAGAATGCATCCACACACCAAATATATTTATTCTGAAACTAATACTTTTGTGAATAGCTCTCATGGCGTAAAAGTCATGCATGTGAAAAAGTTCGAATCGCTGATGTATTTATAGTGCGGCCTCAAGTCATCATTTTTTATGCATTTGCGCCATTTTTTTCATGAGGGTCGACCATGTAAGAATGCATCCACACACCAAATATTTTTATTCTGAAACTAACACTTTTGAGAATAGCACTCATCGAGTAAAAGTCATGCATGTGAAAAAGTTCGAATCGCTGATGTATTTATAGTGCGGCCTCAAGTCATCATTTTTTATGCAATTGCGCCAACTTTTTTTATGAGGGTCGACCATGTAAGAATGCAACTATACACCAAATATTTTTATTCTAAAACTAATACTTTTGAGAATAGCTCTCATGGCGTAAAAGTCATGCATGTGAAAAAGTTCGAATCGCTGATGTATTTATAGTGCGGCCTCAAGTCATCATTTTTTATGCAAATGCGCCAATATTTTTCATGAGGGTCGACCATGTAAGAATGCATCCATACACCAAATATTTTTATTCTGAAACTAATACTTTTGAGAATAGCTTTCATTCCGTAAAAGTCATGCATGTGAAAAAGTTCGAATCGCTGATGTATTTATAGTACGGCCTCAAGTCATCATTTTTGATGCAAATGCGCCAATATTTTTCATGAGGGTCGACCATGTAAGAATGCATCCACACACCAAATATTTTTATTCTGAAACTAATACTTTTGAGAATAGCTCTCATGGCGTAAAAGTCATGCATGTGAAAAAGTTCGAATCGCTGATGTATTTATAGTGCGGCCTCAAGTCATCATTTTTGATGCAATTGCGCCAACTTTTTTCATGAGGGTCGACCATGTAAGAATGCATCCACACACCAAATATTTTTATTCTGAAACTTATACTTTTGAGAATAGCTCTCATGGCGTAAAAGTGATGCATGTGAAAAAGTTCGAATCGCTGATGTATTTATAGTGCGGCCTCAAGTCATCATTTTTTATCCAATTGCGCCAAAAATTTTCATTAGGGTCGACCATGTAAGAATGCATCCACACACCAAATATTTTTATTCTGAAACTTATACTTTTGAGAATAGCTCTCATTGCGTAAAAGTCATGCATGTGAAAAAGTTCGAATCGCTGATGTATTTATAGTGCGGCCTCAAGTCATCATTTTTGATGCAATTGCGCCAACTTTTTTCATGAGGGTCGACCATGTAAGAATGCATCCACACACCAAATATTTTTATTCTGAAGCTAACACTTTTGAGAATAGCTCTCATTGCGTAAAAGTCATGCATGTGAAAAAGTTCGAATCGCTGATGTATTTATAGTGTGGCCTCAAGTAGTCATTTTTTATGCAATTGCGCCAACTTTTTCCAAGACGGTCGACCATGTAAGAATGCATCCACACACCAAATATTTTTATTCTGAAACTTATACTTTTGAGAATAGCTCTCACGGCGTAAAAGTGATGCATGTGAAAAAGTTCGAATCGCTGATGTATTTATAGTGCGGCCTCAAGTCATCATTTTTGATGCAATTGCGCCAACTTTTTTCACGAGGGTCGACCATGTAAGAATGCATCCACACACCAAATATTTTTATTCTGAACTAATACTTTTGTGAATAGCTCTCATTGCGTAAAAGTGATGCATGTGAAAAAGTTCGAATCGCTGATGTATTTATAGTGCGGCCTCAAGTCATCATTTTTTAGGCAATTGCGCCAACTTTTTTCATGAGGGTCGACCATGTAAGAATGCATCCACACACCAAATATTTTTATTCTGAAACTTATACTTTTGAGAATAGCTCTCATCGCGTAAAAGTGATGCATGTGAAAAAGTTCGAATCGCTGATGTATTTATAGTGCGGCCTCAAGTCATCATTTTTTATGCAATTGCGCCAACTTTTTTCATGAGGGTCGACCATGTAAGAATGCAACTATACACCAAATATTTTAATTCTAAAACTAATACTTTTGAGAATAGCTCTCATTGCGTAAAAGTGATGCATGTGAAAAAGTTCGAATCGCTGATGTATTTATAGTGCGGCCTCAAGTCATCATTTTTTATGCAATTGCGCCAACTTTTTTCATGAGGGTCGACCATGTAAGAATGCATCCACACACCAAATATATTTATTCTGAAACTAATACTTTTGTGAATAGCTCTCATGGCGTAAAAGTCATGCATGTGAAAAAGTTCGAATCGCTGATGTATTTATAGTGCGGCCTCAAGTCATCATTTTTGATGCAATTGCGCCATTTTTTTCATGAGGGTCGACCATGTAAGAATGCATCCACACACCAAATATTTTTATTCTGAAACTAACACTTTTGAGAATAGCACTCATCGAGTAAAAGTCATGCATGTGAAAAAGTTCGAATCGCTGATGTATTTATAGTGCGGCCTCAAGTCATCATTTTTGATGCAATTGCGCCAACTTTTTTCATGAGGGTCGACCATGTAAGAATGCATCCACACACCAAATATATTTATTCTGAAGCTAACACTTTTGAGAATAGCTCTCATTGCGTAAAAGTCATGCATGTGAAAAAGTTCGAATCGCTGATGTATTTATAGTGTGGCCTCAAGTAGTCATTTTTTATGCAATTGCGCCAACTTTTTCCATGACGGTCGACCATGTAAGAATGCATCCACACACCAAATATTTTTATTCTGAAACTTATACTTTTGAGAATAGCTCTCACGGCGTAAAAGTGATGCATGTGAAAAAGTTCGAATCGCTGATGTATTTATAGTGCGGCCTCAAGTCATCATTTTTGATGCAATTGCGCCAACTTTTTTCACGAGGGTCGACCATGTAAGAATGCATCCACACACCAAATATTTTTATTCTGAACTAATACTTTTGTGAATAGCTCTCATTGCGTAAAAGTGATGCATGTGAAAAAGTTCGAATCGCTGATGTATTTATAGTGCGGCCTCAAGTCATCATTTTTTAGGCAATTGCGCCAACTTTTTTCATGAGGGTCGACCATGTAAGAATGCATCCACACACCAAATATTTTTATTCTGAAACTTATACTTTTGAGAATAGCTCTCATCGCGTAAAAGTGATGCATGTGAAAAAGTTCGAATCGCTGATGTATTTATAGTGCGGCCTCAAGTCATCATTTTTTATGCAATTGCGCCAACTTTTTTCATGAGGGTCGACCATGTAAGAATGCAACTATACACCAAATATTTTAATTCTAAAACTAATACTTTTGAGAATAGCTCTCATTGCGTAAAAGTGATGCATGTGAAAAAGTTCGAATCGCTGATGTATTTATAGTGCGGCCTCAAGTCATCATTTTTTATGCAATTGCGCCAACTTTTTTCATGAGGGTCGACCATGTAAGAATGCATCCACACACCAAATATATTTATTCTGAAACTAATACTTTTGTGAATAGCTCTCATGGCGTAAAAGTGATGCATGTGAAAAAGTTCGAATCGCTGATGTATTTATAGTGCGGCCTCAAGTCATCATTTTTGATGCAATTGCGCCATTTTTTTCATGAGGGTCGACCATGTAAGAATGCATCCACACACCAAATATTTTTATTCTGAAACTAACACTTTTGAGAATAGCACTCATCGAGTAAAAGTCATGCATGTGAAAAAGTTCGAATCGCTGATGTATTTATAGTGCGGCCTCAAGTCATCATTTTTGATGCAATTGCGCCAACTTTTTTTATGAGGGTCGACCATGTAAGAATGCAACTATACACCAAATATTTTTATTCTAAAACTAATACTTTTGAGAATAGCTCTCATGGCGTAAAAGTCATGCATGTGAAAAAGTTCGAATCGCTGATGTATTTATAGTGCGGCCTCAAGTCATCATTTTTTATGCAAATGCGCCAATATTTTTCATGAGGGTCGACCATGTAAGAATGCATCCACACACCAAATATTTTTATTCTGAAACTAATACTTTTGAGAATAGCTCTCATTGCGTAAAAGTCATGCATGTGAAAAAGTTCGAATCGCTGATGTATTTATAGTGCGGCCTCAAGTCATCATTTTTTAGGCAATTGCGCCAACTTTTTTCACGAGGGTCGACCATGTAAGAATGCAACTATACACCAAATATTTTTATTCTAAAACTAATACTTTTGAGAATAGCTCTCATTGCGTAAAAGTGATGCATGTGAAAAAGTTCGAATCGCTGATGTATTTATAGTGCGGCCTCAAGTCATCATTTTTGAAGCAATTGCGCCACCTTTTTTCATGAGGGTCGACCATGTAAGAATGCATCCACACACCAAATATTTTTATTCTGAAACTTATACTTTTGAGAATAGCTCTCATGGCGTAAAAGTCATGCATGTGAAAAAGTTCGAATCGCTGATGTATTTATAGTGCGACCTCAAGTCATCATTTTTTATGCAATTGCGCCAACTGTTTTCACGAGGGTCGACCATGTCAGAATGCAACTATACACCAAATATTTTTATTCTGAAACTAATACTTTTGAGAATAGCTCTCATCGCGTAAAAGTGATGCATGTGAAAAAGTTCGAATCGCTGATGTATTTATAGTGCGGCCTCAAGTCATCATTTTTTATGCAAATGCGCCAATATGTTTCACGAGGGTCGACCATGTAAGAATGCATCCACACACCAAATATTTTTATTCTGAAACTTATACTTTTGAGAATAGCTCTCATCGCGTAAAAGTGATGCATGTGAAAAAGTTCGAATCGCTGATGTATTTATAGTGCGGCCTCAAGTCATCATTTTTTATGCAAATGCGCCAATATGTTTCACGAGGGTCGACCATGTAAGAATGCATCCACACACCAAATATTTTTATTCTGAAACTAATATGTTTGAGAATAGCTCTCATGGCGTAAAAGTCATGCATGTGAAAAAGTTCGAATCGCTGATGTATTTATAGTGCGGCCTCAAGTCATCATTTTTTATAAAATTGCGGCAACTTTTTTTATGAGTGTCGACCATGTAAGAATGCCTCCATACACCAAATATTTTTCTTCTGAAACTAATACTTTTGAGAATAGCTCTCATGGCGTAAAAGTCATGCATGTGAAAAAGTTCGAATCGCTGATGTATTTATAGTGCGGCCTCAAGTCATCATTTTTTATGCAATTGCGCTAAATATTTTCATTAGGGTCGACCATGTAAGAATGCATCCACACACCAAATATTTTTATTCTGAAACTTATACTTTTGAGAATAGCTCTCACGGCGTAAAAGTCATGCATGTGAAAAAGTTCGAATCGCTGATGTATTTATAGTGCGACCTCAAGTCATCATTTTTTATGCAATTGCGCCAACTGTTTTCACGAGGGTCGACCATGTCAGAATGCAACTATACACCAAATATTTTTATTCTGAAACTAATACTTTTGAGAATAGCTCTCATCGCGTAAAAGTCATGCATGTGAAAAAGTTCGAATCGCTGATGTATTTATAGTGCGGCCTCAAGTCATCATTTTTTATGCAAATGCGCCAATATGTTTCACGAGGGTCGACCATGTAAGAATGCATCCACACACCAAATATTTTTATTCTGAAACTAATATGTTTGAGAATAGCTCTCATGGCGTAAAAGTCATGCATGTGAAAAAGTTCGAATCGCTGATGTATTTATAGTGCGGCCTCAAGTCATCATTTTTTATAAAATTGCGGCAACTTTTGTTCATGAGTGTCGACCATGTAAGAATGCCTCCATACACCAAATATTTTTCTTCTGAAACTAATACTTTTGAGAATAGCTCTCATGGCGTAAAAGTCATGCATGTGAAAAAGTTCGAATCGCTGATGTATTTATAGTGCGGCCTCAAGTCATCATTTTTTATGCAATTGCGCTAAATATTTTCATTAGGGTCGACCATGTAAGAATGCATCCACACACCAAATATTTTTATTCTGAAACTAATACTTTTGAGAAAAGCTCTCACGGCGTAAAAGTGATGCATGTGAAAAAGTTCGAATCGCTGATGTATTTATAGTGCGGCCTCAAGTCATCATTTTTGATGCAATTGCGCCAACTTTTTTCACGAGGGTCGGCCATGTAAGAATGCATCCACACACCAAATATTTTTATTCTGAAACTAATACTTTTGAGAATAGCTCTCATGGCGTAAAAGACATGCATGTGAAAAAGTTCGAATCGCTGATGTATTTATAGTGCGGCCTCAAGTCATCATTTTTTAAGCAATTGCGCCATTTTTTTCATGAGGGTCGACCATGTAAGAATGCATCCACACACCAAATATTTTTATTCTGAAACTAACACTTTTGAGAATAGCACTCATCGAGTAAAAGTCATGCATGTGAAAAAGTTCGAATCGCTGATGTATTTATAGTGCGGCCTCAAGTCATCATTTTTGATGCAATTGCGCCAACTTTTTTTATGAGGGTCGACCATGTAAGAATGCAACTATACACCAAATATTTTTATTCTAAAACTAATACGTTTGAGAATAGCGCTCATGGCGTAAAAGTCATGCATGTGAAAAAGTTCGAATCGCTGATGTATTTATAGTGCGGCCTCAAGTCATCATTTTTTATGCAAATGCGCCAATATTTTTCATGAGGGTCGACCATGTAAAAATGCATCCACACACCAAATATTTTTATTCTGAAACTAATACTTTTGAGAATAGCTCTCATTGCGTAAAAGTCATGCATGTGAAAAGTTCGAATCGCTGATGTATTTATAGTGCGGCCTCAAGTTATCACTTTTTATGCAAATGCGCCAATATTTTTCACGAGGGTCGACCATGTGAGTATGCATCCACACACCAAATATTTTTATTCTAAAACTAATGCGTTTGAGAATAGCTCTCATGGCGTAAAAGTCATGCATGTGAAAAAGTTCGAATCGCTGATGTATTTATAGTGCGGCCTCAAGTCATCATTTTTTATGCAATTGCGCCAACTTTTTTCATGAGGGTCGACCATGTAAGAATGCAACTATACACCAAATATTTTAATTCTAAAACTAATACTTTTGAGAATAGCTCTCATTGCGTAAAAGTCATGCATGTGAAAAAGTTCGAATCGCTGATGTATTTATAGTGCGGCCTCATGTCATCATTTTTTATGCAATTGCGCCAACTTTTTTCATGAGGGTCGACCATGTAAGAATGCATCCACACACCAAATATATTTATTCTGAAACTAATACTTTTGTGAATAGCTCTCATGGCGTAAAAGTCATGCATGTGAAAAAGTTCGAATCGCTGATGTATTTATAGTGCGGCCTCAAGTCATCATTTTTTATGCAATTGCGCCATTTTTTTCATGAGGGTCGACCATGTAAGAATGCATCCACACACCAAATATTTTTATTCTGAAACTAATACTTTTGAGAATAGCACTCATCGAGTAAAAGTCATGCATGTGAAAAAGTTCGAATCGCTGATGTATTTATAGTGCGGCCTCAAGTCATCATTTTTTATGCAATTGCGCCAACTTTTTTTATGAGGGTCGACCATGTAAGAATGCAACTATACACCAAATATTTTTATTCTAAAACTAATACTTTTGAGAATAGCTCTCATGGCGTAAAAGTCATGCATGTGAAAAAGTTCGAATCGCTGATGTATTTATAGTGCGGCCTCAAGTCATCATTTTTTATGCAAATGCGCCAATATTTTTCATGAGGGTCGACCATGTAAGAATGCATCCATACACCAAATATTTTTATTCTGAAACTAATACTTTTGAGAACAGCTTTCATTCCGTAAAAGTCATGCATGTGAAAAAGTTCGAATCGCTGATGTATTTATAGTGCGGCCTCAAGTCATCATTTTTGATGCAATTGCGCCAACTTTTTTCATGAGTGTCGACCATGTAAGAATGCATCCACACACCAAATATTTTTATTCTGAAACTTATACTTTTGAGAATAGCTCTCATGGCGTAAAAGTGATGCATGTGAAAAAGTTCGAATCGCTGATGTATTTATAGTGCGGCCTCAAGTCATCATTTTTTATCCAATTGCGCCAAAAATTTTCATTAGGGTCGACCATGTAAGAATGCATCCACACACCAAATATTTTTATTCTGAAACTTATACTTTTGAGAATAGCTCTCATGGCGTAAAAGTCATGCATGTGAAAAAGTTCGAATCGCTGATGTATTTATAGTGCGGCCTCAAGTCATCATTTTTGATGCAATTGCGCCAACTTTTTTCATGAGGGTCGACCATGTAAGAATGCATCCATACACCAAATATTTTTATTCTGAAACTAATACTTTTGAGAATAGCTTTCATTCCGTAAAAGTCATGCATGTGAAAAAGTTCGAATCGCTGATGTATTTATAGTACGGCCTCAAGTCATCATTTTTTATGCAAATGCGCCAATATTTTTCATGAGGGTCGACCATGTAAGAATGCATCCACACACCAAATATTTTTATTCTGAAACTAATACTTTTGAGAATAGCTCTCATGGCGTAAAAGTCATGCATGTGAAAAAGTTCGAATCGCTGATGTATTTATAGTGCGGCCTCAAGTCATCATTTTTGATGCAATTGCGCCAACTTTTTTCATGAGTGTCGACCATGTAAGAATGCATCCACACACCAAATATTTTTATTCTGAAACTTATACTTTTGAGAATAGCTCTCATGGCGTAAAAGTGATGCATGTGAAAAAGTTCGAATCGCTGATGTATTTATAGTGCGGCCTCAAGTCATCATTTTTTATCCAATTGCGCCAAAAAATTTCATTAGGGTCGACCATGTAAGAATGCATCCACACACCAAATATTTTTATTCTGAAACTTATACTTTTGAGAATAGCTCTCATGGCGTAAAAGTCATGCATGTGAAAAAGTTCGAATCGCTGATGTATTTATAGTGCGGCCTCAAGTCATCATTTTTGATGCAATTGCGCCAACTTTTTTCATGAGGGTCGACCATGTAAGAATGCATCCACACACCAAATATTTTTATTCTGAAGCTAACACTTTTGAGAATAGCTCTCATTGCGTAAAAGTCATGCATGTGAAAAAGTTCGAATCGCTGATGTATTTATAGTGTGGCCTCAAGTAGTCATTTTTTATGCAATTGCGCCAACTTTTTCGATGACGGTCGACCATGTAAGAATGCATCCACACACCAAATATTTTTATTCTGAAACTTATACTTTTGAGAATAGCTCTCACGGCGTAAAAGTGATGCATGTGAAAAAGTTCGAATCGCTGATGTATTTATAGTGCGGCCTCAAGTCATCATTTTTGATGCAATTGCGCCAACTTTTTTCACGAGGGTCGACCATGTAAGAATGCATCCACACACCAAATATTTTTATTCTGAACTAATACTTTTGTGAATAGCTCTCATTGCGTAAAAGTGATGCATGTGAAAAAGTTCGAATCGCTGATGTATTTATAGTGCGGCCTCAAGTCATCATTTTTTAGGCAATTGCGCCAACTTTTTTCATGAGGGTCGACCATGTAAGAATGCATCCACACACCAAATATTTTTATTCTGAAACTTATACTTTTGAGAATAGCTCTCATCGCGTAAAAGTGATGCATGTGAAAAAGTTCGAATCGCTGATGTATTTATAGTGCGGCCTCAAGTCATCATTTTTTATGCAATTGCGCCAACTTTTTTCATGAGGGTCGACCATGTAAGAATGCAACTATACACCAAATATTTTAATTCTAAAACTAATACTTTTGAGAATAGCTCTCATTGCGTAAAAGTCATGCATGTGAAAAAGTTCGAATCGCTGATGTATTTATAGTGCGGCCTCAAGTCATCATTTTTTATGCAATTGCGCCAACTTTTTTCATGAGGGTCGACCATGTAAGAATGCATCCACACACCAAATATATTTATTCTGAAACTAATACTTTTGTGAATAGCTCTCATGGCGTAAAAGTGATGCATGTGAAAAAGTTCGAATCGCTGATGTATTTATAGTGCGGCCTCAAGTCATCATTTTTGATGCAATTGCGCCATTTTTTTCATGAGGGTCGACCATGTAAGAATGCATCCACACACCAAATATTTTTATTCTGAAACTAACACTTTTGAGAATAGCACTCATCGAGTAAAAGTCATGCATGTGAAAAAGTTCGAATCGCTGATGTATTTATAGTGCGGCCTCAAGTCATCATTTTTGATGCAATTGCGCCAACTTTTTTCACGAGGGTCGACCATGTAAGAATGCATCCACACACCAAATATTTTTATTCTGAACTAATACTTTTGTGAATAGCTCTCATTGCGTAAAAGTGATGCATGTGAAAAAGTTCGAATCGCTGATGTATTTATAGTGCGGCCTCAAGTCATCATTTTTTAGGCAATTGCGCCAACTTTTTTCATGAGGGTCGACCATGTAAGAATGCATCCACACACCAAATATTTTTATTCTGAAACTTATACTTTTGAGAATAGCTCTCATCGCGTAAAAGTGATGCATGTGAAAAAGTTCGAATCGCTGATGTATTTATAGTGCGGCCTCAAGTCATCATTTTTTATGCAATTGCGCCAACTTTTTTCATGAGGGTCGACCATGTAAGAATGCAACTATACACCAAATATTTTAATTCTAAAACTAATACTTTTGAGAATAGCTCTCATTGCGTAAAAGTCATGCATGTGAAAAAGTTCGAATCGCTGATGTATTTATAGTGCGGCCTCAAGTCATCATTTTTTATGCAATTGCGCCAACTTTTTTCATGAGGGTCGACCATGTAAGAATGCATCCACACACCAAATATATTTATTCTGAAACTAATACTTTTGTGAATAGCTCTCATGGCGTAAAAGTGATGCATGTGAAAAAGTTCGAATCGCTGATGTATTTATAGTGCGGCCTCAAGTCATCATTTTTGATGCAATTGCGCCATTTTTTTCATGAGGGTCGACCATGTAAGAATGCATCCACACACCAAATATTTTTATTCTGAAACTAACACTTTTGAGAATAGCACTCATCGAGTAAAAGTCATGCATGTGAAAAAGTTCGAATCGCTGATGTATTTATAGTGCGGCCTCAAGTCATCATTTTTGATGCAATTGCGCCAACTTTTTTTATGAGGGTCGACCATGTAAGAATGCAACTATACACCAAATATTTTTATTCTAAAACTAATACTTTTGAGAATAGCTCTCATGGCGTAAAAGTCATGCATGTGAAAAAGTTCGAATCGCTGATGTATTTATAGTGCGGCCTCAAGTCATCATTTTTTATGCAAATGCGCCAATATTTTTCATGAGGGTCGACCATGTAAGAATGCATCCACACACCAAATATTTTTATTCTGAAACTAATACTTTTGAGAATAGCTCTCATTGCGTAAAAGTCATGCATGTGAAAAAGTTCGAATCGCTGATGTATTTATAGTGCGGCCTCAAGTCATCATTTTTTAGGCAATTGCGCCAACTTTTTTCACGAGGGTCGACCATGTAAGAATGCATCCACACACCAAATATATTTATTCTGAAGCTAACACTTTTGAGAATAGCTCTCATTGCGTAAAAGTCATGCATGTGAAAAAGTTCGAATCGCTGATGTATTTATAGTGTGGCCTCAAGTAGTCATTTTTTATGCAATTGCGCCAACTTTTTCCATGACGGTCGACCATGTAAGAATGCATCCACACACCAAATATTTTTATTCTGAAACTTATACTTTTGAGAATAGCTCTCACGGCGTAAAAGTGATGCATGTGAAAAAGTTCGAATCGCTGATGTATTTATAGTGCGGCCTCAAGTCATCATTTTTGATGCAATTGCGCCATTTTTTTCATGAGGGTCGACCATGTAAGAATGCATCCACACACCAAATATTTTTATTCTGAAACTAATACTTTTGAGAATAGCTCTCATTGCGTAAAAGTCATGCATGTGAAAAAGTTCGAATCGCTGATGTATTTATAGTGCGGCCTCAAGTCATCATTTTTTAGGCAATTGCGCCAACTTTTTTCACGAGGGTCGACCATGTAAGAATGCATCCACACACCAAATATATTTATTCTGAAGCTAACACTTTTGAGAATAGCTCTCATTGCGTAAAAGTCATGCATGTGAAAAAGTTCGAATCGCTGATGTATTTATAGTGTGGCCTCAAGTAGTCATTTTTTATGCAATTGCGCCAACTTTTTCCATGACGGTCGACCATGTAAGAATGCATCCACACACCAAATATTTTTATTCTGAAACTTATACTTTTGAGAATAGCTCTCACGGCGTAAAAGTGATGCATGTGAAAAAGTTCGAATCGCTGATGTATTTATAGTGCGGCCTCAAGTCATCATTTTTGATGCAATTGCGCCATTTTTTTCATGAGGGTCGACCATGTAAGAATGCATCCACACACCAAATATTTTTATTCTGAAACTAACACTTTTGAGAATAGCACTCATCGAGTAAAAGTCATGCATGTGAAAAAGTTCGAATCGCTGATGTATTTATAGTGCGGCCTCAAGTCATCATTTTTGATGCAATTGCGCCAACTTTTTTTATGAGGGTCGACCATGTAAGAATGCAACTATACACCAAATATTTTTATTCTAAAACTAATACTTTTGAGAATAGCTCTCATGGCGTAAAAGTCATGCATGTGAAAAAGTTCGAATCGCTGATGTATTTATAGTGCGGCCTCAAGTCATCATTTTTTATGCAAATGCGCCAATATTTTTCATTAGGGTCGACCATGTAAGAATGCATCCACACACCAAATATTTTTATTCTGAAACTAATACTTTTGAGAATAGCTCTCATTGCGTAAAAGTCATGCATGTGAAAAAGTTCGAATCGCTGATGTATTTATAGTGCGGCCTCAAGTCATCATTTTTTAGGCAATTGCGCCAACTTTTTTCACGAGGGTCGACCATGTAAGAATGCATCCACACACCAAATATATTTATTCTGAAGCTAACACTTTTGAGAATAGCTCTCATTGCGTAAAAGTCATGCATGTGAAAAAGTTCGAATCGCTGATGTATTTATAGTGTGGCCTCAAGTAGTCATTTTTTATGCAATTGCGCCAACTTTTTCCATGACGGTCGACCATGTAAGAATGCATCCACACACCAAATATTTTTATTCTGAAACTTATACTTTTGAGAATAGCTCTCACGGCGTAAAAGTGATGCATGTGAAAAAGTTCGAATCGCTGATGTATTTATAGTGCGGCCTCAAGTCATCATTTTTGATGCAATTGCGCCAACTTTTTTCACGAGGGTCGACCATGTAAGAATGCATCCACACACCAAATATTTTTATTCTGAACTAATACTTTTGTGAATAGCTCTCATTGCGTAAAAGTGATGCATGTGAAAAAGTTCGAATCGCTGATGTATTTATAGTGCGGCCTCAAGTCATCATTTTTTATGCAATTGCGCCAACTTTTTTCATGAGGGTCGACCATGTAAGAATGCATCCACACACCAAATATTTTTATTCTGAAACTTATACTTTTGAGAATAGCTCTCATCGCGTAAAAGTGATGCATGTGAAAAAGTTCGAATCGCTGATGTATTTATAGTGCGGCCTCAAGTCATCATTTTTTATGCAATTGCGCCAACTTTTTTCATGAGGGTCGACCATGTAAGAATGCAACTATACACCAAATATTTTAATTCTAAAACTAATACTTTTGAGAATAGCTCTCATTGCGTAAAAGTCATGCATGTGAAAAAGTTCGAATCGCTGATGTATTTATAGTGCGGCCTCAAGTCATCATTTTTTATGCAATTGCGCCAACTTTTTTCATGAGGGTCGACCATGTAAGAATGCATCCACACACCAAATATATTTATTCTGAAACTAATACTTTTGTGAATAGCTCTCATGGCGTAAAAGTGATGCATGTGAAAAAGTTCGAATCGCTGATGTATTTATAGTGCGGCCTCAAGTCATCATTTTTGATGCAATTGCGCCATTTTTTTCATGAGGGTCGACCATGTAAGAATGCATCCACACACCAAATATTTTTATTCTGAAACTAACACTTTTGAGAATAGCACTCATCGAGTAAAAGTCATGCATGTGAAAAAGTTCGAATCGCTGATGTATTTATAGTGCGGCCTCAAGTCATCATTTTTGATGCAATTGCGCCAACTTTTTTTATGAGGGTCGACCATGTAAGAATGCAACTATACACCAAATATTTTTATTCTAAAACTAATACTTTTGAGAATAGCTCTCATGGCGTAAAAGTCATGCATGTGAAAAAGTTCGAATCGCTGATGTATTTATAGTGCGGCCTCAAGTCATCATTTTTTATGCAAATGCGCCAATATTTTTCATGAGGGTCGACCATGTAAGAATGCATCCACACACCAAATATTTTTATTCTGAAACTAATACTTTTGAGAATAGCTCTCATTGCGTAAAAGTCATGCATGTGAAAAAGTTCGAATCGCTGATGTATTTATAGTGCGGCCTCAAGTCATCATTTTTTAGGCAATTGCGCCAACTTTTTTCACGAGGGTCGACCATGTAAGAATGCAACTATACACCAAATATTTTTATTCTAAAACTAATACTTTTGAGAATAGCTCTCATTGCGTAAAAGTGATGCATGTGAAAAAGTTCGAATCGCTGATGTATTTATAGTGCGGCCTCAAGTCATCATTTTTGAAGCAATTGCGCCACCTTTTTTCATGAGGGTCGACCATGTAAGAATGCATCCACACACCAAATATTTTTATTCTGAAACTTATACTTTTGAGAATAGCTCTCATGGCGTAAAAGTCATGCATGTGAAAAAGTTCGAATCGCTGATGTATTTATAGTGCGACCTCAAGTCATCATTTTTTATGCAATTGCGCCAACTGTTTTCACGAGGGTCGACCATGTCAGAATGCAACTATACACCAAATATTTTTATTCTGAAACTAATACTTTTGAGAATAGCTCTCATCGCGTAAAAGTCATGCATGTGAAAAAGTTCGAATCGCTGATGTATTTATAGTGCGGCCTCAAGTCATCATTTTTTATGCAAATGCGCCAATATGTTTCACGAGGGTCGACCATGTAAGAATGCATCCACACACCAAATATTTTTATTCTGAAACTAATATGTTTGAGAATAGCTCTCATGGCGTAAAAGTCATGCATGTGAAAAAGTTCGAATCGCTGATGTATTTATAGTGCGGCCTCAAGTCATCATTTTTTATAAAATTGCGGCAACTTTTGTTCATGAGTGTCGACCATGTAAGAATGCCTCCATACACCAAATATTTTTCTTCTGAAACTAATACTTTTGAGAATAGCTCTCATGGCGTAAAAGTCATGCATGTGAAAAAGTTCGAATCGCTGATGTATTTATAGTGCGGCCTCAAGTCATCATTTTTTATGCAATTGCGCTAAATATTTTCATTAGGGTCGACCATGTAAGAATGCATCCACACACCAAATATTTTTATTCTGAAACTTATACTTTTGAGAATAGCTCTCACGGCGTAAAAGTCATGCATGTGAAAAAGTTCGAATCGCTGATGTATTTATAGTGCGACCTCAAGTCATCATTTTTTATTCAATTGCGCCAACTGTTTTCACGAGGGTCGACCATGTCAGAATGCAACTATACACCAAATATTTTTATTCTGAAACTAATACTTTTGAGAATAGCTCTCATCGCGTAAAAGTCATGCATGTGAAAAAGTTCGAATCGCTGATGTATTTATAGTGCGGCCTCAAGTCATCATTTTTTATGCAAATGCGCCAATATGTTTCACGAGGGTCGACCATGTAAGAATGCATCCACACACCAAATATTTTTATTCTGAAACTAATATGTTTGAGAATAGCTCTCATGGCGTAAAAGTCATGCATGTGAAAAAGTTCGAATCGCTGATGTATTTATAGTGCGGCCTCAAGTCATCATTTTTTATAAAATTGCGGCAACTTTTGTTCATGAGTGTCGACCATGTAAGAATGCCTCCATACACCAAATATTTTTCTTCTGAAACTAATACTTTTGAGAATAGCTCTCATGGCGTAAAAGTCATGCATGTGAAAAAGTTCGAATCGCTGATGTATTTATAGTGCGGCCTCAAGTCATCATTTTTTATGCAATTGCGCTAAATATTTTCATTAGGGTCGACCATGTAAGAATGCATCCACACACCAAATATTTTTATTCTGAAACTAATACTTTTGAGAAAAGCTCTCACGGCGTAAAAGTCATGCATGTGAAAAAGTTCGAATCGCTGATGTATTTATAGTGCGGCCTCAAGTCATCATTTTTGATGCAATTGCGCCAACTTTTTTCACGAGGGTCGACCATGTAAGAATGCATCCACACACCAAATATTTTTATTCTGAAACTAATACTTTTGAGAATAGCTCTCATGGCGTAAAAGACATGCATGTGAAAAAGTTCGAATCGCTGATGTATTTATAGTGCGGCCTCAAGTCATCATTTTTTAAGCAATTGCGCCATTTTTTTCATGAGGGTCGACCATGTAAGAATGCATCCACACACCAAATATTTTTATTCTGAAACTAACACTTTTGAGAATAGCACTCATCGAGTAAAAGTCATGCATGTGAAAAAGTTCGAATCGCTGATGTATTTATAGTGCGGCCTCAAGTCATCATTTTTGATGCAATTGCGCCAACTTTTTTTATGAGGGTCGACCATGTAAGAATGCAACTATACACCAAATATTTTTATTCTAAAACTAATACGTTTGAGAATAGCGCTCATGGCGTAAAAGTCATGCATGTGAAAAAGTTCGAATCGCTGATGTATTTATAGTGCGGCCTCAAGTCATCATTTTTTATGCAAATGCGCCAATATTTTTCATGAGGGTCGACCATGTAAAAATGCATCCACACACCAAATATTTTTATTCTGAAACTAATACTTTTGAGAATAGCTCTCATTGCGTAAAAGTCATGCATGTGAAAAAGTTCGAATCGCTGATGTATTTATAGTGCGGCCTCAAGTTATCACTTTTTATGCAAATGCGCCAATATTTTTCACGAGGGTCGACCATGTGAGTATGCATCCACACACCAAATATTTTTATTCTAAAACTAATGCGTTTGAGAATAGCTCTCATGGCGTAAAAGTCATGCATGTGAAAAAGTTCGAATCGCTGATGTATTTATAGTGCGGCCTCAAGTCATCATTTTTTATGCAATTGCGCCAACTTTTTTCATGAGGGTCGACCATGTAAGAATGCAACTATACACCAAATATTTTAATTCTAAAACTAATACTTTTGAGAATAGCTCTCATTGCGTAAAAGTCATGCATGTGAAAAAGTTCGAATCGCTGATGTATTTATAGTGCGGCCTCATGTCATCATTTTTTATGCAATTGCGCCAACTTTTTTCATGAGGGTCGACCATGTAAGAATGCATCCACACACCAAATATATTTATTCTGAAACTAATACTTTTGTGAATAGCTCTCATGGCGTAAAAGTCATGCATGTGAAAAAGTTCGAATCGCTGATGTATTTATAGTGCGGCCTCAAGTCATCATTTTTTATGCAATTGCGCCATTTTTTTCATGAGGGTCGACCATGTAAGAATGCATCCACACACCAAATATTTTTATTCTGAAACTAATACTTTTGAGAATAGCACTCATCGAGTAAAAGTCATGCATGTGAAAAAGTTCGAATCGCTGATGTATTTATAGTGCGGCCTCAAGTCATCATTTTTTATGCAATTGCGCCAACTTTTTTTATGAGGGTCGACCATGTAAGAATGCAACTATACACCAAATATTTTTATTCTAAAACTAATACTTTTGAGAATAGCTCTCATGGCGTAAAAGTCATGCATGTGAAAAAGTTCGAATCGCTGATGTATTTATAGTGCGGCCTCAAGTCATCATTTTTTATGCAAATGCGCCAATATTTTTCATGAGGGTCGACCATGTAAGAATGCATCCATACACCAAATATTTTTATTCTGAAACTAATACTTTTGAGAATAGCTTTCATTCCGTAAAAGTCATGCATGTGAAAAAGTTCGAATCGCTGATGTATTTATAGTACGGCCTCAAGTCATCATTTTTTATGCAAATGCGCCAATATTTTTCATGAGGGTCGACCATGTAAGAATGCATCCACACACCAAATATTTTTATTCTGAAACTAATACTTTTGAGAATAGCTCTCATGGCGTAAAAGTCATGCATGTGAAAAAGTTCGAATCGCTGATGTATTTATAGTGCGGCCTCAAGTCATCATTTTTGATGCAATTGCGCCAACTTTTTTCATGAGTGTCGACCATGTAAGAATGCATCCACACACCAAATATTTTTATTCTGAAACTTATACTTTTGAGAATAGCTCTCATGGCGTAAAAGTCATGCATGTGAAAAAGTTCGAATCGCTGATGTATTTATAGTGCGGCCTCAAGTCATCATTTTTGATACAATTGCGCCAACTTTTTTCATGAGGGTCGACCATGTAAGAATGCATCCATACACCAAATATTTTTATTCTGAAACTAATACTTTTGAGAATAGCTTTCATTCCGTAAAAGTCATGCATGTGAAAAAGTTCGAATCGCTGATGTATTTATAGTACGGCCTCAAGTCATCATTTTTTATGCAAATGCGCCAATATTTTTCATGAGGGTCGACCATGTAAGAATGCATCCACACACCAAATATTTTTATTCTGAAACTAATACTTTTGAGAATAGCTCTCATGGCGTAAAAGTCATGCATGTGAAAAAGTTCGAATCGCTGATGTATTTATAGTGCGGCCTCAAGTCATCATTTTTGATGCAATTGCGCCAACTTTTTTCATGAGTGTCGACCATGTAAGAATGCATCCACACACCAAATATTTTTATTCTGAAACTTATACTTTTGAGAATAGCTCTCATGGCGTAAAAGTGATGCATGTGAAAAAGTTCGAATCGCTGATGTATTTATAGTGCGGCCTCAAGTCATCATTTTTTATCCAATTGCGCCAAAAATTTTCATTAGGGTCGACCATGTAAGAATGCATCCACACACCAAATATTTTTATTCTGAAACTTATACTTTTGAGAATAGCTCTCATGGCGTAAAAGTCATGCATGTGAAAAAGTTCGAATCGCTGATGTATTTATAGTGCGGCCTCAAGTCATCATTTTTGATGCAATTGCGCCAACTTTTTTCATGAGGGTCGACCATGTAAGAATGCATCCACACACCAAATATTTTTATTCTGAAGCTAACACTTTTGGGAATAGCTCTCATTGCGTAAAAGTCATGCATGTGAAAAAGTTCGAATCGCTGATGTATTTATAGTGTGGCCTCAAGTAGTCATTTTTTATGCAATTGCGCCAACTTTTTCCATGACGGTCGACCATGTAAGAATGCATCCACACACCAAATATTTTTATTCTGAAACTTATACTTTTGAGAATAGCTCTCACGGCGTAAAAGTGATGCATGTGAAAAAGTTCGAATCGCTGATGTATTTATAGTGCGGCCTCAAGTCATCATTTTTGATGCAATTGCGCCAACTTTTTTCACGAGGGTCGACCATGTAAGAATGCATCCACACACCAAATATTTTTATTCTGAACTAATACTTTTGTGAATAGCTCTCATTGCGTAAAAGTGATGCATGTGAAAAAGTTCGAATCGCTGATGTATTTATAGTGCGGCCTCAAGTCATCATTTTTTAGGCAATTGCGCCAACTTTTTTCATGAGGGTCGACCATGTAAGAATGCATCCACACACCAAATATTTTTATTCTGAAGCTAACACTTTTGAGAATAGCTCTCATTGCGTAAAAGTCATGCATGTGAAAAAGTTCGAATCGCTGATGTATTTATAGTGCGGCCTCAAGTCATCATTTTTGATGCAATTGCGCCAACTTTTTTCATGAGGGTCGACCATGTAAGAATGCAACTATACACCAAATATTTTAATTCTAAAACTAATACTTTTGAGAATAGCTCTCATTGCGTAAAAGTCATGCATGTGAAAAAGTTCGAATCGCTGATGTATTTATAGTGCGGCCTCAAGTCATCATTTTTTATGCAATTGTGCCAACTTTTTTCATGAGGGTCGACCATGTAAGAATGCATCCACACACCAAATATATTTATTCTGAAACTAATACTTTTGTGAATAGCTCTCATGGCGTAAAAGTCATGCATGTGAAAAAGTTCGAATCGCTGATGTATTTATAGTGCGGCCTCAAGTCATCATTTTTGAAGCAATTGCGCCATTTTTTTCATGAGGGTCGACCATGTAAGAATGCATCCACACACCAAATATTTTTATTCTGAAACTAACACTTTTGAGAATAGCACTCATCGAGTAAAAGTCATGCATGTGAAAAAGTTCGAATCGCTGATGTATTTATAGTGCGGCCTCAAGTCATCATTTTTTATGCAATTGCGCCAACTTTTTTTATGAGGGTCGACCATGTAAGAATGCAACTATACACCAAATATTTTTATTCTAAAACTAATACTTTTGAGAATAGCTCTCATGGCGTAAAAGTCATGCATGTGAAAAAGTTCGAATCGCTGATGTATTTATAGTGCGGCCTCAAGTCATCATTTTTTATGCAAATGCGCCAATATTTTTCATGAGGGTCGACCATGTAAGAATGCATCCACACACCAAATATTTTTATTCTGAAACTAACACTTTTGAGAATAGCACTCATCGAGTAAAAGTCATGCATGTGAAAAAGTTCGAATCGCTGATGTATTTATAGTACGGCCTCAAGTCATCATTTTTTATGCAATTGCGCCAACTTTTTTCATGAGGGTCGACCATGTAAGAATGCATCCACACACCAAATATTTTTATTCTGAAGCTAACACTTTTGAGAATAGCTCTCATTGCGTAAAAGTCATGCATGTGAAAAAGTTCGAATCGCTGATGTATTTATAGTGCGGCCTCAAGTCATCATTTTTGATGCAATTGCGCCAACTTTTTTCACGAGGGTCGACCATGTAAGAATGCATCCACACACCAAATATTTTTATTCTGAACTAATACTTTTGAGAATAGCTCTCATGGCGTAAAAGTGATGCATGTGAAAAAGTTCGAATCGCTGATGTATTTATAGTGCGGCCTCAAGTCATCATTTTTGATGCAATTGCGCCATTTTTTTCATGAGGGTCGACCATGTAAGAATGCATCCACACACCAAATATTTTTATTCTGAAACTAACACTTTTGAGAATAGCACTCATCGAGTAAAAGTGATGCATGTGAAAAAGTTCGAATCGCTGATGTATTTATAGTGCGGCCTCAAGTCATCATTTTTGATGCAATTGTGCCAACGTTTTTCATGAGGGTCGACCATGTAAGAATGCAACTATACACCAAATATTTTAATTCTAAAACTAATACTTTTGAGAATAGCTCTCATTGCGTAAAAGTCATGCATGTGAAAAAGTTCGAATCGCTGATGTATTTATAGTGCGGCCTCAAGTCATCATTTTTTATGCAATTGCGCCAACTTTTTTCATGAGGGTCGACCATGTAAGAATGCATCCACACACCAAATATATTTATTCTGAAACTAATACTTTTGAGAATAGCTCTCATGGCGTAAAAGTGATGCATGTGAAAAAGTTCGAATCGCTGATGTATTTATAGTGCGGCCTCAAGTCATCATTTTTGAAGCAATTGCGCCATTTTTTTCATGAGGGTCGACCATGTAAGAATGCATCCACACACCAAATATTTTTATTCTGAAACTAACACTTTTGAGAATAGCACTCATCGAGTAAAAGTGATGCATGTGAAAAAGTTCGAATCGCTGATGTATTTATAGTGCGGCCTCAAGTCATCATTTTTTATGCAATTGCGCCAACTTTTTTTATGAGGGTCGACCATGTAAGAATGCAACTATACACCAAATATTTTTATTCTAAAACTAATACTTTTGAGAATAGCTCTCATGGCGTAAAAGTCATGCATGTGAAAAAGTTCGAATCGCTGATGTATTTATAGTGCGGCCTCAAGTCATCATTTTTTATGCAAATGCGCCAATATTTTTCATGACGGTCGACCATGTAAGAATGCATCCACACACCAAATATTTTTATTCTGAAACTAACACTTTTGAGAATAGCACTCATCGAGTAAAAGTCATGCATGTGAAAAAGTTCGAATCGCTGATGTATTTATAGTACGGCCTCAAGTCATCATTTTTTATGCAATTGCGCCAACTTTTTTCATGAGGGTCGACCATGTAAGAATGCATCCACACACCAAATATTTTTATTCTGAAGCTAACACTTTTGAGAATAGCTCTCATTGCGTAAAAGTCATGCATGTGAAAAAGTTCGAATCGCTGATGTATTTATAGTGTGGCCTCAAGTAGTCATTTTTTATGCAATTGCGCCAACTTTTTCCATGACGGTCGACCATGTAAGAATGCATCCACACACCAAATATTTTTATTCTGAAACTTATACTTTTGAGAATAGCTCTCACGGCGTAAAAGTGATGCATGTGAAAAAGTTCGAATCGCTGATGTATTTATAGTGCGGCCTCAAGTCATCATTTTTGATGCAATTGCGCCAACTTTTTTCACGAGGGTCGACCATGTAAGAATGCATCCACACACCAAATATTTTTATTCTGAACTAATACTTTTGTGAATAGCTCTCATGGCGTAAAAGTGATGCATGTGAAAAAGTTCGAATCGCTGATGTATTTATAGTGCGGTCTCAAGTCATCATTTTTTATGCAATTGCGCCATTTTTTTCATGAGGGTCGACCATGTAAGAATGCATCCACACACCAAATATTTTTATTCTGAAGCTAACACTTTTGAGAATAGCTCTCATTGCGTAAAAGTCATGCATGTGAAAAAGTTCGAATCGCTGATGTATTTATAGTGTGGCCTCAAGTAGTCATTTTTTATGCAATTGCGCCAACTTTTTCCATGACGGTCGACCATGTAAGAATGCATCCACACACCAAATATTTTTATTCTGAAACTTATACTTTTGAGAATAGCTCTCACGGCGTAAAAGTGATGCATGTGAAAAAGTTCGAATCGCTGATGTATTTATAGTGCGGCCTCAAGTCATCATTTTTGATGCAATTGCGCCAACTTTTTTCACGAGGGTCGACCATGTAAGAATGCATCCACACACCAAATATTTTTATTCTGAACTAATACTTTTGTGAATAGCTCTCATGGCGTAAAAGTGATGCATGTGAAAAAGTTCGAATCGCTAATGTATTTATAGTGCGGCCTCAAGTCATCATTTTTTATGCAATTGCGCCATTTTTTTCATGAGGGTCGACCATGTAAGAATGCATCCACACACCAAATATTTTTATTCTGAAACTAACACTTTTGAGAATAGCACTCATCGAGTAAAAGTGATGCATGTGAAAAAGTTCGAATCGCTGATGTATTTATAGTGCGGCCTCAAGTCATCATTTTTGATGCAATTGCGCCAACTTTTTTCATGAGGGTCGACCATGTAAGAATGCAACTATACACCAAATATTTTAATTCTAAAACTAATACTTTTGAGAATAGCTCTCATTGCGTAAAAGTCATGCATGTGAAAAAGTTCGAATCGCTGATGTATTTATAGTGCGGCCTCAAGTCATCATTTTTTATGCAATTGCGCCAACTTTTTTCATGAGGGTCGACCATGTAAGAATGCATCCACACACCAAATATATTTATTCTGAAACTTATACTTTTGAGAATAGCTCTCATGGCGTAAAAGTCATGCATGTGAAAAAGTTCGAATCGCTGATGTATTTATAGTGCGGCCTCAAGTCATCATTTTTGAAGCAATTGCGCCATTTTTTTCATGAGGGTCGACCATGTAAGAATGCATCCACACACCAAATATTTTTATTCTGAAACTAACACTTTTGAGAATAGCACTCATCGAGTAAAAGTCATGCATGTGAAAAAGTTCGAATCGCTGATGTATTTATAGTGCGGCCTCAAGTCATCATTTTTTATGCAATTGCGCCAACTTTTTTTATGAGGGTCGACCATGTAAGAATGCAACTATACACCAAATATTTTTATTCTAAAACTTATACTTTTGAGAATAGCTCTCATGGCGTAAAAGTCATGCATGTGAAAAAGTTCGAATCGCTGATGTATTTATAGTGCGGCCTCAAGTCATCATTTTTTATGCAAATGCGCCAATATTTGTCATGAGGGTCGACCATGTAAGAATGCATCCACACACCAAATATTTTTATTCTGAAACTAACACTTTTGAGAATAGCACTCATCGAGTAAAAGTCATGCATGTGAAAAAGTTCGAATCGCTGATGTATTTATAGTACGGCCTCAAGTCATCATTTTTTATGCAATTGCGCCAACTTTTTTCATGAGGGTCGACCATGTAAGAATGCATCCACACACCAAATATTTTTATTCTG
Source organism: Haliotis rufescens (assembly GCF_023055435.1). Lineage (NCBI taxonomy): Eukaryota > Metazoa > Mollusca > Gastropoda > Lepetellida > Haliotidae > Haliotis > Haliotis rufescens. Next base: position 27,208,190 of record NW_025964112.1, read on the forward strand.
AAGCTAACACTTTTGAGAATAGCTCTCATGGAGTAAAAGTCATGCATGTGAAAAAGTTCGAATCGCTGATGTATTTATAGTGCGGCCTCAAGTCATCATTTTTTATGCAATTGCGCCAACTTTTTTCATGAGGGTCGACCATGTAAGAATGCATCCACACACCAAATATTTTTATTCTGAAACTTATACTTTTGAGAATAGCTCTCATGGCGTAAAAGTCATGCATGTGAAAAAGTTCGAATCGCTGATGTATTTATAGTACGGCCTCAAGTCATCATTTTTTATGCAATTGCGCCAACTTTTTTCATGAGGGTCGACCATGTAAGAATGCATCCACACACCAAATATTTTTATTCTGAAGCTAACACTTTTGAGAATAGCTCTCATTGCGTAAAAGTCATGCATGTGAAAAAGTTCGAATCGCTGATGTATTTATAGTGTGGCCTCAAGTAGTCATTTTTTATGCAATTGCGCCAACTTTTTCCATGACGGTCGACCATGTAAGAATGCATCCACACACCAAATATTTTTATTCTGAAACTTATACTTTTGAGAATAGCTCTCACGGCGTAAAAGTCATGCATGTGAAAAAGTTCGAATCGCTGATGTATTTATTGTGCGGCCTCAAGTCATCATTTTTGATGCAATTGCGCCAACTTTTTTCACGAGGGTCGACCATGTAAGAATGCATCCACACACCAAATATTTTTATTCTGAACTAATACTTTTGTGAATAGCTCTCATGGCGTAAAAGTGATGCATGTGAAAAAGTTCGAATCGCTGATGTATTTATAGTGCGGCCTCAAGTCATCATTTTTTATGCAATTGCGCCATTTTTTTCATGAGGGTCGACCATGTAAGAATGCATCCACACACCAAATATTTTTATTCTGAAACTAACACTTTTGAGAATAGCACTCATCGAGTAAAAGTGATGCATGTGAAAAAGTTCGAATCGCTGATGTATTTATAGTGCGGCCTCAAGTCATCATTTTTGATGCAATTGCGCCAACTTTTTTCATGAGGGTCGACCATGTAAGAATGCAACTATACACCAAATATTTTAATTCTAAAACTAATACTTTTGAGAATAGCTCTCATTGCGTAAAAGTCATGCATGTGAAAAAGTTCGAATCGCTGATGTATTTATAGTGCGGCCTCAAGTCATCATTTTTGATGCAATTGCGCCAACTTTTTTCATGAGGGTCGACCATGTAAGAATGCATCCACACACCAAATATATTTATTCTGAAACTAATACTTTTGTGAATAGCTCTCATGGCGTAAAAGTCATGCATGTGAAAAAGTTCGAATCGCTGATGTATTTATAGTGCGGCCTCAAGTCATCATTTTTGAAGCAATTGCGCCATTTTTTTCATGAGGGTCGACCATGTAAGAATGCAACTATACACCAAATATTTTAATTCTAAAACTAATACTTTTGAGAATAGCTCTCATTGCGTAAAAGTCATGCATGTGAAAAAGTTCGAATCGCTGATGTATTTATAGTGCGGCCTCAAGTCATCATTTTTGATGCAATTGCGCCAACTTTTTTCATGAGGGTCGACCATGTAAGAATGCATCCACACACCAAATATTTTTATTCTGAAACTAACACTTTTGAGAATAGCACTCATCGAGTAAAAGTCATGCATGTGAAAAAGTTCGAAACGCTGATGTATTTATAGTGCGGCCTCAAGTCATCATTTTTTATGCAATTGCGCCAACTTTTTTTATGAGGGTCGACCATGTAAGAATGCAACTATACACCAAATATTTTTATTCTAAAACTTATACTTTTGAGAATAGCTCTCATGGCGTAAAAGTCATGCATGTGAAAAAGTTCGAATCGCTGATGTATTTATAGTGCGGCCTCAAGTCATCATTTTTTATGCAAATGCGCCAATATTTTTCATGAGGGTCGACCATGTAAGAATGCATCCACACACCAAATATTTTTATTCTGAAACTAACACTTTTGAGAATAGCACTCATCGAGTAAAAGTCATGCATGTGAAAAAGTTCGAATCGCTGATGTATTTATAGTACGGCCTCAAGTCATCATTTTTTATGCAATTGCGCCAACTTTTTTCATGAGGGTCGACCATGTAAGAATGCATCCACACACCAAATATTTTTATTCTGAAGCTAACACTTTTGAGAATAGCTCTCATTGCGTAAAAGTCATGCATGTGAAAAAGTTCGAATCGCTGATGTATTTATAGTGCGGCCTCAAGTCATCATTTTTTATGCAATTGCGCCAACTTTTTTCATGACGGTCGACCATGTAAGAATGCATCCACACACCAAATATTTTTATTCTGAAACTTATACTTTTGAGAATAGCTCTCATGGCGTAAAAGTGATGCATGTGAAAAAGTTCGAATCGCTGATGTATTTATAGTGCGGCCTCAAGTCATCATTTTTTATGCAATTGCGCCAACTTTTTTTATGAGGGTCGACCATGTAAGAATGCAACTATACACCAAATATTTTTATTCTAAAACTAATACGTTTGAGAATAGCTCTCATGGCGTAAAAGTCATGCATGTGAAAAAGTTCGAATCGCTGATGTATTTATAGTGCGGCCTCAAGTCATCATTTTTTATGCAAATGCGCCAATATTTTTCATGAGGGTCGACCATGTAAGAATGCATCCACACACCAAATATTTTTATTCTGAAACTAACACTTTTGAGAATAGCTCTCATGGCGTAAAAGTCATGCATGTGAAAAAGTTCGAATCGCTGATGTATTTATAGTACGGCCTCAAGTCATCATTTTTGAAGCAATTGCGCCAACTTTTTTCATGAGGGTCGACCATGTAAGAATGCATCCACACACCAAATATTTTTATTCTGAAGCTAACACTTTTGAGAATAGCTCTCATTGCGTAAAAGTCATGCATGTGAAAAAGTTCGAATCGCTGATGTATTTATAGTGCGGCCTCAAGTCATCATTTTTTATGCAATTGCGCCAACTTTTTTCATGAGGGTCGACCATGTAAGAATGCATCCACACACCAAATATTTTTATTCTGAAACTTATACTTTTGAGAATAGCTCTCATGGCGTAAAAGTGATGCATGTGAAAAAGTTCGAATCGCTGATGTATTTATAGTGTGGCCTCAAGTCATCATTTTTGATGCAATTGCGCCAACTTTTTTCATGACGGTCGACCATGTAAGAATGCATCCACACACCAAATATTTTTTATTCTGAAACTAATACTTTTGTGAATAGCTCTCATGGCGTAAAAGTGATGCATGTGAAAAAGTTCGAATCGCTGATGTATTTATAGTGCGGCCTCAAGTCATCATTTTTTATGCAATTGCGCCATTTTTTTCATGAGGGTCGACCATGTAAGAATGCATCCACACACCAAATATTTTTATTCTGAAACTAACAGTTTTGAGAATAGCACGCATCGATTAAAAGTGATGCATGTGAAAAAGTTCGAATCGCTGATGTATTTATAGTGTGGCCTCAAGTCATCATTTTTGATGCAATTGCGCCAACTTTTTTTAAGAGGGTCGACCATGTAAGAATGCAACTATACACCAAATATTTTTATTCTAAAACTAATACTTTTGAGAATAGCTCTCATGGCGTAAAAGTGATGCATGTGAAAAAGTTCGAATCGCTGATGTATTTATAGTGCGACCTCAAGTCATCACTTTTTATGCAAATGCGCCAATATTTTTCACGAGGGTCGACCATGTGAGTATGCATCCACACACCAAATATTTTTATTCTAAAGCTAATACTTTTGAGAATAGCTCTCATGGCGTAAAAGTCATGCATGTGAAAAAGTTCGAATCGCTGATGTATTTATAGTGCGGCCTCAAGTCATCATTTTTGATGCAATTGCGCCAACTTTTTTCATGAGGGTCGACCATGTAAGAATGCATCCACACACCAAATATTTTTATTCTGAAACTAATACTTTTGTGAATAGCTCTCATGGCGTAAAAGTCATGCATGTGAAAAAGTTCGAATCGCTGATGTATTTATAGTGCGGCCTCAAGTCATCATTTTTGATGCAATTGCGCCAACTTTTTCCATGAGGGTCTACCATGTAAGAATGCATCCACACACCAAATATTTTTATTCTGAAACTTATACTTTTGAGAATAGCTCTCATGGCGTAAAAGTCATGCATGTGAAAAAGTTCGAATCGCTGATGTATTTATAGTGTGGCCTCAAGTCATCATTTTTTATGCAATTGCGCCAACTTTTTCCATGACGGTCGACCATGTAAGAATGCATCCACACACCAAATATTTTTATTCTGAAACTTATACTTTTGAGAATAGCTCTCACGGCGTAAAAGTCATGGATGTGAAAAAGTTCGAATCGCTGATGTATTTATAGTGCGGCCTCAAGTCATCATTTTTTATGCAATTGCGCCAACTTTTTTCACGAGGGTCGACCATGTAAGAATCCATCCACACACCAAATATTTTTATTCTGAAACTAATACTTTTGTGAATAGCTCTCATGGCGTAAAAGTGATGCATGTGAAAAAGTTCGAATCGCTGATGTATTTATAGTGCGGCCTCAAGTCATCATTTTTGAAGCAATTGCGCCATTTTTTTCATGAGGGTCGACCATGTAAGAATGCATCCACACACCAAATATTTTTATTCTAAAACTAATACTTTTGAGAATAGCTCTCATGGCGTAAAAGTCATGCATGTGAAAAAGTTCGAATCGCTGATGTATTTATAGTGCGGCCTCAAGTCATCATTTTTTATGCAAATGCGCCAATATTATACATGAGGGTCAACCATGTAAGAATGCATCCACACACCAAATATTTTTATTCTGAAACTAATACTTTTGAGAATAGCTCTCATTGCGTAAATGTCATGCATGTGAAAAAGTTCGAATCGCTGATGTATTTATAGTGCGGCCTCAAGTCATCATTTTTTATGCAATTGCGCCAACTTTTTTCATGAGGGTCGACCATGTAAGAATGCAACTATACACCAAATATTTTTATTCTAAAACTAATGAGTTTGAGAATAGCTCTCATGGCGTAAAAGTCATGCATGTGAAAAAGTTCGAATCGCTGATGTATTTATAGTGCGGCCTCAAGTCATCATTTTTGATGCAATTGCGCCAACTTTTTTCATGAGGGTCGACCATGTAAGAATGCATCCACACACCAAATATTTTTATTCTGAAACTAATACTTTTGTGAATAGCTCTGATGGCGTAAAAGTCATGCATGTGAAAAAGTTCGAATCGCTGATGTATTTATAGTGCGGCCTCAAGTCATCATTTTTGATGCAATTGCGCCAACTTTTTCCATGAGGGTCTACCATGTAAGAATGCATCCACACACCAAATATTTTTATTCTGAAACTTATACTTTTGAGAATAGCTCTCATGGCGTAAAAGTCATGCATGTGAAAAAGTTCGAATCGCTGATGTATTTATAGTGTGGCCTCAAGTCATCATTTTTTATGCAATTGCGCCAACTTTTTCCATGACGGTCGACCATGTAAGAATGCATCCACACACCAAATATTTTTATTCTGAAACTTATACTTTTGAGAATAGCTCTCACGGCGTAAAAGTCATGGATGTGAAAAAGTTCGAATCGCTGATGTATTTATAGTGCGGCCTCAAGTCATCATTTTTGAAGCAATTGCGCCATTTTTTTCATGAGGGTCGACCATGTAAGAATGCATCCACACACCAAATATTTTTATTCTAAAACTAATACTTTTGAGAATAGCTCTCATTGCGTAAATGTCATGCATGTGAAAAAGTTCGAATCGCTGATGTATTTATAGTGCGGCCTCAAGTCATCACTTTTTATGCAATTGCGCCAACCTTTTTTATGAGGGTCGACCATGTAAGAATGCAACTATACACCAAATATTTTTATTCTAAAACTAATACGTTTGAGAATAGCTCTCATGGCGTAAAAGTCATGCATGTGAAAAAGTTCGAATCGCTGATGTATTTATAGTGCGGCCTCAAGTCATCATTTTTTATGCAAATGCGGCAATATTTTTCACGAGGGTCGACCATGTGAGTATGCATCCACACACCAAATATTTTTATTCTAAAACTAATACGTTTGAGAATAGCTCTCATGGCGTAAAAGTCATGCATGTGAAAAAGTTCGAATCGCTGATGTATTTATAGTGCGGCCTCAAGTCATCATTTTTTATGCAATTGCGCCAACTTTTTTCATGAGTGTCGACCATGTGAGAATGCATCCACACACCAAATATTTTTATTCTGAAACTTATACTTTTGAGAATAGCTCTCATGGCCTAAAAGTCATGCATGTGAAAAAGTTCGAATCGCTGATGTATTTATAGTGCGGCCTCAAGTCATCATTTTTTATGCAATTGCGCCAAAAATTTTCATGAGTGTCGACCATGTAAGAATGCATCCACACACCAAATATTTTTATTCTGAAACTTATACTTTTGAGAATAGCTCTCATGGCGTAAAAGTCATGCATGTGAAAAAGTTCGAATCGCTGATGTATTTATAGTGCGGCCTCAAGTCATCACTTTTTATGCAATTGCGCCAACTTTTTCCATGAGGGTCGACCATGTAAGAATGCATCCACACACCAAATATTTTTATTCTGAAACTTATACTTTTGAGAATAGCTCTCATGGCGTAAAAGTCATGCATGTGAAAAAGTTCGAATCGCTGATGTATTTATAGTGTGGCCTCAAGTCATCATTTTTGATGCAATTGCGCCAACTTTTTTCATGAGTGTCGACCATGTAAGAATGCATCCACACACCAAATATTTTTATTCTGAAACTTATACTTTTGAGAATAGCTCTCATGGCGTAAAAGTCATGCATGTGAAAAAGTTCGAATCGCTGATGTATTTATAGTGCGGCCTCAAGTCATCACTTTTTATGCAATTGCGCCAACTTTTTCCATGAGGGTCGACCATGTAAGAATGCATCCACACACCAAATATTTTTATTCTGAAACTTATACTTTTGAGAATAGCTCTCATGGCGTAAAAGTCATGCATGTGAAAAAGTTCGAATCGCTGATGTATTTATAGTGTGGCCTCAAGTCATCATTTTTGATGCAATTGCGCCAACTTTTTTCACGAGGGTCGACCATGTAAGAACCCATCCACACACCAAATATTTTTATTCTGAAACTAATACTTTTGTGAATAGCTCTCATGGCGTAAAAGTCATGCATGTGAAAAGTTCGAATCGCTGATGTATTTATAGTGCGGCCTCAAGTCATCATTTTTGAAGCAATTGCGCCATTTTTTTCACGAGGGTCGACCATGTAAGAATGCATCCACACACCAAATATTTTTATTCTGAACTAATACTTTTGTGAATAGCTCTCATGGCGTAAAAGTGATGCATGTGAAAAAGTTCGAATCGCTGATGTATTTATAGTGCGGCCTCAAGTCATCATTTTTGAAGCAATTGCGCCACTTTTTTCATGAGTGTCGACCATGTAAGAATGCATCCACACACCAAATATTTTTATTCTGAAACTTATACTTTTGAGAATAGCTCTCACGGCGTAAAAGTCATGCATGTGAAAAAGTTCGAATCGCTGATGTATTTATAGTGCGGCCTCAAGTCATCATTTTTTATGCAATTGCGCCAACTTTTTTCATGAGGGTCGACCATGTAAGAATGCATCCACACACCAAATATTTTTATTCTGAAACTTATACTTTTGAGAATAGCTCTCACGGCGTAAAAGTCATGCATGTGAAAAAGTTCGAATCGCTGATGTATTTATAGTGTGGCCTCAAGTCATCATTTTTGATGCAATTGCGCCAACTTTTTTTAAGAGGGTCGACCATGTAAGAATGCAACTATACACCAAATATTTTTATTCTAAAACTAATACTTTTGAGAATAGCTCTCATGGCGTAAAAGTGATGCATGTGAAAAAGTTCGAATCGCTGATGTATTTATAGTGCGACCTCAAGTCATCACTTTTTATGCAAATGCGCCAATATTTTTCACGAGGGTCGACCATGTGAGTATGCATCCACACACCAAATATTTTTATTCTAAAGCTAATACTTTTGAGAATAGCTCTCATGGCGTAAAAGTCATGCATGTGAAAAAGTTCGAATCGCTGATGTATTTATAGTGCGGCCTCAAGTCATCATTTTTGATGCAATTGCGCCAACTTTTTTCATGAGGGTCGACCATGTAAGAATGCATCCACACACCAAATATTTTTATTCTGAAACTAATACTTTTGTGAATAGCTCTCATGGCGTAAAAGTCATGCATGTGAAAAAGTTCGAATCGCTGATGTATTTATAGTGCGGCCTCAAGTCATCATTTTTGATGCAATTGCGCCAACTTTTTCCATGAGGGTCTACCATGTAAGAATGCATCCACACACCAAATATTTTTATTCTGAAACTTATACTTTTGAGAATAGCTCTCATGGCGTAAAAGTCATGCATGTGAAAAAGTTCGAATCGCTGATGTATTTATAGTGTGGCCTCAAGTCATCATTTTTTATGCAATTGCGCCAACTTTTTCCATGACGGTCGACCATGTAAGAATGCATCCACACACCAAATATTTTTATTCTGAAACTTATACTTTTGAGAATAGCTCTCACGGCGTAAAAGTCATGGATGTGAAAAAGTTCGAATCGCTGATGTATTTATAGTGCGGCCTCAAGTCATCATTTTTTATGCAATTGCGCCAACTTTTTTCACGAGGGTCGACCATGTAAGAATCCATCCACACACCAAATATTTTTATTCTGAAACTAATACTTTTGTGAATAGCTCTCATGGCGTAAAAGTGATGCATGTGAAAAAGTTCGAATCGCTGATGTATTTATAGTGCGGCCTCAAGTCATCATTTTTGAAGCAATTGCGCCATTTTTTTCATGAGGGTCGACCATGTAAGAATGCATCCACACACCAAATATTTTTATTCTAAAACTAATACTTTTGAGAATAGCTCTCATGGCGTAAAAGTCATGCATGTGAAAAAGTTCGAATCGCTGATGTATTTATAGTGCGGCCTCAAGTCATCATTTTTTATGCAAATGCGCCAATATTTTACATGAGGGTCAACCATGTAAGAATGCATCCACACACCAAATATTTTTATTCTGAAACTAATACTTTTGAGAATAGCTCTCATTGCGTAAATGTCATGCATGTGAAAAAGTTCGAATCGCTGATGTATTTATAGTGCGGCCTCAAGTCATCATTTTTTATGCAATTGCGCCAACTTTTTTCATGAGGGTCGACCATGTAAGAATGCAACTATACACCAAATATTTTTATTCTAAAACTAATGAGTTTGAGAATAGCTCTCATGGCGTAAAAGTCATGCATGTGAAAAAGTTCGAATCGCTGATGTATTTATAGTGCGGCCTCAAGTCATCATTTTTGATGCAATTGCGCCAACTTTTTTCATGAGGGTCGACCATGTAAGAATGCATCCACACACCAAATATTTTTATTCTGAAACTAATACTTTTGTGAATAGCTCTGATGGCGTAAAAGTCATGCATGTGAAAAAGTTCGAATCGCTGATGTATTTATAGTGCGGCCTCAAGTCATCATTTTTGATGCAATTGCGCCAACTTTTTCCATGAGGGTCTACCATGTAAGAATGCATCCACACACCAAATATTTTTATTCTGAAACTTATACTTTTGAGAATAGCTCTCATGGCGTAAAAGTCATGCATGTGAAAAAGTTCGAATCGCTGATGTATTTATAGTGTGGCCTCAAGTCATCATTTTTTATGCAATTGCGCCAACTTTTTCCATGACGGTCGACCATGTAAGAATGCATCCACACACCAAATATTTTTATTCTGAAACTTATACTTTTGAGAATAGCTCTCACGGCGTAAAAGTCATGGATGTGAAAAAGTTCGAATCGCTGATGTATTTATAGTGCGGCCTCAAGTCATCATTTTTGAAGCAATTGCGCCATTTTTTTCATGAGGGTCGACCATGTAAGAATGCATCCACACACCAAATATTTTTATTCTAAAACTAATACTTTTGAGAATAGCTCTCATTGCGTAAATGTCATGCATGTGAAAAAGTTCGAATCGCTGATGTATTTATAGTGCGGCCTCAAGTCATCACTTTTTATGCAATTGCGCCAACCTTTTTTATGAGGGTCGACCATGTAAGAATGCAACTATACACCAAATATTTTTATTCTAAAACTAATACGTTTGAGAATAGCTCTCATGGCGTAAAAGTCATGCATGTGAAAAAGTTCGAATCGCTGATGTATTTATAGTGCGGCCTCAAGTCATCATTTTTTATGCAAATGCGGCAATATTTTTCACGAGGGTCGACCATGTGAGTATGCATCCACACACCAAATATTTTTATTCTAAAACTAATACGTTTGAGAATAGCTCTCATGGCGTAAAAGTCATGCATGTGAAAAAGTTCGAATCGCTGATGTATTTATAGTGCGGCCTCAAGTCATCATTTTTTATGCAATTGCGCCAACTTTTTTCATGAGTGTCGACCATGTGAGAATGCATCCACACACCAAATATTTTTATTCTGAAACTTATACTTTTGAGAATAGCTCTCATGGCCTAAAAGTCATGCATGTGAAAAAGTTCGAATCGCTGATGTATTTATAGTGCGGCCTCAAGTCATCATTTTTTATGCAATTGCGCCAAAAATTTTCATGAGTGTCGACCATGTAAGAATGCATCCACACACCAAATATTTTTATTCTGAAACTTATACTTTTGAGAATAGCTCTCATGGCGTAAAAGTCATGCATGTGAAAAAGTTCGAATCGCTGATGTATTTATAGTGCGGCCTCAAGTCATCACTTTTTATGCAATTGCGCCAACTTTTTCCATGAGGGTCGACCATGTAAGAATGCATCCACACACCAAATATTTTTATTCTGAAACTTATACTTTTGAGAATAGCTCTCATGGCGTAAAAGTCATGCATGTGAAAAAGTTCGAATCGCTGATGTATTTATAGTGTGGCCTCAAGTCATCATTTTTGATGCAATTGCGCCAACTTTTTTCATGAGTGTCGACCATGTAAGAATGCATCCACACACCAAATATTTTTATTCTGAAACTTATACTTTTGAGAATAGCTCTCATGGCGTAAAAGTCATGCATGTGAAAAAGTTCGAATCGCTGATGTATTTATAGTGCGGCCTCAAGTCATCACTTTTTATGCAATTGCGCCAACTTTTTCCATGAGGGTCGACCATGTAAGAATGCATCCACACACCAAATATTTTTATTCTGAAACTTATACTTTTGAGAATAGCTCTCATGGCGTAAAAGTCATGCATGTGAAAAAGTTCGAATCGCTGATGTATTTATAGTGTGGCCTCAAGTCATCATTTTTGATGCAATTGCGCCAACTTTTTTCACGAGGGTCGACCATGTAAGAACCCATCCACACACCAAATATTTTTATTCTGAAACTAATACTTTTGTGAATAGCTCTCATGGCGTAAAAGTCATGCATGTGAAAAGTTCGAATCGCTGATGTATTTATAGTGCGGCCTCAAGTCATCATTTTTGAAGCAATTGCGCCATTTTTTTCACGAGGGTCGACCATGTAAGAATGCATCCACACACCAAATATTTTTATTCTGAACTAATACTTTTGTGAATAGCTCTCATGGCGTAAAAGTGATGCATGTGAAAAAGTTCGAATCGCTGATGTATTTATAGTGCGGCCTCAAGTCATCATTTTTGAAGCAATTGCGCCACTTTTTTCATGAGTGTCGACCATGTAAGAATGCATCCACACACCAAATATTTTTATTCTGAAACTTATACTTTTGAGAATAGCTCTCACGGCGTAAAAGTCATGCATGTGAAAAAGTTCGAATCGCTGATGTATTTATAGTGCGGCCTCAAGTCATCATTTTTTATGCAATTGCGCCAACTTTTTTCATGAGGGTCGACCATGTAAGAATGCATCCACACACCAAATATTTTTATTCTGAAACTTATACTTTTGAGAATAGCACTCATGGCGTAAAAGTCATGCATGTGAAAAAGTTCGAATCGCTGATGTATTTATAGTGCGGCCTCAAGTCATCATTTTTGATGCAATTGCGCCAACTTTTTTTATGAGGGTCGACCATGTAAGAATGCATCCACACACCAAATATTTTTATTCTAAAACTAATACTTTTGAGAATAGCTCTCATGGCGTAAAAGTCATGCATGTGAAAAAGTTCGAATCGCTGATGTATTTATAGTGCGGCCTCAAGTCATCATTTTTTATGCAAATGCGCCAATATGTTTTATGAGGGTCGACCATGTAAGAATGCATCCACACACCAAATATTTTTATTCTGAAACTAATACTTTTGAGAATAGCTCTCATGGCGTAAAAGTCATGCATGTGAAAAAGTTCGAATCGCTGATGTATTTATAGTGCGACCTCAAGTCATCACTTTTTATGCAAATGCGCCACTTTTTTCACGAGGGTCAACCATGTGAGTATGCATCCACACACCAAATATTTTTATTCTAAAACTAATACTTTTGTGAATAGCTCTCATGGCGTAAAAGTGATGCATGTGAAAAAGTTCGAATCGCTGATGTATTTATAGTGCGGCCTCAAGTCATCATTTTTTATGCAATTGCGCCAAAAAATTTCATTAGGGTCGACCATGTAAGAATGCATCCACACACCAAATATTTTTATTCTGAAACTTATACTTTTGAGAATAGCTCTTACGGCGTAAAAGTCATGCATGTGAAAAAGTTCGAATCGCTGATGTATTTATAGTGCGGCCTCAAGTCATCATTTTTGATGCAATTGCGCCAACTTTTTTCATGAGGGTCGACCATGTAAGAATGCATCCACACACCAAATATTTTTATTCTGAAACTTATACTTTTGAGAATAGCACTCATCGAGTAAAAGTCATGCATGTGAAAAAGTTCGAATCGCTGATGTATTTATAGTGCGGCCTCAAGTCATCATTTTTGATGCAATTGCGCCAACTTTTTTTATGAGGGTCGACCATGTAAGAATGCATCCACACACCAAATATTTTTATTCTAAAACTAATACTTTTGAGAATAGCTCTCATGGCGTAAAAGTCATGCATGTGAAAAAGTTCGAATCGCTGATGTATTTATAGTGCGGCCTCAAGTCATCATTTTTTATGCAAATGCGCCAATATTTTTCATGAGGGTCGACCATGTAAGAATGCATCCACACACCAAATATTTTTATTCTGAAACTTATACTTTTGAGAACAGCACTCATGGCGTAAAAGTCATGCATGTGAAAAAGTTCGAATCGCTGATGTATTTATAGTGCGGCCTCAAGTCATCATTTTTGATGCAATTGCGCCAACTTTTTTTATGAGGGTCGACCATGTAAGAATGCATCCACACACCAAATATTTTTATTCTAAAACTAATACTTTTGAGAATAGCTCTCACGGCGTAAAAGTCATGCATGTGAAAAAGTTCGAATCGCTGATGTATTTATAGTGCGGCCTCAAGTCATCATTTTTTATGCAAATGCGCCAATATTTTTCATGAGGGTCGACCATGTAAGAATGCATCCACACACCAAATATTTTTATTCTGAAACTAATACTTTTGAGAATAGCTCTCATTGCGTAAAAGTGATGCATGTGAAAAAGTTCGAATCGCTGATGTATTTATAGTGCGGCCTCAAGTCATCATTTTTGAAGCAATTGCGCCAACTTTTTTCATGAGTGTCGACCATGTAAGAATGCATCCACACACCAAATATTTTTATTCTGAAACTAATACTTTTGTGAATAGCTCTCATGGCGTAAAAGTGATGCATGTGAAAAAGTTCGAATCGCTGATGTATTTATAGTGCGGCCTCAAGTCATCATTTTTTATGCAATTGCGCCAAAAAATTTCATGAGGGTCGACCATGTAAGAATGCATCCACACACCAAATATTTTTATTCTGAAACTTATACTTTTGAGAATAGCACTCATGGCGTAAAAGTCATGCATGTGAAAAAGTTCGAATCGCTGATGTATTTATAGTGCGGCCTCAAGTCATCATTTTTGATGCAATTGCGCCAACTTTTTTTATGAGGGTCGACCATGTAAGAATGCATCCACACACCAAATATTTTTATTCTAAAACTAATACTTTTGAGAATAGCTCTCATGGCGTAAAAGTCATGCATGTGAAAAAGTTCGAATCGCTGATGTATTTATAGTGCGGCCTCAAGTCATCATTTTTTATGCAAATGTGCCAATATTTTTCATGAGGGTCGACCATGTAAGAATGCATCCACACACCAAATATTTTTATTCTGAAACTAATACTTTTGAGAATAGCTCTCATTGCGTAAAAGTGATGCATGTGAAAAAGTTCGAATCGCTGATGTATTTATAGTGCGGCCTCAAGTCATCATTTTTGAAGCAATTGCGCCACTTTTTTCATGAGTGTCGACCATGTAAGAATGCATCCACACACCAAATATTTTTATTCTGAAACTAATACTTTTGAGAATAGCTCTCATGGCGTAAAAGTGATGCATGTGAAAAAGTTCGAATCGCTGATGTATTTATAGTGCGGCCTCAAGTCATCATTTTTGATGCAATTGCGCCAAAAAATTTCATTAGGGTCGACCATGTAAGAATGCATCCACACACCAAATATTTTTATTCTAAAACTTATACTTTTGAGAATAGCTCTCATGGCGTAAAAGTCATGCATGTGAAAAAGTTCGAATCGCTGATGTATTTATAGTGCGGCCTCAAGTCATCATTTTTGATGCAATTGCGCCAACTTTTTTCATGACGGTCGACCATGTAAGAATGCATCCACACACCAAATATTTTTATTCTGAAACTTATACTTTTGAGAATAGCACTCATGGCGTAAAAGTCATGCATGTGAAAAAGTTCGAATCGCTGATGTATTTATAGTGTGGCCTCAAGTCATCATTTTTGATGCAATTGCGCCAACTTTTTTTATGAGGGTCGACCATGTAAGAATGCATCCACACACCAAATATTTTTATTCTAAAACTAATACTTTTGAGAATAGCTCTCATGGCGTAAAAGTCATGCATGTGAAAAAGTTCGAATCGCTGATGTATTTATAGTGCGGCCTCAAGTCATCATTTTTTATGCAAATGCGCCAATATTTTTTATGAGGGTCGACCATGTAAGAATGCATCCACACACCAAATATTTTTATTCTGAAACTAATACTTTTGAGAATAGCTCTCATGGCGTAAAAGTCATGCATGTGAAAAAGTTCGAATCGCTGATGTATTTATAGTGCGACCTCAAGTCATCACTTTTTATGCAAATGCGCCACTTTTTTCACGAGGGTCAACCATGTGAGTATGCATCCACACACCAAATATTTTTATTCTGAAACTTATACTTTTGAGAATAGCTCTCATGGCGTAAAAGTCATGCATGTGAAAAAGTTCGAATCGCTGATGTATTTATAGTGTGGCCTCAAGTCATCATTTTTGATGCAATTGCGCCAACTTTTTTCACGAGGGTCGACCATGTAAGAACCCATCCACACACCAAATATTTTTATTCTGAAACTAATACTTTTGTGAATAGCTCTCATGGCGTAAAAGTCATGCATGTGAAAAGTTCGAATCGCTGATGTATTTATAGTGCGGCCTCAAGTCATCATTTTTGAAGCAATTGCGCCATTTTTTTCACGAGGGTCGACCATGTAAGAATGCATCCACACACCAAATATTTTTATTCTGAACTAATACTTTTGTGAATAGCTCTCATGGCGTAAAAGTGATGCATGTGAAAAAGTTCGAATCGCTGATGTATTTATAGTGCGGCCTCAAGTCATCATTTTTGAAGCAATTGCGCCACTTTTTTCATGAGTGTCGACCATGTAAGAATGCATCCACACACCAAATATTTTTATTCTGAAACTTATACTTTTGAGAATAGCTCTCACGGCGTAAAAGTCATGCATGTGAAAAAGTTCGAATCGCTGATGTATTTATAGTGCGGCCTCAAGTCATCATTTTTTATGCAATTGCGCCAACTTTTTTCATGAGGGTCGACCATGTAAGAATGCATCCACACACCAAATATTTTTATTCTGAAACTTATACTTTTGAGAATAGCACTCATGGCGTAAAAGTCATGCATGTGAAAAAGTTCGAATCGCTGATGTATTTATAGTGCGGCCTCAAGTCATCATTTTTGATGCAATTGCGCCAACTTTTTTTATGAGGGTCGACCATGTAAGAATGCATCCACACACCAAATATTTTTATTCTAAAACTAATACTTTTGAGAATAGCTCTCATGGCGTAAAAGTCATGCATGTGAAAAAGTTCGAATCGCTGATGTATTTATAGTGCGGCCTCAAGTCATCATTTTTTATGCAAATGCGCCAATATGTTTTATGAGGGTCGACCATGTAAGAATGCATCCACACACCAAATATTTTTATTCTGAAACTAATACTTTTGAGAATAGCTCTCATGGCGTAAAAGTCATGCATGTGAAAAAGTTCGAATCGCTGATGTATTTATAGTGCGACCTCAAGTCATCACTTTTTATGCAAATGCGCCACTTTTTTCACGAGGGTCAACCATGTGAGTATGCATCCACACACCAAATATTTTTATTCTAAAACTAATACTTTTGTGAATAGCTCTCATGGCGTAAAAGTGATGCATGTGAAAAAGTTCGAATCGCTGATGTATTTATAGTGCGGCCTCAAGTCATCATTTTTTATGCAATTGCGCCAAAAAATTTCATTAGGGTCGACCATGTAAGAATGCATCCACACACCAAATATTTTTATTCTGAAACTTATACTTTTGAGAATAGCTCTTACGGCGTAAAAGTCATGCATGTGAAAAAGTTCGAATCGCTGATGTATTTATAGTGCGGCCTCAAGTCATCATTTTTGATGCAATTGCGCCAACTTTTTTCATGAGGGTCGACCATGTAAGAATGCATCCACACACCAAATATTTTTATTCTGAAACTTATACTTTTGAGAATAGCACTCATCGAGTAAAAGTCATGCATGTGAAAAAGTTCGAATCGCTGATGTATTTATAGTGCGGCCTCAAGTCATCATTTTTGATGCAATTGCGCCAACTTTTTTTATGAGGGTCGACCATGTAAGAATGCATCCACACACCAAATATTTTTATTCTAAAACTAATACTTTTGAGAATAGCTCTCATGGCGTAAAAGTCATGCATGTGAAAAAGTTCGAATCGCTGATGTATTTATAGTGCGGCCTCAAGTCATCATTTTTTATGCAAATGCGCCAATATTTTTCATGAGGGTCGACCATGTAAGAATGCATCCACACACCAAATATTTTTATTCTGAAACTTATACTTTTGAGAACAGCACTCATGGCGTAAAAGTCATGCATGTGAAAAAGTTCGAATCGCTGATGTATTTATAGTGCGGCCTCAAGTCATCATTTTTGATGCAATTGCGCCAACTTTTTTTATGAGGGTCGACCATGTAAGAATGCATCCACACACCAAATATTTTTATTCTAAAACTAATACTTTTGAGAATAGCTCTCACGGCGTAAAAGTCATGCATGTGAAAAAGTTCGAATCGCTGATGTATTTATAGTGCGGCCTCAAGTCATCATTTTTTATGCAAATGCGCCAATATTTTTCATGAGGGTCGACCATGTAAGAATGCATCCACACACCAAATATTTTTATTCTGAAACTAATACTTTTGAGAATAGCTCTCATTGCGTAAAAGTGATGCATGTGAAAAAGTTCGAATCGCTGATGTATTTATAGTGCGGCCTCAAGTCATCATTTTTGAAGCAATTGCGCCAACTTTTTTCATGAGTGTCGACCATGTAAGAATGCATCCACACACCAAATATTTTTATTCTGAAACTAATACTTTTGTGAATAGCTCTCATGGCGTAAAAGTGATGCATGTGAAAAAGTTCGAATCGCTGATGTATTTATAGTGCGGCCTCAAGTCATCATTTTTTATGCAATTGCGCCAAAAAATTTCATGAGGGTCGACCATGTAAGAATGCATCCACACACCAAATATTTTTATTCTGAAACTTATACTTTTGAGAATAGCACTCATGGCGTAAAAGTCATGCATGTGAAAAAGTTCGAATCGCTGATGTATTTATAGTGCGGCCTCAAGTCATCATTTTTGATGCAATTGCGCCAACTTTTTTTATGAGGGTCGACCATGTAAGAATGCATCCACACACCAAATATTTTTATTCTAAAACTAATACTTTTGAGAATAGCTCTCATGGCGTAAAAGTCATGCATGTGAAAAAGTTCGAATCGCTGATGTATTTATAGTGCGGCCTCAAGTCATCATTTTTTATGCAAATGTGCCAATATTTTTCATGAGGGTCGACCATGTAAGAATGCATCCACACACCAAATATTTTTATTCTGAAACTAATACTTTTGAGAATAGCTCTCATTGCGTAAAAGTGATGCATGTGAAAAAGTTCGAATCGCTGATGTATTTATAGTGCGGCCTCAAGTCATCATTTTTGAAGCAATTGCGCCACTTTTTTCATGAGTGTCGACCATGTAAGAATGCATCCACACACCAAATATTTTTATTCTGAAACTAATACTTTTGTGAATAGCTCTCATGGCGTAAAAGTGATGCATGTGAAAAAGTTCGAATCGCTGATGTATTTATAGTGCGGCCTCAAGTCATCATTTTTGATGCAATTGCGCCAAAAAATTTCATTAGGGTCGACCATGTAAGAATGCATCCACACACCAAATATTTTTATTCTAAAACTTATACTTTTGAGAATAGCTCTCATGGCGTAAAAGTCATGCATGTGAAAAAGTTCGAATCGCTGATGTATTTATAGTGCGGCCTCAAGTCATCATTTTTGATGCAATTGCGCCAACTTTTTTCATGACGGTCGACCATGTAAGAATGCATCCACACACCAAATATTTTTATTCTGAAACTTATACTTTTGAGAATAGCACTCATGGCGTAAAAGTCATGCATGTGAAAAAGTTCGAATCGCTGATGTATTTATAGTGTGGCCTCAAGTCATCATTTTTGATGCAATTGCGCCAACTTTTTTTATGAGGGTCGACCATGTAAGAATGCATCCACACACCAAATATTTTTATTCTAAAACTAATACTTTTGAGAATAGCTCTCATGGCGTAAAAGTCATGCATGTGAAAAAGTTCGAATCGCTGATGTATTTATAGTGCGGCCTCAAGTCATCATTTTTTATGCAAATGCGCCAACTTTTTTTATGAGGGTCGACCATGTAAGAATGCATCCACACACCAAATATTTTTATTCTAAAACTAATACTTTTGAGAATAGCTCTCACGGCGTAAAAGTCATGCATGTGAAAAAGTTCGAATCGCTGATGTATTTATAGTGCGGCCTCAAGTCATCATTTTTTATGCAAATGCGCCAATATTTTTCATGAGGGTCGACCATGTAAGAATGCATCCACACACCAAATATTTTTATTCTGAAACTAATACTTTTGAGAATAGCTCTCATTGCGTAAAAGTGATGCATGTGAAAAAGTTCGAATCGCTGATGTATTTATAGTGCGGCCTCAAGTCATCATTTTTGAAGCAATTGCGCCAACTTTTTTCATGAGTGTCGACCATGTAAGAATGCATCCACACACCAAATATTTTTATTCTGAAACTAATACTTTTGTGAATAGCTCTCATGGCGTAAAAGTGATGCATGTGAAAAAGTTCGAATCGCTGATGTATTTATAGTGCGGCCTCAAGTCATCATTTTTTATGCAATTGCGCCAAAAAATTTCATGAGGGTCGACCATGTAAGAATGCATCCACACACCAAATATTTTTATTCTGAAACTTATACTTTTGAGAATAGCACTCATGGCGTAAAAGTCATGCATGTGAAAAAGTTCGAATCGCTGATGTATTTATAGTGCGGCCTCAAGTCATCATTTTTGATGCAATTGCGCCAACTTTTTTTATGAGGGTCGACCATGTAAGAATGCATCCACACACCAAATATTTTTATTCTAAAACTAATACTTTTGAGAATAGCTCTCATGGCGTAAAAGTCATGCATGTGAAAAAGTTCGAATCGCTGATGTATTTATAGTGCGGCCTCAAGTCATCATTTTTTATGCAAATGTGCCAATATTTTTCATGAGGGTCGACCATGTAAGAATGCATCCACACACCAAATATTTTTATTCTGAAACTAATACTTTTGAGAATAGCTCTCATTGCGTAAAAGTGATGCATGTGAAAAAGTTCGAATCGCTGATGTATTTATAGTGCGGCCTCAAGTCATCATTTTTGAAGCAATTGCGCCACTTTTTTCATGAGTGTCGACCATGTAAGAATGCATCCACACACCAAATATTTTTATTCTGAAACTAATACTTTTGTGAATAGCTCTCATGGCGTAAAAGTGATGCATGTGAAAAAGTTCGAATCGCTGATGTATTTATAGTGCGGCCTCAAGTCATCATTTTTGATGCAATTGCGCCAAAAAATTTCATTAGGGTCGACCATGTAAGAATGCATCCACACACCAAATATTTTTATTCTAAAACTTATACTTTTGAGAATAGCTCTCATGGCGTAAAAGTCATGCATGTGAAAAAGTTCGAATCGCTGATGTATTTATAGTGCGGCCTCAAGTCATCATTTTTGATGCAATTGCGCCAACTTTTTTCATGACGGTCGACCATGTAAGAATGCATCCACACACCAAATATTTTTATTCTGAAACTTATACTTTTGAGAATAGCACTCATGGCGTAAAAGTCATGCATGTGAAAAAGTTCGAATCGCTGATGTATTTATAGTGTGGCCTCAAGTCATCATTTTTGATGCAATTGCGCCAACTTTTTTTATGAGGGTCGACCATGTAAGAATGCATCCACACACCAAATATTTTTATTCTAAAACTAATACTTTTGAGAATAGCTCTCATGGCGTAAAAGTCATGCATGTGAAAAAGTTCGAATCGCTGATGTATTTATAGTGCGGCCTCAAGTCATCATTTTTTATGCAAATGCGCCAATATTTTTTATGAGGGTCGACCATGTAAGAATGCATCCACACACCAAATATTTTTATTCTGAAACTAATACTTTTGAGAATAGCTCTCATGGCGTAAAAGTCATGCATGTGAAAAAGTTCGAATCGCTGATGTATTTATAGTGCGACCTCAAGTCATCACTTTTTATGCAAATGCGCCACTTTTTTCACGAGGGTCAACCATGTGAGTATGCATCCACACACCAAATATTTTTATTCTAAAACTAATACTTTTGTGAATAGCTCTCATGGCGTAAAAGTGATGCATGTGAAAAAGTTCGAATCGCTGATGTATTTATAGTGCGGCCTCAAGTCATCATTTTTTATGCAATTGCGCCAAAAAATTTCATTAGGGTCGACCATGTAAGAATGCATCCACACACCAAATATTTTTATTCTGAAACTTATACTTTTGAGAATAGCTCTCACGGCGTAAAAGTCATGCATGTGAAAAAGTTCGAATCGCTGATGTATTTATAGTGCGGCCTCAAGTCATCATTTTTGATGCAATTGCGCCAACTTTTTTCATGAGGGTCGACCATGTAAGAATGCATCCACACACCAAATATTTTTATTCTGAAACTAATACTTTTGAGAACAGCACTCATGGCGTAAAAGTCATGCATGTGAAAAAGTTCGAATCGCTGATGTATTTATAGTGCGGCCTCAAGTCATCATTTTTGATGCAATTGCGCCAACTTTTTTTATGAGGGTCGACCATGTAAGAATGCATCCACACACCAAATATTTTTATTCTAAAACTAATACTTTTGAGAATAGCTCTCACGGCGTAAAAGTCATGCATGTGAAAAAGTTCGAATCGCTGATGTATTTATAGTGCGGCCTCAAGTCATCATTTTTTATGTAAATGCGCCAATATTTTTCATGAGGGTCGACCATGTAAGAATGCATCCACACACCAAATATTTTTATTCTGAAACTAATACTTTTGAGAATAGCTCTCATTGCGTAAAAGTGATGCATGTGAAAAAGTTCGAATCGCTGATGTATTTATAGTGCGGCCTCAAGTCATCATTTTTGAAGCAATTGCGCCACTTTTTTTATGAGGGTCGACCATGTAAGAATGCATCCACACACCAAATATTTTTATTCTAAAACTAATACTTTTGAGAATAGCTCTCACGGCGTAAAAGTCATGCATGTGAAAAAGTTCGAATCGCTGATGTATTTATAGTGCGGCCTCAAGTCATCATTTTTTATGCAAATGCGCCAATATTTTTCATGAGGGTCGACCATGTAAGAATGCATCCACACACCAAATATTTTTATTCTGAAACTAATACTTTTGAGAATAGCTCTCATTGCGTAAAAGTGATGCATGTGAAAAAGTTCGAATCGCTGATGTATTTATAGTGCGGCCTCAAGTCATCATTTTTGAAGCAATTGCGCCAACTTTTTTCATGAGTGTCGACCATGTAAGAATGCATCCACACACCAAATATTTTTATTCTGAAACTAATACTTTTGTGAATAGCTCTCATGGCGTAAAAGTGATGCATGTGAAAAAGTTCGAATCGCTGATGTATTTATAGTGCGGCCTCAAGTCATCATTTTTGATGCAATTGCGCCAAAAAATTTCATGAGGGTCGACCATGTAAGAATGCATCCACACACCAAATATTTTTATTCTGAAACTTATACTTTTGAGAATAGCACTCATGGCGTAAAAGTCATGCATGTGAAAAAGTTCGAATCGCTGATGTATTTATAGTGCGGCCTCAAGTCATCATTTTTGATGCAATTGCGCCAACTTTTTTTATGAGGGTCGACCATGTAAGAATGCATCCACACACCAAATATTTTTATTCTAAAACTAATACTTTTGAGAATAGCTCTCATGGCGTAAAAGTGATGCATGTGAAAAAGTTCAAATCGCTGATGTATTTATAGTGCGGCCTCAAGTCATCATTTTTTATGCAAATGTGCCAATATTTTTCATGAGGGTCGACCATGTAAGAATGCATCCACACACCAAATATTTTTATTCTGAAACTAATACTTTTGAGAATAGCTCTCATTGCGTAAAAGTGATGCATGTGAAAAAGTTCGAATCGCTGATGTATTTATAGTGCGGCCTCAAGTCATCATTTTTTAAGCAATTGCGCCACTTTTTTCATGAGTGTCGACCATGTAAGAATGCATCCACACACCAAATATTTTTATTCTGAAACTAATACTTTTGTGAATAGCTCTCATGGCGTAAAAGTGATGCATGTGAAAAAGTTCGAATCGCTGATGTATTTATAGTGCGGCCTCAAGTCATCATTTTTGATGCAATTGCGCCAAAAAATTTCATTAGGGTCGACCATGTAAGAATGCATCCACACACCAAATATTTTTATTCTAAAACTTATACTTTTGAGAATAGCTCTCATGGCGTAAAAGTCATGCATGTGAAAAAGTTCGAATCGCTGATGTATTTATAGTGCGGCCTCAAGTCATCATTTTTGATGCAATTGCGCCAACTTTTTTCATGAGGGTCGACCATGTAAGAATGCATCCACACACCAAATATTTTTATTCTGAAACTTATACTTTTGAGAATAGCACTCATGGCGTAAAAGTCATGCATGTGAAAAAGTTCGAATCGCTGATGTATTTATAGTGTGGCCTCAAGTCATCATTTTTGATGCAATTGCGCCAACTTTTTTTATGAGGGTCGACCATGTAAGAATGCATCCACACACCAAATATTTTTATTCTAAAACTAATACTTTTGAGAATAGCTCTCATGGCGTAAAAGTCATGCATGTGAAAAAGTTCGAATCGCTGATGTATTTATAGTGCGGCCTCAAGTCATCATTTTTTATGCAAATGCGCCAATATTTTTTATGAGGGTCGACCATGTAAGAATGCATCCACACACCAAATATTTTTATTCTGAAACTAATACTTTTGAGAATAGCTCTCATGGCGTAAAAGTCATGCATGTGAAAAAGTTCGAATCGCTGATGTATTTATAGTGCGACCTCAAGTCATCACTTTTTATGCAAATGCGCCACTTTTTTCACGAGGGTCAACCATGTGAGTATGCATCCACACACCAAATATTTTTATTCTAAAACTAATACTTTTGTGAATAGCTCTCATGGCGTAAAAGTGATGCATGTGAAAAAGTTCGAATCGCTGATGTATTTATAGTGCGGCCTCAAGTCATCATTTTTTATGCAATTGCGCCAAAAAATTTCATTAGGGTCGACCATGTAAGAATGCATCCACACACCAAATATTTTTATTCTGAAACTTATACTTTTGAGAATAGCTCTCACGGCGTAAAAGTCATGCATGTGAAAAAGTTCGAATCGCTGATGTATTTATAGTGCGGCCTCAAGTCATCATTTTTGATGCAATTGCGCCAAAAAATTTCATTAGGGTCGACCATGTAAGAATGCATCCACACACCAAATATTTTTATTCTGAAACTAATACTTTTGAGAACAGCACTCATGGCGTAAAAGTCATGCATGTGAAAAAGTTCGAATCGCTGATGTATTTATAGTGCGGCCTCAAGTCATCATTTTTGATGCAATTGCGCCAACTTTTTTTATGAGGGTCGACCATGTAAGAATGCATCCACACACCAAATATTTTTATTCTAAAACTAATACTTTTGAGAATAGCTCTCACGGCGTAAAAGTCATGCATGTGAAAAAGTTCGAATCGCTGATGTATTTATAGTGCGGCCTCAAGTCATCATTTTTTATGTAAATGCGCCAATATTTTTCATGAGGGTCGACCATGTAAGAATGCATCCACACACCAAATATTTTTATTCTGAAACTAATACTTTTGAGAATAGCTCTCATTGCGTAAAAGTGATGCATGTGAAAAAGTTCGAATCGCTGATGTATTTATAGTGCGGCCTCAAGTCATCATTTTTGAAGCAATTGCGCCACTTTTTTCATGAGTGTCGACCATGTAAGAATGCATCCACACACCAAATATTTTTATTCTGAAACTAATACTTTTGTGAATAGCTCTCATTGCGTAAAAGTGATGCATGTGAAAAAGTTCGAATCGCTGATGTATTTATAGTGCGGCCACAAGTCATCATTTTTGATGCAATTGCGCCAACTTTTTTCATGAGTGTCGACCATGTAAGAATGCATCCACACACCAAATATTTTTATTCTGAAACTTATACTTTTGAGAATAGCTCTCACGGCGTAAAAGTGATGCATGTGAAAAAGTTCGAATCGCTGATGTATTTATAGTGCGGCCTCAAGTCATCATTTTTGATGCAATTGCGCCAACTTTTTTCATGAGGGTCGACCATGTAAGAATGCATCCACACACCAAATATTTTTATTCTGAAACTTATACTTTTGAGAATAGCACTCATGGCGTAAAAGTCATGCATGTGAAAAAGTTCGAATCGCTGATGTATTTATAGTGCGGCCTCAAGTCATCATTTTTGATGCAATTGCGCCAACTTTTTTCATGAGGGTCGACCATGTAAGAATGCATCCACACACCAAATATTTTTATTCTAAAACTAATACTTTTGAGAATAGCTCTCATGGCGTAAAAGTCATGCATGTGAAAAAGTTCGAATCGCTGATGTATTTATAGTGCGGCCTCAAGTCATCATTTTTTATGCAAATGCGCCAATATTTTTCATGAGGGTCGACCATGTAAGAATGCATCCACACACCAAATATTTTTATTCTGAAACTAATACTTTTGAGAATAGCTCTCATTGCGTAAAAGTCATGCATGTGAAAAAGTTCGAATCGCTGATGTATTTATAGTGCGACCTCAAGTCATCACTTTTTATGCAAATGCGCCAATATTTTTCATGAGCTTTGACCATGTAAGAATGCATCCACACACCAAATATTTTTATTCTAAAACTAATACGTTTGAGAATAGCTCTCATGGCGTAAAAGTCATGCATGTGAAAAAGTTCGAATCGCTGATGTATTTATAGTGCGGCCTCAAGTCATCATTTTTTATGCAATTGCGCCAACTTTTTTCATGAGTGTCGACCATGTAAGAATGCATCCACACACCAAATATTTTTATTCTGAAACTAATACTTTTGAGAATAGCTCTCATGGCGTAAAAGTCATGCATGTGAAAAAGTTCGAATCGCTGATGTATTTATAGTGTGGCCTCAAGTCATCATTTTTTATGCAATTGCGCCAACTTTTTCCATGAGGGTCGACCATGTAAGAATGCATCCACACACCAAATATTTTTATTCTGAAACTTATACTTTTGAGATTAGCACTCATGGCGTAAAAGTCATGCATGTGAAAAAGTTCGAATCGCTGATGTATTTATAGTGCGGCCTCAAGTCATCATTTTTTATGCAATTGCGCCAACTTTTTTTATGAGGGTCGACCATGTAAGAATGCATCCACACACCAAATATTTTTATTCTAAAACTAATACTTTTGAGAATAGCTCTCATGGCGTAAAAGTCATGCATGTGAAAAAGTTCGAATCGCTGATGTATTTATAGTGCGGCCTCAAGTCATCATTTTTTATGCAAATGCGCCAATATTTTTTATGAGGGTCGACCATGTAAGAATGCATCCACACACCAAATATTTTTATTCTGAAACTAATACTTTTGAGAATAGCTCTCATGGCGTAAAAGTCATGCATGTGAAAAAGTTCGAATCGCTGATGTATTTATAGTGCGACCTCAAGTCATCACTTTTTATGCAAATGCGCCACTTTTTTCACGAGGGTCAACCATGTGAGTATGCATCCACACACCAAATATTTTTATTCTAAAACTAATACTTTTGTGAATAGCTCTCATGGCGTAAAAGTGATGCATGTGAAAAAGTTCGAATCGCTGATGTATTTATAGTGCGGCCTCAAGTCATCATTTTTGATGCAATTGCGCCAAAAAATTTCATTAGGGTCGACCATGTAAGAATGCATCCACACACCAAATATTTTTATTCTGAAACTTATACTTTTGAGAATAGCTCTCACGGCGTAAAAGTCATGCATGTGAAAAAGTTCGAATCGCTGATGTATTTATAGTGTGGCCTCAAGTCATCATTTTTGATGCAATTGCGCCAACTTTTTTCATGAGGGTCGACCATGTAAGAATGCATCCACACACCAAATATTTTTATTCTGAAACTAATACTTTTGAGAACAGCACTCATGGCGTAAAAGTCATGCATGTGAAAAAGTTCGAATCGCTGATGTATTTATAGTGCGGCCTCAAGTCATCATTTTTGATGCAATTGCGCCAACTTTTTTCATGAGGGTCGACCATGTAAGAATGCATCCACACACCAAATATTTTTATTCTAAAACTAATACTTTTGAGAATAGCTCTCACGGCGTAAAAGTCATGCATGTGAAAAAGTTCGAATCGCTGATGTATTTATAGTGCGGCCTCAAGTCATCATTTTTTATGTAAATGCGCCAATATTTTTCATGAGGGTCGACCATGTAAGAATGCATCCACACACCAAATATTTTTATTCTGAAACTAATACTTTTGAGAATAGCTCTCATTGCGTAAAAGTGATGCATGTGAAAAAGTTCGAATCGCTGATGTATTTATAGTGCGGCCACAAGTCATCATTTTTGATGCAATTGCGCCAACTTTTTTCATGAGTGTCGACCATGTAAGAATGCATCCACACACCAAATATTTTTATTCTGAAACTTATACTTTTGAGAATAGCTCTCACGGCGTAAAAGTCATGCATGTGAAAAAGTTCGAATCGCTGATGTATTTATAGTGCGGCCTCAAGTCATCATTTTTGATGCAATTGCGCCAACTTTTTTCATGAGGGTCGACCATGTAAGAATGCATCCACACACCAAATATTTTTATTCTGAAACTTATACTTTTGAGAATAGCTCTCATGGCGTAAAAGTCATGCATGTGAAAAAGTTCGAATCGCTGATGTATTTATAGTGCGGCCTCAAGTCATCATTTTTGATGCAATTGCGCCAACTTTTTTCATGAGGGTCGACCATGTAAGAATGCATCCACACACCAAATATTTTTATTCTAAAACTAATACTTTTGAGAATAGCTCTCATGGCGTAAAAGTCATGCATGTGAAAAAGTTCGAATCGCTGATGTATTTATAGTGCGGCCTCAAGTCATCATTTTTTATGCAAATGCGCCAATATTTTTCATGAGGGTCGACCATGTAAGAATGCATCCACACACCAAATATTTTTATTCTGAAACTAATACTTTTGAGAATAGCTCTCATTGCGTAAAAGTCATGCATGTGAAAAAGTTCGAATCGCTGATGTATTTATAGTGCGACCTCAAGTCATCACTTTTTATGCAAATGCGCCAATATTTTTCATGAGCTTTGACCATGTAAGAATGCATCCACACACCAAATATTTTTATTCTAAAACTAATACGTTTGAGAATAGCTCTCATGGCGTAAAAGTCATGCATGTGAAAAAGTTCGAATCGCTGATGTATTTATAGTGCGGCCTCAAGTCATCATTTTTTATGCAATTGCGCCAACTTTTTTCATGAGTGTCGACCATGTAAGAATGCATCCACACACCAAATATTTTTATTCTGAAACTAATACTTTTGTGAATAGCTCTCATGGCGTAAAAGTCATGCATGTGAAAAAGTTCGAATCGCTGATGTATTTATAGTGTGGCCTCAAGTCATCATTTTTTATGCAATTGCGCCAACTTTTTCCATGACGGTCGACCATGTAAGAATGCATCCACACACCAAATATTTTTATTCTGAAACTTATACTTTTGAGATTAGCTCTCATGGCGTAAAAGTCATGCATGTGAAAAAGTTCGAATCGCTGATGTATTTATAGTGTGGCCTCAAGTCATCATTTTTGATGCAATTGCGCCAACTTTTTCCATGAGGGTCGACCATGTAAGAATGCATCCACACACCAAATATTTTTATTCTGAAACTTATACTTTTGAGAATAGCTCTCAGGGCGTAAAAGTCATGCATGTGAAAAAGTTCGAATCGCTGATGTATTTATAGTGCGGCCTCAAGTCATCATTTTTTATGCAATTGCGCCAACTTTTTTCATGAGGGTCGACCATGTAAGAAATGCATCCACACACCAAATATTTTTATTCTGAAACTAATACTTTTGTGAATAGCTCTCATGGCGTAAAAGTGATGCATGTGAAAAAGTTCGAATCGCTGATGTATTTATAGTGCGACCTCAAGTCATCATTTTTTATGGAAATGCGCCAATATTTTTTATGAGGGTCTACCATGTAAGAATGCATCCACACACCAAATATTTTTATTCTGAAACTAATACTTTTGAGAATAGCTCTCATGGCGTAAAAGTCATGCATGTGAAAAAGTTCGAATCGCTGATGTATTTATAGTGCGACCTCAAGTCATCACTTTTTATGCAAATGCGCCACTTTTTTCACGAGGGTCAACCATGTGAGTATGCATCCACACACCAAATATTTTTATTCTAAAACTAATACTTTTGTGAATAGCTCTCATGGCGTAAAAGTGATGCATGTGAAAAAGTTCGAATCGCTGATGTATTTATAGTGTGGCCTCAAGTCATCATTTTTGATGCAATTGCGACAAAAAATTTCATTAGGGTCGACCATGTAAGAATGCATCCACACACCAAATATTTTTATTCTGAAACTTATACTTTTGAGAATAGCTCTCACGGCGTAAAAGTCATGCATGTGAAAAAGTTCGAATCGCTGATGTATTTATAGTGCGGCCTCAAGTCATCATTTTTGATGCAATTGCGCCAACTTTTTTCATGAGGGTCGACCATGTAAGAATGCATCCACACACCAAATATTTTTATTCTAAAACTAATACTTTTGAGAATAGCTCTCACGGCGTAAAAGTCATGCATGTGAAAAAGTTCGAATCGCTGATGTATTTATAGTGCGGCCTCAAGTCATCATTTTTTATGCAAATGCGCCAATATTTTTCATGAGGGTCGACCATGTAAGAATGCATCCACACACCAAATATTTTTATTCTGAAACTAATACTTTTGAGAATAGCTCTCATTGCGTAAAAGTGATGCATGTGAAAAAGTTCGAATCGCTGATGTATTTATAGTGCGGCCTCAAGTCATCATTTTTGAAGCAATTGCGCCACTTTTTTCATGAGTGTCGACCATGTAAGAATGCATCCACACACCAAATATTTTTATTCTGAAACTAATACTTTTGTGAATAGCTCTCATGGCGTAAAAGTGATGCATGTGAAAAAGTTCGAATCGCTGATGTATTTATAGTGCGACCTCAAGTCATCATTTTTGATGCAATTGCGCCAAAAAAATTCATTAGGGTCGACCATGTAAGAATGCATCCACACACCAAATATTTTTATTCTGAAACTTATACTTTTGAGAATAGCTCTCATTGCGTAAAAGTGATGCATGTGAAAAAGTTCGAATCGCTGATGTATTTATAGTGCGGCCTCAAGTCATCATTTTTGATGCAATTGCGCCAACTTTTTCCATGACGGTCGACCATGTAAGAATGCATCCACACACCAAATATTTTTATTCTGAAACTTATACTTTTGAGATTAGCTCTCACGGCGTAAAAGTCATGCATGTGAAAAAGTTCGAATCGCTGATGTATTTATAGTGTGGCCTCAAGTCATCATTTTTTATGCAATTGCGCCAACTTTTTCCATGAGGGTCGACCATGTAAGAATGCATCCACACACCAAATATTTTTATTCTGAAACTTATACTTTTGAGAATAGCTCTCAGGGCGTAAAAGTCATGCATGTGAAAAAGTTCGAATCGCTGATGTATTTATAGTGCGGCCTCAAGTCATCATTTTTGATGCAATTGCGCCATTTTTTTCATGAGGGTCGACCATGTAAGAATGCATCCACACACCAAATATTTTTATTCTGAAACTAACACTTTTGAGAATAGCACTCATCGAGTAAAAGTCATGCATGTGAAAAAGTTCGAATCGCTGATGTATTTATAGTGCGGCCTCAAGTCATCATTTTTTATGCAAATGCGCCAATATTTTTCATGAGGGTCGACCATGTAAGAATGCAACTATAGACCAAATATTTTTATTCTAAAACTAATACTTTTGAGAATAGCTCTCATGGCGTAAAAGTCATGCATGTGAAAAAGTTCGAATCGCTGCTGTATTTATAGTGCGGCCTCTAGTCATCATTTTTGATGCAATTGCGCCAACTTTTTTCATGAGGGTCGACCATGTAAGAATGCATCCACACACCAAATATTTTTATTCTGAAACTTATACTTTTGAGAATAGCTCTCATGGCGTAAAAGTCATGCATGTGAAAAAGTTCGAATCGCTGATGTATTTATAGTGTGGCCTCAAGTCATCATTTTTTATGCAATTGCGCCAACTTTTTCCACGAGGGTCGACCATGTAAGAATGCATCCACACACCAAATATTTTTATTATGAAACTTATACTTTTGAGAATAGCTCTCATGGCGTAAAAGTCATGCATGTGAAAAAGTTCGAATCGCTGATGTATTTATAGTGTGGCCTCAAGTCATCATTTTTCATGCAATTGCGCCAACTTTTTCCATGACGGTCTACCATGTAAGAATGCATCCACACACCAAATATTTTTATTCTGAAACTTATACTTTTGAGAATAGCTCTCACGGCGTAAAAGTCATGCATGTGAAAAAGTTCGAATCGCTGATGTATTTATAGTGCGACCTCAAGTCATCACTTTTTATGCAAATGCGCCAATATTTTTCACGAGGGTCGACCATGTGAGTATGCATCCACACACCAAATATTTTTATTCTAAAACTAATAGGTTTGAGAATACCTCTCATGGCGTAAAAGTCATGCATGTGAAAAAGTTCGAATCGCTGATGTATTTATAGTGCGGCCTCAAGTCATTATTTTTGATGCAATTGCGCCAACTTTTTTCATGAGTGTCGACCATGTAAGAATGCATCCACACACCAAATATTTTTATTCTGAAACTAATACTTTTGTGAATAGCTCTCATGGCGTAAAAGTGATGCATGTGAAAAAGTTCGAATCGCTGATGTATTTATAGTGCGGCCTCAAGTCATCATTTTTGATGCAATTGCGCTAAAAAAATTCATGAGGGTCGACCATGTAAGAATGCATCCACACACCAAATATTTTTATTCTGAAACTTATACTTTTGAGAATAGCTCTCATGGTGTAAAAGTCATGCATGTGAAAAAGTTCGAATCGCTGATGTATTTATAGTGCGGCCTCAAGTCATCATTTTTGATGCAATTGCGCCAACTTTTTCCATGAGGGTCGACCATGTAAGAATGCATCCACACACCAAATATTTTTATTCTAAAACTAATACTTTTGAGAATAGCTCTCATGGCGTAAAAGTCATGCATGTGAAAAAGTTCGAATCGCTGATGTATTTATAGTGCGGCCTCAAGTCATCATTTTTTATGCAAATGCGCCAATATTTTTCATGAGGGTCGACCATGTAAGAATGCAACTATACACCAAATATTTTTATTCTGAAACTAATACTTTTGAGAATAGCTCTCATGGCGTAAAAGTCATGCATGTGAAAAAGTTCGAATCGCTGATGTATTTATAGTGCGGCCTCTAGTCATCATTTTTGATGCAATTGCGCCAACTTTTTTCATGAGGGTCGACCATGTAAGAATGCATCCACACACCAAATATTTTTATTCTGAAACTTATACTTTTGAGAATAGCTCTCATGGCGTAAAAGTCATGCATGTGAAAAAGTTCGAATCGCTGATGTATTTATAGTGTGGCCTCAAGTCATCATTTTTTATGCAATTGCGCCAACTTTTTCCATGAGGGTCGACCATGTAAGAATGCATCCACACACCAAATATTTTTATTATGAAACTTATACTTTTGAGAATAGCTCTCAGGGCGTAAAAGTCATGCATGTGAAAAAGTTCGAATCGCTGATGTATTTATAGTGCGGCCTCAAGTCATCATTTTTTATGCAATTGCGCCAACTTTTTTCATGAGGGTCGACCATGTAAGAAATGCATCCACACACCAAATATTTTTATTCTGAAACTAATACTTTTGTGAATAGCTCTCATGGCGTAAAAGTGATGCATGTGAAAAAGTTCGAATCGCTGATGTATTTATAGTGCGACCTCAAGTCATCATTTTTTATGGAAATGCGCCAATATTTTTTATGAGGGTCTACCATGTAAGAATGCATCCACACACCAAATATTTTTATTCTGAAACTAATACTTTTGAGAATAGCTCTCATGGCGTAAAAGTCATGCATGTGAAAAAGTTCGAATCGCTGATGTATTTATAGTGCGACCTCAAGTCATCACTTTTTATGCAAATGCGCCACTTTTTTCACGAGGGTCAACCATGTGAGTATGCATCCACACACCAAATATTTTTATTCTAAAACTAATACTTTTGTGAATAGCTCTCATGGCGTAAAAGTGATGCATGTGAAAAAGTTCGAATCGCTGATGTATTTATAGTGTGGCCTCAAGTCATCATTTTTGATGCAATTGCGACAAAAAATTTCATTAGGGTCGACCATGTAAGAATGCATCCACACACCAAATATTTTTATTCTGAAACTTATACTTTTGAGAATAGCTCTCACGGCGTAAAAGTCATGCATGTGAAAAAGTTCGAATCGCTGATGTATTTATAGTGCGGCCTCAAGTCATCATTTTTGATGCAATTGCGCCAACTTTTTTCATGAGGGTCGACCATGTAAGAATGCATCCACACACCAAATATTTTTATTCTAAAACTAATACTTTTGAGAATAGCTCTCACGGCGTAAAAGTCATGCATGTGAAAAAGTTCGAATCGCTGATGTATTTATAGTGCGGCCTCAAGTCATCATTTTTTATGCAAATGCGCCAATATTTTTCATGAGGGTCGACCATGTAAGAATGCATCCACACACCAAATATTTTTATTCTGAAACTAATACTTTTGAGAATAGCTCTCATTGCGTAAAAGTGATGCATGTGAAAAAGTTCGAATCGCTGATGTATTTATAGTGCGGCCTCAAGTCATCATTTTTG
The DNA here is from genome assembly GCF_023055435.1 of Haliotis rufescens. Classification (NCBI taxonomy): domain Eukaryota; kingdom Metazoa; phylum Mollusca; class Gastropoda; order Lepetellida; family Haliotidae; genus Haliotis; species Haliotis rufescens. The sequence goes on from NW_025964112.1 coordinate 27,242,271, forward strand.
AAGCAATTGCGCCACTTTTTTCATGAGTGTCGACCATGTAAGAATGCATCCACACACCAAATATTTTTATTCTGAAACTAATACTTTTGTGAATAGCTCTCATGGCGTAAAAGTGATGCATGTGAAAAAGTTCGAATCGCTGATGTATTTATAGTGCGGCCTCAAGTCATCATTTTTGATGCAATTGCGCCAAAAAAATTCATTAGGGTCGACCATGTAAGAATGCATCCACACACCAAATATTTTTATTCTGAAACTTATACTTTTGAGAATAGCTCTCATTGCGTAAAAGTGATGCATGTGAAAAAGTTCGAATCGCTGATGTATTTATAGTGCGGCCTCAAGTCATCATTTTTGATGCAATTGCGCCAACTTTTTCCATGACGGTCGACCATGTAAGAATGCATCCACACACCAAATATTTTTATTCTGAAACTTATACTTTTGAGATTAGCTCTCATGGCGTAAAAGTCATGCATGTGAAAAAGTTCGAATCGCTGATGTATTTATAGTGTGGCCTCAAGTCATCATTTTTTATGCAATTGCGCCAACTTTTTCCATGAGGGTCGACCATGTAAGAATGCATCCACACACCAAATATTTTTATTCTGAAACTTATACTTTTGAGAATAGCTCTCAGGGCGTAAAAGTCATGCATGTGAAAAAGTTCGAATCGCTGATGTATTTATAGTGCGGCCTCAAGTCATCATTTTTTATGCAATTGCGCCATTTTTTTCATGAGGGTCGACCATGTAAGAATGCATCCACACACCAAATATTTTTATTCTGAAACTAACACTTTTGAGAATAGCACTCATCGAGTAAAAGTCATGCATGTGAAAAAGTTCGAATCGCTGATGTATTTATAGTGCGGCCTCAAGTCATCATTTTTTATGCAAATGCGCCAATATTTTTCATGAGGGTCGACCATGTAAGAATGCAACTATAGACCAAATATTTTTATTCTGAAACTAATACTTTTGAGAATAGCTCTCATGGCGTAAAAGTCATGCATGTGAAAAAGTTCGAATCGCTGCTGTATTTATAGTGCGGCCTCTAGTCATCATTTTTGATGCAATTGCGCCAACTTTTTTCATGAGGGTCGACCATGTAAGAATGCATCCACACACCAAATATTTTTATTCTGAAACTTATACTTTTGAGAATAGCTCTCATGGCGTAAAAGTCATGCATGTGAAAAAGTTCGAATCGCTGATGTATTTATAGTGTGGCCTCAAGTCATCATTTTTTATGCAATTGCGCCAACTTTTTCCACGAGGGTCGACCATGTAAGAATGCATCCACACACCAAATATTTTTATTATGAAACTTATACTTTTGAGAATAGCTCTCATGGCGTAAAAGTCATGCATGTGAAAAAGTTCGAATCGCTGATGTATTTATAGTGTGGCCTCAAGTCATCATTTTTCATGCAATTGCGCCAACTTTTTCCATGACGGTCTACCATGTAAGAATGCATCCACACACCAAATATTTTTATTCTGAAACTTATACTTTTGAGAATAGCTCTCACGGCGTAAAAGTCATGCATGTGAAAAAGTTCGAATCGCTGATGTATTTATAGTGCGACCTCAAGTCATCACTTTTTATGCAAATGCGCCAATATTTTTCACGAGGGTCGACCATGTGAGTATGCATCCACACACCAAATATTTTTATTCTAAAACTAATAGGTTTGAGAATACCTCTCATGGCGTAAAAGTCATGCATGTGAAAAAGTTCGAATCGCTGATGTATTTATAGTGCGGCCTCAAGTCATTATTTTTGATGCAATTGCGCCAACTTTTTTCATGAGTGTCGACCATGTAAGAATGCATCCACACACCAAATATTTTTATTCTGAAACTAATACTTTTGTGAATAGCTCTCATGGCGTAAAAGTGATGCATGTGAAAAAGTTCGAATCGCTGATGTATTTATAGTGCGGCCTCAAGTCATCATTTTTGATGCAATTGCGCTAAAAAAATTCATGAGGGTCGACCATGTAAGAATGCATCCACACACCAAATATTTTTATTCTGAAACTTATACTTTTGAGAATAGCTCTCATGGTGTAAAAGTCATGCATGTGAAAAAGTTCGAATCGCTGATGTATTTATAGTGCGGCCTCAAGTCATCATTTTTGATGCAATTGCGCCAACTTTTTCCATGAGGGTCGACCATGTAAGAATGCATCCACACACCAAATATTTTTATTCTAAAACTAATACTTTTGAGAATAGCTCTCATGGCGTAAAAGTCATGCATGTGAAAAAGTTCGAATCGCTGATGTATTTATAGTGCGGCCTCAAGTCATCATTTTTGATGCAAATGCGCCAATATTTTTCATGAGGGTCGACCATGTAAGAATGCAACTATACACCAAATATTTTTATTCTGAAACTAATACTTTTGAGAATAGCTCTCATGGCGTAAAAGTCATGCATGTGAAAAAGTTCGAATCGCTGATGTATTTATAGTGCGGCCTCTAGTCATCATTTTTGATGCAATTGCGCCAACTTTTTTCATGAGGGTCGACCATGTAAGAATGCATCCACACACCAAATATTTTTATTCTGAAACTTATACTTTTGAGAATAGCTCTCATGGCGTAAAAGTCATGCATGTGAAAAAGTTCGAATCGCTGATGTATTTATAGTGTGGCCTCAAGTCATCATTTTTTATGCAATTGCGCCAACTTTTTCCATGACGGTCGACCATGTAAGAATGCATCCACACACCAAATATTTTTATTCTGAAACTTATACTTTTGAGAATAGCTCTCACGGCGTAAAAGTCATGCATGTGAAAAAGTTCGAATCGCTGATGTATTTATAGTGCGGCCTCAAGTCATCATTTTTTATGCAATTGCGCCAACTTTTTTCATGAGGGTCGACCATGTAAGAAATGCATCCACACACCAAATATTTTTATTCTGAAACTAATACTTTTGTGAATAGCTCTCATGGTGTAAAAGTCATGCATGTGAAAAAGTTCGAATCGCTGATGTATTTATAGTGTGGCCTCAAGTCATCATTTTTTATGCAATTGCGCCAACTTTTTCCATGAGGGTCGACCATGTAAGAATGCATCCACACACCAAATATTTTTATTCTGAAACTTATACTTTTGAGAATAGCTCTCACGGCGTAAAAGTCATGCATGTGAAAAAGTTCGAATCGCTGATGTATTTATAGTGCGGCCTCAAGTCATCATTTTTGATGCAATTGCGCCAACTTTTTCCATGAGGGTCGACCATGTAAGAATGCATCCACACACCAAATATTTTTATTCTGAAACTTATACTTTTGAGAATAGCTCTCACGGCGTAAAAGTCATGCATGTGAAAAAGTTCGAATCGCTGATGTATTTATAGTGCGGCCTCAAGTCATCATTTTTGATGCAATTGCGGCAACTTTTTTTATGAGGGTCGACCATGTAAGAATGCAACTATAGACCAAATATTTTTATTCTAAAACTAATACTTTTGAGAATAGCTCTCATGGCGTAAAAGTCATGCATGTGAAAAAGTTCGAATCGCTGATGTATTTATAGTGCGGCCTCAAGTCATCATTTTTTATGCAAATGCGCCAATATTTTTCATGAGGGTCGACCATGTGAGTATGCATCCACACACCAAATATTTTTATTCTGAAACTAATACTTTTGAGAATAGCTCTCATGGCGTAAAAGTCATGCATGTGAAAAAGTTCGAATCGCTGATGTATTTATAGTGCGGCCTCAAGTCATTATTTTTTATGCAATTGCGCCAACTTTTTTCATGAGTGTCGACCATGTAAGAATGCATCCACACACCAAATATTTTTATTCTGAAACTAATACTTTTGTGAATAGCTCTCATGGCGTAAAAGTGATGCATGTGAAAAAGTTCGAATCGCTGATGTATTTATAGTGCGGCCTCAAGTCATCATTTTTGATGCAATTGCGCTAAAAAATTTCATGAGGGTCGACCATGTAAGAATGCATCCACACACCAAATATTTTTATTCTGAAACTTATACTTTTGAGAATAGCTCTCATGGTGTAAAAGTCATGCATGTGAAAAAGTTCGAATCGCTGATGTATTTATAGTGCGGCCTCAAGTCATCATTTTTTATGCAATTGCGCCAACTTTTTCCATGAGGGTCGACCATGTAAGAATGCATCCACACACCAAATATTTTTATTCTGAAACTTATACTTTTGAGAATAGCTCTCAGGGCGTAAAAGTCATGCATGTGAAAAAGTTCGAATCGCTGATGTATTTATAGTGCGGCCTCAAGTCATCATTTTTGATGCAAATGCGCCAATATTTTTCATGAGGGTCGACCATGTAAGAATGCATCCACACACCAAATATTTTTATTCTGAAACTAATACTTTTGAGAATAGCTCTCATTGCGTAAAAGTCATGCATGTGAAAAAGTTCGAATCGCTGATGTATTTATAGTGCGGCCTCAAGTCATCATTTTTGATGCAATTGCGCCAACTTTTTTTATGAGGGTCGACCATGTAAGAATGCATCCACACACCAAATATTTTTATTCTGAAACTAACACTTTTGAGAATAGCACTCATCGAGTAAAAGTCATGCATGTGAAAAAGTTCGAATCGCTGATGTATTTATAGTGCGGCCTCAAGTCATCATTTTTTATGCAATTGCGCCAACTTTTTTCATGAGGGTCGACCATGTAAGAATGCAACTATACACCAAATATTTTTATTCTAAAACTAATACTTTTGAGAATAGCTCTCATGGCGTAAAAGTCATGCATGTGAAAAAGTTCGAATCGCTGATGTATTTATAGTGCGGCCTCAAGTCATCATTTTTGATGCAATTGCGCCAATATTTCTCATGAGGATCGACCATGTAAGAATGCAACTATACACCAAATATTTTTATTCTGAAACTAATACTTTTGAGAATAGCTCTCATTGCGTAAAAGTCATGCATGTGAAAAAGTTCGAATTGCTGATGTATTTATAGTGCGACCTCAAGTCATCATTTTTTATGCAAATGCGCCAATATTTTTTATGAGTGTCGACCATGTAAGAATGCAACTATACACCAAATATTTTTATTCTAAAACTAATACTTTTGAGAATAGCTCTCATGGCGTAAAAGTCATGCATGTGAAAAAGTTCGAATCGCTGATGTATTTATAGTGCGGCCTCAAGTCATCATTTTTTATGCAAATGCGCCAATATTTTTCATGAGGGTCGATCATGTAAGAATGCATCCACACACCAAATATTTTTATTCTGAAACTAACACTTTTGAGAATAGCACTCATCGAGTAAAAGTCATGCATGTGAAAAAGTTCGAATCGATGATGTATTTATAGTGCGGCCTCAAGTCATCATTTTTTATGCAATTGAGCCAACTGTTTTCATGAGGGTCGACCATGTAAGAATGCAACTATACACCAAATATTTTTATTCTAAAACTAATACTTTTGAGAATAGGTCTCATGGCGTAAAAGTCATTCATGTGAAAAAGTTCGAATCGCTGATGTATTTATAGTGCGGCCTCAAGTCATCATTTTGATGCAAATGCGCCAATATTTTTCATGAGGGTCGACCATGTAAGAATGCATCCACACACCAAATATTTTTATTCTGAAACTAATACTTTTGAGAATAGCTCTCATTGCGTAAAAGTCATGCATGTGAAAAAGTTCGAATTGCTGATGTATTGATAGTGCGACCTCAAGTCATCACTTTTTATGCAAATGCGCCAATATTTTTCATGAGGGTCGACCATGTAAGAATGCATCCACACACCGAATATTTTTATTCTGAAACTAATACTTTTGAGAATAGCTCTCATTGCGTAAAAGTCATGCATGTGAAAAAGTTCGAATCGCTGATGTATTTATAGTGCGGCCTCAAGTCATCATTTTTGATGCAATTGCGCCAACTTTTTTTATGAGGGTCGACCATGTAAGAATGCAACTATACACCAAATATTTTTATTCTAAAACTAATACTTTTCAGAATAGCTCTCATTGCGTAAAAGTCATGCATGTGAAAAAGTTCGAATCGCTGATGTATTTATAGTGCGGCCTCAAGTCATCATTTTTGAAGCAATTGCGCCATTTTGTTTATAAGGGTCGACCATGTAAGAATGCATCCACACACCAAATATTTTTATTCTGAAACTAACACTTTTGAGAATAGCACTCATCGAGTAAAAGTCATGCATGTGAAAAAGTTCGAATCGCAGATGTATTTATAGTGCGGCCTCAAGTCATCATTTTTGATGCAATTACGCCAATTTTTTTTATGAGTGTCGACCATGTAAGAATGCAACTATACACCAAATATTTTTATTCTAAAACTAATACTTTTGAGAATAGCTCTCATTGCGTAAAAGTCATTCATGTGAAAAAGTTCGAATCGCTGATGTATTTATAGTGCGGCCTCAAGTCATCATTTTTTATGCAAATGCGCCAATATTTTTCATGAGGGTCGACCATGTAAGAATGCATCCACACACCAAATATTTTTATTCTGAAACTAATACTTTTGAGAATAGCTCTCATTGCGTAAAAGACATGCATGTGAAAAAGTTCGAATTGCTGATGTATTTATAGTGCGACCTCAAGTCATCACTTTTTATGCAAATGCGCCAATATTTTTCATGAGGGTCGACCATGTAAGAATGCATCCACACACCAAATATTTTTATTCTAAAACTAATACTTTTGAGAATAGCTCTCATTGCGTAAAAGTGATGCATGTGAAAAAGTTCGAATCGCTGATGTATTTATAGTGCGGCCTCAAGTCATCATTTTTGAAGCAATTGCGCCATTTTGTTTATAAGGGTCGACCATGTAAGAATGCATCCACACACCAAATATTTTTATTCTGAAACTAACACTTTTGAGAATAGCACTCATCGAGTAAAAGTGACGCATGTGAAAAAGTTCGAATCGCTGATGTATTTATAGTGCGGCCTCAAGTCATCATTTTTGATGCAATTACGCCAATTTTTTTTATGAGTGTCGACCATGTAAGAATGCAACTATACACCAAATATTTTTATTCTAAAACTAATACTTTTGAGAATAGCTCTCATTGCGTAAAAGTCATTCATGTGAAAAAGTTCGAATCGCTGATGTATTTATAGTGCGGCCTCAAGTCATCATTTTTTATGCAAATGCGCCAATATTTTTCATGAGGGTCGACCATGTAAGAATGCATCCACACACCAAATATTTTTATTCTGAAACTAATACTTTTGAGAATAGCTCTCATTGCGTAAAAGTCATGCATGTGAAAAAGTTCGAATTGCTGATGTATTTATAGTGCGACCTCAAGTCATCACTTTTTATGCAAATGCGCCAATATTTTTGATGAGGGTCGACCTTGTAAGAATGCATCCACACACCGAATATTTTTATTCTGAAACTAATACTTTTGAGAATAGCTCTGATGGCGTAAAAGTCATGCATGTGAAAAAGTTCGAATCGCTGATGTATTTATAGTGCGGCCTCAAGTCATCATTTTTGATCCAAATGCGCCAATATTTTTCATGAGGGTCGACCATGTAAGAATGCAACTATACACCAAATATTTTTATTCTGAAACTAATACTTTAGAGAATAGCTCTCATTGCGTAAAAGTCATGCATGTGAATAAGTTCGAATTGCTGATGTATTTATAGTGCGACCTCAAGTCATCACTTTTTATGCAAATGCGCCAATATTTTTGATGAGGGTCGACCATGTAAGAATGCATCCACACACCAAATATTTTTATTCTGAAACTAATACTTTTGAGAATAGCTCTCATTGCGTAAAAGTCATGCATGTGAAAAAGTTCGAATCGATGATGTATTTATAGTGCGGGCTCAAGTCATCATTTTTTATGCAATTGCGCCAACTTTTTTCATGAGGGTCGACCATGTAAGAATGCATCCACACACCAAATATTTTTATTCTGAAACTTATACTTTTGTGAATATCTCTCATGGCGTAAAAGTCATGCATGTGAAAAAGTTCGAATTGCTGATGTATTTATAGTGCGGCCTCAAGTCATCATTTTTTATGCAATTGCGCCATTTTGTTCATAAGGGTCGACCATGTAAGAATGCATCCACACACCAAATATTTTTATTCTGAAACTAACACTTTTGAGAATAGCACTCATCGAGTAAAAGTCATGCATGTGAAAAAGTTCGAATCGCTGATGTATTTATAGTGCGGCCTCAAGTCATCATTTTTGATGCAATTACGCCAATTTTTTTTATGAGTGTCGACCATGTAAGAATGCAACTATACACCAAATATTTTTATTCTAAAACTAATACTTTTGAGAATAGCTCTCATGGCGTAAAAGTCATTCATGTGAAAAAGTTCGAATCGCTGATGTATTTATAGTGCGGCCTCAAGTCATCATTTTTGATCCAAATGCGCCAATATTTTTCATGAGGATCGACCATGTAAGAATGCAACTATACACCAAATATTTTTATTCTGAAACTAATACTTTTGAGAATAGCTCTCATTGCGTAAAAGTCATGCATGTGAATAAGTTCGAATTGCTGATGTATTTATAGTGCGACCTCAAGTCATCACTTTTTATGCAAATGCGCCAATATTTTTCATGAGGGTCGACCATGTAAGAATGCATCCACACACCAAATATTTTTATTCTGAAACTTATACTTTTGAGAATAGCTCTCATTGCGTAAAAGTGATGCATGTGAAAAAGTTCGAATCGATGATGTATTTATAGTGCGGGCTCAAGTCATCATTTTTTATGCAATTGCGCCAACTTTTTTCATGAGGGTCGACCATGTAAGAATGCATCCACACACCAAATATTTTTATTCTGAAACTTATACTTTTGTGAATATCTCTCATGGCGTAAAAGTCATGCATGTGAAAAAGTTCGAATTGCTGATGTATTTATAGTGCGACCTCAAGTCATCACTTTTTATGCAAATGCGCCAATATTTTTGATGAGGGTCGACCATGTAAGAATGCATCCACACACCGAATATTTTTATTCTGAAACTAATACTTTTGAGAATAGCTCTCATTGCGTAAAAGTCATGCATGTGAAAAAGTTCGAATCGCTGATGTATTTATAGTGCGGCCTCAAGTCATCATTTTTGATGCAATTGCGCCAACTTTTTTTATGAGGGTCGACCATGTAAGAATGCAACTATACACCAAATATTTTTATTCTAAAACTAATACTTTTGAGAATAGCTCTCATGGCGTAAAAGTCATTCATGTGAAAAAGTTCGAATCGCTGATGTATTTATAGTGCGGCCTCAAGTCATCATTTTTGATCCAAATGCGCCAATATTTTTCATGAGGATCGACCATGTAAGAATGCAACTATACACCAAATATTTTTATTCTGAAACTAATACTTTTGAGAATAGCTCTCATTGCGTAAAAGTCATGCATGTGAAAAAGTTCGAATCGATGATGTATTTATAGTGCGGGCTCAAGTCATCATTTTTTATGCAATTGCGCCAACTTTTTTCATGAGGGTCGACCATGTAAGAATGCATCTACACACCAAATATTTTTATTCTGAAACTTATACTTTTGTGAATATCTCTCATGGCGTAAAAGTCATGCATGTGAAAAAGTTCGAATTGCTGATGTATTTATAGTGCGGCCTCAAGTCATCATTTTTTATGCAATTGCGCCATTTTGTTCATAAGGGTCGACCATGTAAGAATGCATCCACACACCAAATATTTTTATTCTGAAACTAATACTTTTGAGAATAGCACTCATCGAGTAAAAGTCATGCATGTGAAAAAGTTCGAATCGCTGATGTATTTATAGTGCGGCCTCAAGTCATCATTTTTGATGCAATTACGCCAATTTTTTTTATGAGTGTCGACCATGTAAGAATGCAACTATACACCAAATATTTTTATTCTAAAACTAATACTTTTGAGAATAGCTCTCATGGCGTAAAAGTCATTCATGTGAAAAAGTTCGAATCGCTGATGTATTTATAGTGCGGCCTCAAGTCATCATTTTTGATGCAAATGCGCCAATATTTTTCATGAGGGTCGACCATGTAAGAATGCATCCACACACCAAATATTTTTATTCTGAAACTAATACTTTTGAGAATAGCTCTCATTGCGTAAAAGTCATGCATGTCAATAAGTTCGAATTGCTGATGTATTTATAGTGCGACCTCAAGTCATCACTTTTTATGCAAATGCGCCAATATTTTTCATGAGGGTTGACCATGTAAGAATGCATCCACACACCAAATATTTTTATTCTGAAACTAATACTTTTGAGAATAGCTCTCATTGCGTAAAAGTCATGCATGTGAAAAAGTTCGAATCGATGATGTATTTATAGTGCGGGCTCAAGTCATCATTTTTTATGCAATTGCGCCAACTTTTTTCATGAGGGTCGACCATGTAAGAATGCATCCACACACCAAATATTTTTATTCTGAAACTTATACTTTTGTGAATATCTCTCATGGCGTAAAAGTCATGCATGTGAAAAAGTTCGAATTGCTGATGTATTTATAGTGCGACCTCAAGTCATCACTTTTTATGCAAATGCGCCAATATTTTTGATGAGGGTCGACCATGTAAGAATGCATCCACACACCGAATATTTTTATTCTGAAACTAATACTTTTGAGAATAGCTCTCATTGCGTAAAAGTCATGCATGTGAAAAAGTTCGAATCGCTGATGTATTTATAGTGCGGCCTCAAGTCATCATTTTTGATGCAATTGCGCCAACTTTTTTTATGAGGGTCGACCATGTAAGAATGCAACTATACACCAAATATTTTTATTCTAAAACTAATACTTTTGAGAATAGCTCTCATGGCGTAAAAGTCATTCATGTGAAAAAGTTCGAATCGCTGATGTATTTATAGTGCGGCCTCAAGTCATCATTTTTGCTCCAAATGCGCCAATATTTTTCATGAGGATCGACCATGTAAGAATGCAACTATACACCAAATATTTTTATTCTGAAACTAATACTTTTGAGAATAGCTCTCATTGCGTAAAAGTCATGCATGTGAAAAAGTTCGAATCGATGATGTATTTATAGTGCGGGCTCAAGTCATCATTTTTTATGCAATTGCGCCAACTTTTTTCATGAGGGTCGACCATGTAAGAATGCATCCACACACCAAATATTTTTATTCTGAAACTTATACTTTTGTGAATATCTCTCATGGCGTAAAAGTCATGCATGTGAAAAAGTTCGAATTGCTGATGTATTTATAGTGCGGCCTCAAGTCATCATTTTTTATGCAATTGCGCCATTTTGTTCATAAGGGTCGACCATGTAAGAATGCATCCACACACCAAATATTTTTATTCTGAAACTAACACTTTTGAGAATAGCACTCATCGAGTAAAAGTCATGCATGTGAAAAAGTTCGAATCGCTGATGTATTTATAGTGCGGCCTCAAGTCATCATTTTTGATGCAATTGCGCCAACTTTTTTTATGAGGGTCGACCATGTAAGAATGCATCCACACACCAAATATTTTTATTCTGAAACTAACACTTTTGAGAATAGCACTCATCGAGTAAAAGTCATGCATGTGAAAAAGTTCGAATCGCTGATGTATTTATAGTGCGGCCTCAAGTCATCATTTTTTATGCAATTGCGCCAACTTTTTTCATGAGGGTCGACCATGTAAGAATGCAACTATACACCAAATATTTTTATTCTAAAACTAATACTTTTGAGAATAGCTCTCATGGCGTAAAAGTGATGCATGTGAAAAAGTTCGAATCGCTGATGTATTTATAGTGCGGCCTCAAGTCATCATTTTTGATGCAATTGCGCCAATATTTCTCATGAGGATCGACCATGTAAGAATGCAACTATACACCAAATATTTTTATTCTGAAACTAATACTTTTGAGAATAGCTCTCATTGCGTAAAAGTCATGCATGTGAAAAAGTTCGAATTGCTGATGTATTTATAGTGCGACCTCAAGTCATCATTTTTGATGCAAATGCGCCAATATTTTTTATGAGTGTCGACCATGTAAGAATGCAACTATACACCAAATATTTTTATTCTAAAACTAATACTTTTGAGAATAGCTCTCATGGCGTAAAAGTCTTTCATGTGAAAAAGTTCGAATCGCTGATGTATTTATAGTGCGGCCTCAAGTCATCATTTTTTATGCAAATGCGCCAATATTTTTCATGAGGGTCGACCATGTAAGAATGCATCCACACACCAAATATTTTTATTCTGAAACTAATACTTTTGAGAATAGCTCTCATTGCGTAAAAGTCATGCATGTGAAAAAGTTCGAATCGATGATGTATTTATAGTGCGGCCTCAAGTCATCATTTTTTATGCAATTGCGCCAACTTTTTTCATGAGGGTCGACCATGTAAGAATGCATCCACACACCAAATATATTTATTCTGAAACTAATACTTTTGTGAATAGCTCTCATGGCGTAAAAGTCATGCATGTGAAAAAGTTCGAATCGCTGATGTATTTATAGTGCGGCCTCAAGTCATCATTTTTGAAGCAATTGCGCCATTTTTTTCATGAGGGTCGACCATGTAAGAATGCATCCACACACCAAATATTTTTATTCTGAAACTAACACTTTTGAGAATAGCACTCATCGAGTAAAAGTCATGCATGTGAAAAAGTTCGAATCGATGATGTATTTATAGTGCGGCCTCAAGTCATCATTTTTTATGCAATTGCGCCGCCTTTTTTCATGAGGGTCGACCATGTAAGAATGCAACTATACACCAAATATTTTTATTCTAAAACTAATACTTTTGAGAATAGCTCTCATTGCGTAAAAGTCATTCATGTGAAAAAGTTCGAATCGCTGATGTATTTATAGTGCGGCCTCAAGTCATCATTTTTGATGCAAATGCGCCAATATTTTTCATGAGGGTCGACCATGTAAGAATGCATCCACACACCAAATATTTTTATTCTGAAACTAATACTTTTGAGAATAGCTCTCATTGCGTAAAAGTCATGCATGTGAAAAAGTTCGAATTGCTGATGTATTGATAGTGCGACCTCAAGTCATCACTTTTTATGCATATGCGCCAATATTTTTTATGAGGGTCGACCATGTAAGAATGCATCCACACACCAAATATTTTTATTCTAAAACTAATACTTTTGAGAATAGCTCTCATTGCGTAAAAGTCATGCATGTGAAAAAGTTCGAATCGCTGATGTATTTATAGTGCGGCCTCAAGTCATCATTTTTGATGCAATTGCGCCAACTTTTTTTATGAGGGTCGACCATGTAAGAATGCAACTATACACCAAATATTTTTATTCTAAAACTAATACTTTTCAGAATAGCTCTCATGGCGTAAAAGTCATGCATGTGAAAAAGTTCGAATCGCTGATGTATTTATAGTGCGGCCTCAAGTCATCATTTTTGAAGCAATTGCGCCATTTTGTTTATAAGGGTCGACCATGTAAGAATGCATCCACACACCAAATATTTTTATTCTGAAACTAACACTTTTGAGAATAGCACTCATCGAGTAAAAGTCATGCATGTGAAAAAGTTCGAATCGCTGATGTATTTATAGTGCGGCCTCAAGTCATCATTTTTGATGCAATTGCGCCAACTTTTTTTATGAGGGTCGACCATGTAAGAATGCATCCACACACCAAATATTTTTATTCTGAAACTAACACTTTTGAGAATAGCACTCATCGAGTAAAAGTCATGCATGTGAAAAAGTTCGAATCGCTGATGTATTTATAGTGCGGCCTCAAGTCATCATTTTTTATGCAATTGCGCCAACTTTTTTCATGAGGGTCGACCATGTAAGAATGCAACTATACACCAAATATTTTTATTCTAAAACTAATACTTTTGAGAATAGCTCTCATGGCGTAAAAGTGATGCATGTGAAAAAGTTCGAATCGCTGATGTATTTATAGTGCGGCCTCAAGTCATCATTTTTGATGCAATTGCGCCAATATTTCTCATGAGGATCGACCATGTAAGAATGCAACTATACACCAAATATTTTTATTCTGAAACTAATACTTTTGAGAATAGCTCTCATTGCGTAAAAGTCATGCATGTGAAAAAGTTCGAATTGCTGATGTATTTATAGTGCGACCTCAAGTCATCATTTTTGATGCAAATGCGCCAATATTTTTTATGAGTGTCGACCATGTAAGAATGCAACTATACACCAAATATTTTTATTCTAAAACTAATACTTTTGAGAATAGCTCTCATGGCGTAAAAGTCTTTCATGTGAAAAAGTTCGAATCGCTGATGTATTTATAGTGCGGCCTCAAGTCATCATTTTTTATGCAAATGCGCCAATATTTTTCATGAGGGTCGACCATGTAAGAATGCATCCACACACCAAATATTTTTATTCTGAAACTAATACTTTTGAGAATAGCTCTCATTGCGTAAAAGTCATGCATGTGAAAAAGTTCGAATCGATGATGTATTTATAGTGCGGCCTCAAGTCATCATTTTTTATGCAATTGCGCCAACTTTTTTCATGAGGGTCGACCATGTAAGAATGCATCCACACACCAAATATTTTTATTCTGAAACTAATACTTTTGTGAATAGCTCTCATGGCGTAAAAGTCATGCATGTGAAAAAGTTCGAATCGCTGATGTATTTATAGTGCGGCCTCAAGTCATCATTTTTGAAGCAATTGCGCCATTTCTTTCATGAGGGTCGACCATGTAAGAATGCATCCACACACCAAATATTTTTATTCTGAAACTAACACTTTTGAGAATAGCACTCATCGAGTAAAAGTCATGCATGTGAAAAAGTTCGAATCGATGATGTATTTATAGTGCGGCCTCAAGTCATCATTTTTTATGCAATTGCGCCGACTTTTTTCATGAGGGTCGACCATGTAAGAATGCAACTATACACCAAATATTTTTATTCTAAAACTAATACTTTTGAGAATAGCTCTCATTGCGTAAAAGTCATTCATGTGAAAAAGTTCGAATCGCTGATGTATTTATAGTGCGGCCTCAAGTCATCATTTTTGATGCAAATGCGCCAATATTTTTCATGAGGGTCGACCATGTAAGAATGCATCCACACACCAAATATTTTTATTCTGAAACTAATACTTTTGAGAATAGCTCTCATTGCGTAAAAGTCATGCATGTGAAAAAGTTCGAATTGCTGATGTATTGATAGTGCGACCTCAAGTCATCACTTTTTATGCAAATGCGCCAATATTTTTTATGAGGGTCGACCATGTAAGAATGCATCCACACACCAAATATTTTTATTCTAAAACTAATACTTTTGAGAATAGCTCTCATTGCGTAAAAGTCATGCATGTGAAAAAGTTCGAATCGCTGATGTATTTATAGTGCGGCCTCAAGTCATCATTTTTGATGCAATTGCGCCAACTTTTTTTATGAGGGTCGACCATGTAAGAATGCAACTATACACCAAATATTTTTATTCTAAAACTAATACTTTTCAGAATAGCTCTCATGGCGTAAAAGTCATGCATGTGAAAAAGTTCGAATCGCTGATGTATTTATAGTGCGGCCTCAAGTCATCATTTTTGAAGCAATTGCGCCATTTTGTTTATAAGGGTCGACCATGTAAGAATGCATCCACACACCAAATATTTTTATTCTGAAACTAACACTTTTGAGAATAGCACTCATCGAGTAAAAGTCATGCATGTGAAAAAGTTCGAATCGATGATGTATTTATAGTGCGGCCTCAAGTCATCATTTTTGATGCAATTACGCCAATTTTTTTCATGAGGGTCGACCATGTAAGAATGCAACTATACACCAAATATTTTTATTCTAAAACTAATACTTTTGAGAATAGCTCTCATTGCGTAAAAGTCATTCATGTGAAAAAGTTCGAATCGCTGATGTATTTATAGTGCGGCCTCAAGTCATCATTTTTTATGCAAATGCGCCAATATTTTTCATGAGGGTCGACCATGTAAGAATGCATCCACACACCAAATATTTTTATTCTGAAACTAATACTTTTGAGAGTAGCTCTCATTGCGTAAAAGTCATGCATGTGAAAAAGTTCGAATTGCTGATGTATTTATAGTGCGACCTCAAGTCATCACTTTTTATGCAAATGCGCCAATATTTTTGATGAGGGTCGACCATGTAAGAATGCATCCACACACCGAATATTTTTATTCTGAAACTAATACTTTTGAGAATAGCTCTCATTGCGTAAAAGTGATGCATGTGAAAAAGTTCGAATCGCTGATGTATTTATAGTGCGGCCTCAAGTCATCATTTTTGATGCAATTGCGCCAACTTTTTTTATGAGGGTCGACCATGTAAGAATGCAACTATACACCAAATATTTTTATTCTAAAACTAATACTTTTGAGAATAGCTCTGATGGCGTAAAAGTCATTCATGTGAAAAAGTTCGAATTGCTGATGTATTTATAGTGCGGCCTCAAGTCATCATTTTTGATCCAAATGCGCCAATATTTTTCATGAGGATCGACCATGTAAGAATGCAACTATACACCAAATATTTTTATTCTGAAACTAATACTTTTGAGAATAGCTCTCATTGCGTAAAAGTCATGCATGTGAATAAGTTCGAATTGCTGATGTATTTATAGTGCGACCTCAAGTCATCACTTTTTATGCAAATGCGCCAATATTTTTCATGAGGGTCGACCATGTAAGAATGCATCCACACACCAAATATTTTTATTCTGAAACTAATACTTTTGAGAATAGCTCTCATTGCGTAAAAGTCATGCATGTGAAAAAGTTCGAATCGATGATGTATTTATAGTGCGGGCTCAAGTCATCATTTTTTATGCAATTGCGCCAACTTTTTTCATGAGGGTCGACCATGTAAGAATGCATCCACACACCAAATATTTTTATTCTGAAACTTATACTTTTGTGAATATCTCTCATGGCGTAAAAGTCATTCATGTGAAAAAGTTCGAATTGCTGATGTATTTATAGTGCGGCCTCAAGTCATCATTTTTTATGCAATTGCGCCATTTTGTTCATAAGGGTCGACCATGTAAGAATGCATCCACACACCAAATATTTTTATTCTGAAACTAACACTTTTGAGAATAGCACTCATCGAGTAAAAGTCATGCATGTGAAAAAGTTCGAATCGCTGATGTATTTATAGTGCGGCCTCAAGTCATCATTTTTGATGCAATTACGTCAATTTTTTTTATGAGTGTCGACCATGTAAGAATGCAACTATACACCAAATATTTTTATTCTAAAACTAATACTTTTGAGAATAGCTCTCATGGCGTAAAAGTCATTCATGTGAAAAAGTTCGAATCGCTGATGTATTTATAGTGCGGCCTCAAGTCATCATTTTTGATCCAAATGCGCCAATATTTTTCATGAGGATCGACCATGTAAGAATGCAACTATACACCAAATATTTTTATTCTAAAACTAATACTTTTGAGAATAGCTCTCATTGCGTAAAAGTCATGCATGTGAATAAGTTCGAATTGCTGATGTATTTATAGTGCGACCTCAAGTCATCACTTTTTATGCAAATGCGCCAATATTTTTCATGAGGGTCGACCATGTAAGAATGCATCCACACACCAAATATTTTTATTCTGAAACTTATACTTTTGAGAATAGCTCTCATTGCGTAAAAGTCATGCATGTGAAAAAGTTCGAATCGCTGATGTATTTATAGTGCGGCCTCAAGTCATCATTTTTGATGCAATTGCGCCAACTTTTTTTATGAGGGTCGACCATGTAAGAATGCAACTATACACCAAATATTTTTATTCTAAAACTAATACTTTTGAGAATAGCTCTCATGGCGTAAAAGTCATTCATGTGAAAAAGTTCGAATCGCTGATGTATTTATAGTGCGGCCTCAAGTCATCATTTTTGCTCCAAATGCGCCAATATTTTTCATGAGGATCGACCATGTAAGAATGCAACTATACACCAAATATTTTTATTCTGAAACTAATACTTTTGAGAATAGCTCTCATTGCGTAAAAGTCATGCATGTGAAAAAGTTCGAATCGATGATGTATTTATAGTGCGGGCTCAAGTCATCATTTTTGATGCAATTGCGCCAACTTTTTTCATGAGGGTCGACCATGTAAGAATGCATCTACACACCAAATATTTTTATTCTGAAACTTATACTTTTGTGAATATCTCTCATGGCGTAAAAGTCATGCATGTGAAAAAGTTCGAATTGCTGATGTATTTATAGTGCGGCCTCAAGTCATCATTTTTTATGCAATTGCGCCATTTTGTTCATAAGGGTCGACCATGTAAGAATGCATCCACACACCAAATATTTTTATTCTGAAACTAACACTTTTGAGAATAGCACTCATCGAGTAAAAGTCATGCATGTGAAAAAGTTCGAATCGCTGATGTATTTATAGTGCGGCCTCAAGTCATCATTTTTGATGCAATTGCGCCAACTTTTTTTATGAGGGTCGACCATGTAAGAATGCATCCACACACCAAATATTTTTATTCTGAAACTAATACTTTTGAGAATAGCACTCATCGAGTAAAAGTCATGCATGTGAAAAAGTTCGAATCGCTGATGTATTTATAGTGCGGCCTCAAGTCATCATTTTTTATGCAATTGCGCCAACTTTTTTCATGAGGGTCGACCATGTAAGAATGCAACTATACACCAAATATTTTTATTTCTAAAACTAATACTTTTGAGAATAGCTCTCATGGCGTAAAAGTGATGCATGTGAAAAAGTTCGAATCGCTGATGTATTTATAGTGCGGCCTCAAGTCATCATTTTTGATGCAATTGCGCCAATATTTCTCATGAGGATCGACCATGTAAGAATGCAACTATACACCAAATATTTTTATTCTGAAACTAATACTTTTGAGAATAGCTCTCATTGCGTAAAAGTCATGCATGTGAAAAAGTTCGAATTGCTGATGTATTTATAGTGCGACCTCAAGTCATCATTTTTGATGCAAATGCGCCAATATTTTTTATGAGTGTCGACCATGTAAGAATGCAACTATACACCAAATATTTTTATTCTAAAACTAATACTTTTGAGAATAGCTCTCATGGCGTAAAAGTCTTTCATGTGAAAAAGTTCGAATCGCTGATGTATTTATAGTGCGGCCTCAAGTCATCATTTTTTATGCAAATGCGCCAATATTTTTCATGAGGGTCGACCATGTAAGAATGCATCCACACACCAAATATTTTTATTCTGAAACTAATACTTTTGAGAATAGCTCTCATTGCGTAAAAGTCATGCATGTGAAAAAGTTCGAATCGATGATGTATTTATAGTGCGGCCTCAAGTCATCATTTTTTATGCAATTGCGCCAACTTTTTTCATGAGGGTCGACCATGTAAGAATGCATCCACACACCAAATATTTTTATTCTGAAACTAATACTTTTGTGAATAGCTCTCATGGCGTAAAAGTCATGCATGTGAAAAAGTTCGAATCGCTGATGTATTTATAGTGCGGCCTCAAGTCATCATTTTTGAAGCAATTGCGCCATTTTTTTCATGAGGGTCGACCATGTAAGAATGCATCCACACACCAAATATTTTTATTCTGAAACTAACACTTTTGAGAATAGCACTCATCGAGTAAAAGTCATGCATGTGAAAAAGTTCGAATCGATGATGTATTTATAGTGCGGCCTCAAGTCATCATTTTTTATGCAATTGCGCCGACTTTTTTCATGAGGGTCGACCATGTAAGAATGCAACTATACACCAAATATTTTTATTCTAAAACTAATACTTTTGAGAATAGCTCTCATTGCGTAAAAGTCATTCATGTGAAAAAGTTCGAATCGCTGATGTATTTATAGTGCGGCCTCAAGTCATCATTTTTGATGCAAATGCGCCAATATTTTTCATGAGGGTCGACCATGTAAGAATGCATCCACACACCAAATATTTTTATTCTGAAACTAATACTTTTGAGAATAGCTCTCATTGCGTAAAAGTCATGCATGTGAAAAAGTTCGAATTGCTGATGTATTGATAGTGCGACCTCAAGTCATCACTTTTTATGCAAATGCGCCAATATTTTTTATGAGGGTCGACCATGTAAGAATGCATCCACACACCAAATATTTTTATTCTAAAACTAATACTTTTGAGAATAGCTCTCATTGCGTAAAAGTCATGCATGTGAAAAAGTTCGAATCGCTGATGTATTTATAGTGCGGCCTCAAGTCATCATTTTTGATGCAATTGCGCCAACTTTTTTTATGAGGGTCGACCATGTAAGAATGCAACTATACACCAAATATTTTTATTCTAAAACTAATACTTTTCAGAATAGCTCTCATGGCGTAAAAGTCATGCATGTGAAAAAGTTCGAATCGCTGATGTATTTATAGTGCGGCCTCAAGTCATCATTTTTGAAGCAATTGCGCCATTTTGTTTATAAGGGTCGACCATGTAAGAATGCATCCACACACCAAATATTTTTATTCTGAAACTAACACTTTTGAGAATAGCACTCATCGAGTAAAAGTCATGCATGTGAAAAAGTTCGAATCGCAGATGTATTTATAGTGCGGCCTCAAGTCATCATTTTTGATGCAATTACGCCAATTTTTTTTATGAGTGTCGACCATGTAAGAATGCAACTATACACCAAATATTTTTATTCTAAAACTAATACTTTTGAGAATAGCTCTCATTGCGTAAAAGTCATTCATGTGAAAAAGTTCGAATCGCTGATGTATTTATAGTGCGGCCTCAAGTCATCATTTTTTATGCAAATGCGCCAATATTTTTCATGAGGGTCGACCATGTAAGAATGCATCCACACACCAAATATTTTTATTCTGAAACTAATACTTTTGAGAGTAGCTCTCATTGCGTAAAAGTCATGCATGTGAAAAAGTTCGAATTGCTGATGTATTTATAGTGCGACCTCAAGTCATCACTTTTTATGCAAATGCGCCAATATTTTTGATGAGGGTCGACCATGTAAGAATGCATCCACACACCGAATATTTTTATTCTGAAACTAATACTTTTGAGAATAGCTCTCATTGCGTAAAAGTCATGCATGTGAAAAAGTTCGAATCGCTGATGTATTTATAGTGCGGCCTCAAGTCATCATTTTTGATGCAATTGCGCCAACTTTTTTTATGAGGGTCGACCATGTAAGAATGCAACTATACACCAAATATTTTTATTCTAAAACTAATACTTTTGAGAATAGCTCTGATGGCGTAAAAGTCATTCATGTGAAAAAGTTCGAATTGCTGATGTATTTATAGTGCGGCCTCAAGTCATCATTTTTGATCCAAATGCGCCAATATTTTTCATGAGGATCGACCATGTAAGAATGCAACTATACACCAAATATTTTTATTCTGAAACTAATACTTTTGAGAATAGCTCTCATTGCGTAAAAGTCATGCATGTGAATAAGTTCGAATTGCTGATGTATTTATAGTGCGACCTCAAGTCATCACTTTTTATGCAAATGCGCCAATATTTTTCATGAGGGTCGACCATGTAAGAATGCATCCACACACCAAATATTTTTATTCTGAAACTAATACTTTTGAGAATAGCTCTCATTGCGTAAAAGTCATGCATGTGAAAAAGTTCGAATCGATGATGTATTTATAGTGCGGGCTCAAGTCATCATTTTTTATGCAATTGCGCCAACTTTTTTCATGAGGGTCGACCATGTAAGAATGCATCCACACACCAAATATTTTTATTCTGAAACTTATACTTTTGTGAATATCTCTCATGGCGTAAAAGTCATGCATGTGAAAAAGTTCGAATTGCTGATGTATTTATAGTGCGGCCTCAAGTCATCATTTTTTATGCAATTGCGCCATTTTGTTCATAAGGGTCGACCATGTAAGAATGCATCCACACACCAAATATTTTTATTCTGAAACTAACACTTTTGAGAATAGCACTCATCGAGTAAAAGTCATGCATGTGAAAAAGTTCGAATCGCTGATGTATTTATAGTGCGGCCTCAAGTCATCATTTTTGATGCAATTACGCCAATTTTTTTTATGAGTGTCGACCATGTAAGAATGCAACTATACACCAAATATTTTTATTCTAAAACTAATACTTTTGAGAATAGCTCTCATGGCGTAAAAGTCATTCATGTGAAAAAGTTCGAATCGCTGATATATTTATAGTGCGGCCTCAAGTCATCATTTTTGATCCAAATGCGCCAATATTTTTCATGAGGATCGACCATGTAAGAATGCAACTATACACCAAATATTTTTATTCTGAAACTAATACTTTTGAGAATAGCTCTCATTGCGTAAAAGTCATGCATGTGAATAAGTTCGAATTGCTGATGTATTTATAGTGCGACCTCAAGTCATCACTTTTTATGCAAATGCGCCAATATTTTTCATGAGGGTCGACCATGTAAGAATGCATCCACACACCAAATATTTTTCTTCTGAAACTTATACTTTTGAGAATAGCTCTCATTGCGTAAAAGTCATGCATGTGAAAAAGTTCGAATCGATGATGTATTTATAGTGCGGGCTCAAGTCATCATTTTTTATGCAATTGCGCCAACTTTTTTCATGAGGGTCGACCATGTAAGAATGCATCCACACACCAAATATTTTTATTCTGAAACTTACACTTTTGAGAATAGCTCTCATGGCGTAAAAGTCATGCATGTGAAAAAGTTCGAATCGCTGATGTATTTATAGTGCGGCCTCAAGTCATCATTTTTTATGCAATTGCGCCATTTTGTTCATAAGGGTCGACCATGTAAGAATGCATCCACACACCAAATATTTTTATTCTGAAACTAATACTTTTGAGAATAGCACTCATCGAGTAAAAGTCATGCATGTGAAAAAGTTCGAATCGCTGATGTATTTATAGTGCGGCCTCAAGTCATCATTTTTGATGCAATTACGCCAATTTTTTTTATGAGTGTCGACCATGTAAGAATGCAACTATACACGAAATATTTTTATTCTAAAACTAATACTTTTGAGAATAGCTCTCATGGCGTAAAAGTCATGCATGTGAAAAAGTTCGAATCGCTGATGTATTTATAGTGCGGCCTCAAGTCATCATTTTTGATGCAAATGCGCCAATATTTTTCATGAGGGTCGACCATGTAAGAATGCATCCACACACCAAATATTTTTATTCTGAAACTAATACTTTTGAGAATAGCTCTCATTGCGTAAAAGTCATGCATGTGAAAAAGTTCGAATCGCTGATGTATTTATAGTGCGGCCTCAAGTCATCACTTTTTATGCAAATGCGCCAATATTTTTCATGAGGGTCGACCATGTAAGAATGCATCCACACACCAAATATTTTTATTCTAAAACTAATACTTTTGAGAATAGCTCTCATTGCGTCAAAGTCATGCATGTGAAAAAGTTCGAATCGCTGATGTATTTATAGTGCGGCCTCAAGTCATCATTTTTTATGCAATTGCGCCGACTTTTCTCATGAGGGTCGACCATGTAAGAATGCATCCACACACCAAAAATTTTTATTCTGAAACTAATACTTTTGAGAATAGCTCTCATGGCGTAAAAGTCATGCATGTGAAAAAGTTCGAATCGCTGATGTATTTATAGTGCGGCCTCAAGTCATCATTTTTGATGCAATTGCGCCAATATTTTTCATGAGGATCGACCATGTAAGAATGCAACTATACACCAAATATTTTTATTCTGAAACTAATACTTTTGAGAATGGCTCTCATTGCGTAAAAGTCATGCATGTGAAAAAGTTCGAATTGCTGATGTATTTATAGTGCGACCTCAAGTCATCACTTTTTATGCAAATGCGCCAATATTTTTCATGAGGGTCGACCATGTAAGAATGCATCCACACACCAAATATTTTTATTCTGAAACTAACACTTTTGAGAATAGCTCCCATGGCGTAAAAGTGATGCATGTGAAAAAGTTCGAATCGCTGATGTATTTATAGTGCGGCCTCAAGTCATCATTTTTTATGCAATTGCGCCAACTTTTTTCATGAGTGTCGACCATGTAGGAATGCATCCACACACCAAATATTTTTATTCTGAAACTTACACTTTTGAGAATAGCTCTCATCGCGTAAAAGTCATGCATGTGAAAAAGTTCGAATCGCTGATGTATTTATAGTGCGGCCTCAAGTCATCATTTTTGATGCAAATGCGCCAATATTTTTCATGAGGGTCGACCATGTAAGAATGCATCCACACACCAAATATTTTTATTCTGAAACTAATACTTTTGAGAATAGCTCTCATTGCGTAAAAGTCATGCATGTGAAAAAGTTCGAATTGCTGATGTATTTATAGTGCGACCTCAAGTCATCATTTTTGATGCAAATGCGCCAATATTTTTCACGAGGGTCGACCATGTAAGTATGAATCCACACACCAAATATTTTTATTCTAAAACTAATACTTTTGAGTATAGCTCCCATGGCGTAAAAGTCATGCATGTGAAAAAGTTCGAATCGCTGATGTATTTATAGTGCGGCCTCAAGTCATCATTTTTTATGCAATTGCGCCAACTTTTTTCATGAGTGTCGACCATGTAGGAATGCATCCACACACCAAATATTTTTATTCTGAAACTTACACTTTTGAGAATAGCTCTCATGGCGTAAAAGCCATGCATGTGAAAAAGTTCGAATCGCTGATGTATTTATAGTGCGGCCTCAAGTCATCATTTTTGATGCAAATGCGCCAATATTTTTCATGAGGGTCGACCATGTAAGAATGCATCCACACACCAAATATTTTTATTCTGAAACTAATACTTTTGAGAATAGCTCTCATTGCGTAAAAGTCATGCATGTGAAAAAGTTCGAATTGCTGATGTATTTATAGTGCGACCTCAAGTCATCATTTTTGATGCAAATGCGCCAATATTTTTCACGAGGGTCGACCATGTAAGTATGAATCCACACACCAAATATTTTTATTCTAAAACTAATACTTTTGAGAATAGCTCCCATGGCGTAAAAGTCATGCATGTGAAAAAGTTCGAATCGCTGATGTATTTATAGTGCGGCCTCAAGTCATCATTTTTTATGCAATTGCGCCAACTTTTTTCATGAGTGTAGACCATGTAAGAATGCATCCACACACCAAATATTTAAATTCTGAAACTAATACTTTTGAGAATAGCTCTAATGGCGTAAAAGTGATGCATGTGAAAAAGTTCGAATCGCTGATGTATTTATAGTGCGGCCTCAAGTCATCATTTTTTATGCAATTGCGCCAACTTTTTTCATGAGGGTCGACCATGTAAGAATGCAACTATACACCAAATATTTTTATTCTAAAACTAATACTTTTGAGAATAGCTCTCATTGCGTAAAAGTCATGCATGTGAAAAAGTTCGAATCGCTGATGTATTTATAGTGCGGCCTCAAGTCATGATTTTTTATACAATTGCGCCATCTTTTTTCATGAGGGTCGACCATGTAAGAATGCATCCACACACCAAATATTTTTATTCTGAAACTAATACTTTTGAGAATAGCTCTCATTGCGTAAAAGTCATACATGTGAAAAAGTTCGAATCGATGATGTATTTATAGTGCGGCCTCAAGTCATCATTTTTTATGCAATTGCGCCAACTTTTTTCATGAGGGTCGACCATATAAGAATGCATCCACACACCAAATATTTTTATTCTGAAACTTATACTTTTGTGAATAGCTCTCATGGCGTAAAAGTGATGCATGTGAAAAAGTTCGAATCGCTGATGTATTTATAGTGCGGCCTCAAGTCATCATTTTTGAAGCAATTGCGCCATTTTTTTCATGAGGGTCGACCATGTAAGAATGCATCCACACACCAAATATTTTAATTCTGAAACTAACACTTTTGAGAATAGCACTCATCGAGTAAAAGTCATGCATGTGAAAAAGTTCGAATCGATGATGTATTTATAGTGCGGCCTCAAGTCATCATTTTTGATGCAATTGCGCCAACTTTTTTCATGAGGGTCGACCATGTAAGAATGCAACTATACACCAAATATTTTTATTCTAAAACTAATACTTTTGAGAATAGCTCTCATGGCGTAAAAGTCATGCATGTGAAAAAGTTCGAATCGCTGATGTATTTATAGTGCGGCCTCAAGTCATCATTTTTTATGCAATTGCGCCAATATTTTTCATGAGGATCGACCATGTAAGAATGCAACTATACACCAAATATTTTTATTCTGAAACTAATACTTTTGAGAATAGCTCTCATTGCGTAAAAGTCATGCATGTGAAAAAGTTCGAATTGCTGATGTATTTATAGTGCGACCTCAAGTCATCACTTTTTATGCAAATGCGCCAATATTTTTCATGAGGGTCGACCATGTAAGAATGCATCCACACACCAAATATTTTTATTCTGAAACTAATACTTTTGAGAATAGCTCTCATTGCGTAAAAGTCATGCATGTGAAAAAGTTCGAATCGATGATGTATTTATAGTGCGGCCTCAAGTCATCATTTTTTATGCAATTGCGCCAACTTTTTTCATGAGGGTCGACCATGTAAGAATGCATCCACACACCAAATATTTTTATTCTGAAACTGATACTTTTGTGAATAGCTCTCATGGCGTAAAAGTCATGCATGTGAAAAAGTTCGAATCGCTGATGTATTTATAGTGCGGCCTCAAGTCATCATTTTTGAAGCAATTGCGCTATTTTGTTTATAAGGGTCGACCATGTAAGAATGCATCCACACACCAAATATTTTTATTCTGAAACTAACACTTTTGAGAATAGCACTCATCGAGTAAAAGTCATGCATGTGAAAAAGTTCGAATCGCTGATGTATTTATAGTGCGGCCTCAAGTCATCATTTTTGATGCAATTACGCCAATTTTTTTTATGAGTGTCGACCATGTAAGAATGCAACTATACACCAAATATTTTTATTCTAAAACTAATACTTTTGAGAATAGCTCTCATTGCGTAAAAGTCATTCATGTGAAAAAGTTCGAATCGCTGATGTATTTATAGTGCGGCCTCAAGTCATCATTTTTTATGCAAATGCGCCAATATTTTTCATGAGGGTCGACCATGTAAGAATGCATCCACACACCAAATATTTTTATTCTGAAACTAATACTTTTGAGAGTAGCTCTCATTGCGTAAAAGTCATGCATGTGAAAAAGTTCGAATTGCTGATGTATTTATAGTGCGACCTCAAGTCATCACTTTTTATGCAAATGCGCCAATATTTTTGATGAGGGTCGACCATGTAAGAATGCATCCACACACCGAATATTTTTATTCTGAAACTAATACTTTTGAGAATAGCTCTCATTGCGTAAAAGTCATGCATGTGAAAAAGTTCGAATCGCTGATGTATTTATAGTGCGGCCTCAAGTCATCATTTTTGATGCAATTGCGCCAACTTTTTTTATGAGGGTCGACCATGTAAGAATGCAACTATACACCAAATATTTTTATTCTAAAACTAATACTTTTGAGAATAGCTCTGATGGCGTAAAAGTCATTCATGTGAAAAAGTTCGAATTGCTGATGTATTTATAGTGCGGCCTCAAGTCATCATTTTTGATCCAAATGCGCCAATATTTTTCATGAGGATCGACCATGTAAGAATGCAACTATACACCAAATATTTTTATTCTGAAACTAATACTTTTGAGAATAGCTCTCATTGCGTAAAAGTCATGCATGTGAATAAGTTCGAATTGCTGATGTATTTATAGTGCGACCTCAAGTCATCACTTTTTATGCAAATGCGCCAATATTTTTCATGAGGGTCGACCATGTAAGAATGCATCCACACACCAAATATTTTTATTCTGAAACTAATACTTTTGAGAATAGCTCTCATTGCGTAAAAGTCATGCATGTGAAAAAGTTCGAATCGATGATGTATTTATAGTGCGGGCTCAAGTCATCATTTTTTATGCAATTGCGCCAACTTTTTTCATGAGGGTCGACCATGTAAGAATGCATCCACACACCAAATATTTTTATTCTGAAACTTATACTTTTGTGAATATCTCTCATGGCGTAAAAGTCATGCATGTGAAAAAGTTCGAATTGCTGATGTATTTATAGTGCGGCCTCAAGTCATCATTTTTTATGCAATTGCGCCATTTTGTTCATAAGGGTCGACCATGTAAGAATGCATCCACACACCAAATATTTTTATTCTGAAACTAACACTTTTGAGAATAGCACTCATCGAGTAAAAGTCATGCATGTGAAAAAGTTCGAATCGCTGATGTATTTATAGTGCGGCCTCAAGTCATCATTTTTGATGCAATTACGCCAATTTTTTTTATGAGTGTCGACCATGTAAGAATGCAACTATACACCAAATATTTTTATTCTAAAACTAATACTTTTGAGAATAGCTCTCATGGCGTAAAAGTCATTCATGTGAAAAAGTTCGAATCGCTGATATATTTATAGTGCGGCCTCAAGTCATCATTTTTGATCCAAATGCGCCAATATTTTTCATGAGGATCGACCATGTAAGAATGCAACTATACACCAAATATTTTTATTCTGAAACTAATACTTTTGAGAATAGCTCTCATTGCGTAAAAGTCATGCATGTGAATAAGTTCGAATTGCTGATGTATTTATAGTGCGACCTCAAGTCATCACTTTTTATGCAAATGCGCCAATATTTTTCATGAGGGTCGACCATGTAAGAATGCATCCACACACCAAATATTTTTATTCTGAAACTTATACTTTTGAGAATAGCTCTCATTGCGTAAAAGTCATGCATGTGAAAAAGTTCGAATCGATGATGTATTTATAGTGCGGGCTCAAGTCATCATTTTTTATGCAATTGCGCCAACTTTTTTCATGAGGGTCGACCATGTAAGAATGCATCCACACACCAAATATTTTTATTCTGAAACTTATACTTTTGTGAATATCTCTCATGGCGTAAAAGTCATGCATGTGAAAAAGTTCGAATCGCTGATGTATTTATAGTGCGGCCTCAAGTCATCATTTTTTATGCAATTGCGCCATTTTGTTCATAAGGGTCGACCATGTAAGAATGCATCCACACACCAAATATTTTTATTCTGAAACTAATACTTTTGAGAATAGCACTCATCGAGTAAAAGTCATGCATGTGAAAAAGTTCGAATCGCTGATGTATTTATAGTGCGGCCTCAAGTCATCATTTTTGATGCAATTACGCCAATTTTTTTTATGAGTATCGACCATGTAAGAATGCAACTATACACGAAATATTTTTATTCTAAAACTAATACTTTTGAGAATAGCTCTCATGGCGTAAAAGTCATGCATGTGAAAAAGTTCGAATCGCTGATGTATTTATAGTGCGGCCTCAAGTCATCATTTTTGATGCAAATGCGCCAATATTTTTCATGAGGGTCGACCATGTAAGAATGCATCCACACACCAAATATTTTTATTCTGAAACTAATACTTTTGAGAATAGCTCTCATTGCGTAAAAGTCATGCATGTGAAAAAGTTCGAATCGCTGATGTATTTATAGTGCGGCCTCAAGTCATCACTTTTTATGCAAATGCGCCAATATTTTTCATGAGGGTCGACCATGTAAGAATGCATCCACACACCAAATATTTTTATTCTAAAACTAATACTTTTGAGAATAGCTCTCATTGCGTCAAAGTCATGCATGTGAAAAAGTTCGAATCGCTGATGTATTTATAGTGCGGCCTCAAGTCATCATTTTTTATGCAATTGCGCCGACTTTTCTCATGAGGGTCGACCATGTAAGAATGCATCCACACACCAAAAATTTTTATTCTGAAACTAATACTTTTGAGAATAGCTCTCATGGCGTAAAAGTCATGCATGTGAAAAAGTTCGAATCGCTGATGTATTTATAGTGCGGCCTCAAGTCATCATTTTTGATGCAATTGCGCCAATATTTTTCATGAGGATCGACCATGTAAGAATGCAACTATACACCAAATATTTTTATTCTGAAACTAATACTTTTGAGAATGGCTCTCATTGCGTAAAAGTCATGCATGTGAAAAAGTTCGAATTGCTGATGTATTTATAGTGCGACCTCAAGTCATCACTTTTTATGCAAATGCGCCAATATTTTTCATGAGGGTCGACCATGTAAGAATGCATCCACACACCAAATATTTTTATTCTGAAACTAACACTTTTGAGAATAGCTCCCATGGCGTAAAAGTGATGCATGTGAAAAAGTTCGAATCGCTGATGTATTTATAGTGCGGCCTCAAGTCATCATTTTTTATGCAATTGCGCCAACTTTTTTCATGAGTGTCGACCATGTAGGAATGCATCCACACACCAAATATTTTTATTCTGAAACTTACACTTTTGAGAATAGCTCTCATCGCGTAAAAGTCATGCATGTGAAAAAGTTCGAATCGCTGATGTATTTATAGTGCGGCCTCAAGTCATCATTTTTGATGCAAATGCGCCAATATTTTTCATGAGGGTCGACCATGTAAGAATGCATCCACACACCAAATATTTTTATTCTGAAACTAATACTTTTGAGAATAGCTCTCATTGCGTAAAAGTCATGCATGTGAAAAAGTTCGAATTGCTGATGTATTTATAGTGCGACCTCAAGTCATCATTTTTGATGCAAATGCGCCAATATTTTTCACGAGGGTCGACCATGTAAGTATGAATCCACACACCAAATATTTTTATTCTAAAACTAATACTTTTGAGTATAGCTCCCATGGCGTAAAAGTCATGCATGTGAAAAAGTTCGAATCGCTGATGTATTTATAGTGCGGCCTCAAGTCATCATTTTTTATGCAATTGCGCCAACTTTTTTCATGAGGGTCGACCATGTAGGAATGCATCCACACACCAAATATTTTTATTCTGAAACTTACACTTTTGAGAATAGCTCTCATGGCGTAAAAGCCATGCATGTGAAAAAGTTCGAATCGCTGATGTATTTATAGTGCGGCCTCAAGTCATCATTTTTGATGCAAATGCGCCAATATTTTTCATGAGGGTCGACCATGTAAGAATGCATCCACACACCAAATATTTTTATTCTGAAACTAACACTTTTGAGAATAGCTCTCATTGCGTAAAAGTCATGCATGTGAAAAAGTTCGAATTGCTGATGTATTTATAGTGCGACCTCAAGTCATCATTTTTGATGCAAATGCGCCAATATTTTTCACGAGGGTCGACCATGTAAGTATGAATCCACACACCAAATATTTTTATTCTAAAACTAATACTTTTGAGAATAGCTCCCATGGCGTAAAAGTCATGCATGTGAAAAAGTTCGAATCGCTGATGTATTTATAGTGCGGCCTCAAGTCATCATTTTTTATGCAATTGCGCCAACTTTTTTCATGAGTGTAGACCATGTAAGAATGCATCCACACACCAAATATTTAAATTCTGAAACTAATACTTTTGAGAATAGCTCTAATGGCGTAAAAGTGATGCATGTGAAAAAGTTCGAATCGCTGATGTATTTATAGTGCGGCCTCAAGTCATCATTTTTTATGCAATTGCGCCAACTTTTTTCATGAGGGTCGACCATGTAAGAATGCAACTATACACCAAATATTTTTATTCTAAAACTAATACTTTTGAGAATAGCTCTCATTGCGTAAAAGTCATGCATGTGAAAAAGTTCGAATCGCTGATGTATTTATAGTGCGGCCTCAAGTCATGATTTTTTATACAATTGCGCCATCTTTTTTCATGAGGGTCGACCATGTAAGAATGCATCCACACACCAAATATTTTTATTCCGAAACTAATACTTTTGAGAATAGCTCTCATGGCGTAAAAGTCATGCATGTGAAAAAGTTCGAATCGCTGATGTATTTATAGTGCGGCCTCAAGTCATCATTTTTGATGCAATTGCGCCAACTGTTTTCACGAGGGTCGACCATGTAAGAATGCAACTATACACCAAATATTTTTATTCTGAAACTAATACTTTTGAGAATAGCTCTCATTGCGTAAAAGTCATGCATGTGAAAAAGTTCGAATCGCTGATGTATTTATAGTGCGACCTCATGTCATGATTTTTTATGCAATTGCGCCAAGATTTTTCACGAGGGTCGACCATGTAAGAATGCATCCACACACCAAATATTTTTATTCTGAAACTAATATGTTTGAGAATAGCTCTCATGGCGTAAAAGTCATGCATGTGAAAAAGTTCGAATCGCTGATGTATTTATAGTGCGGCCTCAAGTCATGATTTTTTATACAATTGCGCCAACTTTTTTTCATGAGGGTCGACCATGTAAGAATGCATCCATACACCAAATATTTTTCTTCTGAAACTAATACTTTTGAGAATAGCTCTCATGGCGTAAAAGTGATGCATGTGAAAAAGTTCGAATCGCTGATGTATTTATAGTGCGGCCTCAAGTCATCATTTTTTATGCAATTGCGCCAAAAATTTTCATGAGGGTCGACCATGTAAGAATGCATCCACACACCAAATATTTTTATTCTGAAACTTATACTTTTGAGAATAGCTCTCATGGCGTAAAAGACATGCATGTGAAAAAGTTCGAATCGCTGATGTATTTATAGTGCGGCCTCAAGTCATCATTTTTGAAGCAATTGCGCCAATAGTTTTCATGAGGGTCGACCATGAGGGAATGCATCCACACACCAAATATTTTTATTCTGAAACTTATACTTTTGAGAATAGCTCTCACGGCGTAAAAGTCATGCATGTGAAAAGTTCGAATCGCTGATGTATTTATAGTGCGGCCTCGAGTCATCATTTTTTATGCAATTGCGCCAACTTTTTTCATGAGGGTCCACCATGTAAGAATGCATCCATACACCAAATATTTTTATTCTGAAACTAATACTTTTGAGAATAGCTCTCGTGGCGTAAAAGTGATGCATGTGAAAAAGTTCGAATCGCTGATGTATTTATAGTGCGGCCTCAAGTCATCATTTTTGATGCAATTGCGCCAAAAATTTTCATGAGGGTCGACCATGTAAGAATGCATCCACACACCAAATATTTTTATTCTGAAACTTATACTTTTGAGAATAGCTCTCATGGCTTAAAAGACATGCATGTGAAAAAGTTCGAATCGCTGATGTATTTATAGTGCGGCCTCAAGTCATCATTTTTGAAGCAATTGCGCCAACTTTTTTCATGACGGTCGACCATGTAAGAATGCATCCACACACCAAATATTTTTATTCTGAAACTTATACTTTTGAGAATAGCTCTCACGGCGTAAAAGTCATGCATGTGAAAAGTTCGAATCGCTGATGTATTTATAGTGCGGCCTCGAGTCATCATTTTTTATGCAATTGCGCCAACTTTTTTCATGAGGGTCCACCATGTAAGAATACATCCACACACCAAATATTTTTATTCTGAAACTAATACTTTTGTGAATAGCTCTCATGGCGTAAAAGTGATGCATGTGAAAAAGTTCGAATCGCTGATGTATTTATAGTGCGGCCTCAAGTCATCATTTTTTAAGCAATTGCGCTATTTTTTTCATGAGGGTCGACCATGTAAGAATGCATCCACACACCAAATATTTTTATTCTGAAACTAATACTTTTGAGAATAGCTCTCATGGCGTAAAAGTCATGCATGTGAAAAAGTTCGAATCGCTGATGTATTTATAGTGCGACCTCATGTCATGATTTTTTATGCAAATGCGCCAATATTTTTCACGAGGGTCGACCATGTAAGAATGCATCCACACACCAAATATTTTTATTCTGAAACTAATATGTTTGAGAATAGCTCTCATGGCGTAAAAGTCATGCATGTGAAAAAGTTCGAATCGCTGATGTATTTATAGTGCGGCCTCAAGTCATCATTTTTTATGCAATTGCGCCAAAAATTTTCATGAGGGTCGACCATGTAAGAATGCATCCACACACCAAATATTTTTATTCTGAAACTTATACTTTTGAGAATAGCTCTCATGGCGTAAAAGACATGCATGTGAAAAAGTTCGAATCGCTGATGTATTTATAGTGCGGCCTCAAGTCATCATTTTTGAAGCAATTGCGCCAATAGTTTTCATGAGGGTCGACCATGAGGGAATGCATCCACACACCAAATATTTTTATTCTGAAACTTATACTTTTGAGAATAGCTCTCACGGCGTAAAAGTCATGCATGTGAAAAGTTCGAATCGCTGATGTATTTATAGTGCGGCCTCGAGTCATCATTTTTTATGCAATTGCGCCAACTTTTTTCATGAGGGTCCACCATGTAAGAATGCATCCATACACCAAATATTTTTATTCTGAAACTAATACTTTTGAGAATAGCTCTCGTGGCGTAAAAGTGATGCATGTGAAAAAGTTCGAATCGCTGATGTATTTATAGTGCGGCCTCAAGTCATCATTTTTGAAGCAATTGCGCTATTTTTTTCATGAGGGTCGACCATGTAAGAATGCATCCACACACCAAATATTTTTATTCTGAAACTAATACTTTTGAGAATAGCTCTCACGGCGTAAAAGACATGCATGTGAAAAAGTTCGAATCGCTGATGTATTTATAGTGCGACCTCAAGTCATCACTTTTTATGCAAATGCGCCAATATTTTTCACGAGGGTCCACCATGTGAGTATGCATCCACACACCAAATATTTATATTCTAAAACTAATACGTTTGAGAAAAGTTCTCATCGCGTAAAAGTCATGCATGTGAAAAAGTTCGAATCGCTGATGTATTTATAGTGCGGCCTCAAGTCATCATTTTTTATGCAATTGCGCCAACTTTTTTCATGAGGGTCGACCATGTAAGAATGCATCCACACACCAAATATTTTTATTCTGAAACTTATACTTTTGAGAATAGCTCTCATGGCGTAAAAGTCATGCATGTGAAAAAGTTCGAATCGCTGATGTATTTATAGTGCGGCCTCAAGTCATCATTTTTGATGCAATTGCGCCAACTTTTTTCATGAGGGTCGACCATGTAAGAATGCAACTATACACCAAATGTTTTAATTCTAAAACTAATACTTTTGAGAATAGCTCTCATGGCGTAAAAGTGATGCATGTGAAAAAGTTCGAATCGCTGATGTATTTATAGTGCGGCCTCAAGTCATCGTTTTTGAAGCAATTGCGCCAACTTTTTTCATGAGGGTCGACCATGTAAGAATGCATCCACACACCAAATATTTTTCTTCTGAAACTAATATGTTTGAGAATAGCTCTCATGGCGTAAAAGTCATGCATGTGAAAAAGTTCGAATCGCTGATGTATTTATAGTGCGACCTCAAGTCATCACTTTTTATGCAAATGCGCCAATATTTTTCACGAGGGTCGACCATGTGAGTATGCATCCACACACCAAATATTTATATATTCTAAAACTAATACGTTTGAGAAAAGTTCTCATGGCGTAAAAGTCATGCATGTGAAAAAGTTCGAATCGCTGATGTATTTATAGTGCGGCCTCAAGTCATCATTTTTTATGCAATTGCGCCAACTTTTTTCATGAGGGTCGACCATGTAAGAATGCATCCACACACCAAATATTTTTATTCTGAAACTTATACTTTTGAGAATAGCTCTCATTGCGTAAAAGACATGCATGTGAAAAAGTTCGAATCGCTGATGTATTTATAGTGCGGCCTCAAGTCATCATTTTTGAAGCAATTGCGCCAACTTTTTTCATTAGGGTCGACCATGTAAGAATGCATCCACACACCAAATATTTTTATTCTGAAACTTATACTTTTGAGAATAGCTCTCATGGCGTAAAAGACATGCATGTGAAAAAGTTCGAATCGCTGATGTATTTATAGTGCGGCCTCAAGTCATCATTTTTGAAGCAATTGCGCCAATATTTTTCATGAGGGTCGACCATGTAAGAATGCATCCACACACCAAATATTTTTATTCCGAAACTAATACTTTTGAGAATAGCTCTCATGGCGTAAAAGTCATGCATGTGAAAAAGTTCGAATCGCTGATTTATTTATAGTGCGGCCTCAAGTCATCATTTTTGATGCAATTGCGCCAACTGTTTTCACGAGGGTCGACCATGTAAGAATGCAACTATACACCAAATATTTTTATTCTGAAACTAATACTTTTGAGAATAGCTCTCATTGCGTAAAAGTCATGCATGTGAAAAAGTTCGAATCGCTGATGTATTTATAGTGCGACCTCATGTCATGATTTTTTATGCAATTGCGCCAAGATTTTTCACGAGGGTCGACCATGTAAGAATGCATCCACACACCAAATATTTTTATTCTGAAACTAATATGTTTGAGAATAGCTCTCATGGCGTAAAAGTCATGCATGTGAAAAAGTTCGAATCGCTGATGTATTTATAGTGCGGCCTCAAGTCATGATTTTTTATACAATTGCGCCAACTTTTTTTCATGAGGGTCGACCATGTAAGAATGCATCCATACACCAAATATTTTTCTTCTGAAACTAATCCTTTTGAGAATAGCTCTCATGGCGTAAAAGTGATGCATGTGAAAAAGTTCGAATCGCTGATGTATTTATAGTGCGGCCTCAAGTCATCATTTTTTATGCAATTGCGCCAAAAATTTTCATGAGGGTCGACCATGTAAGAATGCATCCACACACCAAATATTTTTATTCTGAAACTTATACTTTTGAGAATAGCTCTCATGGCGTAAAAGACATGCATGTGAAAAAGTTCGAATCGCTGATGTATTTATAGTGCGGCCTCAAGTCATCATTTTTGAAGCAATTGCGCCAATAGTTTTCATGAGGGTCGACCATGAGGGAATGCATCCACACACCAAATATTTTTATTCTGAAACTTATACTTTTGAGAATAGCTCTCACGGCGTAAAAGTCATGCATGTGAAAAGTTCGAATCGCTGATGTATTTATAGTGCGGCCTCGAGTCATCATTTTTTATGCAATTGCGCCAACTTTTTTCATGAGGGTCCACCATGTAAGAATGCATCCATACACCAAATATTTTTATTCTGAAACTAATACTTTTGAGAATAGCTCTCGTGGCGTAAAAGTGATGCATGTGAAAAAGTTCGAATCGCTGATGTATTTATAGTGCGGCCTCAAGTCATCATTTTTGATGCAATTGCGCCAAAAATTTTCATGAGGGTCGACCATGTAAGAATGCATCCACACACCAAATATTTTTATTCTGAAACTTATACTTTTGAGAATAGCTCTCATGGCGTAAAAGACATGCATGTGAAAAAGTTCGAATCGCTGATGTATTTATAGTGCGGCCTCAAGTCATCATTTTTGAAGCAATTGCGCCAACTTTTTTCATGACGGTCGACCATGTAAGAATGCATCCACACACCAAATATTTTTATTCTGAAACTTATACTTTTGAGAATAGCTCTCACGGCGTAAAAGTCATGCATGTGAAAAGTTCGAATCGCTGATGTATTTATAGTGCGGCCTCGAGTCATCATTTTTTATGCAATTGCGCCAACTTTTTTCATGAGGGTCCACCATGTAAGAATACATCCACACACCAAATATTTTTATTCTGAAACTAATACTTTTGTGAATAGCTCTCATGGCGTAAAAGTGATGCATGTGAAAAAGTTCGAATCGCTGATGTATTTATAGTGCGGCCTCAAGTCATCATTTTTTAAGCAATTGCGCTATTTTTTTCATGAGGGTCGACCATGTAAGAATGCATCCACACACCAAATATTTTTATTCTGAAACTAATACTTTTGAGAATAGCTCTCATTGCGTAAAAGTCATGCATGTGAAAAAGTTCGAATCGCTGATGTATTTATAGTGCGACCTCATGTCATGATTTTTTATGCAAATGCGCCAATATTTTTCACGAGGGTCGACCATGTAAGAATGCATCCACACACCAAATATTTTTATTCTGAAACTAATATGTTTGAGAATAGCTCTCATGGCGTAAAAGTCATGCATGTGAAAAAGTTCGAATCGCTGATGTATTTATAGTGCGACCTCAAGTCATCATTTTTGAAGCAATTGCGCCAACTTTTTTTATGAGGGTCGACCATGTAAGAATGCAACTATACACCAAATATTTTTATTCTGAAACTAATACTTTTGAGAATAGCTCTCATGGCGTAAAAGTCATGCATGTGAAAAAGCTCGAATCGTTTATGTATTTATAGTGCGGCCTCAAGTCATCATTTTTTATGCAAATGCGCCAATATTTTTCACGAGGGTCGACCATGTGAGTATGCATCCACACACCAAATATTTATATATTCTAAAACTAATACGTTTGAGAAAAGTTCTCATGGCGTAAAAGTCATGCATGTGAAAAAGTTCGAATCGCTGATGTATTTATAGTGCGGCCTCAAGTCATCATTTTTTATGCAATTGCGCCAACTTTTTTCATGAGGGTCGACCATGTAAGAATGCATCCACACACCAAATATTTTTATTCTGAAACTAATACTTTTGAGAATAGCTCTCATGGCGTAAAAGTCATGCATGTGAAAAAGTTCGAATCGCTGATGTATTTATAGTGCGGCCTCAAGTCATCATTTTTTATGCAATTGCGCCAACTTTTTTCATTAGGGTCGACCATGTAAGAATGCATCCACACACCAAATATTTTTATTCTGAAACTTATACTTTTGAGAATAGCTCTCATGGCGTAAAAGACATGCATGTGAAAAAGTTCGAATCGCTGATGTATTTATAGTGCGACCTCAAGTCATCATTTTTGAAGCAATTGCGCCAACTTTTTTCATGACGGTCGACCATGTAAGAATGCATCCACACACCAAATATTTTTATTCTGAAACTTATACTTTTGAGAATAGCTCTCACGGCGTAAAAGTCATGCATGTGAAAAGTTCGAATCGCTGATGTATTTATAGTGCGACCTCGAGTCATCATTTTTTATGCAATTGCGCCAACTTTTTTCATGAGGGTCCACCATGTAAGAATGCATCCACACACCAAATATTTTTATTCTGAAACTAATACTTTTGTGAATAGCTCTCATGGCGTAAAAGTGATGCATGTGAAAAAGTTCGAATCGCTGATGTATTTATAGTGCGACCTCAAGTCATCACTTTTTATGCAAATGCGCCAATATTTTTCACGAGGGTCGACCATGTGAGTATGCATCCACACACCAAATATTTATATATTCTAAAACTAATACGTTTGAGAAAAGTTCTCATGGCGTAAAAGTCATGCATGTGAAAAAGTTCGAATCGCTGATGTATTTATAGTGCGGCCTCAAGTCATCATTTTTTATGCAATTGCGCCAACTTTTTTCATTAGGGTCGACCATGTAAGAATGCATCCACACACCAAATATTTTTATTCTGAAACTTATACTTTTGAGAATAGCTCTCATGGCGTAAAAGACATGCATGTGAAAAAGTTCGAATCGCTGATGTATTTATAGTGCGGCCTCAAGTCATCATTTTTGAAGCAATTGCGCCAACTTTTTTCATTAGGGTCGACCATGTAAGAATGCATCCACACACCAAATATTTTTATTCTGAAACTTATACTTTTGAGAATAGCTCTCATGGCGTAAAAGACATGCATGTGAAAAAGTTCGAATCGCTGATGTATTTATAGTGCGGCCTCAAGTCATCATTTTTTATGCAATTGCGCCAACTTTTTTTATGAGGGTCGACCATGTAAGAATGCAACTATACACCAAATATTTTTATTCTGAAACTAATACTTTTGAGAATAGCTCTCATGGCGTAAAAGTGATGCATGTGAAAAAGTTCGAATCGCTGATGTATTTATAGTGCGGCCTCAAGTCATCATTTTTTATGCAAATGCGCCAATATTTTTCATGAGGGTCGACCATGTAAGAATGCATCCACACACCAAATATTTTTAT
Source organism: Haliotis rufescens (assembly GCF_023055435.1). Taxonomy (NCBI): domain Eukaryota; kingdom Metazoa; phylum Mollusca; class Gastropoda; order Lepetellida; family Haliotidae; genus Haliotis; species Haliotis rufescens. Next base: position 27,282,059 of record NW_025964112.1, read on the forward strand.
TCCGAAACTAATACTTTTGAGAATAGCTCTCATGGCGTAAAAGTCATGCATGTGAAAAAGTTCGAATCGCTGATGTATTTATAGTGCGGCCTCAAGTCATCATTTTTTATGCAATTGCGCCAACTGTTTTCACGAGGGTCGACCATGTAAGAATGCAACTATACACCAAATATTTTTATTCTGAAACTAATACTTTTGAGAATAGCTCTCATTGCGTAAAAGTCATGCATGTGAAAAAGTTCGAATCGCTGATGTATTTATAGTGCGACCTCATGTCATGATTTTTTATGCAAATGCGCCAAGATTTTTCACGAGGGTCGACCATGTAAGAATGCATCCACACACCAAATATTTTTATTCTGAAACTAATATGTTTGAGAATAGCTCTCATGGCGTAAAAGTCATGCATGTGAAAAAGTTCGAATCGCTGATGTATTTATAGTGCGGCCTCAAGTCATCATTTTTTATACAATTGCGCCAACTTTTTTTCATGAGGGTCGACCATGTAAGAATGCATCCATACACCAAATATTTTTCTTCTGAAACTAATACTTTTGAGAATAGCTCTCATGGCGTAAAAGTGATGCATGTGAAAAAGTTCGAATCGCTGATGTATTTATAGTGCGGCCTCAAGTCATCATTTTTGATGCAATTGCGCCAAAAATTTTCATGAGGGTCGACCATGTAAGAATGCATCCACACACCAAATATTTTTATTCTGAAACTTATACTTTTCACAATAGCTCTCATGGCGTAAAAGACATGCATGTGAAAAAGTTCGAATCGCTGATGTATTTATAGTGCGGCCTCAAGTCATCATTTTTGAAGCAATTGCGCCAATAGTTTTCATGAGGGTCGACCATGAGGGAATGCATCCACACACCAAATATTTTTATTCTGAAACTTATACTTTTGAGAATAGCTCTCACGGCGTAAAAGTCATGCATGTGAAAAGTTCGAATCGCTGATGTATTTATAGTGCGGCCTCAAGTCATCATTTTTTATGCAATTGCGCCAACTTTTTTCATGAGGGTCCACCATGTAAGAATGCATCCATACACCAAATATTTTTCTTCTGAAACTAATACTTTTGAGAATAGCTCTCGTGGCGTAAAAGTGATGCATGTGAAAAAGTTCGAATCGCTGATGTATTTATAGTGCGGCCTCAAGTCATCATTTTTTATGCAATTGCGCCAAAAATTTTCATGAGGGTCGACCATGTAAGAATGCATCCACACACCAAATATTTTTATTCTGAAACTTATACTTTTGAGAATAGCTCTCATGGCGTAAAAGACATGCATGTGAAAAAGTTCGAATCGCTGATGTATTTATAGTGCGGCCTCAAGTCATCATTTTTGAAGCAATTGCGCCAACTTTTTTCATGACGGTCGACCATGTAAGAATGCATCCACACACCAAATATTTTTATTCTGAAACTTATACTTTTGAGAATAGCTCTCACGGCGTAAAAGTCATGCATGTGAAAAGTTCGAATCGCTGATGTATTTATAGTGCGGCCTCGAGTCATCATTTTTTATGCAATTGCGCCAACTTTTTTCATGAGGGTCCACCATGTAAGAATGCATCCACACACCAAATATTTTTATTCTGAAACTAATACTTTTGTGAATAGCTCTCATGGCGTAAAAGTGATGCATGTGAAAAAGTTCGAATCGCTGATGTATTTATAGTGCGGCCTCAAGTCATCATTTTTGAAGCAATTGCGCTATTTTTGTCATGAGGGTCGACCATGTAAGAATGCATCCACACACCAAATATTTTTATTCTGAAACTAATACTTTTGAGAATAGCTCTCATTGCGTAAAAGTCATGCATGTGAAAAAGTTCGAATCGCTGATGTATTTATAGTGCGACCTCATGTCATGATTTTTTATGCAAATGCGCCAATATTTTTCACGAGGGTCGACCATGTAAGAATGCATCCACACACCAAATATTTTTATTCTGAAACTAATATGTTTGAGAATAGCTCTCATGGCGTAAAAGTCATGCATGTGAAAAAGCTCGAATCGTTTATGTATTTATAGTGCGGCCTCAAGTCATCATTTTTGAAGCAATTGCGCCAACTTTTTTTATGAGGGTCGACCATGTAAGAATGCAACTATACACCAAATATTTTTATTCTGAAACTAATACTTTTGAGAATAGCTCTCATGGCGTAAAAGTCATGCATGTGAAAAAGCTCGAATCGTTTATGTATTTATAGTGCGGCCTCAAGTCATCATTTTTTATGCAAATGCGCCAATATTTTTCACGAGGGTCGACCATGTGAGTATGCATCCACACACCAAATATTTATATATTCTAAAACTAATACGTTTGAGAAAAGTTCTCATGGCGTAAAAGTCATGCATGTGAAAAAGTTCGAATCGCTGATGTATTTATAGTGCGGCCTCAAGTCATCATTTTTGATGCAATTGCGCCAACTTTTTTCATGAGGGTCGACCATGTAAGAATGCATCCACACAGCAAATATTTTTATTCTGAAACTTACACTTTTGAGAATAGCTCTCATGGCGTAAAAGTCATGCTTGTGAAAAAGTTCGAATCGCTGATGTATTTATAGTGCGGCCTCAAGTCATCATTTTTTATACAATTGCGCTAAATATTTTCATTAGGGTCGACCATGTAAGAATGCAACTATACACCAAATATTTTTATTCTGAAACTAATACTTTTGAGAATAGCTCTCATGGCGTAAAAGTCATGCATGTGAAAAAGCTCGAATCGTTTATGTATTTATAGTGCGGCCTCAAGTCATCATTTTTTATGCAAATGCGCCAATATTTTTCACGAGGGTCGACCATGTGAGTATGCATCCACACACCAAATATTTATATATTCTAAAACTAATACGTTTGAGAAAAGTTCTCATGGCGTAAAAGTCATGCATGTGAAAAAGTTCGAATCGCTGATGTATTTATAGTGCGGCCTCAAGTCATCATTTTTGATGCAATTGCGCCAACTTTTTTCATGAGGGTCGACCATGTAAGAATGCATCCACACAGCAAATATTTTTATTCTGAAACTTACACTTTTGAGAATAGCTCTCATGGCGTAAAAGTCATGCTTGTGAAAAAGTTCGAATCGCTGATGTATTTATAGTGCGGCCTCAAGTCATCATTTTTTATACAATTGCGCTAAATATTTTCATTAGGGTCGACCATGTAAGAATGCAACTATACACCAAATATTTTTATTCTGAAACTAATACTTTTGAGAATAGCTCTCATGGCGTAAAAGTCATGCATGTGAAAAAGCTCGAATCGTTTATGTATTTATAGTGCGGCCTCAAGTCATCATTTTTTATGCAAATGCGCCAATATTTTTCACGAGGGTCGACCATGTGAGTATGCATCCACACACCAAATATTTATATATTCTAAAACTAATACGTTTGAGAAAAGTTCTCATGGCGTAAAAGTCATGCATGTGAAAAAGTTCGAATCGCTGATGTATTTATAGTGCGGCCTCAAGTCATCATTTTTGATGCAATTGCGCCAACTTTTTTCATGAGGGTCGACCATGTAAGAATGCATCCACACACCAAATATTTTTATTCTGAAACTAATACGTTTGAGAATAGCTCTCATGGCCTAAAAGTCATGCATGTGAAAAAGTTCGAATCGCTGATGTATTTATAGTGCGGCCTCAAGTCATCATTTTTTATGCAATTGCGCCAACTTTTTTCATTAGGGTCGACCATGTAAGAATGCATCCACACACCAAATATTTTTATTCTGAAACTTATACTTTTGAGAATAGCTCTCATGGCGTAAAAGACATGCATGTGAAAAAGTTCGAATCGCTGATGTATTTATAGTGCGGCCTCAAGTCATCATTTTTGAAGCAATTGCGCCAACTTTTTTCATGAGGGTCGACCATGTAAGAATGCATCCACACACCAAATATTTTTATTCTGAAACTTATACTTTTGAGAATAGCTCTCACGGCGTAAAAGTCATGCATGTGAAAAGTTCGAATCGCTGATGTATTTATAGTGCGGCCTCGAGTCATCATTTTTTATGCAATTGCGCCAACTTTTTTCATGAGGGTCCACCATGTAAGAATGCATCTACACACCAAATATTTTTATTCTGAAACTAATACTTTTGTGAATAGCTCTCATGGCGTAAAAGTGATGCATGTGAAAAAGTTCGAATCGCTGATGTATTTATAGTGCGACCTCAAGTCATCACTTTTTATGCAAATGCGCCAATATTTTTCACGAGGGTCGACCATGTGAGTATGCATCCACACACCAAATATTTATATATTCTAAAACTAATACGTTTGAGAAAAGTTCTCATGGCGTAAAAGTCATGCATGTGAAAAAGTTCGAATCGCTGATGTATTTATAGTGCGGCCTCAAGTCATCATTTTTTATGCAATTGCGCCAACTTTTTTCATTAGGGTCGACCATGTAAGAATGCATCCACACACCAAATATTTTTATTCTGAAACTTATACTTTTGAGAATAGCTCTCATGGCGTAAAAGACATGCATGTGAAAAAGTTCGAATCGCTGATGTATTTATAGTGCGGCCTCAAGTCATCATTTTTGAAGCAATTGCGCCAACTTTTTTCATTAGGGTCGACCATGTAAGAATGCATCCACACACCAAATATTTTTATTCTGAAACTTATACTTTTGAGAAAAGTTCTCATGGCGTAAAAGTCATGCATGTGAAAAAGTTCGAATCGCTGATGTATTTATAGTGCGGCCTCAAGTCATCATTTTTGAAGCAATTGCGCCAACTTTTTTCATTAGGGTCGACCATGTAAGAATGCATCCACACACCAAATATTTTTATTCTGAAACTTATACTTTTGAGAATAGCTCTCATGGCGTAAAAGACATGCATGTGAAAAAGTTCGAATCGCTGATGTATTTATAGTGCGGCCTCAAGTCATCATTTTTGAAGCAATTGCGCCAACTTTTTTCATTAGGGTCGACCATGTAAGAATGCATCCACACACCAAATATTTTTATTCTGAAACTTATACTTTTGAGAATAGCTCTCATGGCGTAAAAGACATGCATGTGAAAAAGTTCGAATCGCTGATGTATTTATAGTGCGGCCTCAAGTCATCATTTTTGAAGCAATTGCGCCAACTTTCTTTATGAGGGTCGACCATGTAAGAATGCAACTATACACCAAATATTTTAATTCTGAAACTAATACTTTTGAGAATAGCTCTCATGGCGTAAAAGTCATGCATGTGAAAAAGTTCGAATCGCTGATGTATTTATAGTGCGGCCTCAAGTCATCATTTTTTATGCAAATGCGCCAATATTTTTCATGAGGGTCGACCATGAGGGAATGCATCCACACACCAAATATTTTTATTCTGAAACTAATACTTTTGAGAATAGCTCTCATGGCGTAAAAGTCATGCATGTGAAAAAGTTCGAATCGCTGATGTATTTATAGTGCGGCCTCAAGTCATCATTTTTGATGCAATTGCGCCAACTGTTTTCATGAGGGTCGACCATGTAAGAATGCAACTATACACCAAATATTTTTATTCTGAAACTAATATGTTTGAGAATAGCTCTCATTGCGTAAAAGTCATGCATGTGAAAAAGTTCGAATCGCTGATGTATTTATAGTGCGACCTCATGTCATGATTTTTTATGCAAATGCGCCAATATTTTTCACGAGGGTCGACCATGTAAGAATGCATCCACACACCAAATATTTTTATTCTGAAACTAATATGTTTGAGAATAGCTCTCATGGCGTAAAAGTCATGCATGTGAAAAAGTTCGAATCGCTGATGTATTTATAGTGCGGCCTCAAGTCATGATTTTTTATACAATTGTGCCAACTTTTTTTCATGAGGGTCGACCATGTAAGAATGCATCCATACACCAAATATTTTTCTTCTGAAACTAATACTTTTGAGAATAGCTCTCATGGCGTAAAAGTGATGCATGTGAAAAAGTTCGAATCGCTGATGTATTTATAGTGCGGCCTCAAGTCATCATTTTTGATGCAATTGCGCCAAAAATTTTCATGAGGGTCGACCATGTAAGAATGCATCCACACACCAAATATTTTTATTCTGAAACTTATACTTTTGAGAATAGCTCTCATGGCGTAAAAGACATGCTTGTGAAAAAGTTCGAATCGCTGATGTATTTATAGTGCGGCCTCAAGTCATCATTTTTTATGCAAATGCGCCAATATTTTTCATGAGGGTCGACCATGAGGGAATGCATCCACACACCAAATATTTTTATTCTAAAACTAATACTTTTGAGAATAGCTCTCATGGCGTAAAAGTCATGCATGTGAAAAGTTCGAATCGCTGATGTATTTATAGTGCGGCCTCAAGTCATCATTTTTGATGCAAATGCGCCAACTGTTTTCATGAGGGTCGACCATGTAAGAATGCAACTATACACCAAATATTTTTATTCTGAAACTAATACTTTTGAGAATAGCTCTCATTGCGTAAAAGTCATGCATGTGAAAAAGTTCGAATCGCTGATGTATTTATAGTGCGACCTCATGTCATGATTTTTTATGCAAATGCGCCAAGATTTTTCACGAGGGTCGACCATGTAAGAATGCATCCACACACCAAATATTTTTATTCTGAAACTAATATGTTTGAGAATAGCTCTCATGGCGTAAAAGTCATGCATGTGAAAAAGTTCGAATCGCTGATGTATTTATAGTGCGGCCTCAAGTCATGATTTTTTATACAATTGCGCCAACTTTTTTTCATGAGGGTCGACCATGTAAGAATGCATCCATACACCAAATATTTTTCTTCTGAAACTAATACTTTTGAGAATAGCTCTCATGGCGTAAAAGTGATGCATGTGAAAAAGTTCGAATCGCTGATGTATTTATAGTGCGGCCTCAAGTCATCATTTTTTATGCAAATGCGCCAATATTTTTCACGAGGGTCGACCATGTGAGTATGCATCCACACACCAAATATTTATATATTCTAAAACTAATACGTTTGAGAAAAGTTCTCATGGCGTAAAAGTCATGCATGTGAAAAAGTTCGAATCGCTGATGTATTTATAGTGCGGCCTCAAGTCATCATTTTTTATGCAATTGCGCCAACTTTTTTCATTAGGGTCGACCATGTAAGAATGCATCCACACACCAAATATTTTTATTCTGAAACTAATCCTTTTGAGAATAGCTCTCATGGCGTAAAAGTCATGCATGTGAAAAAGTTCGAATCGCTGATGTATTTATAGTGCGGCCTCAAGTCATCATTTTTTATGCAATTGCGCCAACTTTTTTCATTAGGGTCGACCATGTAAGAATGCATCCACACACCAAATATTTTTATTCTGAAACTTATACTTTTGAGAATAGCTCTCATGGCGTAAAAGACATGCATGTGAAAAAGTTCGAATCGCTGATGTATTTATAGTGCGGCCTCAAGTCATCATTTTTGAAGCAATTGCGCCAACTTTTTTCATGAGGGTCGACCATGTAAGAATGCATCCACACACCAAATATTTTTATTCTGAAACTTATACTTTTGAGAATAGCTCTCATGGCGTAAAAGTGATGCATGTGAAAAAGTTCGAATCGCTGATGTATTTATAGTGCGGCCTCAAGTCATCATTTTTGATGCAATTGCGCCAACTGTTTTCACGAGGGTCGACCATGTAATAATGCATCCACACACCAAATATTTTTCTTCTTAAACTAATACGTTTGAGAATAGCTCTCGTGGCGTAAAAGTCATGCATGTGAAAAAGTTCGAATCGCTGATGTATTTATAGTGCGGCCTCAAGTCATCATTTTTGATGCAATTGCGCCAACTTTTTTCATGAGGGTCGACCATGTAAGAATGCATCCACACACCAAATATTTTTATTCTGAAACTTATACTTTTGAGAATAGCTCTCATGGCGTAAAAGACATGCATGTGAAAAAGTTCGAATCGCTGATGTATTTATAGTGCGGCCTCAAGTCATCATTTTTTATGCAATTGCGCCAACTTTTTCCATGACGGTCGACCATGTAAGAATGCATCCACACACCAAATATTTTTATTCTGAAACTCATACTTTTGAGAATAGCTCTCATCGCGTAAAAGTGATGCATGTGAAAAAGTTCGAATCGCTGATGTATTTATAGTGCGGCCTCAAGTCATCATTTTTGAAGCAATTGCGCCAACTTTTTTCATGAGGGTCGACCATGTAAGAATGCAACTATACACCAAATATTTTAATTCTAAAACTAATACTTTTGAGAAAGCTCTCATGGCGTAAAAGTCATGCATGTGAAAAAGTTCGAATCGCTGATGTATTTATAGTGCGGCCTCAAGTCATCATTTTTGATGCAATTGCGCCAACTGTTTTCACGAGGGTCGACCATGTAAGAATGCATCCACACACCAAATATTTTTATTCTGAAACTTATACTTTTGAGAATAGCTCTCATGGCGTAAAAGTGATGCATGTGAAAAAGTTCGAATCGCTGATGTATTTATAGTGCGGCCTCAAGTCATCATTTTTGATGCAATTGCGCCAACTGTTTTCACGAGGGTCGACCATGTAATAATGCATCCACACACCAAATATTTTTCTTCTTAAACTAATACTTTTGAGAATAGCTCTCGTGGCGTAAAAGTCATGCATGTGAAAAAGTTCGAATCGCTGATGTATTTATAGTGCGGCCTCAAGTCATCATTTTTGAAGCAATTGCGCCAACTTTTTTCATGAGGGTCGACCATGTAAGAATGCATCCACACACCAAATATTTTTATTCTGAAACTTATACTTTTGAGAATAGCTCTCATGGCGTAAAAGTCATGCATGTGAAAAAGTTCGAATCGCTGATGTATTTATAGTGCGGCCTCAAGTCATCATTTTTTATGCAATTGCGCCAACTTTTTCCATGTCGGTCGACCATGTAAGAATGCATCCACACACCAAATATTTTTATTCTGAAACTCATACTTTTGAGAATAGCTCTCATCGCGTAAAAGTGATGCATGTGAAAAAGTTCGAATCGCTGATGTATTTATAGTGCGGCCTCAAGTCATCATTTTTGAAGCAATTGCGCCAACTTTTTTCATGAGGGTCGACCATGTAAGAATGCAACTATACACCAAATATTTTAATTCTAAAACTAATACTTTTGAGAAAGCTCTCATGGCGTAAAAGTCATGCATGTGAAAAAGTTCGAATCGCTGATGTATTTATAGTGCGGCCTCAAGTCATCATTTTTGATGCAATTGCGCCAACTGTTTTCACGAGGGTCGACCATGTAAGAATGCATCCACACACCAAATATTTTTATTCTGAAAGTTACACTTTTGAGAATAGCTCTCATTGCGTAAAAGTGATGCATGTGAAAAAGTTCGAATCGCTGATGTATTTATAGTGCGACCTCAAGTCATCATTTTTTATGCAATTGCGCCAACTTTTTTCATGAGGGTCGACCATGTAAGAATGCAACTATACACCAAATATTTTAATTCTAAAACTAATACTTTTGAGAATAGCTCTCATGGCGTAAAATTAATGCATGTGAAAAAGTTCGAATCGCTGATGTATTTATAGTGCGGCCTCAAGTCATCATTTTTGAAGCAATTGCGCCAACTTTTTTCATGAGGGTCGACCATGTAAGAATGCATCCACACACCAAATATTTTTATTCTGAAACTTATACTTTTGAGAATAGCTCTCATGGCGTAAAAGTCATGCATGTGAAAAAGTTCGAATCGCTGATGTATTTATAGTGCGGCCTCAAGTCATCATTTTTTATGCAATTGCGCCAACTTTTTTCATTAGGGTCGACCATGTAAGAATGCATCCACACACCAAATATTTTTATTCTGAAACTTATACTTTTGAGAATAGCTCTCATGGCGTAAAAGACATGCATGTGAAAAAGTTCGAATCGCTGATGTATTTATAGTGCGGCCTCAAGTCATCATTTTTGAAGCAATTGCGCCAACTTTTTTCATGACGGTCGACCATGTAAGAATGCATCCACACACAAAATATTTTTATTCTGAAACTTATACTTTTGAGAATAGCTCTCACGGCGTAAAAGTCATGCATGTGAAAAGTTCGAATCGCTGATGTATTTATAGTGCGGCCTCGAGTCATCATTTTTTATGCGATTGCGCCAACTTTTTTCATGAGGGTCCACCATGTAAGAATGCATCCACACACCAAATATTTTTATTCTGAAACTAATACTTTTGTGAATAGCTCTCATGGCGTAAAAGTGATGCATGTGAAAAAGTTCGAATCGCTGATGTATTTATAGTGCGGCCTCAAGTCATCATTTTTGAAGCAATTGCGCCATTTTTTTCATGAGGGTCGACCATGTAAGAATGCATCCACACACCAAATATTTTTATTCTGAAACTAATACTTTTGAGAATAGCTCTCATTGCGTAAAAGTCATGCATGTGAAAAAGTTCGAATCGCTGATGTATTTATAGTGCGACCTCATGTCATGATTTTTTATGCAAATGCGCCAATATTTTTCACGAGGGTCGACCATGTAAGAATACATCCACACACCAAATATTTTTATTCTGAAACTAATATGTTTGAGAATAGCTCTCATGGCGTAAAAGTCATGCATGTGAAAAAGCTCGAATCGTTTATGTATTTATAGTGCGGCCTCAAGTCATCATTTTTGAAGCAATTGCGCCAACTTTTTTTATGAGGGTCGACCATGTAAGAATGCAACTATACACCAAATATTTTTATTCTGAAACTAATACTTTTGAGAATAGCTCTCATGGCGTAAAAGTCATGCATGTGAAAAAGCTCGAATCGTTTATGTATTTATAGTGCGGCCTCAAGTCATCATTTTTTATGCAAATGCGCCAATATTTTTCACGAGGGTCGACCATGTGAGTATGCATCCACACACCAAATATTTATATATTCTAAAACTAATACGTTTGAGAAAAGTTCTCATGGCGTAAAAGTCATGCATGTGAAAAAGTTCGAATCGCTGATGTATTTATAGTGCGGCCTCAAGTCATCATTTTTGATGCAATTGCGCCAACTTTTTTCATGAGGGTCGACCATGTAAGAATGCATCCACACACCAAATATTTTTATTCTGAAACTAATACGTTTGAGAATAGCTCTCATGGCGTAAAAGTCATGCATGTGAAAAAGTTCGAATCGCTGATGTATTTATAGTGCGGCCTCAAGTCATCATTTTTTATGCAATTGCGCCAACTTTTTTCATTAGGGTCGACCATGTAAGAATGCATCCACACACCAAATATTTTTATTCTGAAACTTATACTTTTGAGAATAGCTCTCATGGCGTAAAAGTGATGCATGTGAAAAAGTTCGAATCGCTGATGTATTTATAGTGCGGCCTCAAGTCATCATTTTTGAAGCAATTGCGCCAACTTTTTTCATGAGGGTTGACCATGTAAGAATGCATCCACACACCAAATATTTTTATTCTGAAACTTATACTTTTGAGAATAGCTCTCACGGCGTAAAAGTCATGCATGTGAAAAGTTCGAATCGCTGATGTATTTATAGTGCGGCCTCGAGTCATCATTTTTTATGCAATTGCGCCAACTTTTTTCATGAGGGTCCACCATGTAAGAATGCATCTACACACCAAATATTTTTATTCTGAAACTAATACTTTTGTGAATAGCTCTCATGGCGTAAAAATGATGCATGTGAAAAAGTTCGAATCGCTGATGTATTTATAGTGCGACCTCAAGTCATCACTTTTTATGCAAATGCGCCAATATTTTTCACGAGGGTCGACCATGTGAGTATGCATCCACACACCAAATATTTATATATTCTAAAACTAATACGTTTGAGAAAAGTTCTCATGGCGTAAAAGTCATGCATGTGAAAAAGTTCGAATCGCTGATGTATTTATAGTGCGGCCTCAAGTCATCATTTTTTATGCAATTGCGCCAACTTTTTTCATTAGGGTCGACCATGTAAGAATGCATCCACACACCAAATATTTTTATTCTGAAACTTATACTTTTGAGAATAGCTCTCATGGCGTAAAAGACATGCATGTGAAAAAGTTCGAATCGCTGATGTATTTATAGTGCGGCCTCAAGTCATCATTTTTTATGCAATTGCGCCAACTTTTTTCATTAGGGTCGACCATGTAAGAATGCATCCACACACCAAATATTTTTATTCTGAAACTTATACTTTTGAGAAAAGTTCTCATGGCGTAAAAGTCATGCATGTGAAAAAGTTCGAATCGCTGATGTATTTATAGTGCGGCCTCAAGTCATCATTTTTGAAGCAATTGCGCCAACTTTTTTCATTAGGGTCGACCATGTAAGAATGCATCCACACACCAAATATTTTTATTCTGAAACTTATACTTTTGAGAATAGCTCTCATGGCGTAAAAGACATGCATGTGAAAAAGTTCGAATCGCTGATGTATTTATAGTGCGGCCTCAAGTCATCATTTTTGAAGCAATTGCGCCAACTTTTTTCATTAGGGTCGACCATGTAAGAATGCATCCACACACCAAATATTTTTATTCTGAAACTTATACTTTTGAGAATAGCTCTCATGGCGTAAAAGACATGCATGTGAAAAAGTTCGAATCGCTGATGTATTTATAGTGCGGCCTCAAGTCATCATTTTTGAAGCAATTGCGCCAACTTTCTTTATGAGGGTCGACCATGTAAGAATGCAACTATACACCAAATATTTTAATTCTGAAACTAATACTTTTGAGAATAGCTCTCATGGCGTAAAAGTCATGCATGTGAAAAAGTTCGAATCGCTGATGTATTTATAGTGCGGCCTCAAGTCATCATTTTTTATGCAAATGCGCCAATATTTTTCATGAGGGTCGACCATGAGGGAATGCATCCACACACCAAATATTTTTATTCTGAAACTAATACTTTTGAGAATAGCTCTCATGGCGTAAAAGTCATGCATGTGAAAAAGTTCGAATCGCTGATGTATTTATAGTGCGGCCTCAAGTCATCATTTTTGATGCAATTGCGCCAACTGTTTTCATGAGGGTCGACCATGTAAGAATGCAACTATACACCAAATATTTTTATTCTGAAACTAATATGTTTGAGAATAGCTCTCATTGCGTAAAAGTCATGCATGTGAAAAAGTTCGAATCGCTGATGTATTTATAGTGCGACCTCATGTCATGATTTTTTATGCAAATGCGCCAAGATTTTTCACGAGGGTCGACCATGTAAGAATGCATCCACACACCAAATATTTTTATTCTGAAACTAATATGTTTGAGAATAGCTCTCATGGCGTAAAAGTCATGCATGTGAAAAAGTTCGAATCGCTGATGTATTTATAGTGCGGCCTCAAGTCATGATTTTTTATACAATTGTGCCAACTTTTTTTCATGAGGGTCGACCATGTAAGAATGCATCCATACACCAAATATTTTTCTTCTGAAACTAATACTTTTGAGAATAGCTCTCATGGCGTAAAAGTGATGCATGTGAAAAAGTTCGAATCGCTGATGTATTTATAGTGCGGCCTCAAGTCATCATTTTTGATGCAATTGCGCCAAAAATTTTCATGAGGGTCGACCATGTAAGAATGCATCCACACACCAAATATTTTTATTCTGAAACTTATACTTTTGAGAATAGCTCTCATGGCGTAAAAGACATGCATGTGAAAAAGTTCGAATCGCTGATGTATTTATAGTGCGGCCTCAAGTCATCATTTTTTATGCAAATGCGCCAATATTTTTCATGAGGGTCGACCATGAGGGAATGCATCCACACACCAAATATTTTTATTCTGAAACTAATACTTTTGAGAATAGCTCTCATGGCGTAAAAGTCATGCATGTGAAAAAGTTCGAATCGCTGATGTATTTATAGTGCGGCCTCAAGTCATCATTTTTGAAGCAATTGCGCCAACTGTTTTCATGAGGGTCGACCATGTAAGAATGCAACTATACACCAAATATTTTTATTCTGAAACTAATACTTTTGAGAATAGCTCTCATTGCGTAAAAGTCATGCATGTGAAAAAGTTCGAATCGCTGATGTATTTATAGTGCGACCTCATGTCATGATTTTTTATGCAAATGCGCCAAGATTTTTCACGAGGGTCGACCATGTAAGAATGCATCCACACACCAAATATTTTTATTCTGAAACTAATATGTTTGAGAATAGCTCTCATGGCGTAAAAGTCATGCATGTGAAAAAGTTCGAATCGCTGATGTATTTATAGTGCGGCCTCAAGTCATGATTTTTTATACAATTGCGCCAACTTTTTTTCATGAGGGTCGACCATGTAAGAATGCATCCATACACCAAATATTTTTCTTCTGAAACTAATACTTTTGAGAATAGCTCTCATGGCGTAAAAGTCATGCATGTGAAAAAGTTCGAATCGCTGATGTATTTATAGTGCGGCCTCAAGTCATCATTTTTGATGCAATTGCGCCAAAAATTTTCATGAGGGTCGACCATGTAAGAATGCATCCACACACCAAATATTTTTATTCTGAAACTTATACTTTTGAGAATAGCTCTCATGGCGTAAAAGACATGCATGTGAAAAAGTTCGAATCGCTGATGTATTTATAGTGCGGCCTCAAGTCATCATTTTTGAAGCAATTGCGCCAACTTTTTTCATGACGGTCGACCATGTAAGAATGCATCCACACACCAAATATTTTTATTCTGAAACTTATACTTTTGAGAATAGCTCTCACGGCGTAAAAGTCATGCATGTGAAAAGTTCGAATCGCTGATGTATTTATAGTGCGGCCTCGAGTCATCATTTTTGATGCAATTGCGCCAACTTTTTTCATGCGGGTCCACCATGTAAGAATGCATCCACACACCAAATATTTTTATTCTGAAACTAATACTTTTGTGAATAGCTCTCATGGCGTAAAAGTGATGCATGTGAAAAAGTTCGAATCGCTGATGTATTTATAGTGCGGCCTCAAGTCATCATTTTTGAAGCAATTGCGCCATTTTTTTCATGAGGGTCGACCATGTAAGAATGCATCCACACACCAAATATTTTTATTCTGAAACTAATACTTTTGAGAATAGCTCTCATTGCGTAAAAGTCATGCATGTGAAAAAGTTCGAATCGCTGATGTATTTATAGTGCGACCTCATGTCATGATTTTTTATGCAAATGCGCCAATATTTTTCACGAGGGTCGACCATGTAAGAATGCATCCACACACCAAATATTTTTATTCTGAAACTAATATGTTTGAGAATAGCTCTCATGGCGTAAAAGTCATGCATGTGAAAAAGTTCGAATCGCTGATGTATTTATAGTGCGACCTCAAGTCATCACTTTTTATGCAAATGCGCCAATATTTTTCACGAGGGTCGACCATGTGAGTATGCATCCACACACCAAATATTTATATATTCTAAAACTAATACGTTTGAGAAAAGTTCTCATGGCGTAAAAGTCATGCATGTGAAAAAGTTCGAATCGCTGATGTATTTATAGTGCGGCCTCAAGTCATCATTTTTTATGCAATTGCGCCAACTTTTTTCATTAGGGTCGACCATGTAAGAATGCATCCACACACCAAATATTTTTATTCTGAAACTTATACTTTTGAGAATAGCTCTCATGGCGTAAAAGACATGCATGTGAAAAAGTTCGAATCGCTGATGTATTTATAGTGCGGCCTCAAGTCATCATTTTTGAAGCAATTGCGCCAACTTTTTTTATGAGGGTCGACCATGTAAGAATGCAACTATACACCAAATATTTTTATTCTGAAACTTATACTTTTGAGAATAGCTCTCATGGCGTAAAAGTCATGCATGTGAAAAAGCTCGAATCGCTGATGTATTTATAGTGCGGCCTCAAGTCATCATTTTTTATGCAAATGCGCCAATATTTTTCACGAGGATCGACCATGTGAGTATGCATCCACACACCAAATATTTATATATTCTAAAACTAATACGTTTGAGAAAAGTTCTCATGGCGTAAAAGTCATGCATGTGAAAAAGTTCGAATCGCTGATGTATTTATAGTGCGGCCTCAAGTCATCATTTTTTATGCAATTGCGCCAACTTTTTTCATTAGGGTCGACCATGTAAGAATGCATCCACACACCAAATATTTTTATTCTGAAACTAATCCTTTTGAGAATAGCTCTCATGGCGTAAAAGTCATGCATGTGAAAAAGTTCGAATCGCTGATGTATTTATAGTGCGGCCTCAAGTCATCATTTTTTATGCAATTGCGCCAACTTTTTTCATTAGGGTCGACCATGTAAGAATGCATCCACACACCAAATATTTTTATTCTGAAACTTATACTTTTGAGAATAGCTCTCATGGCGTAAAAGACATGCATGTGAAAAAGTTCGAATCGCTGATGTATTTATAGTGCGGCCTCAAGTCATCATTTTTGAAGCAATTGCGCCAACTTTTTTCATGAGGGTCGACCATGTAAGAATGCATCCACACACCAAATATTTTTATTCTGAAACTTATACTTTTGAGAATAGCTCTCATGGCGTAAAAGTGATGCATGTGAAAAAGTTCGAATCGCTGATGTATTTATAGTGCGGCCTCAAGTCATCATTTTTGATGCAATTGCGCCAACTGTTTTCACGAGGGTCGACCATGTAATAATGCATCCACACACCAAATATTTTTCTTCTTAAACTAATACTTTTGAGAATAGCTCTCGTGGCGTAAAAGTCATGCATGTGAAAAAGTTCGAATCGCTGATGTATTTATAGTGCGGCCTCAAGTCATCATTTTTGAAGCAATTGCGCCAACTTTTTTCATGAGGGTCGACCATGTAAGAATGCATCCACACACCAAATATTTTTATTCTGAAACTTATACTTTTGAGAATAGCTCTCATGGCGTAAAAGTCATGCATGTGAAAAAGTTCGAATCGCTGATGTATTTATAGTGCGGCCTCAAGTCATCATTTTTTATGCAATTGCGCCAACTTTTTCCATGACGGTCGACCATGTAAGAATGCATCCACACACCAAATATTTTTATTCTGAAACTCATACTTTTGAGAATAGCTCTCATGGCGTAAAAGTGATGCATGTGAAAAAGTTCGAATCGCTGATGTATTTATAGTGCGGCCTCAAGTCATCATTTTTGAAGCAATTGCGCCAACTTTTTTCATGAGGGTCGACCATGTAAGAATGCAACTATACACCAAATATTTTAATTCTAAAACTAATACTTTTGAGAAAGCTCTCATGGCGTAAAAGTCATGCATGTGAAAAAGTTCGAATCGCTGATGTATTTATAGTGCGGCCTCAAGTCATCATTTTTGATGCAATTGCGCCAACTGTTTTCACGAGGGTCGACCATGTAAGAATGCATCCACACACCAAATATTTTTATTCTGAAACTTATACTTTTGAGAATAGCTCTCATGGCGTAAAAGTGATGCATGTGAAAAAGTTCGAATCGCTGATGTATTTATAGTGCGGCCTCAAGTCATCATTTTTGATGCAATTGCGCCAACTGTTTTCACGAGGGTCGACCATGTAATAATGCATCCACACACCAAATATTTTTTTCTTAAACTAATACTTTTGAGAATAGCTCTCGTGGCGTAAAAGTCATGCATGTGAAAAAGTTCGAATCGCTGATGTATTTATAGTGCGGCCTCAAGTCATCATTTTTGAAGCAATTGCGCCAACTTTTTTCATGAGGGTCGACCATGTAAGAATGCATCCACACACCAAATATTTTTATTCTGAAACTTATACTTTTGAGAATAGCTCTCATGGCGTAAAAGTCATGCATGTGAAAAAGTTCGAATCGCTGATGTATTTATAGTGCGGCCTCAAGTCATCATTTTTTATGCAATTGCGCCAACTTTTTCCATGTCGGTCGACCATGTAAGAATGCATCCACACACCAAATATTTTTATTCTGAAACTCATACTTTTGAGAATAGCTCTCATCGCGTAAAAGTGATGCATGTGAAAAAGTTCGAATCGCTGATGTATTTATAGTGCGGCCTCAAGTCATCATTTTTGAAGCAATTGCGCCAACTTTTTTCATGAGGGTCGACCATGTAAGAATGCAACTATACACCAAATATTTTAATTCTAAAACTAATACTTTTGAGAAAGCTCTCATGGCGTAAAAGTCATGCATGTGAAAAAGTTCGAATCGCTGATGTATTTATAGTGCGGCCTCAAGTCATCATTTTTGATGCAATTGCGCCAACTGTTTTCACGAGGGTCGACCATGTAAGAATGCATCCACACACCAAATATTTTTATTCTGAAAGTTACACTTTTGAGAATAGCTCTCATTGCGTAAAAGTGATGCATGTGAAAAAGTTCGAATCGCTGATGTATTTATAGTGCGACCTCAAGTCATCATTTTTTATGCAATTGCGCCAACTTTTTTCATGAGGGTCGACCATGTAAGAATGCAACTATACACCAAATATTTTAATTCTAAAACTAATACTTTTGAGAATAGCTCTCATGGCGTAAAATTAATGCATGTGAAAAAGTTCGAATCGCTGATGTATTTATAGTGCGGCCTCAAGTCATCATTTTTGAAGCAATTGCGCCAACTTTTTTCATTAGGGTCGACCATGTAAGAATGCATCCACACACCAAATATTTTTATTCTGAAACTTATACTTTTGAGAATAGCTCTCATGGCGTAAAAGTCATGCATGTGAAAAAGTTCGAATCGCTGATGTATTTATAGTGCGGCCTCAAGTCATCATTTTTTATGCAATTGCGCCAACTTTTTTCATTAGGGTCGACCATGTAAGAATGCATCCACACACCAAATATTTTTATTCTGAAACTTATACTTTTGAGAATAGCTCTCATGTTGTAAAAGACATGCATGTGAAAAAGTTCGAATCGCTGATGTATTTATAGTGCGGCCTCAAGTCATCATTTTTGAAGCAATTGCGCCAACTTTTTTCATGAGGGTCGACCATGTAAGAATGCATCCACACACCAAATATTTTTATTCTGAAACTTATACTTTTGAGAATAGCTCTCATGTTGTAAAAGTCATGCATGTGAAAAAGTTCGAATCGCTGATGTATTTATAGTGCGGCCTCAAGTCATCATTTTTGATGCAATTGCGCCAACTGTTTTCACGAGGGTCGACCATGTAATAATGCATCCACACACCAAATATTTTTCTTCTTAAACTAATACTTTTGAGAATAGCTCTCGTGGCGTAAAAGTCATGCATGTGAAAAAGTTCGAATCGCTGATGTATTTATAGTGCGGCCTCAAGTCATCATTTTTGAAGCAATTGCGCCAACTTTTTTCATGAGGGTCGACCATGTAAGAATGCATCCACACACCAAATATTTTTATTCTGAAACTTATACTTTTGAGAATAGCTCTCATGGCGTAAAAGTCATGCATGTGAAAAAGTTCGAATCGCTGATGTATTTATAGTGCGGCCTCAAGTCATCATTTTTTATGCAATTGCGCCAACTTTTTCCATGACGGTCGACCATGTAAGAATGCATCCACACACCAAATATTTTTATTCTGAAACTCATACTTTTGAGAATAGCTCTCATGGCGTAAAAGTGATGCATGTGAAAAAGTTCGAATCGCTGATGTATTTATAGTGCGGCCTCAAGTCATCATTTTTGAAGCAATTGCGCCAACTTTTTTCATGAGGGTCGACCATGTAAGAATTTATAGTGCGGCCTCAAGTCATCATTTTTGATGCAATTGCGCCAACTTTTTTCATGAGGGTCGACCATGTAAGAATGCATCCATACACCAAATATTTTTCTTCTGAAACTAATACTTTTGAGAATAGCTCTCATGGCGTAAAAGTCATGCATGTGAAAAAGTTCGAATCGCTGATGTATTTATAGTGCGGCCTCAAGTCATCATTTTTGATGCAATTGCGCCAAAAATTTTCATGAGGGTCGACCATGTAAGAATGCATCCACACACCAAATATTTTTATTCTGAAACTTATACTTTTGAGAATAGCTCTCATGGCGTAAAAGACATGCATGTGAAAAAGTTCGAATCGCTGATGTATTTATAGTGCGGCCTCAAGTCATCATTTTTGAAGCAATTGCGCCAACTTTTTTCATGACGGTCGACCATGTAAGAATGCATCCACACACCAAATATTTTTATTCTGAAACTTATACTTTTGAGAATAGCTCTCACGGCGTAAAAGTCATGCATGTGAAAAGTTCGAATCGCTGATGTATTTATAGTGCGGCCTCGAGTCATCATTTTTGATGCAATTGCGCCAACTTTTTTCATGCGGGTCCACCATGTAAGAATGCATCCACACACCAAATATTTTTATTCTGAAACTAATACTTTTGTGAATAGCTCTCATGGCGTAAAAGTGATGCATGTGAAAAAGTTCGAATCGCTGATGTATTTATAGTGCGGCCTCAAGTCATCATTTTTGAAGCAATTGCGCCATTTTTTTCATGAGGGTCGACCATGTAAGAATGCATCCACACACCAAATATTTTTATTCTGAAACTAATACTTTTGAGAATAGCTCTCATTGCGTAAAAGTCATGCATGTGAAAAAGTTCGAATCGCTGATGTATTTATAGTGCGACCTCATGTCATGATTTTTTATGCAAATGCGCCAATATTTTTCACGAGGGTCGACCATGTAAGAATGCATCCACACACCAAATATTTTTATTCTGAAACTAATATGTTTGAGAATAGCTCTCATGGCGTAAAAGTCATGCATGTGAAAAAGTTCGAATCGCTGATGTATTTATAGTGCGACCTCAAGTCATCACTTTTTATGCAAATGCGCCAATATTTTTCACGAGGGTCGACCATGTGAGTATGCATCCACACACCAAATATTTATATATTCTAAAACTAATACGTTTGAGAAAAGTTCTCATGGCGTAAAAGTCATGCATGTGAAAAAGTTCGAATCGCTGATGTATTTATAGTGCGGCCTCAAGTCATCATTTTTTATGCAATTGCGCCAACTTTTTTCATTAGGGTCGACCATGTAAGAATGCATCCACACACCAAATATTTTTATTCTGAAACTTATACTTTTGAGAATAGCTCTCATGGCGTAAAAGACATGCATGTGAAAAAGTTCGAATCGCTGATGTATTTATAGTGCGGCCTCAAGTCATCATTTTTGAAGCAATTGCGCCAACTTTTTTTATGAGGGTCCACCATGTAAGAATGCAACTATACACCAAATATTTTTATTCTGAAACTTATACTTTTGAGAATAGCTCTCATGGCGTAAAAGTCATGCATGTGAAAAAGCTCGAATCGCTGATGTATTTATAGTGCGGCCTCAAGTCATCATTTTTTATGCAAATGCGCCAATATTTTTCACGAGGGTCGACCATGTGAGTATGCATCCACACACCAAATATTTATATATTCTAAAACTAATACGTTTGAGAAAAGTTCTCATGGCGTAAAAGTCATGCATGTGAAAAAGTTCGAATCGCTGATGTATTTATAGTGCGGCCTCAAGTCATCATTTTTTATGCAATTGCGCCAACTTTTTTCATTAGGGTCGACCATGTAAGAATGCATCCACACACCAAATATTTTTATTCTGAAACTAATCCTTTTGAGAATAGCTCTCATGGCGTAAAAGTCATGCATGTGAAAAAGTTCGAATCGCTGATGTATTTATAGTGCGGCCTCAAGTCATCATTTTTTATGCAATTGCGCCAACTTTTTTCATTAGGGTCGACCATGTAAGAATGCATCCACACACCAAATATTTTTATTCTGAAACTTATACTTTTGAGAATAGCTCTCATGGCGTAAAAGACATGCATGTGAAAAAGTTCGAATCGCTGATGTATTTATAGTGCGGCCTCAAGTCATCATTTTTGAAGCAATTGCGCCAACTTTTTTCATGAGGGTCGACCATGTAAGAATGCATCCACACACCAAATATTTTTATTCTGAAACTTATACTTTTGAGAATAGCTCTCATGGCGTAAAAGTGATGCATGTGAAAAAGTTCGAATCGCTGATGTATTTATAGTGCGGCCTCAAGTCATCATTTTTGATGCAATTGCGCCAACTTTTTTCACGAGGGTCGACCATGTAATAATGCATCCACACACCAAATATTTTTCTTCTTAAACTAATACTTTTGAGAATAGCTCTCGTGGCGTAAAAGTCATGCATGTGAAAAAGTTCGAATCGCTGATGTATTTATAGTGCGGCCTCAAGTCATCATTTTTGAAGCAATTGCGCCAACTTTTTTCATGAGGGTCGACCATGTAAGAATGCATCCACACACCAAATATTTTTATTCTGAAACTTATACTTTTGAGAATAGCTCTCATGGCGTAAAAGTGATGCATGTGAAAAAGTTCGAATCGCTGATGTATTTATAGTGCGGCCTCAAGTCATCATTTTTTATGCAATTGCGCCAACTTTTTCCATGACGGTCGACCATGTAAGAATGCATCCACACACCAAATATTTTTATTCTGAAACTCATACTTTTGAGAATAGCTCTCATGGCGTAAAAGTGATGCATGTGAAAAAGTTCGAATCGCTGATGTATTTATAGTGCGGCCTCAAGTCATCATTTTTGAAGCAATTGCGCCAACTTTTTTCATGAGGGTCGACCATGTAAGAATGCAACTATACACCAAATATTTTAATTCTAAAACTAATACTTTTGAGAAAGCTCTCATGGCGTAAAAGTCATGCATGTGAAAAAGTTCGAATCGCTGATGTATTTATAGTGCGGCCTCAAGTCATCATTTTTGATGCAATTGCGCCAACTGTTTTCACGAGGGTCGACCATGTAAGAATGCATCCACACACCAAATATTTTTATTCTGAAACTTATACTTTTGAGAATAGCTCTCATGGCGTAAAAGTGATGCATGTGAAAAAGTTCGAATCGCTGATGTATTTATAGTGCGGCCTCAAGTCATCATTTTTGATGCAATTGCGCCAACTGTTTTCACGAGGGTCGACCATGTAAGAATGCATCCACACACCAAATATTTTTATTCTGAAACTTATACTTTTGAGAATAGCTCTCATGGCGTAAAAGACATGCATGTGAAAAAGTTCGAATCGCTGATGTATTTATAGTGCGGCCTCAAGTCATCATTTTTGAAGCAATTGCGCCAACTTTTTTCATTAGGGTCGACCATGTAAGAATGCATCCACACACCAAATATTTTTATTCTGAAACTTATACTTTTGAGAATAGCTCTCATGGCGTAAAAGACATGCATGTGAAAAAGTTCGAATCGCTGATGTATTTATAGTGCGGCCTCAAGTCATCATTTTTGAAGCAATTGCGCCAACTTTTTTTATGAGGGTCCACCATGTAAGAATGCAACTATACACCAAATATTTTTATTCTGAAACTTATACTTTTGAGAATAGCTCTCATGGCGTAAAAGTCATGCATGTGAAAAAGCTCGAATCGCTGATGTATTTATAGTGCGGCCTCAAGTCATCATTTTTTATGCAAATGCGCCAATATTTTTCACGAGGGTCGACCATGTGAGTATGCATCCACACACCAAATATTTATATATTCTAAAACTAATACGTTTGAGAAAAGTTCTCATGGCGTAAAAGTCATGCATGTGAAAAAGTTCGAATCGCTGATGTATTTATAGTGCGGCCTCAAGTCATCATTTTTTATGCAATTGCGCCAACTTTTTTCATTAGGGTCGACCATGTAAGAATGCATCCACACACCAAATATTTTTATTCTGAAACTAATCCTTTTGAGAATAGCTCTCATGGCGTAAAAGTCATGCATGTGAAAAAGTTCGAATCGCTGATGTATTTATAGTGCGGCCTCAAGTCATCATTTTTTATGCAATTGCGCCAACTTTTTTCATTAGGGTCGACCATGTAAGAATGCATCCACACACCAAATATTTTTATTCTGAAACTTATACTTTTGAGAATAGCTCTCATGGCGTAAAAGACATGCATGTGAAAAAGTTCGAATCGCTGATGTATTTATAGTGCGGCCTCAAGTCATCATTTTTGAAGCAATTGCGCCAACTTTTTTCATGAGGGTCGACCATGTAAGAATGCATCCACACACCAAATATTTTTATTCTGAAACTTATACTTTTGAGAATAGCTCTCATGGCGTAAAAGTGATGCATGTGAAAAAGTTCGAATCGCTGATGTATTTATAGTGCGGCCTCAAGTCATCATTTTTGATGCAATTGCGCCAACTTTTTTCACGAGGGTCGACCATGTAATAATGCATCCACACACCAAATATTTTTCTTCTTAAACTAATACTTTTGAGAATAGCTCTCGTGGCGTAAAAGTCATGCATGTGAAAAAGTTCGAATCGCTGATGTATTTATAGTGCGGCCTCAAGTCATCATTTTTGAAGCAATTGCGCCAACTTTTTTCATGAGGGTCGACCATGTAAGAATGCATCCACACACCAAATATTTTTATTCTGAAACTTATACTTTTGAGAATAGCTCTCATGGCGTAAAAGTGATGCATGTGAAAAAGTTCGAATCGCTGATGTATTTATAGTGCGGCCTCAAGTCATCATTTTTTATGCAATTGCGCCAACTTTTTCCATGACGGTCGACCATGTAAGAATGCATCCACACACCAAATATTTTTATTCTGAAACTCATACTTTTGAGAATAGCTCTCATGGCGTAAAAGTGATGCATGTGAAAAAGTTCGAATCGCTGATGTATTTATAGTGCGGCCTCAAGTCATCATTTTTGAAGCAATTGCGCCAACTTTTTTCATGAGGGTCGACCATGTAAGAATGCAACTATACACCAAATATTTTAATTCTAAAACTAATACTTTTGAGAAAGCTCTCATGGCGTAAAAGTCATGCATGTGAAAAAGTTCGAATCGCTGATGTATTTATAGTGCGGCCTCAAGTCATCATTTTTGATGCAATTGCGCCAACTGTTTTCACGAGGGTCGACCATGTAAGAATGCATCCACACACCAAATATTTTTATTCTGAAACTTATACTTTTGAGAATAGCTCTCATGGCGTAAAAGTGATGCATGTGAAAAAGTTCGAATCGCTGATGTATTTATAGTGCGGCCTCAAGTCATCATTTTTGATGCAATTGCGCCAACTGTTTTCACGAGGGTCGACCATGTAATAATGCATCCACACACCAAATATTTTTTTCTTAAACTAATACTTTTGAGAATAGCTCTCGTGGCGTAAAAGTCATGCATGTGAAAAAGTTCGAATCGCTGATGTATTTATAGTGCGGCCTCAAGTCATCATTTTTGAAGCAATTGCGCCAACTTTTTTCATGAGGGTCGACCATGTAAGAATGCATCCACACACCAAATATTTTTATTCTGAAACTTATACTTTTGAGAATAGCTCTCATGGCGTAAAAGTCATGCATGTGAAAAAGTTCGAATCGCTGATGTATTTATAGTGCGGCCTCAAGTCATCATTTTTTATGCAATTGCGCCAACTTTTTCCATGTCGGTCGACCATGTAAGAATGCATCCACACACCAAATATTTTTATTCTGAAACTCATACTTTTGAGAATAGCTCTCATCGCGTAAAAGTGATGCATGTGAAAAAGTTCGAATCGCTGATGTATTTATAGTGCGGCCTCAAGTCATCATTTTTGAAGCAATTGCGCCAACTTTTTTCATGAGGGTCGACCATGTAAGAATGCAACTATACACCAAATATTTTAATTCTAAAACTAATACTTTTGAGAAAGCTCTCATGGCGTAAAAGTCATGCATGTGAAAAAGTTCGAATCGCTGATGTATTTATAGTGCGGCCTCAAGTCATCATTTTTGATGCAATTGCGCCAACTGTTTTCACGAGGGTCGACCATGTAAGAATGCATCCACACACCAAATATTTTTATTCTGAAAGTTACACTTTTGAGAATAGCTCTCATTGCGTAAAAGTGATGCATGTGAAAAAGTTCGAATCGCTGATGTATTTATAGTGCGACCTCAAGTCATCATTTTTTATGCAATTGCGCCAACTTTTTTCATGAGGGTCGACCATGTAAGAATGCAACTATACACCAAATATTTTAATTCTAAAACTAATACTTTTGAGAATAGCTCTCATGGCGTAAAATTAATGCATGTGAAAAAGTTCGAATCGCTGATGTATTTATAGTGCGGCCTCAAGTCATCATTTTTGAAGCAATTGCGCCAACTTTTTTCATTAGGGTCGACCATGTAAGAATGCATCCACACACCAAATATTTTTATTCTGAAACTTATACTTTTGAGAATAGCTCTCATGGCGTAAAAGTCATGCATGTGAAAAAGTTCGAATCGCTGATGTATTTATAGTGCGGCCTCAAGTCATCATTTTTTATGCAATTGCGCCAACTTTTTTCATTAGGGTCGACCATGTAAGAATTTATAGTGCGGCCTCAAGTCATCATTTTTGATGCAATTGCGCCAACTTTTTTCATGAGGGTCGACCATGTAAGAATGCATCCACACACCAAATATTTTTATTCTGAAACTTATACTTTTGAGAATAGCTCTCATGGCGTAAAAGTCATGCATGTGAAAAAGTTCGAATCGCTGATGTATTTATAGTGCGGCCTCAAGTCATCATTTTTTATGCAATTGCGCCAACTTTTTTCATTAGGGTCGACCATGTAAGAATGCATCCACACACCAAATATTTTTATTCTGAAACTTAAACTTTTGAGAATAGCTCTCATGTTGTAAAAGACATGCATGTGAAAAAGTTCGAATCGCTGATGTATTTATAGTGCGGCCTCAAGTCATCATTTTTGAAGCAATTGCGCCAACTTTTTTCATGAGGGTCGACCATGTAAGAATGCATCCACACACCAAATATTTTTATTCTGAAACTTATACTTTTGAGAATAGCTCTCATGTTGTAAAAGTCATGCATGTGAAAAAGTTCGAATCGCTGATGTATTTATAGTGCGGCCTCAAGTCATCATTTTTGATGCAATTGCGCCAACTGTTTTCACGAGGGTCGACCATGTAATAATGCATCCACACACCAAATATTTTTCTTCTTAAACTAATACTTTTGAGAATAGCTCTCGTGGCGTAAAAGTCATGCATGTGAAAAAGTTCGAATCGCTGATGTATTTATAGTGCGGCCTCAAGTCATCATTTTTGAAGCAATTGCGCCAACTTTTTTCATGAGGGTCGACCATGTAAGAATGCATCCACACACCAAATATTTTTATTCTGAAACTTATACTTTTGAGAATAGCTCTCATGGCGTAAAAGTCATGCATGTGAAAAAGTTCGAATCGCTGATGTATTTATAGTGCGGCCTCAAGTCATCATTTTTTATGCAATTGCGCCAACTTTTTCCATGACGGTCGACCATGTAAGAATGCATCCACACACCAAATATTTTTATTCTGAAACTCATACTTTTGAGAATAGCTCTCATGGCGTAAAAGTGATGCATGTGAAAAAGTTCGAATCGCTGATGTATTTATAGTGCGGCCTCAAGTCATCATTTTTGAAGCAATTGCGCCAACTTTTTTCATGAGGGTCGACCATGTAAGAATTTATAGTGCGGCCTCAAGTCATCATTTTTGATGCAATTGCGCCAACTTTTTTCATGAGGGTCGACCATGTAAGAATGCATCCACACACCAAATATTTTTATTCTGAAACTTATACTTTTGAGAATAGCTCTCATGGCGTAAAAGTCATGCATGTGAAAAGTTCGAATCGCTGATGTATTTATAGTGCGGCCTCAAGTCATCATTTTTTATACAATTGCACCAACTTTTTTTCATGAGGGTCGACCATGTAAGAATGCATCCATACACCAAATATTTTTCTTCTGAAACTAATACTTTTGAGAATAGCTCTCATGGCGTAAAAGTGATGCATGTGAAAAAGTTCGAATCGCTGATGTATTTATAGTGCGGCCTCAAGTCATCATTTTTGATGCAATTGCGCCAAAAATTTTCATGAGGGTCGACCATGTAAGAATGCATCCACACACCAAATATTTTTATTCTGAAACTTATACTTTTGAGAATAGCTCTCATGGCGTAAAAGACATGCATGTGAAAAAGTTCGAATCGCTGATGTATTTATAGTGCGGCCTCAAGTCATCATTTTTGAAGCAATTGCGCCAATATTTTTCATGAGGGTCGACCATGAGGGAATGCATCCACACACCAAATATTT
The DNA here is from genome assembly GCF_023055435.1 of Haliotis rufescens. Taxonomy (NCBI): domain Eukaryota; kingdom Metazoa; phylum Mollusca; class Gastropoda; order Lepetellida; family Haliotidae; genus Haliotis; species Haliotis rufescens. Next base: position 27,310,215 of record NW_025964112.1, read on the forward strand.
TTATTCTGAAACTTATACTTTTGAGAATAGCTCTCACGGCGTAAAAGTCATGCATGTGAAAAGTTCGAATCGCTGATGTATTTATAGTGCGGCCTCGAGTCATCATTTTTTATGCAATTGCGCCAACTTTTTTCATGAGGGTCCACCATGTAAGAATGCATCCACACACCAAATATTTTTCTTCTGAAACTAATACTTTTGAGAATAGCTCTCGTGGCGTAAAAGTGATGCATGTGAAAAAGTTCGAATCGCTGATGTATTTATAGTGCGACCTCAAGTCATCACTTTTTATGCAAATGCGCCAATATTTTTCACGAGGGTCGACCATGTGAGTATGCATCCACACACCAAATATTTATATATTCTAAAACTAATACGTTTGAGAAAAGTTCTCATGGCGTAAAAGTCATGCATGTGAAAAAGTTCGAATCGCTGATGTATTTATAGTGCGGCCTCAAGTCATCATTTTTTATGCAATTGCGCCAACTTTTTTCATTAGGGTCGACCATGTAAGAATGCATCCACACACCAAATATTTTTATTCTGAAACTTATACTTTTGAGAATAGCTCTCATGGCGTAAAAGACATGCATGTGAAAAAGTTCGAATCGCTGATGTATTTATAGTGCGGCCTCAAGTCATCATTTTTGAAGCAATTGCGCCAACTTTTTTCATGACGGTCGACCATGTAAGAATGCATCCACACACCAAATATTTTTATTCTGAAACTTATACTTTTGAGAATAGCTCTCATGGCGTAAAAGACATGCATGTGAAAAAGTTCGAATCGCTGATGTATTTATAGTGCGGCCTCAAGTCATCATTTTTGAAGCAATTGCGCCAACTTTTTTTATGAGGGTCGACCATGTAAGAATGCAACTATACACCAAATATTTTTATTCTGAAACTAATACTTTTGAGAATAGCTCTCATGGCGTAAAAGTCATGCATGTGAAAAAGTTCGAATCGCTGATGTATTTATAGTGCGGCCTCAAGTCATCATTTTTTATGCAAATGCGCCAATATTTTTCATGAGGGTCGACCATGAGGGAATGCATCCACACACCAAATATTTTTATTCTGAAACTAATACTTTTGAGAATAGCTCTCATGGCGTAAAAGTCATGCATGTGAAAAAGTTCGAATCGCTGATGTATTTATAGTGCGGCCTCAAGTCATCATTTTTGATGCAATTGCGCCAACTGTTTTCACGAGGGTCGACCATGTAAGAATGCAACTATACACCAAATATTTTTATTCTGAAACTAATACTTTTGAGAATAGCTCTCATTGCGTAAAAGTCATGCATGTGAAAAAGTTCGAATCGCTGATGTATTTATAGTGCGACCTCATGTCATGATTTTTTATGCAAATGCGCCAAGATTTTTCACGAGGGTCGACCATGTAAGAATGCATCCACACACCAAATATTTTTATTCTGAAACTAATATGTTTAAGAATAGCTCTCATGGCGTAAAAGTCATGCATGTGAAAAAGTTCGAATCGCTGATGTATTTATAGTGCGGCCTCAAGTCATCATTTTTTATACAATTGCACCAACTTTTTTTCATGAGGGTCGACCATGTAAGAATGCATCCATACACCAAATATTTTTCTTCTTAAACTAATACTTTTGAGAATAGCTCTCGTGGCGTAAAAGTCATGCATGTGAAAAAGTTCGAATCGCTGATGTATTTATAGTGCGGCCTCAAGTCATCATTTTTGAAGCAATTGCGCCAACTTTTTTCATGAGGGTCGACCATGTAAGAATGCATCCACACACCAAATATTTTTATTCTGAAACTTATACTTTTGAGAATAGCTCTCATGGCGTAAAAGTCATGCATGTGAAAAAGTTCGAATCGCTGATGTATTTATAGTGCGGCCTCAAGTCATCATTTTTTATGCAATTGCGCCAACTTTTTCCATGACGGTCGACCATGTAAGAATGCATCCACACACCAAATATTTTTATTCTGAAACTCATACTTTTGAGAATAGCTCTCATGGCGTAAAAGTGATGCATGTGAAAAAGTTCGAATCGCTGATGTATTTATAGTGCGGCCTCAAGTCATCATTTTTGAAGCAATTGCGCCAACTTTTTTCATGAGGGTCGACCATGTAAGAATGCAACTATACACCAAATGTTTTAATTCTAAAACTAATACTTTTGAGAAAGCTCTCATGGCGTAAAAGTCATGCATGTGAAAAAGTTCGAATCGCTGATGTATTTATAGTGCGGCCTCAAGTCATCATTTTTTATGCAATTGCGCCAACTTTTTTCATTAGGGTCGACCATGTAAGAATTTATAGTGCGGCCTCAAGTCATCATTTTTGATGCAATTGCGCCAACTTTTTTCATGAGGGTCGACCATGTAAGAATGCATCCACACACCAAATATTTTTATTCTGAAACTTATACTTTTGAGAATAGCTCTCACGGCGTAAAAGTCATGCATGTGAAAAGTTCGAATCGCTGATGTATTTATAGTGCGGCCTCAAGTCATCATTTTTTATGCAATTGCGCCAACTTTTTTCATGAGGGTCCACCATGTAAGAATGCATCCACACACCAAATATTTTTATTCTGAAACTAATACTTTTGTGAATAGCTCTCATGGCGTAAAAGTGATGCATGTGAAAAAGTTCGAATCGCTGATGTATTTATAGTGCGACCTCAAGTCATCACTTTTTATGCAAATGCGCCAATATTTTTCACGAGGGTCGACCATGTGAGTATGCATCCACACACCAAATATTTATATATTCTAAAACTAATACGTTTGAGAAAAGTTCTCATGGCGTAAAAGTCATGCATGTGAAAAAGTTCGAATCGCTGATGTATTTATAGTGCGGCCTCAAGTCATCATTTTTTATGCAATTGCGCCAACTTTTTTCATTAGGGTCGACCATGTAAGAATGCATCCACACACCAAATATTTTTATTCTGAAACTTATACTTTTGAGAATAGCTCTCATGGCGTAAAAGACATGCATGTGAAAAAGTTCGAATCGCTGATGTATTTATAGTGCGGCCTCAAGTCATCATTTTTGAAGCAATTGCGCCAACTTTTTTCATGACGGTCGACCATGTAAGAATGCATCCACACACCAAATATTTTTATTCTGAAACTTATACTTTTGAGAATAGCTCTCACGGCGTAAAAGTCATGCATGTGAAAAGTTCGAATCGCTGATGTATTTATAGTGCGGCCTCAAGTCATCATTTTTTATGCAATTGCGCCAACTTTTTTCATGAGGGTCCACCATGTAAGAATGCATCCACACACCAAATATTTTTATTCTGAAACTAATACTTTTGTGAATAGCTCTCATGGCGTAAAAGTGATGCATGTGAAAAAGTTCGAATCGCTGATGTATTTATAGTGCGACCTCAAGTCATCACTTTTTATGCAAATGCGCCAATATTTTTCACGAGGGTCGACCATGTGAGTATGCATCCACACACCAAATATTTATATATTCTAAAACTAATACGTTTGAGAAAAGTTCTCATGGCGTAAAAGTCATGCATGTGAAAAAGTTCGAATCGCTGATGTATTTATAGTGCGGCCTCAAGTCATCATTTTTTATGCAATTGCGCCAACTTTTTTCATTAGGGTCGACCATGTAAGAATGCATCCACACACCAAATATTTTTATTCTGAAACTTATACTTTTGAGAATAGCTCTCATGGCGTAAAAGACATGCATGTGAAAAAGTTCGAATCGCTGATGTATTTATAGTGCGGCCTCAAGTCATCATTTTTGAAGCAATTGCGCCAACTTTTTTCATGACGGTCGACCATGTAAGAATGCATCCACACACCAAATATTTTTATTCTGAAACTTATACTTTTGAGAATAGCTCTCATGGCGTAAAAGACATGCATGTGAAAAAGTTCGAATCGCTGATGTATTTATAGTGCGGCCTCAAGTCATCATTTTTGAAGCAATTGCGCCAACTTTTTTTATGAGGGTCGACCATGTAAGAATGCAACTATACACCAAATATTTTTATTCTGAAACTAATACTTTTGAGAATAGCTCTCATGGCGTAAAAGTCATGCATGTGAAAAAGTTCGAATCGCTGATGTATTTATAGTGCGGCCTCAAGTCATCATTTTTTATGCAAATGCGCCAATATTTTTCATGAGGGTCGACCATGAGGGAATGCATCCACACACCAAATATTTTTATTCTGAAACTAATACTTTTGAGAATAGCTCTCATGGCGTAAAAGTCATGCATGTGAAAAAGTTCGAATCGCTGATGTATTTATAGTGCGGCCTCAAGTCATCATTTTTGATGCAATTGCGCCAACTGTTTTCACGAGGGTCGACCATGTAAGAATGCAACTATACACCAAATATTTTTATTCTGAAACTAATACTTTTGAGAATAGCTCTCATTGCGTAAAAGTCATGCATGTGAAAAAGTTCGAATCGCTGATGTATTTATAGTGCGACCTCATGTCATGATTTTTTATGCAAATGCGCCAAGATTTTTCACGAGGGTCGACCATGTAAGAATGCATCCACACACCAAATATTTTTATTCTGAAACTAATATGTTTAAGAATAGCTCTCATGGCGTAAAAGTCATGCATGTGAAAAAGTTCGAATCGCTGATGTATTTATAGTGCGGCCTCAAGTCATCATTTTTTATACAATTGCACCAACTTTTTTTCATGAGGGTCGACCATGTAAGAATGCATCCATACACCAAATATTTTTATTCTGAAACTTATACTTTTGAGAATAGCTCTCACGGCGTAAAAGTCATGCATGTGAAAAGTTCGAATCGCTGATGTATTTATAGTGCGGCCTCAAGTCATCATTTTTTATGCAATTGCGCCAACTTTTTTCATTAGGGTCGACCATGTAAGAATGCATCCACACACCAAATATTTTTATTCTGAATCTTATACTTTTGAGAATAGCTCTCATGGCGTAAAAGACATGCATGTGAAAAAGTTCGAATCGCTGATGTATTTATAGTGCGGCCTCAAGTCATCATTTTTGAAGCAATTGCGCCAACTTTTTTCATGAGGGTCGACCATGTAAGAATGCATCCACACACCAAATATTTTTATTCTGAAACTTATACTTTTGAGAATAGCTCTCATTGCGTAAAAGACATGCATGTGAAAAAGTTCGAATCGCTGATGTATTTATAGTGCGGCCTCAAGTCATCATTTTTGAAGCAATTGCGCCAACTTTTTTTATGAGGGTCGACCATGTAAGAATGCAACTATACACCAAATATTTTTATTCTGAAACTAATACTTTTGAGAATAGCTCTCATGGCGTAAAAGTCATGCATGTGAAAAAGCTCGAATCGCTGATGTATTTATAGTGCGGCCTCAAGTCATCATTTTTTATGCAAATGCGCCAATATTTTTCACGAGGGTCGACCATGTGAGTATGCATCCACACACCAAATATTTATATATTCTAAAACTAATACGTTTGAGAAAAGTTCTCATGGCGTAAAAGTCATGCATGTGAAAAAGTTCGAATCGCTGATGTATTTATAGTGCGGCCTCAAGTCATCATTTTTTATGCAATTGCGCCAACTTTTTTCATTAGGGTCGACCATGTAAGAATGCATCCACACACCAAATATTTTTATTCTGAAACTAATACTTTTGAGAATAGCTCTCATGGCGTAAAAGTCATGCATGTGAAAAAGTTCGAATCGCGGATGTATTTATAGTGCGGCCTCAAGTCATCATTTTTTATGCAATTGCGCCAACTTTTTTCATGAGGGTCGACCATGTAAGAATGCATCCACACACCAAATATTTTTATTCTGAAACTTATACTTTTGAGAATAGCTCTCATGGCGTAAAAGTCATGCATGTGAAAAAGTTCGAATCGCTGATGTATTTATAGTGCGGCCTCAAGTCATCATTTTTGATGCAATTGCGCCAACTGTTTTCACGAGGGTCGACCATGTAATAATGCATCCACACACCAAATATTTTTCTTCTTAAACTAATACTTTTGAGAATAGCTCTCGTGGCGTAAAAGTCATGCATGTGAAAAAGTTCGAATCGCTGATGTATTTATAGTGCGGCCTCAAGTCATCATTTTTTATGCAATTGCGCCAACTTTTTTCATGAGGGTCGACCATGTAAGAATCCAACTATACACCTAATATTTTAATTCTAAAACTAATACTTTTGAGAATAGCTCTCATTGCGTAAAAGTGATGCATGTGAAAAAGTTCGAATCGCTGATGTATTTATAGTGCGGCCTCAAGTCATCATTTTTGAAGCAATTGCGCCAACTTTTTTCATGAGGGTCGACCATGTAAGAATGCATCCACACACCAAATATTTTTATTCTGAAACTTACACTTTTGAGAATAGCTCTCATGGCGTAAAAGTGATGCATGTGAAAAAGTTCGAATCGCTGATGTATTTATAGTGCGGCCTCAAGTCATCATTTTTGAAGCAATTGCGCCAACTTTTTTCATGAGGGTCGACCATGTAAGAATGCAACTATACACCAAATATTTTAATTCTAAAACTAATACTTTTGAGAAAGCTCTCATGGCGTAAAAGTCATGCATGTGAAAAAGTTCGAATCGCTGATGTATTTATAGTGCGACCTCAAGTCATCACTTTTTATGCAAATGCGCCAATATTTTTCACGAGGGTCGACCATGTGAGTATGCATCCACACACCAAATATTTATATATTCTAAAACTAATACGTTTGAGAAAAGTTCTCATGGCGTAAAAGTCATGCATGTGAAAAAGTTCGAATCGCTGATGTATTTATAGTGCGGCCTCAAGTCATCATTTTTTATGCAATTGCGCCAACTTTTTTCACTAGGGTCGACCATGTAAGAATGCATCCACACACCAAATATTTTTATTCTGAAACTTATACTTTTGAGAATAGCTCTCATGGCGTAAAAGACATGCATGTGAAAAAGTTCGAATCGCTGATGTATTTATAGTGCGGCCTCAAGTCATCATTTTTTATGCAATTGCGCCAACTTTTCCCATGAAGGTCGACCATGTAAGAATGCATCCACACACCAAATATTTTTATTCTGAAACTTACACTTTTGAGAATAGCTCTCATGGCGTAAAAGTGATGCATGTGAAAAAGTTCGAATCGCTGATGTATTTATAGTGCGGCCTCAAGTCATCATTTTTTATGCAATTGCGCCAACTTTTTCCATGACGGTCGACCATGTAAGAATGCATCCACACACCAAATATTTTTATTCTGAAACTTACACTTTTGAGAATAGCTCTCATCGCGTAAAAGTGATGCATGTGAAAAAGTTCGAATCGCTGATGTATTTATAGTGCGGCCTCAAGTCATCATTTTTGAAGCAATTGCGCCAACTTTTTTTATGAGGGTCGACCATGTAAGAATGCAACTATACACCAAATATTTTAATTCTAAAACTAATACTTTTGAGAAAGCTCTCATGGCGTAAAAGTCATGCATGTGAAAAAGTTCGAATCGCTGATGTATTTATAGTGCGACCTCAAGTCATCACTTTTTATGCAAATGCGCCAATATTTTTCACGAGGGTCGACCATGTGAGTATGCATCCACACACCAAATATTTATATATTCTAAAACTAATACGTTTGAGAAAAGTTCTCATGGCGTAAAAGTCATGCATGTGAAAAAGTTCGAATCGCTGATGTATTTATAGTGCGGCCTCAAGTCATCATTTTTTATGCAATTGCGCCAACTTTTTTCACTAGGGTCGACCATGTAAGAATGCATCCACACACCAAATATTTTTATTCTGAAACTTATACTTTTGAGAATAGCTCTCATGGCGTAAAAGACATGCATGTGAAAAAGTTCGAATCGCTGATGTATTTATAGTGCGGCCTCAAGTCATCATTTCTGATGCAATTGCGCCAACTGTTTCCATGACGGTCGACCATGTAAGAATGCATCCACTCACCAAATATTTTTATTCTGAAACTTATACTTTTGAGAATAGCTCTCACGGCGTAAAAGTCATGCATGTGAAAAAGTTCGAATCGCTGATGTATTTATAGTGCGGCCTCGAGTCATCATTTTTTATGCAATTGCGCCAACTTTTTTCATGAGGGTCGACCATGTAAGAATGCATCCACACACCAAATATTTTTATTCTGAAACTAATACTTTTGTGAATAGCTCTCATGGCGTAAAAGTGATGCATGTGAAAAAGTTCGAATCGCTGATGTATTTATAGTGCGGCCTCAAGTCATCATTTTTGAAGCAATTGCGCTATTTTTTTCATGAGGGTCGACCATGTAAGAATGCATCCACACACCAAATATTTTTATTCTGAAACTAATACTTTTGAGAATAGCTCTCATGGCGTAAAAGTCATGCATGCGAAAAAGTTCGAATCGCTGATGTATTTATAGTGCGACCTCATGTCATGATTTTTTTATGCAATTGCGCCAAAAATTTTGATCAGGGTCGACCATGTAAGAATGCATCCACACACCAAATATTTTTATTCTGAAACTAATACTTTTGAGAATAGCTCTCGTGGCGTAAAAGTCATGCATGTGAAAAAGTTCGAATCGCTGATGTATTTATAGTGCGGCCTCAAGTCATCATTTTTTATGCAATTGCGCCAACTTTTTTCATGAGGGTCGACCATGTAAGAATGCATCCACACACCAAATATTTTTATTCTGAAACTTATACTTTTGAGAATAGCTCTCATGGCGTAAAAGTCATGCATGTGAAAAAGTTCGAATCGCTGATGTATTTATAGTGCGGCCTCAAGTCATCATTTTTGAAGCAATTGCGCTATTTTTTTCATGAGGGTCGACCATGTAAGAATGCATCCACACACCAAATATTTTTCTTCTGAAACTAATACTTTTGAGAATAGCTCTCATTGCGTAAAAGTCATGCATGTGAAAAAGTTCGAATCGCTGATGTATTTATAGTGCGACCTCAAGTCATCATTTTTTATGCAAATGCGCCAATATTTTTCACGAGGGTCCACCATGTGAGTATGCATCCACACACCAAATATTTATATTCTGAAACTAATACTTTTGAGAAAAGTTCTCATGGCGTAAAAGTCATGCATGTGAAAAAGTTCGAATCGCTGATGTATTTATAGTGCGGCCTCAAGTCATCATTTTTTATGCAATTGCGCCAACTTTTTTCATGAGGGTCGACCATGTAAGAATGCATCCACACACCAAATATTTTTATTCTGAAACTTATACTTTTGAGAATAGCTCTCATGGCGTAAAAGACATGCATGTGAAAAAGTTCGAATCGCTGATGTATTTATAGTGCGGCCTCAAGTCATCATTTTTGAAGCAAATGCGCCAATATTTTTCATGAGGGTCGACCATGTAAGAATGCATCCACACACCAAATATTTTTATTCTGAAACTTATACTTTTGAGAATAGCTCTCATGGCGTAAAAGACATGCATGTGAAAAAGTTCGAATCGCTGATGTATTTATAGTGCGGCCTCAAGTCATCATTTTTTATGCAATTGCGCCAACTTTTTTCATGAGGGTCGACCATGTAAGAATGCAACTAGAAACCAAATGTTTTAATTCTAAAACTAATACTTTTGAGAATAGCTCTCATTGCGTAAAAGTGATGCATGTGAAAAAGTTCGAATCGCTGATGTATTTATAGTGCGGCCTCAAGTCATCGTTTTTGAAGCAATTGCGCCAACTTTTTTCATGACGGTCGACCATGTAAGAATGCAACTAGAAACCAAATGTTTTAATTCTAAAACTAATACTTTTGAGAATAGCTCTCATGGCGTAAAAGTCATGCATGTGAAAAAGTTCGAATCGCTGATGTATTTATAGTGCGACCTCAAGTCATCACTTTTTATGCAAATGCGCCAATATTTTTCACGAGGGTCGACCATGTGAGTATGCATCCACACACCAAATATTTATATATTCTAAAACTAATACGTTTGAGAAAAGTTCTCATGGCGTAAAAGTCATGCATGTGAAAAAGTTCGAATCGCTGATGTATTTATAGTGCGGCCTCAAGTCATCATTTTTTATGCAATTGCGCCAACTTTTTTCATTAGGGTCGACCATGTAGGAATGCATCCACACACCAAATATTTTTATTCTGAAACTTATACTTTTGAGAATAGCTCTCATGGCGTAAAAGACATGCATGTGAAAAAGTTCGAATCGCTGATGTATTTATAGTGCGGCCTCAAGTCATCATTTTTGAAGCAATTGCGCCAACTTTTTTCATTAGGGTCCACCATGTAAGAATGCATCCACACACCAAATATTTTTATTCTGAAACTTATACTTTTGAGAATAGCTCTCATGGCGTAAAAGACATGCATGTGAAAAAGTTCGAATCGCTGATGTATTTATAGTGCGGCCTCAAGTCATCATTTTTGAAGCAATTGCGCCAACTTTTTTTATGAGGGTCGACCATGTAAGAATGCAACTATACACCAAATATTTTTATTCTGAAACTAATACTTTTGAGAATAGCTCTCATGGCGTAAAAGTCATGCATGTGAAAAAGTTCGAATCGCTGATGTATTTATAGTGCGGCCTCAAGTCATCATTTTTTATGCAAATGCGCCAATATTTTTCATGAGGGTCGACCATGAGGGAATGCATCCACACACCAAATATTTTTATTCTGAAACTAATACTTTTGAGAATAGCTCTCATGGCGTAAAAGTCATGCATGTGAAAAAGTTCGAATCGCTGATGTATTTATAGTGCGGCCTCAAGTCATCATTTTTGAAGCAATTGCGCCAACTGTTTTCACGAGGGTCGACCATGTAAGAATGCAACTATACACCAAATATTTTTATTCTGAAACTAATACTTTTGAGAATAGCTCTCATTGCGTAAAATCCATGCATGTGAAAAAGTTCGAATCGCTGATGTATTTATAGTGCGACCTCATGTCATGATTTTTTATGCAAATGCGCCAATATTTTTCACGAGGGTCGACCATGTAAGAATGCATCCACACACCAAATATTTTTATTCTGAAACTAATATGTTTGAGAATAGCTCTCATGGCGTAAAAGTCATGCATGTGAAAAAGTTCGAATCGCTGATGTATTTATAGTGCGGCCTCAAGTCATCATTTTTTATACAATTGCACCAACTTTTTTTCATGAGGGTCGACCATGTAAGAATGCATCCATACAACAAATATTTTTCTTCTGAAACTAATACTTTTGAGAATAGCTCTCATGGCGTAAAAGTGATGCATGTGAAAAAGTTCGAATCGCTGATGTATTTATAGTGCGGCCTCAAGTCATCATTTTTGATGCAATTGCGCCAAAAAATTTCATGAGGGTCGACCATGTAAGAATGCATCCACACACCAAATATTTTTATTCTGAAACTTATACTTTTGAGAATAGCTCTCATGGCGTAAAAGACATGCATGTGAAAAAGTTCGAATCGCTGATGTATTTATAGTGCGGCCTCAAGTCATCATTTTTGAAGCAATTGCGCCAATATTTTTCATGAGGGTCGACCATGAGGGAATGCATCCACACACCAAATATTTTTATTCTGAAACTTATACTTTTGAGAATAGCTCTCACGGCGTAAAAGTCATGCATGTGAAAAGTTCGAATCGCTGATGTATTTATAGTGCGGCCTCGAGTCATCATTTTTTATGCAATTGCGCCAACTTTTTTGATGAGGGTCCACCATGTAAGAATGCATCCATACACCAAATATTTTTCTTCTGAAACTAATACTTTTGAGAATAGCTCTCGTGGCGTAAAAGTGATGCATGTGAAAAAGTTCGAATCGCTGATGTATTTATAGTGCGGCCTCAAGTCATCATTTTTGATGCAATTGCGCCAAAAATTTTCATGAGGGTCGACCATGTAAGAATGCATCCACACACCAAATATTTTTATTCTGAAACTTATACTTTTGAGAATAGCTCTCATGGCGTAAAAGACATGCATGTGAAAAAGTTCGAATCGCTGATGTATTTATAGTGCGGCCTCAAGTCATCATTTTTGAAGCAATTGCGCCAACTTTTTTCATGACGGTCGACCATGTAAGAATGCATCCACACACCAAATATTTTTATTCTGAAACTTATACTTTTGAGAATAGCTCTCACGGCGTAAAAGTCATGCATGTGAAAAGTTCGAATCGCTGATGTATTTATAGTGCGGCCTCAAGTCATCATTTTTGATGCAATTGCGCCAACTTTTTTCATGAGGGTCCACCATGTAAGAATGCATCCACACACCAAATATTTTTATTCTGAAACTAATACTTTTGTGAATAGCTCTCATGGCGTAAAAGTGATGCATGTGAAAAAGTTCGAATCGCTGATGTATTTATAGTGCGACCTCAAGTCATCACTTTTTATGCAAATGCGCCAATATTTTTCACGAGGGTCGACCATGTGAGTATGCATCCACACACCAAATATTTATATATTCTAAAACTAATACGTTTGAGAAAAGTTCTCATGGCGTAAAAGTCATGCATGTGAAAAAGTTCGAATCGCTGATGTATTTATAGTGCGGCCTCAAGTCATCATTTTTTATGCAATTGCGCCAACTTTTTTCATTAGGCTCGACCATGTAAGAATGCATCCACACACCAAATATTTTTATTCTGAAACTTATACTTTTGAGAATAGCTCTCATGGCGTAAAAGACATGCATGTGAAAAAGTTCGAATCGCTGATGTATTTATAGTGCGGCCTCAAGTCATCATTTTTGAAGCAATTGCGCCAACTTTTTTTATGACGGTCGACCATGTAAGAATGCATCCACACACCAAATATTTTTATTCTGAAACTTATACTTTTGAGAATAGCTCTCATGGCGTAAAAGTGATGCATGTGAAAAAGTTCGAATCGCTGATGTATTTATAGTGCGACCTCAAGTCATCATTTTTGAAGCAATTGCGCCAACTTTTTTTATGAGGGTCGACCATGTAAGAATGCAACTATACACCAAATATTTTTATTCTGAAACTAATACTTTTGAGAATAGCTCTCATGGCGTAAAAGTCATGCATGTGAAAAAGTTCGAATCGCTGATGTATTTATAGTGCGGCCTCAAGTCATCATTTTTTATGCAAATGCGCCAATATTTTTCATGAGGGTCGACCATGAGGGAATGCATCCACACACCAAATATTTTTATTCTGAAACTAATACTTTTGAGAATAGCTCTCATGGCGTAAAAGTCATGCATGTGAAAAAGTTCGAATCGCTGATGTATTTATAGTGCGGCCTCAAGTCATCATTTTTGATGCAATTGCGCCAACTGTTTTCACGAGGGTCGACCATGTAAGAATGCAACTATACACCAAATATTTTTATTCTGAAACTAATACTTTTGAGAATAGCTCTCATTGCGTAAAAGTCATGCATGTGAAAAAGTTCGAATCGCTGATGTATTTATAGTGCAACCTCATGTCATGATTTTTTATGCAAATGCGCCAAGATTTTTCACGAGGGTCGACCATGTAAGAATGCATCCACACACCAAATATTTTTATTCTGAAACTAATATGTTTAAGAATAGCTCTCATGGCGTAAAAGTCATGCATGTGAAAAAGTTCGAATCGCTGATGTATTTATAGTGCGGCCTCAAGTCATCATTTTTTATACAATTGCACCAACTTTTTTTCATGAGGGTCGACCATGTAAGAATGCATCCATACACCAAATATTTTTCTTCTGAAACTAATACTTTTGAGAATAGCTCTCATGGCGTAAAAGTGATGCATGTGAAAAAGTTCGAATCGCTGATGTATTTATAGTGCGGCCTCAAGTCATCATTTTTGATGCAATTGCGCCAAAAAATTTCATGAGGGTCAACCATGTAAGAATGCATCCACACACCAAATATTTTTATTCTGAAACTTATACTTTTGAGAATAGCTCTCATGGCGTAAAAGACATGCATGTGAAAAAGTTCGAATCGCTGATGTATTTATAGTGCGGCCTCAAGTCATCATTTTTGAAGCAATTGCGCCAATATTTTTCATGAGGATCGACCATGAGGGAATGCATCCACACACCAAATATTTTTATTCTGAAACTTATACTTTTGAGAATAGCTCTCGTGGCGTAAAAGTCATGCATGTGAAAAGTTCGAATCGCTGATGTATTTATAGTGCGGCCTCGAGTCATCATTTTTTATGCAATTGCGCCAACTTTTTTCATGACGGTCCACCATGTAAGAATGCATCCATACACCAAATATTTTTCTTCTGAAACTAATACTTTTGAGAATAGCTCTCGTGGCGTAAAAGTGATGCATGTGAAAAAGTTCGAATCGCTGATGTATTTATAGTGCGGCCTCAAGTCATCATTTTTGAAGCAATTGCGCCAACTTTTTTCATGACGGTCGACCATGTAAGAATGCATCCACACACCAAATATTTTTATTCTGAAACTTATACTTTTGAGAATAGCTCTCATGGCGTAAAAGACATGCATGTGAAAAAGTTCGAATCGCTGATGTATTTATAGTGCGGCCTCAAGTCATCATTTTTGAAGCAATTGCGCCAACTTTTTTTATGAGGGTCGACCATGTAAGAATGCAACTATACACCAAATATTTTTATTCTGAAACTAATACTTTTGAGAATAGCTCTCATGGCGTAAAAGTCATGCATGTGAAAAAGTTCGAATCGCTGATGTATTTATAGTGCGGCCTCAAGTCATCATTTTTTATGCAAATGCGCCAATATTTTTCATGAGGGTCGACCATGAGGGAATGCATCCACACACCAAATATTTTTATTCTGAAACTAATACTTTTGAGAATAGCTCTCATGGCGTAAAAGTCATGCATGTGAAAAAGTTCGAATCGCTGATGTATTTATAGTGCGGCCTCAAGTCATCATTTTTGATGCAATTGCGCCAACTGTTTTCACGAGGGTCGACCATGTAAGAATGCAACTATACACCAAATATTTTTATTCTGAAACTAATACTTTTGAGAATAGCTCTCATTGCGTAAAAGTCATGCATGTGAAAAAGTTCGAATCGCTGATGTATTTATAGTGCGACCTCATGTCATGATTTTTTATGCAAATGCGCCAAGATTTTTCACGAGGGTCGACCATGTAAGAATGCATCCACACACCAAATATTTTTATTCTGAAACTAATATGTTTAAGAATAGCTCTCATGGCGTAAAAGTCATGCATGTGAAAAAGTTCGAATCGCTGATGTATTTATAGTGCGGCCTTAAGTCATCATTTTTTATACAATTGCACCAACTTTTTTTCATGAGGGTCGACCATGTAAGAATGCATCCATACACCAAATATTTTTCTTCTGAAACTAATACTTTTGAGAATAGCTCTCATGGCGTAAAAGTGATGCATGTGAAAAAGTTCGAATCGCTGATGTATTTATAGTGCGGCCTCAAGTCATCATTTTTTATGCAATTGCGCCAAAAAATTTCATGAGGGTCGACCATGTAAGAATGCATCCACACACCA
Source organism: Haliotis rufescens (assembly GCF_023055435.1). Lineage (NCBI taxonomy): Eukaryota > Metazoa > Mollusca > Gastropoda > Lepetellida > Haliotidae > Haliotis > Haliotis rufescens. The sequence continues at coordinate 27,325,688 of NW_025964112.1, forward strand.
AATATTTTTATTCTGAAACTTATACTTTTGAGAATAGCTCTCATGGCGTAAAAGACATGCATGTGAAAAAGTTCGAATCGCTGATGTATTTATAGTGCGGCCTCAAGTCATCATTTTTGAAGCAATTGCGCCAATATTTTTCATGAGGATCGACCATGAGGGAATGCATCCACACACCAAATATTTTTATTCTGAAACTTATACTTTTGAGAATAGCTCTCACGGCGTAAAAGTCATGCATGTGAAAAGTTCGAATCGCTGATGTATTTATAGTGCGGCCTCGAGTCATCATTTTTTATGCAATTGCGCCAACTTTTTTCATGACGGTCCACCATGTAAGAATGCATCCATACACCAAATATTTTTCTTCTGAAACTAATACTTTTGAGAATAGCTCTCGTGGCGTAAAAGTGATGCATGTGAAAAAGTTCGAATCGCTGATGTATTTATAGTGCGGCCTCAAGTCATCATTTTTGATGCAATTGCGCCAAAAATTTTCATGAGGGTCGACCATGTAAGAATGCATCCACACACCAAATATTTTTATTCTGAAACTTATACTTTTGAGAATAGCTCTCATGGCGTAAAAGACATGCATGTGAAAAAGTTCGAATCGCTGATGTATTTATAGTGCGGCCTCAAGTCATCATTTTTGAAGCAATTGCTCCAACTTTTTTCATGAGGGTCCACCATGTAAGAATGCATCCACACACCAAATATTTTTATTCTGAAACTTATACTTTTGAGAATAGCTCTCACGGCGTAAAAGTGATGCATGTGAAAAGTTCGAATCGCTGATGTATTTATAGTGCGTCCTCGAGTCATCATTTTTTATGCAATTGCGCCAACTTTTTTCATGAGGGTCGACCATGTAAGAATGCATCCACACACCAAATATTTTTATTCTGAAACTAATACTTTTGTGAATAGCTCTCATGGCGTAAAAGTCATGCATGTGAAAAAGTTCGAATCGCTGATGTATTTATAGTGCGGCCTCAAGTCATCATTTTTGAAGCAATTGCGCTATTTTTTTCATGAGGGTCGACCATGTAAGAATGCATCCACACACCAAATATTTTTATTCTGAAACTAATACTTTTGAGAATAGCTCTCATTGCGTAAAAGTCATGCATGTGAAAAAGTTCGAATCGCTGATGTATTTATAGTGCGACCTCATGTCATGATTTTTTATGCAAATGCGCCAATATTTTTCACGAGGGTCGACCATGTAAGAATGCATCCACACACCAAATATTTTTATTCTGAAACTAATATGTTTGAGAATAGCTCTCATGGCGTAAAAGTCATGCATGTGAAAAAGTTCGAATCGCTGATGTATTTATAGTGCGACCTCAAGTCATCACTTTTTATGCAAATGCGCCAATATTTTTCACGAGGGTCGACCATGTGAGTATGCATCCACACACCAAATATTTATATATTCTAAAACTAATACGTTTGAGAAAAGTTCTCATGGCGTAAAAGTCATGCATGTGAAAAAGTTCGAATCGCTGATGTATTTATAGTGCGGCCTCAAGTCATCATTTTTTATGCAATTGCGCCAACTTTTTTCATTAGGGTCGACCATGTAAGAATGCATCCACACACCAAATATTTTTATTCTGAAACTTATACTTTTGAGAATAGCTCTCATGGCGTAAAAGACATGCATGTGAAAAAGTTCGAATCGCTGATGTATTTATAGTGCGGCCTCAAGTCATCATTTTTGAAGCAATTGCGCCAACTTTTTTCATGAGGGTCGACCATGTAAGAATGCATCCACACACCAAATATTTTTATTCTGAAACTTATACTTTTGAGAATAGCTCTCATGGCGTAAAAGACATTCATGTGAAAAAGTTCGAATCGCTGATGTATTTATAGTGCGGCCTCAAGTCATCATTTTTGAAGCAATTGCGCCAACTTTTTTTATGAGGGTCGACCATGTAAGAATGCAACTATACACCAAATATTTTTATTCTGAAACTAATAATTTTGAGAATAGCTCTCATGGCGTAAAAGTCATGCATGTGAAAAAGTTCGAATCGCTGATGTATTTATAGTGCGGCCTCAAGTCATCATTTTTTATGCAAATGCGCCAATGTTTTTCACGAGGGTCGACCATGTGAGTATGCATCCACACACCAAATGTTTATATATTCTAAAACTAATACGTTTGAGAAAAGTTCTCATGGCGTAAAAGTCATGCATGTGAAAAAGTTCGAATCGCTGATGTATTTATAGTGCGGCCTCAAGTCATCATTTTTGAAGCAATTGCGCCAACTTTTTTCATGAGGGTCCACCATGTAAGAATGCATCCACACACCAAATATTTTTATTCTGAAACTTATACTTTTGAGAATAGCTCTCACGGCGTAAAAGTGATGCATGTGAAAAGTTCGAATCGCTGATGTATTTATAGTGCGGCCTCGAGTCATCATTTTTTATGCAATTGCGCCAACTTTTTTCATGAGGGTCCACCATGTAAGAATGCATCCATACACCAAATATTTTTCTTCTGAAACTAATACTTTTGAGAATAGCTCTCGTGGCGTAAAGGTGATTCATGTGAAAAAGTTCGAATCGCTGATGTATTTATAGTGCGGCCTCAAGTCATCATTTTTTATGCAATTGCGCCAAAAATTTTCATGAGGGTCGACCATGTAAGAATGCATCCACACACCAAATATTTTTATTCTGAAACTTATACTTTTGAGAATAGCTCTCATGGCGTAAAAGACATGCATGTGAAAAAGTTCGAATCGCTGATGTATTTATAGTGCGGCCTCAAGTCATCATTTTTGAAGCAATTGCGCCAACTTTTTTCATGAGGGTCCACCATGTAAGAATGCATCCACACACCAAATATTTTTATTCTGAAACTTATACTTTTGAGAATAGCTCTCACGGCGTAAAAGTGATGTATGTGAAAAGTTCGAATCGCTGATGTATTTATAGTGCGGCCTCGAGTCATCATTTTTTATGCAATTGCGCCAACTTTTTTCATGAGGGTCGACCATGTAAGAATGCATCCACACACCAAATATTTTTATTCTGAAACTAATACTTTTGTGAATAGCTCTCATGGCGTAAAAGTCATGCATGTGAAAAAGTTCGAATCGCTGATGTATTTATAGTGCGGCCTCAAGTCATCATTTTTGAAGCAATTGCGCTATTTTTTTCATGAGGGTCGACCATGTAAGAATGCATCCACACACCAAATATTTTTATTCTGAAACTAATACTTTTGAGAATAGCTCTCATTGCGTAAAAGTCATGCATGTGAAAAAGTTCGAATCGCTGATGTATTTATAGTGCGACCTCATGTCATGATTTTTTATGCAAATGCGCCAATATTTTTCACGAGGGTCGACCATGTAAGAATGCATCCACACACCAAATATTTTTATTCTGAAACTAATATGTTTGAGAATAGCTCTCATGGCGTAAAAGTCATGCATGTGAAAAAGTTCGAAACGCTGATGTATTTATAGTGCGACCTCAAGTCATCACTTTTTATGCAAATGCGCCAATATTTTTCACGAGGGTCGACCATGTGAGTATGCATCCACACACCAAATATTTATATATTCTAAAACTAATACGTTTGAGAAAAGTTCTCATGGCGTAAAAGTCATGCATGTGAAAAAGTTCGAATCGCTGATGTATTTATAGTGCGGCCTCAAGTCATCATTTTTGAAGCAATTGCGCCAACTTTTTTCATTAGGGTCGACCATGTAAGAATGCATCCACACACCAAATATTTTTATTCTGAAACTTATACTTTTGAGAATAGCTCTCATGGCGTAAAAGACATTCATGTGAAAAAGTTCGAATCGCTGATGTATTTATAGTGCGGCCTCAAGTCATCATTTTTGAAGCAATTGCGCCAACTTTTTTTATGAGGGTCGACCATGTAAGAATGCAACTATACACCAAATATTTTTATTCTGAAACTAATAATTTTGAGAATAGCTCTCATGGCGTAAAAGTCATGCATGTGAAAAAGTTCGAATCGCTGATGTATTTATAGTGCGGCCTCAAGTCATCATTTTTTATGCAAATGCGCCAATATTTTTCACGAGGGTCGACCATGTGAGTATGCATCCACACACCAAATGTTTATATATTCTAAAACTAATACGTTTGAGAAAAGTTCTCATGGCGTAAAAGTCATGCATGTGAAAAAGTTCGAATCGCTGATGTATTTATAGTGCGGCCTCAAGTCATCATTTTTGAAGCAATTGCGCCAACTTTTTTCATGAGGGTCCACCATGTAAGAATGCATCCACACACCAAATATTTTTATTCTGAAACTTATACTTTTGAGAATAGCTCTCACGGCGTAAAAGTGATGCATGTGAAAAGTTCGAATCGCTGATGTATTTATAGTGCGGCCTCGAGTCATCATTTTTTATGCAATTGCGCCAACTTTTTTCATGAGGGTCCACCATGTAAGAATGCATCCATACACCAAATATTTTTCTTCTGAAACTAATACTTTTGAGAATAGCTCTCGTGGCGTAAAGGTGATTCATGTGAAAAAGTTCGAATCGCTGATGTATTTATAGTGCGGCCTCAAGTCATCATTTTTTATGCAATTGCGCCAAAAATTTTCATGAGGGTCGACCATGTAAGAATGCATCCACACACCAAATATTTTTATTCTGAAACTTATACTTTTGAGAATAGCTCTCATGGCGTAAAAGACATGCATGTGAAAAAGTTCGAATCGCTGATGTATTTATAGTGCGGCCTCAAGTCATCATTTTTGAAGCAATTGCGCCAACTTTTTTCATGAGGGTCCACCATGTAAGAATGCATCCACACACCAAATATTTTTATTCTGAAACTTATACTTTTGAGAATAGCTCTCACGGCGTAAAAGTGATGTATGTGAAAAGTTCGAATCGCTGATGTATTTATAGTGCGGCCTCGAGTCATCATTTTTTATGCAATTGCGCCAACTTTTTTCATGAGGGTCGACCATGTAAGAATGCATCCACACACCAAATATTTTTATTCTGAAACTAATACTTTTGTGAATAGCTCTCATGGCGTAAAAGTCATGCATGTGAAAAAGTTCGAATCGCTGATGTATTTATAGTGCGGCCTCAAGTCATCATTTTTGAAGCAATTGCGCTATTTTTTTCATGAGGGTCGACCATGTAAGAATGCATCCACACACCAAATATTTTTATTCTGAAACTAATACTTTTGAGAATAGCTCTCATTGCGTAAAAGTCATGCATGTGAAAAAGTTCGAATCGCTGATGTATTTATAGTGCGACCTCATGTCATGATTTTTTATGCAAATGCGCCAATATTTTTCACGAGGGTCGACCATGTAAGAATGCATCCACACACCAAATATTTTTATTCTGAAACTAATATGTTTGAGAATAGCTCTCATGGCGTAAAAGTCATGCATGTGAAAAAGTTCGAAACGCTGATGTATTTATAGTGCGACCTCAAGTCATCACTTTTTATGCAAATGCGCCAATATTTTTCACGAGGGTCGACCATGTGAGTATGCATCCACACACCAAATATTTATATATTCTAAAACTAATACGTTTGAGAAAAGTTCTCATGGCGTAAAAGTCATGCATGTGAAAAAGTTCGAATCGCTGATGTATTTATAGTGCGGCCTCAAGTCATCATTTTTTATGCAATTGCGCCAACTTTTTTCATTAGGGTCGACCATGTAAGAATGCATCCACACACCAAATATTTTTATTCTGAAACTTATACTTTTGAGAATAGCTCTCATGGCGTAAAAGACATGCATGTGAAAAAGTTCGAATCGCTGATGTATTTATAGTGCGGCCTCAAGTCATCATTTTTGAAGCAATTGCGCCAACTTTTTTCATTAGGGTCGACCATGTAAGAATGCATCCACACACCAAATATTTTTATTCTGAAACTTATACTTTTGAGAATAGCTCTCATGGCGTAAAAGACATGCATGTGAAAAAGTTCGAATCGCTGATGTATTTATAGTGCGGCCTCAAGTCATCATTTTTGAAGCAATTGCGCCAACTTTTTTTATGAGGGTCGACCATGTAAGAATGCAACTATACACCAAATATTTTTATTCTGAAACTAATAATTTTGAGAATAGCTCTCATGGCGTAAAAGTCATGCATGTGAAAAAGTTCGAATCGCTGATGTATTTATAGTGCGGCCTCAAGTCATCATTTTTTATGCAAATGCGCCAATATTTTTCACGAGGGTCGACCATGTGAGTATGCATCCACACACCAAATATTTATATATTCTAAAACTAATACGTTTGAGAAAAGTTCTCATGGCGTAAAAGTCATGCATGTGAAAAAGTTCGAATCGCTGATGTATTTATAGTGCGGCCTCAAGTCATCATTTTTTATGCAATTGCGCCAATATTTTTCATTAGGGTCGACCATGTAAGAATGCATCCACACACCAAATATTTTTATTCTGAAACTTATACTTTTGAGAATAGCTCTCATGGCGTAAAAGACATGCATGTGAAAAAGTTCGAATCGCTGATGTATTTATAGTGCGGCCTCAAGTCATCATTTTTGAAGCAATTGCGCCAACTTTTTTTATGAGGGTCGACCATGTAAGAATGCAACTATACACCAAATATTTTTATTCTGAAACTAATAATTTTGAGAATAGCTCTCATGGCGTAAAAGTCATGCATGTGAAAAAGTTCGAATCGCTGATGTATTTATAGTGCGGCCTCAAGTCATCATTTTTTATGCAAATGCGCCAATATTTTTCACGAGGGTCGACCATGTGAGTATGCATCCACACACCAAATATTTATATATTCTAAAACTAATACGTTTGAGAAAAGTTCTCATGGCGTAAAAGTCATGCATGTGAAAAAGTTCGAATCGCTGATGTATTTATAGTGCGGCCTCAAGTCATCATTTTTTATGCAATTGCGCCAACTTTTTTCATGAGGGTCGACCATGTAAGAATGCATCCACACACCAAATATTTTTATTCTGAAACTTATACTTTTGAGAATAGCTCTCATGGCGTAAAAGACATGCATGTGAAAAAGTTCGAATCGCTGATGTATTTATAGTGCGGCCTCAAGTCATCATTTTTGAAGCAATTGCGCCAACTTTTTTCATGAGGGTCCACCATGTAAGAATGCATCCACACACCAAATATTTTTATTCTGAAACTTATACTTTTGAGAATAGCTCTCACGGCGTAAAAGTGATGTATGTGAAAAGTTCGAATCGCTGATGTATTTATAGTGCGGCCTCGAGTCATCATTTTTTATGCAATTGCGCCAACTTTTTTCATGAGGGTCGACCATGTAAGAATGCATCCACACACCAAATATTTTTATTCTGAAACTAATACTTTTGTGAATAGCTCTCATGGCGTAAAAGTCATGCATGTGAAAAAGTTCGAATCGCTGATGTATTTATAGTGCGGCCTCAAGTCATCATTTTTGAAGCAATTGCGCTATTTTTTTCATGAGGGTCGACCATGTAAGAATGCATCCACACACCAAATATTTTTATTCTGAAACTAATACTTTTGAGAATAGCTCTCATTGCGTAAAAGTCATGCATGTGAAAAAGTTCGAATCGCTGATGTATTTATAGTGCGACCTCATGTCATGATTTTTTATGCAAATGCGCCAATATTTTTCACGAGGGTCGACCATGTAAGAATGCATCCACACACCAAATATTTTTATTCTGAAACTAATATGTTTGAGAATAGCTCTCATGGCGTAAAAGTCATGCATGTGAAAAAGTTCGAAACGCTGATGTATTTATAGTGCGACCTCAAGTCATCACTTTTTATGCAAATGCGCCAATATTTTTCACGAGGGTCGACCATGTGAGTATGCATCCACACACCAAATATTTATATATTCTAAAACTAATACGTTTGAGAAAAGTTCTCATGGCGTAAAAGTCATGCATGTGAAAAAGTTCGAATCGCTGATGTATTTATAGTGCGGCCTCAAGTCATCATTTTTTATGCAATTGCGCCAACTTTTTTCATTAGGGTCCACCATGTAAGAATGCATCCACACACCAAATATTTTTATTCTGAAACTTATACTTTTGAGAATAGCTCTCATGGCGTAAAAGACATGCATGTGAAAAAGTTCGAATCGCTGATGTATTTATAGTGCGGCCTCAAGTCATCATTTTTGAAGCAATTGCGCCAACTTTTTTCATTAGGGTCGACCATGTAAGAATGCATCCACACACCAAATATTTTTATTCTGAAACTTATACTTTTGAGAATAGCTCTCATGGCGTAAAAGACATGCATGTGAAAAAGTTCGAATCGCTGATGTATTTATAGTGCGGCCTCAAGTCATCATTTTTGAAGCAATTGCGCCAACTTTTTTTATGAGGGTCGACCATGTAAGAATGCAACTATACACCAAATATTTTTATTCTGAAACTAATAATTTTGAGAATAGCTCTCATGGCGTAAAAGTCATGCATGTGAAAAAGTTCGAATCGCTGATGTATTTATAGTGCGGCCTCAAGTCATCATTTTTTATGCAAATGCGCCAATATTTTTCACGAGGGTCGACCATGTGAGTATGCATCCACACACCAAATATTTATATATTCTAAAACTAATACGTTTGAGAAAAGTTCTCATGGCGTAAAAGTCATGCATGTGAAAAAGTTCGAATCGCTGATGTATTTATAGTGCGGCCTCGAGTCATCATTTTTTATGCAATTGCGCCAACTTTTTTCATGAGGGTCGACCATGTAAGAATGCATCCACACACCAAATATTTTTATTCTGAAACTAATACTTTTGTGAATAGCTCTCATGGCGTAAAAGTCATGCATGTGAAAAAGTTCGAATCGCTGATGTATTTATAGTGCGGCCTCAAGTCATCATTTTTGAAGCAATTGCGCTATTTTTTTCATGAGGGTCGACCATGTAAGAATGCATCCACACACCAAATATTTTTATTCTGAAACTAATATGTTTGAGAATAGCTCTCATGGCGTAAAAGTCATGCATGTGAAAAAGTTCGAATCGCTGATGTATTTATAGTGCGACCTCAAGTCATCACTTTTTATGCAAATGCGCCAATATTTTTCACGAGGGTCGACCATGTGAGTATGCATCCACACACCAAATATTTATATATTCTAAAACTAATACGTTTGAGAAAAGTTCTCATGGCGTAAAAGTCATGCATGTGAAAAAGTTCGAATCGCTGATGTATTTATAGTGCGGCCTCAAGTCATCATTTTTGAAGCAATTGCGCCAACTTTTTTCATTAGGGTCGACCATGTAAGAATGCATCCACACACCAAATATTTTTATTCTGAAACTTATACTTTTGAGAATAGCTCTCATGGCGTAAAAGACATGCATGTGAAAAAGTTCGAATCGCTGATGTATTTATAGTGCGACCTCAAGTCATCATTTTTGAAGCAATTGCGCCAACTTTTTTTATGAGGGTCGACCATGTAAGAATGCAACTATACACCAAATATTTTTATTCTGAAACTAATAATTTTGAGAATAGCTCTCATGGCGTAAAAGTCATGCATGTGAAAAAGTTCGAATCGCTGATGTATTTATAGTGCGGCCTCAAGTCATCATTTTTTATGCAAATGCGCCAATATTTTTCACGAGGGTCGACCATGTGAGTATGCATCCACACACCAAATATTTATATATTCTAAAACTAATACGTTTGAGAAAAGTTCTCATGGCGTAAAAGTCATGCATGTGAAAAAGTTCGAATCGCTGATGTATTTATAGTGCGGCCTCAAGTCATCATTTTTGAAGCAATTGCGCCAACTTTTTTCATGAGGGTCCACCATGTAAGAATGCATCCACACACCAAATATTTTTATTCTGAAACTTATACTTTTGAGAATAGCTCTCACGGCGTAAAAGTGATGCATGTGAAAAGTTCGAATCGCTGATGTATTTATAGTGCGGCCTCAAGTCATCATTTTTTATGCAATTGCGCCAACTTTTTTCATGAGGGTCCACCATGTAAGAATGCATCCATACACCAAATATTTTTCTTCTGAAACTAATACTTTTGAGAATAGCTCTCATGGCGTAAAGGTGATTCATGTGAAAAAGTTCGAATCGCTGATGTATTTATAGTGCGGCCTCGAGTCATCATTTTTTATGCAATTGCGCCAACTTTTTTCATGAGGGTCGACCATGTAAGAATGCATCCACACACCAAATATTTTTATTCTGAAACTAATACTTTTGTGAATAGCTCTCATGGCGTAAAAGTGATGCATGTGAAAAAGTTCGAATCGCTGATGTATTTATAGTGCGGCCTCAAGTCATCATTTTTGAAGCAATTGCGCTATTTTTTTCATGAGGGTCGACCATGTAAGAATGCATCCACACACCAAATATTTTTATTCTGAAACTAATACTTTTGAGAATAGCTCTCATTGCGTAAAAGTCATGCATGTGAAAAAGTTCGAATCGCTGATGTATTTATAGTGCGACCTCATGTCATGATTTTTTATGCAAATGCGCCAATATTTTTCACGAGGGTCGACCATGTAAGAATGCATCCACACACCAAATATTTTTATTCTGAAACTAATATGTTTGAGAATAGCTCTCATGGCGTAAAAGTCATGCATGTGAAAAAGTTCGAATCGCTGATGTATTTATAGTGCGACCTCAAGTCATCACTTTTTATGCAAATGCGCCAATATTTTTCACGAGGGTCGACCATGTGAGTATGCATCCACACACCAAATATTTATATATTCTAAAACTAATACGTTTGAGAAAAGTTCTCATGGCGTAAAAGTCATGCATGTGAAAAAGTTCGAATCGCTGATGTATTTATAGTGCGGCCTCAAGTCATCATTTTTTATGCAATTGCGCCAACTTTTTTCATTAGGGTCGACCATGTAAGAATGCATCCACACACCAAATATTTTTATTCTGAAACTTATACTTTTGAGAATAGCTCTCATGGCGTAAAAGACATGCATGTGAAAAAGTTCGAATCGCTGATGTATTTATAGTGCGGCCTCAAGTCATCATTTTTGAAGCAATTGCGCCAACTTTTTTCATTAGGGTCGACCATGTAAGAATGCATCCACACACCAAATATTTTTATTCTGAAACTTATACTTTTGAGAATAGCTCTCATGGCGTAAAAGACATGCATGTGAAAAAGTTCGAATCGCTGATGTATTTATAGTGCGGCCTCAAGTCATCATTTTTGAAGCAATTGCGCCAACTTTTTTTATGAGGGTCGACCATGTAAGAATGCAACTATACACCAAATATTTTTATTCTGAAACTAATAATTTTGAGAATAGCTCTCATGGCGTAAAAGTGATGCATGTGAAAAAGTTCGAATCGCTGATGTATTTATAGTGCGGCCTCAAGTCATCATTTTTTATGCAAATGCGCCAATATTTTTCACGAGGGTCGACCATGTGAGTATGCATCCACACACCAAATATTTATATATTCTAAAACTAATACGTTTGAGAAAAGTTCTCATGGCGTAAAAGTCATGCATGTGAAAAAGTTCGAATCGCTGATGTATTTATAGTGCGGCCTCAAGTCTTCATTTTTTATGCAATTGCGCCAAAAAATTTCATGAGGGTCGACCATGTAAGAATGCATCCACACACCAAATATTTTTATTCTGAAACTTATACTTTTGAGAATAGCTCTCATGGCGTAAAAGACATGCATGTGAAAAAGTTCGAATCGCTGATGTATTTATAGTGCGGCCTCAAGTCATCATTTTTGAAGCAATTGCGCCAACTTTTTTCATGACGGTCGACCATGTAAGAATGCATCCACACACCAAATATTTTTATTCTGAAACTTATACTTTTGAGAATAGCTCTCATGGCGTAAAAGTCATGCATGTGAAAAGTTCGAATCGCTGATGTATTTATAGTGCGGCCTCGAGTCATCATTTTTTATGCAATTGCGCCAACTTTTTCCATGAGGGTCCACCATGTAAGAATGCATCCATACACCAAATATTTTTCTTCTGAAACTAATACTTTTGAGAATAGCTCTCGTGGCGTAAAAGTCATGCATGTGAAAAAGTTCGAATCGCTGATGTATTTATAGTGCGGCCTCAAGTCATCATTTTTGATGCAATTGCGCCAAAAATTTTCATGAGGGTCGACCATGTAAGAATGCATCCACACACCAAATATTTTTATTCTGAAACTAATACTTTTGAGAATAGCTCTCATGGCGTAAAAGACATGCATGTGAAAAAGTTCGAATCGCTGATGTATTTATAGTGCGGCCTCAAGTCATCATTTTTGAAGCAATTGCGCCAACTTTTTTCATGAGGGTCGACCATGTAAGAATGCATCCACACACCAAATGTTTTTATTCTGAAACTTATACTTTTGAGAATAGCTCTCACGGCGTAAAAGTCATGCATGTGAAAAGTTCGAATCGCTGATGTATTTATAGTGCGACCTCATGTCATGATTTTTTATACAATTGCGCCAATATTTTTCACGAGGGTCCACCATGTAAGAATGCATACACACACCAAATATTTTTATTCTGAAACTAATATGTTTGAGAATAGCTATCATGGCGTAAAAGTCATGCATGTGAAAAAGTTCGAATCGCTGATGTATTTATAGTGCGGCCTCAAGTCATGATTTTTTATACAATTGCGCCAACTTTTTTTCATGAGGGTCGACCATGTAAGAATGCATCCATACACCAAATATTTTTATTCTGAAACTAATACTTTTGAGAATAGCTCTCGTGGTGTAAAAGTCATGCATGTGAAAAAGTTCGAACCGCTGATGTATTTATAGTGCGGCCTCAAGTCATCATTTTTGTTGCAATTGCGCCAAACATTTTCATGAGGGTCGACCATGTAAGAATGCATCCACACACCAAATATTTTTATTCTGAAACATACTTTTGAGAATAGCTCTCATGGCGTAAAAGTCATGCATGTGAAAAAGTTCGAATCGCTGATGTATTTATAGTGCGGCCTCAAGTCATCATTTTTGATGCAATTGCGCCAACTGTTTTCACGAGGGTCGACCATGTAAGAATGCAACTATACACCAAATATTTTTATTCTGAAACTAATACTTTTGAGAATAGCTCTCATTGCGTAAAAGTGATGCATGTGAAAAAGTTCGAATCGCTGATGTATTTATAGTGCGGCCTCAAGTCATCATTTTTGATGCAATTGCGCCAACTGTTTTCACGAGGGTCGACCATGTAAGAATGCAACTATACACCAAATATTTTTATTCTGAAACTAATACTTTTGAGAATAGCTCTCATTGCGTAAAAGTGATGCATGTGAAAAAGTTCGAATCGCTGATGCATTTATAGTGCGACCTCATGTCATGATTTTTTATGCAAATGCGCCAAGATTTTTCACGAGGGTCGACCATGTAAGAATGCATCCACACACCAAATATTTTTATTCTGAAACTAATATGTTTGAGAATAGCTCTCATGGCGTAAAAGTGATGCATGTGAAAAAGTTCGAATCGCTGATGTATTTATAGTGCGGCCTCGAGTCATGATTTTTTATACAATTCCGCCAAGTTTTTTCATGAGGGTCGAATATGTAAGAATGCATCCACACACCAAATATTTTTATTCTGAAACTTATACTTTTGAGAATAGCTCTCATGGCGTAAAAGTCATGCATGCGAAAAAGTTCGAATCGCTGATGTATTTATAGTGCGACCTCATGTCATGATTTTTTATGCAATTGCGCCAAAAAATTTCATTAGGGTCGACCATGTAAGAATGCATCCACACACCAAATATTTTTATTCTGAAACAAATACTTTTGAGAATAGCTCTCGTGGCGTAAAAGTCATGCATGTGAAAAAGTTCGAATCGCTGATGTATTTATAGTGCGGCCTCAAGTCATCATTTTTGAAGCAATTGCGCTATTTTTTTCATTAGGGTCGACCATGTAAGAATGCATCCACACACCAAATATTTTTATTCTGAAACTAATACTTTTGAGAATAGCTCTCATTGCGTAAAAGTCATGCATGTGAAAAAGTTCGAATCGCTGATGTATTTATAGTGCGACCTCATGTCATGATTTTTTATGCAAATGCGCCAATATTTTTCACGAGGGTCGACCATGTAAGAATGCATCCACACACCAAATATTTTTATTCTGAAACCAATATGTTTGAGAATAGCTCTCATGGCGTAAAAGTCATGCATGTGAAAAAGTTCGAATCGCTGATGTATTTATAGTGCGACCTCAAGTCATCACTTTTTATGCAAATGCGCCAATATTTTTCACGAGGGTCGACCATGTGAGTATGCATCCACACACCAAATATTTATATATTCTAAAACTAATACGTTTGAGAAAAGTTCTCATGGCGTAAAAGTCATGCATGTGAAAAAGTTCGAATCGCTGATGTATTTATAGTGCGGCCTCAAGTCATCATTTTTTATGCAATTGCGCCAACTTTTTTCATGAGGGTCGACCATGTAAGAATGCATCCACACACCAAATATTTTTATTCTGAAACTTATACTTTTGAGAATAGCTCTCATGGCGTAAAAGACATGCATGTGAAAAAGTTCGAATCGCTGATGTATTTATAGTGCGGCCTCAAGTCATCATTTTTGAAGCAATTGCGCCAACTTTTTTCATTAGGGTCGACCATGTAAGAATGCATCCACACATCAAATATTTTTATTCTGAAACTTATACTTTTGAGAATAGCTCTCATGGCGTAAAAGACATGCATGTGAAAAAGTTCGAATCGCTGATGTATTTATAGTGCGGCCTCAAGTCATCATTTTTGAAGCAATTGCGCCAACTTTTTTTATGAGGGTCGACCATGTAAGAATGCAACTATACACCAAATATTTTTATTCTGAAACTAATACGTTTGAGAATAGCTCTCATGGAGTAAAAGTCATGCATGTGAAAAAGTTCGAATCGCTGATGTATTTATAGTGCGGCCTCAAGTCATCATTTTTGAAGCAATTGCGCCAACTTTTTTCATGAGGGTCGACCATGTAAGAATGCATCCACACACCAAATATTTTAATTCTGAAACTTATACTTTTGAGAATAGCTCTCATGGCGTAAAAGACATGCATGTGAAAAAGTTCGAATCGCTGATGTATTTATAGTGCGGCCTCAAGTCATCATTTTTTATGCAAATGCGCCAATATTTTTCATGAGGGTCGACCATGAGGGAATGCATCCACACACCAAACATTTTTATTCTGAAACTGATACTTTTGAGAATAGCTCTCATGGCGTAAAAGTCATGCATGTGAAAAAGTTCGAATCGCTGATGTATTTATAGTGCGGCCTCAAGTCATCATTTTTGATGCAATTGCGCCAACTGTTTTCACGAGGGTCGACCATGTAAGAATGCAACTATACACCAAATATGTTTATTCTGAAACTAATACTTTTGAGAATAGCTCTCATTGCGTAAAAGTCATGCATGTGAAAAAGTTCGAATCGCTGATGTATTTATAGTGCGACCTCATGTCATGATTTTTTATGCAAATGCGCCAAGATTTTTCACGAGGGTCGACCATGTAAGAATGCATCCACACACCAAATATTTTTATTCTGAAACTAATATGTTTGAGAATAGCTCTCATGGCGTAAAAGTCATGCATGTGAAAAAGTTCGAATCGCTGATGTATTTATAGTGCGGCCTCAAGTCATGATTTTTTATACAATTGCGCCAACTTTTTTTCATGAGGGTCGACCATGTAAGAATGCATCCATACACCAAATATTTTTCTTCTGAAACTAATACTTTTGAGAATAGCTCTCATGGCGTAAAAGTGATGCATGTGAAAAAGTTCGAATCGCTGATGTATTTATAGTGCGGCCTCAAGTCATCATTTTTGATGCAATTGCGCCAAAAATTTTCATGAGGGTCGACCATGTAAGAATGCATCCACACACCAAATATTTTTATTCTGAAACTTATACTTTTGAGAATAGCTCTCATGGCGTAAAAGTCATGCATGTGAAAAAGTTCGAATCGCTGATGTATTTATAGTGCGGCCTCAAGTCATCATTTTTGAAGCAATTGCGCCAACTTTTTTCATGACGGTCGACCATGTAAGAATGCATCCACACACCAAATATTTTTATTCTGAAACTTATACTTTTGACAATAGCTCTCACGGCGTAAAAGTCATGCATGTGAAAAGTTCGAATCGCTGATGTATTTATAGTGTGGCCTCGAGTCATCATTTTTTATGCAATTGCGCCAACTTTTTCCATGAGGGTCCACCATGTAAGAATGCATCCATACACCAAATATTTTTCTTCTGAAACTAATACTTTTGAGAATAGCTCTCGTGGCGTAAAAGTGATGCATGTGAAAAAGTTCGAATCGCTGATGTATTTATAGTGCGGCCTCAAGTCATCATTTTTGAAGCAATTGCGCCAACTTTTTTTATGAGGGTCGACCATGTAAGAATGCAACTATACACCAAATATTTTTATTCTGAAACTAATAATTTTGAGAATAGCTCTCATGGCGTAAAAGTCATGCATGTGAAAAAGTTCGAATCGCTGATGTATTTATAGTGCGGCCTCAAGTCATCATTTTTTATGCAAATGCGCCAATATTTTTCACGAGGGTCGACCATGTGAGTATGCATCCACACACCAAATATTTATATATTCTAAAACTAATACGTTTGAGAAAAGTTCTCATGGCGTAAAAGTCATGCATGTGAAAAAGTTCGAATCGCTGATGTATTTATAGTGCGGCCTCAAGTCATCATTTTTGAAGCAATTGCGCCAACTTTTTTCATGAGGGTCCACCATGTAAGAATGCATCCACACACCAAATATTTTTATTCTGAAACTTATACTTTTGAGAATAGCTCTCACGGCGTAAAAGTGATGCATGTGAAAAGTTCGAATCGCTGATGTATTTATAGTGCGGCCTCAAGTCATCATTTTTTATGCAATTGCGCCAACTTTTTTCATGAGGGTCCACCATGTAAGAATGCATCCATACACCAAATATTTTTCTTCTGAAACTAATACTTTTGAGAATAGCTCTCATGGCGTAAAGGTGATTCATGTGAAAAAGTTCGAATCGCTGATGTATTTATAGTGCGGCCTCGAGTCATCATTTTTTATGCAATTGCGCCAACTTTTTTCATGAGGGTCGACCATGTAAGAATGCATCCACACACCAAATATTTTTATTCTGAAACTAATACTTTTGTGAATAGCTCTCATGGCGTAAAAGTGATGCATGTGAAAAAGTTCGAATCGCTGATGTATTTATAGTGCGGCCTCAAGTCATCATTTTTGAAGCAATTGCGCTATTTTTTTCATGAGGGTCGACCATGTAAGAATGCATCCACACACCAAATATTTTTATTCTGAAACTAATACTTTTGAGAATAGCTCTCATTGCGTAAAAGTCATGCATGTGAAAAAGTTCGAATCGCTGATGTATTTATAGTGCGACCTCATGTCATGATTTTTTATGCAAATGCGCCAATATTTTTCACGAGGGTCGACCATGTAAGAATGCATCCACACACCAAATATTTTTATTCTGAAACTAATATGTTTGAGAATAGCTCTCATGGCGTAAAAGTCATGCATGTGAAAAAGTTCGAATCGCTGATGTATTTATAGTGCGACCTCAAGTCATCACTTTTTATGCAAATGCGCCAATATTTTTCACGAGGGTCGACCATGTGAGTATGCATCCACACACCAAATATTTATATATTCTAAAACTAATACGTTTGAGAAAAGTTCTCATGGCGTAAAAGTCATGCATGTGAAAAAGTTCGAATCGCTGATGTATTTATAGTGCGGCCTCAAGTCATCATTTTTTATGCAATTGCGCCAACTTTTTTCATTAGGGTCGACCATGTAAGAATGCATCCACACACCAAATATTTTTATTCTGAAACTTATACTTTTGAGAATAGCTCTCATGGCGTAAAAGACATGCATGTGAAAAAGTTCGAATCGCTGATGTATTTATAGTGCGGCCTCAAGTCATCATTTTTGAAGCAATTGCGCCAACTTTTTTCATTAGGGTCGACCATGTAAGAATGCATCCACACACCAAATATTTTTATTCTGAAACTTATACTTTTGAGAATAGCTCTCATGGCGTAAAAGACATGCATGTGAAAAAGTTCGAATCGCTGATGTATTTATAGTGCGGCCTCAAGTCATCATTTTTGAAGCAATTGCGCCAACTTTTTTTATGAGGGTCGACCATGTAAGAATGCAACTATACACCAAATATTTTTATTCTGAAACTAATAATTTTGAGAATAGCTCTCATGGCGTAAAAGTGATGCATGTGAAAAAGTTCGAATCGCTGATGTATTTATAGTGCGGCCTCAAGTCATCATTTTTTATGCAAATGCGCCAATATTTTTCACGAGGGTCGACCATGTGAGTATGCATCCACACACCAAATATTTATATATTCTAAAACTAATACGTTTGAGAAAAGTTCTCATGGCGTAAAAGTCATGCATGTGAAAAAGTTCGAATCGCTGATGTATTTATAGTGCGGCCTCAAGTCTTCATTTTTTATGCAATTGCGCCAAAAAATTTCATGAGGGTCGACCATGTAAGAATGCATCCACACACCAAATATTTTTATTCTGAAACTTATACTTTTGAGAATAGCTCTCATGGCGTAAAAGACATGCATGTGAAAAAGTTCGAATCGCTGATGTATTTATAGTGCGGCCTCAAGTCATCATTTTTGAAGCAATTGCGCCAACTTTTTTCATGACGGTCGACCATGTAAGAATGCATCCACACACCAAATATTTTTATTCTGAAACTTATACTTTTGAGAATAGCTCTCATGGCGTAAAAGTCATGCATGTGAAAAGTTCGAATCGCTGATGTATTTATAGTGCGGCCTCGAGTCATCATTTTTTATGCAATTGCGCCAACTTTTTCCATGAGGGTCCACCATGTAAGAATGCATCCATACACCAAATATTTTTCTTCTGAAACTAATACTTTTGAGAATAGCTCTCGTGGCGTAAAAGTCATGCATGTGAAAAAGTTCGAATCGCTGATGTATTTATAGTGCGGCCTCAAGTCATCATTTTTGATGCAATTGCGCCAAAAATTTTCATGAGGGTCGACCATGTAAGAATGCATCCACACACCAAATATTTTTATTCTGAAACTAATACTTTTGAGAATAGCTCTCATGGCGTAAAAGACATGCATGTGAAAAAGTTCGAATCGCTGATGTATTTATAGTGCGGCCTCAAGTCATCATTTTTGAAGCAATTGCGCCAACTTTTTTCATGAGGGTCGACCATGTAAGAATGCATCCACACACCAAATGTTTTTATTCTGAAACTTATACTTTTGAGAATAGCTCTCACGGCGTAAAAGTCATGCATGTGAAAAGTTCGAATCGCTGATGTATTTATAGTGCGACCTCATGTCATGATTTTTTATACAATTGCGCCAATATTTTTCACGAGGGTCCACCATGTAAGAATGCATACACACACCAAATATTTTTATTCTGAAACTAATATGTTTGAGAATAGCTATCATGGCGTAAAAGTCATGCATGTGAAAAAGTTCGAATCGCTGATGTATTTATAGTGCGGCCTCAAGTCATGATTTTTTATACAATTGCGCCAACTTTTTTTCATGAGGGTCGACCATGTAAGAATGCATCCATACACCAAATATTTTTATTCTGAAACTAATACTTTTGAGAATAGCTCTCGTGGTGTAAAAGTCATGCATGTGAAAAAGTTCGAACCGCTGATGTATTTATAGTGCGGCCTCAAGTCATCATTTTTGTTGCAATTGCGCCAAACATTTTCATGAGGGTCGACCATGTAAGAATGCATCCACACACCAAATATTTTTATTCTGAAACATACTTTTGAGAATAGCTCTCATGGCGTAAAAGTCATGCATGTGAAAAAGTTCGAATCGCTGATGTATTTATAGTGCGGCCTCAAGTCATCATTTTTGATGCAATTGCGCCAACTGTTTTCACGAGGGTCGACCATGTAAGAATGCAACTATACACCAAATATTTTTATTCTGAAACTAATACTTTTGAGAATAGCTCTCATTGCGTAAAAGTGATGCATGTGAAAAAGTTCGAATCGCTGATGTATTTATAGTGCGGCCTCAAGTCATCATTTTTGATGCAATTGCGCCAACTGTTTTCACGAGGGTCGACCATGTAAGAATGCAACTATACACCAAATATTTTTATTCTGAAACTAATACTTTTGAGAATAGCTCTCATTGCGTAAAAGTGATGCATGTGAAAAAGTTCGAATCGCTGATGCATTTATAGTGCGACCTCATGTCATGATTTTTTATGCAAATGCGCCAAGATTTTTCACGAGGGTCGACCATGTAAGAATGCATCCACACACCAAATATTTTTATTCTGAAACTAATATGTTTGAGAATAGCTCTCATGGCGTAAAAGTGATGCATGTGAAAAAGTTCGAATCGCTGATGTATTTATAGTGCGGCCTCGAGTCATGATTTTTTATACAATTCCGCCAAGTTTTTTCATGAGGGTCGAATATGTAAGAATGCATCCACACACCAAATATTTTTATTCTGAAACTTATACTTTTGAGAATAGCTCTCATGGCGTAAAAGTCATGCATGCGAAAAAGTTCGAATCGCTGATGTATTTATAGTGCGACCTCATGTCATGATTTTTTATGCAATTGCGCCAAAAAATTTCATTAGGGTCGACCATGTAAGAATGCATCCACACACCAAATATTTTTATTCTGAAACAAATACTTTTGAGAATAGCTCTCGTGGCGTAAAAGTCATGCATGTGAAAAAGTTCGAATCGCTGATGTATTTATAGTGCGGCCTCAAGTCATCATTTTTGAAGCAATTGCGCTATTTTTTTCATTAGGGTCGACCATGTAAGAATGCATCCACACACCAAATATTTTTATTCTGAAACTAATACTTTTGAGAATAGCTCTCATTGCGTAAAAGTCATGCATGTGAAAAAGTTCGAATCGCTGATGTATTTATAGTGCGACCTCATGTCATGATTTTTTATGCAAATGCGCCAATATTTTTCACGAGGGTCGACCATGTAAGAATGCATCCACACACCAAATATTTTTATTCTGAAACCAATATGTTTGAGAATAGCTCTCATGGCGTAAAAGTCATGCATGTGAAAAAGTTCGAATCGCTGATGTATTTATAGTGCGACCTCAAGTCATCACTTTTTATGCAAATGCGCCAATATTTTTCACGAGGGTCGACCATGTGAGTATGCATCCACACACCAAATATTTATATATTCTAAAACTAATACGTTTGAGAAAAGTTCTCATGGCGTAAAAGTCATGCATGTGAAAAAGTTCGAATCGCTGATGTATTTATAGTGCGGCCTCAAGTCATCATTTTTTATGCAATTGCGCCAACTTTTTTCATGAGGGTCGACCATGTAAGAATGCATCCACACACCAAATATTTTTATTCTGAAACTTATACTTTTGAGAATAGCTCTCATGGCGTAAAAGACATGCATGTGAAAAAGTTCGAATCGCTGATGTATTTATAGTGCGGCCTCAAGTCATCATTTTTGAAGCAATTGCGCCAACTTTTTTCATTAGGGTCGACCATGTAAGAATGCATCCACACATCAAATATTTTTATTCTGAAACTTATACTTTTGAGAATAGCTCTCATGGCGTAAAAGACATGCATGTGAAAAAGTTCGAATCGCTGATGTATTTATAGTGCGGCCTCAAGTCATCATTTTTGAAGCAATTGCGCCAACTTTTTTTATGAGGGTCGACCATGTAAGAATGCAACTATACACCAAATATTTTTATTCTGAAACTAATACGTTTGAGAATAGCTCTCATGGAGTAAAAGTCATGCATGTGAAAAAGTTCGAATCGCTGATGTATTTATAGTGCGGCCTCAAGTCATCATTTTTGAAGCAATTGCGCCAACTTTTTTCATGAGGGTCGACCATGTAAGAATGCATCCACACACCAAATATTTTAATTCTGAAACTTATACTTTTGAGAATAGCTCTCATGGCGTAAAAGACATGCATGTGAAAAAGTTCGAATCGCTGATGTATTTATAGTGCGGCCTCAAGTCATCATTTTTTATGCAAATGCGCCAATATTTTTCATGAGGGTCGACCATGAGGGAATGCATCCACACACCAAACATTTTTATTCTGAAACTGATACTTTTGAGAATAGCTCTCATGGCGTAAAAGTCATGCATGTGAAAAAGTTCGAATCGCTGATGTATTTATAGTGCGGCCTCAAGTCATCATTTTTGATGCAATTGCGCCAACTGTTTTCACGAGGGTCGACCATGTAAGAATGCAACTATACACCAAATATGTTTATTCTGAAACTAATACTTTTGAGAATAGCTCTCATTGCGTAAAAGTCATGCATGTGAAAAAGTTCGAATCGCTGATGTATTTATAGTGCGACCTCATGTCATGATTTTTTATGCAAATGCGCCAAGATTTTTCACGAGGGTCGACCATGTAAGAATGCATCCACACACCAAATATTTTTATTCTGAAACTAATATGTTTGAGAATAGCTCTCATGGCGTAAAAGTCATGCATGTGAAAAAGTTCGAATCGCTGATGTATTTATAGTGCGGCCTCAAGTCATGATTTTTTATACAATTGCGCCAACTTTTTTTCATGAGGGTCGACCATGTAAGAATGCATCCATACACCAAATATTTTTCTTCTGAAACTAATACTTTTGAGAATAGCTCTCATGGCGTAAAAGTGATGCATGTGAAAAAGTTCGAATCGCTGATGTATTTATAGTGCGGCCTCAAGTCATCATTTTTGATGCAATTGCGCCAAAAATTTTCATGAGGGTCGACCATGTAAGAATGCATCCACACACCAAATATTTTTATTCTGAAACTTATACTTTTGAGAATAGCTCTCATGGCGTAAAAGACATGCATGTGAAAAAGTTCGAATCGCTGATGTATTTATAGTGCGGCCTCAAGTCATCATTTTTGAAGCAATTGCGCCAACTTTTTTCATGACGGTCGACCATGTAAGAATGCATCCACACACCAAATATTTTTATTCTGAAACTTATACTTTTGACAATAGCTCTCACGGCGTAAAAGTCATGCATGTGAAAAGTTCGAATCGCTGATGTATTTATAGTGTGGCCTCGAGTCATCATTTTTTATGCAATTGCGCCAACTTTTTCCATGAGGGTCCACCATGTAAGAATGCATCCATACACCAAATATTTTTCTTCTGAAACTAATACTTTTGAGAATAGCTCTCGTGGCGTAAAAGTGATGCATGTGAAAAAGTTCGAATCGCTGATGTATTTATAGTGCGGCCTCAAGTCATCATTTTTGATGCAATTGCGCCAAAAATTTTCATGAGGGTCGACCATGTAAGAATGCATCCACACACCAAATATTTTTATTCTGAAACTAATACTTTTGAGAATAGCTCTCATGGCGTAAAAGTGATGCATGTGAAAAAGTTCGAATCGCTGATGTATTTATAGTGCGGCCTCAAGTCATCATTTTTGATGCAATTGCGCCAAACATTTTCATGAGGGTCGACCATGTAAGAATGCATCCACACACCAAATATTTTTATTCTGAAACTTATACTTTTGAGAATAGCTCTCATGCGTAAAAGTCATGCATGTGAAAAAGTTCGAATCGCTGATGTATTTATAGTGCGGCCTCAAGTCATCATTTTTGATGCAATTGCGCCAACTGTTTTCACGAGGGTCGACCATGTAAGAATGCAACTATACACCAAATATTTTTATTCTGAAACTAATACTTTTGAGAATAGCTCTCATTGCGTAAAAGTGATGCATGTGAAAAAGTTCGAATCGCTGATGTATTTATAGTGCGGCCTCAAGTCATCATTTTTGATGCAATTGCGCCAACTGTTTTCACGAGGGTCGACCATGTAAGAATGCAACTATACACCAAATATTTTTATTCTGAAACTAATACTTTTGAGAATAGCTCTCATTGCGTAAAAGTCATGCATGTGAAAAAGTTCGAATCGCTGATGTATTTATAGTGCGACCTCATGTCATGATTTTTTATGCAAATGCGCCAAGATTTTTCACGAGGGTCTACCATGTAAGAATGCATCCACACACCAAATATTTTTATTCTGAAACTAATATGTTTGAGAATAGCTCTCATGGCGTAAAAGTCATGCATGTGAAAAAGTTCGAATCGCTGATGTATTTATAGTGCGGCCTCAAGTCATGATTTTTTATACAATTGCGCCAAGTTTTTTCATGAGGGTCGAATATGTAAGAATGCATCCATACACCAAATATTTTTATTCTGAAACTTATACTTTTGAGAATAGCTCTCATGGCGTAAAAGTCATGCATGCGAAAAAGTTCGAATCGCTGATGTATTTATAGTGCGGCCTCAAGTCATCATTTTTGATGCAATTGCGCCAACTTTTTTCATGAGGGTCGACCATGTAAGAATGCATCCACACACCAAATATTTTTATTCTGAAACTTATACTTTTGAGAATAGCTCTCATGGCGTAAAAGTCATGCATGTGAAAAAGTTCGAATCGCTGATGTATTTATAGTGCGGCCTCAAGTCATCATTTTTGATGCAATTGCGCCAACTGTTTTCACGAGGGTCGACCATGTAAGAATGCAACTATACACCAAATATTTTTATTCTGAAACTAATACTTTTGAGAATAGCTCTCATGGCGTAAAAGTCATGCATGTGAAAAAGTTCGAATCGCTGATGTATTTATAGTGCGACCTCATGTCATGATTTTTTATGCAAATGCGCCAATATTTTTCACGAGGGTCGACCATGTAAGAATGCATCCACACACCAAATATTTTTATTCTGAAACTAATACTTTTGAGAATAGCTCTCATGGCGTAAAAGTCATGCATGTGAAAAAGTTCGAATCGCTGATGTATTTATAGTGCGGCCTCAAGTCATGATTTTTTATACAATTGCGCCAACTTTTTTTCATGAGGGTCGACCATGTAAGAATGCATCCATACACCAAATATTTTTCTTCTGAAACTAATACTTTTGAGAATAGCTCTCGTGGCGTAAACGTCATGCATGTGAAAAAGTTCGAATCGCTGATGTAATTATAGTGCGGCCTCAAGTCATCATTTTTGATGCAATTGCGCCAAACATTTTCATGAGGGTCGACCATGTAAGAATGCATCCACACACCAAATATTTTTATTCTGAAACTTATACTTTTGAGAATAGCTCTCATGGCGTAAAAGACATGCATGTGAAAAAGTTCGAATCGCTGATGTATTTATAGTGCGGCCTCAAGTCATCATTTCTGATGCAATTGCGCCAACTTTTTCCATGAGGGTCGACCATGTAAGAATGCATCCACACACCAAATATTTTTATTCTGAAACTAATACTTTTGAGAATAGCTCTCATTGCGTAAAAGTCATGCATGTGAAAAAGTTCGAATCGCTGATGTATTTATAGTGCGACCTCATGTCATGATTTTTTATGCAAATGCGCCAAGATTTTTCACGAGGGTCTACCATGTAAGAATGCATCCACACACCAAATATTTTTATTCTGAAACTAATATGTTTGAGAATAGCTCTCATGGCGTAAAAGTCATGCATGTGAAAAAGTTCGAATCGCTGATGTATTTATAGTGCGGCCTCAAGTCATCATTTTTTATACAATTGCGCCAACTTTTTTTCATGAGGGTCGACCATGTAAGAATGCATCCATACACCAAATATTTTTCTTCTGAAACTAATACTTTTGAGAATAGCTCTCGTGGCGTAAAAGTCATGCATGTGAAAAAGTTCGAACCGCTGATGTATTTATAGTGCGGCCTCAAGTCATCATTTTTGTTGCAATTGCGCCAAACATTTTCATGAGGGTCGACCATGTAAGAATGCATCCACACACCAAATATTTTTATTCTGAAACATACTTTTGAGAATAGCTCTCATGGCGTAAAAGTCATGCATGTGAAAAAGTTCGAATCGCTGATGTATTTATAGTGCGGCCTCAAGTCATCATTTTTGATGCAATTGCGCCAACTGTTTTCACGAGGGTCGACCATGTAAGAATGCAACTATACACCAAATATTTTTATTCTGAAACTAATACTTTTGAGAATAGCTCTCATTGCGTAAAAGTCATGCATGTGAAAAAGTTCGAATCGCTGATGTATTTATAGTGCGGCCTCAAGTCATCATTTTTGATGCAATTGCGCCAACTTTTTTTCATGAGGGTCGACCATGTAAGAATGCATCCATACACCAAATATTTTTCTTCTGAAACTAATACTTTTGAGAATAGCTCTCGTGGCGTAAAAGTCATGCATGTGAAAAAGTTCGAACCGCTGATGTATTTATAGTGCGGCCTCAAGTCATCATTTTTGTTGCAATTGCGCCAAACATTTTCATGAGGGTCGACCATGTAAGAATGCATCCACACACCAAATATTTTTATTCTGAAACATACTTTTGAGAATAGCTCTCATGGCGTAAAAGTCATGCATGTGAAAAAGTTCGAATCGCTGATGTATTTATAGTGCGGCCTCAAGTCATCATTTTTGATGCAATTGCGCCAACTGTTTTCACGAGGGTCGACCATGTAAGAATGCAACTATACACCAAATATTTTTATTCTGAAACTAATACTTTTGAGAATAGCTCTCATTGCGTAAAAGTCATGCATGTGAAAAAGTTCGAATCGCTGATGTATTTATAGTGCGGCCTCAAGTCATCATTTTTGATGCAATTGCGCCAACTGTTTTCACGAGGGTCGACCATGTAAGAATGCAACTATACACCAAATATTTTTATTCTGAAACTAATACTTTTGAGAATAGCTCTCATTGCGTAAAAGTGATGCATGTGAAAAAGTTCGAATCGCTGATGCATTTATAGTGCGACCTCATGTCATGATTTTTTATGCAAATGCGCCAAGATTTTTCACGAGGGTCGACCATGTAAGAATGCATCCACACACCAAATATTTTTATTCTGAAACTAATATGTTTGAGAATAGCTCTCATGGCGTAAAAGTCATGCATGTGAAAAAGTTCGAATCGCTGATGTATTTATAGTGCGGCCTCGAGTCATCATTTTTTATACAATTCCGCCAAGTTTTTTCATGAGGGTCGAATATGTAAGAATGCATCCACACACCAAATATTTTTATTCTGAAACTTATACTTTTGAGAATAGCTCTCATGGCGTAAAAGTCATGCATGCGAAAAAGTTCGAATCGCTGATGTATTTATAGTGCGACCTCATGTCATGATTTTTTATGCAATTGCGCCAAAAAATTTCATTAGGGTCGACCATGTAAGAATGCATCCACACACCAAATATTTTTATTCTGAAACTAATACTTTTGAGAATAGCTCTCGTGGCGTAAAAGTCATGCATGTGAAAAAGTTCGAATCGCTGATGTATTTATAGTGCGGCCTCAAGTCATCATTTTTGAAGCAATTGCGCTATTTTTTTCACGAGGGTCGACCATGTAAGAATGCATCCACACACCAAATATTTTTATTCTGAAACTAATACTTTTGAGAATAGCTCTCATTGCGTAAAAGTCATGCATGTGAAAAAGTTCGAATCGCTGATGTATTTATAGTGCGACCTCATGTCATGATTTTTTATGCAAATGCGCCAAGATTTTTCACGAGGGTCGACCATGTAAGAATGCATCCACACACCAAATATTTTTATTCTGAAACTAATATGTTTGAGAATAGCTCTCATGGCGTAAAAGTCATGCATGTGAAAAAGTTCGAATCGCTGATGTATTTATAGTGCGACCTCAAGTCATCACTTTTTATGCAAATGCGCCAATATTTTTCACGAGGGTCGACCATGTGAGTATGCATCCACACACCAAATATTTATATATTCTAAAACTAATACGTTTGAGAAAAGTTCTCATGGCGTAAAAGTCATGCATGTGAAAAAGTTCGAATCGCTGATGTATTTATAGTGCGGCCTCAAGTCATCATTTTTTATGCAATTGCGCCAACTTTTTTCATTAGGGTCGACCATGTAAGAATGCATCCACACACCAAATATTTTTATTCTGAAACTTATACTTTTGAGAATAGCTCTCATGGCGTAAAAGACATGCATGTGAAAAAGTTCGAATCGCTGATGTATTTATAGTGCGGCCTCAAGTCATCATTTTTGAAGCAATTGCGCCAACTTTTTTCATTAGGGTCGACCATGTAAGAATGCATCCACACACCAAATATTTTTATTCTGAAACTTATACTTTTGAGAATAGCTCTCATGGCGTAAAAGACATGCATGTGAAAAAGTTCGAATCGCTGATGTATTTATAGTGCGGCCTCAAGTCATCATTTTTGAAGCAATTCCGCCAACATTTTTTATGAGGGTCGACCATGTAAGAATGCATCCACACACCAAATATTTTTATTCTGAAACTAATACTTTTGAGAATAGCTCTCATGGCGTAAAAGACATGCATGTGAAAAAGTTCGAATCGCTGATGTATTTATAGTGCGGCCTCAAGTCATCATTTTTGAAGCAATTGCGCCAACTTTTTTCATGACGGTCGACCATGTAAGAATGCATCCACACACCAAATATTTTTCTTCTGAAACTTATACTTTTGAGAATAGCTCTCACGGCGTAAAAGTCATGCATGTGAAAAGTTCGAATCGCTGATGTATTTATAGTGCGGCCTCGAGTCATCATTTTTTATGCAAATGCGCCAATATTTTTCATGAGGGTCGACCATGTAAGAATGCATCCACACACCAAATATTTTTATTCTGAAACTAATACTTTTGAGAATAGCTCTCATGGCGTAAAAGTGATGCATGTGAAAAAGTTCGAATCGCTGATGTATTTATAGTGCGGCCTCAAGTCATCATTTTTGATGCAATTGCGCCAACTGTTTTCACGAGGGTCGACCATGTAAGAATGCAACTATACACCAAATATTTTTATTCTGAAACTAATACTTTTGAGAATAGCTCTCATTGCGTAAAAGTCATGCATGTGAAAAAGTTCGAATCGCTGATGTATTTATAGTGCGACCTCATGTCATGATTTTTTATGCAAATGCGCCAATATTTTTCACGAGGGTCGACCATGTAAGAATGCATCCACACACCAAATATTTTTATTCTGAAACTAATACTTTTGAGAATAGCTCTCATGGCGTAAAAGTGATGCATGTGAAAAAGTTCGAATCGCTGATGTATTTATAGTGCGGCCTCAAGTCATCATTTTTGATGCAATTGCGCCAACTGTTTTCACGAGGGTCGACCATGTAAGAATGCAACTATACACCAAATATTTTTATTCTGAAACTAATACTTTTGAGAATAGCTCTCATTGCGTAAAAGTCATGCATGTGAAAAAGTTCGAATCGCTGATGTATTTATAGTGCGACCTCATGTCATGATTTTTTATGCAAATGCGCCAATATTTTTCACGAGGGTCGACCATGTAAGAATGCATCCACACACCAAATATTTTTATTCTGAAACTAATACTTTTGAGAATAGCTCTCATGGCGTAAAAGTCATGCATGTGAAAAAGTTCGAATCGCTGATGTATTTATAGTGCGGCCTCAAGTCATGATTTTTTATACAATTGCGCCAACTTTTTTTCATGAGGGTCGACCATGTAAGAATGCATCCATACACCAAATATTTTTCTTCTGAAACTAATATGTTTGAGAATAGCTCTCGTGGCGTAAAAGTCATGCATGTGAAAAAGTTCGAACCGCTGATGTATTTATAGTGCGGCCTCAAGTCATCATTTTTGTTGCAATTGCGCCAAACATTTTCATGAGGGTCGACCATGTAAGAATGCATCCACACACCAAATATTTTTATTCTGAAACATACTTTTGAGAATAGCTCCCATGGCGTAAAAGTCATGCATGTGAAAAAGTTCGAATCGCTGATGTATTTATAGTGCGGCCTCAAGTCATCATTTTTGATGCAATTGCGCCAACTGTTTTCACGAGGGTCGACCATGTAAGAATGCAACTATACACCAAATATTTTTATTCTGAAACTAATACTTTTGAGAATAGCTCTCATTGCGTAAAAGTCATGCATGTGAAAAAGTTCGAATCGCTGATGTATTTATAGTGCGACCTCATGTCATGATTTTTTATGCAAATGCGCCAATATTTTTCACGAGGGTCGACCATGTAAGAATGCATCCACACACCAAATATTTTTATTCTGAAACTAATACTTTTGAGAATAGCTCTCATGGCGTAAAAGTCATGCATGTGAAAAAGTTCGAATCGCTGATGTATTTATAGTGCGGCCTCAAGTCATGATTTTTTATACAATTGCGCCAACTTTTTTTCATGAGGGTCGACCATGTAAGAATGCATCCACACACCAAATATTTTTCTTCTGAAACTAATATGTTTGAGAATAGCTCTCGTGGCGTAAAAGTCATGCATGTGAAAAAGTTCGAACCGCTGATGTATTTATAGTGCGGCCTCAAGTCATCATTTTTGTTGCAATTGCGCCAAACATTTTCATGAGGGTCGACCATGTAAGAATGCATCCACACACCAAATATTTTTATTCTGAAACATACTTTTGAGAATAGCTCCCATGGCGTAAAAGTCATGCATGTGAAAAAGTTCGAATCGCTGATGTATTTATAGTGCGGCCTCAAGTCATCATTTTTGATGCAATTGCGCCAACTGTTTTCACGAGGGTCGACCATGTAAGAATGCAACTATACACCAAATATTTTTATTCTGAAACTAATACTTTTGAGAATAGCTCTCATTGCGTAAAAGTCATGCATGTGAAAAAGTTCGAATCGCTGATGCATTTATAGTGCGACCTCATGTCATGATTTTTTATGCAAATGCGCCAAGATTTTTCACGAGGGTCGACCATGTAAGAATGCATCCACACACCAAATATTTTTATTCTGAAACTAATATGTTTGAGAATAGCTCTCATTGCGTAAAAGTCATGCATGTGAAAAAGTTCGAATCGCTGATGTATTTATAGTGCGGCCTCGAGTCATCATTTTTGATACAATTCCGCCAAGTTTTTTCATGAGGGTCGAATATGTAAGAATGCATCCACACACCAAATATTTTTATTCTGAAACTTACACTTTTGAGAATAGCTCTCATGGCGTAAAAGTCATGCATGTGAAAAAGTTCGAATCGCTGATGTATTTATAGTGCGACCTCATGTCATGATTTTTTATGCAATTGCGCCAAAAATTTTCATGAGGGTCGACCATGTAAGAATGCATCCACACACCAAATATTTTTATTCTGAAACTAATACTTTTGAGAATAGCTCTCGTGGCGTAAAAGTCATGCATGTGAAAAAGTTCGAATCGCTGATGTATTTATAGTGCGGCCTCAAGTCATCATTTTTGAAGCAATTGCGCTATTTTTTTCATGAGGGTCGACCATGTAAGAATGCATCCACACACCAAATATTTTTATTCTGAAACTAATACTTTTGAGAATAGCTCTCATTGCGTAAAAGTCATGCATGTGAAAAAGTTCGAATCGCTGATGTATTTATAGTGCGACCTCATGTCATGATTTTTTATGCAAATGCGCCAATATTTTTCACGAGGGTCGACCATGTAAGAATGCATCCACACACCAAATATTTTTATTCTGAAACTAATATGTTTGAGAATAGCTCTCATGGCGTAAAAGTCATGCATGTGAAAAAGTTCGAATCGCTGATGTATTTATAGTGCGACCTCAAGTCATCACTTTTTATGCAAATGCGCCAATATTTTTCACGAGGGTCGACCATGTGAGTATGCATCCACACACCAAATATTTATATATTCTAAAACTAATACGTTTGAGAAAAGTTCTCATGGCGTAAAAGTCATGCATGTGAAAAAGTTCGAATCGCTGATGTATTTATAGTGCGGCCTCAAGTCATCATTTTTTATGCAATTGCGCCAACTTTTTTCATTAGGGTCGACCATGTAAGAATGCATCCACACACCAAATATTTTTATTCTGAAACTTACACTTTTGAGAATAGCTCTCATGGCGTAAAAGACATGCATGTGAAAAAGTTCGAATCGCTGATGTATTTATAGTGCGGCCTCAAGTCATCATTTTTGAAGCAATTGCGCCAACTTTTTTCATTAGGGTCGACCATGTAAGAATGCATCCACACACCAAATATTTTTATTCTGAAACTTATACTTTTGAGAATAGCTCTCATGGCGTAAAAGACATGCATGTGAAAAAGTTCGAATCGCTGATGTATTTATAGTGCGGCCTCAAGTCATCATTTTTGAAGCAATTGCGCCAACATTTTTTATGAGGGTCGACCATGTAAGAATGCAACTATACACCAAATATTTTTATTCTGAAACTAATACTTTTGAGAATAGCTCTCATGGCGTAAAAGTCATGCATGTGAAAAAGTTCGAATCGCTGATGTATTTATAGTGCGGCCTCAAGTCATCATTTTTGAAGCAATTGCGCCAACTTTTTTCATGAGGGTCGACCATGTAAGAATGCATCCACACACCAAATATTTTTATTCTGAAACTTATACTTTTGAGAATAGCTCTCATGGCGTAAAAGACATGCATGTGAAAAAGTTCGAATCGCTGATGTATTTATAGTGCGGCCTCAAGTCATCATTTTTGAAGCAATTGCGCCAACTTTTTTATGAGGGTCGACCATGTAAGAATGCAACTATACACCAAATATTTTTATTCTGAAACTAATACTTTTGAGAATAGCTCTCATGGCGTAAAAGTCATGCATGTGAAAAAGTTCGAATCGTTTATGTATTTATAGTGCGGCCTCAAGTCATCATTTTTTATGCAAATGCGCCAATATTTTTCATGAGGGTCGACCATGAGGGAATGCATCCACACATCAAACATTTTTATTCTGAAACTGATACTTTTGAGAATAGCTCTCATGGCGTAAAAGTCATGCATGTGAAAAAGTTCGAATCGCTGATGTATTTATAGTGCGGCCTCAAGTCATCATTTTTTAAGATAGTTGCGCCAACTGTTTTCACGAGGGTCGACCATGTAAGAATGCAACTATACACCAAATATTTTTATTCTGAAACTAATATGTTTGAGAATAGCTCTCATTGCGTAAAAGTCATGCATGTGAAAAAGTTCGAATCGCTGATGTATTTATAGTGCGACCTCATGTCATGATTTTTTATGCAAATGCGCCAAGATTTTTCACGAGGGTCGACCATGTAAGAATGCATCCACACACCAAATATTTTTATTCTGAAACTAATATGTTTGAGAATAGCTCTCATGGCGTAAAAGTCATGCATGTGAAAAAGTTCGAATCGCTGATGTATTTATAGTGCGACCTCAAGTCATCACTTTTTATGCAAATGCGCCAATATTTTTCACGAGGGTCGACCATGTGAGTATGCATCCACACACCAAATATTTATATATTCTAAAACTAATACGTTTGAGAAAAGTTCTCATGGCGTAAAAGTCATGCATGTGAAAAAGTTCGAATCGCTGATGTATTTATAGTGCGGCCTCAAGTCATCATTTTTTATGCAATTGCGCCAACTTTTTTCATTAGGGTCGACCATGTAAGAATGCATCCACACACCAAATATTTTTATTCTGAAACTTACACTTTTGAGAATAGCTCTCATGGCGTAAAAGACATGCATGTGAAAAAGTTCGAATCGCTGATGTATTTATAGTGCGGCCTCAAGTCATCATTTTTGAAGCAATTGCGCCAACTTTTTTCATTAGGGTCGACCATGTAAGAATGCATCCACACACCAAATATTTTTATTCTGAAACTTATACTTTTGAGAATAGCTCTCATGGCGTAAAAGACATGCATGTGAAAAAGTTCGAATCGCTGATGTATTTATAGTGCGGCCTCAAGTCATCATTTTTGAAGCAATTGCGCCAACATTTTTTATGAGGGTCGACCATGTAAGAATGCAACTATACACCAAATATTTTTATTCTGAAACTAATACTTTTGAGAATAGCTCTCATGGCGTAAAAGTCATGCATGTGAAAAAGTTCGAATCGCTGATGTATTTATAGTGCGGCCTCAAGTCATCATTTTTGAAGCAATTGCGCCAACTTTTTTCATGAGGGTCGACCATGTAAGAATGCATCCACACACCAAATATTTTTATTCTGAAACTTATACTTTTGAGAATAGCTCTCATGGCGTAAAAGACATGCATGTGAAAAAGTTCGAATCGCTGATGTATTTATAGTGCGGCCTCAAGTCATCATTTTTGAAGCAATTGCGCCAACTTTTTTATGAGGGTCGACCATGTAAGAATGCAACTATACACCAAATATTTTTATTCTGAAACTAATACTTTTGAGAATAGCTCTCATGGCGTAAAAGTCATGCATGTGAAAAAGTTCGAATCGTTTATGTATTTATAGTGCGGCCTCAAGTCATCATTTTTTATGCAAATGCGCCAATATTTTTCATGAGGGTCGACCATGAGGGAATGCATCCACACATCAAACATTTTTATTCTGAAACTGATACTTTTGAGAATAGCTCTCATGGCGTAAAAGTCATGCATGTGAAAAAGTTCGAATCGCTGATGTATTTATAGTGCGGCCTCAAGTCATCATTTTTTAAGATAGTTGCGCCAACTGTTTTCACGAGGGTCGACCATGTAAGAATGCAACTATACACCAAATATTTTTATTCTGAAACTAATATGTTTGAGAATAGCTCTCATTGCGTAAAAGTCATGCATGTGAAAAAGTTCGAATCGCTGATGTATTTATAGTGCGACCTCATGTCATGATTTTTTATGCAAATGCGCCAAGATTTTTCACGAGGGTCTACCATGTAAGAATGCATCCACACACCAAATATTTTTATTCTGAAACTAATATGTTTGAGAATAGCTCTCATGGCGTAAAAGTCATGCATGTGAAAAAGTTCGAATCGCTGATGTATTTATAGTGCGGCCTCAAGTCATCATTTTTTATACAATTGCGCCAACTTTTTTTCATGAGGGTCGACCATGTAAGAATGCATCCATACACCAAATATTTTTCTTCTGAAACTAATACTTTTGAGAATAGCTCTCATGGCGTAAAAGTGATGCATGTGAAAAAGTTCGAATCGCTGATGTATTTATAGTGCGGCCTCAAGTCATCATTTTTGATGCAATTGCGCCAAAAAATTTCATGAGGGTCGACCATGTAAGAATGCATCCACACACCAAATATTTTTATTCTGAAACTTATACTTTTGAGAATAGCTTTCATGGCGTAAAAGACATGCATGTGAAAAAGTTCGAATCGCTGATGTATTTATAGTGCGGCCTCAAGTCATCATTTTTGAAGCAATTGCGCCAACTTTTTTCATTAGGGTCGACCATGTAAGAATGCATCCACACACCAAATATTTTTATTCTGAAACATACTTTTGAAATAGCTCCCATGGCGTAAGAGTCATGCATGTGAAAAAGTTCGAATCGCTGATGTATTTATAGTGCGGCCTCAAGTCATCATTTTTGATGCAATTGCGCCAACTGTTTTCACGAGAGTCGACCATGTAAGAATGCAACTATACACCAAATATTTTTATTCTGAAACTAATACTTTTGAGAATAGCTCTCATTGCGTAAAAGTCATGCATGTGAAAAAGTTCGAATCGCTGATGTATTTATAGTGCGGCCTCAAGTCATCATTTTTGATGCAATTGCGCCAACTGTTTTCACGAGGGTCGACCATGTAAGAATGCAACTATACACCAAATATTTTTATTCTGAAACTAATACTTTTGAGAATAGCTCTCATTGCGTAAAAGTGATGCATGTGAAAAAGTTCGAATCGCTGATGTATTTATAGTGCGGCCTCAAGTCATCATTTTTGATGCAATTCCGCCAACTGTTTTCACGAGGGTCGACCATGTAAGAATGCAACTATACACCAAATATTTTTCTTCTGAAACTAATACTTTTGAGAATAGCTCTCATGGCGTAAAAGTGATGCATGTGAAAAAGTTCGAATCGCTGATGTATTTATAGTGCGGCCTCAAGTCATCATTTTTGATGCAATTGCGCCAAAAATTTTCATGAGGGTCGACCATGTAAGAATGCATCCACACACCAAATATTTTTATTCTGAAACTTATACTTTTGAGAATAGCTTTCATGGCGTAAAAGACATGCGTGTGAAAAAGTTCGAATCGCTGATGTATTTATAGTGCGGCCTCAAGTCATCATTTTTGAAGCAATTGCGCCAACTTTTTTCATGACGGTCGACCATGTAAGAATGCATCCACACACCAAATATTTTTATTCTGAAACATACTTTTGAGAATAGCTCCCATGGCGTAAGAGTCATGCATGTGAAAAAGTTCGAATCGCTGATGTATTTATAGTGCGGCCTCAAGTCATCATTTTTGATGCAATTGCGCCAACTGTTTTCACGAGGGTCGACCATGTAAGAATGCAACTATACACCAAATATTTTTATTCTGAAACTAATACTTTTGAGAATAGCTCTCATTGCGTAAAAGTGATGCATGTGAAAAAGTTCGAATCGCTGATGTATTTATAGTGCGGCCTCAAGTCATCATTTTTGATGCAATTGCGCCAACTGTTTTCACGAGGGTCGACCATGTAAGAATGCAACTATACACCAAATATTTTTCTTCTGAAACTAATACTTTTGAGAATAGCTCTCATTGCGTAAAAGTCATGCATGTGAAAAAGTTCGAATCGCTGATGCATTTATAGTGCGACCTCATGTCATGATTTTTTATGCAAATGCGCCAAGATTTTTCACGAGGGTCGACCATGTAAGAATGCATCCACACACCAAATATTTTTATTCTGAAACTAATATGTTTGAGAATAGCTCTCATGGCGTAAAAGTCATGCATGTGAAAAAGTTCGAATCGCTGATGTATTTATAGTGCGGCCTCGAGTCATGATTTTTGATACAATTCCGCCAAGTTTTTTCATGAGGGTCGAATATGTAAGAATGCATCCACACACCAAATATTTTTATTCTGAAACTTACACTTTTGAGAATAGCTCTCATGGCGTAAAAGTCATGCATGTGAAAAAGTTCGAATCGCTGATGTATTTATAGTGCGACCTCATGTCATGATTTTTTATGCAATTGCGCCAAAAATTTTCATTAGGGTCGACCATGTAAGAATGCATCCACACACCAAATATTTTTATTCTGAAACTAATACTTT
This sequence comes from Haliotis rufescens, assembly GCF_023055435.1. Classification (NCBI taxonomy): domain Eukaryota; kingdom Metazoa; phylum Mollusca; class Gastropoda; order Lepetellida; family Haliotidae; genus Haliotis; species Haliotis rufescens. Next base: position 27,362,955 of record NW_025964112.1, read on the forward strand.
TGAGAATAGCTCTCGTGGCGTAAAAGTCATGCATGTGAAAAAGTTCGAATCGCTGATGTATTTATAGTGCGGCCTCAAGTCATCATTTTTGAAGCAATTGCGCTATTTTTTTCATTAGGGTCGACCATGTAAGAATGCATCCACACACCAAATATTTTTATTCTGAAACTAATACTTTTGAGAATAGCTCTCATTGCGTAAAAGTCATGCATGTGAAAAAGTTCGAATCGCTGATGTATTTATAGTGCGACCTCATGTCATGATTTTTTATGCAAATGCGCCAAGATTTTTCACGAGGGTCTACCATGTAAGAATGCATCCACACACCAAATATTTTTATTCTGAAACTAATATGTTTGAGAATAGCTCTCATGGCGTAAAAGTCATGCATGTGAAAAAGTTCGAATCGCTGATGTATTTATAGTGCGACCTCAAGTCATCACTTTTTATGCAAATGCGCCAATATTTTTCACGAGGGTCGACCATGTGAGTATGCATCCACACACCAAATATTTATATATTCTAAAACTAATACGTTTGAGAAAAGTTCTCATGGCGTAAAAGTCATGCATGTGAAAAAGTTCGAATCGCTGATGTATTTATAGTGCGGCCTCAAGTCATCATTTTTTATGCAATTGCGCCAACTTTTTTCATTAGGGTCGACCATGTAAGAATGCATCCACACACCAAATATTTTTATTCTGAAACTTATACTTTTGAGAATAGCTCTCATGGCGTAAAAGACATGCATGTGAAAAAGTTCGAATCGCTGATGTATTTATAGTGCGGCCTCAAGTCATCATTTTTGAAGCAATTGCGCCAACTTTTTTCATTAGGGTCGACCATGTAAGAATGCATCCACACACCAAATATTTTTATTCTGAAACTTATACTTTTGAGAATAGCTCTCATGGCGTAAAAGACATGCATGTGAAAAAGTTCGATTCGCTGATGTATTTATAGTGCGGCCTCAAGTCATCATTTTTGAAGCAATTGCGCCAACTTTTTTCATGAGGGTCGACCATGTAAGAATGCATCCACACACCAAATATTTTTATTCTGAAACTTATACTTTTGAGAATAGCTCTCATGGCGTAAAAGACATGCATGTGAAAAAGTTCGAATCGCTGATGTATTTATAGTGCGGCCTCAAGTCATCATTTTTGAAGCAATTGCGCCAACTTTTTTTATGAGGGTCGACCATGTAAGAATGCAACTATACACCAAATATTTTTATTCTGAAACTAATACTTTTGAGAATAGCTCTCATGGCGTAAAAGTCATGCATGTGAAAAAGTTCGAATCGTTTATGTATTTATAGTGCGGCCTCAAGTCATCATTTTTTATGCAAATGCGCCAATATTTTTCATGAGGGTCGACCATGAGGGAATGCATCCACACACCAAACATTTTTATTCTGAAACTGATACTTTTGAGAATAGCTCTCATGGCGTAAAAGTCATGCATGTGAAAAAGTTCGAATCGCTGATGTATTTATAGTGCGGCCTCAAGTCATGATTTTTGATGCAATTGCGCCAACTGTTTTCACGAGGGTCGACCATGTAAGAATGCAACTATACACCAAATATTTTTATTCTGAAACTAATATGTTTGAGAATAGCTCTCATGGCGTAAAAGTCATGCATGTGAAAAAGTTCGAATCGCTGATGTATTTATAGTGCGACCTCATGTCATGATTTTTTATGCAAATGCGCCAAGATTTTTCACGAGGGTCTACCATGTAAGAATGCATCCACACACCAAATATTTTTATTCTGAAACTAATATGTTTGAGAATAGCTCTCATGGCGTAAAAGTCATGCATGTGAAAAAGTTCGAATCGCTGATGTATTTATAGTGCGGCCTCAAGTCATCATTTTTGATGCAATTGCGCCAAAAATTTTCTTGAGGGTCGACCATGTAAGAATGCATCCACACACCAAATATTTTTATTCTGAAACTTATACTTTTGAGAATAGCTTTCATGGCGTAAAAGACATGCATGTGAAAAAGTTCGAATCGCTGATGTATTTATAGTGCGGCCTCAAGTCATCATTTTTGAAGCAATTGCGCCAACTTTTTTCATGAGGGTCGACCATGTAAGAATGCATCCACACACCAAATATTTTTATTCTGAAACTTATACTTTTGAGAATAGCTCTCACGGCGTAAAAGTCATGCATGTGAAAAGTTCGAATCGCTGATGTATTTATAGTGCGGCCTCGAGTCATCATTTTTTATGCAATTGCGCCAACTTTTTCCATGAGGGTCCACCATGTAAGAATGCATCCATACACCAAATATTTTTCTTCTGAAACTAATATGTTTGAGAATAGCTCTCGTGGCGTAAAAGTGATGCATGTGAAAAAGTTCGAATCGCTGATGTATTTATAGTGCGGCCTCAAGTCATCATTTTTGATGCAATTGCGCCAAAAATTTTCATGAGGGTCGACCATGTAAGAATGCATGCACACACCAAATATTTTTATTCTGAAACTTATACTTTTGAGAATAGCTCTCATGGCGTAAAAGACATGCATGTGAAAAAGTTCGAATCGCTGATGTATTTATAGTGCGGCCTCAAGTCATCATTTTTGAGGCAATTGCGCCAACTTTTTTCATTAGGGTCGACCATGTAAGAATGCATCCACACACCAAATATTTTTATTCTGAAACTTATACTTTTGAGAATAGCTCTCACGGCGTAAAAGTCATGCATGTGAAAAGTTCGAATCGCTGATGTATTTATAGTGCGGCCTCGAGTCATCATTTTTTATGCAAATGCGCCAATATTTTTCATGAGGGTCGACCATGTAAGAATGCATCCACACACCAAATATTTTTATTCTGAAACTAATACTTTTGAGAATAGCTCTCATGGCGTAAAAGTGATGCATGTGAAAAAGTTCGAATCGCTGATGTATTTATAGTGCGGCCTCAAGTCATCATTTTTGATGCAATTGCGCCAACTGTTTTCACGAGGGTCGACCATGTAAGAATGCAACTATACACCAAATATTTTTATTCTGAAACTAATACTTTTGAGAATAGCTCTCATTGCGTAAAAGTCATGCATGTGAAAAAGTTCGAATCGCTGATGTATTTATAGTGCGACCTCATGTCATGATTTTTTATGCAAATGCGCCAAGATTTTTCACGAGGGTCTACCATGTAAGAATGCATCCACACACCAAATATTTTTATTCTGAAACTAATATGTTTGAGAATAGCTCTCATGGCGTAAAAGTCATGCATGTGAAAAAGTTCGAATCGCTGATGTATTTATAGTGCGGCCTCAAGTCATGATTTTTTATACAATTGCGCCAAGTTTTTTCATGAGGGTCGAATATGTAAGAATGCATCCATACACCAAATATTTTTATTCTGAAACTTATACTTTTGAGAATAGCTCTCATGGCGTAAAAGTCATGCATGCGAAAAAGTTCGAATCGCTGATGTATTTATAGTGCGACCTCATGTCATGATTTTTTATGCAATTGCGCCAAAAATTTTCATTAGGGTCGACCATGTAAGAATGCATCCACACACCAAATATTTTTCTTCTGAAACTAATACTTTTGAGAATAGCTCTCGTGGCGTAAAAGTCATGCATGTGAAAAAGTTCGAATCGCTGATGTATTTATAGTGCGGCCTCAAGTCATCATTTTTGATGCAATTGCGCCAACTTTTTTTATGAGGGTCGACCATGTAAGAATGCATCCACACACCAAATATTTTTATTCTGAAACTTATACTTTTGAGAATAGCTCTCATGGCGTAAAAGTCATGCATGTGAAAAAGTTCGAATCGTTTATGTATTTATAGTGCGGCCTCAAGTCATCATTTTTTATGCAAATGCGCCAATATTTTTCATGAGGGTCGACCATGAGGGAATGCATCCACACACCAAACATTTTTATTCTGAAACTGATACTTTTGAGAATAGCTCTCATGGCGTAAAAGTCATGCATGTGAAAAAGTTCGAATCGCTGATGTATTTATAGTGCGGCCTCAAGTCATCATTTTTGATGCAATTGCGCCAACTGTTTTCACGAGGGTCGACCATGTAAGAATGCAACTATACACCAAATATTTTTCTTCTGAAACTAATACTTTTGAGAATAGCTCTCATTGCGTAAAAGTCATGCATGTGAAAAAGTTCGAATCGCTGATGTATTTATAGTGCGACCTCATGTCATGATTTTTTATGCAAATGCGCCAAGATTTTTCACGAGGGTCGACCATGTAAGAATGCATCCACACACCAAATATTTTTCTTCTGAAACTAATATGTTTGAGAATAGCTCTCATGGCGTAAAAGTCATGCATGTGAAAAAGTTCGAATCGCTGATGTATTTATAGTGCGGCCTCAAGTCATCATTTTTGATGCAATTGCGCCAACTTTTTTTCATGAGGGTCGACCATGTAAGAATGCATCCATACACCAAATATTTTTCTTCTGAAACTAATACTTTTGAGAATAGCTCTCATGGCGTAAAAGTGATGCATGTGAAAAAGTTCGAATCGCTGATGTATTTATAGTGCGGCCTCATGTCATGATTTTTTATGCAATTGCGCCAAAAATTTTCATGAGGGTCGACCATGTAAGAATGCATCCACACACCAAATATTTTTATTCTGAAACTAATATGTTTGAGAATAGCTCTCATGGCGTAAAAGTCATGCATGTGAAAAAGTTCGAATCGCTGATGTATTTATAGTGCGGCCTCAAGTCATCATTTTTTATACAATTGCGCCAAGTTTTTTCATGAGGGTCGAATATGTAAGAATGCATCCATACACCAAATATTTTTATTCTGAAACTTATACTTTTGAGAATAGCTCTCATGGCGTAAAAGTCATGCATGCGAAAAAGTTCGAATCGCTGATGTATTTATAGTGCGACCTCATGTCATGATTTTTTATGCAATTGCGCCAAAAATTTTCATTAGGGTCGACCATGTAAGAATGCATCCACACACCAAATATTTTTCTTCTGAAACTAATACTTTTGAGAATAGCTCTCGTGGCGTAAAAGTCATGCATGTGAAAAAGTTCGAATCGCTGATGTATTTATAGTGCGGCCTCAAGTCATCATTTTTGATGCAATTGCGCCAATATTTTTCATGAGGGTCGACCATGAGGGAATGCATCCACACACCAAACATTTTTATTCTGAAACTGATACTTTTGAGAATAGCTCTCATGGCGTAAAAGTCATGCATGTGAAAAAGTTCGAATCGCTGATGTATTTATAGTGCGGCCTCAAGTCATCATTTTTGATGCAATTGCGCCAACTGTTTTCACGAGGGTCGACCATGTAAGAATGCAACTATACACCAAATATTTTTCTTCTGAAACTAATACTTTTGAGAATAGCTCTCATTGCGTAAAAGTCATGCATGTGAAAAAGTTCGAATCGCTGATGTATTTATAGTGCGACCTCATGTCATGATTTTTTATGCAAATGCGCCAAGATTTTTCACGAGGGTCTACCATGTAAGAATGCATCCACACACCAAATATTTTTCTTCTGAAACTAATATGTTTGAGAATAGCTCTCATGGCGTAAAAGTCATGCATGTGAAAAAGTTCGAATCGCTGATGTATTTATAGTGCGGCCTCAAGTCATCATTTTTGATGCAATTGCGCCAACTTTTTTTCATGAGGGTCGACCATGTAAGAATGCATCCATACACCAAATATTTTTCTTCTGAAACTAATACTTTTGAGAATAGCTCTCATGCGTAAAAGTCATGCATGTGAAAAAGTTCGAATCGCTGATGTATTTATAGTGCGGCCTCAAGTCATCATTTTTGATGCAATTGCGCCAAACATTTTCATGAGGGTCGACCATGTAAGAATGCATCCACACACCAAATATTTTTATTCTGAAACTTATACTTTTGAGAATAGCTCTCATGGCGTAAAAGTTATGCATGTGAAAAAGTTCGAATCGCTGATGTATTTATAGTGCGGCCTCAAGTCATGATTTTTGATGCAATTGCGCCAACTGTTTTCACGAGGGTCGACCATGTAAGAATGCAACTATACACCAAATATTTTTATTCTGAAACTAATACTTTTGAGAATAGCTCTCATGGCGTAAAAGTCATGCATGTGAAAAAGTTCGAATCGCTGATGTATTTATAGTGCGACCTCATGTCATGATTTTTTATGCAAATGCGCCAAGATTTTTCACGAGGGTCGACCATGTAAGAATGCATCCACACACCAAATATTTTTATTCTGAAACTAATATGTTTGAGAATAGCTCTCATGGCGTAAAAGTCATGCATGTGAAAAAGTTCGAATCGCTGATGTATTTATAGTGCGGCCTCAAGTCATCATTTTTGATGCAATTGCGCCAACTTTTTTTCATGAGGGTCGACCATGTAAGAATGCATCCATACACCAAATATTTTTCTTCTGAAACTAATACTTTTGAGAATAGCTCTCATGGCGTAAAAGTGATGCATGTGAAAAAGTTCGAATCGCTGATGTATTTATAGTGCGGCCTCAAGTCATCATTTTTGATGCAATTGCGCCAAAAATTTTCATGAGGGTCGACCATGTAAGAATGCATCCACACACCAAATATTTTTATTCTGAAACTTATACTTTTGAGAATAGCTCTCATGGCGTAAAAGACATGCATGTGAAAAAGTTCGAATCGCTGATGTATTTATAGTGCGGCCTCAAGTCATCAATTTTGAAGCAATTGCGCCAACTTTTTTCATGAGGGTCGACCATGTAAGAATGCATCCACACACCAAATATTTTTATTCTGAAACTTATACTTTTGAGAATAGCTCTCACGGCGTAAAAGTCATGCATGTGAAAAGTTCGAATCGCTGATGTATTTATAGTGCGGCCTCGAGTCATCATTTTTTATGCAAATGCGCCAATATTTTTCATGAGGGTCGACCATGTAAGAATGCATCCACACACCAAATATTTTTATTCTGAAACTAATACTTTTGAGAATAGCTCTCATGGCGTAAAAGTGATGCATGTGAAAAAGTTCGAATCGCTGATGTATTTATAGTGCGGCCTCAAGTCATCATTTTTGATGCAATTGCGCCAAACATTTTCATGAGGGTCGACCATGTAAGAATGCATCCACACACCAAATATTTTTATTCTGAAACTTATACTTTTGAGAATAGCTCTCATGCGTAAAAGTCATGCATGTGAAAAAGTTCGAATCGCTGATGTATTTATAGTGCGGCCTCAAGTCATCATTTTTGATGCAATTGCGCCAAACATTTTCATGAGGGTCGACCATGTAAGAATGCATCCACACACCAAATATTTTTATTCTGAAACTTATACTTTTGAGAATAGCTCTCATGGCGTAAAAGTCATGCATGTGAAAAAGTTCGAATCGCTGATGTATTTATAGTGCGGCCTCAAGTCATGATTTTTGATGCAATTGCGCCAACTGTTTTCACGAGGGTCGACCATGTAAGAATGCAACTATACACCAAATATTTTTATTCTGAAACTAATACTTTTGAGAATAGCTCTCATGGCGTAAAAGTCATGCATGTGAAAAAGTTCGAATCGCTGATGTATTTATAGTGCGACCTCATGTCATGATTTTTTATGCAAATGCGCCAAGATTTTTCACGAGGGTCGACCATGTAAGAATGCATCCACACACCAAATATTTTTATTCTGAAACTAATATGTTTGAGAATAGCTCTCATGGCGTAAAAGTCATGCATGTGAAAAAGTTCGAATCGCTGATGTATTTATAGTGCGGCCTCAAGTCATCATTTTTGATGCAATTGCGCCAACTTTTTTTCATGAGGGTCGACCATGTAAGAATGCATCCATACACCAAATATTTTTCTTCTGAAACTAATACTTTTGAGAATAGCTCTCATGGCGTAAAAGTGATGCATGTGAAAAAGTTCGAATCGCTGATGTATTTATAGTGCGGCCTCAAGTCATCATTTTTGATGCAATTGCGCCAAAAATTTTCATGAGGGTCGAACATGTAAGAATGCATCCACACACCAAATATTTTTATTCTGAAACTTATACTTTTGAGAATAGCTCTCATGGCGTAAAAGACATGCATGTGAAAAAGTTCGAATCGCTGATGTATTTATAGTGCGGCCTCAAGTCATCATTTTTGAAGCAATTGCGCCAACTTTTTTCATGAGGGTCGACCATGTAAGAATGCATCCACACACCAAATATTTTTATTCTGAAACTTATACTTTTGAGAATAGCTCTCACGGCGTAAAAGTCATGCATGTGAAAAGTTCGAATCGCTGATGTATTTATAGTGCGGCCTCGAGTCATCATTTTTTATGCAATTGCGCCAACTTTTTCCATGAGGGTCCACCATGTAAGAATGCATCCATACACCAAATATTTTTATTCTGAAACTTATACTTTTGAGAATAGCTCTCATGGCGTAAAAGACATGCATGTGAAAAAGTTCGAATCGCTGATGTATTTATAGTGCGGCCTCAAGTCATCAATTTTGAAGCAATTGCGCCAACTTTTTTCATGAGGGTCGACCATGTAAGAATGCATCCACACACCAAATATTTTTATTCTGAAACTTATACTTTTGAGAATAGCTCTCACGGCGTAAAAGTCATGCATGTGAAAAGTTCGAATCGCTGATGTATTTATAGTGCGGCCTCGAGTCATCATTTTTTATGCAAATGCGCCAATATTTTTCATGAGGGTCGACCATGTAAGAATGCATCCACACACCAAATATTTTTATTCTGAAACTAATACTTTTGAGAATAGCTCTCATGGCGTAAAAGTGATGCATGTGAAAAAGTTCGAATCGCTGATGTATTTATAGTGCGGCCTCAAGTCATCATTTTTGATGCAATTGCGCCAAACATTTTCATGAGGGTCGACCATGTAAGAATGCATCCACACACCAAATATTTTTATTCTGAAACTTATACTTTTGAGAATAGCTCTCATGCGTAAAAGTCATGCATGTGAAAAAGTTCGAATCGCTGATGTATTTATAGTGCGGCCTCAAGTCATCATTTTTTATGCAAATGCGCCAATATTTTTCATGAGGGTCGACCATGAGGGAATGCATCCACACAAAAAACATTTTTATTCTGAAACTGATACTTTTGAGAATAGCTCTCATGGCGTAAAAGTCATGCATGTGAAAAAGTTCGAATCGCTGATGTATTTATAGTGCGACCTCATGTCATGATTTTTTATGCAAATGCGCCAAGATTTTTCACGAGGGTCGACCATGTAAGAATGCATCCACACACCAAATATTTTTATTCTGAAACTAATATGTTTGAGAATAGCTCTCATGGCGTAAAAGTGATGCATGTGAAAAAGTTCGAATCGCTGATGTATTTATAGTGCGGCCTCAAGTCATCATTTTTGATGCAATTGCGCCAACTGTTTTCACGAGGGTCGACCATGTAAGAATGCAACTATACACCAAATATTTTTATTCTGAAACTAATACTTTTGAGAATAGCTCTCATTGCGTAAAAGTCATGCATGTGAAAAAGTTCGAATCGCTGATGTATTTATAGTGCGACCTCATGTCATGATTTTTGTTGCAAATGCGCCAAGATTTTTCACGAGGGTCTACCATGTAAGAATGCATCCACACACCAAATATTTTTATTCTGAAACTAATATGTTTGAGAATAGCTCTCATGGCGTAAAAGTCATGCATGTGAAAAAGTTCGAATCGCTGATGTATTTATAGTGCGGCCTCAAGTCATGATTTTTTATACAATTGCGCCAAGTTTTTTCATGAGGGTCGAATATGTAAGAATGCATCCATACACCAAATATTTTTATTCTGAAACTTATACTTTTGAGAATAGCTCTCATGGCGTAAAAGTCATGCATGCGAAAAAGTTCGAATCGCTGATGTATTTATAGTGCGACCTCGAGTCATCATTTTTTATGCAATTGCGCCAAAAATTTTCATGAGGGTCGACCATGTAAGAATGCATCCACACACCAAATATTTTTATTCTGAAACTAATACTTTTGAGAATAGCTCTCGTGGCGTAAAAGTGATGCATGTGAAAAAGTTCGAATCGCTGATGTATTTATAGTGCGGCCTCAAGTCATCATTTTTTATGCAAATGCGCCAATATTTTTCATGAGGGTCGACCATGAGGGAATGCATCCACACACCAAATATTTTTATTCTGAAACTGATACTTTTGAGAATAGCTCTCATGGCGTAAAAGTCATGCATGTGAAAAAGTTCGAATCGCTGATGTATTTATAGTGCGACCTCATGTCATGATTTTTTATGCAAATGCGCCAAGATTTTTCACGAGGGTCGACCATGTAAGAATGCATCCACACACCAAATATTTTTATTCTGAAACTAATATGTTTGAGAATAGCTCTCATGGCGTAAAAGTCATGCATGTGAAAAAGTTCGAATCGCTGATGTATTTATAGTGCGGCCTCAAGTCATCATTTCTTATACAATTGCGCCAACTTTTTTTCATGAGGGTCGACCATGTAAGAATGCATCCATACACCAAATATTTTTCTTCTGAAACTAATACTTTTGAGAATAGCTCTCATGGCGTAAAAGTGATGCATGTGAAAAAGTTCGAATCGCTGATGTATTTATAGTGCGGCCTCAAGTCATCATTTTTGATGCAATTGCGCCAAAAATTTTCATGAGGGTCGACCATGTAAGAATGCATCCACACACCAAATATTTTTATTCTGAAACTAATATGTTTGAGAATAGCTCTCATGGCGTAAAAGTCATGCATGTGAAAAAGTTCGAATCGCTGATGTATTTATAGTGCGGCCTCAAGTCATCATTTTTGATGCAATTGCGCCAACTGTTTTCACGAGGGTCGACCATGTAAGAATGCAACTATACACCAAATATTTTTATTCTGAAACTAATACTTTTGAGAATAGCTCTCATTGCGTAAAAGTCATGCATGTGAAAAAGTTCGAATCGCTGATGTATTTATAGTGCGACCTCATGTCATGATTTTTGATGCAAATGCGCCAAGATTTTTCACGAGGGTCTACCATGTAAGAATGCATCCACACACCAAATATTTTTATTCTGAAACTAATATGTTTGAGAATAGCTCTCATGGCGTAAAAGTCATGCATGTGAAAAAGTTCGAATCGCTGATGTATTTATAGTGCGGCCTCAAGTCATGATTTTTTATACAATTGCGCCAAGTTTTTTCATGAGGGTCGAATATGTAAGAATGCATCCACACACCAAATATTTTTATTCTGAAACTAATATGTTTGAGAATAGCTCTCATGGCGTAAAAGTCATGCATGTGAAAAAGTTCGAATCGCTGATGTATTTATAGTGCGGCCTCAAGTCATCATTTCTTATACAATTGCGCCAACTTTTTTTCATGAGGGTCGACCATGTAAGAATGCATCCATACACCAAATATTTTTCTTCTGAAACTAATACTTTTGAGAATAGCTCTCATGGCGTAAAAGTGATGCATGTGAAAAAGTTCGAATCGCTGATGTATTTATAGTGCGGCCTCATGTCATCATTTTTGATGCAATTGCGCCAAAAATTTTCATGAGGGTCTACCATGTAAGAATGCATCCACACACCAAATATTTTTATTCTGAAACTTATACTTTTGAGAATAGCTCTCATGGCGTAAAAGACATGCATGTGAAAAAGTTCGAATCGCTGATGTATTTATAGTGCGGCCTCAAGTCATCATTTTTGAAGCAATTGCGCCAACTTTTTTCATGACGGTCGACCATGTAAGAATGCATCCACACACCAAATATTTTTATTCTGAAACTTATACTTTTGAGAATAGCTCTCACGGCGTAAAAGTCATGCATGTGAAAAGTTCGAATCGCTGATGTATTTATAGTGCGGCCTCGAGTCATCATTTTTTATGCAATTGCGCCAACTTTTTCCATGAGGGTCCACCATGTAAGAATGCATCCATACACCAAATATTTTTATTCTGAAACTAATACTTTTGAGAATAGCTCTCGTGGCGTAAAAGTGATGCATGTGAAAAAGTTCGAATCGCTGATGTATTTATAGTGCGGCCTCAAGTCATGATTTTTGATGCAATTGCGCCAAAAATTTTCATGAGGGTCGACCATGTAAGAATGCATCCACACACCAAATATTTTTATTCTGAAACTTATACTTTTGAGAATAGCTCTCATGGCGTAAAAGACATGCATGTGAAAAAGTTCGAATCGCTGATGTATTTATAGTGCGGCCTCAAGTCATCATTTTTGAAGCAATTGCGCCAACTTTTTTCATGAGGGTCGACCATGTAAGAATGCATCCACACACCAAATATTTTTATTCTGAAACTTATACTTTTGAGAATAGCTCTCACGGCGTAAAAGTCATGCATGTGAAAAAGTTCGAATCGCTGATGTATTTATAGTGCGGCCTCGAGTCATCATTTTTTATGCAAATGCGCCAATATTTTTCATGAGGGTCCACCATGTAAGAATGCATCCACACACCAAATATTTTTATTCTGAAACTAATACTTTTGAGAATAGCTCTCATGGCGTAAAAGTGATGCATGTGAAAAACTTCGAATCGCTGATGTATTTATAGTGCGGCCTCAAGTCATCATTTTTGATGCAATTGCGCCAAACATTTTCACGAGGGTCGACCATGTAAGAATGCATCCACACACCAAATATTTTTATTCTGAAACTTATACTTTTGAGAATAGCTCTCATGCGTAAAAGTCATGCATGTGAAAAAGTTCGAATCGCTGATGTATTTATAGTGCGGCCTCAAGTCATCATTTTTGATGCAATTGCGCCAACTGTTTTCACGAGGGTCGACCATGTAAGAATGCAACTATACACCAAATATTTTTATTCTGAAACTAATACTTTTGAGAATAGCTCTCATTGCGTAAAAGTGATGCATGTGAAAAAGTTCGAATCGCTGATGTATTTATAGTGCGGCCTCAAGTCATCATTTTTGATGCAATTGCGCCAACTGTTTTCACGAGGGTCGACCATGTAAGAATGCAACTATACACCAAATATTTTTATTCTGAAACTAATACTTTTGAGAATAGCTCTCATTGCGTAAAAGTCATGCATGTGAAAAAGTTCGAATCGCTGATGTATTTATAGTGCGACCTCATGTCATGATTTTTTATGCAAATGCGCCAAGATTTTTCACGAGGGTCTACCATGTAAGAATGCATCCACACACCAAATATTTTTATTCTGAAACTAATATGTTTGAGAATAGCTCTCATGGCGTAAAAGTCATGCATGTGAAAAAGTTCGAATCGCTGATGTATTTATAGTGCGGCCTCAAGTCATCATTTTTTATACAATTGCGCCAAGTTTTTTCATGAGGGTCGAATATGTAAGAATGCATCCATACACCAAATATTTTTATTCTGAAACTTATACTTTTGAGAATAGCTCTCATGGCGTAAAAGTCATGCATGCGAAAAAGTTCGAATCGCTGATGTATTTATAGTGCGACCTCATGTCATGATTTTTTATGCAATTGCGCCAAAAAATTTCATTAGGGTCGACCATGTAAGAATGCATCCACACACCAAATATTTTTCTTCTGAAACTAATACTTTTGAGAATAGCTCTCGTGGCGTAAAAGTGATGCATGTGAAAAAGTTCGAATCGCTGATGTATTTATAGTGCGGCCTCAAGTCATCATTTTTGATGCAATTGCGCCAACTGTTTTCACGAGGGTCGACCATGTAAGAATGCAACTATACACCAAATATTTTTATTCTGAAACTAATACTTTTGAGAATAGCTCTCATGGCGTAAAAGTCATGCATGTGAAAAAGTTCGAATCGCTGATGTATTTATAGTGCGACCTCATGTCATGATTTTTTATGCAAATGCGCCAATATTTTTCACGAGGGTCGACCATGTAAGAATGCATCCACACACCAAATATTTTTATTCTGAAACTAATATGTTTGAGAATAGCTCTCATGGCGTAAAAGTCATGCATGTGAAAAAGTTCGAATCGCTGATGTATTTATAGTGCGGCCTCAAGTCATGATTTTTTATACAATTGCGCCAACTTTTTTTCATGAGGGTCGACCTTGTAAGAAAGCAACTATACACCAAATATTTTAATTCTAAAACTAATACTTTTGAGAATAGCTCTCATGGCGTAAAAGTCATGCATGTGAAAAAGTTCGAATCGCTGATGTATTTATAGTGCGGCCTCAAGTCATGATTTTTTATACAATTGCGCCAACTTTTTTTCATGAGGGTCGACCATGTAAGAATGCATCCATACACCAAATATTTTTCTTCTGAAACTAATACTTTTGAGAATAGCTCTCGTGGCGTAAACGTCATGCATGTGAAAAAGTTCGAATCGCTGATGTAATTATAGTGCGGCCTCAAGTCATCATTTTTGATGCAATTACGCCAAAAATTTTCATGAGGGTCGACCATGTAAGAATGCATCCACACACCAAATATTTTTATTCTGAAACTTATACTTTTGAGAATAGCTCTCATGGCGTAAAAGACATGCATGTGAAAAAGTTCGAATCGCTGATGTATTTATAGTGCGGCCTCAAGTCATCATTTTTGAAGCAATTGCGCCAACTTTTTTCATGACGGTCGACCATGTAAGAATGCATCCACACACCAAATATTTTTATTCTGAAACTTATACTTTTGAGAATAGCTCTCACGGCGTAAAAGTCATGCATGTGAAAAGTTCGAATCGCTGATGTATTTATAGTGCGGCCTCGAGTCATCATTTTTTATGCAAATGCGCCAATATTTTTCATGAGGGTCCACCATGTAAGAATGCATCCACACACCAAATATTTTTATTCTGAAACTAATACTTTTGAGAATAGCTCTCATGGCGTAAAAGTGATGCATGTGAAAAACTTCGAATCGCTGATGTATTTATAGTGCGGCCTCAAGTCATCATTTTTGATGCAATTGCGCCAAACATTTTCATGAGGGTCGACCATGTAAGAATGCATCCACACACCAAATATTTTTATTCTGAAACTTATACTTTTGAGAATAGCTCTCATGCGTAAAAGTCATGCATGTGAAAAAGTTCGAATCGCTGATGTATTTATAGTGCGGCCTCAAGTCATCATTTTTGATGCAATTGCGCCAACTGTTTTCACGAGGGTCGACCATGTAAGAATGCAACTATACACCAAATATTTTTATTCTGAAACTAATACTTTTGAGAATAGCTCTCATTGCGTAAAAGTGATGCATGTGAAAAAGTTCGAATCGCTGATGTATTTATAGTGCGGCCTCAAGTCATCATTTTTGATGCAATTGCGCCAACTGTTTTCACGAGGGTCGACCATGTAAGAATGCAACTATACACCAAATATTTTTATTCTGAAACTAATACTTTTGAGAATAGCTCTCATTGCGTAAAAGTCATGCATGTGAAAAAGTTCGAATCGCTGATGTATTTATAGTGCGACCTCATGTCATGATTTTTTATGCAAATGCGCCAAGATTTTTCACGAGGGTCTACCATGTAAGAATGCATCCACACACCAAATATTTTTATTCTGAAACTAATATGTTTGAGAATAGCTCTCATGGCGTAAAAGTCATGCATGTGAAAAAGTTCGAATCGCTGATGTATTTATAGTGCGGCCTCAAGTCATCATTTTTTATACAATTGCGCCAAGTTTTTTCATGAGGGTCGAATATGTAAGAATGCATCCATACACCAAATATTTTTATTCTGAAACTTATACTTTTGAGAATAGCTCTCATGGCGTAAAAGTCATGCATGCGAAAAAGTT
The DNA here is from genome assembly GCF_023055435.1 of Haliotis rufescens. NCBI lineage: Eukaryota > Metazoa > Mollusca > Gastropoda > Lepetellida > Haliotidae > Haliotis > Haliotis rufescens. The sequence goes on from NW_025964112.1 coordinate 27,378,749, forward strand.
CGAATCGCTGATGTATTTATAGTGCGACCTCATGTCATGATTTTTTATGCAATTGCGCCAAAAAATTTCATTAGGGTCGACCATGTAAGAATGCATCCACACACCAAATATTTTTATTCTGAAACTAATACTTTTGAGAATAGCTCTCGTGGCGTAAAAGTGATGCATGTGAAAAAGTTCGAATCGCTGATGTATTTATAGTGCGGCCTCAAGTCATCATTTTTGATGCAATTGCGCCAACTGTTTTCACGAGGGTCGACCATGTAAGAATGCAACTATACACCAAATATTTTTATTCTGAAACTAATACTTTTGAGAATAGCTCTCATGGCGTAAAAGTCATGCATGTGAAAAAGTTCGAATCGCTGATGTATTTATAGTGCGACCTCATGTCATGATTTTTTATGCAAATGCGCCAAGATTTTTCACGAGGGTCTACCATGTAAGAATGCATCCACACACCAAATATTTTTATTCTGAAACTAATATGTTTGAGAATAGCTCTCATGGCGTAAAAGTCATGCATGTGAAAAAGTTCGAATCGCTGATGTATTTATAGTGCGGCCTCAAGTCATGATTTTTTATACAATTGCGCCAAGTTTTTTCATGAGGGTCGAATATGTAAGAATGCATCCATACACCAAATATTTTTATTCTGAAACTTATACTTTTGAGAATAGCTCTCTTGGCGTAAAAGTCATGCATGCGAAAAAGTTCGAATCGCTTATGTATTTATAGTGCGACCTCGAGTCATCATTTTTTATGCAATTGCGCCAAAAATTTTCATTAGGGTCGACCATGTAAGAATGCATCCACACACCAAATATTTTTATTCTGAAACTAATACTTTTGAGAATAGCTCTCGTGGCGTAAAAGTGATGCATGTGAAAAAGTTCGAATCGCTGATGTATTTATAGTGCGGCCTCAAGTCATCATTTTTTATGCAAATGCGCCAATATTTTTCATGAGGGTCGACCATGAGGGAATGCATCCACACACCAAACATTTTTATTCTGAAACTGATACTTTTGAGAATAGCTCTCATGGCGTAAAAGTCATGCATGTGAAAAAGTTCGAATCGCTGATGTATTTATAGTGCGACCTCATGTCATGATTTTTTATGCAAATGCGCCAAGATTTTTCACGAGGGTCGACCATGTAAGAATGCATCCACACACCAAATATTTTTATTCTGAAACTAATATGTTTGAGAATAGCTCTCATGGCGTAAAAGTCATGCATGTGAAAAAGTTCGAATCGCTGATGTATTTATAGTGCGGCCTCAAGTCATCATTTCTTATACAATTGCGCCAACTTTTTTTCATGAGGGTCGACCATGTAAGAATGCATCCATACACCAAATATTTTTCTTCTGAAACTAATACTTTTGAGAATAGCTCTCATGGCGTAAAAGTGATGCATGTGAAAAAGTTCGAATCGCTGATGTATTTATAGTGCGGCCTCATGTCATCATTTTTGATGCAATTGCGCCAAAAATTTTCATGAGGGTCGACCATGTAAGAATGCATCCACACACCAAATATTTTTATTCTGAAACTTATACTTTTGAGAATAGCTCTCATGGCGTAAAAGACATGCATGTGAAAAAGTTCGAATCGCTGATGTATTTATAGTGCGGCCTCAAGTCATCATTTTTGAAGCAATTGCGCCAACTTTTTTCATGACGGTCGACCATGTAAGAATGCATCCACACACCAAATATTTTTATTCTGAAACTTATACTTTTGAGAATAGCTCTCACGGCGTAAAAGTCATGCATGTGAAAAGTTCGAATCGCTGATGTATTTATAGTGCGGCCTCGAGTCATCATTTTTTATGCAATTGCGCCAACTGTTTCCATGAGGGTCCACCATGTAAGAATGCATCCATACACCAAATATTTTTCTTCTGAAACTAATACTTTTGAGAATAGCTCTCGTGGCGTAAAAGTGATGCATGTGAAAAAGTTCGAATCGCTGATGTATTTATAGTGCGGCCTCAAGTCATGATTTTTGATGCAATTGCGCCAAAAATTTTCATGAGGGTCGACCATGTAAGAATGCATCCACACACCAAATATTTTTATTCTGAAACTTATACTTTTGAGAATAGCTCTCATGGCGTAAAAGACATGCATGTGAAAAAGTTCGAATCGCTGATGTATTTATAGTGCGGCCTCAAGTCATCATTTTTGAAGCAATTGCGCCAACTTTTTTCATGACGGTCGACCATGTAAGAATGCATCCACACACCAAATATTTTTATTCTGAAACTTATACTTTTGAGAATAGCTCTCACGGCGTAAAAGTCATGCATGTGAAAAGTTCGAATCGCTGATGTATTTATAGTGCGGCCTCGAGTCATCATTTTTTATGCAAATGCGCCAATATTTTTCATGAGGGTCCACCATGTAAGAATGCATCCACACACCAAATATTTTTATTCTGAAACTAATACTTTTGAGAATAGCTCTCATGGCGTAAAAGTGATGCATGTGAAAAACTTCGAATCGCTGATGTATTTATAGTGCGGCCTCAAGTCATCATTTTTGATGCAATTGCGCCAAACATTTTCATGAGGGTCGACCATGTAAGAATGCATCCACACACCAAATATTTTTATTCTGAAACTTATACTTTTGAGAATAGCTCTCATGCGTAAAAGTCATGCATGTGAAAAAGTTCGAATCGCTGATGTATTTATAGTGCGGCCTCAAGTCATCATTTTTGATGCAATTGCGCCAACTGTTTTCACGAGGGTCGACCATGTAAGAATGCAACTATACACCAAATATTTTTATTCTGAAACTAATACTTTTGAGAATAGCTCTCATTGCGTAAAAGTGATGCATGTGAAAAAGTTCGAATCGCTGATGTATTTATAGTGCGGCCTCAAGTCATCATTTTTGATGCAATTGCGCCAACTGTTTTCACGAGGGTCGACCATGTAAGAATGCAACTATACACCAAATATTTTTATTCTGAAACTAATACTTTTGAGAATAGCTCTCATTGCGTAAAAGTCATGCATGTGAAAAAGTTCGAATCGCTGATGTATTTATAGTGCGACCTCATGTCATGATTTTTTATGCAAATGCGCCAAGATTTTTCACGAGGGTCTACCATGTAAGAATGCATCCACACACCAAATATTTTTATTCTGAAACTAATATGTTTGAGAATAGCTCTCATGGCGTAAAAGTCATGCATGTGAAAAAGTTCGAATCGCTGATGTATTTATAGTGCGGCCTCAAGTCATCATTTTTTATACAATTGCGCCAAGTTTTTTCATGAGGGTCGAATATGTAAGAATGCATCCATACACCAAATATTTTTATTCTGAAACTTATACTTTTGAGAATAGCTCTCATGGCGTAAAAGTCATGCATGCGAAAAAGTTCGAATCGCTGATGTATTTATAGTGCGACCTCATGTCATGATTTTTTATGCAATTGCGCCAAAAAATTTCATTAGGGTCGACCATGTAAGAATGCATCCACACACCAAATATTTTTCTTCTGAAACTAATACTTTTGAGAATAGCTCTCGTGGCGTAAAAGTGATGCATGTGAAAAAGTTCGAATCGCTGATGTATTTATAGTGCGGCCTCAAGTCATCATTTTTGATGCAATTGCGCCAACTGTTTTCACGAGGGTCGACCATGTAAGAATGCAACTATACACCAAATATTTTTATTCTGAAACTAATACTTTTGAGAATAGCTCTCATGGCGTAAAAGTCATGCATGTGAAAAAGTTCGAATCGCTGATGTATTTATAGTGCGACCTCATGTCATGATTTTTTATGCAAATGCGCCAATATTTTTCACGAGGGTCGACCATGTAAGAATGCATCCACACACCAAATATTTTTATTCTGAAACTAATACTTTTGAGAATAGCTCTCATGGCGTAAAAGTCATGCATGTGAAAAAGTTCGAATCGCTGATGTATTTATAGTGCGGCCTCAAGTCATGATTTTTTATACAATTGCGCCAACTTTTTTTCATGAGGGTCGACCATGTAAGAATGCATCCATACACCAAATATTTTTCTTCTGAAACTAATACTTTTGAGAATAGCTCTCGTGGCGTAAACGTCATGCATGTGAAAAAGTTCGAATCGCTGATGTAATTATAGTGCGGCCTCAAGTCATCATTTTTGATGCAATTACGCCAAAAATTTTCATGAGGGTCGACCATGTAAGAATGCATCCACACACCAAATATTTTTATTCTGAAACTTATACTTTTGAGAATAGCTCTCATGGCGTAAAAGACATGCATGTGAAAAAGTTCGAATCGCTGATGTATTTATAGTGCGGCCTCAAGTCATCATTTTTGAAGCAATTGCGCCAACTTTTTTCATGACGGTCGACCATGTAAGAATGCATCCACACACCAAATATTTTTATTCTGAAACTTATACTTTTGAGAATAGCTCTCACGGCGTAAAAGTCATGCATGTGAAAAGTTCGAATCGCTGATGTATTTATAGTGCGGCCTCGAGTCATCATTTTTTATGCAAATGCGCCAATATTTTTCATGAGGGTCCACCATGTAAGAATGCATCCACACACCAAATATTTTTATTCTGAAACTAATACTTTTGAGAATAGCTCTCATGGCGTAAAAGTGATGCATGTGAAAAACTTCGAATCGCTGATGTATTTATAGTGCGGCCTCAAGTCATCATTTTTGATGCAATTGCGCCAAACATTTTCATGAGGGTCGACCATGTAAGAATGCATCCACACACCAAATATTTTTATTCTGAAACTTATACTTTTGAGAATAGCTCTCATGCGTAAAAGTCATGCATGTGAAAAGTTCGAATCGCTGATGTATTTATAGTGCGGCCTCAAGTCATCATTTTTGATGCAATTGCGCCAACTGTTTTCACGAGGGTCGACCATGTAAGAATGCAACTATACACCAAATATTTTTATTCTGAAACTAATACTTTTGAGAATAGATCTCATTGCGTAAAAGTGATGCATGTGAAAAAGTTCGAATCGCTGATGTATTTATAGTGCGGCCTCAAGTCATGATTTTTGATGCAATTGCGCCAACTGTTTTCACGAGGGTCGACCATGTAAGAATGCAACTATACACCAAATATTTTTATTCTGAAACTAATACTTTTGAGAATAGCTCTCATTGCGTAAAAGTCATGCATGTGAAAAAGTTCGAATCGCTGATGTATTTATAGTGCGACCTCATGTCATGATTTTTTATGCAAATGCGCCAAGATTTTTCACGAGGGTCTACCATGTAAGAATGCATCCACACACCAAATATTTTTATTCTGAAACTAATATGTTTGAGAATAGCTCTCATGGCGTAAAAGTCATGCATGTGAAAAAGTTCGAATCGCTGATGTATTTATAGTGCGGCCTCAAGTCATCATTTTTTATACAATTGCGCCAAGTTTTTTCATGAGGGTCGAATATGTAAGAATGCATCCATACACCAAATATTTTTATTCTGAAACTTATACTTTTGAGAATAGCTCTCATGGCGTAAAAGTCATGCATGCGAAAAAGTTCGAATCGCTGATGTATTTATAGTGCGACCTCATGTCATGATTTTTTATGCAATTGCGCCAAAAAATTTCATTAGGGTCGACCATGTAAGAATGCATCCACACACCAAATATTTTTCTTCTGAAACTAATACTTTTGAGAATAGCTCTCGTGGCGTAAAAGTGATGCATGTGAAAAAGTTCGAATCGCTGATGTATTTATAGTGCGGCCTCAAGTCATCATTTTTGATGCAATTGCGCCAACTGTTTTCACGAGGGTCGACCATGTAAGAATGCAACTATACACCAAATATTTTTATTCTGAAACTAATACTTTTGAGAATAGCTCTCATGGCGTAAAAGTCATGCATGTGAAAAAGTTCGAATCGCTGATGTATTTATAGTGCGACCTCATGTCATGATTTTTTATGCAAATGCGCCAATATTTTTCACGAGGGTCGACCATGTAAGAATGCATCCACACACCAAATATTTTTATTCTGAAACTAATACTTTTGAGAATAGCTCTCATGGCGTAAAAGTCATGCATGTGAAAAAGTTCGAATCGCTGATGTATTTATAGTGCGGCCTCAAGTCATGATTTTTTATACAATTGCGCCAACTTTTTTTCATGAGGGTCGACCATGTAAGAATGCATCCATACACCAAATATTTTTATTCTGAAACTAATACTTTTGAGAATAGCTCTCGTGGCGTAAAAGTGATGCATGTGAAAAAGTTCGAATCGCTGATGTAATTATAGTGCGGCCTCAAGTCATCATTTTTGATGCAATTACGCCAAACATTTTCATGAGGGTCGACCATGTAAGAATGCATCCACACACCAAATATTTTTATTCTGAAACTTATACTTTTGAGAATAGCTCTCATGGCGTAAAAGACATGCATGTGAAAAAGTTCGAATCGCTGATGTATTTATAGTGCGGCCTCAAGTCATCATTTCTGATGCAATTGCGCCAAGTTTTTCCATGAGGGTCCACCATGTAAGAATGCATCCACACACCAAATATTTTTATTCTGAAACTTATACTTTTGAGAATAGCTCTCATTGCGTAAAAGTCATGCATGTGAAAAAGTTCGAATCGCTGATGTATTTATAGTGCGACCTCATGTCATGATTTTTTATGCAAATGCGCCAATATTTTTCACGAGGGTCGACCATGTAAGAATGCATCCACACACCAAATATTTTTATTCTGAAACTAATACTTTTGAGAATAGCTCTCATGGCGTAAAAGTCATGCATGTGAAAAAGTTCGAATCGCTGATGTATTTATAGTGCGGCCTCAAGTCATGATTTTTTATACAATTGCGCCAAGTTTTTTCATGAGGGTCGAATATGTAAGAATGCATCCATACACCAAATATTTTTATTCTGAAACTTATACTTTTGAGAATAGCTCTCATGGCGTAAAAGTCATGCATGCGAAAAAGTTCGAATCGCTGATGTATTTATAGTGCGACCTCATGTCATGATTTTTTATGCAATTGCGCCAAAAATTTTCATTAGGGTCGACCATGTAAGAATGCATCCACACACCAAATATTTTTCTTCTGAAACTAATACTTTTGAGAATAGTTCTCGTGGCGTAAAAGTGATGCATGTGAAAAAGTTCGAATCGCTGATGTATTTATAGTGCGGCCTCAAGTCATCATTTTTGATGCAATTGCGCCAACTTTTTTTATGAGGGTCGACCATGTAAGAATGCATCCACACACCAAATATTTTTATTCTGAAACTTATACTTTTGAGAATAGCTCTCATGGCGTAAAAGTCATGCATGTGAAAAAGTTCGAATCGTTTATGTATTTATAGTGCGGCCTCAAGTCATCATTTTTTATGCAAATGCGCCAATATTTTTCATGAGGGTCGACCATGAGGGAATGCATCCACACACCAAACATTTTTATTCTGAAACTGATACTTTTGAGAATAGCTCTCATGGCGTAAAAGTGATGCATGTGAAAAAGTTCGAATCGCTGATGTATTTATAGTGCGGCCTCAAGTCATCATTTTTGATGCAATTGCGCCAAAAAATTTCATGAGGGTCGACCATGTAAGAATGCATCCACACACCAAATATTTTTATTCTGAAACTTATACTTTTGAGAATAGCTCTCATGGCGTAAAAGACATGCATGTGAAAAAGTTCGAATCGCTGATGTATTTATAGTGCGGCCTCAAGTCATCATTTTTGAAGCAATTGCGCCAACTTTTTTCATGACGGTCGACCATGTAAGAATGCATCCACACACCAAATATTTTTATTCTGAAACTTATACTTTTGAGAATAGCTCTCACGGCGTAAAAGTCATGCATGTGAAAAGTTCGAATCGCTGATGTATTTATAGTGCGGCCTCGAGTCATCATTTTTGATGCAATTGCGCCAACTTTTTCCATGAGGGTCCACCATGTAAGAATGCATCCATACACCAAATATTTTTCTTCTGAAACTAATACTTTTGAGAATAGCTCTCACGGCGTAAAAGTGATGCATGTGAAAAGTTCGAATCGCTGATGTATTTATAGTGCGGCCTCGAGTCATCATTTTTTATGCAAATGCGCCAATATTTTTCATGAGGGTCGACCATGTAAGAATGCATCCACACACCAAATATTTTTATTCTGAAACTAATACTTTTGAGAATAGCTCTCATGGCGTAAAAGTGATGCATGTGAAAAAGTTCGAATCGCTGATGTATTTATAGTGCGGCCTCAAGTCATCATTTTTGATGCAATTGCGCCAAACATTTTCATGAGGGTCGACCATGTAAGAATGCATCCACACACCAAATATTTTTATTCTGAAACTTATACTTTTGAGAATAGCTCTCATGCGTAAAAGTCATGCATGTGAAAAAGTTCGAATCGCTGATGTATTTATAGTGCGGCCTCAAGTCATCATTTTTTATGCAATTGCGCCAACTGTTTTCACGAGGGTCGACCATGTAAGAATGCAACTATACACCAAATATTTTTATTCTGAAACTAATACTTTTGAGAATAGCTCTCATTGCGTAAAAGTCATGCATGTGAAAAAGTTCGAATCGCTGATGTATTTATAGTGCGGCCTCAAGTCATCATTTTTGATGCAATTGCGCCAACTGTTTTCACGAGGGTCGACCATGTAAGAATGCAACTATACACCAAATATTTTTATTCTGAAACTAATACTTTTGAGAATAGCTCTCATTGCGTAAAAGTCATGCATGTGAAAAAGTTCGAATCGCTGATGTATTTATAGTGCGACCTCATGTCATGATTTTTTATGCAAATGCGCCAAGATTTTTCACGAGGGTCTACCATGTAAGAATGCATCCACACACCAAATATTTTTATTCTGAAACTTATACTTTTGAGAATAGCTCTCATGCGTAAAAGTCATGCATGTGAAAAAGTTCGAATCGCTGATGTATTTATAGTGCGGCCTCAAGTCATCATTTTTGATGCAATTGCGCCAACTGTTTTCACGAGGGTCGACCATGTAAGAATGCAACTATACACCAAATATTTTTATTCTGAAACTAATACTTTTGAGAATAGCTCTCATTGCGTAAAAGTCATGCATGTGAAAAAGTTCGAATCGCTGATGTATTTATAGTGCGGCCTCAAGTCATCATTTTTGATGCAATTGCGCCAACTGTTTTCACGAGGGTCGACCATGTAAGAATGCAACTATACACCAAATATTTTTATTCTGAAACTAATACTTTTGAGAATAGCTCTCATTGCGTAAAAGTCATGCATGTGAAAAAGTTCGAATCGCTGATGTATTTATAGTGCGACCTCATGTCATGATTTTTTATGCAAATGCGCCAAGATTTTTCACGAGGGTCTACCATGTAAGAATGCATCCACACACCAAATATTTTTATTCTGAAACTAATATGTTTGAGAATAGCTCTCATGGCGTAAAAGTCATGCATGTGAAAAAGTTCGAATCGCTGATGTATTTATAGTGCGGCCTCAAGTCATCATTTTTTATACAATTGCGCCAAGTTTTTTCATGAGGGTCGAATATGTAAGAATGCATCCATACACCAAATATTTTTATTCTGAAACTTATACTTTTGAGAATAGCTCTCATGGCGTAAAAGTCATGCATGCGAAAAAGTTCGAATCGCTGATGTATTTATAGTGCGACCTCATGTCATGATTTTTTATGCAATTGCGCCAAAAATTTTCATTAGGGTCGACCATGTAAGAATGCATCCACACACCAAATATTTTTCTTCTGAAACTAATACTTTTGAGAATAGCTCTCGTGGCGTAAAAGTGATGCATGTGAAAAAGTTCGAATCGCTGATGTATTTATAGTGCGGCCTCAAGTCATCATTTTTGATGCAATTGCGCCAACTTTTTTCATGAGGGTCGACCATGTAAGAATGCATCCACACACCAAATATTTTTATTCTGAAACTTATACTTTTGAGAATAGCTCTCATGGCGTAAAAGTCATGCATGTGAAAAAGTTCGAATCGCTGATGTATTTATAGTGCGGCCTCAAGTCATCATTTTTGATGCAATTGCGCCAACTGTTTTCACGAGGGTCTACCATGTAAGAATGCAACTATACACCAAATATTTTTATTCTGAAACTAATATGTTTGAGAATAGCTCTCATGGCGTAAAAGTCATGCATGTGAAAAAGTTCGAATCGCTGATGTATTTATAGTGCGGCCTCAAGTCATCATTTTTGAAGCAATTGCGCCAACTTTTTTCATGACGGTCGACCATGTAAGAATGCATCCACACACCAAATATTTTTATTCTGAAACTTATACTTTTGAGAATAGCTCTCACGGCGTAAAAGTCATGCATGTGAAAAGTTCGAATCGCTGATGTATTTATAGTGCGGCCTCGAGTCATCATTTTTTATGCAATTGCGCCAACTTTTTCCATGAGGGTCCACCATGTAAGAATGCATCCATACACCAAATATTTTTCTTCTGAAACTAATACTTTTGAGAATAGCTCTCGTGGCGTAAAAGTCATGCATGTGAAAAAGTTCGAATCGCTGATGTATTTATAGTGCGGCCTCAAGTCATCATTTTTGATGCAATTGCGCCAAACATTTTCATGAGGGTCGACCATGTAAGAATGCATCCACACACCAAATATTTTTATTCTGAAACTTATACTTTTGAGAATAGCTCTCATGGCGTAAAAGACATGCATGTGAAAAAGTTCGAATCGCTGATGTATTTATAGTGCGGCCTCAAGTCATCATTTTTGAAGCAATTGCGCCAACTTTTTTCATGACGGTCGACCATGTAAGAATGCATCCACACACCAAATATTTTTATTCTGAAACTTATACTTTTGAGAATAGCCCTCACGGCGTAAAAGTCATGCATGTGAAAAGTTCGAATCGCTGATGTATTTATAGTGCGGCCTCAAGTCATCATTTTTGATGCAATTGCGCCAACTGTTTTCACGAGGGTCGACCATGTAAGAATGCAACTATACACCAAATATTTTTATTCTGAAACTAATACTTTTGAGAATAGCTCTCATTGCGTAAAAGTCATGCATGTGAAAAAGTTCGAATCGCTGATGTATTTATAGTGCGACCTCATGTCATGATTTTTTATGCAAATGCGCCAAGATTTTTCACGAGGGTCTACCATGTAAGAATGCATCCACACACCAAATATTTTTATTCTGAAACTAATATGTTTGAGAATAGCTCTCATGGCGTAAAAGTCATGCATGTGAAAAAGTTCGAATCGCTGATGTATTTATAGTGCGGCCTCAAGTCATGATTTTTTATACAATTGCGCCAAGTTTTTTCATGAGGGTCGAATATGTAAGAATGCATCCATACACCAAATATTTTTATTCTGAAACTTATACTTTTGAGAATAGCTCTCATGGCGTAAAAGTCATGCATGCGAAAAAGTTCGAATCGCTGATGTATTTATAGTGCGACCTCATGTCATGATTTTTTATGCAATTGCGCCAAAAATTTTCATTAGGGTCGACCATGTAAGAATGCATCCACACACCAAAAATTTTTATTCTGAAACTTATACTTTTGAGAATAGCTCTCATGGCGTAAAAGACATGCATGTGAAAAAGTTCGAATCGCTGATGTATTTATAGTGCGGCCTCAAGTCATCATTTTTGAAGCAATTGCGCCAACTTTTTTCATGACGGTCGACCATGTAAGAATGCATCCACACACCAAATATTTTTATTCTGAAACTTATACTTTTGAGAATAGCTCTCACGGCGTAAAAGTCATGCATGTGAAAAGTTCGAATCGCTGATGTATTTATAGTGCGGCCTCGAGTCATCATTTTTTATGCAAATGCGCCAATATTTTTCATGAGGGTCCACCATGTAAGAATGCATCCACACACCAAATATTTTTATTCTGAAACTTATACTTTTGAGAATAGCTCTCATGGCGTAAAAGTGATGCATGTGAAAAAGTTCGAATCGCTGATGTATTTATAGTGCGGCCTCAAGTCATCATTTTTGATGCAATTGCGCCAACTGTTTTCACGAGGGTCGACCATGTAAGAATGCAACTATACACCAAATATTTTTATTCTGAAACTAATATGTTTGAGAATAGCTCTCATGGCGTAAAAGTCATGCATGTGAAAAAGTTCGAATCGCTGATGTATTTATAGTGCGGCCTCAAGTCATCATTTTTGAAGCAATTGCGCCAACTTTTTTCATGACGGTCGACCATGTAAGAATGCATCCACACACCAAATATTTTTATTCTGAAACTTATACTTTTGAGAATAGCTCTCACGGCGTAAAAGTCATGCATGTGAAAAGTTCGAATCGCTGATGTATTTATAGTGCGGCCTCGAGTCATCATTTTTGATGCAATTGCGCCAAAAATTTTCATGAGGGTCGACCATGTAAGAATGCATCCACACACCAAAAATTTTTATTCTGAAACTTATACTTTTGAGAATAGCTCTCATGGCGTAAAAGACATGCATGTGAAAAAGTTCGAATCGCTGATGTATTTATAGTGCGGCCTCAAGTCATCATTTTTGAAGCAATTGCGCCAACTTTTTTCATGACGGTCGACCATGTAAGAATGCATCCACACACCAAATATTTTTATTCTGAAACTTATACTTTTGAGAATAGCTCTCACGGCGTAAAAGTCATGCATGTGAAAAGTTCGAATCGCTGATGTATTTATAGTGCGGCCTCGAGTCATCATTTTTTATGCAAATGCGCCAATATTTTTCATGAGGGTCGACCATGTAAGAATGCATCCACACACCAAATATTTTTATTCTGAAACTAATACTTTTGAGAATAGCTCTCATGGCGTAAAAGTGATGCATGTGAAAAAGTTCGAATCGCTGATGTATTTATAGTGCGGCCTCAAGTCATCATTTTTGATGCAATTGCGCCAAACATTTTCATGAGGGTCGACCATGTAAGAATGCATCCACACACCAAATATTTTTATTCTGAAACTTATACTTTTGAGAATAGCTCTCATGCGTAAAAGTCATGCATGTGAAAAAGTTCGAATCGCTGATGTATTTATAGTGCGGCCTCAAGTCATCATTTTTTATGCAATTGCGCCAACTGTTTTCACGAGGGTCGACCATGTAAGAATGCAACTATACACCAAATATTTTTATTCTGAAACTAATACTTTTGAGAATAGCTCTCATTGCGTAAAAGTCATGCATGTGAAAAAGTTCGAATCGCTGATGTATTTATAGTGCGGCCTCAAGTCATCATTTTTGATGCAATTGCGCCAACTGTTTTCACGAGGGTCGACCATGTAAGAATGCAACTATACACCAAATATTTTTATTCTGAAACTAATACTTTTGAGAATAGCTCTCATTGCGTAAAAGTCATGCATGTGAAAAAGTTCGAATCGCTGATGTATTTATAGTGCGACCTCATGTCATGATTTTTTATGCAAATGCGCCAAGATTTTTCACGAGGGTCTACCATGTAAGAATGCATCCACACACCAAATATTTTTATTCTGAAACTAATATGTTTGAGAATAGCTCTCATGGCGTAAAAGTCATGCATGTGAAAAAGTTCGAATCGCTGATGTATTTATAGTGCGGCCTCAAGTCATGATTTTTTATACAATTGCGCCAAGTTTTTTCATGAGGGTCGAATATGTAAGAATGCATCCATACACCAAATATTTTTATTCTGAAACTTATACTTTTGAGAATAGCTCTCATGGCGTAAAAGTCATGCATGCGAAAAAGTTCGAATCGCTGATGTATTTATAGTGCGACCTCATGTCATGATTTTTTATGCAATTGCGCCAAAAATTTTCATTAGGGTCGACCATGTAAGAATGCATCCACACACCAAATATTTTTCTTCTGAAACTAATACTTTTGAGAATAGCTCTCGTGGCGTAAAAGTGATGCATGTGAAAAAGTTCGAATCGCTGATGTATTTATAGTGCGGCCTCAAGTCATCATTTTTGATGCAATTGCGCCAACTTTTTTCATGAGGGTCGACCATGTAAGAATGCATCCACACACCAAATATTTTTATTCTGAAACTTATACTTTTGAGAATAGCTCTCATGGCGTAAAAGTCATGCATGTGAAAAAGTTCGAATCGCTGATGTATTTATAGTGCGGCCTCAAGTCATCATTTTTGATGCAATTGCGCCAACTGTTTTCACGAGGGTCGACCATGTAAGAATGCAACTATACACCAAATATTTTTATTCTGAAACTAATATGTTTGAGAATAGCTCTCATGGCGTAAAAGTCATGCATGTGAAAAAGTTCGAATCGCTGATGTATTTATAGTGCGGCCTCAAGTCATCATTTTTGAAGCAATTGCGCCAACTTTTTTCATGACGGTCGACCATGTAAGAATGCATCCACACACCAAATATTTTTATTCTGAAACTTATACTTTTGAGAATAGCTCTCACGGCGTAAAAGTCATGCATGTGAAAAGTTCGAATCGCTGATGTATTTATAGTGCGGCCTCGAGTCATCATTTTTTATGCAATTGCGCCAACTTTTTCCATGAGGGTCCACCATGTAAGAATGCATCCATACACCAAATATTTTTCTTCTGAAACTAATACTTTTGAGAATAGCTCTCGTGGCGTAAAAGTCATGCATGTGAAAAAGTTCGAATCGCTGATGTATTTATAGTGCGGCCTCAAGTCATCATTTTTGATGCAATTGCGCCAAAAATTTTCATGAGGGTCGACCATGTAAGAATGCATCCACACACCAAATATTTTTATTCTGAAACTTATACTTTTGAGAATAGCTCTCATGGCGTAAAAGACATGAATGTGAAAAAGTTCGAATCGCTGATGTATTTATAGTGCGGCCTCAAGTCATCATTTTTGAAGCAATTGCGCCAACTTTTTTCATGACGGTCGACCATGTAAGAATGCATCCACACACCAAATATTTTTATTCTGAAACTTATACTTTTGAGAATAGCCCTCACGGCGTAAAAGTCATGCATGTGAAAAGTTCGAATCGCTGATGTATTTATAGTGCGGCCTCAAGTCATCATTTTTGATGCAATTGCGCCAACTGTTTTCACGAGGGTCGACCATGTAAGAATGCAACTATACACCAAATATTTTTATTCTGAAACTAATACTTTTGAGAATAGCTCTCATTGCGTAAAAGTCATGCATGTGAAAAAGTTCGAATCGCTGATGTATTTATAGTGCGACCTCATGTCATGATTTTTTATGCAAATGCGCCAAGATTTTTCACGAGGGTCTACCATGTAAGAATGCATCCACACACCAAATATTTTTATTCTGAAACTAATATGTTTGAGAATAGCTCTCATGGCGTAAAAGTCATGCATGTGAAAAAGTTCGAATCGCTGATGTATTTATAGTGCGGCCTCAAGTCATGATTTTTTATACAATTGCGCCAAGTTTTTTCATGAGGGTCGAATATGTAAGAATGCATCCATACACCAAATATTTTTATTCTGAAACTTATACTTTTGAGAATAGCTCTCATGGCGTAAAAGTCATGCATGCGAAAAAGTTCGAATCGCTGATGTATTTATAGTGCGACCTCATGTCATGATTTTTTATGCAATTGCGCCAAAAATTTTCATTAGGGTCGACCATGTAAGAATGCATCCACACACCAAATATTTTTCTTCTGAAACTAATACTTTTGAGAATAGCTCTCGTGGCGTAAAAGTGATGCATGTGAAAAAGTTCGAATCGCTGATGTATTTATAGTGCGGCCTCAAGTCATCATTTTTGATGCAATTGCGCCAACTTTTTTCATGAGGGTCGACCATGTAAGAATGCATCCACACACCAAATATTTTTATTCTGAAACTTATACTTTTGAGAATAGCTCTCATGGCGTAAAAGTCATGCATGTGAAAAAGTTCGAATCGCTGATGTATTTATAGTGCGGCCTCAAGTCATCATTTTTGATGCAATTGCGCCAACTGTTTTCACGAGGGTCGACCATGTAAGAATGCAACTATACACCAAATATTTTTATTCTGAAACTAATATGTTTGAGAATAGCTCTCATGGCGTAAAAGTCATGCATGTGAAAAAGTTCGAATCGCTGATGTATTTATAGTGCGGCCTCAAGTCATCATTTTTGAAGCAATTGCGCCAACTTTTTTCATGACGGTCGACCATGTAAGAATGCATCCACACACCAAATATTTTTATTCTGAAACTTATACTTTTGAGAATAGCTCTCACGGCGTAAAAGTCATGCATGTGAAAAGTTCGAATCGCTGATGTATTTATAGTGCGGCCTCGAGTCATCATTTTTGATGCAATTGCGCCAACTTTTTCCATGAGGGTCCACCATGTAAGAATGCATCCATACACCAAATATTTTTCTTCTGAAACTAATACTTTTGAGAATAGCTCTCGTGGCGTAAAAGTGATGCATGTGAAAAAGTTCGAATCGCTGATGTATTTATAGTGCGGCCTCAAGTCATCATTTTTGATGCAATTGCGCCAAAAATTTTCATGAGGGTCGACCATGTAAGAATGCATCCACACACCAAAAATTTTTATTCTGAAACTTATACTTTTGAGAATAGCTCTCATGGCGTAAAAGACATGCATGTGAAAAAGTTCGAATCGCTGATGTATTTATAGTGCGGCCTCAAGTCATCATTTTTGAAGCAATTGCGCCAACTTTTTTCATGACGGTCGACCATGTAAGAATGCATCCACACACCAAATATTTTTATTCTGAAACTTATACTTTTGAGAATAGCTCTCACGGCGTAAAAGTCATGCATGTGAAAAGTTCGAATCGCTGATGTATTTATAGTGCGGCCTCGAGTCATCATTTTTTATGCAAATGCGCCAATATTTTTCATGAGGGTCGACCATGTAAGAATGCATCCACACACCAAATATTTTTATTCTGAAACTAATACTTTTGAGAATAGCTCTCATGGCGTAAAAGTCATGCATGTGAAAAAGTTCGAATCGCTGATGTATTTATAGTGCGGCCTCAAGTCATCATTTTTGATGCAATTGCGCCAAACATTTTCATGAGGGTCGACCATGTAAGAATGCATCCACACACCAAATATTTTTATTCTGAAACTTATACTTTTGAGAATAGCTCTCATGCGTAAAAGTCATGCATGTGAAAAAGTTCGAATCGCTGATGTATTTATAGTGCGGCCTCAAGTCATCATTTTTTATGCAATTGCGCCAACTGTTTTCACGAGGGTCGACCATGTAAGAATGCAACTATACACCAAATATTTTTATTCTGAAACTAATACTTTTGAGAATAGCTCTCATTGCGTAAAAGTCATGCATGTGAAAAAGTTCGAATCGCTGATGTATTTATAGTGCGGCCTCAAGTCATCATTTTTGATGCAATTGCGCCAACTGTTTTCACGAGGGTCGACCATGTAAGAATGCAACTATACACCAAATATTTTTATTCTGAAACTAATACTTTTGAGAATAGCTCTCATTGCGTAAAAGTCATGCATGTGAAAAAGTTCGAATCGCTGATGTATTTATAGTGCGACCTCATGTCATGATTTTTTATGCAAATGCGCCAAGATTTTTCACGAGGGTCTACCATGTAAGAATGCATCCACACACCAAATATTTTTATTCTGAAACTAATATGTTTGAGAATAGCTCTCATGGCGTAAAAGTCATGCATGTGAAAAAGTTCGAATCGCTGATGTATTTATAGTGCGGCCTCGAGTCATCATTTTTGATGCAATTGCGCCAACTTTTTCCATGAGGGTCCACCATGTAAGAATGCATCCATACACCAAATATTTTTCTTCTGAAACTAATACTTTTGAGAATAGCTCTCGTGGCGTAAAAGTGATGCATGTGAAAAAGTTCGAATCGCTGATGTATTTATAGTGCGGCCTCAAGTCATCATTTTTGATGCAATTGCGCCAAAAATTTTCATGAGGGTCGACCATGTAAGAATGCATCCACACACCAAAAATTTTTATTCTGAAACTTATACTTTTGAGAATAGCTCTCATGGCGTAAAAGACATGCATGTGAAAAAGTTCGAATCGCTGATGTATTTATAGTGCGGCCTCAAGTCATCATTTTTGAAGCAATTGCGCCAACTTTTTTCATGACGGTCGACCATGTAAGAATGCATCCACACACCAAATATTTTTATTCTGAAACTTATACTTTTGAGAATAGCTCTCACGGCGTAAAAGTCATGCATGTGAAAAGTTCGAATCGCTGATGTATTTATAGTGCGGCCTCGAGTCATCATTTTTTATGCAAATGCGCCAATATTTTTCATGAGGGTCGACCATGTAAGAATGCATCCACACACCAAATATTTTTATTCTGAAACTAATACTTTTGAGAATAGCTCTCATGGCGTAAAAGTCATGCATGTGAAAAAGTTCGAATCGCTGATGTATTTATAGTGCGGCCTCAAGTCATCATTTTTGATGCAATTGCGCCAAACATTTTCATGAGGGTCGACCATGTAAGAATGCATCCACACACCAAATATTTTTATTCTGAAACTTATACTTTTGAGAATAGCTCTCATGCGTAAAAGTCATGCATGTGAAAAAGTTCGAATCGCTGATGTATTTATAGTGCGGCCTCAAGTCATCATTTTTTATGCAATTGCGCCAACTGTTTTCACGAGGGTCGACCATGTAAGAATGCAACTATACACCAAATATTTTTATTCTGAAACTAATACTTTTGAGAATAGCTCTCATTGCGTAAAAGTCATGCATGTGAAAAAGTTCGAATCGCTGATGTATTTATAGTGCGGCCTCAAGTCATCATTTTTGATGCAATTGCGCCAACTGTTTTCACGAGGGTCGACCATGTAAGAATGCAACTATACACCAAATATTTTTATTCTGAAACTAATACTTTTGAGAATAGCTCTCATTGCGTAAAAGTCATGCATGTGAAAAAGTTCGAATCGCTGATGTATTTATAGTGCGACCTCATGTCATGATTTTTTATGCAAATGCGCCAAGATTTTTCACGAGGGTCTACCATGTAAGAATGCATCCACACACCAAATATTTTTATTCTGAAACTAATATGTTTGAGAATAGCTCTCATGGCGTAAAAGTCATGCATGTGAAAAAGTTCGAATCGCTGATGTATTTATAGTGCGGCCTCAAGTCATCATTTTTTATACAATTGCGCCAAGTTTTTTCATGAGGGTCGAATATGTAAGAATGCATCCATACACCAAATATTTTTATTCTGAAACTTATACTTTTGAGAATAGCTCTCATGGCGTAAAAGTCATGCATGCGAAAAAGTTCGAATCGCTGATGTATTTATAGTGCGACCTCATGTCATGATTTTTTATGCAATTGCGCCAAAAATTTTCATTAGGGTCGACCATGTAAGAATGCATCCACACACCAAATATTTTTCTTCTGAAACTAATACTTTTGAGAATAGCTCTCGTGGCGTAAAAGTGATGCATGTGAAAAAGTTCGAATCGCTGATGTATTTATAGTGCGGCCTCAAGTCATCATTTTTGATGCAATTGCGCCAACTTTTTTCATGAGGGTCGACCATGTAAGAATGCATCCACACACCAAATATTTTTATTCTGAAACTTATACTTTTGAGAATAGCTCTCATGGCGTAAAAGTCATGCATGTGAAAAAGTTCGAATCGCTGATGTATTTATAGTGCGGCCTCAAGTCATCATTTTTGATGCAATTGCGCCAACTGTTTTCACGAGGGTCGACCATGTAAGAATGCAACTATACACCAAATATTTTTATTCTGAAACTAATATGTTTGAGAATAGCTCTCATGGCGTAAAAGTCATGCATGTGAAAAAGTTCGAATCGCTGATGTATTTATAGTGCGGCCTCAAGTCATCATTTTTGAAGCAATTGCGCCAACTTTTTTCATGACGGTCGACCATGTAAGAATGCATCCACACACCAAATATTTTTATTCTGAAACTTATACTTTTGAGAATAGCTCTCACGGCGTAAAAGTCATGCATGTGAAAAGTTCGAATCGCTGATGTATTTATAGTGCGGCCTCGAGTCATCATTTTTTATGCAATTGCGCCAACTTTTTCCATGAGGGTCCACCATGTAAGAATGCATCCATACACCAAATATTTTTCTTCTGAAACTAATACTTTTGAGAATAGCTCTCGTGGCGTAAAAGTCATGCATGTGAAAAAGTTCGAATCGCTGATGTATTTATAGTGCGGCCTCAAGTCATCATTTTTGATGCAATTGCGCCAAAAATTTTCATGAGGGTCGACCATGTAAGAATGCATCCACACACCAAATATTTTTATTCTGAAACTTATACTTTTGAGAATAGCTCTCATGGCGTAAAAGACATGCATGTGAAAAAGTTCGAATCGCTGATGTATTTATAGTGCGGCCTCAAGTCATCATTTTTGAAGCAATTGCGCCAACTTTTTTCATGACGGTCGACCATGTAAGAATGCATCCACACACCAAATATTTTTATTCTGAAACTTATACTTTTGAGAATAGCCCTCACGGCGTAAAAGTCATGCATGTGAAAAGTTCGAATCGCTGATGTATTTATAGTGCGGCCTCAAGTCATCATTTTTGATGCAATTGCGCCAACTGTTTTCACGAGGGTCGACCATGTAAGAATGCAACTATACACCAAATATTTTTATTCTGAAACTAATACTTTTGAGAATAGCTCTCATTGCGTAAAAGTCATGCATGTGAAAAAGTTCGAATCGCTGATGTATTTATAGTGCGACCTCATGTCATGATTTTTTATGCAAATGCGCCAAGATTTTTCACGAGGGTCTACCATGTAAGAATGCATCCACACACCAAATATTTTTATTCTGAAACTAATATGTTTGAGAATAGCTCTCATGGCGTAAAAGTCATGCATGTGAAAAAGTTCGAATCGCTGATGTATTTATAGTGCGGCCTCAAGTCATGATTTTTTATACAATTGCGCCAAGTTTTTTCATGAGGGTCGAATATGTAAGAATGCATCCATACACCAAATATTTTTATTCTGAAACTTATACTTTTGAGAATAGCTCTCATGGCGTAAAAGTCATGCATGCGAAAAAGTTCGAATCGCTGATGTATTTATAGTGCGACCTCATGTCATGATTTTTTATGCAATTGCGCCAAAAATTTTCATGATGGTCGACCATGTAAGAATGCATCCACACACCAAATATTTTTCTTCTGAAACTAATACTTTTGAGAATAGCTCTCGTGGCGTAAAAGTGATGCATGTGAAAAAGTTCGAATCGCTGATGTATTTATAGTGCGGCCTCAAGTCATCATTTTTGATGCAATTGCGCCAACTTTTTTCATGAGGGTCGACCATGTAAGAATGCATCCACACACCAAATATTTTTATTCTGAAACTTATACTTTTGAGAATAGCTCTCATGGCGTAAAAGTCATGCATGTGAAAAAGTTCGAATCGCTGATGTATTTATAGTGCGGCCTCAAGTCATCATTTTTGATGCAATTGCGCCAACTGTTTTCACGAGGGTCGACCATGTAAGAATGCAACTATACACCAAATATTTTTATTCTGAAACTAATATGTTTGAGAATAGCTCTCATGGCGTAAAAGTCATGCATGTGAAAAAGTTCGAATCGCTGATGTATTTATAGTGCGGCCTCAAGTCATCATTTTTGAAGCAATTGCGCCAACTTTTTTCATGACGGTCGACCATGTAAGAATGCATCCACACACCAAATATTTTTATTCTGAAACTTATACTTTTGAGAATAGCTCTCACGGCGTAAAAGTCATGCATGTGAAAAGTTCGAATCGCTGATGTATTTATAGTGCGGCCTCGAGTCATCATTTTTTATGCAATTGCGCCAACTTTTTCCATGAGGGTCCACCATGTAAGAATGCATCCATACACCAAATATTTTTCTTCTGAAACTAATACTTTTGAGAATAGCTCTCGTGGCGTAAAAGTCATGCATGTGAAAAAGTTCGAATCGCTGATGTATTTATAGTTCGGCCTCAAGTCATCATTTTTGATGCAATTGCGCCAAAAAATTTCATGAGGGTCGACCATGTAAGAATGCATCCACACACCAAATATTTTTATTCTGAAACTTATACTTTTGAGAATAGCTCTCATGGCGTAAAAGACATGCATGTGAAAAAGTTCGAATCGCTGATGTATTTATAGTGCGGCCTCAAGTCATCATTTTTGAAGCAATTGCGCCAACTTTTTTCATGACGGTCGACCATGTAAGAATGCATCCACACACCAAATATTTTTATTCTGAAACTTATACTTTTGAGAATAGCCCTCACGGCGTAAAAGTCATGCATGTGAAAAGTTCGAATCGCTGATGTATTTATAGTGCGGCCTCGAGTCATCATTTTTTATGCAAATGCGCCAATATTTTTCATGAGGGTCCACCATGTAAGAATGCATCCACACACCAAATATTTTTATTCTGAAACTAATACTTTTGAGAATAGCTCTCATGGCGTAAAAGTGATGCATGTGAAAAAGTTCGAATCGCTGATGTATTTATAGTGCGGCCTCAAGTCATCATTTTTGATGCAATTGCGCCAAACATTTTCATGAGGGTCGACCATGTAAGAATGCATCCACACACCAAATATTTTTATTCTGAAACTTATACTTTTGAGAATAGCTCTCATGCGTAAAAGTCATGCATGTGAAAAAGTTCGAATCGCTGATGTATTTATAGTGCGGCCTCAAGTCATCATTTTTGATGCAATTGCGCCAACTGTTTTCACGAGGGTCGACCATGTAAGAATGCAACTATACACCAAATATTTTTATTCTGAAACTAATACTTTTGAGAATAGCTCTCATTGCGTAAAAGTGATGCATGTGAAAAAGTTCGAATCGCTGATGTATTTATAGTGCGGCCTCAAGTCATCATTTTTGATGCAATTGCGCCAACTGTTTTCACGAGGGTCGACCATGTAAGAATGCAACTATACACCAAATATTTTTATTCTGAAACTAATACTTTTGAGAATAGCTCTCATTGCGTAAAAGTCATGCATGTGAAAAAGTTCGAATCGCTGATGTATTTATAGTGCGACCTCATGTCATGATTTTTTATGCAAATGCGCCAAGATTTTTCACGAGGGTCGACCATGTAAGAATGCATCCACACACCAAATATTTTTATTCTGAAACTAATATGTTTGAGAATAGCTCTCATGGCGTAAAAGTCATGCATGTGAAAAAGTTCGAATCGCTGATGTATTTATAGTGCAGCCTCAAGTCATCATTTTTGAAGCAATTGCGCCAACTTTTTTCATGAGGGTCGAATATGTAAGAATGCATCCATACACCAAATATTTTTATTCTGAATCTTATACTTTTGAGAATAGCTCTCATGGCGTAAAAGTCATGCATGCGAAAAAGTTCGAATCGCTGATGTATTTATAGTGCGACCTCATGTCATGATTTTTTATGCAATTGCGCCAAAAATTTTCATTAGGGTCGACCATGTAAGAATGCATCCACACACCAAATATTTTTCTTCTGAAACTAATACTTTTGAGAATAGCTCTCGTGGCGTAAAAGTGATGCATGTGAAAAAGTTCGAATCGCTGATGTATTTATAGTGCGGCCTCAAGTCATCATTTTTGATGCAATTGCGCCAACTGTTTTCACGAGGGTCGACCATGTAAGAATGCAACTATACACCAAATATTTTTATTCTGAAACTAATATGTTTGAGAATAGCTCTCATGGCGTAAAAGTCATGCATGTGAAAAAGTTCGAATCGCTGATGTATTTATAGTGCGGCCTCAAGTCATCATTTTTGAAGCAATTGCGCCAACTTTTTTCATGACGGTCGACCATGTAAGAATGCATCCACACACCAAATATTTTTATTCTGAAACTTATACTTTTGAGAATAGCTCTCACGGCGTAAAAGTCATGCATGTGAAAAGTTCGAATCGCTGATGTATTTATAGTGCGGCCTCGAGTCATCATTTTTTATGCAATTGCGCCAACTTTTTCCATGAGGGTCCACCATGTAAGAATGCATCCATACACCAAATATTTTTCTTCTGAAACTAATACTTTTGAGAATAGCTCTCGTGGCGTAAAAGTCATGCATGTGAAAAAGTTCGAATCGCTGATGTATTTATAGTGCGGCCTCAAGTCATCATTTTTGATGCAATTGCGCCAAAAATTTTCATGAGGGTCGACCATGTAAGAATGCATCCACACACCAAATATTTTTATTCTGAAACTTATACTTTTGAGAATAGCTCTCATGGCGTAAAAGACATGCATGTGAAAAAGTTCGAATCGCTGATGTATTTATAGTGCGGCCTCAAGTCATCATTTTTGAAGCAATTGCGCCAACTTTTTTCATGACGGTCGACCATGTAAGAATGCATCCACACACCAAATATTTTTATTCTGAAACTTATACTTTTGAGAATAGCCCTCACGGCGTAAAAGTCATGCATGTGAAAAGTTCGAATCGCTGATGTATTTATAGTGCGGCCTCGAGTCATCATTTTTTATGCAAATGCGCCAATATTTTTCATGAGGGTCCACCATGTAAGAATGCATCCACACACCAAATATTTTTATTCTGAAACTAATACTTTTGAGAATAGCTCTCATGGCGTAAAAGTGATGCATGTGAAAAAGTTCGAATCGCTGATGTATTTATAGTGCGGCCTCAAGTCATCATTTTTGATGCAATTGCGCCAAAAATTTTCATGAGGGTCGACCATGTAAGAATGCATCCACACACCAAATATTTTTATTCTGAAACTTATACTTTTGAGAATAGCTCTCATGCGTAAAAGTCATGCATGTGAAAAAGTTCGTATCGCTGATGTATTTATAGTGCGGCCTCAAGTCATCATTTTTGATGCAATTGCGCCAACTGTTTTCACGAGGGTCGACCATGTAAGAATGCAACTATACACCAAATATTTTTATTCTGAAACTAATACTTTTGAGAATAGCTCTCATTGCGTAAAAGTGATGCATGTGAAAAAGTTCGAATCGCTGATGTATTTATAGTGCGGCCTCAAGTCATCATTTTTGATGCAATTGCGCCAACTGTTTTCACGAGGGTCGACCATGTAAGAATGCAACTATACACCAAATATTTTTATTCTGAAACTAATACTTTTGAGAATAGCTCTCATTGCGTAAAAGTCATGCATGTGAAAAAGTTCGAATCGCTGATGTATTTATAGTGCGACCTCATGTCATGATTTTTTATGCAAATGCGCCAAGATTTTTCACGAGGGTCGACCATGTAAGAATGCATCCACACACCAAATATTTTTATTCTGAAACTAATATGTTTGAGAATAGCTCTCATGGCGTAAAAGTCATGCATGTGAAAAAGTTCGAATCGCTGATGTATTTATAGTGCGGCCTCAAGTCATCATTTTTGAAGCAATTGCGCCAACTTTTTTCATGAGGGTCGAATATGTAAGAATGCATCCATACACCAAATATTTTTATTCTGAATCTTATACTTTTGAGAATAGCTCTCATGGCGTAAAAGTCATGCATGCGAAAAAGTTCGAATCGCTGATGTATTTATAGTGCGACCTCATGTCATGATTTTTTATGCAATTGCGCCAAAAATTTTCATTAGGGTCGACCATGTAAGAATGCATCCACACACCAAATATTTTTCTTCTGAAACTAATACTTTTGAGAATAGCTCTCGTGGCGTAAAAGTGATGCATGTGAAAAAGTTCGAATCGCTGATGTATTTATAGTGCGGCCTCAAGTCATCATTTTTGATGCAATTGCGCCAACTTTTTTCAGGAGGGTCGACCTTGTAAGAATGCATCCACACACCAAATATTTTTATTCTGAAACTAATACTTTTGAGAATAGCTCTCATGGCGTAAAAGTCATGCATGTGAAAAAGTTCGAATCGCTGATGTATTTATAGTGCGACCTCATGTCATGATTTTTTATGCAAATGCGCCAATATTTTTCACGAGGGTCGACCATGTAAGAATGCATCCACACACCAAATATTTTTATTCTGAAACTAATACTTTTGAGAATAGCTCTCATGGCGTAAAAGTCATGCATGTGAAAAAGTTCGAATCGCTGATGTATTTATAGTGCGGCCTCAAGTCATGATTTTTTATACAATTGCGCCAACTTTTTTTCATGAGGGTCGACCATGTAAGAATGCATCCATACACCAAATATTTTTCTTCTGAAACTAATACTTTTGAGAGTAGCTCTCGTGGCGTAAACGTCATGCATGTGAAAAAGTTCGAATCGCTGATGTAATTATAGTGCGGCCTCAAGTCATCATTTTTGATGCAATTGCGCCAAACATTTTCATGAGGGTCGACCATGTAAGAATGCATCCACACACCAAATATTTTTATTCTGAAACTTATACTTTTGAGAATAGCTCTCATGGCGTAAAAGACATGCATGTGAAAAAGTTCGAATCGCTGATGTATTTATAGTGCGACCTCATGTCATGATTTTTTATGCAATTGCGCCAAAAATTTTCATTAGGGTCGACCATGTAAGAATGCATCCACACACCAAATATTTTTCTTCTGAAACTAATACTTTTGAGAATAGCTCTCGTGGCGTAAAAGTGATGCATGTGAAAAAGTTCGAATCGCTGATGTATTTATAGTGCGGCCTCAAGTCATCATTTTTGATGCAATTGCGCCAACTTTTTTCATGAGGGTCGACCTTGTAAGAATGCATCCACACACCAAATATTTTTATTCTGAAACTAATACTTTTGAGAATAGCTCTCATGGCGTAAAAGTCATGCATGTGAAAAAGTTCGAATCGCTGATGTATTTATAGTGCGACCTCATGTCATGATTTTTTATGCAAATGCGCCAATATTTTTCACGAGGGTCGACCATGTAAGAATGCATCCACACACCAAATATTTTTATTCTGAAACTAATACTTTTGAGAATAGCTCTCATGGCGTAAAAGTCATGCATGTGAAAAAGTTCGAATCGCTGATGTATTTATAGTGCGGCCTCAAGTCATGATTTTTTATACAATTGCGCCAACTTTTTTTCATGAGGGTCGACCATGTAAGAATGCATCCATACACCAAATATTTTTCTTCTGAAACTAATACTTTTGAGAGTAGCTCTCGTGGCGTAAACGTCATGCATGTGAAAAAGTTCGAATCGCTGATGTAATTATAGTGCGGCCTCAAGTCATCATTTTTGATGCAATTGCGCCAAACATTTTCATGAGGGTCGACCATGTAAGAATGCATCCACACACCAAATATTTTTATTCTGAAACTTATACTTTTGAGAATAGCTCTCATGGCGTAAAAGACATGCATGTGAAAAAGTTCGAATCGCTGATGTATTTATAGTGCGGCCTCAAGTCATCATTTCTGATGCAATTGCGCCAACTTTTTCCATGAGGGTCCACCATGTAAGAATGCATCCACACACCAAATATTTTTATTCTGAAACTTATACTTTTGAGAATAGCTCTCATTGCGTAAAAGTCATGCATGTGAAAAAGTTCGAATCGCTGATGTATTTATAGTGCGACCTCATGTCATGATTTTTTATGCAAATGCGCCAAGATTTTTCACGAGGGTCTACCATGTAAGAATGCATCCACACACCAAATATTTTTATTCTGAAACTAATATGTTTGAGAATAGCTCTCATGGCGTAAAAGTGATGCATGTGAAAAAGTTCGAATCGCTGATGTATTTATAGTGCGGCCTCAAGTCATGATTTTTTATACAATTGCGCCAAGTTTTTTCATGAGGGTCGAATATGTAAGAATGCATCCATACACCAAATATTTTTATTCTGAAACTTATACTTTTGAGAATAGCTCTCATGGCGTAAAAGTCATGCATGTGAAAAAGTTCGAATCGCTGATGTATTTATAGTGCGACATCATGTCATGATTTTTTATGCAATTGCGCCAAAAAATTTCATTAGGGTCGACCATGTAAGAATGCATCCACACACCAAACATTTTTCTTCTGAAACTAATACTTTTGAGAATAGCTCTCATGGCGTAAAAGTGATGCATGTGAAAAAGTTCGAATCGCTGATGTATTTATAGTGCGGCCTCAAGTCATCATTTTTGATGCAATTGCGCCAACTTTTTTCACGAGGGTCGACCATGTAAGAATGCAACTATACACCAAATATTTTTATTCTGAAACTAATACTTTTGAGAATAGCTCTCATTGCGTAAAAGTCATGGATGTGAAAAAGTTCGAATCGCTGATGTATTTATAGTGCGACCTCATGTCATGATTTTTTATGCAAATGCGCCAAGATTTTCCACGAGGGTCGACCATGTAAGAATGCATCCACACACCAAATATTTTTATTCTGAAACTAATATGTTTGAGAATAGCTCTCGTGGCGTAAAAGTGATGCATGTGAAAAAGTTCGAATCGCTGATGTATTTATAGTGCGGCCTCAAGTCATCATTTTTGATGCAATTGCGCCAACTTTTTTCATGAGGGTCGACCATGTAAGAATGCATCCACACACCAAATATTTTTATTCTGAAACTTATACTTTTGAGAATAGCTCTCATGGCGTAAAAGTCATGCATGTGAAAAAGTTCGAATCGCTGATGTATTTATAGTGCGGCCTCAAGTCATCATTTTTGATGCAATTGCGCCAACTGTTTTCACGAGGGTCCACCATGTAAGAATGCAACTATACACCAAATATTTTTATTCTGAAACTAATATGTTTGAGAATAGCTCTCACGGCGTAAAAGTCATGCATGTGAAAAGTTCGAATCGCTGATGTATTTATAGTGCGGCCTCGAGTCATCATTTTTTATGCAATTGCGCCAACTTTTTCCATGAGGGTCCACCATGTAAGAATGCATCCATACACCAAATATTTTTCTTCTGAAACTAATACTTTTGAGAATAGCTCTCGTGGCGTAAAAGTCATGCATGTGAAAAAGTTCGAATCGCTGATGTATTTATAGTGCGGCCTCAAGTCATCATTTTTGATGCAATTGCGCCAAAAATTTTCATGAGGGTCGACCATGTAAGAATGCATCCACACACCAAATATTTTTATTCTGAAACTTATACTTTTGAGAATAGCTCTCACGGCGTAAAAGTCATGCATGTGAAAAGTTCGAATCGCTGATGTATTTATAGTGCGGCCTCGAGTCATCATTTTTTATGCAATTGCGCCAACTTTTTCCATGAGGGTCCACCATGTAAGAATGCATCCATACACCAAATATTTTTCTTCTGAAACTAATACTTTTGAGAATAGCTCTCGTGGCGTAAAAGTCATGCATGTGAAAAAGTTCGAATCGCTGATGTATTTATAGTGCGGCCTCAAGTCATCATTTTTGATGCAATTGCGCCAAAAATTTTCATGAGGGTCGACCATGTAAGAATGCATCCACACACCAAATATTTTTATTCTGAAACTTATACTTTTGAGAATAGCTCTCATGGCGTAAAAGACATGCATGTGAAAAAGTTCGAATCGCTGATGTATTTATAGTGCGGCCTCAAGTCATCATTTTTGAAGCAATTGCGCCAACTTTTTTCATGACGGTCGACCATGTAAGAATGCATCCACACACCAAATATTTTTATTCTGAAACTTATACTTTTGAGAATAGCCCTCACGGCGTAAAAGTCATGCATGTGAAAAGTTCGAATCGCTGATGTATTTATAGTGCGGCCTCGAGTCATCATTTTTTATGCAATTGCGCCAATATTTTTCATGAGGGTCCACCATGTAAGAATGCATCCACACACCAAATATTTTTATTCTGAAACTAATACTTTTGAGAATAGCTCTCATGGCGTAAAAGTGATGCATGTGAAAAAGTTCGAATCGCTGATGTATTTATAGTGCGGCCTCAAGTCATCATTTTTGATGCAATTGCGCCAAACATTTTCATGAGGGTCGACCATGTAAGAATGCATCCACACACCAAATATTTTTATTCTGAAACTTATACTTTTGAGAATAGCTCTCATTGCGTAAAAGTCATGCATGTGAAAAAGTTCGAATCGCTGATGTATTTATAGTGCGGCCTCAAGTCATCATTTTTGATGCAATTGCGCCAACTGTTTTCACGAGGGTCGACCATGTAAGAATGCAACTATACACCAAATATTTTTATTCTGAAACTTATACTTTTGAGAATAGCTCTCATTGCGTAAAAGTGATGCATGTGAAAAAGTTCGAATCGCTGATGTATTTATAGTGCGGCCTCAAGTCATCATTTTTGATGCAATTGCGCCAACTGTTTTCACGAGGGTCGACCATGTAAGAATGCAACTATACACCAAATATTTTTATTCTGAAACTAATACTTTTGAGAATAGCTCTCATTGCGTAAAAGTCATGCATGTGAAAAAGTTCGAATCGCTGATGTATTTATAGTGCGACCTCATGTCATGATTTTTTATGCAAATGCGCCAAGATTTTTCACGAGGGTCGACCATGTAAGAATGCATCCACACACCAAATATTTTTATTCTGAAACTAATATGTTTGAGAATAGCTCTCATGGCGTAAAAGTCATGCATGTGAAAAAGTTCGAATCGCTGATGTATTTATAGTGCGGCCTCAAGTCATCATTTTTGAAGCAATTGCGCCAACTTTTTTCATGAGGGTCGAATATGTAAGAATGCATCCATACACCAAATATTTTTATTCTGAATCTTATACTTTTGAGAATAGCTCTCATGGCGTAAAAGTCATGCATGCGAAAAAGTTCGAATCGCTGATGTATTTATAGTGCGACCTCATGTCATGATTTTTTATGCAATTGCGCCAAAAATTTTCATTAGGGTCGACCATGTAAGAATGCATCCACACACCAAATATTTTTCTTCTGAAACTAATACTTTTGAGAATAGCTCTCGTGGCGTAAAAGTGATGCATGTGAAAAAGTTCGAATCGCTGATGTATTTATAGTGCGGCCTCAAGTCATCATTTTTGATGCAATTGCGCCAACTTTTTTCATGAGGGTCGACCTTGTAAGAATGCATCCACACACCAAATATTTTTATTCTGAAACTAATACTTTTGAGAATAGCTCTCATGGCGTAAAAGTCATGCATGTGAAAAAGTTCGAATCGCTGATGTATTTATAGTGCGACCTCATGTCATCATTTTTTATGCAAATGCGCCAATATTTTTCACGAGGGTCGACCATGTAAGAATGCATCCACACACCAAATATTTTTATTCTGAAACTAATACTTTTGAGAATAGCTCTCATGGCGTAAAAGTCATGCATGTGAAAAAGTTCGAATCGCTGATGTATTTATAGTGCGGCCTCAAGTCATGATTTTTTATACAATTGCGCCAACTTTTTTTCATGAGGGTCGACCATGTAAGAATGCATCCATACACCAAATATTTTTCTTCTGAAACTAATACTTTTGAGAGTAGCTCTCGTGGCGTAAACGTCATGCATGTGAAAAAGTTCGAATCGCTGATGTAATTATAGTGCGGCCTCAAGTCATCATTTTTGATGCAATTGCGCCAAACATTTTCATGAGGGTCGACCATGTAAGAATGCATCCACACACCAAATATTTTTATTCTGAAACTTATACTTTTGAGAATAGCTCTCATGGCGTAAAAGACATGCATGTGAAAAAGTTCGAATCGCTGATGTATTTATAGTGCGGCCTCAAGTCATCATTTCTGATGCAATTGCGCCAACTTTTTCCATGAGGGTCCACCATGTAAGAATGCATCCACACACCAAATATTTTTATTCTGAAACTTATACTTTTGAGAATAGCTCTCATTGCGTAAAAGTCATGCATGTGAAAAAGTTCGAATCGCTGATGTATTTATAGTGCGACCTCATGTCATGATTTTTTATGCAAATGCGCCAAGATTTTTCACGAGGGTCTACCATGTAAGAATGCATCCACACACCAAATATTTTTATTCTGAAACTAATATGTTTGAGAATAGCTCTCATGGCGTAAAAGTGATGCATGTGAAAAAGTTCGAATCGCTGATGTATTTATAGTGCGGCCTCAAGTCATGATTTTTTATACAATTGCGCCAAGTTTTTTCATGAGGGTCGAATATGTAAGAATGCATCCATACACCAAATATTTTTATTCTGAAACTTATACTTTTGAGAATAGCTCTCATGGCGTAAAAGTCATGCATGTGAAAAAGTTCGAATCGCTGATGTATTTATAGTGCGACCTCATGTCATGATTTTTTATGCAATTGCGCCAAAAATTTTCATTAGGGTCGACCATGTAAGAATGCATCCATACACCAAACATTTTTCTTCTGAAACTAATACTTTTGAGAATAGCTCTCGTGGCGTAAAAGTGATGCATGTGAAAAAGTTCGAATCGCTGATGTATTTATAGTGCGGCCTCAAGTCATCATTTTTGATGCAATTGCGCCAACTTTTTTCATGAGGGTCGACCATGTAAGAATGCATCCACACACCAAATATTTTTATTCTGAAACTTATACTTTTGAGAATAGCTCTCATGGCGTAAAAGTCATGCATGTGAAAAAGTTCGAATCGCTGATGTATTTATAGTGCGGCCTCAAGTCATCATTTTTGAAGCAATTGCGCCAACTGTTTTCACGAGGGTCGACCATGTAAGAATGCAACTATACACCAAATATTTTTATTCTGAAACTAATACTTTTGAGAATAGCTCTCATGGCGTAAAAGTCATGCATGTGAAAAAGTTCGAATCGCTGATGTATTTATAGTGCGACCTCATGTCATGATTTTTTATGCAAATGCGCCAATATTTTTCACGAGGGTCGACCATGTAAGAATGCATCCACACACCAAATATTTTTATTCTGAAACTAATACTTTTGAGAATAGCTCTCATGGCGTAAAAGTCATGCATGTGAAAAAGTTCGAATCGCTGATGTATTTATAGTGCGGCCTCAAGTCATGATTTTTTATACAATTGCGCCAAGTTTTTTCATGAGGGTCGAATATGTAAGAATGCATCCATACACCAAATATTTTTATTCTGAAACTTATACTTTTGAGAATAGCTCTCATGGCGTAAAAGTCATGCATGCGAAAAAGTTCGAATCGCTGATGTATTTATAGTGCGACCTCATGTCATGATTTTTTATGCAATTGCGCCAAAAATTTTCATTAGGGTCGACCATGTAAGAATGCATCCACACACCAAACATTTTTCTTCTGAAACTAATACTTTTGAGAATAGCTCTCGTGGCGTAAAAGTGATGCATGTGAAAAAGTTCGAATCGCTGATGTATTTATAGTGCGGCCTCAAGTCATCATTTTTGATGCAATTGCGCCAACTTTTTTTATGAGGGTCGACCATGTAAGAATGCATCCACACACCAAATATTTTTATTCTGAAACTTATACTTTTGAGAATAGCTCTCATGGCGTAAAAGTCATGCATGTGAAAAAGTTCGAATCGTTTATGTATTTATAGTGCGGCCTCAAGTCATCATTTTTTATGCAAATGCGCCAATATTTTTCATGAGGGTCGACCATGAGGGAATGCATCCACACACCAAATATTTTTATTCTGAAACTTATACTTTTGAGAATAGCTCTCATGGCGTAAAAGTCATGCATGTGAAAAAGTTCGAATCGCTGATGTATTTATAGTGCGGCCTCAAGTCATCATTTTTGATGCAATTGCGCCAACTGTTTTCACGAGGGTCGACCATGTAAGAATGCAACTATACACCAAATATTTTTATTCTGAAACTAATACTTTTGAGAATAGCTCTCATTGCGTAAAAGTCATGGATGTGAAAAAGTTCGAATCGCTGATGTATTTATAGTGCGACCTCATGTCATGATTTTTTATGCAAATGCGCCAAGATTTTTCACGAGGGTCGACCATGTAAGAATGCATCCACACACCAAATATTTTTATTCTGAAACTAATATGTTTGAGAATAGCTCTCATGGCGTAAAAGTCATGCATGTGAAAAAGTTCGAATCGCTGATGTATTTATAGTGCGGCCTCAAGTCATCATTTTTTATACAATTGCGCCAACTTTTTTTCATGAGGGTCGACCATGTAAGAATGCATCCATACACCAAATATTTTTCTTCTGAAACTAATACTTTTGAGAATAGCTCTCATGGCGTAAAAGTGATGCATGTGAAAAAGTTCGAATCGCTGATGTATTTATAGTGCGGCCTCAAGTCATCATTTTTGATGCAATTGCGCCAAAAATTTTCATGAGGGTCGACCATGTAAGAATGCATCCACACACCAAATATTTTTATTCTGAAACTTATACTTTTGAGAATAGCTCTCATGGCGTAAAAGACATGCATGTGAAAAAGTTCGAATCGCTGATGTATTTATAGTGCGACCTCATGTCATGATTTTTTATGCAATTGCGCCAAAAATTTTCATTAGGGTCGACCATGTAAGAATGCATCCACACACCAAATATTTTTCTTCTGAAACTAATACTTTTGAGAATAGCTCTCGTGGCGTAAAAGTGATGCATGTGAAAAAGTTCGAATCGCTGATGTATTTATAGTGCGGCCTCAAGTCATCATTTTTGATGCAATTGCGCCAACTTTTTTCATGAGGGTCGACCTTGTAAGAATGCATCCACACACCAAATATTTTTATTCTGAAACTAATACTTTTGAGAATAGCTCTCATGGCGTAAAAGTCATGCATGTGAAAAAGTTCGAATCGCTGATGTATTTATAGTGCGACCTCATGTCATGATTTTTTATGCAAATGCGCCAATATTTTTCACGAGGGTCGACCATGTAAGAATGCATCCACACACCAAATATTTTTATTCTGAAACTAATACTTTTGAGAATAGCTCTCATGGCGTAAAAGTCATGCATGTGAAAAAGTTCGAATCGCTGATGTATTTATAGTGCGGCCTCAAGTCATGATTTTTTATACAATTGCGCCAACTTTTTTTCATGAGGGTCGACCATGTAAGAATGCATCCATACACCAAATATTTTTCTTCTGAAACTAATACTTTTGAGAGTAGCTCTCGTGGCGTAAACGTCATGCATGTGAAAAAGTTCGAATCGCTGATGTAATTATAGTGCGGCCTCAAGTCATCATTTTTGATGCAATTGCGCCAAACATTTTCATGAGGGTCGACCATGTAAGAATGCATCCACACACCAAATATTTTTATTCTGAAACTTATACTTTTGAGAATAGCTCTCATGGCGTAAAAGACATGCATGTGAAAAAGTTCGAATCGCTGATGTATTTATAGTGCGGCCTCAAGTCATCATTTCTGATGCAATTGCGCCAACTTTTTCCATGAGGGTCCACCATGTAAGAATGCATCCACACACCAAATATTTTTATTCTGAAACTAATACTTTTGAGAATAGCTCTCATTGCGTAAAAGTGATGCATGTGAAAAAGTTCGAATCGCTGATGTATTTATAGTGCGGCCTCAAGTCATCATTTTTGATGCAATTGCGCCAACTGTTTTCACGAGGGTCGACCATGTAAGAATGCAACTATACACCAAATATTTTTATTCTGCAACTAATACTTTTGAGAATAGCTCTCATTGCGTAAAAGTCATGCATGTGAAAAAGTTCGAATCGCTGATGTATTTATAGTGCGACCTCATGTCATGATTTTTTATGCAAATGCGCCAATATTTTTCACGAGGGTCTACCATGTAAGAATGCATCCACACACCAAATATTTTTATTCTGAAACTAATATGTTTGAGAATAGCTCTCATGGCGTAAAAGTCATGCATGTGAAAAAGTTCGAATCGCTGATGTATTTATAGTGCGGCCTCAAGTCATCATTTTTTATACAATTGCGCCAAGTTTTTTCATGAGGGTCGAATATGTAAGAATGCATCCACACACCAAATATTTTTATTCTGAAACTTATACTTTTGAGAATAGCTCTCATGGCGTAAAAGTCATGCATGCGAAAAAGTTCGAATCGCTGATGTATTTATAGTGCGACCTCATGTCATGATTTTTTATGCAATTGCGCCAAAAAATTTCATTAGGGTCGACCATGTAAGAATGCATCCACACACCAAATATTTTTCTTCTGAAACTAATACTTTTGAGAATAGCTCTCGTGGCGTAAAAGTGATGCATGTGAAAAAGTTCGAATCGCTGATGTATTTATAGTGCGGCCTCAAGTCATCATTTTTGATGCAATTGCGCCAACTGTTTTCACGAGGGTCGACCATGTAAGAATGCAACTATACACCAAATATTTTTATTCTGAAACTAATACTTTTGAGAATAGCTCTCATGGCGTAAAAGTCATGCATGTGAAAAAGTTCGAATCGCTGATGTATTTATAGTGCGACCTCATGTCATGATTTTTTATGCAAATGCGCCAATATTTTTCACGAGGGTCGACCATGTAAGAATGCATCCACACACCAAATATTTTTATTCTGAAACTAATACTTTTGAGAATAGCTCTCATGGCGTAAAAGTCATGCATGTGAAAAAGTTCGAATCGCTGATGTATTTATAGTGCGGCCTCAAGTCATGATTTTTTATACAATTGCGCCAACTTTTTTTCATGAGGGTCGACCATGTAAGAATGCATCCATACACCAAATATTTTTATTCTGAAACTAATACTTTTGAGAATAGCTCTCGTGGCGTAAACGTCATGCATGTGAAAAAGTACGAATCGCTGATGTAATTATAGTGCGGCCTCAAGTCATCATTTTTGATGCAATTACGCCAAAAATTTTCATGAGGGTCGACCATGTAAGAATGCATCCACACACCAAATATTTTTATTCTGAAACTTATACTTTTGAGAATAGCTCTCATGGCGTAAAAGACATGCATGTGAAAAAGTTCGAATCGCTGATGTATTTATAGTGCGGCCTCAAGTCATCATTTTTGAAGCAATTGCGCCAACTTTTTTCATGACGGTCGACCATGTAAGAATGCATCCACACACCAAATATTTTTATTCTGAAACTTATACTTTTGAGAATAGCTCTCACGGCGTAAAAGTCATGCATGTGAAAAGTTCGAATCGCTGATGTATTTATAGTGCGGCCTCGAGTCATCATTTTTTATGCAAATGCGCCAATATTTTTCATGAGGGTCCACCATGTAAGAATGCATCCACACACCAAATATTTTTATTCTGAAACTAATACTTTTGAGAATAGCTCTCATGGCGTAAAAGTGATGCATGTGAAAAACTTCGAATCGCTGATGTATTTATAGTGCGGCCTCAAGTCATCATTTTTGATGCAATTGCGCCAAACATTTTCATGAGGGTCGACCATGTAAGAATGCATCCACACACCAAATATTTTTATTCTGAAACTTATACTTTTGAGAATAGCTCTCATGCGTAAAAGTCATGCATGTGAAAAGTTCGAATCGCTGATGTATTTATAGTGCGGCCTCAAGTCATCATTTTTGATGCAATTGCGCCAACTGTTTTCACGAGGGTCGACCATGTAAGAATGCAACTATACACCAAATATTTTTATTCTGAAACTAATACTTTTGAGAATAGATCTCATTGCGTAAAAGTGATGCATGTGAAAAAGTTCGAATCGCTGATGTATTTATAGTGCGGCCTCAAGTCATCATTTTTGATGCAATTGCGCCAACTGTTTTCACGAGGGTCGACCATGTAAGAATGCAACTATACACCAAATATTTTTATTCTGAAACTAATACTTTTGAGAATAGCTCTCATTGCGTAAAAGTCATGCATGTGAAAAAGTTCGAA
Source organism: Haliotis rufescens (assembly GCF_023055435.1). Lineage (NCBI taxonomy): Eukaryota > Metazoa > Mollusca > Gastropoda > Lepetellida > Haliotidae > Haliotis > Haliotis rufescens. Next base: position 27,416,494 of record NW_025964112.1, read on the forward strand.
TCGCTGATGTATTTATAGTGCGACCTCATGTCATGATTTTTTATGCAATTGCGCCAAAAAATTTCATTAGGGTCGACCATGTAAGAATGCATCCACACACCAAATATTTTTCTTCTGAAACTAATACTTTTGAGAATAGCTCTCGTGGCGTAAAAGTGATGCATGTGAAAAAGTTCGAATCGCTGATGTATTTATAGTGCGGCCTCAAGTCATCATTTTTGATGCAATTGCGCCAACTTTTTTCATGAGGGTCGACCTTGTAAGAATGCATCCACACACCAAATATTTTTATTCTGAAACTAATACTTTTGAGAATAGCTCTCATGGCGTAAAAGTCATGCATGTGAAAAAGTTCGAATCGCTGATGTATTTATAGTGCGACCTCATGTCATGATTTTTTATGCAAATGCGCCAATATTTTTCACGAGGGTCGACCATGTAAGAATGCATCCACACACCAAATATTTTTATTCTGAAACTAATACTTTTGAGAATAGCTCTCATGGCGTAAAAGTCATGCATGTGAAAAAGTTCGAATCGCTGATGTATTTATAGTGCGGCCTCAAGTCATGATTTTTTATACAATTGCGCCAACTTTTTTTCATGAGGGTCGACCATGTAAGAATGCATCCATACACCAAATATTTTTCTTCTGAAACTAATACTTTTGAGAGTAGCTCTCGTGGCGTAAACGTCATGCATGTGAAAAAGTTCGAATCGCTGATGTAATTATAGTGCGGCCTCAAGTCATCATTTTTGATGCAATTGCGCCAAACATTTTCATGAGGGTCGACCATGTAAGAATGCATCCACACACCAAATATTTTTATTCTGAAACTTATACTTTTGAGAATAGCTCTCATGGCGTAAAAGACATGCATGTGAAAAAGTTCGAATCGCTGATGTATTTATAGTGCGGCCTCAAGTCATCATTTCTGATGCAATTGCGCCAACTTTTTCCATGAGGGTCCACCATGTAAGAATGCATCCACACACCAAATATTTTTATTCTGAAACTAATACTTTTGAGAATAGCTCTCATTGCGTAAAAGTGATGCATGTGAAAAAGTTCGAATCGCTGATGTATTTATAGTGCGGCCTCAAGTCATCATTTTTGATGCAATTGCGCCAACTGTTTTCACGAGGGTCGACCATGTAAGAATGCAACTATACACCAAATATTTTTATTCTGAAACTAATACTTTTGAGAATAGCTCTCATTGCGTAAAAGTCATGCATGTGAAAAAGTTCGAATCGCTGATGTATTTATAGTGCGACCTCATGTCATGATTTTTTATGCAAATGCGCCAAGATTTTTCACGAGGGTCTACCATGTAAGAATGCATCCACACACCAAATATTTTTATTCTGAAACTAATATGTTTGAGAATAGCTCTCATGGCGTAAAAGTCATGCATGTGAAAAAGTTCGAATCGCTGATGTATTTATAGTGCGGCCTCAAGTCATCATTTTTTATACAATTGCGCCAAGTTTTTTCATGAGGGTCGAATATGTAAGAATGCATCCATACACCAAATATTTTTATTCTGAAACTTATACTTTTGAGAATAGCTCTCATGGCGTAAAAGTCATGCATGCGAAAAAGTTCGAATCGCTGATGTATTTATAGTGCGACCTCATGTCATGATTTTTTATGCAATTGCGCCAAAAAATTTCATTAGGGTCGACCATGTAAGAATGCATCCACACACCAAATATTTTTCTTCTGAAACTAATACTTTTGAGAATAGCTCTCGTGGCGTAAAAGTGATGCATGTGAAAAAGTTCGAATCGCTGATGTATTTATAGTGCGGCCTCAAGTCATCATTTTTGATGCAATTGCGCCAACTGTTTTCACGAGGGTCGACCATGTAAGAATGCAACTATACACCAAATATTTTTATTCTGAAACTAATACTTTTGAGAATAGCTCTCATGGCGTAAAAGTCATGCATGTGAAAAAGTTCGAATCGCTGATGTATTTATAGTGCGACCTCATGTCATGATTTTTTATGCAAATGCGCCAATATTTTTCACGAGGGTCGACCATGTAAGAATGCATCCACACACCAAATATTTTTATTCTGAAACTAATACTTTTGAGAATAGCTCTCATGGCGTAAAAGTCATGCATGTGAAAAAGTTCGAATCGCTGATGTATTTATAGTGCGGCCTCAAGTCATGATTTTTTATACAATTGCGCCAACTTTTTTTCATGAGGGTCGACCATGTAAGAATGCATCCATACACCAAATATTTTTCTTCTGAAACTAATACTTTTGAGAATAGCTCTCGTGGCGTAAACGTCATGCATGTGAAAAAGTTCGAATCGCTGATGTAATTATAGTGCGGCCTCAAGTCATCATTTTTGATGCAATTACGCCAAAAATTTTCATGAGGGTCGACCATGTAAGAATGCATCCACACACCAAATATTTTTATTCTGAAACTTATACTTTTGAGAATAGCTCTCATGGCGTAAAAGACATGCATGTGAAAAAGTTCGAATCGCTGATGTATTTATAGTGCGGCCTCAAGTCATCATTTTTGAAGCAATTGCGCCAACTTTTTTCATGACGGTCGACCATGTAAGAATGCATCCACACACCAAATATTTTTATTCTGAAACTTATACTTTTGAGAATAGCTCTCACGGCGTAAAAGTCATGCATGTGAAAAGTTCGAATCGCTGATGTATTTATAGTGCGGCCTCGAGTCATCATTTTTTATGCAAATGCGCCAATATTTTTCATGAGGGTCCACCATGTAAGAATGCATCCACACACCAAATATTTTTATTCTGAAACTAATACTTTTGAGAATAGCTCTCATGGCGTAAAAGTGATGCATGTGAAAAACTTCGAATCGCTGATGTATTTATAGTGCGGCCTCAAGTCATCATTTTTGATGCAATTGCGCCAAACATTTTCATGAGGGTCGACCATGTAAGAATGCATCCACACACCAAATATTTTTATTCTGAAACTTATACTTTTGAGAATAGCTCTCATGCGTAAAAGTCATGCATGTGAAAAGTTCGAATCGCTGATGTATTTATAGTGCGGCCTCAAGTCATCATTTTTGATGCAATTGCGCCAACTGTTTTCACGAGGGTCGACCATGTAAGAATGCAACTATACACCAAATATTTTTATTCTGAAACTAATACTTTTGAGAATAGATCTCATTGCGTAAAAGTGATGCATGTGAAAAAGTTCGAATCGCTGATGTATTTATAGTGCGGCCTCAAGTCATCATTTTTGATGCAATTGCGCCAACTGTTTTCACGAGGGTCGACCATGTAAGAATGCAACTATACACCAAATATTTTTATTCTGAAACTAATACTTTTGAGAATAGCTCTCATTGCGTAAAAGTCATGCATGTGAAAAAGTTCGAATCGCTGATGTATTTATAGTGCGACCTCATGTCATGATTTTTTATGCAAATGCGCCAAGATTTTTCACGAGGGTCTACCATGTAAGAATGCATCCACACACCAAATATTTTTATTCTGAAACTAATATGTTTGAGAATAGCTCTCATGGCGTAAAAGTCATGCATGTGAAAAAGTTCGAATCGCTGATGTATTTATAGTGCGGCCTCAAGTCATCATTTTTTATACAATTGCGCCAAGTTTTTTCATGAGGGTCGAATATGTAAGAATGCATCCACACACCAAATATTTTTATTCTGAAACTTATACTTTTGAGAATAGCTCTCATGGCGTAAAAGTCATGCATGCGAAAAAGTTCGAATCGCTGATGTATTTATAGTGCGACCTCATGTCATGATTTTTTATGCAATTGCGCCAAAAAATTTCATTAGGGTCGACCATGTAAGAATGCATCCACACACCAAATATTTTTCTTCTGAAACTAATACTTTTGAGAATAGCTTTCGTGGCGTAAAAGTGATGCATGTGAAAAAGTTCGAATCGCTGATGTATTTATAGTGCGGCCTCAAGTCATCATTTTTGATGCAATTGCGCCAACTGTTTTCACGAGGGTCGACCATGTAAGAATGCAACTATACACCAAATATTTTTATTCTGAAACTAATACTTTTGAGAATAGCTCTCATGGCGTAAAAGTCATGCATGTGAAAAAGTTCGAATCGCTGATGTATTTATAGTGCGACCTCATGTCATGATTTTTTATGCAAATGCGCCAATATTTTTCACGAGGGTCGACCATGTAAGAATGCATCCACACACCAAATATTTTTATTCTGAAACTAATACTTTTGAGAATAGCTCTCATGGCGTAAAAGTCATGCATGTGAAAAAGTTCGAATCGCTGATGTATTTATAGTGCGGCCTCAAGTCATGATTTTTTATACAATTGCGCCAACTTTTTTTCATGAGGGTCGACCATGTAAGAATGCATCCATACACCAAATATTTTTATTCTGAAAGTAATACTTTTGAGAATAGCTCTCGTGGCGTAAACGTCATGCATGTGAAAAAGTTCGAATCGCTGATGTAATTATAGTGCGGCCTCAAGTCATCATTTCTGATGCAATTGCGCCAAGTTTTTCCATGAGGGTCCACCATGTAAGAATGCATCCACACACCAAATATTTTTATTCTGAAACTAATACTTTTGAGAATAGCTCTCATTGCGTAAAAGTCATGCATGTGAAAAAGTTCGAATCGCTGATGTATTTATAGTGCGACCTCATGTCATGATTTTTTATGCAAATGCGCCAAGATTTTTCACGAGGGTCTACCATGTAAGAATGCATCCACACACCAAATATTTTTATTCTGAAACTAATATGTTTGAGAATAGCTCTCATGGCGTAAAAGTCATGCATGTGAAAAAGTTCGAATCGCTGATGTATTTATAGTGCGGCCTCAAGTCATGATTTTTTATACAATTGCGCCAAGTTTTTTCATGAGGGTCGAATATGTAAGAATGCATCCATACACCAAATATTTTTATTCTGAAACTTATACTTTTGAGAATAGCTCTCATGGCGTAAAAGTCATGCATGCGAAAAAGTTCGAATCGCTGATGTATTTATAGTGCGACCTCATGTCATGATTTTTTATGCAATTGCGCCAAAAATTTTCATTAGGGTCGACCATGTAAGAATGCATCCACACACCAAATATTTTTCTTCTGAAACTAATACTTTTGAGAATAGCTCTCGTGGCGTAAAAGTGATGCATGTGAAAAAGTTCGAATCGCTGATGTATTTATAGTGCGGCCTCAAGTCATCATTTTTGATGCAATTGCGCCAACTTTTTTCATGAGGGTCGACCATGTAAGAATGCATCCACACACCAAATATTTTTATTCTGAAACTTATACTTTTGAGAATAGCTCTCATGGCGTAAAAGTCATGCATGTGAAAAAGTTCGAATCGCTGATGTATTTATAGTGCGGCCTCAAGTCATCATTTTTGAAGCAATTGCGCCAACTGTTTTCACGAGGGTCGACCATGTAAGAATGCAACTATACACCAAATATTTTTATTCTGAAACTAATACTTTTGAGAATAGCTCTCATGGCGTAAAAGTCATGCATGTGAAAAAGTTCGAATCGCTGATGTATTTATAGTGCGACCTCATGTCATGATTTTTTATGCAAATGCGCCATTATTTTTCACGAGGGTCGACCATGTAAGAATGCATCCACACACCAAATATTTTTATTCTGAAACTAATACTTTTGAGAATAGCTCTCATGGCGTAAAAGTCATGCATGTGAAAAAGTTCGAATCGCTGATGTATTTATAGTGCGGCCTCAAGTCATGATTTTTTATACAATTGCGCCAAGTTTTTTCATGAGGGTCGAATATGTAAGAATGCATCCATACACCAAATATTTTTATTCTGAAACTTATACTTTTGAGAATAGCTCTCATGGCGTAAAAGTCATGCATGCGAAAAAGTTCGAATCGCTGATGTATTTATAGTGCGACCTCATGTCATGATTTTTTATGCAATTGCGCCAAAAATTTTCATTAGGGTCGACCATGTAAGAATGCATCCACACACCAAATATTTTTCTTCTGAAACTAATACTTTTGAGAATAGTTCTCGTGGCGTAAAAGTGATGCATGTGAAAAAGTTCGAATCGCTGATGTATTTATAGTGCGGCCTCAAGTCATCATTTTTGATGCAATTGCGCCAACTTTTTTTATGAGGGTCGACCATGTAAGAATGCATCCACACACCAAATATTTTTATTCTGAAACTTATACTTTTGAGAATAGCTCTCATGGCGTAAAAGTCATGCATGTGAAAAAGTTCGAATCGTTTATGTATTTATAGTGCGGCCTCAAGTCATCATTTTTTATGCAAATGCGCCAATATTTTTCATGAGGGTCGACCATGAGGGAATGCATCCACACACCAAACATTTTTATTCTGAAACTGATACTTTTGAGAATAGCTCTCATGGCGTAAAAGTGATGCATGTGAAAAAGTTCGAATCGCTGATGTATTTATAGTGCGGCCTCAAGTCATCATTTTTGATGCAATTGCGCCAAAAAATTTCATGAGGGTCGACCATGTAAGAATGCATCCACACACCAAATATTTTTATTCTGAAACTTATACTTTTGAGAATAGCTCTCATGGCGTAAAAGACATGCATGTGAAAAAGTTCGAATCGCTGATGTATTTATAGTGCGGCCTCAAGTCATCATTTTTGAAGCAATTGCGCCAACTTTTTTCATGACGGTCGACCATGTAAGAATGCATCCACACACCAAATATTTTTATTCTGAAACTTATACTTTTGAGAATAGCTCTCACGGCGTAAAAGTCATGCATGTGAAAAGTTCGAATCGCTGATGTATTTATAGTGCGGCCTCGAGTCATCATTTTTGATGCAATTGCGCCAACTTTTTCCATGAGGGTCCACCATGTAAGAATGCATCCATACACCAAATATTTTTCTTCTGAAACTAATACTTTTGAGAATAGCTCTCACGGCGTAAAAGTCATGCATGTGAAAAGTTCGAATCGCTGATGTATTTATAGTGCGGCCTCGAGTCATCATTTTTTATGCAAATGCGCCAATATTTTTCATGAGGGTCGACCATGTAAGAATGCATCCACACACCAAATATTTTTATTCTGAAACTAATACTTTTGAGAATAGCTCTCATGGCGTAAAAGTGATGCATGTGAAAAAGTTCGAATCGCTGATGTATTTATAGTGCGGCCTCAAGTCATCATTTTTGATGCAATTGCGCCAAACATTTTCATGAGGGTCGACCATGTAAGAATGCATCCACACACCAAATATTTTTATTCTGAAACTTATACTTTTGAGAATAGCTCTCATGCGTAAAAGTCATGCATGTGAAAAAGTTCGAATCGCTGATGTATTTATAGTGCGGCCTCAAGTCATCATTTTTGATGCAATTGCGCCAACTGTTTTCACGAGGGTCGACCATGTAAGAATGCAACTATACACCAAATATTTTTATTCTGAAACTAATACTTTTGAGAATAGCTCTCATTGCGTAAAAGTCATGCATGTGAAAAAGTTCGAATCGCTGATGTATTTATAGTGCGGCCTCAAGTCATCATTTTTGATGCAATTGCGCCAACTGTTTTCACGAGGGTCGACCATGTAAGAATGCAACTATACACCAAATATTTTTATTCTGAAACTAATACTTTTGAGAATAGCTCTCATTGCGTAAAAGTCATGCATGTGAAAAAGTTCGAATCGCTGATGTATTTATAGTGCGACCTCATGTCATGATTTTTTATGCAAATGCGCCAAGATTTTTCACGAGGGTCTACCATGTAAGAATGCATCCACACACCAAATATTTTTATTCTGAAACTAATATGTTTGAGAATAGCTCTCATGGCGTAAAAGTCATGCATGTGAAAAAGTTCGAATCGCTGATGTATTTATAGTGCGGCCTCAAGTCATGATTTTTTATACAATTGCGCCAAGTTTTTTCATGAGGGTCGAATATGTAAGAATGCATCCATACACCAAATATTTTTATTCTGAAACTTATACTTTTGAGAATAGCTCTCATGGCGTAAAAGTCATGCATGCGAAAAAGTTCGAATCGCTGATGTATTTATAGTGCGACCTCATGTCATGATTTTTTATGCAATTGCGCCAAAAATTTCCTTAGGGTCGACCATGTAAGAATGCATCCACACACCAAATATTTTTCTTCTGAAACTAATACTTTTGAGAATAGCTCTCGTGGCGTAAAAGTGATGCATGTGAAAAAGTTCGAATCGCTGATGTATTTATAGTGCGGCCTCAAGTCATCATTTTTGATGCAATTGCGCCAACTTTTTTCATGAGGGTCGACCATGTAAGAATGCATCCACACACCAAATATTTTTATTCTGAAACTTATACTTTTGAGAATAGCTCTCATGGCGTAAAAGTCATGCATGTGAAAAAGTTCGAATCGCTGATGTATTTATAGTGCGGCCTCAAGTCATCATTTTTGATGCAATTGCGCCAACTGTTTTCACGAGGGTCTACCATGTAAGAATGCAACTATACACCAAATATTTTTATTCTGAAACTAATATGTTTGAGAATAGCTCTCATGGCGTAAAAGTCATGCATGTGAAAAAGTTCGAATCGCTGATGTATTTATAGTGCGGCCTCAAGTCATCATTTTTGAAGCAATTGCGCCAACTTTTTTCATGACGGTCGACCATGTAAGAATGCATCCACACACCAAATATTTTTATTCTGAAACTTATACTTTTGAGAATAGCTCTCACGGCGTAAAAGTCATGCATGTGAAAAGTTCGAATCGCTGATGTATTTATAGTGCGGCCTCGAGTCATCATTTTTTATGCAATTGCGCCAACTTTTTCCATGAGGGTCCACCATGTAAGAATGCATCCATACACCAAATATTTTTCTTCTGAAACTAATACTTTTGAGAATAGCTCTCGTGGCGTAAAAGTCATGCATGTGAAAAAGTTCGAATCGCTGATGTATTTATAGTGCGGCCTCAAGTCATCATTTTTGATGCAATTGCGCCAAAAATTTTCATGAGGGTCGACCATGTAAGAATGCATCCACACACCAAATATTTTTATTCTGAAACTTATACTTTTGAGAATAGCTCTCATGGCGTAAAAGACATGCATGTGAAAAAGTTCGAATCGCTGATGTATTTATAGTGCGGCCTCAAGTCATCATTTTTGAAGCAATTGCGCCAACTTTTTTCATGACGGTCGACCATGTAAGAATGCATCCACACACCAAATATTTTTATTCTGAAACTTATACTTTTGAGAATAGCCCTCACGGCGTAAAAGTCATGCATGTGAAAAGTTCGAATCGCTGATGTATTTATAGTGCGGCCTCAAGTCATCATTTTTGATGCAATTGCGCCAACTGTTTTCACGAGGGTCGACCATGTAAGAATGCAACTATACACCAAATATTATTATTCTGAAACTAATACTTTTGAGAATAGCTCTCATTGCGTAAAAGTCATGCATGTGAAAAAGTTCGAATCGCTGATGTATTTATAGTGCGACCTCATGTCATGATTTTTTATGCAAATGCGCCAAGATTTTTCACGAGGGTCTACCATGTAAGAATGCATCCACACACAAAATATTTTTATTCTGAAACTAATATGTTTGAGAATAGCTCTCATGGCGTAAAAGTCATGCATGTGAAAAAGTTCGAATCGCTGATGTATTTATAGTGCGGCCTCAAGTCATGATTTTTTATACAATTGCGCCAAGTTTTTTCATGAGGGTCGAATATGTAAGAATGCATCCATACACCAAATATTTTTATTCTGAAACTTATACTTTTGAGAATAGCTCTCATGGCGTAAAAGTCATGCATGCGAAAAAGTTCGAATCGCTGATGTATTTATAGTGCGACCTCATGTCATGATTTTTTATGCAATTGCGCCAAAAATTTTCATTAGGGTCGACCATGTAAGAATGCATCCACACACCAAATATTTTTCTTCTGAAACTAATACTTTTGAGAATAGCTCTCGTGGCGTAAAAGTGATGCATGTGAAAAAGTTCGAATCGCTGATGTATTTATAGTGCGGCCTCAAGTCATCATTTTTGATGCAATTGCGCCAACTTTTTTCATGAGGGTCGACCATGTAAGAATGCATCCACACACCAAATATTTTTATTCTGAAACTTATACTTTTGAGAATAGCTCTCATGGCGTAAAAGTCATGCATGTGAAAAAGTTCGAATCGCTGATGTATTTATAGTGCGGCCTCAAGTCATCATTTTTGATGCAATTGCGCCAACTGTTTTCACGAGGGTCGACCATGTAAGAATGCAACTATACACCAAATATTTTTATTCTGAAACTAATATGTTTGAGAATAGCTCTCATGGCGTAAAAGTCATGCATGTGAAAAAGTTCGAATCGCTGATGTATTTATAGTGCGGCCTCAAGTCATCATTTTTGAAGCAATTGCGCCAACTTTTTTCATGACGGTCGACCATGTAAGAATGCATCCACACACCAAATATTTTTATTCTGAAACTTATACTTTTGAGAATAGCTCTCACGGCGTAAAAGTCATGCATGTGAAAAGTTCGAATCGCTGATGTATTTATAGTGCGGCCTCGAGTCATCATTTTTTATGCAATTGCGCCAACTTTTTCCATGAGGGTCCACCATGTAAGAATGCATCCATACACCAAATATTTTTCTTCTGAAACTAATACTTTTGAGAATAGCTCTCGTGGCGTAAAAGTCATGCATGTGAAAAAGTTCGAATCGCTGATGTATTTATAGTGCGGCCTCAAGTCATCATTTTTGATGCAATTGCGCCAAAAAATTTCATGAGGGTCGACCATGTAAGAATGCATCCACACACCAAATATTTTTATTCTGAAACTTATACTTTTGAGAATAGCTCTCATGGCGTAAAAGACATGCATGTGAAAAAGTTCGAATCGCTGATGTATTTATAGTGCGGCCTCAAGTCATCATTTTTTATACAATTGCGCCAAGTTTTTTCATGAGGGTCGAATATGTAAGAATGCATCCATACACCAAATATTTTTATTCTGAAACTTATACTTTTGAGAATAGCTCTCATGGCGTAAAAGTCATGCATGCGAAAAAGTTCGAATCGCTGATGTATTTATAGTGCGACCTCATGTCATGATTTTTTATGCAATTGCGCCAAAAAATTTCATTAGGGTCGACCATGTAAGAATGCATCCACACACCAAATATTTTTCTTCTGAAACTAATACTTTTGAGAATAGCTCTCGTGGCGTAAAAGTGATGCATGTGAAAAAGTTCGAATCGCTGATGTATTTATAGTGCGGCCTCAAGTCATCATTTTTGATGCAATTGCGCCAACTGTTTTCACGAGGGTCGACCATGTAAGAATGCAACTATACACCAAATATTTTTATTCTGAAACTAATACTTTTGAGAATAGCTCTCATGGCGTAAAAGTCATGCATGTGAAAAAGTTCGAATCGCTGATGTATTTATAGTGCGACCTCATGTCATGATTTTTTATGCAAATGCGCCAATATTTTTCACGAGGGTCGACCATGTAAGAATGCATCCACACACCAAATATTTTTATTCTGAAACTAATACTTTTGAGAATAGCTCTCATGGCGTAAAAGTCATGCATGTGAAAAAGTTCGAATCGCTGATGTATTTATAGTGCGGCCTCAAGTCATGATTTTTTATACAATTGCGCCAACTTTTTTTCATGAGGGTCGACCATGTAAGAATGCATCCATACACCAAATATTTTTATTCTGAAACTAATACTTTTGAGAATAGCTCTCGTGGCGTAAACGTCATGCATGTGAAAAAGTTCGAATCGCTGATGTAATTATAGTGCGGCCTCAAGTCATCATTTTTGATGCAATTACGCCAAAAATTTTCATGAGGGTCGACCATGTAAGAATGCATCCACACACCAAATATTTTTATTCTGAAACTTATACTTTTGAGAATAGCTCTCATGGCGTAAAAGACATGCATGTGAAAAAGTTCGAATCGCTGATGTATTTATAGTGCGGCCTCAAGTCATCATTTCTGATGCAATTGCGCCAAGTTTTTCCATGAGGGTCCACCATGTAAGAATGCATCCACACACCAAATATTTTTATTCTGAAACTTATACTTTTGAGAATAGCTCTCATTGCGTAAAAGTCATGCATGTGAAAAAGTTCGAATCGCTGATGTATTTATAGTGCGACCTCATGTCATGATTTTTTATGCAAATGCGCCAAGATTTTTCACGAGGGTCTACCATGTAAGAATGCATCCACACACCAAATATTTTTATTCTGAAACTAATACTTTTGAGAATAGCTCTCATGGCGTAAAAGTCATGCATGTGAAAAAGTTCGAATCGCTGATGTATTTATAGTGCGGCCTCAAGTCATGATTTTTTATACAATTGCGCCAAGTTTTTTCATGAGGGTCGAATATGTAAGAATGCATCCATACACCAAATATTTTTATTCTGAAACTTATACTTTTGAGAATAGCTCTCATGGCGTAAAAGTCATGCATGCGAAAAAGTTCGAATCGCTGATGTATTTATAGTGCGACCTCATGTCATGATTTTTTATGCAATTGCGCCAAAAATTTTCATGAGGGTCGACCATGTAAGAATGCATCCACACACCAAATATTTTTCTTCTGAAACTAATACTTTTGAGAATAGCTCTCGTGGCGTAAAAGTGATGCATGTGAAAAAGTTCGAATCGCTGATGTATTTATAGTGCGGCCTCAAGTCATCATTTTTGATGCAATTGCGCCAACTTTTTTCATGAGGGTCGACCATGTAAGAATGCATCCACACACCAAATATTTTTATTCTGAAACTTATACTTTTGAGAATAGCTCTCATGGCGTAAAAGTCATGCATGTGAAAAAGTTCGAATCGCTGATGTATTTATAGTGCGGCCTCAAGTCATCATTTTTGAAGCAATTGCGCCAACTGTTTTCACGAGGGTCGACCATGTAAGAATGCAACTATACACCAAATATTTTTATTCTGAAACTAATACTTTTGAGAATAGCTCTCATGGCGTAAAAGTCATGCATGTGAAAAAGTTCGAATCGCTGATGTATTTATAGTGCGACCTCAAGTCATCATTTTTGATGCAATTGCGCCAACTGTTTTCACGAGGGTCGACCATGTAAGAATGCAACTATACACCAAATATTTTTATTCTGAAACTAATATGTTTGAGAATAGCTCTCATGGCGTAAAAGTCATGCATGTGAAAAAGTTCGAATCGCTGATGTATTTATAGTGCGGCCTCAAGTCATCATTTTTGAAGCAATTGCGCCAACTTTTTTCATGACGGTCGACCATGTAAGAATGCATCCACACACCAAATATTTTTATTCTGAAACTTATACTTTTGAGAATAGCTCTCACGGCGTAAAAGTCATGCATGTGAAAAGTTCGAATCGCTGATGTATTTATAGTGCGGCCTCGAGTCATCATTTTTTATGCAATTGCGCCAACTTTTTCCATGAGGGTCCACCATGTAAGAATGCATCCATACACCAAATATTTTTATTCTGAAACTAATACTTTTGAGAATAGCTCTCGTGGCGTAAAAGTGATGCATGTGAAAAAGTTCGAATCGCTGATGTATTTATAGTGCGGCCTCAAGTCATCATTTTTGATGCAATTGCGCCAAAAATTTTCATGAGGGTCGACCATGTAAGAATGCATCCACACACCAAATATTTTTATTCTGAAACTTATACTTTTGAGAATAGCTCTCATGGCGTAAAAGACATGCATGTGAAAAAGTTCGAATCGCTGATGTATTTATAGTGCGGCCTCAAGTCATCATTTTTTATACAATTGCGCCAAGTTTTTTCATGAGGGTCGAATATGTAAGAATGCATCCATACACCAAATATTTTTATTCTGAAACTTATACTTTTGAGAATAGCTCTCATGGCGTAAAAGTCATGCATGCGAAAAAGTTCGAATCGCTGATGTATTTATAGTGCGACCTCATGTCATGATTTTTTATGCAATTGCGCCAAAAAATTTCATTAGGGTCGACCATGTAAGAATGCATCCACACACCAAATATTTTTATTCTGAAACTAATACTTTTGAGAATAGCTCTCATGGCGTAAAAGTCATGCATGTGAAAAAGTTCGAATCGCTGATGTATTTATAGTGCGGCCTCAAGTCATCATTTTTGAAGCAATTGCGCCAACTTTTTTCATGACGGTCGACCATGTAAGAATGCATCCACACACCAAATATTTTTATTCTGAAACTTATACTTTTGAGAATAGCTCTCACGGCGTAAAAGTCATGCATGTGAAAAGTTCGAATCGCTGATGTATTTATAGTGCGGCCTCGAGTCATCATTTTTTATGCAATTGCGCCAACTTTTTCCATGAGGGTCCACCATGTAAGAATGCATCCATACACCAAATATTTTTCTTCTGAAACTAATACTTTTGAGAATAGCTCTCGTGGCGTAAAAGTCATGCATGTGAAAAAGTTCGAATCGCTGATGTATTTATAGTGCGGCCTCAAGTCATCATTTTTGATGCAATTGCGCCAAAAATTTTCATGAGGGTCGACCATGTAAGAATGCATCCACACACCAAATATTTTTATTCTGAAACTTATACTTTTGAGAATAGCTCTCATGGCGTAAAAGACATGCATGTGAAAAAGTTCGAATCGCTGATGTATTTATAGTGCGGCCTCAAGTCATCATTTTTTATACAATTGCGCCAAGTTTTTTCATGAGGGTCGAATATGTAAGAATGCATCCATACACCAAATATTTTTATTCTGAAACTTATACTTTTGAGAATAGCTCTCATGGCGTAAAAGTCATGCATGCGAAAAAGTTCGAATCGCTGATGTATTTATAGTGCGGCCTCATGTCATGATTTTTTATGCAATTGCGCCAAAAATTTTCATTAGGGTCGACCATGTAAGAATGCATCCACACACCAAATATTTTTCTTCTGAAACTAATACTTTTGAGAATAGCTCTCGTGGCGTAAAAGTGATGCATGTGAAAAAGTTCGAATCGCTGATGTATTTATAGTGCGGCCTCAAGTCATCATTTTTGATGCAATTGCGCCAACTGTTTTCACGAGGGTCGACCATGTAAGAATGCAACTATACACCAAATATTTTTATTCTGAAACTAATACTTTTGAGAATAGCTCTCATGGCGTAAAAGTCATGCATGTGAAAAAGTTCGAATCGCTGATGTATTTATAGTGCGACCTCATGTCATGATTTTTTATGCAAATGCGCCAATATTTTTCACGAGGGTCGACCATGTAAGAATGCATCCACACACCAAATATTTTTATTCTGAAACTAATACTTTTGAGAATAGCTCTCATGGCGTAAAAGTCATGCATGTGAAAAAGTTCGAATCGCTGATGTATTTATAGTGCGGCCTCAAGTCATGATTTTTTATACAATTGCGCCAACTTTTTTTCATGAGGGTCGACCATGTAAGAATGCATCCATACACCAAATATTTTTATTCTGAAACTAATACTTTTGAGAATAGCTCTCGTGGCGTAAACGTCATGCATGTGAAAAAGTTCGAATCGCTGATGTAATTATAGTGCGGCCTCAAGTCATCATTTTTGATGCAATTACGCCAAAAATTTTCATGAGGGTCGACCATGTAAGAATGCATCCACACACCAAATATTTTTATTCTGAAACTTATACTTTTGAGAATAGCTCTCATGGCGTAAAAGACATGCATGTGAAAAAGTTCGAATCGCTGATGTATTTATAGTGCGGCCTCAAGTCATCATTTCTGATGCAATTGCGCCAAGTTTTTCCATGAGGGTCCACCATGTAAGAATGCATCCACACACCAAATATTTTTATTCTGAAACTTATACTTTTGAGAATAGCTCTCATTGCGTAAAAGTCATGCATGTGAAAAAGTTCGAATCGCTGATGTATTTATAGTGCGACCTCATGTCATGATTTTTTATACAATTGCGCCAAGTTTTTTCATGAGGGTCGAATATGTAAGAATGCATCCATACACCAAATATTTTTATTCTGAAACTTATACTTTTGAGAATAGCTCTCATGGCGTAAAAGTCATGCATGCGAAAAAGTTCGAATCGCTGATGTATTTATAGTGCGACCTCATGTCATGATTTTTTATGCAATTGCGCCAAAAATTTTCATTAGGGTCGACCATGTAAGAATGCATCCACACACCAAATATTTTTCTTCTGAAACTAATACTTTTGAGAATAGCTCTCGTGGCGTAAAAGTGATGCATGTGAAAAAGTTCGAATCGCTGATGTATTTATAGTGCGGCCTCAAGTCATCATTTTTGATGCAATTGCGCCAACTTTTTTCATGAGGGTCGACCATGTAAGAATGCATCCACACACCAAATATTTTTATTCTGAAACTTATACTTTTGAGAATAGCTCTCATGGCGTAAAAGTCATGCATGTGAAAAAGTTCGAATCGCTGATGTATTTATAGTGCGGCCTCAAGTCATCATTTTTGAAGCAATTGCGCCAACTGTTTTCACGAGGGTCGACCATGTAAGAATGCAACTATACACCAAATATTTTTATTCTGAAACTAATACTTTTGAGAATAGCTCTCATGGCGTAAAAGTCATGCATGTGAAAAAGTTCGAATCGCTGATGTATTTATAGTGCGACCTCATGTCATGATTTTTTATGCAAATGCGCCAATATTTTTCACGAGGGTCGACCATGTAAGAATGCATCCACACACCAAATATTTTTATTCTGAAACTAATACTTTTGAGAATAGCTCTCATGGCGTAAAAGTCATGCATGTGAAAAAGTTCGAATCGCTGATGTATTTATAGTGCGGCCTCAAGTCATGATTTTTTATACAATTGCGCCAAGTTTTTTCATGAGGGTCGAATATGTAAGAATGCATCCATACACCAAATATTTTTATTCTGAAACTTATACTTTTGAGAATAGCTCTCATGGCGTAAAAGTCATGCATGCGAAAAAGTTCGAATCGCTGATGTATTTATAGTGCGACCTCATGTCATGATTTTTTATGCAATTGCGCCAAAAATTTTCATTAGGGTCGACCATGTAAGAATGCATCCACACACCAAATATTTTTCTTCTGAAACTAATACTTTTGAGAATAGTTCTCGTGGCGTAAAAGTGATGCATGTGAAAAAGTTCGAATCGCTGATGTATTTATAGTGCGGCCTCAAGTCATCATTTTTGATGCAATTGCGCCAACTTTTTTTATGAGGGTCGACCATGTAAGAATGCATCCACACACCAAATATTTTTATTCTGAAACTTATACTTTTGAGAATAGCTCTCATGGCGTAAAAGTCATGCATGTGAAAAAGTTCGAATCGTTTATGTATTTATAGTGCGGCCTCAAGTCATCATTTTTTATGCAAATGCGCCAATATTTTTCATTAGGGTCGACCATGAGGGAATGCATCCACACACCAAACATTTTTATTCTGAAACTGATACTTTTGAGAATAGCTCTCATGGCGTAAAAGTGATGCATGTGAAAAAGTTCGAATCGCTGATGTATTTATAGTGCGGCCTCAAGTCATCATTTTTGATGCAATTGCGCCAAAAAATTTCATCAGGGTCGACCATGTAAGAATGCATCCACACACCAAATATTTTTATTCTGAAACTTATACTTTTGAGAATAGCTCTCATGGCGTAAAAGACATGCATGTGAAAAAGTTCGAATCGCTGATGTATTTATAGTGCGGCCTCAAGTCATCATTTTTGAAGCAATTGCGCCAACTTTTTTCATGACGGTCGACCATGTAAGAATGCATCCACACACCAAATATTTTTATTCTGAAACTTATACTTTTGAGAATAGCTCTCACGGCGTAAAAGTCATGCATGTGAAAAGTTCGAATCGCTGATGTATTTATAGTGCGGCCTCGAGTCATCATTTTTGATGCAATTGCGCCAACTTTTTCCATGAGGGTCCACCATGTAAGAATGCATCCATACACCAAATATTTTTATTCTGAAACTAATACTTTTGAGAATAGCTCTCACGGCGTAAAAGTCATGCATGTGAAAAGTTCGAATCGCTGATGTATTTATAGTGCGACCTCAAGTCATCATTTTTTATGCAAATGCGCCAATATTTTTCATGAGGGTCGACCATGTAAGAATGCATCCACACACCAAATATTTTTATTCTGAAACTAATACTTTTGAGAATAGCTCTCATGGCGTAAAAGTGATGCATGTGAAAAAGTTCGAATCGCTGATGTATTTATAGTGCGGCCTCAAGTCATCATTTTTGATGCAATTGCGCCAAACATTTTCATGAGGGTCGACCATGTAAGAATGCATCCACACACCAAATATTTTTATTCTGAAACTTATACTTTTGAGAATAGCTCTCATGCGTAAAAGTCATGCATGTGAAAAAGTTCGAATCGCTGATGTATTTATAGTGCGGCCTCAAGTCATCATTTTTTATGCAATTGCGCCAACTGTTTTCACGAGGGTCGACCATGTAAGAATGCAACTATACACCAAATATTTTTATTCTGAAACTAATACTTTTGAGAATAGCTCTCATTGCGTAAAAGTCATGCATGTGAAAAAGTTCGAATCGCTGATGTATTTATAGTGCGGCCTCAAGTCATCATTTTTGATGCAATTGCGCCAACTGTTTTCACGAGGGTCGACCATGTAAGAATGCAACTATACACCAAATATTTTTATTCTGAAACTAATACTTTTGAGAATAGCTCTCATTGCGTAAAAGTCATGCATGTGAAAAAGTTCGAATCGCTGATGTATTTATAGTGCGACCTCATGTCATGATTTTTTATGCAAATGCGCCAAGATTTTTCACGAGGGTCTACCATGTAAGAATGCATCCACACACCAAATATTTTTATTCTGAAACTAATATGTTTGAGAATAGCTCTCATGGCGTAAAAGTCATGCATGTGAAAAAGTTCGAATCGCTGATGTATTTATAGTGCGGCCTCAAGTCATCATTTTTTATACAATTGCGCCAAGTTTGTTCATGAGGGTCGAATATGTAAGAATGCATCCATACACCAAATATTTTTATTCTGAAACTTATACTTTTGAGAATAGCTCTCATGGCGTAAAAGTCATGCATGCGAAAAAGTTCGAATCGCTGATGTATTTATAGTGCGACCTCATGTCATGATTTTTTATGCAATTGCGCCAAAAATTTTCATTAGGGTCGACCATGTAAGAATGCATCCACACACCAAATATTTTTCTTCTGAAACTAATACTTTTGAGAATAGCTCTCGTGGCGTAAAAGTGATGCATGTGAAAAAGTTCGAATCGCTGATGTATTTATAGTGCGGCCTCAAGTCATCATTTTTGATGCAATTGCGCCAACTTTTTTCATGAGGGTCGACCATGTAAGAATGCATCCACACACCAAATATTTTTATTCTGAAACTTATACTTTTGAGAATAGCTCTCATGGCGTAAAAGTCATGCATGTGAAAAAGTTCGAATCGCTGATGTATTTATAGTGCGGCCTCAAGTCATCATTTTTGATGCAATTGCGCCAACTGTTTTCACGAGGGTCTACCATGTAAGAATGCAACTATACACCAAATATTTTTATTCTGAAACTAATATGTTTGAGAATAGCTCTCATGGCGTAAAAGTCATGCATGTGAAAAAGTTCGAATCGCTGATGTATTTATAGTGCGGCCTCAAGTCATCATTTTTGAAGCAATTGCGCCAACTTTTTTCATGACGGTCGACCATGTAAGAATGCATCCACACACCAAATATTTTTATTCTGAAACTTATACTTTTGAGAATAGCTCTCACGGCGTAAAAGTCATGCATGTGAAAAGTTCGAATCGCTGATGTATTTATAGTGCGGCCTCGAGTCATCATTTTTTATGCAATTGCGCCAACTTTTTCCATGAGGGTCGACCATGTAAGAATGCATCCACACACCAAATATTTTTATTCTGAAACTTATACTTTTGAGAATAGCTCTCATGGCGTAAAAGTCATGCATGTGAAAAAGTTCGAATCGCTGATGTATTTATAGTGCGGCCTCAAGTCATCATTTTTGATGCAATTGCGCCAACTGTTTTCACGAGGGTCTACCATGTAAGAATGCAACTATACACCAAATATTTTTATTCTGAAACTAATATGTTTGAGAATAGCTCTCATGGCGTAAAAGTCATGCATGTGAAAAAGTTCGAATCGCTGATGTATTTATAGTGCGGCCTCAAGTCATCATTTTTGAAGCAATTGCGCCAACTTTTTTCATGACGGTCGACCATGTAAGAATGCATCCACACACCAAATATTTTTATTCTGAAACTTATACTTTTGAGAATAGCTCTCACGGCGTAAAAGTCATGCATGTGAAAAGTTCGAATCGCTGATGTATTTATAGTGCGGCCTCGAGTCATCATTTTTTATGCAATTGCGCCAACTTTTTCCATGAGGGTCGACCATGTAAGAATGCATCCACACACCAAATATTTTTATTCTGAAACTTATACTTTTGAGAATAGCTCTCATGGCGTAAAAGACATGCATGTGAAAAAGTTCGAATCGCTGATGTATTTATAGTGCGGCCTCAAGTCATCATTTTTGAAGCAATTGCGCCAACTTTTTTCATGAGGGTCGACCATGTAAGAATGCATCCACACACCAAATATTTTTATTCTGAAACTTATACTTTTGAGAATAGCCCTCACGGCGTAAAAGTCATGCATGTGAAAAGTTCGAATCGCTGATGTATTTATAGTGCGGCCTCAAGTCATCATTTTTGATGCAATTGCGCCAACTGTTTTCACGAGGGTCGACCATGTAAGAATGCAACTATACACCAAATATTTTTATTCTGAAACTAATACTTTTGAGAATAGCTCTCATTGCGTAAAAGTCATGCATGTGAAAAAGTTCGAATCGCTGATGTATTTATAGTGCGACCTCATGTCATGATTTTTTATGCAAATGCGCCAAGATTTTTCACGAGGGTCTACCATGTAAGAATGCATCCACACACCAAATATTTTTATTCTGAAACTAATATGTTTGAGAATAGCTCTCATGGCGTAAAAGTCATGCATGTGAAAAAGTTCGAATCGCTGATGTATTTATAGTGCGGCCTCAAGTCATGATTTTTTATACAATTGCGCCAAGTTTTTTCATGAGGGTCGAATATGTAAGAATGCATCCATACACCAAATATTTTTATTCTGAAACTTATACTTTTGAGAATAGCTCTCATGGCGTAAAAGTCATGCATGCGAAAAAGTTCGAATCGCTGATGTATTTATAGTGCGACCTCATGTCATGATTTTTTATGCAATTGCGCCAAAAATTTTCATTAGGGTCGACCATGTAAGAATGCATCCACACACCAAATATTTTTCTTCTGAAACTAATACTTTTGAGAATAGCTCTCGTGGCGTAAAAGTGATGCATGTGAAAAAGTTCGAATCGCTGATGTATTTATAGTGCGGCCTCAAGTCATCATTTTTGATGCAATTGCGCCAACTTTTTTCATGAGGGTCGACCATGTAAGAATGCATCCACACACCAAATATTTTTATTCTGAAACTTATACTTTTGAGAATAGCTCTCATGGCGTAAAAGTCATGCATGTGAAAAAGTTCGAATCGCTGATGTATTTATAGTGCGGCCTCAAGTCATCATTTTTGATGCAATTGCGCCAACTGTTTTCACGAGGGTCGACCATGTAAGAATGCAACTATACACCAAATATTTTTATTCTGAAACTAATATGTTTGAGAATAGCTCTCATGGCGTAAAAGTCATGCATGTGAAAAAGTTCGAATCGCTGATGTATTTATAGTGCGGCCTCAAGTCATCATTTTTGAAGCAATTGCGCCAACTTTTTTCATGACGGTCGACCATGTAAGAATGCATCCACACACCAAATATTTTTATTCTGAAACTTATACTTTTGAGAATAGCTCTCACGGCGTAAAAGTCATGCATGTGAAAAGTTCGAATCGCTGATGTATTTATAGTGCGGCCTCGAGTCATCATTCTTTATACAATTGCGCCAACTTTTTCCATGAGGGTCCACCATGTAAGAATGCATCCATACACCAAATATTTTTCTTCTGAAACTAATACTTTTGAGAATAGCTCTCGTGGCGTAAAAGTCATGCATGTGAAAAAGTTCGAATCGCTGATGTATTTATAGTGCGGCCTCAAGTCATCATTTTTGATGCAATTGCGCCAAAAATTTTCATGAGGGTCGACCATGTAAGAATGCATCCACACACCAAATATTTTTATTCTGAAACTTATACTTTTGAGAATAGCTCTCATGGCGTAAAAGACATGCATGTGAAAAAGTTCGAATCGCTGATGTATTTATAGTGCGGCCTCAAGTCATCATTTTTGAAGCAATTGCGCCAACTTTTTTCATGACGGTCGACCATGTAAGAATGCATCCACACACCAAATATTTTTATTCTGAAACTTATACTTTTGAGAATAGCCCTCACGGCGTAAAAGTCATGCATGTGAAAAGTTCGAATCGCTGATGTATTTATAGTGCGGCCTCAAGTCATCATTTTTGATGCAATTGCGCCAACTGTTTTCACGAGGGTCGACCATGTAAGAATGCAACTATACACCAAATATTTTTATTCTGAAACTAATACTTTTGAGAATAGCTCTCATTGCGTAAAAGTCATGCATGTGAAAAAGTTCGAATCGCTGATGTATTTATAGTGCGACCTCATGTCATGATTTTTTATGCAAATGCGCCAAGATTTTTCACGAGGGTCTACCATGTAAGAATGCATCCACACACCAAATATTTTTATTCTGAAACTAATATGTTTGAGAATAGCTCTCATGGCGTAAAAGTCATGCATGTGAAAAAGTTCGAATCGCTGATGTATTTATAGTGCGGCCTCAAGTCATGATTTTTTATACAATTGCGCCAAGTTTTTTCATGAGGGTCGAATATGTAAGAATGCATCCATACACCAAATATTTTTATTCTGAAACTTATACTTTTGAGAATAGCTCTCATGGCGTAAAAGTCATGCATGCGAAAAAGTTCGAATCGCTGATGTATTTATAGTGCGACCTCATGTCATGATTTTTTATGCAATTGCGCCAAAAATTTTCATTAGGGTCGACCATGTAAGAATGCATCCACACACCAAATATTTTTCTTCTGAAACTAATACTTTTGAGAATAGCTCTCGTGGCGTAAAAGTGATGCATGTGAAAAAGTTCGAATCGCTGATGTATTTATAGTGCGGCCTCAAGTCATCATTTTTGATGCAATTGCGCCAACTTTTTTCATGAGGGTCGACCATGTAAGAATGCATCCACACACCAAATATTTTTATTCTGAAACTTATACTTTTGAGAATAGCTCTCATGGCGTAAAAGTCATGCATGTGAAAAAGTTCGAATCGCTGATGTATTTATAGTGCGGCCTCAAGTCATCATTTTTGATGCAATTGCGCCAACTGTTTTCACGAGGGTCGACCATGTAAGAATGCAACTATACACCAAATATTTTTATTCTGAAACTAATATGTTTGAGAATAGCTCTCATGGCGTAAAAGTCATGCATGTGAAAAAGTTCGAATCGCTGATGTATTTATAGTGCGGCCTCAAGTCATCATTTTTGAAGCAATTGCGCCGACTTTTTTCATGACGGTCGACCATGTAAGAATGCATCCACACACCAAATATTTTTATTCTGAAACTTATACTTTTGAGAATAGCTCTCACGGCGTAAAAGTCATGCATGTGAAAAGTTCGAATCGCTGATGTATTTATAGTGCGGCCTCGAGTCATCATTTTTGATGCAATTGCGCCAACTTTTTCCATGAGGGTCCACCATGTAAGAATGCATCCATACACCAAATATTTTTCTTCTGAAACTAATACTTTTGAGAATAGCTCTCGTGGCGTAAAAGTCATGCATGTGAAAAAGTTCGAATCGCTGATGTATTTATAGTGCGGCCTCGAGTCATCATTTTTTATGCAAATGCGCCAATATTTTTCATGAGGGTCCACCATGTAAGAATGCATCCACACACCAAATATTTTTATTCTGAAACTAATACTTTTGAGAATAGCTCTCATGGCGTAAAAGTGATGCATGTGAAAAAGTTCGAATCGCTGATGTATTTATAGTGCGGCCTCAAGTCATCATTTTTGATGCAATTGCGCCAAACATTTTCATGAGGGTCGACCATGTAAGAATGCATCCACACACCAAATATTTTTATTCTGAAACTTATACTTTTGAGAATAGCTCTCATGGCGTAAAAGTCATGCATGTGAAAAGTTCGAATCGCTGATGTATTTATAGTGCGGCCTCAAGTCATCATTTTTGATGCAATTGCGCCAACTGTTTTCACGAGGGTCGACCATGTAAGAATGCAACTATACACCAAATATTTTTATTCTGAAACTAATACTTTTGAGAATAGATCTCATTGCGTAAAAGTGATGCATGTGAAAAAGTTCGAATCGCTGATGTATTTATAGTGCGGCCTCAAGTCATCATTTTTGATGCAATTGCGCCAACTGTTTTCACGAGGGTCGACCATGTAAGAATGCAACTATACACCAAATATTTTTATTCTGAAACTAATACTTTTGAGAATAGCTCTCATTGCGTAAAAGTCATGCATGTGAAAAAGTTCGAATCGCTGATGTATTTATAGTGCGACCTCATGTCATGATTTTTTATGCAAATGCGCCAAGATTTTTCACGAGGGTCTACCATGTAAGAATGCATCCACACACCAAATATTTTTATTCTGAAACTAATATGTTTGAGAATAGCTCTCATGGCGTAAAAGTCATGCATGTGAAAAAGTTCGAATCGCTGATGTATTTATAGTGCGGCCTCAAGTCATCATTTTTTATACAATTGCGCCAAGTTTTTTCATGAGGGTCGAATATGTAAGAATGCATCCATACACCAAATATTTTTATTCTGAAACTTATACTTTTGAGAATAGCTCTCATGGCGTAAAAGTCATGCATGCGAAAAAGTTCGAATCGCTGATGTATTTATAGTGCGACCTCATGTCATGATTTTTTATGCAATTGCGCCAAAAAATTTCATTAGGGTCGACCATGTAAGAATGCATCCACACACCAAATATTTTTCTTCTGAAACTAATACTTTTGAGAATAGCTCTCGTGGCGTAAAAGTGATGCATGTGAAAAAGTTCGAATCGCTGATGTATTTATAGTGCGGCCTCAAGTCATCATTTTTGATGCAATTGCGCCAACTGTTTTCACGAGGGTCGACCATGTAAGAATGCAACTATACACCAAATATTTTTATTCTGAAACTAATACTTTTGAGAATAGCTCTCATGGCGTAAAAGTCATGCATGTGAAAAAGTTCGAATCGCTGATGTATTTATAGTGCGACCTCATGTCATGATTTTTTATGCAAATGCGCCAATATTTTTCACGAGGGTCGACCATGTAAGAATGCATCCACACACCAAATATTTTTATTCTGAAACTAATACTTTTGAGAATAGCTCTCATGGCGTAAAAGTCATGCATGTGAAAAAGTTCGAATCGCTGATGTATTTATAGTGCGGCCTCAAGTCATGATTTTTTATACAATTGCGCCAACTTTTTTTCATGAGGGTCGACCATGTAAGAATGCATCCATACACCAAATATTTTTATTCTGAAACTAATACTTTTGAGAATAGCTCTCGTGGCGTAAACGTCATGCATGTGAAAAAGTTCGAATCGCTGATGTAATTATAGTGCGGCCTCAAGTCATCATTTTTGATGCAATTACGCCAAAAATTTTCATGAGGGTCGACCATGTAAGAATGCATCCACACACCAAATATTTTTATTCTGAAACTTATACTTTTGAGAATAGCTCTCATGGCGTAAAAGACATGCATGTGAAAAAGTTCGAATCGCTGATGTATTTATAGTGCGGCCTCAAGTCATCATTTCTGATGCAATTGCGCCAACTTTTTCCATGAGGGTCCACCATGTAAGAATGCATCCACACACCAAATATTTTTATTCTGAAACTTATACTTTTGAGAATAGCTCTCATTGCGTAAAAGTCATGCATGTGAAAAAGTTCGAATCGCTGATGTATTTATAGTGCGACCTCATGTCATGATTTTTTATGCAAATGCGCCAAGATTTTTCACGAGGGTCTACCATGTAAGAATGCATCCACACACCAAATATTTTTATTCTGAAACTAATATGTTTGAGAATAGCTCTCATGGCGTAAAAGTCATGCATGTGAAAAAGTTCGAATCGCTGATGTATTTATAGTGCGGCCTCAAGTCATGATTTTTTATACAATTGCGCCAAGTTTTTTCATGAGGGTCGAATATGTAAGAATGCATCCATACACCAAATATTTTTATTCTGAAACTTATACTTTTGAGAATAGCTCTCATGGCGTAAAAGTCATGCATGCGAAAAAGTTCGAATCGCTGATGTATTTATAGTGCGACCTCATGTCATGATTTTTTATGCAATTGCGCCAAAAATTTTCATTAGGGTCGACCATGTAAGAATGCATCCACACACCAAATATTTTTCTTCTGAAACTAATACTTTTGAGAATAGCTCTCGTGGCGTAAAAGTGATGCATGTGAAAAAGTTCGAATCGCTGATGTATTTATAGTGCGGCCTCAAGTCATCATTTTTGATGCAATTGCGCCAACTTTTTTCATGAGGGTCGACCATGTAAGAATGCATCCACACACCAAATATTTTTATTCTGAAACTTATACTTTTGAGAATAGCTCTCATGGCGTAAAAGTCATGCATGTGAAAAAGTTCGAATCGCTGATGTATTTATAGTGCGGCCTCAAGTCATCATTTTTGAAGCAATTGCGCCAACTGTTTTCACGAGGGTCGACCATGTAAGAATGCAACTATACACCAAATATTTTTATTCTGAAACTAATACTTTTGAGAATAGCTCTCATGGCGTAAAAGTCATGCATGTGAAAAAGTTCGAATCGCTGATGTATTTATAGTGCGACCTCATGTCATGAATTTTTATGCAAATGCGCCAATATTTTTCACGAGGGTCGACCATGTAAGAATGCATCCACACACCAAATATTTTTATTCTGAAACTAATACTTTTGAGAATAGCTCTCATGGCGTAAAAGTCATGCATGTGAAAAAGTTCGAATCGCTGATGTATTTATAGTGCGGCCTCAAGTCATGATTTTTTATACAATTGCGCCAAGTTTTTTCATGAGGGTCGAATATGTAAGAATGCATCCATACACCAAATATTTTTATTCTGAAACTTATACTTTTGAGAATAGCTCTCATGGCGTAAAAGTCATGCATGCGAAAAAGTTCGAATCGCTGATGTATTTATAGTGCGACCTCATGTCATGATTTTTTATGCAATTGCGCCAAAAATTTTCATTAGGGTCGACCATGTAAGAATGCATCCACACACCAAATATTTTTCTTCTGAAACTAATACTTTTGAGAATAGTTCTCGTGGCGTAAAAGTGATGCATGTGAAAAAGTTCGAATCGCTGATGTATTTATAGTGCGGCCTCAAGTCATCATTTTTGATGCAATTGCGCCAACTTTTTTTATGAGGGTCGACCATGTAAGAATGCATCCACACACCAAATATTTTTATTCTGAAACTTATACTTTTGAGAATAGCTCTCATGGCGTAAAAGTCATGCATGTGAAAAAGTTCGAATCGCTGATGTATTTATAGTGCGGCCTCAAGTCATCATTTTTTATGCAAATGCGCCAATATTTTTCATGAGGGTCGACCATGAGGGAATGCATCCACACACCAAACATTTTTATTCTGAAACTGATACTTTTGAGAATAGCTCTCATGGCGTAAAAGTGATGCATGTGAAAAAGTTCGAATCGCTGATGTATTTATAGTGCGGCCTCAAGTCATCATTTTTGATGCAATTGCGCCAAAAAATTTCATGAGGGTCGACCATGTAAGAATGCATCCACACACCAAATATTTTTATTCTGAAACTTATACTTTTGAGAATAGCTCTCATGGCGTAAAAGACATGCATGTGAAAAAGTTCGAATCGCTGATGTATTTATAGTGCGGCCTCAAGTCATCATTTTTGAAGCAATTGCGCCAACTTTTTTCATGACGGTCGACCATGTAAGAATGCATCCACACACCAAATATTTTTATTCTGAAACTTATACTTTTGAGAATAGCTCTCACGGCGTAAAAGTCATGCATGTGAAAAGTTCGAATCGCTGATGTATTTATAGTGCGGCCTCGAGTCATCATTTTTGATGCAATTGCGCCAACTTTTTCCATGAGGGTCCACCATGTAAGAATGCATCCATACACCAAATATTTTTCTTCTGAAACTAATACTTTTGAGAATAGCTCTCACGGCGTAAAAGTCATGCATGTGAAAAGTTCGAATCGCTGATGTATTTATAGTGCGGCCTCGAGTCATCATTTTTTATGCAAATGCGCCAATATTTTTCATGAGGGTCGACCATGTAAGAATGCATCCACACACCAAATATTTTTATTCTGAAACTAATACTTTTGAGAATAGCTCTCATGGCGTAAAAGTGATGCATGTGAAAAAGTTCGAATCGCTGATGTATTTATAGTGCGGCCTCAAGTCATCATTTTTGATGCAATTGCGCCAAACATTTTCATGAGGGTCGACCATGTAAGAATGCATCCACACACCAAATATTTTTATTCTGAAACTTATACTTTTGAGAATAGCTCTCATGCGTAAAAGTCATGCATGTGAAAAAGTTCGAATCGCTGATGTATTTATAGTGCGGCCTCAAGTCATCATTTTTTATGCAATTGCGCCAACTGTTTTCACGAGGGTCGACCATGTAAGAATGCAACTATACACCAAATATTTTTATTCTGAAACTAATACTTTTGAGAATAGCTCTCATTGCGTAAAAGTCATGCATGTGAAAAAGTTCGAATCGCTGATTTATTTATAGTGCGGCCTCAAGTCATCATTTTTGATGCAATTGCGCCAACTGTTTTCACGAGGGTCGACCATGTAAGAATGCAACTATACACCAAATATTTTTATTCTGAAACTAATACTTTTGAGAATAGCTCTCATTGCGTAAAAGTCATGCATGTGAAAAAGTTCGAATCGCTGATGTATTTATAGTGCGACCTCATGTCATGATTTTTTATGCAAATGCGCCAAGATTTTTCACGAGGGTTTACCATGTAAGAATGCATCCACACACCAAATATTTTTATTCTGAAACTAATATGTTTGAGAATAGCTCTCATGGCGTAAAAGTCATGCATGTGAAAAAGTTCGAATCGCTGATGTATTTATAGTGCGGCCTCAAGTCATGATTTTTTATACAATTGCGCCAAGTTTTTTCATGAGATTCGAATATGTAAGAATGCATCCATACACCAAATATTTTTATTCTGAAACTTATACTTTTGAGAATAGCTCTCATGGCGTAAAAGTCATGCATGCGAAAAAGTTCGAATCGCTGATGTATTTATAGTGCGACCTCATGTCATGATTTTTTATGCAATTGCGCCAAAAATTTTCATTAGGGTCGACCATGTAAGAATGCATCCACACACCAAATATTTTTCTTCTGAAACTAATACTTTTGAGAATAGCTCTCGTGGCGTAAAAGTGATGCATGTGAAAAAGTTCGAATCGCTGATGTATTTATAGTGCGGCCTCAAGTCATCATTTTTGATGCAATTGCGCCAACTTTTTTCATGAGGGTCGACCATGTAAGAATGCATCCACACACCAAATATTTTTATTCTGAAACTTATACTTTTGAGAATAGCTCTCATGGCGTAAAAGTCATGCATGTGAAAAAGTTCGAATCGCTGATGTATTTATAGTGCGGCCTCAAGTCATCATTTTTGATGCAATTGCGCCAACTGTTTTCACGAGGGTCTACCATGTAAGAATGCAACTATACACCAAATATTTTTATTCTGAAACTAATATGTTTGAGAATAGCTCTCATGGCGTAAAAGTCATGCATGTGAAAAAGTTCGAATCGCTGATGTATTTATAGTGCGGCCTCAAGTCATCATTTTTGAAGCAATTGCGCCAACTTTTTTCATGACGGTCGACCATGTAAGAATGCATCCACACACCAAATATTTTTATTCTGAAACTTATACTTTTGAGAATAGCTCTCACGGCGTAAAAGTCATGCATGTGAAAAGTTCGAATCGCTGATGTATTTATAGTGCGGCCTCGAGTCATCATTTTTTATGCAATTGCGCCAACTTTTTCCATGAGGGTCCACCATGTAAGAATGCATCCATACACCAAATATTTTTCTTCTGAAACTAATACTTTTGAGAATAGCTCTCGTGGCGTAAAAGTCATGCATGTGAAAAAGTTCGAATCGCTGATGTATTTATAGTGCGGCCTCAAGTCATCATTTTTGATGCAATTGCGCCAAAAATTTTCATGAGGGTCGACCATGTAAGAATGCATCCACACACCAAATATTTTTATTCTGAAACTTATACTTTTGAGAATAGCTCTCATGGCGTAAAAGACATGCATGTGAAAAAGTTCGAATCGCTGATGTATTTATAGTGCGGCCTCAAGTCATCATTTTTGATGCAATTGCGCCAAACATTTTCATGAGGGTCGACCATGTAAGAATGCATCCACACACCAAATATTTTTATTCTGAAACTTATACTTTTGAGAATAGCTCTCATGGCGTAAAAGACATGCATGTGAAAAAGTTCGAATCGCTGATGTATTTATAGTGCGGCCTCAAGTCATCATTTTTGAAGCAATTGCGCCAACTTTTTTCATGACGGTCGACCATGTAAGAATGCATCCACACACCAAATATTTTTATTCTGAAACTTATACTTTTGAGAATAGCCCTCACGGCGTAAAAGTCATGCATGTGAAAAGTTCGAATCGCTGATGTATTTATAGTGCGGCCTCAAGTCATCATTTTTGATGCAATTGCGCCAACTGTTTTCACGAGGGTCGACCATGTAAGAATGCAACTATACACCAAATATTTTTATTCTGAAACTAATACTTTTGAGAATAGCTCTCATTGCGTAAAAGTCATGCATGTGAAAAAGTTCGAATCGCTGATGTATTTATAGTGCGACCTCATGTCATGATTTTTTATGCAAATGCGCCAAGATTTTTCACGAGGGTCTACCATGTAAGAATGCATCCACACACCAAATATTTTTATTCTGAAACTAATATGTTTGAGAATAGCTCTCATGGCGTAAAAGTCATGCATGTGAAAAAGTTCGAATCGCTGATGTATTTATAGTGCGGCCTCAAGTCATGATTTTTTATACAATTGCGCCAAGTTTTTTCATGAGGGTCGAATATGTAAGAATGCATCCATACACCAAATATTTTTATTCTGAAACTTATACTTTTGAGAATAGCTCTCATGGCGTAAAAGTCATGCATGCGAAAAAGTTCGAATCGCTGATGTATTTATAGTGCGACCTCATGTCATGATTTTTTATGCAATTGCGCCAAAAATTTTCATTA
Organism: Haliotis rufescens; assembly: GCF_023055435.1. Taxonomy (NCBI): domain Eukaryota; kingdom Metazoa; phylum Mollusca; class Gastropoda; order Lepetellida; family Haliotidae; genus Haliotis; species Haliotis rufescens. Next base: position 27,448,046 of record NW_025964112.1, read on the forward strand.
GGGTCGACCATGTAAGAATGCATCCACACACCAAATATTTTTCTTCTGAAACTAATACTTTTGAGAATAGCTCTCGTGGCGTAAAAGTGATGCATGTGAAAAAGTTCGAATCGCTGATGTATTTATAGTGCGGCCTCAAGTCATCATTTTTGATGCAATTGCGCCAACTTTTTTCATGAGGGTCGACCATGTAAGAATGCATCCACACACCAAATATTTTTATTCTGAAACTTATACTTTTGAGAATAGCTCTCATGGCGTAAAAGTCATGCATGTGAAAAAGTTCGAATCGCTGATGTATTTATAGTGCGGCCTCAAGTCATCATTTTTGATGCAATTGCGCCAACTGTTTTCACGAGGGTCGACCATGTAAGAATGCAACTATACACCAAATATTTTTATTCTGAAACTAATATGTTTGAGAATAGCTCTCATGGCGTAAAAGTCATGCATGTGAAAAAGTTCGAATCGCTGATGTATTTATAGTGCGGCCTCAAGTCATCATTTTTGAAGCAATTGCGCCAACTTTTTTCATGACGGTCGACCATGTAAGAATGCATCCACACACCAAATATTTTTATTCTGAAACTTATACTTTTGAGAATAGCTCTCACGGCGTAAAAGTCATGCATGTGAAAAGTTCGAATCGCTGATGTATTTATAGTGCGGCCTCGAGTCATCATTTTTTATGCAATTGCGCCAACTTTTTCCATGAGGGTCCACCATGTAAGAATGCATCCATACACCAAATATTTTTCTTCTGAAACTAATACTTTTGAGAATAGCTCTCGTGGCGTAAAAGTCATGCATGTGAAAAAGTTCGAATCGCTGATGTATTTATAGTGCGGCCTCAAGTCATCATTTTTGATGCAATTGCGCCAAAAATTTTCATGAGGGTCGACCATGTAAGAATGCATCCACACACCAAATATTTTTATTCTGAAACTTATACTTTTGAGAATAGCTCTCATGGCGTAAAAGACATGCATGTGAAAAAGTTCGAATCGCTGATGTATTTATAGTGCGGCCTCAAGTCATCATTTTTGAAGCAATTGCGCCAACTTTTTTCATGACGGTCGACCATGTAAGAATGCATCCACACACCAAATATTTTTATTCTGAAACTTATACTTTTGAGAATAGCCCTCACGGCGTAAAAGTCATGCATGTGAAAAGTTCGAATCGCTGATGTATTTATAGTGCGGCCTCAAGTCATCATTTTTGATGCAATTGCGCCAACTGTTTTCACGAGGGTCGACCATGTAAGAATGCAACTATACACCAAATATTTTTATTCTGAAACTAATACTTTTGAGAATAGCTCTCATTGCGTAAAAGTCATGCATGTGAAAAAGTTCGAATCGCTGATGTATTTATAGTGCGACCTCATGTCATGATTTTTTATGCAAATGCGCCAAGATTTTTCACGAGGGTCTACCATGTAAGAATGCATCCACACACCAAATATTTTTATTCTGAAACTAATATGTTTGAGAATAGCTCTCATGGCGTAAAAGTCATGCATGTGAAAAAGTTCGAATCGCTGATGTATTTATAGTGCGGCCTCAAGTCATGATTTTTTATACAATTGCGCCAAGTTTTTTCATGAGGGTCGAATATGTAAGAATGCATCCATACACCAAATATTTTTATTCTGAAACTTATACTTTTGAGAATAGCTCTCATGGCGTAAAAGTCATGCATGCGAAAAAGTTCGAATCGCTGATGTATTTATAGTGCGACCTCATGTCATGATTTTTTATGCAATTGCGCCAAAAATTTTCATTAGGGTCGACCATGTAAGAATGCATCCACACACCAAATATTTTTCTTCTGAAACTAATACTTTTGAGAATAGCTCTCGTGGCGTAAAAGTGATGCATGTGAAAAAGTTCGAATCGCTGATGTATTTATAGTGCGGCCTCAAGTCATCATTTTTGATGCAATTGCGCCAACTTTTTTCATGAGGGTCGACCATGTAAGAATGCATCCACACACCAAATATTTTTATTCTGAAACTTATACTTTTGAGAATAGCTCTCACGGCGTAAAAGTCATGCATGTGAAAAAGTTCGAATCGCTGATGTATTTATAGTGCGGCCTCAAGTCATCATTTTTGATGCAATTGCGCCAACTGTTTTCACGAGGGTCGACCATGTAAGAATGCAACTATACACCAAATATTTTTATTCTGAAACTAATATGTTTGAGAATAGCTCTCATGGCGTAAAAGTCATGCATGTGAAAAAGTTCGAATCGCTGATGTATTTATAGTGCGGCCTCAAGTCATCATTTTTGAAGCAATTGCGCCAACTTTTTTCATGACGGTCGACCATGTAAGAATGCATCCACACACCAAATATTTTTATTCTGAAACTTATACTTTTGAGAATAGCTCTCACGGCGTAAAAGTCATGCATGTGAAAAGTTCGAATCGCTGATGTATTTATAGTGCGGCCTCGAGTCATCATTTTTGATGCAATTGCGCCAACTTTTTCCATGAGGGTCCACCATGTAAGAATGCATCCATACACCAAATATTTTTCTTCTGAAACTAATACTTTTGAGAATAGCTCTCGTGGCGTAAAAGTGATGCATGTGAAAAAGTTCGAATCGCTGATGTATTTATAGTGCGGCCTCAAGTCATCATTTTTGATGCAATTGCGCCAACTTTTTTCATGAGGGTCGACCATGTAAGAATGCATCCACACACCAAAAATTTTTATTCTGAAACTTATACTTTTGAGAATAGCTCTCATGGCGTAAAAGACATGCATGTGAAAAAGTTCGAATCGCTGATGTATTTATAGTGCGGCCTCAAGTCATCATTTTTGAAGCAATTGCGCCAACTTTTTTCATGACGGTCGACCATGTAAGAATGCATCCACACACCAAATATTTTTATTCTGAAACTTATACTTTTGAGAATAGCTCTCACGGCGTAAAAGTCATGCATGTGAAAAGTTCGAATCGCTGATGTATTTATAGTGCGGCCTCGAGTCATCATTTTTTATGCAAATGCGCCAATATTTTTCATGAGGGTCGACCATGTAAGAATGCATCCACACACCAAATATTTTTATTCTGAAACTAATACTTTTGAGAATAGCTCTCATGGCGTAAAAGTGATGCATGTGAAAAAGTTCGAATCGCTGATGTATTTATAGTGCGGCCTCAAGTCATCATTTTTGATGCAATTGTTCCAAACATTTTCATGAGGGTCGACCATGTAAGAATGCATCCACACACCAAATATTTTTATTCTGAAACTTATACTTTTGAGAATAGCTCTCATGCGTAAAAGTCATGCATGTGAAAAAGTTCGAATCGCTGATGTATTTATAGTGCGGCCTCAAGTCATCATTTTTTATGCAATTGCGCCAACTGTTTTCACGAGGGTCGACCATGTAAGAATGCAACTATACACCAAATATTTTTATTCTGAAACTAATACTTTTGAGAATAGCTCTCATTGCGTAAAAGTCATGCATGTGAAAAAGTTCGAATCGCTGATGTATTTATAGTGCGGCCTCAAGTCATCATTTTTGAAGCAATTGCGCCAACTGTTTTCACGAGGGTCGACCATGTAAGAATGCAACTATACACCAAATATTTTTATTCTGAAACTAATACTTTTGAGAATAGCTCTCATTGCGTAAAAGTCATGCATGTGAAAAAGTTCGAATCGCTGATGTATTTATAGTGCGACCTCATGTCATGATTTTTTATGCAAATGCGCCAAGATTTTTCACGAGGGTCTACCATGTAAGAATGCATCCACACACCAAATATTTTTATTCTGAAACTAATATGTTTGAGAATAGCTCTCATGGCGTAAAAGTCATGCATGTGAAAAAGTTCGAATCGCTGATGTATTTATAGTGCGGCCTCAAGTCATGATTTTTTATACAATTGCGCCAAGTTTTTTCATGAGGGTCGAATATGTAAGAATGCATCCATACACCAAATATTTTTATTCTGAAACTTATACTTTTGAGAATAGCTCTCATGGCGTAAAAGTCATGCATGCGAAAAAGTTCGAATCGCTGATGTATTTATAGTGCGACCTCATGTCATGATTTTTTATGCAATTGCGCCAAAAATTTTCATTAGGGTCGACCATGTAAGAATGCATCCACACACCAAATATTTTTCTTCTGAAACTAATACTTTTGAGAATAGCTCTCGTGGCGTAAAAGTGATGCATGTGAAAAAGTTCGAATCGCTGATGTATTTATAGTGCGGCCTCAAGTCATCATTTTTGATGCAATTGCGCCAACTTTTTTCATGAGGGTCGACCATGTAAGAATGCATCCACACACCAAATATTTTTATTCTGAAACTTATACTTTTGAGAATAGCTCTCATGGCGTAAAAGTCATGCATGTGAAAAAGTTCGAATCGCTGATGTATTTATAGTGCGGCCTCAAGTCATCATTTTTTATGCAATTGCGCCAACTGTTTTCACGAGGGTCGACCATGTAAGAATGCAACTATACACCAAATGTTTTTATTCTGAAACTAATATGTTTGAGAATAGCTCTCATGGCGTAAAAGTCATGCATGTGAAAAAGTTCGAATCGCTGATGTATTTATAGTGCGGCCTCAAGTCATCATTTTTGAAGCAATTGCGCCAACTTTTTTCATGACGGTCGACCATGTAAGAATGCATCCACACACCAAATATTTTTATTCTGAAACTTATACTTTTGAGAATAGCTCTCACGGCGTAAAAGTCATGCATGTGAAAAGTTCGAATCGCTGATGTATTTATAGTGCGGCCTCGAGTCATCATTTTTTATGCAATTGCGCCAACTTTTTCCATGAGGGTCCACCATGTAAGAATGCATCCATACACCAAATATTTTTCTTCTGAAACTAATACTTTTGAGAATAGCTCTCGTGGCGTAAAAGTCATGCATGTGAAAAAGTTCGAATCGCTGATGTATTTATAGTGCGGCCTCAAGTCATCATTTTTGATGCAATTGCGCCAAAAATTTTCATGAGGGTCGACCATGTAAGAATGCATCCACACACCAAATATTTTTATTCTGAAACTTATACTTTTGAGAATAGCTCTCATGGCGTAAAAGACATGCATGTGAAAAAGTTCGAATCGCTGATGTATTTATAGTGCGGCCTCAAGTCATCATTTTTGAAGCAATTGCGCCAACTTTTTTCATGACGGTCGACCATGTAAGAATGCATCCACACACCAAATATTTTTATTCTGAAACTTATACTTTTGAGAATAGCCCTCACGGCGTAAAAGTCATGCATGTGAAAAGTTCGAATCGCTGATGTATTTATAGTGCGGCCTCAAGTCATCATTTTTGATGCAATTGCGCCAACTGTTTTCACGAGGGTCGACCATGTAAGAATGCAACTATACACCAAATATTTTTATTCTGAAACTAATACTTTTGAGAATAGCTCTCATTGCGTAAAAGTCATGCATGTGAAAAAGTTCGAATCGCTGATGTATTTATAGTGCGACCTCATGTCATGATTTTTTATGCAAATGCGCCAAGATTTTTCACGAGGGTCTACCATGTAAGAATGCATCCACACACCAAATATTTTTATTCTGAAACTAATATGTTTGAGAATAGCTCTCATGGCGTAAAAGTCATGCATGTGAAAAAGTTCGAATCGCTGATGTATTTATAGTGCGGCCTCAAGTCATGATTTTTTATACAATTGCGCCAAGTTTTTTCATGAGGGTCGAATATGTAAGAATGCATCCATACACCAAATATTTTTATTCTGAAACTTATACTTTTGAGAATAGCTCTCATGGCGTAAAAGTCATGCATGCGAAAAAGTTCGAATCGCTGATGTATTTATAGTGCGACCTCATGTCATGATTTTTTATGCAATTGCGCCAAAAATTTTCATTAGGGTCGACCATGTAAGAATGCATCCACACACCAAATATTTTTCTTCTGAAACTAATACTTTTGAGAATAGCTCTCGTGGCGTAAAAGTGATGCATGTGAAAAAGTTCGAATCGCTGATGTATTTATAGTGCGGCCTCAAGTCATCATTTTTGATGCAATTGCGCCAACTTTTTTCATGAGGGTCGACCATGTAAGAATGCATCCACACACCAAATATTTTTATTCTGAAACTTATACTTTTGAGAATAGCTCTCATGGCGTAAAAGTCATGCATGTGAAAAAGTTCGAATCGCTGATGTATTTATAGTGCGGCCTCAAGTCATCATTTTTGATGCAATTGCGCCAACTGTTTTCACGAGGGTCGACCATGTAAGAATGCAACTATACACCAAATATTTTTATTCTGAAACTAATATGTTTGAGAATAGCTCTCATGGCGTAAAAGTCATGCATGTGAAAAAGTTCGAATCGCTGATGTATTTATAGTGCGGCCTCAAGTCATCATTTTTGAAGCAATTGCGCCAACTTTTTTCATGACGGTCGACCATGTAAGAATGCATCCACACACCAAATATTTTTATTCTGAAACTTATACTTTTGAGAATAGCTCTCACGGCGTAAAAGTCATGCATGTGAAAAGTTCGAATCGCTGATGTATTTATAGTGCGGCCTCGAGTCATCATTTTTGATGCAATTGCGCCAACTTTTTCCATGAGGGTCCACCATGTAAGAATGCATCCATACACCAAATATTTTTCTTCTGAAACTAATACTTTTGAGAATAGCTCTCGTGGCGTAAAAGTGATGCATGTGAAAAAGTTCGAATCGCTGATGTATTTATAGTGCGGCCTCAAGTCATCATTTTTGATGCAATTGCGCCAAAAATTTTCATGAGGGTCGACCATGTAAGAATGCATCCACACACCAAAAATTTTTATTCTGAAACTTATACTTTTGAGAATAGCTCTCATGGCGTAAAAGACATGCATGTGAAAAAGTTCGAATCGCTGATGTATTTATAGTGCGGCCTCAAGTCATCATTTTTGAAGCAATTGCGCCAACTTTTTTCATGACGGTCGACCATGTAAGAATGCATCCACACACCAAATATTTTTATTCTGAAACTTATACTTTTGAGAATAGCTCTCACGGCGTAAAAGTCATGCATGTGAAAAGTTCGAATCGCTGATGTATTTATAGTGCGGCCTCGAGTCATCATTTTTTATGCAAATGCGCCAATATTTTTCATGAGGGTCGACCATGTAAGAATGCATCCACACACCAAATATTTTTATTCTGAAACTAATACTTTTGAGAATAGCTCTCATGGCGTAAAAGTGATGCATGTGAAAAAGTTCGAATCGCTGATGTATTTATAGTGCGGCCTCAAGTCATCATTTTTGATGCAATTGCGCCAAACATTTTCATGAGGGTCGACCATGTAAGAATGCATCCACACACCAAATATTTTTATTCTGAAACTTATACTTTTGAGAATAGCTCTCATGCGTAAAAGTCATGCATGTGAAAAAGTTCGAATCGCTGATGTATTTATAGTGCGGCCTCAAGTCATCATTTTTGATGCAATTGCGCCAACTGTTTTCACGAGGGTCGACCATGTAAGAATGCAACTATACACCAAATATTTTTATTCTGAAACTAATACTTTTGAGAATAGCTCTCATTGCGTAAAAGTCATGCATGTGAAAAAGTTCGAATCGCTGATGTATTTATAGTGCGGCCTCAAGTCATCATTTTTGATGCAATTGCGCCAACTGTTTTCACGAGGGTCGACCATGTAAGAATGCAACTATACACCAAATATTTTTATTCTGAAACTAATATGTTTGAGAATAGCTCTCATGGCGTAAAAGTCATGCATGTGAAAAAGTTCGAATCGCTGATGTATTTATAGTGCGGCCTCGAGTCATCATTTTTTATACAATTGCGCCAAGTTTTTTCATGAGGGTCGAATATGTAAGAATGCATCCATACACCAAATATTTTTATTCTGAAACTTATACTTTTGAGAATAGCTCTCATGGCGTAAAAGTCATGCATGCGAAAAAGTTCGAATCGCTGATGTATTTATAGTGCGACCTCATGTCATGATTTTTTATGCAATTGCGCCAAAAATTTTCATTAGGGTCGACCATGTAAGAATGCATCCACACACCAAATATTTTTCTTCTGAAACTAATACTTTTGAGAATAGCTCTCGTGGCGTAAAAGTGATGCATGTGAAAAAGTTCGAATCGCTGATGTATTTATAGTGCGGCCTCAAGTCATCATTTTTGATGCAATTGCGCCAACTTTTTTCATGAGGGTCGACCATGTAAGAATGCATCCACACACCAAATATTTTTATTCTGAAACTTATACTTTTGAGAATAGCTCTCATGGCGTAAAAGTCATGCATGTGAAAAAGTTCGAATCGCTGATGTATTTATAGTGCGGCCTCAAGTCATCATTTTTGATGCAATTGCGCCAACTGTTTTCACGAGGGTCGAATATGTAAGAATGCAACTATACACCAAATATTTTTATTCTGAAACTAATATGTTTGAGAATAGCTCTCATGGCGTAAAAGTCATGCATGTGAAAAAGTTCGAATCGCTGATGTATTTATAGTGCGGCCTCAAGTCATCATTTTTGAAGCAATTGCGCCAACTTTTTTCATGACGGTCGACCATGTAAGAATGCATCCACACACCAAATATTTTTATTCTGAAACTTATACTTTTGAGAATAGCTCTCACGGCGTAAAAGTCATGCATGTGAAAAGTTCGAATCGCTGATGTATTTATAGTGCGGCCTCGAGTCATCATTTTTTATGCAATTGCGCCAACTTTTTCCATGAGGGTCCACCATGTAAGAATGCATCCATACACCAAATATTTTTCTTCTGAAACTAATACTTTTGAGAATAGCTCTCGTGGCGTAAAAGTCATGCATGTGAAAAAGTTCGAATCGCTGATGTATTTATAGTGCGGCCTCAAGTCATCATTTTTGATGCAATTGCGCCAAAAAATTTCATGAGGGTCGACCATGTAAGAATGCATCCACACACCAAATATTTTTATTCTGAAACTTATACTTTTGAGAATAGCTCTCATGGCGTAAAAGACATGCATGTGAAAAAGTTCGAATCGCTGATGTATTTATAGTGCGGCCTCAAGTCATCATTTTTGAAGCAATTGCGCCAACTTTTTTCATGACGGTCGACCATGTAAGAATGCATCCACACACCAAATATTTTTATTCTGAAACTTATACTTTTGAGAATAGCCCTCACGGCGTAAAAGTCATGCATGTGAAAAGTTCGAATCGCTGATGTATTTATAGTGCGGCCTCAAGTCATCATTTTTGATGCAATTGCGCCAACTGTTTTCACGAGGGTCGACCATGTAAGAATGCAACTATACACCAAATATTTTTATTCTGAAACTAATACTTTTGAGAATAGCTCTCATTGCGTAAAAGTCATGCATGTGAAAAAGTTCGAATCGCTGATGTATTTATAGTGCGACCTCATGTCATGATTTTTTATGCAAATGCGCCAAGATTTTTCACGAGGGTCTACCATGTAAGAATGCATCCACACACCAAATATTTTTATTCTGAAACTAATATGTTTGAGAATAGCTCTCATGGCGTAAAAGTCATGCATGTGAAAAAGTTCGAATCGCTGATGTATTTATAGTGCGGCCTCAAGTCATGATTTTTTATACAATTGCGCCAAGTTTTTTCATGAGGGTCGAATATGTAAGAATGCATCCATACACCAAATATTTTTATTCTGAAACTTATACTTTTGAGAATAGCTCTCATGGCGTAAAAGTCATGCATGCGAAAAAGTTCGAATCGCTGATGTATTTATAGTGCGACCTCATGTCATGATTTTTTATGCAATTGCGCCAAAAATTTTCATGAGGGTCGACCATGTAAGAATGCATCCACACACCAAATATTTTTCTTCTGAAACTAATACTTTTGAGAATAGCTCTCGTGGCGTAAAAGTGATGCATGTGAAAAAGTTCGAATCGCTGATGTATTTATAGTGCGGCCTCAAGTCATCATTTTTGATGCAATTGCGCCAACTTTTTTCATGAGGGTCGACCATGTAAGAATGCATCCACACACCAAATATTTTTATTCTGAAACTTATACTTTTGAGAATAGCTCTCATGGCGTAAAAGTCATGCATGTGAAAAAGTTCGAATCGCTGATGTATTTATAGTGCGGCCTCAAGTCATCATTTTTGATGCAATTGCGCCAACTGTTTTCACGAGGGTCGACCATGTAAGAATGCAACTATACACCAAATATTTTTATTCTGAAACTAATATGTTTGAGAATAGCTCTCATGGCGTAAAAGTCATGCATGTGAAAAAGTTCGAATCGCTGATGTATTTATAGTGCGGCCTCAAGTCATCATTTTTGAAGCAATTGCGCCAACTTTTTTCATGACGGTCGACCATGTAAGAATGCATCCACACACCAAATATTTTTATTCTGAAACTTATACTTTTGAGAATAGCTCTCACGGCGTAAAAGTCATGCATGTGAAAAGTTCGAATCGCTGATGTATTTATAGTGCGGCCTCGAGTCATCATTTTTTATGCAATTGCGCCAACTTTTTCCATGAGGGTCCACCATGTAAGAATGCATCCATACACCAAATATTTTTCTTCTGAAACTAATACTTTTGAGAATAGCTCTCGTGGCGTAAAAGTCATGCATGTGAAAAAGTTCGAATCGCTGATGTATTTATAGTGCGGCCTCAAGTCATCATTTTTCATGCAATTGCGCCAAAAATTTTCATGAGGGTCGACCATGTAAGAATGCATCCACACACCAAATATTTTTATTCTGAAACTTATACTTTTGAGAATAGCTCTCATGGCGTAAAAGACATGCATGTGAAAAAGTTCGAATCGCTGATGTATTTATAGTGCGGCCTCAAGTCATCATTTTTGAAGCAATTGCGCCAACTTTTTTCATGACGGTCGACCATGTAAGAATGCATCCACACACCAAATATTTTTATTCTGAAACTTATACTTTTGAGAATAGCCCTCACGGCGTAAAAGTCATGCATGTGAAAAGTTCGAATCGCTGATGTATTTATAGTGCGGCCTCGAGTCATCATTTTTTATGCAAATGCGCCAATATTTTTCATGAGGGTCCACCATGTAAGAATGCATCCACACACCAAATATTTTTATTCTGAAACTAATACTTTTGAGAATAGCTCTCATGGCGTAAAAGTGATGCATGTGAAAAAGTTCGAATCGCTGATGTATTTATAGTGCGGCCTCAAGTCATCATTTTTGATGCAATTGCGCCAAACATTTTCATGAGGGTCGACCATGTAAGAATGCATCCACACACCAAATATTTTTATTCTGAAACTTATACTTTTGAGAATAGCTCTCATGCGTAAAAGTCATGCATGTGAAAAAGTTCGAATCGCTGATGTATTTATAGTGCGGCCTCAAGTCATCATTTTTGATGCAATTGCGCCAACTGTTTTCACGAGGGTCGACCATGTAAGAATGCAACTATACACCAAATATTTTTATTCTGAAACTAATACTTTTGAGAATAGCTCTCATTGCGTAAAAGTCATGCATGTGAAAAAGTTCGAATCGCTGATGTATTTATAGTGCGGCCTCAAGTCATCATTTTTGATGCAATTGCGCCAACTGTTTTCACGAGGGTCTACCATGTAAGAATGCAACTATACACCAAATATTTTTATTCTGAAACTAATACTTTTGAGAATAGCTCTCATGGCGTAAAAGTCATGCATGTGAAAAAGTTCGAATCGCTGATGTATTTATAGTGCGACCTCATGTCATGATTTTTTATGCAAATGCGCCAAGATTTTTCACGAGGGTCGACCATGTAAGAATGCATCCACACACCAAATATTTTTATTCTGAAACTAATATGTTTGAGAATAGCTCTCATGGCGTAAAAGTCATGCATGTGAAAAAGTTCGAATCGCTGATGTATTTATAGTGCGGCCTCAAGTCATCATTTTTGAAGCAATTGCGCCAACTTTTTTCATGAGGGTCGAATATGTAAGAATGCATCCATACACCAAATATTTTTATTCTGAATCTTATACTTTTGAGAATAGCTCTCATGGCGTAAAAGTCATGCATGCGAAAAAGTTCGAATCGCTGATGTATTTATAGTGCGACCTCATGTCATGATTTTTTATGCAATTGCGCCAAAAATTTTCATTAGGGTCGACCATGTAAGAATGCATCCACACACCAAATATTTTTCTTCTGAAACTAATACTTTTGAGAATAGCTCTCGTGGCGTAAAAGTGATGCATGTGAAAAAGTTCGAATCGCTGATGTATTTATAGTGCGGCCTCAAGTCATCATTTTTGATGCAATTGCGCCAACTTTTTTCATGAGGGTCGACCTTGTAAGAATGCATCCACACACCAAATATTTTTATTCTGAAACTAATACTTTTGAGAATACCTCTCATGGCGTAAAAGTCATGCATGTGAAAAAGTTCGAATCGCTGATGTATTTATAGTGCGACCTCATGTCATGATTTTTTATGCAAATGCGCCAATATTTTTCACAAGGGTCGACCATGTAAGAATGCATCCACACACCAAATATTTTTATTCTGAAACTAATACTTTTGAGAATAGCTCTCATGGCGTAAAAGTCATGCATGTGAAAAAGTTCGAATCGCTGATGTATTTATAGTGCGGCCTCAAGTCATGATTTTTTATACAATTGCGCCAACTTTTTTTCATGAGGGTCGACCATGTAAGAATGCATCCATACACCAAATATTTTTCTTCTGAAACTAATACTTTTGAGAGTAGCTCTCGTGGCGTAAACGTCATGCATGTGAAAAAGTTCGAATCGCTGATGTAATTATAGTGCGGCCTCAAGTCATCATTTTTGATGCAATTGCGCCAAACATTTTCATGAGGGTCGACCATGTAAGAATGCATCCACACACCAAATATTTTTATTCTGAAACTTATACTTTTGAGAATAGCTCTCATGGCGTAAAAGACATGCATGTGAAAAAGTTCGAATCGCTGATGTATTTATAGTGCGGCCTCAAGTCATCATTTCTGATGCAATTGCGCCAACTTTTTCCATGAGGGTCCACCATGTAAGAATGCATCCACACACCAAATATTTTTATTCTGAAACTTATACTTTTGAGAATAGCTCTCATTGCGTAAAAGTCATGCATGTGAAAAAGTTCGAATCGCTGATGTATTTATAGTGCGACCTCATGTCATGATTTTTTATGCAAATGCGCCAAGATTTTTCACGAGGGTCTACCATGTAAGAATGCATCCACACACCAAATATTTTTATTCTGAAACTAATATGTTTGAGAATAGCTCTCATGGCGTAAAAGTGATGCATGTGAAAAAGTTCGAATCGCTGATGTATTTATAGTGCGGCCTCAAGTCATCATTTTTTATACAATTGCGCCAAGTTTTTTCATGAGGGTCGAATATGTAAGAATGCATCCATACACCAAATATTTTTATTCTGAAACTTATACTTTTGAGAATAGCTCTCATGGCGTAAAAGTCATGCATGTGAAAAAGTTCGAATCGCTGATGTATTTATAGTGCGACCTCATGTCATGATTTTTTATGCAATTGCGCCAAAAATTTTCATTAGGGTCGACCATGTAAGAATGCATCCACACACCAAACATTTTTCTTCTGAAACTAATACTTTTGAGAATAGCTCTCGTGGCGTAAAAGTGATGCATGTGAAAAAGTTCGAATCGCTGATGTATTTATAGTGCGGCCTCAAGTCATCATTTTTGATGCAATTGCGCCAACTTTTTTCATGAGGGTCGACCATGTAAGAATGCATCCACACACCAAATATTTTTATTCTGAAACTTATACTTTTGAGAATAGCTCTCATGGCGTAAAAGTGATGCATGTGAAAAAGTTCGAATCGCTGATGTATTTATAGTGCGGCCTCAAGTCATCATTTTTGAAGCAATTGCGCCAACTGTTTTCACGAGGGTCGACCATGTAAGAATGCAACTATACACCAAATATTTTTATTCTGAAACTAATACTTTTGAGAATAGCTCTCATGGCGTAAAAGTCATGCATGTGAAAAAGTTCGAATCGCTGATGTATTTATAGTGCGACCTCATGTCATGATTTTTTATGCAAATGCGCCAATATTTTTCACGAGGGTCTACCATGTAAGAATGCATCCACACACCAAATATTTTTATTCTGAAACTAATACTTTTGAGAATAGCTCTCATGGCGTAAAAGTCATGCATGTGAAAAAGTTCGAATCGCTGATGTATTTATAGTGCGGCCTCAAGTCATGATTTTTTATACAATTGCGCCAAGTTTTTTCATGAGGGTCGAATATGTAAGAATGCATCCATACACCAAATATTTTTATTCTGAAACTTATACTTTTGAGAATAGCTCTCATGGCGTAAAAGTCATGCATGCGAAAAAGTTCGAATCGCTGATGTATTTATAGTGCGACCTCATGTCATGATTTTTTATGCAATTGCGCCAAAAATTTTCATGAGGGTCGACCATGTAAGAATGCATCCACACACCAAACATTTTTCTTCTGAAACTAATACTTTTGAGAATAGCTCTCGTGGCGTAAAAGTGATGCATGTGAAAAAGTTCGAATCGCTGATGTATTTATAGTGCGGCCTCAAGTCATCATTTTTGATGCAATTGCGCCAACTTTTTTTATGAGGGTCGACCATGTAAGAATGCATCCACACACCAAATATTTTTATTCTGAAACTTATACTTTTGAGAATAGCTCTCATGGCGTAAAAGTCATGCATGTGAAAAAGTTCGAATCGTTTATGTATTTATAGTGCGGCCTCAAGTCATCATTTTTTATGCAAATGCGCCAATATTTTTCATGAGGGTCGACCATGAGGGAATGCATCCACACACCAAATATTTTTATTCTGAAACTTATACTTTTGAGAATAGCTCTCATGGCGTAAAAGTCATGCATGTGAAAAAGTTCGAATCGCTGATGTATTTATAGTGCGGCCTCAAGTCATCATTTTTGATGCAATTGCGCCAACTTTTTTCATGAGGGTCGACCATGTAAGAATGCATCCACACACCAAATATTTTTATTCTGAAACTTATACTTTTGAGAATAGCTCTCATGGCGTAAAAGTCATGCATGTGAAAAAGTTCGAATCGCTGATGTATTTATAGTGCGGCCTCAAGTCATCATTTTTGATGCAATTGCGCCAACTGTTTTCACGAGGGTCGACCATGTAAGAATGCAACTATACACCAAATATTTTTATTCTGAAACTAATATGTTTGAGAATAGCTCTCATGGCGTAAAAGTCATGCATGTGAAAAAGTTCGAATCGCTGATGTATTTATAGTGCGGCCTCAAGTCATCATTTTTGAAGCAATTGCGCCAACTTTTTTCATGACGGTCGACCATGTAAGAATGCATCCACACACCAAATATTTTTATTCTGAAACTTATACTTTTGAGAATAGCTCTCACGGCGTAAAAGTCATGCATGTGAAAAGTTCGAATCGCTGATGTATTTATAGTGCGGCCTCGAGTCATCATTTTTTATGCAATTGCGCCAACTTTTTCCATGAGGGTCCACCATGTAAGAATGCATCCATACACCAAATATTTTTCTTCTGAAACTAATACTTTTGAGAATAGCTCTCGTGGCGTAAAAGTCATGCATGTGAAAAAGTTCGAATCGCTGATGTATTTATAGTGCGGCCTCAAGTCATCATTTTTGATGCAATTGCGCCAAAAATTTTCATGAGGGTCGACCATGTAAGAATGCATCCACACACCAAACACTTTTCTTCTGAAACTAATACTTTTGAGAATAGCTCTCATGGCGTAAAAGTCATGCATGTGAAAAAGTTCGAATCGCTGATGTATTTATAGTGCGGCCTCAAGTCATCATTTTTGATGCAATTGCGCCAACTGTTTTCACGAGGGTCGACCATGTAAGAATGCAACTATACACCAAATATTTTTATTCTGAAACTAATACTTTTGAGAATAGCTCTCGTGGCGTAAAAGTCATGCATGTGAAAAAGTTCGAATCGCTGATGTATTTATAGTGCGGCCTCAAGTCATCATTTTTGATGCAATTGCGCCAAAAATTTTCATGAGGGTCGACCATGTAAGAATGCATCCACACACCAAATATTTTTATTCTGAAACTTATACTTTTGAGAATAGCTCTCGTGGCGTAAAAGTCATGCATGTGAAAAAGTTCGAATCGCTGATGTATTTATAGTGCGGCCTCAAGTCATCATTTTTGATGCAATTGCGCCAAAAATTTTCATGAGGGTCGACCATGTAAGAATGCATCCACACACCAAATATTTTTATTCTGAAACTTATACTTTTGAGAATAGCTCTCATGGCGTAAAAGTCATGCATGTGAAAAAGTTCGAATCGCTGATGTATTTATAGTGCGGCCTCAAGTCATCATTTTTGATGCAATTGCGCCAACTGTTTTCACGAGGGTCGACCATGTAAGAATGCAACTATACACCAAATATTTTTATTCTGAAACTAATATGTTTGAGAATAGCTCTCATGGCGTAAAAGTCATGCATGTGAAAAAGTTCGAATCGCTGATGTATTTATAGTGCGGCCTCAAGTCATCATTTTTGAAGCAATTGCGCCAACTTTTTTCATGACGGTCGACCATGTAAGAATGCATCCACACACCAAATATTTTTATTCTGAAACTTATACTTTTGAGAATAGCTCTCACGGCGTAAAAGTCATGCATGTGAAAAGTTCGAATCGCTGATGTATTTATAGTGCGGCCTCGAGTCATCATTTTTTATGCAATTGCGCCAACTTTTTCCATGAGGGTCCACCATGTAAGAATGCATCCATACACCAAATATTTTTCTTCTGAAACTAATACTTTTGAGAATAGCTCTCGTGGCGTAAAAGTCATGCATGTGAAAAAGTTCGAATCGCTGATGTATTTATAGTGCGGCCTCAAGTCATCATTTTTGATGCAATTGCGCCAAAAATTTTCATGAGGGTCGACCATGTAAGAATGCATCCACACACCAAACATTTTTCTTCTGAAACTAATACTTTTGAGAATAGCTCTCATGGCGTAAAAGTCATGCATGTGAAAAAGTTCGAATCGCTGATGTATTTATAGTGCGGCCTCAAGTCATCATTTTTGATGCAATTGCGCCAACTGTTTTCACGAGGGTCGACCATGTAAGAATGCAACTATACACCAAATATTTTTATTCTGAAACTAATACTTTTGAGAATAGCTCTCATTGCGTAAAAGTCATGGATGTGAAAAAGTTCGAATCGCTGATGTATTTATAGTGCGACCTCATGTCATGATTTTTTATGCAAATGCGCCAAGATTTTTCACGAGGGTCGACCATGTAAGAATGCATCCACACACCAAATATTTTTATTCTGAAACTAATATGTTTGAGAATAGCTCTCATTGCGTAAAAGTGATGCATGTGAAAAAGTTCGAATCGCTGATGTATTTATAGTGCGGCCTCAAGTCATCATTTTTTATGCAATTGCGCCAACTTTTTTCATGAGGGTCGACCATGAGGGAATGCATCCACACACCAAATATTTTTATTCTGAAACTTATACTTTTGAGAATAGCTCTCACGGCGTAAAAGTCATGCATGTGAAAAAGTTCGAATCGCTGATGTGTTTATAGTGCGGCCTCAAGTCATCATTTTTGATGCAATTGCGCCAACTGTTTTCACGAGGGTCGACCATGTAAGAATGCAACTATACACCAAATATTTTTATTCTGAAACTAATATGTTTGAGAATAGCTCTCATGGCGTAAAAGACATGCATGTGAAAAAGTTCGAATCGCTGATGTATTTATAGTGCGGCCTCAAGTCATCATTTTTGAAGCAATTGCGCCAACTTTTTTCATGACGGTCGACCATGTAAGAATGCATCCACACACCAAATATTTTTATTCTGAAACTTATACTTTTGAGAATAGCTCTCACGGCGTAAAAGTCATGCATGTGAAAAGTTCGAATCGCTGATGTATTTATAGTGCGGCCTCGAGTCATCATTTTTTATGCAATTGCGCCAACTTTTTCCATGAGGGTCCACCATGTAAGAATGCATCCATACACCAAATATTTTTCTTCTGAAACTAATACTTTTGAGAATAGCTCTCGTGGCGTAAAAGTCATGCATGTGAAAAAGTTCGAATCGCTGATGTATTTATAGTGCGGCCTCAAGTCATCATTTTTGATGCAATTGCGCCAAAAATTTTCATGAGGGTCGACCATGTAAGAATGCATCCACACACCAAATATTTTTATTCTGAAACTTATACTTTTGAGAATAGCTCTCATGGCGTAAAAGACATGCATGTGAAAAAGTTCGAATCGCTGATGTATTTATAGTGCGGCCTCAAGTCATCATTTTTGAAGCAATTGCGCCAACTTTTTTCATGACGGTCGACCATGTAAGAATGCATCCACACACCAAATATTTTTATTCTGAAACTTATACTTTTGAGAATAGCCCTCACGGCGTAAAAGTCATGCATGTGAAAAGTTCGAATCGCTGATGTATTTATAGTGCGGCCTCGAGTCATCATTTTTTATGCAAATGCGCCAATATTTTCCATGAGGGTCCACCATGTAAGAATGCATCCACACACCAAATATTTTTATTCTGAAACTAATACTTTTGAGAATAGCTCTCATGGCGTAAAAGTGATGCATGTGAAAAAGTTCGAATCGCTGATGTATTTATAGTGCGGCCTCAAGTCATCATTTTTGATGCAATTGCGCCAAACATTTTCATGAGGGTCGACCATGTAAGAATGCATCCACACACCAAATATTTTTATTCTGAAACTTATACTTTTGAGAATAGCTCTCATGCGTAAAAGTCATGCATGTGAAAAAGTTCGAATCGCTGATGTATTTATAGTGCGGCCTCAAGTCATCATTTTTGATGCAATTGCGCCAACTGTTTTCACGAGGGTCGACCATGTAAGAATGCAACTATACACCAAATATTTTTATTCTGAAACTAATACTTTTGAGAATAGCTCTCATTGCGTAAAAGTGATGCATGTGAAAAAGTTCGAATCGCTGATGTATTTATAGTGCGGCCTCAAGTCATCATTTTTGATGCAATTGCGCCAACTGTTTTCACGAGGGTCGACCATGTAAGAATGCAACTATACACCAAATATTTTTATTCTGAAACTAATACTTTTGAGAATAGCTCTCATTGCGTAAAAGTCATGCATGTGAAAAAGTTCGAATCGCTGATGTATTTATAGTGCGACCTCATGTCATGATTTTTTATGCAAATGCGCCAAGATTTTTCACGAGGGTCGACCATGTAAGAATGCATCCACACACCAAATATTTTTATTCTGAAACTAATATGTTTGAGAATAGCTC
The DNA here is from genome assembly GCF_023055435.1 of Haliotis rufescens. Lineage (NCBI taxonomy): Eukaryota > Metazoa > Mollusca > Gastropoda > Lepetellida > Haliotidae > Haliotis > Haliotis rufescens. Next base: position 27,467,432 of record NW_025964112.1, read on the forward strand.
TCATGGCGTAAAAGTCATGCATGTGAAAAAGTTCGAATCGCTGATGTATTTATAGTGCGGCCTCAAGTCATCATTTTTGAAGCAATTGCGCCAACTTTTTTCATGAGGGTCGAATATGTAAGAATGCATCCATACACCAAATATTTTTATTCTGAATCTTATACTTTTGAGAATAGCTCTCATGGCGTAAAAGTCATGCATGCGAAAAAGTTCGAATCGCTGATGTATTTATAGTGCGACCTCAAGTCATCATTTTTTATGCAATTGCGCCAAAAATTTTCATTAGGGTCGACCATGTAAGAATGCATCCACACACCAAATATTTTTCTTCTGAAACTAATACTTTTGAGAATAGCTCTCGTGGCGTAAAAGTGATGCATGTGAAAAAGTTCGAATCGCTGATGTATTTATAGTGCGGCCTCAAGTCATCATTTTTGATGCAATTGCGCCAACTTTTTTCATGAGGGTCGACCTTGTAAGAATGCATCCACACACCAAATATTTTTATTCTGAAACTAATACTTTTGAGAATAGCTCTCATGGCGTAAAAGTCATGCATGTGAAAAAGTTCGAATCGCTGATGTATTTATAGTGCGACCTCATGTCATGATTTTTTATGCAAATGCGCCAATATTTTTCACGAGGGTCGACCATGTAAGAATGCATCCACACACCAAATATTTTTATTCTGAAACTAATACTTTTGAGAATAGCTCTCATGGCGTAAAAGTCATGCATGTGAAAAAGTTCGAATCGCTGATGTATTTATAGTGCGGCCTCAAGTCATGATTTTTTATACAATTGCGCCAACTTTTTTTCATGAGGGTCGACCATGTAAGAATGCATCCATACACCAAATATTTTTCTTCTGAAACTAATACTTTTGAGAGTAGCTCTCGTGGCGTAAACGTCATGCATGTGAAAAAGTTCGAATCGCTGATGTAATTATAGTGCGGCCTCAAGTCATCATTTTTGATGCAATTGCGCCAAACATTTTCATGAGGGTCGACCATGTAAGAATGCATCCACACACCAAATATTTTTATTCTGAAACTTATACTTTTGAGAATAGCTCTCATGGCGTAAAAGACATGCATGTGAAAAAGTTCGAATCGCTGATGTATTTATAGTGCGGCCTCAAGTCATCATTTCTGATGCAATTGCGCCAACTTTTTCCATGAGGGTCCACCATGTAAGAATGCATCCACACACCAAATATTTTTATTCTGAAACTTATACTTTTGAGAATAGCTCTCATGGCGTAAAAGTCATGCATGTGAAAAAGTTCGAATCGCTGATGTATTTATAGTGCGGCCTCAAGTCATCATTTTTGAAGCAATTGCGCCAACTGTTTTCACGAGGGTCGACCATGTAAGAATGCAACTATACACCAAATATTTTTATTCTGAAACTAATACTTTTGAGAATAGCTCTCATGGCGTAAAAGTCATGCATGTGAAAAAGTTCGAATCGCTGATGTATTTATAGTGCGACCTCATGTCATGATTTTTTATGCAAATGCGCCAATATTTTTCACGAGGGTCGACCATGTAAGAATGCATCCACACACCAAATATTTTTATTCTGAAACTTATACTTTTGAGAATAGCTCTCACGGCGTAAAAGTCATGCATGTGAAAAGTTCGAATCGCTGATGTATTTATAGTGCGGCCTCGAGTCATCATTTTTTATGCAATTGCGCCAACTTTTTCCATGAGGGTCCACCATGTAAGAATGCATCCATACACCAAATATTTTTCTTCTGAAACTAATACTTTTGAGAATAGCTCTCGTGGCGTAAAAGTCATGCATGTGAAAAAGTTCGAATCGCTGATGTATTTATAGTGCGGCCTCAAGTCATCATTTTTGATGCAATTGCGCCAAAAATTTTCATGAGGGTCGACCATGTAAGAATGCATCCACACACCAAATATTTTTATTCTGAAACTTATACTTTTGAGAATAGCTCTCATGGCGTAAAAGACATGCATGTGAAAAAGTTCGAATCGCTGATGTATTTATAGTGCGGCCTCAAGTCATCATTTTTGAAGCAATTGCGCCAACTTTTTTCATGACGGTCGACCATGTAAGAATGCATCCACACACCAAATATTTTTATTCTGAAACTTATACTTTTGAGAATAGCCCTCACGGCGTAAAAGTCATGCATGTGAAAAGTTCGAATCGCTGATGTATTTATAGTGCGGCCTCAAGTCATCATTTTTGATGCAATTGCGCCAACTGTTTTCACGAGGGTCGACCATGTAAGAATGCAACTATACACCAAATATTTTTATTCTGAAACTAATACTTTTGAGAATAGCTCTCATTGCGTAAAAGTCATGCATGTGAAAAAGTTCGAATCGCTGATGTATTTATAGTGCGACCTCATGTCATGATTTTTTATGCAAATGCGCCAAGATTTTTCACGAGGGTCGACCATGTAAGAATGCATCCACACACCAAATATTTTTATTCTGAAACTAATATGTTTGAGAATAGCTCTCATGGCGTAAAAGTCATGCATGTGAAAAAGTTCGAATCGCTGATGTATTTATAGTGCGGCCTCAAGTCATGATTTTTTATACAATTGCGCCAAGTTTTTTCATGAGGGTCGAATATGTAAGAATGCATCCATACACCAAATATTTTTATTCTGAAACTTATACTTTTGAGAATAGCTCTCATGGCGTAAAAGTCATGCATGCGAAAAAGTTCGAATCGCTGATGTATTTATAGTGCGACCTCATGTCATGATTTTTTATGCAATTGCGCCAAAAATTTTCATTAGGGTCGACCATGTAAGAATGCATCCACACACCAAATATTTTTATTCTGAAACTAATACTTTTGAGAATAGCTCTCGTGGCGTAAAAGTGATGCATGTGAAAAAGTTCGAATCGCTGATGTATTTATAGTGCGGCCTCAAGTCATCATTTTTGATGCAATTGCGCCAACTTTTTTCATGAGGGTCGACCATGTAAGAATGCATCCACACACCAAATATTTTTATTCTGAAACTTATACTTTTGAGAATAGCTCTCGTGGCGTAAAAGTCATGCATGTGAAAAAGTTCGAATCGCTGATGTATTTATAGTGCGGCCTCAAGTCATCATTTTTGATGCAATTGCGCCAACTGTTTTCACGAGGGTCGACCATGTAAGAATGCAACTATACACCAAATATTTTTATTCTGAAACTAATATGTTTGAGAATAGCTCTCACGGCGTAAAAGTCATGCATGTGAAAAGTTCGAATCGCTGATGTATTTATAGTGCGGCCTCGAGTCATCATTTTTTATGCAATTGCGCCAACTTTTTCCATGAGGGTCCACCATGTAAGAATGCATCCATACACCAAATATTTTTCTTCTGAAACTAATACTTTTGAGAATAGCTCTCGTGGCGTAAAAGTCATGCATGTGAAAAAGTTCGAATCGCTGATGTATTTATAGTGCGGCCTCAAGTCATCATTTTTCATGCAATTGCGCCAAAAATTTTCATGAGGGTCGACCATGTAAGAATGCATCCACACACCAAATATTTTTATTCTGAAACTTATACTTTTGAGAATAGCTCTCATGGCGTAAAAGACATGCATGTGAAAAAGTTCGAATCGCTGATGTATTTATAGTGCGGCCTCAAGTCATCATTTTTGAAGCAATTGCGCCAACTTTTTTCATGACGGTCGACCATGTAAGAATGCATCCACACACCAAATATTTTTATTCTGAAACTTATACTTTTGAGAATAGCCCTCACGGCGTAAAAGTCATGCATGTGAAAAGTTCGAATCGCTGATGTATTTATAGTGCGGCCTCGAGTCATCATTTTTTATGCAAATGCGCCAATATTTTTCATGAGGGTCCACCATGTAAGAATGCATCCACACACCAAATATTTTTATTCTGAAACTAATACTTTTGAGAATAGCTCTCATGGCGTAAAAGTGATGCATGTGAAAAAGTTCGAATCGCTGATGTATTTATAGTGCGGCCTCAAGTCATCATTTTTGATGCAATTGCGCCAAACATTTTCATGAGGGTCGACCATGTAAGAATGCATCCACACACCAAATATTTTTATTCTGAAACTTATACTTTTGAGAATAGCTCTCATGCGTAAAAGTCATGCATGTGAAAAAGTTCGAATCGCTGATGTATTTATAGTGCGGCCTCAAGTCATCATTTTTGATGCAATTGCGCCAATTGTTTTCACGAGGGTCGACCATGTAAGAATGCAACTATACACCAAATATTTTTATTCTGAAACTAATACTTTTGAGAATAGCTCTCATTGCGTAAAAGTGATGCATGTGAAAAAGTTCGAATCGCTGATGTATTTATAGTGCGGCCTCAAGTCATCATTTTTGATGCAATTGCGCCAACTGTTTTCACGAGGGTCGACCATGTAAGAATGCAACTATACACCAAATATTTTTATTCTGAAACTAATACTTTTGAGAATAGCTCTCATTGCGTAAAAGTCATGCATGTGAAAAAGTTCGAATCGCTGATGTATTTATAGTGCGACCTCATGTCATGATTTTTTATGCAAATGCGCCAAGATTTTTCACGAGGGTCGACCATGTAAGAATGCATCCACACACCAAATATTTTTATTCTGAAACTAATATGTTTGAGAATAGCTCTCATGGCGTAAAAGTCATGCATGTGAAAAAGTTCGAATCGCTGATGTATTTATAGTGCGGCCTCAAGTCATCATTTTTGAAGCAATTGCGCCAACTTTTTTCATGAGGGTCGAATATGTAAGAATGCATCCATACACCAAATATTTTTATTCTGAATCTTATACTTTTGAGAATAGCTCTCATGGCGTAAAAGTCATGCATGCGAAAAAGTTCGAATCGCTGATGTATTTATAGTGCGACCTCATGTCATGATTTTTTATGCAATTGCGCCAAAAATTTTCATTAGGGTCGACCATGTAAGAATGCATCCACACACCAAATATTTTTCTTCTGAAACTAATACTTTTGAGAATAGCTCTCGTGGCGTAAAAGTCATGCATGTGAAAAAGTTCGAATCGCTGATGTATTTATAGTGCGGCCTCAAGTCATCATTTTTGATGCAATTGCGCCAACTTTTTTCATGAGGGTCGACCTTGTAAGAATGCATCCACACACCAAATATTTTTATTCTGAAACTAATACTTTTGAGAATAGCTCTCATGGCGTAAAAGTCATGCATGTGAAAAAGTTCGAATCGCTGATGTATTTATAGTGCGACCTCATGTCATGATTTTTTATGCAAATGCGCCAATATTTTTCACAAGGGTCGACCATGTAAGAATGCATCCACACACCAAATATTTTTATTCTGAAACTAATACTTTTGAGAATAGCTCTCATTGCGTAAAAGTCATGCATGTGAAAAAGTTCGAATCGCTGATGTATTTATAGTGCGGCCTCAAGTCATGATTTTTTATACAATTGCGCCAACTTTTTTTCATGAGGGTCGACCATGTAAGAATGCATCCATACACCAAATATTTTTCTTCTGAAACTAATACTTTTGAGAGTAGCTCTCGTGGCGTAAACGTCATGCATGTGAAAAAGTTCGAATCGCTGATGTAATTATAGTGCGGCCTCAAGTCATCATTTTTGATGCAATTGCGCCAAACATTTTCATGAGGGTCGACCATGTAAGAATGCATCCACACACCAAATATTTTTATTCTGAAACTTATACTTTTGAGAATAGCTCTCATGGCGTAAAAGACATGCATGTGAAAAAGTTCGAATCGCTGATGTATTTATAGTGCGGCCTCAAGTCATCATTTCTGATGCAATTGCGCCAACTTTTTCCATGAGGGTCCACCATGTAAGAATGCATCCACACACCAAATATTTTTATTCTGAAACTTATACTTTTGAGAATAGCTCTCATTGCGTAAAAGTCATGCATGTGAAAAAGTTCGAATCGCTGATGTATTTATAGTGCGACCTCATGTCATGATTTTTTATGCAAATGCGCCAAGATTTTTCACGAGGGTCTACCATGTAAGAATGCATCCACACACCAAATATTTTTATTCTGAAACTAATATGTTTGAGAATAGCTCTCATGGCGTAAAAGTGATGCATGTGAAAAAGTTCGAATCGCTGATGTATTTATAGTGCGGCCTCAAGTCATCATTTTTTATACAATTGCGCCAAGTTTTTTCATGAGGGTCGAATATGTAAGAATGCATCCATACACCAAATATTTTTATTCTGAAACTTATACTTTTGAGAATAGCTCTCATGGCGTAAAAGTCATGCATGTGAAAAAGTTCGAATCGCTGATGTATTTATAGTGCGACCTCATGTCATGATTTTTTATGCAATTGCGCCAAAAATTTTCATTAGGGTCGACCATGTAAGAATGCATCCACACACCAAACATTTTTCTTCTGAAACTAATACTTTTGAGAATAGCTCTCGTGGCGTAAAAGTGATGCATGTGAAAAAGTTCGAATCGCTGATGTATTTATAGTGCGGCCTCAAGTCATCATTTTTGATGCAATTGCGCCAACTTTTTTCATGAGGGTCGACCATGTAAGAATGCATCCACACACCAAATATTTTTATTCTGAAACTTATACTTTTGAGAATAGCTCTCATGGCGTAAAAGTCATGCATGTGAAAAAGTTCGAATCGCTGATGTATTTATAGTGCGGCCTCAAGTCATCATTTTTGATGCAATTGCGCCAACTTTTTTCATGAGGGTCGACCATGTAAGAATGCATCCACACACCAAATATTTTTATTCTGAAACTTATACTTTTGAGAATAGCTCTCATGGCGTAAAAGTCATGCATGTGAAAAAGTTCGAATCGCTGATGTATTTATAGTGCGGCCTCAAGTCATCATTTTTGATGCAATTGCGCCAACTTTTTTCATGAGGGTCGACCATGTAAGAATGCATCCACACACCAAATATTTTTATTCTGAAACTAATACTTTTGAGAATAGCTCTCATGGCGTAAAAGTCATGCATGTGAAAAAGTTCGAATCGCTGATGTATTTATAGTGCGACCTCATGTCATGATTTTTTATGCAAATGCGCCAATATTTTTCACGAGGGTCTACCATGTAAGAATGCATCCACACACCAAATATTTTTATTCTGAAACTAATACTTTTGAGAATAGCTCTCATGGCGTAAAAGTCATGCATGTGAAAAAGTTCGAATCGCTGATGTATTTATAGTGCGGCCTCAAGTCATGATTTTTTATACAATTGCGCCAAGTTTTTTCATGAGGGTCGAATATGTAAGAATGCATCCATACACCAAATATTTTTATTCTGAAACTTATACTTTTGAGAATAGCTCTCATGGCGTAAAAGTCATGCATGCGAAAAAGTTCGAATCGCTGATGTATTTATAGTGCGACCTCATGTCATGATTTTTTATGCAATTGCGCCAAAAATTTTCATTAGGGTCGACCATGTAAGAATGCATCCACACACCAAACATTTTTCTTCTGAAACTTATACTTTTGAGAATAGCTCTCGTGGCGTAAAAGTGATGCATGTGAAAAAGTTCGAATCGCTGATGTATTTATAGTGCGGCCTCAAGTCATCATTTTTGATGCAATTGCGCCAACTTTTTTTATGAGGGTCGACCATGTAAGAATGCATCCACACACCAAATATTTTTATTCTGAAACTTATACTTTTGAGAATAGCTCTCATGGCGTAAAAGTCATGCATGTGAAAAAGTTCGAATCGTTTATGTATTTATAGTGCGGCCTCAAGTCATCATTTTTTATGCAAATGCGCCAATATTTTTCATGAGGGTCGACCATGAGGGAATGCATCCACACACCAAATATTTTTATTCTGAAACTTATACTTTTGAGAATAGCTCTCATGGCGTAAAAGTCATGCATGTGAAAAAGTTCGAATCGCTGATGTATTTATAGTGCGGCCTCAAGTCATCATTTTTGATGCAATTGCGCCAACTGTTTTCACGAGGGTCGACCATGTAAGAATGCAACTATACACCAAATATTTTTATTCTGAAACTAATACTTTTGAGAATAGCTCTCATTGCGTAAAAGTCATGGATGTGAAAAAGTTCGAATCGCTGATGTATTTATAGTGCGACCTCATGTCATGATTTTTTATGCAAATGCGCCAAGATTTTTCACGAGGGTCGACCATGTAAGAATGCATCCACACACCAAATATTTTTATTCTGAAACTAATATGTTTGAGAATAGCTCTCGTGGCGTAAAAGTGATGCATGTGAAAAAGTTCGAATCGCTGATGTATTTATAGTGCGGCCTCAAGTCATCATTTTTGATGCAATTGCGCCAACTTTTTTCATGAGGGTCGACCATGTAAGAATGCATCCACACACCAAATATTTTTATTCTGAAACTTATACTTTTGAGAATAGCTCTCATGGCGTAAAAGTCATGCATGTGAAAAAGTTCGAATCGCTGATGTATTTATAGTGCGGCCTCAAGTCATCATTTTTGATGCAATTGCGCCAAAAATTTTCATGAGGGTCGACCATGTAAGAATGCATCCACACACCAAACACTTTTCTTCTGAAACTAATACTTTTGAGAATAGCTCTCATGGCGTAAAAGTCATGCATGTGAAAAAGTTCGAATCGCTGATGTATTTATAGTGCGGCCTCAAGTCATCATTTTTGATGCAATTGCGCCAACTGTTTTCACGAGGGTCGACCATGTAAGAATGCAACTATACACCAAATATTTTTATTCTGAAACTAATACTTTTGAGAATAGCTCTCGTGGCGTAAAAGTGATGCATGTGAAAAAGTTCGAATCGCTGATGTATTTATAGTGCGGCCTCAAGTCATCATTTTTGATGCAATTGCGCCAAAAATTTTCATGAGGGTCGACCATGTAAGAATGCATCCACACACCAAATATTTTTATTCTGAAACTTATACTTTTGAGAATAGCTCTCGTGGCGTAAAAGTCATGCATGTGAAAAAGTTCGAATCGCTGATGTATTTATAGTGCGGCCTCAAGTCATCATTTTTGATGCAATTGCGCCAAAAATTTTCATGAGGGTCGACCATGTAAGAATGCATCCACACACCAAATATTTTTATTCTGAAACTTATACTTTTGAGAATAGCTCTCATGGCGTAAAAGTCATGCATGTGAAAAAGTTCGAATCGCTGATGTATTTATAGTGCGGCCTCAAGTCATCATTTTTGATGCAATTGCGCCAACTGTTTTCACGAGGGTCGACCATGTAAGAATGCAACTATACACCAAATATTTTTATTCTGAAACTAATATGTTTGAGAATAGCTCTCATGGCGTAAAAGTCATGCATGTGAAAAAGTTCGAATCGCTGATGTATTTATAGTGCGGCCTCAAGTCATCATTTTTGAAGCAATTGCGCCAACTTTTTTCATGACGGTCGACCATGTAAGAATGCATCCACACACCAAATATTTTTATTCTGAAACTTATACTTTTGAGAATAGCTCTCACGGCGTAAAAGTCATGCATGTGAAAAGTTCGAATCGCTGATGTATTTATAGTGCGGCCTCGAGTCATCATTTTTTATGCAATTGCGCCAACTTTTTCCATGAGGGTCCACCATGTAAGAATGCATCCATACACCAAATATTTTTCTTCTGAAACTAATACTTTTGAGAATAGCTCTCGTGGCGTAAAAGTCATGCATGTGAAAAAGTTCGAATCGCTGATGTATTTATAGTGCGGCCTCAAGTCATCATTTTTGATGCAATTGCGCCAAAAATTTTCATGAGGGTCGACCATAAAAGAATGCATCCACACACCAAACATTTTTCTTCTGAAACTAATACTTTTGAGAATAGCTCTCATGGCGTAAAAGTCATGCATGTGAAAAAGTTCGAATCGCTGATGTATTTATAGTGCGGCCTCAAGTCATCATTTTTGATGCAATTGCGCCAACTGTTTTCACGAGGGTCGACCATGTAAGAATGCAACTATACACCAAATATTTTTATTCTGAAACTAATACTTTTGAGAATAGCTCTCATTGCGTAAAAGTCATGGATGTGAAAAAGTTCGAATCGCTGATGTATTTATAGTGCGACCTCATGTCATGATTTTTTATGCAAATGCGCCAAGATTTTTCACGAGGGTCGACCATGTAAGAATGCATCCACACACCAAATATTTTTATTCTGAAACTAATATGTTTGAGAATAGCTCTCATTGCGTAAAAGTGATGCATGTGAAAAAGTTCGAATCGCTGATGTATTTATAGTGCGGCCTCAAGTCATCATTTTTGATGCAATTGCGCCAACTTTTTTCATGAGGGTCGACCATGTAAGAATGCATCCACACACCAAATATTTTTATTCTGAAACTTATACTTTTGAGAATAGCTCTCACGGCGTAAAAGTCATGCATGTGAAAAAGTTCGAATCGCTGATGTGTTTATAGTGCGGCCTCAAGTCATCATTTTTGATGCAATTGCGCCAACTTTTTTCACGAGGGTCGACCATGTAAGAATGCAACTATACACCAAATATTTTTATTCTGAAACTAATATGTTTGAGAATAGCTCTCATGGCGTAAAAGTCATGCATGTGAAAAAGTTCGAATCGCTGATGTATTTATAGTGCGGCCTCAAGTCATCATTTTTGAAGCAATTGCGCCAACTTTTTTCATGACGGTCGACCATGTAAGAATGCATCCACACACCAAATATTTTTATTCTGAAACTTATACTTTTGAGAATAGCTCTCACGGCGTAAAAGTCATGCATGTGAAAAGTTCGAATCGCTGATGTATTTATAGTGCGGCCTCGAGTCATCATTTTTTATGCAATTGCGCCAACTTTTTCCATGAGGGTCCACCATGTAAGAATGCATCCATACACCAAATATTTTTCTTCTGAAACTAATACTTTTGAGAATAGCTCTCGTGGCGTAAAAGTCATGCATGTGAAAAAGTTCGAATCGCTGATGTATTTATAGTGCGGCCTCAAGTCATCATTTTTGATGCAATTGCGCCAAAAATTTTCATGAGGGTCGACCATGTAAGAATGCATCCACACACCAAATATTTTTATTCTGAAACTTATACTTTTGAGAATAGCTCTCATGGCGTAAAAGACATGCATGTGAAAAAGTTCGAATCGCTGATGTATTTATAGTGCGGCCTCAAGTCATCATTTTTGAAGCAATTGCGCCAACTTTTTTCATGACGGTCGACCATGTAAGAATGCATCCACACACCAAATATTTTTATTCTGAAACTTATACTTTTGAGAATAGCCCTCACGGCGTAAAAGTCATGCATGTGAAAAGTTCGAATCGCTGATGTATTTATAGTGCGGCCTCGAGTCATCATTTTTTATGCAAATGCGCCAATATTTTTCATGAGGGTCCACCATGTAAGAATGCATCCACACACCAAATATTTTTATTCTGAAACTAATACTTTTGAGAATAGCTCTCATGGCGTAAAAGTGATGCATGTGAAAAAGTTCGAATCGCTGATGTATTTATAGTGCGGCCTCAAGTCATCATTTTTGATGCAATTGCGCCAAACATTTTCATGAGGGTCGACCATGTAAGAATGCATCCACACACCAAATATTTTTATTCTGAAACTTATACTTTTGAGAATAGCTCTCATGCGTAAAAGTCATGCATGTGAAAAAGTTCGAATCGCTGATGTATTTATAGTGCGGCCTCAAGTCATCATTTTTGATGCAATTGCGCCAACTGTTTTCACGAGGGTCGACCATGTAAGAATGCAACTATACACCAAATATTTTTATTCTGAAACTAATACTTTTGAGAATAGCTCTCATTGCGTAAAAGTGATGCATGTGAAAAAGTTCGAATCGCTGATGTATTTATAGTGCGGCCTCAAGTCATCATTTTTGATGCAATTGCGCCAACTGTTTTCACGAGGGTCGACCATGTAAGAATGCAACTATACACCAAATATTTTTATTCTGAAACTAATACTTTTGAGAATAGCTCTCATTGCGTAAAAGTCATGCATGTGAAAAAGTTCGAATCGCTGATGTATTTATAGTGCGACCTCATGTCATGATTTTTTATGCAAATGCGCCAAGATTTTTCACGAGGGTCGACCATGTAAGAATGCATCCACACACCAAATATTTTTATTCTGAAACTAATATGTTTGAGAATAGCTCTCATGGCGTAAAAGTCATGCATGTGAAAAAGTTCGAATCGCTGATGTATTTATAGTGCGGCCTCAAGTCATCATTTTTGAAGCAATTGCGCCAAGTTTTTTCATGAGGGTCGAATATGTAAGAATGCATCCATACACCAAATATTTTTATTCTGAATCTTATACTTTTGAGAATAGCTCTCATGGCGTAAAAGTCATGCATGCGAAAAAGTTCGAATCGCTGATGTATTTATAGTGCGACCTCATGTCATGATTTTTTATGCTATTGCGCCAAAAATTTTCATTAGGGTCGACCATGTAAGAATGCATCCACACACCAAATATTTTTCTTCTGAAACTAATACTTTTGAGAATAGCTCTCGTGGCGTAAAAGTGATGCATGTGAAAAAGTTCGAATCGCTGATGTATTTATAGTGCGGCCTCAAGTCATCATTTTTGATGCAATTGCGCCAACTTTTTTCATGAGGGTCGACCTTGTAAGAATGCATCCACACACCAAATATTTTTATTCTGAAACTAATACTTTTGAGAATAGCTCTCATGGCGTAAAAGTCATGCATGTGAAAAAGTTCGAATCGCTGATGTATTTATAGTGCGACCTCATGTCATGATTTTTTATGCAAATGCGCCAATATTTTTCACGAGGGTCGACCATGTAAGAATGCATCCACACACCAAATATTTTTATTCTGAAACTAATACTTTTGAGAATAGCTCTCATGGCGTAAAAGTCATGCATGTGAAAAAGTTCGAATCGCTGATGTATTTATAGTGCGGCCTCAAGTCATCATTTTTGATGCAATTGCGCCAACTGTTTTCACGAGGGTCGACCATGTAAGAATGCAACTATACACCAAATATTTTTATTCTGAAACTAATACTTTTGAGAATAGCTCTCATTGCGTAAAAGTCATGCATGTGAAAAAGTTCGAATCGCTGATGTATTTATAGTGCGACCTCATGTCATGATTTTTTATGCAAATGCGCCAAGATTTTTCACGAGGGTCGACCATGTAAGAATGCATCCATACACCAAATATTTTTCTTCTGAAACTAATACTTTTGAGAGTAGCTCTCGTGGCGTAAACGTCATGCATGTGAAAAAGTTCGAATCGCTGATGTAATTATAGTGCGGCCTCAAGTCATCATTTTTGATGCAATTGCGCCAAACATTTTCATGAGGGTCGACCATGTAAGAATGCATCCACACACCAAATATTTTTATTCTGAAACTTATACTTTTGAGAATAGCTCTCATGGCGTAAAAGACATGCATGTGAAAAAGTTCGAATCGCTGATGTATTTATAGTGCGGCCTCAAGTCATCATTTCTGATGCAATTGCGCCAACTTTTTCCATGAGGGTCCACCATGTAAGAATGCATCCACACACCAAATATTTTTATTCTGAAACTTATACTTTTGAGAATAGCTCTCATGGCGTAAAAGTCATGCATGTGAAAAAGTTCGAATCGCTGATGTATTTATAGTGCGGCCTCAAGTCATCATTTTTGAAGCAATTGCGCCAACTGTTTTCACGAGGGTCGACCATGTAAGAATGCAACTATACACCAAATATTTTTATTCTGAAACTAATACTTTTGAGAATAGCTCTCATGGCGTAAAAGTCATGCATGTGAAAAAGTTCGAATCGCTGATGTATTTATAGTGCGACCTCATGTCATGATTTTTTATGCAAATGCGCCAAGATTTTTCACGAGGGTCGACCATGTAAGAATGCATCCACACACCAAATATTTTTATTCTGAAACTTATACTTTTGAGAATAGCTCTCACGGCGTAAAAGTCATGCATGTGAAAAGTTCGAATCGCTGATGTATTTATAGTGCGGCCTCGAGTCATCATTTTTTATGCAATTGCGCCAACTTTTTCCATGAGGGTCCACCATGTAAGAATGCATCCATACACCAAATATTTTTATTCTGAAACTAATACTTTTGAGAATAGCTCTCGTGGCGTAAAAGTCATGCATGTGAAAAAGTTCGAATCGCTGATGTATTTATAGTGCGGCCTCAAGTCATCATTTTTGATGCAATTGCGCCAAAAATTTTCATGAGGGTCGACCATGTAAGAATGCATCCACACACCAAATATTTTTATTCTGAAACTTATACTTTTGAGAATAGCTCTCATGGCGTAAAAGACATGCATGTGAAAAAGTTCGAATCGCTGATGTATTTATAGTGCGGCCTCAAGTCATCATTTTTGAAGCAATTGCGCCAACTTTTTTCATGACGGTCGACCATGTAAGAATGCATCCACACACCAAATATTTTTATTCTGAAACTTATACTTTTGAGAATAGCCCTCACGGCGTAAAAGTCATGCATGTGAAAAGTTCGAATCGCTGATGTATTTATAGTGCGGCCTCAAGTCATCATTTTTGATGCAATTGCGCCAACTGTTTTCACGAGGGTCGACCATGTAAGAATGCAACTATACACCAAATATTTTTATTCTGAAACTAATACTTTTGAGAATAGCTCTCATTGCGTAAAAGTCATGCATGTGAAAAAGTTCGAATCGCTGATGTATTTATAGTGCGACCTCATGTCATGATTTTTTATGCAAATGCGCCAAGATTTTTCACGAGGGTCTACCATGTAAGAATGCATCCACACACCAAATATTTTTATTCTGAAACTAATATGTTTGAGAATAGCTCTCATGGCGTAAAAGTCATGCATGTGAAAAAGTTCGAATCGCTGATGTATTTATAGTGCGGCCTCAAGTCATGATTTTTTATACAATTGCGCCAAGTTTTTTCATGAGGGTCGAATATGTAAGAATGCATCCATACACCAAATATTTTTATTCTGAAACTTATACTTTTGAGAATAGCTCTCATGGCGTAAAAGTCATGCATGCGAAAAAGTTCGAATCGCTGATGTATTTATAGTGCGACCTCATGTCATGATTTTTTATGCAATTGCGCCAAAAATTTTCATTAGGGTCGACCATGTAAGAATGCATCCACACACCAAATATTTTTCTTCTGAAACTAATACTTTTGAGAATAGCTCTCGTGGCGTAAAAGTCATGCATGTGAAAAAGTTCGAATCGCTGATGTATTTATAGTGCGGCCTCAAGTCATCATTTTTGATGCAATTGCGCCAACTTTTTTCATGAGGGTCGACCATGTAAGAATGCATCCACACACCAAATATTTTTATTCTGAAACTTATACTTTTGAGAATAGCTCTCATGGCGTAAAAGTCATGCATGTGAAAAAGTTCGAATCGCTGATGTATTTATAGTGCGGCCTCAAGTCATCATTTTTGATGCAATTGCGCCAACTGTTTTCACGAGGGTCGACCATGTAAGAATGCAACTATACACCAAATATTTTTATTCTGAAACTAATATGTTTGAGAATAGCTCTCATGGCGTAAAAGTCATGCATGTGAAAAAGTTCGAATCGCTGATGTATTTATAGTGCGGCCTCAAGTCATCATTTTTGAAGCAATTGCGCCAACTTTTTTCATGACGGTCGACCATGTAAGAATGCATCCACACACCAAATATTTTTATTCTGAAACTTATACTTTTGAGAATAGCTCTCACGGCGTAAAAGTCATGCATGTGAAAAGTTCGAATCGCTGATGTATTTATAGTGCGGCCTCAAGTCATCATTTTTGATGCAATTGCGCCAACTTTTTCCATGAGGGTCCACCATGTAAGAATGCATCCATACACCAAATATTTTTCTTCTGAAACTAATACTTTTGAGAATAGCTCTCGTGGCGTAAAAGTGATGCATGTGAAAAAGTTCGAATCGCTGATGTATTTATAGTGCGGCCTCAAGTCATCATTTTTGATGCAATTGCGCCAAAAATTTTCATGAGGGTCGACCATGTAAGAATGCATCCACACACCAAAAATTTTTATTCTGAAACTTATACTTTTGAGAATAGCTCTCATGGCGTAAAAGACATGCATGTGAAAAAGTTCGAATCGCTGATGTATTTATAGTGCGGCCTCAAGTCATCATTTTTGAAGCAATTGCGCCAACTTTTTTCATGACGGTCGACCATGTAAGAATGCATCCACACACCAAATATTTTTATTCTGAAACTTATA
This sequence comes from Haliotis rufescens, assembly GCF_023055435.1. Taxonomy (NCBI): domain Eukaryota; kingdom Metazoa; phylum Mollusca; class Gastropoda; order Lepetellida; family Haliotidae; genus Haliotis; species Haliotis rufescens. The sequence goes on from NW_025964112.1 coordinate 27,483,695, forward strand.
CTTTTGAGAATAGCTCTCACGGCGTAAAAGTCATGCATGTGAAAAGTTCGAATCGCTGATGTATTTATAGTGCGGCCTCGAGTCATCATTTTTTATGCAAATGCGCCAATATTTTTCATGAGGGTCGACCATGTAAGAATGCATCCACACACCAAATATTTTTATTCTGAAACTAATACTTTTGAGAATAGCTCTCATGGCGTAAAAGTGATGCATGTGAAAAAGTTCGAATCGCTGATGTATTTATAGTGCGGCCTCAAGTCATCATTTTTGATGCAATTGCGCCAAACATTTTCATGAGGGTCGACCATGTAAGAATGCATCCACACACCAAATATTTTTATTCTGAAACTTATACTTTTGAGAATAGCTCTCATGCGTAAAAGTCATGCATGTGAAAAAGTTCGAATCGCTGATGTATTTATAGTGCGGCCTCAAGTCATCATTTTTTATGCAATTGCGCCAACTGTTTTCACGAGGGTCGACCATGTAAGAATGCAACTATACACCAAATATTTTTATTCTGAAACTAATACTTTTGAGAATAGCTCTCATTGCGTAAAAGTCATGCATGTGAAAAAGTTCGAATCGCTGATGTATTTATAGTGCGGCCTCAAGTCATCATTTTTGATGCAATTGCGCCAACTGTTTTCACGAGGGTCGACCATGTAAGAATGCAACTATACACCAAATATTTTTATTCTGAAACTAATACTTTTGAGAATAGCTCTCATTGCGTAAAAGTCATGCATGTGAAAAAGTTCGAATCGCTGATGTATTTATAGTGCGACCTCATGTCATGATTTTTTATGCAAATGCGCCAAGATTTTTCACGAGGGTCTACCATGTAAGAATGCATCCACACACCAAATATTTTTATTCTGAAACTAATATGTTTGAGAATAGCTCTCATGGCGTAAAAGTCATGCATGTGAAAAAGTTCGAATCGCTGATGTATTTATAGTGCGGCCTCAAGTCATGTTTTTTTATACAATTGCGCCAAGTTTTTTCATGAGGGTCGAATATGTAAGAATGCATCCATACACCAAATATTTTTATTCTGAAACTTATACTTTTGAGAATAGCTCTCATGGCGTAAAAGTCATGCATGCGAAAAAGTTCGAATCGCTGATGTATTTATAGTGCGACCTCATGTCATGATTTTTTATGCAATTGCGCCAAAAATTTTCATTAGGGTCGACCATGTAAGAATGCATCCACACACCAAATATTTTTCTTCTGAAACTAATACTTTTGAGAATAGCTCTCGTGGCGTAAAAGTGATGCATGTGAAAAAGTTCGAATCGCTGATGTATTTATAGTGCGGCCTCAAGTCATCATTTTTGATGCAATTGCGCCAACTTTTTTCATGAGGGTCGACCATGTAAGAATGCATCCACACACCAAATATTTTTATTCTGAAACTTATACTTTTGAGAATAGCTCTCATGGCGTAAAAGTCATGCATGTGAAAAAGTTCGAATCGCTGATGTATTTATAGTGCGGCCTCAAGTCATCATTTTTGATGCAATTGCGCCAACTGTTTTCACGAGGGTCGACCATGTAAGAATGCAACTATACACCAAATATTTTTATTCTGAAACTAATATGTTTGAGAATAGCTCTCATGGCGTAAAAGTCATGCATGTGAAAAAGTTCGAATCGCTGATGTATTTATAGTGCGGCCTCAAGTCATCATTTTTGAAGCAATTGCGCCAACTTTTTTCATGACGGTCGACCATGTAAGAATGCATCCACACACCAAATATTTTTATTCTGAAACTTATACTTTTGAGAATAGCTCTCACGGCGTAAAAGTCATGCATGTGAAAAGTTCGAATCGCTGATGTATTTATAGTGCGGCCTCGAGTCATCATTTTTTATGCAATTGCGCCAACTTTTTCCATGAGGGTCCACCATGTAAGAATGCATCCATACACCAAATATTTTTCTTCTGAAACTAATATGTTTGAGAATAGCTCTCGTGGCGTAAAAGTGATGCATGTGAAAAAGTTCGAATCGCTGATGTATTTATAGTGCGGCCTCAAGTCATCATTTTTGATGCAATTGCGCCAAAAAATTTCATGAGGGTCGACCATGTAAGAATGCATCCACACACCAAATATTTTTATTCTGAAACTTATACTTTTGAGAATAGCTCTCATGGCGTAAAAGACATGCATGTGAAAAAGTTCGAATCGCTGATGTATTTATAGTGCGGCCTCAAGTCATCATTTTTGAAGCAATTGCGCCAACTTTTTTCATGAGGGTCGACCATGTAAGAATGCATCCACACACCAAATATTTTTATTCTGAAACTTATACTTTTGAGAATAGCCCTCACGGCGTAAAAGTCATGCATGTGAAAAGTTCGAATCGCTGATGTATTTATAGTGCGGCCTCAAGTCATCATTTTTGATGCAATTGCGCCAACTGTTTTCACGAGGGTCGACCATGTAAGAATGCAACTATACACCAAATATTTTTATTCTGAAACTAATACTTTTGAGAATAGCTCTCATTGCGTAAAAGTCATGCATGTGAAAAAGTTCGAATCGCTGATGTATTTATAGTGCGACCTCATGTCATGATTTTTTATGCAAATGCGCCAAGATTTTTCACGAGGGTCTACCATGTAAGAATGCATCCACACACCAAATATTTTTATTCTGAAACTAATATGTTTGAGAATGGCTCTCATGGCGTAAAAGTCATGCATGCGAAAAAGTTCGAATCGCTGATGTATTTATAGTGCGACCTCATGTCATGATTTTTTATGCAATTGCGCCAAAAAATTTCATGAGGGTCGACCATGTAAGAATGCATCCACACACCAAATATTTTTCTTCTGAAACTAATACTTTTGAGAATAGCTCTCGTGGCGTAAAAGTGATGCATGTGAAAAAGTTCGAATCGCTGATGTATTTATAGTGCGGCCTCAAGTCATCATTTTTGATGCAATTGCGCCAACTTTTTTCATGAGGGTCGACCATGTAAGAATGCATCCACACACCAAATATTTTTATTCTGAAACTTATACTTTTGAGAATAGCTCTCATGGCGTAAAAGTCATGCATGTGAAAAAGTTCGAATCGCTGATGTATTTATAGTGCGGCCTCAAGTCATCATTTTTGATGCAATTGCGCCAACTGTTTTCACGAGGGTCGACCATGTAAGAATGCAACTATACACCAAATATTTTTATTCTGAAACTAATACTTTTGAGAATAGCTCTCATTGCGTAAAAGTCATGGATGTGAAAAAGTTCGAATCGCTGATGTATTTATAGTGCGACCTCATGTCATGATTTTTTATGCAAATGCGCCAAGATTTTTCACGAGGGTCGACCATGTAAGAATGCATCCACACACCAAATATTTTTATTCTGAAACTAATATCTTTGAGAATAGCTCTCATTGCGTAAAAGTGATGCATGTGAAAAAGTTCGAATCGCTGATGTATTTATAGTGCGGCCTCAAGTCATCATTTTTGATGCAATTGCGCCAACTTTTTTCATGAGGGTCGACCATGTAAGAATGCATCCACACACCAAATATTTTTATTCTGAAACTTATACTTTTGAGAATAGCTCTCACGGCGTAAAAGTCATGCATGTGAAAAAGTTCGAATCGCTGATGTGTTTATAGTGCGGCCTCAAGTCATCATTTTTGATGCAATTGCGCCAACTTTTTTCACGAGGGTCGACCATGTAAGAATGCAACTATACACCAAATATTTTTATTCTGAAACTAATATGTTTGAGAATAGCTCTCATGGCGTAAAAGTCATGCATGTGAAAAAGTTCGAATCGCTGATGTATTTATAGTGCGGCCTCAAGTCATCATTTTTGAAGCAATTGCGCCAACTTTTTTCATGACGGTCGACCATGTAAGAATGCATCCACACACCAAATATTTTTATTCTGAAACTTATACTTTTGAGAATAGCTCTCACGGCGTAAAAGTCATGCATGTGAAAAGTTCGAATCGCTGATGTATTTATAGTGCGGCCTCGAGTCATCATTTTTTATGCAATTGCGCCAACTTTTTCCATGAGGGTCCACCATGTAAGAATGCATCCATACACCAAATATTTTTCTTCTGAAACTAATACTTTTGAGAATAGCTCTCGTGGCGTAAAAGTCATGCATGTGAAAAAGTTCGAATCGCTGATGTATTTATAGTGCGGCCTCAAGTCATCATTTTTGATGCAATTGCGCCAAAAATTTTCATGAGGGTCGACCATGTAAGAATGCATCCACACACCAAATATTTTTATTCTGAAACTTATACTTTTGAGAATAGCTCTCATGGCGTAAAAGACATGCATGTGAAAAAGTTCGAATCGCTGATGTATTTATAGTGCGGCCTCAAGTCATCATTTTTGAAGCAATTGCGCCAACTTTTTTCATGACGGTCGACCATGTAAGAATGCATCCACACACCAAATATTTTTATTCTGAAACTTATACTTTTGAGAATAGCCCTCACGGCGTAAAAGTCATGCATGTGAAAAGTTCGAATCGCTGATGTATTTATAGTGCGGCCTCGAGTCATCATTTTTTATGCAAATGCGCCAATATTTTTCATGAGGGTCCACCATGTAAGAATGCATCCACACACCAAATATTTTTATTCTGAAACTAATACTTTTGAGAATAGCTCTCATGGCGTAAAAGTGATGCATGTGAAAAAGTTCGAATCGCTGATGTATTTATAGTGCGGCCTCAAGTCATGATTTTTTATACAATTGCGCCAACTTTTTTTCATGAGGGTCGACCATGTAAGAATGCATCCATACACCAAATATTTTTCTTCTGAAACTAATACTTTTGAGAGTAGCTCTCGTGGCGTAAAAGTCATGCATGTGAAAAAGTTCGAATCGCTGATGTATTTATAGTGCGGCCTCAAGTCATCATTTTTGATGCAATTGCGCCAACTGTTTTCACGAGGGTCGACCATGTAAGAATGCAACTATACACCAAATATTTTTATTCTGAAACTAATACTTTTGAGAATAGCTCTCATTGCGTAAAAGTGATGCATGTGAAAAAGTTCGAATCGCTGATGTATTTATAGTGCGGCCTCAAGTCATCATTTTTGATGCAATTGCGCCAACTGTTTTCACGAGGGTCGACCATGTAAGAATGCAACTATACACCAAATATTTTTATTCTGAAACTAATACTTTTGAGAATAGCTCTCATTGCGTAAAAGTCATGCATGTGAAAAAGTTCGAATCGCTGATGTATTTATAGTGCGACCTCATGTCATGATTTTTTATGCAAATGCGCCAAGATTTTTCACGAGGGTCGACCATGTAAGAATGCATCCACACACCAAATATTTTTATTCTGAAACTAATATGTTTGAGAATAGCTCTCATGGCGTAAAAGTCATGCATGTGAAAAAGTTCGAATCGCTGATGTATTTATAGTGCGGCCTCAAGTCATCATTTTTGAAGCAATTGCGCCAACTTTTTTCATGAGGGTCGAATATGTAAGAATGCATCCATACACCAAATATTTTTATTCTGAATCTTATACTTTTGAGAATAGCTCTCATGGCGTAAAAGTCATGCATGCGAAAAAGTTCGAATCGCTGATGTATTTATAGTGCGACCTCATGTCATGATTTTTTATGCAATTGCGCCAAAAATTTTCATTAGGGTCGACCATGTAAGAATGCATCCACACACCAAATATTTTTCTTCTGAAACTAATACTTTTGAGAATAGCTCTCGTGGCGTAAAAGTGATGCATGTGAAAAAGTTCGAATCGCTGATGTATTTATAGTGCGGCCTCAAGTCATCATTTTTGATGCAATTGCGCCAACTTTTTTCATGAGGGTCGACCTTGTAAGAATGCATCCACACACCAAATATTTTTATTCTGAAACTAATACTTTTGAGAATAGCTCTCATGGCGTAAAAGTCATGCATGTGAAAAAGTTCGAATCGCTGATGTATTTATAGTGCGACCTCATGTCATGATTTTTTATGCAAATGCGCCAATATTTTTCACGAGGGTCGACCATGTAAGAATGCATCCACACACCAAATATTTTTATTCTGAAACTAATACTTTTGAGAATAGCTCTCATGGCGTAAAAGTCATGCATGTGAAAAAGTTCGAATCGCTGATGTATTTATAGTGCGGCCTCAAGTCATCATTTTTGATGCAATTGCGCCAACTGTTTTCACGAGGGTCGACCATGTAAGAATGCAACTATACACCAAATATTTTTATTCTGAAACTAATACTTTTGAGAATAGCTCTCATTGCGTAAAAGTGATGCATGTGAAAAAGTTCGAATCGCTGATGTATTTATAGTGCGGCCTCAAGTCATCATTTTTGATGCAATTGCGCCAACTGTTTTCACGAGGGTCGACCATGTAAGAATGCAACTATACACCAAATATTTTTATTCTGAAACTAATACTTTTGAGAATAGCTCTCATTGCGTAAAAGTCATGCATGTGAAAAAGTTCGAATCGCTGATGTATTTATAGTGCGACCTCATGTCATGATTTTTTATGCAAATGCGCCAAGATTTTTCACGAGGGTCGACCATGTAAGAATGCATCCACACACCAAATATTTTTATTCTGAAACTAATATGTTTGAGAATAGCTCTCATGGCGTAAAAGTCATGCATGTGAAAAAGTTCGAATCGCTGATGTATTTATAGTGCGGCCTCAAGTCATCATTTTTGAAGCAATTGCGCCAACTTTTTTCATGAGGGTCGAATATGTAAGAATGCATCCATACACCAAATATTTTTATTCTGAATCTTATACTTTTGAGAATAGCTCTCATGGCGTAAAAGTCATGCATGCGAAAAAGTTCGAATCGCTGATGTATTTATAGTGCGACCTCATGTCATGATTTTTTATGCAATTGCGCCAAAAATTTTCATTAGGGTCGACCATGTAAGAATGCATCCACACACCAAATATTTTTCTTCTGAAACTAATACTTTTGAGAATAGCTCTCGTGGCGTAAAAGTGATGCATGTGAAAAAGTTCGAATCGCTGATGTATTTATAGTGCGGCCTCAAGTCATCATTTTTGATGCAATTGCGCCAACTTTTTTCATGAGGGTCGACCTTGTAAGAATGCATCCACACACCAAATATTTTTATTCTGAAACTAATACTTTTGAGAATAGCTCTCATGGCGTAAAAGTCATGCATGTGAAAAAGTTCGAATCGCTGATGTATTTATAGTGCGACCTCATGTCATGATTTTTTATGCAAATGCGCCAATATTTTTCACGAGGGTCGACCATGTAAGAATGCATCCACACACCAAATATTTTTATTCTGAAACTAATACTTTTGAGAATAGCTCTCATGGCGTAAAAGTCATGCATGTGAAAAAGTTCGAATCGCTGATGTATTTATAGTGCGGCCTCAAGTCATGATTTTTTATACAATTGCGCCAACTTTTTTTCATGAGGGTCGACCATGTAAGAATGCATCCATACACCAAATATTTTTCTTCTGAAACTAATACTTTTGAGAGTAGCTCTCGTGGCGTAAACGTCATGCATGTGAAAAAGTTCGAATCGCTGATGTAATTATAGTGCGGCCTCAAGTCATCATTTTTGATGCAATTGCGCCAAACATTTTCATGAGGGTCGACCATGTAAGAATGCATCCACACACCAAATATTTTTATTCTGAAACTTATACTTTTGAGAATAGCTCTCATGGCGTAAAAGACATGCATGTGAAAAAGTTCGAATCGCTGATGTATTTATAGTGCGGCCTCAAGTCATCATTTCTGATGCAATTGCGCCAACTTTTTCCATGAGGGTCCACCATGTAAGAATGCATCCACACACCAAATATTTTTATTCTGAAACTTATACTTTTGAGAATAGCTCTCATGGCGTAAAAGTCATGCATGTGAAAAAGTTCGAATCGCTGATGTATTTATAGTGCGGCCTCAAGTCATCATTTTTGAAGCAATTGCGCCAACTGTTTTCACGAGGGTCGACCATGTAAGAATGCAACTATACACCAAATATTTTTATTCTGAAACTAATACTTTTGAGAATAGCTCTCATGGCGTAAAAGTCATGCATGTGAAAAAGTTCGAATCGCTGATGTATTTATAGTGCGACCTCATGTCATGATTTTTTATGCAAATGCGCCAAGATTTTTCACGAGGGTCGACCATGTAAGAATGCATCCACACACCAAATATTTTTATTCTGAAACTTATACTTTTGAGAATAGCTCTCACGGCGTAAAAGTCATGCATGTGAAAAGTTCGAATCGCTGATGTATTTATAGTGCGGCCTCGAGTCATCATTTTTTATGCAATTGCGCCAACTTTTTCCATGAGGGTCCACCATGTAAGAATGCATCCATACACCAAATATTTTTATTCTGAAACTTATACTTTTGAGAATAGCTCTCGTGGCGTAAAAGTCATGCATGTGAAAAAGTTCGAATCGCTGATGTATTTATAGTGCGGCCTCAAGTCATCATTTTTGATGCAATTGCGCCAAAAATTTTCATGAGGGTCGACCATGTAAGAATGCATCCACACACCAAATATTTTTATTCTGAAACTTATACTTTTGAGAATAGCTCTCATGGCGTAAAAGACATGCATGTGAAAAAGTTCGAATCGCTGATGTATTTATAGTGCGGCCTCAAGTCATCATTTTTGAAGCAATTGCGCCAACTTTTTTCATGACGGTCGACCATGTAAGAATGCATCCACACACCAAATATTTTTATTCTGAAACTTATACTTTTGAGAATAGCCCTCACGGCGTAAAAGTCATGCATGTGAAAAGTTCGAATCGCTGATGTATTTATAGTGCGGCCTCAAGTCATCATTTTTGATGCAATTGCGCCAACTGTTTTCACGAGGGTCGACCATGTAAGAATGCAACTATACACCAAATATTTTTATTCTGAAACTAATACTTTTGAGAATAGCTCTCATTGCGTAAAAGTCATGCATGTGAAAAAGTTCGAATCGCTGATGTATTTATAGTGCGACCTCATGTCATGATTTTTTATGCAAATGCGCCAAGATTTTTCACGAGGGTCTACCATGTAAGAATGCATCCACACACCAAATATTTTTATTCTGAAACTAATATGTTTGAGAATAGCTCTCATGGCGTAAAAGTCATGCATGTGAAAAAGTTCGAATCGCTGATGTATTTATAGTGCGGCCTCAAGTCATCATTTTTGATGCAATTGCGCCAACTTTTTTCATGAGGGTCGACCATGTAAGAATGCATCCACACACCAAATATTTTTATTCTGAAACTTATACTTTTGAGAATAGCTCTCATGGCGTAAAAGTCATGCATGTGAAAAAGTTCGAATCGCTGATGTATTTATAGTGCGGCCTCAAGTCATCATTTTTGATGCAATTGCGCCAACTGTTTTCACGAGGGTCGACCATGTAAGAATGCAACTATACACCAAATATTTTTATTCTGAAACTAATATGTTTGAGAATAGCTCTCATGGCGTAAAAGTCATGCATGTGAAAAAGTTCGAATCGCTGATGTATTTATAGTGCGGCCTCAAGTCATCATTTTTGAAGCAATTGCGCCAACTTTTTTCATGACGGTCGACCATGTAAGAATGCATCCACACACCAAATATTTTTATTCTGAAACTTATACTTTTGAGAATAGCTCTCACGGCGTAAAAGTCATGCATGTGAAAAGTTCGAATCGCTGATGTATTTATAGTGCGGCCTCAAGTCATCATTTTTGATGCAATTGCGCCAACTTTTTCCATGAGGGTCCACCATGTAAGAATGCATCCATACACCAAATATTTTTCTTCTGAAACTAATACTTTTGAGAATAGCTCTCGTGGCGTAAAAGTGATGCATGTGAAAAAGTTCGAATCGCTGATGTATTTATAGTGCGGCCTCAAGTCATCATTTTTGATGCAATTGCGCCAAAAATTTTCATGAGGGTCGACCATGTAAGAATGCATCCACACACCAAAAATTTTTATTCTGAAACTTATACTTTTGAGAATAGCTCTCATGGCGTAAAAGACATGCATGTGAAAAAGTTCGAATCGCTGATGTATTTATAGTGCGGCCTCAAGTCATCATTTTTGAAGCAATTGCGCCAACTTTTTTCATGACGGTCGACCATGTAAGAATGCATCCACACACCAAATATTTTTATTCTGAAACTTATACTTTTGAGAATAGCTCTCACGGCGTAAAAGTCATGCATGTGAAAAGTTCGAATCGCTGATGTATTTATAGTGCGGCCTCGAGTCATCATTTTTTATGCAAATGCGCCAATATTTTTCATGAGGGTCGACCATGTAAGAATGCATCCACACACCAAATATTTTTATTCTGAAACTAATACTTTTGAGAATAGCTCTCATGGCGTAAAAGTGATGCATGTGAAAAAGTTCGAATCGCTGATGTATTTATAGTGCGGCCTCAAGTCATCATTTTTGATGCAATTGCGCCAAACATTTTCATGAGGGTCGACCATGTAAGAATGCATCCACACACCAAATATTTTTATTCTGAAACTTATACTTTTGAGAATAGCTCTCATGCGTAAAAGTCATGCATGTGAAAAAGTTCGAATCGCTGATGTATTTATAGTGCGGCCTCAAGTCATCATTTTTTATGCAATTGCGCCAACTGTTTTCACGAGGGTCGACCATGTAAGAATGCAACTATACACCAAATATTTTTATTCTGAAACTAATACTTTTGAGAATAGCTCTCATTGCGTAAAAGTGATGCATGTGAAAAAGTTCGAATCGCTGATGTATTTATAGTGCGGCCTCAAGTCATCATTTTTGATGCAATTGCGCCAACTGTTTTCACGAGGGTCGACCATGTAAGAATGCAACTATACACCAAATATTTTTATTCTGAAACTAATACTTTTGAGAATAGCTCTCATTGCGTAAAAGTCATGCATGTGAAAAAGTTCGAATCGCTGATGTATTTATAGTGCGACCTCATGTCATGATTTTTTATGCAAATGCGCCAAGATTTTTCACGAGGGTCTACCATGTAAGAATGCATCCACACACCAAATATTTTTATTCTGAAACTAATATGTTTGAGAATAGCTCTCATGGCGTAAAAGTCATGCATGTGAAAAAGTTCGAATCGCTGATGTATTTATAGTGCGGCCTCAAGTCATGTTTTTTTATACAATTGCGCCAAGTTTTTTCATGAGGGTCGAATATGTAAGAATGCATCCATACACCAAATATTTTTATTCTGAAACTTATACTTTTGAGAATAGCTCTCATGGCGTAAAAGTCATGCATGCGAAAAAGTTCGAATCGCTGATGTATTTATAGTGCGACCTCATGTCATGATTTTTTATGCAATTGCGCCAAAAATTTTCATTAGGGTCGACCATGTAAGAATGCATCCACACACCAAATATTTTTCTTCTGAAACTAATACTTTTGAGAATAGCTCTCGTGGCGTAAAAGTGATGCATGTGAAAAAGTTCGAATCGCTGATGTATTTATAGTGCGGCCTCAAGTCATCATTTTTGATGCAATTGCGCCAACTTTTTTCATGAGGGTCGACCATGTAAGAATGCATCCACACACCAAATATTTTTATTCTGAAACTTATACTTTTGAGAATAGCTCTCATGGCGTAAAAGTCATGCATGTGAAAAAGTTCGAATCGCTGATGTATTTATAGTGCGGCCTCAAGTCATCATTTTTGATGCAATTGCGCCAACTGTTTTCACGAGGGTCGACCATGTAAGAATGCAACTATACACCAAATATTTTTATTCTGAAACTAATATGTTTGAGAATAGCTCTCATGGCGTAAAAGTCATGCATGTGAAAAAGTTCGAATCGCTGATGTATTTATAGTGCGGCCTCAAGTCATCATTTTTGAAGCAATTGCGCCAACTTTTTTCATGACGGTCGACCATGTAAGAATGCATCCACACACCAAATATTTTTATTCTGAAACTTATACTTTTGAGAATAGCTCTCACGGCGTAAAAGTCATGCATGTGAAAAGTTCGAATCGCTGATGTATTTATAGTGCGGCCTCGAGTCATCATTTTTTATGCAATTGCGCCAACTTTTTCCATGAGGGTCCACCATGTAAGAATGCATCCATACACCAAATATTTTTCTTCTGAAACTAATATGTTTGAGAATAGCTCTCGTGGCGTAAAAGTGATGCATGTGAAAAAGTTCGAATCGCTGATGTATTTATAGTGCGGCCTCAAGTCATCATTTTTGATGCAATTGCGCCAAAAAATTTCATGAGGGTCGACCATGTAAGAATGCATCCACACACCAAATATTTTTATTCTGAAACTTATACTTTTGAGAATAGCTCTCATGGCGTAAAAGACATGCATGTGAAAAAGTTCGAATCGCTGATGTATTTATAGTGCGGCCTCAAGTCATCATTTTTGAAGCAATTGCGCCAACTTTTTTCATGAGGGTCGACCATGTAAGAATGCATCCACACACCAAATATTTTTATTCTGAAACTTATACTTTTGAGAATAGCCCTCACGGCGTAAAAGTCATGCATGTGAAAAGTTCGAATCGCTGATGTATTTATAGTGCGGCCTCAAGTCATCATTTTTGATGCAATTGCGCCAACTGTTTTCACGAGGGTCGACCATGTAAGAATGCAACTATACACCAAATATTTTTATTCTGAAACTAATACTTTTGAGAATAGCTCTCATTGCGTAAAAGTCATGCATGTGAAAAAGTTCGAATCGCTGATGTATTTATAGTGCGACCTCATGTCATGATTTTTTATGCAAATGCGCCAAGATTTTTCACGAGGGTCTACCATGTAAGAATGCATCCACACACCAAATATTTTTATTCTGAAACTAATATGTTTGAGAATAGCTCTCATGGCGTAAAAGTCATGCATGTGAAAAAGTTCGAATCGCTGATGTATTTATAGTGCGGCCTCAAGTCATGTTTTTTTATACAATTGCGCCAAGTTTTTTCATGAGGGTCGAATATGTAAGAATGCATCCATACACCAAATATTTTTATTCTGAAACTTATACTTTTGAGAATAGCTCTCATGGCGTAAAAGTCATGCATGCGAAAAAGTTCGAATCGCTGATGTATTTATAGTGCGACCTCATGTCATGATTTTTTATGCAATTGCGCCAAAAATTTTCATTAGGGTCGACCATGTAAGAATGCATCCACACACCAAATATTTTTCTTCTGAAACTAATACTTTTGAGAATAGCTCTCGTGGCGTAAAAGTGATGCATGTGAAAAAGTTCGAATCGCTGATGTATTTATAGTGCGGCCTCAAGTCATCATTTTTGATGCAATTGCGCCAACTTTTTTCATGAGGGTCGACCATGTAAGAATGCATCCACACACCAAATATTTTTATTCTGAAACTTATACTTTTGAGAATAGCTCTCATGGCGTAAAAGTCATGCATGTGAAAAAGTTCGAATCGCTGATGTATTTATAGTGCGGCCTCAAGTCATCATTTTTGATGCAATTGCGCCAACTGTTTTCACGAGGGTCGACCATGTAAGAATGCAACTATACACCAAATATTTTTATTCTGAAACTAATATGTTTGAGAATAGCTCTCATGGCGTAAAAGTCATGCATGTGAAAAAGTTCGAATCGCTGATGTATTTATAGTGCGGCCTCAAGTCATCATTTTTGAAGCAATTGCGCCAACTTTTTTCATGACGGTCGACCATGTAAGAATGCATCCACACACCAAATATTTTTATTCTGAAACTTATACTTTTGAGAATAGCTCTCACGGCGTAAAAGTCATGCATGTGAAAAGTTCGAATCGCTGATGTATTTATAGTGCGGCCTCGAGTCATCATTTTTTATGCAATTGCGCCAACTTTTTCCATGAGGGTCCACCATGTAAGAATGCATCCATACACCAAATATTTTTCTTCTGAAACTAATATGTTTGAGAATAGCTCTCGTGGCGTAAAAGTGATGCATGTGAAAAAGTTCGAATCGCTGATGTATTTATAGTGCGGCCTCAAGTCATCATTTTTGATGCAATTGCGCCAAAAAATTTCATGAGGGTCGACCATGTAAGAATGCATCCACACACCAAATATTTTTATTCTGAAACTTATACTTTTGAGAATAGCTCTCATGGCGTAAAAGACATGCATGTGAAAAAGTTCGAATCGCTGATGTATTTATAGTGCGGCCTCAAGTCATCATTTTTGAAGCAATTGCGCCAACTTTTTTCATGAGGGTCGACCATGTAAGAATGCATCCACACACCAAATATTTTTATTCTGAAACTTATACTTTTGAGAATAGCCCTCACGGCGTAAAAGTCATGCATGTGAAAAGTTCGAATCGCTGATGTATTTATAGTGCGGCCTCAAGTCATCATTTTTGATGCAATTGCGCCAACTGTTTTCACGAGGGTCGACCATGTAAGAATGCAACTATACACCAAATATTTTTATTCTGAAACTAATACTTTTGAGAATAGCTCTCATTGCGTAAAAGTCATGCATGTGAAAAAGTTCGAATCGCTGATGTATTTATAGTGCGACCTCATGTCATGATTTTTTATGCAAATGCGCCAAGATTTTTCACGAGGGTCTACCATGTAAGAATGCATCCACACACCAAATATTTTTATTCTGAAACTAATATGTTTGAGAATAGCTCTCATGGCGTAAAAGTCATGCATGTGAAAAAGTTCGAATCGCTGATGTATTTATAGTGCGGCCTCAAGTCATGATTTTTTATACAATTGCGCCAAGTTTTTTCATGAGGGTCGAATATGTAAGAATGCATCCATACACCAAATATTTTTATTCTGAAACTTATACTTTTGAGAATAGCTCTCATGGCGTAAAAGTCATGCATGCGAAAAAGTTCGAATCGCTGATGTATTTATAGTGCGACCTCATGTCATGATTTTTTATGCAATTGCGCCAAAAAATTTCATGAGGGTCGACCATGTAAGAATGCATCCACACACCAAATATTTTTCTTCTGAAACTAATACTTTTGAGAATAGCTCTCGTGGCGTAAAAGTGATGCATGTGAAAAAGTTCGAATCGCTGATGTATTTATAGTGCGGCCTCAAGTCATCATTTTTGATGCAATTGCGCCAACTTTTTTCATGAGGGTCGACCATGTAAGAATGCATCCACACACCAAATATTTTTATTCTGAAACTTATACTTTTGAGAATAGCTCTCATGGCGTAAAAGTCATGCATGTGAAAAAGTTCGAATCGCTGATGTATTTATAGTGCGGCCTCAAGTCATCATTTTTGATGCAATTGCGCCAACTGTTTTCACGAGGGTCGACCATGTAAGAATGCAACTATACACCAAATATTTTTATTCTGAAACTAATATGTTTGAGAATAGCTCTCATGGCGTAAAAGTCATGCATGTGAAAAAGTTCGAATCGCTGATGTATTTATAGTGCGGCCTCAAGTCATCATTTTTGAAGCAATTGCGCCAACTTTTTTCATGACGGTCGACCATGTAAGAATGCATCCACACACCAAATATTTTTATTCTGAAACTTATACTTTTGAGAATAGCTCTCACGGCGTAAAAGTCATGCATGTGAAAAGTTCGAATCGCTGATGTATTTATAGTGCGGCCTCGAGTCATCATTTTTTATGCAATTGCGCCAACTTTTTCCATGAGGGTCCACCATGTAAGAATGCATCCATACACCAAATATTTTTCTTCTGAAACTAATACTTTTGAGAATAGCTCTCGTGGCGTAAAAGTCATGCATGTGAAAAAGTTCGAATCGCTGATGTATTTATAGTGCGGCCTCAAGTCATCATTTTTGATGCAATTGCGCCAAAAATTTTCATGAGGGTCGACCATGTAAGAATGCATCCACACACCAAATATTTTTATTCTGAAACTTATACTTTTGAGAATAGCTCTCATGGCGTAAAAGACATGCATGTGAAAAAGTTCGAATCGCTGATGTATTTATAGTGCGGCCTCAAGTCATCATTTTTGAAGCAATTGCGCCAACTTTTTTCATGACGGTCGACCATGTAAGAATGCATCCACACACCAAATATTTTTATTCTGAAACTTATACTTTTGAGAATAGCCCTCACGGCGTAAAAGTCATGCATGTGAAAAGTTCGAATCGCTGATGTATTTATAGTGCGGCCTCGAGTCATCATTTTTTATGCAAATGCGCCAATATTTTTCATGAGGGTCCACCATGTAAGAATGCATCCACACACCAAATATTTTTATTCTGAAACTAATACTTTTGAGAATAGCTCTCATGGCGTAAAAGTGATGCATGTGAAAAAGTTCGAATCGCTGATGTATTTATAGTGCGGCCTCAAGTCATCATTTTTGATGCAATTGCGCCAAACATTTTCATGAGGGTCGACCATGTAAGAATGCATCCACACACCAAATATTTTTATTCTGAAACTTATACTTTTGAGAATAGCTCTCATGCGTAAAAGTCATGCATGTGAAAAAGTTCGAATCGCTGATGTATTTATAGTGCGGCCTCAAGTCATCATTTTTGATGCAATTGCGCCAACTGTTTTCACGAGGGTCGACCATGTAAGAATGCAACTATACACCAAATATTTTTATTCTGAAACTAATATGTTTGAGAATAGCTCTCATGGCGTAAAAGTCATGCATGTGAAAAAGTTCGAATCGCTGATGTATTTATAGTGCGGCCTCAAGTCATCATTTTTGAAGCAATTGCGCCAACTTTTTTCATGACGGTCGACCATGTAAGAATGCATCCACACACCAAATATTTTTATTCTGAAACTTATACTTTTGAGAATAGCTCTCACGGCGTAAAAGTCATGCATGTGAAAAGTTCGAATCGCTGATGTATTTATAGTGCGGCCTCGAGTCATCATTTTTTATGCAATTGCGCCAACTTTTTCCATGAGGGTCCACCATGTAAGAATGCATCCATACACCAAATATTTTTCTTCTGAAACTAATACTTTTGAGAATAGCTCTCGTGGCGTAAAAGTCATGCATGTGAAAAAGTTCGAATCGCTGATGTATTTATAGTGCGGCCTCAAGTCATCATTTTTGATGCAATTGCGCCAAACATTTTCATGAGGGTCGACCATGTAAGAATGCATCCACACACCAAATATTTTTATTCTGAAACTTATACTTTTGAGAATAGCTCTCATGGCGTAAAAGACATGCATGTGAAAAAGTTCGAATCGCTGATGTATTTATAGTGCGGCCTCAAGTCATCATTTTTGAAGCAATTGCGCCAACTTTTTTCATGACGGTCGACCATGTAAGAATGCATCCACACACCAAATATTTTTATTCTGAAACTTATACTTTTGAGAATAGCCCTCACGGCGTAAAAGTCATGCATGTGAAAAGTTCGAATCGCTGATGTATTTATAGTGCGGCCTCGAGTCATCATTTTTTATGCAAATGCGCCAATATTTTTCATGAGGGTCCACCATGTAAGAATGCATCCACACACCAAATATTTTTATTCTGAAACTAATACTTTTGAGAATAGCTCTCATGGCGTAAAAGTGATGCATGTGAAAAAGTTCGAATCGCTGATGTATTTATAGTGCGGCCTCAAGTCATCATTTTTGATGCAATTGCGCCAAACATTTTCATGAGGGTCGACCATGTAAGAATGCATCCACACACCAAATATTTTTATTCTGAAACTTATACTTTTGAGAATAGCTCTCATGCGTAAAAGTCATGCATGTGAAAAAGTTCGAATCGCTGATGTATTTATAGTGCGGCCTCAAGTCATCATTTTTGATGCAATTGCGCCAACTGTTTTCACGAGGGTCGACCATGTAAGAATGCAACTATACACCAAATATTTTTATTCTGAAACTAATACTTTTGAGAATAGCTCTCATGGCGTAAAAGTGATGCATGTGAAAAAGTTCGAATCGCTGATGTATTTATAGTGCGGCCTCAAGTCATCATTTTTGATGCAATTGCGCCAACTGTTTTCACGAGGGTCGACCATGTAAGAATGCAACTATACACCAAATATTTTTATTCTGAAACTAATACTTTTGAGAATAGCTCTCATTGCGTAAAAGTCATGCATGTGAAAAAGTTCGAATCGCTGATGTATTTATAGTGCGACCTCATGTCATGATTTTTTATGCAAATGCGCCAAGATTTTTCACGAGGGTCGACCATGTAAGAATGCATCCACACACCAAATATTTTTATTCTGAAACTAATATGTTTGAGAATAGCTCTCATGGCGTAAAAGTCATGCATGTGAAAAAGTTCGAATCGCTGATGTATTTATAGTGCGGCCTCAAGTCATCATTTTTGAAGCAATTGCGCCAACTTTTTTCATGAGGGTCGAATATGTAAGAATGCATCCATACACCAAATATTTTTATTCTGAATCTTATACTTTTGAGAATAGCTCTCATGGCGTAAAAGTCATGCATGCGAAAAAGTTCGAATCGCTGATGTATTTATAGTGCGACCTCATGTCATGATTTTTTATGCAATTGCGCCAAAAATTTTCATTAGGGTCGACCATGTAAGAATGCATCCACACACCAAATATTTTTATTCTGAAACTAATACTTTTGAGAGTAGCTCTCGTGGCGTAAACGTCATGCATGTGAAAAAGTTCGAATCGCTGATGTAATTATAGTGCGGCCTCAAGTCATCATTTTTGATGCAATTGCGCCAACTTTTTTTATGAGGGTCGACCATGTAAGAATGCATCCACACACCAAATATTTTTATTCTGAAACTTATACTTTTGAGAATAGCTCTCATGGCGTAAAAGACATGCATGTGAAAAAGTTCGAATCGCTGATGTATTTATAGTGCGGCCTCAAGTCATCATTTCTGATGCAATTGCGCCAACTTTTTCCATGAGGGTCCACCATGTAAGAATGCATCCACACACCAAATATTTTTCTTCTGAAACTAATACTTTTGAGAGTAGCTCTCGTGGCGTAAACGTCATGCATGTGAAAAAGTTCGAATCGCTGATGTAATTATAGTGCGGCCTCAAGTCATCATTTTTGATGCAATTGCGCCAAACATTTTCATGAGGGTCGACCATGTAAGAATGCATCCACACACCAAATATTTTTATTCTGAAACTTATACTTTTGAGAATAGCTCTCATGGCGTAAAAGACATGCATGTGAAAAAGTTCGAATCGCTGATGTATTTATAGTGCGGCCTCAAGTCATCATTTCTGATGCAATTGCGCCAACTTTTTCCATGAGGGTCCACCATGTAAGAATGCATCCACACACCAAATATTTTTATTCTGAAACTTATACTTTTGAGAATAGCTCTCATTGCGTAAAAGTCATGCATGTGAAAAAGTTCGAATCGCTGATGTATTTATAGTGCGGCCTCATGTCATGATTTTTTATGCAAATGCGCCAAGATTTTTCACGAGGGTCTACCATGTAAGAATGCATCCACACACCAAATATTTTTATTCTGAAACTAATATGTTTGAGAATAGCTCTCATGGCGTAAAAGTGATGCATGTGAAAAAGTTCGAATCGCTGATGTATTTATAGTGCGGCCTCAAGTCATGATTTTTTATACAATTGCGCCAAGTTTTTTCATGAGGGTCGAATATGTAAGAATGCATCCATACACCAAATATTTTTATTCTGAAACTTATACTTTTGAGAATAGCTCTCATGGCGTAAAAGTCATGCATGTGAAAAAGTTCGAATCGCTGATGTATTTATAGTGCGACCTCATGTCATGATTTTTTATGCAATTGCGCCAAAAATTTTCATTAGGGTCGACCATGTAAGAATGCATCCACACACCAAACATTTTTCTTCTGAAACTAATACTTTTGAGAATAGCTCTCGTGGCGTAAAAGTGATGCATGTGAAAAAGTTCGAATCGCTGATGTATTTATAGTGCGGCCTCAAGTCATCATTTTTGATGCAATTGCGCCAACTTTTTTCATGAGGGTCGACCATGTAAGAATGCATCCACACACCAAATATTTTTATTCTGAAACTTATACTTTTGAGAATAGCTCTCATGGCGTAAAAGTCATGCATGTGAAAAAGTTCGAATCGCTGATGTATTTATAGTGCGGCCTCAAGTCATCATTTTTGAAGCAATTGCGCCAACTGTTTTCACGAGGGTCGACCATGTAAGAATGCAACTTTACACCAAATATTTTTATTCTGAAACTAATACTTTTGAGAATAGCTCTCATGGCGTAAAAGTCATGCATGTGAAAAAGTTCGAATCGCTGATGTATTTATAGTGCGACCTCATGTCATGATTTTTTATGCAAATGCGCCAAGATTTTTCACGAGGGTCGACCATGTAAGAATGCATCCACACACCAAATATTTTTATTCTGAAACTAATACTTTTGAGAATAGCTCTCATGGCGTAAAAGTCATGCATGTGAAAAAGTTCGAATCGCTGATGTATTTATAGTGCGGCCTCAAGTCATGATTTTTTATACAATTGCGCCAAGTTTTTTCATGAGGGTCGAATATGTAAGAATGCATCCATACACCAAATATTTTTATTCTGAAACTTATACTTTTGAGAATAGCTCTCATGGCGTAAAAGTCATGCATGCGAAAAAGTTCGAATCGCTGATGTATTTATAGTGCGACCTCATGTCATGATTTTTTATGCAATTGCGCCAAAAAATTTCATTAGGGTCGACCATGTAAGAATGCATCCACACACCAAATATTTTTCTTCTGAAACTAATACTTTTGAGAATAGCTCTCGTGGCGTAAAAGTGATGCATGTGAAAAAGTTCGAATCGCTGATGTATTTATAGTGCGGCCTCAAGTCATCATTTTTGATGCAATTGCGCCAACTTTTTTTATGAGGGTCGACCATGTAAGAATGCATCCACACACCAAATATTTTTATTCTGAAACTTATACTTTTGAGAATAGCTCTCATGGCGTAAAAGTCATGCATGTGAAAAAGTTCGAATCGTTTATGTATTTATAGTGCGGCCTCAAGTCATCATTTTTGATGCAATTGCGCCAACTGTTTTCACGAGGGTCGACCATGTAAGAATGCAACTATACACCAAATATTTTTATTCTGAAACTAATACTTTTGAGAATAGCTCTCATTGCGTAAAAGTCATGGATGTGAAAAAGTTCGAATCGCTGATGTATTTATAGTGCGACCTCATGTCATGATTTTTTATGCAAATGCGCCAAGATTTTTCATGAGGGTCGACCATGAGGGAATGCATCCACACACCAAATATTTTTATTCTGAAACTTATACTTTTGAGAATAGCTCTCATGGCGTAAAAGTCATGCATGTGAAAAAGTTCGAATCGCTGATGTATTTATAGTGCGGCCTCAAGTCATCATTTTTTATACAATTGCGCCAACTTTTTTTCATGAGGGTCGACCATGTAAGAATGCATCCATACACCAAATATTTTTCTTCTGAAACTAATACTTTTGAGAATAGCTCTCATGGCGTAAAAGTGATGCATGTGAAAAAGTTCGAATCGCTGATGTATTTATAGTGCGGCCTCAAGTCATCATTTTTGATGCAATTGCGCCAAAAATTTTCATGAGGGTCGACCATGTAAGAATGCATCCACACACCAAATATTTTTATTCTGAAACTTATACTTTTGAGAATAGCTCTCATGGCGTAAAAGACATGCATGTGAAAAAGTTCGAATCGCTGATGTATTTATAGTGCGACCTCATGTCATGATTTTTTATGCAATTGCGCCAAAAATTTTCATTAGGGTCGACCATGTAAGAATGCATCCACACACCAAATATTTTTCTTCTGAAACTAATACTTTTGAGAATAGCTCTCGTGGCGTAAAAGTGATGCATGTGAAAAAGTTCGAATCGCTGATGTATTTATAGTGCGGCCTCAAGTCATCATTTTTGATGCAATTGCGCCAACTTTTTTCATGAGGGTCGACCTTGTAAGAATGCATCCACACACCAAATATTTTTATTCTGAAACTAATACTTTTGAGAATAGCTCTCATTGCGTAAAAGTCATGCATGTGAAAAAGTTCGAATCGCTGATGTATTTATAGTGCGGCCTCAAGTCATGATTTTTTATACAATTGCGCCAACTTTTTTTCATGAGGGTCGACCATGTAAGAATGCATCCATACACCAAATATTTTTCTTCTGAAACTAATACTTTTGAGAGTAGCTCTCGTGGCGTAAACGTCATGCATGTGAAAAAGTTCGAATCGCTGATGTAATTATAGTGCGGCCTCAAGTCATCATTTTTGATGCAATTGCGCCAAACATTTTCATGAGGGTCGACCATGTAAGAATGCATCCACACACCAAATATTTTTATTCTGAAACTTATACTTTTGAGAATAGCTCTCATGGCGTAAAAGACATGCATGTGAAAAAGTTCGAATCGCTGATGTATTTATAGTGCAGCCTCAAGTCATCATTTCTGATGCAATTGCGCCAACTTTTTCCATGAGGGTCCACCATGTAAGAATGCATCCACACACCAAATATTTTTATTCTGAAACTAATACTTTTGAGAATAGCTCTCATTGCGTAAAAGTCATGCATGTGAAAAAGTTCGAATCGCTGATGTATTTATAGTGCGGCCTCAAGTCATCATTTTTGATGCAATTGCGCCAACTGTTTTCACGAGGGTCGACCATGTAAGAATGCAACTATACACCAAATATTTTTATTCTGAAACTAATACTTTTGAGAATAGCTCTCATTGCGTAAAAGTCATGCATGTGAAAAAGTTCGAATCGCTGATGTATTTATAGTGCGACCTCATGTCATGATTTTTTATGCAAATGCGCCAAGATTTTTCACGAGGGTCTACCATGTAAGAATGCATCCACACACCAAATATTTTTATTCTGAAACTAATATGTTTGAGAATAGCTCTCATGGCGTAAAAGTCATGCATGTGAAAAAGTTCGAATCGCTGATGTATTTATAGTGCGGCCTCAAGTCATCATTTTTGAAGCAATTGCGCCAACTGTTTTCACGAGGGTCGACCATGTAAGAATGCAACTTTACACCAAATATTTTTATTCTGAAACTAATACTTTTGAGAATAGCTCTCATGGCGTAAAAGTCATGCATGTGAAAAAGTTCGAATCGCTGATGTATTTATAGTGCGACCTCATGTCATGATTTTTTATGCAAATGCGCCAAGATTTTTCACGAGGGTCGACCATGTAAGAATGCATCCACACACCAAATATTTTTATTCTGAAACTAATATGTTTGAGAATAGCTCTCATGGCGTAAAAGTCATGCATGTGAAAAAGTTCGAATCGCTGATGTATTTATAGTGCGGCCTCAAGTCATCATTTTTTATACAATTGCGCCAACTTTTTTTCATGAGGGTCGACCATGTAAGAATGCATCCATACACCAAATATTTTTCTTCTGAAACTAATACTTTTGAGAATAGCTCTCATGGCGTAAAAGTGATGCATGTGAAAAAGTTCGAATCGCTGATGTATTTATAGTGCGGCCTCAAGTCATCATTTTTGATGCAATTGCGCCAAAAATTTTCATGAGGGTCGACCATGTAAGAATGCATCCACACACCAAATATTTTTATTCTGAAACTTATACTTTTGAGAATAGCTCTCATGGCGTAAAAGACATGCATGTGAAAAAGTTCGAATCGCTGATATATTTATAGTGCGACCTCATGTCATGATTTTTTATGCAATTGCGCCAAAAATTTTCATTAGGGTCGACCATGTAAGAATGCATCCACACACCAAATATTTTTCTTCTGAAACTAATACTTTTGAGAATAGCTCTCGTGGCGTAAAAGTGATGCATGTGAAAAAGTTCGAATCGCTGATGTATTTATAGTGCGGCCTCAAGTCATCATTTTTGATGCAATTGCGCCAACTTTTTTCATGAGGGTCGACCTTGTAAGAATGCATCCACACACCAAATATTTTTATTCTGAAACTAATACTTTTGAGAATAGCTCTCATTGCGTAAAAGTCATGCATGTGAAAAAGTTCGAATCGCTGATGTATTTATAGTGCGGCCTCAAGTCATGATTTTTTATACAATTGCGCCAACTTTTTTTCATGAGGGTCGACCATGTAAGAATGCATCCATACACCAAATATTTTTCTTCTGAAACTAATACTTTTGAGAGTAGCTCTCGTGGCGTAAACGTCATGCATGTGAAAAAGTTCGAATCGCTGATGTAATTATAGTGCGGCCTCAAGTCATCATTTTTGATGCAATTGCGCCAAACATTTTCATGAGGGTCGACCATGTAAGAATGCATCCACACACCAAATATTTTTATTCTGAAACTTATACTTTTGAGAATAGCTCTCATGGCGTAAAAGACATGCATGTGAAAAAGTTCGAATCGCTGATGTATTTATAGTGCAGCCTCAAGTCATCATTTCTGATGCAATTGCGCCAACTTTTTCCATGAGGGTCCACCATGTAAGAATGCATCCACACACCAAATATTTTTATTCTGAAACTAATACTTTTGAGAATAGCTCTCATTGCGTAAAAGTGATGCATGTGAAAAAGTTCGAATCGCTGATGTATTTATAGTGCGGCCTCAAGTCATCATTTTTGATGCAATTGCGCCAACTGTTTTCACGAGGGTCGACCATGTAAGAATGCAACTATACACCAAATATTTTTATTCTGAAACTAATACTTTTGAGAATAGCTCTCATTGCGTAAAAGTCATGCATGTGAAAAAGTTCGAATCGCTGATGTATTTATAGTGCGACCTCATGTCATGATTTTTTATGCAAATGCGCCAAGATTTTTCACGAGGGTCTACCATGTAAGAATGCATCCACACACCAAATATTTTTATTCTGAAACTAATATGTTTGAGAATAGCTCTCATGGCGTAAAAGTCATGCATGTGAAAAAGTTCGAATCGCTGATGTATTTATAGTGCGGCCTCAAGTCATCATTTTTGAAGCAATTGCGCCAACTGTTTTCACGAGGGTCGACCATGTAAGAATGCAACTTTACACCAAATATTTTTATTCTGAAACTAATACTTTTGAGAATAGCTCTCATGGCGTAAAAGTCATGCATGTGAAAAAGTTCGAATCGCTGATGTATTTATAGTGCGACCTCATGTCATGATTTTTTATGCAAATGCGCCAAGATTTTTCACGAGGGTCGACCATGTAAGAATGCATCCACACACCAAATATTTTTATTCTGAAACTAATATGTTTGAGAATAGCTCTCATGGCGTAAAAGTCATGCATGTGAAAAAGTTCGAATCGCTGATGTATTTATAGTGCGGCCTCAAGTCATCATTTTTTATACAATTGCGCCAACTTTTTTTCATGAGGGTCGACCATGTAAGAATGCATCCATACACCAAATATTTTTCTTCTGAAACTAATACTTTTGAGAATAGCTCTCATGGCGTAAAAGTGATGCATGTGAAAAAGTTCGAATCGCTGATGTATTTATAGTGCGGCCTCAAGTCATCATTTTTGATGCAATTGCGCCAAAAATTTTCATGAGGGTCGACCATGTAAGAATGCATCCACACACCAAATATTTTTATTCTGAAACTTATACTTTTGAGAATAGCTCTCATGGCGTAAAAGACATGCATGTGAAAAAGTTCGAATCGCTGATGTATTTATAGTGCGACCTCATGTCATGATTTTTTATGCAATTGCGCCAAAAATTTTCATTAGGGTCGACCATGTAAGAATGCATCCACACACCAAATATTTTTCTTCTGAAACTAATACTTTTGAGAATAGCTCTCGTGGCGTAAAAGTGATGCATGTGAAAAAGTTCGAATCGCTGATGTATTTATAGTGCGGCCTCAAGTCATCATTTTTGATGCAATTGCGCCAACTTTTTTCATGAGGGTCGACCTTGTAAGAATGCATCCACACACCAAATATTTTTATTCTGAAACTAATACTTTTGAGAATAGCTCTCATGGCGTAAAAGTCATGCATGTGAAAAAGTTCGAATCGCTGATGTATTTATAGTGCGACCTCATGTCATGATTTTTTATGCAAATGCGCCAATATTTTTCACGAGGGTCGACCATGTAAGAATGCATCCACACACCAAATATTTTTATTCTGAAACTAATACTTTTGAGAATAGCTCTCATTGCGTAAAAGTCATGCATGTGAAAAAGTTCGAATCGCTGATGTATTTATAGTGCGGCCTCAAGTCATGATTTTTTATACAATTGCGCCAACTTTTTTTCATGAGGGTCGACCATGTAAGAATGCATCCATACACCAAATATTTTTCTTCTGAAACTAATACTTTTGAGAGTAGCTCTCGTGGCGTAAACGTCATGCATGTGAAAAAGTTCGAATCGCTGATGTAATTATAGTGCGGCCTCAAGTCATCATTTTTGATGCAATTGCGCCAAACATTTTCATGAGGGTCGACCATGTAAGAATGCATCCACACACCAAATATTTTTATTCTGAAACTTATACTTTTGAGAATAGCTCTCATGGCGTAAAAGACATGCATGTGAAAAAGTTCGAATCGCTGATGTATTTATAGTGCAGCCTCAAGTCATCATTTCTGATGCAATTGCGCCAACTTTTTCCATGAGGGTCCACCATGTAAGAATGCATCCACACACCAAATATTTTTATTCTGAAACTAATACTTTTGAGAATAGCTCTCATTGCGTAAAAGTGATGCATGTGAAAAAGTTCGAATCGCTGATGTATTTATAGTGCGGCCTCAAGTCATCATTTTTGATGCAATTGCGCCAACTGTTTTCACGAGGGTCGACCATGTAAGAATGCAACTATACACCAAATATTTTTATTCTGAAACTAATACTTTTGAGAATAGCTCTCATTGCGTAAAAGTCATGCATGTGAAAAAGTTCGAATCGCTGATGTATTTATAGTGCGACCTCATGTCATGATTTTTTATGCAAATGCGCCCAGATTTTTCACGAGGGTCTACCATGTAAGAATGCATCCACACACCAAATATTTTTATTCTGAAACTAATATGTTTGAGAATAGCTCTCATGGCGTAAAAGTCATGCATGTGAAAAAGTTCGAATCGCTGATGTATTTATAGTGCGGCCTCAAGTCATCATTTTTTATACAATTGCGCCAAGTTTTTTCATGAGGGTCGAATATGTAAGAATGCATCCATACACCAAATATTTTTATTCTGAAACTTATACTTTTGAGAATAGCTCTCATGGCGTAAAAGTCATGCATGCGAAAAAGTTCGAATCGCTGATGTATTTATAGTGCGACCTCATGTCATGATTTTTTATGCAATTGCGCCAAAAAATTTCATTAGGGTCGACCATGTAAGAATGCATCCACACACCAAATATTTTTCTTCTGAAACTAATACTTTTGAGAATAGCTCTCGTGGCGTAAAAGTGATGCATGTGAAAAAGTTCGAATCGCTGATGTATTTATAGTGCGGCCTCAAGTCATCATTTTTGATGCAATTGCGCCAACTGTTTTCACGAGGGTCGACCATGTAAGAATGCAACTATACACCAAATATTTTTATTCTGAAACTAATACTTTTGAGAATAGCTCTCATGGCGTAAAAGTCATGCATGTGAAAAAGTTCGAATCGCTGATGTATTTATAGTGCGACCTCATGTCATGATTTTTTATGCAAATGCGCCAATATTTTTCACGAGGGTCTACCATGTAAGAATGCATCCACACACCAAATATTTTTATTCTGAAACTAATACTTTTGAGAATAGCTCTCATGGCGTAAAAGTCATGCATGTGAAAAAGTTCGAATCGCTGATGTATTTATAGTGCGGCCTCAAGTCATGATTTTTTATACAATTGCGCCAACTTTTTTTCATGAGGGTCGACCATGTAAGAATGCATCCATACACCAAATATTTTTCTTCTGAAACTAATACTTTTGAGAATAGCTCTCGTGGCGTAAACGTCATGCATGTGAAAAAGTTCGAATCGCTGATGTAATTATAGTGCGGCCTCAAGTCATCATTTTTGATGCAATTACGCCAAAAATTTTCATGAGGGTCGACCATGTAAGAATGCATCCACACACCAAATATTTTTATTCTGAAACTTATACTTTTGAGAATAGCTCTCATGGCGTAAAAGACATGCATGTGAAAAAGTTCGAATCGCTGATGTATTTATAGTGCGGCCTCAAGTCATCATTTTTGAAGCAATTGCGCCAACTTTTTTCATGACGGTCGACCATGTAAGAATGCATCCACACACCAAATATTTTTATTCTGAAACTTATACTTTTGAGAATAGCTCTCACGGCGTAAAAGTCATGCATGTGAAAAGTTCGAATCGCTGATGTATTTATAGTGCGGCCTCGAGTCATCATTTTTTATGCAAATGCGCCAATATTTTTCATGAGGGTCCACCATGTAAGAATGCATCCACACACCAAATATTTTTATTCTGAAACTAATACTTTTGAGAATAGCTCTCATGGCGTAAAAGTGATGCATGTGAAAAAGTTCGAATCGCTGATGTATTTATAGTGCGGCCTCAAGTCATCATTTTTGATGCAATTGCGCCAAACATTTTCATGAGGGTCGACCATGTAAGAATGCATCCACACACCAAATATTTTTATTCTGAAACTTATACTTTTGAGAATAGCTCTCATGCGTAAAAGTCATGCATGTGAAAAGTTCGAATCGCTGATGTATTTATAGTGCGGCCTCAAGTCATCATTTTTGATGCAATTGCGCCAACTGTTTTCACGAGGGTCGACCATGTAAGAATGCAACTATACACCAAATATTTTTATTCTGAAACTAATACTTTTGAGAATAGATCTCATTGCGTAAAAGTGATGCATGTGAAAAAGTTCGAATCGCTGATGTATTTATAGTGCGGCCTCAAGTCATCATTTTTGATGCAATTGTGCCAACTGTTTTCACGAGGGTCGACCATGTAAGAATGCAACTATACACCAAATATTTTTATTCTGAAACTAATACTTTTGAGAATAGCTCTTATTGCGTAAAAGTCATGCATGTGAAAAAGTTCGAATCGCTGATGTATTTATAGTGCGACCTCATGTCATGATTTTTTATGCAAATGCGCCAAGATTTTTCACGAGGGTCTACCATGTAAGAATGCATCCACACACCAAATATTTTTATTCTGAAACTAATATGTTTGAGAATAGCTCTCATGGCGTAAAAGTCATGCATGTGAAAAAGTTCGAATCGCTGATGTATTTATAGTGCGGCCTCAAGTCATCATTTTTTATACAATTGCGCCAAGTTTTTTCATGAGGGTCGAATATGTAAGAATGCATCCATACACCAAATATTTTTATTCTGAAACTTATACTTTTGAGAATAGCTCTCATGGCGTAAAAGTCATGCATGCGAAAAAGTTCGAATCGCTGATGTATTTATAGTGCGACCTCATGTCATGATTTTTTATGCAATTGCGCCAAAAAATTTCATTAGGGTCGACCATGTAAGAATGCATCCACACACCAAATATTTTTCTTCTGAAACTAATACTTTTGAGAATAGCTCTCGTGGCGTAAAAGTGATGCATGTGAAAAAGTTCGAATCGCTGATGTATTTATAGTGCGGCCTCAAGTCATCATTTTTGATGCAATTGCGCCAACTGTTTTCACGAGGGTCGACCATGTAAGAATGCAACTATACACCAAATATTTTTATTCTGAAACTAATACTTTTGAGAATAGCTCTCATGGCGTAAAAGTCATGCATGTGAAAAAGTTCGAATCGCTGATGTATTTATAGTGCGACCTCATGTCATGATTTTTTATGCAAATGCGCCAATATTTTTCACGAGGGTCGACCATGTAAGAATGCATCCACACACCAAATATTTTTATTCTGAAACTAATACTTTTGAGAATAGCTCTCATGGCGTAAAAGTCATGCATGTGAAAAAGTTCGAATCGCTGATGTATTTATAGTGCGGCCTCAAGTCATGATTTTTTATACAATTGCGCCAACTTTTTTTCATGAGGGTCGACCATGTAAGAATGCATCCATACACCAAATATTTTTATTCTGAAACTAATACTTTTGAGAAGAGCTCTCGTGGCGTAAACGTCATGCATGTGAAAAAGTTCGAATCGCTGATGTAATTATAGTGCGGCCTCAAGTCATCATTTTTGATGCAATTACGCCAAAAATTTTCATGAGGGTCGACCATGTAAGAATGCATCCACACACCAAATATTTTTATTCTGAAACTTATACTTTTGAGAATAGCTCTCATGGCGTAAAAGACATGCATGTGAAAAAGTTCGAATCGCTGATGTATTTATAGTGCGGCCTCAAGTCATCATTTCTGATGCAATTGCGCCAACTTTTTCCATGAGGGTCCACCATGTAAGAATGCATCCACACACCAAATATTTTTATTCTGAAACTTATACTTTTGAGAATAGCTCTCATTGCGTAAAAGTCATGCATGTGAAAAAGTTCGAATCGCTGATGTATTTATAGTGCGACCTCATGTCATGATTTTTTATGCAAATGCGCCAAGATTTTTCACGAGGGTCTACCATGTAAGAATGCATCCACACACCAAATATTTTTATTCTGAAACTAATATGTTTGAGAATAGCTCTCATGGCGTAAAAGTCATGCATGTGAAAAAGTTCGAATCGCTGATGTATTTATAGTGCGGCCTCAAGTCATGATTTTTTATACAATTGCGCCAAGTTTTTTCATGAGGGTCGAATATGTAAGAATGCATCCATACACCAAATATTTTTATTCTGAAACTTATACTTTTGAGAATAGCTCTCATGGCGTAAAAGTCATGCATGCGAAAAAGTTCGAATCGCTGATGTATTTATAGTGCGACCTCATGTCATGATTTTTTATGCAATTGCGCCAAAAATTTTCATTAGGGTCGACCATGTAAGAATGCATCCACACACCAAATATTTTTCTTCTGAAACTAATACTTTTGAGAATAGCTCTCGTGGCGTAAAAGTGATGCATGTGAAAAAGTTCGAATCGCTGATGTATTTATAGTGCGGCCTCAAGTCATCATTTTTGATGCAATTGCGCCAACTTTTTTCATGAGGGTCGACCATGTAAGAATGCATCCACACACCAAATATTTTTATTCTGAAACTTATACTTTTGAGAATAGCTCTCATGGCGTAAAAGTCATGCATGTGAAAAAGTTCGAATCGCTGATGTATTTATAGTGCGGCCTCAAGTCATCATTTTTGAAGCAATTGCGCCAACTGTTTTCACGAGGGTCGACCATGTAAGAATGCAACTATACACCAAATATTTTTATTCTGAAACTAATACTTTTGAGAATAGCTCTCATGGCGTAAAAGTCATGCATGTGAAAAAGTTCGAATCGCTGATGTATTTATAGTGCGACCTCATGTCATGATTTTTTATGCAAATGCGCCAATATTTTTCACGAGGGTCGACCATGTAAGAATGCATCCACACACCAAATATTTTTATTCTGAAACTAATACTTTTGAGAATAGCTCTCATGGCGTAAAAGTCATGCATGTGAAAAAGTTCGAATCGCTGATGTATTTATAGTGCGGCCTCAAGTCATGATTTTTTATACAATTGCGCCAAGTTTTTTCATGAGGGTCGAATATGTAAGAATGCATCCATACACCAAATATTTTTATTCTGAAACTTATACTTTTGAGAATAGCTCTCATGGCGTAAAAGTCATGCATGCGAAAAAGTTCGAATCGCTGATGTATTTATAGTGCGACCTCATGTCATGATTTTTTATGCAATTGCGCCAAAAATTTTCATTAGGGTCGACCATGTAAGAATGCATCCACACACCAAATATTTTTCTTCTGAAACTAATACTTTTGAGAATAGTTCTCGTGGCGTAAAAGTGATGCATGTGAAAAGTTCGAATCGCTGATGTATTTATAGTGCGGCCTCGAGTCATCATTTTTTATGCAATTGCGCCAACTTTTTCCATGAGGGTCCACCATGTAAGAATGCATCCATACACCAAATATTTTTCTTCTGAAACTAATACTTTTGAGAATAGCTCTCGTGGCGTAAAAGTCATGCATGTGAAAAAGTTCGAATCGCTGATGTATTTATAGTGCGGCCTCAAGTCATCATTTTTGATGCAATTGCGCCAAAAATTTTCATGAGGGTCGACCATGTAAGAATGCATCCACACACCAAATATTTTTATTCTGAAACTTATACTTTTGAGAATAGCTCTCATGGCGTAAAAGACATGCATGTGAAAAAGTTCGAATCGCTGATGTATTTATAGTGCGGCCTCAAGTCATCATTTTTGAAGCAATTGCGCCAACTTTTTTCATGACGGTCGACCATGTAAGAATGCATCCACACACCAAATATTTTTATTCTGAAACTTATACTTTTGAGAATAGCTCTCACGGCGTAAAAGTCATGCATGTGAAAAGTTCGAATCGCTGATGTATTTATAGTGCGGCCTCGAGTCATCATTTTTGATGCAATTGCGCCAACTTTTTCCATGAGGGTCCACCATGTAAGAATGCATCCATACACCAAATATTTTTCTTCTGAAACTAATACTTTTGAGAATAGCTCTCACGGCGTAAAAGTCATGCATGTGAAAAGTTCGAATCGCTGATGTATTTATAGTGCGGCCTCGAGTCATCATTTTTTATGCAAATGCGCCAATATTTTTCATGAGGGTCGACCATGTAAGAATGCATCCACACACCAAATATTTTTATTCTGAAACTAATACTTTTGAGAATAGCTCTCATGGCGTAAAAGTGATGCATGTGAAAAAGTTCGAATCGCTGATGTATTTATAGTGCGGCCTCAAGTCATCATTTTTGATGCAATTGCGCAAACATTTTCATGAGGGTCGACCATGTAAGAATGCATCCACACACCAAATATTTTTATTCTGAAACTTATACTTTTGAGAATAGCTCTCATGCGTAAAAGTCATGCATGTGAAAAAGTTCGAATCGCTGATGTATTTATAGTGCGGCCTCAAGTCATCATTTTTTATGCAATTGCGCCAACTGTTTTCACGAGGGTCGACCATGTAAGAATGCAACTATACACCAAATATTTTTATTCTGAAACTAATACTTTTGAGAATAGCTCTCATTGCGTAAAAGTCATGCATGTGAAAAAGTTCGAATCGCTGATGTATTTATAGTGCGGCCTCAAGTCATCATTTTTGATGCAATTGCGCCAACTGTTTTCACGAGGGTCGACCATGTAAGAATGCAACTATACACCAAATATTTTTATTCTGAAACTAATACTTTTGAGAATAGCTCTCATTGCGTAAAAGTCATGCATGTGAAAAAGTTCGAATCGCTGATGTATTTATAGTGCGACCTCATGTCATGATTTTTTATGCAAATGCGCCAAGATTTTTCACGAGGGTCTACCATGTAAGAATGCATCCACACACCAAATATTTTTATTCTGAAACTAATATGTTTGAGAATAGCTCTCATGGCGTAAAAGTCATGCATGTGAAAAAGTTCGAATCGCTGATGTATTTATAGTGCGGCCTCAAGTCATGATTTTTTATACAATTGCGCCAAGTTTTTTCATGAGGGTCGAATATGTAAGAATGCATCCATACACCAAATATTTTTATTCTGAAACTTATACTTTTGAGAATAGCTCTCATGGCGTAAAAGTCATGCATGCGAAAAAGTTCGAATCGCTGATGTATTTATAGTGCGACCTCATGTCATGATTTTTTATGCAATTGCGCCAAAAATTTTCATTAGGGTCGACCATGTAAGAATGCATCCACACACCAAATATTTTTCTTCTGAAACTAATACTTTTGAGAATAGCTCTCGTGGCGTAAAAGTGATGCATGTGAAAAAGTTCGAATCGCTGATGTATTTATAGTGCGGCCTCAAGTCATCATTTTTGATGCAATTGCGCCAACTTTTTTCATGAGGGTCGACCATGTAAGAATGCATCCACACACCAAATATTTTTATTCTGAAACTTATACTTTTGAGAATAGCTCTCATGGCGTAAAAGTCATGCATGTGAAAAAGTTCGAATCGCTGATGTATTTATAGTGCGGCCTCAAGTCATCATTTTTTATGCAATTGCGCCAACTGTTTTCACGAGGGTCGACCATGTAAGAATGCAACTATACACCAAATATTTTTATTCTGAAACTAATATGTTTGAGAATAGCTCTCATGGCGTAAATGTCATGCATGTGAAAAAGTTCGAATCGCTGATGTATTTATAGTGCGGCCTCAAGTCATCATTTTTGAAGCAATTGCGCCAACTTTTTTCATGACGGTCGACCATGTAAGAATGCATCCACACACCAAATATTTTTATTCTGAAACTTATACTTTTGAGAATAGCTCTCACGGCGTAAAAGTCATGCATGTGAAAAGTTCGAATCGCTGATGTATTTATAGTGCGGCCTCGAGTCATCATTTTTTATGCAATTGCGCCAACTTTTTCCATGAGGGTCCACCATGTAAGAATGCATCCATACACCAAATATTTTTCTTCTGAAACTAATACTTTTGAGAATAGCTCTCGTGGCGTAAAAGTCATGCATGTGAAAAAGTTCGAATCGCTGATGTATTTATAGTGCGGCCTCAAGTCATCATTTTTGATGCAATTGCGCCAAAAATTTTCATGAGGGTCGACCATGTAAGAATGCATCCACACACCAAATATTTTTATTCTGAAACTTATACTTTTGAGAATAGCTCTCATGGCGTAAAAGACATGCATGTGAAAAAGTTCGAATCGCTGATGTATTTATAGTGCGGCCTCAAGTCATCATTTTTGAAGCAATTGCGCCAACTTTTTTCATGACGGTCGACCATGTAAGAATGCATCCACACACCAAATATTTTTATTCTGAAACTTATACTTTTGAGAATAGCCCTCACGGCGTAAAAGTCATGCATGTGAAAAGTTCGAATCGCTGATGTATTTATAGTGCGGCCTCAAGTCATCATTTTTGATGCAATTGCGCCAACTGTTTTCACGAGGGTCGACCATGTAAGAATGCAACTATACACCAAATATTTTTATTCTGAAACTAATACTTTTGAGAATAGCTCTCATTGCGTAAAAGTCATGCATGTGAAAAAGTTCGAATCGCTGATGTATTTATAGTGCGGCCTCAAGTCATCATTTTTGATGCAATTGCGCCAACTGTTTTCACGAGGGTCGACCATGTAAGAATGCAACTATACACCAAATATTTTTATTCTGAAACTAATACTTTTGAGAATAGCTCTCATTGCGTAAAAGTCATGCATGTGAAAAAGTTCGAATCGCTGATGTATTTATAGTGCGACCTCATGTCATGATTTTTTATGCAAATGCGCCAAGATTTTTCACGAGGGTCTACCATGTAAGAATGCATCCACACACCAAATATTTTTATTCTGAAACTAATATGTTTGAGAATAGCTCTCATGGCGTAAAAGTCATGCATGTGAAAAAGTTCGAATCGCTGATGTATTTATAGTGCGGCCTCAAGTCATGATTTTTTATACAATTGCGCCAAGTTTTTTCATGAGGGTCGAATATGTAAGAATGCATCCATACACCAAATATTTTTATTCTGAAACTTATACTTTTGAGAATAGCTCTCATGGCGTAAAAGTCATGCATGCGAAAAAGTTCGAATCGCTGATGTATTTATAGTGCGACCTCATGTCATGATTTTTTATGCAATTGCGCCAAAAATTTTCATTAGGGTCGACCATGTAAGAATGCATCCACACACCAAATATTTTTATTCTGAAACTAATACTTTTGAGAATAGCTCTCGTGGCGTAAAAGTGATGCATGTGAAAAAGTTCGAATCGCTGATGTATTTATAGTGCGGCCTCAAGTCATCATTTTTGATGCAATTGCGCCAACTTTTTCCATGAGGGTCGACCATGTAAGAATGCATCCACACACCAAATATTTTTATTCTGAAACTTATACTTTTGAGAATAGCTCTCATGGCGTAAAAGTCATGCATGTGAAAAAGTTCGAATCGCTGATGTATTTATAGTGCGGCCTCAAGTCATCATTTTTGATGCAATTGCGCCAACTGTTTTCACGAGGGTCGACCATGTAAGAATGCAACTATACACCAAATATTTTTATTCTGAAACTAATATGTTTGAGAATAGCTCTCATGGCGTAAATGTCATGCATGTGAAAAAGTTCGAATCGCTGATGTATTTATAGTGCGGCCTCAAGTCATCATTTTTGAAGCAATTGCGCCAACTTTTTTCATGACGGTCGACCATGTAAGAATGCATCCACACACCAAATATTTTTATTCTGAAACTTATACTTTTGAGAATAGCTCTCACGGCGTAAAAGTCATGCATGTGAAAAGTTCGAATCGCTGATGTATTTATAGTGCGGCCTCGAGTCATCATTTTTTATGCAATTGCGCCAACTTTTTCCATGAGGGTCCACCATGTAAGAATGCATCCATACACCAAATATTTTTCTTCTGAAACTAATACTTTTGAGAATAGCTCTCGTGGCGTAAAAGTCATGCATGTGAAAAAGTTCGAATCGCTGATGTATTTATAGTGCGGCCTCAAGTCATCATTTTTGATGCAATTGCGCCAAAAATTTTCATGAGGGTCGACCATGTAAGAATGCATCCACACACCAAATATTTTTATTCTGAAACTTATACTTTTGAGAATAGCTCTCATGGCGTAAAAGACATGCATGTGAAAAAGTTCGAATCGCTGATGTATTTATAGTGCGGCCTCAAGTCATCATTTTTGAAGCAATTGCGCCAACTTTTTTCATGACGGTCGACCATGTAAGAATGCATCCACACACCAAATATTTTTATTCTGAAACTTATACTTTTGAGAATAGCCCTCACGGCGTAAAAGTCATGCATGTGAAAAGTTCGAATCGCTGATGTATTTATAGTGCGGCCTCAAGTCATCATTTTTGATGCAATTGCGCCAACTGTTTTCACGAGGGTCGACCATGTAAGAATGCAACTATACACCAAATATTTTTATTCTGAAACTAATACTTTTGAGAATAGCTCTCATTGCGTAAAAGTCATGCATGTGAAAAAGTTCGAATCGCTGATGTATTTATAGTGCGGCCTCAAGTCATCATTTTTGATGCAATTGCGCCAACTGTTTTCACGAGGGTCGACCATGTAAGAATGCAACTATACACCAAATATTTTTATTCTGAAACTAATACTTTTGAGAATAGCTCTCATTGCGTAAAAGTCATGCATGTGAAAAAGTTCGAATCGCTGATGTATTTATAGTGCGACCTCATGTCATGATTTTTTATGCAAATGCGCCAAGATTTTTCACGAGGGTCTACCATGTAAGAATGCATCCACACACCAAATATTTTTATTCTGAAACTAATATGTTTGAGAATAGCTCTCATGGCGTAAAAGTCATGCATGTGAAAAAGTTCGAATCGCTGATGTATTTATAGTGCGGCCTCAAGTCATGATTTTTTATACAATTGCGCCAAGTTTTTTCATGAGGGTCGAATATGTAAGAATGCATCCATACACCAAATATTTTTATTCTGAAACTTATACTTTTGAGAATAGCTCTCATGGCGTAAAAGTCATGCATGCGAAAAAGTTCGAATCGCTGATGTATTTATAGTGCGACCTCATGTCATGATTTTTTATGCAATTGCGCCAAAAATTTTCATTAGGGTCGACCATGTAAGAATGCATCCACACACCAAATATTTTTATTCTGAAACTAATACTTTTGAGAATAGCTCTCGTGGCGTAAAAGTGATGCATGTGAAAAAGTTCGAATCGCTGATGTATTTATAGTGCGGCCTCAAGTCATCATTTTTGATGCAATTGCGCCAACTTTTTTCATGAGGGTCGACCATGTAAGAATGCATCCACACACCAAATATTTTTATTCTGAAACTTATACTTTTGAGAATAGCTCTCATGGCGTAAAAGTCATGCATGTGAAAAAGTTCGAATCGCTGATGTATTTATAGTGCGGCCTCAAGTCATCATTTTTGATGCAATTGCGCCAACTGTTTTCACGAGGGTCGACCATGTAAGAATGCAACTATACACCAAATATTTTTATTCTGAAACTAATATGTTTGAGAATAGCTCTCATGGCGTAAATGTCATGCATGTGAAAAAGTTCGAATCGCTGATGTATTTATAGTGCGGCCTCAAGTCATCATTTTTGAAGCAATTGCGCCAACTTTTTTCATGACGGTCGACCATGTAAGAATGCATCCACACACCAAATATTTTTATTCTGAAACTTATACTTTTGAGAATAGCTCTCATTGCGTAAAAGTCATGCATGTGAAAAAGTTCGAATCGCTGATGTATTTATAGTGCGGCCTCAAGTCATCATTTTTGAAGCAATTGCGCCAACTTTTTTCATGACGGTCGACCATGTAAGAATGCATCCACACACCAAATATTTTTATTCTGAAACTTATACTTTTGAGAATAGCTCTCACGGCGTAAAAGTCATGCATGTGAAAAGTTCGAATCGCTGATGTATTTATAGTGCGGCCTCGAGTCATCATTTTTTATGCAATTGCGCCAACTTTTTCCATGAGGGTCCACCATGTAAGAATGCATCCATACACCAAATATTTTTCTTCTGAAACTAATACTTTTGAGAATAGCTCTCGTGGCGTAAAAGTCATGCATGTGAAAAAGTTCGAATCGCTGATGTATTTATAGTGCGGCCTCAAGTCATCATTTTTGATGCAATTGCGCCAAAAATTTTCATGAGGGTCGACCATGTAAGAATGCATCCACACACCAAATATTTTTATTCTGAAACTTATACTTTTGAGAATAGCTCTCATGGCGTAAAAGACATGCATGTGAAAAAGTTCGAATCGCTGATGTATTTATAGTGCGGCCTCAAGTCATCATTTTTGAAGCAATTGCGCCAACTTTTTTCATGACGGTCGACCATGTAAGAATGCATCCACACACCAAATATTTTTATTCTGAAACTTATACTTTTGAGAATAGCCCTCACGGCGTAAAAGTCATGCATGTGAAAAGTTCGAATCGCTGATGTATTTATAGTGCGGCCTCAAGTCATCATTTTTGATGCAATTGCGCCAACTGTTTTCACGAGGGTCGACCATGTAAGAATGCAACTATACACCAAATATTTTTATTCTGAAACTAATACTTTTGAGAATAGCTCTCATTGCGTAAAAGTCATGCATGTGAAAAAGTTCGAATCGCTGATGTATTTATAGTGCGGCCTCAAGTCATCATTTTTGATGCAATTGCGCCAACTGTTTTCACGAGGGTCGACCATGTAAGAATGCAACTATACACCAAATATTTTTATTCTGAAACTAATACTTTTGAGAATAGCTCTCATTGCGTAAAAGTCATGCATGTGAAAAAGTTCGAATCGCTGATGTATTTATAGTGCGACCTCATGTCATGATTTTTTATGCAAATGCGCCAAGATTTTTCACGAGGGTCTACCATGTAAGAATGCATCCACACACCAAATATTTTTATTCTGAAACTAATATGTTTGAGAATAGCTCTCATGGCGTAAAAGTCATGCATGTGAAAAAGTTCGAATCGCTGATGTATTTATAGTGCGGCCTCAAGTCATGATTTTTTATACAATTGCGCCAAGTTTTTTCATGAGGGTCGAATATGTAAGAATGCATCCATACACCAAATATTTTTATTCTGAAACTTATACTTTTGAGAATAGCTCTCATGGCGTAAAAGTCATGCATGCGAAAAAGTTCGAATCGCTGATGTATTTATAGTGCGACCTCATGTCATGATTTTTTATGCAATTGCGCCAAAAATTTTCATTAGGGTCGACCATGTAAGAATGCATCCACACACCAAATATTTTTCTTCTGAAACTAATACTTTTGAGAATAGCTCTCGTGGCGTAAAAGTCATGCATGTGAAAAAGTTCGAATCGCTGATGTATTTATAGTGCGGCCTCAAGTCATCATTTTTGATGCAATTGCGCCAACTTTTTTCATGAGGGTCGACCATGTAAGAATGCATCCACACACCAAATATTTTTATTCTGAAACTTATACTTTTGAGAATAGCTCTCATGGCGTAAAAGTCATGCATGTGAAAAAGTTCGAATCGCTGATGTATTTATAGTGCGGCCTCAAGTCATCATTTTTGATGCAATTGCGCCAACTGTTTTCACGAGGGTCGACCATGTAAGAATGCAACTATACACCAAATATTTTTATTCTGAAACTAATATGTTTGAGAATAGCTCTCATGGCGTAAAAGTCATGCATGTGAAAAAGTTCGAATCGCTGATGTATTTATAGTGCGGCCTCAAGTCATCATTTTTGAAGCAATTGCGCCAACTTTTTTCATGACGGTCGACCATGTAAGAATGCATCCACACACCAAATATTTTTATTCTGAAACTTATACTTTTGAGAATAGCTCTCACGGCGTAAAAGTCATGCATGTGAAAAGTTCGAATCGCTGATGTATTTATAGTGCGGCCTCGAGTCATCATTTTTTATGCAATTGCGCCAACTTTTTCCATGAGGGTCCACCATGTAAGAATGCATCCATACACCAAATATTTTTCTTCTGAAACTAATACTTTTGAGAATAGCTCTCGTGGCGTAAAAGTCATGCATGTGAAAAAGTTCGAATCGCTGATGTATTTATAGTGCGGCCTCAAGTCATCATTTTTGATGCAATTGCGCCAAAAATTCTCATGAGGGTCGACCATGTAAGAATGCATCCACACACCAAATATTTTTATTCTGAAACTTATACTTTTGAGAATAGCTCTCATGGCGTAAAAGACATGCATGTGAAAAAGTTCGAATCGCTGATGTATTTATAGTGCGGCCTCAAGTCATCATTTTTGATGCAATTGCGCCAACTGTTTTCACGAGGGTCGACCATGTAAGAATGCAACTATACACCAAATATTTTTATTCTGAAACTAATACTTTTGAGAATAGCTCTCATTGCGTAAAAGTCATGCATGTGAAAAAGTTCGAATCGCTGATGTATTTATAGTGCGACCTCATGTCATGATTTTTTATGCAAATGCGCCAAGATTTTTCACGAGGGTCTACCATGTAAGAATGCATCCACACACCAAATATTTTTATTCTGAAACTAATATGTTTGAGAATAGCTCTCATGGCGTAAAAGTCATGCATGTGAAAAAGTTCGAATCGCTGATGTATTTATAGTGCGGCCTCAAGTCATGATTTTTTATACAATTGCGCCAAGTTTTTTCATGAGGGTCGAATATGTAAGAATGCATCCATACACCAAATATTTTTATTCTGAAACTTATACTTTTGAGAATAGCTCTCATGGCGTAAAAGTCATGCATGCGAAAAAGTTCGAATCGCTGATGTATTTATAGTGCGACCTCATGTCATGATTTTTTATGCAATTGCGCCAAAAATTTTCATTAGGGTCGACCATGTAAGAATGCATCCACACACCAAATATTTTTCTTCTGAAACTAATACTTTTGAGAATAGCTCTCGTGGCGTAAAAGTGATGCATGTGAAAAAGTTCGAATCGCTGATGTATTTATAGTGCGGCCTCAAGTCATCATTTTTGATGCAATTGCGCCAACTTTTTTCATGAGGGTCGACCATGTAAGAATGCATCCACACACCAAATATTTTTATTCTGAAACTTATACTTTTGAGAATAGCTCTCATGGCGTAAAAGTCATGCATGTGAAAAAGTTCGAATCGCTGATGTATTTATAGTGCGGCCTCAAGTCATCATTTTTGATGCAATTGCGCCAACTGTTTTCACGAGGGTCGACCATGTAAGAATGCAACTATACACCAAATATTTTTATTCTGAAACTAATATGTTTGAGAATAGCTCTCATGGCGTAAAAGTCATGCATGTGAAAAAGTTCGAATCGCTGATGTATTTATAGTGCGGCCTCAAGTCATCATTTTTGAAGCAATTGCGCCAACTTTTTTCATGACGGTCGACCATGTAAGAATGCATCCACACACCAAATATTTTTATTCTGAAACTTATACTTTTGAGAATAGCTCTCACGGCGTAAAAGTCATGCATGTGAAAAGTTCGAATCGCTGATGTATTTATAGTGCGGCCTCGAGTCATCATTTTTTATGCAATTGCGCCAACTTTTTCCATGAGGGTCCACCATGTAAGAATGCATCCATACACCAAATATTTTTCTTCTGAAACTAATACTTTTGAGAATAGCTCTCGTGGCGTAAAAGTCATGCATGTGAAAAAGTTCGAATCGCTGATGTATTTATAGTGCGGCCTCAAGTCATCATTTTTGATGCAATTGCGCCAAAAATTCTCATGAGGGTCGACCATGTAAGAATGCATCCACACACCAAATATTTTTATTCTGAAACTTATACTTTTGAGAATAGCTCTCATGGCGTAAAAGACATGCATGTGAAAAAGTTCGAATCGCTGATGTATTTATAGTGCGGCCTCAAGTCATCATTTTTGAAGCAATTGCGCCAACTTTTTTCATGACGGTCGACCATGTAAGAATGCATCCACACACCAAATATTTTTATTCTGAAACTTATACTTTTGAGAATAGCCCTCACGGCGTAAAAGTCATGCATGTGAAAAGTTCGAATCGCTGATGTATTTATAGTGCGGCCTCAAGTCATCATTTTTGATGCAATTGCGCCAACTGTTTTCACGAGGGTCGACCATGTAAGAATGCAACTATACACCAAATATTTTTATTCTGAAACTA
This sequence comes from Haliotis rufescens, assembly GCF_023055435.1. Lineage (NCBI taxonomy): Eukaryota > Metazoa > Mollusca > Gastropoda > Lepetellida > Haliotidae > Haliotis > Haliotis rufescens. Next base: position 27,526,445 of record NW_025964112.1, read on the forward strand.
ATACTTTTGAGAATAGCTCTCATTGCGTAAAAGTCATGCATGTGAAAAAGTTCGAATCGCTGATGTATTTATAGTGCGACCTCATGTCATGATTTTTTATGCAAATGCGCCAAGATTTTTCACGAGGGTCTACCATGTAAGAATGCATCCACACACCAAATATTTTTATTCTGAAACTAATATGTTTGAGAATAGCTCTCATGGCGTAAAAGTCATGCATGTGAAAAAGTTCGAATCGCTGATGTATTTATAGTGCGGCCTCAAGTCATGATTTTTTATACAATTGCGCCAAGTTTTTTCATGAGGGTCGAATATGTAAGAATGCATCCATACACCAAATATTTTTATTCTGAAACTTATACTTTTGAGAATAGCTCTCATGGCGTAAAAGTCATGCATGCGAAAAAGTTCGAATCGCTGATGTATTTATAGTGCGACCTCATGTCATGATTTTTTATGCAATTGCGCCAAAAATTTTCATTAGGGTCGACCATGTAAGAATGCATCCACACACCAAATATTTTTCTTCTGAAACTAATACTTTTGAGAATAGCTCTCGTGGCGTAAAAGTGATGCATGTGAAAAAGTTCGAATCGCTGATGTATTTATAGTGCGGCCTCAAGTCATCATTTTTGATGCAATTGCGCCAACTTTTTTCATGAGGGTCGACCATGTAAGAATGCATCCACACACCAAATATTTTTATTCTGAAACTTATACTTTTGAGAATAGCTCTCATGGCGTAAAAGTCATGCATGTGAAAAAGTTCGAATCGCTGATGTATTTATAGTGCGGCCTCAAGTCATCATTTTTGATGCAATTGCGCCAACTGTTTTCACGAGGGTCGACCATGTAAGAATGCAACTATACACCAAATATTTTTATTCTGAAACTAATATGTTTGAGAATAGCTCTCATGGCGTAAAAGTCATGCATGTGAAAAAGTTCGAATCGCTGATGTATTTATAGTGCGGCCTCAAGTCATCATTTTTGAAGCAATTGCGCCAACTTTTTTCATGACGGTCGACCATGTAAGAATGCATCCACACACCAAATATTTTTATTCTGAAACTTATACTTTTGAGAATAGCTCTCACGGCGTAAAAGTCATGCATGTGAAAAGTTCGAATCGCTGATGTATTTATAGTGCGGCCTCGAGTCATCATTTTTTATGCAATTGCGCCAACTTTTTCCATGAGGGTCCACCATGTAAGAATGCATCCATACACCAAATATTTTTCTTCTGAAACTAATACTTTTGAGAATAGCTCTCGTGGCGTAAAAGTCATGCATGTGAAAAAGTTCGAATCGCTGATGTATTTATAGTGCGGCCTCAAGTCATCATTTTTGATGCAATTGCGCCAAAAATTTTCATGAGGGTCGACCATGTAAGAATGCATCCACACACCAAATATTTTTATTCTGAAACTTATACTTTTGAGAATAGCTCTCATGGCGTAAAAGACATGCATGTGAAAAAGTTCGAATCGCTGATGTATTTATAGTGCGGCCTCAAGTCATCATTTTTGAAGCAATTGCGCCAACTTTTTTCATGACGGTCGACCATGTAAGAATGCATCCACACACCAAATATTTTTATTCTGAAACTTATACTTTTGAGAATAGCCCTCACGGCGTAAAAGTCATGCATGTGAAAAGTTCGAATCGCTGATGTATTTATAGTGCGGCCTCAAGTCATCATTTTTGATGCAATTGCGCCAACTGTTTTCACGAGGGTCGACCATGTAAGAATGCAACTATACACCAAATATTTTTATTCTGAAACTAATACTTTTGAGAATAGCTCTCATTGCGTAAAAGTCATGCATGTGAAAAAGTTCGAATCGCTGATGTATTTATAGTGCGACCTCATGTCATGATTTTTTATGCAAATGCGCCAAGATTTTTCACGAGGGTCTACCATGTAAGAATGCATCCACACACCAAATATTTTTATTCTGAAACTAATATGTTTGAGAATAGCTCTCATGGCGTAAAAGTCATGCATGTGAAAAAGTTCGAATCGCTGATGTATTTATAGTGCGGCCTCAAGTCATGATTTTTTATACAATTGCGCCAAGTTTTTTCATGAGGGTCGACCATGTAAGAATGCATCCATACACCAAATATTTTTATTCTGAAACTTATACTTTTGAGAATAGCTCTCATGGCGTAAAAGTCATGCATGCGAAAAAGTTCGAATCGCTGATGTATTTATAGTGCGACCTCATGTCATGATTTTTTATGCAATTGCGCCAAAAATTTTCATTAGGGTCGACCATGTAAGAATGCATCCACACACCAAATATTTTTCTTCTGAAACTAATACTTTTGAGAATAGCTCTCGTGGCGTAAAAGTCATGCATGTGAAAAAGTTCGAATCGCTGATGTATTTATAGTGCGGCCTCAAGTCATCATTTTTGATGCAATTGCGCCAACTTTTTTCATGAGGGTCGACCATGTAAGAATGCATCCACACACCAAATATTTTTATTCTGAAACTTATACTTTTGAGAATAGCTCTCATGGCGTAAAAGTCATGCATGTTAAAAAGTTCGAATCGCTGATGTATTTATAGTGCGGCCTCAAGTCATCATTTTTGATGCAATTGCGCCAACTGTTTTCACGAGGGTCGACCATGTAAGAATGCAACTATACACCAAATATTTTTATTCTGAAACTAATATGTTTGAGAATAGCTCTCATGGCGTAAAAGTCATGCATGTGAAAAAGTTCGAATCGCTGATGTATTTATAGTGCGGCCTCGAGTCATCATTTTTGATGCAATTGCGCCAACTTTTTCCATGAGGGTCCACCATGTAAGAATGCATCCATACACCAAATATTTTTCTTCTGAAACTAATACTTTTGAGAATAGCTCTCGTGGCGTAAAAGTGATGCATGTGAAAAAGTTCGAATCGCTGATGTATTTATAGTGCGGCCTCAAGTCATCATTTTTGATGCAATTGCGCCAAAAATTTTCATGAGGGTCGACCATGTAAGAATGCATCCACACACCAAAAATTTTTATTCTGAAACTTATACTTTTGAGAATAGCTCTCATGGCGTAAAAGACATGCATGTGAAAAAGTTCGAATCGCTGATGTATTTATAGTGCGGCCTCAAGTCATCATTTTTGAAGCAATTGCGCCAACTTTTTTCATGACGGTCGACCATGTAAGAATGCATCCACACACCAAATATTTTTATTCTGAAACTTATACTTTTGAGAATAGCTCTCACGGCGTAAAAGTCATGCATGTGAAAAGTTCGAATCGCTGATGTATTTATAGTGCGGCCTCGAGTCATCATTTTTTATGCAAATGCGCCAATATTTTTCATGAGGGTCGACCATGTAAGAATGCATCCACACACCAAATATTTTTATTCTGAAACTAATACTTTTGAGAATAGCTCTCATGGCGTAAAAGTGATGCATGTGAAAAAGTTCGAATCGCTGATGTATTTATAGTGCGGCCTCAAGTCATCATTTTTGATGCAATTGCGCCAAACATTTTCATGAGGGTCGACCATGTAAGAATGCATCCACACACCAAATATTTTTATTCTGAAACTTATACTTTTGAGAATAGCTCTCATGCGTAAAAGTCATGCATGTGAAAAAGTTCGAATCGCTGATGTATTTATAGTGCGGCCTCAAGTCATCATTTTTTATGCAATTGCGCCAACTGTTTTCACGAGGGTCGACCATGTAAGAATGCAACTATACACCAAATATTTTTATTCTGAAACTAATACTTTTGAGAATAGCTCTCATTGCGTAAAAGTCATGCATGTGAAAAAGTTCGAATCGCTGATGTATTTATAGTGCGGCCTCAAGTCATCATTTTTGATGCAATTGCGCCAACTGTTTTCACGAGGGTCGACCATGTAAGAATGCAACTATACACCAAATATTTTTATTCTGAAACTAATACTTTTGAGAATAGCTCTCATTGCGTAAAAGTTATGCATGTGAAAAAGTTCGAATCGCTGATGTATTTATAGTGCGACCTCATGTCATGATTTTTTATGCAAATGCGCCAAGATTTTTCACGAGGGTCTACCATGTAAGAATGCATCCACACACCAAATATTTTTATTCTGAAACTAATATGTTTGAGAATAGCTCTCATGGCGTAAAAGTCATGCATGTGAAAAAGTTCGAATCGCTGATGTATTTATAGTGCGGCCTCAAGTCATCATTTTTTATACAATTGCGCCAAGTTTTTTCATGAGGGTCGAATATGTAAGAATGCATCCATACACCAAATATTTTTATTCTGAAACTTATACTTTTGAGAATAGCTCTCATGGCGTAAAAGTCATGCATGCGAAAAAGTTCGAATCGCTGATGTATTTATAGTGCGACCTCATGTCATGATTTTTTATGCAATTGCGCCAAAAATTTTCATTAGGGTCGACCATGTAAGAATGCATCCACACACCAAATATTTTTATTCTGAAACTAATACTTTTGAGAATAGCTCTCGTGGCGTAAAAGTGATGCATGTGAAAAAGTTCGAATCGCTGATGTATTTATAGTGCGGCCTCAAGTCATCATTTTTGATGCAATTGCGCCAACTTTTTTCATGAGGGTCGACCATGTAAGAATGCATCCACACACCAAATATTTTTATTCTGAAACTTATACTTTTGAGAATAGCTCTCATGGCGTAAAAGTCATGCATGTGAAAAAGTTCGAATCGCTGATGTATTTATAGTGCGGCCTCAAGTCATCATTTTTGATGCAATTGCGCCAACTGTTTTCACGAGGGTCGACCATGTAAGAATGCATCCACACACCAAATATTTTTATTCTGAAACTAATACTTTTGAGAATAGCTCTCATGGCGTAAAAGTGATGCATGTGAAAAAGTTCGAATCGCTGATGTATTTATAGTGCGGCCTCAAGTCATCATTTTTGATGCAATTGCGCCAAACATTTTCATGAGGGTCGACCATGTAAGAATGCATCCACACACCAAATATTTTTATTCTGAAACTTATACTTTTGAGAATAGCTCTCATGCGTAAAAGTCATGCATGTGAAAAAGTTCGAATCGCTGATGTATTTATAGTGCGGCCTCAAGTCATCATTTTTTATGCAATTGCGCCAACTGTTTTCACGAGGGTCGACCATGTAAGAATGCAACTATACACCAAATATTTTTATTCTGAAACTAATACTTTTGAGAATAGCTCTCATTGCGTAAAAGTCATGCATGTGAAAAAGTTCGAATCGCTGATGTATTTATAGTGCGGCCTCAAGTCATCATTTTTGATGCAATTGCGCCAACTGTTTTCACGAGGGTCGACCATGTAAGAATGCAACTATACACCAAATATTTTTATTCTGAAACTAATACTTTTGAGAATAGCTCTCATTGCGTAAAAGTTATGCATGTGAAAAAGTTCGAATCGCTGATGTATTTATAGTGCGACCTCATGTCATGATTTTTTATGCAAATGCGCCAAGATTTTTCACGAGGGTCTACCATGTAAGAATGCATCCACACACCAAATATTTTTATTCTGAAACTAATATGTTTGAGAATAGCTCTCATGGCGTAAAAGTCATGCATGTGAAAAAGTTCGAATCGCTGATGTATTTATAGTGCGGCCTCAAGTCATGATTTTTTATACAATTGCGCCAAGTTTTTTCATGAGGGTCGAATATGTAAGAATGCATCCATACACCAAATATTTTTATTCTGAAACTTATACTTTTGAGAATAGCTCTCATGGCGTAAAAGTCATGCATGCGAAAAAGTTCGAATCGCTGATGTATTTATAGTGCGACCTCATGTCATGATTTTTTATGCAATTGCGCCAAAAATTTTCATTAGGGTCGACCATGTAAGAATGCATCCACACACCAAATATTTTTATTCTGAAACTAATACTTTTGAGAATAGCTCTCGTGGCGTAAAAGTGATGCATGTGAAAAAGTTCGAATCGCTGATGTATTTATAGTGCGGCCTCAAGTCATCATTTTTGATGCAATTGCGCCAACTTTTTTCATGAGGGTCGACCATGTAAGAATGCATCCACACACCAAATATTTTTATTCTGAAACTTATACTTTTGAGAATAGCTCTCATGGCGTAAAAGTCATGCATGTGAAAAAGTTCGAATCGCTGATGTATTTATAGTGCGGCCTCAAGTCATCATTTTTGATGCAATTGCGCCAACTGTTTTCACGAGGGTCGACCATGTAAGAATGCAACTATACACCAAATATTTTTATTCTGAAACTAATATGTTTGAGAATAGCTCTCATGGCGTAAAAGTCATGCATGTGAAAAAGTTCGAATCGCTGATGTATTTATAGTGCGGCCTCAAGTCATCATTTTTGAAGCAATTGCGCCAACTTTTTTCATGACGGTCGACCATGTAAGAATGCATCCACACACCAAATATTTTTATTCTGAAACTTATACTTTTGAGAATAGCTCTCACGGCGTAAAAGTCATGCATGTGAAAAGTTCGAATCGCTGATGTATTTATAGTGCGGCCTCGAGTCATCATTTTTGATGCAATTGCGCCAACTTTTTCCATGAGGGTCCACCATGTAAGAATGCATCCATACACCAAACATTTTTCTTCTGAAACTAATACTTTTGAGAATAGCTCTCGTGGCGTAAAAGTCATGCATGTGAAAAAGTTCGAATCGCTGATGTATTTATAGTGCGGCCTCAAGTCATCATTTTTGATGCAATTGCGCCAAAAATTTTCATGAGGGTCGACCATGTAAGAATGCATCCACACACCAAATATTTTTATTCTGAAACTTATACTTTTGAGAATAGCTCTCATGCGTAAAAGACATGCATGTGAAAAAGTTCGAATCGCTGATGTATTTATAGTGCGGCCTCAAGTCATCATTTTTGAAGCAATTGCGCCAACTTTTTTCATGACGGTCGACCATGTAAGAATGCATCCACACACCAAATATTTTTATTCTGAAACTTATACTTTTGAGAATAGCCCTCACGGCGTAAAAGTCATGCATGTGAAAAGTTCGAATCGCTGATGTATTTATAGTGCGGCCTCAAGTCATCATTTTTGATGCAATTGCGCCAACTGTTTTCACGAGGGTCGACCATGTAAGAATGCAACTATACACCAAATATTTTTATTCTGAAACTAATACTTTTGAGAATAGATCTCATTGCGTAAAAGTGATGCATGTGAAAAAGTTCGAATCGCTGATGTATTTATAGTGCGGCCTCAAGTCATCATTTTTGATGCAATTGTGCCAACTGTTTTCACGAGGGTCGACCATGTAAGAATGCAACTATACACCAAATATTTTTATTCTGAAACTAATACTTTTGAGAATAGCTCTTATTGCGTAAAAGTCATGCATGTGAAAAAGTTCGAATCGCTGATGTATTTATAGTGCGACCTCATGTCATGATTTTTTATGCAAATGCGCCAAGATTTTTCACGAGGGTCTACCATGTAAGAATGCATCCACACACCAAATATTTTTATTCTGAAACTAATATGTTTGAGAATAGCTCTCATGGCGTAAAAGTCATGCATGTGAAAAAGTTCGAATCGCTGATGTATTTATAGTGCGGCCTCAAGTCATCATTTTTTATACAATTGCGCCAAGTTTTTTCATGAGGGTCGAATATGTAAGAATGCATCCATACACCAAATATTTGTATTCTGAAACTTATACTTTTGAGAATAGCTCTCATGGCGTAAAAGTCATGCATGCGAAAAAGTTCGAATCGCTGATGTATTTATAGTGCGACCTCATGTCATGATTTTTTATGCAATTGCGCCAAAAAATTTCATTAGGGTCGACCATGTAAGAATGCATCCACACACCAAATATTTTTCTTCTGAAACTAATACTTTTGAGAATAGCTCTCGTGGCGTAAAAGTGATGCATGTGAAAAAGTTCGAATCGCTGATGTATTTATAGTGCGGCCTCAAGTCATCATTTTTGATGCAATTGCGCCAACTGTTTTCACGAGGGTCGACCATGTAAGAATGCAACTATACACCAAATATTTTTATTCTGAAACTAATACTTTTGAGAATAGCTCTCATGGCGTAAAAGTCATGCATGTGAAAAAGTTCGAATCGCTGATGTATTTATAGTGCGACCTCATGTCATGATTTTTTATGCAAATGCGCCAATATTTTTCACGAGGGTCGACCATGTAAGAATGCATCCACACACCAAATATTTTTATTCTGAAACTAATACTTTTGAGAATAGCTCTCATGGCGTAAAAGTCATGCATGTGAAAAAGTTCGAATCGCTGATGTATTTATAGTGCGGCCTCAAGTCATGATTTTTTATACAATTGCGCCAACTTTTTTTCATGAGGGTCGACCATGTAAGAATGCATCCATACACCAAATATTTTTATTCTGAAACTAATACTTTTGAGAAGAGCTCTCGTGGCGTAAACGTCATGCATGTGAAAAAGTTCGAATCGCTGATGTAATTATAGTGCGGCCTCAAGTCATCATTTTTGATGCAATTACGCCAAAAATTTTCATGAGGGTCGACCATGTAAGAATGCATCCACACACCAAATATTTTTATTCTGAAACTTATACTTTTGAGAATAGCTCTCATGGCGTAAAAGACATGCATGTGAAAAAGTTCGAATCGCTGATGTATTTATAGTGCGGCCTCAAGTCATCATTTCTGATGCAATTGCGCCAACTTTTTCCATGAGGGTCCACCATGTAAGAATGCATCCACACACCAAATATTTTTATTCTGAAACTTATACTTTTGAGAATAGCTCTCATTGCGTAAAAGTCATGCATGTGAAAAAGTTCGAATCGCTGATGTATTTATAGTGCGACCTCATGTCATGATTTTTTATGCAAATGCGCCAAGATTTTTCACGAGGGTCTACCATGTAAGAATGCATCCACACACCAAATATTTTTATTCTGAAACTAATATGTTTGAGAATAGCTCTCATGGCGTAAAAGTCATGCATGTGAAAAAGTTCGAATCGCTGATGTATTTATAGTGCGGCCTCAAGTCATGATTTTTTATACAATTGCGCCAAGTTTTTTCATGAGGGTCGAATATGTAAGAATGCATCCATACACCAAATATTTTTATTCTGAAACTTATACTTTTGAGAATAGCTCTCATGGCGTAAAAGTCATGCATGCGAAAAAGTTCGAATCGCTGATGTATTTATAGTGCGACCTCATGTCATGATTTTTTATGCAATTGCGCCAAAAATTTTCATTAGGGTCGACCATGTAAGAATGCATCCACACACCAAATATTTTTCTTCTGAAACTAATACTTTTGAGAATAGCTCTCGTGGCGTAAAAGTGATGCATGTGAAAAAGTTCGAATCGCTGATGTATTTATAGTGCGGCCTCAAGTCATCATTTTTGATGCAATTGCGCCAACTTTTTTCATGAGGGTCGACCATGTAAGAATGCATCCACACACCAAATATTTTTATTCTGAAACTTATACTTTTGAGAATAGCTCTCATGGCGTAAAAGTCATGCATGTGAAAAAGTTCGAATCGCTGATGTATTTATAGTGCGGCCTCAAGTCATCATTTTTGAAGCAATTGCGCCAACTGTTTTCACGAGGGTCGACCATGTAAGAATGCAACTATACACCAAATATTTTTATTCTGAAACTAATACTTTTGAGAATAGCTCTCATGGCGTAAAAGTCATGCATGTGAAAAAGTTCGAATCGCTGATGTATTTATAGTGCGACCTCATGTCATGATTTTTTATGCAAATGCGCCAATATTTTTCACGAGGGTCGACCATGTAAGAATGCATCCACACACCAAATATTTTTATTCTGAAACTAATACTTTTGAGAATAGCTCTCATGGCGTAAAAGTCATGCATGTGAAAAAGTTCGAATCGCTGATGTATTTATAGTGCGGCCTCAAGTCATGATTTTTTATACAATTGCGCCAAGTTTTTTCATGAGGGTCGAATATGTAAGAATGCATCCATACACCAAATATTTTTATTCTGAAACTTATACTTTTGAGAATAGCTCTCATGGCGTAAAAGTCATGCATGCGAAAAAGTTCGAATCGCTGATGTATTTATAGTGCGACCTCATGTCATGATTTTTTATGCAATTGCGCCAAAAATTTTCATTAGGGTCGACCATGTAAGAATGCATCCACACACCAAATATTTTTCTTCTGAAACTAATACTTTTGAGAATAGTTCTCGTGGCGTAAAAGTGATGCATGTGAAAAAGTTCGAATCGCTGATGTATTTATAGTGCGGCCTCAAGTCATCATTTTTGATGCACTTGCGCCAACTTTTTTTATGAGGGTCGACCATGTAAGAATGCATCCACACACCAAATATTTTTATTCTGAAACTTATACTTTTGAGAATAGCTCTCATGGCGTAAAAGACATGCATGTGAAAAAGTTCGAATCGTTTATGTATTTATAGTGCGGCCTCAAGTCATCATTTTTTATGCAAATGCGCCAATATTTTTCATGAGGGTCGACCATGAGGGAATGCATCCACACACCAAACATTTTTATTCTGAAACTGATACTTTTGAGAATAGCTCTCATGGCGTAAAAGTGATGCATGTGAAAAAGTTCGAATCGCTGATGTATTTATAGTGCGGCCTCAAGTCATCATTTTTGATGCAATTGCGCCAAAAAATTTCATGAGGGTCGACCATGTAAGAATGCATCCACACACCAAATATTTTTATTCTGAAACTTATACTTTTGAGAATAGCTCTCATGGCGTAAAAGACATGCATGTGAAAAAGTTCGAATCGCTGATGTATTTATAGTGCGGCCTCAAGTCATCATTTTTGAAGCAATTGCGCCAACTTTTTTCATGACGGTCGACCATGTAAGAATGCATCCACACACCAAATATTTTTATTCTGAAACTTATACTTTTGAGAATAGCTCTCACGGCGTAAAAGTCATGCATGTGAAAAGTTCGAATCGCTGATGTATTTATAGTGCGGCCTCGAGTCATCATTTTTGATGCAATTGCGCCAACTTTTTCCATGAGGGTCCACCATGTAAGAATGCATCCATACACCAAATATTTTTCTTCTGAAACTAATACTTTTGAGAATAGCTCTCACGGCGTAAAAGTCATGCATGTGAAAAGTTCGAATCGCTGATGTATTTATAGTGCGGCCTCGAGTCATCATTTTTTATGCAAATGCGCCAATATTTTTCATGAGGGTCGACCATGTAAGAATGCATCCACACACCAAATATTTTTATTCTGAAACTAATACTTTTGAGAATAGCTCTCATGGCGTAAAAGTGATGCATGTGAAAAAGTTCGAATCGCTGATGTATTTATAGTGCGGCCTCAAGTCATCATTTTTGATGCAATTGCGCAAACATTTTCATGAGGGTCGACCATGTAAGAATGCATCCACACACCAAATATTTTTATTCTGAAACTTATACTTTTGAGAATAGCTCTCATGCGTAAAAGTCATGCATGTGAAAAAGTTCGAATCGCTGATGTATTTATAGTGCGGCCTCAAGTCATCATTTTTTATGCAATTGCGCCAACTGTTTTCACGAGGGTCGACCATGTAAGAATGCAACTATACACCAAATATTTTTATTCTGAAACTAATACTTTTGAGAATAGCTCTCATTGCGTAAAAGTCATGCATGTGAAAAAGTTCGAATCGCTGATGTATTTATAGTGCGGCCTCAAGTCATCATTTTTGATGCAATTGCGCCAACTGTTTTCACGAGGGTCGACCATGTAAGAATGCAACTATACACCAAATATTTTTATTCTGAAACTAATACTTTTGAGAATAGCTCTCATTGCGTAAAAGTCATGCATGTGAAAAAGTTCGAATCGCTGATGTATTTATAGTGCGACCTCATGTCATGATTTTTTATGCAAATGCGCCAAGATTTTTCACGAGGGTCTACCATGTAAGAATGCATCCACACACCAAATATTTTTATTCTGAAACTAATATGTTTGAGAATAGCTCTCATGGCGTAAAAGTCATGCATGTGAAAAAGTTCGAATCGCTGATGTATTTATAGTGCGGCCTCAAGTCATGATTTTTTATACAATTGCGCCAAGTTTTTTCATGAGGGTCGAATATGTAAGAATGCATCCATACACCAAATATTTTTATTCTGAAACTTATACTTTTGAGAATAGCTCTCATGGCGTAAAAGTCATGCATGCGAAAAAGTTCGAATCGCTGATGTATTTATAGTGCGACCTCATGTCATGATTTTTTATGCAATTGCGCCAAAAATTTTCATTAGGGTCGACCATGTAAGAATGCATCCACACACCAAATATTTTTCTTCTAAAACTAATACTTTTGAGAATAGCTCTCGTGGCGTAAAAGTGATGCATGTGAAAAAGTTCGAATCGCTGATGTATTTATAGTGCGGCCTCAAGTCATCATTTTTGATGCAATTGCGCCAACTTTTTTCATGAGGGTCGACCATGTAAGAATGCATCCACACACCAAATATTTTTATTCTGAAACTTATACTTTTGAGAATAGCTCTCATGGCGTAAAAGTCATGCATGTGAAAAAGTTCGAATCGCTGATGTATTTATAGTGCGGCCTCAAGTCATCATTTTTGATGCAATTGCGCCAACTGTTTTCACGAGGGTCGACCATGTAAGAATGCAACTATACACCAAATATTTTTATTCTGAAACTAATATGTTTGAGAATAGCTCTCATGGCGTAAATGTCATGCATGTGAAAAAGTTCGAATCGCTGATGTATTTATAGTGCGGCCTCAAGTCATCATTTTTGAAGCAATTGCGCCAACTTTTTTCATGACGGTCGACCATGTAAGAATGCATCCACACACCAAATATTTTTATTCTGAAACTTATACTTTTGAGAATAGCTCTCACGGCGTAAAAGTCATGCATGTGAAAAGTTCGAATCGCTGATGTATTTATAGTGCGGCCTCGAGTCATCATTTTTTATGCAATTGCGCCAACTTTTTCCATGAGGGTCCACCATGTAAGAATGCATCCATACACCAAATATTTTTCTTCTGAAACTAATACTTTTGAGAATAGCTCTCGTGGCGTAAAAGTCATGCATGTGAAAAAGTTCGAATCGCTGATGTATTTATAGTGCGGCCTCAAGTCATCATTTTTGATGCAATTGCGCCAAAAATTTTCATGAGGGTCGACCATGTAAGAATGCATCCACACACCAAATATTTTTATTCTGAAACTTATACTTTTGAGAATAGCTCTCATGGCGTAAAAGACATGCATGTGAAAAAGTTCGAATCGCTGATGTATTTATAGTGCGGCCTCAAGTCATCATTTTTGAAGCAATTGCGCCAACTTTTTTCATGACGGTCGACCATGTAAGAATGCATCCACACACCAAATATTTTTATTCTGAAACTTATACTTTTGAGAATAGCCCTCACGGCGTAAAAGTCATGCATGTGAAAAGTTCGAATCGCTGATGTATTTATAGTGCGGCCTCAAGTCATCATTTTTGATGCAATTGCGCCAACTGTTTTCACGAGGGTCGACCATGTAAGAATGCAACTATACACCAAATATTTTTATTCTGAAACTAATACTTTTGAGAATAGCTCTCATTGCGTAAAAGTCATGCATGTGAAAAAGTTCGAATCGCTGATGTATTTATAGTGCGGCCTCAAGTCATCATTTTTGATGCAATTGCGCCAACTGTTTTCACGAGGGTCGACCATGTAAGAATGCAACTATACACCAAATATTTTTATTCTGAAACTAATACTTTTGAGAATAGCTCTCATTGCGTAAAAGTCATGCATGTGAAAAAGTTCGAATCGCTGATGTATTTATAGTGCGACCTCATGTCATGATTTTTTATGCAAATGCGCCAAGATTTTTCACGAGGGTCTACCATGTAAGAATGCATCCACACACCAAATATTTTTATTCTGAAACTAATATGTTTGAGAATAGCTCTCATGGCGTAAAAGTCATGCATGTGAAAAAGTTCGAATCGCTGATGTATTTATAGTGCGGCCTCAAGTCATGATTTTTTATACAATTGCGCCAAGTTTTTTCATGAGGGTCGAATATGTAAGAATGCATCCATACACCAAATATTTTTATTCTGAAACTTATACTTTTGAGAATAGCTCTCATGGCGTAAAAGTCATGCATGCGAAAAAGTTCGAATCGCTGATGTATTTATAGTGCGACCTCATGTCATGATTTTTTATGCAATTGCGCCAAAAATTTTCATTAGGGTCGACCATGTAAGAATGCATCCACACACCAAATATTTTTCTTCTGAAACTAATACTTTTGAGAATAGCTCTCGTGGCGTAAAAGTGATGCATGTGAAAAAGTTCGAATCGCTGATGTATTTATAGTGCGGCCTCAAGTCATCATTTTTGATGCAATTGCGCCAACTTTTTTCATGAGGGTCGACCATGTAAGAATGCAACTATACACCAAATATTTTTATTCTGAAACTAATACTTTTGAGAATAGCTCTCATTGCGTAAAAGTCATGCATGTGAAAAAGTTCGAATCGCTGATGTATTTATAGTGCGACCTCATGTCATGATTTTTTATGCAAATGCGCCAAGATTTTTCACGAGGGTCTACCATGTAAGAATGCATCCACACACCAAATATTTTTATTCTGAAACTAATATGTTTGAGAATAGCTCTCATGGCGTAAAAGTCATGCATGTGAAAAAGTTCGAATCGCTGATGTATTTATAGTGCGGCCTCAAGTCATGATTTTTTATACAATTGCGCCAAGTTTTTTCATGAGGGTCGAATATGTAAGAATGCATCCATACACCAAATATTTTTATTCTGAAACTTATACTTTTGAGAATAGCTCTCATGGCGTAAAAGTCATGCATGCGAAAAAGTTCGAATCGCTGATGTATTTATAGTGCGACCTCATGTCATGATTTTTTATGCAATTGCGCCAAAAATTTTCATTAGGGTCGACCATGTAAGAATGCATCCACACACCAAATATTTTTCTTCTGAAACTAATACTTTTGAGAATAGCTCTCGTGGCGTAAAAGTGATGCATGTGAAAAAGTTCGAATCGCTGATGTATTTATAGTGCGGCCTCAAGTCATCATTTTTGATGCAATTGCGCCAACTTTTTTCATGAGGGTCGACCATGTAAGAATGCATCCACACACCAAATATTTTTATTCTGAAACTTATACTTTTGAGAATAGCTCTCATGGCGTAAAAGTCATGCATGTGAAAAAGTTCGAATCGCTGATGTATTTATAGTGCGGCCTCAAGTCATCATTTTTGATGCAATTGCGCCAACTGTTTTCACGAGGGTCGACCATGTAAGAATGCAACTATACACCAAATATTTTTATTCTGAAACTAATATGTTTGAGAATAGCTCTCATGGCGTAAATGTCATGCATGTGAAAAAGTTCGAATCGCTGATGTATTTATAGTGCGGCCTCAAGTCATCATTTTTGAAGCAATTGCGCCAACTTTTTTCATGACGGTCGACCATGTAAGAATGCATCCACACACCAAATATTTTTATTCTGAAACTTATACTTTTGAGAATAGCTCTCACGGCGTAAAAGTCATGCATGTGAAAAGTTCGAATCGCTGATGTATTTATAGTGCGGCCTCGAGTCATCATTTTTTATGCAATTGCGCCAACTTTTTCCATGAGGGTCCACCATGTAAGAATGCATCCATACACCAAATATTTTTCTTCTGAAACTAATACTTTTGAGAATAGCTCTCGTGGCGTAAAAGTCATGCATGTGAAAAAGTTCGAATCGCTGATGTATTTATAGTGCGGCCTCAAGTCATCATTTTTGATGCAATTGCGCCAAAAATTTTCATGAGGGTCGACCATGTAAGAATGCATCCACACACCAAATATTTTTATTCTGAAACTTATACTTTTGAGAATAGCTCTCATGGCGTAAAAGACATGCATGTGAAAAAGTTCGAATCGCTGATGTATTTATAGTGCGGCCTCAAGTCATCATTTTTGAAGCAATTGCGCCAACTTTTTTCATGACGGTCGACCATGTAAGAATGCATCCACACACCAAATATTTTTATTCTGAAACTTATACTTTTGAGAATAGCCCTCACGGCGTAAAAGTCATGCATGTGAAAAGTTCGAATCGCTGATGTATTTATAGTGCGGCCTCAAGTCATCATTTTTGATGCAATTGCGCCAACTGTTTTCACGAGGGTCGACCATGTAAGAATGCAACTATACACCAAATATTTTTATTCTGAAACTAATACTTTTGAGAATAGCTCTCATTGCGTAAAAGTCATGCATGTGAAAAAGTTCGAATCGCTGATGTATTTATAGTGCGGCCTCAAGTCATCATTTTTGATGCAATTGCGCCAACTGTTTTCACGAGGGTCGACCATGTAAGAATGCAACTATACACCAAATATTTTTATTCTGAAACTAATACTTTTGAGAATAGCTCTCATTGCGTAAAAGTCATGCATGTGAAAAAGTTCGAATCGCTGATGTATTTATAGTGCGACCTCATGTCATGATTTTTTATGCAAATGCGCCAAGATTTTTCACGAGGGTCTACCATGTAAGAATGCATCCACACACCAAATATTTTTATTCTGAAACTAATATGTTTGAGAATAGCTCTCATGGCGTAAAAGTCATGCATGTGAAAAAGTTCGAATCGCTGATGTATTTATAGTGCGGCCTCAAGTCATGATTTTTTATACAATTGCGCCTAGTTTTTTCATGAGGGTCGAATATGTAAGAATGCATCCATACACCAAATATTTTTATTCTGAAACTTATACTTTTGAGAATAGCTCTCATGGCGTAAAAGTCATGCATGCGAAAAAGTTCGAATCGCTGATGTATTTATAGTGCGACCTCATGTCATGATTTTTTATGCAATTGCGCCAAAAATTTTCATTAGGGTCGACCATGTAAGAATGCATCCACACACCAAATATTTTTCTTCTGAAACTAATACTTTTGAGAATAGCTCTCGTGGCGTAAAAGTGATGCATGTGAAAAAGTTCGAATCGCTGATGTATTTATAGTGCGGCCTCAAGTCATCATTTTTGATGCAATTGCGCCAACTTTTTTCATGAGGGTCGACCATGTAAGAATGCATCCACACACCAAATATTTTTATTCTGAAACTTATACTTTTGAGAATAGCTCTCATGGCGTAAAAGTCATGCATGTGAAAAAGTTCGAATCGCTGATGTATTTATAGTGCGGCCTCAAGTCATCATTTTTGATGCAATTGCGCCAACTGTTTTCACGAGGGTCGACCATGTAAGAATGCAACTATACACCAAATATTTTTATTCTGAAACTAATATGTTTGAGAATAGCTCTCATGGCGTAAATGTCATGCATGTGAAAAAGTTCGAATCGCTGATGTATTTATAGTGCGGCCTCAAGTCATCATTTTTGAAGCAATTGCGCCAACTTTTTTCATGACGGTCGACCATGTAAGAATGCATCCACACACCAAATATTTTTATTCTGAAACTAATATGTTTGA
Source organism: Haliotis rufescens (assembly GCF_023055435.1). Lineage (NCBI taxonomy): Eukaryota > Metazoa > Mollusca > Gastropoda > Lepetellida > Haliotidae > Haliotis > Haliotis rufescens. The sequence goes on from NW_025964112.1 coordinate 27,543,982, forward strand.
GAATAGCTCTCATGGCGTAAATGTCATGCATGTGAAAAAGTTCGAATCGCTGATGTATTTATAGTGCGGCCTCAAGTCATCATTTTTGAAGCAATTGCGCCAACTTTTTTCATGACGGTCGACCATGTAAGAATGCATCCACACACCAAATATTTTTATTCTGAAACTTATACTTTTGAGAATAGCTCTCATTGCGTAAAAGTCATGCATGTGAAAAAGTTCGAATCGCTGATGTATTTATAGTGCGGCCTCAAGTCATCATTTTTGAAGCAATTGCGCCAACTTTTTTCATGACGGTCGACCATGTAAGAATGCATCCACACACCAAATATTTTTATTCTGAAACTTATACTTTTGAGAATAGCTCTCACGGCGTAAAAGTCATGCATGTGAAAAGTTCGAATCGCTGATGTATTTATAGTGCGGCCTCGAGTCATCATTTTTTATGCAATTGCGCCAACTTTTTCCATGAGGGTCCACCATGTAAGAATGCATCCATACACCAAATATTTTTCTTCTGAAACTAATACTTTTGAGAATAGCTCTCGTGGCGTAAAAGTCATGCATGTGAAAAAGTTCGAATCGCTGATGTATTTATAGTGCGGCCTCAAGTCATCATTTTTGATGCAATTGCGCCAAAAATTTTCATGAGGGTCGACCATGTAAGAATGCATCCACACACCAAATATTTTTATTCTGAAACTTATACTTTTGAGAATAGCTCTCATGGCGTAAAAGACATGCATGTGAAAAAGTTCGAATCGCTGATGTATTTATAGTGCGGCCTCAAGTCATCATTTTTGAAGCAATTGCGCCAACTTTTTTCATGACGGTCGACCATGTAAGAATGCATCCACACACCAAATATTTTTATTCTGAAACTTATACTTTTGAGAATAGCCCTCACGGCGTAAAAGTCATGCATGTGAAAAGTTCGAATCGCTGATGTATTTATAGTGCGGCCTCAAGTCATCATTTTTGATGCAATTGCGCCAACTGTTTTCACGAGGGTCGACCATGTAAGAATGCAACTATACACCAAATATTTTTATTCTGAAACTAATACTTTTGAGAATAGCTCTCATTGCGTAAAAGTCATGCATGTGAAAAAGTTCGAATCGCTGATGTATTTATAGTGCGGCCTCAAGTCATCATTTTTGATGCAATTGCGCCAACTGTTTTCACGAGGGTCGACCATGTAAGAATGCAACTATACACCAAATATTTTTATTCTGAAACTAATACTTTTGAGAATAGCTCTCATTGCGTAAAAGTCATGCATGTGAAAAAGTTCGAATCGCTGATGTATTTATAGTGCGACCTCATGTCATGATTTTTTATGCAAATGCGCCAAGATTTTTCACGAGGGTCTACCATGTAAGAATGCATCCACACACCAAATATTTTTATTCTGAAACTAATATGTTTGAGAATAGCTCTCATGGCGTAAAAGTCATGCATGTGAAAAAGTTCGAATCGCTGATGTATTTATAGTGCGGCCTCAAGTCATGATTTTTTATACAATTGCGCCTAGTTTTTTCATGAGGGTCGAATATGTAAGAATGCATCCATACACCAAATATTTTTATTCTGAAACTTATACTTTTGAGAATAGCTCTCATGGCGTAAAAGTCATGCATGCGAAAAAGTTCGAATCGCTGATGTATTTATAGTGCGACCTCATGTCATGATTTTTTATGCAATTGCGCCAAAAATTTTCATTAGGGTCGACCATGTAAGAATGCATCCACACACCAAATATTTTTCTTCTGAAACTAATACTTTTGAGAATAGCTCTCGTGGCGTAAAAGTGATGCATGTGAAAAAGTTCGAATCGCTGATGTATTTATAGTGCGGCCTCAAGTCATCATTTTTGATGCAATTGCGCCAACTTTTTTCATGAGGGTCGACCATGTAAGAATGCATCCACACACCAAATATTTTTATTCTGAAACTTATACTTTTGAGAATAGCTCTCATGGCGTAAAAGTCATGCATGTGAAAAAGTTCGAATCGCTGATGTATTTATAGTGCGGCCTCAAGTCATCATTTTTGATGCAATTGCGCCAACTGTTTTCACGAGGGTCGACCATGTAAGAATGCAACTATACACCAAATATTTTTATTCTGAAACTAATATGTTTGAGAATAGCTCTCATGGCGTAAATGTCATGCATGTGAAAAAGTTCGAATCGCTGATGTATTTATAGTGCGGCCTCAAGTCATCATTTTTGAAGCAATTGCGCCAACTTTTTTCATGACGGTCGACCATGTAAGAATGCATCCACACACCAAATATTTTTATTCTGAAACTAATATGTTTGAGAATAGCTCTCATGGCGTAAATGTCATGCATGTGAAAAAGTTCGAATCGCTGATGTATTTATAGTGCGGCCTCAAGTCATCATTTTTGAAGCAATTGCGCCAACTTTTTTCATGACGGTCGACCATGTAAGAATGCATCCACACACCAAATATTTTTATTCTGAAACTTATACTTTTGAGAATAGCTCTCATTGCGTAAAAGTCATGCATGTGAAAAAGTTCGAATCGCTGATGTATTTATAGTGCGGCCTCAAGTCATCATTTTTGAAGCAATTGCGCCAACTTTTTTCATGACGGTCGACCATGTAAGAATGCATCCACACACCAAATATTTTTATTCTGAAACTTATACTTTTGAGAATAGCTCTCACGGCGTAAAAGTCATGCATGTGAAAAGTTCGAATCGCTGATGTATTTATAGTGCGGCCTCGAGTCATCATTTTTTATGCAATTGCGCCAACTTTTTCCATGAGGGTCCACCATGTAAGAATGCATCCATACACCAAATATTTTTCTTCTGAAACTAATACTTTTGAGAATAGCTCTCGTGGCGTAAAAGTCATGCATGTGAAAAAGTTCGAATCGCTGATGTATTTATAGTGCGGCCTCAAGTCATCATTTTTGATGCAATTGCGCCAAAAATTTTCATGAGGGTCGACCATGTAAGAATGCATCCACACACCAAATATTTTTATTCTGAAACTTATACTTTTGAGAATAGCTCTCATGGCGTAAAAGACATGCATGTGAAAAAGTTCGAATCGCTGATGTATTTATAGTGCGGCCTCAAGTCATCATTTTTGAAGCAATTGCGCCAACTTTTTTCATGACGGTCGACCATGTAAGAATGCATCCACACACCAAATATTTTTATTCTGAAACTTATACTTTTGAGAATAGCCCTCACGGCGTAAAAGTCATGCATGTGAAAAGTTCGAATCGCTGATGTATTTATAGTGCGGCCTCAAGTCATCATTTTTGATGCAATTGCGCCAACTGTTTTCACGAGGGTCGACCATGTAAGAATGCAACTATACACCAAATATTTTTATTCTGAAACTAATACTTTTGAGAATAGCTCTCATTGCGTAAAAGTCATGCATGTGAAAAAGTTCGAATCGCTGATGTATTTATAGTGCGGCCTCAAGTCATCATTTTTGATGCAATTGCGCCAACTGTTTTCACGAGGGTCGACCATGTAAGAATGCAACTATACACCAAATATTTTTATTCTGAAACTAATACTTTTGAGAATAGCTCTCATTGCGTAAAAGTCATGCATGTGAAAAAGTTCGAATCGCTGATGTATTTATAGTGCGACCTCATGTCATGATTTTTTATGCAAATGCGCCAAGATTTTTCACGAGGGTCTACCATGTAAGAATGCATCCACACACCAAATATTTTTATTCTGAAACTAATATGTTTGAGAATAGCTCTCATGGCGTAAAAGTCATGCATGTGAAAAAGTTCGAATCGCTGATGTATTTATAGTGCGGCCTCAAGTCATGATTTTTTATACAATTGCGCCAAGTTTTTTCATGAGGGTCGAATATGTAAGAATGCATCCATACACCAAATATTTTTATTCTGAAACTTATACTTTTGAGAATAGCTCTCATGGCGTAAAAGTCATGCATGCGAAAAAGTTCGAATCGCTGATGTATTTATAGTGCGACCTCATGTCATGATTTTTTATGCAATTGCGCCAAAAATTTTCATTAGGGTCGACCATGTAAGAATGCATCCACACACCAAATATTTTTCTTCTGAAACTAATACTTTTGAGAATAGCTCTCGTGGCGTAAAAGTGATGCATGTGAAAAAGTTCGAATCGCTGATGTATTTATAGTGCGGCCTCAAGTCATCATTTTTGATGCAATTGCGCCAACTTTTTTCATGAGGGTCGACCATGTAAGAATGCATCCACACACCAAATATTTTTATTCTGAAACTTATACTTTTGAGAATAGCTCTCATGGCGTAAAAGTCATGCATGTGAAAAAGTTCGAATCGCTGATGTATTTATAGTGCGGCCTCAAGTCATCATTTTTGATGCAATTGCGCCAACTGTTTTCACGAGGGTCGACCATGTAAGAATGCAACTATACACCAAATATTTTTATTCTGAAACTAATATGTTTGAGAATAGCTCTCATGGCGTAAAAGTCATGCATGTGAAAAAGTTCGAATCGCTGATGTATTTATAGTGCGGCCTCAAGTCATCATTTTTGAAGCAATTGCGCCAACTTTTTTCATGACGGTCGACCATGTAAGAATGCATCCACACACCAAATATTTTTATTCTGAAACTTATACTTTTGAGAATAGCTCTCACGGCGTAAAAGTCATGCATGTGAAAAGTTCGAATCGCTGATGTATTTATAGTGCGGCCTCGAGTCATCATTTTTTATGCAATTGCGCCAACTTTTTCCATGAGGGTCCACCATGTAAGAATGCATCCATACACCAAATATTTTTCTTCTGAAACTAATACTTTTGAGAATAGCTCTCGTGGCGTAAAAGTCATGCATGTGAAAAAGTTCGAATCGCTGATGTATTTATAGTGCGGCCTCAAGTCATCATTTTTGATGCAATTGCGCCAAAAATTCTCATGAGGGTCGACCATGTAAGAATGCATCCACACACCAAATATTTTTATTCTGAAACTTATACTTTTGAGAATAGCTCTCATGGCGTAAAAGACATGCATGTGAAAAAGTTCGAATCGCTGATGTATTTATAGTGCGGCCTCAAGTCATCATTTTTGAAGCAATTGCGCCAACTTTTTTCATGACGGTCGACCATGTAAGAATGCATCCACACACCAAATATTTTTATTCTGAAACTTATACTTTTGAGAATAGCCCTCACGGCGTAAAAGTCATGCATGTGAAAAGTTCGAATCGCTGATGTATTTATAGTGCGGCCTCAAGTCATCATTTTTGATGCAATTGCGCCAACTGTTTTCACGAGGGTCGACCATGTAAGAATGCAACTATACACCAAATATTTTTATTCTGAAACTAATACTTTTGAGAATAGCTCTCATTGCGTAAAAGTCATGCATGTGAAAAAGTTCGAATCGCTGATGTATTTATAGTGCGACCTCATGTCATGATTTTTTATGCAAATGCGCCAAGATTTTTCACGAGGGTCTACCATGTAAGAATGCATCCACACACCAAATATTTTTATTCTGAAACTAATATGTTTGAGAATAGCTCTCATGGCGTAAAAGTCATGCATGTGAAAAAGTTCGAATCGCTGATGTATTTATAGTGCGGCCTCAAGTCATGATTTTTTATACAATTGCGCCAAGTTTTTTCATGAGGGTCGAATATGTAAGAATGCATCCATACACCAAATATTTTTATTCTGAAACTTATACTTTTGAGAATAGCTCTCATGGCGTAAAAGTCATGCATGCGAAAAAGTTCGAATCGCTGATGTATTTATAGTGCGACCTCATGTCATGATTTTTTATGCAATTGCGCCAAAAATTTTCATTAGGGTCGACCATGTAAGAATGCATCCACACACCAAATATTTTTCTTCTGAAACTAATACTTTTGAGAATAGCTCTCGTGGCGTAAAAGTGATGCATGTGAAAAAGTTCGAATCGCTGATGTATTTATAGTGCGGCCTCAAGTCATCATTTTTGATGCAATTGCGCCTACTTTTTTCATGAGGGTCGACCATGTAAGAATGCATCCACACACCAAATATTTTTATTCTGAAACTTATACTTTTGAGAATAGCTCTCATGGCGTAAAAGTCATGCATGTGAAAAAGTTCGAATCGCTGATGTATTTATAGTGCGGCCTCAAGTCATCATTTTTGATGCAATTGCGCCAACTGTTTTCACGAGGGTCGACCATGTAAGAATGCAACTATACACCAAATATTTTTATTCTGAAACTAATATGTTTGAGAATAGCTCTCATGGCGTAAAAGTCATGCATGTGAAAAAGTTCGAATCGCTGATGTATTTATAGTGCGGCCTCAAGTCATCATTTTTGAAGCAATTGCGCCAACTTTTTTCATGACGGTCGACCATGTAAGAATGCATCCACACACCAAATATTTTTATTCTGAAACTTATACTTTTGAGAATAGCTCTCACGGCGTAAAAGTCATGCATGTGAAAAGTTCGAATCGCTGATGTATTTATAGTGCGGCCTCGAGTCATCATTTTTTATGCAATTGCGCCAACTTTTTCCATGAGGGTCCACCATGTAAGAATGCATCCATACACCAAATATTTTTCTTCTGAAACTAATACTTTTGAGAATAGCTCTCGTGGCGTAAAAGTCATGCATGTGAAAAAGTTCGAATCGCTGATGTATTTATAGTGCGGCCTCAAGTCATCATTTTTGATGCAATTGCGCCAAAAATTTTCATGAGGGTCGACCATGTAAGAATGCATCCACACACCAAATATTTTTATTCTGAAACTTATACTTTTGAGAATAGCTCTCATGGCGTAAAAGACATGCATGTGAAAAAGTTCGAATCGCTGATGTATTTATAGTGCGGCCTCAAGTCATCATTTTTGAAGCAATTGCGCCAACTTTTTTCATGACGGTCGACCATGTAAGAATGCATCCACACACCAAATATTTTTATTCTGAAACTTATACTTTTGAGAATAGCCCTCACGGCGTAAAAGTCATGCATGTGAAAAGTTCGAATCGCTGATGTATTTATAGTGCGGCCTCAAGTCATCATTTTTGATGCAATTGCGCCAACTGTTTTCACGAGGGTCGACCATGTAAGAATGCAACTATACACCAAATATTTTTATTCTGAAACTAATACTTTTGAGAATAGCTCTCATTGCGTAAAAGTCATGCATGTGAAAAAGTTCGAATCGCTGATGTATTTATAGTGCGACCTCATGTCATGATTTTTTATGCAAATGCGCCAAGATTTTTCACGAGGGTCTACCATGTAAGAATGCATCCACACACCAAATATTTTTATTCTGAAACTAATACTTTTGAGAATAGCTCTCGTGGCGTAAAAGTCATGCATGTGAAAAAGTTCGAATCGCTGATGTATTTATAGTGCGGCCTCAAGTCATCATTTTTGATGCAATTGCGCCAACTGTTTTCACGAGGGTCGACCATGTAAGAATGCAACTATACACCAAATATTTTTATTCTGAAACTAATATGTTTGAGAATAGCTCTCATGGCGTAAAAGTCATGCATGTGAAAAAGTTCGAATCGCTGATGTATTTATAGTGCGGCCTCGAGTCATCATTTTTGATGCAATTGCGCCAACTTTTTCCATGAGGGTCCACCATGTAAGAATGCATCCATACACCAAATATTTTTCTTCTGAAACTAATACTTTTGAGAATAGCTCTCGTGGCGTAAAAGTGATGCATGTGAAAAAGTTCGAATCGCTGATGTATTTATAGTGCGGCCTCAAGTCATCATTTTTGATGCAATTGCGCCAAAAATTTTCATGAGGGTCGACCATGTAAGAATGCATCCACACACCAAAAATTTTTATTCTGAAACTTATACTTTTGAGAATAGCTCTCATGGCGTAAAAGACATGCATGTGAAAAAGTTCGAATCGCTGATGTATTTATAGTGCGGCCTCAAGTCATCATTTTTGAAGCAATTGCGCCAACTTTTTTCATGACGGTCGACCATGTAAGAATGCATCCACACACCAAATATTTTTATTCTGAAACTTATACTTTTGAGAATAGCTCTCACGGCGTAAAAGTCATGCATGTGAAAAGTTCGAATCGCTGATGTATTTATAGTGCGGCCTCGAGTCATCATTTTTTATGCAAATGCGCCAATATTTTTCATGAGGGTCGACCATGTAAGAATGCATCCACACACCAAATATTTTTATTCTGAAACTAATACTTTTGAGAATAGCTCTCATGGCGTAAAAGTGATGCATGTGAAAAAGTTCGAATCGCTGATGTATTTATAGTGCGGCCTCAAGTCATCATTTTTGATGCAATTGCGCCAAACATTTTCATGAGGGTCGACCATGTAAGAATGCATCCACACACCAAATATTTTTATTCTGAAACTTATACTTTTGAGAATAGCTCTCATGCGTAAAAGTCATGCATGTGAAAAAGTTCGAATCGCTGATGTATTTATAGTGCGGCCTCAAGTCATCATTTTTTATGCAATTGCGCCAACTGTTTTCACGAGGGTCGACCATGTAAGAATGCAACTATACACCAAATATTTTTATTCTGAAACTAATATGTTTGAGAATAGCTCTCATGGCGTAAAAGTCATGCATGTGAAAAAGTTCGAATCGCTGATGTATTTATAGTGCGGCCTCAAGTCATCATTTTTGAAGCAATTGCGCCAACTTTTTTCATGACGGTCGACCATGTAAGAATGCATCCACACACCAAATATTTTTATTCTGAAACTTATACTTTTGAGAATAGCTCTCACGGCGTAAAAGTCATGCATGTGAAAAGTTCGAATCGCTGATGTATTTATAGTGCGGCCTCGAGTCATCATTTTTGATGCAATTGCGCCAACTTTTTCCATGAGGGTCCACCATGTAAGAATGCATCCATACACCAAACATTTTTCTTCTGAAACTAATACTTTTGAGAATAGCTCTCGTGGCGTAAAAGTCATGCATGTGAAAAGTTCGAATCGCTGATGTATTTATAGTGCGGCCTCGAGTCATCATTTTTTATGCAAATGCGCCAATATTTTTCATGAGGGTCGACCATGTAAGAATGCATCCACACACCAAATATTTTTATTCTGAAACTAATACTTTTGAGAATAGCTCTCATGGCGTAAAAGTGATGCATGTGAAAAAGTTCGAATCGCTGATGTATTTATAGTGCGGCCTCAAGTCATCATTTTTGATGCAATTGCGCCAAACATTTTCATGAGGGTCGACCATGTAAGAATGCATCCACACACCAAATATTTTTATTCTGAAACTTATACTTTTGAGAATAGCTCTCATGCGTAAAAGTCATGCATGTGAAAAAGTTCGAATCGCTGATGTATTTATAGTGCGGCCTCAAGTCATCATTTTTTATGCAATTGCGCCAACTGTTTTCACGAGGGTCGACCATGTAAGAATGCAACTATACACCAAATATTTTTATTCTGAAACTAATATGTTTGAGAATAGCTCTCATGGCGTAAAAGTCATGCATGTGAAAAAGTTCGAATCGCTGATGTATTTATAGTGCGGCCTCAAGTCATCATTTTTGAAGCAATTGCGCCAACTTTTTTCATGACGGTCGACCATGTAAGAATGCATCCACACACCAAATATTTTTATTCTGAAACTTATACTTTTGAGAATAGCTCTCACGGCGTAAAAGTCATGCATGTGAAAAGTTCGAATCGCTGATGTATTTATAGTGCGGCCTCGAGTCATCATTTTTGATGCAATTGCGCCAACTTTTTCCATGAGGGTCCACCATGTAAGAATGCATCCATACACCAAACATTTTTCTTCTGAAACTAATACTTTTGAGAATAGCTCTCGTGGCGTAAAAGTCATGCATGTGAAAAAGTTCGAATCGCTGATGTATTTATAGTGCGGCCTCAAGTCATCATTTTTGATGCAATTGCGCCAAAAATTTTCATGAGGGTCGACCATGTAAGAATGCATCCACACACCAAATATTTTTATTCTGAAACTTATACTTTTGAGAATAGCTCTCATGGCGTAAAAGACATGCATGTGAAAAAGTTCGAATCGCTGATGTATTTATAGTGCGGCCTCAAGTCATCATTTTTGAAGCAATTGCGCCAACTTTTTTCATGACGGTCGACCATGTAAGAATGCATCCACACACCAAATATTTTTATTCTGAAACTTATACTTTTGAGAATAGCCCTCACGGCGTAAAAGTCATGCATGTGAAAAGTTCGAATCGCTGATGTATTTATAGTGCGGCCTCAAGTCATCATTTTTGATGCAATTGCGCCAACTGTTTTCACGAGGGTCGACCATGTAAGAATGCAACTATACACCAAATATTTTTATTCTGAAACTAATACTTTTGAGAATAGCTCTCGTGGCGTAAAAGTCATGCATGTGAAAAAGTTCGAATCGCTGATGTATTTATAGTGCGACCTCATGTCATGATTTTTTATGCAAATGCGCCAAGATTTTTCACGAGGGTCTACCATGTAAGAATGCATCCACACACCAAATATTTTTATTCTGAAACTAATATGTTTGAGAATAGCTCTCATGGCGTAAAAGTCATGCATGTGAAAAAGTTCGAATCGCTGATGTATTTATAGTGCGGCCTCAAGTCATGATTTTTTATACAATTGCGCCAAGTTTTTTCATGAGGGTCGAATATGTAAGAATGCATCCATACACCAAATATTTTTATTCTGAAACTTATACTTTTGAGAATAGCTCTCATGGCGTAAAAGTCATGCATGCGAAAAAGTTCGAATCGCTGATGTATTTATAGTGCGACCTCATGTCATGATTTTTTATGCAATTGCGCCAAAAATTGTCATGAGGGTCGACCATGTAAGAATGCATCCACACACCAAATATTTTTCTTCTGAAACTAATACTTTTGAGAATAGCTCTCGTGGCGTAAAAGTGATGCATGTGAAAAAGTTCGAATCGCTGATGTATTTATAGTGCGGCCTCAAGTCATCATTTTTGATGCAATTGCGCCAACTTTTTTCATGAGGGTCGACCATGTAAGAATGCATCCACACACCAAATATTTTTATTCTGAAACTTATACTTTTGAGAATAGCTCTCATGGCGTAAAAGTCATGCATGTGAAAAAGTTCGAATCGCTGATGTATTTATAGTGCGGCCTCAAGTCATCATTTTTTATGCAATTGCGCCAACTGTTTTCACGAGGGTCGACCATGTAAGAATGCAACTATACACCAAATATTTTTATTCTGAAACTAATATGTTTGAGAATAGCTCTCATGGCGTAAAAGTCATGCATGTGAAAAAGTTCGAATCGCTGATGTATTTATAGTGCGGCCTCAAGTCATCATTTTTGAAGCAATTGCGCCAACTTTTTTCATGACGGTCGACCATGTAAGAATGCATCCACACACCAAATATTTTTATTCTGAAACTTATACTTTTGAGAATAGCTCTCACGGCGTAAAAGTCATGCATGTGAAAAGTTCGAATCGCTGATGTATTTATAGTGCGGCCTCGAGTCATCATTTTTTAAGCAATTGCGCCAACTTTTTCCATGAGGGTCCACCATGTAAGAATGCATCCATACACCAAATATTTTTCTTCTGAAACTAATACTTTTGAGAATAGCTCTCGTGGCGTAAAAGTCATGCATGTGAAAAAGTTAGAATCGCTGATGTATTTATAGTGCGGCCTCAAGTCATCATTTTTGATGCAATTGCGCCAAAAATTTTCATGAGGGTCGACCATGTAAGAATGCATCCACACACCAAATATTTTTATTCTGAAACTTATACTTTTGAGAATAGCTCTCATGGCGTAAAAGACATGCATGTGAAAAAGTTCGAATCGCTGATGTATTTATAGTGCGGCCTCAAGTCATCATTTTTGAAGCAATTGCGCCAACTTTTTTCATGATGGTCGACCATGTAAGAATGCATCCACACACCAAATATTTTTATTCTGAAACTTATACTTTTGAGAATAGCCCTCACGGCGTAAAAGTCATGCATGTGAAAAGTTCGAATCGCTGATGTATTTATAGTGCGGCCTCGAGTCATCATTTTTTATGCAAATGCGCCAATATTTTTCATGAGGGTCCACCATGTAAGAATGCATCCACACACCAAATATTTTTATTCTGAAACTAATACTTTTGAGAATAGCTCTCATGGCGTAAAAGTGATGCATGTGAAAAAGTTCGAATCGCTGATGTATTTATAGTGCGGCCTCAAGTCATCATTTTTGATGCAATTGCGCCAAACATTTTCATGAGGGTCGACCATGTAAGAATGCATCCACACACCAAATATTTTTATTCTGAAACTTATACTTTTGAGAATAGCTCTCATGCGTAAAAGTCATGCATGTGAAAAAGTTCGAATCGCTGATGTATTTATAGTGCGGCCTCAAGTCATCATTTTTGATGCAATTGCGCCAACTGTTTTCACGAGGGTCGACCATGTAAGAATGCAACTATACACCAAATATTTTTATTCTGAAACTAATACTTTTGAGAATAGCTCTCATGGCGTAAAAGTGATGCATGTGAAAAAGTTCGAATCGCTGATGTATTTATAGTGCGGCCTCAAGTCATCATTTTTGATGCAATTGCGCCAACTGTTTTCACGAGGGTCGACCATGTAAGAATGCAACTATACACCAAATATTTTTATTCTGAAACTAATACTTTTGAGAATAGCTCTCATTGCGTAAAAGTCATGCATGTGAAAAAGTTCGAATCGCTGATGTATTTATAGTGCGACCTCATGTCATGATTTTTTATGCAAATGCGCCAAGATTTTTCACGAGGGTCGACCATGTAAGAATGCATCCACACACCAAATATTTTTATTCTGAAACTAATATGTTTGAGAATAGCTCTCATGGCGTAAAAGTCATGCATGTGAAAAAGTTCGAATCGCTGATGTATTTATAGTGCGGCCTCAAGTCATCATTTTTGAAGCAATTGCGCCAACTTTTTTCATGAGGGTCGAATATGTAAGAATGCATCCATACACCAAATATTTTTATTCTGAATCTTATACTTTTGAGAATAGCTCTCATGGCGTAAAAGTCATGCATGCGAAAAAGTTCGAATCGCTGATGTATTTATAGTGCGACCTCATGTCATGATTTTTTATGCAATTGCGCCAAAAATTTTCATTAGGGTCGACCATGTAAGAATGCATCCACACACCAAATATTTTTCTTCTGAAACTAATACTTTTGAGAATAGCTCTCGTGGCGTAAAAGTGATGCATGTGAAAAAGTTCGAATCGCTGATGTATTTATAGTGCGGCCTCAAGTCATCATTTTTGATGCAATTGCGCCAACTTTTTTCATGAGGGTCGACCTTGTAAGAATGCATCCACACACCAAATATTTTTATTCTGAAACTAATACTTTTGAGAATAGCTCTCATGGCGTAAAAGTCATGCATGTGAAAAAGTTCGAATCGCTGATGTATTTATAGTGCGACCTCATGTCATGATTTTTTATACAATTGCGCCAAGTTTTTTCATGAGGGTCGAATATGTAAGAATGCATCCATACACCAAATATTTTTATTCTGAAACTTATACTTTTGAGAATAGCTCTCATGGCGTAAAAGTCATGCATGTGAAAAAGTTCGAATCGCTGATGTATTTATAGTGCGACCTCATGTCATGATTTTTTATGCAATTGCGCCAAAAATTTTCATTAGGGTCGACCATGTAAGAATGCATCCACACACCAAACATTTTTCTTCTGAAACTTATACTTTTGAGAATAGCTCTCGTGGCGTAAAAGTCATGCATGTGAAAAAGTTCGAATCGCTGATGTATTTATAGTGCGACCTCATGTCATGATTTTTTATGCAAATGCGCCAAGATTTTTCACGAGGGTCGACCATGTAAGAATGCATCCACACACCAAATATTTTTATTCTGAAACTAATATGTTTGAGAATAGCTCTCATGGCGTAAAAGTCATGCATGTGAAAAAGTTCGAATCGCTGATGTATTTATAGTGCGGCCTCAAGTCATCATTTTTGAAGCAATTGCGCCAACTTTTTTCATGAGAGTCGAATATGTAAGAATGCATCCATACACCAAATATTTTTATTCTGAATCTTATACTTTTGAGAATAGCTCTCATGGCGTAAAAGTCATGCATGCGAAAAAGTTCGAATCGCTGATGTATTTATAGTGCGACCTCATGTCATGATTTTTTATGCAATTGCGCCAAAAATTTTCATTAGGGTCGACCATGTAAGAATGCATCCACACACCAAATATTTTTCTTCTGAAACTAATACTTTTGAGAATAGCTCTCGTGGCGTAAAAGTGATGCATGTGAAAAAGTTCGAATCGCTGATGTATTTATAGTGCGGCCTCAAGTCATCATTTTTGATGCAATTGCGCCAACTTTTTTCATGAGGGTCGACCTTGTAAGAATGCATCCACACACCAAATATTTTTATTCTGAAACTAATACTTTTGAGAATAGCTCTCATGGCGTAAAAGTCATGCATGTGAAAAAGTTCGAATCGCTGATGTATTTATAGTGCGACCTCATGTCATGATTTTTTATGCAAATGCGCCAATATTTTTCACGAGGGTCGACCATGTAAGAATGCATCCACACACCAAATATTTTTATTCTGAAACTAATACTTTTGAGAATAGCTCTCATGGCGTAAAAGTGATGCATGTGAAAAAGTTCGAATCGCTGATGTATTTATAGTGCGGCCTCAAGTCATGATTTTTTATACAATTGCGCCAACTTTTTTTCATGAGGGTCGACCATGTAAGAATGCATCCATACACCAAATATTTTTCTTCTGAAACTAATACTTTTGAGAGTAGCTCTCGTGGCGTAAACGTCATGCATGTGAAAAAGTTCGAATCGCTGATGTAATTATAGTGCGGCCTCAAGTCATCATTTTTGATGCAATTGCGCCAAACATTTTCATGAGGGTCGACCATGTAAGAATGCATCCACACACCAAATATTTTTATTCTGAAACTTATACTTTTGAGAATAGCTCTCATGGCGTAAAAGACATGCATGTGAAAAAGTTCGAATCGCTGATGTATTTATAGTGCGGCCTCAAGTCATCATTTCTGATGCAATTGCGCCAACTTTTTCCATGAGGGTCCACCATGTAAGAATGCATCCACACACCAAATATTTTTATTCTGAAACTTATACTTTTGAGAATAGCTCTCATTGCGTAAAAGTCATGCATGTGAAAAAGTTCGAATCGCTGATGTATTTATAGTGCGACCTCATGTCATGATTTTTTATGCAAATGCGCCAAGATTTTTCACGAGGGTCTACCATGTAAGAATGCATCCACACACCAAATATTTTTATTCTGAAACTAATATGTTTGAGAATAGCTCTCATGGCGTAAAAGTGATGCATGTGAAAAAGTTCGAATCGCTGATGTATTTATAGTGCGGCCTCAAGTCATGATTTTTTATACAATTGCGCCAAGTTTTTTCATGAGGGTCGAATATGTAAGAATGCATCCATACACCAAATATTTTTATTCTGAAACTTATACTTTTGAGAATAGCTCTCATGGCGTAAAAGTCATGCATGTGAAAAAGTTCGAATCGCTGATGTATTTATAGTGCGACCTCATGTCATGATTTTTTATGCAATTGCGCCAAAAATTTTCATTAGGGTCGACCATGTAAGAATGCATCCACACACCAAACATTTTTCTTCTGAAACTTATACTTTTGAGAATAGCTCTCGTGGCGTAAAAGTGATGCATGTGAAAAAGTTCGAATCGCTGATGTATTTATAGTGCGGCCTCAAGTCATCATTTTTGATGCAATTGCGCCAACTTTTTTCATGAGGGTCGACCATGTAAGAATGCATCCACACACCAAATATTTTTATTCTGAAACTTATACTTTTGAGAATAGCTCTCATGGCGTAAAAGTCATGCATGTGAAAAAGTTCGAATCGCTGATGTATTTATAGTGCGGCCTCAAGTCATCATTTTTGAAGCAATTGCGCCAACTGTTTTCACGAGGGTCGACCATGTAAGAATGCAACTATACACCAAATATTTTTATTCTGAAACTTATACTTTTGAGAATAGCTCTCATGGCGTAAAAGTCATGCATGTGAAAAAGTTCGAATCGCTGATGTATTTATAGTGCGGCCTCAAGTCATCATTTTTGATGCAATTGCGCCAACTGTTTTCACGAGGGTCGATCATGTAAGAATGCATCCACACACCAAATATTTTTATTCTGAAACTAATATGTTTGAGAATAGCTCTCATGGCGTAAAAGTCATGCATGTGAAAAAGTTCGAATCGCTGATGTATTTATAGTGCGGCCTCAAGTCATCATTTTTGAAGCAATTGCGCCAACTTTTTTCATGACGGTCGACCATGTAAGAATGCATCCACACACCAAATATTTTTATTCTGAAACTTATACTTTTGAGAATAGCTCTCACGGCGTAAAAGTCATGCATGTGAAAAGTTCGAATCGCTGATGTATTTATAGTGCGGCCTCAAGTCATCATTTTTTATGCAATTGCGCCAACTTTTTCCATGAGGGTCCACCATGTAAGAATGCATCCATACACCAAATATTTTTCTTCTGAAACTAATACTTTTGAGAATAGCTCTCGTGGCGTAAAAGTCATGCATGTGAAAAAGTTCGAATCGCTGATGTATTTATAGTGCGGCCTCAAGTCATCATTTTTGATGCAATTGCGCCAAAAATTTTCATGAGGGTCGACCATGTAAGAATGCATCCACACACCAAATATTTTTATTCTGAAACTTATACTTTTGAGAATAGCTCTCATGGCGTAAAAGACATGCATGTGAAAAAGTTCGAATCGCTGATGTATTTATAGTGCGGCCTCAAGTCATCATTTTTGAAGCAATTGCGCCAACTTTTTTCATGACGGTCGACCATGTAAGAATGCATCCACACACCAAATATTTTTATTCTGAAACTTATACTTTTGAGAATAGCCCTCACGGCGTAAAAGTCATGCATGTGAAAAGTTCGAATCGCTGATGTATTTATAGTGCGGCCTCAAGTCATCATTTTTGATGCAATTGCGCCAACTGTTTTCACGAGGGTCGACCATGTAAGAATGCAACTATACACCAAATATTTTTATTCTGAAACTAATACTTTTGAGAATAGCTCTCATTGCGTAAAAGTCATGCATGTGAAAAAGTTCGAATCGCTGATGTATTTATAGTGCGACCTCATGTCATGATTTTTTATGCAAATGCGCCAAGATTTTTCACGAGGGTCTACCATGTAAGAATGCATCCACACACCAAATATTTTTATTCTGAAACTAATATGTTTGAGAATAGCTCTCATGGCGTAAAAGTCATGCATGCGAAAAAGTTCGAATCGCTGATGTATTTATAGTGCGACCTCATGTCATGATTTTTTATGCAATTGCGCCAAAAATTTTCATGAGGGTCGACCATGTAAGAATGCATCCACACACCAAATATTTTTCTTCTGAAACTAATACTTTTGAGAATAGCTCTCGTGGCGTAAAAGTGATGCATGTGAAAAAGTTCGAATCGCTGATGTATTTATAGTGCGGCCTCAAGTCATCATTTTTGATGCAATTGCGCCAACTTTTTTCATGAGGGTCGACCATGTAAGAATGCATCCACACACCAAATATTTTTATTCTGAAACTTATACTTTTGAGAATAGCTCTCATGGCGTAAAAGTCATGCATGTGAAAAAGTTCGAATCGCTGATGTATTTATAGTGCGGCCTCAAGTCATCATTTTTGATGCAATTGCGCCAACTGTTTTCACGAGGGTCGACCATGTAAGAATGCAACTATACACCAAATATTTTTATTCTGAAACTAATATGTTTGAGAATAGCTCTCATGGCGTAAAAGTCATGCATGTGAAAAAGTTCGAATCGCTGATGTATTTATAGTGCGGCCTCAAGTCATCATTTTTGAAGCAATTGCGCCAACTTTTTTCATGACGGTCGACCATGTAAGAATGCATCCACACACCAAATATTTTTATTCTGAAACTTATACTTTTGAGAATAGCTCTCACGGCGTAAAAGTCATGCATGTGAAAAGTTCGAATCGCTGATGTATTTATAGTGCGGCCTCGAGTCATCATTTTTTATGCAATTGCGCCAACTTTTTCCATGAGGGTCCACCATGTAAGAATGCATCCATACACCAAATATTTTTCTTCTGAAACTAATACTTTTGAGAATAGCTCTCGTGGCGTAAAAGTCATGCATGTGAAAAAGTTCGAATCGCTGATGTATTTATAGTGCGGCCTCAAGTCATCATTTTTGATGCAATTGCGCCAAAAATTTTCATGAGGGTCTACCATGTAAGAATGCATCCACACACCAAATATTTTTATTCTGAAACTTATACTTTTGAGAATAGCTCTCATGGCGTAAAAGACATGCATGTGAAAAAGTTCGAATCGCTGATGTATTTATAGTGCGGCCTCAAGTCATCATTTTTGAAGCAATTGCGCCAACTTTTTTCATGACGGTCGACCATGTAAGAATGCATCCACACACCAAATATTTTTATTCTGAAACTTATACTTTTGAGAATAGCCCTCACGGCGTAAAAGTCATGCATGTGAAAAGTTCGAATCGCTGATGTATTTATAGTGCGGCCTCGAGTCATCATTTTTTATGCAAATGCGCCAATATTTTTCATGAGGGTCCACCATGTAAGAATGCATCCACACACCAAATATTTTTATTCTGAAACTAATACTTTTGAGAATAGCTCTCATGGCGTAAAAGTGATGCATGTGAAAAAGTTCGAATCGCTGATGTATTTATAGTGCGGCCTCAAGTCATCATTTTTGATGCAATTGCGCCAAACATTTTCATGAGGGTCGACCATGTAAGAATGCATCCACACACCAAATATTTTTATTCTGAAACTTATACTTTTGAGAATAGCTCTCATGCGTAAAAGTCATGCATGTGAAAAAGTTCGAATCGCTGATGTATTTATAGTGCGGCCTCAAGTCATCATTTTTGATGCAATTGCGCCAACTGTTTTCACGAGGGTCGACCATGTAAGAATGCAACTATACACCAAATATTTTTATTCTGAAACTAATACTTTTGAGAATAGCTCTCATTGCGTAAAAGTGATGCATGTGAAAAAGTTCGAATCGCTGATGTATTTATAGTGCGGCCTCAAGTCATCATTTTTGATGCAATTGCGCCAACTGTTTTCACGAGGGTCGACCATGTAAGAATGCAACTATACACCAAATATTTTTATTCTGAAACTAATACTTTTGAGAATAGCTCTCATTGCGTAAAAGTCATGCATGTGAAAAAGTTCGAATCGCTGATGTATTTATAGTGCGACCTCATGTCATGATTTTTTATGCAAATGCGCCAAGATTTTTCACGAGGGTCGACCATGTAAGAATGCATCCACACACCAAATATTTTTATTCTGAAACTAATATGTTTGAGAATAGCTCTCATGGCGTAAAAGTCATGCATGTGAAAAAGTTCGAATCGCTGATGTATTTATAGTGCGGCCTCAAGTCATCATTTTTGAAGCAATTGCGCCAACTTTTTTCATGACGGTCGACCATGTAAGAATGCATCCACACACCAAATATTTTTATTCTGAAACTTATACTTTTGAGAATAGCTCTCACGGCGTAAAAGTCATGCATGTGAAAAGTTCGAATCGCTGATGTATTTATAGTGCGGCCTCGAGTCATCATTTTTTATGCAATTGCGCCAACTTTTTCCATGAGGGTCCACCATGTAAGAATGCATCCATACACCAAATATTTTTCTTCTGAAACTAATACTTTTGAGAATAGCTCTCGTGGCGTAAAAGTCATGCATGTGAAAAAGTTCGAATCGCTGATGTATTTATAGTGCGGCCTCAAGTCATCATTTTTGATGCAATTGCGCCAAAAATTTTCATGACGGTCGACCATGTAAGAATGCATCCACACACCAAATATTTTTATTCTGAAACTTATACTTTTGAGAATAGCTCTCATGGCGTAAAAGACATGCATGTGAAAAAGTTCGAATCGCTGATGTATTTATAGTGCGGCCTCAAGTCATCATTTTTGAAGCAATTGCGCCAACTTTTTTCATGACGGTCGACCATGTAAGAATGCATCCACACACCAAATATTTTTATTCTGAAACTTATACTTTTGAGAATAGCCCTCACGGCGTAAAAGTCATGCATGTGAAAAGTTCGAATCGCTGATGTATTTATAGTGCGGCCTCAAGTCATCATTTTTGATGCAATTGCGCCAACTGTTTTCACGAGGGTCGACCATGTAAGAATGCAACTATACACCAAATATTTTTATTCTGAAACTAATACTTTTGAGAATAGCTCTCATTGCGTAAAAGTCATGCATGTGAAAAAGTTCGAATCGCTGATGTATTTATAGTGCGACCTCATGTCATGATTTTTTATGCAAATGCGCCAAGATTTTTCACGAGGGTCTACCATGTAAGAATGCATCCACACACCAAATATTTTTATTCTGAAACTAATATGTTTGAGAATAGCTCTCATGGCGTAAAAGTCATGCATGCGAAAAAGTTCGAATCGCTGATGTATTTATAGTGCGACCTCATGTCATGATTTTTTATGCAATTGCGCCAAAAATTTTCATGAGGGTCGACCATGTAAGAATGCATCCACACACCAAATATTTTTCTTCTGAAACTAATACTTTTGAGAATAGCTCTCGTGGCGTAAAAGTGATGCATGTGAAAAAGTTCGAATCGCTGATGTATTTATAGTGCGGCCTCAAGTCATCATTTTTGATGCAATTGCGCCAACTTTTTTCATGAGGGTCGACCATGTAAGAATGCATCCACACACCAAATATTTTTATTCTGAAACTTATACTTTTGAGAATAGCTCTCATGGCGTAAAAGTCATGCATGTGAAAAAGTTCGAATCGCTGATGTATTTATAGTGCGGCCTCAAGTCATCATTTTTGATGCAATTGCGCCAACTGTTTTCACGAGGGTCGACCATGTAAGAATGCAACTATACACCAAATATTTTTATTCTGAAACTAATATGTTTGAGAATAGCTCTCATGGCGTAAAAGTCATGCATGTGAAAAAGTTCGAATCGCTGATGTATTTATAGTGCGGCCTCAAGTCATCATTTTTGAAGCAATTGCGCCAACTTTTTTCATGACGGTCGACCATGTAAGAATGCATCCACACACCAAATATTTTTATTCTGAAACTTATACTTTTGAGAATAGCTCTCACGGCGTAAAAGTCATGCATGTGAAAAGTTCGAATCGCTGATGTATTTATAGTGCGGCCTCGAGTCATCATTTTTTATGCAATTGCGCCAACTTTTTCCATGAGGGTCCACCATGTAAGAATGCATCCATACACCAAATATTTTTCTTCTGAAACTAATACTTTTGAGAATAGCTCTCGTGGCGTAAAAGTCATGCATGTGAAAAAGTTCGAATCGCTGATGTATTTATAGTGCGGCCTCAAGTCATCATTTTTGATGCAATTGAGCCAACTTTTTTCATGAGGGTCGACCATGTAAGAATGCAACCACACACCAAATATTTTTATTCTGAAACTTATACTTTTGAGAATAGCTCTCATGGCGTAAAAGACATGCATGTGAAAAAGTTCGAATCGCTGATGTATTTATAGTGCGGCCTCAAGTCATCATTTTTGAAGCAATTGCGCCAACTTTTTTCATGACGGTCGACCATGTAAGAATGCATCCACACACCAAATATTTTTATTCTGAAACTTATACTTTTGAGAATAGCCCTCACGGCGTAAAAGTCATGCATGTGAAAAGTTCGAATCGCTGATGTATTTATAGTGCGGCCTCGAGTCATCATTTTTTATGCAAATGCGCCAATATTTTTCATGAGGGTCCACCATGTAAGAATGCATCCACACACCAAATATTTTTATTCTGAAACTAATACTTTTGAGAATAGCTCTCATGGCGTAAAAGTGATGCATGTGAAAAAGTTCGAATCGCTGATGTATTTATAGTGCGGCCTCAAGTCATCATTTTTGATGCAATTGCGCCAAACATTTTCATGAGGGTCGACCATGTAAGAATGCATCCACACACCAAATATTTTTATTCTGAAACTTATACTTTTGAGAATAGCTCTCATGCGTAAAAGTCATGCATGTGAAAAAGTTCGAATCGCTGATGTATTTATAGTGCGGCCTCAAGTCATCATTTTTGATGCAATTGCGCCAACTGTTTTCACGAGGGTCGACCATGTAAGAATGCAACTATACACCAAATATTTTTATTCTGAAACTAATACTTTTGAGAATAGCTCTCATTGCGTAAAAGTCATGCATGTGAAAAAGTTCGAATCGCTGATGTATTTATAGTGCGGCCTCAAGTCATCATTTTTGATGCAATTGCGCCAACTGTTTTCACGAGGGTCGACCATGTAAGAATGCAACTATACACCAAATATTTTTATTCTGAAACTAATACTTTTGAGAATAGCTCTCATTGCGTAAAAGTCATGCATGTGAAAAAGTTCGAATCGCTGATGTATTTATAGTGCGACCTCATGTCATGATTTTTTATGCAAATGCGCCAAGATTTTTCACGAGGGTCGACCATGTAAGAATGCATCCACACACCAAATATTTTTATTCTGAAACTAATATGTTTGAGAATAGCTCTCATGGCGTAAAAGTCATGCATGTGAAAAAGTTCGAATCGCTGATGTATTTATAGTGCGGCCTCAAGTCATCATTTTTGAAGCAATTGCGCCAACTTTTTTCATGAGGGTCGAATATGTAAGAATGCATCCACACACCAAATATTTTTATTCTGAAACTAATATGTTTGAGAATAGCTCTCATGGCGTAAAAGTCATGCATGCGAAAAAGTTCGAATCGCTGATGTATTTATAGTGCGACCTCATGTCATGATTTTTTATGCAATTGCGCCAAAAATTTTCATTAGGGTCGACCATGTAAAGAATGCATCCACACACCAAATATTTTTATTCTGAAACTAATACTTTTGAGAATAGCTCTCGTGGCGTAAAAGTGATGCATGTGAAAAAGTTCGAATCGCTGATGTATTTATAGTGCGGCCTCAAGTCATCATTTTTGATGCAATTGCGCCAACTTTTTTCATGAGGGTCGACCTTGTAAGAATGCATCCACACACCAAATATTTTTATTCTGAAACTAATATGTTTGAGAATAGCTCTCATGGCGTAAAAGTCATGCATGTGAAAAAGTTCGAATCGCTGATGTATTTATAGTGCGACCTCATGTCATGATTTTTTATGCAAATGCGCCAATATTTTTCACGAGGGTCGACCATGTAAGAATGCATCCACACACCAAATATTTTTATTCTGAAACTAATACTTTTGAGAATAGCTCTCATGGCGTAAAAGTCATGCATGTGAAAAAGTTCGAATCGCTGATGTATTTATAGTGCGGCCTCAAGTCATGATTTTTTATACAATTGCGCCAACTTTTTTTCATGAGGGTCGACCATGTAAGAATGCATCCATACACCAAATATTTTTATTCTGAAACTAATACTTTTGAGAGTAGCTCTCGTGGCGTAAACGTCATGCATGTGAAAAAGTTCGAATCGCTGATGTAATTATAGTGCGGCCTCGAGTCATCATTTTTGATGCAATTGCGCCAAACATTTTCATGAGGGTCGACCATGTAAGAATGCATCCACACACCAAATATTTTTATTCTGAAACTTATACTTTTGAGAATAGCTCTCATGGCGTAAAAGACATGCATGTGAAAAAGTTCGAATCGCTGATGTATTTATAGTGCGGCCTCAAGTCATCATTTCTGATGCAATTGCGCCAACTTTTTCCATGAGGGTCCACCATGTAAGAATGCATCCACACACCAAATATTTTTATTCTGAAACTTATACTTTTGAGAATAGCTCTCATTGCGTAAAAGTCATGCATGTGAAAAAGTTCGAATCGCTGATGTATTTATAGTGCGACCTCATGTCATGATTTTTTATGCAAATGCGCCAAGATTTTTCACGAGGGTCTACCATGTAAGAATGCATCCACACACCAAATATTTTTATTCTGAAACTAATATGTTTGAGAATAGCTCTCATGGCGTAAAAGTCATGCATGTGAAAAAGTTCGAATCGCTGATGTATTTATAGTGCGGCCTCAAGTCATGATTTTTTATACAATTGCGCCAAGTTTTTTCATGAGGGTCGAATATGTAAGAATGCATCCATACACCAAATATTTTTATTCTGAAACTTATACTTTTGAGAATAGCTCTCATGGCGTAAAAGTCATGCATGTGAAAAAGTTCGAATCGCTGATGTATTTATAGTGCGACCTCATGTCATGATTTTTTATGCAATTGCGCCAAAAATTTTCATTAGGGTCGACCATGTAAGAATGCATCCACACACCAAACATTTTTCTTCTGAAACTAATACTTTTGAGAATAGCTCTCGTGGCGTAAAAGTGATGCATGTGAAAAAGTTCGAATCGCTGATGTATTTATAGTGCGGCCTCAAGTCATCATTTTTGATGCAATTGCGCCAACTTTTTTCATGAGGGTCGACCATGTAAGAATGCATCCACACACCAAATATTTTTATTCTGAAACTTATACTTTTGAGAATAGCTCTCATGGCGTAAAAGTCATGCATGTGAAAAAGTTCGAATCGCTGATGTATTTATAGTGCGGCCTCAAGTCATCATTTTTGAAGCAATTGCGCCAACTGTTTTCACGAGGGTCGACCATGTAAGAATGCAACTATACACCAAATATTTTTATTCTGAAACTAATACTTTTGAGAATAGCTCTCATGGCGTAAAAGTCATGCATGTGAAAAAGTTCGAATCGCTGATGTATTTATAGTGCGACCTCATGTCATGATTTTTTATGCAAATGCGCCAATATTTTTCATGAGGGTCGACCATGTAAGAATGCATCCACACACCAAATATTTTTATTCTGAAACTAATACTTTTGAGAATAGCTCTCATGGCGTAAAAGTCATGCATGTGAAAAAGTTCGAATCGCTGATGTATTTATAGTGCGGCCTCAAGTCATGATTTTTTATACAATTGCGCCAAGTTTTTTCATGAGGGTCGAATATGTAAGAATGCATCCATACACCAAATATTTTTATTCTGAAACTTATACTTTTGAGAATAGCTCTCATGGCGTAAAAGTCATGCATGCGAAAAAGTTCGAATCGCTGATGTATTTATAGTGCGACCTCATGTCATGATTTTTTATGCAATTGCGCCAAAAATTTTCATTAGGGTCGACCATGTAAGAATGCATCCACACACCAAACATTTTTCTTCTGAAACTAATACTTTTGAGAATAGCTCTCGTGGCGTAAAAGTGATGCATGTGAAAAAGTTTGAATCGCTGATGTATTTATAGTGCGGCCTCAAGTCATCATTTTTGATGCAATTGCGCCAACTTTTTTTATGAGGGTCGACCATGTAAGAATGCATCCACACACCAAATATTTTTATTCTGAAACTTATACTTTTGAGAATAGCTCTCATGGCGTAAAAGTCATGCATGTGAAAAAGTTCGAATCGTTTATGTATTTATAGTGCGGCCTCAAGTCATCATTTTTTATGCAAATGCGCCAATATTTTTCATGAGGGTCGACCATGAGGGAATGCATCCACACACCAAATATTTTTATTCTGAAACTTATACTTTTGAGAATAGCTCTCATGGCGTAAAAGTCATGCATGTGAAAAAGTTCGAATCGCTGATGTATTTATAGTGCGGCCTCAAGTCATCATTTTTGATGCAATTGCGCCAACTGTTTTCACGAGGGTCGACCATGTAAGAATGCAACTATACACCAAATATTTTTATTCTGAAACTAATACTTTTGAGAATAGCTCTCATTGCGTAAAAGTCATGGATGTGAAAAAGTTCGAATCGCTGATGTATTTATAGTGCGACCTCATGTCATGATTTTTTATGCAAATGCGCCAATATTTTTCACGAGGGTCGACCATGTAAGAATGCATCCACACACCAAATATTTTTATTCTGAAACTAATATGTTTGAGAATAGCTCTCGTGGCGTAAAAGTGATGCATGTGAAAAAGTTCGAATCGCTGATGTATTTATAGTGCGGCCTCAAGTCATCATTTTTGATGCAATTGCGCCAACTTTTTTCATGAGGGTCGACCATGTAAGAATGCATCCACACACCAAATATTTTTATTCTGAAACTTATACTTTTGAGAATAGCTCTCATGGCGTAAAAGTCATGCATGTGAAAAAGTTCGAATCGCTGATGTATTTATAGTGCGGCCTCAAGTCATCATTTTTGATGCAATTGCGCCAACTGTTTTCACGAGGGTCGACCATGTAAGAATGCAACTATACACCAAATATTTTTATTCTGAAACTAATATGTTTGAGAATAGCTCTCATGGCGTAAAAGTCATGCATGTGAAAAAGTTCGAATCGCTGATGTATTTATAGTGCGGCCTCAAGTCATCATTTTTGAAGCAATTGCGCCAACTTTTTTCATGACGGTCGACCATGTAAGAATGCATCCACACACCAAATATTTTTATTCTGAAACTTATACTTTTGAGAATAGCTCTCACGGCGTAAAAGTCATGCATGTGAAAAGTTCGAATCGCTGATGTATTTATAGTGCGGCCTCGAGTCATCATTTTTGAAGCAATTGCGCCAACTTTTTCCATGAGGGTCCACCATGTAAGAATGCATCCATACACCAAATATTTTTCTTCTGAAACTAATACTTTTGAGAATAGCTCTCGTGGCGTAAAAGTCATGCATGTGAAAAAGTTCGAATCGCTGATGTATTTATAGTGCGGCCTCAAGTCATCATTTTTGATGCAATTGCGCCAAAAATTTTCATGAGGGTCGACCATGTAAGAATGCATCCACACACCAAATATTTTTATTCTGAAACTTATACTTTTGAGAATAGCTCTCATGGCGTAAAAGACATGCACGTGAAAAAGTTCGAATCGCTGATGTATTTATAGTGCGGCCTCAAGTCATCATTTTTGAAGCAATTGCGCCAACTTTTTTCATGACGGTCGACCATGTTAGAATGCATCCACACACCAAATATTTTTATTCTGAAACTTATACTTTTGAGAATAGCCCTCACGGCGTAAAAGTCATGCATGTGAAAAGTTCGAATCGCTGATGTATTTATAGTGCGGCCTCGAGTCATCATTTTTTATGCAAATGCGCCAATATTTTTCATGAGGGTCCACCATGTAAGAATGCATCCACACACCAAATATTTTTATTCTGAAACTAATACTTTTGAGAATAGCTCTCATGGCGTAAAAGTGATGCATGTGAAAAAGTTCGAATCGCTGATGTATTTATAGTGCGGCCTCAAGTCATCATTTTTGATGCAATTGCGCCAAACATTTTCATGAGGGTCGACCATGTAAGAATGCATCCACACACCAAATATTTTTATTCTGAAACTTATACTTTTGAGAATAGCTCTCATGCGTAAAAGTCATGCATGTGAAAAAGTTCGAATCGCTGATGTATTTATAGTGCGGCCTCAAGTCATCATTTTTGATGCAATTGCGCCAACTGTTTTCACGAGGGTCGACCATGTAAGAATGCAACTATACACCAAATATTTTTATTCTGAAACTAATACTTTTGAGAATAGCTCTCATTGCGTAAAAGTGATGCATGTGAAAAAGTTCGAATCGCTGATGTATTTATAGTGCGGCCTCAAGTCATCATTTTTGATGCAATTGCGCCAACTGTTTTCACGAGGGTCGACCATGTAAGAATGCAACTATACACCAAATATTTTTATTCTGAAACTAATACTTTTGAGAATAGCTCTCATTGCGTAAAAGTGATGCATGTGAAAAAGTTCGAATCGCTGATGTATTTATAGTGCGGCCTCAAGTCATCATTTTTGATGCAATTGCGCCAACTGTTTTCACGAGGGTCGACCATGTAAGAATGCAACTATACACCAAATATTTTTATTCTGAAACTAATATGTTTGAGAATAGCTCTCATGGCGTAAAAGTCATGCATGTGAAAAAGTTCGAATCGCTGATGTATTTATAGTGCGGCCTCAAGTCATCATTTTTGAAGCAATTGCGCCAACTTTTTTCATGAGGGTCGAACATGTAAGAATGCATCCACACACCAAATATTTTTATTCTGAAACTTATACTTTTGAGAATAGCTCTCACGGCGTAAAAGTCATGCATGTGAAAAGTTCGAATCGCTGATGTATTTATAGTGCGGCCTCGAGTCATCATTTTTGAAGCAATTGCGCCAACTTTTTCCATGAGGGTCCACCATGTAAGAATGCATCCATACACCAAATATTTTTCTTCTGAAACTAATACTTTTGAGAATAGCTCTCGTGGCGTAAAAGTCATGCATGTGAAAAAGTTCGAATCGCTGATGTATTTATAGTGCGGCCTCAAGTCATCATTTTTGATGCAATTGCGCCAAAAATTTTCATGAGGGTCGACCATGTAAGAATGCATCCACACACCAAATATTTTTATTCTGAAACTTATACTTTTGAGAATAGCTCTCATGGCGTAAAAGACATGCACGTGAAAAAGTTCGAATCGCTGATGTATTTATAGTGCGGCCTCAAGTCATCATTTTTGAAGCAATTGCGCCAACTTTTTTCATGACGGTCGACCATGTAAGAATGCATCCACACACCAAATATTTTTATTCTGAAACTTATACTTTTGAGAATAGCCCTCACGGCGTAAAAGTCATGCATGTGAAAAGTTCGAATCGCTGATGTATTTATAGTGCGGCCTCGAGTCATCATTTTTTATGCAAATGCGCCAATATTTTTCATGAGGGTCCACCATGTAAGAATGCATCCACACACCAAATATTTTTATTCTGAAACTAATACTTTTGAGAATAGCTCTCATGGCGTAAAAGTGATGCATGTGAAAAAGTTCGAATCGCTGATGTATTTATAGTGCGGCCTCAAGTCATCATTTTTGATGCAATTGCGCCAAACATTTTCATGAGGGTCGACCATGTAAGAATGCATCCACACACCAAATATTTTTATTCTGAAACTTATACTTTTGAGAATAGCTCTCATGCGTAAAAGTCATGCATGTGAAAAAGTTCGAATCGCTGATGTATTTATAGTGCGGCCTCAAGTCATCATTTTTGATGCAATTGCGCCAACTGTTTTCACGAGGGTCGACCATGTAAGAATGCAACTATACACCAAATATTTTTATTCTGAAACTAATACTTTTGAGAATAGCTCTCATTGCGTAAAAGTGATGCATGTGAAAAAGTTCGAATCGCTGATGTATTTATAGTGCGGCCTCAAGTCATCATTTTTGATGCAATTGTGCCAACTGTTTTCACGAGGGTCGACCATGTAAGAATGCAACTATACACCAAATATTTTTATTCTGAAACTAATACTTTTGAGAATAGCTCTCATTGCGTAAAAGTCATGCATGTGAAAAAGTTCGAATCGCTGATGTATTTATAGTGCGACCTCATGTCATGATTTTTTATGCAAATGCGCCAAGATTTTTCACGAGGGTCGACCATGTAAGAATGCATCCACACACCAAATATTTTTATTCTGAAACTAATATGTTTGAGAATAGCTCTCATGGCGTAAAAGTCATGCATGTGAAAAGTTCGAATCGCTGATGTATTTATAGTGCGGCCTCAAGTCATCATTTTTGAAGCAATTGCGCCAACTTTTTTCATGAGGGTCGAATATGTAAGAATGCATCCATACACCAAATATTTTTATTCTGAATCTTATACTTTTGAGAATAGCTCTCATGGCGTAAAAGTCATGCATGCGAAAAAGTTCGAATCGCTGATGTATTTATAGTGCGACCTCATGTCATGATTTTTTATGCAATTGCGCCAAAAATTTTCATGAGGGTCGACCATGTAAGAATGCATCCACACACCAAATATTTTTCTTCTGAAACTAATACTTTTGAGAATAGCTCTCGTGGCGTAAAAGTGATGCATGTGAAAAAGTTCGAATCGCTGATGTATTTATAGTGCGGCCTCAAGTCATCATTTTTGATGCAATTGCGCCAACTTTTTTCATGAGGGTCGACCTTGTAAGAATGCATCCACACACCAAATATTTTTATTCTGGAAACTAATACTTTTGAGAATAGCTCTCATGGCGTAAAAGTCATGCATGTGAAAAAGTTCGAATCGCTGATGTATTTATAGTGCGACCTCATGTCATGATTTTTTATGCAAATGCGCCAATATTTTTCACGAGGGTCGACCATGTAAGAATGCATCCACACACCAAATATTTTTATTCTGAAACTAATACTTTTGAGAATACCTCTCGTGGCGTAAACGTCATGCATGTGAAAAAGTTCGAATCGCTGATGTAATTATAGTGCGGCCTCAAGTCATCATTTTTGATGCAATTGCGCCAAACATTTTCATGAGGGTCGACCATGTAAGAATGCATCCACACACCAAATATTTTTATTCTGAAACTTATACTTTTGAGAATAGCTCTCATGGCGTAAAAGACATGCATGTGAAAAAGTTCGAATCGCTGATGTATTTATAGTGCGGCCTCAAGTCATCATTTCTGATGCAATTGCGCCAACTTTTTCCATGAGGGTCCACCATGTAAGAATGCATCCACACACCAAATATTTTTATTCTGAAACTTATACTTTTGAGAATAGCTCTCATTGCGTAAAAGTCATGCATGTGAAAAAGTTCGAATCGCTGATGTATTTATAGTGCGACCTCATGTCATGATTTTTTATGCAAATGCGCCAAGATTTTTCACGAGGGTCTACCATGTAAGAATGCATCCACACACCAAATATTTTTATTCTGAAACTAATATGTTTGAGAATAGCTCTCATGGCGTAAAAGTGATGCATGTGAAAAAGTTCGAATCGCTGATGTATTTATAGTGCGGCCTCAAGTCATGATTTTTTATACAATTGCGCCAAGTTTTTTCATGAGGGTCGAATATGTAAGAATGCATCCATACACCAAATATTTTTATTCTGAAACTTATACTTTTGAGAATAGCTCTCATGGCGTAAAAGTCATGCATGTGAAAAAGTTCGAATCGCTGATGTATTTATAGTGCGACCTCATGTCATGATTTTTTATGCAATTGCGCCAAAAATTTTCATTAGGGTCGACCATGTAAGAATGCATCCACACACCAAACATTTTTCTTCTGAAACTAATACTTTTGAGAATAGCTCTCGTGGCGTAAAAGTGATGCATGTGAAAAAGTTCGAATCGCTGATGTATTTATAGTGCGGCCTCAAGTCATCATTTTTGATGCAATTGCGCCAACTTTTTTCATGAGGGTCGACCATGTAAGAATGCATCCACACACCAAATATTTTTATTCTGAAACTTATACTTTTGAGAATAGCTCTCATGGCGTAAAAGTCATGCATGTGAAAAAGTTCGATTGCTGATGTATTTATAGTGCGGCCTCAAGTCATCATTTTTGAAGCAATTGCGCCAACTGTTTTCACGAGGGTCGACCATGTAAGAATGCAACTATACACCAAATATTTTTATTCTGAAACTAATACTTTTGAGAATAGCTCTCATGGCGTAAAAGTCATGCATGTGAAAAAGTTCGAATCGCTGATGTATTTATAGTGCGGCCTCAAGTCATCATTTTTGATGCAATTGCGCCAACTGTTTTCACGAGGGTCGACCATGTAAGAATGCAACTATACACCAAATATTTTTATTCTGAAACTAATATGTTTGAGAATAGCTCTCATGGCGTAAAAGTCATGCATGTGAAAAAGTTCGAATCGCTGATGTATTTATAGTGCGGCCTCAAGTCATCATTTTTGAAGCAATTGCGCCAACTTTTTTCATGACGGTCGACCATGTAAGAATGCATCCACACACCAAATATTTTTATTCTGAAACTTATACTTTTGAGAATAGCTCTCACGGCGTAAAAGTCATGCATGTGAAAAGTTCGAATCGCTGATGTATTTATAGTGCGGCCTCGAGTCATCATTTTTGAAGCAATTGCGCCAACTTTTTCCATGAGGGTCCACCATGTAAGAATGCATCCATACACCAAATATTTTTCTTCTGAAACTAATACTTTTGAGAATAGCTCTCGTGGCGTAAAAGTCATGCATGTGAAAAAGTTCGAATCGCTGATGTATTTATAGTGCGGCCTCAAGTCATCATTTTTGATGCAATTGCGCCAAAAATTTTCATGAGGGTCGACCATGTAAGAATGCATCCACACACCAAATATTTTTATTCTGAAACTTATACTTTTGAGAATAGCTCTCATGGCGTAAAAGACATGCATGTGAAAAAGTTCGAATCGCTGATGTATTTATAGTGCGGCCTCAAGTCATCATTTTTGATGCAATTGCGCCAACTTTTTTCATGACGGTCGACCATGTAAGAATGCATCCACACACCAAATATTTTTATTCTGAAACTTATACTTTTGAGAATAGCCCTCACGGCGTAAAAGTCATGCATGTGAAAAGTTCGAATCGCTGATGTATTTATAGTGCGGCCTCGAGTCATCATTTTTTATGCAAATGCGCCAATATTTTTCATGAGGGTCCACCATGTAAGAATGCATCCACACACCAAATATTTTTATTCTGAAACTAATACTTTTGAGAATAGCTCTCATGGCGTAAAAGTGATGCATGTGAAAAAGTTCGAATCGCTGATGTATTTATAGTGCGGCCTCAAGTCATCATTTTTGATGCAATTGCGCCAAACATTTTCATGAGGGTCGACCATGTAAGAATGCATCCACACACCAAATATTTTTATTCTGAAACTTATACTTTTGAGAATAGCTCTCATGCGTAAAAGTCATGCATGTGAAAAAGTTCGAATCGCTGATGTATTTATAGTGCGGCCTCAAGTCATCATTTTTGATGCAATTGCGCCAACTGTTTTCACGAGGGTCGACCATGTAAGAATGCAACTATACACCAAATATTTTTATTCTGAAACTAATACTTTTGAGAATAGCTCTCATTGCGTAAAAGTGATGCATGTGAAAAAGTTCGAATCGCTGATGTATTTATAGTGCGGCCTCAAGTCATCATTTTTGATGCAATTGCGCCAACTGTTTTCACGAGGGTCGACCATGTAAGAATGCAACTATACACCAAATATTTTTATTCTGAAACTAATACTTTTGAGAATAGCTCTCATTGCGTAAAAGTGATGCATGTGAAAAAGTTCGAATCGCTGATGTATTTATAGTGCGGCCTCAAGTCATCATTTTTGATGCAATTGCGCCAACTGTTTTCACGAGGGTCGACCATGTAAGAATGCAACTATACACCAAATATTTTTATTCTGAAACTAATATGTTTGAGAATAGCTCTCATGGCGTAAAAGTCATGCATGTGAAAAAGTTCGAATCGCTGATGTATTTATAGTGCGGCCTCAAGTCATCATTTTTGAAGCAATTGCGCCAACTTTTTTCATGAGGGTCGAACATGTAAGAATGCATCCACACACCAAATATTTTTATTCTGAAACTTATACTTTTGAGAATAGCTCTCACGGCGTAAAAGTCATGCATGTGAAAAGTTCGAATCGCTGATGTATTTATAGTGCGGCCTCGAGTCATCATTTTTGAAGCAATTGCGCCAACTTTTTCCATGAGGGTCCACCATGTAAGAATGCATCCATACACCAAATATTTTTCTTCTGAAACTAATACTTTTGAGAATAGCTCTCGTGGCGTAAAAGTCATGCATGTGAAAAAGTTCGAATCGCTGATGTATTTATAGTGCGGCCTCAAGTCATCATTTTTGATGCAATTGCGCCAAAAATTTTCATGAGGGTCGACCATGTAAGAATGCATCCACACACCAAATATTTTTATTCTGAAACTTATACTTTTGAGAATAGCTCTCATGGCGTAAAAGACATGCACGTGAAAAAGTTCGAATCGCTGATGTATTTATAGTGCGGCCTCAAGTCATCATTTTTGAAGCAATTGCGCCAACTTTTTTCATGACGGTCGACCATGTAAGAATGCATCCACACACCAAATATTTTTATTCTGAAACTTATACTTTTGAGAATAGCCATCACGGCGTAAAAGTCATGCATGTGAAAAGTTCGAATCGCTGATGTATTTATAGTGCGGCCTCGAGTCATCATTTTTTATGCAAATGCGCCAATATTTTTCATGAGGGTCCACCATGTAAGAATGCATCCACACACCAAATATTTTTATTCTGAAACTAATACTTTTGAGAATAGCTCTCATGGCGTAAAAGTGATGCATGTGAAAAAGTTCGAATCGCTGATGTATTTATAGTGCGGCCTCAAGTCATCATTTTTGATGCAATTGCGCCAAACATTTTCATGAGGGTCGACCATGTAAGAATGCATCCACACACCAAATATTTTTATTCTGAAACTTATACTTTTGAGAATAGCTCTCATGCGTAAAAGTCATGCATGTGAAAAAGTTCGAATCGCTGATGTATTTATAGTGCGGCCTCAAGTCATCATTTTTGATGCAATTGCGCCAACTGTTTTCACGAGGGTCGACCATGTAAGAATGCAACTATACACCAAATATTTTTATTCTGAAACTAATACTTTTGAGAATAGCTCTCATTGCGTAAAAGTGATGCATGTGAAAAAGTTCGAATCGCTGATGTATTTATAGTGCGGCCTCAAGTCATCATTTTTGATGCAATTGCGCCAACTGTTTTCACGAGGGTCGACCATGTAAGAATGCAACTATACACCAAATATTTTTATTCTGAAACTAATACTTTTGAGAATAGCTCTCATTGCGTAAAAGTCATGCATGTGAAAAAGTTCGAATCGCTGATGTATTTATAGTGCGACCTCATGTCATGATTTTTTATGCAAATGCGCCAAGATTTTTCACGAGGGTCGACCATGTAAGAATGCATCCACACACCAAATATTTTTATTCTGAAACTAATATGTTTGAGAATAGCTCTCATGGCGTAAAAGTCATGCATGTGAAAAAGTTCGAATCGCTGATGTATTTATAGTGCGGCCTCAAGTCATCATTTTTGAAGCAATTGCGCCAACTTTTTTCATGAGGGTCGAATATGTAAGAATGCATCCATACACCAAATATTTTTATTCTGAATCTTATACTTTTGAGAATAGCTCTCATGGCGTAAAAGTCATGCATGCGAAAAAGTTCGAATCGCTGATGTATTTATAGTGCGACCTCATGTCATGATTTTTTATGCAATTGCGCCAAAAATTTTCATTAGGGTCGACCATGTAAGAATGCATCCACACACCAAATATTTTTCTTCTGAAACTAATACTTTTGAGAATAGCTCTCGTGGCGTAAAAGTGATGCATGTGAAAAAGTTCGAATCGCTGATGTATTTATAGTGCGGCCTCAAGTCATCATTTTTGATGCAATTGCGCCAACTTTTTTCATGAGGGTCGACCTTGTAAGAATGCATCCACACACCAAATATTTTTATTCTGAAACTAATACTTTTGAGAATAGCTCTCATGGCGTAAAAGTCATGCATGTGAAAAAGTTCGAATCGCTGATGTATTTATAGTGCGACCTCATGTCATGATTTTTTATGCAAATGCGCCAATATTTTTCACGAGGGTCGACCATGTAAGAATGCATCCACACACCAAATATTTTTATTCTGAAACTAATACTTTTGAGAATAGCTCTCATGGCGTAAAAGTCATGCATGTGAAAAAGTTCGAATCGCTGATGTATTTATAGTGCGGCCTCAAGTCATGATTTTTTATACAATTGCGCCAACTTTTTTTCATGAGGGTCGACCATGTAAGAATGCATCCATACACCAAATATTTTTCTTCTGAAACTAATACTTTTGAGAGTAGCTCTCGTGGCGTAAACGTCATGCATGTGAAAAAGTTCGAATCGCTGATGTAATTATAGTGCGGCCTCAAGTCATCATTTTTGATGCAATTGCGCCAAACATTTTCATGAGGGTCGACCATGTAAGAATGCATCCACACACCAAATATTTTTATTCTGAAACTTATACTTTTGAGAATAGCTCTCATGGCGTAAAAGACATGCATGTGAAAAAGTTCGAATCGCTGATGTATTTATAGTGCGGCCTCAAGTCATCATTTCTGATGCAATTGCGCCAACTTTTTCCATGAGGGTCCACCATGTAAGAATGCATCCACACACCAAATATTTTTATTCTGAAACTTATACTTTTGAGAATAGCTCTCATTGCGTAAAAGTCATGCATGTGAAAAAGTTCGAATCGCTGATGTATTTATAGTGCGACCTCATGTCATGATTTTTTATGCAAATGCGCCAAGATTTTTCACGAGGGTCTACCATGTAAGAATGCATCCACACACCAAATATTTTTATTCTGAAACTAATATGTTTGAGAATAGCTCTCATGGCGTAAAAGTGATGCATGTGAAAAAGTTCGAATCGCTGATGTATTTATAGTGCGGCCTCAAGTCATGATTTTTTATACAATTGCGCCAAGTTTTTTCATGAGGGTCGAATATGTAAGAATGCATCCATACACCAAATATTTTTATTCTGAAACTTATACTTTTGAGAATAGCTCTCATGGCGTAAAAGTCATGCATGTGAAAAAGTTCGAATCGCTGATGTATTTATAGTGCGACCTCATGTCATGATTTTTTATGCAATTGCGCCAAAAATTTTCATTAGGGTCGACCATGTAAGAATGCATCCACACACCAAACATTTTTCTTCTGAAACTAATACTTTTGAGAATAGCTCTCGTGGCGTAAAAGTGATGCATGTGAAAAAGTTCGAATCGCTGATGTATTTATAGTGCGGCCTCAAGTCATCATTTTTGATGCAATTGCGCCAACTTTTTTCATGAGGGTCGACCATGTAAGAATGCATCCACACACCAAATATTTTTATTCTGAAACTTATACTTTTGAGAATAGCTCTCATGGCGTAAAAGTCATGCATGTGAAAAAGTTCGAATCGCTGATGTATTTATAGTGCGGCCTCAAGTCATCATTTTTGAAGCAATTGCGCCAACTGTTTTCACGAGGGTCGACCATGTAAGAATGCAACTATACACCAAATATTTTTATTCTGAAACTAATACTTTTGAGAATAGCTCTCATGGCGTAAAAGTCAT
The DNA here is from genome assembly GCF_023055435.1 of Haliotis rufescens. NCBI lineage: Eukaryota > Metazoa > Mollusca > Gastropoda > Lepetellida > Haliotidae > Haliotis > Haliotis rufescens. The sequence continues at coordinate 27,581,204 of NW_025964112.1, forward strand.
GCATGTGAAAAAGTTCGAATCGCTGATGTATTTATAGTGCGACCTCATGTCATGATTTTTTATGCAAATGCGCCAATATTTTTCACGAGGGTCGACCATGTAAGAATGCATCCACACACCAAATATTTTTATTCTGAAACTAATACTTTTGAGAATAGCTCTCATGGCGTAAAAGTCATGCATGTGAAAAAGTTCGAATCGCTGATGTATTTATAGTGCGGCCTCAAGTCATGATTTTTTATACAATTGCGCCAAGTTTTTTCATGAGGGTCGAATATGTAAGAATGCATCCATACACCAAATATTTTTATTCTGAAACTTATACTTTTGAGAATAGCTCTCATGGCGTAAAAGTCATGCATGCGAAAAAGTTCGAATCGCTGATGTATTTATAGTGCGACCTCATGTCATGATTTTTTATGCAATTGCGCCAAAAATTTTCATGAGGGTCGACCATGTAAGAATGCATCCACACACCAAACATTTTTCTTCTGAAACTAATACTTTTGAGAATAGCTCTCGTGGCGTAAAAGTGATGCATGTGAAAAAGTTCGAATCGCTGATGTATTTATAGTGCGGCCTCAAGTCATCATTTTTGATGCAATTGCGCCAACTTTTTTTATGAGGGTCGACCATGTAAGAATGCATCCACACACCAAATATTTTTATTCTGAAACTTATACTTTTGAGAATAGCTCTCATGGCGTAAAAGTCATGCATGTGAAAAAGTTCGAATCGTTTATGTATTTATAGTGCGGCCTCAAGTCATCATTTTTTATGCAAATGCGCCAATATTTTTCATGAGGGTCGACCATGTAAGAATGCATCCACACACCAAATATTTTTATTCTGAAACTTATACTTTTGAGAATAGCTCTCATGGCGTAAAAGTCATGCATGTGAAAAAGTTCGAATCGCTGATGTATTTATAGTGCGGCCTCAAGTCATCATTTTTGATGCAATTGCGCCAACTGTTTTCACGAGGGTCGACCATGTAAGAATGCAACTATACACCAAATATTTTTATTCTGAAACTAATACTTTTGAGAATAGCTCTCATTGCGTAAAAGTCATGGATGTGAAAAAGTTCGAATCGCTGATGTATTTATAGTGCGACCTCATGTCATGATTTTTTATGCAAATGCGCCAAGATTTTTCACGAGGGTCTACCATGTAAGAATGCATCCACACACCAAATATTTTTATTCTGAAACTAATACTTTTGAGAATAGCTCTCATGGCGTAAAAGTCATGCATGTGAAAAAGTTCGAATCGCTGATGTATTTATAGTGCGGCCTCAAGTCATCATTTTTTATACAATTGCGCCAACTTTTTTTCATGAGGGTCGACCATGTAAGAATGCATCCATACACCAAATATTTTTCTTCTGAAACTAATACTTTTGAGAATAGCTCTCATGGCGTAAAAGTGATGCATGTGAAAAAGTTCGAATCGCTGATGTATTTATAGTGCGGCCTCAAGTCATCATTTTTGATGCAATTGCGCCAAAAATTTTCATGAGGGTCGACCATGTAAGAATGCATCCACACACCAAATATTTTTATTCTGAAACTTATACTTTTGAGAATAGCTCTCATGGCGTAAAAGACATGCATGTGAAAAAGTTCGAATCGCTGATGTATTTATAGTGCGACCTCATGTCATGATTTTTTATGCAATTGCGCCAAAAATTTTCATTAGGGTCGACCATGTAAGAATGCATCCACACACCAAATATTTTTCTTCTGAAACTAATACTTTTGAGAATAGCTCTCGTGGCGTAAAAGTGATGCATGTGAAAAAGTTCGAATCGCTGATGTATTTATAGTGCGGCCTCAAGTCATCATTTTTGATGCAATTGCGCCAACTTTTTTCATGAGGGTCGACCTTGTAAGAATGCATCCACACACCAAATATTTTTATTCTGAAACTAATACTTTTGAGAATAGCTCTCATGGCGTAAAAGTCATGCATGTGAAAAAGTTCGAATCGCTGATGTATTTATAGTGCGACCTCATGTCATGATTTTTTATGCAAATGCGCCAATATTTTTCACGAGGGTCGACCATGTAAGAATGCATCCACACACCAAATATTTTTATTCTGAAACTAATACTTTTGAGAATAGCTCTCATGGCGTAAAAGTCATGCATGTGAAAAAGTTCGAATCGCTGATGTATTTATAGTGCGGCCTCAAGTCATGATTTTTTATACAATTGCGCCAACTTTTTTTCATGAGGGTCGACCATGTAAGAATGCATCCATACACCAAATATTTTTCTTCTGAAACTAATACTTTTGAGAGTAGCTCTCGTGGCGTAAACGTCATGCATGTGAAAAAGTTCGAATCGCTGATGTAATTATAGTGCGGCCTCAAGTCATCATTTTTGATGCAATTGCGCCAAACATTTTCATGAGGGTCGACCATGTAAGAATGCATCCACACACCAAATATTTTTATTCTGAAACTTATACTTTTGAGAATAGCTCTCATGGCGTAAAAGACATGCATGTGAAAAAGTTCGAATCGCTGATGTATTTATAGTGCGGCCTCAAGTCATCATTTCTGATGCAATTGCGCCAACTTTTTCCATGAGGGTCCACCATGTAAGAATGCATCCACACACCAAATATTTTTATTCTGAAACTTATACTTTTGAGAATAGCTCTCATTGCGTAAAAGTCATGCATGTGAAAAAGTTCGAATCGCTGATGTATTTATAGTGCGACCTCATGTCATGATTTTTTATGCAAATGCGCCAAGATTTTTCACGAGGGTCTACCATGTAAGAATGCATCCACACACCAAATATTTTTATTCTGAAACTAATATGTTTGAGAATAGCTCTCATGGCGTAAAAGTCATGCATGTGAAAAAGTTCGAATCGCTGATGTATTTATAGTGCGGCCTCAAGTCATGATTTTTTATACAATTGCGCCAAGTTTTTTCATGAGGGTCGAATATGTAAGAATGCATCCATACACCAAATATTTTTATTCTGAAACTTATACTTTTGAGAATAGCTCTCATGGCGTAAAAGTCATGCATGTGAAAAAGTTCGAATCGCTGATGTATTTATAGTGCGACCTCATGTCATGATTTTTTATGCAATTGCGCCAAAAATTTTCATTAGGGTCGACCATGTAAGAATGCATCCACACACCAAACATTTTTCTTCTGAAACTAATACTTTTGAGAATAGCTCTCGTGGCGTAAAAGTGATGCATGTGAAAAAGTTCGAATCGCTGATGTATTTATAGTGCGGCCTCAAGTCATCATTTTTGATGCAATTGCGCCAACTTTTTTCATGAGGGTCGACCATGTAAGAATGCATCCACACACCAAATATTTTTATTCTGAAACTTATACTTTTGAGAATAGCTCTCATGGCGTAAAAGACATGCACGTGAAAAAGTTCGAATCGCTGATGTATTTATAGTGCGGCCTCAAGTCATCATTTTTGAAGCAATTGCGCCAACTTTTTTCATGACGGTCGACCATGTAAGAATGCATCCACACACCAAATATTTTTATTCTGAAACTTATACTTTTGAGAATAGCCCTCACGGCGTAAAAGTCATGCATGTGAAAAGTTCGAATCGCTGATGTATTTATAGTGCGGCCTCGAGTCATCATTTTTTATGCAAATGCGCCAATATTTTTCATGAGGGTCCACCATGTAAGAATGCATCCACACACCAAATATTTTTATTCTGAAACTAATACTTTTGAGAATAGCTCTCATGGCGTAAAAGTGATGCATGTGAAAAAGTTCGAATCGCTGATGTATTTATAGTGCGGCCTCAAGTCATCATTTTTGATGCAATTGCGCCAAACATTTTCATGAGGGTCGACCATGTAAGAATGCATCCACACACCAAATATTTTTATTCTGAAACTTATACTTTTGAGAATAGCTCTCATGCGTAAAAGTCATGCATGTGAAAAAGTTCGAATCGCTGATGTATTTATAGTGCGGCCTCAAGTCATCATTTTTGATGCAATTGCGCCAACTGTTTTCACGAGGGTCGACCATGTAAGAATGCAACTATACACCAAATATTTTTATTCTGAAACTAATACTTTTGAGAATAGCTCTCATTGCGTAAAAGTGATGCATGTGAAAAAGTTCGAATCGCTGATGTATTTATAGTGCGGCCTCAAGTCATCATTTTTGATGCAATTGTGCCAACTGTTTTCACGAGGGTCGACCATGTAAGAATGCAACTATACACCAAATATTTTTATTCTGAAACTAATACTTTTGAGAATAGCTCTCATTGCGTAAAAGTCATGCATGTGAAAAAGTTCGAATCGCTGATGTATTTATAGTGCGACCTCATGTCATGATTTTTTATGCAAATGCGCCAAGATTTTTCACGAGGGTCGACCATGTAAGAATGCATCCACACACCAAATATTTTTATTCTGAAACTAATATGTTTGAGAATAGCTCTCATGGCGTAAAAGTCATGCATGTGAAAAGTTCGAATCGCTGATGTATTTATAGTGCGGCCTCAAGTCATCATTTTTGAAGCAATTGCGCCAACTTTTTTCATGAGGGTCGAATATGTAAGAATGCATCCATACACCAAATATTTTTATTCTGAATCTTATACTTTTGAGAATAGCTCTCATGGCGTAAAAGTCATGCATGCGAAAAAGTTCGAATCGCTGATGTATTTATAGTGCGACCTCATGTCATGATTTTTTATGCAATTGCGCCAAAAATTTTCATGAGGGTCGACCATGTAAGAATGCATCCACACACCAAATATTTTTCTTCTGAAACTAATACTTTTGAGAATAGCTCTCGTGGCGTAAAAGTGATGCATGTGAAAAAGTTCGAATCGCTGATGTATTTATAGTGCGGCCTCAAGTCATCATTTTTGATGCAATTGCGCCAACTTTTTTCATGAGGGTCGACCTTGTAAGAATGCATCCACACACCAAATATTTTTATTCTGGAAACTAATACTTTTGAGAATAGCTCTCATGGCGTAAAAGTCATGCATGTGAAAAAGTTCGAATCGCTGATGTATTTATAGTGCGACCTCATGTCATGATTTTTTATGCAAATGCGCCAATATTTTTCACGAGGGTCGACCATGTAAGAATGCATCCACACACCAAATATTTTTATTCTGAAACTAATACTTTTGAGAATACCTCTCGTGGCGTAAACGTCATGCATGTGAAAAAGTTCGAATCGCTGATGTAATTATAGTGCGGCCTCAAGTCATCATTTTTGATGCAATTGCGCCAAACATTTTCATGAGGGTCGACCATGTAAGAATGCATCCACACACCAAATATTTTTATTCTGAAACTTATACTTTTGAGAATAGCTCTCATGGCGTAAAAGACATGCATGTGAAAAAGTTCGAATCGCTGATGTATTTATAGTGCGGCCTCAAGTCATCATTTCTGATGCAATTGCGCCAACTTTTTCCATGAGGGTCCACCATGTAAGAATGCATCCACACACCAAATATTTTTATTCTGAAACTTATACTTTTGAGAATAGCTCTCATTGCGTAAAAGTCATGCATGTGAAAAAGTTCGAATCGCTGATGTATTTATAGTGCGACCTCATGTCATGATTTTTTATGCAAATGCGCCAAGATTTTTCACGAGGGTCTACCATGTAAGAATGCATCCACACACCAAATATTTTTATTCTGAAACTAATATGTTTGAGAATAGCTCTCATGGCGTAAAAGTGATGCATGTGAAAAAGTTCGAATCGCTGATGTATTTATAGTGCGGCCTCAAGTCATGATTTTTTATACAATTGCGCCAAGTTTTTTCATGAGGGTCGAATATGTAAGAATGCATCCATACACCAAATATTTTTATTCTGAAACTTATACTTTTGAGAATAGCTCTCATGGCGTAAAAGTCATGCATGTGAAAAAGTTCGAATCGCTGATGTATTTATAGTGCGACCTCATGTCATGATTTTTTATGCAATTGCGCCAAAAATTTTCATTAGGGTCGACCATGTAAGAATGCATCCACACACCAAACATTTTTCTTCTGAAACTAATACTTTTGAGAATAGCTCTCGTGGCGTAAAAGTGATGCATGTGAAAAAGTTCGAATCGCTGATGTATTTATAGTGCGGCCTCAAGTCATCATTTTTGATGCAATTGCGCCAACTTTTTTCATGAGGGTCGACCATGTAAGAATGCATCCACACACCAAATATTTTTATTCTGAAACTTATACTTTTGAGAATAGCTCTCATGGCGTAAAAGTGATGCATGTGAAAAAGTTCGAATCGCTGATGTATTTATAGTGCGGCCTCAAGTCATCATTTTTGATGCAATTGCGCCAACTGTTTTCACGAGGGTCGACCATGTAAGAATGCAACTATACACCAAATATTTTTATTCTGAAACTAATATGTTTGAGAATAGCTCTCATGGCGTAAAAGTCATGCATGTGAAAAAGTTCGAATCGCTGATGTATTTATAGTGCGGCCTCAAGTCATCATTTTTGAAGCAATTGCGCCAACTTTTTTCATGAGGGTCGAACATGTAAGAATGCATCCACACACCAAATATTTTTATTCTGAAACTTATACTTTTGAGAATAGCTCTCACGGCGTAAAAGTCATGCATGTGAAAAGTTCGAATCGCTGATGTATTTATAGTGCGGCCTCGAGTCATCATTTTTGAAGCAATTGCGCCAACTTTTTCCATGAGGGTCCACCATGTAAGAATGCATCCATACACCAAATATTTTTCTTCTGAAACTAATACTTTTGAGAATAGCTCTCGTGGCGTAAAAGTCATGCATGTGAAAAAGTTCGAATCGCTGATGTATTTATAGTGCGGCCTCAAGTCATCATTTTTGATGCAATTGCGCCAAAAATTTTCATGAGGGTCGACCATGTAAGAATGCATCCACACACCAAATATTTTTATTCTGAAACTTATACTTTTGAGAATAGCTCTCATGGCGTAAAAGACATGCATGTGAAAAAGTTCGAATCGCTGATGTATTTATAGTGCGGCCTCAAGTCATCATTTTTGAAGCAATTGCGCCAACTTTTTTCATGACGGTCGACCATGTAAGAATGCATCCACACACCAAATATTTTTATTCTGAAACTTATACTTTTGAGAATAGCCATCACGGCGTAAAAGTCATGCATGTGAAAAGTTCGAATCGCTGATGTATTTATAGTGCGGCCTCGAGTCATCATTTTTTATGCAAATGCGCCAATATTTTTCATGAGGGTCCACCATGTAAGAATGCATCCACACACCAAATATTTTTATTCTGAAACTAATACTTTTGAGAATAGCTCTCATGGCGTAAAAGTGATGCATGTGAAAAAGTTCGAATCGCTGATGTATTTATAGTGCGGCCTCAAGTCATCATTTTTGATGCAATTGCGCCAAACATTTTCATGAGGGTCGACCATGTAAGAATGCATCCACACACCAAATATTTTTATTCTGAAACTTATACTTTTGAGAATAGCTCTCATGCGTAAAAGTCATGCATGTGAAAAAGTTCGAATCGCTGATGTATTTATAGTGCGGCCTCAAGTCATCATTTTTGATGCAATTGCGCCAACTGTTTTCACGAGGGTCGACCATGTAAGAATGCAACTATACACCAAATATTTTTATTCTGAAACTAATACTTTTGAGAATAGCTCTCATTGCGTAAAAGTGATGCATGTGAAAAAGTTCGAATCGCTGATGTATTTATAGTGCGGCCTCAAGTCATCATTTTTGATGCAATTGCGCCAACTGTTTTCACGAGGGTCGACCATGTAAGAATGCAACTATACACCAAATATTTTTATTCTGAAACTAATACTTTTGAGAATAGCTCTCATTGCGTAAAAGTCATGCATGTGAAAAAGTTCGAATCGCTGATGTATTTATAGTGCGACCTCATGTCATGATTTTTTATGCAAATGCGCCAAGATTTTTCACGAGGGTCGACCATGTAAGAATGCATCCACACACCAAATATTTTTATTCTGAAACTAATATGTTTGAGAATAGCTCTCATGGCGTAAAAGTCATGCATGTGAAAAAGTTCGAATCGCTGATGTATTTATAGTGCGGCCTCAAGTCATCATTTTTTATACAATTGCGCCAACTGTTTTCATGAGGGTCGACCATGTAAGAATGCATCCACACACCAAATATTTTTATTCTGAAACTTATACTTTTGAGAATAGCTCTCATGCGTAAAAGTCATGCATGTGAAAAAGTTCGAATCGCTGATGTAATTATAGTGCGGCCTCAAGTCATCATTTTTGATGCAATTGCGCCAAACATTTTCATGAGGGTCGACCATGTAAGAATGCATCCACACACCAAATATTTTTATTCTGAAACTTATACTTTTGAGAATAGCTCTCATGGCGTAAAAGTGATGCATGTGAAAAAGTTCGAATCGCTGATGTATTTATAGTGCGGCCTCAAGTCATCATTTTTGAAGCAATTGCGCCAACTGTTTTCACGAGGGTCGACCATGTAAGAATGCAACTATACACCAAATATTTTTATTCTGAAACTAATACTTTTGAGAATAGCTCTCATGGCGTAAAAGTCATGCATGTGAAAAAGTTCGAATCGCTGATGTATTTATAGTGCGGCCTCAAGTCATCATTTTTGATGCAATTGCGCCAACTGTTTTCACGAGGGTCGACCATGTAAGAATGCAACTATACACCAAATATTTTTATTCTGAAACTAATATGTTTGAGAATAGCTCTCATGGCGTAAAAGTCATGCATGTGAAAAAGTTCGAATCGCTGATGTATTTATAGTGCGGCCTCAAGTCATCATTTTTGAAGCAATTGCGCCAACTTTTTTCATGACGGTCGACCATGTAAGAATGCATCCACACACCAAATATTTTTATTCTGAAACTTATACTTTTGAGAATAGCTCTCACGGCGTAAAAGTCATGCATGTGAAAAGTTCGAATCGCTGATGTATTTATAGTGCGGCCTCGAGTCATCATTTTTGAAGCAATTGCGCCAACTTTTTCCATGAGGGTCCACCATGTAAGAATGCATCCATACACCAAATATTTTTCTTCTGAAACTAATACTTTTGAGAATAGCTCTCGTGGCGTAAAAGTCATGCATGTGAAAAAGTTCGAATCGCTGATGTATTTATAGTGCGGCCTCAAGTCATCATTTTTGATGCAATTGCGCCAAAAATTTTCATGAGGGTCGACCATGTAAGAATGCATCCACACACCAAATATTTTTATTCTGAAACTTATACTTTTGAGAATAGCTCTCATGGCGTAAAAGACATGCACGTGAAAAAGTTCGAATCGCTGATGTATTTATAGTGCGGCCTCAAGTCATCATTTTTGATGCAATTGCGCCAACTTTTTTCATGACGGTCGACCATGTAAGAATGCATCCACACACCAAATATTTTTATTCTGAAACTTATACTTTTGAGAATAGCCCTCACGGCGTAAAAGTCATGCATGTGAAAAGTTCGAATCGCTGATGTATTTATAGTGCGGCCTCGAGTCATCATTTTTTATGCAAATGCGCCAATATTTTTCATGAGGGTCCACCATGTAAGAATGCATCCACACACCAAATATTTTTATTCTGAAACTAATACTTTTGAGAATAGCTCTCATGGCGTAAAAGTGATGCATGTGAAAAAGTTCGAATCGCTGATGTATTTATAGTGCGGCCTCAAGTCATCATTTTTGATGCAATTGCGCCAAACATTTTCATGAGGGTCGACCATGTAAGAATGCATCCACACACCAAATATTTTTATTCTGAAACTTATACTTTTGAGAATAGCTCTCATGCGTAAAAGTCATGCATGTGAAAAAGTTCGAATCGCTGATGTATTTATAGTGCGGCCTCAAGTCATCATTTTTGATGCAATTGCGCCAACTGTTTTCACGAGGGTCGACCATGTAAGAATGCAACTATACACCAAATATTTTTATTCTGAAACTAATACTTTTGAGAATAGCTCTCATTGCGTAAAAGTGATGCATGTGAAAAAGTTCGAATCGCTGATGTATTTATAGTGCGGCCTCAAGTCATCATTTTTGATGCAATTGCGCCAACTGTTTTCACGAGGGTCGACCATGTAAGAATGCAACTATACACCAAATATTTTTATTCTGAAACTAATACTTTTGAGAATAGCTCTCATTGCGTAAAAGTGATGCATGTGAAAAAGTTCGAATCGCTGATGTATTTATAGTGCGGCCTCAAGTCATCATTTTTGATGCAATTGCGCCAACTGTTTTCACGAGGGTCGACCATGTAAGAATGCAACTATACACCAAATATTTTTATTCTGAAACTAATATGTTTGAGAATAGCTCTCATGGCGTAAAAGTCATGCATGTGAAAAAGTTCGAATCGCTGATGTATTTATAGTGCGGCCTCAAGTCATCATTTTTGAAGCAATTGCGCCAACTTTTTTCATGAGGGTCGAACATGTAAGAATGCATCCACACACCAAATATTTTTATTCTGAAACTTATACTTTTGAGAATAGCTCTCACGGCGTAAAAGTCATGCATGTGAAAAGTTCGAATCGCTGATGTATTTATAGTGCGGCCTCGAGTCATCATTTTTGAAGCAATTGCGCCAACTTTTTCCATGAGGGTCCACCATGTAAGAATGCATCCATACACCAAATATTTTTCTTCTGAAACTAATACTTTTGAGAATAGCTCTCGTGGCGTAAAAGTCATGCATGTGAAAAAGTTCGAATCGCTGATGTATTTATAGTGCGGCCTCAAGTCATCATTTTTGATGCAATTGCGCCAAAAATTTTCATGAGGGTCGACCATGTAAGAATGCATCCACACACCAAATATTTTTATTCTGAAACTTATACTTTTGAGAATAGCTCTCATGGCGTAAAAGACATGCACGTGAAAAAGTTCGAATCGCTGATGTATTTATAGTGCGGCCTCAAGTCATCATTTTTGAAGCAATTGCGCCAACTTTTTTCATGACGGTCGACCATGTAAGAATGCATCCACACACCAAATATTTTTATTCTGAAACTTATACTTTTGAGAATAGCCATCACGGCGTAAAAGTCATGCATGTGAAAAGTTCGAATCGCTGATGTATTTATAGTGCGGCCTCGAGTCATCATTTTTTATGCAAATGCGCCAATATTTTTCATGAGGGTCCACCATGTAAGAATGCATCCACACACCAAATATTTTTATTCTGAAACTAATACTTTTGAGAATAGCTCTCATGGCGTAAAAGTGATGCATGTGAAAAAGTTCGAATCGCTGATGTATTTATAGTGCGGCCTCAAGTCATCATTTTTGATGCAATTGCGCCAAACATTTTCATGAGGGTCGACCATGTAAGAATGCATCCACACACCAAATATTTTTATTCTGAAACTTATACTTTTGAGAATAGCTCTCATGCGTAAAAGTCATGCATGTGAAAAAGTTCGAATCGCTGATGTATTTATAGTGCGGCCTCAAGTCATCATTTTTGATGCAATTGCGCCAACTGTTTTCACGAGGGTCGACCATGTAAGAATGCAACTATACACCAAATATTTTTATTCTGAAACTAATACTTTTGAGAATAGCTCTCATTGCGTAAAAGTGATGCATGTGAAAAAGTTCGAATCGCTGATGTATTTATAGTGCGGCCTCAAGTCATCATTTTTGATGCAATTGCGCCAACTGTTTTCACGAGGGTCGACCATGTAAGAATGCAACTATACACCAAATATTTTTATTCTGAAACTAATACTTTTGAGAATAGCTCTCATTGCGTAAAAGTCATGCATGTGAAAAAGTTCGAATCGCTGATGTATTTATAGTGCGACCTCATGTCATGATTTTTTATGCAAATGCGCCAAGATTTTTCACGAGGGTCGACCATGTAAGAATGCATCCACACACCAAATATTTTTATTCTGAAACTAATATGTTTGAGAATAGCTCTCATGGCGTAAAAGTCATGCATGTGAAAAAGTTCGAATCGCTGATGTATTTATAGTGCGGCCTCAAGTCATCATTTTTGAAGCAATTGCGCCAACTTTTTTCATGAGGGTCGAATATGTAAGAATGCATCCATACACCAAATATTTTTATTCTGAATCTTATACTTTTGAGAATAGCTCTCATGGCGTAAAAGTCATGCATGCGAAAAAGTTCGAATCGCTGATGTATTTATAGTGCGACCTCATGTCATGATTTTTTATGCAATTGCGCCAAAAATTTTCATTAGGGTCGACCATGTAAGAATGCATCCACACACCAAATATTTTTCTTCTGAAACTAATACTTTTGAGAATAGCTCTCGTGGCGTAAAAGTGATGCATGTGAAAAAGTTCGAATCGCTGATGTATTTATAGTGCGGCCTCAAGTCATCATTTTTGATGCAATTGCGCCAACTTTTTTCATGAGGGTCGACCTTGTAAGAATGCATCCACACACCAAATATTTTTATTCTGAAACTAATACTTTTGAGAATAGCTCTCATGGCGTAAAAGTCATGCATGTGAAAAAGTTCGAATCGCTGATGTATTTATAGTGCGACCTCATGTCATGATTTTTTATGCAAATGCGCCAATATTTTTCACGAGGGTCGACCATGTAAGAATGCATCCACACACCAAATATTTTTATTCTGAAACTAATACTTTTGAGAATAGCTCTCATGGCGTAAAAGTCATGCATGTGAAAAAGTTCGAATCGCTGATGTATTTATAGTGCGGCCTCAAGTCATGATTTTTTATACAATTGCGCCAACTTTTTTTCATGAGGGTCGACCATGTAAGAATGCATCCATACACCAAATATTTTTCTTCTGAAACTAATACTTTTGAGAGTAGCTCTCGTGGCGTAAACGTCATGCATGTGAAAAAGTTCGAATCGCTGATGTAATTATAGTGCGGCCTCAAGTCATCATTTTTGATGCAATTGCGCCAAACATTTTCATGAGGGTCGACCATGTAAGAATGCATCCACACACCAAATATTTTTATTCTGAAACTTATACTTTTGAGAATAGCTCTCATGGCGTAAAAGACATGCATGTGAAAAAGTTCGAATCGCTGATGTATTTATAGTGCGGCCTCAAGTCATCATTTCTGATGCAATTGCGCCAACTTTTTCCATGAGGGTCCACCATGTAAGAATGCATCCACACACCAAATATTTTTATTCTGAAACTTATACTTTTGAGAATAGCTCTCATTGCGTAAAAGTCATGCATGTGAAAAAGTTCGAATCGCTGATGTATTTATAGTGCGACCTCATGTCATGATTTTTTATGCAAATGCGCCAAGATTTTTCACGAGGGTCTACCATGTAAGAATGCATCCACACACCAAATATTTTTATTCTGAAACTAATATGTTTGAGAATAGCTCTCATGGCGTAAAAGTGATGCATGTGAAAAAGTTCGAATCGCTGATGTATTTATAGTGCGGCCTCAAGTCATGATTTTTTATACAATTGCGCCAAGTTTTTTCATGAGGGTCGAATATGTAAGAATGCATCCATACACCAAATATTTTTATTCTGAAACTTATACTTTTGAGAATAGCTCTCATGGCGTAAAAGTCATGCATGTGAAAAAGTTCGAATCGCTGATGTATTTATAGTGCGACCTCATGTCATGATTTTTTATGCAATTGCGCCAAAAATTTTCATTAGGGTCGACCATGTAAGAATGCATCCACACACCAAACATTTTTCTTCTGAAACTAATACTTTTGAGAATAGCTCTCGTGGCGTAAAAGTGATGCATGTGAAAAAGTTCGAATCGCTGATGTATTTATAGTGCGGCCTCAAGTCATCATTTTTGATGCAATTGCGCCAACTTTTTTCATGAGGGTCGACCATGTAAGAATGCATCCACACACCAAATATTTTTATTCTGAAACTTATACTTTTGAGAATAGCTCTCATGGCGTAAAAGTCATGCATGTGAAAAAGTTCGAATCGCTGATGTATTTATAGTGCGGCCTCAAGTCATCATTTTTGAAGCAATTGCGCCAACTGTTTTCACGAGGGTCGACCATGTAAGAATGCAACTATACACCAAATATTTTTATTCTGAAACTAATACTTTTGAGAATAGCTCTCATGGCGTAAAAGTCATGCATGTGAAAAAGTTCGAATCGCTGATGTATTTATAGTGCGACCTCATGTCATGATTTTTTATGCAAATGCGCCAATATTTTTCACGAGGGTCGACCATGTAAGAATGCATCCACACACCAAATATTTTTATTCTGAAACTAATACTTTTGAGAATAGCTCTCATGGCGTAAAAGTCATGCATGTGAAAAAGTTCGAATCGCTGATGTATTTATAGTGCGGCCTCAAGTCATGATTTTTTATACAATTGCGCCAAGTTTTTTCATGAGGGTCGAATATGTAAGAATGCATCCATACACCAAATATTTTTATTCTGAAACTTATACTTTTGAGAATAGCTCTCATGGCGTAAAAGTCATGCATGCGAAAAAGTTCGAATCGCTGATGTATTTATAGTGCGACCTCATGTCATGATTTTTTATGCAATTGCGCCAAAAATTTTCATGAGGGTCGACCATGTAAGAATGCATCCACACACCAAACATTTTTCTTCTGAAACTAATACTTTTGAGAATAGCTCTCGTGGCGTAAAAGTGATGCATGTGAAAAAGTTCGAATCGCTGATGTATTTATAGTGCGGCCTCAAGTCATCATTTTTGATGCAATTGCGCCAACTTTTTTTATGAGGGTCGACCATGTAAGAATGCATCCACACACCAAATATTTTTATTCTGAAACTTATACTTTTGAGAATAGCTCTCATGGCGTAAAAGTCATGCATGTGAAAAAGTTCGAATCGTTTATGTATTTATAGTGCGGCCTCAAGTCATCATTTTTTATGCAAATGCGCCAATATTTTTCATGAGGGTCGACCATGTAAGAATGCATCCACACACCAAATATTTTTATTCTGAAACTTATACTTTTGAGAATAGCTCTCATGGCGTAAAAGTCATGCATGTGAAAAAGTTCGAATCGCTGATGTATTTATAGTGCGGCCTCAAGTCATCATTTTTGATGCAATTGCGCCAACTGTTTTCACGAGGGTCGACCATGTAAGAATGCAACTATACACCAAATATTTTTATTCTGAAACTAATACTTTTGAGAATAGCTCTCATTGCGTAAAAGTCATGCATGTGAAAAAGTTCGAATCGCTGATGTATTTATAGTGCGACCTCATGTCATGATTTTTTATGCAAATGCGCCAAGATTTTTCACGAGGGTCTACCATGTAAGAATGCATCCACACACCAAATATTTTTATTCTGAAACTAATACTTTTGAGAATAGCTCTCATGGCGTAAAAGTCATGCATGTGAAAAAGTTCGAATCGCTGATGTATTTATAGTGCGGCCTCAAGTCATCATTTTTTATACAATTGCGCCAACTTTTTTTCATGAGGGTCGACCATGTAAGAATGCATCCATACACCAAATATTTTTCTTCTGAAACTAATACTTTTGAGAATAGCTCTCATGGCGTAAAAGTGATGCATGTGAAAAAGTTCGAATCGCTGATGTATTTATAGTGCGGCCTCAAGTCATCATTTTTGATGCAATTGCGCCAAAAATTTTCATGAGGGTCGACCATGTAAGAATGCATCCACACACCAAATATTTTTATTCTGAAACTTATACTTTTGAGAATAGCTCTCATGGCGTAAAAGACATGCATGTGAAAAAGTTCGAATCGCTGATGTATTTATAGTGCGACCTCATGTCATGATTTTTTATGCAATTGCGCCAAAAATTTTCATTAGGGTCGACCATGTAAGAATGCATCCACACACCAAATATTTTTCTTCTGAAACTAATACTTTTGAGAATAGCTCTCGTGGCGTAAAAGTGATGCATGTGAAAAAGTTCGAATCGCTGATGTATTTATAGTGCGGCCTCAAGTCATCATTTTTGATGCAATTGCGCCAACTTTTTTCATGAGGGTCGACCTTGTAAGAATGCATCCACACACCAAATATTTTTATTCTGAAACTAATACTTTTGAGAATAGCTCTCATGGCGTAAAAGTCATGCATGTGAAAAAGTTCGAATCGCTGATGTATTTATAGTGCGACCTCATGTCATGATTTTTTATGCAAATGCGCCAATATTTTTCACGAGGGTCGACCATGTAAGAATGCATCCACACACCAAATATTTTTATTCTGAAACTAATACTTTTGAGAATAGCTCTCATGGCGTAAAAGTCATGCATGTGAAAAAGTTCGAATCGCTGATGTATTTATAGTGCGGCCTCAAGTCATGATTTTTTATACAATTGCGCCAACTTTTTTTCATGAGGGTCGACCATGTAAGAATGCATCCATACACCAAATATTTTTCTTCTGAAACTAATACTTTTGAGAGTAGCTCTCGTGGCGTAAACGTCATGCATGTGAAAAAGTTCGAATCGCTGATGTAATTATAGTGCGGCCTCAAGTCATCATTTTTGATGCAATTGCGCCAAACATTTTCATGAGGGTCGACCATGTAAGAATGCATCCACACACCAAATATTTTTATTCTGAAACTTATACTTTTGAGAATAGCTCTCATGGCGTAAAAGACATGCATGTGAAAAAGTTCGAATCGCTGATGTATTTATAGTGCGGCCTCAAGTCATCATTTCTGATGCAATTGCGCCAACTTTTTCCATGAGGGTCCACCATGTAAGAATGCATCCACACACCAAATATTTTTATTCTGAAACTTATACTTTTGAGAATAGCTCTCATTGCGTAAAAGTCATGCATGTGAAAAAGTTCGAATCGCTGATGTATTTATAGTGCGACCTCATGTCATGATTTTTTATGCAAATGCGCCAAGATTTTTCACGAGGGTCTACCATGTAAGAATGCATCCACACACCAAATATTTTTATTCTGAAACTAATATGTTTGAGAATAGCTCTCATGGCGTAAAAGTGATGCATGTGAAAAAGTTCGAATCGCTGATGTATTTATAGTGCGGCCTCAAGTCATGATTTTTTATACAATTGCGCCAAGTTTTTTCATGAGGGTCGAATATGTAAGAATGCATCCATACACCAAATATTTTTATTCTGAAACTTATACTTTTGAGAATAGCTCTCATGGCGTAAAAGTCATGCATGTGAAAAAGTTCGAATCGCTGATGTATTTATAGTGCGACCTCATGTCATGATTTTTTATGCAATTGCGCCAAAAATTTTCATTAGGGTCGACCATGTAAGAATGCATCCACACACCAAACATTTTTCTTCTGAAACTAATACTTTTGAGAATAGCTCTCGTGGCGTAAAAGTGATGCATGTGAAAAAGTTCGAATCGCTGATGTATTTATAGTGCGGCCTCAAGTCATCATTTTTGATGCAATTGCGCCAACTTTTTTCATGAGGGTCGACCATGTAAGAATGCATCCACACACCAAATATTTTTATTCTGAAACTTATACTTTTGAGAATAGCTCTCATGGCGTAAAAGTCATGCATGTGAAAAAGTTCGAATCGCTGATGTATTTATAGTGCGGCCTCAAGTCATCATTTTTGAAGCAATTGCGCCAACTGTTTTCACGAGGGTCGACCATGTAAGAATGCAACTATACACCAAATATTTTTATTCTGAAACTAATACTTTTGAGAATAGCTCTCATGGCGTAAAAGTCATGCATGTGAAAAAGTTCGAATCGCTGATGTATTTATAGTGCGACCTCATGTCATGATTTTTTATGCAAATGCGCCAATATTTTTCACGAGGGTCGACCATGTAAGAATGCATCCACACACCAAATATTTTTATTCTGAAACTAATACTTTTGAGAATAGCTCTCATGGCGTAAAAGTCATGCATGTGAAAAAGTTCGAATCGCTGATGTATTTATAGTGCGGCCTCAAGTCATGATTTTTTATACAATTGCGCCAAGTTTTTTCATGAGGGTCGAATATGTAAGAATGCATCCATACACCAAATATTTTTATTCTGAAACTTATACTTTTGAGAATAGCTCTCATGGCGTAAAAGTCATGCATGCGAAAAAGTTCGAATCGCTGATGTATTTATAGTGCGACCTCATGTCATGATTTTTTATGCAATTGCGCCAAAAATTTTCATTAGGGTCGACCATGTAAGAATGCATCCACACACCAAACATTTTTCTTCTGAAACTAATACTTTTGAGAATAGCTCTCGTGGCGTAAAAGTGATGCATGTGAAAAAGTTCGAATCGCTGATGTATTTATAGTGCGGCCTCAAGTCATCATTTTTGATGCAATTGCGCCAACTTTTTTTATGAGGGTCGACCATGTAAGAATGCATCCACACACCAAATATTTTTATTCTGAAACTTATACTTTTGAGAATAGCTCTCATGGCGTAAAAGTCATGCATGTGAAAAAGTTCGAATCGTTTATGTATTTATAGTGCGGCCTCAAGTCATGATTTTTTATGCAAATGCGCCAATATTTTTCATGAGGGTCGACCATGAGGGAATGCATCCACACACCAAATATTTTTATTCTGAAACTTATACTTTTGAGAATAGCTCTCATGGCGTAAAAGTCATGCATGTGAAAAAGTTCGAATCGCTGATGTATTTATAGTGCGGCCTCAAGTCATCATTTTTGATGCAATTGCGCCAACTGTTTTCACGAGGGTCGACCATGTAAGAATGCAACTATACACCAAATATTTTTATTCTGAAACTAATACTTTTGAGAATAGCTCTCATTGCGTAAAAGTCATGGATGTGAAAAAGTTCGAATCGCTGATGTATTTATAGTGCGACCTCATGTCATGATTTTTTATGCAAATGCGCCAAGATTTTTCACGAGGGTCGACCATGTAAGAATGCATCCACACACCAAATATTTTTATTCTGAAACTAATATGTTTGAGAATAGCTCTCATGGCGTAAAAGTCATGCATGTGAAAAAGTTCGAATCGCTGATGTATTTATAGTGCGGCCTCAAGTCATCATTTTTTATACAATTGCGCCAACTTTTTTTCATGAGGGTCGACCATGTAAGAATGCATCCATACACCAAATATTTTTCTTCTGAAACTAATACTTTTGAGAATAGCTCTCATGGCGTAAAAGTGATGCATGTGAAAAAGTTCGAATCGCTGATGTATTTATAGTGCGGCCTCAAGTCATCATTTTTGATGCAATTGCGCCAAAAATTTTCATGAGGGTCGACCATGTAAGAATGCATCCACACACCAAATATTTTTATTCTGAAACTTATACTTTTGAGAATAGCTCTCATGGCGTAAAAGACATGCATGTGAAAAAGTTCGAATCGCTGATGTATTTATAGTGCGGCCTCAAGTCATCATTTTTGAAGCAATTGCGCCAACTTTTTTCATGACGGTCGACCATGTAAGAATGCATCCACACACCAAATATTTTTATTCTGAAACTTATACTTTTGAGAATAGCTCTCACGGCGTAAAAGTCATGCATGTGAAAAGTTCGAATCGCTGATGTATTTATAGTGCGGCCTCGAGTCATCATTTTTTATGCAATTGCGCCAACTTTTTTCCATGAGGGTCCACCATGTAAGAATGCATCCATACACCAAATATTTTTCTTCTGAAACTAATACTTTTGAGAATAGCTCTCGTGGCGTAAAAGTGATGCATGTGAAAAAGTTCGAATCGCTGATGTATTTATAGTGCGGCCTCAAGTCATCATTTTTGATGCAATTGCGCCAAAAATTTTCATGAGGGTCGACCATGTAAGAATGCATCCATACACCAAATATTTTTATTCTGAAACTTATACTTTTGAGAATAGCTCTCATGGCGTAAAAGACATGCATGTGAAAAAGTTCGAATCGCTGATGTATTTATAGTGCGGCCTCAAGTCATCATTTTTGAAG
This sequence comes from Haliotis rufescens, assembly GCF_023055435.1. Lineage (NCBI taxonomy): Eukaryota > Metazoa > Mollusca > Gastropoda > Lepetellida > Haliotidae > Haliotis > Haliotis rufescens. Next base: position 27,601,131 of record NW_025964112.1, read on the forward strand.
CAATTGCGCCAACTTTTTTCATGATGGTCGACCATGTAAGAATGCATCCACACACCAAATATTTTTATTCTGAAACTTATACTTTTGAGAATAGCTCTCACGGCGTAAAAGTCATGCATGTGAAAAGTTCGAATCGCTGATGTATTTATAGTGCGGCCTCGAGTCATCATTTTTTATGCAAATGCGCCAATATTTTTCATGAGGGTCGACCATGTAAGAATGCATCCACACACCAAATATTTTTATTCTGAAACTAATACTTTTGAGAATAGCTCTCATGGCGTAAAAGTGATGCATGTGAAAAAGTTCGAATCGCTGATGTATTTATAGTGCGGCCTCAAGTCATCATTTTTGATGCAATTGCGCCAAACATTTTCATGAGGGTCGACCATGTAAGAATGCATCCACACACCAAATATTTTTATTCTGAAACTTATACTTTTGAGAATAGCTCTCATGGCGTAAAAGTCATGCATGCGAAAAAGTTCGAATCGCTGATGTATTTATAGTGCGACCTCATGTCATGATTTTTTATGCAATTGCGCCAAAAATTTTCATTAGGGTCGACCATGTAAGAATGCATCCACACACCAAATATTTTTCTTCTGAAACTAATACTTTTGAGAATAGCTCTCGTGGCGTAAAAGTGATGCATGTGAAAAAGTTCGAATCGCTGATGTATTTATAGTGCGGCCTCAAGTCATCATTTTTGATGCAATTGCGCCAACTGTTTTCACGAGGGTCGACCATGTAAGAATGCAACTATACACCAAATATTTTTATTCTGAAACTAATACTTTTGAGAATAGCTCTCATGGCGTAAAAGTCATGGATGTGAAAAAGTTCGAATCGCTGATGTATTTATAGTGCGACCTCATGTCATGATTTTTTATGCAAATGCGCCAAGATTTTTCACGAGGGTCGACCATGTAAGAATGCATCCACACACCAAATATTTTTATTCTGAAACTAATATGTTTGAGAATAGCTCTCATGGCGTAAAAGTCATGCATGTGAAAAAGTTCGAATCGCTGATGTATTTATAGTGCGGCCTCAAGTCATCATTTTTTATACAATTGCGCCAACTTTTTTTCATGAGGGTCGACCATGTAAGAATGCATCCATACACCAAATATTTTTCTTCTGAAACTAATACTTTTGAGAATAGCTCTCATGGCGTAAAAGTGATGCATGTGAAAAAGTTCGAATCGCTGATGTATTTATAGTGCGGCCTCAAGTCATCATTTTTGATGCAATTGCGCCAAAAATTTTCATGAGGGTCGACCATGTAAGAATGCATCCACACACCAAATATTTTTATTCTGAAACTTATACTTTTGAGAATAGCTCTCATGGCGTAAAAGACATGCATGTGAAAAAGTTCGAATCGCTGATGTATTTATAGTGCGGCCTCAAGTCATCATTTTTGAAGCAATTGCGCCAACTTTTTTCATGACGGTCGACCATGTAAGAATGCATCCACACACCAAATATTTTTATTCTGAAACTTATACTTTTGAGAATAGCTCTCACGGCGTAAAAGTCATGCATGTGAAAAGTTCGAATCGCTGATGTATTTATAGTGCGGCCTCGAGTCATCATTTTTTATGCAATTGCGCCAACTTTTTTCCATGAGGGTCCACCATGTAAGAATGCATCCATACACCAAATATTTTTCTTCTGAAACTAATACTTTTGAGAATAGCTCTCGTGGCGTTAAAGTGATGCATGTGAAAAAGTTCGAATCGCTGATGTATTTATAGTGCGGCCTCAAGTCATCATTTTTGATGCAATTGCGCCAAAAATTTTCATGAGGGTCGACCATGTAAGAATGCATCCACACACCAAATATTTTTATTCTGAAACTTATACTTTTGAGAATAGCTCTCATGGCGTAAAAGACATGCATGTGAAAAAGTTCGAATCGCTGATGTATTTATAGTGCGGCCTCAAGTCATCATTTTTGAAGCAATTGCGCCAACTTTTTTCATGATGGTCGACCATGTAAGAATGCATCCACACACCAAATATTTTTATTCTGAAACTTATACTTTTGAGAATAGCTCTCACGGCGTAAAAGTCATGCATGTGAAAAGTTCGAATCGCTGATGTATTTATAGTGCGGCCTCGAGTCATCATTTTTTATGCAAATGCGCCAATATTTTTCATGAGGGTCCACCATGTAAGAATGCATCCACACACCAAATATTTTTATTCTGAAACTAATACTTTTGAGAATAGCTCTCATGGCGTAAAAGTCATGCATGTGAAAAAGTTCGAATCGCTGATGTATTTATAGTGCGGCCTCAAGTCATCATTTTTGATGCAATTGCGCCAAACATTTTCATGAGGGTCGACCATGTAAGAATGCATCCACACACCAAATATTTTTATTCTGAAACTTATACTTTTGAGAATAGCTCTCATGCGTAAAAGTCATGCATGTGAAAAAGTTCGAATCGCTGATGTATTTATAGTGCGGCCTCAAGTCATCATTTTTGATGCAATTGCGCCAACTGTTTTCACGAGGGTCGACCATGTAAGAATGCAACTATACACCAAATATTTTTATTCTGAAACTAATACTTTTGAGAATAGCTCTCATGGCGTAAAAGTCATGCATGTGAAAAAGTTCGAATCGCTGATGTATTTATAGTGCGACCTCATGTCATGATTTTTTATGCAAATGCGCCAATATTTTTCACGAGGGTCGACCATGTAAGAATGCATCCACACACCAAATATTTTTATTCTGAAACTAATATGTTTGAGAATAGCTCTCATGGCGTTAAAGTGATGCATGTGAAAAAGTTCGAATCGCTGATGTATTTATAGTGCGGCCTCAAGTCATCATTTTTTATACAATTGCGCCAAGTTTTTTCATGAGGGTCGAATATGTAAGAATGCATCCATACACCAAATATTTTTATTCTGAAACTTATACTTTTGAGAATAGCTCTCATGGCGTAAAAGTCATGCATGCGAAAAAGTTCGAATCGCTGATGTATTTATAGTGCGACCTCATGTCATGATTTTTTATGCAATTGCGCCAAAAATTTTCATTAGGGTCGACCATGTAAGAATGCATCCACACACCAAATATTTTTCTTCTGAAACTAATACTTTTGAGAATAGCTCTCGTGGCGTAAAAGTGATGCATGTGAAAAAGTTCGAATCGCTGATGTATTTATAGTGCGGCCTCAAGTCATCATTTTTGATGCAATTGCGCCAACTGTTTTCACGAGGGTCGACCATGTAAGAATGCAACTATACACCAAATATTTTTATTCTGAAACTAATACTTTTGAGAATAGCTCTCATGGCGTAAAAGTCATGCATGTGAAAAAGTTCGAATCGCTGATGTATTTATAGTGCGACCTCATGTCATGATTTTTTATGCAAATGCGCCAATATTTTTCACGAGGGTCGACCATGTAAGAATGCATCCACACACCAAATATTTTTATTCTGAAACTAATATGTTTGAGAATAGCTCTCATGGCGTAAAAGTGATGCATGTGAAAAAGTTCGAATCGCTGATGTATTTATAGTGCGGCCTCAAGTCATGATTTTTTATACAATTGCGCCAAGTTTTTTCATGAGGGTCGAATATGTAAGAATGCATCCATACACCAAATATTTTTATTCTGAAACTTATACTTTTGAGAATAGCTCTCATGGCGTAAAAGTCATGCATGCGAAAAAGTTCGAATCGCTGATGTATTTATAGTGCGACCTCATGTCATGATTTTTTATGCAATTGCGCCAAAAATTTTCATTAGGGTCGACCATGTAAGAATGCATCCACACACCAAATATTTTTTATTCTGAAACTTATACTTTTGAGAATAGCTCTCATGGCGTAAAAGTCATGCATGTGAAAAAGTTCGAATCGCTGATGTATTTATAGTGCGGCCTGAAGTCATCATTTTTGAAGCAATTGCGCCAACTGTTTTCACGATGGTCGACCATGTAAGAATGCAACTATACACCAAATATTTTTATTCTGAAACTAATACTTTTGAGAATAGCTCTCATGGCGTAAAAGTCATGCATGTGAAAAAGTTCGAATCGCTGATGTATTTATAGTGCGGCCTCAAGTCATGATTTTTTATACAATTGCGCCAACTTTTTTTCATGAGGGTCGACCATGTAAGAATGCATCCATACACCAAATATTTTTCTTCTGAAACTAATGCTTTTGAGAATAGCTCTCGTGGCGTAAACGTCATGCATGTGAAAAAGTTCGAATCGCTGATGTAATTATAGTGCGGCCTCAAGTCATCATTTTTGATGCAATTGCGCCAAACATTTTCATGAGGGTCGACCATGTAAGAATGCATCCACACACCAAATATTTTTATTCTGAAACTTATACTTTTGAGAATAGCTCTCATGGCGTAAAAGACATGCATGTGAAAAAGTTCGAATCGCTGATGTAGTTATAGTGCGGCCTCAAGTCATCATTTTTGAAGCAATTGCGCCAACTTTTTTCATGACGGTCGACCATGTAAGAATGCATCCACACACCAAATATTTTTATTCTGAAACTTATACTTTTGAGAATAGCTCTCACGGCGTAAAAGTCATGCATGTGAAAAGTTCGAATCGCTGATGTATTTATAGTGCGGCCTCGAGTCATCATTTTTTATGCAAATGCGCCAATATTTTTCATGAGGGTCGACCATGTAAGAATGCATCCACACACCAAATATTTTTATTCTGAAACTAATACTTTTGAGAATAGCTCTCATGGCGTAAAAGTGATGCATGTGAAAAAGTTCGAATCGCTGATGTATTTATAGTGCGGCCTCAAGTCATCATTTTTGATGCAATTGCGCCAAACATTTTCATGAGGGTCGACCATGTAAGAATGCATCCACACACCAAATATTTTTATTCTGAAACTTATTCTTTTGAGAATAGCTCTCATGCGTAAAAGTCATGCATGTGAAAAAGTTCGAATCGCTGATGTATTTATAGTGCGGCCTCAAGTCATCATTTTTGATGCAATTGCGCCAACTGTTTTCACGAGGGTCGACCATGTAAGAATGCAACTATACACCAAATATTTTTATTCTGAAACTAATACTTTTGAGAATAGCTCTCATTGCGTAAAAGTGATGCATGTGAAAAAGTTCGAATCGCTGATGTATTTATAGTGCGGCCTCAAGTCATCATTTTTGATGCAATTGCGCCAACTGTTTTCACGAGGGTCGACCATGTAAGAATGCAACTATACACCAAATATTTTTATTCTGAAACTAATACTTTTGAGAATAGCTCTCATTGCGTAAAAGTCATGCATGTGAAAAAGTTCGAATCGCTGATGTATTTATAGTGCGGCCTCAAGTCATGATTTTTTATGCAATTGCGCCAAGTTTTTTCATGAGGGTCGAATATGTAAGAATGCATCCATACACCAAATATTTTTATTCTGAAACTTATACTTTTGAGAATAGCTCTCATGGCGTAAAAGTCATGCATGCGAAAAAGTTCGAATCGCTGATGTATTTATAGTGCGACCTCATGTCATGATTTTTTATGCAATTGCGCCAAAAATTTTGATGAGGGTCGACCATGTAAGAATGCATCCACACACCAAATATTTTTATTCTGAAACTAATACTTTTGAGAATAGCTCTCATGGCGTAAAAGTCATGCATGTGAAAAAGTTCGAATCGCTGATGTATTTATAGTGCGGCCTCAAGTCATCATTTTTGATGCAATTGCGCCAACTTTTTTCATGAGGGTCGACCATGTAAGAATGCATCCACACACCAAATATTTTTATTCTGAAACTTATACTTTTGAGAATAGCTCTCATGGCGTAAAAGTCATGCATGTGAAAAAGTTCGAATCGCTGATGTATTTATAGTGCGGCCTCAAGTCATCATTTTTGATGCAATTGCGCCAACTGTTTTCACGAGGGTCGACCATGTAAGAATGCAACTATACACCAAATATTTTTATTCTGAAACTAATACTTTTGAGAATAGCTCTCATGGCGTAAAAGTCATGCATGTGAAAAAGTTCGAATCGCTGATGTATTTATAGTGCGACCTCATGTCATGATTTTTTATGCAAATGCGCCAATATTTTTCACGAGGGTCGACCATGTAAGAATGCATCCACACACCAAATATTTTTATTCTGAAACTAATATGTTTGAGAATAGCTCTCATGGCGTAAAAGTCATGCATGTGAAAAAGTTCGAATCGCTGATGTATTTATAGTGCGGCCTCAAGTCATCATTTTTGAAGCAATTGCGCCAACTGTTTTCACGAGGGTCGACCATGTAAGAATGCAACTATACACCAAATATTTTTATTCTGAAACTAATACTTTTGAGAATAGCTCTCATGGCGTAAAAGTCATGCATGTGAAAAAGTTCGAATCGCTGATGTATTTATAGTGCGACCTCATGTCATGATTTTTTATGCAAATGCGCCAATATTTTTCACGAGGGTCGACCATGTAAGAATGCATCCACACACCAAATATTTTTATTCTGAAACTAATACTTTTGAGAATAGCTCTCATGGCGTAAAAGTCATGCATGTGAAAAAGTTCGAATCGCTGATGTATTTATAGTGCGGCCTCAAGTCATGATTTTTTATACAATTGCGCCAACTTTTTTTCATGAGGGTCGACCATGTAAGAATGCATCCATACACCAAATATTTTTCTTCTGAAACTAATGCTTTTGAGAATAGCTCTCGTGGCGTAAACGTCATGCATGTGAAAAAGTTCGAATCGCTGATGTAATTATAGTGCGGCCTCAAGTCATCATTTTTGATGCAATTGCGCCAAACATTTTCATGAGGGTCGACCATGTAAGAATGCATCCACACACCAAATATTTTTATTCTGAAACTTATACTTTTGAGAATAGCTCTCATGGCGTAAAAGACATGCATGTGAAAAAGTTCGAATCGCTGATGTAGTTATAGTGCGGCCTCAAGTCATCATTTTTGAAGCAATTGCGCCAACTTTTTTCATGACGGTCGACCATGTAAGAATGCATCCACACACCAAATATTTTTATTCTGAAACTTATACTTTTGAGAATAGCTCTCACGGCGTAAAAGTCATGCATGTGAAAAGTTCGAATCGCTGATGTATTTATAGTGCGGCCTCGAGTCATCATTTTTTATGCAAATGCGCCAATATTTTTCATGAGGGTCGACCATGTAAGAATGCATCCACACACCAAATATTTTTATTCTGAAACTAATACTTTTGAGAATAGCTCTCATGGCGTAAAAGTGATGCATGTGAAAAAGTTCGAATCGCTGATGTATTTATAGTGCGGCCTCAAGTCATCATTTTTGATGCAATTGCGCCAAACATTTTCATGAGGGTCGACCATGTAAGAATGCATCCACACACCAAATATTTTTATTCTGAAACTTATTCTTTTGAGAATAGCTCTCATGCGTAAAAGTCATGCATGTGAAAAAATTCGAATCGCTGATGTATTTATAGTGCGGCCTCAAGTCATCATTTTTGATGCAATTGCGCCAACTGTTTTCACGAGGGTCGACCATGTAAGAATGCAACTATACACGAAATATTTTTATTCTGAAACTAATACTTTTGAGAATAGCTCTCATTGCGTAAAAGTGATGCATGTGAAAAAGTTCGAATCGCTGATGTATTTATAGTGCGGCCTCAAGTCATCATTTTTGATGCAATTGCGCCAACTGTTTTCACGAGGGTCGACCATGTAAGAATGCAACTATACACCAAATATTTTTATTCTGAAACTAATACTTTTGAGAATAGCTCTCATGGCGTAAAAGTCATGCATGTGAAAAAGTTCGAATCGCTGATGTATTTATAGTGCGGCCTCAAGTCATGATTTTTTATGCAATTGCGCCAAGTTTTTTCATGAGGGTCGAATATGTAAGAATGCATCCATACACCAAATATTTTTATTCTGAAACTTATACTTTTGAGAATAGCTCTCATGGCGTAAAAGTCATGCATGCGAAAAAGTTCGAATCGCTGATGTATTTATAGTGCGACCTCATGTCATGATTTTTTATGCAATTGCGCCAAAAATTTTGATGAGGGTCGACCATGTAAGAATGCATCCACACACCAAATATTTTTCTTCTGAAACTAATACTTTTGAGAATAGCTCTCATGGCGTAAAAGTCATGCATGTGAAAAAGTTCGAATCGCTGATGTATTTATAGTGCGGCCTCAAGTCATCATTTTTGATGCAATTGCGCCAACTTTTTTCATGAGGGTCGACCATGTAAGAATGCATCCACACACCAAATATTTTTATTCTGAAACTTATACTTTTGAGAATAGCTCTCATGGCGTAAAAGTCATGCATGTGAAAAAGTTCGAATCGCTGATGTATTTATAGTGCGGCCTCAAGTCATCATTTTTGATGCAATTGCGCCAACTGTTTTCACGAGGGTCGACCATGTAAGAATGCAACTATACACCAAATATTTTTATTCTGAAACTAATACTTTTGAGAATAGCTCTCATGGCGTAAAAGTCATGCATGTGAAAAAGTTCGAATCGCTGATGTATTTATAGTGCGACCTCATGTCATGATTTTTTATGCAAATGCGCCAATATTTTTCACGAGGGTCGACCATGTAAGAATGCATCCACACACCAAATATTTTTATTCTGAAACTAATATGTTTGAGAATAGCTCTCATGGCGTAAAAGTCATGCATGTGAAAAAGTTCGAATCGCTGATGTATTTATAGTGCGGCCTCAAGTCATGATTTTTTATACAATTGCGCCAAGTTTTTTCATGAGGGTCGAATATGTAAGAATGCATCCATACACCAAATATTTTTATTCTGAAACTTATACTTTTGAGAATAGCTCTCATGGCGTAAAAGTCATGCATGCGAAAAAGTTCGAATCGCTGATGTATTTATAGTGCGGCCTCATGTCATGATTTTTTATGCAAATGCGCCAATATTTTTCACGAGGGTCGACCATGTAAGAATGCATCCACACACCAAATATTTTTATTCTGAAACTAATATGTTTGAGAATAGCTCTCATGGCGTAAAAGTCATGCATGTGAAAAAGTTCGAATCGCTGATGTATTTATAGTGCGGCCTCAAGTCATGATTTTTTATACAATTGCGCCAAGTTTTTTCATGAGGGTCGAATATGTAAGAATGCATCCATACACCAAATATTTTTATTCTGAAACTTATACTTTTGAGAATAGCTCTCATGGCGTAAAAGTCATGCATGCGAAAAAGTTCGAATCGCTGATGTATTTATAGTGCGGCCTCAAGTCATCATTTTTGATGCAATTCCGCCAACTTTTTTCATGAGGGTCGACCATGTAAGAATGCATCCACACACCAAATATTTTTATTCTGAAACTTATACTTTTGAGAATAGCTCTCATGGCGTAAAAGTCATGCATGTGAAAAAGTTCGAATCGCTGATGTATTTATAGTGCGGCCTCAAGTCATCATTTTTGAAGCAATTGCGCCAACTGTTTTCACGAGGGTCGACCATGTAAGAATGCAACTATACACCAAATATTTTTATTCTGAAACTAATACTTTTGAGAATAGCTCTCACGGCGTAAAAGTCATGCATGTGAAAAGTTCGAATCGCTGATGTATTTATAGTGCGGCCTCGAGTCATCATTTTTTATGCAAATGCGCCAATATTTTTCATGAGGGTCGACCATGTAAGAATGCATCCACACACCAAATATTTTTATTCTGAAACTAATACTTTTGAGAATAGCTCTCATGGCGTAAAAGTGATGCATGTGAAAAAGTTCGAATCGCTGATGTATTTATAGTGCGGCCTCAAGTCATCATTTTTGATGCAATTGCGCCAAACATTTTCATGAGGGTCGACCATGTAAGAATGCATCCACACACCAAATATTTTTATTCTGAAACTTATTCTTTTGAGAATAGCTCTCATGCGTAAAAGTCATGCATGTGAAAAAGTTCGAATCGCTGATGTATTTATAGTGCGGCCTCAAGTCATCATTTTTGATGCAATTGCGCCAACTGTTTTCACGAGGGTCGACCATGTAAGAATGCAACTATACACGAAATATTTTTATTCTGAAACTAATACTTTTGAGAATAGCTCTCATTGCGTAAAAGTGATGCATGTGAAAAAGTTCGAATCGCTGATGTATTTATAGTGCGGCCTCAAGTCATCATTTTTGATGCAATTGCGCCAACTGTTTTCACGAGGGTCGACCATGTAAGAATGCAACTATACACCAAATATTTTTATTCTGAAACTAATACTTTTGAGAATAGCTCTCATGGCGTAAAAGTGATGCATGTGAAAAAGTTCGAATCGCTGATGTATTTATAGTGCGGCCTCAAGTCATGATTTTTTATGCAATTGCGCCAAGTTTTTTCATGAGGGTCGAATATGTAAGAATGCATCCATACACCAAATATTTTTATTCTGAAACTTATACTTTTGAGAATAGCTCTCATGGCGTAAAAGTCATGCATGTGAAAAAGTTCGAATCGCTGATGTATTTATAGTGCGACCTCATGTCATGATTTTTTATGCAATTGCGCCAAAAATTTTGATGAGGGTCGACCATGTAAGAATGCATCCACACACCAAATATTTTTCTTCTGAAACTAATACTTTTGAGAATAGCTCTCATGGCGTAAAAGTCATGCATGTGAAAAAGTTCGAATCGCTGATGTATTTATAGTGCGGCCTCAAGTCATCATTTTTGATGCAATTGCGCCAACTTTTTTCATGAGGGTCGACCATGTAAGAATGCATCCACACACCAAATATTTTTATTCTGAAACTTATACTTTTGAGAATAGCTCTCATGGCGTAAAAGTCATGCATGTGAAAAAGTTCGAATCGCTGATGTATTTATAGTGCGGCCTCAAGTCATCATTTTTGATGCAATTGCGCCAACTGTTTTCACGAGGGTCGACCATGTAAGAATGCAACTATACACCAAATATTTTTATTCTGAAACTAATACTTTTGAGAATAGCTCTCATGGCGTAAAAGTCATGCATGTGAAAAGGTTCGAATCGCTGATGTATTTATAGTGCGACCTCATGTCATGATTTTTTATGCAAATGCGCCAATATTTTTCACGAGGGTCGACCATGTAAGAATGCATCCACACACCAAATATTTTTATTCTGAAACTAATATGTTTGAGAATAGCTCTCATGGCGTAAAAGTCATGCATGTGAAAAAGTTCGAATCGCTGATGTATTTATAGTGCGGCCTCAAGTCATGATTTTTTATACAATTGCGCCAAGTTTTTTCATGAGGGTCGAATATGTAAGAATGCATCCATACACCAAATATTTTTATTCTGAAACTTATACTTTTGAGAATAGCTCTCATGGCGTAAAAGTCATGCATGCGAAAAAGTTCGAATCGCTGATGTATTTATAGTGCGGCCTCATGTCATGATTTTTTATGCAAATGCGCCAATATTTTTCACGAGGGTCGACCATGTAAGAATGCATCCACACACCAAATATTTTTATTCTGAAACTAATATGTTTGAGAATAGCTCTCATGGCGTAAAAGTCATGCATGTGAAAAAGTTCGAATCGCTGATGTATTTATAGTGCGGCCTCAAGTCATGATTTTTTATACAATTGCGCCAAGTTTTTTCATGAGGGTCGAATATGTAAGAATGCATCCATACACCAAATATTTTTATTCTGAAACTTATACTTTTGAGAATAGCTCTCATGGCGTAAAAGTCATGCATGCGAAAAAGTTCGAATCGCTGATGTATTTATAGTGCGGCCTCAAGTCATCATTTTTGATGCAATTCCGCCAACTTTTTTCATGAGGGTCGACCATGTAAGAATGCATCCACACACCAAATATTTTTATTCTGAAACTTATACTTTTGAGAATAGCTCTCATGGCGTAAAAGTCATGCATGTGAAAAAGTTCGAATCGCTGATGTATTTATAGTGCGGCCTCAAGTCATCATTTTTGAAGCAATTGCGCCAACTGTTTTCACGAGGGTCGACCATGTAAGAATGCAACTATACACCAAATATTTTTATTCTGAAACTAATACTTTTGAGAATAGCTCTCATGGCGTAAAAGTCATGCATGTGAAAAAGTTCGAATCGCTGATGTATTTATAGTGCGACCTCATGTCATGATTTTTTATGCAAATGCGCCAATATTTTTCACGAGGGTCGACCATGTAAGAATGCATCCACACACCAAATATTTTTATTCTGAAACTAATACTTTTGAGAATAGCTCTCATGGCGTAAAAGTCATGCATGTGAAAAAGTTCGAATCGCTGATGTATTTATAGTGCGGCCTCAAGTCATGATTTTTTATACAATTGCGCCAACTTTTTTTCATGAGGGTCGACCATGTAAGAATGCATCCATACACCAAATATTTTTCTTCTGAAACTAATACTTTTGAGAATAGCTCTCGTGGCGTAAACGTCATGCATGTGAAAAAGTTCGAATCGCTGATGTATTTATAGTGCGGCCTCAAGTCATCATTTTTGATGCAATTGCGCCAAACATTTTCATGAGGGTCGACCATGTAAGAATGCATCCACACACCAAATATTTTTATTCTGAAACTTATACTTTTGAGAATAGCTCTCATGGCGTAAAAGACATGCATGTGAAAAAGTTCGAATCGCTGATGTATTTATAGTGCGGCCTCAAGTCATCATTTCTGATGCAATTGCGCCAACTTTTTTCATGAGGGTCGACCATGTAAGAATGCATCCACACACCAAATATTTTTATTCTGAAACTTATACTTTTGAGAATAGCTCTCACGGCGTAAAAGTCATGCATGTGAAAAAGTTCGAATCGCTGATGTATTTATAGTGCGGCCTCGAGTCATCATTTTTGATGCAATTGCGCCAACTTTTTTCATGAGGGTCGACCATGTAAGAATGCATCCACACACCAAATATTTTTATTCTGAAACTAATACTTTTGTGAATAGCTCTCATGGCGTAAAAGTGATGCATGTGAAAAAGTTCGAATCGCTGATGTATTTATAGTGCGGCCTCAAGTCATCATTTTTGAAGCAATTGCGCTATTTTTTTCATGAGGGTCGACCATGTAAGAATGCATCCACACACCAAATATTTTTATTCTGAAACTAATACTTTTGAGAATAGCTCTCATGGCGTAAAAGTCATGCATGCGAAAAAGTTCGAATCGCTGATGTATTTATAGTGCGGCCTCGAGTCATCATTTTTTATGCAAATGCGCCAATATTTTTCATGAGGGTCGACCATGTAAGAATGCATCCACACACCAAATATTTTTATTCTGAAACTAATACTTTTGAGAATAGCTCTCATGGCGTAAAAGTCATGCATGTGAAAAAGTTCGAATCGCTGATGTATTTATAGTGCGGCCTCAAGTCATCATTTTTGATGCAATTGCGCCAAACATTTTCATGAGGGTCGACCATGTAAGAATGCATCCACACACCAAATATTTTTATTCTGAAACTTATTCTTTTGAGAATAGCTCTCATGCGTAAAAGTCATGCATGTGAAAAAGTTCGAATCGCTGATGTATTTATAGTGCGGCCTCAAGTCATCATTTTTGATGCAATTGCGCCAACTGTTTTCACGAGGGTCGACCATGTAAGAATGCAACTATACACGAAATATTTTTATTCTGAAACTAATACTTTTGAGAATAGCTCTCATTGCGTAAAAGTGATGCATGTGAAAAAGTTCGAATCGCTGATGTATTTATAGTGCGGCCTCAAGTCATCATTTTTGATGCAATTGCGCCAACTGTTTTCACGAGGGTCGACCATGTAAGAATGCAACTATACACCAAATATTTTTATTCTGAAACTAATACTTTTGAGAATAGCTCTCATGGCGTAAAAGTCATGCATGTGAAAAAGTTCGAATCGCTGATGTATTTATAGTGCGGCCTCAAGTCATGATTTTTTATGCAATTGCGCCAAGTTTTTTCATGAGGGTCGAATATGTAAGAATGCATCCATACACCAAATATTTTTATTCTGAAACTTATACTTTTGAGAATAGCTCTCATGGCGTAAAAGTCATGCATGCGAAAAAGTTCGAATCGCTGACGTATTTATAGTGCGACCTCATGTCATGATTTTTTATGCAATTGCGCCAAAAATTTTGATGAGGGTCGACCATGTAAGAATGCATCCACACACCAAATATTTTTCTTCTGAAACTAATACTTTTGAGAATAGCTCTCATGGCGTAAAAGTCATGCATGTGAAAAAGTTCGAATCGCTGATGTATTTATAGTGCGGCCTCAAGTCATCATTTTTGATGCAATTGCGCCAACTTTTTTCATGAGGGTCGACCATGTAAGAATGCATCCACACACCAAATATTTTTATTCTGAAACTTATACTTTTGAGAATAGCTCTCATGGCGTAAAAGTCATGCATGTGAAAAAGTTCGAATCGCTGATGTATTTATAGTGCGGCCTCAAGTCATCATTTTTGATGCAATTGCGCCAACTGTTTTCACGAGGGTCGACCATGTAAGAATGCAACTATACACCAAATATTTTTATTCTGAAACTAATACTTTTGAGAATAGCTCTCATGGCGTAAAAGTCATGCATGTGAAAAGGTTCGAATCGCTGATGTATTTATAGTGCGACCTCATGTCATGATTTTTTATGCAAATGCGCCAATATTTTTCACGAGGGTCGACCATGTAAGAATGCATCCACACACCAAATATTTTTATTCTGAAACTAATATGTTTGAGAATAGCTCTCATGGCGTAAAAGTCATGCATGTGAAAAAGTTCGAATCGCTGATGTATTTATAGTGCGGCCTCAAGTCATGATTTTTTATACAATTGCGCCAAGTTTTTTCATGAGGGTCGAATATGTAAGAATGCATCCATACACCAAATATTTTTATTCTGAAACTTATACTTTTGAGAATAGCTCTCATGGCGTAAAAGTCATGCATGCGAAAAAGTTCGAATCGCTGATGTATTTATAGTGCGGCCTCATGTCATGATTTTTTATGCAAATGCGCCAATATTTTTCACGAGGGTCGACCATGTAAGAATGCATCCACACACCAAATATTTTTATTCTGAAACTAATATGTTTGAGAATAGCTCTCATGGCGTAAAAGTCATGCATGTGAAAAAGTTCGAATCGCTGATGTATTTATAGTGCGGCCTCAAGTCATGATTTTTTATACAATTGCGCCAAGTTTTTTCATGAGGGTCGAATATGTAAGAATGCATCCATACACCAAATATTTTTATTCTGAAACTTATACTTTTGAGAATAGCTCTCATGGCGTAAAAGTCATGCATGCGAAAAAGTTCGAATCGCTGATGTATTTATAGTGCGGCCTCAAGTCATCATTTTTGATGCAATTCCGCCAACTTTTTTCATGAGGGTCGACCATGTAAGAATGCATCCACACACCAAATATTTTTATTCTGAAACTTATACTTTTGAGAATAGCTCTCATGGCGTAAAAGTCATGCATGTGAAAAAGTTCGAATCGCTGATGTATTTATAGTGCGGCCTCAAGTCATCATTTTTGAAGCAATTGCGCCAACTGTTTTCACGAGGGTCGACCATGTAAGAATGCAACTATACACCAAATATTTTTATTCTGAAACTAATACTTTTGAGAATAGCTCTCATGGCGTAAAAGTCATGCATGTGAAAAAGTTCGAATCGCTGATGTATTTATAGTGCGACCTCATGTCATGATTTTTTATGCAAATGCGCCAATATTTTTCACGAGGGTCGACCATGTAAGAATGCATCCACACACCAAATATTTTTATTCTGAAACTAATACTTTTGAGAATAGCTCTCATGGCGTAAAAGTCATGCATGTGAAAAAGTTCGAATCGCTGATGTATTTATAGTGCGGCCTCAAGTCATGATTTTTTATACAATTGCGCCAACTTTTTTTCATGAGGGTCGACCATGTAAGAATGCATCCATACACCAAATATTTTTCTTCTGAAACTAATACTTTTGAGAATAGCTCTCGTGGCGTAAACGTCATGCATGTGAAAAAGTTCGAATCGCTGATGTATTTATAGTGCGGCCTCAAGTCATCATTTTTGATGCAATTGCGCCAAACATTTTCATGAGGGTCGACCATGTAAGAATGCATCCACACACCAAATATTTTTATTCTGAAACTTATACTTTTGAGAATAGCTCTCATGGCGTAAAAGACATGCATGTGAAAAAGTTCGAATCGCTGATGTATTTATAGTGCGGCCTCAAGTCATCATTTCTGATGCAATTGCGCCAACTTTTTTCATGAGGGTCGACCATGTAAGAATGCATCCACACACCAAATATTTTTATTCTGAAACTTATACTTTTGAGAATAGCTCTCACGGCGTAAAAGTCATGCATGTGAAAAAGTTCGAATCGCTGATGTATTTATAGTGCGGCCTCGAGTCATCATTTTTGATGCAATTGCGCCAACTTTTTTCATGAGGGTCGACCATGTAAGAATGCATCCACACACCAAATATTTTTATTCTGAAACTAATACTTTTGTGAATAGCTCTCATGGCGTAAAAGTGATGCATGTGAAAAAGTTCGAATCGCTGATGTATTTATAGTGCGGCCTCAAGTCATCATTTTTGAAGCAATTGCGCTATTTTTTTCATGAGGGTCGACCATGTAAGAATGCATCCACACACCAAATATTTTTATTCTGAAACTAATACTTTTGAGAATAGCTCTCATGGCGTAAAAGTCATGCATGCGAAAAAGTTCGAATCGCTGATGTATTTATAGTGCGACCTCATGTCATGATTTTTTATGCAATTGCGCCAAAAATTTTGATGAGGGTCGACCATGTAAGAATGCATCCACACACCAAATATTTTTATTCTGAAACTAATACTTTTGAGAATAGCTCTCATGGCGTAAAAGTCATGCATGTGAAAAAGTTCGAATCGCTGATGTATTTATAGTGCGGCCTCAAGTCATCATTTTTGATGCAATTGCGCCAACTTTTTTCATGAGGGTCGACCATGTAAGAATGCATCCACACACCAAATATTTTTATTCTGAAACTTATACTTTTGAGAATAGCTCTCACGGCGTAAAAGTCATGCATGTGAAAAGTTCGAATCGCTGATGTATTTATAGTGCGGCCTCGAGTCATCATTTTTTATGCAAATGCGCCAATATTTTTCATGAGGGTCGACCATGTAAGAATGCATCCACACACCAAATATTTTTATTCTGAAACTAATACTTTTGAGAATAGCTCTCATGGCGTAAAAGTGATGCATGTGAAAAAGTTCGAATCGCTGATGTATTTATAGTGCGGCCTCAAGTCATCATTTTTGATGCAATTGCGCCAAACATTTTCATGAGGGTCGACCATGTAAGAATGCATCCACACACCAAATATTTTTATTCTGAAACTTATACTTTTGAGAATAGCTCTCATGCGTAAAAGTCATGCATGTGAAAAAGTTCGAATCGCTGATGTATTTATAGTGCGGCCTCAAGTCATCATTTTTGATGCAATTGCGCCAACTGTTTTCACGAGGGTCGACCATGTAAGAATGCAACTATACACGAAATATTTTTATTCTGAAACTAATACTTTTGAGAATAGCTCTCATTGCGTAAAAGTGATGCATGTGAAAAAGTTCGAATCGCTGATGTATTTATAGTGCGGCCTCAAGTCATCATTTTTGATGCAATTGCGCCAACTGTTTTCACGAGGGTCGACCATGTAAGAATGCAACTATACACCAAATATTTTTATTCTGAAACTAATACTTTTGAGAATAGCTCTCATTGCGTAAAAGTCATGCATGTGAAAAAGTTCGAATCGCTGATGTATTTATAGTGCGGCCTCAAGTCATCATTTTTTATACAATTGCGCCAAGTTTTTTCATGAGGGTCGAATATGTAAGAATGCATCCATACACCAAATATTTTTATTCTGAAACTTATACTTTTGAGAATAGCTCTCATGGCGTAAAAGTCATGCATGCGAAAAAGTTCGAATCGCTGATGTATTTATAGTGCGACCTCATGTCATGATTTTTTATGCAATTGCGCCAAAAATTTTCATGAGGGTCGACCATGTAAGAATGCATCCACACACCAAATATTTTTCTTCTGAAACTAATACTTTTGAGAATAGCTCTCATGGCGTAAAAGTCATGCATGTGAAAAAGTTCGAATCGCTGATGTATTTATAGTGCGGCCTCGAGTCATCATTTTTGATGCAATTGCGCCAACTTTTTTCATGAGGGTCGACCATGTAAGAATGCATCCACACACCAAATATTTTTATTCTGAAACTTATACTTTTGAGAATAGCTCTCATGGCGTAAAAGTCATGCATGTGAAAAAGTTCGAATCGCTGATGTATTTATAGTGCGGCCTCAAGTCATCATTTTTGATGCAATTGCGCCAACTGTTTTCACGAGGGTCGACCATGTAAGAATGCAACTATACACCAAATATTTTTATTCTGAAACTAATGTTTTTGAGAATAGCTCTCATGGCGTAAAAGTCATGCATGTGAAAAAGTTCGAATCGCTGATGTATTTATAGTGCGACCTCATGTCATGATTTTTTATGCAAATGCGCCAATATTTTTCACGAGGGTCGACCATGTAAGAATGCAACTATACACCAAATATTTTTATTCTGAAACTAATATGTTTGAGAATAGCTCTCATGGCGTAAAAGTCATGCATGTGAAAAAGTTCGAATCGCTGATGTATTTATAGTGCGGCCTCAAGTCATGATTTTTTATACAATTGCGCCAAGTTTTTTCATGAGGGTCGAATATGTAAGAATGCATCCATACACCAAATATTTTTATTCTGAAACTTATACTTTTGAGAATAGCTCTCATGGCGTAAAAGTCATGCATGCGAAAAAGTTCGAATCGCTGATGTATTTATAGTGCGGCCTCAAGTCATCATTTTTGATGCAATTCCGCCAACTTTTTTCATGAGGGTCGACCATGTAAGAATGCATCCACACACCAAATATTTTTATTCTGAAACTTATACTTTTGAGAATAGCTCTCATGGCGTAAAAGTCATGCATGTGAAAAAGTTCGAATCGCTGATGTATTTATAGTGCGGCCTCAAGTCATCATTTTTGAAGCAATTGCGCCAACTGTTTTCACGAGGGTCGACCATGTAAGAATGCAACTATACACCAAATATTTTTATTCTGAAACTAATACTTTTGAGAATAGCTCTCATGGCGTAAAAGTCATGCATGTGAAAAAGTTCGAATCGCTGATGTATTTATAGTGCGACCTCATGTCATGATTTTTTATGCAAATGCGCCAATATTTTTCACGAGGGTCGACCATGTAAGAATGCATCCACACACCAAATATTTTTATTCTGAAACTAATACTTTTGAGAATAGCTCTCATGGCGTAAAAGTCATGCATGTGAAAAAGTTCGAATCGCTGATGTATTTATAGTGCGGCCTCAAGTCATGATTTTTTATACAATTGCGCCAACTTTTTTTCATGAGGGTCGACCATGTAAGAATGCATCCATACACCAAATATTTTTCTTCTGAAACTAATACTTTTGAGAATAGCTCTCGTGGCGTAAACGTCATGCATGTGAAAAAGTTCGAATCGCTGATGTATTTATAGTGCGGCCTCAAGTCATCATTTTTGATGCAATTGCGCCAAACATTTTCATGAGGGTCGACCATGTAAGAATGCATCCACACACCAAATATTTTTATTCTGAAACTTATACTTTTGAGAATAGCTCTCATGGCGTAAAAGACATGCATGTGAAAAAGTTCGAATCGCTGATGTATTTATAGTGCGGCCTCAAGTCATCATTTCTGATGCAATTGCGCCAACTTTTTTCATGAGGGTCGACCATGTAAGAATGCATCCACACACCAAATATTTTTATTCTGAAACTTATACTTTTGAGAATAGCTCTCACGGCGTAAAAGTCATGCATGTGAAAAAGTTCGAATCGCTGATGTATTTATAGTGCGGCCTCGAGTCATCATTTTTGATGCAATTGCGCCAACTTTTTTCATGAGGGTCGACCATGTAAGAATGCATCCACACACCAAATATTTTTATTCTGAAACTAATACTTTTGTGAATAGCTCTCATGGCGTAAAAGTGATGCATGTGAAAAAGTTCGAATCGCTGATGTATTTATAGTGCGGCCTCAAGTCATCATTTTTGAAGCAATTGCGCTATTTTTTTCATGAGGGTCGACCATGTAAGAATGCATCCACACACCAAATATTTTTATTCTGAAACTAATACTTTTGAGAATAGCTCTCATGGCGTAAAAGTCATGCATGCGAAAAAGTTCGAATCGCTGATGTATTTATAGTGCGACCTCATGTCATGATTTTTTATGCAATTGCGCCAAAAATTTTGATGAGGGTCGACCATGTAAGAATGCATCCACACACCAAATATTTTTATTCTGAAACTAATACTTTTGAGAATAGCTCTCGTGGCGTAAAAGTCATGCATGTGAAAAAGTTCGAATCGCTGATGTATTTATAGTGCGGCCTCAAGTCATCATTTTTGATGCAATTGCGCCAACTTTTTTCATGAGGGTCGACCATGTAAGAATGCATCCACACACCAAATATTTTTATTCTGAAACTAATACTTTTGAGAATAGCTCTCATTGCGTAAAAGTCATGCATGTGAAAAAGTTCGAATCGCTGATGTATTTATAGTGCGACCTCAAGTCATCACTTTTTATGCAAATGCGCCAATATTTTTCACGAGGGTCGACCATGTGAGTATACATCCACACACCAAATATTTATATTCTGAAACTAATACGTTTGAGAAAAGTTCTCATCGCGTAAAAGTCATGCATGTGAAAAAGTTCGAATCGCTGATGTATTTATAGTGCGGCCTCAAGTCATGATTTTTTATGCAATTGCGCCAACTTTTTTCATGAGGGTCGACCATGTAAGAATGCATCCACACACCAAATATTTTTATTCTGAAACTTATACTTTTGAGAATAGCTCTCATGGCGTAAAAGACATGCATGTGAAAAAGTTCGAATCGCTGATGTATTTATAGTGCGGCCTCAAGTCATCATTTTTGATGCAAATGCGCCAATATTTTTCATGAGGGTCGACCATGTAAGAATGCATCCACACACCAAATATTTTTATTCTGAAACTAATACTTTTGAGAATAGCTCTCATGGCGTAAAAGTCATGCATGTGAAAAAGTTCGAATCGCTGATGTATTTATAGTGCGGCCTCAAGTCATCATTTTTTATGCAATTGCGCCAACTTTTTTCATGAGGGTCGACCATGTAAGAATGCAACTATACACCAAATATTTTAATTCTAAAACTAATACTTTTGAGAATAGCTCTCATTGCGTAAAAGTCATGCATGTGAAAAAGTTCGAATCGCTGATGTATTTATAGTGTGGCCTCAAGTCATCATTTTTTATGCAATTGCTCTATTTTTTTCATGAGGGTCGACCATGTCAGAATGCATCCACACACCAAATATTTTTATTCTGAAACTAATATGTTTGAGAATAGCTCTCATGGCGTAAAAGTCATGCATGTGAAAAAGTTCGAATCGCTGATGTATTTATAGTGCGACCTCAAGTCATCACTTTTTATGCAAATGCGCCAATATTTTTCACGAGGGTCGACCATGTGAGTATGCATCCACACACCAAATATTTATATATTCTAAAACTAATACGTTTGAGAAAAGTTCTCATGGCGTAAAAGTCATGCATGTGAAAAAGTTCGAATCGCTGATGTATTTATAGTGCGGCCTCAAGTCATCATTTTTTATGCAATTGCGCCAACTTTTTTCATTAGGGTCGACCATGTAAGAATGCATCCACACACCAAATATTTTTATTCTGAAACTTATACTTTTGAGAATAGCTCTCATGGCGTAAAAGACATGCATGTGAAAAAGTTCGAATCGCTGATGTATTTATAGTGCGGCCTCAAGTCATCATTTTTGAAGCAATTGCGCCAACTTTTTTTATGAGGGTCGACCATGTAAGAATGCGACTATACACCAAATATTTTTATTCTGAAACTAATACTTTTGAGAATAGCTCTCATGGCGTAAAAGTCATGCATGTGAAAAAGTTCGAATCGCTGATGTATTTATAGTGCGACCTCAAGTCATCACTTTTTATGCAAATGCGCCAATATTTTTCACGAGGGTCGACCATGTGAGTATGCATCCACACACCAAATATTTATATATTCTAAAACTAATACGTTTGAGAAAAGTTCTCATGGCGTAAAAGTCATGCATGTGAAAAAGTTCGAATCGCTGATGTATTTATAGTGCGGCCTCAAGTCATCATTTTTTATGCAATTGCGCCAACTTTTTTCATTAGGGTCGACCATGTAAGAATGCATCCACACACCAAATATTTTTATTCTGAAACTTATACTTTTGAGAATAGCTCTCATGGCGTAAAAGACATGCATGTGAAAAAGTTCGAATCGCTGATGTATTTATAGTGCGGCCTCAAGTCATCATTTTTGAAGCAATTGCGCCAACTTTTTTTATGAGGGTCGACCATGTAAGAATGCGACTATACACCAAATATTTTTATTCTGAAACTAATACTTTTGAGAATAGCTCTCATGGCGTAAAAGTCATGCATGTGAAAAGTTCGAATCGCTGATGTATTTATAGTGCGGCCTCGAGTCATCATTTTTTATGCAAATGCGCCAATATTTTTCATGAGGGTCGACCATGTAAGAATGCATCCACACACCAAATATTTTTATTCTGAAACTAATACTTTTGAGAATAGCTCTCATGGCGTAAAAGTGATGCATGTGAAAAAGTTCGAATCGCTGATGTATTTATAGTGCGGCCTCAAGTCATCATTTTTGATGCAATTGCGCCAAACATTTTCATGAGGGTCGACCATGTAAGAATGCATCCACACACCAAATATTTTTATTCTGAAACTTATACTTTTGAGAATAGCTCTCATGCGTAAAAGTCATGCATGTGAAAAAGTTCGAATCGCTGATGTATTTATAGTGCGGCCTCAAGTCATCATTTTTGATGCAATTGCGCCAACTGTTTTCACGAGGGTCGACCATGTAAGAATGCAACTATACACGAAATATTTTTATTCTGAAACTAATACTTTTGAGAATAGCTCTCATTGCGTAAAAGTGATGCATGTGAAAAAGTTCGAATCGCTGATGTATTTATAGTGCGGCCTCAAGTCATCATTTTTGATGCAATTGCGCCAACTGTTTTCACGAGGGTCGACCATGTAAGAATGCAACTATACACCAAATATTTTTATTCTGAAACTAATACTTTTGAGAATAGCTCTCATTGCGTAAAAGTCATGCATGTGAAAAAGTTCGAATCGCTGATGTATTTATAGTGCGGCCTCAAGTCATGATTTTTTATACAATTGCGCCAAGTTTTTTCATGAGGGTCGAATATGTAAGAATGCATCCATACACCAAATATTTTTATTCTGAAACTTATACTTTTGAGAATAGCTCTCATGGCGTAAAAGTCATGCATGCGAAAAAGTTCGAATCGCTGATGTACTTATAGTGCGACCTCATGTCATGATTTTTTATGCAATTGCGCCAAAAATTTTCATTAGGGTCGACCATGTAAGAATGCATCCACACACCAAATATTTTTCTTCTGAAACTAATACTTTTGAGAATAGCTCTCATGGCGTAAAAGTCATGCATGTGAAAAAGTTCGAATCGCTGATGTATTTATAGTGCGGCCTCAAGTCATCATTTTTGATGCAATTGCGCCAACTTTTTTCATGAGGGTCGACCATGTAAGAATGCATCCACACACCAAATATTTTTATTCTGAAACTTATACTTTTGAGAATAGCTCTCATGGCGTAAAAGTCATGCATGTGAAAAAGTTCGAATCGCTGATGTATTTATAGTGCGGCCTCAAGTCATCATTTTTGATGCAATTGCGCCAACTGTTTTCACGAGGGTCGACCATGTAAGAATGCAACTATACACCAAATATTTTTATTCTGAAACTAATGCTTTTGAGAATAGCTCTCATGGCGTAAAAGTCATGCATGTGAAAAAGTTCGAATCGCTGATGTATTTATAGTGCGACCTCATGTCATGATTTTTTATGCAAATGCGCCAATATTTTTCACGAGGGTCGACCATGTAAGAATGCAACTATACACCAAATATTTTTATTCTGAAACTAATATGTTTGAGAATAGCTCTCATGGCGTAAAAGTCATGCATGTGAAAAAGTTCGAATCGCTGATGTATTTATAGTGCGCCCTCAAGTCATGATTTTTTATACAATTGCGCCAAGTTTTTTCATGAGGGTCGAATATGTAAGAATGCATCCATACACCAAATATTTTTATTCTGAAACTTATACTTTTGAGAATAGCTCTCATGGCGTAAAAGTCATGCATGCGAAAAAGTTCGAATCGCTGATGTATTTATAGTGCGGCCTCAAGTCATCATTTTTGATGCAATTCCGCCAATCTTTTTTCATGAGGGTCGACCATGTAAGAATGCATCCACACACCAAATATTTTTATTCTGAAACTTATACTTTTGAGAATAGCTCTCATGGCGTAAAAGTCATGCATGTGAAAAAGTTCGAATCGCTGATGTATTTATAGTGCGGCCTCAAGTCATCATTTTTGATGCAATTGCGCCAACTGTTTTCACGAGGGTCGACCATGTAAGAATGCAACTATACACCAAATATTTTTATTCTGAAACTAATACTTTTGAGAATAGCTCTCATGGCGTAAAAGTCATGCATGTGAAAAAGTTCGAATCGCTGATGTATTTATAGTGCGACCTCATGTCATGATTTTTTATGCAAATGCGCCAATATTTTTCACGAGGGTCGACCATGTAAGAATGCATCCACACACCAAATATTTTTATTCTGAAACTAATACTTTTGAGAATAGCTCTCATGGCGTAAAAGTCATGCATGTGAAAAAGTTCGAATCGCTGATGTATTTATAGTGCGGCCTCAAGTCATGATTTTTTATACAATTGCGCCAACTTTTTTTCATGAGGGTCGACCATGTAAGAATGCATCCATACACCAAATATTTTTCTTCTGAAACTAATACTTTTGAGAATAGCTCTCGTGGCGTAAACGTCATGCATGTGAAAAAGTTCGAATCGCTGATGTATTTATAGTGCGGCCTCAAGTCATCATTTTTGATGCAATTGCGCCAAACATTTTCATGAGGGTCGACCATGTAAGAATGCATCCACACACCAAATATTTTTATTCTGAAACTTATACTTTTGAGAATAGCTCTCATGGCGTAAAAGACATGCATGTGAAAAAGTTCGAATCGCTGATGTATTTATAGTGCGGCCTCAAGTCATCATTTCTGATGCAATTGCGCCAACTTTTTTCATGAGGGTCAACCATGTAAGAATGCATCCACACACCAAATATTTTTATTCTGAAACTTATACTTTTGAGAATAGCTCTCATGGCGTAAAAGTCATGCATGTGAAAAAGTTCGAATCGCTGATGTATTTATAGTGCGGCCTCAAGTCATCATTTTTGAAGCAATTGCGCCAACTGTTTTCACGAGGGTCGACCATGTAAGAATGCAACTATACACCAAATATTTTTATTCTGAAACTAATACTTTTGAGAATAGCTCTCATGGCGTAAAAGTCATGCATGTGAAAAAGTTCGAATCGCTGATGTATTTATAGTGCGACCTCATGTCATGATTTTTTATGCAAATGCGCCAATATTTTTCACGAGGGTCGACCATGTAAGAATGCATCCACACACCAAATATTTTTATTCTGAAACTAATACTTTTGAGAATAGCTCTCATGGCGTAAAAGTCATGCATGTGAAAAAGTTCGAATCGCTGATGTATTTATAGTGCGGCCTCAAGTCATGATTTTTTATACAATTGCGCCAACTTTTTTTCATGAGGGTCGACCATGTAAGAATGCATCCATACACCAAATATTTTTCTTCTGAAACTAATACTTTTGAGAATAGCTCTCGTGGCGTAAACGTCATGCATGTGAAAAAGTTCGAATCGCTGATGTATTTATAGTGCGGCCTCAAGTCATCATTTTTGATGCAATTGCGCCAAACATTTTCATGAGGGTCGACCATGTAAGAATGCATCCACACACCAAATATTTTTATTCTGAAACTTATACTTTTGAGAATAGCTCTCATGGCGTAAAAGACATGCATGTGAAAAAGTTCGAATCGCTGATGTATTTATAGTGCGGCCTCAAGTCATCATTTCTGATGCAATTGCGCCAACTTTTTTCATGAGGGTCGACCATGTAAGAATGCATCCACACACCAAATATTTTTATTCTGAAACTTATACTTTTGAGAATAGCTCTCACGGCGTAAAAGTCATGCATGTGAAAAAGTTCGAATCGCTGATGTATTTATAGTGCGGCCTCGAGTCATCATTTTTGATGCAATTGCGCCAACTTTTTTCATGAGGGTCGACCATGTAAGAATGCATCCACACACCAAATATTTTTATTCTGAAACTAATACTTTTGTGAATAGCTCTCATGGCGTAAAAGTGATGCATGTGAAAAAGTTCGAATCGCTGATGTATTTATAGTGCGGCCTCAAGTCATCATTTTTGAAGCAATTGCGCTATTTTTTTCATGAGGGTCGACCATGTAAGAATGCATCCACACACCAAATATTTTTATTCTGAAACTAATACTTTTGAGAATAGCTCTCATGGCGTAAAAGTCATGCATGCGAAAAAGTTCGAATCGCTGATGTATTTATAGTGCGACCTCATGTCATGATTTTTTATGCAATTGCGCCAAAAATTTTGATGAGGGTCGACCATGTAAGAATGCATCCACACACCAAATATTTTTATTCTGAAACTAATACTTTTGAGAATAGCTCTCGTGGCGTAAAAGTCATGCATGTGAAAAAGTTCGAATCGCTGATGTATTTATAGTGCGGCCTCAAGTCATCATTTTTGATGCAATTGCGCCAACTTTTTTCATGAGGGTCGACCATGTAAGAATGCATCCACACACCAAATATTTTTATTCTGAAACTAATACTTTTGAGAATAGCTCTCATTGCGTAAAAGTCATGCATGTGAAAAAGTTCGAATCGCTGATGTATTTATAGTGCGACCTCAAGTCATCACTTTTTATGCAAATGCGCCAATATTTTTCACGAGGGTCGACCATGTGAGTATACATCCACACACCAAATATTTTTATTCTAAAACTAATACGTTTGAGAAAAGTTCTCATCGCGTAAAAGTCATGCATGTGAAAAAGTTCGAATCGCTGATGTATTTATAGTGCGGCCTCAAGTCATCATTTTTGATGCAATTGCGCCAACTGTTTTCACGAGGGTCGACCATGTAAGAATGCAACTATACACGAAATATTTTTATTCTGAAACTAATACTTTTGAGAATAGCTCTCATTGCGTAAAAGTGATGCATGTGAAAAAGTTCGAATCGCTGATGTATTTATAGTGCGGCCTCAAGTCATCATTTTTGATGCAATTGCGCCAACTGTTTTCACGAGGGTCGACCATGTAAGAATGCAACTATACACCAAATATTTTTATTCTGAAACTAATACTTTTGAGAATAGCTCTCATTGCGTAAAAGTCATGCATGTGAAAAAGTTCGAATCGCTGATGTATTTATAGTGCGGCCTCAAGTCATGATTTTTTATACAATTGCGCCAAGTTTTTTCATGAGGGTCGAATATGTAAGAATGCATCCATACACCAAATATTTTTATTCTGAAACTTATACTTTTGAGAATAGCTCTCATGGCGTAAAAGTCATGCATGCGAAAAAGTTCGAATCGCTGATGTATTTATAGTGCGACCTCATGTCATGATTTTTTATGCAATTGCGCCAAAAATTTTCATGAGGGTCGACCATGTAAGAATGCATCCACACACCAAATATTTTTATTCTGAAACTAATACTTTTGAGAATAGCTCTCATGGCGTAAAAGTCATGCATGTGAAAAAGTTCGAATCGCTGATGTATTTATAGTGCGGCCTCAAGTCATCATTTTTGATGCAATTGCGCCAACTTTTTTCATGAGGGTCGACCATGTAAGAATGCATCCACACACCAAATATTTTTATTCTGAAACTTATACTTTTGAGAATAGCTCTCATGGCGTAAAAGTCATGCATGTGAAAAAGTTCGAATCGCTGATGTATTTATAGT
Source organism: Haliotis rufescens (assembly GCF_023055435.1). Classification (NCBI taxonomy): domain Eukaryota; kingdom Metazoa; phylum Mollusca; class Gastropoda; order Lepetellida; family Haliotidae; genus Haliotis; species Haliotis rufescens. The sequence continues at coordinate 27,629,382 of NW_025964112.1, forward strand.
GCGGCCTCAAGTCATCATTTTTGATGCAATTGCGCCAACTGTTTTCACGAGGGTCGACCATGTAAGAATGCAACTATACACCAAATATTTTTATTCTGAAACTAATGCTTTTGAGAATAGCTCTCATGGCGTAAAAGTCATGCATGTGAAAAAGTTCGAATCGCTGATGTATTTATAGTGCGACCTCATGTCATGATTTTTTATGCAAATGCGCCAATATTTTTCACGAGGGTCGACCATGTAAGAATGCAACTATACACCAAATATTTTTATTCTGAAACTAATATGTTTGAGAATAGCTCTCATGGCGTAAAAGTCATGCATGTGAAAAAGTTCGAATCGCTGATGTATTTATAGTGCGCCCTCAAGTCATGATTTTTTATACAATTGCGCCAAGTTTTTTCATGAGGGTCGAATATGTAAGAATGCATCCATACACCAAATATTTTTATTCTGAAACTTATACTTTTGAGAATAGCTCTCATGGCGTAAAAGTCATGCATGCGAAAAAGTTCGAATCGCTGATGTATTTATAGTGCGGCCTCAAGTCATCATTTTTGATGCAATTCCGCCAATCTTTTTTCATGAGGGTCGACCATGTAAGAATGCATCCACACACCAAATATTTTTATTCTGAAACTTATACTTTTGAGAATAGCTCTCATGGCGTAAAAGTCATGCATGTGAAAAAGTTCGAATCGCTGATGTATTTATAGTGCGGCCTCAAGTCATCATTTTTGAAGCAATTGCGCCAACTGTTTTCACGAGGGTCGACCATGTAAGAATGCAACTATACACCAAATATTTTTATTCTGAAACTAATACTTTTGAGAATAGCTCTCATGGCGTAAAAGTCATGCATGTGAAAAAGTTCGAATCGCTGATGTATTTATAGTGCGACCTCATGTCATGATTTTTTATGCAAATGCGCCAATATTTTTCACGAGGGTCGACCATGTAAGAATGCATCCACACACCAAATATTTTTATTCTGAAACTAATACTTTTGAGAATAGCTCTCATGGCGTAAAAGTCATGCATGTGAAAAAGTTCGAATCGCTGATGTATTTATAGTGCGGCCTCAAGTCATGATTTTTTATACAATTGCGCCAACTTTTTTTCATGAGGGTCGACCATGTAAGAATGCATCCATACACCAAATATTTTTCTTCTGAAACTAATACTTTTGAGAATAGCTCTCGTGGCGTAAACGTCATGCATGTGAAAAAGTTCGAATCGCTGATGTATTTATAGTGCGGCCTCAAGTCATCATTTTTGATGCAATTGCGCCAAACATTTTCATGAGGGTCGACCATGTAAGAATGCATCCACACACCAAATATTTTTATTCTGAAACTTATACTTTTGAGAATAGCTCTCATGGCGTAAAAGACATGCATGTGAAAAAGTTCGAATCGCTGATGTATTTATAGTGCGGCCTCAAGTCATCATTTCTGATGCAATTGCGCCAACTTTTTTCATGAGGGTCGACCATGTAAGAATGCATCCACACACCAAATATTTTTATTCTGAAACTTATACTTTTGAGAATAGCTCTCATGGCGTAAAAGTCATGCATGTGAAAAAGTTCGAATCGCTGATGTATTTATAGTGCGGCCTCAAGTCATCATTTTTGAAGCAATTGCGCCAACTGTTTTCACGAGGGTCGACCATGTAAGAATGCAACTATACACCAAATATTTTTATTCTGAAACTAATACTTTTGAGAATAGCTCTCATGGCGTAAAAGTCATGCATGTGAAAAAGTTCGAATCGCTGATGTATTTATAGTGCGACCTCATGTCATGATTTTTTATGCAAATGCGCCAATATTTTTCACGAGGGTCGACCATGTAAGAATGCATCCACACACCAAATATTTTTATTCTGAAACTAATACTTTTGAGAATAGCTCTCATGGCGTAAAAGTCATGCATGTGAAAAAGTTCGAATCGCTGATGTATTTATAGTGCGGCCTCAAGTCATGATTTTTTATACAATTGCGCCAACTTTTTTTCATGAGGGTCGACCATGTAAGAATGCATCCATACACCAAATATTTTTCTTCTGAAACTAATACTTTTGAGAATAGCTCTCGTGGCGTAAACGTCATGCATGTGAAAAAGTTCGAATCGCTGATGTATTTATAGTGCGGCCTCAAGTCATCATTTTTGATGCAATTGCGCCAAACATTTTCATGAGGGTCGACCATGTAAGAATGCATCCACACACCAAATATTTTTATTCTGAAACTTATACTTTTGAGAATAGCTCTCATGGCGTAAAAGACATGCATGTGAAAAAGTTCGAATCGCTGATGTATTTATAGTGCGGCCTCAAGTCATCATTTCTGATGCAATTGCGCCAACTTTTTTCATGAGGGTCGACCATGTAAGAATGCATCCACACACCAAATATTTTTATTCTGAAACTTATACTTTTGAGAATAGCTCTCACGGCGTAAAAGTCATGCATGTGAAAAAGTTCGAATCGCTGATGTATTTATAGTGCGGCCTCGAGTCATCATTTTTGATGCAATTGCGCCAACTTTTTTCATGAGGGTCGACCATGTAAGAATGCATCCACACACCAAATATTTTTATTCTGAAACTAATACTTTTGTGAATAGCTCTCATGGCGTAAAAGTGATGCATGTGAAAAAGTTCGAATCGCTGATGTATTTATAGTGCGGCCTCAAGTCATCATTTTTTATGCAATTGCGCTATTTTTTTCATGAGGGTCGACCATGTAAGAATGCATCCACACACCAAATATTTTTATTCTGAAACTAATACTTTTGAGAATAGCTCTCATGGCGTAAAAGTCATGCATGCGAAAAAGTTCGAATCGCTGATGTATTTATAGTGCGACCTCATGTCATGATTTTTTATGCAATTGCGCCAAAAATTTTGATGAGGGTCGACCATGTAAGAATGCATCCACACACCAAATATTTTTATTCTGAAACTAATACTTTTGAGAATAGCTCTCGTGGCGTAAAAGTCATGCATGTGAAAAAGTTCGAATCGCTGATGTATTTATAGTGCGGCCTCAAGTCATCATTTTTGATGCAATTGCGCCAACTTTTTTCATGAGGGTCGACCATGTAAGAATGCATCCACACACCAAATATTTTTATTCTGAAACTAATACTTTTGAGAATAGCTCTCATTGCGTAAAAGTCATGCATGTGAAAAAGTTCGAATCGCTGATGTATTTATAGTGCGACCTCAAGTCATCACTTTTTATGCAAATGCGCCAATATTTTTCACGAGGGTCGACCATGTGAGTATACATCCACACACCAAATATTTATATTCTAAAACTAATACGTTTGAGAAAAGTTCTCATCGCGTAAAAGTCATGCATGTGAAAAAGTTCGAATCGCTGATGTATTTATAGTGCGACCTCAAGTCATCATTTTTTATGCAATTGCGCCAACTTTTTTCATGAGGGTCGACCATGTAAGAATGCATCCACACACCAAATATTTTTATTCTGAAACTTATACTTTTGAGAATAGCTCTCATGGCGTAAAAGACATGCATGTGAAAAAGTTCGAATCGCTGATGTATTTATAGTGCGGCCTCAAGTCATCATTTTTGATGCAAATGCGCCAATATTTTTCATGAGGGTCGACCATGTAAGAATGCATCCACACACCAAATATTTTTATTCTGAAACTAATACTTTTGAGAATAGCTCTCATGGCGTAAAAGTCATGCATGTGAAAAAGTTCGAATCGCTGATGTATTTATAGTGCGGCCTCAAGTCATCATTTTTTATGCAATTGCGCCAACTTTTTTCATGAGGGTCGACCATGTAAGAATGCAACTATACACCAAATATTTTAATTCTAAAACTAATACTTTTGAGAATAGCTCTCATTGCGTAAAAGTCATGCATGTGAAAAAGTTCGAATCGCTGATGTATTTATAGTGTGGCCTCAAGTCATCATTTTTTATGCAATTGCTCTATTTTTTTCATGAGGGTCGACCATGTCAGAATGCATCCACACACCAAATATTTTTATTCTGAAACTAATATGTTTGAGAATAGCTCTCATGGCGTAAAAGTCATGCATGTGAAAAAGTTCGAATCGCTGATGTATTTATAGTGCGACCTCAAGTCATCACTTTTTATGCAAATGCGCCAATATTTTTCACGAGGGTCGACCATGTGAGTATGCATCCACACACCAAATATTTATATATTCTAAAACTAATACGTTTGAGAAAAGTTCTCATGGCGTAAAAGTCATGCATGTGAAAAAGTTCGAATCGCTGATGTATTTATAGTGCGGCCTCAAGTCATCATTTTTTATGCAATTGCGCCAACTTTTTTCATTAGGGTCGACCATGTAAGAATGCATCCACACACCAAATATTTTTATTCTGAAACTTATACTTTTGAGAATAGCTCTCATGGCGTAAAAGACATGCATGTGAAAAAGTTCGAATCGCTGATGTATTTATAGTGCGGCCTCAAGTCATCATTTTTGAAGCAATTGCGCCAACTTTTTTTATGAGGGTCGACCATGTAAGAATGCGACTATACACCAAATATTTTTATTCTGAAACTAATACTTTTGAGAATAGCTCTCATTGCGTAAAAGTCATGCATGTGAAAAAGTTCGAATCGCTGATGTATTTATAGTGCGGCCTCAAGTCATCATTTTTTATGCAAATGCGCCAATATTTTTCATGAGGGTCGACCATGAGGGAATGCATCCACACACCAAATATTTTTATTCTGAAACTAATACTTTTGAGAATAGCTCTCATGGCGTAAAAGTCATTCATGTGAAAAAGTTCGAATCGCTGATGTATTTATAGTGCGGCCTCAAGTCATCATTTTTGATGCAATTGCGCCAACTGTTTTCACGAGGGTCGACCATGTAAGAATGCAACTATACACCAAATATTTTTATTCTGAAACTAATACTTTTGAGAATAGCTCTCATTGCGTAAAAGTCATGCATGTGAAAAAGTTCGAATCGCTGATGTATTTATAGTGCGACCTCATGTCATGATTTTTTATGCAAATGCGCCAAGATTTTTCACGAGGGTCGATCATGTAAGAATGCATCCACACACCAAATATTTTTATTCTGAAACTAATATGTTTGAGAATAGCTCTCATGGCGTAAAAGTCATGCATGTGAAAAAGTTCGAATCGCTGATGTATTTATAGTGCGGCCTCAAGTCATGATTTTTTATACAATTGCGCCAACTTTTTTTCATGAGGGTCGACCATGTAAGAATGCATCCACACACCAAATATTTTTCTTCTGAAACTAATACTTTTGAGAATAGCTCTCGTGGCGTAAAAGTGATGCATGTGAAAAAGTTCGAATCGCTGATGTATTTATAGTGCGGCCTCAAGTCATCATTTTTGATGCAATTGCGCCAAAAATTTTCATGAGGGTCGACCATGTAAGAATGCATCCACACACCAAATATTTTTATTCTGAAACTTATACTTTTGAGAATAGCTCTCATGGCGTAAAAGACATGCATGTGAAAAAGTTCGAATCGCTGATGTATTTATAGTGCGGCCTCAAGTCATCATTTTTGAAGCAATTGCTCCAACTTTTTTCATGAGGGTCGACCATGTAAGAATGCATCCACACACCAAATATTTTTATTCTGAAACTTATACTTTTGAGAATAGCTCTCATGGCGTAAAAGTGATGCATGTGAAAAGTTCGAATCGCTGATGTATTTATAGTGCGGCCTCGAGTCATCATTTTTTATACAATTGCGCCAACTTTTTTCATGAGGGTCCACCATGTAAGAATGCATCCATACACCAAATATTTTTATTCTGAAACTAATATGTTTGAGAATAGCTCTCATGGCGTAAAAGTGATGCATGTGAAAAAGTTCGAATCGCTGATGTATTTATAGTGCGGCCTCAAGTCATCATTTTTGATGCAATTGCGCCAAAAATTTTCATGAGGGTCGACCATGTAAGAATGCATCCACACACCAAATATTTTTATTCTGAAACTTATACTTTTGAGAATAGCTCTCATGGCGTAAAAGACATGCATGTGAAAAAGTTCGAATCGCTGATGTATTTATAGTGCGGCCTCAAGTCATCATTTTTGAAGCAATTGCGCCAACTTTTTTCATGACGGTCGACCATGTAAGAATGCATCCACACACCAAATATTTTTACTCTGAAACTTATACTTTTGAGAATAGCTCTCACGGCGTAAAAGTCATGCATGTGAAAAGTTCGAATCGCTGATGTATTTATAGTGCGGCCTCGAGTCACCTTTTTTTATGCAATTGCGCCAACTTTTTTCATGAGGGTCCACCATGTAAGAATGCATCCACACACCAAATATTTTTATTCTGAAACTAATACTTTTGTGAATAGCTCTCATGGCGTAAAAGTGATGCATGTGAAAAAGTTCGAATCGCTGATGTATTTATAGTGCGGCCTCAAGTCATCATTTTTGAAGCAATTGCGCTATTTTTTTCATTAGGGTCGACCATGTAAGAATGCATCCACACACCAAATATTTTTATTCTGAAACTAATACTTTTGAGAATAGCTCTCATTGCGTAAAAGTCATGCATGTGAAAAAGTTCGAATCGCTGATGTATTTATAGTGCGACCTCAAGTCATCACTTTTTATGCAAATGCGCCAATATTTTTCACGAGGGTCGACCATGTGAGTATGCATCCACACACCAAATATTTATATTCTAAAACTAATACGTTTGAGAAAAGTTCTCATGGCGTAAAAGACATGCATGTGAAAAAGTTCGAATCGCTGATGTATTTATAGTGCGGCCTCGAGTCATCATTTTTTATGCAATTGCGCCAACTTTTTTCATGAGGGTCCACCATGTAAGAATGCATCCATACACCAAATATTTTTCTTCTGAAACTAATACTTTTGAGAATAGCTCTCACGGCGTAAAAGTCATGCATGTGAAAAGTTCGAATCGCTGATGTATTTATAGTGCGGCCTCGAGTCACCTTTTTTTATGCAATTGCGCCAACTTTTTTCATGAGGGTCCACCATGTAAGAATGCATCCACACACCAAATATTTTTATTCTGAAACTAATACTTTTGTGAATAGCTCTCATGGCGTAAAAGTGATGCATGTGAAAAAGTTCGAATCGCTGATGTATTTATAGTGCGGCCTCAAGTCATCATTTTTGAAGCAATTGCGCTATTTTTTTCATTAGGGTCGACCATGTAAGAATGCATCCACACACCAAATATTTTTATTCTGAAACTAATACTTTTGAGAATAGCTCTCATTGCGTAAAAGTCATGCATGTGAAAAAGTTCGAATCGCTGATGTATTTATAGTGCGACCTCAAGTCATCACTTTTTATGCAAATGCGCCAATATTTTTCACGAGGGTCGACCATGTGAGTATGCATCCACACACCAAATATTTATATTCTAAAACTAATACGTTTGAGAAAAGTTCTCATGGCGTAAAAGACATGCATGTGAAAAAGTTCGAATCGCTGATGTATTTATAGTGCGGCCTCAAGTCATCATTTTTGAAGCAATTGCGCCAACTTTTTTCATGAGGGTCGACCATGTAAGAATGCGACTATACACCAAATATTTTTATTCTGAAACTAATACTTTTGAGAATAGCTCTCATTGCGTAAAAGTCATGCATGTGAAAAAGTTCGAATCGCTGATGTATTTATAGTGCGGCCTCAAGTCATCATTTTTTATGCAAATGCGCCAATATTTTTCATGAGGGTCGACCATGAGGGAATGCATCCACACACCAAATATTTTTATTCTGAAACTAATACTTTTGAGAATAGCTCTCATGGCGTAAAAGTCATTCATGTGAAAAAGTTCGAATCGCTGATGTATTTATAGTGCGGCCTCAAGTCATCATTTTTGATGCAATTGCGCCAACTGTTTTCACGAGGGTCGACCATGTAAGAATGCAACTATACACCAAATATTTTTATTCTGAAACTAATACTTTTGAGAATAGCTCTCATTGCGTAAAAGTCATGCATGTGAAAAAGTTCGAATCGCTGATGTATTTATAGTGCGACCTCATGTCATGATTTTTTATGCAAATGCGCCAAGATTTTTCACGAGGGTCGATCATGTAAGAATGCATCCACACACCAAATATTTTTATTCTGAAACTAATATGTTTGAGAATAGCTCTCATGGCGTAAAAGTCATGCATGTGAAAAAGTTCGAATCGCTGATGTATTTATAGTGCGGCCTCAAGTCATGATTTTTTATACAATTGCGCCAACTTTTTTTCATGAGGGTCGACCATGTAAGAATGCATCCATACACCAAATATTTTTCTTCTGAAACTAATACTTTTGAGAATAGCTCTCGTGGCGTAAAAGTGATGCATGTGAAAAAGTTCGAATCGCTGATGTATTTATAGTGCGGCCTCAAGTCATCATTTTTGATGCAATTGCGCCAAAAATTTTCATGAGGGTCGACCATGTAAGAATGCATCCACACACCAAATATTTTTATTCTGAAACTTATACTTTTGAGAATAGCTCTCATGGCGTAAAAGACATGCATGTGAAAAAGTTCGAATCGCTGATGTATTTATAGTGCGGCCTCAAGTCATCATTTTTGAAGCAATTGCTCCAACTTTTTTCATGAGGGTCGACCATGTAAGAATGCATCCACACACCAAATATTTTTATTCTGAAACTTATACTTTTGAGAATAGCTCTCATGGCGTAAAAGTGATGCATGTGAAAAGTTCGAATCGCTGATGTATTTATAGTGCGGCCTCGAGTCATCATTTTTTATACAATTGCGCCAACTTTTTTCATGAGGGTCCACCATGTAAGAATGCATCCATACACCAAATATTTTTATTCTGAAACTAATATGTTTGAGAATAGCTCTCATGGCGTAAAAGTGATGCATGTGAAAAAGTTCGAATCGCTGATGTATTTATAGTGCGGCCTCAAGTCATCATTTTTGATGCAATTGCGCCAAAAATTTTCATGAGGGTCGACCATGTAAGAATGCATCCACACACCAAATATTTTTATTCTGAAACTTATACTTTTGAGAATAGCTCTCATGGCGTAAAAGACATGCATGTGAAAAAGTTCGAATCGCTGATGTATTTATAGTGCGGCCTCAAGTCATCATTTTTGAAGCAATTGCGCCAACTTTTTTCATGACGGTCGACCATGTAAGAATGCATCCACACACCAAATATTTTTACTCTGAAACTTATACTTTTGAGAATAGCTCTCACGGCGTAAAAGTCATGCATGTGAAAAGTTCGAATCGCTGATGTATTTATAGTGCGGCCTCGAGTCACCTTTTTTTATGCAATTGCGCCAACTTTTTTCATGAGGGTCCACCATGTAAGAATGCATCCACACACCAAATATTTTTATTCTGAAACTAATACTTTTGTGAATAGCTCTCATGGCGTAAAAGTGATGCATGTGAAAAAGTTCGAATCGCTGATGTATTTATAGTGCGGCCTCAAGTCATCATTTTTGAAGCAATTGCGCTATTTTTTTCATTAGGGTCGACCATGTAAGAATGCATCCACACACCAAATATTTTTATTCTGAAACTAATACTTTTGAGAATAGCTCTCATTGCGTAAAAGTCATGCATGTGAAAAAGTTCGAATCGCTGATGTATTTATAGTGCGACCTCAAGTCATCACTTTTTATGCAAATGCGCCAATATTTTTCACGAGGGTCGACCATGTGAGTATGCATCCACACACCAAATATTTATATTCTAAAACTAATACGTTTGAGAAAAGTTCTCATGGCGTAAAAGACATGCATGTGAAAAAGTTCGAATCGCTGATGTATTTATAGTGCGGCCTCGAGTCATCATTTTTTATGCAATTGCGCCAACTTTTTTCATGAGGGTCCACCATGTAAGAATGCATCCATACACCAAATATTTTTCTTCTGAAACTAATACTTTTGAGAATAGCTCTCACGGCGTAAAAGTCATGCATGTGAAAAGTTCGAATCGCTGATGTATTTATAGTGCGGCCTCGAGTCACCTTTTTTTATGCAATTGCGCCAACTTTTTTCATGAGGGTCCACCATGTAAGAATGCATCCACACACCAAATATTTTTATTCTGAAACTAATACTTTTGTGAATAGCTCTCATGGCGTAAAAGTGATGCATGTGAAAAAGTTCGAATCGCTGATGTATTTATAGTGCGGCCTCAAGTCATCATTTTTGAAGCAATTGCGCTATTTTTTTCATTAGGGTCGACCATGTAAGAATGCATCCACACACCAAATATTTTTATTCTGAAACTAATACTTTTGAGAATAGCTCTCATTGCGTAAAAGTCATGCATGTGAAAAAGTTCGAATCGCTGATGTATTTATAGTGCGACCTCAAGTCATCACTTTTTATGCAAATGCGCCAATATTTTTCACGAGGGTCGACCATGTGAGTATGCATCCACACACCAAATATTTATATTCTAAAACTAATACGTTTGAGAAAAGTTCTCATGGCGTAAAAGACATGCATGTGAAAAAGTTCGAATCGCTGATGTATTTATAGTGCGGCCTCAAGTCATCATTTTTGAAGCAATTGCGCCAACTTTTTTCATGAGGGTCGACCATGTAAGAATGCATCCACACACCAAATATTTTTATTCTGAAACTAATACTTTTGAGAATAGCTCTCATTGCGTAAAAGTCATGCATGTGAAAAAGTTCGAATCGCTGATGTATTTATAGTGCGACCTCATGTCATCATTTTTTATGCAAATGCGCCAATATTTTTCACGAGGGTCGGCCATGTAAGAATGCATCCACACACCAAATATTTTTATTCTGAAACTAATATGTTTGAGAATAGCTCTCATGGCGTAAAAGTCATGCATGTGAAAAAGTTCGAATCGCTGATGTATTTATAGTGCGACCTCATGTCATGATTTTTTATGCAAATGCGCCAATATTTTTCATGAGGGTCGACCATGTAAGAATGCATCCATACACCAAATATTTTTATTCTGAAACTTATATGTTTGAGAATAGCTCTCATTGCGTAAAAGTCATGCATGTGAAAAAGTTCGAATCGCTGATGTATTTATAGTGCGGCCTCAAGTCATCATTTTTGATGCAATTGCGCCAAAAATTTTCATGAGGGTCGACCATGTAAGAATGCATCCACACACCAAATATTTTTATTCTGAAACTTATACTTTTGAGAATAGCTCTCATGGCGTAAAAGACATGCATGTGAAAAAGTTCGAATCGCTGATGTATTTATAGTGCGGCCTCAAGTCATCATTTTTGATGCAATTGCGCCAACTTTTTTCATGAGGGTCCACCATGTAAGAATACATCCACACACCAAATATTTTTATTCTGAAACTTATACTTTTGAGAATAGCTCTCACGGCGTAAAAGTCATGCATGTGAAAAGTTCGAATCGCTGATGTATTTATAGTGCGGCCTCGAGTCATCATTTTTTATGCAATTGCGCCAACTTTTTTCATGAGGGTCGACCATGTAAGAATGCATCCACACACCAAATATTTTTATTCTGAAAGTAATACTTATGTGAATAGCTCTCATGGCGTAAAAGTCATGCATGTGAAAAAGTTCGAATCGCTGATGTATTTATAGTGCGGCCTCAAGTCATCATTTTTGAAGCAATTGCGCTATTTTTTTCATGAGGGTCGACCATGTAAGAATGCATCCACACACCAAATATTTTTATTCTGAAACTAATACTTTTGAGAATAGCTCTCATTGCGTAAAAGTCATGCATGTGAAAAAGTTCGAATCGCTGATGTATTTATAGTGCGACCTCAAGTCATCACTTTTTATGCAAATGCGCCAATATTTTTCACGAGGGTCGACCATGTGAGTATGCATCCACACACCAAATATTTTTATTCTGAAACTAATATGTTTGAGAATAGCTCTCATGGCGTAAAAGTCATGCATGTGAAAAAGTTCGAATCGCTGATGTATTTATAGTGCGACCTCATGTCATGATTTTTTATGCAAATGCGCCAATATTTTTCATGAGGGTCGACCATGTAAGAATGCATCCATACACCAAATATTTTTATTCTGAAACTTATATGTTTGAGAATAGCTCTCATGGCGTAAAAGTCATGCATGCGAAAAAGTTCGAATCGCTGATGTATTTATAGTGCGGCCTCAAGTCATCATTTTTGATGCAATTGCGCCAAAAATTTTCATGAGGGTCGACCATGTAAGAATGCATCCACACACCAAATATTTTTATTCTGAAACTTATACTTTTGAGAATAGCTCTCATGGCGTAAAAGACATGCATGTGAAAAAGTTCGAATCGCTGATGTATTTATAGTGCGGCCTCAAGTCATCATTTTTGTTGCAATTGCGCCAACTTTTTTCATGAGGGTCGACCATGTAAGAATGCATCCACACACCAAATATTTTTATTCTGAAACTTATACTTTTGAGAATAGCTCTCACGGCGTAAAAGTCATGCATGTGAAAAGTTCGAATCGCTGATGTATTTATAGTGCGGCCTCGAGTCATCATTTTTTATGCAATTGCGCCAACTTTTTTCATGAGGGTCGACCATGTAAGAATGCATCCACACACCAAATATTTTTATTCTGAAAGTAATACTTATGTGAATAGCTCTCATGGCGTAAAAGTCATGCATGTGAAAAAGTTCGAATCGCTGATGTATTTATAGTGCGGCCTCAAGTCATCATTTTTGAAGCAATTGCGCTATTTTTTTCATGAGGGTCGACCATGTAAGAATGCATCCACACACCAAATATTTTTATTCTGAAACTAATACTTTTGAGAATAGCTCTCATTGCGTAAAAGTCATGCATGTGAAAAAGTTCGAATCGCTGATGTATTTATAGTGCGACCTCAAGTCATCACTTTTTATGCAAATGCGCCAATATTTTTCACGAGGGTCGACCATGTGAGTATGCATCCACACACCAAATATTTATATTCTAAAACTAATACGTTTGAGAAAAGTTCTCATGGCGTAAAAGTCATGCATGTGAAAAAGTTCGAATCGCTGATGTATTTATAGTGCGGCCTCAAGTCATGATTTTTTATGCAATTGCGCCAACTTTTTTCATTAGGGTCGACCATGTAAGAATGCATCCACACACCAAATATTTTTATTCTGAAACTTATACTTTTGAGAATAGCTCTCATGGCGTAAAAGTCATGCATGTGAAAAGTTCGAATCGCTGATGTATTTATAGTGCGGCCTCAAGTCATGATTTTTTATACAATTGCGCCAACTTTTTTTCATGAGGGTCGACCATGTAAGAATGCATCCATACACCAAATATTTTTCTTCTGAAACTAATACTTTTGAGAATAGCTCTCGTGGCGTAAAAGTCATGCATGTGAAAAAGTTCGAATCGCTGATGTATTTATAGTGCGGCCTCAAGTCATCATTTTTGATGCAATTGCGCCAAAAATTTTCATGAGGGTCGACCATGTAAGAATGCATCCACACACCAAATATTTTTATTCTGAAACTTATACTTTTGAGAATAGCTCTCATGGCGTAAAAGACATGCATGTGAAAAAGTTCGAATCGCTGATGTATTTATAGTGCGGCCTCAAGTCATCATTTTTGATGCAATTGCGCCAACTTTTTTCATGACGGTCGACCATGTAAGAATGCATCCACACACCAAATATTTTTATTCTGAATCTTATACTTTTGAGAATAGCTCTCACGGCGTAAAAGTCATGCATGTGAAAAGTTCGAATCGCTGATGTATTTATAGTGCGGCCTCGAGTCATCATTTTTTATGCAATTGCGCCAAATTTTCTCATGAGGGTCGACCATGTAAGAATGCATCCACACACCAAATATTTTTATTCTGAAACTAATACTTATGTGAATAGCTCTCATGGCGTAAAAGTGATGCATGTGAAAAAGTTCGAATCGCTGATGTATTTATAGTGCGGCCTCAAGTCATCATTTTTGAAGCAATTGCGCTATTTTTTTCATGAGGGTCGACCATGTAAGAATGCATCCACACACCAAATATTTTTATTCTGAAACTAATACTTTTGAGAATAGCTCTCATTGCGTAAAAGTCATGCATGTGAAAAAGTTCGAATCGCTGATGTATTTATAGTGCGACCTCAAGTCATCACTTTTTATGCAAATGCGCCAATATTTTTCACGAGGGTCGACCATGTGAGTATGCATCCACACACCAAATATTTATATTCTAAAACTAATACTTTTGAGAAAAGTTCCCATGGCGTAAAAGTCATGCATGTGAAAAAGTTCGAATCGCTGATGTATTTATAGTGCGGCCTCAAGTCATCATTTTTTATGCAATTGCGCCAACTTTTTTCATGAGGGTCGACCATGTAAGAATGCATCCACACACCAAATATTTTTATTCTGAAACTTATACTTTTGAGAATAGCTCTCATGGCGTAAAAGTCATGCATGCGAAAAAGTTCGAATCGCTGATGTATTTATAGTGCGGCCTCAAGTCATCATTTTTGATGCAATTGCGCCAACTGTTTTCACGAGGGTCGACCATGTAAGAATGCAACTATACACCAAATATTTTTATTCTGAAACTAATACTTTTGAGAATAGCTCTCATTGCGTAAAAGTCATGCATGTGAAAAAGTTCGAATCGCTGATGTATTTATAGTGCGACCTCATGTCATGATTTTTTATGCAAATGCGCCAATATTTTTCACGAGGGTCGACCATGTAAGAATGCATCCACACACCAAATATTTTTATTCTGAAACTAATATGTTTGAGAATAGCTCTCATGGCGTAAAAGTCATGCATGTGAAAAAGTTCGAATCGCTGATGTATTTATAGTGCGGCCTCAAGTCATCATTTTTGATGCAATTGCGCCAACTGTTTTCACGAGGGTCGACCATGTAAGAATGCAACTATACACCAAATATTTTTATTCTGAAACTAATACTTTTGAGAATAGCTCTCATTGCGTAAAAGTCATGCATGTGAAAAAGTTCGAATCGCTGATGTATTTATAGTGCGACCTCATGTCATGATTTTTTATGCAAATGCGCCAATATTTTTCACGAGGGTCGACCATGTAAGAATGCATCCACACACCAAATATTTTTATTCTGAAACTAATATGTTTGAGAATAGCTCTCATGGCGTAAAAGACATGCATGTGAAAAAGTTCGAATCGCTGATGTATTTATAGTGCGGCCTCAAGTCATGATCTTTTATACAATTGCGCCAACTTTTTTTCATGAGGGTCCACCATGTAAGAATGGATCCATATACCAAATATTTTTATTCTGAAACTAATACTTTTGATAATAGCACTCGTGGCGTAAAAGTCATGCATGTGAAAAAGTTCGAATCGCTGATGTATTTATAGTGCGGCCTCAAGTCATCATTTTTGATGCAATTGCGCCAAAAATTTTCATGAGGGTCGACCATGTAAGAATGCATCCACACACCAAATATTTTTATTCTGAATCTTATACTTTTGAGAATAGCTCTCATTGCGTAAAAGTCATGCATGTGAAAAGTTCGAATCGCTGATGTATTTATAGTGCGGCCTCGAGTCATCATTTTTTATGCAATTGCGCCAACTTTTCTCATGAGGGTCGACCATGTAAGAATGCATCCACACACCAAATATTTTTATTCTGAAACTAATACTTATGTGAATAGCTCTCATGGCGTAAAAGTGATGCATGTGAAAAAGTTCGAATCGCTGATGTATTTATAGTGCGGCCTCAAGTCATCATTTTTGAAGCAATTGCGCTATTTTTTTCATGAGGGTCGACCATGTAAGAATGCATCCACACACCAAATATTTTTATTCTGAAACTAATACTTTTGAGAATAGCTCTCATTGCGTAAAAGTCATGCATGTGAAAAAGTTCGAATCGCTGATGTATTTATAGTGCGACCTCAAGTCATCACTTTTTATGCAAATGCGCCAATATTTTTCACGAGGGTCGACCATGTGAGTATGCATCCACACACCAAATATTTATATTCTAAAACTAATACTTTTGAGAAAAGTTCTCATGGCGTAAAAGTCATGCATGTGAAAAAGTTCGAATCGCTGATGTATTTATAGTGCGGCCTCAAGTCATCATTTTTTATGCAATTGCGCCAACTTTTTTCATGAGGGTCGACCATGTAAGAATGCATCCACACACCAAATATTTTTATTCTGAAACTTATACTTTTGAGAATAGCTCTCATGGCGTAAAAGTCATGCATGCGAAAAAGTTCGAATCGCTGATGTATTTATAGTGCGGCCTCAAGTCATCATTTTTGATGCAATTGCGCCAACTGTTTTCACGAGGGTCGACCATGTAAGAATGCAACTATACACCAAATATTTTTATTCTGAAACTTATACTTTTAAGAATAGCTCTCATGGCGTAAAAGACATGCATGTGAAAAAGTTCGAATCGCTGATGTATTTATAGTGCGGCCTCAAGTCATCATTTTTGATGCAATTGCGCCAACTTTTTTTATGAGGGTCGACCATGTAAGAATGCAACTATACACCAAATATTTTTATTCTGAAACTAATACTTTTGAGAATAGCTCTCATGGCGTAAAAGTCATGCATGTGAAAAAGTTCGAATCGCTGATGTATTTATAGTGCGGCCTCAAGTCATCATTTTTGAAGCAATTGCGCTATTTTTTTCATTAGGGTCGACCATGTAAGAATGCATCCACACACCAAATATTTTTATTCTGAAACTAATACTTTTGAGAATAGCTCTCATTGCGTAAAAGTCATGCATGTGAAAAAGTTCGAATCGCTGATGTATTTATAGTGCGACCTCAAGTCATCACTTTTTATGCAAATGCGCCAATATTTTTCACGAGGGTCGACCATGTGAGTATGCATCCACACACCAAATATTTATATTCTAAAACTAATACGTTTGAGAAAAGTTCTCATGGCGTAAAAGACATGCATGTGAAAAAGTTCGAATCGCTGATGTATTTATAGTGCGGCCTCAAGTCATCATTTTTGAAGCAATTGCGCCAACTTTTTTCATGAGGGTCGACCATGTAAGAATGCATCCACACACCAAATATTTTTATTCTGAAACTAATACTTTTGAGAATAGCTCTCATTGCGTAAAAGTCATGCATGTGAAAAAGTTCGAATCGCTGATGTATTTATAGTGCGACCTCATGTCATCATTTTTTATGCAAATGCGCCAATATTTTTCACGAGGGTCGGCCATGTAAGAATGCATCCACACACCAAATATTTTTATTCTGAAACTAATATGTTTGAGAATAGCTCTCATGGCGTAAAAGTCATGCATGTGAAAAAGTTCGAATCGCTGATGTATTTATAGTGCGACCTCATGTCATGATTTTTTATGCAAATGCGCCAATATTTTTCATGAGGGTCGACCATGTAAGAATGCATCCATACACCAAATATTTTTATTCTGAAACTTATATGTTTGAGAATAGCTCTCATTGCGTAAAAGTCATGCATGTGAAAAAGTTCGAATCGCTGATGTATTTATAGTGCGGCCTCAAGTCATCATTTTTGATGCAATTGCGCCAAAAATTTTCATGAGGGTCGACCATGTAAGAATGCATCCACACACCAAATATTTTTATTCTGAAACTTATACTTTTGAGAATAGCTCTCATGGCGTAAAAGACATGCATGTGAAAAAGTTCGAATCGCTGATGTATTTATAGTGCGGCCTCAAGTCATCATTTTTGATGCAATTGCGCCAACTTTTTTCATGAGGGTCCACCATGTAAGAATACATCCACACACCAAATATTTTTATTCTGAAACTTATACTTTTGAGAATAGCTCTCACGGCGTAAAAGTCATGCATGTGAAAAGTTCGAATCGCTGATGTATTTATAGTGCGGCCTCGAGTCATCATTTTTTATGCAATTGCGCCAACTTTTTTCATGAGGGTCGACCATGTAAGAATGCATCCACACACCAAATATTTTTATTCTGAAAGTAATACTTATGTGAATAGCTCTCATGGCGTAAAAGTCATGCATGTGAAAAAGTTCGAATCGCTGATGTATTTATAGTGCGGCCTCAAGTCATCATTTTTGAAGCAATTGCGCTATTTTTTTCATGAGGGTCGACCATGTAAGAATGCATCCACACACCAAATATTTTTATTCTGAAACTAATACTTTTGAGAATAGCTCTCATTGCGTAAAAGTCATGCATGTGAAAAAGTTCGAATCGCTGATGTATTTATAGTGCGACCTCAAGTCATCACTTTTTATGCAAATGCGCCAATATTTTTCACGAGGGTCGACCATGTGAGTATGCATCCACACACCAAATATTTTTATTCTGAAACTAATATGTTTGAGAATAGCTCTCATGGCGTAAAAGTCATGCATGTGAAAAAGTTCGAATCGCTGATGTATTTATAGTGCGACCTCATGTCATGATTTTTTATGCAAATGCGCCAATATTTTTCATGAGGGTCGACCATGTAAGAATGCATCCATACACCAAATATTTTTATTCTGAAACTTATATGTTTGAGAATAGCTCTCATGGCGTAAAAGTCATGCATGCGAAAAAGTTCGAATCGCTGATGTATTTATAGTGCGGCCTCAAGTCATCATTTTTGATGCAATTGCGCCAAAAATTTTCATGAGGGTCGACCATGTAAGAATGCATCCACACACCAAATATTTTTATTCTGAAACTTATACTTTTGAGAATAGCTCTCATGGCGTAAAAGACATGCATGTGAAAAAGTTCGAATCGCTGATGTATTTATAGTGCGGCCTCAAGTCATCATTTTTGTTGCAATTGCGCCAACTTTTTTCATGAGGGTCGACCATGTAAGAATGCATCCACACACCAAATATTTTTATTCTGAAACTTATACTTTTGAGAATAGCTCTCACGGCGTAAAAGTCATGCATGTGAAAAGTTCGAATCGCTGATGTATTTATAGTGCGGCCTCGAGTCATCATTTTTTATGCAATTGCGCCAACTTTTTTCATGAGGGTCGACCATGTAAGAATGCATCCACACACCAAATATTTTTATTCTGAAAGTAATACTTATGTGAATAGCTCTCATGGCGTAAAAGTCATGCATGTGAAAAAGTTCGAATCGCTGATGTATTTATAGTGCGGCCTCAAGTCATCATTTTTGAAGCAATTGCGCTATTTTTTTCATGAGGGTCGACCATGTAAGAATGCATCCACACACCAAATATTTTTATTCTGAAACTAATACTTTTGAGAATAGCTCTCATTGCGTAAAAGTCATGCATGTGAAAAAGTTCGAATCGCTGATGTATTTATAGTGCGACCTCAAGTCATCACTTTTTATGCAAATGCGCCAATATTTTTCACGAGGGTCGACCATGTGAGTATGCATCCACACACCAAATATTTATATTCTAAAACTAATACGTTTGAGAAAAGTTCTCATGGCGTAAAAGTCATGCATGTGAAAAAGTTCGAATCGCTGATGTATTTATAGTGCGGCCTCAAGTCATGATTTTTTATGCAATTGCGCCAACTTTTTTCATTAGGGTCGACCATGTAAGAATGCATCCACACACCAAATATTTTTATTCTGAAACTTATACTTTTGAGAATAGCTCTCATGGCGTAAAAGTCATGCATGTGAAAAGTTCGAATCGCTGATGTATTTATAGTGCGGCCTCAAGTCATGATTTTTTATACAATTGCGCCAACTTTTTTTCATGAGGGTCGACCATGTAAGAATGCATCCATACACCAAATATTTTTCTTCTGAAACTAATACTTTTGAGAATAGCTCTCGTGGCGTAAAAGTCATGCATGTGAAAAAGTTCGAATCGCTGATGTATTTATAGTGCGGCCTCAAGTCATCATTTTTGATGCAATTGCGCCAAAAATTTTCATGAGGGTCGACCATGTAAGAATGCATCCACACACCAAATATTTTTATTCTGAAACTTATACTTTTGAGAATAGCTCTCATGGCGTAAAAGACATGCATGTGAAAAAGTTCGAATCGCTGATGTATTTATAGTGCGGCCTCAAGTCATCATTTTTGATGCAATTGCGCCAACTTTTTTCATGACGGTCGACCATGTAAGAATGCATCCACACACCAAATATTTTTATTCTGAATCTTATACTTTTGAGAATAGCTCTCACGGCGTAAAAGTCATGCATGTGAAAAGTTCGAATCGCTGATGTATTTATAGTGCGGCCTCGAGTCATCATTTTTTATGCAATTGCGCCAAATTTTCTCATGAGGGTCGACCATGTAAGAATGCATCCACACACCAAATATTTTTATTCTGAAACTAATACTTATGTGAATAGCTCTCATGGCGTAAAAGTGATGCATGTGAAAAAGTTCGAATCGCTGATGTATTTATAGTGCGGCCTCAAGTCATCATTTTTGAAGCAATTGCGCTATTTTTTTCATGAGGGTCGACCATGTAAGAATGCATCCACACACCAAATATTTTTATTCTGAAACTAATACTTTTGAGAATAGCTCTCATTGCGTAAAAGTCATGCATGTGAAAAAGTTCGAATCGCTGATGTATTTATAGTGCGACCTCAAGTCATCACTTTTTATGCAAATGCGCCAATATTTTTCACGAGGGTCGACCATGTGAGTATGCATCCACACACCAAATATTTATATTCTAAAACTAATACTTTTGAGAAAAGTTCCCATGGCGTAAAAGTCATGCATGTGAAAAAGTTCGAATCGCTGATGTATTTATAGTGCGGCCTCAAGTCATCATTTTTTATGCAATTGCGCCAACTTTTTTCATGAGGGTCGACCATGTAAGAATGCATCCACACACCAAATATTTTTATTCTGAAACTTATACTTTTGAGAATAGCTCTCATGGCGTAAAAGTCATGCATGCGAAAAAGTTCGAATCGCTGATGTATTTATAGTGCGGCCTCAAGTCATCATTTTTGATGCAATTGCGCCAACTGTTTTCACGAGGGTCGACCATGTAAGAATGCAACTATACACCAAATATTTTTATTCTGAAACTAATACTTTTGAGAATAGCTCTCATTGCGTAAAAGTCATGCATGTGAAAAAGTTCGAATCGCTGATGTATTTATAGTGCGACCTCATGTCATGATTTTTTATGCAAATGCGCCAATATTTTTCACGAGGGTCGACCATGTAAGAATGCATCCACACACCAAATATTTTTATTCTGAAACTAATATGTTTGAGAATAGCTCTCATGGCGTAAAAGTCATGCATGTGAAAAAGTTCGAATCGCTGATGTATTTATAGTGCGGCCTCAAGTCATCATTTTTGATGCAATTGCGCCAACTGTTTTCACGAGGGTCGACCATGTAAGAATGCAACTATACACCAAATATTTTTATTCTGAAACTAATACTTTTGAGAATAGCTCTCATTGCGTAAAAGTCATGCATGTGAAAAAGTTCGAATCGCTGATGTATTTATAGTGCGACCTCATGTCATGATTTTTTATGCAAATGCGCCAATATTTTTCACGAGGGTCGACCATGTAAGAATGCATCCACACACCAAATATTTTTATTCTGAAACTAATATGTTTGAGAATAGCTCTCATGGCGTAAAAGACATGCATGTGAAAAAGTTCGAATCGCTGATGTATTTATAGTGCGGCCTCAAGTCATGATCTTTTATACAATTGCGCCAACTTTTTTTCATGAGGGTCCACCATGTAAGAATGGATCCATATACCAAATATTTTTATTCTGAAACTAATACTTTTGATAATAGCACTCGTGGCGTAAAAGTCATGCATGTGAAAAAGTTCGAATCGCTGATGTATTTATAGTGCGGCCTCAAGTCATCATTTTTGATGCAATTGCGCCAAAAATTTTCATGAGGGTCGACCATGTAAGAATGCATCCACACACCAAATATTTTTATTCTGAATCTTATACTTTTGAGAATAGCTCTCATTGCGTAAAAGTCATGCATGTGAAAAGTTCGAATCGCTGATGTATTTATAGTGCGGCCTCGAGTCATCATTTTTTATGCAATTGCGCCAACTTTTCTCATGAGGGTCGACCATGTAAGAATGCATCCACACACCAAATATTTTTATTCTGAAACTAATACTTATGTGAATAGCTCTCATGGCGTAAAAGTGATGCATGTGAAAAAGTTCGAATCGCTGATGTATTTATAGTGCGGCCTCAAGTCATCATTTTTGAAGCAATTGCGCTATTTTTTTCATGAGGGTCGACCATGTAAGAATGCATCCACACACCAAATATTTTTATTCTGAAACTAATACTTTTGAGAATAGCTCTCATTGCGTAAAAGTCATGCATGTGAAAAAGTTCGAATCGCTGATGTATTTATAGTGCGACCTCAAGTCATCACTTTTTATGCAAATGCGCCAATATTTTTCACGAGGGTCGACCATGTGAGTATGCATCCACACACCAAATATTTATATTCTAAAACTAATACTTTTGAGAAAAGTTCTCATGGCGTAAAAGTCATGCATGTGAAAAAGTTCGAATCGCTGATGTATTTATAGTGCGGCCTCAAGTCATCATTTTTTATGCAATTGCGCCAACTTTTTTCATGAGGGTCGACCATGTAAGAATGCATCCACACACCAAATATTTTTATTCTGAAACTTATACTTTTGAGAATAGCTCTCATGGCGTAAAAGTCATGCATGCGAAAAAGTTCGAATCGCTGATGTATTTATAGTGCGGCCTCAAGTCATCATTTTTGATGCAATTGCGCCAACTGTTTTCACGAGGGTCGACCATGTAAGAATGCAACTATACACCAAATATTTTTATTCTGAAACTTATACTTTTAAGAATAGCTCTCATGGCGTAAAAGACATGCATGTGAAAAAGTTCGAATCGCTGATGTATTTATAGTGCGGCCTCAAGTCATCATTTTTGATGCAATTGCGCCAACTTTTTTTATGAGGGTCGACCATGTAAGAATGCAACTATACACCAAATATTTTTATTCTGAAACTAATACTTTTGAGAATAGCTCTCATGGCGTAAAAGTCATGCATGTGAAAAAGTTCGAATCGCTGATGTATTTATAGTGCGGCCTCAAGTCATCATTTTTTATGCAAATGCGCCAATATTTTTCATGAGGGTCGACCATGTAAGAATGCATCCACACACCAAATATTTTTATTCTGAAACTAATACTTTTGAGAATAGCTCTCATGGCGTAAAAGTCATGCATGTGAAAAAGTTCGAATCGCTGATGTATTTATAGTGCGGCCTCAAGTCATCATTTTTGAAGCAATTGCGCCAACTTTTTTCATGAGGGTAGACCATGTAAGAATGCAACTATACACCAAATGTTTTAATTCTAAAACTAATACTTTTGAGAATAGCTCTCATTGCGTAAAAGTCATGCATGTGAAAAAGTTCGAATCGCTGATGTATTTATAGTGCGGCCTCAAGTCATCATTTTTGAAGCAATTGCGCCAACTGTTTTCATGAGGGTCGACCATGTAAGAATGCATCCACACACCAAATATTTTTATTCTGAAACTTATACTTTTGAGAATAGCTCTCATGGCGTAAAAGACATGCATGTGAAAAAGTTCGAATCGCTGATGTATTTATAGTGCGGCCTCAAGTCATCATTTTTGATGCAATTGCGCCAACTTTTTTTATGAGGGTCGACCATGTAAGAATGCAACTATACACCAAATATTTTTATTCTGAAACTAATACTTTTGAGAATAGCTCTCATGGCGTAAAAGTCATGCATGTGAAAAAGTTCGAATCGCTGATGTATTTATAGTGCGGCCTCAAGTCATCATTTTTTATGCAAATGCGCCAATATTTTTTATGAGGGTCGACCATGTAAGAATGCAACTATACACCAAATATTTTTATTCTGAAACTAATACTTTTGAGAATAGCTCTCACGGCGTAAAAGTCATGCATGTGAAAAAGTTCGAATCGCTGATGTATTTATAGTGCGACCTCAAGTCATCACTTTTTATGCAATTGCGCCAACTTTTTTCATGAGGGTCGACCATGTAAGAATGCATCCACACACCAAATATTTTTATTCTGAAACTTATACTTTTGAGAATAGCTCTCATGGCGTAAAAGACATGCATGTGAAAAAGTTCGAATCGCTGATGTATTTATAGTGCGGCCTCAAGTCATCATTTTTGAAGCAATTGCGCCAACTTTTTTTATGAGGGTCGACCATGTAAGAATGCAACTATACACCAAATATTTTTATTCTGAAACTAATACTTTTGAGAATAGCTCTCATGGCGTAAAAGTCATGCATGTGAAAAAGTTCGAATCGCTGATGTATTTATAGTGCGGCCTCAAGTCATCATTTTTGATGCAATTGCGCCAACTTTTTTTATGAGGGTCGACCATGTAAGAATGCAACTATACACCAAATATTTTTATTCTGAAACTAATACTTTTGAGAATAGCTCTCACGGCGTAAAAGTCATGCATGTGAAAAAGTTCGAATCGCTGATGTATTTATAGTGCGACCTCAAGTCATCACTTTTTATGCAAATGCGCCAACATTTTTCACGAGGGTCGACCATGTGAGTATGCATCCACACACCAAATATTTTTATTCTGAAACTAATACTTTTGAGAATAGCTCTCATGGCGTAAAAGTCATGCATGTGAAAAAGTTCGAATCGCTGATGTATTTATAGTGCGGCCTCAAGTCATGATTTTTGATACAATTGCGCCAACTTTTTTCATGAGGGTAGACCATGTAAGAATGCAACTATACACCAAATGTTTTAATTCTAAAACTAATACTTTTGAGAATAGCTCTCATTGCGTAAAAGTCATGCATGTGAAAAAGTTCGAATCGCTGATGTATTTATAGTGCGGCCTCAAGTCATCATTTTTGATGCAATTGCGCCAACTTTTTTCATGAGGGTCGACCATGTAAGAATGCATCCACACACCAAATATTTTTATTCTGAAACTTATACTTTTGAGAATAGCTCTCATGGCGTAAAAGTGATGCATGTGAAAAAGTTCGAATCGGTGATGTATTTATAGTGCGGCCTCAAGTCATCATTTTTGAAGCAATTGCGCTATTTTTTTCATGAGGGTCGACCATGTAAGAATGCATCCACACACCAAATATTTTTATTCTGAAACTAATACTTTTGAGAATAGCTCTCATTGCGTAAAAGTCATGCATGTGAAAAAGTTCGAATCGCTGATGTATTTATAGTGCGACCTCAAGTCATCACTTTTTATGCAAATGCGCCAATATTTTTCACGAGGGTCGACCATGTGAGTATGCATCCACACACCAAATATTTATATTCTAAAACTAATACGTTTGAGAAAAGTTCTCATGGCGTAAAAGTCATGCATGTGAAAAAGTTCGAATCGCTGATGTATTTATAGTGCGGCCTCAAGTCATCATTTTTTATGCAATTGCGCCAACTTTTTTCATGAGGGTCGACCATGTAAGAATGCATCCACACACCAAATATTTTTATTCTGAAACTTATACTTTTGAGAATAGCTCTCATGGCGTAAAAGACATGCATGTGAAAAAGTTCGAATCGCTGATGTATTTATAGTGCGGCCTCAAGTCATCATTTTTGAAGCAATTGCGCCAACTTTTTTTATGAGGGTCGACCATGTAAGAATGCAACTATACACCAAATATTTTTATTCTGAAACTAATACTTTTGAGAATAGCTCTCATGGCGTAAAAGTCATGCATGTGAAAAAGGTCGAATCGCTGATGTATTTATAGTGCGGCCTCAAGTCATCATTTTTTATGCAAATGCGCCAATATTTTTCATGAGGGTCGACCATGAGGGAATGCATCCACACACCAAATATTTTTATTCTGAAACTAATACTTTTGAGAATAGCTCTCATGGCGTAAAAGTCATGCATGTGAAAAAGTTCGAATCGCTGATGTATTTATAGTGCGGCCTCAAGTCATCATTTTTTATGCAATTGCGCCAACTTTTTTCATGAGGGTCGACCTTGTAAGAAAGCAACTATACACCAAATATTTTAATTCTAAAACTAATACTTTTGAGAATAGCTCTCATTGCGTAAAAGTCATGCATGTGAAAAAGTTCGAATCGCTGATGTATTTATAGTGCGGCCTCAAGTCATCATTTTTGAAGCAATTGCGCCAACTTTTTTCATGAGGGTCGACCATGTAAGAATGCATCCACACACCAAATATTTTTATTCTGAAACTTATACTTTTGAGAATAGCTCTCATGGCGTAAAAGTCATGCATGTGAAAAAGTTCGAATCGCTGATGTATTTATAGTGCGGCCTCAAGTCATCATTTTTGATGCAATTGCGCCAACTGTTTTCACGAGGGTCGACCATGTAAGAATGCAACTATACACCAAATATTTTTATTCTGAAACTATTACTTTTGAGAATAGCTCTGATTGCGTAAAAGTCATGCATGTGAAAAAGTTCGAATCGTTGATGTATTTATAGTGCGACCTCATGTCATGATTTTTTATGCAAATGCGCCAATATTTTACACGAGGGTCCACCATGTAAGAATGCATCCACACACCAAATATTTTTATTCTGAAACTTATACTTTTGAGAATAGCTCTCATGGCGTAAAAGTGATGCATGTGAAAAAGTTCGAATCGCTGATGTATTTATAGTGCGGCCTCGAGTCATCATTTTTGATGCAATTGCGCCAACTTTTTTCATGAGGGTCGACCATGTAAGAATGCATCCACACACCAAATATTTTTATTCTGAAACTAATACTTTTGTGAATAGCTCTCATGGCGTAAAAGTGATGCATGTGAAAAAGTTCGAATCGCTGATGTATTTATAGTGCGGCCTCAAGTCATCATTTTTGAAGCAATTGCGCAAACTTTTTTTATGAGGGTCGACCATGTAAGAATGCATCCACACACCAAATATTTTTATTCTGAAACTATTACTTTTGAGAATAGCTCTCATGGCGTAAAAGTCATGCATGTGAAAAAGTTCGAATCGCTGATGTATTTATAGTGCGGCCTCAAGTCATCATTTTTTATGCAAATGCGCCAATATTTTTCATGAGGGTCGACCATGAGGGAATGCATCCACACACCAAATATTTTTATTCTGAAACTAATACTTTTGAGAATAGCTCTCATTGCGTAAAAGTCATGCATGTGAAAAAGTTCGAATCGCTGATGTATTTATAGTGCGGCCTCAAGTCATCATTTTTTATGCAATTGCGCCAACTTTTTTCATGAGGGTCGACCTTGTAAGAAAGCAACTATACACCAAATATTTTAATTCTAAAACTAATACTTTTGAGAATAGCTCTCATTGCGTAAAAGTCATGCATGTGAAAAAGTTCGAATCGCTGATGTATTTATAGTGCGGCCTCAAGTCATCATTTTTGAAGCAATTGCGCCAACTTTTTTCATGAGGGTCGACCATGTAAGAATGCATCCACACACCAAATATTTTTATTCTGAAACTTATACTTTTGAGAATAGCTCTCATGGCGTAAAAGTCATGCATGTGAAAAAGTTCGAATCGCTGATGTATTTATAGTGCGGCCTCAAGTCATCATTTTTGATGCAATTGCGCCAACTGTTTTCACGAGGGTCGACCATGTAAGAATGCAACTATACACCAAATATTTTTATTCTGAAACTATTACTTTTGAGAATAGCTCTGATTGCGTAAAAGTCATGCATGTGAAAAAGTTCGAATCGTTGATGTATTTATAGTGCGACCTCATGTCATGATTTTTTATGCAAATGCGCCAATATTTTACACGAGGGTCCACCATGTAAGAATGCATCCACACACCAAATATTTTTATTCTGAAACTTATACTTTTGAGAATAGCTCTCATGGCGTAAAAGTGATGCATGTGAAAAAGTTCGAATCGGTGATGTATTTATAGTGCGGCCTCAAGTCATCATTTTTGAAGCAATTGCGCTATTTTTTTCATGAGGGTCGACCATGTAAGAATGCATCCACACACCAAATATTTTTATTCTGAAACTAATACTTTTGAGAATAGCTCTCATTGCGTAAAAGTCATGCATGTGAAAAAGTTCGAATCGCTGATGTATTTATAGTGCGACCTCAAGTCATCACTTTTTATGCAAATGCGCCAATATTTTTCACGAGGGTCGACCATGTGAGTATGCATCCACACACCAAATATTTATATTCTAAAACTAATACGTTTGAGAAAAGTTCTCATGGCGTAAAAGTCATGCATGTGAAAAAGTTCGAATCGCTGATGTATTTATAGTGCGGCCTCAAGTCATCATTTTTTATGCAATTGCGCCAACTTTTTTCATGAGGGTCGACCATGTAAGAATGCATCCACACACCAAATATTTTTATTCTGAAACTTATACTTTTGAGAATAGCTCTCATGGCGTAAAAGACATGCATGTGAAAAAGTTCGAATCGCTGATGTATTTATAGTGCGGCCTCAAGTCATCATTTTTGAAGCAATTGCGCCAACTTTTTTTATGAGGGTCGACCATGTAAGAATGCAACTATACACCAAATATTTTTATTCTGAAACTAATACTTTTGAGAATAGCTCTCATGGCGTAAAAGTCATGCATGTGAAAAAGTTCGAATCGCTGATGTATTTATAGTGCGGCCTCAAGTCATCATTTTTGAAGCAATTGCGCCAACTTTTTTTATGAGGGTCGACCATGTAAGAATGCAACTATACACCAAATATTTTTATTC
Organism: Haliotis rufescens; assembly: GCF_023055435.1. Lineage (NCBI taxonomy): Eukaryota > Metazoa > Mollusca > Gastropoda > Lepetellida > Haliotidae > Haliotis > Haliotis rufescens. Next base: position 27,658,096 of record NW_025964112.1, read on the forward strand.
TGAAACTAATACTTTTGAGAATAGCTCTCATGGCGTAAAAGTCATGCATGTGAAAAAGTTCGAATCGCTGATGTATTTATAGTGCGGCCTCAAGTCATCATTTTTTATGCAAATGCGCCAATATTTTTCATGAGGGTCGACCATGAGGGAATGCATCCACACACCAAATATTTTTATTCTGAAACTAATACTTTTGAGAATAGCTCTCATTGCGTAAAAGTCATGCATGTGAAAAAGTTCGAATCGCTGATGTATTTATAGTGCGGCCTCAAGTCATCATTTTTTATGCAATTGCGCCAACTTTTTTCATGAGGGTCGACCTTGTAAGAAAGCAACTATACACCAAATATTTTAATTCTAAAACTAATACTTTTGAGAATAGCTCTCATTGCGTAAAAGTCATGCATGTGAAAAAGTTCGAATCGCTGATGTATTTATAGTGCGGCCTCAAGTCATCATTTTTGAAGCAATTGCGCCAACTTTTTTCATGAGGGTCGACCATGTAAGAATGCATCCACACACCAAATATTTTTATTCTGAAACTTATACTTTTGAGAATAGCTCTCATGGCGTAAAAGTCATGCATGTGAAAAAGTTCGAATCGCTGATGTATTTATAGTGCGGCCTCAAGTCATCATTTTTGATGCAATTGCGCCAACTGTTTTCACGAGGGTCGACCATGTAAGAATGCAACTATACACCAAATATTTTTATTCTGAAACTATTACTTTTGAGAATAGCTCTGATTGCGTAAAAGTCATGCATGTGAAAAAGTTCGAATCGTTGATGTATTTATAGTGCGACCTCATGTCATGATTTTTTATGCAAATGCGCCAATATTTTACACGAGGGTCCACCATGTAAGAATGCATCCACACACCAAATATTTTTATTCTGAAACTTATACTTTTGAGAATAGCTCTCATGGCGTAAAAGTGATGCATGTGAAAAAGTTCGAATCGGTGATGTATTTATAGTGCGGCCTCAAGTCATCATTTTTGAAGCAATTGCGCTATTTTTTTCATGAGGGTCGACCATGAGGGAATGCATCCACACACCAAATATTTTTATTCTGAAACTAATACTTTTGAGAATAGCTCTCATTGCGTAAAAGTCATGCATGTGAAAAAGTTCGAATCGCTGATGTATTTATAGTGCGACCTCAAGTCATCACTTTTTATGCAAATGCGCCAATATTTTTCACGAGGGTCGACCATGTGAGTATGCATGCACACACCAAATATTTATATTCTAAAACTAATACGTTTGAGAAAAGTTCTCATGGCGTAAAAGTCATGCATGTGAAAAAGTTCGAATCGCTGATGTATTTATAGTGCGGCCTCAAGTCATCATTTTTTATGCAATTGCGCCAACTTTTTTCATGAGGGTCGACCATGTAAGAATGCATCCACACACCAAATATTTTTATTCTGAAACTTATACTTTTGAGAATAGCTCTCATGGCGTAAAAGACATGCATGTGAAAAAGTTCGAATCGCTGATGTATTTATAGTGCGGCCTCAAGTCATCATTTTTGAAGCAATTGCGCCAACTTTTTTTATGAGGGTCGACCATGTAAGAATGCAACTATACACCAAATATTTTTATTCTGAAACTAATACTTTTGAGAATAGCTCTCATGGCGTAAAAGTCATGCATGTGAAAAAGTTCGAATCGCTGATGTATTTATAGTGCGGCCTCAAGTCATCATTTTTTATGCAAATGCGCCAATATTTTTCATGAGGGTCGACCATGAGGGAATGCATCCACACACCAAATATTTTTATTCTGAAACTAATACTTTTGAGAATAGCTCTCATTGCGTAAAAGTCATGCATGTGAAAAAGTTCGAATCGCTGATGTATTTATAGTGCGGCCTCAAGTCATCATTTTTTATGCAATTGCGCCAACTTTTTTCATGAGGGTCGACCTTGTAAGAAAGCAACTATACACCAAATATTTTAATTCTAAAACTAATACTTTTGAGAATAGCTCTCATTGCGTAAAAGTCATGCATGTGAAAAAGTTCGAATCGCTGATGTATTTATAGTGCGGCCTCAAGTCATCATTTTTGAAGCAATTGCGCCAACTTTTTTCATGAGGGTCGACCATGTAAGAATGCATCCACACACCAAATATTTTTATTCTGAAACTTATACTTTTGAGAATAGCTCTCATGGCGTAAAAGTCATGCATGTGAAAAAGTTCGAATCGCTGATGTATTTATAGTGCGGCCTCAAGTCATCATTTTTGATGCAATTGCGCCAACTGTTTTCACGAGGGTCGACCATGTAAGAATGCAACTATACACCAAATATTTTTATTCTGAAACTATTACTTTTGAGAATAGCTCTGATTGCGTAAAAGTCATGCATGTGAAAAAGTTCGAATCGTTGATGTATTTATAGTGCGACCTCATGTCATGATTTTTTATGCAAATGCGCCAATATTTTACACGAGGGTCCACCATGTAAGAATGCATCCACACACCAAATATTTTTATTCTGAAACTAATATGTTTGAGAATAGCTCTCATGGCGTAAAAGTGATGCATGTGAAAAAGTTTGAATCGCTGATGTATTTATAGTGCGGCCTCAAGTCATGATTTTTTATACAATTGCGCCAACTTTTTTTCATGAGGGTCGACCTTGTAAGAAAGCAACTATACACCAAATATTTTAATTCTAAAACTAATACTTTTGAGAATAGCTCTCATTGCGTAAAAGTCATGCATGTGAAAAAGTTCGAATCGCTGATGTATTTATAGTGCGGCCTCAAGTCATCATTTTTGAAGCAATTGCGCCATTTTTTTCATGAGGGTCGACCATGTAAGAATGCATCCACACACCAAATATTTTTATTCTGAAACTTATACTTTTGAGAATAGCTCTCATGGCGTAAAAGTCATGCATGTGAAAAAGTTCGAATCGCTGATGTATTTATAGTGCGGCCACAAGTCATCATTTTTGATGCAATTGCGCCAACTGTTTTCACGAGGGTCGACCATGTAAGAATGCAACTATACACCAAATATTTTTATTCTGAAACTATTACTTTTGAGAATAGCTCTCATGGCGTAAAAGTCATGCATGTGAAAAAGTTCGAATCGCTGATGTATTTATAGTGCGACCTCATGTCATGATTTTTTTATGCAAATGCGCCAATATTTTACACGAGGGTCGACCATGTAAGAATGCATCCACACACCAAATATTTTTATTCTGAAACTAATATGTTTGAGAATAGCTCTCATGGCGTAAAAGTGATGCATGTGAAAAAGTTCGAATCGCTGATGTATTTATAGTGCGGCCTCAAGTCATCATTTTTGAAGCAATTGCGCCAACTTTTTTCATGAGGGTCGACCATGTAAGAATGCATCCACACACCAAATATTTTTATTCTGAAACTTATACTTTTGAGAATAGCTCTCATGGCGTAAAAGTGATGCATGTGAAAAAGTTCGAATCGGTGATGTATTTATAGTGCGACCTCATGTCATGATTTTTTATGCAAATGCGCCAATATTTTTCACGAGGGTCGACCATGTAAGAATGCATCCACACACCAAATATTTTTATTCTGAAACTAATATGTTTGAGAATAGCTCTCATGGCGTAAAAGTCATGCATGTGAAAAAGTTCGAATCGCTGATGTATTTATAGTGCGGCCTCAAGTCATGATTTTTTATACAATTGCGCCAACTTTTTTTCATGAGGGTCGACCATGTAAGAATGCATCCATATACCAAATATTTTTCTTCTGAAACTAATACTTTTGATAATAGCACTCGTGGCGTAAAAGTCATGCATGTGAAAAAGTTCGAATCGCTGATGTATTTATAGTGCGGCCTCAAGTCATCATTTTTGATGCAATTGCGCCAAAAATTTTCATGAGGGTCGACCATGTAAGAATGCATCCACACACCAAATATTTTTATTCTGAAACTTATACTTTTGAGAATAGCTCTCATGGCGTAAAAGACATGCATGTGAAAAAGTTCGAATCGCTGATGTATTTATAGTGCGGCCTCAAGTCATCATTTTTTATGCAATTGCGCCAACTTTTTCCATGAGGGTCGACCATGTAAGAATGCATCCACACACCAAATATTTTTATTCTGAAACTTATACTTTTGAGAATAGCTCTCATGGCGTAAAAGTCATGCATGTGATAAAGTTCGAATCGCTGATGTATTTATAGTGCGGCCTCGAGTCATCATTTTTGAAGCAATTGCGCCAACTTTTTTCATGAGGGTCGACCATGTAAGAATGCATCCACACACCAAATATTTTTATTCTGAAACTAATACTTTTGTGAATAGCTCTCATGGCGTAAAAGTCATGCATGTGAAAAAGTTCGAATCGCTGATGTATTTATAGTGCGGCCTCAAGTCATCATTTTTGAAGCAATTGCGCCAACTGTTTTCATGAGGGTCGACCATGTAAGAATGCATCCACACACCAAATATTTTTATTCTGAAACTTATACTTTTGAGAATAGCTCTCATGGCGTAAAAGACATGCAAGTGAAAAAGTTCGAATCGCTGATGTATTTATAGTGCGGCCTCAAGTCATCATTTTTGATGCAATTGCGCCAACTTTTTTTATGAGGGTCGACCATGTAAGAATGCAACTATACACCAAATATTTTTATTCTGAAACTAATACTTTTGAGAATAGCTCTCATGGCGTAAAAGTCATGCATGTGAAAAAGTTCGAATCGCTGATGTATTTATAGTGCGGCCTCAAGTCATCATTTTTTATGCAAATGCGCCAATATTTTTCATGAGGGTCGACCATGTAAGAATGCATCCACACACCAAATATTTTTATTCTGAAACTAATACTTTTGAGAATAGCTCTCATGGCGTAAAAGTCATGCATGTGAAAAAGTTCGAATCGCTGATGTATTTATAGTGCGGCCTCAAGTCATGATTTTTGATACAATTGCGCCAACTTTTTTCATGAGGGTAGACCATGTAAGAATGCAACTATACACCAAATGTTTTAATTCTAAAACTAATACTTTTGAGAATAGCTCTCATTGCGTAAAAGTCATGCATGTGAAAAAGTTCGAATCGCTGATGTATTTATAGTGCGGCCTCAAGTCATCATTTTTGATGCAATTGCGCCAACTTTTTTCATGAGGGTCGACCATGTAAGAATGCATCCACACACCAAATATTTTTATTCTGAAACTTATACTTTTGAGAATAGCTCTCATGGCGTAAAAGTGATGCATGTGAAAAAGTTCGAATCGGTGATGTATTTATAGTGCGGCCTCAAGTCATCATTTTTGAAGCAATTGCGCTATTTTTTTCATGAGGGTCGACCATGTAAGAATGCATCCACACACCAAATATTTTTATTCTGAAACTAATACTTTTGAGAATAGCTCTCATTGCGTAAAAGTCATGCATGTGAAAAAGTTCGAATCGCTGATGTATTTATAGTGCGACCTCAAGTCATCACTTTTTATGCAAATGCGCCAATATTTTTCACGAGGGTCGACCATGTGAGTATGCATCCACACACCAAATATTTATATTCTAAAACTAATACGTTTGAGAAAAGTTCTCATGGCGTAAAAGTCATGCATGTGAAAAAGTTCGAATCGCTGATGTATTTATAGTGCGGCCTCAAGTCATCATTTTTTATGCAATTGCGCCAACTTTTTTCATGAGGGTCGACCATGTAAGAATGCATCCACACACCAAATATTTTTATTCTGAAACTTATACTTTTGAGAATAGCTCTCATGGCGTAAAAGACATGCATGTGAAAAAGTTCGAATCGCTGATGTATTTATAGTGCGGCCTCAAGTCATCATTTTTGAAGCAATTGCGCCAACTTTTTTTATGAGGGTCGACCATGTAAGAATGCAACTATACACCAAATATTTTTATTCTGAAACTAATACTTTTGAGAATAGCTCTCATGGCGTAAAAGTCATGCATGTGAAAAAGTTCGAATCGCTGATGTATTTATAGTGCGGCCTCAAGTCATCATTTTTTATGCAAATGCGCCAATATTTTTCATGAGGGTCGACCATGAGGGAATGCATCCACACACCAAATATTTTTATTCTGAAACTAATACTTTTGAGAATAGCTCTCATGGCGTAAAAGTCATGCATGTGAAAAAGTTCGAATCGCTGATGTATTTATAGTGCGGCCTCAAGTCATCATTTTTGATGCAATTGCGCCAACTGTTTTCACGAGGGTCGACCATGTAAGAATGCAACTATACACCAAATATTTTTATTCTGAAACTATTACTTTTGAGAATAGCTCTGATTGCGTAAAAGTCATGCATGTGAAAAAGTTCGAATCGTTGATGTATTTATAGTGCGACCTCATGTCATGATTTTTTATGCAAATGCGCCAATATTTTACACGAGGGTCCACCATGTAAGAATGCATCCACACACCAAATATTTTTATTCTGAAACTAATATGTTTGAGAATAGCTCTCATGGCGTAAAAGTGATGCATGTGAAAAAGTTTGAATCGCTGATGTATTTATAGTGCGGCCTCAAGTCATGATTTTTTATACAATTGCGCCAACTTTTTTTCATGAGGGTCGACCTTGTAAGAAAGCAACTATACACCAAATATTTTAATTCTAAAACTAATACTTTTGAGAATAGCTCTCATTGCGTAAAAGTCATGCATGTGAAAAAGTTCGAATCGCTGATGTATTTATAGTGCGGCCTCAAGTCATCATTTTTGAAGCAATTGCGCCATTTTTTTCATGAGGGTCGACCATGTAAGAATGCATCCACACACCAAATATTTTTATTCTGAAACTTATACTTTTGAGAATAGCTCTCATGGCGTAAAAGTCATGCATGTGAAAAAGTTCGAATCGCTGATGTATTTATAGTGCGGCCACAAGTCATCATTTTTGATGCAATTGCGCCAACTGTTTTCACGAGGGTCGACCATGTAAGAATGCAACTATACACCAAATATTTTTATTCTGAAACTATTACTTTTGAGAATAGCTCTCATGGCGTAAAAGTCATGCATGTGAAAAAGTTCGAATCGCTGATGTATTTATAGTGCGACCTCATGTCATGATTTTTTTATGCAAATGCGCCAATATTTTACACGAGGGTCGACCATGTAAGAATGCATCCACACACCAAATATTTTTATTCTGAAACTAATATGTTTGAGAATAGCTCTCATGGCGTAAAAGTGATGCATGTGAAAAAGTTCGAATCGCTGATGTATTTATAGTGCGGCCTCAAGTCATCATTTTTGAAGCAATTGCGCCAACTTTTTTCATGAGGGTCGACCATGTAAGAATGCATCCACACACCAAATATTTTTATTCTGAAACTTATACTTTTGAGAATAGCTCTCATGGCGTAAAAGTGATGCATGTGAAAAAGTTCGAATCGCTGATGTATTTATAGTGCGACCTCATGTCATGATTTTTTATGCAAATGCGCCAATATTTTTCACGAGGGTCGACCATGTAAGAATGCATCCACACACCAAATATTTTTATTCTGAAACTAATATGTTTGAGAATAGCTCTCATGGCGTAAAAGTCATGCATGTGAAAAAGTTCGAATCGCTGATGTATTTATAGTGCGGCCTCAAGTCATGATTTTTTATACAATTGCGCCAACTTTTTTTCATGAGGGTCGACCATGTAAGAATGCATCCATATACCAAATATTTTTCTTCTGAAACTAATACTTTTGATAATAGCACTCGTGGCGTAAAAGTCATGCATGTGAAAAAGTTCGAATCGCTGATGTATTTATAGTGCGGCCTCAAGTCATCATTTTTGATGCAATTGCGCCAAAAATTTTCATGAGGGTCGACCATGTAAGAATGCATCCACACACCAAATATTTTTATTCTGAAACTTATACTTTTGAGAATAGCTCTCATGGCGTAAAAGACATGCATGTGAAAAAGTTCGAATCGCTGATGTATTTATAGTGCGGCCTCAAGTCATCATTTTTTATGCAATTGCGCCAACTTTTTCCATGAGGGTCGACCATGTAAGAATGCATCCACACACCAAATATTTTTATTCTGAAACTTATACTTTTGAGAATAGCTCTCATGGCGTAAAAGTCATGCATGTGATAAAGTTCGAATCGCTGATGTATTTATAGTGCGGCCTCGAGTCATCATTTTTGAAGCAATTGCGCCAACTTTTTTCATGAGGGTCGACCATGTAAGAATGCATCCACACACCAAATATTTTTATTCTGAAACTAATACTTTTGTGAATAGCTCTCATGGCGTAAAAGTGATGCATGTGAAAAAGTTCGAATCGCTGATGTATTTATAGTGCGGCCTCAAGTCATCATTTTTGAAGCAATTGCGCCAACTTTTTTCATGAGGGTAGACCATGTAAGAATGCAACTATACACCAAATGTTTTAATTCTAAAACTAATACTTTTGAGAATAGCTCTCATTGCGTAAAAGTCATGCATGTGAAAAAGTTCGAATCGCTGATGTATTTATAGTGCGGCCTCAAGTCATCATTTTTGAAGCAATTGCGCCAACTGTTTTCATGAGGGTCGACCATGTAAGAATGCATCCACACACCAAATATTTTTATTCTGAAACTTATACTTTTGAGAATAGCTCTCATGGCGTAAAAGACATGCATGTGAAAAAGTTCGAATCGCTGATGTATTTATAGTGCGGCCTCAAGTCATCATTTTTGATGCAATTGCGCCAACTTTTTTTATGAGGGTCGACCATGTAAGAATGCAACTATACACCAAATATTTTTATTCTGAAACTAATACTTTTGAGAATAGCTCTCATGGCGTAAAAGTCATGCATGTGAAAAAGTTCGAATCGCTGATGTATTTATAGTGCGGCCTCAAGTCATCATTTTTTATGCAAATGCGCCAATATTTTTCATGAGGGTCGACCATGTAAGAATGCATCCACACACCAAATATTTTTATTCTGAAACTAATACTTTTGAGAATAGCTCTCATGGCGTAAAAGTCATGCATGTGAAAAAGTTCGAATCGCTGATGTATTTATAGTGCGGCCTCAAGTCATGATTTTTGATACAATTGCGCCAACTTTTTTCATGAGGGTAGACCATGTAAGAATGCAACTATACACCAAATGTTTTAATTCTAAAACTAATACTTTTGAGAATAGCTCTCATTGCGTAAAAGTCATGCATGTGAAAAAGTTCGAATCGCTGATGTATTTATAGTGCGGCCTCAAGTCATCATTTTTGATGCAATTGCGCCAACTTTTTTCATGAGGGTCGACCATGTAAGAATGCATCCACACACCAAATATTTTTATTCTGAAACTTATACTTTTGAGAATAGCTCTCATGGCGTAAAAGTGATGCATGTGAAAAAGTTCGAATCGGTGATGTATTTATAGTGCGGCCTCAAGTCATCATTTTTGAAGCAATTGCGCTATTTTTTTCATGAGGGTCGACCATGTAAGAATGCATCCACACACCAAATATTTTTATTCTGAAACTAATACTTTTGAGAATAGCTCTCATTGCGTAAAAGTCATGCATGTGAAAAAGTTCGAATCGCTGATGTATTTATAGTGCGACCTCAAGTCATCACTTTTTATGCAAATGCGCCAATATTTTACACGAGGGTCGACCATGTGAGTATGCATCCACACACCAAATATTTATATTCTAAAACTAATACGTTTGAGAAAAGTTCTCATGGCGTAAAAGTCATGCATGTGAAAAAGTTCGAATCGCTGATGTATTTATAGTGCGGCCTCAAGTCATCATTTTTTATGCAATTGCGCCAACTTTTTTCATGAGGGTCGACCATGTAAGAATGCATCCACACACCAAATATTTTTATTCTGAAACTTATACTTTTGAGAATAGCTCTCATGGCGTAAAAGACATGCATGTGAAAAAGTTCGAATCGCTGATGTATTTATAGTGCGGCCTCAAGTCATCATTTTTGAAGCAATTGCGCCAACTTTTTTTATGAGGGTCGACCATGTAAGAATGCAACTATACACCAAATATTTTTATTCTGAAACTAATACTTTTGAGAATAGCTCTCATGGCGTAAAAGTCATGCATGTGAAAAAGTTCGAATCGCTGATGTATTTATAGTGCGGCCTCAAGTCATCATTTTTTATGCAAATGCGCCAATATTTTTCATGAGGGTCGACCATGAGGGAATGCATCCACACACCAAATATTTTTATTCTGAAACTAATACTTTTGAGAATAGCTCTCATTGCGTAAAAGTCATGCATGTGAAAAAGTTCGAATCGCTGATGTATTTATAGTGCGGCCTCAAGTCATCATTTTTTATGCAAATGCGCCAACTTTTTTCATGAGGGTCGACCTTGTAAGAAAGCAACTATACACCAAATATTTTAATTCTAAAACTAATACTTTTGAGAATAGCTCTCATTGCGTAAAAGTCATGCATGTGAAAAAGTTCGAATCGCTGATGTATTTATAGTGCGGCCTCAAGTCATCATTTTTGAAGCAATTGCGCCAACTTTTTTCATGAGGGTCGACCATGTAAGAATGCATCCACACACCAAATATTTTTATTCTGAAACTTATACTTTTGAGAATAGCTCTCATGGCGTAAAAGTCATGCATGTGAAAAAGTTCGAATCGCTGATGTATTTATAGTGCGGCCTCAAGTCATCATTTTTGATGCAATTGCGCCAACTGTTTTCACGAGGGTCGACCATGTAAGAATGCAACTATACACCAAATATTTTTATTCTGAAACTATTACTTTTGAGAATAGCTCTGATTGCGTAAAAGTCATGCATGTGAAAAAGTTCGAATCGTTGATGTATTTATAGTGCGACCTCATGTCATGATTTTTTATGCAAATGCGCCAATATTTTACACGAGGGTCCACCATGTAAGAATGCATCCACACACCAAATATTTTTATTCTGAAACTAATATGTTTGAGAATAGCTCTCATGGCGTAAAAGTCATGCATGTGAAAAAGTTTGAATCGCTGATGTATTTATAGTGCGGCCTCAAGTCATGATTTTTTATACAATTGCGCCAACTTTTTTTCATGAGGGTCGACCTTGTAAGAAAGCAACTATACACCAAATATTTTAATTCTAAAACTAATACTTTTGAGAATAGCTCTCATTGCGTAAAAGACATGCATGTGAAAAAGTTCGAATCGCTGATGTATTTATAGTGCGGCCTCAAGTCATCATTTTTGAAGCAATTGCGCCATTTTTTTCATGAGGGTCGACCATGTAAGAATGCATCCACACACCAAATATTTTTATTCTGAAACTTATACTTTTGAGAATAGCTCTCATTGCGTAAAAGTCATGCATGTGAAAAAGTTCGAATCGCTGATGTATTTATAGTGCGGCCACAAGTCATCATTTTTGATGCAATTGCGCCAACTGTTTTCACGAGGGTCGACCATGTAAGAATGCAACTATACACCAAATATTTTTATTCTGAAACTATTACTTTTGAGAATAGCTCTCATGGCGTAAAAGTCATGCATGTGAAAAAGTTCGAATCGCTGATGTATTTATAGTGCGACCTCATGTCATGATTTTTTTATGCAAATGCGCCAATATTTTACACGAGGGTCGACCATGTAAGAATGCATCCACACACCAAATATTTTTATTCTGAAACTAATATGTTTGAGAATAGCTCTCATGGCGTAAAAGTCATGCATGTGAAAAAGTTCGAATCGCTGATGTATTTATAGTGCGGCCTCAAGTCATCATTTTTGAAGCAATTGCGCCAACTTTTTTCATGAGGGTCGACCATGTAAGAATGCATCCACACACCAAATATTTTTATTTTGAAACTTATACTTTTGAGAATAGCTCTCATGGCGTAAAAGTGATGCATGTGAAAAAGTTCGAATCGGTGATGTATTTATAGTGCGACCTCATGTCATGATTTTTTATGCAAATGCGCCAATATTTTTCACGAGGGTCGACCATGTAAGAATGCATCCACACACCAAATATTTTTATTCTGAAACTAATATGTTTGAGAATAGCTCTCATGGCGTAAAAGTCATGCATGTGAAAAAGTTCGAATCGCTGATGTATTTATAGTGCGGCCTCAAGTCATGATTTTTTATACAATTGCGCCAACTTTTTTTCATGAGGGTCGACCATGTAAGAATGCATCCATATACCAAATATTTTTCTTCTGAAACTAATACTTTTGATAATAGCACTCGTGGCGTAAAAGTCATGCATGTGAAAAAGTTCGAATCGCTGATGTATTTATAGTGCGGCCTCAAGTCATCATTTTTGATGCAATTGCCCCAAAAATTTTCATGAGGGTCGACCATGTAAGAATGCATCCACACACCAAATATTTTTATTCTGAAACTTATACTTTTGAGAATAGCTCTCATGGCGTAAAAGACATGCATGTGAAAAAGTTCGAATCGCTGATGTATTTATAGTGCGGCCTCAAGTCATCATTTTTGATGCAATTGCGCCAACTTTTTCCATGAGGGTCGACCATGTAAGAATGCATCCACACACCAAATATTTTTATTCTGAAACTTATACTTTTGAGAATAGCTCTCATGGCGTAAAAGTCATGCATGTGAAAAAGTTCGAATCGCTGATGTATTTATAGTGCGGCCTCGAGTCATCATTTTTGATGCAATTGCGCCAACTTTTTTCATGAGGGTCGACCATGTAAGAATGCATCCACACACCAAATATTTTTATTCTGAAACTAATACTTTTGAGAATAGCTCTCATGGCGTAAAAGTCATGCATGTGAAAAAGTTCGAATCGCTGATGTATTTATAGTGCGGCCTCAAGTCATCATTTTTGATGCAAATGCGCCAATATTTTTCATGAGGGTCGACCATGAGGGAATGCATCCACACACCAAATATTTTTATTCTGAAACTAATACTTTTGAGAATAGCTCTCATTGCGTAAAAGTCATGCATGTGAAAAAGTTCGAATCGCTGATGTATTTATAGTGCGGCCTCAAGTCATCATTTTTTATGCAATTGCGCCAACTTTTTTCATGAGGGTCGACCTTGTAAGAAAGCAACTATACACCAAATATTTTAATTCTAAAACTAATACTTTTGAGAATAGCTCTCATTGCGTAAAAGTCATGCATGTGAAAAAGTTCGAATCGTTGATGTATTTATAGTGCGACCTCATGTCATGATTTTTTATGCAAATGCGCCAATATTTTACACGAGGGTCGACCATGTAAGAATGCATCCACACACCAAATATTTTTATTCTGAAACTAATATGTTTGAGAATAGCTCTCATGGCGTAAAAGTCATGCATGTGAAAAAGTTTGAATCGCTGATGTATTTATAGTGCGGCCTCAAGTCATGATTTTTTATACAATTGCGCCAACTTTTTTTCATGAGGGTCGACCTTGTAAGAAAGCAACTATACACCAAATATTTTAATTCTAAAACTAATACTTTTGAGAATAGCTCTCATTGCGTAAAAGTCATGCATGTGAAAAAGTTCGAATCGCTGATGTATTTATAGTGCGGCCTCAAGTCATCATTTTTGAAGCAATTGCGCCATTTTTTTCATGAGGGTCGACCATGTAAGAATGCATCCACACACCAAATATTTTTATTCTGAAACTTATACTTTTGAGAATAGCTCTCATGGCGTAAAAGTCATGCATGTGAAAAAGTTCGAATCGCTGATGTATTTATAGTGCGGCCACAAGTCATCATTTTTGATGCAATTGCGCCAACTGTTTTCACGAGGGTCGACCATGTAAGAATGCAACTATACACCAAATATTTTTATTCTGAAACTATTACTTTTGAGAATAGCTCTCATGGCGTAAAAGTCATGCATGTGAAAAAGTTCGAATCGCTGATGTATTTATAGTGCGACCTCATGTCATGATTTTTTTATGCAAATGCGCCAATATTTTACACGAGGGTCGACCATGTAAGAATGCATCCACACACCAAATATTTTTATTCTGAAACTAATATGTTTGAGAATAGCTCTCATGGCGTAAAAGTGATGCATGTGAAAAAGTTCGAATCGCTGATGTATTTATAGTGCGGCCTCAAGTCATCATTTTTGAAGCAATTGCGCCAACTTTTTTCATGAGGGTCGACCATGTAAGAATGCATCCACACACCAAATATTTTTATTCTGAAACTTATACTTTTGAGAATAGCTCTCATGGCGTAAAAGTGATGCATGTGAAAAAGTTCGAATCGGTGATGTATTTATAGTGCGACCTCATGTCATGATTTTTTATGCAAATGCGCCAATATTTTTCACGAGGGTCGACCATGTAAGAATGCATCCACACACCAAATATTTTTATTCTGAAACTAATATGTTTGAGAATAGCTCTCATGGCGTAAAAGTCATGCATGTGAAAAAGTTCGAATCGCTGATGTATTTATAGTGCGGCCTCAAGTCATGATTTTTTATACAATTGCGCCAACTTTTTTTCATGAGGGTCGACCATGTAAGAATGCATCCATATACCAAATATTTTTCTTCTGAAACTAATACTTTTGATAATAGCACTCGTGGCGTAAAAGTCATGCATGTGAAAAAGTTCGAATCGCTGATGTATTTATAGTGCGGCCTCAAGTCATCATTTTTGATGCAATTGCGCCAAAAATTTTCATGAGGGTCGACCATGTAAGAATGCATCCACACACCAAATATTTTTATTCTGAAACTTATACTTTTGAGAATAGCTCTCATGGCGTAAAAGACATGCATGTGAAAAAGTTCGAATCGCTGATGTATTTATAGTGCGGCCTCAAGTCATCATTTTTTATGCAATTGCGCCAACTTTTTCCATGAGGGTCGACCATGTAAGAATGCATCCACACACCAAATATTTTTATTCTGAAACTTATACTTTTGAGAATAGCTCTCATGGCGTAAAAGTCATGCATGTGATAAAGTTCGAATCGCTGATGTATTTATAGTGCGGCCTCGAGTCATCATTTTTGAAGCAATTGCGCCAACTTTTTTCATGAGGGTCGACCATGTAAGAATGCATCCACACACCAAATATTTTTATTCTGAAACTAATACTTTTGTGAATAGCTCTCATGGCGTAAAAGTGATGCATGTGAAAAAGTTCGAATCGCTGATGTATTTATAGTGCGGCCTCAAGTCATCATTTTTGAAGCAATTGCGCCAACTTTTTTCATGAGGGTAGACCATGTAAGAATGCAACTATACACCAAATGTTTTAATTCTAAAACTAATACTTTTGAGAATAGCTCTCATTGCGTAAAAGTCATGCATGTGAAAAAGTTCGAATCGCTGATGTATTTATAGTGCGGCCTCAAGTCATCATTTTTGAAGCAATTGCGCCAACTGTTTTCATGAGGGTCGACCATGTAAGAATGCATCCACACACCAAATATTTTTATTCTGAAACTTATACTTTTGAGAATAGCTCTCATGGCGTAAAAGACATGCATGTGAAAAAGTTCGAATCGCTGATGTATTTATAGTGCGGCCTCAAGTCATCATTTTTGATGCAATTGCGCCAACTTTTTTTATGAGGGTCGACCATGTAAGAATGCAACTATACACCAAATATTTTTATTCTGAAACTAATACTTTTGAGAATAGCTCTCATGGCGTAAAAGTCATGCATGTGAAAAAGTTCGAATCGCTGATGTATTTATAGTGCGGCCTCAAGTCATCATTTTTTATGCAAATGCGCCAATATTTTTCATGAGGGTCGACCATGTAAGAATGCATCCACACACCAAATATTTTTATTCTGAAACTAATACTTTTGAGAATAGCTCTCATGGCGTAAAAGTCATGCATGTGAAAAAGTTCGAATCGCTGATGTATTTATAGTGCGGCCTCAAGTCATGATTTTTGATACAATTGCGCCAACTTTTTTCATGAGGGTAGACCATGTAAGAATGCAACTATACACCAAATGTTTTAATTCTAAAACTAATACTTTTGAGAATAGCTCTCATTGCGTAAAAGTCATGCATGTGAAAAAGTTCGAATCGCTGATGTATTTATAGTGCGGCCTCAAGTCATCATTTTTGATGCAATTGCGCCAACTTTTTTCATGAGGGTCGACCATGTAAGAATGCATCCACACACCAAATATTTTTATTCTGAAACTTATACTTTTGAGAATAGCTCTCATGGCGTAAAAGTGATGCATGTGAAAAAGTTCGAATCGGTGATGTATTTATAGTGCGGCCTCAAGTCATCATTTTTGAAGCAATTGCGCCAACTGTTTTCATGAGGGTCGACCATGTAAGAATGCATCCACACACCAAATATTTTTATTCTGAAACTTATACTTTTGAGAATAGCTCTCATGGCGTAAAAGACATGCATGTGAAAAAGTTCGAATCGCTGATGTATTTATAGTGCGGCCTCAAGTCATCATTTTTGATGCAATTGCGCCAACTTTTTTTATGAGGGTCGACCATGTAAGAATGCAACTATACACCAAATATTTTTATTCTGAAACTAATACTTTTGAGAATAGCTCTCATGGCGTAAAAGTCATGCATGTGAAAAAGTTCGAATCGCTGATGTATTTATAGTGCGGCCTCAAGTCATCATTTTTTATGCAATTGCGCCAACTTTTTTCATGAGGGTCGACCATGTAAGAATGCATCCACACACCAAATATTTTTATTCTGAAACTTATACTTTTGAGAATAGCTCTCATGGCGTAAAAGACATGCATGTGAAAAAGTTCGAATCGCTGATGTATTTATAGTGCGGCCTCAAGTCATCATTTTTGAAGCAATTGCGCCAACTTTTTTTATGAGGGTCGACCATGTAAGAATGCAACTATACACCAAATGTTTTAATTCTAAAACTAATACTTTTGAGAATAGCTCTCATGGCGTAAAAGTCATGCATGTGAAAAAGTTCGAATCGCTGATGTATTTATAGTGCGGCCTCAAGTCATCATTTTTGATGCAATTGCGCCAACTTTTTTCATGAGGGTCGACCATGTAAGAATGCATCCACACACCAAATATTTTTATTCTGAAACTTATACTTTTGAGAATAGCTCTCATGGCGTAAAAGTGATGCATGTGAAAAAGTTCGAATCGGTGATGTATTTATAGTGCGGCCTCAAGTCATCATTTTTGAAGCAATTGCGCTATTTTTTTCATGAGGGTCGACCATGTAAGAATGCATCCACACACCAAATATTTTTATTCTGAAACTAATACTTTTGAGAATAGCTCTCATTGCGTAAAAGTCATGCATGTGAAAAAGTTCGAATCGCTGATGTATTTATAGTGCGACCTCAAGTCATCACTTTTTATGCAAATGCGCCAATATTTTTCACGAGGGTCGACCATGTGAGTATGCATCCACACACCAAATATTTATATTCTAAAACTAATACGTTTGAGAAAAGTTCTCATGGCGTAAAAGTCATGCATGTGAAAAAGTTCGAATCGCTGATGTATTTATAGTGCGGCCTCAAGTCATCATTTTTTATGCAATTGCGCCAACTTTTTTCATGAGGGTCGACCATGTAAGAATGCATCCACACACCAAATATTTTTATTCTGAAACTTATACTTTTGAGAATAGCTCTCATGGCGTAAAAGACATGCATGTGAAAAAGTTCGAATCGCTGATGTATTTATAGTGCGGCCTCAAGTCATCATTTTTGAAGCAATTGCGCCAACTTTTTTTATGAGGGTCGACCATGTAAGAATGCAACTATACACCAAATATTTTTATTCTGAAACTAATACTTTTGAGAATAGCTCTCATGGCGTAAAAGTCATGCATGTGAAAAAGTTCGAATCGCTGATGTATTTATAGTGCGGCCTCAAGTCATCATTTTTTATGCAAATGCGCCAATATTTTTCATGAGGGTCGACCATGAGGGAATGCATCCACACACCAAATATTTTTATTCTGAAACTAATACTTTTGAGAATAGCTCTCATTGCGTAAAAGTCATGCATGTGAAAAAGTTCGAATCGCTGATGTATTTATAGTGCGGCCTCAAGTCATCATTTTTTATGCAATTGCGCCAACTTTTTTCATGAGGGTCGACCTTGTAAGAAAGCAACTATACACCAAATATTTTAATTCTAAAACTAATACTTTTGAGAATAGCTCTCATTGCGTAAAAGTCATGCATGTGAAAAAGTTCGAATCGCTGATGTATTTATAGTGCGGCCTCAAGTCATCATTTTTGAAGCAATTGCGCCAACTTTTTTCATGAGGGTCGACCATGTAAGAATGCATCCACACACCAAATATTTTTATTCTGAAACTTATACTTTTGAGAATAGCTCTCATGGCGTAAAAGTCATGCATGTGAAAAAGTTCGAATCGCTGATGTATTTATAGTGCGGCCTCAAGTCATCATTTTTGATGCAATTGCGCCAACTGTTTTCACGAGGGTCGACCATGTAAGAATGCAACTATACACCAAATATTTTTATTCTGAAACTATTACTTTTGAGAATAGCTCTGATTGCGTAAAAGTCATGCATGTGAAAAAGTTCGAATCGTTGATGTATTTATAGTGCGACCTCATGTCATGATTTTTTATGCAAATGCGCCAATATTTTACACGAGGGTCCACCATGTAAGAATGCATCCACACACCAAATATTTTTATTCTGAAACTAATATGTTTGAGAATAGCTCTCATGGCGTAAAAGTCATGCATGTGAAAAAGTTTGAATCGCTGATGTATTTATAGTGCGGCCTCAAGTCATGATTTTTTATACAATTGCGCCAACTTTTTTTCATGAGGGTCGACCTTGTAAGAAAGCAACTATACACCAAATATTTTAATTCTAAAACTAATACTTTTGAGAATAGCTCTCATTGCGTAAAAGACATGCATGTGAAAAAGTTCGAATCGCTGATGTATTTATAGTGCGGCCTCAAGTCATCATTTTTGAAGCAATTGCGCCATTTTTTTCATGAGGGTCGACCATGTAAGAATGCATCCACACACCAAATATTTTTATTCTGAAACTTATACTTTTGAGAATAGCTCTCATTGCGTAAAAGTCATGCATGTGAAAAAGTTCGAATCGCTGATGTATTTATAGTGCGGCCACAAGTCATCATTTTTGATGCAATTGCGCCAACTGTTTTCACGAGGGTCGACCATGTAAGAATGCAACTATACACCAAATATTTTTATTCTGAAACTATTACTTTTGAGAATAGCTCTCATGGCGTAAAAGTCATGCATGTGAAAAAGTTCGAATCGCTGATGTATTTATAGTGCGACCTCATGTCATGATTTTTTTATGCAAATGCGCCAATATTTTACACGAGGGTCGACCATGTAAGAATGCATCCACACACCAAATATTTTTATTCTGAAACTAATATGTTTGAGAATAGCTCTCATGGCGTAAAAGTCATGCATGTGAAAAAGTTCGAATCGCTGATGTATTTATAGTGCGGCCTCAAGTCATCATTTTTGAAGCAATTGCGCCAACTTTTTTCATGAGGGTCGACCATGTAAGAATGCATCCACACACCAAATATTTTTATTTTGAAACTTATACTTTTGAGAATAGCTCTCATGGCGTAAAAGTGATGCATGTGAAAAAGTTCGAATCGGTGATGTATTTATAGTGCGACCTCATGTCATGATTTTTTATGCAAATGCGCCAATATTTTTCACGAGGGTCGACCATGTAAGAATGCATCCACACACCAAATATTTTTATTCTGAAACTAATATGTTTGAGAATAGCTCTCATGGCGTAAAAGTCATGCATGTGAAAAAGTTCGAATCGCTGATGTATTTATAGTGCGGCCTCAAGTCATGATTTTTTATACAATTGCGCCAACTTTTTTTCATGAGGGTCGACCATGTAAGAATGCATCCATATACCAAATATTTTTCTTCTGAAACTAATACTTTTGATAATAGCACTCGTGGCGTAAAAGTCATGCATGTGAAAAAGTTCGAATCGCTGATGTATTTATAGTGCGGCCTCAAGTCATCATTTTTGATGCAATTGCCCCAAAAATTTTCATGAGGGTCGACCATGTAAGAATGCATCCACACACCAAATATTTTTATTCTGAAACTTATACTTTTGAGAATAGCTCTCATGGCGTAAAAGACAAGCATGTGAAAAAGTTCGAATCGCTGATGTATTTATAGTGCGGCCTCAAGTCATCATTTTTGATGCAATTGCGCCAACTTTTTCCATGAGGGTCGACCATGTAAGAATGCATCCACACACCAAATATTTTTATTCTGAAACTTATACTTTTGAGAATAGCTCTCATGGCGTAAAAGTCATGCATGTGAAAAAGTTCGAATCGCTGATGTATTTATAGTGCGGCCTCGAGTCATCATTTTTGATGCAATTGCGCCAACTTTTTTCATGAGGGTCGACCATGTAAGAATGCATCCACACACCAAATATTTTTATTCTGAAACTAATACTTTTGTGAATAGCTCTCATGGCGTAAAAGTGATGCATGTGAAAAAGTTCGAATCGCTGATGTATTTATAGTGCGGCCTCAAGTCATCATTTTTGAAGCAATTGCGCAAACTTTTTTTATGAGGGTCGACCATGTAAGAATGCAACTATACACCAAATATTTTTATTCTGAAACTATTACTTTTGAGAATAGCTCTCATGGCGTAAAAGTCATGCATGTGAAAAAGTTCGAATCGCTGATGTATTTATAGTGCGGCCTCAAGTCATCATTTTTGATGCAAATGCGCCAATATTTTTCATGAGGGTCGACCATGAGGGAATGCATCCACACACCAAATATTTTTATTCTGAAACTAATACTTTTGAGAATAGCTCTCATTGCGTAAAAGTCATGCATGTGAAAAAGTTCGAATCGCTGATGTATTTATAGTGCGGCCTCAAGTCATCATTTTTTATGCAATTGCGCCAACTTTTTTCATGAGGGTCGACCTTGTAAGAAAGCAACTATACACCAAATATTTTAATTCTAAAACTAATACTTTTGAGAATAGCTCTCATTGCGTAAAAGTCATGCATGTGAAAAAGTTCGAATCGTTGATGTATTTATAGTGCGACCTCATGTCATGATTTTTTATGCAAATGCGCCAATATTTTACACGAGGGTCGACCATGTAAGAATGCATCCACACACCAAATATTTTTATTCTGAAACTAATATGTTTGAGAATAGCTCTCATGGCGTAAAAGTCATGCATGTGAAAAAGTTTGAATCGCTGATGTATTTATAGTGCGGCCTCAAGTCATGATTTTTTATACAATTGCGCCAACATTTTTTCATGAGGGTCGACCTTGTAAGAAAGCAACTATACACCAAATATTTTAATTCTAAAACTAATACTTTTGAGAATAGCTCTCATTGCGTAAAAGTCATGCATGTGAAAAAGTTCGAATCGCTGATGTATTTATAGTGCGGCCTCAAGTCATCATTTTTGAAGCAATTGCGCCATTTTTTTCATGAGGGTCGACCATGTAAGAATGCATCCACACACCAAATATTTTTATTCTGAAACTTATACTTTTGAGAATAGCTCTCATGGCGTAAAAGTCATGCATGTGAAAAAGTTCGAATCGCTGATGTATTTATAGTGCGGCCACAAGTCATCATTTTTGATGCAATTGCGCCAACTTTTTTCACGAGGGTCGACCATGTAAGAATGCAACTATACACCAAATATTTTTATTCTGAAACTATTACTTTTGAGAATAGCTCTCATGGCGTAAAAGTCATGCATGTGAAAAAGTTCGAATCGCTGATGTATTTATAGTGCGACCTCATGTCATGATTTTTTATGCAAATGCGCCAATATTTTACACGAGGGTCGACCATGTAAGAATGCATCCACACGCCAAATATTTTTATTCTGAAACTAATATGTTTGAGAATAGCTCTCATGGCGTAAAAGTCATGCATGTGAAAAAGTTTGAATCGCTGATGTATTTATAGTGCGGCCTCAAGTCATGATTTTTTATACAATTGCGCCAACTTTTTTTCATGAGGGTCGACCTTGTAAGAAAGCAACTATACACCAAATATTTTAATTCTAAAACTAATACTTTTGAGAATAGCTCTCATTGCGTAAAAGTCATGCATGTGAAAAAGTTCGAATCGCTGATGTATTTATAGTGCGGCCTCAAGTCATCATTTTTGAAGCAATTGCGCCATTTTTTTCATGAGGGTCGACCATGTAAGAATGCATCCACACACCAAATATTTTTATTCTGAAACTTATACTTTTGAGAATAGCTCTCATGGCGTAAAAGTCATGCATGTGAAAAAGTTCGAATCGCTGATGTATTTATAGTGCGGCCACAAGTCATCATTTTTGATGCAATTGCGCCAACTGTTTTCACGAGGGTCGACCATGTAAGAATGCAACTATACACCAAATATTTTTATTCTGAAACTATTACTTTTGAGAATAGCTCTCATGGCGTAAAAGTCATGCATGTGAAAAAGTTCGAATCGCTGATGTATTTATAGTGCGGCCTCAAGTCATCATTTTTGATGCAATTGCGCCAACTTTTTTCATGAGGGTCGACCATGTAAGAATGCATCCACACACCAAATATTTTTATTCTGAAACTTATACTTTTGAGAATAGCTCTCATGGCGTAAAAGTGATGCATGTGAAAAAGTTCGAATCGGTGATGTATTTATAGTGCGGCCTCAAGTCATCATTTTTGAAGCAATTGCGCCAACTGTTTTCATGAGGGTCGACCATGTAAGAATGCATCCACACACCAAATATTTTTATTCTGAAACTTATACTTTTGAGAATAGCTCTCATGGCGTAAAAGACATGCATGTGAAAAAGTTCGAATCGCTGATGTATTTATAGTGCGGCCTCAAGTCATCATTTTTGATGCAATTGCGCCAACTTTTTTTATGAGGGTCGACCATGTAAGAATGCAACTATACACCAAATATTTTTATTCTGAAACTAATACTTTTGAGAATAGCTCTCATGGCGTAAAAGTCATGCATGTGAAAAAGTTCGAATCGCTGATGTATTTATAGTGCGGCCTCAAGTCATCATTTTTTATGCAATTGCGCCAACTTTTTTCATGAGGGTCGACCATGTAAGAATGCATCCACACACCAAATATTTTTATTCTGAAACTTATACTTTTGAGAATAGCTCTCATGGCGTAAAAGACATGCATGTGAAAAAGTTCGAATCGCTGATGTATTTATAGTGCGGCCTCAAGTCATCATTTTTGAAGCAATTGCGCCAACTTTTTTTATGAGGGTCGACCATGTAAGAATGCAACTATACACCAAATGTTTTAATTCTAAAACTAATACTTTTGAGAATAGCTCTCATGGCGTAAAAGTCATGCATGTGAAAAAGTTCGAATCGCTGATGTATTTATAGTGCGGCCTCAAGTCATCATTTTTGATGCAATTGCGCCAACTTTTTTCATGAGGGTCGACCATGTAAGAATGCATCCACACACCAAATATTTTTATTCTGAAACTTATACTTTTGAGAATAGCTCTCATGGCGTAAAAGTGATGCATGTGAAAAAGTTCGAATCGGTGATGTATTTATAGTGCGGCCTCAAGTCATCATTTTTGAAGCAATTGCGCTATTTTTTTCATGAGGGTCGACCATGTAAGAATGCATCCACACACCAAATATTTTTATTCTGAAACTAATACTTTTGAGAATAGCTCTCATTGCGTAAAAGTCATGCATGTGAAAAAGTTCGAATCGCTGATGTATTTATAGTGCGACCTCAAGTCATCACTTTTTATGCAAATGCGCCAATATTTTTCACGAGGGTCGACCATGTGAGTATGCATCCACACACCAAATATTTATATTCTAAAACTAATACGTTTGAGAAAAGTTCTCATGGCGTAAAAGTCATGCATGTGAAAAAGTTCGAATCGCTGATGTATTTATAGTGCGGCCTCAAGTCATCATTTTTTATGCAATTGCGCCAACTTTTTTCATGAGGGTCGACCATGTAAGAATGCATCCACACACCAAATATTTTTATTCTGAAACTTATACTTTTGAGAATAGCTCTCATGGCGTAAAAGACATGCATGTGAAAAAGTTCGAATCGCTGATGTATTTATAGTGCGGCCTCAAGTCATCATTTTTGAAGCAATTGCGCCAACTTTTTTTATGAGGGTCGACCATGTAAGAATGCAACTATACACCAAATATTTTTATTCTGAAACTAATACTTTTGAGAATAGCTCTCATGGCGTAAAAGTCATGCATGTGAAAAAGTTCGAATCGCTGATGTATTTATAGTGCGGCCTCAAGTCATCATTTTTTATGCAAATGCGCCAATATTTTTCATGAGGGTCGACCATGAGGGAATGCATCCACACACCAAATATTTTTATTCTGAAACTAATACTTTTGAGAATAGCTCTCATTGCGTAAAAGTCATGCATGTGAAAAAGTTCGAATCGCTGATGTATTTATAGTGCGGCCTCAAGTCATCATTTTTTATGCAATTGCGCCAACTTTTTTCATGAGGGTCGACCTTGTAAGAAAGCAACTATACACCAAATATTTTAATTCTAAAACTAATACTTTTGAGAATAGCTCTCATTGCGTAAAAGTCATGCATGTGAAAAAGTTCGAATCGCTGATGTATTTATAGTGCGGCCTCAAGTCATCATTTTTGAAGCAATTGCGCCAACTTTTTTCATGAGGGTCGACCATGTAAGAATGCATCCACACACCAAATATTTTTATTCTGAAACTTATACTTTTGAGAATAGCTCTCATGGCGTAAAAGTCATGCATGTGAAAAAGTTCGAATCGCTGATGTATTTATAGTGCGGCCTCAAGTCATCATTTTTGATGCAATTGCGCCAACTGTTTTCACGAGGGTCGACCATGTAAGAATGCAACTATACACCAAATATTTTTATTCTGAAACTATTACTTTTGAGAATAGCTCTGATTGCGTAAAAGTCATGCATGTGAAAAAGTTCGAATCGTTGATGTATTTATAGTGCGACCTCATGTCATGATTTTTTATGCAAATGCGCCAATATTTTACACGAGGGTCCACCATGTAAGAATGCATCCACACACCAAATATTTTTATTCTGAAACTAATATGTTTGAGAATAGCTCTCATGGCGTAAAAGTCATGCATGTGAAAAAGTTTGAATCGCTGATGTATTTATAGTGCGGCCTCAAGTCATGATTTTTTATACAATTGCGCCAACTTTTTTTCATGAGGGTCGACCTTGTAAGAAAGCAACTATACACCAAATATTTTAATTCTAAAACTAATACTTTTGAGAATAGCTCTCATTGCGTAAAAGACATGCATGTGAAAAAGTTCGAATCGCTGATGTATTTATAGTGCGGCCTCAAGTCATCATTTTTGAAGCAATTGCGCCATTTTTTTCATGAGGGTCGACCATGTAAGAATGCATCCACACACCAAATATTTTTATTCTGAAACTTATACTTTTGAGAATAGCTCTCATTGCGTAAAAGTCATGCATGTGAAAAAGTTCGAATCGCTGATGTATTTATAGTGCGGCCACAAGTCATCATTTTTGATGCAATTGCGCCAACTGTTTTCACGAGGGTCGACCATGTAAGAATGCAACTATACACCAAATATTTTTATTCTGAAACTATTACTTTTGAGAATAGCTCTCATGGCGTAAAAGTCATGCATGTGAAAAAGTTCGAATCGCTGATGTATTTATAGTGCGACCTCATGTCATGATTTTTTTATGCAAATGCGCCAATATTTTACACGAGGGTCGACCATGTAAGAATGCATCCACACACCAAATATTTTTATTCTGAAACTAATATGTTTGAGAATAGCTCTCATGGCGTAAAAGTCATGCATGTGAAAAAGTTCGAATCGCTGATGTATTTATAGTGCGGCCTCAAGTCATCATTTTTGAAGCAATTGCGCCAACTTTTTTCATGAGGGTCGACCATGTAAGAATGCATCCACACACCAAATATTTTTATTTTGAAACTTATACTTTTGAGAATAGCTCTCATGGCGTAAAAGTGATGCATGTGAAAAAGTTCGAATCGGTGATGTATTTATAGTGCGACCTCATGTCATGATTTTTTATGCAAATGCGCCAATATTTTTCACGAGGGTCGACCATGTAAGAATGCATCCACACACCAAATATTTTTATTCTGAAACTAATATGTTTGAGAATAGCTCTCATGGCGTAAAAGTCATGCATGTGAAAAAGTTCGAATCGCTGATGTATTTATAGTGCGGCCTCAAGTCATGATTTTTTATACAATTGCGCCAACTTTTTTTCATGAGGGTCGACCATGTAAGAATGCATCCATATACCAAATATTTTTCTTCTGAAACTAATACTTTTGATAATAGCACTCGTGGCGTAAAAGTCATGCATGTGAAAAAGTTCGAATCGCTGATGTATTTATAGTGCGGCCTCAAGTCATCATTTTTGATGCAATTGCCCCAAAAATTTTCATGAGGGTCGACCATGTAAGAATGCATCCACACACCAAATATTTTTATTCTGAAACTTATACTTTTGAGAATAGCTCTCATGGCGTAAAAGACATGCATGTGAAAAAGTTCGAATCGCTGATGTATTTATAGTGCGGCCTCAAGTCATCATTTTTGATGCAATTGCGCCAACTTTTTCCATGAGGGTCGACCATGTAAGAATGCATCCACACACCAAATATTTTTATTCTGAAACTTATACTTTTGAGAATAGCTCTCATGGCGTAAAAGTCATGCATGTGAAAAAGTTCGAATCGCTGATGTATTTATAGTGCGGCCTCGAGTCATCATTTTTGATGCAATTGCGCCAACTTTTTTCATGAGGGTCGACCATGTAAGAATGCATCCACACACCAAATATTTTTATTCTGAAACTAATACTTTTGTGAATAGCTCTCATGGCGTAAAAGTGATGCATGTGAAAAAGTTCGAATCGCTGATGTATTTATAGTGCGGCCTCAAGTCATCATTTTTGAAGCAATTGCGCAAACTTTTTTTATGAGGGTCGACCATGTAAGAATGCAACTATACACCAAATATTTTTATTCTGAAACTATTACTTTTGAGAATAGCTCTCATGGCGTAAAAGTCATGCATGTGAAAAAGTTCGAATCGCTGATGTATTTATAGTGCGGCCTCAAGTCATCATTTTTGATGCAAATGCGCCAATATTTTTCATGAGGGTCGACCATGAGGGAATGCATCCACACACCAAATATTTTTATTCTGAAACTAATACTTTTGAGAATAGCTCTCATTGCGTAAAAGTCATGCATGTGAAAAAGTTCGAATCGCTGATGTATTTATAGTGCGGCCTCAAGTCATGATTTTTTATGCAATTGCGCCAACTTTTTTCATGAGGGTCGACCTTGTAAGAAAGCAACTATACACCAAATATTTTAATTCTAAAACTAATACTTTTGAGAATAGCTCTCATTGCGTA
The DNA here is from genome assembly GCF_023055435.1 of Haliotis rufescens. NCBI lineage: Eukaryota > Metazoa > Mollusca > Gastropoda > Lepetellida > Haliotidae > Haliotis > Haliotis rufescens. The sequence continues at coordinate 27,685,527 of NW_025964112.1, forward strand.
AAAGTCATGCATGTGAAAAAGTTCGAATCGTTGATGTATTTATAGTGCGACCTCATGTCATGATTTTTTATGCAAATGCGCCAATATTTTACACGAGGGTCGACCATGTAAGAATGCATCCACACACCAAATATTTTTATTCTGAAACTAATATGTTTGAGAATAGCTCTCATGGCGTAAAAGTCATGCATGTGAAAAAGTTTGAATCGCTGATGTATTTATAGTGCGGCCTCAAGTCATGATTTTTTATACAATTGCGCCAACTTTTTTTCATGAGGGTCGACCTTGTAAGAAAGCAACTATACACCAAATATTTTAATTCTAAAACTAATACTTTTGAGAATAGCTCTCATTGCGTAAAAGTCATGCATGTGAAAAAGTTCGAATCGCTGATGTATTTATAGTGCGGCCTCAAGTCATCATTTTTGAAGCAATTGCGCCATTTTTTTCATGAGGGTCGACCATGTAAGAATGCATCCACACACCAAATATTTTTATTCTGAAACTTATACTTTTGAGAATAGCTCTCATGGCGTAAAAGTCATGCATGTGAAAAAGTTCGAATCGCTGATGTATTTATAGTGCGGCCACAAGTCATCATTTTTGATGCAATTGCGCCAACTTTTTTCACGAGGGTCGACCATGTAAGAATGCAACTATACACCAAATATTTTTATTCTGAAACTATTACTTTTGAGAATAGCTCTCATGGCGTAAAAGTCATGCATGTGAAAAAGTTCGAATCGCTGATGTATTTATAGTGCGACCTCATGTCATGATTTTTTATGCAAATGCGCCAATATTTTACACGAGGGTCGACCATGTAAGAATGCATCCACACGCCAAATATTTTTATTCTGAAACTAATATGTTTGAGAATAGCTCTCATGGCGTAAAAGTCATGCATGTGAAAAAGTTTGAATCGCTGATGTATTTATAGTGCGGCCTCAAGTCATGATTTTTTATACAATTGCGCCAACTTTTTTTCATGAGGGTCGACCTTGTAAGAAAGCAACTATACACCAAATATTTTAATTCTAAAACTAATACTTTTGAGAATAGCTCTCATTGCGTAAAAGTCATGCATGTGAAAAAGTTCGAATCGCTGATGTATTTATAGTGCGGCCTCAAGTCATCATTTTTGAAGCAATTGCGCCATTTTTTTCATGAGGGTCGACCATGTAAGAATGCATCCACACACCAAATATTTTTATTCTGAAACTTATACTTTTGAGAATAGCTCTCATGGCGTAAAAGTCATGCATGTGAAAAAGTTCGAATCGCTGATGTATTTATAGTGCGGCCACAAGTCATCATTTTTGATGCAATTGCGCCAACTGTTTTCACGAGGGTCGACCATGTAAGAATGCAACTATACACCAAATATTTTTATTCTGAAACTATTACTTTTGAGAATAGCTCTCATGGCGTAAAAGTCATGCATGTGAAAAAGTTCGAATCGCTGATGTATTTATAGTGCGACCTCATGTCATGATTTTTTATGCAAATGCGCCAATATTTTACACGAGGGTCGACCATGTAAGAATGCATCCACACGCCAAATATTTTTATTCTGAAACTAATATGTTTGAGAATAGCTCTCATGGCGTAAAAGTCATGCATGTGAAAAAGTTTGAATCGCTGATGTATTTATAGTGCGGCCTCAAGTCATCATTTTTGAAGCAATTGCGCCAACTTTTTTCATGAGGGTCGACCATGTAAGAATGCATCCACACACCAAATATTTTTATTCTGAAACTTATACTTTTGAGAATAGCTCTCATGGCGTAAAAGTAATGCATGTGAAAAAGTTCGAATCGCTGATGTATTTATAGTGCGGCCTCAAGTCATCATTTTTGATGCAATTGCGCCAACTGTTTTCACGAGGGTCGACCATGTAAGAATGCAACTATACACCAAATATTTTTATTCTGAAACTATTACTTTTGAGAATAGCTCTCATTGCGTAAAAGTCATGCATGTGAAAAAGTTCGAATCGTTGATGTATTTATAGTGCGACCTCATGTCATGATTTTTTATGCAAATGCGCCAATATTTTACACGAGGGTCGACCATGTAAGAATGCATCCACACACCAAATATTTTTATTCTGAAACTAATATGTTTGAGAATAGCTCTCATGGCGTAAAAGTCATGCATGTGAAAAAGTTTGAATCGCTGATGTATTTATAGTGCGGCCTCAAGTCATCATTTTTTATACAATTGCGCCAACTTTTTTTCATGAGGGTCGACCTTGTAAGAAAGCAACTATACACCAAATATTTTAATTCTAAAACTAATACTTTTGAGAATAGCTCTCATTGCGTAAAAGTCATGCATGTGAAAAAGTTCGAATCGCTGATGTATTTATAGTGCGGCCTCAAGTCATCATTTTTGAAGCAATTGCGCCATTTTTTTCATGAGGGTCGACCATGTAAGAATGCATCCACACACCAAATATTTTTATTCTGAAACTTATACTTTTGAGAATAGCTCTCATGGCGTAAAAGTCATGCATGTGAAAAAGTTCGAATCGCTGATGTATTTATAGTGCGGCCACAAGTCATCATTTTTGATGCAATTGCGCCAACTTTTTTCACGAGGGTCGACCATGTAAGAATGCAACTATACACCAAATATTTTTATTCTGAAACTATTACTTTTGAGAATAGCTCTCATGGCGTAAAAGTCATGCATGTGAAAAAGTTCGAATCGCTGATGTATTTATAGTGCGACCTCATGTCATGATTTTTTATGCAAATGCGCCAATATTTTACACGAGGGTCGACCATGTAAGAATGCATCCACACACCAAATATTTTTATTCTGAAACTAATATGTTTGAGAATAGCTCTCATGGCGTAAAAGTCATGCATGTGAAAAAGTTCGAATCGCTGATGTATTTATAGTGCGGCCACAAGTCATCATTTTTGATGCAATTGCGCCAACTTTTTTCACGAGGGTCGACCATGTAAGAATGCAACTATACACCAAATATTTTTATTCTGAAACTATTACTTTTGAGAATAGCTCTCATGGCGTAAAAGTCATGCATGTGAAAAAGTTCGAATCGCTGATGTATTTATAGTGCGACCTCATGTCATGATTTTTTATGCAAATGCGCCAATATTTTACACGAGGGTCGACCATGTAAGAATGCATCCACACACATTTTTGAAGCAATTGCGCTATTTTTTTCATGAGGGTCGACCATGTAAGAATGCATCCACACACCAAATATTTTTATTCTGAAACTAATACTTTTGAGAATAGCTCTCATTGCGTAAAAGTCATGCATGTGAAAAAGTTCGAATCGCTGATGTATTTATAGTGCGGCCTCAAGTCATCACTTTTTATGCAAATGCGCCAATATTTTTCACGAGGGTCGACCATGTGAGTATGCATCCACACACCAAATATTTATATTCTAAAACTAATACGTTTGAGAAAAGTTCTCATGGCGTAAAAGTCATGCATGTGAAAAAGTTCGAATCGCTGATGTATTTATAGTGCGGCCTCAAGTCATCATTTTTTATGCAATTGCGCCAACTTTTTTCATGAGGGTCGACCATGTAAGAATGCATCCACACACCAAATATTTTTATTCTGAAACTTATACTTTTGAGAATAGCTCTCATGGCGTAAAAGACATGCATGTGAAAAAGTTCGAATCGCTGATGTATTTATAGTGCGGCCTCAAGTCATCATTTTTGAAGCAATTGCGCCAACTTTTTTTATGAGGGTCGACCATGTAAGAATGCAACTATACACCAAATATTTTTATTCTGAAACTAATACTTTTGAGAATAGCTCTCATGGCGTAAAAGTCATGCATGTGAAAAAGTTCGAATCGCTGATGTATTTATAGTGCGGCCTCAAGTCATCATTTTTTATGCAAATGCGCCAATATTTTTCATGAGGGTCGACCATGAGGGAATGCATCCACACACCAAATATTTTTATTCTGAAACTAATACTTTTGAGAATAGCTCTCATTGCGTAAAAGTCATGCATGTGAAAAAGTTCGAATCGCTGATGTATTTATAGTGCGGCCTCAAGTCATCATTTTTTATGCAATTGCGCCAACTTTTTTCATGAGGGTCGACCTTGTAAGAAAGCAACTATACACCAAATATTTTAATTCTAAAACTAATACTTTTGAGAATAGCTCTCATTGCGTAAAAGTCATGCATGTGAAAAAGTTCGAATCGCTGATGTATTTATAGTGCGGCCTCAAGTCATCATTTTTGAAGCAATTGCGCCAACTTTTTTCATGAGGGTCGACCATGTAAGAATGCATCCACACACCAAATATTTTTATTCTGAAACTTATACTTTTGAGAATAGCTCTCATGGCGTAAAAGTCATGCATGTGAAAAAGTTCGAATCGCTGATGTATTTATAGTGCGGCCTCAAGTCATCATTTTTGATGCAATTGCGCCAACTGTTTTCACGAGGGTCGACCATGTAAGAATGCAACTATACACCAAATATTTTTATTCTGAAACTATTACTTTTGAGAATAGCTCTGATTGCGTAAAAGTCATGCATGTGAAAAAGTTCGAATCGTTGATGTATTTATAGTGCGACCTCATGTCATGATTTTTTATGCAAATGCGCCAATATTTTACACGAGGGTCCACCATGTAAGAATGCATCCACACACCAAATATTTTTATTCTGAAACTAATATGTTTGAGAATAGCTCTCATGGCGTAAAAGTCATGCATGTGAAAAAGTTTGAATCGCTGATGTATTTATAGTGCGGCCTCAAGTCATGATTTTTTATACAATTGCGCCAACTTTTTTTCATGAGGGTCGACCTTGTAAGAAAGCAACTATACACCAAATATTTTAATTCTAAAACTAATACTTTTGAGAATAGCTCTCATTGCGTAAAAGACATGCATGTGAAAAAGTTCGAATCGCTGATGTATTTATAGTGCGGCCTCAAGTCATCATTTTTGAAGCAATTGCGCCATTTTTTTCATGAGGGTCGACCATGTAAGAATGCATCCACACACCAAATATTTTTATTCTGAAACTTATACTTTTGAGAATAGCTCTCATTGCGTAAAAGTCATGCATGTGAAAAAGTTCGAATCGCTGATGTATTTATAGTGCGGCCACAAGTCATCATTTTTGATGCAATTGCGCCAACTGTTTTCACGAGGGTCGACCATGTAAGAATGCAACTATACACCAAATATTTTTATTCTGAAACTATTACTTTTGAGAATAGCTCTCATGGCGTAAAAGTCATGCATGTGAAAAAGTTCGAATCGCTGATGTATTTATAGTGCGACCTCATGTCATGATTTTTTTATGCAAATGCGCCAATATTTTACACGAGGGTCGACCATGTAAGAATGCATCCACACACCAAATATTTTTATTCTGAAACTAATATGTTTGAGAATAGCTCTCATGGCGTAAAAGTGATGCATGTGAAAAAGTTCGAATCGCTGATGTATTTATAGTGCGGCCTCAAGTCATCATTTTTGAAGCAATTGCGCCAACTTTTTTCATGAGGGTCGACCATGTAAGAATGCATCCACACACCAAATATTTTTATTTTGAAACTTATACTTTTGAGAATAGCTCTCATGGCGTAAAAGTGATGCATGTGAAAAAGTTCGAATCGCTGATGTATTTATAGTGCGACCTCATGTCATGATTTTTTATGCAAATGCGCCAATATTTTTCACGAGGGTCGACCATGTAAGAATGCATCCACACACCAAATATTTTTATTCTGAAACTAATATGTTTGAGAATAGCTCTCATGGCGTAAAAGTCATGCATGTGAAAAAGTTCGAATCGCTGATGTATTTATAGTGCGGCCTCAAGTCATGATTTTTTATACAATTGCGCCAACTTTTTTTCATGAGGGTCGACCATGTAAGAATGCATCCATATACCAAATATTTTTCTTCTGAAACTAATACTTTTGATAATAGCACTCGTGGCGTAAAAGTCATGCATGTGAAAAAGTTCGAATCGCTGATGTATTTATAGTGCGGCCTCAAGTCATCATTTTTGATGCAATTGCCCCAAAAATTTTCATGAGGGTCGACCATGTAAGAATGCATCCACACACCAAATATTTTTATTCTGAAACTTATACTTTTGAGAATAGCTCTCATGGCGTAAAAGACATGCATGTGAAAAAGTTCGAATCGCTGATGTATTTATAGTGCGGCCTCAAGTCATCATTTTTGATGCAATTGCGCCAACTTTTTCCATGAGGGTCGACCATGTAAGAATGCATCCACACACCAAATATTTTTATTCTGAAACTTATACTTTTGAGAATAGCTCTCATGGCGTAAAAGTCATGCATGTGAAAAAGTTCGAATCGCTGATGTATTTATAGTGCGGCCTCGAGTCATCATTTTTGATGCAATTGCGCCAACTTTTTTCATGAGGGTCGACCATGTAAGAATGCATCCACACACCAAATATTTTTATTCTGAAACTAATACTTTTGTGAATAGCTCTCATGGCGTAAAAGTGATGCATGTGAAAAAGTTCGAATCGCTGATGTATTTATAGTGCGGCCTCAAGTCATCATTTTTGAAGCAATTGCGCAAACTTTTTTTATGAGGGTCGACCATGTAAGAATGCAACTATACACCAAATATTTTTATTCTGAAACTATTACTTTTGAGAATAGCTCTCATGGCGTAAAAGTCATGCATGTGAAAAAGTTCGAATCGCTGATGTATTTATAGTGCGGCCTCAAGTCATCATTTTTGATGCAAATGCGCCAATATTTTTCATGAGGGTCGACCATGAGGGAATGCATCCACACACCAAATATTTTTATTCTGAAACTAATACTTTTGAGAATAGCTCTCATTGCGTAAAAGTCATGCATGTGAAAAAGTTCGAATCGCTGATGTATTTATAGTGCGGCCTCAAGTCATGATTTTTTATACAATTGCGCCAACTTTTTTTCATGAGGGTCGACCTTGTAAGAAAGCAACTATACACCAAATATTTTAATTCTAAAACTAATACTTTTGAGAATAGCTCTCATTGCGTAAAAGTCATGCATGTGAAAAAGTTCGAATCGCTGATGTATTTATAGTGCGGCCTCAAGTCATCATTTTTGAAGCAATTGCGCCATTTTTTTCATGAGGGTCGACCATGTAAGAATGCATCCACACACCAAATATTTTTATTCTGAAACTTATACTTTTGAGAATAGCTCTCATGGCGTAAAAGTCATGCATGTGAAAAAGTTCGAATCGCTGATGTATTTATAGTGCGGCCACAAGTCATCATTTTTGATGCAATTGCGCCAACTTTTTTCACGAGGGTCGACCATGTAAGAATGCAACTATACACCAAATATTTTTATTCTGAAACTATTACTTTTGAGAATAGCTCTCATGGCGTAAAAGTCATGCATGTGAAAAAGTTCGAATCGCTGATGTATTTATAGTGCGACCTCATGTCATGATTTTTTATGCAAATGCGCCAATATTTTACACGAGGGTCGACCATGTAAGAATGCATCCACACGCCAAATATTTTTATTCTGAAACTAATATGTTTGAGAATAGCTCTCATGGCGTAAAAGTCATGCATGTGAAAAAGTTTGAATCGCTGATGTATTTATAGTGCGGCCTCAAGTCATGATTTTTTATACAATTGCGCCAACTTTTTTTCATGAGGGTCGACCTTGTAAGAAAGCAACTATACACCAAATATTTTAATTCTAAAACTAATACTTTTGAGAATAGCTCTCATTGCGTAAAAGTCATGCATGTGAAAAAGTTCGAATCGCTGATGTATTTATAGTGCGGCCTCAAGTCATCATTTTTGAAGCAATTGCGCCATTTTTTTCATGAGGGTCGACCATGTAAGAATGCATCCACACACCAAATATTTTTATTCTGAAACTTATACTTTTGAGAATAGCTCTCATGGCGTAAAAGTCATGCATGTGAAAAAGTTCGAATCGCTGATGTATTTATAGTGCGGCCACAAGTCATCATTTTTGATGCAATTGCGCCAACTGTTTTCACGAGGGTCGACCATGTAAGAATGCAACTATACACCAAATATTTTTATTCTGAAACTATTACTTTTGAGAATAGCTCTCATGGCGTAAAAGTCATGCATGTGAAAAAGTTCGAATCGCTGATGTATTTATAGTGCGACCTCATGTCATGATTTTTTATGCAAATGCGCCAATATTTTACACGAGGGTCGACCATGTAAGAATGCATCCACACGCCAAATATTTTTATTCTGAAACTAATATGTTTGAGAATAGCTCTCATGGCGTAAAAGTCATGCATGTGAAAAAGTTTGAATCGCTGATGTATTTATAGTGCGGCCTCAAGTCATCATTTTTGAAGCAATTGCGCCAACTTTTTTCATGAGGGTCGACCATGTAAGAATGCATCCACACACCAAATATTTTTATTCTGAAACTTATACTTTTGAGAATAGCTCTCATGGCGTAAAAGTAATGCATGTGAAAAAGTTCGAATCGCTGATGTATTTATAGTGCGGCCTCAAGTCATCATTTTTGATGCAATTGCGCCAACTGTTTTCACGAGGGTCGACCATGTAAGAATGCAACTATACACCAAATATTTTTATTCTGAAACTATTACTTTTGAGAATAGCTCTCATTGCGTAAAAGTCATGCATGTGAAAAAGTTCGAATCGTTGATGTATTTATAGTGCGACCTCATGTCATGATTTTTTATGCAAATGCGCCAATATTTTACACGAGGGTCGACCATGTAAGAATGCATCCACACACCAAATATTTTTATTCTGAAACTAATATGTTTGAGAATAGCTCTCATGGCGTAAAAGTCATGCATGTGAAAAAGTTTGAATCGCTGATGTATTTATAGTGCGGCCTCAAGTCATCATTTTTTATACAATTGCGCCAACTTTTTTTCATGAGGGTCGACCTTGTAAGAAAGCAACTATACACCAAATATTTTAATTCTAAAACTAATACTTTTGAGAATAGCTCTCATTGCGTAAAAGTCATGCATGTGAAAAAGTTCGAATCGCTGATGTATTTATAGTGCGGCCTCAAGTCATCATTTTTGAAGCAATTGCGCCATTTTTTTCATGAGGGTCGACCATGTAAGAATGCATCCACACACCAAATATTTTTATTCTGAAACTTATACTTTTGAGAATAGCTCTCATGGCGTAAAAGTCATGCATGTGAAAAAGTTCGAATCGCTGATGTATTTATAGTGCGGCCACAAGTCATCATTTTTGATGCAATTGCGCCAACTTTTTTCACGAGGGTCGACCATGTAAGAATGCAACTATACACCAAATATTTTTATTCTGAAACTATTACTTTTGAGAATAGCTCTCATGGCGTAAAAGTCATGCATGTGAAAAAGTTCGAATCGCTGATGTATTTATAGTGCGACCTCATGTCATGATTTTTTATGCAAATGCGCCAATATTTTACACGAGGGTCGACCATGTAAGAATGCATCCACACACCAAATATTTTTATTCTGAAACTAATATGTTTGAGAATAGCTCTCATGGCGTAAAAGTCATGCATGTGAAAAAGTTCGAATCGCTGATGTATTTATAGTGCGGCCACAAGTCATCATTTTTGATGCAATTGCGCCAACTTTTTTCACGAGGGTCGACCATGTAAGAATGCAACTATACACCAAATATTTTTATTCTGAAACTATTACTTTTGAGAATAGCTCTCATGGCGTAAAAGTCATGCATGTGAAAAAGTTCGAATCGCTGATGTATTTATAGTGCGACCTCATGTCATGATTTTTTATGCAAATGCGCCAATATTTTACACGAGGGTCGACCATGTAAGAATGCATCCACACACATTTTTGAAGCAATTGCGCTATTTTTTTCATGAGGGTCGACCATGTAAGAATGCATCCACACACCAAATATTTTTATTCTGAAACTAATACTTTTGAGAATAGCTCTCATTGCGTAAAAGTCATGCATGTGAAAAAGTTCGAATCGCTGATGTATTTATAGTGCGGCCTCAAGTCATCACTTTTTATGCAAATGCGCCAATATTTTTCACGAGGGTCGACCATGTGAGTATGCATCCACACACCAAATATTTATATTCTAAAACTAATACGTTTGAGAAAAGTTCTCATGGCGTAAAAGTCATGCATGTGAAAAAGTTCGAATCGCTGATGTATTTATAGTGCGGCCTCAAGTCATGATTTTTGAAGCAATTGCGCCAACTTTTTTCATGAGGGTCGACCATGTAAGAATGCATCCACACACCAAATATTTTTATTCTGAAACTTATATGTTTGAGAATAGCTCTCATGGCGTAAAAGTCATGCATGTGAAAAAGTTCGAATCGCTGATGTATTTATAGTGCGGCCTCAAGTCATCATTTTTGAAGCAATTGCGCCAACTTTTTTTATGAGGGTCGACCATGTAAGAATGCAACTATACACCAAATATTTTTATTCTGAAACTTATACTTTTGAGAATAGCTCTCATGGCGTAAAAGTCATGCATGTGAAAAAGTTCGAATCGCTGATGTATTTATAGTGCGGCCTCAAGTCATCATTTTTTATGCAATTGCGCCAACTTTTTTCATGAGGGTCGACCATGTAAGAATGCATCCACACACCAAATATTTTTATTCTGAAACTTATACTTTTGAGAATAGCTCTCATGGCGTAAAAGTCATGCATGTGAAAAAGTTCGAATCGCTGATGTATTTATAGTGCGGCCTCAAGTCATCATTTTTTATGCAATTGCGCCAACTTTTTCCATGACGGTCGACCATGTAAGAATGCAACTATACACCAAATATTTTTATTCTAAAACTAATACTTTTGAGAATAGCTCTCATTGCGTAAAAGTCATGCATGTGAAAAAGTTCGAATCGCTGATGTATTTATAGTGCGGCCTCAAGTCATCATTTTTGAAGCAATTGCGCCATTTTTTTCATGAGGGTCGACCATGTAAGAATGCATCCACACACCAAATATTTTTATTCTGAAACTTATACTTTTGAGAATAGCTCTCATGGCGTAAAAGTCATGCATGTGAAAAAGTTCGAATCGCTGATGTATTTATAGTGCGGCCACAAGTCATCATTTTTGATGCAATTGCGCCAACTTTTTTCACGAGGGTCGACCATGTAAGAATGCAACTATACACCAAATATTTTTATTCTGAAACTATTACTTTTGAGAATAGCTCTCATGGCGTAAAAGTCATGCATGTGAAAAAGTTCGAATCGCTGATGTATTTATAGTGCGACCTCATGTCATGATTTTTTATGCAAATGCGCCAATATTTTACACGAGGGTCGACCATGTAAGAATGCATCCACACGCCAAATATTTTTATTCTGAAACTAATATGTTTGAGAATAGCTCTCATGGCGTAAAAGTCATGCATGTGAAAAAGTTTGAATCGCTGATGTATTTATAGTGCGGCCTCAAGTCATGATTTTTTATACAATTGCGCCAACTTTTTTTCATGAGGGTCGACCTTGTAAGAAAGCAACTATACACCAAATATTTTAATTCTAAAACTAATACTTTTGAGAATAGCTCTCATTGCGTAAAAGTCATGCATGTGAAAAAGTTCGAATCGCTGATGTATTTATAGTGCGGCCTCAAGTCATCATTTTTGAAGCAATTGCGCCATTTTTTTCATGAGGGTCGACCATGTAAGAATGCATCCACACACCAAATATTTTTATTCTGAAACTTATACTTTTGAGAATAGCTCTCATGGCGTAAAAGTCATGCATGTGAAAAAGTTCGAATCGCTGATGTATTTATAGTGCGGCCACAAGTCATCATTTTTGATGCAATTGCGCCAACTGTTTTCACGAGGGTCGACCATGTAAGAATGCAACTATACACCAAATATTTTTATTCTGAAACTATTACTTTTGAGAATAGCTCTCATGGCGTAAAAGTCATGCATGTGAAAAAGTTCGAATCGCTGATGTATTTATAGTGCGACCTCATGTCATGATTTTTTATGCAAATGCGCCAATATTTTACACGAGGGTCGACCATGTAAGAATGCATCCACACGCCAAATATTTTTATTCTGAAACTAATATGTTTGAGAATAGCTCTCATGGCGTAAAAGTCATGCATGTGAAAAAGTTTGAATCGCTGATGTATTTATAGTGCGGCCTCAAGTCATCATTTTTGAAGCAATTGCGCCAACTTTTTTCATGAGGGTCGACCATGTAAGAATGCATCCACACACCAAATATTTTTATTCTGAAACTTATACTTTTGAGAATAGCTCTCATGGCGTAAAAGTAATGCATGTGAAAAAGTTCGAATCGCTGATGTATTTATAGTGCGGCCTCAAGTCATCATTTTTGATGCAATTGCGCCAACTGTTTTCACGAGGGTCGACCATGTAAGAATGCAACTATACACCAAATATTTTTATTCTGAAACTATTACTTTTGAGAATAGCTCTCATTGCGTAAAAGTCATGCATGTGAAAAAGTTCGAATCGTTGATGTATTTATAGTGCGACCTCATGTCATGATTTTTTATGCAAATGCGCCAATATTTTACACGAGGGTCGACCATGTAAGAATGCATCCACACACCAAATATTTTTATTCTGAAACTAATATGTTTGAGAATAGCTCTCATGGCGTAAAAGTCATGCATGTGAAAAAGTTTGAATCGCTGATGTATTTATAGTGCGGCCTCAAGTCATCATTTTTTATACAATTGCGCCAACTTTTTTTCATGAGGGTCGACCTTGTAAGAAAGCAACTATACACCAAATATTTTAATTCTAAAACTAATACTTTTGAGAATAGCTCTCATTGCGTAAAAGTCATGCATGTGAAAAAGTTCGAATCGCTGATGTATTTATAGTGCGGCCTCAAGTCATCATTTTTGAAGCAATTGCGCCATTTTTTTCATGAGGGTCGACCATGTAAGAATGCATCCACACACCAAATATTTTTATTCTGAAACTTATACTTTTGAGAATAGCTCTCATGGCGTAAAAGTCATGCATGTGAAAAAGTTCGAATCGCTGATGTATTTATAGTGCGGCCACAAGTCATCATTTTTGATGCAATTGCGCCAACTTTTTTCACGAGGGTCGACCATGTAAGAATGCAACTATACACCAAATATTTTTATTCTGAAACTATTACTTTTGAGAATAGCTCTCATGGCGTAAAAGTCATGCATGTGAAAAAGTTCGAATCGCTGATGTATTTATAGTGCGACCTCATGTCATGATTTTTTATGCAAATGCGCCAATATTTTACACGAGGGTCGACCATGTAAGAATGCATCCACACACCAAATATTTTTATTCTGAAACTAATATGTTTGAGAATAGCTCTCATGGCGTAAAAGTCATGCATGTGAAAAAGTTCGAATCGCTGATGTATTTATAGTGCGGCCACAAGTCATCATTTTTGATGCAATTGCGCCAACTTTTTTCACGAGGGTCGACCATGTAAGAATGCAACTATACACCAAATATTTTTATTCTGAAACTATTACTTTTGAGAATAGCTCTCATGGCGTAAAAGTCATGCATGTGAAAAAGTTCGAATCGCTGATGTATTTATAGTGCGACCTCATGTCATGATTTTTTATGCAAATGCGCCAATATTTTACACGAGGGTCGACCATGTAAGAATGCATCCACACACATTTTTGAAGCAATTGCGCTATTTTTTTCATGAGGGTCGACCATGTAAGAATGCATCCACACACCAAATATTTTTATTCTGAAACTAATACTTTTGAGAATAGCTCTCATTGCGTAAAAGTCATGCATGTGAAAAAGTTCGAATCGCTGATGTATTTATAGTGCGGCCTCAAGTCATCACTTTTTATGCAAATGCGCCAATATTTTTCACGAGGGTCGACCATGTGAGTATGCATCCACACACCAAATATTTATATTCTAAAACTAATACGTTTGAGAAAAGTTCTCATGGCGTAAAAGTCATGCATGTGAAAAAGTTCGAATCGCTGATGTATTTATAGTGCGGCCTCAAGTCATGATTTTTGAAGCAATTGCGCCAACTTTTTTCATGAGGGTCGACCATGTAAGAATGCATCCACACACCAAATATTTTTATTCTGAAACTTATATGTTTGAGAATAGCTCTCATGGCGTAAAAGTCATGCATGTGAAAAAGTTCGAATCGCTGATGTATTTATAGTGCGGCCTCAAGTCATCATTTTTGAAGCAATTGCGCCAACTTTTTTTATGAGGGTCGACCATGTAAGAATGCAACTATACACCAAATATTTTTATTCTGAAACTTATACTTTTGAGAATAGCTCTCATGGCGTAAAAGTCATGCATGTGAAAAAGTTCGAATCGCTGATGTATTTATAGTGCGGCCTCAAGTCATCATTTTTTATGCAATTGCGCCAACTTTTTTCATGAGGGTCGACCATGTAAGAATGCATCCACACACCAAATATTTTTATTCTGAAACTTATACTTTTGAGAATAGCTCTCATGGCGTAAAAGTCATGCATGTGAAAAAGTTCGAATCGCTGATGTATTTATAGTGCGGCCTCAAGTCATCATTTTTTATGCAATTGCGCCAACTTTTTCCATGACGGTCGACCATGTAAGAATGCAACTATACACCAAATATTTTTATTCTAAAACTAATACTTTTGAGAATAGCTCTCATGGCGTAAAATTCATGCATGTGAAAAAGTTCGAATCGCTGATGTATTTATAGTGCGGCCTCAAGTCATCATTTTTTATGCAAATGCGCCAATATTTTTCATGAGGGTCGACCATGTAAGAATGCATCCACACACCAAATATTTTTATTCTGAAACTATTACTTTTGAGAATAGCTCTCATGGCGTAAAAGTCATGCATGTGAAAAAGTTCGAATCGCTGATGTATTTATAGTGCGACCTCATGTCATGATTTTTTATGCAAATGCGCCAATATTTTACACGAGGGTCGACCATGTAAGAATGCATCCACACACCAAATATTTTTATTCTGAAACTAATATGTTTGAGAATAGCTCTCATGGCGTAAAAGTCATGCATGTGAAAAAGTTCGAATCGCTGACATATTTATAGTGCGGCCTCAAGTCATCATTTTTTATGCAATTGCGCCAACTTTTTTCATGAGGGTCGACCATGTAAGAATGCATCCACACACCAAATATTTTTATTCTGAAACTTATACTTTTGAGAATAGCTCTCATGGCGTAAAAGTCATGCATGTGAAAAAGTTCGAATCGCTGATGTATTTATAGTGCGGCCTCAAGTCATCATTTTTTATGCAATTGCGCCAACTTTTTCCATGACGGTCGACCATGTAAGAATGCAACTATACACCAAATATTTTTATTCTAAAACTAATAGTTTTGAGAATAGCTCTCATGGCGTAAAATTCATGCATGTGAAAAAGTTCGAATCGCTGATGTATTTATAGTGCGGCCTCAAGTCATCATTTTTTATGCAAATGCGCCAATATTTTTCATGAGGGTCGACCATGTAAGAATGCATCCACACACCAAATATTTTTATTCTGAAACTATTACTTTTGAGAATAGCTCTCATGGCGTAAAAGTCATGCATGTGAAAAAGTTCGAATCGCTGATGTATTTATAGTGCGACCTCATGTCATGATTTTTTATGCAAATGCGCCAATATTTTACACGAGGGTCGACCATGTAAGAATGCATCCACACACCAAATATTTTTATTCTGAAACTAATATGTTTGAGAATAGCTCTCATGGCGTAAAAGTCATGCATGTGAAAAAGTTCGAATCGCTGACATATTTATAGTGCGGCCTCAAGTCATCATTTTTGAAGCAATTGCGCCAACTTTTTTCATGAGGGTCGACCATGTAAGAATGCATCCATACACCAAATATTTTTATTCTGAAACTTATACTTTTGAGAATAGCTCTCATGGCGTAAAAGTGATGCATGTGAAAAAGTTCGAATCGGTGATGTATTTATAGTGCGGCCTCAAGTCATCATTTTTGAAGCAATTGCGCCAACTTTTTTCATGAGGGTCGACCATGTAAGAATGCATCCACACACCAAATATTTTTATTCTGAAACTAATACTTTTGAGAATAGCTCTCATTGCGTAAAAGTCATGCATGTGAAAAAGTTCGAATCGCTGATGTATTTATAGTGCGACCTCAAGTCATCACTTTTGAAGCAATTGCGCCAATATTTTTCACGAGGGTCGACCATGTGAGTATGCATCCACACACCAAATATTTATATTCTAAAACTAATACGTTTGAGAAAAGTTCTCATGGCGTAAAAGTCATGCATGTGAAAAAGTTCGAATCGCTGATGTATTTATAGTGCGGCCTCAAGTCATCATTTTTTATGCAATTGCGCCAACGTTTTTCATTAGGGTCGACCATGTAAGAATGCATCCACACACCAAATATTTTTATTCTGAAACTTATATGTTTGAGAATAGCTCTCATGGCGTAAAAGACATGCATGTGAAAAAGTTCGAATCGCTGATGTATTTATAGTGCGGCCTCAAGTCATCATTTTTGAAGCAATTGCGCCAACTTTTTTTATGAGGGTCGACCATGTAAGAATGCAACTATACACCAAATATTTTTATTCTGAAACTAATACTTTTGAGAATAGCTCTCATGGCGTAAAAGTCATGCATGTGAAAAAGTTCGAATCGCTGATGTATTTATAGTGCGGCCTCAAGTCATCATTTTTGATGCAAATGCGCCAATATTTTTCATGAGGGTCAACCATGAGGGAATGCATCCACACACCAAATATTTTTATTCTGAAACTAATACTTTTGAGAATAGCTCTCATTGCGTAAAAGTCATGAATGTGAAAAAGTTCGAATCGCTGATGTATTTATAGTGCGGCCTCAAGTCATCATTTTTGATGCAATTGCGCCAACTTTTTTCATGAGGGTCGACCTTGTAAGAAAGCAACTATACACCAAATATTTTAATTCTAAAACTAATACTTTTGAGAATAGCTCTCATTGCGTAAAAGTCATGCATGTGAAAAAGTTCGAATCGCTGATGTATTTATAGTGCGACCTCAAGTCATCACTTTTGAAGCAATTGCGCCAATATTTTTCACGAGGGTCGACCATGTGAGTATGCATCCACACACCAAATATTTATATTCTAAAACTAATACGTTTGAGAAAAGTTCTCATGGCGTAAAAGTCATGCATGTGAAAAAGTTCGAATCGCTGATGTATTTATAGTGCGGCCTCAAGTCATCATTTTTTATGCAATTGCGCCAACGTTTTTCATTAGGGTCGACCATGTAAGAATGCATCCACACACCAAATATTTTTATTCTGAAACTTATATGTTTGAGAATAGCTCTCATGGCGTAAAAGACATGCATGTGAAAAAGTTCGAATCGCTGATGTATTTATAGTGCGGCCTCAAGTCATCATTTTTGAAGCAATTGCGCCAACTTTTTTTATGAGGGTCGACCATGTAAGAATGCAACTATACACCAAATATTTTTATTCTGAAACTAATACTTTTGAGAATAGCTCTCATGGCGTAAAAGTCATGCATGTGAAAAAGTTCGAATCGCTGATGTATTTATAGTGCGGCCTCAAGTCATCATTTTTGATGCAAATGCGCCAATATTTTTCATGAGGGTCAACCATGAGGGAATGCATCCACACACCAAATATTTTTATTCTGAAACTAATACTTTTGAGAATAGCTCTCATTGCGTAAAAGTCATGAATGTGAAAAAGTTCGAATCGCTGATGTATTTATAGTGCGGCCTCAAGTCATCATTTTTGATGCAATTGCGCCAACTTTTTTCATGAGGGTCGACCTTGTAAGAAAGCAACTATACACCAAATATTTTAATTCTAAAACTAATACTTTTGAGAATAGCTCTCATTGCGTAAAAGTCATGCATGTGAAAAAGTTCGAATCGCTGATGTATTTATAGTGCGGCCTCAAGTCATCATTTTTGAAGCAATTGCGCCAACTTTTTTCATGAGGGTCGACCATGTAAGAATGCATCCACACACCAAATATTTTTATTCTGAAACTTATACTTTTGAGAATAGCTCTCATGGCGTAAAAGTCATGCATGTGAAAAAGTTCGAATCGCTGATGTATTTATAGTGCGGCCTCAAGTCATCATTTTTGATGCAATTGCGCCAACTGTTTTCACGAGGGTCGACCATGTAAGAATGCAACTATACACCAAATATTTTTATTCTGAAACTATTACTTTTGAGAATAGCTCTCATGGCGTAAAAGTCATGCATGTGAAAAAGTTCGAATCGTTGATGTATTTATAGTGCGACCTCATGTCATCATTTTTTATGCAAATGCGCCAATATTTTACACGAGGGTCGACCATGTAAGAATGCATCCATACACCAAATATTTTTATTCTGAAACTAATATGTTTGAGAATAGCTCTCATGGCGTAAAAGTCATGCATGTGAAAAAGTTTGAATCGCTGATGTATTTATAGTGCGGCCTCAAGTCATGATTTTTTATACAATTGCGCCAACTTTTTTTCATGAGGGTCGACCTTGTAAGAAAGCAACTATACACCAAATATTTTAATTCTAAAACTAATACTTTTGAGAATAGCTCTCATTGCGTAAAAGTCATGCATGTGAAAAAGTTCGAATCGCTGATGTATTTATAGTGCGGCCTCAAGTCATCATTTTTGAAGCAATTGCGCCATTTTTTTCATGAGGGTCGACCATGTAAGAATGCATCCACACACCAAATATTTTTATTCTGAAACTTATACTTTTGAGAATAGCTCTCATGGCGTAAAAGTCATGCATGTGAAAAAGTTCGAATCGCTGATGTATTTATAGTGCGGCCACAAGTCATCATTTTTGATGCAATTGCGCCAACTGTTTTCACGAGGGTCGACCTTGTAAGAAAGCAACTATACACCAAATATTTTAATTCTAAAACTAATACTTTTGAGAATAGCTCTCATTGCGTAAAAGTCATGCATGTGAAAAAGTTCGAATCGCTGATGTATTTATAGTGCGACCTCATGTCATCATTTTTGAAGCAATTGCGCCAACTTTTTTCATGAGGGTCGACCATGTAAGAATGCATCCACACACCAAATATTTTTATTCTGAAACTAATATGTTTGAGAATAGCTCTCATGGCGTAAAAGTCATGCATGTGAAAAAGTTTGAATCGCTGATGTATTTATAGTGCGGCCTCAAGTCATGATTTTTTATACAATTGCGCCAACTTTTTTTCATGAGGGTCGACCTTGTAAGAAAGCAACTATACACCAAATATTTTAATTCTAAAACTAATACTTTTGAGAATAGCTCTCATTGCGTAAAAGTCATGCATGTGAAAAAGTTCGAATCGCTGATGTATTTATAGTGCGGCCTCAAGTCATCATTTTTGAAGCAATTGCGCCATTTTTTTCATGAGGGTCGACCATGTAAGAATGCATCCACACACCAAATATTTTTATTCTGAAACTTATACTTTTGAGAATAGCTCTCATGGCGTAAAAGTCATGCATGTGAAAAAGTTCGAATCGCTGATGTATTTATAGTGCGGCCACAAGTCATCATTTTTGATGCAATTGCGCCAACTGTTTTCACGAGGGTCGACCTTGTAAGAAAGCAACTATACACCAAATATTTTAATTCTAAAACTAATACTTTTGAGAATAGCTCTCATTGCGTAAAAGTCATGCATGTGAAAAAGTTCGAATCGCTGATGTATTTATAGTGCGGCCTCAAGTCATCATTTTTGAAGCAATTGCGCCAACTTTTTTCATGAGGGTCGACCATGTAAGAATGCATCCACACACCAAATATTTTTATTCTGAAACTTATACTTTTGAGAATAGCTCTCATGGCGTAAAAAGTCATGCATGTGAAAAAGTTCGAATCGCTGATGTATTTATAGTGCGGCCTCAAGTCATCATTTTTGATGCAATTGCGCCAACTGTTTTCACGAGGGTCGACCATGTAAGAATGCAACTATACACCAAATATTTTAATTCTGAAACTATTACTTTTGAGAATAGCTCTCATTGCGTAAAAGTCATGCATGTGAAAAAGTTCGAATCGTTGATGTATTTATAGTGCGACCTCATGTCATGATTTTTTATGCAAATGCGCCAATATTTTACACGAGGGTCGACCATGTAAGAATGCATCCATACACCAAATATTTTTATTCTGAAACTAATATGTTTGAGAATAGCTCTCATGGCGTAAAAGTCATGCATGTGAAAAAGTTTGAATCGCTGATGTATTTATAGTGCGGCCTCAAGTCATGATTTTTTATACAATTGCGCCAACTTTTTTTCATGAGGGTCGACCTTGTAAGAAAGCAACTATACACCAAATATTTTAATTCTAAAACTAATACTTTTGAGAATAGCTCTCATTGCGTAAAAGTCATGCATGTGAAAAAGTTCGAATCGCTGATGTATTTATAGTGCGGCCTCAAGTCATCATTTTTGAAGCAATTGCGCCATTTTTTTCATGAGGGTCGACCATGTAAGAATGCATCCACACACCAAATATTTTTATTCTGAAACTTATACTTTTGAGAATAGCTCTCATGGCGTAAAAGTCATGCATGTGAAAAAGTTCGAATCGCTGATGTATTTATAGTGCGGCCACAAGTCATCATTTTTGATGCAATTGCGCCAACTGTTTTCACGAGGGTCGACCATGTAAGAATGCAACTATTCACCAAATATTTTTATTCTGAAACTATTACTTTTGAGAATAGCTCTCATGGCGTAAAAGTCATGCATGTGAAAAAGTTCGAATCGCTGATGTATTTATAGTGCGACCTCATGTCATGATTTTTTATGCAAATGCGCCAATATTTTACACGAGGGTCGACCATGTAAGAATGCATCCACACACCAAATATTTTTATTCTGAAACTAATATGTTTGAGAATAGCTCTCATGGCGTAAAAGTCATGCATGTGAAAAAGTTCGAATCGCTGATGTATTTATAGTGCGGCCTCAAGTCATGATTTTTTATACAATTGCGCCAACTTTTTTTCATGAGGGTCGACCTTGTAAGAAAGCAACTATACACCAAATATTTTAATTCTAAAACTAATACTTTTGAGAATAGCTCTCATGGCGTAAAAGTCATGCATGTGAAAAAGTTCGAATCGCTGATGTATTTATAGTGCGGCCTCAAGTCATCATTTTTGATGCAATTGCGCCAACTGTTTTCACGAGGGTAGACCATGTAAGAATGCAACTATACACCAAATATTTTTATTCTGAAACTATTACTTTTGAGAATAGCTCTCATTGCGTAAAAGTCATGCATGTGAAAAAGTTCGAATCGCTGATGTATTTATAGTGCGGCCTCAAGTCATGATTTTTGATACAATTGCGCCAACTTTTTTTCATGAGGGTCGACCATGTAAGAATGCATCCATACACCAAATATTTTTATTCTGAAACTAATACTTTTGAGAATAGCTCTCGTGGCGTAAAAGACATGCATGTGAAAAAGTTCGAATCGCTGATGTATTTATAGTGCGGCCTCAAGTCATCATTTTTGATGCAATTGCGCCAAAAATTTTCATGAGGGTCGACCATGTAAGAATGCATCCACACACCAAATATTTTTTATTCTGAAACTTATACTTTTGAGAATAGCTCTCATGGCGTAAAAGACATGCATGTGAAAAAGTTCGAATCGCTGATGTATTTATAGTGCGGCCTCAAGTCATCATTTTTGAAGCAATTGCGCTATTTTTTTCATGAGGGTCGACCATGTAAGAATGCATCCACACACCAAATATTTTTATTCTGAAACTAATACTTTTGAGAATAGCTCTCATTGCGTAAAAGTCATGCATGTGAAAAAGTTCGAATCGCTGATGTATTTATAGTGCGACCTCAAGTCATCACTTTTTATGCAAATGCGCCAATATTTTTCACGAGGGTCGACCATGTGAGTATGCATCCACACACCAAATATTTATATTCTAAAACTAATACGTTTGAGAAAAGTTCTCATGGCGTAAAAGTCATGCATGTGAAAAAGTTCGAATCGCTGATGTATTTATAGTGCGGCCTCAAGTCATCATTTTTTATGCAATTGCGCCAACTTTTTTCATTAGGGTCGACCATGTAAGAATGCATCCACACACCAAATATTTTTATTCTGAAACTTATATGTTTGAGAATAGCTCTCATGGCGTAAAAGACATGCATGTGAAAAAGTTCGAATCGCTGATGTATTTATAGTGCGGCCTCAAGTCATCATTTTTGAAGCAATTGCGCCAACTTTTTTTATGAGGGTCGACCATGTAAGAATGCAACTATACACCAAATATTTTTATTCTGAAACTAATACTTTTGAGAATAGCTCTCATGGCGTAAAAGTGATGCATGTGAAAAAGTTCGAATCGCTGATGTATTTATAGTGCGGCCTCAAGTCATGATTTTTGATGCAAATGCGCCAATATTTTTCATGAGGGTCAACCATGAGGGAATGCATCCACACACCAAATATTTTTATTCTGAAACTAATACTTTTGAGAATAGCTCTCATTGCGTAAAAGTCATGCATGTGAAAAAGTTCGAATCGCTGATGTATTTATAGTGCGGCCTCAAGTCATCATTTTTTATGCAATTGCGCCAACTTTTTTCATGAGGGTCGACCATGTAAGAATGCATCCACACACCAAATATTTTTATTCTGAAACTTATATGTTTGAGAATAGCTCTCATGGCGTAAAAGACATGCATGTGAAAAAGTTCGAATCGCTGATGTATTTATAGTGCGGCCTCAAGTCATCATTTTTGAAGCAATTGCGCCAACTTTTTTTATGAGGGTCGACCATGTAAGAATGCAACTATACACCAAATATTTTTATTCTGAAACTAATACTTTTGAGAATAGCTCTCATGGCGTAAAAGTCATGCATGTGAAAAAGTTCGAATCGCTGATGTATTTATAGTGCGGCCTCAAGTCATCATTTTTGATGCAAATGCGCCAATATTTTTCATGAGGGTCAACCATGAGGGAATGCATCCACACACCAAATATTTTTATTCTGAAACTAATACTTTTGAGAATAGCTCTCATTGCGTAAAAGTCATGCATGTGAAAAAGTTCGAATCGCTGATGTATTTATAGTGCGGCCTCAAGTCATCATTTTTTATGCAATTGCGCCAACTTTTTTCATGAGGGTCGACCTTGTAAGAAAGCAACTATACACCAAATATTTTAATTCTAAAACTAATACTTTTGAGAATAGCTCTCATTGCGTAAAAGTCATGCATGTGAAAAAGTTCGAATCGCTGATGTATTTATAGTGCGGCCTTAAGTCATCATTTTTGAAGCAATTGCGCCAACTTTTTTCATGAGGGTCGACCATGTAAGAATGCATCCACACACCAAATATTTTTATTCTGAAACTTATACTTTTGAGAATAGCTCTCATGGCGTAAAAGTCATGCATGTGAAAAAGTTCGAATCGCTGATGTATTTATAGTGCGGCCTCAAGTCATCATTTTTGAAGCAATTGCGCCAACTGTTTTCACGAGGGTCGACCATGTAAGAATGCAACTATACACCAAATATTTTTATTCTGAAACTATTACTTTTGAGAATAGCTCTCATTGCGTAAAAGTCATGCATGTGAAAAAGTTCGAATCGTTGATGTATTTATAGTGCGACCTCATGTCATGATTTTTTATGCAAATGCGCCAATATTTTACACGAGGGTCGACCATGTAAGAATGCATCCATACACCAAATATTTTTATTCTGAAACTAATATGTTTGAGAATAGCTCTCATGGCGTAAAAGTCATGCATGTGAAAAAGTTTGAATCGCTGATGTATTTATAGTGCGGCCTCAAGTCATGATTTTTTATACAATTGCGCCAACTTTTTTTCATGAGGGTCGACCTTGTAAGAAAGCAACTATACACCAAATATTTTAATTCTAAAACTAATACTTTTGAGAATAGCTCTCATTGCGTAAAAGTCATGCATGTGAAAAAGTTCGAATCGCTGATGTATTTATAGTGCGGCCTCAAGTCATCATTTTTGAAGCAATTGCGCCATTTTTTTCATGAGGGTCGACCATGTAAGAATGCATCCACACACCAAATATTTTTATTCTGAAACTTATACTTTTGAGAATAGCTCTCATGGCGTAAAAGTCATGCATGTGAAAAAGTTCGAATCGCTGATGTATTTATAGTGCGGCCACAAGTCATCATTTTTGATGCAATTGCGCCAACTGTTTTCACGAGGGTCGACCATGTAAGAATGCAACTATTCACCAAATATTTTTATTCTGAAACTATTACTTTTGAGAATAGCTCTCATGGCGTAAAAGTCATGCATGTGAAAAAGTTCGAATCGCTGATGTATTTATAGTGCGACCTCATGTCATGATTTTTTATGCAAATGCGCCAATATTTTACACGAGGGTCGACCATGTAAGAATGCATCCACACACCAAATATTTTTATTCTGAAACTAATATGTTTGAGAATAGCTCTCATGGCGTAAAAGTCATGCATGTGAAAAAGTTCGAATCGCTGATGTATTTATAGTGCGGCCTCAAGTCATGATTTTTTATACAATTGCGCCAACTTTTTTTCATGAGGGTCGACCTTGTAAGAAAGCAACTATACACCAAATATTTTAATTCTAAAACTAATACTTTTGAGAATAGCTCTCATGGCGTAAAAGTGATGCATGTGAAAAAGTTCGAATCGCTGATGTATTTATAGTGCGGCCTCAAGTCATCATTTTTGATGCAAATGCGCCAATATTTTTCATGAGGGTCAACCATGAGGGAATGCATCCACACACCAAATATTTTTATTCTGAAACTAATACTTTTGAGAATAGCTCTCATTGCGTAAAAGTCATGCATGTGAAAAAGTTCGAATCGCTGATGTATTTATAGTGCGGCCTCAAGTCATCATTTTTTATGCAATTGCGCCAACTTTTTTCATGAGGGTCGACCATGTAAGAATGCATCCACACACCAAATATTTTTATTCTGAAACTTATATGTTTGAGAATAGCTCTCATGGCGTAAAAGACATGCATGTGAAAAAGTTCGAATCGCTGATGTATTTATAGTGCGGCCTCAAGTCATCATTTTTGAAGCAATTGCGCCAACTTTTTTTATGAGGGTCGACCATGTAAGAATGCAACTATACACCAAATATTTTTATTCTGAAACTAATACTTTTGAGAATAGCTCTCATGGCGTAAAAGTCATGCATGTGAAAAAGTTCGAATCGCTGATGTATTTATAGTGCGGCCTCAAGTCATCATTTTTGATGCAAATGCGCCAATATTTTTCATGAGGGTCAACCATGAGGGAATGCATCCACACACCAAATATTTTTATTCTGAAACTAATACTTTTGAGAATAGCTCTCATTGCGTAAAAGTCATGCATGTGAAAAAGTTCGAATCGCTGATGTATTTATAGTGCGGCCTCAAGTCATCATTTTTTATGCAATTGCGCCAACTTTTTTCATGAGGGTCGACCTTGTAAGAAAGCAACTATACACCAAATATTTTAATTCTAAAACTAATACTTTTGAGAATAGCTCTCATTGCGTAAAAGTCATGCATGTGAAAAAGTTCGAATCGCTGATGTATTTATAGTGCGGCCTTAAGTCATCATTTTTGAAGCAATTGCGCCAACTTTTTTCATGAGGGTCGACCATGTAAGAATGCATCCACACACCAAATATTTTTATTCTGAAACTTATACTTTTGAGAATAGCTCTCATGGCGTAAAAGTCATGCATGTGAAAAAGTTCGAATCGCTGATGTATTTATAGTGCGGCCTCAAGTCATCATTTTTGAAGCAATTGCGCCAACTGTTTTCACGAGGGTCGACCATGTAAGAATGCAACTATACACCAAATATTTTTATTCTGAAACTATTACTTTTGAGAATAGCTCTCATTGCGTAAAAGTCATGCATGTGAAAAAGTTCGAATCGTTGATGTATTTATAGTGCGACCTCATGTCATGATTTTTTATGCAAATGCGCCAATATTTTACACGAGGGTCGACCATGTAAGAATGCATCCATACACCAAATATTTTTATTCTGAAACTAATATGTTTGAGAATAGCTCTCATGGCGTAAAAGTCATGCATGTGAAAAAGTTCGAATCGCTGATGTATTTATAGTGCGGCCTCAAGTCATGATTTTTGATGCAAATGCGCCAATATTTTTCATGAGGGTCAACCATGAGGGAATGCATCCACACACCAAATATTTTTATTCTGAAACTAATACTTTTGAGAATAGCTCTCATTGCGTAAAAGTCATGCATGTGAAAAAGTTCGAATCGCTGATGTATTTATAGTGCGGCCTCAAGTCATCATTTTTTATGCAATTGCGCCAACTTTTTTCATGAGGGTCGACCATGTAAGAATGCATCCCACACACCAAATATTTTTATTCTGAAACTTATATGTTTGAGAATAGCTCTCATGGCGTAAAAGACATGCATGTGAAAAAGTTCGAATCGCTGATGTATTTATAGTGCGGCCTCAAGTCATCATTTTTGAAGCAATTGCGCCAACTTTTTTTATGAGGGTCGACCATGTAAGAATGCAACTATACACCAAATATTTTTATTCTGAAACTAATACTTTTGAGAATAGCTCTCATGGCGTAAAAGTCATGCATGTGAAAAAGTTCGAATCGCTGATGTATTTATAGTGCGGCCTCAAGTCATCATTTTTGATGCAAATGCGCCAATATTTTTCATGAGGGTCAACCATGAGGGAATGCATCCACACACCAAATATTTTTATTCTGAAACTAATACTTTTGAGAATAGCTCTCATTGCGTAAAAGTCATGCATGTGAAAAAGTTCGAATCGCTGATGTATTTATAGTGCGGCCTCAAGTCATCATTTTTTATGCAATTGCGCCAACTTTTTTCATGAGGGTCGACCTTGTAAGAAAGCAACTATACACCAAATATTTTAATTCTAAAACTAATACTTTTGAGAATAGCTCTCATTGCGTAAAAGTCATGCATGTGAAAAAGTTCGAATCGCTGATGTATTTATAGTGCGGCCTTAAGTCATCATTTTTGAAGCAATTGCGCCAACTTTTTTCATGAGGGTCGACCATGTAAGAATGCATCCACACACCAAATATTTTTATTCTGAAACTTATACTTTTGAGAATAGCTCTCATGGCGTAAAAGTCATGCATGTGAAAAAGTTCGAATCGCTGATGTATTTATAGTGCGGCCTCAAGTCATCATTTTTGAAGCAATTGCGCCAACTGTTTTCACGAGGGTCGACCATGTAAGAATGCAACTATACACCAAATATTTTTATTCTGAAACTATTACTTTTGAGAATAGCTCTCATTGCGTAAAAGTCATGCATGTGAAAAAGTTCGAATCGTTGATGTATTTATAGTGCGACCTCATGTCATGATTTTTTATGCAAATGCGCCAATATTTTACACGAGGGTCGACCATGTAAGAATGCATCCATACACCAAATATTTTTATTCTGAAACTAATATGTTTGAGAATAGCTCTCATGGCGTAAAAGTCATGCATGTGAAAAAGTTTGAATCGCTGATGTATTTATAGTGCGGCCTCAAGTCATGATTTTTTATACAATTGCGCCAACTTTTTTTCATGAGGGTCGACCTTGTAAGAAAGCAACTATACACCAAATATTTTAATTCTAAAACTAATACTTTTGAGAATAGCTCTCATTGCGTAAAAGTCATGCATGTGAAAAAGTTCGAATCGCTGATGTATTTATAGTGCGGCCTCAAGTCATCATTTTTGAAGCAATTGCGCCATTTTTTTCATGAGGGTCGACCATGTAAGAATGCATCCACACACCAAATATTTTTATTCTGAAACTTATACTTTTGAGAATAGCTCTCATGGCGTAAAAGTCATGCATGTGAAAAAGTTCGAATCGCTGATGTATTTATAGTGCGGCCACAAGTCATCATTTTTGATGCAATTGCGCCAACTGTTTTCACGAGGGTCGACCTTGTAAGAAAGCAACTATACACCAAATATTTTAATTCTAAAACTAATACTTTTGAGAATAGCTCTCATGGCGTAAAAGTCATGCATGTGAAAAAGTTCGAATCGCTGATGTATTTATAGTGCGGCCTCAAGTCATCATTTTTGAAGCAATTGCGCCAACTTTTTTCATGAGGGTCGACCATGTAAGAATGCATCCACACACCAAATATTTTTATTCTGAAACTTATACTTTTGAGAATAGCTCTCATGGCGTAAAAGTCATGCATGTGAAAAAGTTCGAATCGCTGATGTATTTATAGTGCGGCCACAAGTCATCATTTTTGATGCAATTGCGCCAACTGTTTTCACGAGGGTCGACCTTGTAAGAAAGCAACTATACACCAAATATTTTAATTCTAAAACTAATACTTTTGAGAATAGCTCTCATTGCGTAAAAGTCATGCATGTGAAAAAGTTCGAATCGCTGATGTATTTATAGTGCGGCCTCAAGTCATCATTTTTGAAGCAATTGCGCCAACTTTTTTCATGAGGGTCGACCATGTAAGAATGCATCCACACACCAAATATTTTTATTCTGAAACTTATACTTTTGAGAATAGTTCTCATGGCGTAAAAGTCATGCATGTGAAAAAGTTCGAATCGCTGATGTATTTATAGTGCGGCCACAAGTCATCATTTTTGATGCAATTGCGCCAACTGTTTTCACGAGGGTCGACCTTGTAAGAAAGCAACTATACACCAAATATTTTAATTCTAAAACTAATACTTTTGAGAATAGCTCTCATTGCGTAAAAGTCATGCATGTGAAAAAGTTCGAATCGCTGATGTATTTATAGTGCGACCTCATGTCATGATTTTTTATGCAAATGCGCCAATATTTTACACGAGGGTCGACCATGTAAGAATGCATCCATACACCAAATATTTTTATTCTGAAACTAATATGTTTGAGAATAGCTCTCATGGCGTAAAAGTCATGCATGTGAAAAAGTTTGAATCGCTGATGTATTTATAGTGCGGCCTCAAGTCATGATTTTTTATACAATTGCGCCAACTTTTTTTCATGAGGGTCGACCTTGTAAGAAAGCAACTATACACCAAATATTTTAATTCTAAAACTAATACTTTTGAGAATAGCTCTCATTGCGTAAAAGTGATGCATGTGAAAAAGTTCGAATCGCTGATGTATTTATAGTGCGGCCTCAAGTCATCATTTTTGAAGCAATTGCGCCATTTTTTTCATGAGGGTCGACCATGTAAGAATGCATCCACACACCAAATATTTTTATTCTGAAACTTATACTTTTGAGAATAGCTCTCATGGCGTAAAAGTCATGCATGTGAAAAAGTTCGAATCGCTGATGTATTTATAGTGCGGCCACAAGTCATCATTTTTGATGCAATTGCGCCAACTGTTTTCACGAGGGTCGACCATGTAAGAATGCAACTATACACCAAATATTTTTATTCTGAAACTATTACTTTTGAGAATAGCTCTCATGGCGTAAAAGTCATGCATGTGAAAAAGTTCGAATCGCTGATGTATTTATAGTGCGACCTCATGTCATGATTTTTTATGCAAATGCGCCAATATTTTACACGAGGGTCGACCATGTAAGAATGCATCCACACACCAAATATTTTTATTCTGAAACTAATATGTTTGAGAATAGCTCTCATGGCGTAAAAGTCATGCATGTGAAAAAGTTCGAATCGCTGATGTATTTATAGTGCGGCCTCAAGTCATGATTTTTTATACAATTGCGCCAACTTTTTTTCATGAGGGTCGACCTTGTAAGAAAGCAACTATACACCAAATATTTTAATTCTAAAACTAATACTTTTGAGAATAGCTCTCATTGCGTAAAAGTCATGCATGTGAAAAAGTTCGAATCGCTGATGTATTTATAGTGCGGCCTCAAGTCATCATTTTTTATGCAATTGCGCCAACTTTTTTCATGAGGGTCGACCATGTAAGAATGCATCCACACACCAAATATTTTTATTCTGAAACTTATACTTTTGAGAATAGCTCTCATGGCGTAAAAGTCATGCATGTGAAAAAGTTCGAATCGCTGATGTATTTATAGTGCGGCCTCAAGTCATCATTTTTGATGCAATTGCGCCAACTGTTTTCACGAGGGTAGACCATGTAAGAATGCATCCACACACCAAATATTTTTATTCTGAAACTAATACTTTTGAGAATAGCTCTCATGGCGTAAAAGTCATGCATGTGAAAAAGTTCGAATCGCTGATGTATTTATAGTGCGGCCTCAAGTCATCATTTTTTATACAATTGCGCCAACTTTTTTTCATGAGGGTCGACCTTGTAAGAAAGCAACTATACACCAAATATTTTAATTCTAAAACTAATACTTTTGAGAATAGCTCTCATTGCGTAAAAGTCATGCATGTGAAAAAGTTCGAATCGCTGATGTATTTATAGTGCGGCCTCAAGTCATCATTTTTGAAGCAATTGCGCCATTTTTTTCATGAGGGTAGACCATGTAAGAATGCATCCACACACCAAATATTTTTATTCTGAAACTTATACTTTTGAGAATAGCTCTCATGGCGTAAAAGTCATGCATGTGAAAAAGTTCGAATCGCTGATGTATTTATAGTGCGGCCACAAGTCATCATTTTTGATGCAATTGCGCCAACTGTTTTCACGAGGGTCGACCATGTAAGAATGCAACTATACACCAAATATTTTTATTCTGAAACTTATACTTTTGAGAATAGCTCTCATGGCGTAAAAGTCATGCATGTGAAAAAGTTCGAATCGCTGATGTATTTATAGTGCGACCTCATGTCATGATTTTTGATGCAAATGCGCCAATATTTTACACGAGGGTCGACCATGTAAGAATGCATCCACACACCAAATATTTTTATTCTGAAACTAATATGTTTGAGAATAGCTCTCATGGCGTAAAAGTCATGCATGTGAAAAAGTTCGAATCGCTGATGTATTTATAGTGCGGCCTCAAGTCATGATTTTTTATACAATTGCGCCAACTTTTTTTCATGAGGGTCGACCTTGTAAGAAAGCAACTATACACCAAATATTTTAATTCTAAAACTAATACTTTTGAGAATAGCTCTCATTGCGTAAAAGTCATGCATGTGAAAAAGTTCGAATCGCTGATGTATTTATAGTGCGGCCTCAAGTCATCATTTTTGAAGCAATTGCGCCAACTTTTTTCATGAGGGTCGACCATGTAAGAATGCATCCACACACCAAATATTTTTATTCTGAAACTTATACTTTTGAGAATAGCTCTCATGGCGTAAAAGTGATGCATGTGAAAAAGTTCGAATCGCTGATGTATTTATAGTGCGGCCACAAGTCATCATTTTTGATGCAATTGCGCCAACTGTTTTCACGAGGGTCGACCATGTAAGAATGCAACTATACACCAAATATTTTTATTCTGAAACTAATACTTTTGAGAATAGCTCTCATTGCATAAAAGTCATGCATGTGAAAAAGTTCGAATCGTTGATGTATTTATAGTGCGACCTCATGTCATGATTTTTTATGCAAATGCGCCAATATTTTACACGAGGGTCGACCATATAAGAATGCATCCATACACCAAATATTTTTATTCTGAAACTAATATGTTTGAGAATAGCTCTCATGGCGTAAAAGTCATGCATGTGAAAAAGTTTGAATCGCTGATGTATTTATAGTGCGGCCTCAAGTCATGATTTTTTATACAATTGCGCCAACTTTTTTTCATGAGGGTCGACCTTGTAAGAAAGCAACTATACACCAAATATTTTAATTCTAAAACTAATACTTTTGAGAATAGCTCTCATGGCGTAAAAGTCATGCATGTGAAAAAGTTCGAATCGCTGATGTATTTATAGTGCGGCCTCAAGTCATCATTTTTGAAGCAATTGCGCCATTTTTTTCATGAGGGTCGACCATGTAAGAATGCATCCACACACCACATATTTTTATTCTGAAACTTATACTTTTGAGAATAGCTCTCATGGCGTAAAAGTCATGCATGTGAAAAAGTTCGAATCGCTGATGTATTTATAGTGCGGCCACAAGTCATCATTTTTGATGCAATTGCGCCAACTGTTTTCACGAGGGTCGACCATGTAAGAATGCAACTATACACCAAATATTTTTATTCTGAAACTTATACTTTTGAGAATAGCTCTCATGGCGTAAAAGTCATGCATGTGAAAAAGTTCGAATCGCTGATGTATTTATAGTGCGACCTCATGTCATGATTTTTGATGCAAATGCGCCAATATTTTACACGAGGGTCGACCATGTAAGAATGCATCCACACACCAAATATTTTTATTCTGAAACTAATATGTTTGAGAATAGCTCTCATGGCGTAAAAGTCATGCATGTGAAAAAGTTCGAATCGCTGATGTATTTATAGTGCGGCCTCAAGTCATGATTTTTTATACAATTGCGCCAACTTTTTTTCATGAGGGTCGACCTTGTAAGAAAGCAACTATACACCAAATATTTTAATTCTAAAACTAATACTTTTGAGAATAGCTCTCATTGCGTAAAAGTCATGCATGTGAAAAAGTTCGAATCGCTGATGTATTTATAGTGCGGCCTCAAGTCATCATTTTTGAAGCAATTGCGCCAACTTTTTTTATGAGGGTCGACCATGTAAGAATGCAACTATACACCAAATATTTTTATTCTAAAACTAATACTTTTGAGAATAGCTCTCATGGCGTAAAAGTCATGCATGTGAAAAAGTTCGAATCGCTGATGTATTTATAGTGCGGCCTCAAGTCATCATTTTTGATGCAAATGCGCCAATATTTTTCATGAGGGTCAACCATGAGGGAATGCATCCACACACCAAATATTTTTATTCTGAAACTAATACTTTTGAGAATAGCTCTCATTGCGTAAAAGTCATGCATGTGAAAAAGTTCGAATCGCTGATGTATTTATAGTGCGGCCTCAAGTCATCATTTTTTATACAATTGCGCCAACTTTTTTTCATGAGGGTCGACCTTGTAAGAAAGCAACTATACACCAAATATTTTAATTCTAAAACTAATACTTTTGAGAATAGCTCTCATTGCGTAAAAGTCATGCATGTGAAAAAGTTCGAATCGCTGATGTATTTATAGTGCGGCCTCAAGTCATCATTTTTGAAGCAATTGCGCCATTTTTTTCATGAGGGTAGACCATGTAAGAATGCATCCACACACCAAATATTTTTATTCTGAAACTTATACTTTTGAGAATAGCTCTCATGGCGTAAAAGTCATGCATGTGAAAAAGTTCGAATCGCTGATGTATTTATAGTGCGGCCACAAGTCATCATTTTTGATGCAATTGCGCCAACTGTTTTCACGAGGGTCGACCATGTAAGAATGCAACTATACACCAAATATTTTTATTCTGAAACTTATACTTTTGAGAATAGCTCTCATGGCGTAAAAGTCATGCATGTGAAAAAGTTCGAATCGCTGATGTATTTATAGTGCGACCTCATGTCATGATTTTTGATGCAAATGCGCCAATATTTTACACGAGGGTCGACCATGTAAGAATGCATCCATACACCAAATATTTTTATTCTGAAACTAATATGTTTGAGAATAGCTCTCATGGCGTAAAAGTCATGCATGTGAAAAAGTTCGAATCGCTGATGTATTTATAGTGCGGCCTCAAGTCATGATTTTTTATACAATTGCGCCAACTTTTTTTCATGAGGGTCGACCTTGTAAGAAAGCAACTATACACCAAATATTTTAATTCTAAAACTAATACTTTTGAGAATAGCTCTCATTGCGTAAAAGTCATGCATGTGAAAAAGTTCGAATCGCTGATGTATTTATAGTGCGGCCTCAAGTCATCATTTTTTATGCAATTGCGCCAACTTTTTTTATGAGGGTCGACCATGTAAGAATGCATCCACACACCAAATATTTTTATTCTGAAACTTATACTTTTGAGAATAGCTCTCATGGCGTAAAAGTCATGCATGTGAAAAAGTTCGAATCGTTGATGTATTTATAGTGCGACCTCATGTCATGATTTTTTATGCAAATGCGCCAATATTTTACACGAGGGTCGACCATATAAGAATGCATCCATACACCAAATATTTTTATTCTGAAACTAATATGTTTGAGAATAGCTCTCATGGCGTAAAAGTCATGCATGTGAAAAAGTTTGAATCGCTGATGTATTTATAGTGCGGCCTCAAGTCATGATTTTTTATACAATTGCGCCAACTTTTTTTCATGAGGGTCGACCTTGTAAGAAAGCAACTATACACCAAATATTTTAATTCTAAAACTAATACTTTTGAGAATAGCTCTCATGGCGTAAAAGTCATGCATGTGAAAAAGTTCGAATCGCTGATGTATTTATAGTGCGGCCTCAAGTCATCATTTTTGATGCAATTGCGCCAACTGTTTTCACGAGGGTCGACCATGTAAGAATGCAACTATACACCAAATATTTTTATTCTGAAACTAATACTTTTGAGAATAGCTCTCATTGCGTAAAAGTCATGCATGTGAAAAAGTTCGAATCGTTGATGTATTTATAGTGCGACCTCATGTCATGATTTTTTATGCAAATGCGCCAATATTTTACACGAGGGTCGACCATATAAGAATGCATCCATACACCAAATATTTTTATTCTGAAACTAATATGTTTGAGAATAGCTCTCATGGCGTAAAAGTCATGCATGTGAAAAAGTTTGAATCGCTGATGTATTTATAGTGCGGCCTCAAGTCATGATTTTTTATACAATTGCGCCAACTTTTTTTCATGAGGGTCGACCTTGTAAGAAAGCAACTATACACCAAATATTTTAATTCTAAAACTAATACTTTTGAGAATAGCTCTCATGGCGTAAAAGTCATGCATGTGAAAAAGTTCGAATCGCTGATGTATTTATAGTGCGGCCTCAAGTCATCATTTTTGAAGCAATTGCGCCATTTTTTTCATGAGGGTCGACCATGTAAGAATGCATCCACACACCACATATTTTTATTCTGAAACTTATACTTTTGAGAATAGCTCTCATGGCGTAAAAGTGATGCATGTGAAAAAGTTCGAATCGCTGATGTATTTATAGTGCGGCCACAAGTCATCATTTTTGATGCAATTGCGCCAACTGTTTTCACGAGGGTCGACCATGTAAGAATGCAACTATACACCAAATATTTTTATTCTGAAACTTATACTTTTGAGAATAGCTCTCATGGCGTAAAAGTCATGCATGTGAAAAAGTTCGAATCGCTGATGTATTTATAGTGCGACCTCATGTCATGATTTTTGATGCAAATGCGCCAATATTTTACACGAGGGTCGACCATGTAAGAATGCATCCACACACCAAATATTTTTATTCTGAAACTAATATGTTTGAGAATAGCTCTCATGGCGTAAAAGTCATGCATGTGAAAAAGTTCGAATCGCTGATGTATTTATAGTGCGGCCTCAAGTCATGATTTTTTATACAATTGCGCCAACTTTTTTTCATGAGGGTCGACCTTGTAAGAAAGCAACT
This sequence comes from Haliotis rufescens, assembly GCF_023055435.1. Classification (NCBI taxonomy): domain Eukaryota; kingdom Metazoa; phylum Mollusca; class Gastropoda; order Lepetellida; family Haliotidae; genus Haliotis; species Haliotis rufescens. The sequence goes on from NW_025964112.1 coordinate 27,721,115, forward strand.
ATACACCAAATATTTTAATTCTAAAACTAATACTTTTGAGAATAGCTCTCATTGCGTAAAAGTCATGCATGTGAAAAAGTTCGAATCGCTGATGTATTTATAGTGCGGCCTCAAGTCATCATTTTTGAAGCAATTGCGCCAACTTTTTTTATGAGGGTCGACCATGTAAGAATGCAACTATACACCAAATATTTTTATTCTAAAACTAATACTTTTGAGAATAGCTCTCATGGCGTAAAAGTCATGCATGTGAAAAAGTTCGAATCGCTGATGTATTTATAGTGCGGCCTCAAGTCATCATTTTTTATGCAAATGCGCCAATATTTTTCATGAGGGTCGACCATGTAAGAATGCATCCACACACCAAATATTTTTATTCTGAAACTAATATGTTTGAGAATAGCTCTCATGGCGTAAAAGTCATGCATGTGAAAAAGTTCGAATCGCTGATGTATTTATAGTGCGGCCTCAAGTCATCATTTTTGATGCAATTGCGCCAAAAATTTTCATGAGGGTCGACCATGTAAGAATGCATCCACACACCAAATATTTTTATTCTGAAACTAATAGTTTTGTGAATAGCTCTCATGGCGTAAAAGTGATGCATGTGAAAAAGTTCGAATCGCTGATGTATTTATAGTGCGGCCTCAAGTCATCATTTTTGAAGCAATTGCGCTATTTTTTTCATGAGGGTCGACCATGTAAGAATGCATCCACACACCAAATATTTTTATTCTGAAACTAATACTTTTGTGAATAGCTCTCATGGCGTAAAAGTCATGCATGTGAAAAAGTTCGAATCGCTGATGTATTTATAGTGCGGCCTCAAGTCATCATTTTTAATGCAATTGCGCCAAAAATTTTCATGAGGGTCGACCATGTAAGAATGCATCCACACACCAAATATTTTTATTCTGAAACTTATACTTTTGAGAATAGCTCTCATGGCGTAAAAGACATGCATGTGAAAAAGTTCGAATCGCTGATGTATTTATAGTGCGGCCTCAAGTCATCATTTTTGAAGCAATTGCGCCAACTTTTTTCATGAGGGTCGACCATGTAAGAATGCATCCACACACCAAATATTTTTTATTCTGAAACTTATACTTTTGAGAATAGCTCTCATGGCGTAAAAGACATGCATGTGAAAAAGTTCGAATCGCTGATGTATTTATAGTGCGGCCTCAAGTCATCATTTTTGATGCAATTGCGCCAACTTTTTTCATCAGGGTCGACCATGTAAGAATGCATCCACACACCAAATATTTTTATTCTGAAACTAATACTTTTGTGAATAGCTCTCATGGCGTAAAAGTCATGCATGTGAAAAAGTTCGAATCGCTGATGTATTTATAGTGCGGCCTCAAGTCATCATTTTTGAAGCAATTGCGCCAACTTTTTTCATGAGGGTCGACCATGTAAGAATGCATCCACACACCAAATATTTTTATTCTGAAACTTATACTTTTGAGAATAGCTCTCATGGCGTAAAAGTCATGCATGTGAAAAAGTTCGAATCGCTGATGTATTTATAGTGCGGCCTCAAGTCATCATTTTTGATGCAATTGCGCCAACTGTTTTCACGAGGGTCGACCATGTAAGAATGCAACTATACACCAAATATTTTTATTCTGAAACTAATACTTTTGAGAATAGCTCTCATTGCGTAAAAGTCATGCATGTGAAAAAGTTCGAATCGTTGATGTATTTATAGTGCGACCTCATGTCATGATTTTTTATGCAAATGCGCCAATATTTTACACGAGGGTCGACCATATAAGAATGCATCCATACACCAAATATTTTTATTCTGAAACTAATATGTTTGAGAATAGCTCCCATGGCGTAAAAGTCATGCATGTGAAAAAGTTTGAATCGCTGATGTATTTATAGTGCGGCCTCAAGTCATGATTTTTTATACAATTGCGCCAACTTTTTTTCATGAGGGTCGACCTTGTAAGAAAGCAACTATACACCAAATATTTTAATTCTAAAACTAATACTTTTGAGAATAGCTCTCATGGCGTAAAAGTCATGCATGTGAAAAAGTTCGAATCGCTGATGTATTTATAGTGCGGCCTCAAGTCATCATTTTTGAAGCAATTGCGCCATTTTTTTCATGAGGGTCGACCATGTAAGAATGCATCCACACACCACATATTTTTATTCTGAAACTTATACTTTTGAGAATAGCTCTCATGGCGTAAAAGTCATGCATGTGAAAAAGTTCGAATCGCTGATGTATTTATAGTGCGGCCACAAGTCATCATTTTTGATGCAATTGCGCCAACTGTTTTCACGAGGGTCGACCATGTAAGAATGCAACTATACACCAAATATTTTTATTCTGAAACTTATACTTTTGAGAATAGCTCTCATGGCGTAAAAGTCATGCATGTGAAAAAGTTCGAATCGCTGATGTATTTATAGTGCGACCTCATGTCATGATTTTTGATGCAAATGCGCCAATATTTTACACGAGGGTCGACCATGTAAGAATGCATCCACACACCAAATATTTTTATTCTGAAACTAATATGTTTGAGAATAGCTCTCATGGCGTAAAAGTCATGCATGTGAAAAAGTTCGAATCGCTGATGTATTTATAGTGCGGCCTCAAGTCATGATTTTTTATACAATTGCGCCAACTTTTTTTCATGAGGGTCGACCTTGTAAGAAAGCAACTATACACCAAATATTTTAATTCTAAAACTAATACTTTTGAGAATAGCTCTCATTGCGTAAAAGTCATGCATGTGAAAAAGTTCGAATCGCTGATGTATTTATAGTGCGGCCTCAAGTCATCATTTTTGAAGCAATTGCGCCAACTTTTTTTATGAGGGTCGACCATGTAAGAATGCAACTATACACCAAATATTTTTATTCTAAAACTAATACTTTTGAGAATAGCTCTCATGGCGTAAAAGTCATGCATGTGAAAAAGTTCGAATCGCTGATGTATTTATAGTGCGGCCTCAAGTCATCATTTTTTATGCAAATGCGCCAATATTTTTCATGAGGGTCGACCATGTAAGAATGCATCCACACACCAAATATTTTTATTCTGAAACTAATAGTTTTGTGAATAGCTCTCATGGCGTAAAAGTGATGCATGTGAAAAAGTTCGAATCGCTGATGTATTTATAGTGCGGCCTCAAGTCATCATTTTTGAAGCAATTGCGCTATTTTTTTCATGAGGGTCGACCATGTAAGAATGCATCCACACACCAAATATTTTTATTCTGAAACTAATACTTTTGTGAATAGCTCTCATGGCGTAAAAGTCATGCATGTGAAAAAGTTCGAATCGCTGATGTATTTATAGTGCGGCCTCAAGTCATCATTTTTGAAGCCATTGCGTCATTTTTTTCATGAGGGTCGACCATGTAAGAATGCATCCACACACCAAATATTTTTATTCTGAAACTAATACTTTTGAGAATAGCTCTCATGGCGTAAAAGACATGCATGTGAAAAAGTTCGAATCGCTGATGTATTTATAGTGCGGCCTCAAGTCATCATTTTTGAAGCAATTGCGCCAACTTTTTTCATGAGGGTCGACCATGTAAGAATGCATCCACACACCAAATATTTTTTATTCTGAAACTTATACTTTTGAGAATAGCTCTCATGGCGTAAAAGACATGCATGTGAAAAAGTTCGAATCGCTGATGTATTTATAGTGCGGCCTCAAGTCATCATTTTTGAAGCAATTGCGCCAACTTTTTTCATGAGGGTCGACCATGTAAGAATGCATCCACACACCAAATATTTTTATTCTGAAACTAATACTTTTGTGAATAGCTCTCATGGCGTAAAAGTCATGCATGTGAAAAAGTTCGAATCGCTGATGTATTTATAGTGCGGCCTCAAGTCATCATTTTTGAAGCAATTGCGCCAACTTTTTTCATGAGGGTCGACCATGTAAGAATGCATCCACACACCAAATATTTTTATTCTGAAACTTATACTTTTGAGAATAGCTCTCATGGCGTAAAAGTCATGCATGTGAAAAAGTTCGAATCGCTGATGTATTTATAGTGCGGCCTCAAGTCATCATTTTTGATGCAATTGCGCCAACTGTTTTCACGAGGGTAGACCATGTAAGAATGCAACTATACACCAAATATTTTTATTCTGAAACTATTACTTTTGAGAATAGCTCTCATTGCGTAAAAGTCATGCATGTGAAAAAGTTCGAATCGCTGATGTATTTATAGTGCGGCCTCAAGTCATGATTTTTTATACAATTGCGCCAACTTTTTTTCATGAGGGTCGACCATGTAAGAATGCATCCATACACCAAATATTTTTATTCTGAAACTAATACTTTTGAGAATAGCTCTCATGGCGTAAAAGACATGCATGTGAAAAAGTTCGAATCGCTGATGTATTTATAGTGCGGCCACAAGTCATCATTTTTGATGCAATTGCGCCAACTGTTTTCACGAGGGTCGACCATGTAAGAATGCAACTATACACCAAATATTTTTATTCTGAAACTTATACTTTTGAGAATAGCTCTCATGGCGTAAAAGTCATGCATGTGAAAAAGTTCGAATCGCTGATGTATTTATAGTGCGACCTCATGTCATGATTTTTGATGCAAATGCGCCAATATTTTACACGAGGGTCGACCATGTAAGAATGCATCCACACACCAAATATTTTTATTCTGAAACTAATATGTTTGAGAATAGCTCTCATGGCGTAAAAGTCATGCATGTGAAAAAGTTCGAATCGCTGATGTATTTATAGTGCGGCCTCAAGTCATGATTTTTTATACAATTGCGCCAACTTTTTTTCATGAGGGTCGACCTTGTAAGAAAGCAACTATACACCAAATATTTTAATTCTAAAACTAATACTTTTGAGAATAGCTCTCATTGCGTAAAAGTCATGCATGTGAAAAAGTTCGAATCGCTGATGTATTTATAGTGCGGCCTCAAGTCATCATTTTTGAAGCAATTGCGCCAACTTTTTTTATGAGGGTCGACCATGTAAGAATGCAACTATACACCAAATATTTTTATTCTAAAACTAATACTTTTGAGAATAGCTCTCATGGCGTAAAAGTCATGCATGTGAAAAAGTTCGAATCGCTGATGTATTTATAGTGCGGCCTCAAGTCATCATTTTTTATGCAAATGCGCCAATATTTTTCATGAGGGTCGACCATGTAAGAATGCATCCACACACCAAATATTTTTATTCTGAAACTAATAGTTTTGTGAATAGCTCTCATGGCGTAAAAGTGATGCATGTGAAAAAGTTCGAATCGCTGATGTATTTATAGTGCGGCCTCAAGTCATCATTTTTGAAGCAATTGCGCTATTTTTTTCATGAGGGTCGACCATGTAAGAATGCATCCACACACCAAATATTTTTATTCTGAAACTAATACTTTTGTGAATAGCTCTCATGGCGTAAAAGTCATGCATGTGAAAAAGTTCGAATCGCTGATGTATTTATAGTGCGGCCTCAAGTCATCATTTTTAATGCAATTGCGCCAAAAATTTTCATGAGGGTCGACCATGTAAGAATGCATCCACACACCAAATATTTTTATTCTGAAACTAATACTTTTGAGAATAGCTCTCATGGCGTAAAAGACATGCATGTGAAAAAGTTCGAATCGCTGATGTATTTATAGTGCGGCCTCAAGTCATCATTTTTGAAGCAATTGCGCCAACTTTTTTCATGAGGGTCGACCATGTAAGAATGCATCCACACACCAAATATTTTTTATTCTGAAACTTATACTTTTGAGAATAGCTCTCATGGCGTAAAAGACATGCATGTGAAAAAGTTCGAATCGCTGATGTATTTATAGTGCGGCCTCAAGTCATCATTTTTGAAGCAATTGCGCCAACTTTTTTCATGAGGGTCGACCATGTAAGAATGCATCCACACACCAAATATTTTTATTCTGAAACTAATACTTTTTTGAATAGCTCTCATGGCGTAAAAGTCATGCATGTGAAAAAGTTCGAATCGCTGATGTATTTATAGTGCGGCCTCAAGTCATCATTTTTGAAGCAATTGCGCCAACTTTTTTCATGAGGGTCGACCATGTAAGAATGCATCCACACACCAAATATTTTTATTCTGAAACTTATACTTTTGAGAATAGCTCTCATGGCGTAAAAGTCATGCATGTGAAAAAGTTCGAATCGCTGATGTATTTATAGTGCGGCCTCAAGTCATCATTTTTGATGCAATTGCGCCAACTGTTTTCACGAGGGTAGACCATGTAAGAATGCAACTATACACCAAATATTTTTATTCTGAAACTATTACTTTTGAGAATAGCTCTCATTGCGTAAAAGTCATGCATGTGAAAAAGTTCGAATCGCTGATGTATTTATAGTGCGGCCTCAAGTCATGATTTTTTATACAATTGCGCCAACTTTTTTTCATGAGGGTCGACCATGTAAGAATGCATCCATACACCAAATATTTTTATTCTGAAACTAATACTTTTGAGAATAGCTCTCATGGCGTAAAAGACATGCATGTGAAAAAGTTCGAATCGCTGATGTATTTATAGTGCGGCCTCAAGTCATCATTTTTGATGCAATTGCGCCAACTTTTTTCATGAGGGTCGACCATGTAAGAATGCATCCACACACCAAATATTTTTATTCTGAAACTTATACTTTTGAGAATAGCTCTCATGGCGTAAAAGTCATGCATGTGAAAAAGTTCGTATCGCTGATGTATTTATAGTGCGGCCTCAAGTCATCATTTTTGATGCAATTGCGCCAAAAATTTTCATGAGGGTCGACCATGTAAGAATGCATCCACAAACCAAATATTTTTATTCTGAAACTTATACTTTTGAGAATAGCTCTCATGGCGTAAAAGACATGCATGTGAAAAAGTTCGAATCGCTGATGTATTTATAGTGCGGCCTCAAGTCATCATTTTTGAAGCAATTGCGCCAACTTTTTTCATGAGGGTCGACCATGTAAGAATGCATCCACACACCAAATATTTTTATTCTGAAACTTATACTTTTGAGAATAGCTCTCATGGCGTAAAAGTGATGCATGTGAAAAAGTTCGAATCGCTGATGTATTTATAGTGCGGCCTCAAGTCATCATTTTTGATGCAATTGCGCCAAAAATTTTCATGAGGGTCGACCATGTAAGAATGCATCCACAAACCAAATATTTTTATTCTGAAACTTATACTTTTGAGAATAGCTCTCATGGCGTAAAAGTGATGCATGTGAAAAAGTTCGAATCGCTGATGTATTTATAGTGCGGCCTCAAGTCATCATTTTTGAAGCATTTGCGCCAACTTTTTTTATGAGGGTCGACCATGTAAGAATGCACCCACACACCAAATATTTTTATTCTGAAACTTATACTTTTGAGAATAGCTCTCATGGCGTAAAAGTCATGCATGTGAAAAAGTTCGAATCGCTGATGTATTTATAGTGCGGCCTCAAGTCATCATTTTTGATGCAATTGCGCCAACTTTTTTCATGAGGGTCGACCATGTAAGAATGCATCCACACACCAAATATTTTTATTCTAAAACTAATACTTTTGTGAATAGCTCTCATGGCGTAAAAGTGATGCATGTGAAAAAGTTCGAATCGCTGATGTATTTATAGTGCGGCCTCAAGTCATCATTTTTGAAGCAATTGCGCTATTTTTTTCATGAGGGTCGACCATGTAAGAATGCATCCACACACCAAATATTTTTATTCTGAAACTAACACTTTTGAGAATAGCACTCATCGAGTAAAAGTCATGCATGTGAAAAAGTTCGAATCGCTGATGTATTTATAGTGCGACCTCAAGTCATCACTTTTTATGCAAATGCGCCAATATTTTTCACGAGGGTCGACCATGTGAGTATGCATCCACACACCAAATATTTTTATTCTAAAACTAATACGTTTGAGAATAGTTCTCATGGCGTAAAAGTCATGCATGTGAAAAAGTTCGAATCGCTGATGTATTTATAGTGCGGCCTCAAGTCATCATTTTTTATGCAATTGCGCCAACTTTTTTTATGAGGGTAGACCATGTAAGAATGCAACTATACACCAAATATTTTTATTCTAAAACTAATACTTTTGAGAATAGCTCTCATGGCGTAAAAGTCATGCATGTGAAAAAGTTCGAATCGCTGATGTATTTATAGTGCGGCCTCAAGTCATCATTTTTTATGCAAATGCGCCAATATTTTTCATGAGGGTCGACCATGTAAGAATGCATCCACACACCAAATATTTTTATTCTGAAACTAATATGTTTGAGAATAGCTCTCATTGCGTAAAAGTCATGCATGTGAAAAAGTTCGAATCGCTGATGTATTTATAGTGCGGCCTCAAGTCATCATTTTTGAAGCCATTGCGTCATTTTTTTCATGAGGGTCGACCATGTAAGAATGCATCCACACACCAAATATTTTTATTCTGAAACTAATACTTTTGAGAATAGCTCTCATGGCGTAAAATTCATGCATGTGAAAAAGTTCGAATCGCTGATGTATTTATAGTGCGACCTCAAGTCATCATTATTTATGCAAATGCGCCAACATTTTTCATGAGGGTCGACCATGTAAGAATGCATCCACACACCAAATATATTTCTTCTGAAACTAATACTTTTGAGAATAGCTCTCATTGCGTAAAAGTCATGCATGTGAAAAAGTTCGAATCGCTGATGTATTTATAGTGCGACCTCAAGTCATCACTTTTTATGCAAATGCGCCAATATTTTTCATGAGGGTCGACCATGTGAGTATGCATCCACATACCAAATATTTATATTCTAAAACTAATACGTTTGAGAATAGTTCTCATGGCGTAAAAGTCATGCATGTGAAAAAGTTCGAATCGCTGATGTATTTATAGTGCGGCCTCAAGTCATCATTTTTTATGCAATTGCGCCAACTTTTTTCATTAGGGTCGACCATGTAAGAATGCATCCACACACCAAATATTTTTATTCTGAAACTTATACTTTTGAGAATAGCTCTAATGGCGTAAAAGACATGCATGTGAAAAAGTTCGAATCGCTGATGTATTTATAGTGCGGCCTCAAGTCATCATTTTTGAAGCAATTGCGCCATTTGTTTCATGAGGGTCGACCATGTAAGAATGCATCCACACACCAAATATTTTTATTCTGAAACTAATACGTTTGAGAATAGTTCTCATGGCGTAAAAGTCATGCATGTGAAAAAGTTCGAATCGCTGATGTATTTATAGTGCGGCCTCAAGTCATCATTTTTGATGCAATTGCGCCATTTTTTTCATGAAGGTCGACCATGTAAGAATGCATCCACACACCAAATATTTTTATACTAAAACTAATACTTTTGTGAATAGCTCTCATTGCGTAAAAGTCATGCATGTGAAAAAGTTCGAATCGCTGATGTATTTATAGTGCGGCCTCAAGTCATCATTTTTGAAGCAATTGCGCCATTTTTTTCATGAGGGTCGAGTATGTAAGAATGCATCCACACACCAAATATTTTTATTCTGAAACTAATACTTTGGAGAATAGTTCTCATGGCGTAAAAGTCATGCATGTGAAAAAGTTCGAATCGCTGATGTATTTATAGTGCGACCTCAAGTCATCACTTTTTATGCAAATGCGCCAATATTTTTCACGAGGGTCGACCATGTGAGTATGCATCCACACACCAAATATTTTTATTCTAAAACTAATACGTTTGAGAATAGTTCTCATGGCGTAAAAGTCATGCATGTGAAAAAGTTCGAATCGCTGATGTATTTATAGTGCGGCCTCAAGTCATCATTTTTTATGCAATTGCGCCATTTTTTTCATTAGGGTCGACCATGTAAGAATGCATCCACACACCAAATATTTTTATTCTGAAACTAATACTTTTGAGAATAGCTCTCATGGCGTAAAAGTGATGCATGTGAAAAAGTTCGAATCGCTGATGTATTTATAGTGCGGCCTCAAGTCATCATTTTTGAAGCAATTGCGCCAACTTTTTTTATGAGGGTCGACCATGTAAGAATGCAACTATACACCAAATATTTTTATTCTAAAACTAATACTTTTGAGAATAGCTCTCATGGCGTAAAATTCATGCATGTGAAAAAGTTCGAATCGCTGATGTATTTATAGTGCGGCCTCAAGTCATCATTTTTGAAGCAAATGCGCCAATATTTTTCATGAGGGTCGACCATGTAAGAATGCATCCACACACCAAATATTTTTATTCTGAAACTAATACTTTTGAGAATAGCTCTCATGGCGTAAAAGTCATGCATGTGAAAAAGTTCGAATCGCTGATGTATTTATAGTGCGGCCTCAAGTCATCATTTTTTATGCAAATGCGCCAATATTTTTCATGAGGGTCGACCATGTAAGAATGCATCCACACACCAAATATTTTTATTCTGAAACATATACTTTTGAGAATAGCTCTCATGGCGTAAAAGTGATGCATGTGAAAAAGTTCGAATCGCTGATGTATTTATAGTGCGGCCTCAAGTCATCATTTTTGATACAATTGCGCCAACTTTTTTCATGAGGGTCGACCATGTAAGAAAGCAACTATACACCAAATATTTTAATTCTAAAACTAATACTTTTGAGAATAGCTCTCATTGCGTAAAAGTCATGCATGTGAAAAAGTTCGAATCGCTGATGTATTTATAGTGCGGCCTCAAGTCATCATTTTTGAAGCAATTGCGCCAACTTTTTTTATGAGGGTCGACCATGTAAGAATGCAACTATACACCAAATATTTTTATTCTAAAACTAATACTTTTGAGAATAGCTCTCATGGCGTAAAAGTCATGCATGTGAAAAAGTTCGAATCGCTGATGTATTTATAGTGCGGCCTCAAGTCATCATTTTTTATGCAAATGCGCCAATATTTTTCATGAGGGTCGACCATGTAAGAATGCATCCACACACCAAATATTTTTATTCTGAAACTAATATGTTTGAGAATAGCTCTCATGGCGTAAAAGTCATGCATGTGAAAAAGTTCGAATCGCTGATGTATTTATAGTGCGGCCTCAAGTCATCATTTTTGATGCAATTGCGCCAAAAATTTTCATGAGGGTCGACCATGTAAGAATGCATCCACACACCAAATATTTTTATTCTGAAACTAATAGTTTTGTGAATAGCTCTCATGGCGTAAAAGTGATGCATGTGAAAAAGTTCGAATCGCTGATGTATTTATAGTGCGGCCTCAAGTCATCATTTTTGAAGCAATTGCGCTATTTTTTTCATGAGGGTCGACCATGTAAGAATGCATCCACACACCAAATATTTTTATTCTGAAACTAATACTTTTGTGAATAGCTCTCATGGCGTAAAAGTCATGCATGTGAAAAAGTTCGAATCGCTGATGTATTTATAGTGCGGCCTCAAGTCATCATTTTTAATGCAATTGCGCCAAAAAATTTCATGAGGGTCGACCATGTAAGAATGCATCCACACACCAAATATTTTTATTCTGAAACTTATACTTTTGAGAATAGCTCTCATGGCGTAAAAGACATGCATGTGAAAAAGTTCGAATCGCTGATGTATTTATAGTGCGGCCTCAAGTCATCATTTTTGAAGCAATTGCGCCAACTTTTTTCATGAGGGTCGACCATGTAAGAATGCATCCACACACCAAATATTTTTTATTCTGAAACTTATACTTTTGAGAATAGCTCTCATGGCGTAAAAGACATGCATGTGAAAAAGTTCGAATCGCTGATGTATTTATAGTGCGGCCTCAAGTCATCATTTTTGATGCAATTGCGCCAACTTTTTTCATCAGGGTCGACCATGTAAGAATGCATCCACACACCAAATATTTTTATTCTGAAACTAATACTTTTGTGAATAGCTCTCATGGCGTAAAAGTCATGCATGTGAAAAAGTTCGAATCGCTGATGTATTTATAGTGCGGCCTCAAGTCATCATTTTTGAAGCAATTGCGCCAACTTTTTTCATGAGGGTCGACCATGTAAGAATGCATCCACACACCAAATATTTTTATTCTGAAACTTATACTTTTGAGAATAGCTCTCATGGCGTAAAAGTCATGCATGTGAAAAAGTTCGAATCGCTGATGGATTTATAGTGCGGCCTCAAGTCATCATTTTTGATGCAATTGCGCCAACTGTTTTCACGAGGGTCGACCATGTAAGAATGCAACTATACACCAAATATTTTTATTCTGAAACTAATACTTTTGAGAATAGCTCTCATTGCGTAAAAGTCATGCATGTGAAAAAGTTCGAATCGTTGATGTATTTATAGTGCGACCTCATGTCATGATTTTTTATGCAAATGCGCCAATATTTTACACGAGGGTCGACCATATAAGAATGCATCCATACACCAAATATTTTTATTCTGAAACTAATATGTTTGAGAATAGCTCTCATGGCGTAAAAGTCATGCATGTGAAAAAGTTTGAATCGCTGATGTATTTATAGTGCGGCCTCAAGTCATGATTTTTTATACAATTGCGCCAACTTTTTTTCATGAGGGTCGACCTTGTAAGAAAGCAACTATACACCAAATATTTTAATTCTAAAACTAATACTTTTGAGAATAGCTCTCATGGCGTAAAAGTCATGCATGTGAAAAAGTTCGAATCGCTGATGTATTTATAGTGCGGCCTCAAGTCATCATTTTTGAAGCAATTGCGCCATTTTTTTCATGAGGGTCGACCATGTAAGAATGCATCCACACACCACATATTTTTATTCTGAAACTTATACTTTTGAGAATAGCTCTCATGGCGTAAAAGTCATGCATGTGAAAAAGTTCGAATCGCTGATGTATTTATAGTGCGGCCACAAGTCATCATTTTTGATGCAATTGCGCCAACTGTTTTCACGAGGGTCGACCATGTAAGAATGCAACTATACACCAAATATTTTTATTCTGAAACTTATACTTTTGAGAATAGCTCTCATGGCGTAAAAGTCATGCATGTGAAAAAGTTCGAATCGCTGATGTATTTATAGTGCGACCTCATGTCATGATTTTTGATGCAAATGCGCCAATATTTTACACGAGGGTCGACCATGTAAGAATGCATCCACACACCAAATATTTTTATTCTGAAACTAATATGTTTGAGAATAGCTCTCATGGCGTAAAAGTCATGCATGTGAAAAAGTTTGAATCGCTGATGTATTTATAGTGCGGCCTCAAGTCATGATTTTTTATACAATTGCGCCAACTTTTTTTCATGAGGGTCGACCTTGTAAGAAAGCAACTATACACCAAATATTTTAATTCTAAAACTAATACTTTTGAGAATAGCTCTCATGGCGTAAAAGTCATGCATGTGAAAAAGTTCGAATCGCTGATGTATTTATAGTGCGGCCTCAAGTCATCATTTTTGAAGCAATTGCGCCATTTTTTTCATGAGGGTCGACCATGTAAGAATGCATCCACACACCACATATTTTTATTCTGAAACTTATACTTTTGAGAATAGCTCTCATGGCGTAAAAGTCATGCATGTGAAAAAGTTCGAATCGCTGATGTATTTATAGTGCGGCCACAAGTCATCATTTTTGATGCAATTGCGCCAACTGTTTTCACGAGGGTCGACCATGTAAGAATGCAACTATACACCAAATATTTTTATTCTGAAACTTATACTTTTGAGAATAGCTCTCATGGCGTAAAAGTCATGCATGTGAAAAAGTTCGAATCGCTGATGTATTTATAGTGCGACCTCATGTCATGATTTTTGATGCAAATGCGCCAATATTTTACACGAGGGTCGACCATGTAAGAATGCATCCACACACCAAATATTTTTATTCTGAAACTAATATGTTTGAGAATAGCTCTCATGGCGTAAAAGTCATGCATGTGAAAAAGTTCGAATCGCTGATGTATTTATAGTGCGGCCTCAAGTCATGATTTTTTATACAATTGCGCCAACTTTTTTTCATGAGGGTCGACCTTGTAAGAAAGCAACTATACACCAAATATTTTAATTCTAAAACTAATACTTTTGAGAATAGCTCTCATTGCGTAAAAGTCATGCATGTGAAAAAGTTCGAATCGCTGATGTATTTATAGTGCGGCCTCAAGTCATCATTTTTGAAGCAATTGCGCCAACTTTTTTTATGAGGGTCGACCATGTAAGAATGCAACTATACACCAAATATTTTTATTCTAAAACTAATACTTTTGAGAATAGCTCTCATGGCGTAAAAGTCATGCATGTGAAAAAGTTCGAATCGCTGATGTATTTATAGTGCGGCCTCAAGTCATCATTTTTTATGCAAATGCGCCAATATTTTTCATGAGGGTCGACCATGTAAAATGCATCCACACACCAAATATTTTTATTCTGAAACTAATAGTTTTGTGAATAGCTCTCATGGCGTAAAAGTGATGCATGTGAAAAAGTTCGAATCGCTGATGTATTTATAGTGCGGCCTCAAGTCATCATTTTTGATGCAATTGCGCTATTTTTTTCATGAGGGTCGACCATGTAAGAATGCATCCACACACCAAATATTTTTATTCTGAAACTAATACTTTTGTGAATAGCTCTCATGGCGTAAAAGTCATGCATGTGAAAAAGTTCGAATCGCTGATGTATTTATAGTGCGGCCTCAAGTCATCATTTTTAACGCAATTGCGCCAAAAATGTTCATGAGGGTCGACCATGTAAGAATGCATCCACACACCAAATATTTTTATTCTGAAACTAATACTTTTGAGAATAGCTCTCATGGCGTAAAAGACATGCATGTGAAAAAGTTCGAATCGCTGATGTATTTATAGTGCGGCCTCAAGTCATCATTTTTGAAGCAATTGCGCCAACTTTTTTCATGAGGGTCGACCATGTAAGAATGCATCCACACACCAAATATTTTTTATTCTGAAACTTATACTTTTGAGAATAGCTCTCATGGCGTAAAAGACATGCATGTGAAAAAGTTCGAATCGCTGATGTATTTATAGTGCGGCCTCAAGTCATCATTTTTGATGCAATTGCGCCAACTTTTTTCATGAGGGTCGACCATGTAAGAATGCATCCACACACCAAATATTTTTATTCTGAAACTAATACTTTTGTGAATAGCTCTCATGGCGTAAAAGTCATGCATGTGAAAAAGTTCGAATCGCTGATGTATTTATAGTGCGGCCTCAAGTCATCATTTTTGAAGCAATTGCGCCAACTTTTTTCATGAGGGTCGACCATGTAAGAATGCATCCACACACCAAATATTTTTATTCTGAAACTTATACTTTTGAGAATAGCTCTCATGGCGTAAAAGTCATGCATGTGAAAAAGTTCGAATCGCTGATGTATTTATAGTGCGGCCTCAAGTCATCATTTTTGATGCAATTGCGCCAACTGTTTTCACGAGGGTAGACCATGTAAGAATGCAACTATACACCAAATATTTTTATTCTGAAACTATTACTTTTGAGAATAGCTCTCATGGCGTAAAAGTCATGCATGTGAAAAAGTTCGAATCGCTGATGTATTTATAGTGCGGCCTCAAGTCATGATTTTTTATACAATTGCGCCAACTTTTTTTCATGAGGGTCGACCATGTAAGAATGCATCCATACACCAAATATTTTTATTCTGAAACTAATACTTTTGAGAATAGCTCTCATGGCGTAAAAGACATGCATGTGAAAAAGTTCGAATCGCTGATGTATTTATAGTGCGGCCTCAAGTCATCATTTTTGATGCAATTGCGCCAACTTTTTTCATGAGGGTCGACCATGTAAGAATGCATCCACACACCAAATATTTTTATTCTGAAACTTATACTTTTGAGAATAGCTCTCATGGCGTAAAAGTCATGCATGTGAAAAAGTTCGTATCGCTGATGTATTTATAGTGCGGCCTCAAGTCATCATTTTTGAAGCAATTGCGCCAAAAATTTTCATGAGGGTCGACCATGTAAGAATGCATCCACAAACCAAATATTTTTATTCTGAAACTTATACTTTTGAGAATAGCTCTCATGGCGTAAAAGACATGCATGTGAAAAAGTTCGAATCGCTGATGTATTTATAGTGCGGCCTCAAGTCATCATTTTTGAAGCAATTGCGCCAACTTTTTTCATGAGGGTCGACCATGTAAGAATGCATCCACACACCAAATATTTTTATTCTGAAACTTATACTTTTGAGAATAGCTCTCATGGCGTAAAAGTGATGCATGTGAAAAAGTTCGAATCGCTGATGTATTTATAGTGCGGCCTCAAGTCATCATTTTTGATGCAATTGCGCCAAAAATTTTCATGAGGGTCGACCATGTAAGAATGCATCCACAAACCAAATATTTTTATTCTGAAACTTATACTTTTGAGAATAGCTCTCATGGCGTAAAAGTGATGCATGTGAAAAAGTTCGAATCGCTGATGTATTTATAGTGCGGCCTCAAGTCATCATTTTTGAAGCATTTGCGCCAACTTTTTTTATGAGGGTCGACCATGTAAGAATGCACCCACACACCAAATATTTTTATTCTGAAACTTATACTTTTGAGAATAGCTCTCATGGCGTAAAAGTCATGCATGTGAAAAAGTTCGAATCGCTGATGTATTTATAGTGCGACCTCATGTCATGATTTTTGATGCAAATGCGCCAATATTTTACACGAGGGTCGACCATGTAAGAATGCATCCACACACCAAATATTTTTATTCTGAAACTAATATGTTTGAGAATAGCTCTCATGGCGTAAAAGTCATGCATGTGAAAAAGTTCGAATCGCTGATGTATTTATAGTGCGGCCTCAAGTCATGATTTTTTATACAATTGCGCCAACTTTTTTTCATGAGGGTCGACCTTGTAAGAAAGCAACTATACACCAAATATTTTAATTCTAAAACTAATACTTTTGAGAATAGCTCTCATTGCGTAAAAGTCATGCATGTGAAAAAGTTCGAATCGCTGATGTATTTATAGTGCGGCCTCAAGTCATCATTTTTGAAGCAATTGCGCCAACTTTTTTTATGAGGGTCGACCATGTAAGAATGCAACTATACACCAAATATTTTTATTCTAAAACTAATACTTTTGAGAATAGCTCTCATGGCGTAAAAGTCATGCATGTGAAAAAGTTCGAATCGCTGATGTATTTATAGTGCGGCCTCAAGTCATCATTTTTTATGCAAATGCGCCAATATTTTTCATGAGGGTCGACCATGTAAAATGCATCCACACACCAAATATTTTTATTCTGAAACTAATAGTTTTGTGAATAGCTCTCATGGCGTAAAAGTGATGCATGTGAAAAAGTTCGAATCGCTGATGTATTTATAGTGCGGCCTCAAGTCATCATTTTTGATGCAATTGCGCTATTTTTTTCATGAGGGTCGACCATGTAAGAATGCATCCACACACCAAATATTTTTATTCTGAAACTAATACTTTTGTGAATAGCTCTCATGGCGTAAAAGTCATGCATGTGAAAAAGTTCGAATCGCTGATGTATTTATAGTGCGGCCTCAAGTCATCATTTTTAACGCAATTGCGCCAAAAATGTTCATGAGGGTCGACCATGTAAGAATGCATCCACACACCAAATATTTTTATTCTGAAACTAATACTTTTGAGAATAGCTCTCATGGCGTAAAAGACATGCATGTGAAAAAGTTCGAATCGCTGATGTATTTATAGTGCGGCCTCAAGTCATCATTTTTGAAGCAATTGCGCCAACTTTTTTCATGAGGGTCGACCATGTAAGAATGCATCCACACACCAAATATTTTTTATTCTGAAACTTATACTTTTGAGAATAGCTCTCATGGCGTAAAAGACATGCATGTGAAAAAGTTCGAATCGCTGATGTATTTATAGTGCGGCCTCAAGTCATCATTTTTGATGCAATTGCGCCAACTTTTTTCATGAGGGTCGACCATGTAAGAATGCATCCACACACCAAATATTTTTATTCTGAAACTAATACTTTTGTGAATAGCTCTCATGGCGTAAAAGTCATGCATGTGAAAAAGTTCGAATCGCTGATGTATTTATAGTGCGGCCTCAAGTCATCATTTTTGAAGCAATTGCGCCAACTTTTTTCATGAGGGTCGACCATGTAAGAATGCATCCACACACCAAATATTTTTATTCTGAAACTTATACTTTTGAGAATAGCTCTCATGGCGTAAAAGTCATGCATGTGAAAAAGTTCGAATCGCTGATGTATTTATAGTGCGGCCTCAAGTCATCATTTTTGATGCAATTGCGCCAACTGTTTTCACGAGGGTAGACCATGTAAGAATGCAACTATACACCAAATATTTTTATTCTGAAACTATTACTTTTGAGAATAGCTCTCATGGCGTAAAAGTCATGCATGTGAAAAAGTTCGAATCGCTGATGTATTTATAGTGCGGCCTCAAGTCATGATTTTTTATACAATTGCGCCAACTTTTTTTCATGAGGGTCGACCATGTAAGAATGCATCCATACACCAAATATTTTTATTCTGAAACTAATACTTTTGAGAATAGCTCTCATGGCGTAAAAGACATGCATGTGAAAAAGTTCGAATCGCTGATGTATTTATAGTGCGGCCTCAAGTCATCATTTTTGATGCAATTGCGCCAACTTTTTTCATGAGGGTCGACCATGTAAGAATGCATCCACACACCAAATATTTTTATTCTGAAACTTATACTTTTGAGAATAGCTCTCATGGCGTAAAAGTCATGCATGTGAAAAAGTTCGTATCGCTGATGTATTTATAGTGCGGCCTCAAGTCATCATTTTTGAAGCAATTGCGCCAAAAATTTTCATGAGGGTCGACCATGTAAGAATGCATCCACAAACCAAATATTTTTATTCTGAAACTTATACTTTTGAGAATAGCTCTCATGGCGTAAAAGACATGCATGTGAAAAAGTTCGAATCGCTGATGTATTTATAGTGCGGCCTCAAGTCATCATTTTTGAAGCAATTGCGCCAACTTTTTTCATGAGGGTCGACCATGTAAGAATGCATCCACACACCAAATATTTTTATTCTGAAACTTATACTTTTGAGAATAGCTCTCATGGCGTAAAAGTGATGCATGTGAAAAAGTTCGAATCGCTGATGTATTTATAGTGCGGCCTCAAGTCATCATTTTTGATGCAATTGCGCCAAAAATTTTCATGAGGGTCGACCATGTAAGAATGCATCCACAAACCAAATATTTTTATTCTGAAACTTATACTTTTGAGAATAGCTCTCATGGCGTAAAAGTGATGCATGTGAAAAAGTTCGAATCGCTGATGTATTTATAGTGCGGCCTCAAGTCATCATTTTTGAAGCATTTGCGCCAACTTTTTTTATGAGGGTCGACCATGTAAGAATGCACCCACACACCAAATATTTTTATTCTGAAACTTATACTTTTGAGAATAGCTCTCATGGCGTAAAAGTCATGCATGTGAAAAAGTTCGAATCGCTGATGTATTTATAGTGCGGCCTCAAGTCATCATTTTTGATGCAATTGCGCCAACTTTTTTCATGAGGGTCGACCATGTAAGAATGCATCCACACACCAAATATTTTTATTCTAAAACTAATACTTTTGTGAATAGCTCTCATGGCGTAAAAGTGATGCATGTGAAAAAGTTCGAATCGCTGATGTATTTATAGTGCGGCCTCAAGTCATCATTTTTGAAGCAATTGCGCTATTTTTTTCATGAGGGTCGACCATGTAAGAATGCATCCACACACCAAATATTTTTATTCTGAAACTAACACTTTTGAGAATAGCACTCATCGAGTAAAAGTGATGCATGTGAAAAAGTTCGAATCGCTGATGTATTTATAGTGCGACCTCAAGTCATCACTTTTTATGCAAATGCGCCAATATTTTTCACGAGGGTCGACCATGTGAGTATGCATCCACACACCAAATATTTTTATTCTAAAACTAATACGTTTGAGAATAGTTCTCATGGCGTAAAAGTCATGCATGTGAAAAAGTTCGAATCGCTGATGTATTTATAGTGCGGCCTCAAGTCATCATTTTTTATGCAATTGCGCCAACTTTTTTTATGAGGGTAGACCATGTAAGAATGCAACTATACACCAAATATTTTTATTCTAAAACTAATACTTTTGAGAATAGCTCTCATGGCGTAAAAGTCATGCATGTGAAAAAGTTCGAATCGCTGATGTATTTATAGTGCGGCCTCAAGTCATCATTTTTTATGCAAATGCGCCAATATTTTTCATGAGGGTCGACCATGTAAGAATGCATCCACACACCAAATATTTTTATTCTGAAACTAATATGTTTGAGAATAGCTCTCATTGCGTAAAAGTCATGCATGTGAAAAAGTTCGAATCGCTGATGTATTTATAGTGCGGCCTCAAGTCATCATTTTTGAAGCCATTGCGTCATTTTTTTCATGAGGGTCGACCATGTAAGAATGCATCCACACACCAAATATTTTTATTCTGAAACTAATACTTTTGAGAATAGCTCTCATGGCGTAAAAGACATGCATGTGAAAAAGTTCGAATCGCTGA
The DNA here is from genome assembly GCF_023055435.1 of Haliotis rufescens. Classification (NCBI taxonomy): domain Eukaryota; kingdom Metazoa; phylum Mollusca; class Gastropoda; order Lepetellida; family Haliotidae; genus Haliotis; species Haliotis rufescens. The sequence goes on from NW_025964112.1 coordinate 27,741,610, forward strand.
TGTATTTATAGTGCGACCTCAAGTCATCATTATTTATGCAAATGCGCCAACATTTTTCATGAGGGTCGACCATGTAAGAATGCATCCACACACCAAATATATTTCTTCTGAAACTAATACTTTTGAGAATAGCTCTCATTGCGTAAAAGTCATGCATGTGAAAAAGTTCGAATCGCTGATGTATTTATAGTGCGACCTCAAGTCATCACTTTTTATGCAAATGCGCCAATATTTTTCATGAGGGTCGACCATGTGAGTATGCATCCACATACCAAATATTTATATTCTAAAACTAATACGTTTGAGAATAGTTCTCATGGCGTAAAAGTCATGCATGTGAAAAAGTTCGAATCGCTGATGTATTTATAGTGCGGCCTCAAGTCATCATTTTTTATGCAATTGCGCCAACTTTTTTCATTAGGGTCGACCATGTAAGAATGCATCCACACACCAAATATTTTTATTCTGAAACTTATACTTTTGAGAATAGCTCTAATGGCGTAAAAGACATGCATGTGAAAAAGTTCGAATCGCTGATGTATTTATAGTGCGGCCTCAAGTCATCATTTTTGAAGCAATTGCGCCATTTGTTTCATGAGGGTCGACCATGTAAGAATGCATCCACACACCAAATATTTTTATTCTGAAACTAATACGTTTGAGAATAGTTCTCATGGCGTAAAAGTCATGCATGTGAAAAAGTTCGAATCGCTGATGTATTTATAGTGCGGCCTCAAGTCATCATTTTTGATGCAATTGCGCCATTTTTTTCATGAAGGTCGACCATGTAAGAATGCATCCACACACCAAATATTTTTATACTAAAACTAATACTTTTGTGAATAGCTCTCATTGCGTAAAAGTCATGCATGTGAAAAAGTTCGAATCGCTGATGTATTTATAGTGCGGCCTCAAGTCATCATTTTTGAAGCAATTGCGCCATTTTTTTTCATGAGGGTCGACCATGTAAGAATGCATCCACACACCAAATATTTTTATTCTGAAACTAATACTTTGGAGAATAGTTCTCATGGCGTAAAAGTCATGCATGTGAAAAAGTTCGAATCGCTGATGTATTTATAGTGCGACCTCAAGTCATCACTTTTTATGCAAATGCGCCAATATTTTTCACGAGGGTCGACCATGTGAGTATGCATCCACACACCAAATATTTTTATTCTAAAACTAATACGTTTGAGAATAGTTCTCATGGCGTAAAAGTCATGCATGTGAAAAAGTTCGAATCGCTGATGTATTTATAGTGCGGCCTCAAGTCATCATTTTTTATGCAATTGCGCCATTTTTTTCATTAGGGTCGACCATGTAAGAATGCATCCACACACCAAATATTTTTATTCTGAAACTAATACTTTTGAGAATAGCTCTCATGGCGTAAAAGTGATGCATGTGAAAAAGTTCGAATCGCTGATGTATTTATAGTGCGGCCTCAAGTCATCATTTTTGAAGCAATTGCGCCAACTTTTTTTATGAGGGTCGACCATGTAAGAATGCAACTATACACCAAATATTTTTATTCTAAAACTAATACTTTTGAGAATAGCTCTCATGGCGTAAAATTCATGCATGTGAAAAAGTTCGAATCGCTGATGTATTTATAGTGCGGCCTCAAGTCATCATTTTTGAAGCAAATGCGCCAATATTTTTCATGAGGGTCGACCATGTAAGAATGCATCCACACACCAAATATTTTTATTCTGAAACTAATACTTTTGAGAATAGCTCTCATGGCGTAAAAGTCATGCATGTGAAAAAGTTCGAATCGCTGATGTATTTATAGTGCGGCCTCAAGTCATCATTTTTTATGCAAATGCGCCAATATTTTTCATGAGGGTCGACCATGTAAGAATGCATCCACACACCAAATATTTTTATTCTGAAACATATACTTTTGAGAATAGCTCTCATGGCGTAAAAGTGATGCATGTGAAAAAGTTCGAATCGCTGATGTATTTATAGTGCGGCCTCAAGTCATCATTTTTGATACAATTGCGCCAACTTTTTTCATGAGGGTCGACCATGTAAGAATGCATCCACACACCAAATATTTTTATTCTGAAACTTACACTTTTGAGAATAGCTCTCATGGCGTAAAAGTCATGCATGTGAAAAAGTTCGAATCGCTGATGTATTTATAGTGCGGCCTCAAGTCATCATTTTTTATGCAATTGCGCCAACTTTTTCCATGACGGTCGACCATGTAAGAATGCATCCACACATCAAATATTTTTATTCTGAAACTAATACTTTTGAGAATAGCTCTCATGGCGTAAAATTCATGCATGTGAAAAAGTTCGAATCGCTGATGTATTTATAGTGCGGCCTCAAGTCATCATTTTTGATGCAAATGCGCCAATATTTTTCATGAGGGTCGACCATGTAAGAATGCATCCACACACCAAATATTTTTATTCTGAAACTAATACTTTTGAGAATAGCTCTCATGGCGTAAAAGTCATGCATGTGAAAAAGTTCGAATCGCTGATGTATTTATAGTGCGGCCTCAAGTCATCATTTTTTATGCAAATGCGCCAATATTTTTCATGAGGGTCGACCATGTAAGAATGCATCCACACACCAAATATTTTTATTCTGAAACTTATACTTTTGAGAATAGCTCTCATGGCGTAAAAGTGATGCATGTGAAAAAGTTCGAATCGCTGATGTATTTATAGTGCGGCCTCAAGTCATCATTTTTTATGCAAATGCGCCAATATTTTTCATGAGGGTCGACCATGTAAGAATGCATCCACACACCAAATATTTTTATTCTGAAACTAATATGTTTGAGAATAGCTCTCATTGTGTAAAAGTCATGCATGTGAAAAAGTTCGAATCGCTGATGTATTTATAGTGCGGCCTCAAGTCATCATTTTTGAAGCAATTGCGCCATTTTTTTCATGAGGGTCGACCATGTAAGAATGCATCCACACACCAAATATTTTTATTCTGAAACTAATATGTTTGAGAATAGCTCTCATGGCGTAAAAGTCATGCATGTGAAAAAGTTCGAATCGCTGATGTATTTATAGTGCGACCTCAAGTCATCATTATTTATGCAAATGCGCCAACATTTTTCATGAGGGTCGACCATGTAAGAATGCATCCACACACCAAATATATTTCTTCTGAAACTAATACTTTGGAGAATAGCTCTCATTGCGTAAAAGTCATGCATGTGAAAAAGTTCGAATCGCTGATGTATTTATAGTGCGGCCTCAAGTCATCATTTTTTATGCAAATGAGCCAATATTTTTCATGAGGGTCGACCATGTAAGAATGCATCCACACACCAAATATTTTTATTCTGAAACTAATACTTTTGAGAATAGCTCTCATGGCGTAAAAGTCATGCATGTGAAAAAGTTCGAATCGCTGATGTATTTATAGTGCGGCCTCAAGTCATCATTTTTTATGCAAATGCGCCAATATTTTTCATGAGGGTCGACCATGTAAGAATGCATCCACACACCAAATATTTTTATTCTGAAACTTATACTTTTGAGAATAGCTCTCATGGCGTAAAAGACATGCATGTGAAAAAGTTCGAATCGCTGATGTATTTATAGTGCGGCCTCAAGTCATCATTTTTGAAGCAATTGCGCCAACTTTTTTCATGAGGGTCGACCATGTAAGAATGCATCCACACACCAAATATTTTTATTCTAAAACTAATACGTTTGAGAATAGTTCTCATGGCGTAAAAGTCATGCATGTGAAAAAGTTCGAATCGCTGATGTATTTATAGTGCGGCCTCAAGTCATCATTTTTTATGCAATTGCGCCAACTTTTTTCATGACGGTCGACCATGTAAGAATGCATCCACACACCAAATATTTTTATTCTGAAACTAATACTTTTGAGAATAGCTCTCATGGCGTAAAAGTCATGCATGTGAAAAAGTTCGAATCGCTGATGTATTTATAGTGCGGCCTCAAGTCATCATTTTTTATGCAAATGCGCCAATATTTTTCATTAGGGTCGACCATGTAAGAATGCATCCACACACCAAATATTTTTATTCTGAAACTTATACTTTTGAGAATAGCTCTCATGGCGTAAAAGACATGCATGTGAAAAAGTTCGAATCGCTGATGCATTTATAGTGCGGCCTCAAGTCATCATTTTTGAAGCAATTGCGCCAACTTTTTTCATTAGGGTCGACCATGTAAGAATGCATCCACACACCAAATATTTTCATTCTGAAACTTATACTTTTGAGAATAGCTCTCATTGTGTAAAAGTCATGCATGTGAAAAAGTTCGAATCGCTGATGTATTTATAGTGCGGCCTCAAGTCATCATTTTTTATGCAATTGCGCCAACTTTTTTCATTAGGGTCGACCATGTAAGAATGCATCCACACACCAAATATTTTTATTCTGAAACTTATACTTTTGAGAATAGCTCTCATGGCGTAAAAGTCATGCATGTGAAAAAGTTCGAATCGCTGATGTATTTATAGTGCGGCCTCAAGTCATCATTTTTGAAGCAATTGCGCCAACTTTTTTTATGAGGGTCGACCATGTAAGAATGCAACTATACACCAAATATTTTTATTCTAAAACTAATACTTTTGAGAATAGCTCTCATGGCGTAAAATTCATGCATGTGAAAAAGTTCGAATCGCTGATGTATTTATAGTGCGGCCTCAAGTCATCATTTTTTATGCAAATGCGCCAATATTTTTCATGAGGGTCGACCATGTAAAAATGCATCCACACACCAAATATTTTTATTCTGAAACTTATACTTTTGAGAATAGCTCTCATTGCGTAAAAGTCATGCATGTGAAAAAGTTCGAATCGCTGATGTATTTATAGTGCGGCCTCAAGTCATCATTTTTGAAGCAATTGCGCCAACTTTTTTTATGAGGGTAGACCATGTAAGAATGCAACTATACACCAAATATTTTTATTCTAAAACTAATACTTTTGAGAATAGCTCTCATGGCGTAAAAGTGATGCATGTGAAAAAGTTCGAATCGCTGATGTATTTATAGTGCGGCCTCAAGTCATCATTTTTTATGCAATTGCGCCAACTTTTTCCATGAGGGTCGACCATGTAAGAATGCATCCACACATCAAATATTTTTATTCTGAAACTAATACTTTTGAGAATAGCTCTCATGGCGTAAAATTCATGCATGTGAAAAAGTTCGAATCGCTGATGTATTTATAGTGCGGCCTCAAGTCATCATTTTTGATGCAAATGCGCCAATATTTTTCATCAGGGTCGACCATGTAAGAATGCATCCACACACCAAATATTTTTATTCTGAAACTAATACTTTTGAGAATAGCTCTCATGGCGTAAAAGTCATGCATGTGAAAAAGTTCGAATCGCTGATGTATTTATAGTGCGGCCTCAAGTCATCATTTTTGATGCAAATGCGTCAATATTTTTCATGAGGGTCGACCATGTAAGAATGCATCCACACACCAAATATTTTTATTCTGAAACTTACACTTTTGAGAATAGCTCTCATGGCGTAAAAGACATGCATGTGAAAAAGTTCGAATCGCTGATGTATTTATAGTGCGGCCTCAAGTCATCATTTTTTATGCAAATGCGCCAACTTTTTTCATGAGGGTCGACCATGTAAGAATGCATCCACACACCAAATATTTTTATTCTGAAACTTATACTTTTGAGAATAGCTCTCATGGCGTAAAAGACATGCATGTGAAAAAGTTCGAATCGCTGATGTATTTATAGTGCGGCCTCAAGTCATCATTTTTGAAGCAATTGCGCCAACTTTTTTCATGAGGGTCGACCATGTAAGAAAATGCATCCACACACCAAATATTTTTATTCTGAAACTTATACTTTTGAGAATAGCTCTCATGGCGTAAAAGTGATGCATGTGAAAAAGTTCGAATCGCTGATGTATTTATAGTGCGGCCTCAAGTCATCATTTTTTATGCAATTGCGCCAACTTTTTTTATGAGGGTCGACCATGTAAGAATGCAACTATACACCAAATATTTTTATTCTAAAACTAATACTTTTGAGAATAGCTCTCATGGCGTAAAATTCATGCATGTGAAAAAGTTCGAATCGCTGATGTATTTATAGTGCGGCCTCAAGTCATCATTTTTGATGCAAATGCGCCAATATTTTTCATTAGGGTCGACCATGTAAGAATGCATCCACACACCAAATATTTTTATTCTGAAACATATACTTTTGAGAATAGCTCTCATGGCGTAAAAGTCATGCATGTGAAAAAGTTCGAATCGCTGATGTATTTATAGTGCGGCCTCAAGTCATCATTTTTTATGCAAATGCGCCAATATTTTCCATGAGGGTCGACCATGTAAGAATGCATCCACACACCAAATATTTTTATTCTGAAACATATACTTTTGAGAATAGCTCTCATGGCGTAAAAGTGATGCATGTGAAAAAGTTCGAATCGCTGATGTATTTATAGTGCGGCCTCAAGTCATCATTTTTGAAGCAATTGCGCCATTTTTTTCATGAGGGTCGACCATGTAAGAATGCATCCACACACCAAATATTTTTATTCTGAAACTAATACTTTGGAGAATAGTTCTCATGGCGTAAAAGTCATGCATGTGAAAAAGTTCGAATCGCTGATGTATTTATAGTGCGACCTCAAGTCATCACTTTTTATGCAAATGCGCCAACATTTTTCATGAGGGTCGACCATGTAAGAATGCATCCACACACCAAATATATTTCTTCTGAAACTAATACTTTGGAGAATAGCTCTCATTGCGTAAAAGTCATGCATGTGAAAAAGTTCGAATCGCTGATGTATTTATAGTGCGGCCTCAAGTCATCATTTTTTATGCAAATGCGCCAATATTTTTCATGAGGGTCGACCATGTAAGAATGCATCCACACACCAAATATTTTTATTCTGAAACTAATACTTTTGAGAATAGCTCTCATGGCGTAAAAGTCATGCATGTGAAAAAGTTCGAATCGCTGATGTATTTATAGTGCGGCCTCAAGTCATCATTTTTTATGCAAATGCGCCAATATTTTTCATGAGGGTCGACCATGTAAGAATGCATCCACACACCAAATATTTTTATTCTGAAACTTATACTTTTGAGAATAGCTCTCATGGCGTAAAAGACATGCATGTGAAAAAGTTCGAATCGCTGATGTATTTATAGTGCGGCCTCAAGTCATCATTTTTGAAGCAATTGCGCCAACTTTTTTCATGAGGGTCGACCATGTAAGAATGCATCCACACACCAAATATTTTTATTCTAAAACTAATACGTTTGAGAATAGTTCTCATGGCGTAAAAGTCATGCATGTGAAAAAGTTCGAATCGCTGATGTATTTATAGTGCGGCCTCAAGTCATCATTTTTTATGCAATTGCGCCAACTTTTTTCATGAGGGTCGACCATGTAAGAATGCATCCACACACCAAATATTTTTATTCTGAAACTAATACTTTTGAGAATAGCTCTCATGGCGTAAAAGTCATGCATGTGAAAAAGTTCGAATCGCTGATGTATTTATAGTGCGGCCTCAAGTCATCATTTTTTATGCAAATGCGCCAATATTTTTCATTAGGGTCGACCATGTAAGAATGCATCCACACACCAAATATTTTTATTCTGAAACTTATACTTTTGAGAATAGCTCTCATGGCGTAAAAGTGATGCATGTGAAAAAGTTCGAATCGCTGATGCATTTATAGTGCGGCCTCAAGTCATCATTTTTGAAGCAATTGCGCCAACTTTTTTCATGAGGGTCGACCATGTAAGAATGCATCCACACACCAAATATTTTTATTCTGAAACTTATACTTTTGAGAATAGCTCTCATGGCGTAAAAGTGATGCATGTGAAAAAGTTCGAATCGCTGATGTATTTATAGTGCGGCCTCAAGTCATCATTTTTTATGCAATTGCGCCAACTTTTTTCATTAGGGTCGACCATGTAAGAATGCATCCACACACCAAATATTTTTATTCTGAAACTTATACTTTTGAGAATAGCTCTCATGGCGTAAAAGTGATGCATGTGAAAAAGTTCGAATCGCTGATGTATTTATAGTGCGGCCTCAAGTCATCATTTTTGAAGCAATTGCGCCAACTTTTTTTATGAGGGTCGACCATGTAAGAATGCAACTATACACCAAATATTTTTATTCTAAAACTAATACTTTTGAGAATAGCTCTCATGGCGTAAAATTCATGCATGTGAAAAAGTTCGAATCGCTGATGTATTTATAGTGCGGCCTCAAGTCATCATTTTTTATGCAATTGCGCCAATATTTTTCATGAGGGTCGACCATGTAAGAATGCATCCACACACCAAATATTTTTATTCTGAAACTAATACTTTTGAGAATAGCTCTCATGGCGTAAAAGACATGCATGTGAAAAAGTTCGAATCGCTGATGTATTTATAGTGCGGCCTCAAGTCATCATTTTTTATGCAAATGCGCCAACTTTTTTCATGAGGGTCGACCATGTAAGAATGCATCCACACACCAAATATTTTTATTCTGAAACTTATACTTTTGAGAATAGCTCTCATGGCGTAAAAGACATGCATGTGAAAAAGTTCGAATCGCTGATGTATTTATAGTGCGGCCTCAAGTCATCATTTTTTATGCAATTGCGCCAACTTTTTTCATGAGGGTCGACCATGTAAGAAAGCATCCACACACCAAATATTTTTATTCTGAAACTTATACTTTTGAGAATAGCTCTCATGGCGTAAAAGTGATGCATGTGAAAAAGTTCGAATCGCTGATGTATTTATAGTGCGGCCTCAAGTCATCATTTTTTATGCAATTGCGCCAACTTTTTCCATGACGGTCGACCATGTAAGAATGCATCCACACACCAAATATTTTTATTCTAAAACTTATACTTTTGTGAATAGCTCTCATGGCGTAAAAGTCATGCATGTGAAAAAGTTCGAATCGCTGATGTATTTATAGTGCGGCCTCAAGTCATCATTTTTGAAGCAATTGCGCCATTTTTTTCATGAGGGTCGACCATGTAAGAATGCATCCACACACCAAATATTTTTATTCTGAAACTAATACTTTGGAGAATAGTTCTCATGGCGTAAAAGTCATGCATGTGAAAAAGTTCGAATCGCTGATGTATTTATAGTGCGACCTCAAGTCATCACTTTTTATGCAAATGCGCCAATATTTTTCACGAGGGTAGACCATGTGAGAATGCATCCACACACCAAATATTTTTATTCTAAAACTAATACGTTTGAGAATAGTTCTCATGGCGTAAAAGTCATGCATGTGAAAAAGTTCGAATCGCTGATGTATTTATAGTGCGGCCTCAAGTCATCATTTTTTATGCAATTGCGCCAACTTTTTTCATGAGGGTAGACCATGTAAGAATGCATCCACACACCAAATATTTTTATTCTGAAACTTATACTTTTGAGAATAGCTCTCATGGCGTAAAAGACATGCATGTGAAAAAGTTCGAATCGCTGATGTATTTATAGTGCGGCCTCAAGTCATCATTTTTTATGCAAATGCGCCAATATTTTTGATGAGGGTCGACCATGTAAGAATGCATCCACACACCAAATATTTTTATTCTGAAATTAATACTTTTGAGAATAGCTCTCATTGCGTAAAAGTCATGCATGTGAAAAAGTTCGAATCGCTGATGTATTTATAGTGCGGCCTCAAGTCATCATTTTTTATGCAAATGCGCCAATATTTTTCATTAGGGTCGACCATGTAAGAATGCATCCACACACCAAATATTTGTATTCTGAAACTTATACTTTTGAGAATAGCTCTCATGGCGTAAAAGACATGCATGTGAAAAAGTTCGAATCGCTGATGTATTTATAGTGCGGCCTCAAGTCATCATTTTTGAAGCAATTGCGCCAACTTTTTTCATGAGGGTCGACCATGTAAGAATGCATCCACACACCAAATATTTTTATTCTGAAACTTATACTTTTGAGAATAGCTCTCATGGCGTAAAAGTCATGCATGTGAAAAAGTTCGAATCGCTGATGTATTTATAGTGCGGCCTCAAGTCATCATTTTTTATGCAATTGCGCCAACTTTTTCCATGACGGTCGACCATGTAAGAATGCATCCACACACCAAATATTTTTATTCTGAAACTTACACTTTTGAGAATAGCTCTCATCGCGTAAAAGTGATGCATGTGAAAAAGTTCGAATCGCTGATGTATTTATAGTGCGGCCTCAAGTCATCAATTATTTATGCAATTGCGCCAACTTTTTTCATGAGGGTCGACCATGTAAGAATGCAACTATACACCAAATATTTTAATTCTAAAACTAATACTTTTGAGAATAGCTCTCATTGCGTAAAAGTCATGCATGTGAAAAAGTTCGAATCGCTGATGTATTTATAGTGCGGCCTCAAGTCATCATTTTTTATGCAATTGCGCCAAAAATTTTCATGAGGGTCGACCATGTAAGAATGCATCCACACACCAAATATTTTTATTCTGAAACTTATACTTTTGAGAATAGCTCTCATGGCGTAAAAGACATGCATGTGAAAAAGTTCGAATCGCTGATGTATTTATAGTGCGGCCTCAAGTCATCATTTTTGAAGCAATTGCGCCAACTTTTTTCATGAGGGTAGACCATGTAAGAATGCATCCACACACCAAATATTTTTATTCTGAAACTTATACTTTTGAGAATAGCTCTCATGGCGTAAAAGTCATGCATGTGAAAAAGTTCGAATCGCTGATGTATTTATAGTGCGGCCTCAAGTCATCATTTTTTATGCAATTGCGCCAACTTTTTCCATGAGGGTCGACCATGTAAGAATGCAACCACACACCAAATATTTTTATTCTGAAACTTACACTTTTGAGAATAGCTCTCATCGCGTAAAAGTCATGCATGTGAAAAAGTTCGAATCGCTGATGTATTTATAGTGCGGCCTCAAGTCATCAATTATTTATGCAATTGCGCCAACTTTTTTCATGAGGGTCGACCATGTAAGAATGCAACTATACACCAAATATTTTAATTCTAAAACTAATACTTTTGAGAATAGCTCTCATTGCGTAAAAGTCATGCATGTGAAAAAGTTCGAATCGCTGATGTATTTATAGTGCGGCCTCAAGTCATCATTTTTTATGCAATTGCGCCAACTTTTTTCATTAGGGTCGACCATGTAAGAATGCATCCACACACCAAATATTTTTATTCTGAAACTTATACTTTTGAGAATAGCTCTCATGGCGTAAAAGACATGCATGTGAAAAAGTTCGAATCGCTGATGTATTTATAGTGCGGCCTCAAGTCATCATTTTTGAAGCAATTGCGCCAACTTTTTTCATGAGGGTCGACCATGTAAGAATGCATCCACACACCAAATATTTTTATTCTGAAACTTATACTTTTGAGAATAGCTCTCATGGCGTAAAAGTGATGCATGTGAAAAAGTTCGAATGGCTGATGTATTTATAGTGCGACCTCAAGTCATGATTTTTTATGCAAATGCGCCAATATTTTTCACGAGGGTCGACCATGTAAGAATGCATCCACACACCAAATATTTTTATTCTGAAACTAATGTGTTTGAGAATAGGTCTCATGTCGTAAAAGTGATGGATGTGAAAAAGTTCGAATCGCTGATGTATTTATAGTGCGGCCTCAAGTCATCATTTTTGATGCAATTGCGCCAACTTTTTTTATAAGGGTCGACCATGTAAGAATGCATCCACACACCAAATATTTTTATTCTGAAACTTACACTTTTGAGAATAGCTCTCATTGCGTAAAAGTGATGCATGTGAAAAAGTTCGAATCGCTGATGTATTTATAGTGCGGCCTCAAGTCATCATTTTTTATGCAATTGCGCCAACTTTTTCCATGACGGTCGACCATGTAAGAATGCATCCACACACCAAATATTTTTATTCTGAAACTTACACTTTTGAGAATAGCTCTCATCGCGTAAAAGTGATGCATGTGAAAAAGTTCGAATCGCTGATGTATTTATAGTGCGGCCTCAAGTCATCAAATTTTTATGCAATTGCGCCAACTTTTTTCATGAGGGTCGACCATGTAAGAATGCAACTATACACCAAATATTTTAATTCTAAAACTAATACTTTTGAGAATAGCTCTCATTGCGTAAAAGTGATGCATGTGAAAAAGTTCGAATCGCTGATGTATTTATAGTGCGGCCTCAAGTCATCATTTTTGATGCAATTGCGCCAACTTTTTTCATGAGGGTCGACCATGTAAGAATGCATCCACACACCAAATATTTTTATTCTGAGACTTATACTTTTGAGAATAGCTCTCATGGCGTAAAAGTCATGCATGTGAAAAAGTTCGAATCGCTGATGTATTTATAGTGCGGCCTCAAGTCATCATTTTTTATGCAATTGCGCCAACTTTTTTCATTAGGGTAGACCATGTAAGAATGCAACTATACACCAAATATTTTTATTCTGAAACTAATACTTTTGAGAATAGCTCTCATGGCGTAAAAGTGATGTATGTGAAAAAGTTCGAATCGCTGATGTATTTATAGTGCGGCCTCAAGTCATCATTTTTTATGCAATTGCGCCAACTTTTTCCATGACGGTCGACCATGTAAGAATGCATCCACACACCAAATATTTTTATTCTGAAACTTACACTTTTGAGAATAGCTCTCATGGCGTAAAAGTCATGCATGTGAAAAAGTTCGAATCGCTGATGTATTTATAGTGCGGCCTCAAGTCATCATTTTTTATGCAATTGCGCCAACTTTTTTCATGAGGGTCGACCATGTAAGAATGCATCCACACACCAAATATTTTTATTCTGAAACTTATACTTTTGAGAATAGCTCTCATGGCGTAAAAGTCATGCATGTGAAAAAGTTCGAATCGCTGATGTATTTATAGTGCGGCCTCAAGTCATCATTTTTTATGCAATTGCGCCAACTTTTTTCATTAGGGTCGACCATGTAAGAATGCATCCACACACCAAATATTTTTATTCTGAAACTTATACTTTTGAGAATAGCTCTCATGGCGTAAAAGACATGCATGTGAAAAAGTTCGAATCGCTGATGCATTTATAGTGCGGCCTCAAGTCATCATTTTTGAAGCAATTGCGCCAACTTTTTTCATGAGGGTCGACCATGTAAGAATGCATCCACACACCAAATATTTTTATTCTGAAACTTATACTTTTGAGAATAGCTCTCATGGCGTAAAAGTCATGCATGTGAAAAAGTTCGAATCGCTGATGTATTTATAGTGCGGCCTCAAGTCATCATTTTTGAAGCAATTGCGCCAACTTTTTTCATGAGGGTCGACCATGTAAGAATGCATCCACACACCAAATATTTTTATTCTGAAACTTATACTTTTGAGAATAGCTCTCATGGCGTAAAAGTGATGCATGTGAAAAAGTTCGAATGGCTGATGTATTTATAGTGCGACCTCAAGTCATGATTTTTTATGCAAATGCACCAATATTTTTCACGAGGGTCGACCATGTAAGAATGCATCCACACACCAAATATTTTTATTCTGAAACTAATGTGTTTGAGAATAGGTCTCATGTCGTAAAAGTGATGGATGTGAAAAAGTTCGAATCGCTGATGTATTTATAGTGCGGCCTCAAGTCATCATTTTTGATGCAATTGCGCCAACTTTTTTTATAAGGGTCGACCATGTAAGAATGCATCCACACACCAAATATTTTTATTCTGAAACTTACACTTTTGAGAATAGCTCTCATGTCGTAAAAGTGATGCATGTGAAAAAGTTCGAATCGCTGATGTATTTATAGTGCGGCCTCAAGTCATCATTTTTTATGCAATTGCGCCAACTTTTTCCATGACGGTCGACCATGTAAGAATGCATCCACACACCAAATATTTTTATTCTGAAACTTACACTTTTGAGAATAGCTCTCATCGCGTAAAAGTGATGCATGTGAAAAAGTTCGAATCGCTGATGTATTTATAGTGCGGCCTCAAGTCATCAAATTTTTATGCAATTGCGCCAACTTTTTTCATGAGGGTCGACCATGTAAGAATGCAACTATACACCAAATATTTTAATTCTAAAACTAATACTTTTGAGAATAGCTCTCATTGCGTAAAAGTGATGCATGTGAAAAAGTTCGAATCGCTGATGTATTTATAGTGCGGCCTCAAGTCATCATTTTTTATGCAATTGCGCCAACTTTTTTCATGAGGGTCGACCATGTAAGAATGCATCCACACACCAAATATTTTTATTCTGAAACTTATACTTTTGAGAATAGCTCTCATGGCGTAAAAGTCATGCATGTGAAAAAGTTCGAATCGCTGATGTATTTATAGTGCGGCCTCAAGTCATCATTTTTTATGCAATTGCGCCAACTTTTTTCATTAGGGTAGACCATGTAAGAATGCAACTATACACCAAATATTTTTATTCTGAAACTAATACTTTTGAGAATAGCTCTCATGGCGTAAAAGTCATGCATGTGAAAAAGTTCGAATCGCTGATGTATTTATAGTGCGGCCTCAAGTCATCATTTTTTATGCAATTGCGCCAACTTTTTCCATGACGGTCGACCATGTAAGAATGCATCCACACACCAAATATTTTTATTCTGAAACTTACACTTTTGAGAATAGCTCTCATGGCGTAAAAGTCATGCATGTGAAAAAGTTCGAATCGCTGATGTATTTATAGTGCGGCCTCAAGTCATCATTTTTTATGCAATTGCGCCAACTTTTTTCATGAGGGTCGACCATGTAAGAATGCATCCACACACCAAATATTTTTATTCTGAAACTTATACTTTTGAGAATAGCTCTCATGGCGTAAAAGTCATGCATGTGAAAAAGTTCGAATCGCTGATGTATTTATAGTGCGGCCTCAAGTCATCATTTTTTATGCAATTGCGCCAACTGTTTTCATTAGGGTCGACCATGTAAGAATGCATCCACACACCAAATATTTTTATTCTGAAACTTATACTTTTGAGAATAGCTCTCATGGCGTAAAAGACATGCATGTGAAAAAGTTCGAATCGCTGATGCATTTATAGTGCGGCCTCAAGTCATCATTTTTGAAGCAATTGCGCCAACTTTTTTCATGAGGGTCGACCATGTAAGAATGCATCCACACACCAAATATTTTTATTCTGAAACTTATACTTTTGAGAATAGCTCTCATGGCGTAAAAGTCATGCATGTGAAAAAGTTCGAATCGCTGATGTATTTATAGTGCGGCCTCAAGTCATCATTTTTTATGCAATTGCGCCAACTTTTTTCATTAGGGTCGACCATGTAAGAATGCATCCACACACCAAATATTTTTATTCTGAAACTTACACTTTTGAGAATAGCTCTCATGGCGTAAAAGCCATGCATGTGAAAAAGTTCGAATCGCTGATGTATTTATAGTGCGGCCTCAAGTCATCATTTTTGAAGCAATTGCGCCAACTTTTTTTATGAGGGTCGACCATGTAAGAATGAAACTATACACCAAATATTTTTATTCTAAAACTAATACTTTTGAGAATAGCTCTCATGGCGTAAAAGACATGCATGTGAAAAAGTTCGAATCGCTGATGTATTTATAGTGCGGCCTCAAGTCATCATTTTTGAAGCAATTGCGCCAACTGTTTTCATGACGGTCGACCATGTAAGAATGCATCCACACACCAAATATTTTTATTCTGAAACTTATACTTTTGAGAATAGCTCTCATGGCGTAAAATTCATGCATGTGAAAAAGTTCGAATCGCTGATGTATTTATAGTGCGGCCTCAAGTCATCATTTTTTATGCAAATGCGCCAATATTTTTCATGAGGGTCGACCATGTAAGAATGCATCCACACACCAAATATTTTTATTCTGAAACTTATACTTTTGAGAATAGCTCTCATGGCGTAAAAGTCATGCATGTGAAAAAGTTCGAATCGCTGATGTATTTATAGTGCGGCCTCAAGTCATCATTTTTTATGCAATTGCGCCAACTTTTTTCATGAGGGTCGACCATGTAAGAATGCATCCACACACCAAATATTTTTATTCTGAAACTTATACTTTTGAGAATAGCTCTCATGGCGTAAAAGACATGCATGTGAAAAAGTTCGAATCGCTGATGTATTTATAGTGCGGCCTCAAGTCATCATTTTTGATGCAAATGCGCCAATATTTTTCATTAGGGTCGACCATGTAAGAATGCATCCACACACCAAATATTTTTATTCTGAAACTTATACTTTTGAGAATAGCTCTCATGGCGTAAAAGACATGCATGTGAAAAAGTTCGAATCGCTGATGTATTTATAGTGCGGCCTCAAGTCATCATTTTTGAAGCAATTGCGCCAACTTTTTTCATGAGGGTCGACCATGTAAGAATGCATCCACACACCAAATATTTTTATTCTGAAACTTATACTTTTGAGAATAGCTCTCATGGCGTAAAAGACATGCATGTGAAAAAGTTCGAATCGCTGATGTATTTATAGTGCGGCCTCAAGTCATCATTTTTTATGCAATTGCGCCAACGTTTTCCATGACGGTCGACCATGTAAGAATGCATCCACACACCAAATATTTTTATTCTGAAACTTATACTTTTGAGAATAGCTCTCATGGCGTAAAAGTCATGCATGTGAAAAAGTTCGAATCGCTGATGTATTTATAGTGCGGCCTCAAGTCATCATTTTTTATGCAATTGCGCCAACTTTTTTCATTAGGGTAGACCATGTAAGAATGCAACTATACACCAAATATTTTTATTCTGAAACTAATACTTTTGAGAATAGCTCTCATGGCGTAAAAGTGATGCATGTGAAAAAGTTCGAATCGCTGATGTATTTATAGTGCGGCCTCAAGTCATCATTTTTTATGCAATTGCGCCAACTTTTTCCATGACGGTCGACCATGTAAGAATGCATCCACACACCAAATATTTTTATTCTGAAACTTACACTTTTGAGAATAGCTCTCATGGCGTAAAAGTCATGCATGTGAAAAAGTTCGAATCGCTGATGTATTTATAGTGCGGCCTCAAGTCATCATTTTTTATGCAATTGCGCCAACTTTTTTCATGAGGGTCGACCATGTAAGAATGCATCCACACACCAAATATTTTTATTCTGAAACTTATACTTTTGAGAATAGCTCTCATGGCGTAAAAGTCATGCATGTGAAAAAGTTCGAATCGCTGATGTATTTATAGTGCGGCCTCAAGTCATCATTTTTTATGCAATTGCGCCAACTTTTTTCATTAGGGTCGACCATGTAAGAATGCATCCACACACCAAATATTTTTATTCTGAAACTTATACTTTTGAGAATAGCTCTCATGGCGTAAAAGACATGCATGTGAAAAAGTTCGAATCGCTGATGCATTTATAGTGCGGCCTCAAGTCATCATTTTTGAAGCAATTGCGCCAACTTTTTTCATGAGGGTCGACCATGTAAGAATGCATCCACACACCAAATATTTTTATTCTGAAACTTATACTTTTGAGAATAGCTCTCATGGCGTAAAAGTCATGCATGTGAAAAAGTTCGAATCGCTGATGTATTTATAGTGCGGCCTCAAGTCATCATTTTTTATGCAATTGCGCCAACTTTTTTCATTAGGGTCGACCATGTAAGAATGCATCCACACACCAAATATTTTTATTCTGAAACTTACACTTTTGAGAATAGCTCTCATGGCGTAAAAGTCATGCATGTGAAAAAGTTCGAATCGCTGATGTATTTATAGTGCGGCCTCAAGTCATCATTTTTGAAGCAATTGCGCCAACTTTTTTCATGAGGGTCGACCATGTAAGAATGCATCCACACACCAAATATTTTTATTCTGAAACTTATACTTTTGAGAATAGCTCTCATGGCGTAAAAGTCATGCATGTGAAAAAGTTCGAATGGCTGATGTATTTATAGTGCGACCTCAAGTCATGATTTTTTATGCAAATGCGCCAATATTTTTCACGAGGGTCGACCATGTAAGAATGCATCCACACACCAAATATTTTTATTCTGAAACTAATGTGTTTGAGAATAGGTCTCATGTCGTAAAAGTGATGGATGTGAAAAAGTTCGAATCGCTGATGTATTTATAGTGCGGCCTCAAGTCATCATTTTTGATGCAATTGCGCCAACTTTTTTTATAAGGGTCGACCATGTAAGAATGCATCCACACACCAAATATTTTTATTCTGAAACTTACACTTTTGAGAATAGCTCTCATGTCGTAAAAGTGATGCATGTGAAAAAGTTCGAATCGCTGATGTATTTATAGTGCGGCCTCAAGTCATCATTTTTTATGCAATTGCGCCAACTTTTTCCATGACGGTCGACCATGTAAGAATGCATCCACACACCAAATATTTTTATTCTGAAACTTACACTTTTGAGAATAGCTCTCATCGCGTAAAAGTGATGCATGTGAAAAAGTTCGAATCGCTGATGTATTTATAGTGCGGCCTCAAGTCATCAAATTTTTATGCAATTGCGCCAACTTTTTTCATGAGGGTCGACCATGTAAGAATGCAACTATACACCAAATATTTTAATTCTAAAACTAATACTTTTGAGAATAGCTCTCATTGCGTAAAAGTGATGCATGTGAAAAAGTTCGAATCGCTGATGTATTTATAGTGCGGCCTCAAGTCATCATTTTTGATGCAATTGCGCCAACTTTTTTCATGAGGGTCGACCATGTAAGAATGCATCCACACACCAAATATTTTTATTCTGAAACTTATACTTTTGAGAATAGCTCTCATGGCGTAAAAGTCATGCATGTGAAAAAGTTCGAATCGCTGATGTATTTATAGTGCGGCCTCAAGTCATCATTTTTTATGCAATTGCGCCAACTTTTTTCATTAGGGTAGACCATGTAAGAATGCAACTATACACCAAATATTTTTATTCTGAAACTAATACTTTTGAGAATAGCTCTCATGGCGTAAAAGTCATGCATGTGAAAAAGTTCGAATCGCTGATGTATTTATAGTGCGGCCTCAAGTCATCATTTTTTATGCAATTGCGCCAACTTTTTTCATTAGGGTAGACCATGTAAGAATGCATCCACACACCAAATATTTTTATTCTGAAACTTACACTTTTGAGAATAGCTCTCATGGCGTAAAAGTCATGCATGTGAAAAAGTTCGAATCGCTGATGTATTTATAGTGCGGCCTCAAGTCATCATTTTTTATGCAATTGCGCCAACTTTTTTCATGAGGGTCGACCATGTAAGAATGCATCCACACACCAAATATTTTTATTCTGAAACTTATACTTTTGAGAATAGCTCTCATGGCGTAAAAGTCATGCATGTGAAAAAGTTCGAATCGCTGATGTATTTATAGTGCGGCCTCAAGTCATCATTTTTTATGCAATTGCGCCAACTGTTTTCATTAGGGTCGACCATGTAAGAATGCATCCACACACCAAATATTTTTATTCTGAAACTTATACTTTTGAGAATAGCTCTCATGGCGTAAAAGACATGCATGTGAAAAAGTTCGAATCGCTGATGCATTTATAGTGCGGCCTCAAGTCATCATTTTTGAAGCAATTGCGCCAACTTTTTTCATGAGGGTCGACCATGTAAGAATGCATCCACACACCAAATATTTTTATTCTGAAACTTATACTTTTGAGAATAGCTCTCATGGCGTAAAAGTCATGCATGTGAAAAAGTTCGAATCGCTGATGTATTTATAGTGCGGCCTCAAGTCATCATTTTTTATGCAATTGCGCCAACTTTTTTCATTAGGGTCGACCATGTAAGAATGCATCCACACACCAAATATTTTTATTCTGAAACTTACACTTTTGAGAATAGCTCTCATGGCGTAAAAGCCATGCATGTGAAAAAGTTCGAATCGCTGATGTATTTATAGTGCGGCCTCAAGTCATCATTTTTGAAGCAATTGCGCCAACTTTTTTTATGAGTGTCGAACATGTAAGAATGAAACTATACACCAAATATTTTTATTCTAAAACTAATACTTTTGAGAATAGCTCTCATGGCGTAAAAGACATGCATGTGAAAAAGTTCGAATCGCTGATGTATTTATAGTGCGGCCTCAAGTCATCATTTTTGAAGCAATTGCGCCAACTGTTTTCATGACGGTCGACCATGTAAGAATGCATCCACACACCAAATATTTTTATTCTGAAACTTATACTTTTGAGAATAGCTCTCATGGCGTAAAATTCATGCATGTGAAAAAGTTCGAATCGCTGATGTATTTATAGTGCGGCCTCAAGTCATCATTTTTTATGCAAATGCGCCAATATTTTTCATGAGGGTCGACCATGTAAGAATGCATCCACACACCAAATATTTTTATTCTGAAACTTATACTTTTGAGAATAGCTCTCATGGCGTAAAAGTCATGCATGTGAAAAAGTTCGAATCGCTGATGTATTTATAGTGCGGCCTCAAGTCATCATTTTTTATGCAATTGCGCCAACTTTTTTCATGAGGGTCGACCATGTAAGAATGCATCCACACACCAAATATTTTTATTCTGAAACTTATACTTTTGAGAATAGCTCTCATGGCGTAAAAGACATGCATGTGAAAAAGTTCGAATCGCTGATGTATTTATAGTGCGGCCTCAAGTCATCATTTTTGATGCAAATGCGCCAATATTTTTCATGAGGGTCGACCATGTAAGAATGCATCCACACACCAAATATTTTTATTCTGAAACTTATACTTTTGAGAATAGCTCTCATGGCGTAAAAGACATGCATGTGAAAAAGTTCGAATCGCTGATGTATTTATAGTGCGGCCTCAAGTCATCATTTTTGAAGCAATTGCGCCAACTTTTTTCATGAGGGTCGACCATGTAAGAATGCATCCACACACCAAATATTTTTATTCTGAAACTTATACTTTTGAGAATAGCTCTCATGGCGTAAAAGACATGCATGTGAAAAAGTTCGAATCGCTGATGTATTTATAGTGCGGCCTCAAGTCATCATTTTTTATGCAATTGCGCCAACTTTTTCCATGACGGTCGACCATGTAAGAATGCATCCACACACCAAATATTTTTATTCTGAAACTTACACTTTTGAGAATAGCTCTCATCGCGTAAAAGTGATGCATGTGAAAAAGTTCGAATCGCTGATGTATTTATAGTGCGGCCTCAAGTCATCAAGTTTTTATGCAATTGCGCCAACTTTTTTCATGAGGGTCGACCATGTAAGAATGCAACTATACACCAAATATTTTAATTCTAAAACTAATACTTTTGAGAATAGCTCTCATTGCGTAAAAGTGATGCATGTGAAAAAGTTCGAATCGCTGATGTATTTATAGTGCGGCCTCAAGTCATCATTTTTGATGCAATTGCGCCAAAAATTTTCATGAGGGTCGACCATGTAAGAATGCATCCACACACCAAATATTTTTATTCTGAAACTTATACTTTTGAGAATAGCTCTCATGGCGTAAAAGTCATGCATGTGAAAAAGTTCGAATCGCTGATGTATTTATAGTGCGGCCTCAAGTCATGATAATTTTTTATGCAATTGCGCCAACTTTTCCATGAGGGTCGACCATGTAAGAATGCATCCACACACCAAATATTTTTATTCTGAAACTTATACTTTTGAGAATAGCTCTCATGGCGTAAAAGACATGCATGTGAAAAAGTTCGAATCGCTGATGCATTTATAGTGCGGCCTCAAGTCATCATTTTTGAAGCAATTGCGCCAACTTTTTTCATTAGGGTCGACCATGTAAGAATGCATCCACACACCAAATATTTTTATTCTGAAACTTATACTTTTGAGAATAGCTCTCATGGCGTAAAAGTCATGCATGTGAAAAAGTTCGAATCGCTGATGTATTTATAGTGCGGCCTCAAGTCATGATCATTTTTTATGCAATTGCGCCAACTTTTCCATGAGGGTCGACCATGTAAGAATGCATCCACACACCAAATATTTTTATTCTGAGACTTATACTTTTGAGAATAGCTCTCATGGCGTAAAAGTCATGCATGTGAAAAAGTTCGAATCGCTGATGTATTTATAGTGCGGCCTCAAGTCATCATTTTTTATGCAATTGCGCCAACTGTTTTCATGAGGGTCGACCATGTAAGAATGCAACTATACACCAAATATTTTTATTCTGAAACTAATACTTTTGAGAATAGCTCTCATGGCGTAAAAAAAGTGAAAAAGTTCGAATCGCTGATGTATTTATAGTGCGGCCTCAAGTCATCATTTTTTATGCAATTGCGCCAACTTTTTCCATGACGGTCGACCATGTAAGAATGCATCCACACACCAAATATTTTTATTCTGAAACTTACACTTTTGAGAATAGCTCTCATGGCGTAAAAGTCATGCATGTGAAAAAGTTCGAATCGCTGATGTATTTATAGTGCGGCCTCAAGTCATCATTTTTTATGCAATTGCGCCAACTGTTTTCATGAGGGTCGACCATGTAAGAATGCAACTATACACCAAATATTTTTATTCTGAAACTAATACTTTTGAGAATAGCTCTCATGGCGTAAAAGTGATGCATGTGAAAAAGTTCGAATCGCTGATGTATTTATAGTGCGGCCTCAAGTCATCATTTTTTATGCAATTGCGCCAACTTTTTCCATGACGGTCGACCATGTAAGAATGCATCCACACACCAAATATTTTTATTCTGAAACTTACACTTTTGAGAATAGCTCTCATGGCGTAAAAGTCATGCATGTGAAAAAGTTCGAATCGCTGATGTATTTATAGTGCGGCCTCAAGTCATCATTTTTTATGCAATTGCGCCAACTTTTTTCATTAGGGTCGACCATGTAAGAATGCATCCACACACCAAATATTTTTATTCTGAAACTTATACTTTTGAGAATAGCTCTCATGGCGTAAAAGTCATGCATGTGAAAAAGTTCGAATCGCTGATGTATTTATAGTGCGGCCTCAAGTCATGATCATTTTTTATGCAATTGCGCCAACTTTTCCATGAGGGTCGACCATGTAAGAATGCATCCACACACCAAATATTTTTATTCTGAGACTTATACTTTTGAGAATAGCTCTCATGGCGTAAAAGTCATGCATGTGAAAAAGTTCGAATCGCTGATGTATTTATAGTGCGGCCTCAAGTCATCATTTTTTATGCAATTGCGCCAACTGTTTTCATGAGGGTCGACCATGTAAGAATGCAACTATACACCAAATATTTTTATTCTGAAACTAATACTTTTGAGAATAGCTCTCATGGCGTAAAAGTGATGCATGTGAAAAAGTTCGAATCGCTGATGTATTTATAGTGCGGCCTCAAGTCATCATTTTTTATGCAATTGCGCCAACTTTTTCCATGACGGTCGACCATGTAAGAATGCATCCACACACCAAATATTTTTATTCTGAAACTTACACTTTTGAGAATAGCTCTCATGGCGTAAAAGTCATGCATGTGAAAAAGTTCGAATCGCTGATGTATTTATAGTGCGGCCTCAAGTCATCATTTTTTATGCAATTGCGCCAACTTTTTTCATTAGGGTCGACCATGTAAGAATGCATCCACACACCAAATATTTTTATTCTGAAACTTATACTTTTGAGAATAGCTCTCATGGCGTAAAAGACATGCATGTGAAAAAGTTCGAATCGCTGATGTATTTATAGTGCGGCCTCAAGTCATCATTTTTGATGCAATTGCGCCAACTTTTTTCATGAGGGTCGACCATGTAAGAATGCATCCACACATCAAATATTTTTATTCTGAAACTTATACTTTTGAGAATAGCTCTCATGGCGTGAAAGTCATGCATGTGAAAAAGTTCGAATCGCTGATGTATTTATAGTGCGGCCTCAAGTCATCATTTTTTATGCAATTGCGCCAACTTTTTCCATGACGGTCGACCATGTAAGAATGCATCCACACACCAAATATTTTTATTCTGAAACTTACACTTTTGAGAATAGCTCTCATCGCGTAAAAGTGATGCATGTGAAAAAGTTCGAATCGCTGATGTATTTATAGTGCGGCCTCAAGTCATCATTTTTGATGCAATTGCGCCAACTTTTTTCATGAGGGTCGACCATGTAAGAATGCATCCACACACCAAATATTTTTATTCTGAGACTTATACTTTTGAGAATAGCTCTCATGGCGTAAAAGTCATGCATGTGAAAAAGTTCGAATCGCTGATGTATTTATAGTGCGGCCTCAAGTCATCATTTTTTATGCAATTGCGCCAACTTTTTTCATTAGGGTAGACCATGTAAGAATGCAACTATACACCAAATATTTTTATTCTGAAACTAATACTTTTGAGAATAGCTCTCATGGCGTAAAAGTGATGCATGTGAAAAAGTTCGAATCGCTGATGTATTTATAGTGCGGCCTCAAGTCATCATTTTTTATGCAATTGCGCCAACTTTTTCCATGAGGGTCGACCATGTAAGAATGCATCCACACACCAAATATTTTTATTCTGAAACTTACACTTTTGATAATAGCTCTCATGGCGTAAAAGTCATGCATGTGAAAAAGTTCGAATCGCTGATGTATTTATAGTGCGGCCTCAAGTCATCATTTTTTATGCAATTGCGCCAACTTTTTTCATTAGGGTCGACCATGTAAGAATGCATCCACACACCAAATATTTTTATTCTGAAACTTATACTTTTGAGAATAGCTCTCATGGCGTAAAAGTCATGCATGTGAAAAAGTTCGAATCGCTGATGTATTTATAGTGCGGCCTCAAGTCATCATTTTTTATGCAATTGCGCCAACTGTTTTCATTAGGGTCGACCATGTAAGAATGCATCCACACACCAAATATTTTTATTCTGAAACTTATACTTTTGAGAATAGCTCTCATGGCGTAAAAGACATGCATGTGAAAAAGTTCGAATCGCTGATACATTTATAGTGCGGCCTCAAGTCATCATTTTTGAAGCAATTGCGCCAACTTTTTTCATGAGGGTCGACCATGTAAGAATGCATCCACACACCAAATATTTTTATTCTGAAACTTATACTTTTGAGAATAGCTCTCATGGCGTAAAAGTCATGCATGTGAAAAAGTTCGAATCGCTGATGTATTTATAGTGCGGCCTCAAGTCATCATTTTTTATGCAATTGCGCCAACTTTTTCATGAGGGTCGACCATGTAAGAATGCATCCACACACCAAATATTTTTATTCTGAAACTTACACTTTTGAGAATAGCTCTCATGGCGTAAAAGTCATGCATGTGAAAAAGTTCGAATCGCTGATGTATTTATAGTGCGGCCTCAAGTCATCATTTTTGAAGCAATTGCGCCAACTTTTTTTATGAGGGTCGACCATGTAAGAATGAAACTATACACCAAATATTTTTATTCTGAAACTAATACTTTTGAGAATAGCTCTCATGGCGTAAAAGTGATGCATGTGAAAAAGTTCGAATCGCTGATGTATTTATAGTGCGGCCTCAAGTCATCATTTTTTATGCAATTGCGCCAACTTTTTCCATGACGGTCGACCATGTAAGAATGCATCCACACACCAAATATTTTTATTCTGAAACTTACACTTTTGAGAATAGCTCTCATGGCGTAAAAGTCATGCATGTGAAAAAGTTCGAATCGCTGATGTATTTATAGTGCGGCCTCAAGTCATCATTTTTTATGCAATTGCGCCAACTTTTTTCATTAGGGTCGACCATGTAAGAATGCATCCACACACCAAATATTTTTATTCTGAAACTTATACTTTTGAGAATAGCTCTCATGGCGTAAAAGACATGCATGTGAAAAAGTTCGAATCGCTGATGTATTTATAGTGCGGCCTCAAGTCATCATTTTTGATGCAATTGCGCCAACTTTTTTCATGAGGGTCGACCATGTAAGAATGCATCCACACATCAAATATTTTTATTCTGAAACTTATACTTTTGAGAATAGCTCTCATGGCGTGAAAGTCATGCATGTGAAAAAGTTCGAATCGCTGATGTATTTATAGTGCGGCCTCAAGTCATCATTTTTTATGCAATTGCGCCAACTTTTTCCATGACGGTCGACCATGTAAGAATGCATCCACACACCAAATATTTTTATTCTGAAACTTACACTTTTGAGAATAGCTCTCATCGCGTAAAAGTGATGCATGTGAAAAAGTTCGAATCGCTGATGTATTTATAGTGCGGCCTCAAGTCATCATTTTTGATGCAATTGCGCCAACTTTTTTCATGAGGGTCGACCATGTAAGAATGCATCCACACACCAAATATTTTTATTCTGAGACTTATACTTTTGAGAATAGCTCTCATGGCGTAAAAGTCATGCATGTGAAAAAGTTCGAATCGCTGATGTATTTATAGTGCGGCCTCAAGTCATCATTTTTTATGCAATTGCGCCAACTTTTTTCATTAGGGTAGACCATGTAAGAATGCAACTATACACCAAATATTTTTATTCTGAAACTAATACTTTTGAGAATAGCTCTCATGGCGTAAAAGTGATGCATGTGAAAAAGTTCGAATCGCTGATGTATTTATAGTGCGGCCTCAAGTCATCATTTTTTATGCAATTGCGCCAACTTTTTCCATGAGGGTCGACCATGTAAGAATGCATCCACACACCAAATATTTTTATTCTGAAACTTACACTTTTGATAATAGCTCTCATGGCGTAAAAGTCATGCATGTGAAAAAGTTCGAATCGCTGATGTATTTATAGTGCGGCCTCAAGTCATCATTTTTTATGCAATTGCGCCAACTTTTTTCATTAGGGTCGACCATGTAAGAATGCATCCACACACCAAATATTTTTATTCTGAAACTTATACTTTTGAGAATAGCTCTCATGGCGTAAAAGTCATGCATGTGAAAAAGTTCGAATCGCTGATGTATTTATAGTGCGGCCTCAAGTCATCATTTTTTATGCAATTGCGCCAACTGTTTTCATTAGGGTCGACCATGTAAGAATGCATCCACACACCAAATATTTTTATTCTGAAACTTATACTTTTGAGAATAGCTCTCATGGCGTAAAAGACATGCATGTGAAAAAGTTCGAATCGCTGATACATTTATAGTGCGGCCTCAAGTCATCATTTTTGAAGCAATTGCGCCAACTTTTTTCATGAGGGTCGACCATGTAAGAATGCATCCACACACCAAATATTTTTATTCTGAAACTTATACTTTTGAGAATAGCTCTCATGGCGTAAAAGTCATGCATGTGAAAAAGTTCGAATCGCTGATGTATTTATAGTGCGGCCTCAAGTCATCATTTTTTATGCAATTGCGCCAACTTTTTCATGAGGGTCGACCATGTAAGAATGCATCCACACACCAAATATTTTTATTCTGAAACTTACACTTTTGAGAATAGCTCTCATCGCGTAAAAGTCATGCATGTGAAAAAGTTCGAATCGCTGATGTATTTATAGTGCGGCCTCAAGTCATCATTTTTGAAGCAATTGCGCCAACTTTTTTTATGAGGGTCGACCATGTAAGAATGAAACTATACACCAAATATTTTTATTCTAAAACTAATACTTTTGAGAATAGCTCTCATGGCGTAAAAGACATGCATGTGAAAAAGTTCGAATCGCTGATGTATTTATAGTGCGGCCTCAAGTCATCATTTTTGAAGCAATTGCGCCAACTTTTTTCATGAGGGTCGACCATGTAAGAATGCATCCACACACCAAATATTTTTATTCTGAAACTTATACTTTTGAGAATAGCTCTCATGGCGTAAAAGTCATGCATGTGAAAAAGTTCGAATCGCTGATGTATTTATAGTGCGGCCTCAAGTCATCATTTTTTATGCAATTGCGCCAACTTTTTTCATTAGGGTCGACCATGTAAGAATGCATCCACACACCAAATATTTTTATTCTGAAACTTACACTTTTGAGAATAGCTCTCATCGCGTAAAAGTGATGCATGTGAAAAAGTTCGAATCGCTGATGTATTTATAGTGCGGCCTCAAGTCATCATTTTTGATGCAATTGCGCCAACTTTTTTCATGAGGGTCGACCATGTAAGAATGCATCCACACACCAAATATTTTTATTCTGAAACTTATACTTTTGAGAATAGCTCTCATGGCGTAAAAGACATGCATGTGAAAAAGTTCGAATCGCTGATGCATTTATAGTGCGGCCTCAAGTCATCATTTTTGAAGCAATTGCGCCAACTTTTTTCATGAGGGTCGACCATGTAAGAATGCATCCACACACCAAATATTTTTATTCTGAAACTTATACTTTTGAGAATAGCTCTCATGGCGTAAAAGTCATGCATGTGAAAAAGTTCGAATCGCTGATGTATTTATAGTGCGGCCTCAAGTCATCACTTTTTATGCAATTGCGCCAACTGTTTTCATTAGGGTCGACCATGTAAGAATGCAACTATACACCAAATATTTTTATTCTGAAACTAATACTTTTGAGAATAGCTCTCATGGCGTAAAAAAAGTGAAAAAGTTCGAATCGCTGATGTATTTATAGTGCGGCCTCAAGTCATCATTTTTTATGCAATTGCGCCAACTTTTTCCATGACGGTCGACCATGTAAGAATGCATCCACACACCAAATATTTTTATTCTGAAATTTATACTTTTGAGAATAGCTCTCATGGCGTAAAAGACATGCATGTGAAAAAGTTCGAATCGCTGATGCATTTATAGTGCGGCCTCAAGTCATCATTTTTGAAGCAATTGCGCCAACTTTTTTCATGAGGGTCGACCATGTAAGAATGCATCCACACACCAAATATTTTTATTCTGAAACTTATACTTTTGAGAATAGCTCTCATGGCGTAAAAGTCATGCATGTGAAAAAGTTCGAATCGCTGATGTATTTATAGTGCGGCCTCAAGTCATGATCATTTTTTATGCAATTGCGCCAACTTTTCCATGAGGGTCGACCATGTAAGAATGCATCCACACACCAAATATTTTTATTCTGAGACTTATACTTTTGAGAATAGCTCTCATGGCGTAAAAGTCATGCATGTGAAAAAGTTCGAATCGCTGATGTATTTATAGTGCGGCCTCAAGTCATCATTTTTTATGCAATTGCGCCAACTGTTTTCATGAGGGTCGACCATGTAAGAATGCAACTATACACCAAATATTTTTATTCTGAAACTAATACTTTTGAGAATAGCTCTCATGGCGTAAAAGTCATGCATGTGAAAAAGTTCGAATCGCTGATGTATTTATAGTGCGGCCTCAAGTCATCATTTTTTATGCAATTGCGCCAACTTTTTCCATGACGGTCGACCATGTAAGAATGCATCCACACACCAAATATTTTTATTCTGAAACTTACACTTTTGAGAATAGCTCTCATGGCGTAAAAGTCATGCATGTGAAAAAGTTCGAATCGCTGATGTATTTATAGTGCGGCCTCAAGTCATCATTTTTGAAGCAATTGCGCCAACTTTTTTCATGAGGGTCGACCATGTAAGAATGCATCCACACACCAAATATTTTTATTCTGAAACTTACACTTTTGAGAATAGCTCTCATGGCGTAAAAGACATGCATGTGAAAAAGTTCGAATCGCTGATGTATTTATAGTGCGGCCTCAAGTCATCATTTTTGAAGCAATTGCGCCAACTTTTTTCATGAGGGTCGACCATGTAAGAATGCATCCACACACCAAATATTTTTATTCTGAAACTAATACTTTTGAGAATAGCTCTCATGGCGTGAAAGTCATGCATGTGAAAAAGTTCGAATCGCTGATGTATTTATAGTGCGGCCTCAAGTCATCATTTTTTATGCAATTGCGCCAACTTTTTCCATGACGGTCGACCATGTAAGAATGCATCCACACACCAAATATTTTTATTCTGAAACTTACACTTTTGAGAATAGCTCTCATGGCGTAAAAGTCATGCATGTGAAAAAGTTCGAATCGCTGATGTATTTATAGTGCGGCCTCAAGTCATCATTTTTTATGCAATTGCGCCAACTTTTTTCATTAGGGTCGACCATGTAAGAATGCATCCACACACCAAATATTTTTATTCTGAAACTTACACTTTTGAGAATAGCTCTCATCGCGTAAAAGTGATGCATGTGAAAAAGTTCGAATCGCTGATGTATTTATAGTGCGGCCTCAAGTCATCATTTTTGATGCAATTGCGCCAACTTTTTTCATGAGGGTCGACCATGTAAGAATGCATCCACACACCAAATATTTTTATTCTGAAACTTATACTTTTGAGAATAGCTCTCATGGCGTAAAAGACATGCATGTGAAAAAGTTCGAATCGCTGATGCATTTATAGTGCGGCCTCAAGTCATCATTTTTGAAGCAATTGCGCCAACTTTTTTCATGAGGGTCGACCATGTAAGAATGCATCCACACACCAAATATTTTTATTCTGAAACTTATACTTTTGAGAATAGCTCTCATGGCGTAAAAGTCATGCATGTGAAAAAGTTCGAATCGCTGATGTATTTATAGTGCGGCCTCAAGTCATCATTTTTTATGCAATTGCGCCAACTGTTTTCATGAGGGTCGACCATGTAAGAATGCAACTATACACCAAATATTTTTATTCTGAAACTAATACTTTTGAGAATAGCTCTCATGGCGTAAAAAAAGTGAAAAAGTTCGAATCGCTGATGTATTTATAGTGCGGCCTCAAGTCATCATTTTTTATGCAATTGCGCCAACTTTTTCCATGACGGTCGACCATGTAAGAATGCATCCACACACCAAATATTTTTATTCTGAAATTTATACTTTTGAGAATAGCTCTCATGGCGTAAAAGACATGCATGTGAAAAAGTTCGAATCGCTGATGCATTTATAGTGCGGCCTCAAGTCATCATTTTTGAAGCAATTGCGCCAACTTTTTTCATGAGGGTCGACCATGTAAGAATGCATCCACACACCAAATATTTTTATTCTGAGACTTATACTTTTGAGAATAGCTCTCATGGCGTAAAAGTCATGCATGTGAAAAAGTTCGAATCGCTGATGTATTTATAGTGCGGCCTCAAGTCATCATTTTTTATGCAATTGCGCCAACTGTTTTCATGAGGGTCGACCATGTAAGAATGCAACTATACACCAAATATTTTTATTCTGAAACTAATACTTTTGAGAATAGCTCTCATGGCGTAAAAGTCATGCATGTGAAAAAGTTCGAATCGCTGATGTATTTATAGTGCGGCCTCAAGTCATCATTTTTTATGCAATTGCGCCAACTTTTTCCATGACGGTCGACCATGTAAGAATGCATCCACACACCAAATATTTTTATTCTGAAACTTACACTTTTGAGAATAGCTCTCATGGCGTAAAAGTCATGCATGTGAAAAAGTTCGAATCGCTGATGTATTTATAGTGCGGCCTCAAGTCATCATTTTTGAAGCAATTGCGCCAACTTTTTTCATTAGGGTCGACCATGTAAGAATGCATCCACACACCAAATATTTTTATTCTGAAACTTATACTTTTGAGAATAGCTCTCATGGCGTAAAAGACATGCATGTGAAAAAGTTCGAATCGCTGATGTATTTATAGTGCGGCCTCAAGTCATCATTTTTGAAGCAATTGCGCCAACTTTTTTCATGAGGGTCGACCATGTAAGAATGCATCCACACACCAAATATTTTTATTCTGAAACTTATACTTTTGAGAATAGCTCTCATGGCGTGAAAGTCATGCATGTGAAAAAGTTCGAATCGCTGATGTATTTATAGTGCGGCCTCAAGTCATCATTTTTTATGCAATTGCGCCAACTTTTTCCATGACGGTCGACCATGTAAGAATGCATCCACACACCAAATATTTTTATTCTGAAACTTACACTTTTGAGAATAGCTCTCATCGCGTAAAAGTGATGCATGTGAAAAAGTTCGAATCGCTGATGTATTTATAGTGCGGCCTCAAGTCATCATTTTTGATGCAATTGCGCCAACTTTTTTCATGAGGGTCGACCATGTAAGAATGCATCCACACACCAAATATTTTTATTCTGAGACTTATACTTTTGAGAATAGCTCTCATGGCGTAAAAGTCATGCATGTGAAAAAGTTCGAATCGCTGATGTATTTATAGTGCGGCCTCAAGTCATCATTTTTTATGCAATTGCGCCAACTTTTTTCATTAGGGTAGACCATGTAAGAATGCAACTATACACCAAATATTTTTATTCTGAAACTAATACTTTTGAGAATAGCTCTCATGGCGTAAAAGTCATGCATGTGAAAAAGTTCGAATCGCTGATGTATTTATAGTGCGGCCTCAAGTCATCATTTTTTATGCAATTGCGCCAACTTTTTCCATGACGGTCGACCATGTAAGAATGCATCCACACACCAAATATTTTTATTCTGAAACTTACACTTTTGAGAATAGCTCTCATGGCGTAAAAGTCATGCATGTGAAAAAGTTCGAATCGCTGATGTATTTATAGTGCGGCCTCAAGTCATCATTTTTTATGCAATTGCGCCAACTTTTTTCATTAGGGTCGACCATGTAAGAATGCATCCACACACCAAATATTTTTATTCTGAAACTTATACTTTTGAGAATAGCTCTCATGGCGTAAAAGTCATGCATGTGAAAAAGTTCGAATCGCTGATGTATTTATAGTGCGGCCTCAAGTCATCATTTTTTATGCAATTGCGCCAACTGTTTTCATTAGGGTCGACCATGTAAGAATGCATCCACACACCAAATATTTTTATTCTGAAACTTATACTTTTGAGAATAGCTCTCATGGCGTAAAAGACATGCATGTGAAAAAGTTCGAATCGCTGATGCATTTATAGTGCGGCCTCAAGTCATCATTTTTGATGCAATTGCGCCAACTTTTTTCATGAGGGTCGACCATGTAAGAATGCATCCACACACCAAATATTTTTATTCTGAAACTTATACTTTTGAGAATAGCTCTCATGGCGTAAAAGTCATGCATGTGAAAAAGTTCGAATCGCTGATGTATTTATAGTGCGGCCTCAAGTCATCATTTTTTATGCAATTGCGCCAACTTTTTTCATTAGGGTAGACCATGTAAGAATGCAACTATACACCAAATATTTTTATTCTGAAACTAATACTTTTGAGAATAGCTCTCATGGCGTAAAAGTCATGCATGTGAAAAAGTTCGAATCGCTGATGTATTTATAGTGCGGCCTCAAGTCATCATTTTTTATGCAATTGCGCCAACTTTTTCCATGAGGGTCGACCATGTAAGAATGCATCCACACACCAAATATTTTTATTCTGAAACTTACACTTTTGAGAATAGCTCTCATGGCGTAAAAGTCATGCATGTGAAAAAGTTCGAATCGCTGATGTATTTATAGTGTGGCCTCAAGTCATCATTTTTTATGCAATTGCGCCAACTTTTTTCATTAGGGTCGACCATGTAAGAATGCATCCACACACCAAATATTTTTATTCTGAAACTTATACTTTTGAGAATAGCTCTCATGGCGTAAAAGTCATGCATGTGAAAAAGTTCGAATCGCTGATGTATTTATAGTGCGGCCTCAAGTCATCATTTTTTATGCAATTGCGCCAACTGTTTTCATTAGGGTCGACCATGTAAGAATGCATCCACACACCAAATATTTTTATTCTGAAACTTATACTTTTGAGAATAGCTCTCATGGCGTAAAAGACATGCATGTGAAAAAGTTCGAATCGCTGATGCATTTATAGTGCGGCCTCAAGTCATCATTTTTTATGCAATTGCGCCAACTTTTTTCATAAGGGTCGACCATGTAAGAATGCATCCACACACCAAATATTTTTATTCTGAAACTTACACTTTTGAGAATAGCTCTCATGGCGTAAAAGTCATGCATGTGAAAAAGTTCGAATCGCTGATGTATTTATAGTGCGGCCTCAAGTCATCATTTTTGAAGCAATTGCGCCAACTTTTTTCATGAGGGTCGACCATGTAAGAATGAAACTATACACCAAATATTTTTATTCTAAAACTAATACTTTTGAGAATAGCTCTCATGGCGTAAAAGACATGCATGTGAAAAAGTTCGAATCGCTGATGTATTTATAGTGCGGCCTCAAGTCATCATTTTTGAAGCAATTGCGCCAACTGTTTTCATGACGGTCGACCATGTAAGAATGCATCCACACACCAAATATTTTTATTCTGAAACTTATACTTTTGAGAATAGCTCTCATTGCGTAAAAGTCATGCATGTGAAAAAGTTCGAATCGC
The DNA here is from genome assembly GCF_023055435.1 of Haliotis rufescens. Lineage (NCBI taxonomy): Eukaryota > Metazoa > Mollusca > Gastropoda > Lepetellida > Haliotidae > Haliotis > Haliotis rufescens. The sequence goes on from NW_025964112.1 coordinate 27,775,786, forward strand.
TGATGTATTTATAGTGCGGCCTCAAGTCATCATTTTTTATGCAATTGCGCCAACTTTTTTCATTAGGGTCGACCATGTAAGAATGCATCCACACACCAAATATTTTTATTCTGAAACTTACACTTTTGAGAATAGCTCTCATCGCGTAAAAGTGATGCATGTGAAAAAGTTCGAATCGCTGATGTATTTATAGTGCGGCCTCAAGTCATCATTTTTGATGCAATTGCGCCAACTTTTTTCATGAGGGTCGACCATGTAAGAATGCATCCACACACCAAATATTTTTATTCTGAAACTTATACTTTTGAGAATAGCTCTCATGGCGTAAAAGTGATGCATGTGAAAAAGTTCGAATCGCTGATGCATTTATAGTGCGGCCTCAAGTCATCATTTTTGAAGCAATTGCGCCAACTTTTTTCATGAGGGTCGACCATGTAAGAATGCATCCACACACCAAATATTTTTATTCTGAAACTTATACTTTTGAGAATAGCTCTCATGGCGTAAAAGTCATGCATGTGAAAAAGTTCGAATCGCTGATGTATTTATAGTGCGGCCTCAAGTCATCATTTTTTATGCAATTGCGCCAACTTTTTTCATGACGGTCGACCATGTAAGAATGCATCCACACACCAAATATTTTTATTCTGAAACTTACACTTTTGAGAATAGCTCTCATGGCGTAAAAGTCATGCATGTGAAAAAGTTCGAATCGCTGATGTATTTATAGTGCGGCCTCAAGTCATCATTTTTTATGCAATTGCGCCAACTTTTTTCATTAGGGTCGACCATGTAAGAATGCATCCACACACCAAATATTTTTATTCTGAAACTTATACTTTTGAGAATAGCTCTCATGGCGTAAAAGACATGCATGTGAAAAAGTTCGAATCGCTGATGCATTTATAGTGCGGCCTCAAGTCATCATTTTTGAAGCAATTGCGCCAACTTTTTTCATGAGGGTCGACCATGTAAGAATGCATCCACACACCAAATATTTTTATTCTGAAACTTATACTTTTGAGAATAGCTCTCATGGCGTAAAAGTCATGCATGTGAAAAAGTTCGAATCGCTGATGTATTTATAGTGCGGCCTCAAGTCATCATTTTTTATGCAATTGCGCCAACTTTTTTCATTAGGGTCGACCATGTAAGAATGCATCCACACACCAAATATTTTTATTCTGAAACTTACACTTTTGAGAATAGCTCTCATGGCGTAAAAGTCATGCATGTGAAAAAGTTCGAATCGCTGATGTATTTATAGTGCGGCCTCAAGTCATCATTTTTGAAGCAATTGCGCCAACTTTTTTTATGAGGGTCGACCATGTAAGAATGAAACTATACACCAAATATTTTTATTCTAAAACTAATACTTTTGAGAATAGCTCTCATGGCGTAAAAGACATGCATGTGAAAAAGTTCGAATCGCTGATGTATTTATAGTGCGGCCTCAAGTCATCATTTTTGAAGCAATTGCGCCAACTTTTTTTCATGAGGTTCGACCATGTAAGAATGCATCCACACACCAAATATTTTTATTCTGAAACTTATACTTTTGAGAATAGCTCTCATTGCGTAAAAGTCATGCATGTGAAAAAGTTCGAATCGCTGATGTATTTATAGTGCGGCCTCAAGTCATCATTTTTTATGCAATTGCGCCAACTTTTTTCATTAGGGTCGACCATGTAAGAATGCATCCACACACCAAATATTTTTATTCTGAAACTTACACTTTTGAGAATAGCTCTCATGGCGTAAAAGTGATGCATGTGAAAAAGTTCGAATCGCTGATGTATTTATAGTGCGGCCTCAAGTCATCATTTTTGATGCAATTGCGCCAACTTTTTTCATGAGGGTCGACCATGTAAGAATGCATCCACACACCAAATATTTTTATTCTGAAACTTATACTTTTGAGAATAGCTCTCATGGCGTAAAAGACATGCATGTGAAAAAGTTCGAATCGCTGATGCATTTATAGTGCGGCCTCAAGTCATCATTTTTGAAGCAATTGCGCCAACTTTTTTCATGAGGGTCGACCATGTAAGAATGCATCCACACACCAAATATTTTTATTCTGAAACTTATACTTTTGAGAATAGCTCTCATGGCGTAAAAGTCATGCATGTGAAAAAGTTCGAATCGCTGATGTATTTATAGTGCGGCCTCAAGTCATCATTTTTTATGCAATTGCGCCAACTGTTTTCATGACGGTCGACCATGTAAGAATGCATCCACACACCAAATATTTTTATTCTGAAACTTACACTTTTGAGAATAGCTATCATGGCGTAAAAGTCATGCATGTGAAAAAGTTCGAATCGCTGATGTATTTATAGTGCGGCCTCAAGTCATCATTTTTTATGCAATTGCGCCAACTTTTTTCATTAGGGTCGACCATGTAAGAATGCATCCACACACCAAATATTTTTATTCTGAAACTTATACTTTTGAGAATAGCTCTCATGGCGTAAAAGTCATGCATGTGAAAAAGTTCGAATCGCTGATGTATTTATAGTGCGGCCTCAAGTCATCATTTTTTATGCAATTGCGCCAACTGTTTTCATGACGGTCGACCATGTAAGAATGCATCCACACACCAAATATTTTTATTCTGAAACTTATACTTTTGAGAATAGCTCTCATGGCGTAAAAGACATGCATGTGAAAAAGTTCGAATCGCTGATGCATTTATAGTGCGGCCTCAAGTCATCATTTTTGATGCAATTGCGCCAACTTTTTTCATGAGGGTCGACCATGTAAGAATGCATCCACACACCAAATATTTTTATTCTGAAACTTATACTTTTGAGAATAGCTCTCATGGCGTGAAAGTCATGCATGTGAAAAAGTTCGAATCGCTGATGTATTTATAGTGCGGCCTCAAGTCATCATTTTTTATGCAATTGCGCCAACTTTTTCCATGACGGTCGACCATGTAAGAATGCATCCACACACCAAATATTTTTATTCTGAAACTTACACTTTTGAGAATAGCTCTCATCGCGTAAAAGTGATGCATGTGAAAAAGTTCGAATCGCTGATGTATTTATAGTGCGGCCTCAAGTCATCATTTTTGATGCAATTGCGCCAACTTTTTTCATGAGGGTCGACCATGTAAGAATGCATCCACACACCAAATATTTTTATTCTGAGACTTATACTTTTGAGAATAGCTCTCATGGCGTAAAAGTCATGCATGTGAAAAAGTTCGAATCGCTGATGTATTTATAGTGCGGCCTCAAGTCATCATTTTTTATGCAATTGCGCCAACTTTTTTCATTAGGGTAGACCATGTAAGAATGCAACTATACACCAAATATTTTTATTCTAAAACTAATACTTTTGAGAATAGCTCTCATGGCGTAAAAGTCATGCATGTGAAAAAGTTCGAATCGCTGATGTATTTATAGTGCGGCCTCAAGTCATCATTTTTTATGCAATTGCGCCAACTTTTTCCATGACGGTCGACCATGTAAGAATGCATCCACACACCAAATATTTTTATTCTGAAACTTATACTTTTGAGAATAGCTCTCATGGCGTAAAAGTCATGCATGTGAAAAAGTTCGAATCGCTGATGTATTTATAGTGCGGCCTCAAGTCATCATTTTTTATGCAATTGCGCCAACTGTTTTCATTAGGGTCGACCATGTAAGAATGCATCCACACACCAAATATTTTTATTCTGAGACTTATACTTTTGAGAATAGCTCTCATGGCGTAAAAGACATGCATGTGAAAAAGTTCGAATCGCTGATGCATTTATAGTGCGGCCTCAAGTCATCATTTTTGAAGCAATTGCGCCAACTTTTTTCATTAGGGTCGACCATGTAAGAATGCATCCACACACCAAATATTTTTATTCTGAAACTTATACTTTTGAGAATAGCTCTCATGGCGTAAAAGTCATGCATGTGAAAAAGTTCGAATCGCTGATGTATTTATAGTGCGGCCTCAAGTCATCATTTTTTATGCAATTGCGCCAACTTTTTTCATTAGGGTCGACCATGTAAGAATGCATCCACACACCAAATATTTTTATTCTGAAACTTACACTTTTGAGAATAGCTCTCATGGCGTAAAAGTCATGCATGTGAAAAAGTTCGAATCGCTGATGTATTTATAGTGCGGCCTCAAGTCATCATTTTTGAAGCAATTGCGCCAACTTTTTTCATGAGGGTCGACCATGTAAGAATGAAACTATACACCAAATATTTTTATTCTAAAACTAATACTTTTGAGAATAGCTCTCATGGCGTAAAAGACATGCATGTGAAAAAGTTCGAATCGCTGATGTATTTATAGTGCGGCCTCAAGTCATCATTTTTGAAGCAATTGCGCCAACTTTTTTCATGACGGTCGACCATGTAAGAATGCATCCACACACCAAATATTTTTATTCTGAAACTTATACTTTTGAGAATAGCTCTCATTGCGTAAAAGTCATGCATGTGAAAAAGTTCGAATCGCTGATGTATTTATAGTGCGGCCTCAAGTCATCATTTTTTATGCAATTGCGCCAACTTTTTTCATTAGGGTCGACCATGTAAGAATGCATCCACACACCAAATATTTTTATTCTGAAACTTACACTTTTGAGAATAGCTCTCATCGCGTAAAAGTGATGCATGTGAAAAAGTTCGAATCGCTGATGTATTTATAGTGCGGCCTCAAGTCATCATTTTTGATGCAATTGCGCCAACTTTTTTCATGAGGGTCGACCATGTAAGAATGCATCCACACACCAAATATTTTTATTCTGAAACTTATACTTTTGAGAATAGCTCTCATGGCGTAAAAGACATGCATGTGAAAAAGTTCGAATCGCTGATGCATTTATAGTGCGGCCTCAAGTCATCATTTTTGAAGCAATTGCGCCAACTTTTTTCATGAGGGTCGACCATGTAAGAATGCATCCACACACCAAATATTTTTATTCTGAAACTTATACTTTTGAGAATAGCTCTCATGGCGTAAAAGTCATGCATGTGAAAAAGTTCGAATCGCTGATGTATTTATAGTGCGGCCTCAAGTCATCATTTTTTATGCAATTGCGCCAACTGTTTTCATGACGGTCGACCATGTAAGAATGCATCCACACACCAAATATTTTTATTCTGAAACTTACACTTTTGAGAATAGCTCTCATGGCGTAAAAGTCATGCATGTGAAAAAGTTCGAATCGCTGATGTATTTATAGTGCGGCCTCAAGTCATCATTTTTTATGCAATTGCGCCAACTTTTTTCATGAGGGTCGACCATGTAAGAATGCATCCACACACCAAATATTTTTATTCTGAAACTTATACTTTTGAGAATAGCTCTCATGGCGTAAAAGACATGCATGTGAAAAAGTTCGAATCGCTGATGCATTTATAGTGCGGCCTCAAGTCATCATTTTTGAAGCAATTGCGCCAACTTTTTTCATGAGGGTCGACCATGTAAGAATGCATCCACACACCAAATATTTTTATTCTGAAACTTATACTTTTGAGAATAGCTCTCATGGCGTAAAAGTCATGCATGTGAAAAAGTTCGAATCGCTGATGTATTTATAGTGCGGCCTCAAGTCATCATTTTTTATGCAATTGCGCCAACTTTTTTCATTAGGGTCGACCATGTAAGAATGCATCCACACACCAAATATTTTTATTCTGAAACTTACACTTTTGAGAATAGCTCTCATGGCGTAAAAGTCATGCATGTGAAAAAGTTCGAATCGCTGATGTATTTATAGTGCGGCCTCAAGTCATCATTTTTGAAGCAATTGCGCCAACTTTTTTTATGAGGGTCGACCATGTAAGAATGAAACTATACACCAAATATTTTTATTCTAAAACTAATACTTTTGAGAATAGCTCTCATGGCGTAAAAGACATGCATGTGAAAAAGTTCGAATCGCTGATGTATTTATAGTGCGGCCTCAAGTCATCATTTTTTATGCAATTGCGCCAACTTTTTCCATGACGGTCGACCATGTAAGAATGCATCCACACACCAAATATTTTTATTCTGAAACTTACACTTTTGAGAATAGCTCTCATGGCGTAAAAGTCATGCATGTGAAAAAGTTCGAATCGCTGATGTATTTATAGTGCGGCCTCAAGTCATCATTTTTTATGCAATTGCGCCAACTTTTTTCATTAGGGTCGACCATGTAAGAATGCATCCACACACCAAATATTTTTATTCTGAAACTTATACTTTTGAGAATAGCTCTCATGGCGTAAAAGACATGCATGTGAAAAAGTTCGAATCGCTGATGTATTTATAGTGCGGCCTCAAGTCATCATTTTTGATGCAATTGCGCCAACTTTTTTCATGAGGGTCGACCATGTAAGAATGCATCCACACACCAAATATTTTTATTCTGAAACTTATACTTTTGAGAATAGCTCTCATGGCGTAAAAGACATGCATGTGAAAAAGTTCGAATCGCTGATGCATTTATAGTGCGGCCTCAAGTCATCATTTTTGAAGCAATTGCGCCAACTTTTTTCATGAGGGTCGACCATGTAAGAATGCATCCACACACCAAATATTTTTATTCTGAAACTTATACTTTTGAGAATAGCTCTCATGGCGTAAAAGTCATGCATGTGAAAAAGTTCGAATCGCTGATGTATTTATAGTGCGGCCTCAAGTCATCATTTTTTATGCAATTGCGCCAACTTTTTTCATTAGGGTCGACCATGTAAGAATGCATCCACACACCAAATATTTTTATTCTGAAACTTACACTTTTGAGAATAGCTCTCATGGCGTAAAAGTCATGCATGTGAAAAAGTTCGAATCGCTGATGTATTTATAGTGCGGCCTCAAGTCATCATTTTTGAAGCAATTGCGCCAACTTTTTTCATGAGGGTCGACCATGTAAGAATGAAACTATACACCAAATATTTTTATTCTAAAACTAATACTTTTGAGAATAGCTCTCATGGCGTAAAAGACATGCATGTGAAAAAGTTCGAATCGCTGATGTATTTATAGTGCGGCCTCAAGTCATCATTTTTGAAGCAATTGCGCCAACTTTTTTCATGACGGTCGACCATGTAAGAATGCATCCACACACCAAATATTTTTATTCTGAAACTTATACTTTTGAGAATAGCTCTCATTGCGTAAAAGTCATGCATGTGAAAAAGTTCGAATCGCTGATGTATTTATAGTGCGGCCTCAAGTCATCATTTTTTATGCAATTGCGCCAACTTTTTTCATTAGGGTCGACCATGTAAGAATGCATCCACACACCAAATATTTTTATTCTGAAACTTACACTTTTGAGAATAGCTCTCATGGCGTAAAAGTGATGCATGTGAAAAAGTTCGAATCGCTGATGTATTTATAGTGCGGCCTCAAGTCATCATTTTTGATGCAATTGCGCCAACTTTTTTCATGAGGGTCGACCATGTAAGAATGCATCCACACACCAAATATTTTTATTCTGAAACTTATACTTTTGAGAATAGCTCTCATGGCGTAAAAGTCATGCATGTGAAAAAGTTCGAATCGCTGATGTATTTATAGTGCGGCCTCAAGTCATCATTTTTTATGCAATTGCGCCAACTTTTTTCATTAGGGTCGACCATGTAAGAATGCATCCACACACCAAATATTTTTATTCTGAAACTTACACTTTTGAGAATAGCTCTCATGGCGTAAAAGTCATGCATGTGAAAAAGTTCGAATCGCTGATGTATTTATAGTGCGGCCTCAAGTCATCATTTTTGAAGCAATTGCGCCAACTTTTTTCATGAGGGTCGACCATGTAAGAATGAAACTATACACCAAATATTTTTATTCTAAAACTAATACTTTTGAGAATAGCTCTCATGGCGTAAAAGACATGCATGTGAAAAAGTTCGAATCGCTGATGTATTTATAGTGCGGCCTCAAGTCATCATTTTTGAAGCAATTGCGCCAACTTTTTTCATGACGGTCGACCATGTAAGAATGCATCCACACACCAAATATTTTTATTCTGAAACTTATACTTTTGAGAATAGCTCTCATTGCGTAAAAGTCATGCATGTGAAAAAGTTCGAATCGCTGATGTATTTATAGTGCGGCCTCAAGTCATCATTTTTTATGCAATTGCGCCAACTTTTTTCATTAGGGTCGACCATGTAAGAATGCATCCACACACCAAATATTTTTATTCTGAAACTTACACTTTTGAGAATAGCTCTCATCGCGTAAAAGTGATGCATGTGAAAAAGTTCGAATCGCTGATGTATTTATAGTGCGGCCTCAAGTCATCATTTTTGATGCAATTGCGCCAACTTTTTTCATGAGGGTCGACCATGTAAGAATGCATCCACACACCAAATATTTTTATTCTGAAACTTATACTTTTGAGAATAGCTCTCATGGCGTAAAAGACATGCATGTGAAAAAGTTCGAATCGCTGATGCATTTATAGTGCGGCCTCAAGTCATCATTTTTGAAGCAATTGCGCCAACTTTTTTCATGAGGGTCGACCATGTAAGAATGCATCCACACACCAAATATTTTTATTCTGAAACTTATACTTTTGAGAATAGCTCTCATGGCGTAAAAGTCATGCATGTGAAAAAGTTCGAATCGCTGATGTATTTATAGTGCGGCCTCAAGTCATCATTTTTTATGCAATTGCGCCAACTGTTTTCATGACGGTCGACCATGTAAGAATGCATCCACACACCAAATATTTTTATTCTGAAACTTACACTTTTGAGAATAGCTCTCATGGCGTAAAAGTCATGCATGTGAAAAAGTTCGAATCGCTGATGTATTTATAGTGCGGCCTCAAGTCATCATTTTTTATGCAATTGCGCCAACTTTTTTCATGAGGGTCGACCATGTAAGAATGCATCCACACACCAAATATTTTTATTCTGAAACTTATACTTTTGAGAATAGCTCTCATGGCGTAAAAGACATGCATGTGAAAAAGTTCGAATCGCTGATGCATTTATAGTGCGGCCTCAAGTCATCATTTTTGAAGCAATTGCGCCAACTTTTTTCATGAGGGTCGACCATGTAAGAATGCATCCACACACCAAATATTTTTATTCTGAAACTTATACTTTTGAGAATAGCTCTCATGGCGTAAAAGTCATGCATGTGAAAAAGTTCGAATCGCTGATGTATTTATAGTGCGGCCTCAAGTCATCATTTTTGAAGCAATTGCGCCAACTTTTTTTATGAGGGTCGACCATGTAAGAATGAAACTATACACCAAATATTTTTATTCTAAAACTAATACTTTTGAGAATAGCTCTCATGGCGTAAAAGACATGCATGTGAAAAAGTTCGAATCGCTGATGTATTTATAGTGCGGCCTCAAGTCATCATTTTTTATGCAATTGCGCCAACTTTTTCCATGACGGTCGACCATGTAAGAATGCATCCACACACCAAATATTTTTATTCTGAAACTTACACTTTTGAGAATAGCTCTCATCGCGTAAAAGTGATGCATGTGAAAAAGTTCGAATCGCTGATGTATTTATAGTGCGGCCTCAAGTCATCATTTTTGATGCAATTGCGCCAACTTTTTTCATGAGGGTCGACCATGTAAGAATGCATCCACACACCAAATATTTTTATTCTGAAACTTATACTTTTGAGAATAGCTCTCATGGCGTAAAAGACATGCATGTGAAAAAGTTCGAATCGCTGATGCATTTATAGTGCGGCCTCAAGTCATCATTTTTGAAGCAATTGCGCCAACTTTTTTCATGAGGGTCGACCATGTAAGAATGCATCCACACACCAAATATTTTTATTCTGAAACTTATACTTTTGAGAATAGCTCTCATGGCGTAAAAGTCATGCATGTGAAAAAGTTCGAATCGCTGATGTATTTATAGTGCGGCCTCAAGTCATCATTTTTTATGCAATTGCGCCAACTGTTTTCATGACGGTCGACCATGTAAGAATGCATCCACACACCAAATATTTTTATTCTGAAACTTACACTTTTGAGAATAGCTCTCATGGCGTAAAAGTCATGCATGTGAAAAAGTTCGAATCGCTGATGTATTTATAGTGCGGCCTCAAGTCATCATTTTTTATGCAATTGCGCCAACTTTTTTCATTAGGGTCGACCATGTAAGAATGCATCCACACACCAAATATTTTTATTCTGAAACTTATACTTTTGAGAATAGCTCTCATGGCGTAAAAGACATGCATGTGAAAAAGTTCGAATCGCTGATGCATTTATAGTGCGGCCTCAAGTCATCATTTTTGAAGCAATTGCGCCAACTTTTTTCATGAGGGTCGACCATGTAAGAATGCATCCACACACCAAATATTTTTATTCTGAAACTTATACTTTTGAGAATAGCTCTCATGGCGTAAAAGTCATGCATGTGAAAAAGTTCGAATCGCTGATGTATTTATAGTGCGGCCTCAAGTCATCATTTTTGAAGCAATTGCGCCAACTTTTTTTATGAGGGTCGACCATGTAAGAATGAAACTATACACCAAATATTTTTATTCTAAAACTAATACTTTTGAGAATAGCTCTCATGGCGTAAAAGACATGCATGTGAAAAAGTTCGAATCGCTGATGTATTTATAGTGCGGCCTCAAGTCATCATTTTTTATGCAATTGCGCCAACTTTTTCCATGACGGTCGACCATGTAAGAATGCATCCACACACCAAATATTTTTATTCTGAAACTTACACTTTTGAGAATAGCTCTCATGGCGTAAAAGTCATGCATGTGAAAAAGTTCGAATCGCTGATGTATTTATAGTGCGGCCTCAAGTCATCATTTTTTATGCAATTGCGCCAACTTTTTTCATTAGGGTCGACCATGTAAGAATGCATCCACACACCAAATATTTTTATTCTGAAACTTATACTTTTGAGAATAGCTCTCATGGCGTAAAAGACATGCATGTGAAAAAGTTCGAATCGCTGATGTATTTATAGTGCGGCCTCAAGTCATCATTTTTGATGCAATTGCGCCAACTTTTTTCATGAGGGTCGACCATGTAAGAATGCATCCACACACCAAATATTTTTATTCTGAAACTTATACTTTTGAGAATAGCTCTCATTGCGTAAAAGTCATGCATGTGAAAAAGTTCGAATCGCTGATGTATTTATAGTGCGGCCTCAAGTCATCATTTTTTATGCAATTGCGCCAGCTTTTTTCATTAGGGTCGACCATGTAAGAATGCATCCACACACCAAATATTTTTATTCTGAAACTTACACTTTTGAGAATAGCTCTCATGGCGTAAAAGTGATGCATGTGAAAAAGTTCGAATCGCTGATGTATTTATAGTGCGGCCTCAAGTCATCATTTTTTATGCAATTGCGCCAACTTTTTTCATGAGGGTCGACCATGTAAGAATGCATCCACACACCAAATATTTTTATTCTGAAACTTATACTTTTGAGAATAGCTCTCATGGCGTAAAAGACATGCATGTGAAAAAGTTCGAATCGCTGATGTATTTATAGTGCGGCCTCAAGTCATCATTTTTGAAGCAATTGCGCCAACTTTTTTTATGAGGGTCGACCATGTAAGAATGAAACTATACACCAAATATTTTTATTCTAAAACTAATACTTTTGAGAATAGCTCTCATGGCGTAAAAGACATGCATGTGAAAAAGTTCGAATCGCTGATGTATTTATAGTGCGGCCTCAAGTCATCATTTTTGAAGCAATTGCGCCAACTTTTTTCATGAGGGTCGACCATGTAAGAATGCATCCACACACCAAATATTTTTATTCTGAAACTTATACTTTTGAGAATAGCTCTCATTGCGTAAAAGTCATGCATGTGAAAAAGTTCGAATCGCTGATGTATTTATAGTGCGGCCTCAAGTCATCATTTTTTATGCAATTGCGCCAACTTTTTTCATTAGGGTCGACCATGTAAGAATGCATCCACACACCAAATATTTTTATTCTGAAACTTACACTTTTGAGAATAGCTCTCATGGCGTAAAAGTCATGCATGTGAAAAAGTTCGAATCGCTGATGTATTTATAGTGCGGCCTCAAGTCATCATTTTTTATGCAATTGCGCCAACTTTTTTCATTAGGGTCGACCATGTAAGAATGCATCCACACACCAAATATTTTTATTCTGAAACTTATACTTTTGAGAATAGCTCTCATGGCGTAAAAGACATGCATGTGAAAAAGTTCGAATCGCTGATGTATTTATAGTGCGGCCTCAAGTCATCATTTTTGATGCAATTGCGCCAACTTTTTTCATGAGGGTCGACCATGTAAGAATGCATCCACACACCAAATATTTTTATTCTGAAACTTATACTTTTGAGAATAGCTCTCATTGCGTAAAAGTCATGCATGTGAAAAAGTTCGAATCGCTGATGTATTTATAGTGCGGCCTCAAGTCATCATTTTTTATGCAATTGCGCCAGCTTTTTTCATTAGGGTCGACCATGTAAGAATGCATCCACACACCAAATATTTTTATTCTGAAACTTACACTTTTGAGAATAGCTCTCATGGCGTAAAAGTGATGCATGTGAAAAAGTTCGAATCGCTGATGTATTTATAGTGCGGCCTCAAGTCATCATTTTTTATGCAATTGCGCCAACTTTTTTCATGAGGGTCGACCATGTAAGAATGCATCCACACACCAAATATTTTTATTCTGAAACTTATACTTTTGAGAATAGCTCTCATGGCGTAAAAGACATGCATGTGAAAAAGTTCGAATCGCTGATGTATTTATAGTGCGGCCTCAAGTCATCATTTTTGAAGCAATTGCGCCAACTTTTTTTATGAGGGTCGACCATGTAAGAATGAAACTATACACCAAATATTTTTATTCTAAAACTAATACTTTTGAGAATAGCTCTCATGGCGTAAAAGACATGCATGTGAAAAAGTTCGAATCGCTGATGTATTTATAGTGCGGCCTCAAGTCATCATTTTTGAAGCAATTGCGCCAACTTTTTTCATGAGGGTCGACCATGTAAGAATGCATCCACACACCAAATATTTTTATTCTGAAACTTATACTTTTGAGAATAGCTCTCATTGCGTAAAAGTCATGCATGTGAAAAAGTTCGAATCGCTGATGTATTTATAGTGCGGCCTCAAGTCATCATTTTTTATGCAATTGCGCCAACTTTTTTCATGAGGGTCGACCATGTAAGAATGCATCCACACACCAAATATTTTTATTCTGAAACTTACACTTTTGAGAATAGCTCTCATGGCGTAAAAGTGATGCATGTGAAAAAGTTCGAATCGCTGATGTATTTATAGTGCGGCCTCAAGTCATCATTTTTGATGCAATTGCGCCAACTTTTTTCATGAGGGTCGACCATGTAAGAATGCATCCACACACCAAATATTTTTATTCTGAAACTTATACTTTTGAGAATAGCTCTCATGGCGTAAAAGACATGCATGTGAAAAAGTTCGAATCGCTGATGCATTTATAGTGCGGCCTCAAGTCATCATTTTTGAAGCAATTGCGCCAACTTTTTTCATGAGGGTCGACCATGTAAGAATGCATCCACACACCAAATATTTTTATTCTGAAACTTATACTTTTGAGAATAGCTCTCATGGCGTAAAAGTCATGCATGTGAAAAAGTTCGAATCGCTGATGTATTTATAGTGCGGCCTCAAGTCATCATTTTTTATGCAATTGCGCCAACTGTTTTCATGACGGTCGACCATGTAAGAATGCATCCACACACCAAATATTTTTATTCTGAAACTTACACTTTTGAGAATAGCTCTCATGGCGTAAAAGTCATGCATGTGAAAAAGTTCGAATCGCTGATGTATTTATAGTGCGGCCTCAAGTCATCATTTTTTATGCAATTGCGCCAACTTTTTTCATTAGGGTCGACCATGTAAGAATGCATCCACACACCAAATATTTTTATTCTGAAACTTATACTTTTGAGAATAGCTCTCATGGCGTAAAAGTGATGCATGTGAAAAAGTTCGAATCGCTGATGTATTTATAGTGCGGCCTCAAGTCATCATTTTTTATGCAATTGCGCCAACTGTTTTCATTAGGGTCGACCATGTAAGAATGCATCCACACACCAAATATTTTTATTCTGAAACTTATACTTTTGAGAATAGCTCTCATGGCGTAAAAGACATGCATGTGAAAAAGTTCGAATCGCTGATGCATTTATAGTGCGGCCTCAAGTCATCATTTTTGAAGCAATTGCGCCAACTTTTTTCATGAGGGTCGACCATGTAAGAATGCATCCACACACCAAATATTTTTATTCTGAAACTTATACTTTTGACAATAGCTCTCATGGCGTAAAAGTCATGCATGTGAAAAAGTTCGAATCGCTGATGTATTTATAGTGCGGCCTCAAGTCATCATTTTTTATGCAATTGCGCCAACTTTTTTCATTAGGGTCGACCATGTAAGAATGCATCCACACACCAAATATTTTTATTCTGAAACTTACACTTTTGAGAATAGCTCTCATGGCGTAAAAGTCATGCATGTGAAAAAGTTCGAATCGCTGATGTATTTATAGTGCGGCCTCAAGTCATCATTTTTTATGCAATTGCGCCAACTGTTTTCATGACGGTCGACCATGTAAGAATGCATCCACACACCAAATATTTTTATTCTGAAACTTACACTTTTGAGAATAGCTCTCATGGCGTAAAAGTCATGCATGTGAAAAAGTTCGAATCGCTGATGTATTTATAGTGCGGCCTCAAGTCATCATTTTTGAAGCAATTGCGCCAACTTTTTTCATGAGGGTCGACCATGTAAGAATGCATCCACACACCAAATATTTTTATTCTGAAACTTATACTTTTGAGAATAGCTCTCATGGCGTAAAAGTCATGCATGTGAAAAAGTTCGAATCGCTGATGTATTTATAGTGCGGCCTCAAGTCATCATTTTTTATGCAATTGCGCCAACTTTTTTCATTAGGGTCGACCATGTAAGAATGCATCCACACACCAAATATTTTTATTCTGAAACTTACACTTTTGAGAATAGCTCTCATGGCGTAAAAGTCATGCATGTGAAAAAGTTCGAATCGCTGATGTATTTATAGTGCGGCCTCAAGTCATCATTTTTGAAGCAATTGCGCCAACTTTTTTTATGAGGGTCGACCATGTAAGAATGCATCCACACACCAAATATTTTTATTCTGAAACTTATACTTTTGAGAATAGCTCTCATGGCGTAAAAGACATGCATGTGAAAAAGTTCGAATCGCTGATGCATTTATAGTGCGGCCTCAAGTCATCATTTTTGAAGCAATTGCGCCAACTTTTTTCATGACGGTCGACCATGTAAGAATGCATCCACACACCAAATATTTTTATTCTGAAACTTATACTTTTGAGAATAGCTCTCATGGCGTAAAAGTCATGCATGTGAAAAAGTTCGAATCGCTGATGTATTTATAGTGCGGCCTCAAGTCATCATTTTTTATGCAATTGCGCCAACTGTTTTCATGAGGGTCGACCATGTAAGAATGCATCCACACACCAAATATTTTTATTCTGAAACTTACACTTTTGAGAATAGCTCTCATGGCGTAAAAGTCATGCATGTGAAAAAGTTCGAATCGCTGATGTATTTATAGTGCGGCCTCAAGTCATCATTTTTTATGCAATTGCGCCAACTTTTTCATTAGGGTCGACCATGTAAGAATGCATCCACACACCAAATATTTTTATTCTGAAACTTATACTTTTGAGAATAGCTCTCATGGCGTAAAAGACATGCATGTGAAAAAGTTCGAATCGCTGATGCATTTATAGTGCGGCCTCAAGTCATCATTTTTGAAGCAATTGCGCCAACTTTTTTCATGAGGGTCGACCATGTAAGAATGCATCCACACACCAAATATTTTTATTCTGAAACTTATACTTTTGAGAATAGCTCTCATGGCGTAAAAGTCATGCATGTGAAAAAGTTCGAATCGCTGATGTATTTATAGTGCGGCCTCAAGTCATCATTTTTTATGCAATTGCGCCAACTGTTTTCATGACGGTCGACCATGTAAGAATGCATCCACACACCAAATATTTTTATTCTGAAACTTACACTTTTGAGAATAGCTCTCATGGCGTAAAAGTGATGCATGTGAAAAAGTTCGAATCGCTGATGTATTTATAGTGCGGCCTCAAGTCATCATTTTTTATGCAATTGCGCCAACTTTTTTCATTAGGGTCGACCATGTAAGAATGCATCCACACACCAAATATTTTTATTCTGAAACTTATACTTTTGAGAATAGCTCTCATGGCGTAAAAGACATGCATGTGAAAAAGTTCGAATCGCTGATGCATTTATAGTGCGGCCTCAAGTCATCATTTTTGAAGCAATTGCGCCAACTTTTTTCATGAGGGTCGACCATGTAAGAATGCATCCACACACCAAATATTTTTATTCTGAAACTTATACTTTTGAGAATAGCTCTCATGGCGTAAAAGTCATGCATGTGAAAAAGTTCGAATCGCTGATGTATTTATAGTGCGGCCTCAAGTCATCATTTTTTATGCAATTGCGCCAACTTTTTTCATTAGGGTCGACCATGTAAGAATGCATCCACACACCAAATATTTTTATTCTGAAACTTACACTTTTGAGAATAGCTCTCATGGCGTAAAAGTCATGCATGTGAAAAAGTTCGAATCGCTGATGTATTTATAGTGCGGCCTCAAGTCATCATTTTTGAAGCAATTGCGCCAACTTTTTTTATGAGGGTCGACCATGTAAGAATGAAACTATACACCAAATATTTTTATTCTAAAACTAATACTTTTGAGAATAGCTCTCATGGCGTAAAAGACATGCATGTGAAAAAGTTCGAATCGCTGATGTATTTATAGTGCGGCCTCAAGTCATCATTTTTGAAGCAATTGCGCCAACTTTTTTCATGAGGGTCGACCATGTAAGAATGCATCCACACACCAAATATTTTTATTCTGAAACTTATACTTTTGAGAATAGCTCTCATTGCGTAAAAGTCATGCATGTGAAAAAGTTCGAATCGCTGATGTATTTATAGTGCGGCCTCAAGTCATCATTTTTTATGCAATTGCGCCAACTTTTTTCATTAGGGTCGACCATGTAAGAATGCATCCACACACCAAATATTTTTATTCTGAAACTTACACTTTTGAGAATAGCTCTCATGGCGTAAAAGTCATGCATGTGAAAAAGTTCGAATCGCTGATGTATTTATAGTGCGGCCTCAAGTCATCATTTTTGATGCAATTGCGCCAACTTTTTTCATGAGGGTCGACCATGTAAGAATGCATCCACACACCAAATATTTTTATTCTGAAACTTATACTTTTGAGAATAGCTCTCATGGCGTAAAAGACATGCATGTGAAAAAGTTCGAATCGCTGATGCATTTATAGTGCGGCCTCAAGTCATCATTTTTGAAGCAATTGCGCCAACTTTTTTCATGAGGGTCGACCATGTAAGAATGCATCCACACACCAAATATTTTTATTCTGAAACTTATACTTTTGAGAATAGCTCTCATGGCGTAAAAGTCATGCATGTGAAAAAGTTCGAATCGCTGATGTATTTATAGTGCGGCCTCAAGTCATCATTTTTTATGCAATTGCGCCAACTTTTTTCATTAGGGTCGACCATGTAAGAATGCATCCACACACCAAATATTTTTATTCTGAAACTTACACTTTTGAGAATAGCTCTCATGGCGTAAAAGTCATGCATGTGAAAAAGTTCGAATCGCTGATGTATTTATAGTGCGGCCTCAAGTCATCATTTTTTATGCAATTGCGCCAACTGTTTTCATGACGGTCGACCATGTAAGAATGCATCCACACACCAAATATTTTTATTCTGAAACTTACACTTTTGAGAATAGCTCTCATGGCGTAAAAGTCATGCATGTGAAAAAGTTCGAATCGCTGATGTATTTATAGTGCGGCCTCAAGTCATCATTTTTTATGCAATTGCGCCAACTTTTTTCATTAGGGTCGACCATGTAAGAATGCATCCACACACCAAATATTTTTATTCTGAAACTTATACTTTTGAGAATAGCTCTCATGGCGTAAAAGACATGCATGTGAAAAAGTTCGAATCGCTGATGCATTTATAGTGCGGCCTCAAGTCATCATTTTTGAAGCAATTGCGCCAACTTTTTTCATGAGGGTCGACCATGTAAGAATGCATCCACACACCAAATATTTTTATTCTGAAACTTATACTTTTGAGAATAGCTCTCATGGCGTAAAAGTCATGCATGTGAAAAAGTTCGAATCGCTGATGTATTTATAGTGCGGCCTCAAGTCATCATTTTTTATGCAATTGCGCCAACTTTTTTCATTAGGGTCGACCATGTAAGAATGCATCCACACACCAAATATTTTTATTCTGAGACTTATACTTTTGAGAATAGCTCTCATGGCGTAAAAGTCATGCATGTGAAAAAGTTCGAATCGCTGATGTATTTATAGTGCGGCCTCAAGTCATCATTTTTGAAGCAATTGCGCCAACTGTTTTCATGACGGTCGACCATGAAAGAATGCATCCACACACCAAATATTTTTATTCTGAAACTTACACTTTTGAGAATAGCTCTCATGGCGTAAAAGTCATGCATGTGAAAAAGTTCGAATCGCTGATGTATTTATAGTGCGGCCTCAAGTCATCATTTTTTATGCAATTGCGCCAACTTTTTTCATTAGGGTCGACCATGTAAGAATGCATCCACACACCAAATATTTTTATTCTGAAACTTATACTTTTGAGAATAGCTCTCATGGCGTAAAAGACATGCATGTGAAAAAGTTCGAATCGCTGATGCATTTATAGTGCGGCCTCAAGTCATCATTTTTGAAGCAATTGCGCCAACTTTTTTCATGAGGGTCGACCATGTAAGAATGCATCCACACACCAAATATTTTTATTCTGAAACTTATACTTTTGAGAATAGCTCTCATGGCGTAAAAGTCATGCATGTGAAAAAGTTCGAATCGCTGATGTATTTATAGTGCGGCCTCAAGTCATCATTTTTTATGCAATTGCGCCAACTTTTTTCATTAGGGTCGACCATGTAAGAATGCATCCACACACCAAATATTTTTATTCTGAAACTTACACTTTTGAGAATAGCTCTCATGGCGTAAAAGTCATGCATGTGAAAAAGTTCGAATCGCTGATGTATTTATAGTGCGGCCTCAAGTCATCATTTTTGAAGCAATTGCGCCAACTTTTTTTATGAGGGTCGACCATGTAAGAATGAAACTATACACCAAATATTTTTATTCTAAAACTAATACTTTTGAGAATAGCTCTCATGGCGTAAAAGACATGCATGTGAAAAAGTTCGAATCGCTGATGTATTTATAGTGCGGCCTCAAGTCATCATTTTTGAAGCAATTGCGCCAACTTTTTTCATGAGGGTCGACCATGTAAGAATGCATCCACACACCAAATATTTTTATTCTGAAACTTATACTTTTGAGAATAGCTCTCATTGCGTAAAAGTCATGCATGTGAAAAAGTTCGAATCGCTGATGTATTTATAGTGCGGCCTCAAGTCATCATTTTTTATGCAATTGCGCCAACTTTTTTCATTAGGGTCGACCATGTAAGAATGCATCCACACACCAAATATTTTTATTCTGAAACTTACACTTTTGAGAATAGCTCTCATGGCGTAAAAGTGATGCATGTGAAAAAGTTCGAATCGCTGATGTATTTATAGTGCGGCCTCAAGTCATCATTTTTGATGCAATTGCGCCAACTTTTTTCATGACGGTCGACCATGTAAGAATGCATCCACACACCAAATATTTTTATTCTGAAACTTACACTTTTGAGAATAGCTCTCATGGCGTAAAAGTCATGCATGTGAAAAAGTTCGAATCGCTGATGTATTTATAGTGCGGCCTCAAGTCATCTTTTTTTATGCAATTGCGCCAACTTTTTTCATTAGGGTCGACCATGTAAGAATGCATCCACACACCAAATATTTTTATTCTGAAACTTATACTTTTGAGAATAGCTCTCATGGCGTAAAAGTCATGCATGTGAAAAAGTTCGAATCGCTGATGCATTTATAGTGCGGCCTCAAGTCATCATTTTTTATGCAATTGCGCCAACTGTTTTCATTAGGGTCGACCATGTAAGAATGCATCCACACACCAAATATTTTTATTCTGAAACTTATACTTTTGAGAATAGCTCTCATGGCGTAAAAGACATGCATGTGAAAAAGTTCGAATCGCTGATGCATTTATAGTGCGGCCTCAAGTCATCATTTTTGAAGCAATTGCGCCAACTTTTTTCATGAGGGTCGACCATGTAAGAATGCATCCACACACCAAATATTTTTATTCTGAAACTTATACTTTTGAGAATAGCTCTCATGGCGTAAAAGTCATGCATGTGAAAAAGTTCGAATCGCTGATGTATTTATAGTGCGGCCTCAAGTCATCATTTTTTATGCAATTGCGCCAACTTTTTTCATTAGGGTCGACCATGTAAGAATGCATCCACACACCAAATATTTTTATTCTGAAACTTACACTTTTGAGAATAGCTCTCATGGCGTAAAAGTCATGCATGTGAAAAAGTTCGAATCGCTGATGTATTTATAGTGCGGCCTCAAGTCATCATTTTTGAAGCAATTGCGCCAACTTTTTTTATGAGGGTCGACCATGTAAGAATGAAACTATACACCAAATATTTTTATTCTAAAACTAATACTTTTGAGAATAGCTCTCATGGCGTAAAAGACATGCATGTGAAAAAGTTCGAATCGCTGATGTATTTATAGTGCGGCCTCAAGTCATCATTTTTGAAGCAATTGCGCCAACTGTTTTCATTAGGGTCGACCATGTAAGAATGCATCCACACACCAAATATTTTTATTCTGAAACTTATACTTTTGAGAATAGCTCTCATGGCGTAAAAGTCATGCATGTGAAAAAGTTCGAATCGCTGATGTATTTATAGTGCGGCCTAAAGTCATCATTTTTTATGCAATTGCGCCAACTTTTTTCATTAGGGTCGACCATGTAAGAATGCATCCACACACCAAATATTTTTATTCTGAAACTTACACTTTTGAGAATAGCTCTCATGGCGTAAAAGTGATGCATGTGAAAAAGTTCGAATCGCTGATGTATTTATAGTGCGGCCTCAAGTCATCATTTTTGATGCAATTGCGCCAACTTTTTTCATGAGGGTCGACCATGTAAGAATGCATCCACACACCAAATATTTTTATTCTGAGACTTATACTTTTGAGAATAGCTCTCATGGCGTAAAAGTCATGCATGTGAAAAAGTTCGAATCGCTGATGTATTTATAGTGCGGCCTCAAGTCATCATTTTTTATGCAATTGCGCCAACTGTTTTCATTAGGGTCGACCATGTAAGAATGCATCCACACACCAAATATTTTTATTCTGAAACTTACACTTTTGAGAATAGCTCTCATGGCGTAAAAGTCATGCATGTGAAAAAGTTCGAATCGCTGATGTATTTATAGTGCGGCCTCAAGTCATCATTTTTGATGCAATTGCGCCAACTTTTTTCATGACGGTCGACCATGTAAGAATGCATCCACACACCAAATATTTTTATTCTGAAACTTATACTTTTGAGAATAGCTCTCATGGCGTAAAAGACATGCATGTGAAAAAGTTCGAATCGCTGATGCATTTATAGTGCGGCCTCAAGTCATCATTTTTGAAGCAATTGCGCCAACTTTTTTCATGAGGGTCGACCATGTAAGAATGCATCCACACACCAAATATTTTTATTCTGAAACTTATACTTTTGAGAATAGCTCTCATGGCGTAAAAGTCATGCATGTGAAAAAGTTCGAATCGCTGATGTATTTATAGTGCGGCCTCAAGTCATCATTTTTTATGCAATTGCGCCAACTTTTTTCATTAGGGTCGACCATGTAAGAATGCATCCACACACCAAATATTTTTATTCTGAAACTTACACTTTTGAGAATAGCTCTCATGGCGTAAAAGTCATGCATGTGAAAAAGTTCGAATCGCTGATGTATTTATAGTGCGGCCTCAAGTCATCATTTTTGAAGCAATTGCGCCAACTTTTTTTATGAGGGTCGACCATGTAAGAATGAAACTATACACCAAATATTTTTATTCTAAAACTAATACTTTTGAGAATAGCTCTCATGGCGTAAAAGACATGCATGTGAAAAAGTTCGAATCGCTGATGTATTTATAGTGCGGCCTCAAGTCATCATTTTTGAAGCAATTGCGCCAACTGTTTTCATTAGGGTCGACCATGTAAGAATGCATCCACACACCAAATATTTTTATTCTGAAACTTATACTTTTGAGAATAGCTCTCATGGCGTAAAAGTCATGCATGTGAAAAAGTTCGAATCGCTGATGTATTTATAGTGCGGCCTAAAGTCATCATTTTTTATGCAATTGCGCCAACTTTTTTCATTAGGGTCGACCATGTAAGAATGCATCCACACACCAAATATTTTTATTCTGAAACTTACACTTTTGAGAATAGCTCTCATGGCGTAAAAGTGATGCATGTGAAAAAGTTCGAATCGCTGATGTATTTATAGTGCGGCCTCAAGTCATCATTTTTGATGCAATTGCGCCAACTTTTTTCATGAGGGTCGACCATGTAAGAATGCATCCACACACCAAATATTTTTATTCTGAGACTTATACTTTTGAGAATAGCTCTCATGGCGTAAAAGTCATGCATGTGAAAAAGTTCGAATCGCTGATGTATTTATAGTGCGGCCTCAAGTCATCATTTTTTATGCAATTGCGCCAACTGTTTTCATTAGGGTCGACCATGTAAGAATGCATCCACACACCAAATATTTTTATTCTGAAACTTACACTTTTGAGAATAGCTCTCATGGCGTAAAAGTGATGCATGTGAAAAAGTTCGAATCGCTGATGTATTTATAGTGCGGCCTCAAGTCATCATTTTTGATGCAATTGCGCCAACTTTTTTCATGACGGTCGACCATGTAAGAATGCATCCACACACCAAATATTTTTATTCTGAAACTTACACTTTTGAGAATAGCTCTCATGGCGTAAAAGTCATGCATGTGAAAAAGTTCGAATCGCTGATGTATTTATAGTGCGGCCTCAAGTCATCATTTTTTATGCAATTGCGCCAACTTTTTTCATTAGGGTCGACCATGTAAGAATGCATCCACACACCAAATATTTTTATTCTGAAACTTATACTTTTGAGAATAGCTCTCATGGCGTAAAAGTCATGCATGTGAAAAAGTTCGAATCGCTGATGTATTTATAGTGCGGCCTCAAGTCATCATTTTTTATGCAATTGCGCCAACTGTTTTCATTAGGGTCGACCATGTAAGAATGCATCCACACACCAAATATTTTTATTCTGAAACTTATACTTTTGAGAATAGCTCTCATGGCGTAAAAGACATGCATGTGAAAAAGTTCGAATCGCTGATGCATTTATAGTGCGGCCTCAAGTCATCATTTTTTATGCAATTGCGCCAACTGTTTTCATTAGGGTCGACCATGTAAGAATGCATCCACACACCAAATATTTTTATTCTGAAACTTACACTTTTGAGAATAGCTCTCATGGCGTAAAAGTGATGCATGTGAAAAAGTTCGAATCGCTGATGTATTTATAGTGCGGCCTCAAGTCATCATTTTTGATGCAATTGCGCCAACTTTTTTCATGACGGTCGACCATGTAAGAATGCATCCACACACCAAATATTTTTATTCTGAAACTTACACTTTTGAGAATAGCTCTCATGGCGTAAAAGTCATGCATGTGAAAAAGTTCGAATCGCTGATGTATTTATAGTGCGGCCTCAAGTCATCATTTTTTATGCAATTGCGCCAACTTTTTTCATTAGGGTCGACCATGTAAGAATGCATCCACACACCAAATATTTTTATTCTGAAACTTATACTTTTGAGAATAGCTCTCATGGCGTAAAAGTCATGCATGTGAAAAAGTTCGAATCGCTGATGTATTTATAGTGCGGCCTCAAGTCATCATTTTTTATGCAATTGCGCCAACTGTTTTCATTAGGGTCGACCATGTAAGAATGCATCCACACACCAAATATTTTTATTCTGAAACTTATACTTTTGAGAATAGCTCTCATGGCGTAAAAGACATGCATGTGAAAAAGTTCGAATCGCTGATGCATTTATAGTGCGGCCTCAAGTCATCATTTTTGAAGCAATTGCGCCAACTTTTTTCATGAGGGTCGACCATGTAAGAATGCATCCACACACCAAATATTTTTATTCTGAAACTTATACTTTTGAGAATAGCTCTCATGGCGTAAAAGTCATGCATGTGAAAAAGTTCGAATCGCTGATGTATTTATAGTGCGGCCTCAAGTCATCATTTTTTATGCAATTGCGCCAACTTTTTTCATTAGGGTCGACCATGTAAGAATGCATCCACACACCAAATATTTTTATTCTGAAACTTACACTTTTGAGAATAGCTCTCATGGCGTAAAAGTCATGCATGTGAAAAAGTTCGAATCGCTGATGTATTTATAGTGCGGCCTCAAGTCATCATTTTTGAAGCAATTGCGCCAACTTTTTTTATGAGGGTCGACCATGTAAGAATGAAACTATACACCAAATATTTTTATTCTAAAACTAATACTTTTGAGAATAGCTCTCATGGCGTAAAAGACATGCATGTGAAAAAGTTCGAATCGCTGATGTATTTATAGTGCGGCCTCAAGTCATCATTTTTGAAGCAATTGCGCCAACTTTTTTCATGAGGGTCGACCATGTAAGAATGCATCCACACACCAAATATTTTTATTCTGAAACTTACACTTTTGAGAATAGCTCTCATGGCGTAAAAGTGATGCATGTGAAAAAGTTCGAATCGCTGATGTATTTATAGTGCGGCCTCAAGTCATCATTTTTGATGCAATTGCGCCAACTTTTTTCATGAGGGTCGACCATGTAAGAATGCATCCACACACCAAATATTTTTATTCTGAGACTTATACTTTTGAGAATAGCTCTCATGGCGTAAAAGTCATGCATGTGAAAAAGTTCGAATCGCTGATGTATTTATAGTGCGGCCTCAAGTCATCATTTTTTATGCAATTGCGCCAACTGTTTTCATTAGGGTCGACCATGTAAGAATGCATCCACACACCAAATATTTTTATTCTGAAACTTATACTTTTGAGAATAGCTCTCATGGCGTAAAAGACATGCATGTGAAAAAGTTCGAATCGCTGATGCATTTATAGTGCGGCCTCAAGTCATCATTTTTGAAGCAATTGCGCCAACTTTTTTCATGAGGGTCGACCATGTAAGAATGCATCCACACACCAAATATTTTTATTCTGAAACTTATACTTTTGAGAATAGCTCTCATGGCGTAAAAGTCATGCATGTGAAAAAGTTCGAATCGCTGATGTATTTATAGTGCGGCCTCAAGTCATCATTTTTTATGCAATTGCGCCAACTTTTTTCATTAGGGTCGACCATGTAAGAATGCATCCACACACCAAATATTTTTATTCTGAAACTTACACTTTTGAGAATAGCTCTCATGGCGTAAAAGTCATGCATGTGAAAAAGTTCGAATCGCTGATGTATTTATAGTGCGGCCTCAAGTCATCATTTTTGAAGCAATTGCGCCAACTTTTTTTATGAGGGTCGACCATGTAAGAATGAAACTATACACCAAATATTTTTATTCTAAAACTAATACTTTTGAGAATAGCTCTCATGGCGTAAAAGACATGCATGTGAAAAAGTTCGAATCGCTGATGTATTTATAGTGCGGCCTCAAGTCATCATTTTTGAAGCAATTGCGCCAACTTTTTTCATGAGGGTCGACCATGTAAGAATGCATCCACACACCAAATATTTTTATTCTGAAACTTACACTTTTGAGAATAGCTCTCATGGCGTAAAAGTGATGCATGTGAAAAAGTTCGAATCGCTGATGTATTTATAGTGCGGCCTCAAGTCATCATTTTTGATGCAATTGCGCCAACTTTTTTCATGAGGGTCGACCATGTAAGAATGCATCCACACACCAAATATTTTTATTCTGAGACTTATACTTTTGAGAATAGCTCTCATGGCGTAAAAGTCATGCATGTGAAAAAGTTCGAATCGCTGATGTATTTATAGTGCGGCCTCAAGTCATCATTTTTTATGCAATTGCGCCAACTGTTTTCATTAGGGTCGACCATGTAAGAATGCATCCACACACCAAATATTTTTATTCTGAAACTTACACTTTTGAGAATAGCTCTCATGGCGTAAAAGTGATGCATGTGAAAAAGTTCGAATCGCTGATGTATTTATAGTGCGGCCTCAAGTCATCATTTTTGATGCAATTGCGCCAACTTTTTTCATGAGGGTCGACCATGTAAGAATGCATCCACACACCAAATATTTTTATTCTGAGACTTATACTTTTGAGAATAGCTCTCATGGCGTAAAAGTCATGCATGTGAAAAAGTTCGAATCGCTGATGTATTTATAGTGCGGCCTCAAGTCATCATTTTTTATGCAATTGCGCCAACTTTTTTCATTAGGGTAGACCATGTAAGAATGCAACTATACACCAAATATTTTTATTCTGAAACTTATACTTTTGAGAATAGCTCTCATGGCGTAAAAGTGATGCATGTGAAAAAGTTCGAATCGCTGATGTATTTATAGTGCGGCCTCAAGTCATCATTTTTTATGCAATTGCGCCAACTTTTTCCATGACGGTCGACCATGTAAGAATGCATCCACACACCAAATATTTTTATTCTGAAACTTACACTTTTGAGAATAGCTCTCATGGCGTAAAAGTCATGCATGTGAAAAAGTTCGAATCGCTGATGTATTTATAGTGCGGCCTCAAGTCATCATTTTTTATGCAATTGCGCCAACTTTTTTCATTAGGGTCGACCATGTAAGAATGCATCCACACACCAAATATTTTTATTCTGAAACTTATACTTTTGAGAATAGCTCTCATGGCGTAAAAGTGATGCATGTGAAAAAGTTCGAATCGCTGATGTATTTATAGTGCGGCCTCAAGTCATCATTTTTTATGCAATTGCGCCAACTGTTTTCATGAGGGTCGACCATGTAAGAATGCATCCACACACCAAATATTTTTATTCTGAAACTTATACTTTTGAGAATAGCTCTCATGGCGTAAAAGACATGCATGTGAAAAAGTTCGAATCGCTGATGCATTTATAGTGCGGCCTCAAGTCATCATTTTTGAAGCAATTGCGCCAACTTTTTTCATGAGGGTCGACCATGTAAGAATGCATCCACACACCAAATATTTTTATTCTGAAACTTATACTTTTGAGAATAGCTCTCATGGCGTAAAAGTCATGCATGTGAAAAAGTTCGAATCGCTGATGTATTTATAGTGCGGCCTCAAGTCATCATTTTTTATGCAATTGCGCCAACTTTTTTCATTAGGGTCGACCATGTAAGAATGCATCCACACACCAAATATTTTTATTCTGAAACTTACACTTTTGAGAATAGCTCTCATGGCGTAAAAGTCATGCATGTGAAAAAGTTCGAATCGCTGATGTATTTATAGTGCGGCCTCAAGTCATCATTTTTGAAGCAATTGCGCCAACTTTTTTTATGAGGGTCGACCATGTAAGAATGAAACTATACACCAAATATTTTTATTCTAAAACTAATACTTTTGAGAATAGCTCTCATGGCGTAAAAGACATGCATGTGAAAAAGTTCGAATCGCTGATGTATTTATAGTGCGGCCTCAAGTCATCATTTTTGAAGCAATTGCGCCAACTTTTTTCATGAGGGTCGACCATGTAAGAATGCATCCACACACCAAATATTTTTATTCTGAAACTTATACTTTTGAGAATAGCTCTCATGGCGTAAAAGTCATGCATGTGAAAAAGTTCGAATCGCTGATGTATTTATAGTGCGGCCTCAAGTCATCATTTTTTATGCAATTGCGCCAACTTTTTTCATTAGGGTCGACCATGTAAGAATGCATCCACACACCAAATATTTTTATTCTGAAACTTATACTTTTGAGAATAGCTCTCATGGCGTAAAAGTGATGCATGTGAAAAAGTTCGAATCGCTGATGTATTTATAGTGCGGCCTCAAGTCATCATTTTTGAAGCAATTGCGCCAACTTTTTTTATGAGGGTCGACCATGTAAGAATGCAACTATACACCAAATATTTTTATTCTAAAACTAATACTTTTGAGAATAGCTCTCATGGCGTAAAAGACATGCATGTGAAAAAGTTCGAATCGCTGATGTATTTATAGTGCGGCCTCAAGTCATCATTTTTTATGCAATTGCGCCAACTGTTTTCATGAGGGTCGACCATGTAAGAATGCAACTATACACCAAATATTTTTATTCTGAAACTAATACTTTTGAGAATAGCTCTCATGGCGTAAAAGTGATGCATGTGAAAAAGTTCGAATCGCTGATGTATTTATAGTGCGGCCTCAAGTCATCATTTTTTATGCAATTGCGCCAACTTTTTCCATGACGGTCGACCATGTAAGAATGCATCCACACACCAAATATTTTTATTCTGAAACTTACACTTTTGAGAATAGCTCTCATCGCGTAAAAGTGATGCATGTGAAAAAGTTCGAATCGCTGATGTATTTATAGTGCGGCCTCAAGTCATCATTTTTTATGCAATTGCGCCAAAAATTTTCATGAGGGTCGACCATGTAAGAATGCATCCACACACCAAATATTTTTATTCTGAAACTTACACTTTTGAGAATAGCTCTCATGGCGTAAAAGTGATGCATGTGAAAAAGTTCGAATCGCTGATGTATTTATAGTGCGGCCTCAAGTCATCATTTTTGATGCAATTGCGCCAACTTTTTTCATGAGGGTCGACCATGTAAGAATGCATCCACACACCAAATATTTTTATTCTGAGACTTATACTTTTGAGAATAGCTCTCATGGCGTAAAAGTCATGCATGTGAAAAAGTTCGAATCGCTGATGTATTTATAGTGCGGCCTCAAGTCATCATTTTTTATGCAATTGCGCCAACTGTTTTCATTAGGGTCGACCATGTAAGAATGCATCCACACACCAAATATTTTTATTCTGAAACTTACACTTTTGAGAATAGCTCTCATGGCGTAAAAGTGATGCATGTGAAAAAGTTCGAATCGCTGATGTATTTATAGTGCGGCCTCAAGTCATCATTTTTTATGCAAATGCGCCAATATTTCTCATGAGGGTCGACCATGTAAGAATGCATCCACACACCAAATATTTTTATTCTGAAACTAATACTTTTGAGAATAGCTCTCATCGCGTAAAAGTCATGCATGTGAAAAAGTTCGAATCGCTGATGTATTTATAGTGCGGCCTCAAGTCATCATTTTTGATGCAATTGCGCCAACTTTTTTCATGAGGGTCGACCATGTAAGAATGCATCCACACACCAAATATTTTTATTCTGAAACTTACACTTTTGAGAATAGCTCTCATCGCGTAAAAGTGATGCATGTGAAAAAGTTCGAATCGCTGATGTATTTATAGTGCGGCCTCAAGTCATCATTTTTTATGCAATTGCGCCAAAAATTTTCATGAGGGTCGACCATGTAAGAATGCATCCACACACCAAATATTTTTATTCTGAAACTTACACTTTTGAGAATAGCTCTCATGGCGTAAAAGTGATGCATGTGAAAAAGTTCGAATCGCTGATGTATTTATAGTGCGGCCTCAAGTCATCATTTTTGATGCAATTGCGCCAACTTTTTTCATGAGGGTCGACCATGTAAGAATGCATCCACACACCAAATATTTTTATTCTGAGACTTATACTTTTGAGAATAGCTCTCATGGCGTAAAAGTCATGCATGTGAAAAAGTTCGAATCGCTGATGTATTTATAGTGCGGCCTCAAGTCATCATTTTTTATGCAATTGCGCCAACTGTTTTCATTAGGGTCGACCATGTAAGAATGCATCCACACACCAAATATTTTTATTCTGAAACTTACACTTTTGAGAATAGCTCTCATGGCGTAAAAGTGATGCATGTGAAAAAGTTCGAATCGCTGATGTATTTATAGTGCGGCCTCAAGTCATCATTTTTGATGCAATTGCGCCAACTTTTTTCATGAGGGTCGACCATGTAAGAATGCATCCACACACCAAATATTTTTATTCTGAGACTTATACTTTTGAGAATAGCTCTCATGGCGTAAAAGTCATGCATGTGAAAAAGTTCGAATCGCTGATGTATTTATAGTGCGGCCTCAAGTCATCATTTTTTATGCAATTGCGCCAACTTTTTTCATTAGGGTAGACCATGTAAGAATGCAACTATACACCAAATATTTTTATTCTGAAACTTATACTTTTGAGAATAGCTCTCATGGCGTAAAAGTGATGCATGTGAAAAAGTTCGAATCGCTGATGTATTTATAGTGCGGCCTCAAGTCATCATTTTTTATGCAATTGCGCCAACTTTTTCCATGACGGTCGACCATGTAAGAATGCATCCACACACCAAATATTTTTATTCTGAAACTTACACTTTTGAGAATAGCTCTCATGGCGTAAAAGTCATGCATGTGAAAAAGTTCGAATCGCTGATGTATTTATAGTGCGGCCTCAAGTCATCATTTTTTATGCAATTGCGCCAACTTTTTTCATTAGGGTCGACCATGTAAGAATGCATCCACACACCAAATATTTTTATTCTGAAACTTATACTTTTGAGAATAGCTCTCATGGCGTAAAAGTGATGCATGTGAAAAAGTTCGAATCGCTGATGTATTTATAGTGCGGCCTCAAGTCATCATTTTTTATGCAATTGCGCCAACTGTTTTCATGAGGGTCGACCATGTAAGAATGCATCCACACACCAAATATTTTTATTCTGAAACTTATACTTTTGAGAATAGCTCTCATGGCGTAAAAGACATGCATGTGAAAAAGTTCGAATCGCTGATGCATTTATAGTGCGGCCTCAAGTCATCATTTTTGAAGCAATTGCGCCAACTTTTTTCATGAGGGTCGACCATGTAAGAATGCATCCACACACCAAATATTTTTATTCTGAAACTTATACTTTTGAGAATAGCTCTCATGGCGTAAAAGTCATGCATGTGAAAAAGTTCGAATCGCTGATGTATTTATAGTGCGGCCTCAAGTCATCATTTTTTATGCAATTGCGCCAACTTTTTTCATTAGGGTCGACCATGTAAGAATGCATCCACACACCAAATATTTTTATTCTGAAACTTACACTTTTGAGAATAGCTCTCATGGCGTAAAAGTCATGCATGTGAAAAAGTTCGAATCGCTGATGTATTTATAGTGCGGCCTCAAGTCATCATTTTTGAAGCAATTGCGCCAACTTTTTTTATGAGGGTCGACCATGTAAGAATGAAACTATACACCAAATATTTTTATTCTAAAACTAATACTTTTGAGAATAGCTCTCATGGCGTAAAAGACATGCATGTGAAAAAGTTCGAATCGCTGATGTATTTATAGTGCGGCCTCAAGTCATCATTTTTGAAGCAATTGCGCCAACTTTTTTCATGAGGGTCGACCATGTAAGAATGCATCCACACACCAAATATTTTTATTCTGAAACTTATACTTTTGAGAATAGCTCTCATGGCGTAAAAGTCATGCATGTGAAAAAGTTCGAATCGCTGATGTATTTATAGTGCGGCCTCAAGTCATCATTTTTTATGCAATTGCGCCAACTTTTTTCATTAGGGTCGACCATGTAAGAATGCATCCACACACCAAATATTTTTATTCTGAAACTTATACTTTTGAGAATAGCTCTCATGGCGTAAAAGTGATGCATGTGAAAAAGTTCGAATCGCTGATGTATTTATAGTGCGGCCTCAAGTCATCATTTTTGAAGCAATTGCGCCAACTTTTTTTATGAGGGTCGACCATGTAAGAATGCAACTATACACCAAATATTTTTATTCTAAAACTAATACTTTTGAGAATAGCTCTCATGGCGTAAAAGACATGCATGTGAAAAAGTTCGAATCGCTGATGTATTTATAGTGCGGCCTCAAGTCATCATTTTTTATGCAATTGCGCCAACTGTTTTCATGAGGGTCGACCATGTAAGAATGCAACTATACACCAAATATTTTTATTCTGAAACTAATACTTTTGAGAATAGCTCTCATGGCGTAAAAGTGATGCATGTGAAAAAGTTCGAATCGCTGATGTATTTATAGTGCGGCCTCAAGTCATCATTTTTTATGCAATTGCGCCAACTTTTTCCATGACGGTCGACCATGTAAGAATGCATCCACACACCAAATATTTTTATTCTGAAACTTACACTTTTGAGAATAGCTCTCATCGCGTAAAAGTGATGCATGTGAAAAAGTTCGAATCGCTGATGTATTTATAGTGCGGCCTCAAGTCATCATTTTTTATGCAATTGCGCCAAAAATTTTCATGAGGGTCGACCATGTAAGAATGCATCCACACACCAAATATTTTTATTCTGAAACTTATACTTTTGAGAATAGCTCTCATGGCGTGAAAGTGATGCATGTGAAAAAGTTCGAATCGCTGATGTATTTATAGTGCGGCCTCAAGTCATCATTTTTTATGCAATTGCGCCAACTTTTTCCATGACGGTCGACCATGTAAGAATGCATCCACACACCAAATATTTTTATTCTGAAACTTACACTTTTGAGAATAGCTCTCATCGCGTAAAAGTGATGCATGTGAAAAAGTTCGAATCGCTGATGTATTTATAGTGCGGCCTCAAGTCATCATTTTTGATGCAATTGCGCCAACTTTTTTCATGAGGGTCGACCATGTAAGAATGCATCCACACACCAAATATTTTTATTCTGAGACTTATACTTTTGAGAATAGCTCTCATGGCGTAAAAGTCATGCATGTGAAAAAGTTCGAATCGCTGATGTATTTATAGTGCGGCCTCAAGTCATCATTTTTTATGCAATTGCGCCAACTGTTTTCATGAGGGTCGACCATGTAAGAATGCAACTATACACCAAATATTTTTATTCTGAAACTAATACTTTTGAGAATAGCTCTCATGGCGTAAAAGTGATGCATGTGAAAAAGTTCGAATCGCTGATGTATTTATAGTGCGGCCTCAAGTCATCATTTTTTATGCAATTGCGCCAACTGTTTTCATGAGGGTCGACCATGTAAGAATGCAACTATACACCAAATATTTTTATTCTGAAACTAATACTTTTGAGAATAGCTCTCATGGCGTAAAAGTGATGCATGTGAAAAAGTTCGAATCGCTGATGTATTTATAGTGCGGCCTCAAGTCATCATTTTTTATGCAATTGCGCCAACTTTTTCCATGACGGTCGACCATGTAAGAATGCATCCACACACCAAATATTTTTATTCTGAAACTTACACTTTTGAGAATAGCTCTCATCGCGTAAAAGTGATGCATGTGAAAAAGTTCGAATCGCTGATGTATTTATAGTGCGGCCTCAAGTCATCATTTTTTATGCAATTGCGCCAAAAATTTTCATGAGGGTCGACCATGTAAGAATGCATCCACACACCAAATATTTTTATTCTGAAACTTATACTTTTGAGAATAGCTCTCATGGCGTGAAAGTGATGCATGTGAAAAAGTTCGAATCGCTGATGTATTTATAGTGCGGCCTCAAGTCATCATTTTTTATGCAATTGCGCCAACTTTTTCCATGACGGTCGACCATGTAAGAATGCATCCACACACCAAATATTTTTATTCTGAAACTTACACTTTTGAGAATAGCTCTCATCGCGTAAAAGTGATGCATGTGAAAAAGTTCGAATCGCTGATGTATTTATAGTGCGGCCTCAAGTCATCATTTTTGATGCAATTGCGCCAACTTTTTTCATGAGGGTCGACCATGTAAGAATGCATCCACACACCAAATATTTTTATTCTGAGACTTATACTTTTGAGAATAGCTCTCATGGCGTAAAAGTCATGCATGTGAAAAAGTTCGAATCGCTGATGTATTTATAGTGCGGCCTCAAGTCATCATTTTTTATGCAATTGCGCCAACTGTTTTCATGAGGGTCGACCATGTAAGAATGCAACTATACACCAAATATTTTTATTCTGAAACTAATACTTTTGAGAATAGCTCTCATGGCGTAAAAAAAGTGAAAAAGTTCGAATCGCTGATGTATTTATAGTGCGGCCTCAAGTCATCATTTTTTATGCAATTGCGCCAACTTTTTCCATGACGGTCGACCATGTAAGAATGCATCCACACACCAAATATTTTTATTCTGAAACTTACACTTTTGAGAATAGCTCTCATGGCGTAAAAGTGATGCATGTGAAAAAGTTCGAATCGCTGATGTATTTATAGTGCGGCCTCAAGTCATCATTTTTTATGCAATTGCGCCAACTTTTTCCATGAGGTCGACCATGTAAGAATGCATCCACACACCAAATATTTTTATTCTGAAACTTACACTTTTGAGAATAGCTCTCATGGCGTAAAAGTCATGCATGTGAAAAAGTTCGAATCGCTGATGTATTTATAGTGCGGCCTCAAGTCATCATTTTTTATGCAATTGCGCCAACTTTTTTCATGAGGGTCGACCATGTAAGAATGCATCCACACACCAAATATTTTTATTCTGAGGCTTATACTTTTGAGAATAGCTCTCATGGCGTAAAAGACATGCATGTGAAAAAGTTCGAATCGCTGATGCATTTATAGTGCGGCCTCAAGTCATCATTTTTGAAGCAATTGCGCCAACTTTTTTCATGAGGGTCGACCATGTAAGAATGCATCCACACACCAAATATTTTTATTCTGAAACTTATACTTTTGAGAATAGCTCTCATGGCGTAAAAGTCATGCATGTGAAAAAGTTCGAATCGCTGATGTATTTATAGTGCGGCCTCAAGTCATGATCATTTTTGATGCAATTGCGCCAACTGTTTTCATGAGGGTCGACCATGTAAGAATGCATCCACACACCAAATATTTTTATTCTGAGACTTATACTTTTGAGAATAGCTCTCATGGCGTAAAAGTCATGCATGTGAAAAAGTTCGAATCGCTGATGTATTTATAGTGCGGCCTCAAGTCATCATTTTTTATGCAATTGCGCCAACTGTTTTCATGAGGGTCGACCATGTAAGAATGCAACTATACACCAAATATTTTTATTCTGAAACTAATACTTTTGAGAATAGCTCTCATGGCGTAAAAAAAGTGAAAAAGTTCGAATCGCTGATGTATTTATAGTGCGGCCTCAAGTCATCATTTTTGATGCAATTGCGCCAACTTTTTCCATGACGGTCGACCATGTAAGAATGCATCCACACACCAAATATTTTTATTCTGAAACTTACACTTTTGAGAATAGCTCTCATGGCGTAAAAGTCATGCATGTGAAAAAGTTCGAATCGCTGATGTATTTATAGTGCGGCCTCAAGTCATCATTTTTTATGCAATTGCGCCAACTGTTTTCATGAGGGTCGACCATGTAAGAATGCAACTATACACCAAATATTTTTATTCTGAAACTAATACTTTTGAGAATAGCTCTCATGGCGTAAAAGACATGCATGTGAAAAAGTTCGAATCGCTGATGCATTTATAGTGCGGCCTCAAGTCATCATTTTTGAAGCAATTGCGCCAACTTTTTTCATGAGGATCGACCATGTAAGAATGCATCCACACACCAAATATTTTTATTCTGAAACTTATACTTTTGAGAATAGCTCTCATGGCGTAAAAGTCATGCATGTGAAAAAGTTCGAATCGCTGATGTATTTATAGTGCGGCCTCAAGTCATGATCATTTTTTATGCAATTGCGCCAACTTTTCCATGAGGGTCGACCATGTAAGAATGCATCCACACACCAAATATTTTTATTCTGAGACTTATACTTTTGAGAATAGCTCTCATGGCGTAAAAGTCATGCATGTGAAAAAGTTCGAATCGCTGATGTATTTATAGTGCGGCCTCAAGTCATCATTTTTTATGCAATTGCGCCAACTTTTTCCATGACGGTCGACCATGTAAGAATGCATCCACACACCAAATATTTTTATTCTGAAACTTACACTTTTGAGAATAGCTCTCATGGCGTAAAAGTCATGCATGTGAAAAAGTTCGAATCGCTGATGTATTTATAGTGCGGCCTCAAGTCATCATTTTTGATGCAATTGCGCCAACTTTTTTCATTAGGGTCGACCATGTAAGAATGCATCCACACACCAAATATTTTTATTCTGAAACTTATACTTTTGAGAATAGCTCTCATGGCGTAAAAGACATGCATGTGAAAAAGTTCGAATCGCTGATGTATTTATAGTGCGGCCTCAAGTGATCATTTTTGAAGCAATTGCGCCAACTTTTTTTATGAGGGTCGACCATGTAAGAATGCAACTATACACCAAATATTTTTATTCTAAAACTAATACTTTTGAGAATAGCTCTCATGGCGTAAAATTCATGCATGTGAAAAAGTTCGAATCGCTGATGTATTTATAGTGCGGCCTCAAGTCATCATTTTTTATGCAAATGCGCCAATATTTCTCATGAGGGTCGACCATGTAAGAATGCATCCACACACCAAATATTTTTATTCTGAAACTAATACTTTTGAGAATAGCTCTCATCGCGTAAAAGTCATGCATGTGAAAAAGTTCGAATCGCTGATGTATTTATAGTGCGGCCTCAAGTCATCATTTTTGATGCAATTGCGCCAACTTTTTTCATGAGGGTCGACCATGTAAGAATGCATCCACACACCAAATATTTTTATTCTGAAACTTACACTTTTGAGAATAGCTCTCATGGCGTAAAAGTCATGCATGTGAAAAAGTTCGAATCGCTGATGTATTTATAGTGCGGCCTCAAGTCATCATTTTTTATGCAATTGCGCCAACTGTTTTCATGAGGGTCGACCATGTAAGAATGCAACTATACACCAAATATTTTTATTCTGAAACTAATACTTTTGAGAATAGCTCTCATGGCGTAAAAGTGATGCATGTGAAAAAGTTCGAATCGCTGATGTATTTATAGTGCGGCCTCAAGTCATCATTTTTTATGCAATTGCGCCAACTTTTTCCATGACGGTCGACCATGTAAGAATGCATCCACACACCAAATATTTTTATTCTGAAACTTACACTTTTGAGAATAGCTCTCATGGCGTAAAAGTCATGCATGTGAAAAAGTTCGAATCGCTGATGTATTTATAGTGCGGCCTCAAGTCATCATTTTTTATGCAATTGCGCCAACTTTTTTCATTAGGGTCGACCATGTAAGAATGCATCCACACACCAAATATTTTTATTCTGAAACTTATACTTTTGAGAATAGCTCTCATGGCGTAAAAGACATGCATGTGAAAAAGTTCGAATCGCTGATGCATTTATAGTGCGGCCTCAAGTCATCATTTTTGAAGCAATTGCGCCAACTTTTTTCATGAGGATCGACCATGTAAGAATGCATCCACACACCAAATATTTTTATTCTGAAACTTATACTTTTGAGAATAGCTCTCATGGCGTAAAAGTCATGCATGTGAAAAAGTTCGAATCGCTGATGTATTTATAGTGCGGCCTCAAGTCATGATCATTTTTTATGCAATTGCGCCAACTTTTCCATGAGGGTCGACCATGTAAGAATGCATCCACACACCAAATATTTTTATTCTGAGACTTATACTTTTGAGAATAGCTCTCATGGCGTAAAAGTCATGCATGTGAAAAAGTTCGAATCGCTGATGTATTTATAGTGCGGCCTCAAGTCATCATTTTTGAAGCAATTGCGCCAACTTTTTTTATGAGGGTCGACCATGTAAGAATGCAACTATACACCAAATATTTTTATTCTAAAACTAATACTTTTGAGAATAGCTCTCATGGCGTAAAATTCATGCATGTGAAAAAGTTCGAATCGCTGATGTATTTATAGTGCGGCCTCAAGTCATCATTTTTTATGCAAATGCGCCAATATTTCTCATGAGGGTCGACCATGTAAGAATGCATCCACACACCAAATATTTTTATTCTGAAACTAATACTTTTGAGAATAGCTCTCATCGCGTAAAAGTCATGCATGTGAAAAAGTTCGAATCGCTGATGTATTTATAGTGCGGCCTCAAGTCATCATTTTTGATGCAATTGCGCCAACTTTTTTCATGAGGGTCGACCATGTAAGAATGCATCCACACACCAAATATTTTTATTCTGAAACTTACACTTTTGAGAATAGCTCTCATGGCGTAAAAGTGATGCATGTGAAAAAGTTCGAATCGCTGATGTATTTATAGTGCGGCCTCAAGTCATCATTTTTTATGCAATTGCGCCAACTGTTTTCATGAGGGTTGACCATGTAAGAATGCAACTATACACCAAATATTTTTATTCTGAAACTAATACTTTTGAGAATAGCTCTCATGGCGTAAAAGTGATGCATGTGAAAAAGTTCGAATCGCTGATGTATTTATAGTGCGGCCTCAAGTCATCATTTTTTATGCAATTGCGCCAACTTTTTCCATGACGGTCGACCATGTAAGAATGCATCCACACACCAAATATTTTTATTCTGAAACTTACACTTTTGAGAATAGCTCTCATGGCGTAAAAGTCATGCATGTGAAAAAGTTCGAATCGCTGATGTATTTATAGTGCGGCCTCAAGTCATCATTTTTTATGCAATTGCGCCAACTTTTTTCATTAGGGTCGACCATGTAAGAATGCATCCACACACCAAATATTTTTATTCTGAAACTTATACTTTTGAGAATAGCTCTCATGGCGTAAAAGACATGCATGTGAAAAAGTTCGAATCGCTGATGCATTTATAGTGCGGCCTCAAGTCATCATTTTTGAAGCAATTGCGCCAACTTTTTTCATGAGGATCGACCATGTAAGAATGCATCCACACACCAAATATTTTTATTCTGAAACTTATACTTTTGAGAATAGCTCTCATGGCGTAAAAGTCATGCATGTGAAAAAGTTCGAATCGCTGATGTATTTATAGTGCGGCCTCAAGTCATGATGATTTTTTATGCAATTGCGCCAACTTTTCCATGAGGGTCGACCATGTAAGAATGCATCCACACACCAAATATTTTTATTCTGAGACTTATACTTTTGAGAATAGCTCTCATGGCGTAAAAGTCATGCATGTGAAAAAGTTCGAATCGCTGATGTATTTATAGTGCGGCCTCAAGTCATCATTTTTGAAGCAATTGCGCCAACTTTTTCATGAGGGTCGACCATGTAAGAATGCATCCACACACCAAATATTTTTATTCTGAAACTTATACTTTTGAGAATAGCTCTCATGGCGTAAAAGTGATGCATGTGAAAAAGTTCGAATCGCTGATGTATTTATAGTGCGGCCTCAAGTCATCATTTTTTATGCAATTGCGCCAACTTTTTCCATGACGGTCGACCATGTAAGAATGCATCCACACACCAAATATTTTTATTCTGAAACTTATACTTTTGAGAATAGCTCTCATGGCGTAAAAGTCATGCATGTGAAAAAGTTCGAATCGCTGATGTATTTATAGTGCGGCCTCAAGTCATCATTTTTTATGCAATTGCGCCAACTTTTTTCATGAGGATCGACCATGTAAGAATGCATCCACACACCAAATATTTTTATTCTGAAACTTATACTTTTGAGAATAGCTCTCATGGCGTAAAAGTCATGCATGTGAAAAAGTTCGAATCGCTGATGTATTTATAGTGCGGCCTCAAGTCATGATGATTTTTTATGCAATTGCGCCAACTTTTCCATGAGGGTCGACCATGTAAGAATGCATCCACACACCAAATATTTTTATTCTGAGACTTATACTTTTGAGAATAGCTCTCATGGCGTAAAAGTCATGCATGTGAAAAAGTTCGAATCGCTGATGTATTTATAGTGCGGCCTCAAGTCATCATTTTTGAAGCAATTGCGCCAACTTTTTTTATGAGGGTCGACCATGTAAGAATGCAACTATACACCAAATATTTTTATTCTAAAACTAATACTTTTGAGAATAGCTCTCATGGCGTAAAATTCATGCATGTGAAAAAGTTCGAATCGCTGATGTATTTATAGTGCGGCCTCAAGTCATCATTTTTTATGCAAATGCGCCAATATTTCTCATGAGGGTCGACCATGTAAGAATGCATCCACACACCAAATATTTTTATTCTGAAACTAATACTTTTGAGAATAGCTCTCATCGCGTAAAAGTCATGCATGTGAAAAAGTTCGAATCGCTGATGTATTTATAGTGCGGCCTCAAGTCATCATTTTTGATGCAATTGCGCCAACTTTTTTCATGAGGGTCGACCATGTAAGAATGCATCCACACACCAAATATTTTTATTCTGAAACTTACACTTTTGAGAATAGCTCTCATGGCGTAAAAGTGATGCATGTGAAAAAGTTCGAATCGCTGATGTATTTATAGTGCGGCCTCAAGTCATCATTTTTTATGCAATTGCGCCAACTGTTTTCATGAGGGTTGACCATGTAAGAATGCAACTATACACCAAATATTTTTATTCTGAAACTAATACTTTTGAGAATAGCTCTCATGGCGTAAAAGTGATGCATGTGAAAAAGTTCGAATCGCTGATGTATTTATAGTGCGGCCTCAAGTCATCATTTTTTATGCAATTGCGCCAACTTTTTCCATGACGGTCGACCATGTAAGAATGCATCCACACACCAAATATTTTTATTCTGAAACTTACACTTTTGAGAATAGCTCTCATGGCGTAAAAGTCATGCATGTGAAAAAGTTCGAATCGCTGATGTATTTATAGTGCGGCCTCAAGTCATCATTTTTTATGCAATTGCGCCAACTTTTTTCATTAGGGTCGACCATGTAAGAATGCATCCACACACCAAATATTTTTATTCTGAAACTTATACTTTTGAGAATAGCTCTCATGGCGTAAAAGACATGCATGTGAAAAAGTTCGAATCGCTGATGCATTTATAGTGCGGCCTCAAGTCATCATTTTTGAAGCAATTGCGCCAACTTTTTTCATGAGGATCGACCATGTAAGAATGCATCCACACACCAAATATTTTTATTCTGAAACTTATACTTTTGAGAATAGCTCTCATGGCGTAAAAGTCATGCATGTGAAAAAGTTCGAATCGCTGATGTATTTATAGTGCGGCCTCAAGTCATGATGATTTTTTATGCAATTGCGCCAACTTTTCCATGAGGGTCGACCATGTAAGAATGCATCCACACACCAAATATTTTTATTCTGAGACTTATACTTTTGAGAATAGCTCTCATGGCGTAAAAGTCATGCATGTGAAAAAGTTCGAATCGCTGATGTATTTATAGTGCGGCCTCAAGTCATCATTTTTGAAGCAATTGCGCCAACTTTTTCATGAGGGTCGACCATGTAAGAATGCATCCACACACCAAATATTTTTATTCTGAAACTTATACTTTTGAGAATAGCTCTCATGGCGTAAAAGTGATGCATGTGAAAAAGTTCGAATCGCTGATGTATTTATAGTGCGGCCTCAAGTCATCATTTTTTATGCAATTGCGCCAACTTTTTCCATGACGGTCGACCATGTAAGAATGCATCCACACACCAAATATTTTTATTCTGAAACTTATACTTTTGAGAATAGCTCTCATGGCGTAAAAGTCATGCATGTGAAAAAGTTCGAATCGCTGATGTATTTATAGTGCGGCCTCAAGTCATCATTTTTTATGCAATTGCGCCAACTTTTTTCATGAGGGTCGACCATGTAAGAATGCAACTATACACCAAATATTTTTATTCTGAAACTAATACTTTTGAGAATAGCTCTCATGGCGTAAAAGTCATGCATGTGAAAAAGTTCGAATCGCTGATGTATTTATAGTGCGGCCTCAAGTCATCATTTTTTATGCAATTGCGCCAACTTTTTCCATGACGGTCGACCATGTAAGAATGCATCCACACACCAAATATTTTTATTCTGAAACTTACACTTTTGAGAATAGCTCTCATGGCGTAAAAGTCATGCATGTGAAAAAGTTCGAATCGCTGATGTATTTATAGTGCGGCCTCAAGTCATCATTTTTTATGCAATTGCGCCAACTGTTTTCATGAGGGTCGACCATGTAAGAATGCAACTATACACCAAATATTTTTATTCTGAAACTAATACTTTTGAGAATAGCTCTCATGGCGTAAAAGTCATGCATGTGAAAAAGTTTGAACCGCTGATGTATTTATAGTGCGGCCTCAAGTCATCATTTTTTATGCAATTGCGCCAACTTTTTCCATGACGGTCGACCATGTAAGAATGCATCCACACACCAAATATTTTTATTCTGAAACTTACACTTTTGAGAATAGCTCTCATGGCGTAAAAGTCATGCATGTGAAAAAGTTCGAATCGCTGATGTATTTATAGTGCGGCCTCAAGTCATCATTTTTTATGCAATTGCGCCAACTTTTTTCATTAGGGTCGACCATGTAAGAATGCATCCACACACCAAATATTTTTATTCTGAAACTTATACTTTTGAGAATAGCTCTCATGGCGTAAAAGACATGCACGTGAAAAAGTTCGAATCGCTGATGTATTTATAGTGCGGCCTCAAGTCATCATTTTTTATGCAATTGCGCCAACTGTTTTCATGAGGGTCGACCATGTAAGAATGCAACTATACACCAAATATTTTTATTCTGAAACTAATACTTTTGAGAATAGCTCTCATGGCGTAAAAGTCATGCATGTGAAAAAGTTCGAATCGCTGATGTATTTATAGTGCGGCCTCAAGTCATCATTTTTTATGCAATTGCGCCAACTTTTTTCATGAGGGTCGACCATGTAAGAATGCAACTATACACCAAATATTTTTATTCTGAAACTAATACTTTTGAGAATAGCTCTCATGGCGTAAAAGTCATGCATGTGAAAAAGTTCGAATCGCTGATGTATTTATAGTGCGGCCTCAAGTCATCATTTTTTATGCAATTGCGCCAACTTTTTCCATGACGGTCGACCATGTAAGAATGCATCCACACACCAAATATTTTTATTCTGAAACTTACACTTTTGAGAATAGCTCTCATGGCGTAAAAGTCATGCATGTGAAAAAGTTCGAATCGCTGATGTATTTATAGTGCGGCCTCAAGTCATCATTTTTTATGCAATTGCGCCAACTGTTTTCATGAGGGTCGACCATGTAAGAATGCAACTATACACCAAATATTTTTATTCTGAAACTAATACTTTTGAGAATAGCTCTCATGGCGTAAAAGTCATGCATGTGAAAAAGTTTGAATCGCTGATGTATTTATAGTGCGGCCTCAAGTCATCATTTTTTATGCAATTGCGCCAACTTTTTCCATGACGGTCGACCATGTAAGAATGCATCCACACACCAAATATTTTTATTCTGAAACTTACACTTTTGAGAATAGCTCTCATGGCGTAAAAGTCATGCATGTGAAAAAGTTCGAATCGCTGATGTATTTATAGTGCGGCCTCAAGTCATCATTTTTTATGCAATTGCGCCAACTTTTTTCATTAGGGTCGACCATGTAAGAATGCATCCACACACCAAATATTTTTATTCTGAAACTTATACTTTTGAGAATAGCTCTCATGGCGTAAAAGACATGCACGTGAAAAAGTTCGAATCGCTGATGTATTTATAGTGCGGCCTCAAGTCATCATTTTTGAAGCAATTGCGCCAACTTTTTTCATGAGGGTCGACCATGTAAGAATGCATCCACACACCAAATATTTTTATTCTGAAACTTATACTTTTGAGAATAGCTCTCATGGCGTAAAAGTCATGCATGTGAAAAAGTTCGAATCGCTGATGTATTTATAGTGCGGCCTCAAGTCATCATTTTTTATGCAATTGCGCCAACTGTTTTCATGAGGGTCGACCATGTAAGAATGCAACTATACACCAAATATTTTTATTCTGAAACTAATACTTTTGAGAATAGCTCTCATGGCGTAAAAGTCATGCATGTGAAAAAGTTCGAATCGCTGATGTATTTATAGTGCGGCCTCAAGTCATCATTTTTTATGCAATTGCGCCAACTTTTTCCATGACGGTCGACCATGTAAGAATGCATCGACACACCAAATATTTTTATTCTGAAACTTACACTTTTGAGAATAGCTCTCATGGCGTAAAAGTCATGCATGTGAAAAAGTTCGAATCGCCGATGTATTTATAGTGCGGCCTCAAGTCATCATTTTTGATGCAATTGCGCCAACTTTTTTCATTAGGGTCGACCATGTAAGAATGCATCCACACACCAAATATTTTTATTCTGAAACTTATACTTTTGAGAATAGCTCTCATGGCGTAAAAGTGATGCATGTGAAAAAGTTCGAATCGCTGATGTATTTATAGTGCGGCCTCAAGTCATCATTTTTGAAGCAATTGCGCCAACTTTTTTCATGAGGGTCGACCATGTAAGAATGCATCCACACACCAAATATTTTTATTCTGAAACTTATACTTTTGAGAATAGCTCTCATGGCGTAAAAGTGATGCATGTGAAAAAGTTCGAATCGCTGATGTATTTATAGTGCGGCCTCAAGTCATCATTTTTTATGCAATTGCGCCAATATTTTTCATGAGGGTCGACCATTTAAGAATGCATCCACACACCAAATATTTTTATTCTGAAACTAATACTTTTGAGAATAGCTCTCATGGCGTAAAAGTGATGCATGTGAAAAAGTTCGAATCGCTGATGTATTTATAGTGCGGCCTCAAGTCATCAAATTTTTATGCAATTGCGCCAACTTTTTTCATGAGGGTCGACCATGTAAGAATGCAACTATACACCAAATATTTTTATTCTAAAACTAATACTTTTGAGAATAGC
This sequence comes from Haliotis rufescens, assembly GCF_023055435.1. NCBI lineage: Eukaryota > Metazoa > Mollusca > Gastropoda > Lepetellida > Haliotidae > Haliotis > Haliotis rufescens. Next base: position 27,820,671 of record NW_025964112.1, read on the forward strand.
TCTCATGGCGTAAAAGTGATGCATGTGAAAAAGTTCGAATCGCTGATGTATTTATAGTGCGGCCTCAAGTCATCAAATTTTTATGCAATTGCGCCAACTTTTTTCATGAGGGTCGACCATGTAAGAATGCAACTATACACCAAATATTTTTATTCTAAAACTAATACTTTTGAGAATAGCTCTCATGGCGTAAAAGTCATGCATGTGAAAAAGTTCGAATCGCTGATGTATTTATAGTGCGGCCTCAAGTCATCATTTTTTATGCAATTGCGCCAATATTTTTCATTAGGGTCGACCATGTAAGAATGCATCCACACACCAAATATTTTTATTCTGAAACTTATACTTTTGAGAATAGCTCTCATGGCGTAAAAGACATGCATGTGAAAAAGTTCGAATCGCTGATGTATTTATAGTGCGGCCTCAAGTCATCATTTTTGAAGCAATTGCGCCAACTTTTTTCATGAGGGTCGACCATGTAAGAATGCATCCACACACCAAATATTTTTATTCTGAAACTTATACTTTTGAGAATAGCTCTCATGGCGTAAAAGTGATGCATGTGAAAAAGTTCGAATCGCTGATGTATTTATAGTGCGGCCTCAAGTCATCATTTTTTATGCAATTGCGCCAACTTTTTTTATGACGGTCGACCATGTAAGAATGCATCCACACACCAAATATTTTTATTCTGAAACTTACACTTTTGAGAATAGCTCTCATCGCGTAAAAGTCATGCATGTGAAAAAGTTCGAATCGCTGATGTATTTATAGTGCGGCCTCAAGTCATGATGATTTTTTATGCAATTGCGCCAACTTTTCCATGAGGGTCGACCATGTAAGAATGCATCCACACACCAAATATTTTTATTCTGAGACTTATACTTTTGAGAATAGCTCTCATGGCGTAAAAGTCATGCATGTGAAAAAGTTCGAATCGCTGATGTATTTATAGTGCGGCCTCAAGTCATCATTTTTTATGCAATTGCGCCAACTGTTTTCATGAGGGTCGACCATGTAAGAATGCAACTATACACCAAATATTTTTATTCTGAAACTAATACTTTTGAGAATAGCTCTCATGGCGTAAAAGTGATGCATGTGAAAAAGTTCGAATCGCTGATGTATTTATAGTGCGGCCTCAAGTCATCATTTTTTATGCAATTGCGCCAACTTTTTCCATGACGGTCGACCATGTAAGAATGCATCCACACACCAAATATTTTTATTCTGAAACTTACACTTTTGAGAATAGCTCTCATGGCGTAAAAGTCATGCATGTGAAAAAGTTCGAATCGCTGATGTATTTATAGTGCGGCCTCAAGTCATCATTTTTTATGCAATTGCGCCAACTTTTTTCATGAGGGTCGACCATGTAAGAATGCATCCACACACCAAATATTTTTATTCTGAAACTTATACTTTTGAGAATAGCTCTCATGGCGTAAAAGACATGCATGTGAAAAAGTTCGAATCGCTGATGTATTTATAGTGCGGCCTCAAGTCATCATTTTTGAAGCAATTGCGCCAACTTTTTTCATGAGGGTCGACCATGTAAGAATGCAACTATACACCAAATATTTTTATTCTGAAACTAATACTTTTGAGAATAGCTCTCATGGCGTAAAAGTCATGCATGTGAAAAAGTTCGAATCGCTGATGTATTTATAGTGCGGCCTCAAGTCATCATTTTTTATGCAATTGCGCCAACTTTTTCCATGACGGTCGACCATGTAAGAATGCATCCACACACCAAATATTTTTATTCTGAAACTTACACTTTTGAGAATAGCTCTCATGGCGTAAAAGTCATGCATGTGAAAAAGTTCGAATCGCTGATGTATTTATAGTGCGGCCTCAAGTCATCATTTTTTATGCAATTGCGCCAACTGTTTTCATGAGGGTCGACCATGTAAGAATGCAACTATACACCAAATATTTTTATTCTGAAACTAATACTTTTGAGAATAGCTCTCATGGCGTAAAAGTCATGCATGTGAAAAAGTTTGAATCGCTGATGTATTTATAGTGCGGCCTCAAGTCATCATTTTTTATGCAATTGCGCCAACTTTTTCCATGACGGTCGACCATGTAAGAATGCATCCACACACCAAATATTTTTATTCTGAAACTTACACTTTTGAGAATAGCTCTCATGGCGTAAAAGTCATGCATGTGAAAAAGTTCGAATCGCTGATGTATTTATAGTGCGGCCTCAAGTCATCATTTTTTATGCAATTGCGCCAACTTTTTTCATTAGGGTCGACCATGTAAGAATGCATCCACACACCAAATATTTTTATTCTGAAACTTATACTTTTGAGAATAGCTCTCATGGCGTAAAAGACATGCATGTGAAAAAGTTCGAATCGCTGATGTATTTATAGTGCGGCCTCAAGTCATCATTTTTGAAGCAATTGCGCCAACTTTTTTCATGAGGGTCGACCATGTAAGAATGCATCCACACACCAAATATTTTTATTCTGAAACTTATACTTTTGAGAATAGCTCTCATGGCGTAAAAGTCATGCATGTGAAAAAGTTCGAATCGCTGATGTATTTATAGTGCGGCCTCAAGTCATCATTTTTTATGCAATTGCGCCAACTGTTTTCATGAGGGTCGACCATGTAAGAATGCAACTATACACCAAATATTTTTATTCTGAAACTAATACTTTTGAGAATAGCTCTCATGGCGTAAAAGTCATGCATGTGAAAAAGTTCGAATCGCTGATGTATTTATAGTGCGGCCTCAAGTCATCATTTTTTATGCAAATGCGCTAATATTTTTCATGAGGGTCGACCATGTAAGAATGCATCCACACACCAAATATTTTTATTCTGAAACTAATACTTTTGAGAATAGCTCTCATTGCGTAAAAGTCATGCATGTGAAAAAGTTCGAATCGCTGATGTATTTATAGTGCGGCCTCAAGTCATCATTTTTTATGCAATTGCGCCAATATTTTTCATTAGGGTCGACCATGTAAGAATGCATCCACACACCAAATATTTTTATTCTGAAACTTATACTTTTGAGAATAGCTCTCATGGCGTAAAAGACATGCATGTGAAAAAGTTCGAATCGCTGATGTATTTATAGTGCGGCCTCAAGTCATCATTTTTGAAGCAATTGCGCCAACTTTTTTCATGAGGGTCGACCATGTAAGAATGCATCCACACACCAAATATTTTTATTCTGAAACTTATACTTTTGAGAATAGCTCTCATGGCGTAAAAGTGATGCATGTGAAAAAGTTCGAATCGCTGATGTATTTATAGTGCTGCCTCAAGTCATCATTTTTTATGCAATTGCGCCAACTTTTTTTATGACGGTCGACCATGTAAGAATGCATCCACACACCAAATATTTTTATTCTGAAACTTACACTTTTGAGAATAGCTCTCATCGCGTAAAAGTCATGCATGTGAAAAAGTTCGAATCGCTGATGTATTTATAGTGCGGCCTCAAGTCATGATCATTTTTTATGCAATTGCGCCAACTTTTCCATGAGGGTCGACCATGTAAGAATGCATCCACACACCAAATATTTTTATTCTGAGACTTATACTTTTGAGAATAGCTCTCATGGCGTAAAAGTCATGCATGTGAAAAAGTTCGAATCGCTGATGTATTTATAGTGCGGCCTCAAGTCATCATTTTTTTTTGCAATTGCGCCAACTGTTTTCATGAGGGTCGACCATGTAAGAATGCAACTATACACCAAATATTTTTATTCTGAAACTAATACTTTTGAGAATAGCTCTCATGGCGTAAAAGTGATGCATGTGAAAAAGTTCGAATCGCTGATGTATTTATAGTGCGGCCTCAAGTCATCATTTTTTATGCAATTGCGCCAACTTTTTCCATGACGGTCGACCATGTAAGAATGCATCCACACACCAAATATTTTTATTCTGAAACTTACACTTTTGAGAATAGCTCTCATGGCGTAAAAGTCATGCATGTGAAAAAGTTCGAATCGCTGATGTATTTATAGTGCGGCCTCAAGTCATCATTTTTTATGCAATTGCGCCAACTTTTTTCATGAGGGTCGACCATGTAAGAATGCATCCACACACCAAATATTTTTATTCTGAAACTTATACTTTTGAGAATAGCTCTCATGGCGTAAAAGACATGCATGTGAAAAAGTTCGAATCGCTGATGTATTTATAGTGCGGCCTCAAGTCATCATTTTTGAAGCAATTGCGCCAACTTTTTTCATGAGGGTCGACCATGTAAGAATGCATCCACACACCAAATATTTTTATTCTGAAACTTATACTTTTGAGAATAGCTCTCATGGCGTAAAAGTGATGCATGTGAAAAAGTTCGAATCGCTGATGTATTTATAGTGCGGCCTCAAGTCATCATTTTTTATGCAATTGCGCCAACTTTTTCCATGACGGTCGACCATGTAAGAATGCATCCACACACCAAATATTTTTATTCTGAAACTTACACTTTTGAGAATAGCTCTCATCGCGTAAAAGTGATGCATGTGAAAAAGTTCGAATCGCTGATGTATTTATAGTGCGGCCTCAAGTCATGATCATTTTTTATGCAATTGCGCCAACTTTTCCATGAGGGTCGACCATGTAAGAATGCATCCACACACCAAATATTTTTATTCTGAGACTTATACTTTTGAGAATAGCTCTCATGGCGTAAAAGTCATGCATGTGAAAAAGTTCGAATCGCTGATGTATTTATAGTGCGGCCTCAAGTCATCATTTTTTATGCAATTGCGCCAACTTTTTTCATGAGGGTCGACCATGTAAGAATGCAACTATACACCAAATATTTTTATTCTGAAACTAATACTTTTGAGAATAGCTCTCATGGCGTAAAAGTGATGCATGTGAAAAAGTTCGAATCGCTGATGTATTTATAGTGCGGCCTCAAGTCATCATTTTTTATGCAATTGCGCCAACTTTTTCCATGACGGTCGACCATGTAAGAATGCATCCACACACCAAATATTTTTATTCTGAAACTTACACTTTTGAGAATAGCTCTCATGGCGTAAAAGTCATGCATGTGAAAAAGTTCGAATCGCTGATGTATTTATAGTGCGGCCTCAAGTCATCATTTTTTATGCAATTGCGCCAACTTTTTTCATGAGGGTCGACCATGTAAGAATGCATCCACACACCAAATATTTTTATTCTGAAACTTATACTTTTGAGAATAGCTCTCATGGCGTAAAAGACATGCATGTGAAAAAGTTCGAATCGCTGATGTATTTATAGTGCGGCCTCAAGTCATCATTTTTGAAGCAATTGCGCCAACTTTTTCCATGAGGGTCGACCATGTAAGAATGCATCCACACACCAAATATTTTTATTCTGAAACTTATACTTTTGAGAATAGCTCTCATGGCGTAAAAGTGATGCATGTGAAAAAGTTCGAATCGCTGATGTATTTATAGTGCGGCCTCAAGTCATCAAATTTTTATGCAATTGCGCCAACTTTTTTCATGAGGGTCGACCATGTAAGTATGCATCCACACACCAAATATTTTTATTCTGAAACTTACACTTTTGAGAATAGCTCTCATGGCGTAAAAGTCATGCATGTGAAAAAGTTCGAATCGCTGATGTATTGATAGTGCGGCCTCAAGTCAGGATCATTTTTTATGCAATTGCGCCAACTTTTCCATGAGGGTCGACCATGTAAGAATGCATCCACACACCAAATATTTTTATTCTGAAACTTATACTTTTGAGAATAGCTCTCATGGCGTAAAAGTGATGCATGTGAAAAAGTTCGAATCGCTGATGTATTTATAGTGCGGCCTCAAGTCATCATTTTTTATGCAATTGCGCCAACTTTTTCCATGACGGTCGACCATGTAAGAATGCATCCACACACCAAATATTTTTATTCTGAAACTTACACTTTTGAGAATAGCTCTCATCGCGTAAAAGTGATGCATGTGAAAAAGTTCGAATCGCTGATGTATTTATAGTGCGGCCTCAAGTCATCAAATTTTTATGCAATTGCGCCAACTTTTTTCATGAGGGTCGACCATGTAAGAATGCATCCACACACCAAATATTTTTATTCTGAAACTAATACTTTTGAGAATAGCTCTCATTGCGTAAAATTCATGCATGTGAAAAAGTTCGAATCGCTGATGTATTTATAGTGCGGCCTAAAGTCATCATTTTTTATGCAATTGCGCCAATATTTTTCATGAGGGTCGACCATGTAAGAATGCATCCACACACCAAATATTTTTATTCTGAAACTTATACTTTTGAGAATAGCTCTCATGGCGTAAAAGACATGCATGTGAAAAAGTTCGAATCGCTGATGTATTTATAGTGCGGCCTCAAGTCATCATTTTTGAAGCAATTGCGCCAACTTTTTTCATGAGGGTCGACCATGTAAGAATGCATCCACACATCAAATATTTTTATTCTGAAACTAATACTTTTGAGAATAGCTCTCATGGCGTAAAAGTCATGCATGTGAAAAAGTTCGAATCGCTGATGTATTTATAGTGCGGCCTCAAGTCATCATTTTTTATGCAATTGCGCCAACTTTTTCCATGACGGTCGACCATGTAAAAATGCATCCACACACCAAATATTTTTATTCTGAAACTTACACTTTTGAGAATAGCTCTCATCGCGTAAAAGTCATGCATGTGAAAAAGTTCGAATCGCTGATGTATTTATAGTGCGGCCTCAAGTCATGATCATTTTTTATGCAATTGCGCCAACTTTTCCATGAGGGTCGACCATGTAAGAATGCATCCACACACCAAATATTTTTATTCTGAGACTTATACTTTTGAGAATAGCTCTCATGGCGTAAAAGTCATGCATGTGAAAAAGTTCGAATCGCTGATGTATTTATAGTGCGGCCTCAAGTCATCATTTTTTATGCAATTGCGCCAACTGTTTTCATGAGGGTCGACCATGTAAGAATGCAACTATACACCAAATATTTTTATTCTGAAACTAATACTTTTGAGAATAGCTCTCATGGCGTAAAAGTGATGCATGTGAAAAAGTTCGAATCGCTGATGTATTTATAGTGCGGCCTCAAGTCATCATTTTTTATGCAATTGCGCCAACTTTTTCCATGACGGTCGACCATGTAAGAATGCATCCACACACCAAATATTTTTATTCTGAAACTTACACTTTTGAGAATAGCTCTCATGGCGTAAAAGTCATGCATGTGAAAAAGTTCGAATCGCTGATGTATTTATAGTGCGGCCTCAAGTCATCATTTTTTATGCAATTGCGCCAACTTTTTTCATTAGGGTCGACCATGTAAGAATGCATCCACACACCAAATATTTTTATTCTGAAACTTATACTTTTGAGAATAGCTCTCATGGCGTAAAAGACATGCATGTGAAAAAGTTCGAATCGCTGATGCATTTATAGTGCAGCCTCAAGTCATCATTTTTGAAGCAATTGCGCCAACTTTTTTCATGAGGGTCGACCATGTAAGTATGCATCCACACACCAAATATTTTTATTCTGAAACTTACACTTTTGAGAATAGCTCTCATCGCGTAAAAGTCATGCATGTGAAAAAGTTCGAATCGCTGATGTATTTATAGTGCGGCCTCAAGTCATGATCATTTTTTATGCAATTGCGCCAACTTTTCCATGAGGGTCGACCATGTAAGAATGCATCCACACACCAAATATTTTTATTCTGAGACTTATACTTTTGAGAATAGCTCTCATGGCGTAAAAGTCATGCATGTGAAAAAGTTCGAATCGCTGATGTATTTATAGTGCGGCCTCAAGTCATCATTTTTTATGCAATTGCGCCAACTTTTTTCATGAGGGTCGACCATGTAAGAATGCAACTATACACCAAATATTTTTATTCTGAAACTAATACTTTTGAGAATAGCTCTCATGGCGTAAAAGTGATGCATGTGAAAAAGTTCGAATCGCTGATGTATTTATAGTGCGGCCTCAAGTCATCATTTTTTATGCAATTGCGCCAACTTTTTCCATGACGGTCGACCATGTAAGAATGCATCCACACACCAAATATTTTTATTCTGAAACTTATACTTTTGAGAATAGCTCTCATGGCGTAAAAGTCATGCATGTGAAAAAGTTCGAATCGCTGATGTATTTATAGTGCGGCCTCAAGTCATCATTTTTTATGCAATTGCGCCAACTGTTTTCATGAGGGTCGACCATGTAAGAATGCAACTATACACCAAATATTTTTATTCTGAAACTAATACTTTTGAGAATAGCTCTCATGGCGTAAAAGTCATGCATGTGAAAAAGTTCGAATCGCTGATGTATTTATAGTGCGGCCTCAAGTCATCATTTTTTATGCAATTGCGCCAACTTTTTCCATGACGGTCGACCATGTAAGAATGCATCCACACACCAAATATTTTTATTCTGAAACTAATACTTTTGAGAATAGCTCTCATGGCGTAAAAGTCATGCATGTGAAAAAGTTCGAATCGCTGATGTATTTATAGTGCGGCCTCAAGTCATCATTTTTTATGCAATTGCGCCAACTTTTTTCATTAGGGTCGACCATGTAAGAATGCATCCACACACCAAATATTTTTATTCTGAAACTTATACTTTTGAGAATAGCTCTCATGGCGTAAAAGACATGCATGTGAAAAAGTTCGAATCGCTGATGCATTTATAGTGCGGCCTCAAGTCATCATTTTTGAAGCAATTGCGCCAACTTTTTACATGAGGGTCGACCATGTAAGAATGCATCCACACACCAAATATTTTTATTCTGAAACTTATACTTTTGAGAATAGCTCTCATGGCGTAAAAGTGATGCATGTGAAAAAGTTCGAATCGCTGATGTATTTATAGTGCGGCCTCAAGTCATCATTTTTGAAGCAATTGCGCGAATATTTTTCATTAGGGTCGACCATGTAAGAATGCATCCACACACCAAATATTTTTATTCTGAAACTAATACTTTTGAGAATAGCTCTCATGGCGTAAAAGTCATGCATGTGAAAAAGTTCGAATCGCTGATGTATTTATAGTGCGGCCTCAAGTCATCATTTTTTATGCAATTGCGCCAACTTTTTCCATGACGGTCGACCATGTAAGAATGCATCCACACACCAAATATTTTTATTCTGAAACTTACACTTTTGAGAATAGCTCTCATCGCGTAAAAGTCATGCATGTGAAAAAGTTCGAATCGCTGATGTATTTATAGTGCGGCCTCAAGTCATGATCATTTTTTATGCAATTGCGCCAACTTTTCCATGAGGGTCGACCATGTAAGAATGCATCCACACACCAAATATTTTTATTCTGAGACTTATACTTTTGAGAATAGCTCTCATGGCGTAAAAGTCATGCATGTGAAAAAGTTCGAATCGCTGATGTATTTATAGTGCGGCCTCAAGTCATCATTTTTTATGCAATTGCGCCAACTGTTTTCATGAGGGTCGACCATGTAAGAATGCAACTATACACCAAATATTTTTATTCTGAAACTAATACTTTTGAGAATAGCTCTCATGGCGTAAAAGTGATGCATGTGAAAAAGTTCGAATCGCTGATGTATTTATAGTGCGGCCTCAAGTCATCATTTTTTATGCAATTGCGCCAACTTTTTCCATGACGGTCGACCATGTAAGAATGCATCCACACACCAAATATTTTTATTCTGAAACTTACACTTTTGAGAATAGCTCTCATGGCGTAAAAGTCATGCATGTGAAAAAGTTCGAATCGCTGATGTATTTATAGTGCGGCCTCAAGTCATCATTTTTTATGCAATTGCGCCAACTTTTTTCATGAGGGTCGACCATGTAAGAATGCATCCACACACCAAATATTTTTATTCTGAAACTTATACTTTTGAGAATAGCTCTCATGGCGTAAAAGTCATGCATGTGAAAAAGTTCGAATCGCTGATGCATTTATAGTGCGGCCTCAAGTCATCATTTTTGAAGCAATTGCGCCAACTTTTTTCATGAGGGTCGACCATGTAAGTATGCATCCACACACCAAATATTTTTATTCTGAAACTTATACTTTTGAGAATAGCTCTCATCGCGTAAAAGTCATGCATGTGAAAAAGTTCGAATCGCTGATGTATTTATAGTGCAGCCTCAAGTCATGATCATTTTTTATGCAATTGCGCCAACTTTTCCATGAGGGTCGACCATGTAAGAATGCATCCACACACCAAATATTTTTATTCTGAGACTTATACTTTTGAGAATAGCTCTCATGGCGTAAAAGTCATGCATGTGAAAAAGTTCGAATCGCTGATGTATTTATAGTGCGGCCTCAAGTCATCATTTTTTATGCAATTGCGCCAACTGTTTTCATGAGGGTCGACCATGTAAGAATGCAACTATACACCAAATATTTTTATTCTGAAACTAATACTTTTGAGAATAGCTCTCATGGCGTAAAAGTGATGCATGTGAAAAAGTTCGAATCGCTGATGTATTTATAGTGCGGCCTCAAGTCATCATTTTTTATGCAATTGCGCCAACTTTTTCCATGACGGTCGATCATGTAAGAATGCATCCACACACCAAATATTTTTATTCTGAAACTTATACTTTTGAGAATAGCTCTCATGGCGTAAAAGTCATGCATGTGAAAAAGTTCGAATCGCTGATGTATTTATAGTGCGGCCTCAAGTCATCATTTTTTATGCAATTGCGCCAACTGTTTTCATGAGGGTCGACCATGTAAGAATGCAACTATACACCAAATATTTTTATTCTGAAACTAATACTTTTGAGAATAGCTCTCATGGCGTAAAAGTGATGCATGTGAAAAAGTTCGAATCGCTGATGTATTTATAGTGCGGCCTCAAGTCATCATTTTTGATGCAATTGCGCCAACTTTTTTCATTAGGGTCGACCATGTAAGAATGCATCTACACACCAAATATTTTTATTCTGAAACTTATCACTGCAAACACGAAAACGTCGTTTTTTTCCGTAAATGGTCATTGGACGGAAAAACGACTAAAAATTAATTAAAATTGATTAAGTGGTCAGTGTGTAGAAAGTGTCCAGAAATGGGTCGAGTTTTTCAAAAACGATGCTTTTTGCTCCGCCTTGTACAACTGTTAACGGCCAATCAGATGGCGCTGGTCCCCCGACGCACGTGATGTCCAAGGCTTGCTTTCGGAAGCTTTAGGTTTCGTATTTCTGGCATGCCTTGCTCTAGTATCTGTCGCGCGCAGTGCAGCGAGATTTGCTGATAAGCTAGTTTTAGGATATGTTACATGTTAATGGAATTCAGACACGCGCCAAGAAGTCAAACCAAACAATGTTACTAAGTTTATTGTGGTAACGGCTATGTACAGTTACCCCTATCGGATAATGGGTTGTGTTTCATTTGGTTATAACAATAACTAATTTTTTAATGTCGGTCACATGACGTTCTTCACTTGACTGTATTCTTGAAAAGGCGTAAACACTGACTACTTCCACATTCCTGGGGAAAACCCTTGGAATTCCCTGGTACGAATTCATACAGAAGCGTGGTTGCAAGCCCATTTAAGGATACCCTCGCTACAACCAATCCCAGAGAGAAAAAAACACGAAAAAAAATCCAAACTGTCGCAGTGACAATTTACAGAAATCTATGAATTTACCTTAGTATCTATTTGACACATCTTCACAATCACCTTTCAATGATCGGCCAATTGATCAGTGATGCCAAAGGCTTGAAATAGCCACAGGTTAATTAACAACTTCGAAAATATCTCCCGTCACGTTTATCGTGTCGGCCATTTTGACGTATTGTACTTGATGTAAATGTATTACGACGCTCTGTCATTGTAATTGACTTACTGAGGTAATTCTGTAAAAGATCTTCTCATCTAATGAGGATATTGTTTGGAATATATGTCTTGTAAACATACTAAAACATATGTTCCTCGCTTTGGGGGGAACTATTTTAATCCGGGGTGGTCCATTAAATCTAGTAGTAGGTCAAGGCACCATGCGCGATCTGTTATTTTATGTGTTTAAATTACGATTTGGGGCGTTAATAAAATACACTGACGCAAGTATATTCTATTCAAATCAATTGGATAATTGAATATGCTTTCTTTTAAATATTACATAACATCACTGCACAAAATATGAACAGTTACAGTAACACACTACGGTGATCGCATTAAACATCATTTTCAACTGTACAGTATTTCAGTATTTCAGTTATATCATGGTGTATCAGACTGATGTGGGATAAAAATCCGAAGTGGTTCAGGTCATCCAAAGGGTGTTCGGGAAAAGGTGAGCGTATCCTGCCGCACAAGTGGCACCCGTCACAAACACATGCAAGGACAAGTCAATTGTTCACCTGAACAAAGCACGGAAACACACAATGATGCCCGTCCTCAGTTTTACCGAGCATGTAAATTATTTTGTCCGTCAAAAACATGGACGAGTATAAACAATATGTTAATTCACGTAATACATGTCATACATTTGACAAAATGTATTGACTCGGAGCATTATTGTTAATCACAGCGTATGCAGTTGAACGCATCACCCATCCCATTATTGATAACCCTTCTTGAAGATCTATGAAATCAGAAGCTGCAACACTCTATCTTTTAACTGGCATGTCAGACTTCTATTTCATTACTCAGTTTTATTTCCACGGATTACTATGGAAGGGACATTGTCTCGTTGTCGCATTGACGCCTTTACAAAAACAAGCAAAACGCGTCAAATTAACAAAAGCGCGACAATTGGCCATTTGTCGCATTGTCGCGTGTTCGCATTGTCGCTCTTTGATAATCCTTTTCTTTATTTTACAAAAGGGCGTCGATGCCGTAACGCGACATTTTCAAGGTCAAAATATGTCTCATTGTCGCATTGTCGCCCCATCACAAATGTGTATAAAAGGCGTAAAGTTCAGTTATTGTTACAGTTAGGAAGTTCAACCTGATAAATGTACGTCTTGAAATGAAAACACAAGTCCGTCCGCGAGTCCATAACGTTTTATTGTGAGCTCTTCTCTAAAAGTGCTTAGTGTTCAACTCCCAGTTCCAAACACGTAGTACCTCCTCAATAATCCACATACCTCCAGTGCAGTGGTCTTCCGGAAGATCTTACTCTTGACCGTATTAGACAACTGACGAGTGCACACCTGACCTGTGACCTCGTTGCAACCCTCGTGATGTGTTTGCCGAAGGGAGAGGTGTATGAAATGTGTGCTCCAGCCCAGCGCAGAGCTCGCGACACACTGTATACTGATGTATACAGTATATTGCAGTTGATATACTGTATACTGCATGTGATACTTATTTGCGGAAATGTTACAACTTTCAAAATTCAAGATTCAATTTGCATATATTTGATATACAACAGACCGCCGTCATATATCACTGGAATACTGCTGAGAGCGGCGTTTGTAGCGACCAGAACTGGGATACGACCAGAACTGGGATAAACACCGTAGAGAATTATATCTGTGGCATGCAACTATGTGTTTAATTGACAAACATTTAATAAGAGCAAAATCATCTGTACTTCTTGTGTTTTGTATTTTTACTCCGTTCTGCAAAGTGCGCCAATGGCAATGCTACTGACTCGATGTCCGACATTTGCAGCTAAATATAGCAGCGTATAAAAGTGGTAATGCGGAACTAAAGCGGAATACAATATCGCTCATGACAAAATGCAATTCCTGTAAATATGGTCGTGTTGCTTATTATCTGTAATTACTGCCCATTGCCATGTTTAATTTCTAACCATGATATCACTCCCAAATGTATTATTTAATTGTCTATCATATCATAACCTTTGTGAGGTGGTGACATGTTTAATAACAGAGTAAATTTTCTGTTAAATAGCTATCTTGGCCACTTCTGAACACAGTGTTTCCTACAAAAATGCAAAAGCCAAATGAAAATAAAATTATTCTCTAATTTATGTATTTTAAAGTTGTTATGCCACTCATTGGTGGGGATACAAGCGTAATAATTCAAGTTCCTATATAGGATGTTTGTGTTATGCAATTTTGCAAGAGTTATGAGAGTTCGACATATTTCTTCTCATACACAGTAAAACAGCAGGTAAATGTCTAGGAATAAATACTCATGACATTGTACAATAGGCCATGATGTTCACAAAATATATGTGGGAGGGTATGTACATCAATATAATAATATTAATTATTTTGAATATAACTAAGTGTGTCATTTAACATCAAACAATGAATACTCAACATGTCAGAGTTGAAAGGGGTACAGTTAAATTTGTACTGTTCAAGGGATTTCTAAGCCCCATCACCTCACAGCCCTCTGGCAACTGATGTGTGTATTTTTGTTTGTATTCTCAAGTCCCAAAGTCATTTTTTGTAAATATTACTATCATTATCATGTTAGATTTTAGTGGTAACAATTATTCAAAATCACTCCATTTGATTATTGTGTACATGATGATAAAAGCAACTATTTTCTTATATTAATGGTGGAGGTACATGTAACTGCTTCCAGGCATAGCAGATGCAGGATGTGAGAAAGTTTGTGCTTCATCTTAGAAGTCTAACTTAAAAAATAAAAGAAACTAATTACATATAGAAATATTAGAGTAGAAATTGTTGAAAAAGATTTCTCTTGTTAAAAAAAGATTTCTTTAATGTTCCTTTGATTCACCCACAACACTATTCTTTTTCTCATTGTTTTAAAGGAAAAAATACATATGTAATAACCGGTATGATAAAATCTCCTTCCTGGTCAGTATTAAAATAACTGGGAAACTCATTGAACCATTCCTGGTAGCTTATTGACATATATACGTTGAAGCTTTCAAAACCGTTTTGCCAGCAAAATGCCCTCATATTTCTGGGGAGACCATATGGAATCTAAATGATATTATTTAATATGATTGAAATATTTAGAAAGGTTTCAAAATTACCAACTTAAGACAGATAACATATATTTAATAAACCCATTACTAATAGAGAACTGAACTTGTTATCTCATGCTCTGTCATCATTGACATTAAAATTTGCAAGACAAAGCAACAGTAAGAGTTATCCTCCCTTTACAACTTGATCAAAATGGTCGTCTGGTCCTTGCTGTTGAAGGCCAAGTGGCTGAAGTTTCTAAGATAATATTTCTTTGAAAGACGAGAATGTGTAGGTAAGTCATTATACCTTTACTTTTTACCTTTTTTCTGTGGTTTCTATCAAGGCAGATACAGACCTAGCACAATGTCATACATTGTGCAGTCAGTCCCTCCATGATGATCAGTTAGCCTATTACAGCTGTGAAGGGGACGAAGCTTTTTTTAAAACTATGTAGTTTCATATTCAAAGCTTATTGTCAAAGTACATGTTTCTCAAAGGTTGTAAATGTGATTGACAATGTTCAGAAAACAAAACTCTCAAGATTCCTTTCATTCTTGAAAGCATAACATTTATGCCACTTCTGGTTGAGGGGATGTGAGTAATAATATAGTCAACAATCTCTTAACATTAGCAATATTGACCCATAGCATTCAGATTCTCCTCACAGGTTTGAAAGGTTATTTACTATCATCAGCCAAGAAGAAATCTTAATATTCCATTAATTGTAGATTTTAAAGGTGTTATCCCATTTCTGGTCAAGGTTATATGAATAATAATATAGTAAAAAAATCTCTTAAAATTAGAAATCTTGACTCAAAGTGTTCAGGCTTTGCTCACAGGTTTGAAATGTTATTTACTGTCATCAGCCAAGAAGAAATCTTAATATTCCATTAATTGTAGATTTTAAAGGTGTTATCCCATTTCTGGTCAAGGTTATATGAATAATAATATAGTAAAAAAATCTCTTAAAATTAGAAATCTTGACTTAAAGTGTTCAGGCTTTGCTCACAGGTTTGAAATGTTATTTACTGTCATCAGCCTAGAAGAAATCTTAATATTCCATTAATTGTAGATTTTAAAGGTGTTATCCCATTTCTGGTCAAGGTTATATGAATAATAATATAGTAAAAAAATCTCTTAAAATTAGAAATCTTGACTCAAAGTGTTCAGGCTTTGCTCACAGGTTTGAAATGTTATTTACTGTCATCAGCCAAGAAGAAATCTTAATATTCCATTAATTGTAGATTTTAAAGGTGTTATCCCATTTCTGGTCAAGGTTATATGAATAATAATATAGTAAAAAAATCTCTTAAAATTAGAAATCTTGACTCAAAGTGTTCAGGCTTTGCTCACAGGTTTGAAATGTTATTTACTGTCATCAGCCAAGAAGAAATCTTAATATTCCATTAATTGTAGATTTTAAAGGTGTTATCCCATTTCTGGTCAAGGTTATATGAATAATAATATAGTAAAAAAATCTCTTAAAATTAGAAATCTTGACTCAAAGTGTTGAGGCTTTGCTCACAGGTTTGAAATGTTATTTACTGTCATCAGCCTAGAAGAAATTCTTAAGATTTCATTAATTGTAGATTTTAAAGGTGTTATCCCATTTCTGGTCAAGGTTATATGAATAATAATATAGTAAAAAAATCTCTTAAAATTAGAAATCTTGACTTAAAGTGTTCAGGCTTTGCTCACAGGTTTGAAATGTTATTTACTGTCATCAGCCTAGAAGAAATCTTAAGATTTCATTAATTGTAGATTTTAAAGGTGTTATCCCATTTCTGGTCAAGGGCAGATGAGTGATGATATAGTTAAAAATCTCTTAAAATTAGAGGGGGCACAGGTGGCCGTGTCTGTGCAGAGTTGCGTCCCTTGGATCCGCCAGCAACCATGATGGTTGGTTCGAATCCCGGTTCACCCCAATAATGCTTCTAGGTTTGTCAGCACCATCACTTTGGGCTTTCCTCCCACATTAAGCTGACACACCGTGATATAACTGGAATAATGTTAAAAGTGGTGTTAAACCCAACTCACTTAAAAATTAGAAATATTGACCCATTGCATTCAGATTCTGCTCACAAACTAGAAATGTGCTTTGCTATCAGCAGCCAAGAGAAAATCTTAAGATTCCATTAATTGTAGATTTTAAAGGCGTTATCCCATTTCTGGTCAAGGTTATATGAGTAATGATATTGTAGAAAATCTCTTAGAATTAGAAATATTGACCCATTGCATTCAGATTCTGCTCACAAGTTTCAAATGTTATTTACTATCAGTAGTCATGAAGAAATCTTCAGATTCCGTTAACTGAAGATTTTATAGGTGTTATCTCATTTCTGGTCTAGGGGATATGAGTAATAAAATAGCAAAAAATCTGTTAAAATTAAAAATATTGGTCAATAGCATTCAGGTTCTGCTCACAAGTTAGAAATGTGATTTACTATCATCAGCCAAGAAGAAATCTTAAGATTCCATTAAGTGTAGATTTTAAAGGTGTTATCCCATTTCTGGTCAAGGTGATATGAGTATTAATATAGTCAAAAATCTCTTAAAATTAGAAATATTGTCCTATTACATTAAGATTCAGTCCACAAGTGTGAAATATTATTTACTATCATCAACCGACAAGAAATCTTTAGATTCCATTAATTGTAGATTTTAAAGGCATTATCCCACTTCTGGTCAAGGTTATATGAATAGTAATATAGTAAAAAAATCTCTTAAAATTAGAAACCTTGACTTAAAGTGTTCAGGCTTTGCTCACAGGTTTGAAATGTTATTTACTGTCATCAGCCTAGAAGAAATCTTAAGATTTCATTAATTGTAGATTTTAAAGGTGTTATCCCATTTCTGGTCAAGGGCAGATGAGTGATGATATAGTTAAAAATCTCTTAAAATTAGAGGGGGCACAGGTGGCCGTGTCTGTGCAGAGTTGCGTCCCTTGGATCCGCCAGCAACCATGATGGTTGGTTCGAATCCCGGTTCACCCCAATAATGCTTCTAGGTTTGTCAGCACCATCACTTTGGGCTTTCCTCCCACATTAAGCTGACACACCGTGATATAACTGGAATAATGTTAAAAGTGGTGTTAAACCCAACTCACTTAAAAATTAGAAATATTGACCCATTGCATTCAGATTCTGCTCACAAACTAGAAATGTGCTTTGCTATCAGCAGCCAAGAGAAAATCTTAAGATTCCATTAATTGTAGATTTTAAAGGCGTTATCCCATTTCTGGTCAAGGTTATATGAGTAATGATATTGTAGAAAATCTCTTAGAATTAGAAATATTGACCCATTGCATTCAGATTCTGCTCACAAGTTTCAAATGTTATTTACTATCAGTAGTCATGAAGAAATCTTCAGATTCCGTTAACTGAAGATTTTATAGGTGTTATCTCATTTCTGGTCTAGGGGATATGAGTAATAAAATAGCAAAAAATCTGTTAAAATTAAAAATATTGGTCAATAGCATTCAGGTTCTGCTCACAAGTTAGAAATGTGATTTACTATCATCAGCCAAGAAGAAATCTTAAGATTCCATTAAGTGTAGATTTTAAAGGTGTTATCCCATTTCTGGTCAAGGTGATATGAGTATTAATATAGTCAAAAATCTCTTAAAATTAGAAATATTGTCCTATTACATTAAGATTCAGTCCACAAGTGTGAAATATTATTTACTATCATCAACCGACAAGAAATCTTTAGATTCCATTAATTGTAGATTTTAAAGGCATTATCCCACTTCTGGTCAAGGTTATATGAATAGTAATATAGTAAAAAAATCTCTTAAAATTAGAAATACTGACCCATTACATTTAGACCTTTGTTCATAGGTTTGAAATGTTATTTACTATCATCAACCGACAAGAAATTAGAAATCTTGACTCAAAGTATTCAGGCTTTGCTCACGGGCTAGAAATGTTATTTACTATCATCAGCCAAGAAGAAATCTTAAGATTCCATTAATTGTCGAGTTTATATACTTTATCCCATTTCTGGCTGAGGGGAGATGAGTAATGATATTGTAAAAAATCTCTTAAACTTAGAAATATTAACCCATAGCATTCAGAATCTGCTCACAAGCTAGAATGTGATTTACTATCCGCAGCCAAAAGAAAATCTTCAGATTCCGTTAACTGTAGATTTTATAGGTGTTATCCCATTTCTGGTCGAGGGGATATGAGTAATAAAATAGCAAAAAATCTCTTAAAATTAGAAATATTGACCCATAACACTCAGGTTCTGCTCACAAGTTTGAAATGTGATTTACTATCATCAGCCAAGAAGAAATCTTAACATTCCATTAAGTGTAGATTGTATGATGATATTGTGTATAAAATGTCATAGGTTGATTATGACCTGTGAACATCTGTATAGATTGATGTATTACCACCTTCCATGGATATGTGTATTTGTCTATTTCTAGACTTGCTAAAGCCAAACTGGGGAAAGTGGAAATTGATAGTTTATACTGAAGGGTTCATTGGTCTGTTGAGGGCTCAAACAACTGAATACAGGCAAGCTACTGCTAGCACTGACCTGACACACTAGCCATAAACATGTCACAAGATGATTCCCTAATTACTACTGAGTAGTTGTCTGTTCAGATCTCTTACTGCTCAGGAGATTGTTGATACTTGAATTCCAAGGAGGAACTATCTCTATGAAGGGTGTGAGAACTTCAGTGTAAATTTAAGCAAGGTCATAAGCTCATATTGTTAATGTTGTAGCAGAAAAAAATAATTTTACTTTACTGGAATTATTTGAATTATACCTTGCTTCAAACCATCCATTCTGTCATTAGCCTTAGATATGTACGAACCCATGTAATCCTGTGACACATTAAAAGCTGCTTCTTCAGCTCTCATTCTGTTTGATAAGATATTGATATGTTGTCGTATTATGTTCACGTCGCTGTCAGGGCGGCACCAAATAAATTGCGTGGGAATGCACCAATAAAAGGTAGCAATGCTCTCTTGGAGCAAGTTTGAGAACCAACAATTTGACCTTGAAGAATAATGTTTCTGATCAAAGTAAGCCCTCCTAACATGTCTTTGAAAGTGTCGTCATGTACGCGATAAGTAAAATTCAATATAGCCCTCATATTTTCATCACAGGACATATGATTAGCCTGAAGACTAATTCTTACTAATACTTTGTACACCATGTCTGAACTCCTGAAGCAAAGACAAAAAGAAACTATTCTGCCTGACATAGATTATCAATATGTACATTTTACCTCAACATTCAAGTAGATCTCTACATTAACTATGGTAATAAGCAGTACTTCTTTGTTCTCGTTTCATTTGCCAGGTACTATACTCAACAACAAAAGTTCCTGTGACACCAATATTTTAGTGTATTTTTCAAACAAGTAAAGTTTGGTTTTCAATATTGTAGTACATGTATGGAATCTAGTCACAAAAACGCAACTGCTACAGAAAAGCATGCATTCGATGCAAAAGTTGACTTTTATGCAAGCCCCATGCATTTCACTACCCAAGAATGGGTATAAAAACATGTGCGTTAACTGGATTCCATGTGCATTGTTTAGCATCATGCTGACAACAACTACTCAGAAAAACAACAAAATTACGCAATTATTCCACATTACGAAATGCCACGCTTGTCCGAAAATGAGTGCCTGTGAGCAATTTGGTGTTTATGGCAACATTGGCAACAGACGAATGCAGTCAGACACAATCCTCAGAGTGGCAGGCCATGCGTAACCAGTAATCGACAAGACAACTTGATTTGAACAATACACCTACGAAATCGATTCCAGCCAGCAACAGTGACTGCAAGAAGCATCCCTGGCCTTTGATGAATATCTTCACAAACCGTACCTCACCAACTCAGATGTGCAGGGATTGTCGCCAGAAGACCCGCCAGACGTCCCATTTTGACAGGAAACCACCGTCAAGCATGTCTACACTGGTGTAGACAGCGTCTACGCTGGACGGCCATGCAGTGGGGACAAGTTCTATTCACTGACGAGTCTCGTTTTCACCTCAGCCAAAGCGATCGACGGATTTGTGTGTACCTACGTCAAGGTGAATGTTACTTCAATCGTTGTGTTATGGAAGAAGATTGGTTCGGGGGCGGCAGCATTATGGTATGGGGTGGGATTACAGCAAGACAGAGGACCTGTTTGATAGTGGTAGAGGGAAATCTCAATGGACAGCGCTACCGCGACGAGATCACTGGCCCTGTTGTTCTACCGTTTTGTCGTCATCATGGCCCAGGCATTACCTTTCAACATGACAATGCTCGGTCTCATATTGTTCGACTTGTTCAGGATTCTCTTCAACCAACCAACGTAATTGTCATCCCCTGGCCGGCTCACTCCCCAGATCTCTCACCAATCGAGCACATATGGGATGAGATGGATCGGCGCCTTCGACGTCAACCACGTGTTCCACAGACACAGCAGGAACTTCAAACATGCTCCAGCAGATATGGACAGATATCCCACAGGACTTTGTGAGACGCCTGGTCTATTCCATGAGACAAAGACATGTTGCTTGCATTGCAGCCAGAGGTGGACACACACCCTATTGATTTGTAAATTGACATTTTGGCATGTTCATGTTTTTTATGAAATCACACATTTTCTGAAGTCAATCAATCAATCTTTATTGTATGAAAGGCCATTGGCCCATATACACATACAGATAAACAATATCATTTACAGCTGTACAGCGCATTATATAATTATTGGATAACTAATATGATGCTTGACATGTAATAGAGGTATTGTAATAACAGTGGTAATAACCACAGTGGCAGCAGTAGTAGTATAAAATACAAAAGGAATGGAATGGAAATATGAAGTTTTACGTCGCAAAGGCTTTCAGCCATACGACGTTCAATACAAAAGGATCTATCAGTAATATACTCATCATGTCATGACAATTTGACAATTTAAATGTATATGCATTTCTAGTAGAAACAAACAGACAAAAATGAAATGTAGATACTCCTGATCTAGATGCGAAAGTTTCAAAACAACTAATTATTTCTGGACATATCGGATTTACTAAGTAATTTACTACGCACTCGTAGACTTTGATAGATGTATTGTAATATCTTAGTTAATTTTTTACTAGGGATACCATTAAAAGATAATATTTTGTTCATGGAATAGTGGTTCTTAGTGATATCAGGCATATATTTCAATCTTAGGTTGTCGTAAATTGGACATATAAACAAAAAGTGTAATTCGTTTTCAATATGGTTTTCGCAGAATGGACAAAAACGCATATCCTTAGGAATAGAGGAGAAGCGACCCCTGTTGCACATCAAATCATTTAACCCTAGCCTGAGTTTAATAAATGTGTCTCTAATTTTTATCTCTGTTATAGTATGCAGGTAAACCTCTGGTGTTAGACAATATTTAAAGGTTTTATAGACGTCGTAGCGTGTACTGTTATCTAGTGACGACCTCCAGTTTTGAGTAAACATATCAATTGCTACCTGCTTAAAAGAGCTAAGAAAATACATTTTGTCTCCAACGCTTTGATTTAGCCAAACATATCCAAATCCGAGAGAGAAGAGTAAATGCTTAATGTTTGATGCCCAGGTTACGTAACCAACACTTTCACGATAGACAATCATTTCGTAGCATTTTCTTGGGATTCGTTCCAGCGACATCTCTGTTATTTTGAGCCAGTATCTGAGTAAACGTAAATATGAACAAATATATAACGGGTATCTACCACATTCGCCATAGACCATATGACTTGGAGCTGATTCAGAAACATTTAGTATGACAAATTAAACCATTTGAACATTTACAGGAGTCTTTTGTTCTGTTGCAAACAGAAATTGTTTCAGATTTGGTAAAAAACATAACTTTGCATTAAATCTTATTTAATGTCACAGGAACTTTTGTTGTTCAGTATATATTATTACTTATATGGCCTTGACCAGAAAAAGGGAGAACACCTGTAAAATCTACAGTTAATGGAATCTTAAGATTTTCTTTCAGCTGATGATAGTAAAAAACATTTCAAACTTGTGGACAGAATCTGAATGTAATGGGTCAATATTTCTAATTTTATGAGATTTTATACTGTATTATCATATAATGGGTAGGTTTCTCAGCAGAATAAAGCCAATGGATAAAAACGATATCCGTTGGGGTCATATGCGGATAGAGATGCAATTGTCAAAGGTCAAGTTGGGACTACTTTCACTGTTTATAAACAAACATGGCATCGCCCTTGTCATTCGGGGATCAAGTCAGAATTAACCATCGGGAATCTGGAGAAATATCAATTACTATGTATTTAACAAGCCAAGGCTCACTAAATACAATGTTTATTCCTAATACAGGATATTTACCATCCCAAAACACACTCGCGTGATAACCTCTATTTATCACTCATATCACCTCAACCATAAGTGGGGGCGGTCGGGTAGCCTAGTGGTTAAAACATTGACTCGTGACGCCGAAGACCTGGGTTGATTCCCAATATGGGTACAATGAGTGAAGCCCATTTCTGGTGTCCCCCAGTGATATTGCTGGAATATTGCTAAAAGCAGCATAAAACCATAGTCACTTACTCGCTCAACCATAAATGGGATAACACCTTTAAAATCTACAGTTAATGGAATCTTAAGATTTGTTCTCGGCTGATGATAATAAATAACATTTCGCACTTGTGAGTAGAATGTGAATGCAATGGGTTAATACTGTTAATTTTACAAGATTTTTGACTATATTAAGACTCATATTGCCTCGACCATAAAAGGAATAATGCCTTTAAAATCCACAATTAATGGAATCTTAAGATTTCTTGTCGGTTGATGATAGTAAATAATATTTCGCACTTGTGGACAGAATCTTTATGTAATGGGTCAATATTTCTAATTTTAAGAGATTTTTGACTATATTAATACTCATCTGCCCTTGACCAGAAATGGGATAACACCTTTAAAATCTACAATTAATGAAATCTTAAGATTTCTTCTAGGCTGATGACAGTAAATAACATTTCAAACCTGTGAGCAAAGCCTGAACACTTTAAGTCAAGATTTCTAATTTTAAGAGATTTTTTTACTATATTATTATTCATATAACCTTGACCAGAAATGGGATAATGCCTTTAAAATCTACATTTAATGGAATTTTAAGATTTCTTGTCGGTTGATGATAGTAAATAATATTTCGCACTTGTGAGCAGAATCTTTATGTAATGGGTCAATATTTCTAATTTTAAGAGATTTTTGACTATATTATGACTCATATCACCTTGACCAAAAGTGGAATAATGCCTTTCAAAATCTACAATTAATGGAATCTTAAGATTTCTTGTCGGTTGATGATAGTAAATAACATTTCAAACCTATGAACAAAGGTCTGAATGTAATGGGTCAATATTTCTAATTTTAAGAGACTTTTGACTATATTATGACTCATATCAGCTTGACCAGAAGTGGGATAATGCATTTAAAATCTACAATTAATGGAATCTTAAGATTTCTTCTCGGTTGATGATAGTAAATAATATTTCGCACTTGTGGACAGAATCTGAATGTAATGGGTCAATATTTCTAATTTTAAGAGATTTTTGACTATATTATGACCCATATCAGCTTGACCAGAAGTGGGATAATGCCTTTAAAATCTACAATTAATGGAATCTTAAGATTTCTTGTCGGTTGATGATAGTAAATAATATTTCACACTTGTGGACAGAATCTGACTGTAATGGATCAATATTTCTAATTTTAAGAGATTTTTGACTATATTATGACTCATATCACCTTGACCAGAAGTGGGATAATGCCTTTAAAATCTACATTTAATGGAATTTTAAGATTTCTTGTCAGTTGGTGATAGTGAATAATATTTCACACTTGTGGACAGAATCTTTATGTAATGGGTCAATATTTCTAATTTTAAGAGATTTTTGACTATATTATGACTCATATCAGCTTGACCAGAAGTGGGATAATGCCTTTAAAATCCACAATTAATGGAATCTTAAGATTTCTTCTCGGTTGATGATAGTAAATAATATTTCGCACTTGTGGACAGAATCTGAATGTAATGGGTGAATATTTCTAATTTTAAGAGATTTTTGACTATATTATGACCCATATCAGCTTGACCAGAAGTGGGATAATGCCTTTAAAATCTACAATTAATGGAATCTTAAGATTTCTTGTCGGTTGATGATAGTAAATAATATTTCACACTTGTGGACAGAATCTTTATGTAATGGGTCAATATTTCTAATTTTAAGAGATTTTTGACTATATTATGACTCGTATCACCTTGACCAAAAGTGGAATAATGCCTTTCAAAATCTACAATTAATGGAATCTTAAGATTTCTTGTCGGTTGATGATAGTAAATAACATTTCAAACCTATGAACAAAGGTCTGAATGTAATGGGTCAATATTTCTAATTTTAAGAGATTTTTGACTATATTATGACTCATATCAGCTTGACCAGAAGTGGGATAATGCCTTTAAAATCTACAATTAATGGAATCTTAAGATTTCTTCTCGGTTGATGATAGTAAATAATATTTCGCACTTGTGGACAGAATCTGAATGTAATGGGTCAATAATACTAATTTTAAGAGATTTTTGACTATATTATGACTCATATCAGCTTGACCAGAAGTGGGATAATGACTTTAAAATCTACAATTAATGGAATCTTAAGATTTCTTGTCAGTTGGTGATAGTGAATAATATTTCACACTTGTGGACAGAATCTTTATGTAATGGGTCAATATTTCTAATTTTAAGATATTTTTGACTATATTATGACTCATATCAGCTTGACCAGAAGTGGGATAATGCCTTTAAAATCTACATTTAATGGAATTTTAAGATTTCTTGTCGGTTGATGATAGTAAATAATAATTCACACTTGTGGACAGAATCTTTATGTAATGGGTCAATATTTCTAATTTTAAGAGATTTTTGACTATATTATGACTCATATCAGCTTGACCAGAAGTGGGATAATGCCTTTAAAATCCACAATTAATGGAATCTTAAGATTTCTTGTCGGTTGATGATAGTAAATAATATTTCACACTTGTGGACAGAATCTTTATGTAATGGGTCAATATTTCTAATTTTAAGAGATTTTTGACTATATTATGACTCGTATCACCTTGACCAAAAGTGGAATAATGCCTTTCAAAATCTACAATTAATGGAATCTTAAGATTTCTTGTCGGTTGATGATAGTAAATAACATTTCAAACCTATGAACAAAGGTCTGAATGTAATGGGTCAATATTTCTAATTTTAAGAGATTTTTGACTATATTATGACTCATATCAGCTTGACCAGAAGTGGGATAATGCCTTTAAAATCTACAATTAATGGAATCTTAAGATTTCTTCTCGGTTGATGATAGTAAATAATATTTCGCACTTGTGGACAGAATCTGAATGTAATGGGTGAATATTTCTAATTTTAAGAGATTTTTGACTATATTATGACCCATATCAGCTTGACCAGAAGTGGGATAATGCCTTTAAAATCTACAATTAATGGAATCTTAAGATTTCTTGTCGGTTGATGATAGTAAATAATATTTCACACTTGTGGACAGAATCTGACTGTAATGGATCAATATTTCTAATTTTAAGAGATTTTTGACTATATTATGACTCATATCAGCTTGACCAGAAGTGGGATAATGCCTTTAAAATCTACATTTAATGGAATTTTAAGATTTCTTGTCGGTTGATGATAGTAAATAATAATTCACACTTGTGGACAGAATCTTTATGTAATGGGTCAATATTTCTAATTTTAAGAGATTTTTGACTATATTATGACCCATATCAGCTTGACCAGAAGTGGGATAATGCCTTTAAAATCTACAATTAATGGAATCTTAAGATTTCTTGTCGGTTGATGATAGTAAATAATATTTCACACTTGTGGACAGAATCTGACTGTAATGGATCAATATTTCTAATTTTAAGAGATTTTTGACTATATTATGACTCATATCACCTTGACCAGAAGTGGGATAATGCCTTTAAAATCTACATTTAATGGAATTTTAAGATTTCTTGTCAGTTGGTGATAGTGAATAATATTTCACACTTGTGGACAGAATCTTTATGTAATGGGTCAATATTTCTAATTTTAAGAGATTTTTGACTATATTATGACTCATATCAGCTTGACCAGAAGTGGGATAATGCCTTTAAAATCTACATTTAATGGAATTTTAAGATTTCTTGTCAGTTGGTGATAGTAAATAATATTTCACACTTGTGGACAGAATCTTTATGTAATGGATCAATATTTCTAATTTTAAGAGATTTTTGACTATATTATGACTCATATCAGCTTGACCAGAAGTGGGATAATGCCTTTAAAATCCACAATTAATGGAATCTTAAGATTTCTTGTCGGTTGATGATAGTAAATAATATTTCACACTTGTGGACAGAATCTTTATGTAATGGGTCAATATTTCTAATTTTAAGAGATTTTTGACTATATTATGACTCATATCACCTTGACCAAAAGTGGAATAATGCCTTTCAAAATCTACAATTAATGGAATCTTAAGATTTCTTGTCGGTTGATGATAGTAAATAACATTTCAAACCTATGAACAAAGGTCTGAATGTAATGGGTCAATATTTCTAATTTTAAGAGATTTTTGACTATATTATGACTCATATCAGCTTGACCAGAAGTGGGATAATGCCTTTAAAATCTACAATTAATGGAATCTTAAGATTTCTTCTCGGTTGATGATAGTAAATAATATTTCGCACTTGTGGACAGAATCTGAATGTAATGGGTCAATAATACTAATTTTAAGAGATTTTTGACTATATTATGACTCATATCAGCTTGACCAGAAGTGGGATAATGACTTTAAAATCTACAATTAATGGAATCTTAAGATTTCTTCTCGGTTGATGATAGTAAATAATATTTCGCACTTGTGGACAGAATCTGAATGTAATGGGTCAATAATACTAATTTTAAGAGATTTTTGACTATATTATGACTCATATCAGCTTGACCAGAAGTGGGATAATGACCTTAAAATCTACAATTAATGGAATCTTAAGATTTCTTGTCAGTTGGTGATAGTGAATAATATTTCACACTTGTGGACAGAATCTTTATGTAATGGGTCAATATTTCTAATTTTAAGATATTTTTGACTATATTATGACTCATATCAGCTTGACCAGAAGTGGGATAATGCCTTTAAAATCTACATTTAATGGAATTTTAAGATTTCTTGTCGGTTGGTGATAGTAAATAATAATTCACACTTGTGGACAGAATCTTTATGTAATGGGTCAATATTTCTAATTTTAAGAGATTTTTGACTATATTATGACTCATATCAGCTTGACCAGAAGTGGGATAATGCCTTTAAAATCCACAATTAATGGAATCTTAAGATTTCTTGTCGGTTGATGATAGTAAATAATATTTCACACTTGTGGACAGAATCTTTATGTAATGGGTCAATATTTCTAATTTTAAGAGATTTTTGACTATATTATGACTCGTATCACCTTGACCAAAAGTGGAATAATGCCTTTCAAAATCTACAATTAATGGAATCTTAAGATTTCTTGTCGGTTGATGATAGTAAATAACATTTCAAACATATGAACAAAGGTCTGAATGTAATGGGTCAATATTTCTAATTTTAAGAGATTTTTGACTATATTATGACTCATATCAGCTTGACCAGAAGTGGGATAATGCCTTTAAAATCTACAATTAATGGAATCTTAAGATTTCTTCTCGGTTGATGATAGTAAATAATATTTCGCACTTGTGGACAGAATCTGAATGTAATGGGTGAATATTTCTAATTTTAAGAGATTTTTGACTATATTATGACCCATATCAGCTTGACCAGAAGTGGGATAATGCCTTTAAAATCTACAATTAATGGAATCTTAAGATTTCTTGTCGGTTGATGATAGTAAATAATATTTCACACTTGTGGACAGAATCTGACTGTAATGGATCAATATTTCTAATTTTAAGAGATTTTTGACTATATTATGACTCATATCAGCTTGACCAGAAGTGGGATAATGCCTTTAAAATCTACATTTAATGGAATTTTCAGATTTCTTGTCAGTTGGTGATAGTGAATAATATTTCACACTTGTGGACAGAATCTTTATGTAATGGGTCAATATTTCTAATTTTAAGATATTTTTGACTATATTATGTCTCATATCAGCTTGACCAGAAGTGGGATAATGCCTTTAAAATCTACATTTAATGGAATTTTAAGATTTCTTGTCAGTTGGTGATAGTAAATAATATTTCACACTTGTGGACAGAATCTTTATGTAATGGATCAATATTTCTAATTTTAAGAGATTTTTGACTATATTATGACTCATATCAGCTTGACCAGAAGTGGGATAATGCCTTTAAAATCCACAATTAATTGAATCTTAAGATTTCTTGTCGGTTGATGATAGTAAATAATATTTCACACTTGTGGACAGAATCTTTATGTAATGGGTCAATATTTCTAATTTTAAGAGATTTTTGACTATATTATGACTCATATCACCTTGACCAAAAGTGGAATAATGCCTTTCAAAATCTACAATTAATGGAATCTTAAGATTTCTTGTCGGTTGATGATAGTAAATAACATTTCAAACCTATGAACCAAGGTCTGAATGTAATGGGTCAATATTTCTAATTTTAAGAGATTTTTGACTATATTATGACTCATATCAGCTTGACCAGAAGTGGGATAATGCCTTTAAAATCTACAATTAATGGAATCTTAAGATTTCTTCTCGGTTGATGATAGTAAATAATATTTCGCACTTGTGGACAGAATCTGAATGTAATGGGTCAATAATACTAATTTTAAGAGATTTTTGACTATATTATGACTCATATCAGCTTGACCAGAAGTGGGATAATGACTTTAAAATCTACAATTAATGGAATCTTAAGATTTCTTGTCAGTTGGTGATAGTGAATAATATTTCACACTTGTGGACAGAATCTTTATGTAATGGGTCAATATTTCTAATTTTAAGAGATTTTTGACTATATTATGACTCATATCAGCTTGACCAGAAGTGGGATAATGCCTTTAAAATCTACATTTAATGGAATTTTAAGATTTCTTGTCGGTTGATGATAGTAAATAATATTTCGCACTTGTGGACAGAATCTGACTGTAATGGATCAATATTTCTAATTTTAAGAGATTTTTGACTACATTATGACTCATATCAGCTTGACCAGAAGTGGGATAATGCCTTTAAAATCTACATTTAATGGAATTTTAAGATTTCTTGTCAGTTGGTGATAGTGAATAATATTTCACACTTGTGGACAGAATCTTTATGTAATGGGTCAATATTTCTAATTTTAAGAGATTTTTGACTATATTATGACTCATATCAGCTTGACCAGAAGTGGGATAATGCCTTTAAAATCCACAATTAATGGAATCTTAAGATTTCTTGTCGGTTGATGATAGTAAATAATATTTCACACTTGTGGACAGAATCTTTATGTAATGGGTCAATATTTCTAATTTTAAGAGATTTTTGACTATATTATGACTCGTATCACCTTGACCAAAAGTGGAATAATGCCTTTCAAAATCTACAATTAATGGAATCTTAAGATTTCTTGTCGGTTGATGATAGTAAATAACATTTCAAACCTATGAACAAAGGTCTGAATGTAATGGGTCAATATTTCTAATTTTAAGAGATTTTTGACTATATTATGACTCATATCAGCTTGACCAGAAGTGGGATAATGCCTTTAAAATCTACAATTAATGGAATCTTAAGATTTCTTCTCGGTTGATGATAGTAAATAATATTTCGCACTTGTGGACAGAATCTGAATGTAATGGGTCAATAATACTAATTTTAAGAGATTTTTGACTATATTATGACTCATATCAGCTTGACCAGAAGTGGGATAATGACTTTAAAATCTACAATTAATGGAATCTTAAGATTTCTTGTCAGTTGGTGATAGTGAATAATATTTCACACTTGTGGACAGAATCTTTATGTAATGGGTCAATATTTCTAATTTTAAGATATTTTTGACTATATTATGACTCATATCAGCTTGACCAGAAGTGGGATAATGCCTTTAAAATCTACATTTAATGGAATTTTAAGATTTCTTGTCGGTTGGTGATAGTAAATAATATTTCACACTTGTGGACAGAATCTTTATGTAATGGATCAATATTTCTAATTTTAAGAGATTTTTGACTATATTATGACTCATATCAGCTTGACCAGAAGTGGGATAATGCCTTTAAAATCTACAATTAATGGAATCTTAAGATTTCTTGTCGGTTGGTGATAGTAAATAATATTTCACACTTGTGGACAGAATCTTTATGTAATGGATCAATATTTCTAATTTTAAGAGATTTTTGACTATATTATGACTCATATCAGCTTGACCAGAAGTGGGATAATGCCTTTAAAATCTACAATTAATGGAATCTTAAGATTTCTTGTCGGTTGATGATAGTAAATAATATTTCACACTTGTGGACAGAATCTTTATGTAATGGGTCAATATTTCTAATTTTAAGAGATTTTTGACTATATTATGACTCGTATCACCTTGACCAAAAGTGGAATAATGCCTTTCAAAATCTACAATTAATGGAATCTTAAGATTTCTTCTCGGTTGATGATAGTAAATAATATTTCGCACTTGTGGACAGAATCTGAATGTAATGGGTCAATAATACTAATTTTAAGAGATTTTTGACTATATTATGACTCATATCAGCTTGACCAGAAGTGGGATAATGACTTTAAAATCTACAATTAATGGAATCTTAAGATTTCTTCTCGGTTGATGATAGTAAATAATATTTCGCACTTGTGGACAGAATCTGAATGTAATGGGTCAATAATACTAATTTTAAGAGATTTTTGACTATATTATGACTCATATCAGCTTGACCAGAAGTGGGATAATGACCTTAAAATCTACAATTAATGGAATCTTAAGATTTCTTGTCAGTTGGTGATAGTGAATAATATTTCACACTTGTGGACAGAATCTTTATGTAATGGGTCAATATTTCTAATTTTAAGATATTTTTGACTATATTATGACTCATATCAGCTTGACCAGAAGTGGGATAATGCCTTTAAAATCTACATTTAATGGAATTTTAAGATTTCTTGTCGGTTGGTGATAGTAAATAATAATTCACACTTGTGGACAGAATCTTTATGTAATGGGTCAATATTTCTAATTTTAAGAGATTTTTGACTATATTATGACTCATATCAGCTTGACCAGAAGTGGGATAATGCCTTTAAAATCCACAATTAATGGAATCTTAAGATTTCTTGTCGGTTGATGATAGTAAATAATATTTCACACTTGTGGACAGAATCTTTATGTAATGGGTCAATATTTCTAATTTTAAGAGATTTTTGACTATATTATGACTCGTATCACCTTGACCAAAAGTGGAATAATGCCTTTCAAAATCTACAATTAATGGAATCTTAAGATTTCTTGTCGGTTGATGATAGTAAATAACATTTCAAACATATGAACAAAGGTCTGAATGTAATGGGTCAATATTTCTAATTTTAAGAGATTTTTGACTATATTATGACTCATATCAGCTTGACCAGAAGTGGGATAATGCCTTTAAAATCTACAATTAATGGAATCTTAAGATTTCTTCTCGGTTGATGATAGTAAATAATATTTCGCACTTGTGGACAGAATCTGAATGTAATGGGTGAATATTTCTAATTTTAAGAGATTTTTGACTATATTATGACCCATATCAGCTTGACCAGAAGTGGGATAATGCCTTTAAAATCTACAATTAATGGAATCTTAAGATTTCTTGTCGGTTGATGATAGTAAATAATATTTCACACTTGTGGACAGAATCTGACTGTAATGGATCAATATTTCTAATTTTAAGAGATTTTTGACTATATTATGACTCATATCAGCTTGACCAGAAGTGGGATAATGCCTTTAAAATCTACATTTAATGGAATTTTCAGATTTCTTGTCAGTTGGTGATAGTGAATAATATTTCACACTTGTGGACAGAATCTTTATGTAATGGGTCAATATTTCTAATTTTAAGATATTTTTGACTATATTATGTCTCATATCAGCTTGACCAGAAGTGGGATAATGCCTTTAAAATCTACATTTAATGGAATTTTAAGATTTCTTGTCAGTTGGTGATAGTAAATAATATTTCACACTTGTGGACAGAATCTTTATGTAATGGATCAATATTTCTAATTTTAAGAGATTTTTGACTATATTATGACTCATATCAGCTTGACCAGAAGTGGGATAATGCCTTTAAAATCTACAATTAATGGAATCTTAAGATTTCTTCTCGGTTGATGATAGTAAATAATATTTCGCACTTGTGGACAGAATCTGAATGTAATGGGTCAATAATACTAATTTTAAGAGATTTTTGACTATATTATGACTCATATCAGCTTGACCAGAAGTGGGATAATGACTTTAAAATCTACAATTAATGGAATCTTAAGATTTCTTGTCAGTTGGTGATAGTGAATAATATTTCACACTTGTGGACAGAATCTTTATGTAATGGGTCAATATTTCTAATTTTAAGATATTTTTGACTATATTATGACTCATATCAGCTTGACCAGAAGTGGGATAATGCCTTTAAAATCTACATTTAATGGAATTTTAAGATTTCTTGTCGGTTGGTGATAGTAAATAATATTTCACACTTGTGGACAGAATCTTTATGTAATGGATCAATATTTCTAATTTTAAGAGATTTTTGACTATATTATGACTCATATCAGCTTGACCAGAAGTGGGATAATGCCTTTAAAATCTACAATTAATGGAATCTTAAGATTTCTTGTCGGTTGATGATAGTAAATAATATTTCACACTTGTGGACAGAATCTTTATGTAATGGGTCAATATTTCTAATTTTAAGAGATTTTTGACTATATTATGACTCGTATCACCTTGACCAAAAGTGGAATAATGCCTTTCAAAATCTACAATTAATGGAATCTTAAGATTTCTTCTCGGTTGATGATAGTAAATAATATTTCGCACTTGTGGACAGAATCTGAATGTAATGGGTCAATAATACTAATTTTAAGAGATTTTTGACTATATTATGACTCATATCAGCTTGACCAGAAGTGGGATAATGACTTTAAAATCTACAATTAATGGAATCTTAAGATTTCTTCTCGGTTGATGATAGTAAATAATATTTCGCACTTGTGGACAGAATCTGAATGTAATGGGTCAATAATACTAATTTTAAGAGATTTTTGACTATATTATGACTCATATCAGCTTGACCAGAAGTGGGATAATGACCTTAAAATCTACAATTAATGGAATCTTAAGATTTCTTGTCAGTTGGTGATAGTGAATAATATTTCACACTTGTGGACAGAATCTTTATGTAATGGGTCAATATTTCTAATTTTAAGATATTTTTGACTATATTATGACTCATATCAGCTTGACCAGAAGTGGGATAATGCCTTTAAAATCTACATTTAATGGAATTTTAAGATTTCTTGTCGGTTGGTGATAGTAAATAATAATTCACACTTGTGGACAGAATCTTTATGTAATGGGTCAATATTTCTAATTTTAAGAGATTTTTGACTATATTATGACTCATATCAGCTTGACCAGAAGTGGGATAATGCCTTTAAAATCCACAATTAATGGAATCTTAAGATTTCTTGTCGGTTGATGATAGTAAATAATATTTCACACTTGTGGACAGAATCTTTATGTAATGGGTCAATATTTCTAATTTTAAGAGATTTTTGACTATATTATGACTCGTATCACCTTGACCAAAAGTGGAATAATGCCTTTCAAAATCTACAATTAATGGAATCTTAAGATTTCTTGTCGGTTGATGATAGTAAATAACATTTCAAACATATGAACAAAGGTCTGAATGTAATGGGTCAATATTTCTAATTTTAAGAGATTTTTGACTATATTATGACTCATATCAGCTTGACCAGAAGTGGGATAATGCCTTTAAAATCTACAATTAATGGAATCTTAAGATTTCTTCTCGGTTGATGATAGTAAATAATATTTCGCACTTGTGGACAGAATCTGAATGTAATGGGTGAATATTTCTAATTTTAAGAGATTTTTGACTATATTATGACCCATATCAGCTTGACCAGAAGTGGGATAATGCCTTTAAAATCTACAATTAATGGAATCTTAAGATTTCTTGTCGGTTGATGATAGTAAATAATATTTCACACTTGTGGACAGAATCTGACTGTAATGGATCAATATTTCTAATTTTAAGAGATTTTTGACTATATTATGACTCATATCAGCTTGACCAGAAGTGGGATAATGCCTTTAAAATCTACATTTAATGGAATTTTCAGATTTCTTGTCAGTTGGTGATAGTGAATAATATTTCACACTTGTGGACAGAATCTTTATGTAATGGGTCAATATTTCTAATTTTAAGATATTTTTGACTATATTATGTCTCATATCAGCTTGACCAGAAGTGGGATAATGCCTTTAAAATCTACATTTAATGGAATTTTAAGATTTCTTGTCAGTTGGTGATAGTAAATAATATTTCACACTTGTGGACAGAATCTTTATGTAATGGATCAATATTTCTAATTTTAAGAGATTTTTGACTATATTATGACTCATATCAGCTTGACCAGAAGTGGGATAATGCCTTTAAAATCTACAATTAATGGAATCTTAAGATTTCTTCTCGGTTGATGATAGTAAATAATATTTCGCACTTGTGGACAGAATCTGAATGTAATGGGTCAATAATACTAATTTTAAGAGATTTTTGACTATATTATGACTCATATCAGCTTGACCAGAAGTGGGATAATGACTTTAAAATCTACAATTAATGGAATCTTAAGATTTCTTGTCAGTTGGTGATAGTGAATAATATTTCACACTTGTGGACAGAATCTTTATGTAATGGGTCAATATTTCTAATTTTAAGATATTTTTGACTATATTATGACTCATATCAGCTTGACCAGAAGTGGGATAATGCCTTTAAAATCTACATTTAATGGAATTTTAAGATTTCTTGTCGGTTGGTGATAGTAAATAATATTTCACACTTGTGGACAGAATCTTTATGTAATGGATCAATATTTCTAATTTTAAGAGATTTTTGACTATATTATGACTCATATCAGCTTGACCAGAAGTGGGATAATGCCTTTAAAATCTACAATTAATGGAATCTTAAGATTTCTTGTCGGTTGATGATAGTAAATAATATTTCACACTTGTGGACAGAATCTTTATGTAATGGGTCAATATTTCTAATTTTAAGAGATTTTTGACTATATTATGACTCGTATCACCTTGACCAAAAGTGGAATAATGCCTTTCAAAATCTACAATTAATGGAATCTTAAGATTTCTTCTCGGTTGATGATAGTAAATAATATTTCGCACTTGTGGACAGAATCTGAATGTAATGGGTCAATAATACTAATTTTAAGAGATTTTTGACTATATTATGACTCATATCAGCTTGACCAGAAGTGGGATAATGACTTTAAAATCTACAATTAATGGAATCTTAAGATTTCTTCTCGGTTGATGATAGTAAATAATATTTCGCACTTGTGGACAGAATCTGAATGTAATGGGTCAATAATACTAATTTTAAGAGATTTTTGACTATATTATGACTCATATCAGCTTGACCAGAAGTGGGATAATGACCTTAAAATCTACAATTAATGGAATCTTAAG
Organism: Haliotis rufescens; assembly: GCF_023055435.1. Classification (NCBI taxonomy): domain Eukaryota; kingdom Metazoa; phylum Mollusca; class Gastropoda; order Lepetellida; family Haliotidae; genus Haliotis; species Haliotis rufescens. Next base: position 27,857,323 of record NW_025964112.1, read on the forward strand.
ATTTCTTGTCAGTTGGTGATAGTGAATAATATTTCACACTTGTGGACAGAATCTTTATGTAATGGGTCAATATTTCTAATTTTAAGATATTTTTGACTATATTATGACTCATATCAGCTTGACCAGAAGTGGGATAATGCCTTTAAAATCTACATTTAATGGAATTTTAAGATTTCTTGTCGGTTGGTGATAGTAAATAATAATTCACACTTGTGGACAGAATCTTTATGTAATGGGTCAATATTTCTAATTTTAAGAGATTTTTGACTATATTATGACTCATATCAGCTTGACCAGAAGTGGGATAATGCCTTTAAAATCCACAATTAATGGAATCTTAAGATTTCTTGTCGGTTGATGATAGTAAATAATATTTCACACTTGTGGACAGAATCTTTATGTAATGGGTCAATATTTCTAATTTTAAGAGATTTTTGACTATATTATGACTCGTATCACCTTGACCAAAAGTGGAATAATGCCTTTCAAAATCTACAATTAATGGAATCTTAAGATTTCTTGTCGGTTGATGATAGTAAATAACATTTCAAACATATGAACAAAGGTCTGAATGTAATGGGTCAATATTTCTAATTTTAATCTACAATTAATGGAATCTTAAGATTTCTTGTCGGTTGATGATAGTAAATAACATTTCAAACCTATGAACAAAGGTCTGAATGTAATGGGTCAATATTTCTAATTTTAAGAGATTTTTGACTATATTATGACTCATATCAGCTTGACCAGAAGTGGGATAATGCCTTTAAAATCTACAATTAATGGAATCTTAAGATTTCTTCTCGGTTGATGATAGTAAATAATATTTCGCACTTGTGGACAGAATCTGAATGTAATGGGTCAATAATACTAATTTTAAGAGATTTTTGACATATTATGACCCATATCAGCTTGACCAGAAGTGGGATAATGCCTTTAAAATCTACAATTAATGGAATCTTAAGATTTCTTGTCGGTTGATGATAGTAAATAATATTTCACACTTGTGGACAGAATCTGACTGTAATGGATCAATATTTCTAATTTTAAGAGATTTTTGACTACATTATGACTCATATCAGCTTGACCAGAAGTGGGATAATGCCTTTAAAATCTACATTTAATGGAATTTTCAGATTTCTTGTCAGTTGGTGATAGTGAATAATATTTCACACTTGTGGACAGAATCTTTATGTAATGGGTCAATATTTCTAATTTTAAGAGATTTTTGACTATATTATGACTCATATCAGCTTGACCAGAAGTGGGATAATGCCTTTAAAATCCACAATTAATGGAATCTTAAGATTTCTTGTCGGTTGATGATAGTAAATAATATTTCACACTTGTGGACAGAATCTTTATGTAATGGGTCAATATTTCTAATTTTAAGAGATTTTTGACTATATTATGACTCGTATCACCTTGACCAAAAGTGGAATAATGCCTTTCAAAATCTACAATTAATGGAATCTTAAGATTTCTTGTCGGTTGATGATAGTAAATAACATTTCAAACCTATGAACAAAGGTCTGAATGTAATGGGTCAATATTTCTAATTTTAAGAGATTTTTGACTATATTATGACTCATATCAGCTTGACCAGAAGTGGGATAATGCCTTTAAAATCTACAATTAATGGAATCTTAAGATTTCTTCTCGGTTGATGATAGTAAATAATATTTCGCACTTGTGGACAGAATCTGAATGTAATGGGTCAATAATACTAATTTTAAGAGATTTTTGACTATATTATGACTCATATCAGCTTGACCAGAAGTGGGATAATGACTTTAAAATCTACAATTAATGGAATCTTAAGATTTCTTGTCAGTTGGTGATAGTGAATAATATTTCACACTTGTGGACAGAATCTTTATGTAATGGGTCAATATTTCTAATTTTAAGATATTTTTGACTATATTATGACTCATATCAGCTTGACCAGAAGTGGGATAATGCCTTTAAAATCTACATTTAATGGAATTTTAAGATTTCTTGTCGGTTGGTGATAGTAAATAATATTTCACACTTGTGGACAGAATCTTTATGTAATGGATCAATATTTCTAATTTTAAGAGATTTTTGACTATATTATGACTCATATCAGCTTGACCAGAAGTGGGATAATGCCTTTAAAATCTACAATTAATGGAATCTTAAGATTTCTTGTCGGTTGATGATAGTAAATAATATTTCACACTTGTGGACAGAATCTTTATGTAATGGGTCAATATTTCTAATTTTAAGAGATTTTTGACTATATTATGACTCGTATCACCTTGACCAAAAGTGGAATAATGCCTTTCAAAATCTACAATTAATGGAATCTTAAGATTTCTTGTCGGTTGATGATAGTAAATAACATTTCAAACCTATGAACAAAGGTCTGAATGTAATGGGTCAATATTTCTAATTTTAAGAGATTTTTGACTATATTATGACTCATATCAGCTTGACCAGAAGTGGGATAATGCCTTTAAAATCTACAATTAATGGAATCTTAAGATTTCTTCTCGGTTGATGATAGTAAATAATATTTCGCACTTGTGGACAGAATCTTTATGTAATGGGTCAATATTTCTAATTTTAAGAGATTTTTGACTATATTATGACTCATATCAGCTTGACCAGAAGTGGGATAATGCCTTTAAAATCCACAATTAATGGAATCTTAAGATTTCTTGTCGGTTGATGATAGTAAATAATATTTCACACTTGTGGACAGAATCTTTATGTAATGGGTCAATATTTCTAATTTTAAGAGATTTTTGACTATATTATGACTCGTATCACCTTGACCAAAAGTGGAATAATGCCTTTCAAAATCTACAATTAATGGAATCTTAAGATTTCTTGTCGGTTGATGATAGTAAATAACATTTCAAACATATGAACAAAGGTCTGAATGTAATGGGTCAATATTTCTAATTTTAAGAGATTTTTGACTATATTATGACTCATATCAGCTTGACCAGAAGTGGGATAATGCCTTTAAAATCTACAATTAATGGAATCTTAAGATTTCTTCTCGGTTGATGATAGTAAATAATATTTCGCACTTGTGGACAGAATCTGAATGTAATGGGTGAATATTTCTAATTTTAAGAGATTTTTGACTATATTATGACCCATATCAGCTTGACCAGAAGTGGGATAATGCCTTTAAAATCTACAATTAATGGAATCTTAAGATTTTTTGTCAGTTGGTGATAGTGAATAATATTTCACACTTGTGGACAGAATCTTTATGTAATGGGTCAATATTTCTAATTTTAAGATATTTTTGACTATATTATGACTCATATCAGCTTGACCAGAAGTGGGATAATGCCTTTAAAATCTACATTTAATGGAATTTTAAGATTTCTTGTCGGTTGGTGATAGTAAATAATATTTCACACTTGTGGACAGAATCTTTATGTAATGGATCAATATTTCTAATTTTAAGAGATTTTTGACTATATTATGACTCATATCAGCTTGACCAGAAGTGGGATAATGCCTTTAAAATCCACAATTAATGGAATCTTAAGATTTCTTGTCGGTTGATGATAGTAAATAATATTTCACACTTGTGGACAGAATCTTTATGTAATGGGTCAATATTTCTAATTTTAAGAGATTTTTGACTATATTATGACTCGTATCACCTTGACCAAAAGTGGAATAATGCCTTTCAAAATCTACAATTAATGGAATCTTAAGATTTCTTGTCGGTTGATGATAGTAAATAACATTTCAAACCTATGAACAAAGGTCTGAATGTAATGGGTCAATATTTCTAATTTTAAGAGATTTTTGACTATATTATGACTCATATCAGCTTGACCAGAAGTGGGATAATGCCTTTAAAATCTACAATTAATGGAATCTTAAGATTTCTTCTCGGTTGATGATAGTAAATAATATTTCGCACTTGTGGACAGAATCTGAATGTAATGGGTCAATAGTTCTAATTTTAAGAGATTTTTGACTATATTATGACTCATATCAGCTTGACCAGAAGTGGGATAATGCCTTTAAAATCTACATTTAATGGAATTTTTAGATTTCTTGTCGCTTGATGATAGTAAATAATATTTCGCACTTGTGAGCAGAATCTTTATGTAATGGGTCAATATTTCTAATTTTAAGAGATTTTTGACTATATTATGACTCGTATCACCTTGACCAAAAGTGGAATAATGCCTTTCAAAATCTACAATTAATGGAATCTTAAGATTTCTTGTCGGTTGATGATAGTAAATAACATTTCAAACCTATGAACAAAGGTCTGAATGTAATGGGTCAATAATACTAATTTTAAGAGATTTTTTACTATTTTATGACTCATATCAGCTTGGCCAGAAGTGGGATAATGCCTTTAAAATCTACATTTAATGGAATTTTAAGATTTCTTGTCGGTTGATGATAGTAAATAATATTTCGCACTTATGAGCAGACTCTTAATGTAATGGGTCAATACTGCTATTTAAAAGAGACCTTTTACTATATAATCACTCATGTCCCTTTGACCAGAAATGGGATAGCCCTTTCACATGTACAAATAATGGAATACTTGTAGCTGATTTTTATTAATTATCGATTAGATATTTACCCTTGTATTACTGTAATCAGACCATGCAGAAGCGGCATAACACCTTTAAAATTTATTAACTGTTGAATATTTATAATTAATTTTAGCTTTTGAAAGTGATTAGGACCACAAACTTAGCAAATATTGAGGGAGGTCATGAGTGGTACTTTTATAGGGAATATTATACCAGTAAGTGTGTTACACAAGGAGTGTCAGAATTCAGAAATTCTTGTATTTACCGAGTGAGGGTGAAGGTAATACATGGATTCTTACATGAGTTTTGTAAAACAGAATATGTACTGTGTTTATCCACGTTTATCCACGTAAAGCCAATCGCCAAGCACGGGTACTATCTTATTCCGTGTATTTTACCTTACCTTCCGCTGTCAGGGGTGCGATTGGTTAGCCTATTGGTGAAAGCGTTCGCTCGTCACGTCGAAGGCCCGGGTTCGATTCCCATCATGTGTTCAATGAGTAAACCCTATTTCTGGTGTCCCGTGCCATGATACTCCAGGAATGCTGCTAAAAGCAGTGTAAATACATATTCACCCACTTACTCACTCCTTATGCAGACGTCTATCCACTAGACCACTCAGGCAGTTGATTTCGTGTAGAAGTGGTCCCCAGCAACACATGCTTAATTTTAATTGTCTTACTAGGTGACTTCATGGATCGGAGGTTCAACGTCCTCCGACGTGCTGGATGTTTGCTTATAATATCAATCACTATTTTGCTCTCTGCCCATGTGGACCAACATTTTACTGCAAGAACCAGTAACAGCAAAGCTGACCATGCAGGTAATATTCCCATGATCGGATGGGGAGTCCGGCTTAGAATCGTATAATAAGAGGCGACTAACGAGCCTCGGGTAGTCAGGTTCGTTATTTGGTTGATTGCGAGACATCGTACATGTCGGCGTGGGACGTTGTTCATACTTAAACCAATCGTTTATTTACATGTATTTATATCGGGGTACATGACACACAATTAACGAAGTCACTATACAAGCATGCCCACCCGGTCCATCGATTGTGGTGCCCGTGAAGACCCGGGGTAGAATAGGTCTTTTCAGCAATCCATGCTTGCCCTAAAAGTCGACTATGCTTCTCGTAAAAGGCAACTAACGGGATCGGGTGTTCTGGCTCACTGACTTGGTTGATGCATGTCATCGTATCCCAAATGCATGGATCGTTGCTCATGATGTCTATCACTGGATTGTCCGTGTTGTCTGGTCCAGACTCGATTATTTACAGACCGCCGTCATATAGCTGGAATATTGCTCAGTGCGGCGTTAAACAACCAACCAACCAACCAACCATCGATTGTCGCCTAACATGACAAGCGAAGCGGTGGGTATATTTTAAGCAATGCCCAACATAGACATACACAATGCACTGTCCATGGATCATCGTGATTTTAGGCTAGATATATAAATATATTATTTCGACTTGCTTCAATATATCTTTCCTTTATTTCAAATCGAAGCTGCCTGGTTCCTAAAACACTATGGAGTAACTATATACTCCTTTCTGTTAGGTCTGGATTACCGGTGCATGCATGCATGAGGAGTCATATCCGTCTTACCGCTTATATCTGTTAGTTATACATTTATATTTATACATTTATTATAAATTTGCACACCAAACTTCTGAGCTCGCATTACCTGCATCATGTATATGTGATAGGGTTAAGTTAAGGAGGTATTTGAGGTTACCACTAACTTGTATATGTGGGTAGAATGCCATTCTGAAACAATCGTCAATATCCAGCTTGCATACTTCTTAGCATGTTTCAAAGCTTACATTGGTCTGCATCTACAGCTTTCTGAAGTATGTATAATATAATACATCCGATACAAACCCTCTATCGTTATCTATCGTTCTGAGTGATGTATAGTTTATATCCGATATACAAACTCCCCCGCGTCTTTCATTTATAATGATGTGTATAACATGTCTGACACCCCGCGTTTCATTCTGAGTAATGTATATTTTATGTCCGATGTACCTGTGTACTTTCCCGTAACTTTGTAAAGAGGAATGATAAAACACTTTCATCTTGTGTAATTTTCGCCTCAATCTTCTGGCAAACCATATACAATTAACCCATCGAACTAATTAAAAGAAGTGGAAAGAGCTTGTCTAAATGCAGAGGCAAGTGAAATAATTGTTTTGAAATTATATAAATATGATTTCTCACATCTACTCATGTGTGAATTACAAGGATTCCCTTCAGCACAGTTACATTAAATAAATTAATGAGGATACATGTTTTGCATTTCTATTCACATCGTGGGATTGGAGGAGAACGCACGTTAATTTGGGCCACAAACAACAGAATTACGGAAAATTGTTTACAGTTACAAACAAAACAAAATCTAAATGGAATGCATAATGTGTCGAGGCTCTTTTATTTAACGGCCACAATCCGAAATATTTCAGAAACCCCTCAAGCACCGCCTTTACTTTTTTAATATGGACGATTCCATTCCATTCTATATACTATTGTGACCACAATGTGATGTAGAAACACATCCTTGATTTCAATTATTGATCTAATTATAACATAATTTGTTAAAAGAAATATCGCACAGACACTGACATTTGTGCATAAATGTGAATTGCCGCACAGAAAGGCGTGTGAATATTTGTCAAGTACAAAATAACAAAATAATAATAATACCTGAAGATGTTTCCAATTTATAGTGAAGAATGTAATGTGCGTTATTTATTTGGAATGGGACATGGAAATATACAGAAGATCATATTCAGTACGGTCCCACCCAAAATATAAACTAAATCATATTCCGCATATATATCGCCATGTGTTTTAGAGCTAACCGAAAGCATTACCGCAGTAAATGGGGTTTTGCGAAATTGTGGACTGTTTATCCCAGTTCTGGTCGTATCCCAGTTCTGGTCGCTACAGGCGTTAAAACAAATTGTTTTCATAATGGAGCGCTGAAGTCATTTAAATTAGAACCGTATACATATGTACATGTAGTACAAACTCACTCTATTTGTTTCGAATATTCAGCAGAAAATATATTATTAACCAGGTCTTTGGAAAAAGATATCAGATTTTTATAAGCAGCCACATAGGGATGATAAAGGACCCCTCGCTGATTAGGTTCTTGTTTACTTAAGAGCAGAGTTGGCCATGTGAGATGATTGACCAAAATCCGGGAGCTCCGGCGGAGGGCAAGCTGGTCTTGTTAGTGTATGGTATGAGCTGTGACGTTGACCCAAGAGAATAATGTAAAACATGAGACCAACTCAAGTCTATAATGATTGGGAAAGTCTAGATTTCCACAGCTCTAGCCTGAAATAAAGATAATACAAGTCCGTGCTTTAATGGATAGAATTAAGGCAATCTAGGCTTGCCAAATCGTTCTAGACTTGAGCTGGATTCCTTTTAAATTTATTATTCTGTATGGTCTGGGAGACGAACGGGCGTCGGTATCGCATGGAGAACTGGGACAGCCTTAATCAGTGTAATCGGATATGTTGTGGAGTTTCGGTTTTGGGCTGTTTGCTGAATATATAGAATTGCGAGTTATGTATACTCTGTTTTCTTTCGTCATGGTAGCATATATATTTTCTATGTTGCCTTTTGAATTATCCGCAAATAATGAGAACTACAATGTAAACCTCTCTCTGGAGATATGTAATAATACTACTGAAGGGCATATCTGAAAAATGGGACTTCTCGACAAATATTTCTTTCTTAAATACTACCCGTTACAGGCATTCTGATCATTATATCATACTTGTACAGTTTAAAAGTCAAATAATGCCAAATTGTGTATCTTTCTACATTTTGAATTAATTATATTTTCTGAAATAAAACCTTAGCATCAGAAAGTGATATACACGAATATGATCTATACTATTATAAATGAATTAACAATTTCGTATTATGAATTAGATAAACAGAAATATGATAGTAAAACCAATTATTTTTATCTATTCTTGTGAATAGGTAACGAGAGATCTAGGCAACGCACTAACGTAGCCATTTATGAAAAATGAAATATTAAAAGTTTAGGGGTTTGAACATGCACATTGAATGACAGGGAAGAAAGCAACGCAATAATTAAATTATGATTCAAATTATGTTATAAATATAACAGAATATTTAGGAAATATTAGTTTAATTTCTCATTGTTGGAAGGTGTTTAATAATTATATAGATTTTGTTTGATTGTTTGTTGTTTAACGCCGCACTCAGCAATATACCAGCTATATGACGGTGGTTCGTAAATAATCCAGTCTGGATACATGAGATACATATAATTACTTTAAAGTGAAAACATGTATCTAAATAGAAAATTAGAAGGATACACTTCCGACATTTTTCGTATTTTGTTTTCGTTTGGAGAGAGAAGTTGTGATTGGTATCTGATGGGTGCAAACAGGTGTTCCCTTCCGCCCAGGCCTTGCGGCAATGCTATAGCCCAAAATGAAACAAGCCTTGTTCAACAGGTTCAGACTCAAATTTCTATCCCACTTGGGCTCCTTTTAAATTTTAATATAATTTCTCGTGTCGATGTGTGTCAGAAGAAATGAAATATTACAGCACTGGTGAATAGGTTATATGCGCATGTCAGCGTCGATCCTTTTATGCAAAATACATATATACTGATGAATTAAGGTAGTAATACTACGCAAATATATGTCCAGATGCATACATCAGTATCATCTCGTGATCTTAATTCGTGCTTTGAGCCCTTTTTATACCGGAGATTCTGGGGTGTTACATCACACCAGAAAGCCAGGTCCAAATTCAAGTCAAAATTTCATGGTCCGTCTTGTATGTTGGAAACCAATATCGCAATATGGCTAAATATTGCTGAACGTGGTATTAACCCGATTACTCACATAATTATTCCATTTTCTACAGTCATCTACGAACACTATCTTTAAGGAGGTATATCTTTATCATCCAAATGTCCATGCATATATGTCCACATTTATATGTATAAAGCAAGTCGTCCTGCACTCTTCCTTAAAAGATAAATGTTAAGCATTTCCTCTGTGTGGATTTATATAATGTAATATCGTTTTAATGTAATGCTGATGCAGTAAACGTACCACAGACCTGATGCTAGAATAACATCTAATTTCTGAAATGAACATATTTTACAGAAAAAACAGTTGTTTAAACAATACTTATAAAATATAAGAACAAGGAGCCAAGAGCCAAATATTGGGCTGTGTTGGACATATTTGTTTCAGGGTCTTATGACAGACAAACCTGATGCCTTTAAGTATAAAGATAAGTAAGTATAGATGTTGTACATATTCAAATATGTTCGTGATTAACCCAACCTTGAAAAATATTGAAAGATTAGTGGTAACTATTTATGCCATTATTTCAAATTAGAATGAGAGCACATCAGGAAAGCATGGTACTTTAATATACGTATCTTGTTAACCCAATATTCTTTTTTAAGTAAGAGCAGCATGTATATCGAGAGTATAGGTTTGGTGCGTGACTTATCACACAGTACTTTCAGAAAGTGTGCATATTCTGTTTATCGGCAATAAATAACATAAGACGATTCATACGGGTAAATACGATTTACTTCAGAACTAGTATAGTTTATTTAAGGTTAGGGGGAAATGTATGTAATTAACAGAACTTTGGCCGGGTTTGAAGGATTTGGGTCCTGGCTTGGGCTTTGTGTTGGACGTGTAGACGGCATTTCAAGGTTTGACGTATCAATGACAAAAATGATGTCAGATGCAATTCTCTGCCTTTTCGGGTGAACAATTGGCTTGCCTTTGGATGTGTTTGTGGCGGGTGCCACTAGTGGATCGGAATGAGCTCGCGTTTTTGCGAGCATCCAATGTCATCATTTATTATGATGAATCATGAAAAACATGCTCCTGATGTTGTCGCAATGGTGCAGTTGGCGCTACTTTTGGCAAGGGTTTCTCATGATAATGGAAATGCTTATGTCGCTTTTGTTGACCGATAAACATGAAAAGATATAATGTTAGTGTATATGGTCATGTAAATAAGAAACAAACGACGAGTGGAAGTTGTTTATTGTACGATAATCAACGACCGAGACTCGTTTATTTCTATATGAGATATCAACATTACGTACAGCCTCTTTTAGGGTGTTAAATTAGGAAAAAAACACGCTTTACAATATTTACCCGTACTTAAATAATGATGATTCCTTGAATAGAATCCGACAGCGGCCATGCTAGATAAATCCATTTTAGGATTTGAGTTTGGTCTCGCATATTCTCACAATTTTCTCGTCAATCATCTGTACCTTTTCTCCCAATACCGATTGTCATATCACTCTCACTTTCGGATTCTCCAGCAACATTTATTGGGAACAACTCACTAGACACATACCTCTCAAAAATAAGGTCAAATTTACAAATTTTACTTTTCAAGTTGCGAGTGCATGTTCGAATCTCAATAAATGATGTCATGATAGAACAATGTTTTATCGTGAAATAAATATCGCTTCCTTCTTTGTTCTTTGTGATTTATCGCGTAGCTATCTTATATCATCAAATGCCAATTTCTAATTGCTTTATCATGACGTATCCGTGTCATGTAGCAATAACATACACAAATATCGTTGACTTCGACGTTGAATAGTGTCATCAAATATGATTATCCTCTTGTGTGCAATATTTCTGGTTGATAAATCTAACATATTCTTACTTTAAGAATAGCGACTATACATTATTATATATCCCCTATCAGGTCTCTGTAACATTTGCAAAATGATACAAATATAAAAATACAACTGAACCTAAATGTAATGTTTTAATATCCTTACGTTGCTGAGTGCAGCATTTAACAACAAACAAACAAAACATAATATCTTTAAGAATTATGTTAACAATTCCGATGCTAAAAATAATCTCACGATCTCCATACCTCTTTCTCCCTATGAAAACATAATAACTTTTTTTTTAATAATCTGAAGGAATAATAATGGCAATACTTTCATAATTATCATCATTATTTATGTTACTTATCCTCAAGTGAAGTAGTCCTCCACACTATACATTCAGTGAAGAAGCCCATGAACATATTAACTATGTAACATACATTCATGGAAATTAGATGAACATTTGAAGTTTAGCAAATGATATTATTCGGTCGAACGTCTATCAGCCATCTATTCTATTCATGAAGAACATTTCACGTGGGACCAACAGAGGGAATTATGACTATCGACTTGCTAATTATTTTTTATATTCATGCCAGCTCAAACGATCTATTGGCTTGATTTATTGTTATGGTATCCACAAAATAAGTAGGGTCCGATTTTTTCCGTTTTTGTTGAAATAAAACTGAATAATATTTGCTGTTTACATATCAAAGTTTGCCAAATTGTTACAAAATGTTTGCCCACAGCAAGGCTACGTATCCCCAACATATTGTGCTAGGCACAGTATCACTGGACTGAGGGAGGGCGGTATTCCTCCTTGTGGGTCACCTGCTTGGCAATATGGGACTGGAAAATTGCAGGGGGTGAGGGCAGTTAAGTTGATTGTACAGACAGATAAGAGAGATCATTTTACAAATGTGAAACCTCAGTCCACAAAGGAAGAGGCGAAAGCTGAAACTTGGTGAGGTTTACAGAACAAAGGCTCTAGTTTCTTACTGACTCTCGAAGATACATTTAATAAAACAATTAATGCGTGTGTGTGTGTGTGTGTGTGTGTGTGTGTGTGTGTGTGTGTGTGTGTGTGTGTGTGTGTGTGTGTGTGTGTGTGTGTGTGTGTGTGTGTGTGTGTGTGTGAGAGAGAGAGAGAGAGAGGTAGAAGAAGAATTGTACACCATAAAAATGGCTACGTATGTAGTTGGGGTAGATATGTTGAATGCCCGGCCAGTATGACCTTTGAGCCACTACAGTTTCAGTCATTAAAATGCGTAAAACAGTATTTGAGTGAAAGAAAACACTATAAGTGAGTGAAACAAAAAACCTCAGCACAGGCACACCAAGTCCCCCAACCCCAAGTCTGCATGTACCAATACTCATACCTGCCACATCCTCAACCACTTAACTTACTCACACAATCATCTGACAATATGTTCGCCAACCCTCGTATCAAAACGCATGCACGCACGCACGCACGCACGCACGCACGCACGCACGCACACACACACACACACACACACATACACACACACACACACACATCACATTCTTCTTTCCCCAGCATTATGTCTACGTCAGCCATCATGGATCCATGCGCATGCTTTCATACATAATCCATCCTCCCACCATTCCCCAACATCCATCGAACTATAACTATATCCGCCCTCATGTATCGGTATTCGTGCTTTCATACATACATACATACACCCCCCTACCATTCCCCTACATCCATCGCAGTATAACTATGACTATAACCGCCTTCGTGTATCCGCACTTATGTTCACATTGCATTGCATATGCATCGAATTACACGTTTAAAATATCGTAAATATTTTACAACATGTACATATTATATATCAGCAAACAGAGAGTATTATAACGCAATAGATTTCATCCGTCAAAACATCACAGAAAGAGGGGCAGCCTGGAATTTTACAATGGCATCTGAATGCACTAAGACGTTCAACTGGTCAGGAGGTGAGAGTTGCGGAAGATTACGGTAAACTTTAGTTACAGATCTCCATTACGAATATCTAAAGTATGAATAAAGATCACAGCTTGCTATGACGTGTACTTCATGTCTGCAGAATTAGCAATGTCCTTAGCTTTAAATTGTATGTATAAATGCTTATGTAGACAAAGACCCAAATGTATATAGGCATGACCATATTATATTCTACGCAAATATCACCACATTTAAAAACAAAGCTAGATTGAGTCTTTGAAGGGCATTAAGAACTGATACACACAAGGAAAAATATTTATGGATGTCAACGGAGGAACACTGCGTTTCGGAATATATACTTTCTCCTTCATCGGGTGCATATTATTAAATGCTATCAGGCAGAGAACATATATTTGTACCTGTAAGAACAACAAAAGTAAAAAGATAGCAAAGAAGGGAACGCAACAAGGGAAGCCAACAGATAACTGGCATGGCGCTGATTACACCGCCTCCCGTTTGCCCATTGTCCATTTCCCATTACCAATCATTCATAAGTTAAGTTTTGGCTTTAATTTGTCCATTGATAATCAACCATCAACGTCTATTATCTCCACCCTAAAAATATGTAGTTTACTGAGAAAGTGGTATCCAAATATAATGTGTGTTACTGTTGACCACTTTCTTAAAGGCATTGTTGGTTCAAAGTTTTCGGTCAAAGAAGCCGTGCCATTTTCCTCTTGTCAGAGGAGTACACAAAGTATACGTCATCTGGACTAACATTTTTGGTTCGGTGGCTTGGTTAGATCGCCAACTTTGTGTTCCGGCGATTGGGTGCCTCACTCACAGCGTTTGTTCAAATCCCGGACGGGACTCAACCCAAGAAAGTACGAGAATCTGTACTTTACTCAGAAAGTGTTATCCCAATTATAACATTTGTTGTCAAGAAAACACAATAAAGGTATATTCGGCTTTGGATGGGTAATGATATCACAGACATATACGGATATTGATGATGACTTGGAGGAGCTTCGTAACGCACGTCTTCTCAATTCAGGGATTGGTAAATCCAAATATGTGTGTGCGCGTGCGTGTGTACATGTGGGCCTGTTGGATGTTACATAAAACATTCATCTTGAGCGGGATGGTAGTTCGAGTTGGATTAGCATGTTAACTATATGATCTTCTTTAGGCAGAGAATGCCGCGCATGAATGTATTGATGAAATTCCTAGGTACATGGGGCCTTTTCGTCCCCAGGAATACCCACAGTGGAGACTTCAATGGGGATAGGGTGTACACAATGTGCTACCTGGTAGATTGTGTGTCATCAGACCGGACAACGTTGGTCTTTGACTGATTGTGGCGTAAAACACACTTATTCATTTACTTATATCGGAAATTGAATGTTCATCTTAATTGTTATTGTTGAACATGTAATATATTTTTAAAGAAATAAAACAGTGACATAATAACTACAACTTTATGTGAGCGCGAGTAGCTTTTTTGGAATGAGATGAATAACTCTTATAAAGTTGTAAGCTTCTTCACAACCGTGTAACTATGAATTGACTTTATTGGGTAATCAAAAAAGAGATAGGACCTAAAATAGCCAAATTTCATACGATTTCACTTGTCCACCATCTTGGATGCAAGGCGAAACATTTCAGCGCGTTTGAAGCCACTGAGAATGCCCCCTGCAGAGTTGGACGAACATTCTGCGGTGGCGCGGCTGAGTTGACCAGAGGCTATCAGCAGTATTTCCTGCCTAGGTTATTTAGGTCAGTTGTGTGTGTGTGTGTGTGTGTGTGTGTGTGTGTGTGTGCGTGTGCGTGTGTGCGTGTGTGCGTGTGTGCGTGTTTGCGTTCGTGCGTGCGTGTGGGGGGGGGGGGGGGGGGGGGGCTGAGATTGGGGGGATAGATGATAGATATAGCAACAAGTAAGGTCATCTTGAGTGGGAGGGTATTCGCAGATGGATTAGCATATGAACTATGATTCTCTTTAGGCAGAAATTGAGGATCCACGATGTTCGACCTGGTAGAAGTGTGTTATCAAACCTCACAGCATTGTTTTTTTGACTGACTGTAGCGTCAAAACAAACTCATTCATTTACTTGAACTGAATGTTCATCTTAATTGTTATGGATAGTCACGGAGCCATGATCCAGAGAACAGGGTGTCATTAGATAAAAATAAACTAAGTAATAATAGGATTACCAGAAAAACGGGGTTTTACACACAAGCCAATAAACTTCGCTCATTAACACCAGAGTAAGTCAGTACAAGATTGAAAACTGCCCCATAATTATGTATGACATGCTTGTCGGGTATTGCTACATATATATTTGAAAACAAAGTTATTAAAATGAAGAGCAAAACTGATGAAAGTTAACAATAAACGTGTATACGTGTTATATCGTCACTGCAAAAATAATGATTGTTTGTCTTTAGTATTAACATTCAAATACGTTATATCTGTATTAGCGATATTGTCTTTATTCCACCGGTGAGTCAGCATTAGCCGTACTATTTCATAGTATAATTGTATTTCTGAAGACATCACGATACAGTTTTTACGATGCATCACGTCTGCACTAGCGCTTGATAACAGCCTTGTGTTTGGGTGTTTCAGTGGTTTAAATCGCTGCTCTTCATATTGTTGATTAAACTTTGATACTATGAACAATATAATGTTATGTGAGAGGTTGACTTTAGAACGGTAACATACTAATAGTATATAGGATGACATAAACAGAACAATGAGAAGTTCGTCCAGATTAGTGTATAGGCAACATTTAATAATTAAAATAATTACATTCAACAACTCCCCTTTTAAGTCCATTTTCCTGACTTATAAGTAAATGCAAGAACAATCGGTCGGAATACAATGTATAGTTCTTGTCCACTTCCATATGACTATATAGCATACAATAAGCTATCGGGTCCCGTTTAGATCGGTTTGGGTGGCAGCCCAGATAGCCATAGAATAGTTTCATCTTGGAATCTCCCATATCACTGGGGATACTCTTCAATTTAAATGGAGTTACTCGTTACGATTCCGAACCTTCACGTGACTGTGTTTATGAACCATTGTCAAATAGTGGTGACATTAAATCTAGGAAACAATACGCGAAATCGCGCATGCACAGAACGGAAAATTTGGTCAAGGCATTAAGTAATCCGCATGCGCAGAACGATTGATTTCAGTACTTCCGCTAAGCGCTTCGAGTGCAGCGTCAAACGCGGGCCTGTGATCTAACACGCGGGGACTGACCAATGAAAACTGAGAAGTAGAAATACCGGTAGACGCTGTTGCTTGATTGACAATGTCAATCAAGAAAGGGAGGAGCTTAACGCTATCGTCCTCTCCCAGTAAACTCCGATGTCAAATAACGACGTTATTTGGACGGAAAAACGATGGTTTGAAAACGTCCAAATAACGTCGTTTTTCCGTCCAATGACCATATACGGGAAAAAACGACGTTTTCGTGTTTGCAGTGTATGCTTTTGAGAATAGCTCTCATGGCGTAAAAGACATGCATGTGAAAAAGTTCGAATCGCTGATGCATTTATAGTGCGGCCTCAAGTCATCATTTTTTATGCAATTGCGCCAACTTTTTTCATGAGGGTCGACCATGTAAGAATGCATCCACACACCAAATATTTTTATTCTGAAACTTATACTTTTGAGAATAGCTCTCATGGCGTAAAAGTCATGCATGTGAAAAAGTTCGAATCGCTGATGTATTTATAGTGCGGCCTCAAGTCATCATTTTTGAAGCAATTGCGCCAACTTTTTTCATGAGGGTCGACCATGTAAGAATGCATCCACACACCAAATATTTTTATTCTGAAACTAATACTTTTGAGAATAGCTCTCATGGCGTAAAAGTCATGCATGTGAAAAAGTTCGAATCGCTGATGTATTTATAGTGCGGCCTCAAGTCATCATTTTTTATGCAATTGCGCCAACTTTTTCCATGACGGTCGACCATGTAAGAATGCATCCACACACCAAATATTTTTATTCTGAGACTTATACTTTTGAGAATAACTCTCATGGCGTAAAAGTCATGCATGTGAAAAAGTTCGAATCGCTGATGTATTTATAGTGCGGCCTCAAGTCATCATTTTTTATGCAATTGCGCCAACTGTTTTCATGAGGGTCGACCATGTAAGAATGCAACTATACACCAAATATTTTTATTCTGAAACTAATACTTTTGAGAATAGCTCTCATGGCGTAAAAGTGATGCATGTGAAAAAGTTCGAATCGCTGATGTATTTATAGTGCGGCCTCAAGTCATCATTTTTTATGCAATTGCGCCAACTTTTTCCATGACGGTCGACCATGTAAGAATGCATCCACACACCAAATATTTTTATTCTGAGACTTATACTTTTGAGAATAGCTCTCATGGCGTAAAAGTCATGCATGTGAAAAAGTTCGAATCGCTGATGTATTTATAGTGCGGCCTCAAGTCATCATTTTTTATGCAATTGCGCCAACTGTTTTCATGAGGGTCGACCATGTAAGAATGCAACTATACACCAAATATTTTTATTCTGAAACTAATACTTTTGAGAATAGCTCTCATGGCGTAAAAGTGATGCATGTGAAAAAGTTCGAATCGCTGATGTATTTATAGTGCGGCCTCAAGTCATCATTTTTTATGCAATTGCGCCAACTTTTTCCATGACGGTCGACCATGTAAGAATGCATCCACACACCAAATATTTTTATTCTGAAACTTACACTTTTGAGAATAGCTCTCATGGCGTAAAAGTCATGCATGTGAAAAAGTTCGAATCGCTGATGTATTTATAGTGCGGCCTCAAGTCATCATTTTTTATGCAATTGCGCCAACTTTTTTCATTAGGGTCGACCATGTAAGAATGCATCCACACACCAAATATTTTTATTCTGAAACTTATACTTTTGAGAATAGCTCTCATGGCGTAAAAGACATGCATGTGAAAAAGTTCGAATCGCTGATGTATTTATAGTGCGGCCTCAAGTCATCATTTTTGAAGCAATTGCGCCAACTTTTTTCATGAGGGTCGACCATGTAAGAATGCATCCACACACCAAATATTTTTATTCTGAAACTTATACTTTTGAGAATAGCTCTCATGGCGTAAAAGTCATGCATGTGAAAAAGTTCGAATCGCTGATGTATTTATAGTGCGGCCTCAAGTCATGATCATTTTTTATGCAATTGCGCCAACTTTTCCATGAGGGTCGACCATGTAAGAATGCATCCACACACCAAATATTTTTATTCTGAAACTTATACTTTTGAGAATAGCTCTCATGGCGTAAAAGTCATGCATGTGAAAAAGTTCGAATCGCTGATGTATTTATAGTGCGGCCTCAAGTCATCATTTTTGAAGTAATTGCGCCAACTTTTTTCATGAGGGTCGACCATGTAAGAATGCAACTATACACCAAATATTTTTATTCTGAAACTAATACTTTTGAGAATAGCTCTCATGGCGTAAAAGTGATGCATGTGAAAAAGTTCGAATCGCTGATGTATTTATAGTGCGGCCTCAAGTCATCATTTTTTATGCAATTGCGCCAACTTTTTTCATTAGGGTCGACCATGTAAGAATGCATCTACACACCAAATATTTTTATTCTGAAACTTATACTTTTGAGAATAGCTCTCATGGCGTAAAAGACATGCATGTGAAAAAGTTCGAATCGCTGATGCATTTATAGTGCGGCCTCAAGTCATCATTTTTTATGCAATTGCGCCAACTTTTTTCATGAGGGTCGACCATGTAAGAATGCATCCACACACCAAATATTTTTATTCTGAAACTTATACTTTTGAGAATAGCTCTCATGGCGTAAAGGTCATGCATGTGAAAAAGTTCGAATCGCTGATGTATTTATAGTGCGGCCTCAAGTCATCATTTTTGAAGCAATTGCGCCAACTTTTTTCATTAGGGTCGACCATGTAAGAATGCATCCACACACCAAATATTTTTATTCTGAAACTAATACTTTTGAGAATAGCTCTCATGGCGTAAAAGTCATGCATGTGAAAAAGTTCGAATCGCTGATGTATTTATAGTGCGGCCTCAAGTCATCATTTTTTATGCAATTGCGCCAACTTTTTCCATGACGGTCGACCATGTAAGAATGCATCCACACACCAAATATTTTTATTCTGAAACTTACACTTTTGAGAATAGCTCTCATGGCGTAAAAGTCATGCATGTGAAAAAGTTCGAATCGCTGATGTATTTATAGTGCGGCCTCAAGTCAGGATCATTTTTTATGCAATTGCGCCAACTTTTCCATGAGGGTCGACCATGTAAGAATGCATCCACACACCAAATATTTTTATTCTGAGACTTATACTTTTGAGAATAGCTCTCATGGCGTAAAAGTCATGCATGTGAAAAAGTTCGAATCGCTGATGTATTTATAGTGCGGCCTCAAGTCATCATTTTTTATGCAATTGCGCCAACTGTTTTCATGAGGGTCGACCATGTAAGAATGCAACTATACACCAAATATTTTTATTCTGAAACTAATACTTTTGAGAATAGCTCTCATGGCGTAAAAGTGATGCATGTGAAAAAGTTCGAATCGCTGATGTATTTATAGTGCGGCCTCAAGTCATCATTTTTTATGCAATTGCGCCAACTTTTTTCATGAGGGTCGACCATGTAAGAATGCATCCACACACCAAATATTTTTATTCTGAAACTTATACTTTTGAGAATAGCTCTCATGGCGTAAAAGTCATGCATGTGAAAAAGTTCGAATCGCTGATGTATTTATAGTGCGGCCTCAAGTCATCATTTTTTATGCAATTGCGCCAACTTTTTCCATGACGGTCGACCATGTAAGAATGCAACTATACACCAAATATTTTTATTCTAAAACTAATACTTTTGAGAATAGCTCTCATGGCGTAAAATTCATGCATGTGAAAAAGTTCGAATCGCTGATGTATTTATAGTGCGGCCTCAAGTCATCATTTTTTATGCAAATGCGCCAATATTTTTCATGAGGGTCGACCATGTAAGAATGCATCCACACGCCAAATATTTTTATTCTGAAACTAATACTTTTGAGAATAGCTCTCATTGCGTAAAAGTCATGCATGTGAAAAAGTTCGAATCGCTGATGTATTTATAGTGCGGCCTCAAGTCATCATTTTTGAAGCAATTGCGCCAACTTTTTTCATGAGGGTCGACCATGTAAGAATGCATCCACACACCAAATATTTTTATTCTGAAACTTATACTTTTGAGAATAGCTCTCATGGCGTAAAAGTCATGCATGTGAAAAAGTTCGAATCGCTGATGTATTTATAGTGCGGCCTCAAGTCATCATTTTTTATGCAATTGCGCCAACTTTTTTCATTAGGGTCGACCATGTAAGAATGCATCCACACACCAAATATTTTTATTCTGAAACTTATACTTTTGAGAATAGCTCTCATGGCGTAAAAGACATGCATGTGAAAAAGTTCGAATCGCTGATGTATTTATAGTGCGGCCTCAAGTCATCATTTTTGAAGCAATTGCGCCAACTTTTTTTATGAGGGTCGACCATGTAAGAATGCAACTATACACCAAATATTTTTATTCTAAAACTAATACTTTTGAGAATAGCTCTCATGGCGTAAAATTCATGCATGTGAAAAAGTTCGAATCGCTGATGTATTTATAGTGCGGCCTCAAGTCATCATTTTTTATGCAAATGCGCCAATATTTTTCATGAGGGTCGACCATTTAAGAATGCATCCACACACCAAATATTTTTATTCTGAAACTTATACTTTTGAGAATAGCTCTCATGGCGTAAAAGACATGCATGTGAAAAAGTTCGAATCGCTGATGTATTTATAGTGCGGCCTCAAGTCATCATTTTTTATGCAATTGCGCCAACTTTTTCCATGACGGTCGACCATGTAAGAATGCATCCACACACCAAATATTTTTATTCTGAAACTTACACTTTTGAGAATAGCTCTCATCGCGTAAAAGTGATGCATGTGAAAAAGTTCGAATCGCTGATGTATTTATAGTGCGGCCTCAAGTCATCAAATTTTGATGCAATTGCGCCAACTTTTTTCATGAGGGTCGACCATGTAAGAATGCAACTATACACCAAATATTTTTATTCTAAAACTAATACTTTTGAGAATAGCTCTCATGGCGTAAAATTCATGCATGTGAAAAAGTTCGAATCGCTGATGTATTTATAGTGCGGCCTCAAGTCATCATTTTTTATGCAAATGCGCCAATATTTTTCATGAGGGTCGACCATGTAAGAATGCATCCACACACCAAATATTTTTATTCTGAAACTAATACTTTTGAGAATAGCTCTCATTGCGTAAAAGTCATGCATGTGAAAAAGTTCGAATCGCTGATGTATTTATAGTGCGGCCTCAAGTCATCATTTTTTATGCAATTGCGCCAATATTTTTCAATAGGGTCGACCATGTAAGAATGCATCCACACACCAAATATTTTTATTCTGAAACTTACACTTTTGAGAATAGCTCTCATCGCGTAAAAGTCATGCATGTGAAAAAGTTCGAATCGCTGATGTATTTATAGTGCGGCCTCAAGTCATCAAATTTTGATGCAATTGCGCCAACTTTTTTCATGAGGGTCGACCATGTAAGAATGCAACTATACACCAAATATTTTTATTCTAAAACTAATACTTTTGAGAATAGCTCTCATGGCGTAAAATTCATGCATGTGAAAAAGTTCGAATCGCTGATGTATTTATAGTGCGGCCTCAAGTCATCATTTTTTATGCAAATGCGCCAATATTTTTCATGAGGGTCGACCATGTAAGAATGCATCCACACATCAAATATGTTTATTCTGAAACTAATACTTTTGAGAATAGCTCTCATGGCGTAAAAGTCATGCATGTGAAAAAGTTCGAATCGCTGATGTATTTATAGTGCGGCCTCAAGTCATCATTTTTGAAGCAATTGCGCCAACTTTTTTCATGAGGGTCGACCATGTAAGAATGCATCCACACACCAAATATTTTTATTCTGAAACTAATACTTTTGAGAATAGCTCTCATGGCGTAAAAGTCATGCATGTGAAAAAGTTCGAATCGCTGATGTATTTATAGTGCGGCCTCAAGTCATCATTTTTGAAGCAATTGCGCCAACTTTTTCCATGACGGTCGACCATGTAAGAATGCATCCACACACCAAATATTTTTATTCTGAAACTTATACTTTTGAGAATAGCTCTCATGGCGTAAAAGTGATGCATGTGAAAAAGTTTGAATCGCTGATGTATTTATAGTGCGGCCTCAAGTCATCATTTTTGAAGCAATTGCGCCAACTTTTTTCATGAGGGTCGACCATGTAAGAATGCATCCACACACCAAATATTTTTATTCTGAGACTTATACTTTTGAGAATAGCTCTCATTGCGTAAAAGTCATGCATGTGAAAAAGTTCGAATCGCTGATGTATTTATAGTGCGGCCTCAAGTCATCATTTTTGAAGCAATTGCGCCAACTTTTTTTATGAGGGTCGACCATGTAAGAATGCAACTATACACCAAATATTTTTATTCTGAAACTAATACTTTTGAGAATAGCTCTCATGGCGTAAAAGTGATGCATGTGAAAAAGTTCGAATCGCTGATGTATTTATAGTGCGGCCTCAAGTCATCATTTTTTATGCAATTGCGCCAACTTTTTCCATGACGGTCGACCATGTAAGAATGCATCCACACACCAAATATTTTTATTCTGAAACTTACACTTTTGAGAATAGCTCTCATGGCGTAAAAGTGATGCATGTGAAAAAGTTCGAATCGCTGATGCATTTATAGTGCGGCCTCAAGTCATCATTTTTTATGCAATTGCGCCAACTTTTTTCATGAGGGTCGACCATGTAAGTATGCATCCACACACCAAATATTTTTATTCTGAAACTTACACTTTTGAGAATAGCTCTCATGGCGTAAAAGTCATGCATGTGAAAAAGTTCGAATCGCTGATGTATTTATAGTGCGGCCTCAAGTCAGGATCATTTTTTATGCAATTGCGCCAACTTTTCCATGAGGGTCGACCATGTAAGAATGCATCCACACACCAAATATTTTTATTCTGAGACTTATACTTTTGAGAATAGCTCTCATGGCGTAAAAGTCATGCATGTGAAAAAGTTCGAATCGCTGATGTATTTATAGTGCGGCCTCAAGTCATCATTTTTTATGCAATTGCGCCAACTTTTTCCATGACGGTCGACCATGTAAGAATGCATCCACACACCAAATATTTTTATTCTGAAACTTACACTTTTGAGAATAGCTCTCATGGCGTAAAAGTGATGCATGTGAAAAAGTTCGAATCGCTGATGTATTTATAGTGCGGCCTCAAGTCATCAAATTTTTATGCAATTGCGCCAACTTTTTTCATGAGGGTCGACCATGTAAGCATGCAACTATACACCAAATATTTTTATTCTAAAACTAATACTTTTGAGAATAGCTCTCATGGCGTAAAATTCATGCATGTGAAAAAGTTCGAATCGCTGATGTATTTATAGTGCGGCCTCAAGTCATCATTTTTTATGCAAATGCGCCAATATTTTTCATGAGGGTCGACCATGTAAGAATGCATCCACACACCAAATATTTTTATTCTGAAACTCATACTTTTGAGAATAGCTCTCATTGCGTAAAAGTCATGCATGTGAAAAAGTTCGAATCGCTGATGTATTTATAGTGCGGCCTCAAGTCATCATTTGTTATGCAATTGCGCCAACTTTTTTCATGAGGGTCGACCATGTAAGAATGCATCCACACACCAAATATTTTTATTCTGAAACTTATACTTTTGAGAATAGCTCTCATGGCGTAAAAGACATGCATGTGAAAAAGTTCGAATCGCTGATGCATTTATAGTGCGGCCTCAAGTCATCATTTTTGAAGCAATTGCGCCAACTTTTTTCATGAGGGTCGACCATGTAAGTATGCATCCACACACCAAATATTTTTATTCTGAAACTTACACTTTTGAGAATAGCTCTCATGGCGTAAAAGTCATGCATGTGAAAAAGTTCGAATCGCTGATGTATTTATAGTGCGGCCTCAAGTCAGGATCATTTTTTATGCAATTGCGCCAACTTTTCCATGAGGGTCGACCATGTAAGAATGCATCCACACACCAAATATTTTTATTCTGAGACTTATACTTTTGAGAATAGCTCTCATGGCGTAAAAGTCATGCATGTGAAAAAGTTCGAATCGCTGATGTATTTATAGTGCGGCCTCAAGTCATCATTTTTTATGCAATTGCGCCAACTGTTTTCATGAGGGTCGACCATGTAAGAATGCAACTATACACCAAATATTTTTATTCTGAAACTAATACTTTTGAGAATAGCTCTCATGGCGTAAAAGTGATGCATGTGAAAAAGTTCGAATCGCTGATGTATTTATAGTGCGGCCTCAAGTCATCAAATTTTGATGCAATTGCGCCAACTTTTTTCATGAGGGTCGACCATGTAAGAATGCAACTATACACCAAATATTTTTATTCTAAAACTAATACTTTTGAGAATAGCTCTCATGGCGTAAAATTCATGCATGTGAAAAAGTTCGAATCGCTGATGTATTTATAGTGCGGCCTCAAGTCATCATTTTTTATGCAAATGCGCCAATATTTTTCATGAGGGTCGACCATGTAAGAATGCATCCACACACCAAATATTTTTATTCTGAAACTTATACTTTTGAGAATAGCTCTCATGGCGTAAAAGACATGCATGTGAAAAAGTTCGAATCGCTGATGCATTTATAGTGCGGCCTCAAGTCATCATTTTTGAAGCAATTGCGCCAACTTTTTTCATGAGGGTCGACCATGTAAGTATGCATCCACACACCAAATATTTTTATTCTGAAACTTACACTTTTGAGAATAGCTCTCATGGCGTAAAAGTAATGCATGTGAAAAAGTTCGAATCGCTGATGTATTTATAGTGCGGCCTCAAGTCAGGATCATTTTTTATGCAATTGCGCCAACTTTTCCATGAGGGTCGACCATGTAAGAATGCATCCACACACCAAATATTTTTATTCTGAGACTTATACTTTTGAGAATAGCTCTCATGGCGTAAAAGTCATGCATGTGAAAAAGTTCGAATCGCTGATGTATTTATAGTGCGGCCTCAAGTCATCATTTTTTATGCAATTGCGCCAACTTTTTCCATGACGGTCGACCATGTAAGAATGCATCCACACACCAAATATTTTTATTCTGAAACTTACACTTTTGAGAATAGCTCTCATGGCGTAAAAGTGATGCATGTGAAAAAGTTCGAATCGCTGATGTATTTATAGTGCGGCCTCAAGTCATCAATTTTTTATGCAATTGCGCCAACTTTTTTCATGAGGGTCGACCATGTAAGAATGCAACTATACACCTAATATTTTTATTCTAAAACTAATACTTTTGAGAATAGCTCTCATGGCGTAAAATTCATGCATGTGAAAAAGTTCGAATCGCTGATGTATTTATAGTGCGGCCTCAAGTCAGGATCATTTTTTATGCAAATGCGCCAATATTTTTCATGAGGGTCGACCATGTAAGAATGCATCCACACACCAAATATTTTTATTCTGAAACTAATACTTTTGAGAATAGCTCTCATTGCGTAAAAGTCATGCATGTGAAAAAGTTCGAATCGCTGATGTATTTATAGTGCGGCCTCAAGTCATCATTTTTTATGCAATTGCGCCAATATTTTTCATTAGGGTCGACCATGTAAGAATGCATCCACACACCAAATATTTTTATTCTGAAACTTATACTTTTGAGAATAGCTCTCATGGCGTAAAAGACATGCATGTGAAAAAGTTCGAATCGCTGATGTATTTATAGTGCGGCCTCAAGTCATCATTTTTGAAGCAATTGCGCCAACTTTTTTCATGAGGGTCGACCATGTAAGAATGCATCCACACACCAAATATTTTTATTCTGAAACTAATACTTTTGAGAATAGCTCTCATGGCGTAAAAGTCATGCATGTGAAAAAGTTCGAATCGCTGATGTATTTATAGTGCGGCCTCAAGTCATCATTTTTTATGCAATTGCGCCAACTTTTTTCATGAGGGTCGACCATGTAAGAATGCATCCACACACCAAATATTTTTATTCTGAAACTTATACTTTTGAGAATAGCTCTCATGGCGTAAAAGACATGCATGTGAAAAAGTTCGAATCGCTGATGCATTTATAGTGCGGCCTCAAGTCATCATTTTTGAAGCAATTGCGCCAACTTTTTTTATGAGGGTCGACCATGTAAGTATGCATCCACACACCAAATATTTTTATTCTGAAACTTACACTTTTGAGAATAGCTCTCATCGCGTAAAAGTCATGCATGTGAAAAAGTTCGAATCGCTGATGTATTTATAGTGCGGCCTCAAGTCATCATTTTTTATGCAATTGCGCCAACTTTTTCCATGAGGGTCGACCATGTAAGAATGCATCCACACACCAAATATTTTTATTCTGAAACTTACACTTTTGAGAATAGCTCTCATGGCGTAAAAGTCATGCATGTGAAAAAGTTCGAATCGCTGATGTATTTATAGTGCGGCCTCAAGTCATCAAATTTTTATGCAATTGCGCCAACTTTTTTCATGAGGGTCGACCATGTAAGAATGCAACTATACACCAAATATTTTTATTCTAAAACTAATACTTTTGAGAATAGCTCTCATGGCGTAAAATTCATGCATGTGAAAAAGTTCGAATCGCTGATGTATTTATAGTGCGGCCTCAAGTCATCATTTTTTATGCAAATGCGCCAATATTTTTCATGAGGGTCGACCATGTAAGAATGCATCCACACACCAAATATTTTTATTCTGAAACTAATACTTTTGAGAATAGCTCTCATTGCGTAAAAGTCATGCATGTGAAAAAGTTCGAATCGCTGATGTATTTATAGTGCGGCCTCAAGTCATCATTTTTTATGCAATTGCGCCAATATTTTTCATTAGGGTCGACCATGTAAGAATGCATCCACACACCAAATATTTTTATTCTGAAACTTATACTTTTGAGAATAGCTCTCATGGCGTAAAAGACATGCATGTGAAAAAGTTCGAATCGCTGATGTATTTATAGTGCGGCCTCAAGTCATCATTTTTGAAGCAATTGCGCCAACTTTTTTCATGAGGGTCGACCATGTAAGAATGCATCCACACACCAAATATTTTTATTCTGAAACTAATACTTTTGAGAATAGCTCTCATGGCGTAAAAGTCATGCATGTGAAAAAGTTCGAATCGCTGATGTATTTATAGTGCGGCCTCAAGTCATCATTTTTTATGCAATTGCGCCAACTTTTTTCATGAGGGTCGACCATGTAAGAATGCATCCACACACCAAATATTTTTATTCTGAAACTTATACTTTTGAGAATAGCTCTCATGGCGTAAAAGACATGCATGTGAAAAAGTTCGAATCGCTGATGCATTTATAGTGCGGCCTCAAGTCATCATTTTTGAAGCAATTGCGCCAACTTTTTTTATGAGGGTCGACCATGTAAGTATGCATCCACACACCAAATATTTTTATTCTGAAACTTACACTTTTGAGAATAGCTCTCATCGCGTAAAAGTCATGCATGTGAAAAAGTTCGAATCGCTGATGTATTTATAGTGCGGCCTCAAGTCATCATTTTTTATGCAATTGCGCCAACTTTTTCCATGACGGTCGACCATGTAAGAATGCATCCACACACCAAATATTTTTATTCTGAAACTTACACTTTTGAGAATAGCTCTCATCGCGTAAAAGTGATGCATGTGAAAAAGTTCGAATCGCTGATGTATTTATAGTGCGGCCTCAAGTCATCAAATTTTTATGCAATTGCGCCAACTTTTCCATGAGGGTCGACCATGTAAGAATGCATCCACACACCAAATATTTTTATTCTGAGACTTATACTTTTGAGAATAGCTCTCATGGCATAAAAGTCATGCATGTGAAAAAGTTCGATTGGCTGATGTATTTATAGTGCGGCCTCAAGTCATCATTTTTTATGCAATTGCGCCAACTGTTTTCATGAGGGTCGACCATGTAAGAATGCAACTATACACCAAATATTTTTATTCTGAAACTAATACTTTTGAGAATAGCTCTCATGGCGTAAAAGTGATGCATTTGAAAAAGTTCGAATCGCTGATGTATTTATAGTGCGGCCTCAAGTCATCATTTTTTATGCAATTGCGCCAACTTTTTCCATGACGGTCGACCATGTAAGAATGCATCCACACACCAAATATTTTTATTCTGAAACTTACACTTTTGAGAATAGCTCTCATGGCGTAAAAGTCATGCATGTGAAAAAGTTCGAATCGCTGATGTATTTATAGTGCGGCCTCAAGTCATCATTTTTTATGCAATTGCGCCAACTTTTTTCATGAGGGTCGACCATGTAAGAATGCATCCACACACCAAATATTTTTATTCTGAAACTTATACTTTTGAGAATAGCTCTCATGGCGTAAAAGACATGCATGTGAAAAAGTTCGAATCGCTGATGCATTTATAGTGCGGCCTCAAGTCATCATTTTTGAAGCAATTGCGCCAACTTTTTTCATGAGGGTCGACCATGTAAGTATGCATCCACACACCAAATATTTTTATTCTGAAACTTACACTTTTGAGAATAGCTCTCATCGCGTAAAAGTCATGCATGTGAAAAAGTTCGAATCGCTGATGTATTTATAGTGCGGCCTCAAGTCAGGATCATTTTTTATGCAATTGCGCCAACTTTTCCATGAGGGTCGACCATGTAAGAATGCATCCACACACCAAATATTTTTATTCTGAGACTTATACTTTTGAGAATAGCTCTCATGGCGTAAAAGTCATGCATGTGAAAAAGTTCGAATCGCTGATGTATTTATAGTGCGGCCTCAAGTCATCATTTTTTATGCAATTGCGCCAACTTTTTCCATGACGGTCGACCATGTAAGAATGCATCCACACACCAAATATTTTTATTCTGAAACTTACACTTTTGAGAATAGCTCTCATGGCGTAAAAGTCATGCATGTGAAAAAGTTCGAATCGCTGATGTATTTATAGTGCGGCCTCAAGTCATCAAATTTTTATGCAATTGCGCCAACTTTTTTCATGAGGGTCGACCATGTAAGAATGCAACTATACACCAAATATTTTTATTCTAAAACTAATACTTTTGAGAATAGCTCTCATGGCGTAAAATTCATGCATGTGAAAAAGTTCGAATCGCTGATGTATTTATAGTGCGGCCTCAAGTCATCATTTTTTATGCAAATGCGCCAATATTTTTCATGAGGGTCGACCATGTAAGAATGCATCCACACACCAAATATTTTTATTCTGAAACTAATACTTTTGAGAATAGCTCTCATTGCGTAAAAGTCATGCATGTGAAAAAGTTCGAATCGCTGATGTATTTATAGTGCGGCCTCAAGTCATCATTTTTTATGCAATTGCGCCAATATTTTTCATGAGGGTCGACCATGTAAGAATGCATCCACACACCAAATATTTTTATTCTGAAACTTATACTTTTGAGAATAGCTCTCATGGCGTAAAAGACATGCATGTGAAAAAGTTCGAATCGCTGATGTATTTATAGTGCGGCCTCAAGTCATCATTTTTGAAGCAATTGCGCCAACTTTTTTCATGAGGGTCGACCATGTAAGAATGCATCCACACACCAAATATTTTTATTCTGAAACTAATACTTTTGAGAATAGCTCTCATCGCGTAAAAGTCATGCATGTGAAAAAGTTCGAATCGCTGATGTATTTATAGTGCGGCCTCAAGTCATCATTTTTTATGCAATTGCGCCAACTTTTTTCATGAGGGTCGACCATGTAAGAATGCATCCACACACCAAATATTTTTATTCTGAAACTTATACTTTTGAGAATAGCTCTCATGGCGTAAAAGACATGCATGTGAAAAAGTTCGAATCGCTGATGCATTTATAGTGCGGCCTCAAGTCATCATTTTTGAAGCAATTGCGCCAACTTTTTTCATGAGGGTCGACCATGTAAGTATGCATCCACACACCAAATATTTTTATTCTGAAACTTACACTTTTGAGAATAGCTCTCATCGCGTAAAAGTGATGCATGTGAAAAAGTTCGAATCGCTGATGTATTTATAGTGCGGCCTCAAGTCAGGATCATTTTTTATGCAATTGCGCCAACTTTTCCATGAGGGTCGACCATGTAAGAATGCATCCACACACCAAATATTTTTATTCTGAGACTTATACTTTTGAGAATAGCTCTCATGGCGTAAAAGTGATGCATGTGAAAAAGTTCGAATCGCTGATGTATTTATAGTGCGGCCTCAAGTCATCAAATTTTTATGCAATTGCGCCAATATTTTTCATGAGGGTCGACCATGTAAGAATGCATCCACACACCAAATATTTTTATTCTGAAACTAATACTTTTGAGAATAGCTCTCATTGCGTAAAAGTCATGCATGTGAAAAAGTTCGAATCGCTGATGTATTTATAGTGCGGCCTCAAGTCATCATTTTTTATGCAATTGCGCCAATATTTTTCATTAGGGTCGACCATGTAAGAATGCATCCACACACCAAATATTTTTTATTCTGAAACTTATACTTTTGAGAATAGCTCTCATGGCGTAAAAGACATGCATGTGAAAAAGTTCGAATCGCTGATGTATTTATAGTGCGGCCTCAAGTCATCATTTTTGAAGCAATTGCGCCAACTTTTTTCATGAGGGTCGACCATGTAAGAATGCATCCACACACCAAATATTTTTATTCTGAAACTAATACTTTTGAGAATAGCTCTCATGGCGTAAAAGTCATGCATGTGAAAAAGTTCGAATCGCTGATGTATTTATAGTGCGGCCTCAAGTCATCATTTTTTATGCAATTGCGCCAACTTTTTTCATGAGGGTCGACCATGTAAGAATGCATCCACACACCAAATATTTTTATTCTGAAACTTATACTTTTGAGAATAGCTCTCATGGCGTAAAAGACATGCATGTGAAAAAGTTCGAATCGCTGATGCATTTATAGTGCGGCCTCAAGTCATCATTTTTGAAGCAATTGCGCCAACTTTTTTCATGAGGGTCGACCATGTAAGTATGCATCCACACACCAAATATTTTTATTCTGAAACTTACACTTTTGAGAATAGCTCTCATCGCGTAAAAGTGATGCATGTGAAAAAGTTCGAATCGCTGATGTATTTATAGTGCGGCCTCAAGTCAGGATCATTTTTTATGCAATTGCGCCAACTTTTCCATGAGGGTCGACCATGTAAGAATGCATCCACACACCAAATATTTTTATTCTGAGACTTATACTTTTGAGAATAGCTCTCATGGCGTAAAAGTCATGCATGTGAAAAAGTTCGAATCGCTGATGTATTTATAGTGCGGCCTCAAGTCATCAAATTTTTATGCAATTGCGCCAACTTTTTTCATGAGGGTCGACCATGTAAGAATGCAACTATACACCAAATATTTTTATTCTAAAACTAATACTTTTGAGAATAGCTCTCATGGCGTAAAATTCATGCATGTGAAAAAGTTCGAATCGCTGATGTATTTATAGTGCGGCCTCAAGTCATCATTTTTTATGCAAATGCGCCAATATTTTTCATGAGGGTCGACCATGTAAGAATGCATCCACACACCAAATATTTTTATTCTGAAACTAATACTTTTGAGAATAGCTCTCATTGCGTAAAAGTCATGCATGTGAAAAAGTTCGAATCGCTGATGTATTTATAGTGCGGCCTCAAGTCATCATTTTTTATGCAATTGCGCCAATATTTTTCATTAGGGTCGACCATGTAAGAATGCATCCACACACCAAATATTTTTATTCTGAAACTTATACTTTTGAGAATAGCTCTCATGGCGTAAAAGACATGCATGTGAAAAAGTTCGAATCGCTGATGTATTTATAGTGCGGCCTCAAGTCATCATTTTTGAAGCAATTGCGCCAACTTTTTTCATGCGGGTCGACCATGTAAGAATGCATCCACACACCAAATATTTTTATTCTGAAACTAATACTTTTGAGAATAGCTCTCATGGCGTAAAAGTCATGCATGTGAAAAAGTTCGAATCGCTGATGTATTTATAGTGCGGCCTCAAGTCATCATTTTTTATGCAATTGCGCCAACTTTTTCCATGACGGTCGACCATGTAAGAATGCATCCACACACCAAATATTTTTATTCTGAAACTTACACTTTTGAGAATAGCTCTCATCGCGTAAAAGTGATGCATGTGAAAAAGTTCGAATCGCTGATGTATTTATAGTGCGGCCTAAAGTCATGATCATTTTTTATGCAATTGCGCCAACTTTTCCATGAGGGTCGACCATGTAAGAATGCATCCACACACCAAATATTTTTATTCTGAGACTTATACTTTTGAGAATAGCTCTCATGGCGTAAAAGTCATGCATGTGAAAAAGTTCGAATCGCTGATGTATTTATAGTGCGGCCTCAAGTCATCATTTTTTATGCAATTGCGCCAACTGTTTTCATGAGGGTCGACCATGTAAGAATGCAACTATACACCAAATATTTTTATTCTGAAACTAATACTTTTGAGAATAGCTCTCATGGCGTAAAAGTGATGCATGTGAAAAAGTTCGAATCGCTGATGTATTTATAGTGCGGCCTCAAGTCATCATTTTTTATGCAATTGCGCCAACTTTTTCCATGAGGGTCGACCATGTAAGAATGCATCCACACACCAAATATTTTTATTCTGAAACTTACACTTTTGAGAATAGCTCTCATGGCGTAAAAGACATGCATGTGAAAAAGTTCGAATCGCTGATGCATTTATAGTGCGGCCTCAAGTCATCATTTTTGAAGCAATTGCGCCAACTTTTTTCATGAGGGTCGACCATGTAAGTATGCATCCACACACCAAATATTTTTATTCTGAAACTTACACTTTTGAGAATAGCTCTCATCGCGTAAAAGTCATGCATGTGAAAAAGTTCGAATCGCTGATGTATTTATAGTGCGGCCTCAAGTCAGGATCATTTTTTATGCAATTGCGCCAACTTTTCCATGAGGGTCGACCATGTAAGAATGCATCCACACACCAAATATTTTTATTCTGAGACTTATACTTTTGAGAATAGCTCTCATGGCGTAAAAGTCATGCATGTGAAAAAGTTCGAATCGCTGATGTATTTATAGTGCGGCCTCAAGTCATCATTTTTTATGCAATTGCGCCAACTGTTTTCATGAGGGTCGACCATGTAAGAATGCAACTATACACCAAATATTTTTATTCTGAAACTAATACTTTTGAGAATAGCTCTCATGGCGTAAAAGTGATGCATGTGAAAAAGTTCGAATCGCTGATGTATTTATAGTGCGGCCTCAAGTCATCATTTTTTATGCAATTGCGCCAACTTTTTCCATGAGGGTCGACCATGTAAGAATGCATCCACACACCAAATATTTTTATTCTGAAACTTATACTTTTGAGAATAGCTCTCATGGCGTAAAAGTCATGCATGTGAAAAAGTTCGAATCGCTGATGTATTTATAGTGCGGCCTCAAGTCATCATTTTTTATGCAATTGCGCCAACTGTTTTCATGAGGGTCGACCATGTAAGAATGCAACTATACACCAAATATTTTTATTCTGAAACTAATACTTTTGAGAATAGCTCTCATGGCGTAAAAGTGATGCATGTGAAAAAGTTCGAATCGCTGATGTATTTATAGTGCGGCCTCAAGTCATCATTTTTTATGCAATTGCGCCAACTTTTTCCATGACGGTCGACCATGTAAGAATGCATCCACACACCAAATATTTTTATTCTGAAACTTACACTTTTGAGAATAGCTCTCATGGCGTAAAAGTCATGCATGTGAAAAAGTTCGAATCGCTGATGTATTTATAGTGCGGCCTCAAGTCATCATTTTTTATGCAATTGCGCCAACTGTTTTCATGAGGGTCGACCATGTAAGAATGCAACTATACACCAAATATTTTTATTCTGAAACTAATACTTTTGAGAATAGCTCTCATGGCGTAAAAGTGATGCATGTGAAAAAGTTCGAATCGCTGATGTATTTATAGTGCGGCCTCAAGTCATCATTTTTTATGCAATTGCGCCAACTTTTTCCATGAGGGTCGACCATGTAAGAATGCATCCACACACCAAATATTTTTATTCTGAAACTTACACTTTTGAGAATAGCTCTCATGGCGTAAAAGACATGCATGTGAAAAAGTTCGAATCGCTGATGCATTTATAGTGCGGCCTCAAGTCATCATTTTTGAAGCAATTGCGCCAACTTTTTTCATGAGGGTCGACCATGTAAGTATGCATCCACACACCAAATATTTTTATTCTGAAACTTACACTTTTGAGAATAGCTCTCATCGCGTAA
Organism: Haliotis rufescens; assembly: GCF_023055435.1. NCBI lineage: Eukaryota > Metazoa > Mollusca > Gastropoda > Lepetellida > Haliotidae > Haliotis > Haliotis rufescens. Next base: position 27,891,948 of record NW_025964112.1, read on the forward strand.
AAGTCATGCATGTGAAAAAGTTCGAATCGCTGATGTATTTATAGTGCGGCCTCAAGTCAGGATCATTTTTTATGCAATTGCGCCAACTTTTCCATGAGGGTCGACCATGTAAGAATGCATCCACACACCAAATATTTTTATTCTGAGACTTATACTTTTGAGAATAGCTCTCATGGCGTAAAAGTCATGCATGTGAAAAAGTTCGAATCGCTGATGTATTTATAGTGCGGCCTCAAGTCATCATTTTTTATGCAATTGCGCCAACTGTTTTCATGAGGGTCGACCATGTAAGAATGCAACTATACACCAAATATTTTTATTCTGAAACTAATACTTTTGAGAATAGCTCTCATGGCGTAAAAGTGATGCATGTGAAAAAGTTCGAATCGCTGATGTATTTATAGTGCGGCCTCAAGTCATCATTTTTTATGCAATTGCGCCAACTTTTTCCATGAGGGTCGACCATGTAAGAATGCATCCACACACCAAATATTTTTATTCTGAAACTTATACTTTTGAGAATAGCTCTCATGGCGTAAAAGACATGCATGTGAAAAAGTTCGAATCGCTGATGCATTTATAGTGCGGCCTCAAGTCATCATTTTTGAAGCAATTGCGCCAACTTTTTTCATGAGGGTCGACCATGTAAGTATGCATCCACACACCAAATATTTTTATTCTGAAACTTACACTTTTGAGAATAGCTCTCATCGCGTAAAAGTGATGCATGTGAAAAAGTTCGAATCGCTGATGTATTTATAGTGCGGCCTCAAGTCAGGATCATTTTTGATGCAATTGCGCCAACTTTTCCATGAGGGTCGACCATGTAAGAATGCATCCACACACCAAATATTTTTATTCTGAGACTTATACTTTTGAGAATAGCTCTCATGGCGTAAAAGTCATGCATGTGAAAAAGTTCGAATCGCTGATGTATTTATAGTGCGGCCTCAAGTCATCAAATTTTTATGCAATTGCGCCAACTTTTTTCATGAGGGTCGACCATGTAAGAATGCAACTATACACCAAATATTTTTATTCTAAAACTAATACTTTTGAGAATAGCTCTCATGGCGTAAAATTCATGCATGTGAAAAAGTTCGAATCGCTGATGTATTTATAGTGCGGCCTCAAGTCATCATTTTTTATGCAAATGCGCCAATATTTTTCATGAGGGTCGACCATGTAAGAATGCAACTATACACCAAATATTTTTATTCTGAAACTAATACTTTTGAGAATAGCTCTCATGGCGTAAAAGTCATGCATGTGAAAAAGTTCGAATCGCTGATGTATTTATAGTGCGGCCTCAAGTCATCATTTTTTATGCAATTGCGCCAATATTTTTCATTAGGGTCGACCATGTAAGAATGCATCCACACACCAAATATTTTTATTCTGAAACTTATACTTTTGAGAATAGCTCTCATGGCGTAAAAGACATGCATGTGAAAAAGTTCGAATCGCTGATGTATTTATAGTGCGGCCTCAAGTCATCATTTTTGAAGCAATTGCGCCAACTTTTTTCATGAGGGTCGACCATGTAAGAATGCATCCACACACCAAATATTTTTATTCTGAAACTAATACTTTTGAGAATAGCTCTCATGGCGTAAAAGTCATGCATGTGAAAAAGTTCGAATCGCTGATGTATTTATAGTGCGGCCTCAAGTCATCATTTTTTATGCAATTGCGCCAACTTTTTCCATGACGGTCGACCATGTAAGAATGCATCCACACACCAAATATTTTTATTCTGAAACTTACACTTTTGAGAATAGCTCTCATCGCGTAAAAGTGATGCATGTGAAAAAGTTCGAATCGCTGATGTATTTATAGTGCGGCCTAAAGTCATGATCATTTTTTATGCAATTGCGCCAACTTTTCCATGAGGGTCGACCATGTAAGAATGCATCCACACACCAAATATTTTTATTCTGAGACTTATACTTTTGAGAATAGCTCTCATGGCGTAAAAGTCATGCATGTGAAAAAGTTCGAATCGCTGATGTATTTATAGTGCGGCCTCAAGTCATCATTTTTTATGCAATTGCGCCAACTGTTTTCATGAGGGTCGACCATGTAAGAATGCAACTATACACCAAATATTTTTATTCTGAAACTAATACTTTTGAGAATAGCTCTCATGGCGTAAAAGTGATGCATGTGAAAAAGTTCGAATCGCTGATGTATTTATAGTGCGGCCTCAAGTCATCATTTTTTATGCAATTGCGCCAACTTTTTCCATGAGGGTCGACCATGTAAGAATGCATCCACACACCAAATATTTTTATTCTGAAACTTACACTTTTGAGAATAGCTCTCATGGCGTAAAAGACATGCATGTGAAAAAGTTCGAATCGCTGATGCATTTATAGTGCGGCCTCAAGTCATCATTTTTGAAGCAATTGCGCCAACTTTTTTCATGAGGGTCGACCATGTAAGTATGCATCCACACACCAAATATTTTTATTCTGAAACTTACACTTTTGAGAATAGCTCTCATCGCGTAAAAGTCATGCATGTGAAAAAGTTCGAATCGCTGATGTATTTATAGTGCGGCCTCAAGTCAGGATCATTTTTGATGCAATTGCGCCAACTTTTCCATGAGGGTCGACCATGTAAGAATGCATCCACACACCAAATATTTTTATTCTGAGACTTATACTTTTGAGAATAGCTCTCATGGCGTAAAAGTCATGCATGTGAAAAAGTTCGAATCGCTGATGTATTTATAGTGCGGCCTCAAGTCATCATTTTTTATGCAATTGCGCCAACTGTTTTCATGAGGGTCGACCATGTAAGAATGCAACTATACACCAAATATTTTTATTCTGAAACTAATACTTTTGAGAATAGCTCTCATGGCGTAAAAGTGATGCATGTGAAAAAGTTCGAATCGCTGATGTATTTATAGTGCGGCCTCAAGTCATCATTTTTTATGCAATTGCGCCAACTTTTTCCATGAGGGTCGACCATGTAAGAATGCATCCACACACCAAATATTTTTATTCTGAAACTTATACTTTTGAGAATAGCTCTCATGGCGTAAAAGTCATGCATGTGAAAAAGTTCGAATCGCTGATGTATTTATAGTGCGGCCTCAAGTCATCATTTTTTATGCAATTGCGCCAACTGTTTTCATGAGGGTCGACCATGTAAGAATGCAACTATACACCAAATATTTTTATTCTGAAACTAATACTTTTGAGAATAGCTCTCATGGCGTAAAAGTGATGCATGTGAAAAAGTTCGAATCGCTGATGTATTTATAGTGCGGCCTCAAGTCATCATTTTTTATGCAATTGCGCCAACTTTTTCCATGACGGTCGACCATGTAAGAATGCATCCACACACCAAATATTTTTATTCTGAAACTTACACTTTTGAGAATAGCTCTCATGGCGTAAAAGTCATGCATGTGAAAAAGTTCGAATCGCTGATGTATTTATAGTGCGGCCTCAAGTCATCATTTTTTATGCAATTGCGCCAACTGTTTTCATGAGGGTCGACCATGTAAGAATGCAACTATACACCAAATATTTTTATTCTGAAACTAATACTTTTGAGAATAGCTCTCATGGCGTAAAAGTGATGCATGTGAAAAAGTTCGAATCGCTGATGTATTTATAGTGCGGCCTCAAGTCATCATTTTTTATGCAATTGCGCCAACTTTTTCCATGAGGGTCGACCATGTAAGAATGCATCCACACACCAAATATTTTTATTCTGAAACTTACACTTTTGAGAATAGCTCTCATGGCGTAAAAGACATGCATGTGAAAAAGTTCGAATCGCTGATGCATTTATAGTGCGGCCTCAAGTCATCATTTTTGAAGCAATTGCGCCAACTTTTTTCATGAGGGTCGACCATGTAAGTATGCATCCACACACCAAATATTTTTATTCTGAAACTTACACTTTTGAGAATAGCTCTCATCGCGTAAAAGTCATGCATGTGAAAAAGTTCGAATCGCTGATGTATTTATAGTGCGGCCTCAAGTCAGGATCATTTTTTATGCAAATGCGCCAACTTTTCCATGAGGGTCGACCATGTAAGAATGCATCCACACACCAAATATTTTTATTCTGAGACTTATACTTTTGAGAATAGCTCTCATGGCGTAAAAGTCATGCATGTGAAAAAGTTCGAATCGCTGATGTATTTATAGTGCGGCCTCAAGTCATCATTTTTTATGCAATTGCGCCAACTGTTTTCATGAGGGTCGACCATGTAAGAATGCAACTATACACCAAATATTTTTATTCTGAAACTAATACTTTTGAGAATAGCTCTCATGGCGTAAAAGTGATGCATGTGAAAAAGTTCGAATCGCTGATGTATTTATAGTGCGGCCTCAAGTCATCATTTTTTATGCAATTGCGCCAACTTTTTCCATGAGGGTCGACCATGTAAGAATGCATCCACACACCAAATATTTTTATTCTGAAACTTATACTTTTGAGAATAGCTCTCATGGCGTAAAAGTCATGCATGTGAAAAAGTTCGAATCGCTGATGTATTTATAGTGCGGCCTCAAGTCATCATTTTTTATGCAATTGCGCCAACTGTTTTCATGAGGGTCGACCATGTAAGAATGCAACTATACACCAAATATTTTTATTCTGAAACTAATACTTTTGAGAATAGCTCTCATGGCGTAAAAGTGATGCATGTGAAAAAGTTCGAATCGCTGATGTATTTATAGTGCGGCCTCAAGTCATCATTTTTTATGCAATTGCGCCAACTTTTTCCATGAGGGTCGACCATGTAAGAATGCATCCACACACCAAATATTTTTATTCTGAAACTTACACTTTTGAGAATAGCTCTCATGGCGTAAAAGTCATGCATGTGAAAAAGTTCGAATCGCTGATGTATTTATAGTGCGGCCTCAAGTCATCATTTTTTATGCAATTGCGCCAACTGTTTTCATGAGGGTCGACCATGTAAGAATGCAACTATACACCAAATATTTTTATTCTGAAACTAATACTTTTGAGAATAGCTCTCATGGCGTAAAAGTGATGCATGTGAAAAAGTTCGAATCGCTGATGTATTTATAGTGCGGCCTCAAGTCATCATTTTTTATGCAATTGCGCCAACTTTTTCCATGAGGGTCGACCATGTAAGAATGCATCCACACACCAAATATTTTTATTCTGAAACTTACACTTTTGAGAATAGCTCTCATGGCGTAAAAGACATGCATGTGAAAAAGTTCGAATCGCTGATGCATTTATAGTGCGGCCTCAAGTCATCATTTTTGAAGCAATTGCGCCAACTTTTTTCATGAGGGTCGACCATGTAAGTATGCATCCACACACCAAATATTTTTATTCTGAAACTTACACTTTTGAGAATAGCTCTCATCGCGTAAAAGTCATGCATGTGAAAAAGTTCGAATCGCTGATGTATTTATAGTGCGGCCTCAAGTCAGGATCATTTTTTATGCAATTGCGCCAACTTTTTCCATGAGGGTCGACCATGTAAGAATGCATCCACACACCAAATATTTTTATTCTGAGACTTATACTTTTGAGAATAGCTCTCATGGCGTAAAAGTCATGCATGTGAAAAAGTTCGAATCGCTGATGTATTTATGGTGCGGCCTCAAGTCATCATTTTTTATGCAATTGCGCCAACTGTTTTCATGAGGGTCGACCATGTAAGAATGCAACTATACACCAAATATTTTTATTCTGAAACTAATACTTTTGAGAATAGCTCTCATGGCGTAAAAGTGATGCATGTGAAAAAGTTCGAATCGCTGATGTATTTATAGTGCGGCCTCAAGTCATCATTTTTTATGCAATTGCGCCAACTTTTTCCATGAGGGTCGACCATGTAAGAATGCATCCACACACCAAATATTTTTATTCTGAAACTTATACTTTTGAGAATAGCTCTCATGGCGTAAAAGTCATGCATGTGAAAAAGTTCGAATCGCTGATGTATTTATAGTGCGGCCTCAAGTCATCATTTTTTATGCAATTGCGCCAACTGTTTTCATGAGGGTCCACCATGTAAGAATGCAACTATACACCAAATATTTTTATTCTGAAACTAATACTTTTGAGAATAGCTCTCATGGCGTAAAAGTGATGCATGTGAAAAAGTTCGAATCGCTGATGTATTTATAGTGCGGCCTCAAGTCATCATTTTTTATGCAATTGCGCCAACTTTTTCCATGACGGTCGACCATGTAAGAATGCATCCACACACCAAATATTTTTATTCTGAAACTTACACTTTTGAGAATAGCTCTCATGGCGTAAAAGTCATGCATGTGAAAAAGTTCGAATCGCTGATGTATTTATAGTGCGGCCTCAAGTCATCATTTTTTATGCAATTGCGCCAACTGTTTTCATGAGGGTCGACCATGTAAGAATGCAACTATACACCAAATATTTTTATTCTGAAACTAATACTTTTGAGAATAGCTCTCATGGCGTAAAAGTGATGCATGTGAAAAAGTTCGAATCGCTGATGTATTTATAGTGCAACCTCAAGTCATCATTTTTTATGCAATTGCGCCAACTTTTTCCATGACGGTCGACCATGTAAGAATGCATCCACACACCAAATATTTTTATTCTGAAACTTATACTTTTGAGAATAGCTCTCATGGCGTAAAAGTGATGCATGTGAAAAAGTTCGAATCGCTGATGTATTTATAGTGCGGCCTCAAGTCATCATTTTTTATGCAATTGCGCCAACTGTTTTCATGAGGGTCGACCATGTAAGAATGCAACTATACACCAAATATTTTTATTCTGAAACTAATACTTTTGAGAATAGCTCTCATGGCGTAAAAGTGATGCATGTGAAAAAGTTCGAATCGCTGATGTATTTATAGTGCGGCCTCAAGTCATCATTTTTTATGCAATTGCGCCAACTGTTTTCATGAGGGTCGACCATGTAAGAATGCAACTATACACCAAATATTTTTATTCTGAAACTAATACTTTTGAGAATAGCTCTCATGGCGTAAAAGTGATGCATGTGAAAAAGTTCGAATCGCTGATGTATTTATAGTGCGGCCTCAAGTCATCATTTTTTATGCAATTGCGCCAACTTTTTCCATGAGGGTCGACCATGTAAGAATGCATCCACACACCAAATATTTTTATTCTGAAACTTATACTTTTGAGAATAGCTCTCATGGCGTAAAAGTGATGCATGTGAAAAAGTTCGAATCGCTGATGTATTTATAGTGCGGCCTCAAGTCATCATTTTTGAAGCAATTGCGCCAACTTTTTTCATTAGGGTCGACCATGTAAGAATGCATCCACACACCAAATATTTTTATTCTGAAACTAATACTTTTGAGAATAGCTCTCATGGCGTAAAAGTCATGCATGTGAAAAAGTTCGAATCGCTGATGTATTTATAGTGCGGCCTCAAGTCATCATTTTTTATGCAATTGCGCCAACTTTTTCCATGACGGTCGACCATGTAAGAATGCATCCACACACCAAATATTTTTATTCTGAAACTAATACTTTTGAGAATAGCTCTCATGGCGTAAAAGTGATGCATGTGAAAAAGTTCGAATCGCTGATGTATTTATAGTGCGGCCTCAAGTCATCATTTTTTATGCAATTGCGCCAACTGTTTTCATGAGGGTCGACCATGTAAGAATGCAACTATACACCAAATATTTTTATTCTGAAACTAATACTTTTGAGAATAGCTCTCATGGCGTAAAAGTGATGCATGTGAAAAAGTTCGAATCGCTGATGTATTTATAGTGCGGCCTCAAGTCATCATTTTTTATGCAATTGCGCCAACTTTTTCCATGAGGGTCGACCATGTAAGAATGCATCCACACACCAAATATTTTTATTCTGAAACTTATACTTTTGAGAATAGCTCTCATGGCGTAAAAGTGATGCATGTGAAAAAGTTCGAATCGCTGATGTATTTATAGTGCGGCCTCAAGTCATCATTTTTTATGCAATTGCGCCAACTTTTTTCATTAGGGTCGACCATGTAAGAATGCATCCACACACCAAATATTTTTATTCTGAAACTAATACTTTTGAGAATAGCTCTCATGGCGTAAAAGTCATGCATGTGAAAAAGTTCGAATCGCTGATGTATTTATAGTGCGGCCTCAAGTCATCATTTTTTATGCAATTGCGCCAACTTTTTCCATGACGGTCGACCATGTAAGAATGCATCCACACACCAAATATTTTTATTCTGAAACTTACACTTTTGAGAATAGCTCTCATCGCGTAAAAGTCATGCATGTGAAAAAGTTCGAATCGCTGATGTATTTATAGTGCGGCCTCAAGTCATGATCATTTTTTATGCAATTGCGCCAACTTTTCCATGAGGGTCGACCATGTAAGAATGCATCCACACACCAAATATTTTTATTCTGAGACTTATACTTTTGAGAATAGCTCTCATGGCGTAAAAGTGATGCATGTGAAAAAGTTCGAATCGCTGATGTATTTATAGTGCGGCCTCAAGTCATCATTTTTTATGCAATTGCGCCAACTGTTTTCATGAGGGTCGACCATGTAAGAATGCAACTATACACCAAATATTTTTATTCTGAAACTTACACTTTTGAGAATAGCTCTCATGGCGTAAAAGTCATGCATGTGAAAAAGTTCGAATCGCTGATGTATTTATAGTGCGGCCTCAAGTCATGATCATTTTTTATGCAATTGCGCCAACTTTTCCATGAGGGTCGACCATGTAAGAATGCATCCACACACCAAATATTTTTATTCTGAGACTTATACTTTTGAGAATAGCTCTCATGGCGTAAAAGTCATGCATGTGAAAAAGTTCGAATCGCTGATGTATTTATAGTGCGGCCTCAAGTCATCATTTTTTATGCAATTGCGCCAACTGTTTTCATGAGGGTCGACCATGTAAGAATGCAACTATACACCAAATATTTTTATTCTGAAACTAATACTTTTGAGAATAGCTCTCATGGCGTAAAAGTGATGCATGTGAAAAAGTTCGAATCGCTGATGTATTTATAGTGCGGCCTCAAGTCATCATTTTTTATGCAATTGCGCCAACTTTTTCCATGAGGGTCGACCATGTAAGAATGCATCCACACACCAAATATTTTTATTCTGAAACTTATACTTTTGAGAATAGCTCTCATGGCGTAAAAGTGTTGCATGTGAAAAGGTTCGAATCGCTGATGTATTTATAGTGCGGCCTCAAGTCATCATTTTTGAAGCAATTGCGCCAACTTTTTTCATTAGGGTCGACCATGTAAGAATGCATCCACACACCAAATATTTTTATTCTGAAACTAATACTTTTGAGAATAGCTCTCATGGCGTAAAGGTCATGCATGTGAAAAAGTTCGAATCGCTGATGTATTTATAGTGCGGCCTCAAGTCATCATTTTTTATGCAATTGCGCCAACTTTTTCCATGACGGTCGACCATGTAAGAATGCATCCACACACCAAATATTTTTATTCTGAAACTTACACTTTTGAGAATAGCTCTCATCGCGTAAAAGTCATGCATGTGAAAAAGTTCGAATCGCTGATGTATTTATAGTGCGGCCTCAAGTCATGATCATTTTTTATGCAATTGCGCCAACTTTTCCATGAGGGTCGACCATGTAAGAATGCATCCACACACCAAATATTTTTATTCTGAGACTTATACTTTTCAGAATAGCTCTCATGGCGTAAAAGTCATGCATGTGAAAAAGTTCGAATCGCTGATGTATTTATAGTGCGGCCTCAAGTCATCATTTTTTATGCAATTGCGCCAACTGTTTTCATGAGGGTCGACCATGTAAGAATGCAACTATACACCAAATATTTTTATTCTGAAACTTACACTTTTGAGAATAGCTCTCATCGCGTAAAAGTCATGCATGTGAAAAAGTTCGAATCGCTGATGTATTTATAGTGCGGCCTCAAGTCATGATCATTTTTTATGCAATTGCGCCAACTTTTCCATGAGGGTCGACCATGTAAGAATGCATCCACACACCAAATATTTTTATTCTGAGACTTATACTTTTGAGAATAGCTCTCATGGCGTAAAAGTGATGCATGTGAAAAAGTTCGAATCGCTGATGTATTTATAGTGCGGCCTCAAGTCATCATTTTTTATGCAATTGCGCCAACTGTTTTCATGAGGGTCGACCATGTAAGAATGCATCCACACACCAAATATTTTTATTCTGAAACTTATACTTTTGAGAATAGCTCTCATGGCGTAAAAGTGATGCATGTGAAAAAGTTCGAATCGCTGATGTATTTATAGTGCGGCCTCAAGTCATCATTTTTGAAGCAATTGCGCCAACTTTTTTCATGAGGGTCGACCATGTAAGAATGCATCCACACACCAAATATTTTTATTCTGAAACTAATACTTTTGAGAATAGCTCTCATGGCGTAAAAGTCATGCATGTGAAAAAGTTCGAATCGCTGATGTATTTATAGTGCGGCCTCAAGTCATCATTTTTTATGCAATTGCGCCAACTTTTTCCATGACGGTCGACCATGTAAGAATGCATCCACACACCAAATATTTTTATTCTGAAACTTACACTTTTGAGAATAGCTCTCATGGCGTAAAAGTGATGCATGTGAAAAAGTTCGAATCGCTGATGTATTTATAGTGCGGCCTCAAGTCATCATTTTTTATGCAATTGCGCCAACTTTTTCCATGACGGTCGACCATGTAAGAATGCATCCACACACCAAATATTTTTATTCTGAGACTTATACTTTTCAGAATAGCTCTCATGGCGTAAAAGTCATGCATGTGAAAAAGTTCGAATCGCTGATGTATTTATAGTGCGGCCTCAAGTCATCATTTTTTATGCAATTGCGCCAACTGTTTTCATGAGGGTCGACCATGTAAGAATGCAACTATACACCAAATATTTTTATTCTGAAACTAATACTTTTGAGAATAGCTCTCATGGCGTAAAAGTGATGCATGTGAAAAAGTTCGAATCGCTGATGTATTTATAGTGCGGCCTCAAGTCATCATTTTTTATGCAATTGCGCCAACTTTTTCCATGACGGTCGACCATGTAAGAATGCATCCACACACCAAATATTTTTATTCTGAAACTTACACTTTTGAGAATAGCTCTCATGGCGTAAAAGTCATGCATGTGAAAAAGTTCGAATCGCTGATGTATTTATAGTGCGGGCTCAAGTCATCATTTTTTATGCAATTGCGCCAACTTTTTTCATTAGGGTCGACCATGTAAGAATGCATCCACACACCAAATATTTTTATTCTGAAACTTATACTTTTGAGAATAGCTCTCATGGCGTAAAAGACATGCATGTGAAAAAGTTCGAATCGCTGATGCATTTATAGTGCGGCCTCAAGTCATCATTTTTGAAGCAATTGCACCAACTTTTTTCATGAGGGTCGACCATGTAAGTATGCATCCACACACCAAATATTTTTATTCTGAAACTTACACTTTTGAGAATAGCTCTCATGGCGTAAAAGTCATGCATGTGAAAAAGTTCGAATCGCTGATGTATTTATAGTGCGGCCTCAAGTCATGATCATTTTTTATGCAATTGCGCCAACTTTTCCATGAGGGTCGACCATGTAAGAATGCATCCACACACCAAATATTTTTATTCTGAGACTTATACTTTTCAGAATAGCTCTCATGGCGTAAAAGTCATGCATGTGAAAAAGTTCGAATCGCTGATGTATTTATAGTGCGGCCTCAAGTCATCATTTTTTATGCAATTGCGCCAACTGTTTTCATGAGGGTCGACCATGTAAGAATGCAACTATACACCAAATATTTTTATTCTGAAACTAATACTTTTGAGAATAGCTCTCATGGCGTAAAAGTGATGCATGTGAAAAAGTTCGAATCGCTGATGTATTTATAGTGCGGCCTCAAGTCATCATTTTTTATGCAATTGCGCCAACTTTTTCCATGACGGTCGACCATGTAAGAATGCATCCACACACCAAATATTTTTATTCTGAAACTTACACTTTTGAGAATAGCTCTCATGGCGTAAAAGTCATGCATGTGAAAAAGTTCGAATCGCTGATGTATTTATAGTGCGGCCTCAAGTCATCATTTTTGATGCAATTGCGCCAACTTTTTTCATTAGGGTCGACCATGTAAGAATGCATCCACACACCAAATATTTTTATTCTGAAACTTATACTTTTGAGAATAGCTCTCATGGCGTAAAAGACATGCATGTGAAAAAGTTCGAATCGCTGATGCATTTATAGTGCGGCCTCAAGTCATCATTTTTGAAGCAATTGCGCCAACGTTTTTCATGAGGGTCGACCATGTAAGAATGCATCCACACACCAAATATTTTTATTCTGAAACTAATACTTTTGAGAATAGCTCTCATGGCGTAAAAGTCATGCATGTGAAAAAGTTCGAATCGCTGATGTATTTATAGTGCGGCCTCAAGTCATCATTTTTGATGCAATTGCGCCAACTTTTTTCATGAGGGTCGACCATGTAAGAATGCATCCACACACCAAATATTTTTATTCTGAAACTTATACTTTTGAGAATAGCTCTCATGGCGTAAAAGACATGCATGTGAAAAAGTTCGAATCGCTGATGTATTTATAGTGCGGCCTCAAGTCATCATTTTTGAAGCAATTGCGCCAACTTTTTTTATGAGGGTCGACCATGTAAGAATGCAACTATACACCAAATATTTTTATTCTAAAACTAATACTTTTGAGAATAGCTCTCATGGCGTAAAATTCATGTATGTGAAAAAGTTCGAATCGCTGATGTATTTATAGTGCGGCCTCAAGTCATCATTTTTTATGCAATTGCGCCAATATTTTTCATGAGGGTCCACCATGTAAGAATGCATCCACACACCAAATATTTTTATTCTGAAACTAATACTTTTGAGAATAGCTCTCATTGCGTAAAAGTCATGCATGTGAAAAAGTTCGAATCGCTGATGTATTTATAGTGCGGCCTCAAGTCATCATTTTTTATGCAATTGCGCCAATATTTTTCATTAGGGTCGACCATGTAAGAATGCATCCACACACCAAATATTTTTATTCTGAAACTTATACTTTTGAGAATAGCTCTCATGGCGTAAAAGACATGCATGTGAAAAAGTTCGAATCGCTGATGTATTTATAGTGCGGCCTCAAGTCATCATTTTTGAAGCAATTGCGCCAACTTTTTTCATGAGGGTCGACCATGTAAGAATGCATCCACACACCAAATATTTTTATTCTGAAACTTATACTTTTGAGAATAGCTCTCATGGCGTAAAAGTCATGCATGTGAAAAAGTTCGAATCGCTGATGTATTTATAGTGCGGCCTCAAGTCATCATTTTTTATGCAATTGCGCCAACTTTTTCCATGACGGTCGACCATGTAAGAATGCATCCACACACCAAATATTTTTATTCTGAAACATACACTTTTGAGAATAGCTCTCATCGCGTAAAAGTGATGCATGTGAAAAAGTTCGAATCGCTGATGTATTTATAGTGCGGCCTCAAGTCATGAAATTTTTATGCAATTGCGCCAACTTTATTCATGAGGGTCGACCATGTAAGAATGCAACTATACACCAAATATTTTAATTCTAAAACTAATACTTTTGAGAATAGCTCTCATTGCGTAAAAGTCATGCATGTGAAAAAGTTCGAATCGCTGATGTATTTATAGTGCGGCCTCAAGTCATCATTTTTGATGCAATTGCGCCAAAAATTTTCATGAGGGTCGACCATGTAAGAATGCATCCACACACCAAATATTTTTATTCTGAAACTTATACTTTTGAGAATAGCTCTCATGGCGTAAAAGTCATGCATGTGAAAAAGTTCGAATCGCTGATGTATTTATAGTGCGGCCTCAAGTCATCATTTTTTATGCAATTGCGCCAACTTTTTCCATGACGGTCGACCATGTAAGAATGCATCCACACACCAAATATTTTTATTCTGAAACTTACACTTTTGAGAATAGCTCTCATGGCGTAAAAGTCATGCATGTGAAAAAGTTCGAATCGCTGATGTATTTATAGTGCAACCTCATGTGATCATTTTTTATGCAAATGCGCCAATATTTTTCACGAGGGTCGACCATGTAGGAATGCATCCACACACCAAATATTTTTATTCTGAAACTTATACTTTTGAGAATAGCTCTCATGGCGTAAAAGTCATGCATGTGAAAAAGTTCGAATCGCTGATGTATTTATAGTGCGGCCTCAAGTCATCATTTTTGAAGCAATTGCGCCATTTTTTTCATGAGGGTCGACCATGTAAGAATGCATCCACACACCAAATATTTTTATTCTGAAACTAACACTTTTGAGAATAGCACTCATCGAGTAAAAGTCATGCATGTGAAAAAGTTCGAATCGCTGATGTATTTATAGTGCGGCCTCAAGTCATCATTTTTTATGCAATTGCGCCAACTTTTTCCATGACGGTCGACCATGTAAGAATGCATCCACACACCAAATATTTTTATTCTGAAACCTTATACTTTTGAGAATAGCTCTCACGGCGTAAAAGTCATGCATGTGAAAAAGTTCGAATCGCTGATGTATTTATAGTGCGGCCTCAAGTCATCATTTTTTATGCAATTGCGCCAACTTTTTTCATGAGGGTCGACAATGTAAGAATGCATCCACACACCAAATATTTTTATTCTGAAACTAATACTTTTGAGAATAGCTCTCATGGCGTAAAAGTCATGCATGTGAAAAAGTTCGAATCGCTGATGTATTTATAGTGCGGCCTCAAGTCATCATTTTTTATGCAATTGCGCCAACTTTTTATATGAGGGTCGACCATGTAAGAATGCAACCATACACCAAATATTTTTATTCTAAAACTAATACTTTTGAGAATAGCTCTCATGGCGTAAAAGTCATGCATGTGAAAAAGTTCGAATCGCTGATGTATTTATAGTGCGGCCTCAAGTCATCATTTTTTATGCAATTGCGCCAACTTTTTCCATGACGGTCGACCATGTAAGAATGCATCCACACACCAAATATTTTTATTCTGAAACTTACACTTTTGAGAATAGCTCTCATGGCGTAAAAGTCATGCATGTGAAAAAGGTCGAATCGCTGATGTATTTATAGTGCAACCTCATGTGATCATTTTTTATGCAAATGCGCCAATATTTTTCACGAGGGTCGACCATGTAGGAATGCATCCACACACCAAATATTTTTATTCTGAAACTTATACTTTTGAGAATAGCTCTCATGGCGTAAAAGTCATGCATGTGAAAAAGTTCGAATCGCTGATGTATTTATAGTGCGGCTTCAAGTCATCATTTTTGAAGCAATTGCGCCATTTTTTTCATGAGGGTCGACCATGTAAGAATGCATCCACACACCAAATATTTTTATTCTGAAACTAACACTTTTGAGAATAGCACTCATCGAGTAAAAGTCATGCATGTGAAAAAGTTCGAATCGCTGATGTATTTATAGTGCGGCCTCAAGTCATCATTTTTTATGCAATTGCGCCAACTTTTTTCATGAGGGTAGACCATGTAAGAATGCATCCACACACCAATTATTTTTATTCTGAAACTTATACTTTTGAGAATAGCTCTCATGGCGTAAAAGTCATGCATGTGAAAAAGTTCGAATCGCTGATGTATTTATAGTGCGGCCTCAAGTCATCATTTTTGATGCAATTGCGCCAACTTTTTCCATGACGGTCGACCATGTAAGAATGCATCCACACACCAAATATTTTTATTCTGAAACCTTATACTTTTGAGAATAGCTCTCACGGCGTAAAAGTCATGCATGTGAAAAAGTTCGAATCGCTGATGTATTTATAGTGCGGCCTCAAGTCATCATTTTTTATGCAATTGCGCCAACTTTTTTCATGAGGGTCGACCATGTAAGAATGCATCCACACACCAAATATTTTTATTCTGAAACTAATACTTTTGTGAATAGCTCTCATGGCGTAAAAGTCATGCATGTGAAAAAGTTCGAATCGCTGATGTATTTATAGTGCGGCCTGAAGTCATCATTTTTGATGCAATTGCGCCAACTTTTTTCATGAGGGTAGACCATGTAAGAATGCATCCACACACCAAATATTTTTATTCTGAAACTAATACTTTTGTGAATAGCTCTCATGGCGTAAAAGTGATGCATGTGAAAAAGTTCGAATCGCTGATGTATTTATAGTGCGGCCTCAAGTCATCATTTTTGAAGCAATTGCGCCATTTTTTTCATGAGGGTCCACCATGTAAGAATGCATCCACACACCAAATATTTTTATTCTGAAACTAACACTTTTGAGAATAGCACTCATCGAGTAAAAGTCATGCATGTGAAAAAGTTCGAATCGCTGATGTATTTATAGTGCGGCCTCAAGTCATCATTTTTGATGCAATTGCGCCAACTTCTTCTATGAGGGTCGACCATGTAAGAATGCAACCATACACCAAATATTTTTATTCTAAAACTAATACTTTTCAGAATAGCTCTCATGGCGTAAAAGTCATGCATGTGAAAAAGTTCGAATCGCTGATGTATTTATAGTGCGGCCTCAAGTCATCATTTTTGATGCAAATGCGCCAATATTTTTCATGAGGGTCGACCATGTAAGAATGCATCCACACACCAAATATTTTTATTCTGAAACTTATACTTTTGAGAATAGCTCTCATGGCGTAAAAGTGATGCATGTGAAAAAGTTCGAATCGCTGATGTATTTATAGTGCGGCCTCAAGTCATCATTTTTTATGCAATTGCGCCAACTTTTTTCATGAGGGTCGACCATGTAAGAATGCATCCACACACCAAATATTTTTATTCTGAAACTAATACTTTTGTGAATAGCTCTCATGGCGTAAAAGTCATGCATGTGAAAAAGTTCGAATCGCTGATGCATTTATAGTGCGGCCTCAAGTCATCATTTTTGATGCAATTGCGCCAACTTTTTCCATGACGGTCGACCATGTAAGAATGCATCCACACACCAAATATTTTTATTCTGAAACTTATACTTTTAAGAATAGCACTCATCGAGTAAAAGTCATGCATGTGAAAAAGTTCGAATCGCTGATGTATTTATAGTGCGGCCTCAAGTCATCATTTTTTATGCAATTGCGCCAACTTTTTTTATGAGGGTCGACCATGTAAGAATGCAACTAAGGCAGGGCGGGACAACTTAGGAATGGCCAGGAGTCCGAACTTGACCACACAGAAGGAAGCGAGCAACAAAAACATGTTTTATATCACTGGAAAGCTCTCGAGGAGACGAATCCAAATAATGTGTCCCAGTGTGTTCACATGTTCATAAGCTCAAAAATTGGCTCAGAAAATGCATTACTGCAGAAATTTCTGGCAGAATTATTTTTTTTCTACAGAAATTTCTGGCAGAATTTTTTTCTGCAGTAATATTTAGCAGAATTATTTTAATTCAGGAGAAATAAGATTCAATCATTGGATAGTTTAACCTGGACTTGCTTCAAATGACCTTTTTCCTCAAAACAAACATTTTTAGTTCACATGATTTCAAGCAAAAAAATAAAACTAATTTCGTGAGATATTTCAAAAAATTATTTATTCACATGCTTTATTACAAGACAATTCCTTGGGAGACTTTGCACTTTTCATTCTCATTTCTTGGGTGAGGTGATTTTTTCAGAGATGGGTCCTGTCACAAAAGAAAATAGATGTATAGATGAGTGGATCCATAGTGTCTAATATAATGGATAATGGCAGCCTATACGCAGCTAGAGTTTAACTTTACAATAGAGCCTGCGGAATAAAATGTATTATGAATGTAAATAGTGTGCTTTACTTACGTTTTCTTCTCAACATACTTGAAATGAATTCTTTTTTCCGTCTGGTCATTGAAAGCTACGTGCACATATTCTGAAAAGATAGGAAAAAACCATTAAAATGCTTTTCATTTCAGTAATTAACACATTCCACAAGCTTTAGACACAAAGTAAGATAAGTGAGGTGAGTTGAAATTGGGTTGAATGTCGCGTCCAAGATAATTGTGTGTGTGTGTGTGTGTGTGTGTGTGTGTGTGTGTGTGTGTGTGTGTGTGCGTGCGTGCTTGTACTAGTCGTCTGCATCTTCCGTTTTGTACAGGTCACTCCATAAGTTGTCAGTGACTGCATACTTGTGTAGGGGGCACTCAATGTTCACACTGTCATGAAGCTGAAAATTATATAAGGATGAGTATACTGCGAAAATTACATTGGATTAATTCGTTAAAAGAGACTTATGTATCATGTTTGGGAGAGGCATTCAGATAAGCAAAATTTGCTTGTCTGCCAATCCCTCCACTTTATGGAAATAAATATGTTTATATCAAGAGACTTCTAAACCATAACCGAACTCAAAACTAACCCCATGTGTCGTAAATGGGTGCTCTAAGGTAAACAGGATGGTAAACACGTGTTTCATTGGCAAGGGATACTCAACCCTTATGATCGGAAAGGGGGTCCAAGGACAAAGGAGAGACCAGACCTACTACCCAGAGGGGCCAGCCTGGTACAAGACTTAGTGTAAAGCTAGCCTAGTCTATGTCTCCACTAAAAAAAAATAGATAAATTTTCGGACAGCATAATCTGGTGTCAGATCTTAAAAAAGTTCCAAACGACTGTGAAACCATGGTAAGAAGTATTATTATTAATGAAGCAACCTTCCCAAATGTGTGTGCTGCATAAGCTGGAGTGGTTCCCCTTGAATTTCCAAAATATGAATCGACAGACGAAACGAAAATTAGTTCGCTTGACATATCCAGTTGGGGGTTATTCTTTTTTAGTTTGGTGGGAAAATGATATGAAACACTGGGGTCTGACTGACTGATATAGAAGATTTAACGTGCGCTTTCCGACTGTAGCGTATTTCGCACACGGGTCTGGCCGGACCATTTATTGTATTCCGAAAAGGGTGAAAGTGATGTGTGCAACCCAAGAGGGGGCTTTTAGGGGTTGCTTATATTGAAGTTTTGGAATTTTTAAATTTGGAATAAATGCCGAGGTGGGTGGAGGAGGGAACTAAGGGAGCCGGGTGAGGTGGGTGTTTGTATGTTTATTGGATTTTGGATTGGTAGATTAATTAGTTTTTAGATGCGCTTAATTAGGTCTGTTTTGATTAGGAATACGCCTAGGGCCTTGAAGTTTTCTAGTTTATTTTGAGGGTTTAGTATTTCATCTAGAGTAGGAACCTTATTTAGATTGAGGGTGGTTTGTAGTGTGGTTCTGTGTGTTTGGTAGTGGGTGCAGTGGATGAGTGCGTGTTCTGTGGTTTCGGGTTGTTTGCAGTGGGGGCAGTTGCCTGTGGTGTTTTTTTAGGTGTTTATTTAGGTTCGTGTGTCCTGTTTGGAGTTCTGTAATAAATCTGTCAATTTTTTTAGAGGGGTGTAGGATTTTAGGTTTGGCTAGTGGTTTTCTGAGCACTTTTTTGATTTGGCTATTTTAGTTTTGATATTGATTATGCCATTTTTTGGTTATTTTTTGTTTGTATACACTTTTAATTTCTGCTTTTGAGATGGGTAGGTTTAGGCTTATTACTGGTATTTTGAGAGATAATTAAGCTGCTTTATCGGCGCTTTCGTTGCCGTAAATTCCTACGTGGGCGGGGATCCACAAGAAGGTTATTTGTTTGCCTGCTTTTGTTAGGTCGTCTGAGCTTTTAAGTATTTGGTTTATTAATTTAGGTCGTTTTTGGTAATTTTGTTTTGGAGGGCTTTTAGTCCACTAAGGGAGTCGGTGAGAATTAGGATTTTATTGTTGTTTTGAGATTGGGGCTGCCCAAGGACTAAATATATCATACAATTATTGAAATACCCGTATACATTCTGTTTGTCGAGTGACCTTGTGAACAACCAACATCCTCCTTAACCCCCCCCCCCCCCCCCCCCCCCCCTCGCCAAAGTAGCACGCTCACGGTTTTCAATATATTCGATAACATACTACTGAGATGCGAACTGTTTAATTGACAGCTGTTAATTGGTAACGGTCAAGCCTCAGTGACTTTGCATTGGGAGTGTGTGTGTGTGTGTGAGGGGGCGTCTGAAATAAAGGATGATTCAGTCGGAATAAAGATAAGATAATGACCTCATAAATTTTATTGAAGGCTTTGAAAGTTTAGGATCGGCGAGACCGTAACACAGTGTAATTAACAAAACGATCACGTGATCGTGGCGCTGATAGACAATACCCACCGACCACGTGCGCGAGACTATGTATCACCGTATGAAGTGACAATACCCGAGGATATTTAATTGCCAAGTTGGCAGCAAGTCTGGCGGCACGGCCCGTACAATATGCGTCGTTTGGGTATTCTAAATTATCTCAGCACCAGCTTTGATGGGGCAATAAGAGAAGATGATATATATGTTTATTTTAGGAAAACATTAATACAACAATTTGTTATATTAATAAACATTGGGTCTATAAAGTTATTTTTATCTAAATATTTCTAACGTTATAAATGATAGAAAACTCGCATGTAAATTATCAAAATACTGCATGGATTGGTATTTTGTAATTTTCCGTGTTTTCACTTTCACTGATCACCACAGGCAAATTCATGGTCACATAGCTACACTACAAGTGTCGCCATACAGCTACAATAAGTTGCCTAATGTACATGTAGACAGTATACAAGTCGCAATAACACCACAGGGGATGGAGATATCTCCTTTTCAGATTAGTTTGTTTGCGTATTTTTTTAGCAAAAGTGGTAGAAATAAATACACTAAAATTAGACTCTTACAAAACGCGTTTCGCATGGCAGCAAAGCCTAACATTCACTGTTTGGAGTACAGGTTGTTATTTGGTTGTTGTTATATGAAATAACCGTTCCACGTTCTAGGGTCGGCGTTTCCAGAAATAAAACAATAAATATTTTGACGTCTTACCTGTATCGTAACTGCAAGACGGTAACCAGACGCTGTAACTCTGCTGACTGCACGTGGTTCGGGATCTTTGCTGTGGCTGATATAAAGAGTGCTATTTTTTACAGAAAGAGACCACGTTGCTTGTGCCATTGTGCAAAGACATTGTGCGAAGGTACGATTCTGAATATACACGAATATATACAAGTCACATGACAAAGTAGGTATTTACATGAAAGATATTTCAAATCTCGATGTTAGAGACCTTGAGAAATGTAGATTTAACTGAATCCAATCCGATTAAGTGTTACTATCATTCATTACAAATGGATAATACGATATTGCATTATAGAGAGGGTAATTATAGCTACCTGAACGAGCAACCATATGTCCACTCTTTGAAGGTGCCGCCAAACCGGACGCGTAATTGTAACTCGCAAGAACACTGTGTACACAGCTTCTTTCTAAATTTGGAGAAGCGTAACTGTGGTGAAAGAACAATAATAATAATAAGAAGAATATAGTTTATTAATGTGTCATGTGTACATAATACACCTGGCCATTACTGGCCTAAAAGACACCTAAAATTATACAATCAATAAAATACATAAATAAAATATTATAACTAACAATATCTTCATATGTATACAGCAAACCCCTCCCCCCGCCCCACTCCACAGACACACGGACATATACTCTCATGCAAGATCAACCTAGTCACCAGTTCACACACCTTAGCACACACACACACACACACACACCTTAGCACACACACACACCTTAGCACACACACACACCTTAGCACACACACACACCTTAGCACACACACACACACACACACACACACACACACACACACACACACACACACACACACACACACACACACACACACACACACACACACACACACACACACACACACACACACACACACACACACACACACACACACACACACACACACACACACACACATTATACATGTCCCAGATCAGCGAGTCACAGAAATCCAACTCGGTCCCTCAATTACACGCATTATTGAATATGACCCCCACACATTCAATCATGCACAAGTTCAACCGTGTCAATCAACCATTCTGTATTCAATCTGCCCACCCTTCCTAGCACACACCCGTATACGCCCCAAGTCACACCATGTCACACAGTCATGCATATACTTTAATCCAGTCATTCTGATTATCCCAAATCCCCTTGGTCAGTCTGTCGTATTTCAAAATTTCTACTTAGTCACCTTCTCTCACAAATAATATACAACATATGAACACAGAATTATACATAAGGATATTGTTAACTAAAAACAGATATTATTATATTATGGTAGTTTGGATAAGCACAAACTACTAATCTGCTTAATCACATTCTCGCACCGGTAATGTACAACATATGAACATAGAATTATACCTAAGGATATTGTTCACTAAAAAAAGATATTATTATATTATGGTAGTTTGGATAAGCACAAACTACTAATCTGCTTAATCACATTCTTTCACCGATAATGTACAACATATGAACATAGAATTATACCTAAGGATATTGTTCACTAAAAACAGATATTTTTAAATTATGGTAGTTTGGATAAGCACAAACGCCTTTTGCTGTACTCAGTGTGCAAACATTTAGATAACTGGTACTGAATGTTGTCATTTTTAAGAAGCCACAGAAACTTTTCAAAATTTGAAAATTCAGTGAAATTTGTTTCTTGTATTTTAGCTGTGTTAAATATAGATAGTCTGATATCTTTATAGAAGTTGCATTCTACAACAAAATGAAATTCCTCCTCTATGGCTTGCTTGTCACAGAGAGTACATAGTCTTTCTGAAAGAGGAGTGATGGGCTTGGTATATCTTCCACATTCTATATTAATTGGCAGGTTACCACAACGCAAAGATGCTAATACACTTCTATATTGCCTTGGTAGAGACATTTTAACATAATGGCATGTTTCAATGTCTTGTTGAAATAATCTATAAGTTCTTAACTTGTTTCCATTTGAATTATTTTTATCATTAAATAGATCTGAAAACCACTTCTCTCTGTCTTTCTTATCCAGCTCCTGCAATGCTTGATCAAGGAACACTGGCCGGCTTGTGTTATTACAGAAATCATATACAGTCTGGCCTCTATTGGTGATAGCAAGCTTTTTAACCATGACCATAACCCTGTAGTCCCATGATGATTTCCGCCTTACTGACCACCTGTGAATAATACCTATTATTGAATCTGGTTCGGCTGTGACAGCTCTATGAAAACATCTAAAAACACGTTGAATGCTTTAGATTATATTTTAGAATTCAGAATATGCAGGCCCATCATCTCCCTCTTATCATTCATAATTGGTCCAAAATCCGATCACATTCCTGGGATAAAAAAATCGTAAACATTTTAGCTCACTATAATTTGTCAAATTTACCTTATTGTGGATACAGCATTAAACAGTGTGTTGACCGTGTAAAGTGTTTCTTAACTGCTGAAGATTGTGATATGTGGTATACTGCGCTTTGGAATGACAAGAATAATCCAAATGGCAATAAATTACGCACATACAGAATGTACAAATCATCACCTACTGCTGAGCCTTATTTATGTCATGTACGTTTTAGAGATCATCGAAGACTTTTAGCATCCTTTCGATGTGGTATTTTACCTTTACATGTTGAGACCGGCCGCTACGCCAAGCCACCTACCCCACTGTTGGATAGGACTTGTAAATATTGTCACGCCAATCCTACTAATGATCATGTAAATTATGTTGAAGATGAATGTCACTTTTTAATAGAATGTCCATTTTATGATGATTTAAGATACAACTTAGCTAAAGAAGCAACTTCTGTAGATAAAACATTTCATTATATGAGTAGTTTAGAAAAGTTTATTTTTATTATGAACGAAGAATCGCTCCAATGTATTTTAGCCAAATCAATTTACAACATGGTTAAAAGAAGGCAATTTCATTTTAAGCCAAGTATGTATGTATGTATGTATGTATGTATGTATGTATGTATGTATGTATGTATGTATGTATGTATGTATGTATGTATGTATGTATGTATGTATGTATGTATGTATGTATGTATGTATGTATGTATGTATGTATGTATGTATGACGTGGTGTGTGTGTGTGTGCACGCACGCACGCACGCACTCGGGGAGCGGGGGCGGCGCAACGCGGTGGGGGGAGTTAAGGGGGAGCGCACTGTTTAACTTAGGACTTTCGAAGTCAGTTGCCCTGTATCCTGGCATACTGGTGCGCTCCTCACTGAAACCGCCCACGGCCGTGCTCCGCGCCTGCATCACGAGGTATGTATTTTTTATTCTGTTTCAACTGAATAGTTTTATGATTGATATGTTTTATAGTGTCTCGTAGGTCATATTTGGCCGGATGTTATATTTTACTGTTTTGTATATATCTTATTACGAAGTGTATATAACATGTGACACTTTAATAAACAATATTCTCTCTCTCTAAAAACTTCAACTTGAATCTAAGTCTGTTAAATGTAAGTCAGGCATGAAGTTGCACGGAGGAACCAACGTGAGACTTTATAATCACATGGTTGTTCATATATGTTATTTAATGCGTGATAGGTATTACCGCTTAAAAGGGTGGTTTTGTATTTATAATAAAAACAGATCGTTTACATTTAATATAGAATATAAAAATAGTTTTGTCTGGGTAGCAACATAACTGTTGCATAGGGTATGTTGTTTAATGATAATACTATATGAACATTCCTCGAGCCAGCTGACTTACACTATGGATAGTGTACAAGACAACAGTTATAGAACATCACGTGATAAGGTTGATGGAAACGGCAAAATATTTATTTACAACATATGTGTTTCCAGGGGAAGAGCCTGTTACAAAGTCTGTGTCTAAAAAAAGTAAACTCGCTCCTTGTCGGACAAAACTGAATGTAATTAAGTTAACTACCTATGTACATTATCAGTGGAGTACTTGAATTAATATCAAATTGTAACCCGAGATGCTGGTGCCACACCTTATTACGCGACCACCCAGTGAGGCGTGAACACTCAAGGGGGCGTGATATACACCCTTGTGTTTGATTTGATATACCAGTCAGCCGTGGACGCCCGACCATAAATATATAGATTTAACCCTAATCAGGTATCGTTAAATATCGTTAAATCGTCGAGAACGTTCTGTCAGACGATCAAACGATAACTATTCAACAAGTCGGTAAATCACATCGAAAACCCAAGTTCTGGTCGCAGTGAGAAGCTCTGGATGCCTTGAGGAGGGTTCACCAGCTCTGCTTCAACAACGTTGACATGGGTAAGAAGCATTTTATTCTATTTTTGTACACCAAACACTGTATATATCTTGAAGAATCTTTGCCTTCTGTTTGGATCATGGTTTCTTTATGAACAAAGTCATATTCACTGAACATGTTACTACTCTATTACAGATCTTACCAACGTCATCAACAGTCAAGGCAGACATCTTTCTTCAAGAAATCTGCCCAAAAGGAAAAACACTGAAATTGGTAAGTAATGTTTATGTGCAATGTCGTTAACTATAGTTCATTTATTGCATCGGCACTCCTTCAAGATTGGGGACATCCGGACACCCACCACCAAGCTATCAGACTTCAAGCCCTTCATGCCTGCCCCAAGGGAAGCGACAACCCTCCCAACTAAAGTTCAAGAGGCAATAGAGAAGAACAATGAAAAACTGCAAAAACAATCAAAGGTAATTTCAATAAATATTGCATTTCTTTTGAAATATGTTTTGTGATGTTTAATATTAGGGTTAGTCAGCGTTACTTAGAATATGTGTAATGTGGGCAGAGAAACAACCCAACTTCATGAGGTTACTAATTTTGCTTTTATTGTATAGATGCACTGTGATTTTAATTATGTTCTCATATTCTTTACATTTATTTTCATTACTTTCAGATCAATCTGACAAAGCACCGAAGACAAGCGTCAGTATCAGAACAATAAAGAAGGAGCAGCAAGTTTTGCTGAAATGAACATATTTTTTGTCTAAGCTATGTGGCTGAGATATTGCCGAGGATTGCATTGCAGGAGTTTTGTACTTTGTATGTTTTTGTTTCTTAGTAAAGCTGTGTATTTAGAATTGTATATATATATATACATATATAAGATGAAATGTGCACAATGAAATTTATGAAACAATATATGCAGTTATATTGTAAAATCTTGGTTGTGTTCTATTTTCTTTCCATGTCTGAAGTTAACCTACTTTCAGAGCACCGTATATCACATGTAGGTTGTTTCTTTGAATTCCAACTGGGGATTATATATTTGGTTGGCCCCATGGAATAATTATGAAATTTATTTTTTGAGAATCACATTCACCTTTAATGTTGTACACTTCAAAGTCGTAAAAAGGCCATTGAAGATGG
Organism: Haliotis rufescens; assembly: GCF_023055435.1. NCBI lineage: Eukaryota > Metazoa > Mollusca > Gastropoda > Lepetellida > Haliotidae > Haliotis > Haliotis rufescens. The sequence continues at coordinate 27,918,225 of NW_025964112.1, forward strand.
TCACTGAAATTCTCATAATAATTAAGATAATTATAGGGTAAGCTCAAGGTTCAATGATTTGCATCTGTCTAGTATACAAAGGTATGAGGCCAACATGTTGTTCAATTGTTTAATTCGAGTGACGTCAACTTTTCTTGATAAATTTGGTAAATATAATACCAAGATAAATATCTTCAATTGCTTAATTCAATTTAAACTCTCCAAAGATTGATGGTTGATATTACTGCAGAAAAAAATTCTGCCAGAAATTTCTGTAGAAAAAAAAAATACTGCCAGAAATTTCTGCAGAAAAAAAAAATTCGGCCAGAAATTTCTGCAGAAAAAAAAAATTCGGCCAGAAATTTCGGCAGTAATGCATTTTCTGAGCCAATTTTTGAGCTTATGAACATGTGAACACACTGGGACACACATTATTTGGATTCGACTCCTCGAGAGCTTTCCAATGATATAAAACATGTTTTTGTAGCTCGATTTCTTCTGTGTGGTCAAGTTCGGACTCCTGGCCATTCCTAAGTTGTCCCGCCCTGCCTTTAATACTTTTGAGAATAGCTCTCATGGCGTAAAAGTCATGCATGTGAAAAAGTTCGAATCGCTGATGTATTTATAGTGCGGCTTCAAGTCATCATTTTTGATGCAATTGCGCCAATTCTTTTCATGAGGGTCGACCATGTAAGAATGCAACTATACACCAAATATTTTTATTCTGAAACTAATACTTTTGAGAATAGCTCTCATGGCGTAAAAGTCATGCATGTGAAAAAGTTCGAATCGCTGATGTATTTATAGTACGGCCTCAAGTCATCATTTTTGAAGCAATTGCGCCAACTTTTTCCATGAGGGTCGACCATGTAGGAATGCATCCATACACCAAATATTTTTATTCTAAAACTAATACTTTTGAGAATAGCTCTCATGGCGTAAAAGTCATGCATGTGAAAAAGTTCGAATCGCTGATGTATTTATAGTGCGGCCTCAAGTCATCATTTTTTATGCAATTGCGCCAACTTTTTTTCATGAGGGTCGGCCATGTAAGAATGCATCCACACACCAAATATTTTTATTCTGAAACCAATACGTTTGAGAATAGCTCTCATGACGTAAAAGTGATGCATGTGAAAAAGTTCGAATCGCTGATGCATTTATAGAGCGGCCTCAAGTCATGATTTTTTATACAATTGCGCCATCTTTTTTCATGAGGGTCGACCATGTAAGAATGCATCCATACACCAAATATTTTTATTCTAAAACTAATACTTTTGAGAATAGCTCTCATGGCGTAAAAGTGATGCATGTGAAAAAGTTCGAATCGCTGATGTATTTATAGTGCGGCCTCAAGTCATCATTTTTGATGCAATTGCGCCAACTTTTTTTCATGAGGGTCGACCATGTAAGAATGCATCCACACACCAAATATTTTTATTCTGAAACTTATACTTTTGAGAATAGCTCTCATTGCGTGAAAGTGATGCATGTGAAAAAGTTCGAATCGCTGATGTATTTATAGTGCGGCCTCAAGTCATCATTTTTTATGCAAATGCGCCAATATTTTTCATGAGGGTCCACCATGTAAGAATGCATCCACACACCAAATATTTTTATTCTGAAACTTACACTTTTGAGAATAGCTCTCATCGCGTAAAAGTGATGCATGTGAAAAAGTTCGAATCGCTGATGTATTTATAGTGCGGCCTCAAGTCATCATTTTTTATGCAATTGCGCCAACTTTTTTCATGAGGGCCGACCATGTAAGAATGCAACTATACACCAAATATTTTTATTCTGAAACTAATACTTTTGAGAATAGCTCTCATGGCGTAAAAGTCATGCATGTGAAAAAGTTCGAATCGCTGATGTATTTATAGTGCGACCTCAAGTCATCATTTTTTATGCAAATGCGCCAATATTTTTCATGAGGGTCGACCATGTAAGAATGCATCCACACACCAAATATTTTTATTCTGAGACTTATACTTTTGAGAATAGCTCACATGGCGTAAAAGTCATGCATGTGAAAAAGTTCGAATCGCTGATGTATTTATAGTGCGGCCTCAAGTCATCATTTTTGAAGCAATTGCGCCAACTGTTTCCATGAGGGTCGACCATGTAAGAATGCATCCACACACCAAATATTTTTATTCTGAAACTTATACTTTTGAGAATAGCTCTCATTGCGTAAAAGTCATGCATGTGAAAAAGTTCGAATCGCTGATGTATTTATAGTGCGGCCTCAAGTCATCATTTTTTATGCAATTGCGCCATTTTTTTCATGAGGGTCGACCATCTAAGAATGCATCCACACACCAAATATTTTTATTCTGAAACTAAAACTTTTGAGAATAGCTCTCATCGAGTAAAAGTCATGCATGTGAAAAAGTTCGAATCGCTGATGTATTTATAGTGCGGCCTCAAGTCATCATTTTTGATGCAATTGCGCCAACTTTTTATATGAGGGTCGACCATGTAAGAATGCAACTATACACGAAATATTTTTATTCTAAAACTAATACTTTTGAGAATAGCTCTCATGGCGTAAAAGTCATGCATGTGAAAAAGTTCGAATCGCTGATGTATTTATAGCGCGGCCTCAAGTCATCATTTTTGATGCAAATGCGCCAATATTTTTCATGAGGGTCGACCATGTAAGAATGCATCCACACACCAAATATTTTTATTCTGAAACTAATACTTTTGAGAATAGCTCTCATTGCGTAAAAGTCATGCATGTGAAAAAGATCGAATCGCTGATGTATTTATAGTGCGGCCTCAAGTCATCATTTTTTATGCAAATGCGCCAATATTTTTCACGAGGGTCGACCATGTGAGTATGCATCCACACACCAAATATTTTTATTCTAAAACCAATACGTTTGAGAATAGCTCTCATGGCGTAAAAGTGATGCATGTGAAAAAGTTCGAATCGCTAATGCATTTATAGTGCGGCCTCAAGTCATGATTTTTTATACAATTGCGCCATCTTTTTTCATGAGGGTCGACCATGTAAGAATGCATCCATACACCAAATATTTTTATTCTGAAACGAATACTTTTGAGAATAGCTCTCATGGGGTAAAAGTCATGCATGTGAAAAAGTTCGAATCGCTGATGTATTTATAGTGCAGGCTCAAGTCATCATTTTTGAAGAAATTGCGCCAACTTTTTCATGAGGGTCGACCATGTAAGAATGCATCCACACACCAAATATTTTTATTCTAAAACTTATACTTTTGAGAATAGCTCTCATGGCGTAAAAGTGATGCATGTGAAAAAGTTCGAATCGCTGATGTATTTATAGTACGGCCTCAAGTCATCATTTTTTATGCAAATGCGCCAATATTTTCCATGAGGGTCGACCATGTAAGAATGCATCCACACACCAAATATTTTTATTCTGACACATACACTTTTGAGAATAGCTCTCATGGCGTAAAAGTCATGCATGTGAAAAAGTTCGAATCGCTGATCTATTTATAGTGCGGCCTCAAGTCATCATTTTTTATACAATTGCGCCAACTTTTTTCATGAGGGTCGACCATGTAAGAATGCAACTATACACCAAATATTTTTATTCTGAAACTAATACTTTTGAGAATAGCTCTCATGGCGTAAAAGTCATGCATGTGAAAAAGTTCGAATCGCTGATGTATTTATAGTGCGGCCTCAAGTCATCATTTTTGAAGCAATTGCGTCAACCTTTTCATGAGGGTCGACCATGTAAGAATGCATCCACACACCAAATATTTTTATTCTGAAACTTATGCTTTTGAGAATAGCTCTCATGGCGTAAAAGTCATGCATGTGAAAAAGTTCGAATCGCTGATGTATTTATAGTGCGGCCTCAAGTCATCATTTTTGATGCAATTGCGCCAACTTTCTTCATGAGGGTCGACCATGTAAGAATGCATCCACACACCAAATATTTTTATTCTGAAACTTATACTTTTGAGAATAGCTCTCATCGAGTAAAAGTCATGCATGTGAAAAAGTTCGAATCGCTGATGTATTTATAGTGCGGCCTCAAGTCATCATTTTTGATGCAATTGCGCCAACTTTTTTCATGAGGGTCGACCATGTAAGAATGCATCCACACACCAAATATTTTTATTCTGAAACTTATACTTTTGAGAATAGCTCTCATGGCGTAAAAGTCATGCCTCATGTGAAAAAGTTCGAATCGCTGATGTATTTATAGTGCGGCCTCAAGTCATCATTTTTGATGCAATTGCGCCAACTTTTTATATGAGGGTCCACCATGTAAGAATGCAACTATACACGAAATATTTTTATTCTAAAACTAATACTTTTGAGAATAGCTCTCATGGCGTAAAAGTGATGCATGTGAAAAAGTTCGAATCGCTGATGTATTTATAGCGCGGCCTCAAGTCATCATTTTTGATGCAAATGCGCCAATATTTTTCATGAGGGTCGACCATGTAAGAATGCATCCACACACCAAATATTTTTATTCTGAAACTAATACTTTTGAGAATAGCTCTCATTGCGTAAAAGTCATGCATGTGAAAAAGATCGAATCGCTGATGTATTTATAGTGCGGCCTCAAGTCATCATTTTTTATGCAAATGCGCCAATATTTTTCACGAGGGTCGACCATGTGAGTATGCATCCACACACCAAATATTTTTATTCTAAAACCAATACGTTTGAGAATAGCTCTCATGGCGTAAAAGTGATGCATGTGAAAAAGTTCGAATCGCTAATGCATTTATAGAGCGGCCTCAAGTCATGATTTTTTATACAATTGCGCCATCTTTTTTCATGAGGGTCGACCATGTAAGAATGCATCCATACACCAAATATTTTTATTCTGAAACTAATACTTTTGAGAATAGCTCTCATGGGGTAAAAGTCATGCATGTGAAAAAGTTCGAATCGCTGATGTATTTATAGTGCAGGCTCAAGTCATCATTTTTGAAGAAATTGCGTCAACCTTTTCATTAGGGTCGACCATGTAAGAATGCAACTATACACCAAATATTTTTATTCTAAAACTTATACTTTTGAGAATAGCTCTCATGGCGTAAAAGTGATGCATGTGAAAAAGTTCGAATCGCTGATGTATTTATAGTACGGCCTCAAGTCATCATTTTTTATGCAAATGCGCCAATATTTTCCATGAGGGTCGACCATGTAAGAATGCATCCACACACCAAATATTTTTATTCTGACACATACACTTTTGAGAATAGCTCTCATGGCGTAAAAGTGATGCATGTGAAAAAGTTCGAATCGCTGATCTATTTATAGTGCGGCCTCAAGTCATCATTTTTTATACAATTGCGCCAACTTTTTTCATGAGGGTCGACCATGTAAGAATGCAACTATACACCAAATATTTTTATTCTGAAACTAATACTTTTGAGAATAGCTCTCATGGCGTAAAAGTCATGCATGTGAAAAAGTTCGAATCGCTGATGTATTTATAGTGCGGCCTCAAGTCATGATTTTTGAAGCAATTGCGTCAACCTTTTCATGAGGGTCGACCATGTAAGAATGCATCCACACACCAAATATTTTTATTCTGAAACTTATGCTTTTGAGAATAGCTCTCATGGCGTAAAAGTGATGCATGTGAAAAAGTTCGAATCGCTGATGTATTTATAGTGCGGCCTCAAGTCATCATTTTTTATGCAATTGCGCCAACTTTCTTCATGAGGGTCGACCATGTAAGAATGCATCCACACACCAAATATTTTTATTCTGAAACTTATACTTTTGAGAATAGCTCTCATGGAGTAAAAGTCATGCATGTGAAAAAGTTCGAATCGCTGATGTATTTATAGTGCGGCCTCAAGTCATCATTTTTGAAGCAATTGCGCCAACTTTTTTCATGAGGGTCGACCATGTAAGAATGCATCCACACACCAAATATTTTTATTCTGAAACTTATACTTTTGAGAATAGCTCTCATGGCGTAAAAGTCATGCCTCATGTGGAAAAGTTCGAATCGCTGATGTATTTATAGTGCGGCCTCAAGTCATCATTTTTGAAGCAATTGCGCCAACTTTTTCATGAGGGTCGACCATGTAAGAATGCATCCACACACCAAATATTTTTATTCTGAAACTTATACTTTTGAGAATAGCTCTCATGGCGTAAAAGTCATGCATGTGAAAAAATTCGAATCGCTGATGTATTTATAGTGCGGCCTCAAGTCATCATTTTTGAAGCAATTGTGCCAACTTTTTTCATGAGGGTCCACCATGTAAGAATGCAACTATACACCAAATATTTTTATTCTGAAACTAATACTTTTGAGAATAGCTCTCATGGCGTAAAAGTGATGCATGTGAAAAAGTTCGAATCGCTGATGTATTTATAGTGCGGCCTCAAGTCATCATTTTTGATACAATTGCGCCAACTTTTTTCATGAGGGTCCACCATGTAAGAATGCATCCACACACCAAATATTTTTATTCTGAAACTTATACTTTTGAGAATAGCTCTCATGGCGTAAAAGTCATGCATGTGAAAAAGTTCGAGTTGCTGATGTATTTATAGCGCGGCCTCAAGTCATCATTTTTTATGCAATTGCGCCAACTTTTTTTCATGAGGGTCCACCATGTAAGAATGCATCCACACACCAAATATTTTTATTCTGATACTTATACTTTTGAGAATAGCTCTCATGGCGTAAAAGTCATGCCTTATGTGAAAAAGTTCGAATCGCTGATGTATTTATAGTGCGGCCTCAAGTCATCATTGTTGATGCAATTGCGCCAATTTTTTTCATGACGGTCGACCACGTAAGAATGCATCCACACACCAAATATTTTTATTCTGAAACTAATACTTTTGAGAATAGCTCTCATGGCGTAAAAGTCATGCATGTGAAAAAGTTCGAATCGCTGATGTATTTATAGTGCGGCCTCAAGTCATCATTTTTGAAGCAATTGCGCCAACTTTTTTCATGAGGGTCGACCATGTAAGAATGCATCCACACACCAAATATTTTTATTCTGAAACTTATACTTTTGAGAATAGCTCTCATGGCGTAAAAGTCATGCATGTGAAAAAGTTCGAATCGCTGATGTATTTATAGTGCGGCCTCAAGTCATCATTTTTGAAGCAATTGCGCCAATGTCTTTCATGAGGGTCGACCATGTAAGAATGCATCCACACACCAAATATTTTTATTCTAAAACTAATACTTTTGAGAATAGCTCTCATGGCGTAAAAGTGGTGCATGTGAAAAAGTTCGAATCGCTGATGTATTTATAGTGCGGCCTCAAGTCATCATTTTTTATGCAATTGAGCCAACTTTTTTCATGAGGGTCCACCATGTAAGAATGCATCCACACACCAAATATTTTTATTCTGAAACTTATACTTTTGAGAATAGCTCTCGTGGCGTAAAAGTCATGCCTTATGTGAAAAAGTTCGAATCGCTGATGTATTTATAGTGCGGCCTCAAGTCATGATCATTTTTGAAGAAATTGCGCCAACTTTTTTCATGAGGGTCCACCATGTAAGAATGCATCCACACACCAAATATTTTTATTCTAAAACTTATACTTTTGAGAATAGCTCTCATGGCGTAAAAGTCATGCATGTGAAAAAGTTCGAATCGCTGATGTATTTATAGTGCGGCCTCAAGTCATCATTGTTGATGCAATTGCGCCAATTCTTTTCATGACGGTCGACCATGTAAGAATGCATCCACACACCAAATATTTTTATTCTGAAACTAATACTTTTGAGAATAGCTCTCATGGCGTAAAAGTCATGCATGTGAAAAAGTTCGAATCGCTGATGTATTTATAGTGCGGCCTCAAGTCATCATTTTTGAAGCAATTGCGCCAACTTTTTTCATGAGGGTCGACCATGTAAGAATGCATCCACACACCAAATATTTTTATTCTGAAACTTATACTTTTGAGAATAGCTCTCATGGCGTAAAAGTCATGCATGTGAAAAAGTTCGAATCGCTGATGTATTTATAGTGCGGCCTCAAGTCATCATTTTTGAAGCAATTGCGCCAACTTTTTTCATGAGGGTCGACCATGTAAGAATGCATCCACACACCAAATATTTTTATTCTGAAACTTATACTTTTGAGAATAGCTCTCATGGCGTAAAAGTGATGCATGTGAAAAAGTTCGAATCGCTGATGTATTTATAGTGCGACGTCAAGTCATCATTTTTGATGCAAATGCGCCAATATTTTTCATGAGGGTCGACCATGTAAGTATGCATCCACACATCAAATATTTTTATTCTGAAACTAATACTTTTGAGAATAGCTCTCATGGCGTAAAAGTCATGCATGTGAAAAAGTTCGAATCGCTGATGCATTTATAGTGCGGCCTCAAGTCATCATTTTTTATGCAATTGCGCCAACTTTTTCATGAGGGTCCACCATGTAAGAATGCATCCATACACCAAATATTTTTATTCTGAAACTTATACTTTTGAGAATAGCTCTCATAGCGTAAAAGTCATGCATGTGAAAAAGTTCGAATCGCTGATGTATTTATAGTGCGGCCTCAAGTCATCATTTTTGATGCAATTGCGCCAACTTTTTTCATGAGGGTCCACCATGTAAGAATGCAACTATACACCAAATATTTTTATTCTGAAACTTATACTTTTGAGAATAGCTCTCATGGCGTAAAAGTCATGCATGTGAAAAAGTTCGAATCGCTGATGTATTTATAGTGCGGCCTCAAGTCATCATTTTTTATGCAATTGCGCCATTTTTTTCATGAGGGTCGACCATGTAAGAATGCATCCACACACCAAATATTTTTATTCTGAAACTAAAACTTTTGAGAATAGCTCTCATCGAGTAAAAGTCATGCATGTGAAAAAGTTCGAATCGCTGATGTATTTATAGTGCGGCCTCAAGTCATCATTTTTGATGCAATTGCGCCAACTTTTTATATGAGGGTCGACCATGTAAGAATGCAACTATACACCAAATATTTTTATTCTAAAACTAATACTTTTGAGAATAGCTCAAATGGCGTAAAAGTGATGCATGTGAAAAAGTTCGAATCGCTGATGTATTTATAGCGCGGCCTCAAGTCATCATTTTTGATGCAAATGCGCCAATATTTTTCATGAGGGTCGACCATGTAAGAATGCATCCACACACCAAATATTTTTATTCTGAAACTAATACTTTTGAGAATAGCTCTCATTGCGTAAAAGTCATGCATGTGAAAAAGATCGAATCGCTGATGTATTTATAGTGCGGCCTCAAGTCATCATTTTTTATGCAAATGCGCCAATATTTTTCACGAGGGTCGACCATGTGAGTATGCATCCACACACCAAATATTTTTATTCTAAAGCCAATACGTTTGAGAATAGCTCTCATGGCGTAAAAGTGATGCATGTGAAAAAGTTCGAATCGCTGATGCATTTATAGAGCGGCCTCAAGTCATGATTTTTTATACAATTGCGCCATCTTTTTTCATGAGGGTCGACCATGTAAGAATGCATCCATACACCAAATATTTTTATTCTGAAACGAATACTTTTGAGAATAGCTCTCATGGGGTAAAAGTCATGCATGTGAAAAAGTTCGAATCGCTGATGTATTTATAGTGCAGGCTCAAGTCATCATTTTTGAAGAAATTGCGCCAACTTTTTCATGAGGGTCGACCATGTAAGAATGCATCCACACACCAAATATTTTTATTCTGAAACTTATACTTTTAGAATAGCTCTCATGGCGTAAAAGTCATGCATGTGAAAAAGTTCGAATCGCTGATGTATTTATAGTGCGGCCTCAAGTCATCATTTTTTATGCAATTGCGCCAACTTTCTTCATGAGGGTCGACCATGTAAGAATGCATCCACACACCAAATATTTTTATTCTGAAACTTATACTTTTGAGAATAGCTCTCATCGAGTAAAAGTCATGCATGTGAAAAAGTTCGAATCGCTGATGTATTTATAGTGCGGCCTCAAGTCATCATTTTTGATGCAATTGCGCCATCTTTTTTCATGAGGGTCGACCATGTAAGAATGCATCCACACACCAAATATTTTTATTCTGAAACTCATACTTTTGAGAATAGCTCTCATGGCGTAAAAGTCATGCCTTATGTGAAAAAGTTCGAATCGCTGATGTATTTATAGTGCGGCCTCAAGTCATCATTTTTTATGCAATTGCGCCAACTTTTTCATGAGGGTCGACCATGTAAGAATGCATCCACACACCAAATATTTTTATTCTGAAACTTATACTTTTGAGAATAGCTCTCATGGCGTAAAAGTCATGCATGTGAAAAAATTCGAATCGCTGATGTATTTATAGTGCGGCCTCAAGTCATCATTTTTGATGCAATTGTGCCAACTTTTTTCATGAGGGTCGACCATGTAAGAATGCAACTATACACCAAATATTTTTATTCTGAAACTAATACTTTTGAGAATAGCTCTCATGGCGTAAAAGTCATGCATGTGAAAAAGTTCGAATCGCTGATGTATTTATAGTGCGGCCTCAAGTCATGATTTTTGATACAATTGCGCCAACTTTTTTCATGAGGGTCCACCATGTAAGAATGCATCCACACACCAAATATTTTTATTCTGAAACTAATACTTTTGAGAATAGCTCTCATGGCGTAAAAGTCATGCATGTGAAAAAGTTTGAATTGCTGATGTATTTATAGCGCGGCCTCAAGTCATCATTTTTGATGCAATTGCGCCAATTTTTTTTCATGACGGTCGACCATGTAAGAATGCATCCACACACCAAATATTTTTATTCTGAAACTAATACTTTTGAGAATAGCTCTCATGGCGTAAAAGTCATGCATGTGAAAAAGTTCGAATCGCTGATGTATTTATAGTGCGGCCTCAAGTCATCATTTTTGATACAATTGCGCCAACTTTTTTCATGAGGGTCCACCATGTAAGAATGCATCCACACACCAAATATTTTTATTCTGAAACTAATACTTTTGAGAATAGCTCTCATGGCGTAAAAGTCATGCATGTGAAAAAGTTCGAATTGCTGATGTATTTATAGCGCGGCCTCAAGTCATCATTGTTGATGCAATTGCGCCAATTTTTTTTCATGACGGTCGACCATGTAAGAATGCATCCACACACCAAATATTTTTATTCTGAAACTAATACTTTTGAGAATAGCTCTCATGGCGTAAAAGTCATGCATGTGAAAAAGTTCGAATCGCTGATGTATTTATAGTGCGGCCTCAAGTCATCATTTTTGAAGCAATTGCGCCAACTTTTTTCATGAGGGTCGACCATGTAAGAATGCATCCACACACCAAATATTTTTATTCTGAAACTTATACTTTTGAGAATAGCTCTCATGGCGTAAAAGTCATGCCTTATGTGAAAAAGTTCGAATCGCTGATGTATTTATAGTGCGACCTCAAGTCATCATTTTTTATGCAAATGCGCCAATATTTTTCACGAGGGTCGACCATGTAAGTATGCATCCACACACCAAATATTTTTATTCTGAAACTAATACTTTTGAGAATAGCTCTCATGGCGTAAAAGTCATGCATGTGAAAAAGTTCGAATCGCTGATGTATTTATAGTGCGGCCTCAAGTCATGATTTTTGATACAATTGCGCCAACTTTTTTTCATGAGGGTCGACCATGTAAGAATGCATCCACACACCAAATATTTTTATTCTGAAACTAATACTTTTGAGAATAGCTCTCATGGCGTAAAAGTCATGCATGTGAAAAAGTTCGAATCGCTGATGTATTTATAGTGCGGCCTCAAGTCATGATTTTTGATACAATTGCGCCAACTTTTTTCATGAGGGTCCACCATGTAAGAATGCATCCACACACCAAATATTTTTATTCTGAAACTTATACTTTTGAGAATAGCTCTCATGGCGTAAAAGTCATGCATGTGAAAAAGTTCGAATTGCTGATGTATTTATAGCGCGGCCTCAAGTCATCATTTTTTATGCAATTGCGCCAACTTTTTTTCATGAGGGTCGACCATGTAAGAATGCATCCACACACCAAATATTTTTATTCTGAAACTTATACTTTTGAGAATAGCTCTCGTGGCGTAAAAGTCATGCCTTATGTGAAAAAGTTCGAATCGCTGATGTATTTATAGTGCGGCCTCAAGTCATGATCATTTTTGAAGCAATTGCGCCAACTTTTTTCATGAGGGTCCACCATGTAAGAATGCATCCACACACCAAATATTTTTATTCTGAAACTTATACTTTTGAGAATAGCTCTCATGGCGTAAAAGTGATGCATGTGAAAAAGTTCGAATCGCTGATGTATTTATAGTGCGGCCTCAAGTCATCATTGTTGATGCAATTGCGCCAATTTTTTTCATGACGGTCGACCATGTAAGAATGCATCCACACACCAAATATTTTTATTCTGAAACTAATACTTTTGAGAATAGCTCTCATGGCGTAAAAGTCATGCATGTGAAAAAGTTCGAATCGCTGATGTATTTATAGTGCGGCCTCAAGTCATCATTTTTGAAGCAATTGCGCCAACTTTTTTCATGAGGGTCGACCATGTAAGAATGCATCCACACACCAAATATTTTTATTCTGAAACTTATACTTTTGAGAATAGCTCTCATGGCGTAAAAGTGATGCATGTGAAAAAGTTCGAATCGCTGATGTATTTATAGTGCGACCTCAAGTCATCATTTTTGATACAATTGTGCCAACTTTTTTCATGAGGGTCGACCATGTAAGAATGCATCCACACACCAAATATTTTTATTCTGAAACTTATACTTTTGAGAATAGCTCTCATGGCGTAAAAGTCATGCATGTGAAAAAGTTCGAATCGCTGATGTATTTATAGTGCGGCCTCAAGTCATCATTTTTTATGCAAATGCGGCAATATTTTTCATGAGGGTCGACCATGTAAGTATGCATCCACACATCAAATATTTTTATTCTGAAACTAATACTTTTGAGAATAGCTCTCATGGCGTAAAAGTCATGCATGTGAAAAAGTTCGAATCGCTGATGTATTTATAGTGCGGCCTCAAGTCATCATTTTTTATGCAATTGCGCCAACTTTTTCATGAGGGTCGACCATGTAAGAATGCATCCATACACCAAATATTTTTATTCTGAAACTTATACTTTTGAGAATAGCTCTCATGGCGTAAAAGTGATGCATGTGAAAAAGTTCGAATCGCTGATGTATTTATAGCGCGGCCTCAAGTCATCCTTTTTTATGCAAATGCGCCAACTTTTTTCATGAGGGTCGACCATGTAAGAATGCATCCACACATCAAATATTTTTATTCTGAAACTAATACTTTTGAGAATAGCTCTCATGGCGTAAAAGTCATGCATGTGAAAAAGTTCGAATCGCTGAAGTATTTATAGTGCGGCCTCAAGTCATCATTTTTTATGCAATTGCGCCAACTTTTTCATGAGGGTCGACCATGTAAGAATGCATCCACACACCAAATATTTTTATTCTGAAACTAATACTTTTGAGAATAGCTCTCATTGCGTAAAAGTCATGCATGTGAAAAAGATCGAATCGCTGATGTATTTATAGTGCGGCCTCAAGTCATCATTTTTTATGCAAATGCGCCAATATTTTTCACGAGGGTCGACCATGTGAGTATGCATCCACACACCAAATATTTTTATTCTAAAACCAATACGTTTGAGAATAGCTCTCATGGCGTAAAAGTGATGCATGTGAAAAAGTTCGAATCGCTGATCTATTTATAGTGCGGCCTCAAGTCATCATTTTTTATACAATTGCGCCAACTTTTTTCATGAGGGTCGACCATGTAAGAATGCAACTATACACCAAATATTTTTATTCTGAAACTAATACTTTTGAGAATAGCTCTCATGGCGTAAAAGTCATGCATGTGAAAAAGTTCGAATCGCTGATGTATTTATAGTGCGGCCTCAAGTCATCATTTTTGAAGAAATTGCGTCAACTTTTTCATGAGGGTCGACCATGTAAGAATGCATCCACACACCAAATATTTTTATTCTGAAACTTATACTTTTGAGAATAGCTCTCATGGCGTAAAAGTCATGCATGTGAAAAAGTTCGAATCGCTGATGTATTTATAGTGCGGCCTCAAGTCATCATTTTTTATGCAATTGCGCCAACTTTCTTCATGAGGGTCGACCATGTAAGAATGCATCCACACACCAAATATTTTTATTCTGAAACTTATACTTTTGAGAATAGCTCTCATCGAGTAAAAGTCATGCATGTGAAAAAGTTCGAATCGCTGATGTATTTATAGTGCGGCCTCAAGTCATCATTTTTGATGCAATTGCGCCAACTTTTTTCATGAGGGTCGACCATGTAAGAATGCATCCACACACCAAATATTTTTATTCTGAAACTTATACTTTTGAGAATAGCTCTCATGGCGTAAAAGTCATGCCTCATGTGAAAAAGTTCGAATCGCTGATGTATTTATAGTGCGGCCTCAAGTCATCATTTTTTATGCAATTGCGCCAACTTTTTCATGAGGGTCGACCATGTAAGAATGCATCCACACACCAAATATTTTTATTCTGAAACTTATACTTTTGAGAATAGCTCTCATGGCGTAAAAGTCATGCATGTGAAAAAATTCGAATCGCTGATGTATTTATAGTGCGGCCTCAAGTCATCATTTTTGATGCAATTGTGCCAACTTTTTTCATGAGGGTCGACCATGTAAGAATGCAACTATACACCAAATATTTTTATTCTGAAACTAATACTTTTGAGAATAGCTCTCATGGCGTAAAAGTCATGCATGTGAAAAAGTTCGAATCGCTGATGTATTTATAGTGCGGCCTCAAGTCATGATTTTTGATACAATTGCGCCAACTTTTTTCATGAGGGTCCACCATGTAAGAATGCATCCACACACCAAATATTTTTATTCTGAAACTAATACTTTTGAGAATAGCTCTCATGGCGTAAAAGTCATGCATGTGAAAAAGTTCGAATCGCTGATGTATTTATAGTGCGGCCTCAAGTCATCATTTTTTATGCAATTGCGCCAACTTTTTCATGAGGGTCGACCATGTAAGAATGCATCCACACACCAAATATTTTTATTCTGAAACTTATACTTTTGAGAATAGCTCTCATGGCGTAAAAGTCATGCATGTGAAAAAATTCGAATCGCTGATGTATTTATAGTGCGGCCTCAAGTCATCATTTTTGATGCAATTGTGCCAACTTTTTTCATGAGGGTCGACCATGTAAGAATGCAACTATACACCAAATATTTTTATTCTGAAACTAATACTTTTGAGAATAGCTCTCATGGCGTAAAAGTCATGCATGTGAAAAAGTTCGAATCGCTGATGTATTTATAGTGCGGCCTCAAGTCATGATTTTTGATACAATTGCGCCAACTTTTTTCATGAGGGTCCACCATGTAAGAATGCATCCACACACCAAATATTTTTATTCTGAAACTAATACTTTTGAGAATAGCTCTCATGGCGTAAAAGTCATGCATGTGAAAAAGTTCGAATTGCTGATGTATTTATAGCGCGGCCTCAAGTCATCATTTTTTATGCAATTGCGCCAACTGTTTTTCATGAGGGTCGACCATGTAAGAATGCATCCACACACCAAATATTTTTATTCTGAAACTTATACTTTTGAGAATAGCTCTCATGGCGTAAAAGTCATGCCTTATGTGAAAAAGTTCGAATCGCTGATGTATTTATAGTGCGACCTCAAGTCATCATTTTTTAAGCAAATGCGCCAATATTTTTCACGAGGGTCGACCATGTAAGTATGCATCCACACACCAAATATTTTTATTCTGAAACTAATACTTTTGAGAATAGCTCTCATGGCGTAAAAGTCATGCATGTGAAAAAGTTCGAATCGCTGATGTATTTATAGTGCGGCCTCAAGTCATCATTGTTGATGCAATTGCGCCAATTTTTTTCATGACGGTCGACCATGTAAGAATGCATCCACACACCAAATATTTTTATTCTGAAACTAATACTTTTGAGAATAGCTCTCATGGCGTAAAAGTCATGCATGTGAAAAAGTTCGAATCGCTGATGTATTTATAGTGCGGCCTCAAGTCATCATTTTTGAAGCAATTGCGCCAACTTTTTTCATGAGGGTCGACCATGTAAGAATGCATCCACACACCAAATATTTTTATTCTGAAACTTATACTTTTGAGAATAGCTCTCATGGCGTAAAAGTCATGCCTTATGTGAAAAAGTTCGAATCGCTGATGTATTTATAGTGCGGCCTCAAGTCATCATTTTTGAAGCAATTGCGCCAACTTTTTTCATGAGGGTCGACCATGTAAGAATGCATCCACACACCAAATATTTTTATTCTGAAACTTATACTTTTGAGAATAGCTCTCATGGCGTAAAAGTGATGCATGTGAAAAAGTTCGAATCGCTGATGTATTTATAGTGCGACCTCAAGTCATCATTTTTTATGCAAATGCGCCAATATTTTTCATGAGGGTCCACCATGTAAGTATGCATCCACACATCAAATATTTTTATTCTGAAACTAATACTTTTGAGAATAGCTCTCATGGCGTAAAAGTCATGCATGTGAAAAAGTTCGAATCGCTGATGTATTTATAGTGCGGCCTCAATTCATCATTTTTTATGCAATTGCGCCAACTTTTTCATGAGGGTCGACCATGTAAGAATGCATCCATACACCAAATATTTTTATTCTGAAACTTATACTTTTGAGAATAGCTCTCATGGCGTAAAAGTGATGCATGTGAAAAAGTTCGAATCGCTGATGTATTTATAGTGCGGCCTCAAGTCATCATTTTTGAAGCAATTGCGTCAACTTTTTCATGAGGGTCGACCATGTAAGAATGCATCCACACACCAAATATTTTTATTCTGAAACTTATACTTTTGAGAATAGCTCTCATCGAGTAAAAGTCATGCATGTGAAAAAGTTCGAATCGCTGATGTATTTATAGTGCGGCCTCAAGTCATCATTTTTGATGCAATTGCGCCAACTTTTTTCATGAGGGTCGACCATGTAAGAATGCATCCACACACCAAATATTTTTATTCTGAAACTTATACTTTTGAGAATAGCTCTCATGGCGTAAAAGTCATGCCTCATGTGAAAAAGTTCGAATCGCTGATGTATTTATAGTGCGGCCTCAAGTCATCATTTTTTATGCAATTGCGCCAACTTTTTCATGAGGGTCGACCATGTAAGAATGCATCCACACACCAAATATTTTTATTCTGAAACTAATACTTTTGAGAATAGCTCTCATGGCGTAAAAGTCATGCATGTGAAAAAGTTCGAATCGCTGATGTATTTATAGTGCGGCCTCAAGTCATCATTGTTGATGCAATTGCGCCAATTTTTTTCATGACGGTCGACCATGTAAGAATGCATCCACACACCAAATATTTTTATTCTGAAACTAATACTTTTGAGAATAGCTCTCATGGCGTAAAAGTCATGCCTCATGTGAAAAAGTTCGAATCGCTGATGTATTTATAGTGCGGCCTCAAGTCATCATTTTTTATGCAATTGCGCCAACTTTTTCATGAGGGTCGACCATGTAAGAATGCATCCACACACCAAATATTTTTATTCTGAAACTTATACTTTTGAGAATAGCTCTCATGGCGTAAAAGTCATGCATGTGAAAAAATTCGAATCGCTGATGTATTTATAGTGCGGCCTCAAGTCATCATTTTTGATGCAATTGTGCCAACTTTTTTCATGAGGGTCGACCATGTAAGAATGCAACTATACACCAAATATTTTTATTCTGAAACTAATACTTTTGAGAATAGCTCTCATGGCGTAAAAGTCATGCATGTGAAAAAGTTCGAATCGCTGATGTATTTATAGTGCGGCCTCAAGTCATGATTTTTGATACAATTGCGCCAACTTTTTTCATGAGGGTCCACCATGTAAGAATGCATCCACACACCAAATATTTTTATTCTGAAACTAATACTTTTGAGAATAGCTCTCATGGCGTAAAAGTCATGCATGTGAAAAAGTTCGAATTGCTGATGTATTTATAGCGCGGCCTCAAGTCATCATTTTTTATGCAATTGCGCCAACTGTTTTTCATGAGGGTCGACCATGTAAGAATGCATCCACACACCAAATATTTTTATTCTGAAACTTATACTTTTGAGAATAGCTCTCATGGCGTAAAAGTCATGCCTTATGTGAAAAAGTTCGAATCGCTGATGTATTTATAGTGCGACCTCAAGTCATCATTTTTTAAGCAAATGCGCCAATATTTTTCACGAGGGTCGACCATGTAAGTATGCATCCACACACCAAATATTTTTATTCTGAAACTAATACTTTTGAGAATAGCTCTCATGGCGTAAAAGTCATGCATGTGAAAAAGTTCGAATCGCTGATGTATTTATAGTGCGGCCTCAAGTCATCATTGTTGATGCAATTGCGCCAATTTTTTTCATGACGGTCGACCATGTAAGAATGCATCCACACACCAAATATTTTTATTCTGAAACTAATACTTTTGAGAATAGCTCTCATGGCGTAAAAGTCATGCATGTGAAAAAGTTCGAATCGCTGATGTATTTATAGTGCGGCCTCAAGTCATCATTTTTGAAGCAATTGCGCCAACTTTTTTCATGAGGGTCGACCATGTAAGAATGCATCCACACACCAAATATTTTTATTCTGAAACTTATACTTTTGAGAATAGCTCTCATGGCGTAAAAGTCATGCCTTATGTGAAAAAGTTCGAATCGCTGATGTATTTATAGTGCGGCCTCAAGTCATCATTTTTGAAGCAATTGCGCCAACTTTTTTCATGAGGGTCGACCATGTAAGAATGCATCCACACACCAAATATTTTTATTCTGAAACTTATACTTTTGAGAATAGCTCTCATGGCGTAAAAGTGATGCATGTGAAAAAGTTCGAATCGCTGATGTATTTATAGTGCGACCTCAAGTCATCATTTTTTATGCAAATGCGCCAATATTTTTCATGAGGGTCCACCATGTAAGTATGCATCCACACATCAAATATTTTTATTCTGAAACTAATACTTTTGAGAATAGCTCTCATGGCGTAAAAGTCATGCATGTGAAAAAGTTCGAATCGCTGATGTATTTATAGTGCGGCCTCAATTCATCATTTTTTATGCAATTGCGCCAACTTTTTCATGAGGGTCGACCATGTAAGAATGCATCCATACACCAAATATTTTTATTCTGAAACTTATACTTTTGAGAATAGCTCTCATGGCGTAAAAGTGATGCATGTGAAAAAGTTCGAATCGCTGATGTATTTATAGTGCGGCCTCAAGTCATCATTTTTGAAGCAATTGCGTCAACTTTTTCATGAGGGTCGACCATGTAAGAATGCATCCACACACCAAATATTTTTATTCTGAAACTTATACTTTTGAGAATAGCTCTCATCGAGTAAAAGTCATGCATGTGAAAAAGTTCGAATCGCTGATGTATTTATAGTGCGGCCTCAAGTCATCATTTTTGATGCAATTGCGCCAACTTTTTTCATGAGGGTCGACCATGTAAGAATGCATCCACACACCAAATATTTTTATTCTGAAACTTATACTTTTGAGAATAGCTCTCATGGCGTAAAAGTCATGCCTCATGTGAAAAAGTTCGAATCGCTGATGTATTTATAGTGCGGCCTCAAGTCATCATTTTTTATGCAATTGCGCCAACTTTTTCATGAGGGTCGACCATGTAAGAATGCATCCACACACCAAATATTTTTATTCTGAAACTTATACTTTTGAGAATAGCTCTCATGGCGTAAAAGTCATGCATGTGAAAAAATTCGAATCGCTGATGTATTTATAGTGCGGCCTCAAGTCATCATTTTTGATGCAATTGTGCCAACTGTTTTTCATGAGGGTCGACCATGTAAGAATGCATCCACACACCAAATATTTTTATTCTGAAACTTATACTTTTGAGAATAGCTCTCATGGCGTAAAAGTCATGCCTTATGTGAAAAAGTTCGAATCGCTGATGTATTTATAGTGCGACCTCAAGTCATCATTTTTTAAGCAAATGCGCCAATATTTTTCACGAGGGTCGACCATGTAAGTATGCATCCACACACCAAATATTTTTATTCTGAAACTAATACTTTTGAGAATAGCTCTCATGGCGTAAAAGTCATGCATGTGAAAAAGTTCGAATCGCTGATGTATTTATAGTGCGGCCTCAAGTCATCATTGTTGATGCAATTGCGCCAATTTTTTTCATGACGGTCGACCATGTAAGAATGCATCCACACACCAAATATTTTTATTCTGAAACTAATACTTTTGAGAATAGCTCTCATGGCGTAAAAGTCATGCATGTGAAAAAGTTCGAATCGCTGATGTATTTATAGTGCGGCCTCAAGTCATCATTTTTGAAGCAATTGCGCCAACTTTTTTCATGAGGGTCCACCATGTAAGAATGCATCCACACACCAAATATTTTTATTCTGAAACTTATACTTTTGAGAATAGCTCTCATGGCGTAAAAGTCATGCATGTGAAAAAGTTCGAATCGCTGATGTATTTATAGTGCGGCCTCAAGTCATCATTGTTGATGCAATTGCGCCAATTTTTTTTCATGAGGGTCGACCATGTAAGAATGCATCCACACACCAAATATTTTTATTCTGAAACTTATACTTTTGAGAATAGCTCTCATGGCGTAAAAGTGATGCATGTGAAAAAGTTCGAATCGCTGATGTATTTATAGTGCGACCTCAAGTCATCATTTTTTATGCAAATGCGCCAATATTTTTCATGAGGGTCCACCATGTAAGTATGCATCCACACATCAAATATTTTTATTCTGAAACTAATACTTTTGAGAATAGCTCTCATGGCGTAAAAGTCATGCATGTGAAAAAGTTCGAATCGCTGATGTATTTATAGTGCGGCCTCAATTCATCATTTTTGATGCAATTGCGCCAACTTTTTCATGAGGGTCGACCATGTAAGAATGCATCCATACACCAAATATTTTTATTCTGAAACTTATACTTTTGAGAATAGCTCTCATGGCGTAAAAGTCATGCATGTGAAAAAGTTCGAATCGCTGATGTATTTATAGTGCGGCCTCAAGTCATCATTTTTGAAGCAATTGCGTCAACTTTTTCATGAGGGTCGACCATGTAAGAATGCATCCACACACCAAATATTTTTATTCTGAAACTTATACTTTTGAGAATAGCTCTCATCGAGTAAAAGTCATGCATGTGAAAAAGTTCGAATCGCTGATGTATTTATAGTGCGGCCTCAAGTCATCATTTTTTATGCAATTGCGCCAACTTTTTCCATGAGGGTCGACCATGTAAGAATGCATCCACACACCAAATATTTTTATTCTGAAACTTATACTATTGAGAATAGCTCTCATGGCGTAAAAGTCATGCATGTGAAAAAATTCGAATCGCTGATGTATTTATAGTGCGGCCTCAAGTCATCATTTTGGGATGCAATTGTGCCAACTTTTTTCATGAGGGTCGACCATGTAAGAATGCAACTATACACCAAATATTTTTATTCTGAAACTAATACTTTTGAGAATAGCTCTCATGGCGTAAAAGTCATGCATGTGAAAAAGTTCGAATCGCTGATGTATTTATAGTGCGGCCTCAAGTCATGATTTTTGATACAATTGCGCCAACTTTTTTCATGAGGGTCCACCATGTAAGAATGCATCCACACACCAAATATTTTTATTCTGAAACTAATACTTTTGAGAATAGCTCTCATGGCGTAAAAGTCATGCATGTGAAAAAGTTCGAATTGCTGATGTATTTATAGCGCGGCCTCAAGTCATCATTTTTTATGCAATTGCGCCAACTGTTTTTCATGAGGGTCGACCATGTAAGAATGCATCCACACACCAAATATTTTTATTCTGAAACTTATACTTTTGAGAATAGCTCTCATGGCGTAAAAGTCATGCCTTATGTGAAAAAGTTCGAATCGCTGATGTATTTATAGTGCGACCTCAAGTCATCATTTTTTAAGCAAATGCGCCAATATTTTTCACGAGGGTCGACCATGTAAGTATGCATCCACACACCAAATATTTTTATTCTGAAACTAATACTTTTGAGAATAGCTCTCATGGCGTAAAAGTCATGCATGTGAAAAAGTTCGAATCGCTGATGTATTTATAGTGCGGCCTCAAGTCATCATTGTTGATGCAATTGCGCCAATTTTTTTCATGACGGTCGACCATGTAAGAATGCATCCACACACCAAATATTTTTATTCTGAAACTAATACTTTTGAGAATAGCTCTCATGGCGTAAAAGTCATGCATGTGAAAAAGTTCGAATCGCTGATGTATTTATAGTGCGACCTCAAGTCATCATTTTTGAAGCAATTGCGCCAACTTTTTTCATGAGGGTCGACCATGTAAGAATGCATCCACACACCAAATATTTTTATTCTGAAACTTATACTTTTGAGAATAGCTCTCATGGCGTAAAAGTCATGCATGTGAAAAAGTTCGAATCGCTGATGTATTTATAGTGCGGCCTCAAGTCATCATTTTTGAAGCAATTGCGCCAACTTTTTTCACGAGGGTCGACCATGTAAGAATGCATCCACACACCAAATATTTTTATTCTGAAACTTATACTTTTGAGAATAGCTCTCATGGCGTAAAAGTGATGCATGTGAAAAAGTTCGAATCGCTGATGTATTTATAGTGCGACCTCAAGTCATCATTTTTTATGCAAATGCGCCAACTTTTTCATGAGGGTCGACCATGTAAGTATGCATCCACACATCAAATATTTTTATTCTGAAACTAATACTTTTGAGAATAGCTCTCATGGCGTAAAAGTCATGCATGTGAAAAAGTTCGAATCGCTGATGTATTTATAGTGCGGCCTCAATTCATCATTTTTTTATGCAATTGCGCCAACTTTTTCATGAGGGTCGACCATGTAAGAATGCATCCATACACCAAATATTTTTATTCTGAAACTTATACTTTTGAGAATAGCTCTCATGGCGTAAAAGTCATGCATGTGAAAAAGTTCGAATCGCTGATGTATTTATAGTGCAGCCTCAAGTCATCATTTTTGATGCAATTGCGCCAACTTTTTTCATGAGGGTCCACCATGTAAGAATGCAACTATGCACCAAATATTTTTATTCTGAAACTAATACTTTTGAGAATAGCTCTCATGGCGTAAAAGTCATGCATGTGAAAAAGTTCGAATCGCTGATGTATTTATAGTGCGGCCTCAATTCATCATTTTTTATGCAATTGCGCCAACTTTTTCATGAGGGTCGACCATGTAAGAATGCATCCATACACCAAATATTTTTATTCTGAAACTTATACTATTGAGAATAGCTCTCATGGCGTAAAAGTGATGCATGTGAAAAAGTTCGAATCGCTGATGTATTTATAGTGCGGCCTCAAGTCATCATTTTTGAAGCAATTGCGCCAACTTTTTCATGAGGGTCGACCATGTAAGAATGCATCCACACACCAAATATTTTTATTCTGAAACTTATACTTTTGAGAATAGCTCTCATCGAGTAAAAGTCATGCATGTGAAAAAGTTCGAATCGCTGATGTATTTATAGTGCGGCCTCAAGTCATCATTTTTGATGCAATTGCGCCAACTTTTTTCATGAGGGTCGACCATGTAAGAATGCATTTACACACCAAATATTTTTATTCTGAAACTTATACTTTTGAGAATAGCTCTCATGGCGTAAAAGTCATGCCTCATGTGAAAAAGTTCGAATCGCTGATGTATTTATAGTGCGGCCTCAAGTCATCATTTTTTATGCAATTGCGCCAACTTTTTCATGAGGGTCGACCATGTAAGAATGCATCCACACACCAAATATTTTTATTCTGAAACTTATACTTTTGAGAATAGCTCTCATGGCGTAAAAGTCATGCATGTGAAAAAATTCGAATCGCTGATGTATTTATAGTGCGGCCTCAAGTCATCATTTTTGATGCAATTGTGCCAACTTTTTTCATGAGGGTCGACCATGTAAGAATGCAACTATACACCAAATATTTTTATTCTGAAACTAATACTTTTGAGAATAGCTCTCATTGCGTAAAAGTCATGCATGTGAAAAAGTTCGAATTGCTGATGTATTTATAGCGCGGCCTCAAGTCATCATTTTTTATGCAATTGCGCCAACTGTTTTTCATGAGGGTCGACCATGTAAGAATGCATCCACACACCAAATATTTTTATTCTGAAACTTATACTTTTGAGAATAGCTCTCATGGCGTAAAAGTCATGCCTTATGTGAAAAAGTTCGAATCGCTGATGTATTTATAGTGCGACCTCAAGTCATCATTTTTTAAGCAAATGCGCCAATATTTTTCACGTGGGTCGACCATGTAAGTATGCATCCACACACCAAATATTTTTATTCTGAAACTAATACTTTTGAGAATAGCTATCATGGCGTAAAAGTCATGCATGTGAAAAAGTTCGAATCGCTGATGTATTTATAGTGCGGCCTCAAGTCATCATTGTTGATGCAATTGCGCCAACTTTTTCATGAGGGTCGACCATGTAAGAATGCATCCATACACCAAATATTTTTATTCTGAAACTTATACTTTTGAGAATAGCTCTCATGGCGTAAAAGTCATGCATGTGAAAAAGTTCGAATCGCTGATGTATTTATAGTGCGGCCTCAAGTCATCATTTTTGAAGCAATTGCGTCAACTTTTTCATGAGGGTCGACCATGTAAGAATGCATCCACACACCAAATATTTTTATTCTGAAACTTATACTTTTGAGAATAGCTCTCATCGAGTAAAAGTCATGCATGTGAAAAAGTTCGAATCGCTGATGTATTTATAGTGCGGCCTCAAGTCATCATTTTTGATGCAATTGCGCCAACTTTTTCCATGAGGGTCGACCATGTAAGAATGCATCCACACACCAAATATTTTTATTCTGAAACTTATACTTTTGAGAATAGCTCTCATGGCGTAAAAGTCATGCATGTGAAAAAATTCGAATCGCTGATGTATTTATAGTGCGGCCTCAAGTCATCATTTTGGGATGCAATTGTGCCAACTTTTTTCATGAGGGTCGACCATGTAAGAATGCAACTATACACCAAATATTTTTATTCTGAAACTAATACTTTTGAGAATAGCTCTCATGGCGTAAAAGTCATGCATGTGAAAAAGTTCGAATCGCTGATGTATTTATAGTGCGGCCTCAAGTCATGATTTTTGATACAATTGCGCCAACTTTTTTCATGAGGGTCCACCATGTAAGAATGCATCCACACACCAAATATTTTTATTCTGAAACTAATACTTTTGAGAATAGCTCTCATGGCGTAAAAGTCATGCATGTGAAAAAGTTCGAATTGCTGATGTATTTATAGCGCGGCCTCAAGTCATCATTTTTTATGCAATTGCGCCAACTGTTTTTCATCAGGGTCGACCATGTAAGAATGCATCCACACACCAAATATTTTTATTCTGAAACTTATACTTTTGAGAATAGCTCTCATGGCGTAAAAGTCATGCCTTATGTGAAAAAGTTCGAATCGCTGATGTATTTATAGTGCGACCTCAAGTCATCATTTTTTAAGCAAATGCGCCAATATTTTTCACGAGGGTCGACCATGTAAGTATGCATCCACACACCAAATATTTTTATTCTGAAACTAATACTTTTGAGAATAGCTCTCATGGCGTAAAAGTCATGCATGTGAAAAAGTTCGAATCGCTGATGTATTTATAGTGCGGCCTCAAGTCATCATTGTTGATGCAATTGCGCCAATTTTTTTCATGACGGTCGACCATGTAAGAATGCATCCACACACCAAATATTTTTATTCTGAAGCTAATACTTTTGAGAATAGCTCTCATGGCGTAAAAGTCATGCATGTGAAAAAGTTCGAATCGCTGATGTATTTATAGTGCGGCCTCAAGTCATCATTTTTGAAGCAATTGCGCCAACTTTTTTCATGAGGGTCGACCATGTAAGAATGCATCCACACACCAAATATTTTTATTCTGAAACTTATACTTTTGAGAATAGCTCTCATGGCGTAAAAGTCATGCATGTGAAAAAGTTCGAATCGCTGATGTATTTATAGTGCGGCCTCAAGTCATCATTTTTGAAGCAATTGCGCCAACTTTTTTCACGAGGGTCGACCATGTAAGAATGCATCCACACACCAAATATTTTTATTCTGAAACTTATACTTTTGAGAATAGCTCTCATGGCGTAAAAGTGATGCATGTGAAAAAGTTCGAATCGCTGATGTATTTATAGTGCGACCTCAAGTCATCATTTTTTATGCAAATGCGCCAACTTTTTCATGAGGGTCGACCATGTAAGTATGCATCCACACATCAAATATTTTTATTCTGAAACTAATACTTTTGAGAATAGCTCTCATGGCGTAAAAGTCATGCATGTGAAAAAG
The DNA here is from genome assembly GCF_023055435.1 of Haliotis rufescens. Classification (NCBI taxonomy): domain Eukaryota; kingdom Metazoa; phylum Mollusca; class Gastropoda; order Lepetellida; family Haliotidae; genus Haliotis; species Haliotis rufescens. The sequence continues at coordinate 27,944,634 of NW_025964112.1, forward strand.
TTCGAATCGCTGATGTATTTATAGTGCGGCCTCAATTCATCATTTTTTATGCAATTGCGCCAACTTTTTCATGAGGGTCGACCATGTAAGAATGCATCCATACACCAAATATTTTTATTCTGAAACTTATACTTTTGAGAATAGCTCTCATGGCGTAAAAGTCATGCATGTGAAAAAGTTCGAATCGCTGATGTATTTATAGTGCAGCCTCAAGTCATCATTTTTGATGCAATTGCGCCAACTTTTTTCATGAGGGTCCACCATGTAAGAATGCAACTATGCACCAAATATTTTTATTCTGAAACTAATACTTTTGAGAATAGCTCTCATGGCGTAAAAGTCATGCATGTGAAAAAGTTCGAATCGCTGATGTATTTATAGTGCGGCCTCAATTCATCATTTTTTATGCAATTGCGCCAACTTTTTCATGAGGGTCGACCATGTAAGAATGCATCCATACACCAAATATTTTTATTCTGAAACTTATACTATTGAGAATAGCTCTCATGGCGTAAAAGTGATGCATGTGAAAAAGTTCGAATCGCTGATGTATTTATAGTGCGGCCTCAAGTCATCATTTTTGAAGCAATTGCGTCAACTTTTTCATGAGGGTCGACCATGTAAGAATGCATCCACACACCAAATATTTTTATTCTGAAACTTATACTTTTGAGAATAGCTCTCATCGAGTAAAAGTCATGCATGTGAAAAAGTTCGAATCGCTGATGTATTTATAGTGCGGCCTCAAGTCATCATTTTTGATGCAATTGCGCCAACTTTTTTCATGAGGGTCGACCATGTAAGAATGCATTTACACACCAAATATTTTTATTCTGAAACTTATACTTTTGAGAATAGCTCTCATGGCGTAAAAGTCATGCCTCATGTGAAAAAGTTCGAATCGCTGATGTATTTATAGTGCGGCCTCAAGTCATCATTTTTTATGCAATTGCGCCAACTTTTTCATGAGGGTCGACCATGTAAGAATGCATCCACACACCAAATATTTTTATTCTGAAACTTATACTTTTGAGAATAGCTCTCATGGCGTAAAAGTCATGCATGTGAAAAAATTCGAATCGCTGATGTATTTATAGTGCGGCCTCAAGTCATCATTTTTGATGCAATTGTGCCAACTTTTTTCATGAGGGTCGACCATGTAAGAATGCAACTATACACCAAATATTTTTATTCTGAAACTAATACTTTTGAGAATAGCTCTCATGGCGTAAAAGTGATGCATGTGAAAAAGTTCGAATCGCTGATGTATTTATAGTGCGGCCTCAAGTCATGATTTTTGATACAATTGCGCCAACTTTTTTCATGAGGGTCCACCATGTAAGAATGCATCCACACACCAAATATTTTTATTCTGAAACTAATACTTTTGAGAATAGCTCTCATTGCGTAAAAGTCATGCATGTGAAAAAGTTCGAATTGCTGATGTATTTATAGCGCGGCCTCAAGTCATCATTTTTTATGCAATTGCGCCAACTGTTTTTCATGAGGGTCGACCATGTAAGAATGCATCCACACACCAAATATTTTTATTCTGAAACTTATACTTTTGAGAATAGCTCTCATGGCGTAAAAGTCATGCCTTATGTGAAAAAGTTCGAATCGCTGATGTATTTATAGTGCGACCTCAAGTCATCATTTTTTAAGCAAATGCGCCAATATTTTTCACGTGGGTCGACCATGTAAGTATGCATCCACACACCAAATATTTTTATTCTGAAACTAATACTTTTGAGAATAGCTATCATGGCGTAAAAGTCATGCATGTGAAAAAGTTCGAATCGCTGATGTATTTATAGTGCGGCCTCAAGTCATCATTGTTGATGCAATTGCGCCAATTTTTTTCATGACGGTCGACCATGTAAGAATGCATCCACACACCAAATATTTTTATTCTGAAACTAATACTTTTGAGAATAGCTCTCATGGCGTAAAAGTCATGCATGTGAAAAAGTTCGAATCGCTGATGTATTTATAGTGCGGCCTCAAGTCATCATTTTTGAAGCAATTGCGCCAACTTTTTTCATGAGGGTCGACCATGTAAGAATGCATCCACACACCAAATATTTTTATTCTGAAACTTATACTTTTGAGAATAGCTCTCATGGCGTAAAAGTCATGCATGTGAAAAAGTTCGAATCGCTGATGTATTTATAGTGCGGCCTCAAGTCATCATTTTTGAAGCAATTGCGCCAACTTTTTTCACGAGGGTCGACCATGTAAGAATGCATCCACACACCAAATATTTTTATTCTGAAACTTATACTTTTGAGAATAGCTCTCATGGCGTAAAAGTGATGCATGTGAAAAAGTTCGAATCGCTGATGTATTTATAGTGCGACCTCAAGTCATCATTTTTTATGCAAATGCGCCAACTTTTTCATGAGGGTCGACCATGTAAGTATGCATCCACACATCAAATATTTTTATTCTGAAACTAATACTTTTGAGAATAGCTCTCATGGCGTAAAAGTCATGCATGTGAAAAAGTTCGAATCGCTGATGTATTTATAGTGCGGCCTCAAGTCATCATTTTTGATGCAATTGCGCCAACTTTTTATATGAGGGTCCACCATGTAAGAATGCAACTATACACCAAATATTTTTATTCTAAAACTAATACTTTTGAGAATAGCTCTCATGGCGTAAAAGTGATGCATGTGAAAAAGTTCGAATCGCTGATGTATTTATAGCGCGGCCTCAAGTCATCATTTTTTATGCAAATGCGCCAATATTTTTCATGAGGGTCCACCATGTAAGAATGCATCCACACACCAAATATTTTTATTCTGAAACTTATACTTTTGAGAATAGCTCTCATTGCGTAAAAGTCATGCATGTGAAAAAGATCGAATCGCTGATGTATTTATAGTGCGGCCTCAAGTCATCATTTTTTATGCAAATGCGCCAATATTTTTCACGAGGGTCGACCATGTGAGTATGCATCCACACACCAAATATTTTTATTCTAAAACCAATACGTTTGAGAATAGCTCTCATGGCGTAAAAGTCATGCATGTGAAAAAGTTCGAATCGCTGATGCATTTATAGAGCGGCCTCAAGTCATGATTTTTTATACAATTGCGCCATCTTTTTTCATGAGGGTCGACCATGTAAGAATGCATCCATACACCAAATATTTTTATTCTGAAACTTATACTTCTGAGAATAGCTCTCATCGAGTAAAAGTCATGCATGTGAAAAAGTTCGAATCGCTGATGTATTTATAGTGCGGCCTCAAGTCATCATTTTTGATGCAATTGCGCCAACTTTTTTCATGAGGGTCGACCATGTAAGAATGCATCCACACACCAAATATTTTTATTCTGAAACTTATACTTTTGAGAACAGCTCTCATGGCGTAAAAGTCATGCATGTGAAAAAGTTCGAATCGCTGATGTATTTATAGTACGGCCTCAAGTCATCATTTTTTATGCAAATGCGCCAATATTTTCCATGAGGGTCGACCATGTAAGAATGCATCCACACACCAAATATTTTTATTCTGAAACTTATACTTTTGAGAATAGCTCTCATGGCGTAAAAGTCATGCATGTGAAAAAATTCGAATCGCTGATGTATTTATAGTGCGGCCTCAAGTCATCATTTTTGATGCAATTGTGCCAACTTTTTTCATGAGGGTCGACCATGTAAGAATGCAACTATACACCAAATATTTTTATTCTGAAACTTATACTTTTGAGAATAGCTCTCATGGCGTAAAAGTCATGCATGTGAAAAAGTTCGAATCGCTGATGTATTTATAGTGCGGCCTCAAGTCATGATTTTTGATACAATTGCGCCAACTTTTTTCATGAGGGTCCACCATGTAAGAATGCATCCACACACCAAATATTTTTATTCTGAAACTAATACTTTTGAGAATAGCTCTCATGGCGTAAAAGTCATGCATGTGAAAAAGTTCGAATTGCTGATGTATTTATAGCGCGGCCTCAAGTCATCATTTTTTATGCAATTGCGCCAACTTTTTTCATGAGGGTCGACCATGTAAGAATGCATCCACACACCAAATATTTTTATTCTGAAACTTATACTTTTGAGAATAGCTCTCATGGCGTAAAAGTCATGCCTTATGTGAAAAAGTTCGAATCGCTGATGTATTTATAGTGCGACCTCAAGTCATCATTTTTTAAGCAAATGCGCCAATATTTTTCACGAGAGTCGACCATGTAAGTATGCATCCACACACCAAATATTTTTATTCTGAAACTAATACTTTTGAGAATAGCTCTCATGGCGTAAAAGTCATGCATGTGAAAAAGTTCGAATCGCTGATGTATTTATAGTGCGGCCTCAAGTCATCATTGTTGATGCAATTGCGCCAATTTTTTTCATGACGGTCGACCATGTAAGAATGCATCCACACACCAAATATTTTTATTCTGAAACTTATACTTTTGAGAATAGCTCTCATGGCGTAAAAGTCATGCATGTGAAAAAGTTCGAATCGCTGATGTATTTATAGTGCGGCCTCAAGTCATCATTTTTTATGCAAATGCGCCAATATTTTCCATGAGGGTCGACCATGTAAGAATGCATCCACACACCAAATATTTTTATTCTGAAACTTATACTTTTGAGAATAGCTCTCATGGCGTAAAAGTCATGCATGTGAAAAAATTCGAATCGCTGATGTATTTATAGTGCGGCCTCAAGTCATCATTTTTTATGCAATTGTGCCAACTTTTTTCATGAGGGTCGACCATGTAAGAATGCAACTATACACCAAATATTTTTATTCTGAAACTAATACTTTTGAGAATAGCTCTCATGGCGTAAAAGTCATGCATGTGAAAAAGTTCGAATCGCTGATGTATTTATAGTGCCGCCTCAAGTCATGATTTTTGATACAATTGCGCCAACTTTTTTCATGAGGGTCCACCATGTAAGAATGCATCCACACACCAAATATTTTTATTCTGAAACTAATACTTTTGAGAATAGCTCTCATGGCGTAAAAGTCATGCATGTGAAAAAGTTCGAATTGCTGATGTATTTATAGCGCGGCCTCAAGTCATCATTTTTTATGCAATTGCGCCAACTTTTTTCATGAGGGTCGACCATGTAAGAATGCATCCACACACCAAATATTTTTATTCTGAAACTTATACTTTTGAGAATAGCTCTCATGGCGTAAAAGTCATGCCTTATGTGAAAAAGTTCGAATCGCTGATGTATTTATAGTGCGACCTCAAGTCATCATTTTTTAAGCAAATGCGCCAATATTTTTCACGAGGGTCGACCATGTAAGTATGCATCCACACACCAAATATTTTTATTCTGAAACTAATACTTTTGAGAATAGCTCTCATGGCGTAAAAGTCATGCATGTGAAAAAGTTCGAATCGCTGATGTATTTATAGTGCGGCCTCAAGTCATCATTGTTGATGCAATTGCGCCAATTTTTTTCATGACGGTCGACCATGTAAGAATGCATCCACACACCAAATATTTTTATTCTGAAACTAATACTTTTGAGAATAGCTCTCATGGCGTAAAAGTCATGCATGTGAAAAAGTTCGAATCGCTGATGTATTTATAGTGCGGCCTCAAGTCATCATTTTTGAAGCAATTGCGCCAACTTTTTTCATGAGGGTCGACCATGTAAGAATGCATCCACACACCAAATAGTTTTATTCTGAAACTTATACTTTTGAGAATAGCTCTCATGGCGTAAAAGTCATGCATGTGAAAAAGTTCGAATCGCTGATGTATTTATAGTGCGGCCTCAAGTCATCATTTTTGAAGCAATTGCGCCAACTTTTTTCACGAGGGTCGACCATGTAAGAATGCATCCACACACCAAATATTTTTATTCTGAAACTAATACTTTTGAGAATAGCTCTCATGGCGTAAAAGTCATGCATGTGAAAAAGTTCGAATCGCTGATGTATTTATAGTGCGGCCTCAATTCATCATTTTTGAAGCAATTGCGCCAACTTTTTCATGAGGGTCGACCATGTAAGAATGCATCCATACACCAAATATTTTTATTCTGAAACTTATACTTTTGAGAATAGCTCTCATGGCGTAAAAGTCATGCATGTGAAAAAGTTCGAATCGCTGATGTATTTATAGTGCGACCTCAAGTCATCATTTTTGATGCAATTGCGCCAACTTTTTTCATGAGGGTCCAACATGTAAGAATGCAACTATACACCAAATATTTTTATTCTGAAACTAATACTTTTGAGAATAGCTCTCATGGCGTAAAAGTCATGCATGTGAAAAAGTTCGAATCGCTGATGTATTTATAGTGCGGCCTCAAGTCATCATTTTTTATGCAATTGCGCCAACTTTTTTCATGACGGTCGACCATGTAAGAATGCATCCACACACCAAATATTTTTATTCTGAAACTTATACTTTTGAGAATAGCTCTCATGGCGTAAAAGTCATGCATGTGAAAAAGTTCGAATCGCTGATGTATTTATAGTGCGGCCTCAAGTCATCATTTTTTATGCAATTGCGCCATTTTTTTCATGAGGGTCGACCATGTAAGAATGCATCCACACACCAAATATTTTTATTCTGAAACTAAAACTTTTGAGAATAGCTCTCATGGCGTAAAAGTCATGCATGTGAAAAAGTTCGAATCGCTGATGTATTTATAGTGCGGCCTCAAGTCATCATTTTTGATGCAATTGCGCCAATTTTTTATATGAGGGTCCACCATGTAAGAATGCAACTATACACCAAATATTTTTATTCTAAAACTAATACTTTTGAGAATAGCTCTCATGGCGTAAAAGTGATGCATGTGAAAAAGTTCGAATCGCTGATGTATTTATAGCGCGGCCTCAAGTCATCATTTTTGATGCAAATGCGCCAATATTTTTCATGAGGGTCGACCATGTAAGAATGCATCCACACACCAAATATTTTTATTCTGAAACTTATACTTTTGAGAATAGCTCTCATTGCGTAAAAGTCATGCATGTGAAAAAGATCGAATCGCTGATGTATTTATAGTGCGACCTCAAGTCATCATTTTTTATGCAAATGCGCCAATATATTTCACGAGGGTCCACCATGTGAGTATGCATCCACACACCAAATATTTTTATTCTGAAACCAATACGTTTGAGAATAGCTCTCATGGCGTAAAAGTGATGCATGTGAAAAAGTTCGAATCGCTGATGTATTTATAGTGCGGCCTCAAGTCATCATTTTTGAAGAAATTGCGCCAACTTTTTCATGAGGGTCGACCATGTAAGAATGCATCCACACACCAAATATTTTTATTCTGAAACTTATACTTTTGAGAATAGCTCTCATCGAGTAAAAGTCATGCATGTGAAAAAGTTCGAATCGCTGATGTATTTATAGTGCGGCCTCAAGTCATCATTTTTGATGCAATTGCGCCAACTTTTTTCATGAGGGTCGACCATGTAAGAATGCATCCACACACCAAATATTTTTATTCTGAAACTTATACTTTTGAGAATAGCTCTCATGGCGTAAAAGTCATGCCTCATGTGAAAAAGTTCGAATCGCTGATGTATTTATAGTGCGGCCTCAAGTCATCATTTTTTATGCAATTGCGCCAACTTTTTCATGAGGGTCGACCATGTAAGAATGCATCCACACACCAAATATTTTTATTCTGAAACTTATACTTTTGAGAATAGCTCTCATGGCGTAAAAGTCATGCATGTGAAAAAGTTCGAATCGCTGATGTATTTATAGTGCGGCCTCAAGTCATCATTTTTTATGCAATTGCGCCATTTTTTTCATGAGGGTCGACCATGTAAGAATGCATCCACACACCAAATATTTTTATTCTGAAACTAAAACTTTTGAGAATAGCTCTCATGGCGTAAAAGTCATGCATGTGAAAAAGTTCGAATCGCTGATGTATTTATAGTGCGGCCTCAAGTCATCATTTTTGATGCAATTGCGCCAATTTTTTATATGAGGGTCCACCATGTAAGAATGCAACTATACACCAAATATTTTTATTCTAAAACTAATACTTTTGAGAATAGCTCTCATGGCGTAAAAGTGATGCATGTGAAAAAGTTCGAATCGCTGATGTATTTATAGCGCGGCCTCAAGTCATCATTTTTGATGCAAATGCGCCAATATTTTTCATGAGGGTCGACCATGTAAGAATGCATCCACACACCAAATATTTTTATTCTGAAACTTATACTTTTGAGAATAGCTCTCATTGCGTAAAAGTCATGCATGTGAAAAAGATCGAATCGCTGATGTATTTATAGTGCGACCTCAAGTCATCATTTTTTATGCAAATGCGCCAATATATTTCACGAGGGTCCACCATGTGAGTATGCATCCACACACCAAATATTTTTATTCTGAAACCAATACGTTTGAGAATAGCTCTCATGGCGTAAAAGTGATGCATGTGAAAAAGTTCGAATCGCTGATGTATTTATAGTGCGGCCTCAAGTCATCATTTTTGAAGAAATTGCGCCAACTTTTTCATGAGGGTCGACCATGTAAGAATGCATCCACACACCAAATATTTTTATTCTGAAACTTATACTTTTGAGAATAGCTCTCATCGAGTAAAAGTCATGCATGTGAAAAAGTTCGAATCGCTGATGTATTTATAGTGCGGCCTCAAGTCATCATTTTTGATGCAATTGCGCCAACTTTTTTCATGAGGGTCGACCATGTAAGAATGCATCCACACACCAAATATTTTTATTCTGAAACTTATACTTTTGAGAATAGCTCTCATGGCGTAAAAGTCATGCCTCATGTGAAAAAGTTCGAATCGCTGATGTATTTATAGTGCGGCCTCAAGTCATCATTTTTTATGCAATTGCGCCAACTTTTTCATGAGGGTCGACCATGTAAGAATGCATCCACACACCAAATATTTTTATTCTGAAACTTATACTTTTGAGAATAGCTCTCATGGCGTAAAAGTCATGCATGTGAAAAAATTCGAATCGCTGATGTATTTATAGTGCGGCCTCAAGTCATCATTTTTGATGCAATTGCGCCAACTTTTTTCATGAGGGTCGACCATGTAAGAATGCAACTATACACCAAATATTTTTATTCTGAAACTAATACTTTTGAGAATAGCTCTCATGGCGTAAAAGTCATGCATGTGAAAAAGTTCGAATCGCTGATGTATTTATAGTGCGGCCTCAAGTCATGATTTTTGATACAATTGCGCCAACTTTTTTCATGAGGGTCCACCATGTAAGAATGCATCCACACACCAAATATTTTTATTCTGAAACTAATACTTTTGAGAATAGCTCTCATGGCGTAAAAGTCATGCATGTGAAAAAGTTCGAATTGCTGATGTATTTATAGCGCGGCCTCAAGTCATCATTTTTTATGCAATTGCGCCAACTGTTTTTCATGAGGGTCGACCATGTAAGAATGCATCCACACACCAAATATTTTTATTCTGAAACTTATACTTTTGAGAATAGCTCTCATGGCGTAAAAGTCATGCCTCATGTGAAAAAGTTCGAATCGCTGATGTATTTATAGTGCGGCCTCAAGTCATTATTTTTTATGCAATTGCGCCAACTTTTTCATGAGGGTCGACCATGTAAGAATGCATCCACACACCAAATATTTTTATTCTGAAACTTATACTTTTGAGAATAGCTCTCATGGCGTAAAAGTCATGCATGTGAAAAAATTCGAATCGCTGATGTATTTATAGTGCGGCCTCAAGTCATCATTTTTGATGCAATTGCGCCAACTTTTTTCATGAGGGTCGACCATGTAAGAATGCAACTATACACCAAATATTTTTATTCTGAAACTAATACTTTTGAGAATAGCTCTCATGGCGTAAAAGTCATGCATGTGAAAAAGTTCGAATCGCTGATGTATTTATAGTGCGGCCTCAAGTCATGATTTTTGATACAATTGCGCCAACTTTTTTCATGAGGGTCCACCATGTAAGAATGCATCCACACACCAAATATTTTTATTCTGAAACTAATACTTTTGAGAATAGCTCTCATGGCGTAAAAGTCATGCATGTGAAAAAGTTCGAATTGCTGATGTATTTATAGCGCGGCCTCAAGTCATCATTTTTTATGCAATTGCGCCAACTGTTTTTCATGAGGGTCGACCATGTAAGAATGCATCCACACACCAAATATTTTTATTCTGAAACTTATACTTTTGAGAATAGCTCTCATGGCGTAAAAGTCATGCCTTATGTGAAAAAGTTCGAATCGCTGATGTATTTATAGTGCGACCTCAAGTCATCATTTTTTAAGCAAATGCGCCAATATTTTTCACGAGGGTCGACCATGTAAGTATGCATCCACACACCAAATATTTTTATTCTGAAACTAATACTTTTGAGAATAGCTCTCATGGCGTAAAAGTCATGCATGTGAAAAAGTTCGAATCGCTGATGTATTTATAGTGCGGCCTCAAGTCATCATTGTTGATGCAATTGCGCCAATTTTTTTTCATGACGGTCGACCATGTAAGAATGCATCCACACACCAAATATTTTTATTCTGAAACTAATACTTTTGAGAATAGCTCTCATGGCGTAAAAGTCATGCATGTGAAAAAGTTCGAATCGCTGATGTATTTATAGTGCGGCCTCAAGTCATCATTTTTGAAGCAATTGCGCCAACTTTTTTCATGAGGGTCGACCATGTAAGAATGCATCCACACACCAAATATTTTTATTCTGAAACTAATACTTTTGAGAATAGCTCTCATGGCGTAAAAGTCATGCATGTGAAAAAGTTCGAATCGCTGATGTATTTATAGTGCGGCCTCAAGTCATCATTTTTGAAGCAATTGCGCCAACTTTTTTCATGAGGGTCGACCATGTAAGAATGCATCCACACACCAAATATTTTTATTCTGAAACTTATACTTTTGAGAATAGCTCTCATGGCGTAAAAGTCATGCATGTGAAAAAGTTCGAATCGCTGATGTATTTATAGTGCAGCCTCAAGTCATCATTTTTGATGCAATTGCGCCAACTTTTTTCATGAGGGTCCACCATGTAAGAATGCAACTATACACCAAATATTTTTATTCTGAAACTAATACTTTTGAGAATAGCTCTCATGGCGTAAAAGTCATGCATGTGAAAAAGTTCGAATCGCTGATGTATTTATAGTGCGGCCTCAATTCATCATTTTTTATGCAATTGCGCCAACTTTTTCATGAGGGTCGACCATGTAAGAATGCATCCATACACCAAATATTTTTATTCTGAAACTTATACTTTTGAGAATAGCTCTCATGGCGTAAAAGTCATGCATGTGAAAAAGTTCGAATCGCTGATGTATTTATAGTGCGGCCTCAATTCATCATTTTTGAAGCAATTGCGTCAACTTTTTCATGAGGGTCGACCATGTAAGAATGCATCCACACACCAAATATTTTTATTCTGAAACTTATACTTTTGAGAATAGCTCTCATCGAGTAAAAGTCATGCATGTGAAAAAGTTCGAATCGCTGATGTATTTATAGTGCGGCCTCAAGTCATCATTTTTGATGCAATTGCGCCAACTTTTTTCATGAGGGTCGACCATGTAAGAATGCATCCACACACCAAATATTTTTATTCTGAAACTTATACTTTTGAGAATAGCTCTCATGGCGTAAAAGTCATGCCTCATGTGAAAAAGTTCGAATCGCTGATGTATTTATAGTGCGGCCTCAAGTCATCATTTTTTATGCAATTGCGCCAACTTTTTCATGAGGGTCGACCATGTAAGAATGCATCCACACACCAAATATTTTTATTCTGAAACTTATACTTTTGAGAATAGCTCTCATGGCGTAAAAGTCATGCATGTGAAAAAATTCGAATCGCTGATGTATTTATAGTGCGGCCTCAAGTCATCATTTTTGATGCAATTGTGCCAACTTTTTTCATGAGGGTCGACCATGTAAGAATGCAACTATACACCAAATATTTTTATTCTGAAACTAATACTTTTGAGAATAGCTCTCATGGCGTAAAAGTCATGCATGTGAAAAAGTTCGAATCGCTGATGTATTTATAGCGCGGCCTCAAGTCATCATTTTTGATACAATTGCGCCAACTTTTTTCATGAGGGTCCACCATGTAAGAATGCATCCACACACCAAATATTTTTATTCTGAAACTAATACTTTTGAGAATAGCTCTCATGGCGTAAAAGTCATGCATGTGAAAAAGTTCGAATTGCTGATGTATTTATAGCGCGGCCTCAAGTCATCATTTTTTATGCAATTGCGCCAACTGTTTTTCATGAGGGTCGACCATGTAAGAATGCATCCACACACCAAATATTTTTATTCTGAAACTTATACTTTTGAGAATAGCTCTCATGGCGTAAAAGTCATGCCTCATGTGAAAAAGTTCGAATCGCTGATGTATTTATAGTGCGACCTCAAGTCATCATTTTTTAAGCAATTGCGCCAATATTTTTCACGAGGGTCGACCATGTAAGTATGCATCCACACACCAAATATTTTTATTCTGAAACTAATACTTTTGAGAATAGCTCTCATGGCGTAAAAGTCATGCATGTGAAAAAGTTCGAATCGCTGATGTATTTATAGTGCGGCCTCAAGTCATCATTGTTGATGCAATTGCGCCAATTTTTTTCATGACGGTCGACCATGTAAGAATGCATCCACACACCAAATATTTTTATTCTGAAACTAATACTTTTGAGAATAGCTCTCATGGCGTAAAAGTCATGCATGTGAAAAAGTTCGAATCGCTGATGTATTTATAGTGCGGCCTCAAGTCATCATTTTTGAAGCAATTGCGCCAACTTTTTTCATGAGGGTCGACCATGTAAGAATGCATCCACACACCAAATATTTTTATTCTGAAACTTATACTTTTGAGAATAGCTCTCATGGCGTAAAAGTCATGCATGTGAAAAAGTTCGAATCGCTGATGTATTTATAGTGCGGCCTCAAGTCATCATTTTTGAAGCAATTGCGCCAACTTTTTTCACGAGGGTCGACCATGTAAGAATGCATCCACACACCAAATATTTTTATTCTGAAACTTATACTTTTGAGAATAGCTCTCATGGCGTAAAAGTGATGCATGTGAAAAAGTTCGAATCGCTGATGTATTTATAGTGCGACCTCAAGTCATCATTTTTTATGCAAATGCGCCAACTTTTTCATGAGGGTCGACCATGTAAGTATGCATCCACACATCAAATATTTTTATTCTGAAACTAATACTTTTGAGAATAGCTCTCATGGCGTAAAAGTCATGCATGTGAAAAAGTTCGAATCGCTGATGTATTTATAGTGCGGCCTCAATTCATCATTTTTTATGCAATTGCGCCAACTTTTTCATGAGGGTCGACCATGTAAGAATGCATCCATACACCAAATATTTTTATTCTGAAACTTATACTTTTGAGAATAGCTCTCATGGCGTAAAAGTCATGCATGTGAAAAAGTTCGAATCGCTGATGTATTTATAGTGCAGCCTCAAGTCATCATTTTTGATGCAATTGCGCCAACTTTTTTCATGAGGGTCCACCATGTAAGAATGCAACTATACACCAAATATTTTTATTCTGAAACTAATACTTTTGAGAATAGCTCTCATGGCGTAAAAGTCATGCATTTGAAAAAGTTCGAATCGCTGATGTATTTATAGTGCGGCCTCAATTCATCATTTTTTATGCAATTGCGCCAACTTTTTCATGAGGGTCGACCATGTAAGAATGCATCCATACACCAAATATTTTTATTCTGAAACTTATACTTTTGAGAATAGCTCTCATGGCGTAAAAGTCATGCATGTGAAAAAGTTCGAATCGCTGATGTATTTATAGTGCGGCCTCAATTCATCATTTTTGAAGCAATTGCGTCAACTTTTTCATGAGGGTCGACCATGTAAGAATGCATCCACACACCAAATATTTTTATTCTGAAACTTATACTTTTGAGAATAGCTCTCATCGAGTAAAAGTCATGCATGTGAAAAAGTTCGAATCGCTGATGTATTTATAGTGCGGCCTCAAGTCATCATTTTTGATGCAATTGCGCCAACTTTTTTCATGAGGGTCGACCATGTAAGAATGCATCCACACACCAAATATTTTTATTCTGAAACTTATACTTTTGAGAATAGCTCTCATGGCGTAAAAGTCATGCATGTGAAAAAGTTCGAATCGCTGATGTATTTATAGTGCGGCCTCAAGTCATCATTTTTTATGCAATTGCGCCAACTTTTTCATGAGGGTCGACCATGTAAGAATGCATCCACACACCAAATATTTTTATTCTGAAACTTATACTTTTGAGAATAGCTCTCATGGCGTAAAAGTCATGCATGTGAAAAAATTCGAATCGCTGATGTATTTATAGTGCGGCCTCAAGTCATCATTTTTGATGCAATTGTGCCAACTTTTTTCATGAGGGTCGACCATGTAAGAATGCAACTATACACCAAATATTTTTATTCTGAAACTAATACTTTTGAGAATAGCTCTCATGGCGTAAAAGTCATGCATGTGAAAAAGTTCGAATCGCTGATGTATTTATAGTGCGGCCTCAAGTCATCATTTTTGATACAATTGCGCCAACTTTTTTCATGAGGGTCCACCATGTAAGAATGCATCCACACACCAAATATTTTTATTCTGAAACTAATACTTTTGAGAATAGCTCTCATGGCGTAAAAGTCATGCATGTGAAAAAGTTCGAATTGCTGATGTATTTATAGCGCGGCCTCAAGTCATCATTTTTTATGCAATTGCGCCAACTGTTTTTCATGAGGGTCGACCATGTAAGAATGCATCCACACACCAAATATTTTTATTCTGAAACTTATACTTTTGAGAATAGCTCTCATGGCGTAAAAGTCATGCCTTATGTGAAAAAGTTCGAATCGCTGATGTATTTATAGTGCGACCTCAAGTTATCATTTTTTAAGCAAATGCGCCAATATTTTTCACGAGGGTCGACCATGTAAGTATGCATCCACACACCAAATATTTTTATTCTGAAACTTATACTTTTGAGAATAGCTCTCATGGCGTAAAAGTCATGCATGTGAAAAAGTTCGAATCGCTGATGTATTTATAGTGCGGCCTCAAGTCATCATTTTTGAAGCAATTGCGCCAACTTTTTTCACGAGGGTCGACCATGTAAGAATGCATCCACACACCAAATATTTTTATTCTGAAACTTATACTTTTGAGAATAGCTCTCATGGCGTAAAAGTGATGCATGTGAAAAAGTTCGAATCGCTGATGTATTTATAGTGCGACCTCAAGTCATCATTTTTTATGCAAATGCGCCAACTTTTTCATGAGGGTCGACCATGTAAGTATGCATCCACACATCAAATATTTTTATTCTGAAACTAATACTTTTGAGAATAGCTCTCATGGCGTAAAAGTCATGCATGTGAAAAAGTTCGAATCGCTGATGTATTTATAGTGCGGCCTCAATTCATCATTTTTTATGCAATTGCGCCAACTTTTTCATGAGGGTCGACCATGTAAGAATGCATCCATACACCAAATATTTTTATTCTGAAACTTATACTTTTGAGAATAGCTCTCATGGCGTAAAAGTCATGCATGTGAAAAAGTTCGAATCGCTGATGTATTTATAGTGCAGCCTCAAGTCATCATTTTTGATGCAATTGCGCCAACTTTTTTCATGAGGGTCCACCATGTAAGAATGCAACTATACACCAAATATTTTTATTCTGAAACTTATACTTTTGAGAATAGCTCTCATGGCGTAAAAGTCATGCATGTGAAAAAGTTCGAATCGCTGATGTATTTATAGTGCGGCCTCAAGTCATCATTTTTTATGCAATTGCGCCAACTTTTTTCATGAGGGTCCACCATGTAAGAATGCATCCACACACCAAATATTTTTATTCTGAAACTAATACTTTTGAGAATAGCTCTCATGGCGTAAAAGTCATGCATGTGAAAAAGTTCGAATCGCTGATGTATTTATAGTGCGGCCTCAAGTCATCATTTTTTATGCAATTGCGCCATTTTTTTCATGAGGGTCGACCATGTAAGAATGCATCCACACACCAAATATTTTTATTCTGAAACTAAAACTTTTGAGAATAGCTCTCATCGAGTAAAAGTCATGCATGTGAAAAAGTTCGAATCGCTGATGTATTTATAGTGCGGCCTCAAGTCATCATTTTTGATGCAATTGCGCCAACTTTTTATATGAGGGTCGACCATGTAAGAATGCAACTATACACGAAATATTTTTATTCTAAAACTAATACTTTTGAGAATAGCTCTCATGGCGTAAAAGTGATGCATGTGAAAAAGTTCGAATCGCTGATGTATTTATAGCGCGGCCTCAAGTCATCATTTTTTATGCAAATGCGCCAATATTTTTCATGAGGGTCGACCATGTAAGAATGCATCCACACACCAAATATTTTTATTCTGAAACTAATACTTTTGAGAATAGCTCTCATGGCGTAAAAGTCATGCATGTGAAAAAGATCGAATCGCTGATGTATTTATAGTGCGGCCTCAAGTCATCATTTTTTATGCAAATGCGCCAATATTTTTCACGAGGGTCGACCATGTGAGTATGCATCCACACACCAAATATTTTTATTCTAAAACCAATACGTTTGAGAATAGCTCTCATGGCGTAAAAGTGATGCATGTGAAAAAGTTTGAATCGCTGATGTATTTATAGTACGGCCTCAAGTCATCATTTTTGATGCAATTGCGCCAACTTTTTTCATGAGGGTCGACCATGTAAGAATGCATCCATACACCAAATATTTTTATTCTGAAACTTATACTTTTGAGAATAGCTCTCATCGAGTAAAAGTCATGCATGTGAAAAAGTTCGAATCGCTGATGTATTTATAGTGCGGCCTCAAGTCATCATTTTTGATGCAATTGCGCCAACTTTTTTCATGAGGGTCCACCATGTAAGAATGCATCCACACACCAAATATTTTTATTCTGAAACTTATACTTTTGAGAATAGCTCTCATGGCGTAAAAGTGATGCATGTGAAAAAGTTTGAATCGCTGATGTATTTATAGTACGGCCTCAAGTCATCATTTTTTATGCAAATGCGCCAATATTTTCCATGAGGGTCGACCATGTTAGAATGCATCCACACACCAAATATTTTTATTCTGAAACTTATACTTTTGAGAATAGCTCTCATGGCGTAAAAGTCATGCATGTGAAAAAATTCGAATCGCTGATGTATTTATAGTGCGGCCTCAAGTCATCATTTTTGATGCAATTGTGCCAACTTTTTTCATGAGGGTCGACCATGTAAGAATGCAACTATACACCAAATATTTTTATTCTGAAACTAATACTTTTGAGAATAGCTCTCATGGCGTAAAAGTCATGCATGTGAAAAAGTTCGAATCGCTGATGTATTTATAGTGCGGCCTCAAGTCATCATTTTTGATACAATTGCGCCAACTTTTTTCATGAGGGTCCACCATGTAAGAATGCATCCACACACCAAATATTTTTATTCTGAAACTAATACTTTTGAGAATAGCTCTCATGGCGTAAAAGTCATGCATGTGAAAAAGTTCGAATTGCTGATGTATTTATAGCGCGGCCTCAAGTCATCATTTTTTATGCAATTGCGCCAACTTTTTTCATGAGGGTCCACCATGTAAGAATGCATCCACACACCAAATATTTTTATTCTGAAACTTATACTTTTGAGAATAGCTCTCATGGCGTAAAAGTCATGCCTTATGTGAAAAAGTTCGAATCGCTGATGTATTTATAGTGCGACCTCAAGTCATCATTTTTTATGCAAATGCGCCAATATTTTTCACGAGGGTCGACCATGTAAGTATGCATCCACACACCAAATATTTTTATTCTGAAACTAATACTTTTGAGAATAGCTCTCATGGCGTAAAAGTCATGCATGTGAAAAAGTTCGAATCGCTGATGTATTTATAGTGCGGCCTCAAGTCATCATTGTTGATGCAAATGCGCCAATATTTTTCACGAGGGTCGACCATGTGAGTATGCATCCACACACCAAATATTTTTATTCTAAAACCAATACGTTTGAGAATAGCTCTCATGGCGTAAAAGTGATGCATGTGAAAAAGTTTGAATCGCTGATGTATTTATAGTACGGCCTCAAGTCATCATTTTTGATGCAATTGCGCCAACTTTTTTCATGAGGGTCGACCATGTAAGAATGCATCCATACACCAAATATTTTTATTCTGAAACTTATACTTTTGAGAATAGCTCTCATCGAGTAAAAGTCATGCATGTGAAAAAGTTCGAATCGCTGATGTATTTATAGTGCGGCCTCAAGTCATCATTTTTGATGCAATTGCGCCAACTTTTTTCATGAGGGTCCACCATGTAAGAATGCATCCACACACCAAATATTTTTATTCTGAAACTTATACTTTTGAGAATAGCTCTCATGGCGTAAAAGTGATGCATGTGAAAAAGTTTGAATCGCTGATGTATTTATAGTACGGCCTCAAGTCATCATTTTTTATGCAAATGCGCCAATATTTTCCATGAGGGTCGACCATGTTAGAATGCATCCACACACCAAATATTTTTATTCTGAAACTTATACTTTTGAGAATAGCTCTCATGGCGTAAAAGTCATGCATGTGAAAAAATTCGAATCGCTGATGTATTTATAGTGCGGCCTCAAGTCATCATTTTTGATGCAATTGTGCCAACTTTTTTCATGAGGGTCGACCATGTAAGAATGCAACTATACACCAAATATTTTTATTCTGAAACTAATACTTTTGAGAATAGCTCTCATGGCGTAAAAGTCATGCATGTGAAAAAGTTCGAATCGCTGATGTATTTATAGTGCGGCCTCAAGTCATCATTTTTGATACAATTGCGCCAACTTTTTTCATGAGGGTCCACCATGTAAGAATGCATCCACACACCAAATATTTTTATTCTGAAACTAATACTTTTGAGAATAGCTCTCATGGCGTAAAAGTCATGCATGTGAAAAAGTTCGAATTGCTGATGTATTTATAGCGCGGCCTCAAGTCATCATTTTTTATGCAATTGCGCCAACTTTTTTCATGAGGGTCCACCATGTAAGAATGCATCCACACACCAAATATTTTTATTCTGAAACTTATACTTTTGAGAATAGCTCTCATGGCGTAAAAGTCATGCCTTATGTGAAAAAGTTCGAATCGCTGATGTATTTATAGTGCGACCTCAAGTCATCATTTTTTATGCAAATGCGCCAATATTTTTCACGAGGGTCGACCATGTAAGTATGCATCCACACACCAAATATTTTTATTCTGAAACTAATACTTTTGAGAATAGCTCTCATGGCGTAAAAGTCATGCATGTGAAAAAGTTCGAATCGCTGATGTATTTATAGTGCGGCCTCAAGTCATCATTGTTGATGCAATTGCGCCAATTTTTTTCATGACGGTCGACCATGTAAGAATGCATCCACACACCAAATATTTTTATTCTGAAACTAATACTTTTGAGAATAGCTCTCATGGCGTAAAAGTCATGCATGTGAAAAAGTTCGAATCGCTGATGTATTTATAGTGCGGCCTCAAGTCATCATTTTTGAAGCAATTGCGCCAACTTTTTTCATGAGGGTCGACCATGTAAGAATGCATCCACACACCAAATATTTTTATTCTGAAACTTATACTTTTGAGAATAGCTCTCATGGCGTAAAAGTCATGCATGTGAAAAAGTTCGAATCGCTGATGTATTTATAGTGCGGCCTCAAGTCATCATTTTTGATGCAATTGCGCCAACTTTTTTCATGAGGGTCGACCATGTAAGAATGCATCCACACACCAAATATTTTTATTCTGAAACTTATACTTTTGAGAATAGCTCTCATGGCGTAAAAGTCATGCATGTGAAAAAGTTCGAATCGCTGATGTATTTATAGTGCGGCCTCAAGTCATCATTTTTGATGCAATTGCGCCAACTTTTTTCATGAGGGTCCACCATGTAAGAATGCATCCACACACCAAATATTTTTATTCTGAAACTAATACTTTTGAGAATAGCTCTCATGGCGTAAAAGTCATGCATGTGAAAAAGTTCGAATTGCTGATGTATTTATAGCGCGGCCTCAAGTCATCATTTTTTATGCAATTGCGCCAACTTTTTTCATGAGGGTCCACCATGTAAGAATGCATCCACACACCAAATATTTTTATTCTGAAACTTATACTTTTGAGAATAGCTCTCATGGCGTAAAAGTCATGCCTTATGTGAAAAAGTTCGAATCGCTGATGTATTTATAGTGCGGCCTCAAGTCATCATTTTTGATGCAATTGCGCCAACTTTTTATATGAGGGTCGACCATGTAAGAATGCAACTATACACGAAATATTTTTATTCTAAAACTAATACTTTTGAGAATAGCTCTCATGGCGTAAAAGTGATGCATGTGAAAAAGTTCGAATCGCTGATGTATTTATAGCGCGGCCTCAAGTCATCATTTTTGATGCAAATGCGCCAATATTTTTCATGAGGGTCGACCATGTAAGAATGCATCCACACACCAAATATTTTTATTCTGAAACTAATACTTTTGAGAATAGCTCTCATGGCGTAAAAGTCATGCATGTGAAAAAGATCGAATCGCTGATGTATTTATAGTGCGGCCTCAAGTCATCATTTTTTATGCAAATGCGCCAATATTTTTCACGAGGGTCGACCATGTGAGTATGCATCCACACACCAAATATTTTTATTCTGAAACCAATACGTTTGAGAATAGCTCTCATGGCGTAAAAGTGATGCATGTGAAAAAGTTTGAATCGCTGATGTATTTATAGTACGGCCTCAAGTCATCATTTTTGATGCAATTGCGCCAACTTTTTTCATGAGGGTCGACCATGTAAGAATGCATCCATACACCAAATATTTTTATTCTGAAACTTATACTTTTGAGAATAGCTCTCATCGAGTAAAAGTCATGCATGTGAAAAAGTTCGAATCGCTGATGTATTTATAGTGCGGCCTCAAGTCATCATTTTTGATGCAATTGCGCCAACTTTTTTCATGAGGGTCCACCATGTAAGAATGCATCCACACACCAAATATTTTTATTCTGAAACTTATACTTTTGAGAATAGCTCTCATGGCGTAAAAGTGATGCATGTGAAAAAGTTTGAATCGCTGATGTATTTATAGTACGGCCTCAAGTCATCATTTTTTATGCAAATGCGCCAATATTTTCCATGAGGGTCGACCATGTTAGAATGCATCCACACACCAAATATTTTTATTCTGAAACTTATACTTTTGAGAATAGCTCTCATGGCGTAAAAGTCATGCATGTGAAAAAATTCGAATCGCTGATGTATTTATAGTGCGGCCTCAAGTCATCATTTTTGATGCAATTGTGCCAACTTTTTTCATGAGGGTCCACCATGTAAGAATGCAACTATACACCAAATATTTTTATTCTGAAACTAATACTTTTGAGAATAGCTCTCATGGCGTAAAAGTCATGCATGTGAAAAAGTTCGAATCGCTGATGTATTTATAGTGCGGCCTCAAGTCATCATTTTTGATACAATTGCGCCAACTTTTTTCATGAGGGTCCACCATGTAAGAATGCATCCACACACCAAATATTTTTATTCTGAAACTAATACTTTTGAGAATAGCTCTCATGGCGTAAAAGTCATGCATGTGAAAAAGTTCGAATTGCTGATGTATTTATAGCGCGGCCTCAAGTCATCATTTTTTATGCAATTGCGCCAACTTTTTTTCATGAGGGTCCACCATGTAAGAATGCATCCACACACCAAATATTTTTATTCTGAAACTTATACTTTTGAGAATAGCTCTCATGGCGTAAAAGTCATGCCTTATGTGAAAAAGTTCGAATCGCTGATGTATTTATAGTGCGGCCTCAAGTCATCATTGTTGATGCAATTGCGCCAATTTTTTTCATGACGGTCGACCATGTAAGAATGCATCCACACACCAAATATTTTTATTCTGAAACTAATACTTTTGAGAATAGCTCTCATGGCGTAAAAGTCATGCATGTGAAAAAGTTCGAATCGCTGATGTATTTATAGTGCGGCCTCAAGTCATCATTTTTGAAGCAATTGCGCCAACTTTTTTCATGAGGGTCGACCATGTAAGAATGCATCCACACACCAAATATTTTTATTCTGAAACTTATACTTTTGAGAATAGCTCTCATGGCGTAAAAGTCATGCATGTGAAAAAGTTCGAATCGCTGATGTATTTATAGTGCGGCCTCAAGTCATCATTTTTGATGCAATTGCGCCAACTTTTTTCATGAGGGTCGACCATGTAAGAATGCATCCACACACCAAATATTTTTATTCTGAAACTTATACTTTTGAGAATAGCTCTCATGGCGTAAAAGTCATGCCTCATGTGAAAAAGTTCGAATCGCTGATGTATTTATAGTGCGGCCTCAAGTCATCATTTTTTATGCAATTGCGCCAACTTTTTCATGAGGGTCGACCATGTAAGAATGCATCCACACACCAAATATTTTTATTCTGAAACTTATACTTTTGAGAATAGCTCTCATGGCGTAAAAGTCATGCATGTGAAAAAGTTCGAATCGCTGATGTATTTATAGTGCGGCCTCAAGTCATCATTTTTGATGCAATTGCGCCAACTTTTTTCATGAGGGTCCACCATGTAAGAATGCATCCACACACCAAATATTTTTATTCTGAAACTAATACTTTTGAGAATAGCTCTCATGGCGTAAAAGTCATGCATGTGAAAAAGTTCGAATTGCTGATGTATTTATAGCGCGGCCTCAAGTCATCATTTTTTATGCAATTGCGCCAACTTTTTTCATGAGGGTCCACCATGTAAGAATGCATCCACACACCAAATATTTTTATTCTGAAACTTATACTTTTGAGAATAGCTCTCATGGCGTAAAAGTCATGCCTTATGTGAAAAAGTTCGAATCGCTGATGTATTTATAGTGCGGCCTCAAGTCATCATTTTTGATGCAATTGCGCCAACTTTTTATATGAGGGTCGACCATGTAAGAATGCAACTATACACGAAATATTTTTATTCTAAAACTAATACTTTTGAGAATAGCTCTCATGGCGTAAAAGTGATGCATGTGAAAAAGTTCGAATCGCTGATGTATTTATAGCGCGGCCTCAAGTCATCATTTTTGATGCAAATGCGCCAATATTTTTCATGAGGGTCGACCATGTAAGAATGCATCCACACACCAAATATTTTTATTCTGAAACTAATACTTTTGAGAATAGCTCTCATGGCGTAAAAGTCATGCATGTGAAAAAGATCGAATCGCTGATGTATTTATAGTGCGGCCTCAAGTCATCATTTTTTATGCAAATGCGCCAATATTTTTCACGAGGGTCGACCATGTGAGTATGCATCCACACACCAAATATTTTTATTCTGAAACCAATACGTTTGAGAATAGCTCTCATGGCGTAAAAGTGATGCATGTGAAAAAGTTTGAATCGCTGATGTATTTATAGTACGGCCTCAAGTCATCATTTTTGATGCAATTGCGCCAACTTTTTTCATGAGGGTCGACCATGTAAGAATGCATCCATACACCAAATATTTTTATTCTGAAACTTATACTTTTGAGAATAGCTCTCATCGAGTAAAAGTCATGCATGTGAAAAAGTTCGAATCGCTGATGTATTTATAGTGCGGCCTCAAGTCATCATTTTTGATGCAATTGCGCCAACTTTTTTCATGAGGGTCCACCATGTAAGAATGCATCCACACACCAAATATTTTTATTCTGAAACTTATACTTTTGAGAATAGCTCTCATGGCGTAAAAGTGATGCATGTGAAAAAGTTTGAATCGCTGATGTATTTATAGTACGGCCTCAAGTCATCATTTTTTATGCAAATGCGCCAATATTTTCCATGAGGGTCGACCATGTTAGAATGCATCCACACACCAAATATTTTTATTCTGAAACTTATACTTTTGAGAATAGCTCTCATGGCGTAAAAGTCATGCATGTGAAAAAATTCGAATCGCTGATGTATTTATAGTGCGGCCTCAAGTCATCATTTTTGATGCAATTGTGCCAACTTTTTTCATGAGGGTCCACCATGTAAGAATGCAACTATACACCAAATATTTTTATTCTGAAACTAATACTTTTGAGAATAGCTCTCATGGCGTAAAAGTCATGCATGTGAAAAAGTTCGAATCGCTGATGTATTTATAGTGCGGCCTCAAGTCATCATTTTTGATACAATTGCGCCAACTTTTTTCATGAGGGTCCACCATGTAAGAATGCATCCACACACCAAATATTTTTATTCTGAAACTAATACTTTTGAGAATAGCTCTCATGGCGTAAAAGTCATGCATGTGAAAAAGTTCGAATTGCTGATGTATTTATAGCGCGGCCTCAAGTCATCATTTTTTATGCAATTGCGCCAACTTTTTTTCATGAGGGTCCACCATGTAAGAATGCATCCACACACCAAATATTTTTATTCTGAAACTTATACTTTTGAGAATAGCTCTCATGGCGTAAAAGTCATGCCTTATGTGAAAAAGTTCGAATCGCTGATGTATTTATAGTGCGACCTCAAGTCATCATTTTTTATGCAAATGCGCCAATATTTTTCACGAGGGTCGACCATGTAAGTATGCATCCACACACCAAATATTTTTATTCTGAAACTAATACTTTTGAGAATAGCTCTCATGGCGTAAAAGTCATGCATGTGAAAAAGTTCGAATCGCTGATGTATTTATAGTGCGGCCTCAAGTCATCATTGTTGATGCAATTGCGCCAATTTTTTTCATGACGGTCGACCATGTAAGAATGCATCCACACACCAAATATTTTTATTCTGAAACTAATACTTTTGAGAATAGCTCTCATGGCGTAAAAGTCATGCATGTGAAAAAGTTCGAATCGCTGATGTATTTATAGTGCGGCCTCAAGTCATCATTTTTGAAGCAATTGCGCCAACTTTTTTCATGAGGGTCGACCATGTAAGAATGCATCCACACACCAAATATTTTTATTCTGAAACTTATACTTTTGAGAATAGCTCTCATGGCGTAAAAGTCATGCATGTGAAAAAGTTCGAATCGCTGATGTATTTATAGTGCGGCCTCAAGTCATCATTTTTGATGCAATTGCGCCAACTTTTTTCATGAGGGTCGACCATGTAAGAATGCATCCACACACCAAATATTTTTATTCTGAAACTTATACTTTTGAGAATAGCTCTCATGGCGTAAAAGTCATGCCTCATGTGAAAAAGTTCGAATCGCTGATGTATTTATAGTGCGGCCTCAAGTCATCATTTTTTATGCAATTGCGCCAACTTTTTCATGAGGGTCGACCATGTAAGAATGCATCCACACACCAAATATTTTTATTCTGAAACTTATACTTTTGAGAATAGCTCTCATGGCGTAAAAGTCATGCATGTGAAAAAGTTCGAATCGCTGATGTATTTATAGTGCGGCCTCAAGTCATCATTTTTGATGCAATTGCGCCAACTTTTTTCATGAGGGTCGACCATGTAAGAATGCATCCACACACCAAATATTTTTATTCTGAAACTAATACTTTTGAGAATAGCTCTCATGGCGTAAAAGTCATGCATGTGAAAAAGTTCGAATTGCTGATGTATTTATAGCGCGGCCTCAAGTCATCATTTTTTATGCAATTGCGCCAACTTTTTTCATGAGGGTCCACCATGTAAGAATGCATCCACACACCAAATATTTTTATTCTGAAACTTATACTTTTGAGAATAGCTCTCATGGCGTAAAAGTCATGCCTTATGTGAAAAAGTTCGAATCGCTGATGTATTTATAGTGCGACCTCAAGTCATCATTTTTTATGCAAATGCGCCAATATTTTTCACGAGGGTCGACCATGTAAGTATGCATCCACACACCAAATATTTTTATTCTGAAACTAATACTTTTGAGAATAGCTCTCATGGCGTAAAAGTCATGCATGTGAAAAAGTTCGAATCGCTGATGTATTTATAGTGCGGCCTCAAGTCATCATTGTTGATGCAATTGCGCCAATTTTTTTCATGACGGTCGACCATGTAAGAATGCATCCACACACCAAATATTTTTATTCTGAAACTAATACTTTTGAGAATAGCTCTCATGGCGTAAAAGTCATGCATGTGAAAAAGTTCGAATCGCTGATGTATTTATAGTGCGGCCTCAAGTCATCATTTTTGAAGCAATTGCGCCAACTTTTTTCATGAGGGTCGACCATGTAAGAATGCATCCACACACCAAATATTTTTATTCTGAAACTTATACTTTTGAGAATAGCTCTCATGGCGTAAAAGTCATGCATGTGAAAAAGTTCGAATCGCTGATGTATTTATAGTGCGGCCTCAAGTCATCATTTTTGATGCAATTGCGCCAACTTTTTTCATGAGGGTCCACCATGTAAGAATGCATCCACACACCAAATATTTTTATTCTGAAACTTATACTTTTGAGAATAGCTCTCATGGCGTAAAAGTCATGCCTTATGTGAAAAAGTTCGAATCGCTGATGTATTTATAGTGCGGCCTCAAGTCATCATTTTTTATGCAATTGCGCCAACTTTTTCATGAGGGTCGACCATGTAAGAATGCATCCACACACCAAATATTTTTATTCTGAAACTTATACTTTTGAGAATAGCTCTCATGGCGTAAAAGTCATGCATGTGAAAAAATTCGAATCGCTGATGTATTTATAGTGCGGCCTCAAGTCATCATTTTTGATGCAATTGTGCCAACTTTTTTCATGAGGGTCGACCATGTAAGAATGCAACTATACACCAAATATTTTTATTCTGAAACTAATACTTTTGAGAATAGCTCTCATGGCGTAAAAGTCATGCATGTGAAAAAGTTCGAATCGCTGATGTATTTATAGTGCGGCCTCAAGTCATGATTTTTGATACAATTGCGCCAACTTTTTTCATGAGGGTCCACCATGTAAGAATGCATCCACACACCAAATATTTTTATTCTGAAACTAATACTTTTGAGAATAGCTCTCATGGCGTAAAAGTCATGCATGTGAAAAAGTTCGAATTGCTGATGTATTTATAGCGCGGCCTCAAGTCATCATTTTTTATGCAATTGCGCCAACTGTTTTTCATGAGGGTCGACCATGTAAGAATGCATCCACACACCAAATATTTTTATTCTGAAACTTATACTTTTGAGAATAGCTCTCATGGCGTAAAAGTCATGCCTTATGTGAAAAAGTTCGAATCGCTGATGTATTTATAGTGCGACCTCAAGTCATCATCTTTTAAGCAAATGCGCCAATATTTTTCACGAGGGTCGACCATGTAAGTATGCATCCACACACCAAATATTTTTATTCTGAAACTAATACTTTTGAGAATAGCTCTCATGGCGTAAAAGTCATGCATGTGAAAAAGTTCGAATCGCTGATGTATTTATAGTGCGGCCTCAAGTCATCATTGTTGATGCAATTGCGCCAATTTTTTTCATGAGGGTCGACCATGTAAGAATGCATCGACACACCAAATATTTTTATTCTGAAACTAATACTTTTGAGAATAGCTCTCATGGCGTAAAAGTCATGCATGTGAAAAAGTTCGAATCGCTGATGTATTTATAGTGCGGCCTCAAGTCATCATTTTTGAAGCAATTGCGCCAACTTTTTTCATGAGGGTCGACCATGTAAGAATGCATCCACACACCAAATATTTTTATTCTGAAACTTATACTTTTGAGAATAGCTCTCATGGCGTAAAAGTCATGCATGTGAAAAAGTTCGAATCGCTGATGTATTTATAGTGCGGCCTCAAGTCATCATTTTTGAAGCAATTGCGCCAACTTTTTTCACGAGGGTCGACCATGTAAGAATGCATCCACACACCAAATATTTTTATTCTGAAACTTATACTTTTGAGAATAGCTCTCATGGCGTAAAAGTCATGCATGTGAAAAAGTTCGAATCGCTGATGTATTTATAGTGCGACCTCAAGTCATCATTTTTTATGCAAATGCGCCAACTTTTTCATGAGGGTCGACCATGTAAGAATGCAACTATACACCAAATATTTTTATTCTGAAACTAATACTTTTGAGAATAGCTCTCATGGCGTAAAAGTCATGCATGTGAAAAAGTTCGAATCGCTGATGTATTTATAGTGCGGCCTCAAGTCATGATTTTTGATACAATTGCGCCAACTTTTTTCATGAGGGTCCACCATGTAAGAATGCATCCACACACCAAATATTTTTATTCTGAAACTAATACTTTTGAGAATAGCTCTCATGGCGTAAAAGTCATGCATGTGAAAAAGTTCGAATTGCTGATGTATTTATAGCGCGGCCTCAAGTCATCATTTTTTATGCAATTGCGCCAACTTTTTTCATGAGGGTCCACCATGTAAGAATGCATCCACACACCAAATATTTTTATTCTGAAACTTATACTTTTGAGAATAGCTCTCATGGCGTAAAAGTCATGCCTTATGTGAAAAAGTTCGAATCGCTGATGTATTTATAGTGCGACCTCAAGTCATCATTTTTTATGCAAATGCGCCAATATTTTTCACGAGGGTCTACCATGTAAGTATGCATCCACACACCAAATATTTTTATTCTGAAACTAATACTTTTGAGAATAGCTCTCATGGCGTAAAAGTCATGCATGTGAAAAAGTTCGAATCGCTGATGTATTTATAGTGCGGCCTCAAGTCATCATTGTTGATGCAATTGCGCCAATTTTTTTCATGACGGTCGACCATGTAAGAATGCATCCACACACCAAATATTTTTATTCTGAAACTAATACTTTTGAGAATAGCTCTCATGGCGTAAAAGTCATGCATGTGAAAAGGTTCGAATCGCTGATGTATTTATAGTGCGGCCTCAAGTCATCATTTTTGAAGCAATTGCGCCAACTTTTTTCATGAGGGTCGACCATGTAAGAATGCATCCACACACCAAATATTTTTATTCTGAAACTTATACTTTTGAGAATAGCTCTCATGGCGTAAAAGTCATGCATGTGAAATAGTTCGAATCGCTGATGTATTTATAGTGCGGCCTCAAGTCATCATTTTTGATGCAATTGCGCCAACTTTTTTCATGAGGGTCGACCATGTAAGAATGCATCCACACACCAAATATTTTTATTCTGAAACTTATACTTTTGAGAATAGCTCTCATGGCGTAAAAGTCATGCCTCATGTGAAAAAGTTCGAATCGCTGATGTATTTATAGTGCGGCCTCAAGTCATCATTTTTTATGCAATTGCGCCAACTTTTTCATGAGGGTCGACCATGTAAGAATGCATCCACACACCAAATATTTTTATTCTGAAACTTATACTTTTGAGAATAGCTCTCATGGCGTAAAAGTCATGCATGTGAAAAAATTCGAATCGCTGATGTATTTATAGTGCGGCCTCAAGTCATCATTTTTGATGCAATTGTGCCAACTTTTTTCATGAGGGTCGACCATGTAAGAATGCAACTATACACCA
Organism: Haliotis rufescens; assembly: GCF_023055435.1. NCBI lineage: Eukaryota > Metazoa > Mollusca > Gastropoda > Lepetellida > Haliotidae > Haliotis > Haliotis rufescens. The sequence goes on from NW_025964112.1 coordinate 27,974,150, forward strand.
AATATTTTTATTCTGAAACTAATACTTTTGAGAATAGCTCTCATGGCGTAAAAGTCATGCATGTGAAAAAGTTCGAATCGCTGATGTATTTATAGTGCGGCCTCAAGTCATGATTTTTGATACAATTGCGCCAACTTTTTTCATGAGGGTCCACCATGTAAGAATGCATCCACACACCAAATATTTTTATTCTGAAACTAATACTTTTGAGAATAGCTCTCATGGCGTAAAAGTCATGCATGTGAAAAAGTTCGAATTGCTGATGTATTTATAGCGCGGCCTCAAGTCATCATTTTTTATGCAATTGCGCCAACTGTTTTTCATGAGGGTCCACCATGTAAGAATGCATCCACACACCAAATATTTTTATTCTGAAACTTATACTTTTGAGAATAGCTCTCATGGCGTAAAAGTCATGCCTTATGTGAAAAAGTTCGAATCGCTGATGTATTTATAGTGCGACCTCAAGTCATCATTTTTTAAGCAAATGCGCCAATATTTTTCACGAGGGTCGACCATGTAAGTATGCATCCACACACCAAATATTTTTATTCTGAAACTAATACTTTTGAGAATAGCTCTCATGGCGTAAAAGTCATGCATGTGAAAAAGTTCGAATCGCTGATGTATTTATAGTGCGGCCTCAAGTCATCATTGTTGATGCAATTGCGCCAATTTTTCTCATGACGGTCGACCATGTAAGAATGCATCGACACACCAAATATTTTTATTCTGAAACTAATACTTTTGAGAATAGCTCTCATGGCGTAAAAGTCATGCATGTGAAAAAGTTCGAATCGCTGATGTATTTATAGTGCGGCCTCAAGTCATCATTTTTGAAGCAATTGCGCCAACTTTTTTCATGAGGGTCGACCATGTAAGAATGCATCCACACACCAAATATTTTTATTCTGAAACTTATACTTTTGAGAATAGCTCTCATGGCGTAAAAGTCATGCATGTGAAAAAGTTCGAATCGCTGATGTATTTATAGTGCGGCCTCAAGTCATCATTTTTGAAGCAATTGCGCCAACTTTTTTCACGAGGGTCGACCATGTAAGAATGCATCCACACACCAAATATTTTTATTCTGAAACTTATACTTTTGAGAATAGCTCTCATGGCGTAAAAGTCATGCATGTGAAAAAGTTCGAATCGCTGATGTATTTATAGTGCGACCTCAAGTCATCATTTTTTATGCAAATGCGCCAACTTTTTCATGAGGGTCGACCATGTAAGTATGCATCCACACATCAAATATTTTTATTCTGAAACTAATACTTTTGAGAATAGCTCTCATGGCGTAAAAGTCATGCATGTGAAAAAGTTCGAATCGCTGATGTATTTATAGTGCGGCCTCAATTCATCATTTTTTATGCAATTGGGCCAACTTTTTCATGACGGTCGACCATGTAAGAATGCATCCACACACCAAATATTTTTATTCTGAAACTCATACTTTTGAGAATAGCTCTCATCGAATAAAAGTCATGCATGTGAAAAAGTTCGAATCGCTGATGTATTTATAGTGCGGCCTCAAGTCATCATTTTTGATGCAATTGCGCCAACTTTTTATATGAGGGTCGACCATGTAAGAATGCAACTATACACCAAATATTTTTATTCTAAAACTAATACTTTTGAGAATAGCTCTCATGGCGTAAAAGTCATGCATGTGAAAAAGTTCGAATCGCTGATGTATTTATAGTGCGGCCTCAAGTCATGATTTTTTATGCAATTGCGCCAACTTTTTTCATGACGGTCGACCATGTAAGAATGCATCCACACACCAAATATTTTTATTCTGAAACTAATACTTTTGAGAATAGCTCTCATGGCGTAAAAGTCATGCATGTGAAAAAGTTCGAATCGCTGATGTATTTATAGTGCGGCCTCAAGTCATCATTTTTTATGCAATTGCGCCATTTTTTTCATGAGGGTCGACCATGTAAGAATGCATCCACACACCAAATATTTTTATTCTGAAACTAAAACTTTTGAGAATAGCTCTCATCGAGTAAAAGTCATGCATGTGAAAAAGTTCGAATCGCTGATGTATTTATAGTGCGGCCTCAAGTCATCATTTTTGAAGCAATTGCGCCAACTTTTTTTCATGAGGGTTGACCATGTAAGAATGCATCCACACACCAAATATTTTTATTCTGAAACTTATACTTTTGAGAATAGCTCTCATGGCGTAAAAGTGATGCATGTGAAAAAGTTCGAATCGCTGATGTATTTATAGTGCGACCTCAAGTCATCATTTTTGATGCAAATGCGCCAATATTTTTCACGAGGGTCGACCATGTAAGTATGCATCCACACATCAAATATTTTTATTCTGAAACTAATACTTTTGAGAATAGCTCTCATGGCGTAAAAGTGATGCATGTGAAAAAGTTCGAATCGCTGATGTATTTATAGTGCGGCCTCAAGTCATCATTTTTGAAGCAATTGCGCCAACTTTTTTCACGAGGGTCGACCATGTAAGAATGCATCCATACACCAAATATTTTTATTCTGAAACTAATACTTTTGAGAATAGCTCTCATGGCGTAAAAGTCATGCATGTGAAAAAGTTCGAATCGCTGATGTATTTATAGTGCGGCCTCAAGTCATGAATTTTTATGCAATTGCGCCAACTTTTTTCACGAGGGTCGACCATGTAAGAATGCATCCATACACCAAATATTTTTATTTTGAAACTAATACTTTTGAGAATAGCTCTCATGGCGTAAAAGTCATGCATGTGAAAAAGTTCGAATCGTTGATGTATTTATAGTGCGGCCTCAAGTCATCATTTTTTATGCAAATGCGCCAATATTTTTCACGAGGGTCGACCATGTAAGTATGCATCCACACACCAAATATTTTTATTCTGAAACTCATACTTTTGAGAATAGCACTCATGGCGTAAAAGTGATGCATGTGAAAAAGTTCGAATCGCTGATGTATTTATAGTGCGGCCTCAAGTCATCATTTTTGATGCAATTGCGCCATCTTTTTTCATTAGGGTCGACCATGTAAGAATGCATCCACACACCAAATATTTTTATTCTGAAACTTATACTTTTGAGAATAGCTCTCATGGCGTAAAAGTCATGCATGTGAAAAAGTTCGAATCGCTGATGTATTTATAGTGCGACCTCAAGTCATCATTTTTTATGCAAATGCGCCAATATTTTTCACGAGGGTCGACCATGTAAGAATGCATCCACACACCAAATATTTTTATTCTGAAACTTATACTTTTGAGATTAGCTCTCATGGCGTAAAAGTCATGCATGTGAAAAAGTTCGAATCGCTGATGTATTTATAGTGCGGCCTCAAGTCATCATTTTTGATGCAATTGCGCCAACTTTTTTCATGAGGGTCGACCATGTAAGAATGCAACTATACACCAAATATTTTTATTCTGAAACTAATACTTTTGAGAATAGCTCTCATGGCGTAAAAGTCATGCCTTATGTGAAAAAGTTCGAATCGCTGATGTATTTAAAGTGCGGCCTCAAGTCGTGATTATTTATGCAATTGCGCCAACTTTTTTCATGAGGGTCGACCATGTAAGAATGCATCCATACACCAAATATTTTTATTCTGAAACTAATACTTTTGAAAATAGCTCTCATGGCGTAAAAGTCATGCATGTGAAAAAGTTCGAATCGCTGATGTATTTATAGTGCGACCTCAAGTCATCATTTTTTATGCAAATGCGCCAATATTTTTCACGAGGGTCGACCATGTAAGTATGCATCCACACACCAAATATTTTTATTCTGAAACTCATACTTTTGAGAATAGCTCTCATGGCGTAAAAGTCATGCATGTGAAAAAGTTCGAATCGCTGATGTATTTATAGTGCGGCCTCAAGTCATGATTTTTTATGCAATTGCGCCAACTTTTTTCACGAGGGTCGACCATGTAAGAATGCATCCATACACCAAATATTTTTATTCTGAAACTAATACTTTTGAGAATAGCTCTCATGGCGTAAAAGTCATGCATGTGAAAAAGTTCGAATCGTTGATGTATTTATAGTGCGGCCTCAAGTCATCATTTTTTATGCAAATGCGCCAATATTTTTCACGAGGGTCGACCATGTAAGTATGCATCCACACACCAAATATTTTTATTCTGAAACTCATACTTTTGAGAATAGCACTCATGGCGTAAAAGTGATGCATGTGAAAAAGTTCGAATCGCTGATGTATTTATAGTGCGGCCTCAAGTCATCATTTTTTATGCAATTGCGCCAACTTTTTTCATGAGGGTCGACCATGTAAGAATGCAACTATACACCAAATATTTTTATTCTGAAACTAATACTTTTGAGAATAGCTCTCATGGCGTAAAAGTCATGCCTTATGTGAAAAAGTTCGAATCGCTGATGTATTTAAAGTGCGGCCTCAAGTCGTGATTATTTATGCAATTGCGCCAACTTTTTTCATGAGGGTCGACCATGTAAGAATGCATCCATACACCAAATATTTTTATTCTGAAACTAATACTTTTGAAAATAGCTCTCATGGCGTAAAAGTCATGCATGTGAAAAAGTTCGAATCGCTGATGTATTTATAGTGCGACCTCAAGTCATCATTTTTTATGCAAATGCGCCAATATTTTTCACGAGGGTCGACCATGTAAGAATGCATCCACACACCAAATATTTTTATTCTGAAACTAATACTTTTGAGAATAGCTCTCATGGCGTAAAAGTCATGCATGTGAAAAAGTTCGAATCGCTGATGTATTTATAGTGCGGCCTCAAGTCATGATCATTTTTGAAGCAATTGCGCCAACTTTTTCATGAGGGTCCACCATGTAAGAATGCATCCACACACCAAATATTTTTATTCTGAAACTTATACTTTTGAGAATAGCTCTCATGGCGTAAAAGTCATGCATGTGAAACAGTTCGAATCGCTGATGTATTTATAGTGCGGCCTCAAGTCATCATTTTTGATGCAATTGTGCCAACTTTTTTCATGAGGGTCGACCATGTAAGAATGCAACTATACATCAAATATTTTTATTCTGAAACTAACACTTTTGAGAATAGCTCTCATGGCGTAAAAGTCATGCATGTGAAAAAGTTCGAATCGCTGATGTATTTATAGTGCGGCCTCAAGTCATGATTATTTATACAATTGCGCCAACTTTTTTCATGAGGGTCGACCATGTAAGAATGCATCCACATACCAAATATTCTTATTCTGAAACTAATACTTTTGAGAATAGCTCTCATGGCGTAAAAGTCATGCCTTATGTGAAAAAGTTCGAATCGCTGATGTATTTATAGTGCGGCCTCAAGTCATCATTTTTTATGCAATTGCGCCAACTTTTTTCACGAGGGTCGACCATGTAAGTATGCATCCACACACCAAATATTTTTATTCTGAAACTAATACTTTTGAGAATAGCTCTCATGGCGTAAAAGTCATGCATGTGAAAAAGTTCGAATCGCTGATGTATTTATAGTGCGGCCTCAAGTCATCATTTTTTATGCAATTTTGCCAACTTTCTTCATGAGGGTCGACCACGTAAGTATGCATCCACACACCAAATATTTTTATTCTGAAACTAATACTTTTGAGAATAGCTCTCATGGCGTAAAAGTCATGCATGTGAAAAAGTTCGAATCGCTGATGTATTTATAGTGCGGCCTCAATTCATCATTTTTTATGCAATTGCGCCAACTTTTTCATGAGGGTCGACCATGTAAGAATGCATCCATACACCAAATATTTTTATTCTGAAACTTATACTTTTGAGAATAGCTCTCATGGCGTAAAAGTCATGCATGTGAAAAAGTTCGAATCGCTGATGTATTTATAGTGCGGCCTCAAGTCATCATTTTTTATGCAATTGCGCCAACTTTTTTCATGAGGGTCCACCATGTAAGAATGCAACTATACACCAAATATTTTTATTCTGAAACTAATACTTTTGAGAATAGCTCTCATGGCGTAAAAGTCATGCATGTGAAAAAGTTCGAATCGCTGATGTATTTATAGTGCGGCCTCAAGTCATCATTTTTTATGCAATTGCGCCAACTTTTTTCATGAGGGTCCACCATGTAAGAATGCATCCATACACCAAATATTTTTATTCTGAAACTAATACTTTTGAGAATAGCTCTCATGGCGTAAAAGTCATGCATGTGAAAAAGTTCGAATCGTTGATGTATTTATAGTGCGACCTCAAGTCATCATTTTTTATGCAAATGCGCCAATATTTTTCACGAGGGTCGACCATGTAAGTATGCATCCACACACCAAATATTTTTATTCTGAAACTCATACTTTTGAGAATAGCTCTCATGGCGTAAAAGTCATGCATGTGAAAAAGTTCGAATCGCTGATGTATTTATAGTGCGGCCTCAAGTCATCATTTTTGAAGCAATTGCGCCAACTTTTTTCATGAGGGTCGACCATGTAAGAATGCATCCACACACCAAATATTTTTATTCTGAAACTTATACTTTTGAGAATAGCTCTCATGGCGTAAAAGTCATGCATGTGAAAAAGTTCGAATCGCTGATGTATTTATAGTGCGACCTCAAGTCATCATTTTTTATGCAAATGCGCCAATATTTTTCACGAGGGTCGACCATGTAAGTATGCATCCACACACCAAATATTTTTATTCTGAAACTTATACTTTTGAGAATAGCACTCATGGCGTAAAAGTGATGCATGTGAAACAGTTCGAATCGCTGATGTATTTATAGTGCGGCCTCAAGTCATCATTTTTTATGCAATTGCGCCAACTTTTTTCATGAGGGTCGACCATGTAAGAATGCATCCACACACCAAATATTTTTATTCTGAAACTTATACTTTTGAGAATAGCTCTCATGGCGTAAAAGTCATGCATGTGAAAAAGTTCGAATCGCTGATGTATTTATAGTGCGGCCTCAAGTCATCATTTTTTATGCAATTGCGCCAACTTTTTTCATGAGGGTCCACCATGTAAGAATGCAACTATACACCAAATATTTTTATTCTGAAACTAATACTTTTGAGAATAGCTCTCATGGCGTAAAAGTCATGCATGTGAAAAAGTTCGAATCGCTGATGTATTTATAGTGCGGCCTCAAGTCATCATTTTTTATGCAATTGCGCCAACTTTTTTCATGAGGGTCCACCATGTAAGAATGCATCCATACACCAAATATTTTTATTCTGAAACTAATACTTTTGAGAATAGCTCTCATGGCGTAAAAGTCATGCATGTGAAAAAGTTCGAATCGTTGATGTATTTATAGTGCGACCTCAAGTCATCATTTTTGATGCAAATGCGCCAATATTTTTCACGAGGGTCGACCATGTAAGTATGCATCCACACACCAAATATTTTTATTCTGAAACTCATACTTTTGAGAATAGCACTCATGGCGTAAAAGTGATGCATGTGAAAAAGTTCGAATCGCTGATGTATTTATAGTGCGGCCTCAAGTCATCATTTTTGAAGCAATTGCGCCAACTTTTTTCATGAGGGTCGACCATGTAAGAATGCATCCACACACCAAATATTTTTATTCTGAAACTTATACTTTTGAGAATAGCTCTCATGGCGTAAAAGTCATGCATGTGAAAAAGTTCGAATCGCTGATGTATTTATAGTGCGACCTCAAGTCATCATTTTTTATGCAAATGCGCCAATATTTTTCACGAGGGTCGACCATGTAAGTATGCATCCACACACCAAATATTTTTATTCTGAAACTTATACTTTTGAGAATAGCTCTCATCGCGTAAAAGTCATGCATGTGAAACAGTTCGAATCGCTGATGTATTTATAGTGCGGCCTCAAGTCATCATTTTTTATGCAATTGCGCCAACTTTTTTCATGAGGGTCGACCATGTAAGAATGCATCCACACACCAAATATTTTTATTCTGAAACTTATACTTTTGAGAATAGCTCTCATGGCGTAAAAGTCATGCATGTGAAAAAGTTCCAATCGCTGATGTATTTATAGTGCGGCCTCAAGTCATCATTTTTTATGCAATTGCGCCAACTTTTTTCACGAGGGTCGACCATGTAAGTATGCATCCACACACCAAATATTTTTATTCTGAAACTAATACTTTTGAGAATAGCTCTCATGGCGTAAAAGTCATGCATGTGAAAAAGTTCGAATCGCTGATGTATTTATAGTGCGGCCTCAAGTCATCATTTTTGATGCAATTTTGCCAACTTTCTTCATGAGGGTCGACCACGTAAGTATGCATCCACACACCAAATATTTTTATTCTGAAACTAATACTTTTGAGAATAGCTCTCATGGCGTAAAAGTCATGCATGTGAAAAAGTTCGAATCGCTGATGTATTTATAGTGCGGCCTCAATTCATCATTTTTTATGCAATTGCGCCAACTTTTTCATGAGGGTCGACCATGTAAGAATGCATCCATACACCAAATATTTTTATTCTGAAACTTATACTTTTGAGAATAGCACTCATGGCGTAAAAGTGATGCATGTGAAAAAGTTCGAATCGCTGATGTATTTATAGTGCGGCCTCAAGTCATCATTTTTGAAGCAATTGCGCCAACTTTTTTCATGAGGGTCGACCATGTAAGAATGCATCCACACACCAAATATTTTTATTCTGAAACTTATACATTTGAGAATAGCTCTCATGGCGTAAAAGTCATGCATGTGAAAAAGTTCGAATCGCTGATGTATTTATAGTGCGGCCTCAAGTCATCATTTTTGAAGCAATTGCGCCAACTTTTTTTCATGAGGGTTGACCATGTAAGAATGCATCCACACACCAAATATTTTTATTCTGAAACTTATACTTTTGAGAATAGCTCTCATGGCGTAAAAGTGATGCATGTGAAAAAGTTCGAATCGCTGATGTATTTATAGTGCGACCTCAAGTCATCATTTTTGATGCAAATGCGCCAATATTTTTCACGAGGGTCGACCATGTAAGTATGCATCCACACATCAAATATTTTTATTCTGAAACTAATACTTTTGAGAATAGCTCTCATGGCGTAAAAGTGATGCATGTGAAAAAGTTCGAATCGCTGATGTATTTATAGTGCGGCCTCAAGTCATCATTTTTTATGCAATTGCGCCAACTTTTTTCACGAGGGTCGACCATGTAAGAATGCATCCATACACCAAATATTTTTATTCTGAAACTAATACTTTTGAGAATAGCTCTCATGGCGTAAAAGTCATGCATGTGAAAAAGTTCGAATCGCTGATGTATTTATAGTGCGGCCTCAAGTCATGATTTTTTATGCAATTGCGCCAACTTTTTTCACGAGGGTCGACCATGTAAGAATGCATCCACACACCAAATATTTTTATTCTGAAACTAATACTTTTGAGAATAGCTCTCATGGCGTAAAAGTCATGCATGTGAAAAAGTTCGAATCGCTGATGTATTTATAGTGCGGCCTCAAGTCATGATTTTTTATGCAATTGCGCCAACTTTTTTCACGAGGGTCCACCATGTAAGAATGCATCCATACACCAAATATTTTTATTCTGAAACTAATACTTTTGAGAATAGCTCTCATGGCGTAAAAGTCATGCATGTGAAAAAGTTCGAATCGTTGATGTATTTATAGTGCGGCCTCAAGTCATCATTTTTTATGCAAATGCGCCAATATTTTTCACGAGGGTCGACCATGTAAGTATGCATCCACACACCAAATATTTTTATTCTGAAACTCATACTTTTGAGAATAGCACTCATGGCGTAAAAGTGATGCATGTGAAAAAGTTCGAATCGCTGATGTATTTATAGTGCGGCCTCAAGTCATCATTTTTGATGCAATTGCGCCATCTTTTTTCATGAGGGTCGACCATGTAAGAATGCATCCACACACCAAATATTTTTATTCTGAAACTTATACTTTTGAGAATAGCTCTCATGGCGTAAAAGTCATGCATGTGAAAAAGTTCGAATCGCTGATGTATTTATAGTGCGACCTCAAGTCATCATTTTTTATGCAAATGCGCCAATATTTTTCACGAGGGTCGACCATGTAAGAATGCATCCACACACCAAATATTTTTATTCTGAAACTTATACTTTTGAGAATAGCTCTCATGGCGTAAAAGTCATGCATGTGAAAAAGTTCGAATCGCTGATGTATTTATAGTGCGGCCTCAAGTCATCATTTTTGATGCAATTGCGCCAACTTTTTTCATGAGGGTCGACCATGTAAGAATGCAACTATACACCAAATATTTTTATTCTGAAACTAATACTTTTGAGAATAGCTCTCATGGCGTAAAAGTCATGCCTTATGTGAAAAAGTTCGAATCGCTGATGTATTTAAAGTGCGGCCTCAAGTCGTGATTATTTATGCAATTGCGCCAACTTTTTTCATGAGGGTCGACCATGTAAGAATGCATCCATACACCAAATATTTTTATTCTGAAACTAATACTTTTGAAAATAGCTCTCATGGCGTAAAAGTCATGCATGTGAAAAAGTTCGAATCGCTGATGTATTTATAGTGCGACCTCAAGTCATCATTTTTTATGCAAATGCGCCAATATTTTTCACGAGGGTCGACCATGTAAGTATGCATCCACACACCAAATATTTTTATTCTGAAACTCATACTTTTGAGAATAGCTCTCATGGCGTAAAAGTCATGCATGTGAAAAAGTTCGAATCGCTGATGTATTTATAGTGCGGCCTCAAGTCATGATTTTTTATGCAATTGCGCCAACTTTTTTCACGAGGGTCGACCATGTAAGAATGCATCCATACACCAAATATTTTTATTCTGAAACTAATACTTTTGAGAATAGCTCTCATGGCGTAAAAGTCATGCATGTGAAAAAGTTCGAATCGTTGATGTATTTATAGTGCGGCCTCAAGTCATCATTTTTTATGCAAATGCGCCAATATTTTTCACGAGGGTCGACCATGTAAGTATGCATCCACACACCAAATATTTTTATTCTGAAACTGATACTTTTGAGAATAGCACTCATGGCGTAAAAGTGATGCATGTGAAAAAGTTCGAATCGCTGATGTATTTATAGTGCGGCCTCAAGTCATCATTTTTTATGCAATTGCGCCAACTTTTTTCATGAGGGTCGACCATGTAAGAATGCAACTATACACCAAATATTTTTATTCTGAAACTAATACTTTTGAGAATAGCTCTCATGGCGTAAAAGTCATGCCTTATGTGAAAAAGTTCGAATCGCTGATGTATTTAAAGTGCGGCCTCAAGTCGTGATTATTTATGCAATTGCGCCAACTTTTTTCATGAGGGTCGACCATGTAAGAATGCATCCATACACCAAATATTTTTATTCTGAAACTAATACTTTTGAAAATAGCTCTCATGGCGTAAAAGTCATGCATGTGAAAAAGTTCGAATCGCTGATGTATTTATAGTGCGACCTCAAGTCATCATTTTTTATGCAAATGCGCCAATATTTTTCACGAGGGTCGACCATGTAAGAATGCATCCACACACCAAATATTTTTATTCTGAAACTAATACTTTTGAGAATAGCTCTCATGGCGTAAAAGTCATGCATGTGAAAAAGTTCGAATCGCTGATGTATTTATAGTGCGGCCTCAAGTCATGATCATTTTTGAAGCAATTGCGCCAACTTTTTCATGAGGGTCCACCATGTAAGAATGCATCCACACACCAAATATTTTTATTCTGAAACTTATACTTTTGAGAATAGCTCTCATGGCGTAAAAGTCATGCATGTGAAACAGTTCGAATCGCTGATGTATTTATAGTGCGGCCTCAAGTCATCATTTTTGATGCAATTGTGCCAACTTTTTTCATGAGGGTCGACCATGTAAGAATGCAACTATACATCAAATATTTTTATTCTGAAACTAACACTTTTGAGAATAGCTCTCATGGCGTAAAAGTCATGCATGTGAAAAAGTTCGAATCGCTGATGTATTTATAGTGCGGCCTCAAGTCATGATTATTTATACAATTGCGCCAACTTTTTTCATGAGGGTCGACCATGTAAGAATGCATCCACATACCAAATATTTTTATTCTGAAACTAATACTTTTGAGAATAGCTCTCATGGCGTAAAAGTCATGCCTTATGTGAAAAAGTTCGAATCGCTGATGTATTTATAGTGCGGCCTCAAGTCATCATTTTTTATGCAATTGCGCCAACTTTTTTCACGAGGGTCGACCATGTAAGTATGCATCCACACACCAAATATTTTTATTCTGAAACTAATACTTTTGAGAATAGCTCTCATGGCGTAAAAGTCATGCATGTGAAAAAGTTCGAATCGCTGATGTATTTATAGTGCGGCCTCAAGTCATCATTTTTTATGCAATTTTGCCAACTTTCTTCATGAGGGTCGACCACGTAAGTATGCATCCACACACCAAATATTTTTATTCTGAAACTAATACTTTTGAGAATAGCTCTCATGGCGTAAAAGTCATGCATGTGAAAAAGTTCGAATCGCTGATGTATTTATAGTGCGGCCTCAATTCATCATTTTTTATGCAATTGCGCCAACTTTTTCATGAGGGTCCACCATGTAAGAATGCATCCATACACCAAATATTTTTATTCTGAAACTTATACTTTTGAGAATAGCTCTCATGGCGTAAAAGTCATGCATGTGAAAAAGTTCGAATCGCTGATGTATTTATAGTGCGGCCTCAAGTCATCATTTTTTATGCAATTGCGCCAACTTTTTTCATGAGGGTCGACCATGTAAGAATGCAACTATACACCAAATATTTTTATTCTGAAACTAATACTTTTGAGAATAGCTCTCATGGCGTAAAAGTCATGCATGTGAAAAAGTTCGAATCGCTGATGTATTTATAGTGCGGCCTCAAGTCATCATTTTTTATGCAATTGCGCCAACTTTTTTCATGAGGGTCCACCATGTAAGAATGCATCCATACACCAAATATTTTTATTCTGAAACTAATACTTTTGAGAATAGCTCTCATGGCGTAAAAGTCATGCATGTGAAAAAGTTCGAATCGTTGATGTATTTATAGTGCGACCTCAAGTCATCATTTTTTATGCAAATGCGCCAATATTTTTCACGAGGGTCGACCATGTAAGTATGCATCCACACACCAAATATTTTTATTCTGAAACTCATACTTTTGAGAATAGCTCTCATGGCGTAAAAGTCATGCATGTGAAAAAGTTCGAATCGCTGATGTATTTATAGTGCGGCCTCAAGTCATCATTTTTGAAGCAATTGCGCCAACTTTTTTCATGAGGGTCGACCATGTAAGAATGCATCCACACACCAAATATTTTTATTCTGAAACTTATACTTTTGAGAATAGCTCTCATGGCGTAAAAGTCATGCATGTGAAAAAGTTCGAATCGCTGATGTATTTATAGTGCGACCTCAAGTCATCATTTTTTATGCAAATGCGCCAATATTTTTCACGAGGGTCGACCATGTAAGTATGCATCCACACACCAAATATTTTTATTCTGAAACTTATACTTTTGAGAATAGCACTCATGGCGTAAAAGTGATGCATGTGAAACAGTTCGAATCGCTGATGTATTTATAGTGCGGCCTCAAGTCATCATTTTTTATGCAATTGCGCCAACTTTTTTCATGAGGGTCGACCATGTAAGAATGCATCCACACACCAAATATTTTTATTCTGAAACTTATACTTTTGAGAATAGCTCTCATGGCGTAAAAGTCATGCATGTGAAAAAGTTCGAATCGCTGATGTATTTATAGTGCGGCCTCAAGTCATCATTTTTTATGCAATTGCGCCAACTTTTTTCATGAGGGTCCACCATGTAAGAATGCAACTATACACCAAATATTTTTATTCTGAAACTAATACTTTTGAGAATAGCTCTCATGGCGTAAAAGTCATGCATGTGAAAAAGTTCGAATCGCTGATGTATTTATAGTGCGGCCTCAAGTCATCATTTTTTATGCAATTGCGCCAACTTTTTTCATGAGGGTCCACCATGTAAGAATGCATCCATACACCAAATATTTTTATTCTGAAACTAATACTTTTGAGAATAGCTCTCATGGCGTAAAAGTCATGCATGTGAAAAAGTTCGAATCGTTGATGTATTTATAGTGCGACCTCAAGTCATCATTTTTTATGCAAATGCGCCAATATTTTTCACGAGGGTCGACCATGTAAGTATGCATCCACACACCAAATATTTTTATTCTGAAACTCATACTTTTGAGAATAGCACTCATGGCGTAAAAGTGATGCATGTGAAAAAGTTCGAATCGCTGATGTATTTATAGTGCGGCCTCAAGTCATCATTTTTGAAGCAATTGCGCCAACTTTTTTCATGAGGGTCGACCATGTAAGAATGCATCCACACACCAAATATTTTTATTCTGAAACTTATACTTTTGAGAATAGCTCTCATGGCGTAAAAGTCATGCATGTGAAAAAGTTCGAATCGCTGATGTATTTATAGTGCGACCTCAAGTCATCATTTTTTATGCAAATGCGCCAATATTTTTCACGAGGGTCGACCATGTAAGTATGCATCCACACACCAAATATTTTTATTCTGAAACTTATACTTTTGAGAATAGCACTCATGGCGTAAAAGTGATGCATGTGAAACAGTTCGAATCGCTGATGTATTTATAGTGCGGCCTCAAGTCATCATTTTTTATGCAATTGCGCCAACTTTTTTCATGAGGGTCGACCATGTAAGAATGCATCCACACACCAAATATTTTTATTCTGAAACTTATACTTTTGAGAATAGCTCTCATGGCGTAAAAGTCATGCATGTGAAAAAGTTCCAATCGCTGATGTATTTATAGTGCGGCCTCAAGTCATCATTTTTTATGCAATTGCGCCAACTTTTTTCACGAGGGTCGACCATGTAAGTATGCATCCACACACCAAATATTTTTATTCTGAAACTAATACTTTTGAGAATAGCTCTCATGGCGTAAAAGTCATGCATGTGAAAAAGTTCGAATCGCTGATGTATTTATAGTGCGGCCTCAAGTCATCATTTTTTATGCAATTGCGCCAACTTTCTTCATGAGGGTCGACCACGTAAGTATGCATCCACACACCAAATATTTTTATTCTGAAACTAATACTTTTGAGAATAGCTCTCATGGCGTAAAAGTCATGCATGTGAAAAAGTTCGAATCGCTGATGTATTTATAGTGCGGCCTCAATTCATCATTTTTTATGCAATTGCGCCAACTTTTTCACGAGGGTCGACCATGTAAGAATGCATCCATACACCAAATATTTTTATTCTGAAACTTATACTTTTGAGAATAGCTCTCATGGCGTAAAAGTCATGCATGTGAAAAAGTTCGAATCGCTGATGTATTTATAGTGCGGCCTCAAGTCATCATTTTTTATGCAATTGCGCAAACTTTTTTCATGAGGGTCCACCATGTAAGAATGCAACTATACACCAAATATTTTTATTCTGAAACTAATACTTTTGAGAATAGCTCTCATGGCGTAAAAGTCATGCATGTGAAAAAGTTCGAATCGCTGATGTATTTATAGTGCGGCCTCAAGTCATCATTTTTTATGCAATTGCGCCAACTTTTTTCATGAGGGTCCACCATGTAAGAATGCATCCATACACCAAATATTTTTATTCTGAAACTAATACTTTTGAGAATAGCTCTCATGGCGTAAAAGTCATGCATGTGAAAAAGTTCGAATCGTTGATGTATATATAGTGCGACCTCAAGTCATCATTTTTTATGCAAATGCGCCAATATTTTTCACGAGGGTCGACCATGTAAGTATGCATCCACACACCAAATATTTTTATTCTGAAACTCATACTTTTGAGAATAGCACTCATGGCGTAAAAGTGATGCATGTGAAAAAGTTCGAATCGCTGATGTATTTATAGTGCGGCCTCAAGTCATCATTTTTGAAGCAATTGCGCCAACTTTTTTCATGAGGGTCGACCATGTAAGAATGCATCCACACACCAAATATTTTTATTCTGAAACTTATACTTTTGAGAATAGCTCTCATGGCGTAAAAGTCATGCATGTGAAAAAGTTCGAATCGCTGATGTATTTATAGTGCGACCTCAAGTCATCATTTTTTATGCAAATGCGCCAATATTTTTCACGAGGGTCGACCATGTAAGTATGCATCCACACACCAAATATTTTTATTCTGAAACTTATACTTTTGAGAATAGCACTCATGGCGTAAAAGTGATGCATGTGAAACAGTTCGAATCGCTGATGTATTTATAGTGCGGCCTCAAGTCATCATTTTTTATGCAATTGCGCCAACTTTTTTCATGAGGGTCGACCATGTAAGAATGCATCCACACACCAAATATTTTTATTCTGAAACTTATACTTTTGAGAATAGCTCTCATGGCGTAAAAGTCATGCATGTGAAAAAGTTCGAATCGCTGATGTATTTATAGTGCGACCTCAAGTCATCATTTTTTATGCAAATGCGCCAATATGTTTCATGAGGGTCGACCATGTAAGTATGCATCCACACACCAAATATTTTTATTCTGAAACTCATACTTTTGAGAATAGCTCTCATGGCGTAAAAGTCATGCATGTGAAAAAGTTCGAATCGCTGATGTATTTATAGTGCTGCCTCAAGTCATGATCATTTTTGAAGCAATTGCGCCAACTTTTTCATGAGGGTCGACCATGTAAGAATGCATCCACACACCAAACATTTTTATTCTGAAACTTATACTTTTGAGAATAGCTCTCATGGCGTAAAAGTCATGCATGTGAAAAAGTTCGAATCGTTGATGTATTTATAGTGCGGCCTCAAGTCATCATTTTTGAAGCAATTGCGCCAACTTTTTTCATGAGGGTCGACCATGTAAGAATGCATCCACACACCAAATATTTTTATTCTGAAACTTATACTTTTGAGAATAGCTCTCATGGCGTAAAAGTCATGCATGTGAAAAAGTTCGAATCGCTGATGTATTTATAGTGCGACCTCAAGTCATCATTTTTTATGCAAATGCGCCAATATTTTTCACGAGGGTCGACCATGTAAGTATGCATCCACACACCAAATATTTTTATTCTGAAACTTATACTTTTGAGAATAGCACTCATGGCGTAAAAGTGATGCATGTGAAACAGTTCGAATCGCTGATGTATTTATAGTGCGGCCTCAAGTCATCATTTTTTATGCAATTGCGCCAACTTTTTTCATGAGGGTCGACCATGTAAGAATGCATCCACACACCAAATATTTTTATTCTGAAACTTATACTTTTGAGAATAGCTCTCATGGCGTAAAAGTCATGCATGTGAAAAAGTTCCAATCGCTGATGTATTTATAGTGCGGCCTCAAGTCATCATTTTTGATGCAATTGCGCCAACTTTTTTCACGAGGGTCGACCATGTAAGTATGCATCCACACACCAAATATTTTTATTCTGAAACTAATACTTTTGAGAATAGCTCTCATGGCGTAAAAGTCATGCATGTGAAAAAGTTCGAATCGCTGATGTATTTATAGTGCGGCCTCAAGTCATCATTTTTGATGCAATTTTGCCAACTTTCTTCATGAGGGTCGACCACGTAAGTATGCATCCACACACCAAATATTTTTATTCTGAAACTAATACTTTTGAGAATAGCTCTCATGGCGTAAAAGTCATGCATGTGAAAAAGTTCGAATCGCTGATGTATTTATAGTGCGGCCTCAATTCATCATTTTTTATGCAATTGCGCCAACTTTTTCATGAGGGTCGACCATGTAAGAATGCATCCATACACCAAATATTTTTATTCTGAAACTTATACTTTTGAGAATAGCTCTCATGGCGTAAAAGTCATGCATGTGAAAAAGTTCGAATCGCTGATGTATTTATAGTGCGGCCTCAAGTCATCATTTTTTATGCAATTGCGCCAACTTTTTTCATGAGGGTCCACCATGTAAGAATGCAACTATACACCAAATATTTTTATTCTGAAACTAATACTTTTGAGAATAGCTCTCATGGCGTAAAAGTCATGCATGTGAAAAAGTTCGAATCGCTGATGTATTTATAGTGCGGCCTCAAGTCATCATTTTTTATGCAATTGCGCCAACTTTTTTCATGAGGGTCCACCATGTAAGAATGCATCCATACACCAAATATTTTTATTCTGAAACTAATACTTTTGAGAATAGCTCTCATGGCGTAAAAGTCATGCATGTGAAAAAGTTCGAATCGTTGATGTATATATAGTGCGACCTCAAGTCATCATTTTTTATGCAAATGCGCCAATATTTTTCACGAGGGTCGACCATGTAAGTATGCATCCACACACCAAATATTTTTATTCTGAAACTTATACTTTTGAGAATAGCACTCATGGCGTAAAAGTGATGCATGTGAAACAGTTCGAATCGCTGATGTATTTATAGTGCGGCCTCAAGTCATCATTTTTTATGCAATTGCGCCAACTTTTTTCATGAGGGTCGACCATGTAAGAATGCATCCACACACCAAATATTTTTATTCTGAAACTTATACTTTTGAGAATAGCTCTCATGGCGTAAAAGTCATGCATGTGAAAAAGTTCGAATCGCTGATGTATTTATAGTGCGACCTCAAGTCATCATTTTTTATGCAAATGCGCCAATATGTTTCATGAGGGTCGACCATGTAAGTATGCATCCACACACCAAATATTTTTATTCTGAAACTCATACTTTTGAGAATAGCTCTCATGGCGTAAAAGTCATGCATGTGAAAAAGTTCGAATCGCTGATGTATTTATAGTGCTGCCTCAAGTCATGATCATTTTTGAAGCAATTGCGCCAACTTTTTCATGAGGGTCGACCATGTAAGAATGCATCCACACACCAAATATTTTTATTCTGAAACTTATACTTTTGAGAATAGCTCTCATGGCGTAAAAGTCATGCATGTGAAAAAGTTCGAATCGTTGATGTATTTATAGTGCGGCCTCAAGTCATCATTTTTGAAGCAATTGCGCCAACTTTTTTCATGAGGGTCGACCATGTAAGAATGCATCCACACACCAAATATTTTTATTCTGAAACTTATACTTTTGAGAATAGCTCTCATGGCGTAAAAGTCATGCATGTGAAAAAGTTCGAATCGCTGATGTATTTATAGTGCGGCCTCAAGTCGTCATTTTTGAAGCAATTGCGCCAACTTTTTTCATGAGGGTCGACCATGTAAGAATGCATCCACACACCAAATATTTTTATTCTGAAACTTATACTTTTGAGAATAGCTCTCATGGCGTAAAAGTCATGCATGTGAAAAAGTTCGAATCGCTGATGTATTTATAGTGCGACCTCAAGTCATCATTTTTTATGCAAATGCGCCAATATGTTTCATGAGGGTCGACCATGTAAGTATGCATCCACACACCAAATATTTTTATTCTGAAACTCATACTTTTGAGAATAGCTCTCATGGCGTAAAAGTCATGCATGTGAAAAAGTTCGAATCGCTGATGTATTTATAGTGCTGCCTCAAGTCATGATCATTTTTGAAGCAATTGCGCCAACTTTTTCATGAGGGTCGACCATGTAAGAATGCATCCACACACCAAATATTTTTATTCTGAAACTTATACTTTTGAGAATAGCTCTCATGGCGTAAAAGTCATGCATGTGAAAAAGTTCGAATCGTTGATGTATTTATAGTGCGGCCTCAAGTCATCATTTTTGAAGCAATTGCGCCAACTTTTTTCATGAGGGTCGACCATGTAAGAATGCATCCACACACCAAATATTTTTATTCTGAAACTTATACTTTTGAGAATAGCTCTCATGGCGTAAAAGTCATGCATGTGAAAAAGTTCGAATCGCTGATGTATTTATAGTGCGGCCTCAAGTCGTCATTTTTGAAGCAATTGCGCCAACTTTTTTCATGAGGGTCGACCATGTAAGAATGCATCCACACACCAAATATTTTTATTCTGAAACTTATACTTTTGAGAATAGCTCTCATGGCGTAAAAGTCATGCATGTGAAAAAGTTCGAATCGCTGATGTATTTATAGTGCGGCCTCAAGTCATCATTTTTTATGCAATTGCGCCAACTTTTTTCATGAGGGTCGACCATGTAAGAATGCATCCATACACCAAATATTTTTATTCTGAAACTAATACTTTTGAGAATAGCTCTCATGGCGTAAAAGTCATACATGTGAAAAAGTTCGAATCGTTGATGTATTTATAGTGCGACCTCAAGTCATCATTTTTTATGCAAATGCGCCAATATTTTTCACGAGGGTCGACCATGTAAGTATGCATCCACACACCAAATATTTTTATTCTGAAACTCATACTTTTGAGAATAGCTCTCATGGCGTAAAAGTGATGCATGTGAAAAAGTTCGAATCGCTGATGTATTTATAGTGCGGCCTCAAGTCATCATTTTTTATGCAATTGCGCCAACTTTTTTCATGAGGGTCGACCATGTAAGAATGCATCCACACACCAAATATTTTTATTCTGAAACTTATACTTTTGAGAATAGCTCTCATGGCGTAAAAGTCATGCATGTGAAAAAGTTCGAATCGCTGATGTATTTATAGTGCGACCTCAAGTCATCATTTTTTATGCAAATGCGCCAATATTTTTCACGAGGGTCGACCATGTAAGAATGCATCCACACACCAAATATTTTTATTCTGAAACTTATACTTTTGAGAATAGCTCTCATGGCGTAAAAGTCATGCATGTGAAAAAGTTCGAATCGCTGATGTATTTATAGTGCGACCTCAAGTCATCATTTTTTATGCAAATGCGCCAATATTTTTCATGAGGGTCGACCATGTAAGTATGCATCCACACACCAAATATTTTTATTCTGAAACTCATTTTTTTGAGAATAGCACTCATGGCGTAAAAGTCATGCATGTGAAAAAGTTCGAATCGCTGATGTATTTATAGTGCGGCCTCAAGTCATGATCATTTTTGAAGCAATTGCGCCAACTTTTTCATGAGGGTCGACCATGTAAGAATGCATCCACACACCAAATATTTTTATTCTGAAACTTATACTTTTGAGAATAGCTCTCATGGCGTAAAAGTCATGCATGTGAAAAAGTTCCAATCGCTGATGTATTTATAGTGCGGCCTCAAGTCATCATTTTTGATGCAATTGAGCCAACTTTTTTCATGAGGGTCGACCATGTAAGAATGCAACTATACACCAAATATTTTTATTCTGAAACTAACACTTTTGAGAATAGCTCTCATGGCGTAAAAGTCATGCATGTGAAAAAGTTCGAATCGCTGATGTATTTATAGTGCGGCCTCAAGTCATGATTATTTATACAATTGCGCCAACTTTTTTCATGAGGGTCGACCATGTAAGAATGCATCCATACACCAAATATTTTTATTCTGAAACTCATAATTTTGAGAATAGCACTCATGGCGTAAAAGTCATGCATATGAAAAAGTTCGAATCGCTGATGTATTTATAGTGCGGCCTCAAGTCATCATTTTTGAAGCAATTGCGCCAACTTTTTTCATGAGGGTCCACCATGTAAGAATGCATCCACACACCAAATATTTTTATTCTGAAACTTATACTTTTGAGAATAGCTCTCATGGCGTAAAAGTCATGCATGTGAAAAAGTTCGAATCGCTGATATATTTATAGTGCGGCCTCAAGTCATCATTTTTGAAGCAATTGCGCCAATATTTTTCACGAGGGTCGACCATGTAAGTATGCATCCACACACCAAATATTTTTATTCTGAAACTCATACTTTTGAGAATAGCTCTCATGGCGTAAAAGTCATGCATGTGAAAAAGTTCGAATCGCTGATGTATTTATAGTGCGGCCTCAAGTCATCATTTTTGATGCAATTGCGCCAACTTTCTTCATGAGGGTCGACCATGTAAGTATGCATCCACACACCAATATTTTTATTCTGAAACTAATATTTTTGAGAATAGCTCTCATGGCGTAAAAGTCATGCATGTGCAAAAGTTCGAATCGCTGATGTATTTATAGTGCGGCCTCAATTCATCATTTTTGATGCAATTGCGCCAACTTTTTCATGAGGGTCGACCATGTAAGAATGCATCCATACACCAAATATTTTTATTCTGAAACTTATACTTTTGAGAATAGCTCTCATGGCGTAAAAGTCATGCATGTGAAAAAGTTCGAATCGCTGATGTATTTATAGTGCGGCCTCAAGTCATCATTTTTTATGCAATTGCGCCAACTTTTTTCACGAGGGTCGACCATGTAAGAATGCATCCACACACCAAATATTTTTATTCTGAAACTAATACTTTTGAGAATAGCTCTCATGGCGTAAAAGTCATGCATGTGAAAAAGTTCGAATCGCTGATGTATTTATAGTGCGGCCTCAAGTCATCATTTTTGATGCAATTGCGCCAACTTTCTTCATGAGGGTCGACCATGTAAGTATGCATCCACACACCAAATATTTTTATTCTGAAACTAATACTTTTGAGAATAGCTCTCATGGCGTAAAAGTCATGCATGTGAAAAAGTTCGAATCGCTGATGTATTTATAGTGCGGCCTCAAGTCATCATTTTTTATGCAATTGCGCCAACTTTTTCATGAGGGTCGACCATGTAAGAATGCATCCACACACCAAATATTTTTATTCTGAAACTTATACTTTTGAGAATAGCTCTCATGGCGTAAAAGTCATGCATGTGAAAAAGTTCCAATCGCTGATGTATTTATAGTGCGGCCTCAAGTCATCATTTTTTATGCAATTGCGCCAACTTTTTTCACGAGGGTCGACCATGTAAGTATGCATCCACACACCAAATATTTTTATTCTGAAACTAATACTTTTGAGAATAGCTCTCATGGCGTAAAAGTCATGCATGTGAAAAAGTTCGAATCGCTGATGTATTTATAGTGCGGCCTCAAGTCATCATTTTTGATGCAATTTTGCCAACTTTCTTCATGAGGGTCGACCACGTAAGTATGCATCCACACACCAAATATTTTTATTCTGAAACTAATACTTTTGAGAATAGCTCTCATGGCGTAAAAGTCATGCATGTGAAAAAGTTCGAATCGCTGATGTATTTATAGTGCGGCCTCAATTCATCATTTTTTATGCAATTGCGCCAACTTTTTCATGAGGGTCGACCATGTAAGAATGCATCCATACACCAAATATTTTTATTCTGAAACTTATACTTTTGAGAATAGCTCTCATGGCGTAAAAGTCATGCATGTGAAAAAGTTCGAATCGCTGATGTATTTATAGTGCGGCCTCAAGTCATCATTTTTTATGCAATTGCGCCAACTTTTTTCATGAGGGTCCACCATGTAAGAATGCAACTATACACCAAATATTTTTATTCTGAAACTAATACTTTTGAGAATAGCTCTCATGGCGTAAAAGTCATGCATGTGAAAAAGTTCGAATCGCTGATGTATTTATAGTGCGGCCTCAAGTCATCATTTTTTATGCAATTGCGCCAACTTTTTTCATGAGGGTCCACCATGTAAGAATGCATCCATACACCAAATATTTTTATTCTGAAACTAATACTTTTGAGAATAGCTCTCATGGCGTAAAAGTCATGCATGTGAAAAAGTTCGAATCGTTGATGTATATATAGTGCGACCTCAAGTCATCATTTTTTATGCAAATGCGCCAATATTTTTCACGAGGGTCGACCATGTAAGTATGCATCCACACACCAAATATTTTTATTCTGAAACTCATACTTTTGAGAATAGCACTCATGGCGTAAAAGTGATGCATGTGAAAAAGTTCGAATCGCTGATGTATTTATAGTGCGGCCTCAAGTCATCATTTTTGAAGCAATTGCGCCAACTTTTTTCATGAGGGTCGACCATGTAAGAATGCATCCACACACCAAATATTTTTATTCTGAAACTTATACTTTTGAGAATAGCTCTCATGGCGTAAAAGTCATGCATGTGAAAAAGTTCGAATCGCTGATGTATTTATAGTGCGACCTCAAGTCATCATTTTTTATGCAAATGCGCCAATATTTTTCACGAGGGTCGACCATGTAAGTATGCATCCACACACCAAATATTTTTATTCTGAAACTTATACTTTTGAGAATAGCACTCATGGCGTAAAAGTGATGCATGTGAAACAGTTCGAATCGCTGATGTATTTATAGTGCGGCCTCAAGTCATCATTTTTTATGCAATTGCGCCAACTTTTTTCATGAGGGTCGACCATGTAAGAATGCATCCACACACCAAATATTTTTATTCTGAAACTTATACTTTTGAGAATAGCTCTCATGGCGTAAAAGTCATGCATGTGAAAAAGTTCGAATCGCTGATGTATTTATAGTGCGACCTCAAGTCATCATTTTTTATGCAAATGCGCCAATATTTTTCACGAGGGTCGACCATGTAAGTATGCATCCACACACCAAATATTTTTATTCTGAAACTTATACTTTTGAGAATAGCACTCATGGCGTAAAAGTGATGCATGTGAAACAGTTCGAATCGCTGATGTATTTATAGTGCGGCCTCAAGTCATCATTTTTTATGCAATTGCGCCAACTTTTTTCATGAGGGTCGACCATGTAAGAATGCATCCACACACCAAATATTTTTATTCTGAAACTTATACTTTTGAGAATAGCTCTCATGGCGTAAAAGTCATGCATGTGAAAAAGTTCGAATCGCTGATGTATTTATAGTGCGACCTCAAGTCATCATTTTTTATGCAAATGCGCCAATATGTTTCATGAGGGTCGACCATGTAAGTATGCATCCACACACCAAATATTTTTATTCTGAAACTCATACTTTTGAGAATAGCTCTCATGGCGTAAAAGTCATGCATGTGAAAAAGTTCGAATCGCTGATGTATTTATAGTGCTGCCTCAAGTCATGATCATTTTTGAAGCAATTGCGCCAACTTTTTCATGAGGGTCGACCATGTAAGAATGCATCCACACACCAAATATTTTTATTCTGAAACTTATACTTTTGAGAATAGCTCTCATGGCGTAAAAGCCATGCATGTGAAAAAGTTCGAATCGTTGATGTATTTATAGTGCGGCCTCAAGTCATCATTTTTGAAGCAATTGCGCCAACTTTTTTCATGAGGGTCGACCATGTAAGAATGCATCCACACACCAAATATTTTTATTCTGAAACTTATACTTTTGAGAATAGCTCTCATGGCGTAAAAGTCATGCATGTGAAAAAGTTCGAATCGCTGATGTATTTATAGTGCGGCCTCAAGTCGTCATTTTTGAAGCAATTGCGCCAACTTTTTTCATGAGGGTCGACCATGTAAGAATGCATCCACACACCAAATATTTTTATTCTGAAACTTATACTTTTGAGAATAGCTCTCATGGCGTAAAAGTGATGCATGTGAAAAAGTTCGAATCGCTGATGTATTTATAGTGCGGCCTCAAGTCATCATTTTTTATGCAATTGCGCCAACTTTTTTCATGAGGGTCGACCATGTAAGAATGCATCCATACACCAAATATTTTTATTCTGAAACTAATACTTTTGAGAATAGCTCTCATGGCGTAAAAGTCATACATGTGAAAAAGTTCGAATCGTTGATGTATTTATAGTGCGACCTCAAGTCATCATTTTTTATGCAAATGCGCCAATATTTTTCACGAGGGTCGACCATGTAAGTATGCATCCACACACCAAATATTTTTATTCTGAAACTCATACTTTTGAGAATAGCTCTCATGGCGTAAAAGTGATGCATGTGAAAAAGTTCGAATCGCTGATGTATTTATAGTGCGGCCTCAAGTCATCATTTTTTATGCAATTGCGCCAACTTTTTTCATGAGGGTCGACCATGTAAGAATGCATCCACACACCAAATATTTTTATTCTGAAACTTATACTTTTGAGAATAGCTCTCATGGCGTAAAAGTCATGCATGTGAAAAAGTTCGAATCGCTGATGTATTTATAGTGCGACCTCAAGTCATCATTTTTTATGCAAATGCGCCAATATTTTTCACGAGGGTCGACCATGTAAGAATGCATCCACACACCAAATATTTTTATTCTGAAACTTATACTTTTGAGAATAGCTCTCATGGCGTAAAAGTCATGCATGTGAAACAGTTCGAATCGCTGATGTATTTATAGTGCGACCTCAAGTCATCATTTTTTATGCAAATGCGCCAATATTTTTCATGAGGGTCGACCATGTAAGTATGCATCCACACACCAAATATTTTTATTCTGAAACTCATTTTTTTGAGAATAGCACTCATGGCGTAAAAGTCATGCATGTGAAAAAGTTCGAATCGCTGATGTATTTATAGTGCGGCCTCAAGTCATGATCATTTTTGAAGCAATTGCGCCAACTTTTTCATGAGGGTCGACCATGTAAGAATGCATCCACACACCAAATATTTTTATTCTGAAACTTATACTTTTGAGAATAGCTCTCATGGCGTAAAAGTCATGCATGTGAAAAAGTTCCAATCGCTGATGTATTTATAGTGCGGCCTCAAGTCATCATTTTTGATGCAATTGAGCCAACTTTTTTCATGAGGGTCGACCATGTAAGAATGCAACTATACACCAAATATTTTTATTCTGAAACTAACACTTTTGAGAATAGCTCTCATGGCGTAAAAGTCATGCATGTGAAAAAGTTCGAATCGCTGATGTATTTATAGTGCGGCCTCAAGTCATGATTATTTATACAATTGCGCCAACTTTTTTCATGAGGGTCGACCATGTAAGAATGCATCCATACACCAAATATTTTTATTCTGAAACTCATAATTTTGAGAATAGCACTCATGGCGTAAAAGTCATGCATATGAAAAAGTTCGAATCGCTGATGTATTTATAGTGCGGCCTCAAGTCATCATTTTTGAAGCAATTGCGCCAACTTTTTTCATGAGGGTCCACCATGTAAGAATGCATCCACACACCAAATATTTTTATTCTGAAACTTATACTTTTGAGAATAGCTCTCATGGCGTAAAAGTGATGCATGTGAAAAAGTTCGAATCGCTGATGTATTTATAGTGCGGCCTCAAGTCATCATTTTTGAAGCAATTGCGCCAATATTTTTCACGAGGGTCGACCATGTAAGTATGCATCCACACACCAAATATTTTTATTCTGAAACTCATACTTTTGAGAATAGCTCTCATGGCGTAAAAGTCATGCATGTGAAAAAGTTCGAATCGCTGATGTATTTATAGTGCGGCCTCAAGTCATCATTTTTGATGCAATTGCGCCAACTTTCTTCATGAGGGTCGACCATGTAAGTATGCATCCACACACCAATATTTTTATTCTGAAACTAATACTTTTGAGAATAGCTCTCATGGCGTAAAAGTCATGCATGTGCAAAAGTTCGAATCGCTGATGTATTTATAGTGCGGCCTCAATTCATCATTTTTGATGCAATTGCGCCAACTTTTTCATGAGGGTCCACCATGTAAGAATGCATCCATACACCAAATATTTTTATTCTGAAACTTATACTTTTGAGAATAGCTCTCATGGCGTAAAAGTCATGCATGTGAAAAAGTTCGAATCGCTGATGTATTTATAGTGCGGCCTCAAGTCATCATTTTTTATGCAATTGCGCCAACTTTTTTCACGAGGGTCGACCATGTAAGTATGCATCCACACACCAAATATTTTTATTCTGAAACTAATACTTTTGAGAATAGCTCTCATGGCGTAAAAGTCATGCATGTGAAAAAGTTCGAATCGCTGATGTATTTATAGTGCGGCCTCAAGTCATCATTTTTGATGCAATTGCGCCAACTTTCTTCATGAGGGTCGACCATGTAAGTATGCATCCACACACCAAATATTTTTATTCTGAAACTAATACTTTTGAGAATAGCTCTCATGGCGTAAAAGTCATGCATGTGAAAAAGTTCGAATCGCTGATGTATTTATAGTGCGACCTCAAGTCATCATTTTTTATGCAATTGCGCCAACTTTTTCATGAGGGTCGACCATGTAAGAATGCATCCACACACCAAATATTTTTATTCTGAAACTTATACTTTTGAGAATAGCTCTCATGGCGTAAAAGTCATGCATGTGAAAAAGTTCGAATCGCTGATGTATTTATAGTGCGGCCTCAAGTCATCATTTTTTATGCAATTGCGCCAACTTTTTTCATGAGGGTCCACCATGTAAGAATGCAACTATACACCAAATATTTTTATTCTGAAACTAATACTTTTGAGAATAGCTCTCATGGCGTAAAAGTGATGCATGTGAAAAAGTTCGAATCGCTGATGTATTTATAGTGCGGCCTCAAGTCATCATTTTTTATGCAATTGCGCCAACTTTTTTCATGAGGGTCCACCATGTAAGAATGCATCCATACACCAAATATTTTTATTCTGAAACTTATACTTTTGAGAATAGCTCTCATGGCGTAAAAGTCATGCATGTGAAAAAGTTCGAATCGCTGATGTATTTATAGTGCGACCTCAAGTCATCATTTTTGATGCAATTTTGCCAACTTTTTTCATGAGGGTCGACCATGTAAGAATTCAACTATACACCAAATATTTTTATTCTGAAACTAATACTTTTGAGAATAGCTCTCATGGCGTAAAAGTCATGCATGTGAAAAAGTTCGAATCGCTGATGTATTTAAAGTGCGGCCTCAAGTCATGATTATTGATGGAATTGCGCCAACTTTTTTCATGAGGGTCCACCATGTAAGAATGCATCCATACACCAAATATTTTTATTCTGAAACTAATACTTTTGAAAATAGCTCTCATGGCGTAAAAGTCATGCATGTGAAAAAGTTCGAATCGCTGATGTATTTATAGTGCGACCTCAAGTCATCATTTTTTATGCAAATGCGCCAACTTTTTTCACGAGGGTCGACAATGTAAGTATGCATCCACACACCAAATATTTTTATTCTGAAACTCATACTTTTGAGAATAGCTCTCATGGCGTAAAAGTCATGCATGTGAAAAAGTTCGAATCGCTGATGTATTTATAGTGCGACCTCAAGTCATCATTTTTTTTGCAAATGCACCAATATTTTTCATGAGGGTCGACCGTGTAAGTATGCATCCACACACCAAATATTTTTATTCTGAAACTCATACTTTTGAGAATAGCTCTCATGGCGTAAAAGTCATGCATGTGAAAAAGTTCGAATCGCTGATGTATTTATAGTGCGGCCTCAAGTCATCATTTTTGATGCAATTGCGCCAACTTTTTTCATGAGGGTCGACCATGTAAGAATGCATCCATACACCAAATATTTTTATTCTGAAACTTATACTTTTGAGAATAGCTCTCATGGCGTAAAAGTCATGCATGTGAAAAAGTTCCAATCGCTGATGTATTTATAGTGCGGCCTCAAGTCATCATTCTTGATGCAATTGAGCCAACTTTTTTCATGAGGGTCGACCATGTAAGAATGCAACTATACACCAAATATTTTTATTCTGAAACTAACACTTTTGAGAATAGCTCTCATGGCGTAAAAGTCATGCATGTGAAAAAGTTCGAATCGCTGATGTATTTATAGTGCGGCCTCAAGTCATGATTATTTATACAATTGCGCCAACTTTTTTCATGAGGGTCGACCATGTAAGAATGCATCCACACACCAAATATTTTTATTCTGAAACTTATACTTTTGAGAATAGCTCTCATGGCGTAAAAGTCATGCATGTGAAAAAGTTCGAATCGCTGATGTATTTATAGTGCGACCTCAAGTCATCATTTTTTATGCAAATGCGCCAATAATTTTCATGAGGGTCGACCATGTAAGTATGCATCCACACACCAAATATTTTTATTCTGAAACTAATGCTTTTGAGAATAGCTCTCATGGCGTAAAAGTGATGCATGTGAAAAAGTTCGAATCGCTGATGTATTTATAGTGCGGCCTCAAGTCATGATCATTTTTGAAGCAATTGCGCCAACTTTTTCATGAGGGTCGACCATGTAAGAATGCATCCACACACCAAATATTTTTATTCTGAAACTTATACTTTTGA
This sequence comes from Haliotis rufescens, assembly GCF_023055435.1. NCBI lineage: Eukaryota > Metazoa > Mollusca > Gastropoda > Lepetellida > Haliotidae > Haliotis > Haliotis rufescens. The sequence goes on from NW_025964112.1 coordinate 28,004,101, forward strand.
GAATAGCTCTCATGGCGTAAAAGTCATGCATGTGAAAAAGTTCCAATCGCTGATGTATTTATAGTGCGGCCTCAAGTCATCATTTTTGATGCAATTGAGCCAACTTTTTTTCATGAGGGTCCACCATGTAAGAATGCAACTATACACCAAATATTTTTATTCTGAAACTAACACTTTTGAGAATAGCTCTCATGGCGTAAAAGTCATGCATGTGAAAAAGTTCGAATCGCTGATGTATTTATAGTGCGGCCTCAAGTCATGATTATTTATACAATTGCGCCAACTTTTTTCATGAGGGTCGACCATGTAAGAATGCATCCATACACCAAATATTTTTATTCTGAAACTAATACTTTTGAGAATAGCACTCATGGCGTAAAAGTCATGCATGTGAAAAAGTTCGAATCGCTGATGTATTTATAGTGCGGCCTCAAGTCATCATTTTTTATGCAATTGCGCCAACTTTTTTCATGAGGGTCGACCATGTTATAATGCATCCACACACCAAATATTTTTATTCTGAAACTTATACTTTTGAGAATAGCTCTCATGGCGTAAAAGTCATGCATGTGAAAAGTTCGAATCGCTGATGTATTTATAGTGCGGCCTCAAGTCATCATTTTTGAAGCAATTGCGCCAACTTTTTTCATGAGGGTCGACCATGTAAGAATGCATCCACACACCAAATATTTTTATTCTGAAACTTATACTTTTGAGAATAGCTCTCATGGCGTAAAAGTCATGCATGTGAAAAAGTTCGAATCGCTGATGTATTTATATTGCGACCTCAAGTCATCATTTTTTATGCAAATGCGCCAATATTTTTCATGAGAGTCGACCATGTAAGTATGCATCCACACACCAAATATTTTTATTCTGAAACTAATACTTTTGAGAATAGCTCTCATGGCGTAAAAGTCATGCATGTGAAAAAGTTCGAATCGCTGATGTATTTATAGTGCGGCCTCAAGTCATCATTTTTGATGCAATTGAGCCAACTTTCTTCATGAGGGTCGACCATGTAAGAATGCATCCACACACCAAATATTTTTATTCTGAAACTCATACTTTTGAGAATAGCTCTCATGGCGTAAAAGTCATGCATGTGAAAAAGTTCGAATCGCTGATGTATTTATAGTGCGGCCTCAAGTCATGATCATTTTTTATGCAATTGCGCCAACTTTTCCATGAGGGTCGACCATGTAAGAATGCATCCATACACCAAATATTTTTATTCTGAAACTAATACTTTTGAGAATAGCTCTCATGGCGTAAAAGTCATGCATGTGAAAAAGTTCGAATCGCTGATGTATTTATAGTGCGACCTCAAGTCATCATTTTTTACGGAAATGCGCCAATATTTTTCACGAGGGTCGACCATGTAAGTATGCAACTATACACCAAATATTTTTATTCTGAAACTCATACTTTTGAGAATAGCACTCATGGCGTAAAAGTGATGCATGTGAAAAAGTTCGAATCGCTGATGTATTTATAGTGCGGCCTCAAGTCATCATTTTTTATGCAATTGCGCCAACTTTTTTTATGAGGGTCGACCATGTAAGAATGCATCCACACACCAAATATTTTTATTCTGAAACTTATACTTTTGAGAATAGCTCTCATGGCGTAAAAGTCATGCATGTGAAAAAGTTCGAATCGCTGATGTATTTATAGTGCGACCTCAAGTCATCATTTTTTATGCAAATGCGCCAATATTTTTTACGAGGGTCGACCATGTAAGTATGCATCCACACATCAAATATTTTTATTCTGAAACTTATACTTTTGAGAATAGCACTCATGGCGTAAAAGTGATGCATGTGAAAAAGTTCGAATCGCTGATGTATTTATAGTGCGGCCTCAAGTCATCATTTTTTATGCAAATGCGCCAATATTTTTCATGAGGGTCGACCATGTAAGTATGCATCCACACACCAAATATTTTTATTCTGAAACTCATACTTTTGAGAATAGCTCTCATGGCGTAAAAGTCATGCATGTGAAAAAGTTCGAATCGCTGATGTATTTATAGTGCGGCCTCAAGTCATGATCATTTTTGAAGCAATTGCGCCAACTTTTTCATGAGGGTCGACCATGTAAGAATGCATCCACACACCAAATATTTTTATTCTGAAACTTATACTTTTGAGAATAGCTCTCATGGCGTAAAAGTCATGCATGTGAAAAAGTTCCAATCGCTGATGTATTTATAGTGATGCCTCAAGTCATCATTTTTGATGCAATTGAGCCAACTTTTTTCATGAGGGTCGACCATGTAAGAATGCAACTACACACCAAATATTTTTATTCTGAAACTAACACTTTTGAGAATAGCTCTCATGGCGTAAAAGTCACGCATGTGAAAAAGTTCGAATCGCTGATGTATTTATATTGCGGCCTCAAGTCATGATTATTTATACAATTGCGCCAACTTTTTTCATGAGGGTCGACCATGTAAGAATGCATCCATACACCAAATATTTTTATTCTGAAACTCATAATTTTGAGAATAGCACTCATGGCGTAAAAGTCATGCATATGAAAAAGTTCGAATCGCTGATGTATTTATAGTGCGGCCTCAAGTCATCATTTTTGAAGCAATTGCGCCAACTTTTTTCATGAGGGTCGACCATGTAAGAATGCATCCACACACCAAATATTTTTATTCTGAAACTTATACTTTTGAGAATAGCTCTCATGGCGTAAAAGTGATGCATGTGAAAAAGTTCGAATCGCTGATGTATTTATAGTGCGGCCTCAAGTCATGATCATTTTTGAAGCAATTGCGCCAACTTTTTCATGAGGGTCGACCATGTAAGAATGCATCCACACACCAAATATTTTTATTCTGAAACTTATACTTTTGAGAATAGCTCTCATGGCGTAAAAGTCATGCATGTGAAAAAGTTCGAATCGCTGATGTATTTATAGTGCGGCCTCAATTCATCATTTTTATGCAATTGCGCCAACTTTTTCATGAGGGTCGACCATGTAAGAATGCATCCATACACCAAATATTTTTATTCTGAAACTAATACTTTTGAGAATAGCTCTCATGGCGTAAAAGTCATGCATGTGAAAAAGTTCGAATCGCTGATGTATTTATAGTGCGGCCTCAAGTCATCATTTTTTATGCAATTGCGCCAACTTTTTTCATGAGGGTCGACCATGTAAGAATGCATCCATACACCAAATATTTTTATTCTGAAACTTATACTTTTGAGAATAGCTCTCATGGCGTAAAAGTCATGCATGTGAAAAAGTTCGAATCGCTGATGTATTTATAGTGCGGCCTCAAGTCATCATTTTTGATGCAATTGCGCCAACTTTTTTCACGAGGGTCGACCATGTAAGTATGCATCCACACACCAAATATTTTTATTCTGAAACTAATACTTTTGAGAATAGCTCTCATGGCGTAAAAGTGATGCATGTGAAAAAGTTCGAATCGCTGATGTATTTATAGTGCGGCCTCAAGTCATCATTTTTGATGCAATTGCGCCAACTTTCTTCATGAGGGTCGACCATGTAAGTATGCATCCACACACCAAATATTTTTATTCTGAAACTAATACTTTTGAGAATAGCTCTCATGGCGTAAAAGTGATGCATGTGAAAAAGTTCGAATCGCTGATGTATTTATAGTGCGGCCTCAAGTCATCATTTTTGATGCAATTTTGCCAACTTTTTTCATGAGGGTCGACCATGTAAGAATGCAACTATACACCAAATATTTTTATTCTGAAACTAATACTTTTGAAAATAGCTCTCATGGCGTAAAAGTCATGCATGTGAAAAGTTCGAATCGCTGATGTATTTATAGTGCGACCTCAAGTCATCATTTTTTATGCAAATGCGCCAATATTTTTCACGAGGGTCGACAATGTAAGTATGCATCCACACACCAAATATTTTTATTCTGAAACTAATACTTTTGAGAATAGCTCTCGTGGCGTAAAAGTCATGCATGTGAAAAAGTTCGAATCGCTGATGTATTTATAGTGCGGCCTCAAGTCATCATTTTTGATGCAATTGCGCCAACTTTCTTCATGAGGGTTGACCATGTAAGAATGCATCCACACACCAAATATTTTTATTCTGAAACTTATCCTTTTGAGAATAGCTCTCATGGCGTAAAAGTGATGCATGTGAAAAAGTTCGAATCGCTGATGTATTTATAGTGCGGCCTCAATTCATCATTTTTATGCAATTGCGCCAACTTTTTCATGAGGGTCGACCATGTAAGAATGCATCCATACACCAAATATTTTTATTCTGAAACTTATACTTTTGAGAATAGCTCTCATGGCGTAAAGGTCATGCATGTGAAAAAGTTCGAATCGCTGATGTATTTATAGTGCGGCCTCAAGTCATCATTTTTTATGCAATTGCGCCAACTTTTTTCATGAGGGTCCACCATGTAAGAATGCAACTATACACCAAATATTTTTATTCTGAAACTAATACTTTTGAGAATAGCTCTCATGGCGTAAAAGTCATGCATGTGAAAAAGTTCGAATCGCTGATGTATTTATAGTGCGGCCTCAAGTCATCATTTTTGATGCAATTGCGCCAACTTTCTTCATGAGGGTCGACCATGTAAGTATGCATCCACACACCAAATATTTTTATTCTGAAACTAATACTTTTGAGAATAGCTCTCATGGCGTAAAAGTGATGCATGTGAAAAAGTTCGAATCGCTGATGTATTTATAGTGCGGCCTCAAGTCATCATTTTTTATGCAATTGCGCCAACTTTTTCATGAGGGTCGACCATGTAAGAATGCATCCATACACCAAATATTTTTATTCTGAAACTTATACTTTTGAGAATAGCTCTCATGGCGTAAAAGTCATGCATGTGAAAAAGTTCGAATCGCTGATGTATTTATAGTGCGGCCTCAAGTCATCATTTTTGATGCAATTGCGCCAACTTTTTTCATGAGGGTCCACCATGTAAGAATGCAACTATACACCAAATATTTTTATTCTGAAACTAATACTTTTGAGAATAGCTCTCATGGCGTAAAAGTCATGCATGTGAAAAAGTTCGAATCGCTGATGTATTTATAGTGCGGCCTCAAGTCATAATTTTTTATGCAATTGCGCCAACTTTTTTCATGAGGGTCGACCATGTAAGAATGCATCCATACACCAAATATTTTTATTCTGAAACTTATACTTTTGAGAATAGCTCTCATGGCGTAAAAGTCATGCATGTGAAAAAGTTCGAATCGCTGATGTATTTATAGTGCGACCTCAAGTCATCATTTTTGATGCAATTTTGCCAACTTTTTTCATGAGGGTCGACCATGTAAGAATGCAACTATACACCAAATATTTTTATTCTGAAACTAATACTTTTGAAAATAGCTCTCATGGCGTAAAAGTCATGCATGTGAAAAGTTCGAATCGCTGATGTATTTATAGTGCGACCTCAAGTCATCATTTTTTATGCAAATGCGCCAATATTTTTCACGAGGGTCGACAATGTAAGTATGCATCCACACACCAAATATTTTTATTCTGAAACTAATACTTTTGAGAATAGCTCTCGTGGCGTAAAAGTCATGCATGTGAAAAAGTTCGAATCGCTGATGTATTTATAGTGCGGCCTCAAGTCATCATTTTTGATGCAATTGCGCCAACTTTCTTCATGAGGGTTGACCATGTAAGAATGCATCCACACACCAAATATTTTTATTCTGAAACTTATCCTTTTGAGAATAGCTCTCATGGCGTAAAAGTCATGCATGTGAAAAAGTTCGAATCGCTGATGTATTTATAGTGCGGCCTCAATTCATCATTTTTATGCAATTGCGCCAACTTTTTCATGAGGGTCGACCATGTAAGAATGCATCCATACACCAAATATTTTTATTCTGAAACTTATACTTTTGAGAATAGCTCTCATGGCGTAAAGGTCATGCATGTGAAAAAGTTCGAATCGCTGATGTATTTATAGTGCGGCCTCAAGTCATCATTTTTTATGCAATTGCGCCAACTTTTTTCATGAGGGTCCACCATGTAAGAATGCAACTATACACCAAATATTTTTATTCTGAAACTAATACTTTTGAGAATAGCTCTCATGGCGTAAAAGTCATGCATGTGAAAAAGTTCGAATCGCTGATGTATTTATAGTGCGGCCTCAAGTCATCATTTTTTATGCAAATGCGCCAACTTTTTTCATGAGGGTCGACCATGTAAGAATGCATCCATACACCAAATATTTTTATTCTGAAACTTATACTTTTGAGAATAGCTCTCATGGCGTAAAAGTCATGCATGTGAAAAAGTTCGAATCGCTGATGTATTTATAGTGCGGCCTCAAGTCATCATTTTTTATGCAATTGCGCCAACTTTTTTCACGAGGGTCGACCATGTAAGTATGCATCCACACACCAAATATTTTTATTCTGAAACTAATACTTTTGAGAATAGCTCTCATGGCGTAAAAGTGATGCATGTGAAAAAGTTCGAATCGCTGATGTATTTATAGTGCGGCCTCAAGTCATCATTTTTGATGCAATTGCGCCAACTTTCTTCATGAGGGTCTACCATGTAATTATGCATCCACACACCAAATATTTTTATTCTGAAACTAATACTTTTGAGAATAGCTCTCATGGCGTAAAAGTCATGCATGTGAAAAAGTTCGAATCGCTGATGTATTTATAGTGCGGCCTCAAGTCATCATTTTTTATGCAATTGCGCCAACTTTTTTCATGAGGGTCCACCATGTAAGAATGCAACTATACACCAAATATTTTTATTCTGAAACTTATACTTTTGAGAATAGCTCTCATGGCGTAAAAGTCATGCATGTGAAAAAGTTCGAATCGCTGATGTATTTATAGTGCGGCCTCAAGTCATCATTTTTTATGCAATTGCGCCAACTTTTTTCATGAGGGTCGACCATGTAAGAATGCATCCATACACCAAATATTTTTATTCTGAAACTAATACTTTTGAAAATAGCTCTCATGGCGTAAAAGTCATGCATGTGAAAAGTTCGAATCGCTGATGTATTTATAGTGCGACCTCAAGTCATCATTTTTTATGCAAATGCGCCAATATTTTTCACGAGGGTCGACAATGTAAGTATGCATCCACACACCAAATATTTTTATTCTGAAACTAATACTTTTGAGAATAGCTCTCGTGGCGTAAAAGTCATGCATGTGAAAAAGTTCGAATCGCTGATGTATTTATAGTGCGGCCTCAAGTCATCATTTTTGATGCAATTGCGCCAACTTTCTTCATGAGGGTTGACCATGTAAGAATGCATCCACACACCAAATATTTTTATTCTGAAACTTATACTTTTGAGAATAGCTCTCATGGCGTAAAAGTGATGCATGTGAAAAAGTTCGAATCGCTGATGTATTTATAGTGCGGCCTCAATTCATCATTTTTATGCAATTGCGCCAACTTTTTCATGAGGGTCGACCATGTAAGAATGCATCCATACACCAAATATTTTTATTCTGAAACTAATACTTTTGAGAATAGCTCTCATGGCGTAAAAGTCATGCATGTGAAAAAGTTCGAATCGCTGATGTATTTATAGTGCGGCCTCAAGTCATCATTTTTTATGCAATTGCGCCAACTTTTTCATGAGGGTCCACCATGTAAGAATGCATCCATACACCAAATATTTTTATTCTGAAACTTATACTTTTGAGAATAGCTCTCATGGCGTAAAAGTCATGCATGTGAAAAAGTTCGAATCGCTGATGTATTTATAGTGCGGCCTCAAGTCATCATTTTTTATGCAATTGCGCCAACTTTTTTCATGAGGGTCCACCATGTAAGAATGCAACTATACACCAAATATTTTTATTCTGAAACTAATACTTTTGAGAATAGCTCTCATGGCGTAAAAGTCATGCATGTGAAAAAGTTCGAATCGCTGATGTATTTATAGTGCGGCCTCAAGTCATCATTTTTTATGCAATTGCGCCAACTTTTTTCACGAGGGTCGACCATGTAAGTATGCATCCACACACCAAATATTTTTATTCTGAAACTTATACTTTTGAGAATAGCTCTCATGGCGTAAAAGTCATGCATGTGAAAAAGTTCGAATCGCTGATGTATTTATAGTGCGGCCTCAAGTCATCATTTTTGATGCAATTGCGCCAACTTTCTTCATGAGGGTCGACCATGTAAGTATGCATCCACACACCAAATATTTTTATTCTGAAACTAATACCTTTGAGAATAGCTCTCATGGCGTAAAAGTGATGCATGTGAAAAAGTTCGAATCGCTGATGTATTTATAGTGCGGCCTCAAGTCATCATTTTTTATGCAATTGCGCCAACTTTTTCATGAGGGTCCACCATGTAAGAATGCATCCATACACCAAATATTTTTATTCTGAAACTTATACTTTTGAGAATAGCTCTCATGGCGTAAAAGTCATGCATGTGAAAAAGTTCGAATCGCTGATGTATTTATAGTGCGGCCTCAAGTCATCATTTTTTATGCAATTGCGCCAACTTTTTTCATGAGGGTCCACCATGTAAGAATGCAACTATACACCAAATATTTTTATTCTGAAACTAATACTTTTGAGAATAGCTCTCATGGCGTAAAAGTCATGCATGTGAAAAAGTTCGAATCGCTGATATATTTATAGTGCGGCCTCAAGTCATCATTTTTTATGCAATTGCGCCAACTTTTTTCATGAGGGTCCACCATGTAAGAATGCATCCATACACCAAATATTTTTATTCTGAAACTTATACTTTTGAGAATAGCTCTCATGGCGTAAAAGTCATGCATGTGAAAAAGTTCGAATCGCTGATGTATTTATAGTGCGACCTCAAGTCATCATTTTTGATGCAATTGCGCCAACTTTTTTCATGAGGGTCCACCATGTAAGCACTGCAAAAAAAATCCATATATACAAGCTTGTATATCCTTTGGAAAGATGATATTTCCAAAGGATATACAAGATTGGAAAGATGATATATACAAAATATACAAGTTTGTATATATGACATATACAAAATATACAAATTTGTATATATGGTGTATCCAAATTTGTTTTGTTTGTATATATTGGTAAAGGGAGATAATTATTATGTATTTGTGTATAATTATGATATATGTGCAAATTGAAGTGTTTTAAGTTGAGCACTGTGTTTCTTTGTATATGTTGGTAAAGGAGGATAATTGCTATGTATTGCTCTATAAATGTTTTGTATGTGCAAAATAGTATCAGCAAGTTACAAAAAACTGATTTAGTGGCGGGTAACATTACTGGAAGTTTAATTAGTACTCCACACTGTTAGCGGGGGTACATACTGTCCTTGCAATGATATTGACGGGTGGGCGGTTGAGGCGTCTGGTACTTTTCCTGGCGCGGTGCTTGGTATGTGAGTAGACTTTATGGTCAAATGCACAGAGGGGATTAGCTGTCGGGGGCGATTGCTTTGGCGGTAACTTCTGTATTGAAAGTGTTTGGGCTTGGATTTGTTTTACGGGGAGGCCGCGATGTGTTTTGTAACATGCTCTCGTGCACATATGCCAACAGAGTGGATTGCACAGAGGATGAAAACTATTTTATCACTACTTAAAAGTGTTGAATTTGGTTTGTTCTGAGCTGTCGGTTTCATTGTAGATATACATTGTTATAATGTGAAATCTCGGCGGAAACGCGGAAAATCGCGTTTTGTAAAACGGTAGTCCTTGGGTAAAATTGTATTATGAGCAACCGGATGCGTAAATAACGTGTGTAATATATTCCCGTATTATATTTTATAATACTTGTTCTTTAAATATTGTTATCAATGCGAGAACGAAGATTACCTTGAAAAAACACAACAGCATGCATATGTTCTAGCAAAAGGAAACTTGATATATATTCATTTGGCTTAATTTCTACTTTGGAAAACTAAAAGCTTGACGCTGTATAATTTGGCACGCGCATGGTTGGGTGCAAACCATATGTACATCAATAATAATAGTAAAAATAATAATAATAATAATACATCATGATGGCAGTTTCAATGTAAAGATTAAGTATTTTTAAAGATATGGAAAATAAATCTTGATAACTGCTTTAATCTTTGATCTTTGGGAAAATAATAATGGAATTGGTTGAGTGACTAACGTATTCTACTTTAAAAGTGACAGGAACGTGATTTACATAATTAAAATATAGAATAATATACAAATTATAAGAGAGGGTTTGTGATTTATTTTGGGATGAAGTCAGTATTTAACTTGCGCTTTCCGACATTATGCGTATTTCGCACACGGTTAAGAAAAAAAATGCAATTCATTTATTTATAAAAAGTACGAATGCATCAATCCTACATCACAGGACCATGTACATAATTTGTTGAATGTTATTTCGTGAATACACAAATTGCATAACACATTCCCTGAGGACAAACCCAAATTGCCCGTCCCTTTGTGACAGGTGTTAATTAGAGAATGTATTGCCACCATATTATGTCCCAGCACTTTTATGACATGTAATGAACCTAGTCAATCCCTGGGTCTGTAACAACAACATGGGTCTAATAAAATCAAAGTAACATAAATGTTACGTCATTCGAATTAAAAAAGAGACTGAAAAAATGTAACATGAATATAATTGCCCTTTTGAGGGTAATATAATTTTGGGAAAATATACGTTTTCTTGTATTTATGGACGACTTCACACAAGCTGAAAAATTAAACATATGTTTATATAGCTATATTTACATACATGGCATTAACATGTAATAATAATATTGATCATGTTTGTTACTTTGTACATTTCGTTGTTATTGGTATCCTGAGTATGTTGTAATAATGCATGTGTTCTGATCTTATTTGACGTAGATTACATGAACTAGTAGAGTGACTTTCTTTCATCAGCGTGGAAGGATTACCCACACATATACCCTTAATCCTTTGTCAAACAGAAAGAAGTCATATAGATATCATATCTAACTGGTACTAAAAGTTCACTATCAATCTCCTCTGATAACAAACTTACATTTAATATCCCCAAGCTACAATACCAAGCATGCTCATGGAGTAATTATGAGAAACCCGAATGATATCCTGTCTACGTGGTCACACCCGGTGATTGTTAAGACATTCAGACAATATGGCAGTCTGTATTCATTTCTTATATCCCAAAAGTCCCCACCAAGCTTCCTTTTATTAACATTGGGATGAGGGGAGATATACATATTGTATTAAATAATACATCAATACATCAAAACAGAACAAAAAAGATAGGTCAACAGTGCGGTTGATGGAAAGGGGTTTCCTAAGAAAAGTTATTTAACTCTTTAATACTTAATACGTGTCTCAAAGTATGTATTAAGTCTTACTACTAGTTATTATATATGTGCAAATCCACCCGAACGTCGGATGTACATGGCCGATTTCAAAATAGCTAAATTAGGCACTGTTCAAATTGTTTCCAATAAACCACTGATTAGAAACTCACTTAACCTTTAGAATAGAATCGTTTCTAAATATATTGTAGTTGGGGCATGTGTAAAAATTAATGCAGTGTACCATTGTGACAGCCACAAGAGCATGCATGATGTGTTATCTGAGATGTGTTTTTTAAGCCGATGGAAGTTTAAAGTGACAAAATCTGGTATCATGGCTTAACTGAATATAACATTGTCTAAGTTTCATAATCCTCTTTTTCCGGTGACTATTCCAATTATTAATGGTATCAGGTAGGAATGACTTGCATTCAGTTCTACAACGTATAGCCTGTGAATTGGTTAGATTTCTTTATATGTAATCACTAACAGCAAAGATGTTTTCCATCTTGTAAAAAGGTGTAATGGCTACGTTGGTCTCACTCTACATTTTCACGTAGCTTGTACCTCTTATTGGCCCACAAATAGTCCGTAATCAGTGAGTGGGTGAGGTAAAAATTAACGTCTCATCGGCATTATTTCAGCGTCCGTAATGAATTAATGTGTAGACATTCTAGGATTAATTCTTTTTCTTTGGTACAATTATCCAAAACATGGGAGCAAAATATTGGCAATATATATATGCTTGTTCATGACTTATGTAAAAGGGGTTATTTATCTGAGTGATTGAGTATGGTTCACGGCGGTGGACACCAGAAAGGTATTTAAGACAATTAATCATAGGGCTTACCTCGTTAACTCGCCAATATCATAATCTGACTGAAATATTAATACCAAAGTCCTTTCATTTTAAGATTAGGTTTTGCACTTGGGCACACTTTGACGTGATATTGAACAGTTTTCTTTTTCCCTGGATTAAGTTTTACTTGCATTCATTCATTTGGTAATTTTCTCCAAATTGGCATTAATATTTTATGCAGTAGTATTTGGAACTGTCCATTTTGGGAATAGGGTTGACCCAACCGCAAGCACAGTAAACAGAAATTCCAAGGTGAATAATATGTACTATAGTTTGTTGGCTCGACATGCAAGACTCCATAATTTTAGCTATAAATTCATAGTAATATTAAATTAATTTTTTTTTATAAAGAATTCATTGATGTATTTGACATGAGGCGTAGCGACACTCATGTATTTTATAATAATGTACAATTTCAATGCCTTAAATCTGTTGCATTAAACAAATTCTTTGATTTGATGTTGTCATATTGTGACTCAATTTGTGTCTAGTCTTCCAAATGTTCTATTGCGAATACATATAGTGTCAGCGCTCATGATCGCCATATCTATGAATGGATGAAAATATCATCATTAATAAACTTACCTGAGCTCAATATGTGTTCTGAAGACAAATCGCTGTAAAGCATCTTGCACGGCTTCGTTCACGTTCACCCTCAAATGTACGAAAGGAAAATCTGCAACTGTGCGTGTTCAATGTTCGTTTGCATTTTTGTGACAGGCGGTCGTTATTTTCATTAAGATTCCACAAATTCACAAATCACAACTGATGTAGCTGCCTTGGTTAACTGGAGTCAGGATATAACTAATTACAAACTCTGTTCTAATTATGCTAATCGAGGAAGTGCATTATACTGGATGACAAACTTAGTAATCCTTTCACACTAATCCTTGTTTACAATGAACGCATGTCAAATGACTAAATAAACATCCTTTTTTATTTTCTTAAGTAGAAGTATCACAATAGGCGGTGAACACAACTGTTTGTAGAATGATAGTTTCAGAAAGGAATACAAATACAAATATACAGAAAGGGGTTTAAAATGGTTTCTTTCTTTGCATCCACGCATTGTTGTTGTGGATGCGGTTATTTGCTGTCGGAATTGTTTTTGCAATTCAATTAGTTAATTACATGTCACATGACAACTGCATGTCACGGGGGCCTGGACATAAATCACGTGGTGCACTATTAGGCCTATAATAACCCCCAACCTTGATTCTGCATCAATTCAAAAACTCCTGAATCCTCATCGACTCCTGAACACTTAGATTTTGACGTTGTCATCTTGATCATCAGAACCATCAAAGGCGGCAAAATACAGTAAGCAACTTTTCTCCCACTTTTCAATTCAGATGTAGACAAGTACAACACGTTTAGTAATGATTTAAAAAATTGTACGAGTTTCTTAGTGTCAATAATTAGTAGAACAGACGTAAAACAGACATACGAATGGACACGTTATAGACAACAATCCTATATATTTTAGTAACAATGATTAGTTGGATCGACCAGTATATATTTGCAAAAAATAGATTTATAAAAGTTCAGCTTATTAAGTACAATACACCCATCAAATAGAGCTGCATGTGTCAGGGACCCAATCTAGATAGCGCCAACATCTAGAACCACTGCGCCGGAAGTAGGTAACGTTTCTAGCTCTTACGTCGAGTAAAATCAGAAATGATTCGCGTGATACATATATGATGTACATATATGTGAACAGCCTCTCGTTATTAATGTCCTTTAATTGTAGTCATCTTACTATTTGATCGTTTGTGCCACACAAAGCTGTAAGTTCCGCAATAAAATACGGAAAAATGAACAGATTAATCTCATGGACATATATTCAAAAATGGTAGCATAACGAATGAAGTAATGTTTTAATTTCCGTTTCCCATAATACTGTTTAGATGAAACACCGTTAGCAACTTGAATGGGAATAAACAGTGGTATCTGTCACTAGCCAAAGGATACTAGACTATACAAGAACAGTTTTAGCATCTCACACCGTCCCGACAGGCGCCAACCTCTCAAATATTGCACAACTTATATTGATGGCGTAGTATGATATTAATATTACATTGTTTCTTGAATACTGTGCGAAGAATATTTTGTACGATGGCAAGATTCAAAACAAGTATCATTATCTTCTTTGCGAGGAATTTAGAAGTTGGAGTATTGAGAGAGGATAAGATCTGTGGATGAACAACATCACTTGCTTGATAATGGTGTTACAACATACACCTAAGCGTCGCTCCTAACTGTAATAAAGACGTTGTTCATCAATATATCTTATCTCTACTCAGTTTTCATTATCGCTAAAATTAGACAAAACTGTAAAAATGGTTTAACATGTGTGGTAGCACAGCTAGTCCCTGTAAAATTTTCATTTAAAAAAAATAAATAAAAAATCACAGCGCACAGGGAAATTGAGCGAGGCTCAATTCGAACGGTATTCCCATGTTATGTTATGTTTTTCTGAAAATGTACATGAAGCGGATTGGTCAAGAAGTTTATATGAAGACCACTCCGGAATACAATGATTCAAAAATGCATACATGATATTGTAAATATATCTAGATTTTTAGACAGGATAATGCATAGATAATATTCCAACAGTCAGATTAACCAGATTAAACAGATTTCTCTACGCTGGGCAAACACTGGTCTATGTAGAATCATATCGTTATCTGGGACTACGGGTTGACGAGCATCTAGATATGTGAAACTGTGAAAGAGTTGTACAATTCTGCCAGCCATGCTTTGTCTTATTCTGTTGGGTGTATGTCTTATGATGTTTTTTTTATGAAACTGTATGAGAGTCTTGTTGAGCCGGTAATGTTCTATGGCTCTGGTATATGAGGATAAAACGTTAATCTAATCCAAAATAGAGCCGGTAAATTATTTCTTGGTGTTAGTAACGGTACCTCCATGTATAGCCACTAATGGAGACATGGGTCTCTCCTCCCCTTTTGTTACATTACATGCTAATGTTTTTAGACTACCCCAAGATTTAATAACAGTACTTGTAACGCTTTGATGAAGAAAATGGTTACTATGTAAAAGTTCATGGAGTACTAAAGTTGTTAATATTGCCTGTAATCTTAATATTTATGATGTTATGAATATTATGACTGCTCCAATGTCCCGAAAGAAGAAAATTGCCCATATTAAAAACGTTCTCGTAAACAAAGATGAACTGAGCTGGAGAACAGAGCTTTGGAACGATAAACATAACGTTAAGGGCATTACATTAAGAACTTTCATGATCGTAACGTTGTTGCCCCTTATGTTTTAAATACAGGGACCACCGTCGCATTTTAGCTAGTTTTAGATCTGGATCGAAACAGGACGATTTACAACCCCCCCCAAACCTTTTAGAAAATAGAATCTGCACGCGCTGTTTTAAAATTGTTCATAAAAGTTTGTCGAAAATGAATTTCACTTTATTAAATGTTATGTCCTTTATGATCTTAGAAGTATTTTACTTAGATCATGGTCATCTCTTTTGAAACACGTGACGCATTCATAAAATAACTTCCTCTGTAAGGTTCACACCCAATTGTCAGACATCCCATTTGGCAGGTGACCGAATCATCAGACAGACCAGTCAAGTGTGACCAGTGTATTCGCCTGGTCTAAACTACTAATTACTGTGCTGCTCTCGACTGTGGGCAGAGTAAGCTATTCACCACTCGTTAAGTGATACAGATTAACCAGATTCCTCTACGCTGGGCAAACACTGGTCTATGTAGAATCATATCGTTATCTGGGACTACGGGTTGACGAGCATCTAGATATGTGAAACTGTGAAAGAGTTGTACAATTCTGCCAGCCATGCTTTGTCTTATTCTGTTGGGTGTATGTCTTATGATGTTTTTTTATGAAACTGTATGAAAGTCTTGTTGAGCCGGTAATGTTCTATGGCTCTGGTATATGAGGATAAAACGTTAATCTAATCCAAAATAGAGCCGGTAAATTATTTCTTGGTGTTAGTAACGGTACCTCCATGTATAGCCACTAATGGAGACATGGGTCTCTCCTCCCCTTTTGTTACATTACATGCTAATGTTTTTAGACTACCCCAAGATTAATAACAGTACTTGTAACGCTTTGATGAAGAAAATGGTTACTATGTAAAGGTTCATGGAGTACTAAAGTTGTTAAAATTGCCTGTAATCTTAATATTTATGATGTTATGAATATTATGACTGCTCCAATGTCCCGAAAGAAGAAAATTGCCCATATTAAAAACGTTCTCGTAAACAAAGATGAACTGAGCTGGAGAACAGAGCTTTGGAACGATAAACATAACGTTAAGGGCATTACATTAAGAACTTTCATGATCGTAACGTTGTTGCCCCTTATGTTTTAAATACAGGGACCACCGTCGCATTTTAGCTAGTTTTAGATCTGGATCGAAACAGGACGATTTACAACCCCCCCCAAACCTTTTAGAAAATAGAATCTGCACGCGCTGTTTTAAAATTGTTCATAAAAGTTTGTCGAAAATGAATTTCACTTTATTAAATGTTATGTCCTTTATGATCTTAGAAGTATTTTACTTAGATCATGGTCATCTCTTTTGAAACACGTGACGCATTCATAAAATAACTTCCTCTGTAAGGTTCACACCCAATTGTCAGACATCCCATTTGGCAGGTGACCGAATCATCAGACAGACCAGTCAAGTGTGACCAGTGTATTCGCCTGGTCTAAACTACTAATTACTGTGCTGCTCTCGACTGTGGGCAGAGTAAGCTATTCACCACTCGTTAAGTGATACAGATTAACCAGATTCCTCTACGCTGGGCAAACACTGGTCTATGTAGAATCATATCGTTATCTGGGACTACGGGTTGACGAGCATCTAGATATGTGAAACTGTGAAAGAGTTGTACAATTCTGCCAGCCATGCTTTGTCTTATTCTGTTGGGTGTATGTCTTATGATGTTTTTTTATGAAACTGTATGAAAGTCTTGTTGAGCCGGTAATGTTCTATGGCTCTGGTATATGAGGATAAAACGTTAATCTAATCCAAAATAGAGCCGGTAAATTATTTCTTGGTGTTAGTAACGGTACCTCCATGTATAGCCACTAATGGAGACATGGGTCTCTCCTCCCCTTTTGTTACATTACATGCTAATGTTTTTAGACTACCCCAAGATTAATAACAGTACTTGTAACGCTTTGATGAAGAAAATGGTTACTATGTAAAGGTTCATGGAGTACTAAAGTTGTTAAAATTGCCTGTAATCTTAATATTTATGATGTTATGAATATTATGACTGCTCCAATGTCCCGAAAGAAGAAAATTGCCCATATTAAAAACGTTCTCGTAAACAAAGATGAACTGAGCTGGAGAACAGAGCTTTGGAACGATAAACATAACGTTAAGGGCAATACATTAAGAACTTTCATGATCGTAACGTTGTTGCTCCTTATGTTTTAAATACAGGGACCACCGTCGCATTTTAGCTAGTTTTAGATCTGGATCGAAACAGGACGATTTACAACCCACCAGACCTTTTAGAAAATAAAATCTGCCCGCACTGTTTTAAAATTGTTCATAAAAGTTTGTCGAAAATGAATTTCACTTTATTAAATGTTATGTCCTTTATGATCTTAGAAGTATTTTACTTAGATAATGGTCATCTCTTTTGAAACACGTGACGCATTCATAAAATAACTTCCTCTGTAAGGTTCACACCCAATTGTCAGACATCCCATTTGGCAGGTGACCGAATCATCAGACAGACCAGTCAAGTGTGACCAGTGTATTCGCCTGGTCTAAACTACTAATTACTGTGCTGCTCTCGACTGTGGGCAGAGTAAGCTATTCAAACTCGTTAAGTGATACAGATTAACCAGATTCCTCTACGCTGGGCAAACACTGGTCTATGTAGAATCATATCGTTATCTGGGACTACGGGTTGACGAGCATCTAGATATGTGAAACTGTGAAAGAGTTGTACAATTCTGCCAGCCATGCTTTGTCTTATTCTGTTGGGTGTATGTCTTATGATGTTTTTTATGAAACTGTATGAAAGTCTTGTTGAGCCGGTAATGTTCTATGGCTCTGGTATATGAGGATAAAACGTTAATCTAATCCAAAATAGAGCCGGTAAATTATTTCTTGGTGTTAGTAACGGTACCTCCATGTATAGCCACTAATGGAGACATGGGTCTCTCCTCCCCGTTTGTTACATTACATGCTAATGTTTTTAGACTACCCCAAGATTTAATAACAGTACTTGTAACGCTTTGATGAAGAAAATGGTTACTATGTAAAAGTTCATGGAGTACTAAAGTTGTTAAAATTGCCTGTAATCTTAATATTTATGATGTTATGAATATTATGACTGCTCCAATGTCCCGAAAGAAGAAAATTGCCCATATTAAAAACGTTCTCGTAAACAAAGATGAACTGAGCTGGAGAACAGAGCTTTGGAACGATAAACATCAATGTTTAAAACTACTTTCAACTACTTGTTGCTGGCGTACGCATTTTATATTGATCAAACTGTTATTAAGATCTGTAAAACATAACGAAATACAAATTATTTCATAACATCATATAGTTGTCATAATGAAAATAGTATTAAAGCATTATTGTCACATGCAATAATTATACTGTTCGGTATCATTAGTAAACTTTGCAACCACATATTATGTGAAACATTCTATAAGAGGTGAGGAAATTGAATGAAGCAGTGGTAAAATCTAACCATATATACAAAATTGTATATTTTGGAAATACCAACTATACAAAATTGTATATTTTGGAAATATCAAATATACAAAATTGTATATTTTGTATATATGGGTATTTTTTCTTGTGAAGAATGCAACTATACACCAAATATTTTTATTCTGAAACTTATACTTTTGAGAATAGCTCTCATGGCGTAAAAGTCATGCATGTGAAAAAGTTCGAATCGCTGATGTATTTATAGTGCGGCCTCAAGTCATCATTTTTTATGCAATTGCGCCAACTTTTTTCACGAGGGTCGACCATGTAAGTATGCATCCACACACCAAATATTTTTATTCTGAAACTTATACTTTTGAGAATAGCTCTCATGGCGTAAAAGTGATGCATGTGAAAAAGTTCGAATCGCTGATGTATTTATAGTGCGGCCTCAAGTCATCATTTTTGATGCAATTGCGCCAACTTTCTTCATGAGGGTCGACCATGTAAGTATGCATCCACACACCAAATATTTTTATTCTGAAACTAATACTTTTGAGAATAGCTCTCATGGCGTAAAAGTCATGCATGTGAAAAAGTTCCAATCGCTGATGTATTTATAGTGCGGCCTCAAGTCATCATTTTTTATGCAATTGCGCCAACTTTTTCATGAGGGTCCACCATGTAAGAATGCATCCATACACCAAATATTTTTATTCTGAAACTTATACTTTTGAGAATAGCTCTCATGGCGTAAAAGTCATGCATGTGAAAAAGTTCGAATCGCTGATGTATTTATAGTGCGACCTCAAGTCATCATTTTTGATGCAATTGCGCCAACTTTTTTCATGAGGGTCCACCATGTAAGAATGCAACTATACACCAAATATTTTTATTCTGAAACTTATACTTTTGAGAATAGCTCTCATGGCGTAAAAGTCATGCATGTGAAAAAGTTCGAATCGCTGATGTATTTATAGTGCGGCCTCAAGTCATAATTTTTTATGCAATTGCGCCAACTTTTTTCACGAGGGTCGACCATGTAAGTATGCATCCACACACCAAATATTTTTATTCTGAAACTTATACTTTTGAGAATAGCTCTCATGGCGTAAAAGTCATGCATGTGAAAAAGTTCGAATCGCTGATGTATTTATAGTGCGGCCTCAAGTCATCATTTTTTATGCAATTGCGCCAACTTTTTTCACGAGGGTCGACCATGTAAGTATGCATCCACACACCAAATATTTTTATTCTGAAACTTATACTTTTGAGAATAGCTCTCATGGCGTAAAAGTGATGCATGTGAAAAAGTTCGAATCGCTGATGTATTTATAGTGCGGCCTCAAGTCATCATTTTTGATGCAATTGCGCCAACTTTCTTCATGAGGGTCGACCATGTAAGTATGCATCCACACACCAAATATTTTTATTCTGAAACTAATACTTTTGAGAATAGCTCTCATGGCGTAAAAGTCATGCATGTGAAAAAGTTCCAATCGCTGATGTATTTATAGTGCGGCCTCAAGTCATCATTTTTTATGCAATTGCGCCAACTTTTTCATGAGGGTCCACCATGTAAGAATGCATCCATACACCAAATATTTTTATTCTGAAACTTATACTTTTGAGAATAGCTCTCATGGCGTAAAAGTCATGCATGTGAAAAAGTTCGAATCGCTGATGTATTTATAGTGCGACCTCAAGTCATCATTTTTGATGCAATTGCGCCAACTTTTTTCATGAGGGTCCACCATGTAAGAATGCAACTATACACCAAATATTTTTATTCTGAAACTTATACTTTTGAGAATAGCTCTCATGGCGTAAAAGTCATGCATGTGAAAAAGTTCGAATCGCTGATGTATTTATAGTGCGGCCTCAAGTCATCATTTTTTATGCAATTGCGCCAACTTTTTTCACGAGGGTCGACCATGTAAGTATGCATCCACACACCAAATATTTTTATTCTGAAACTTATACTTTTGAGAATAGCTCTCATGGCGTAAAAGTCATGCATGTGAAAAAGTTCGAATCGCTGATGTATTTATAGTGCGGCCTCAAGTCATCATTTTTGATGCAATTGCGCCAACTTTCTTCATGAGGGTCGACCATGTAAGTATGCATCCACACACCAAATATTTTTATTCTGAAACTAATACTTTTGAGAATAGCTCTCATGGCGTAAAAGTCATGCATGTGAAAAAGTTCGAATCGCTGATGTATTTATAGTGCGGCCTCAAGTCATCATTTTTTATGCAATTGCGCCAACTTTTTTCATGAGGGTCCACCATGTAAGAATGCAACTATACACCAAATATTTTTATTCTGAAACTAATACTTTTGAGAATAGCTCTCATGGCGTAAAAGTCATGCATGTGAAAAAGTTCCAATCGCTGATGTATTTATAGTGCGACCTCAAGTCATCATTTTTGATGCAATTGCGCCAACTTTTTTCATGAGGGTCCACCATGTAAGAATGCAACTATACACCAAATATTTTTATTCTGAAACTAATACTTTTGAGAATAGCTCTCATGGCGTAAAAGTCATGCATGTGAAAAAGTTCCAATCGCTGATGTATTTATAGTGCGGCCTCAAGTCATCATTTTTTATGCAATTGCGCCAACTTTTTCATGAGGGTCCACCATGTAAGAATGCATCCATACACCAAATATTTTTATTCTGAAACTTATACTTTTGAGAATAGCTCTCATGGCGTAAAAGTCATGCATGTGAAAAAGTTCGAATCGCTGATGTATTTATAGTGCGGCCTCAAGTCATCATTTTTTATGCAATTGCGCCAACTTTTTTCACGAGGGTCGACCATGTAAGTATGCATCCACACACCAAATATTTTTATTCTGAAACTTATACTTTTGAGAATAGCTCTCATGGCGTAAAAGTCATGCATGTGAAAAAGTTCGAATCGCTGATGTATTTATAGTGCGGCCTCAAGTCATCATTTTTGATGCAATTGCGCCAACTTTCTTCATGAGGGTCGACCATGTAAGTATGCATCCACACACCAAATATTTTTATTCTGAAACTAATACTTTTGAGAATAGCTCTCATGGCGTAAAAGTCATGCATGTGAAAAAGTTCGAATCGCTGATGTATTTATAGTGCGGCCTCAAGTCATCATTTTTTATGCAATTGCGCCAACTTTTTTCATGAGGGTCCACCATGTAAGAATGCAACTATACACCAAATATTTTTATTCTGAAACTAATACTTTTGAGAATAGCTCTCATGGCGTAAAAGTCATGCATGTGAAAAAGTTCCAATCGCTGATGTATTTATAGTGCGGCCTCAAGTCATCATTTTTTATGCAATTGCGCCAACTTTTTTCATGAGGGTCTACCATGTAAGAATGCATCCATACACCAAATATTTTTATTCTGAAACTTATACTTTTGAGAATAGCTCTCATGGCGTAAAAGTCATGCATGTGAAAAAGTTCGAATCGCTGATGTATTTATAGTGCGACCTCAAGTCATCATTTTTGATGCAATTGCGCCAACTTTTTTCATGAGGGTCCACCATGTAAGAATGCAACTATACACCAAATATTTTTATTCTGAAACTAATACTTTTGAGAATAGCTCTCATGGCGTAAAAGTCATGCATGTGAAAAAGTTCGAATCGCTGATGTATTTAAAGTGCGGCCTCAAGTCATGATTATTTATGGAATTGCGCCAACTTTTTTCATGAGGGTCCACCATGTAAGAATGCATCCATACACCAAATATTTTTATTCTGAAACTAATACTTTTGAAAATAGCTCTCATGGCGTAAAAGTCATGCATGTGAAAAAGTTCGAATCGCTGATGTATTTATAGTGCGACCTCAAGTCATCATTTTTTATGCAAATGCGCCAATATTTTTCACGAGGGTCGACAATGTAAGTATGCATCCACACACCAAATATTTTTATTCTGAAACTCATACTTTTGAGAATAGCTCTCATGGCGTAAAAGTCATGCATGTGAAAAAGTTCGAATCGCTGATGTATTTATAGTGCGACCTCAAGTCATCATTTTTTTTGCAAATGCGCCAATATTTTTCATGAGGGTCGACCATGTAAGTATGCATCCACACACCAAATATTTTTATTCTCAAACTAATACTTTTGAGAATAGCTCTCATGGCGTAAAAGTGATGCATGTGAAAAAGTTCGAATCGCTGATGTATTTATAGTGCGGCCTCAAGTCATGATCATTTTTGAAGCAATTGCGCCAACTTTTTCATGAGGGTCGACCATGAGGGAATGCATCCACACACCAAATATTTTTATTCTGAAACTTATACTTTTGAGAATAGCTCTCATGGCGTAAAAGTCATGCATGTGAAAAAGTTCGAATCGCTGATGTATTTATAGTACGGCCTCAAGTCATCATTTTTGATGCAATTGAGCCAACTTTTTTCATGAGGGTCGACCATGTAAGAATGCAACTATACACCAAATATTTTTATTCTGAAACTAACACTTTTGAGAATAGCTCTCATGGCGTAAAAGTCATGCATGTGAAAAAGTTCGAATCGCTGATGTATTTAAAGTGCGGCCTCAAGTCATGATTATTTATGGAATTGCGCCAACTTTTTTCATGAGGGTCCACCATGTAAGAATGCATCCATACACCAAATATTTTTATTCTGAAACTAATACTTTTGAAAATAGCTCTCATGGCGTAAAAGTCATGCATGTGAAAAAGTTCGAATCGCTGATGTATTTATAGTGCGACCTCAAGTCATCATTTTTTATGCAAATGCGCCAATATTTTTCACGAGGGTCGACAATGTAAGTATGCATCCACACACCAAATATTTTTATTCTGAAACTCATACTTTTGAGAATAGCTCTCATGGCGTAAAAGTCATGCATGTGAAAAAGTTCGAATCGCTGATGTATTTATAGTGCGACCTCAAGTCATCATTTTTTTTGCAAATGCGCCAATATTTTTCATGAGGGTCGACCATGTAAGTATGCATCCACACACCAAATATTTTTATTCTGAAACTAATACTTTTGAGAATAGCTCTCATGGCGTAAAAGTCATGCATGTGAAAAAGTTCGAATCGCTGATGTATTTATAGTGCGGCCTCAAGTCATGATCATTTTTGAAGCAATTGCGCCAACTTTTTCATGAGGGTCGACCATGAGGGAATGCATCCACACACCAAATATTTTTATTCTGAAACTTATACTTTTGAGAATAGCTCTCATGGCGTAAAAGTCATGCATGTGAAAAAGTTCCAATCGCTGATGTATTTATAGTGCGGCCTCAAGTCATCATTTTTGATGCAATTGAGCCAACTTTTTTCATGAGGGTCGACCATGTAAGAATGCAACTATACACCAAATATTTTTATTCTGAAACTAACACTTTTGAGAATAGCTCTCATGGCGTAAAAGTGATGCATGTGAAAAAGTTCGAATCGCTGATGTATTTATAGTGCGGCCTCAAGTCATGATTATTTATACAATTGCGCCAACTTTTTTCATGAGGGTCGACCATGTAAGAATGCATCCACACACCAAATATTTTTATTCTGAAACTAATACTTTTGAGAATAGCTCTCATGGCGTAAAAGTCATGCATGTGAAAAAGTTCGAATCGCTGATGTATTTATAGTGCGACCTCAAGTCATCATTTTTTATGCAAATGCGCCAATAATTTTCATGAGGGTCGACCATGTAAGTATGCATCCACACAACAAATATTTTTATTCTGAAACTAATACTTTTGAGAATAGCTCTCATGGCGTAAAAGTGATGCATGTGAAAAAGTTCGAATCGCTGATGTATTTATAGTGCGGCCTCAAGTCATGATCATTTTTGAAGCAATTGCGCCAACTTTTTCATGAGGGTCGACCATGTAAGAATGCATCCACACACCAAATATTTTTATTCTGAAACTTATACTTTTGAGAATAGCTCTCATGGCGTAAAAGTCATGCATGTGAAAAAGTTCGAATCGCTGATGTATTTATAGTGCGGCCTCAAGTCATCATTTTTTATGCAATTGCGCCAACTTTTTTCATGAGGGTCCACCATGTAAGAATGCAACTATACACCAAATATTTTTATTCTGAAACTAATACTTTTGAGAATAGCTCTCATGGCGTAAAAGTCATGCATGTGAAAAAGTTCGAATCGCTGATGTATTTATAGTGCGGCCTCAAGTCATCATTTTTTATGCAATTGCGCCAACTTTTTTCATGAGGGTCTACCATGTAAGAATGCATCCATACACCAAATATTTTTATTCTGAAACTTATACTTTTGAGAATAGCTCTCATGGCGTAAAAGTCATGCATGTGAAAAAGTTCGAATCGCTGATGTATTTATAGTGCGACCTCAAGTCATCATTTTTGATGCAATTGCGCCAACTTTTTTCATGAGGGTCCACCATGTAAGAATGCAACTATACACCAAATATTTTTATTCTGAAACTAATACTTTTGAGAATAGCTCTCATGGCGTAAAAGTCATGCATGTGAAAAAGTTCGAATCGCTGATGTATTTAAAGTGCGGCCTCAAGTCATGATTATTTATGGAATTGCGCCAACTTTTTTCATGAGGGTCCACCATGTAAGAATGCATCCATACACCAAATATTTTTATTCTGAAACTAATACTTTTGAAAATAGCTCTCATGGCGTAAAAGTCATGCATGTGAAAAAGTTCGAATCGCTGATGTATTTATAGTGCGACCTCAAGTCATCATTTTTTATGCAAATGCGCCAATATTTTTCACGAGGGTCGACAATGTAAGTATGCATCCACACACCAAATATTTTTATTCTGAAACTCATACTTTTGAGAATAGCTCTCATGGCGTAAAAGTCATGCATGTGAAAAAGTTCGAATCGCTGATGTATTTATAGTGCGACCTCAAGTCATCATTTTTTTTGCAAATGCGCCAATATTTTTCATGAGGGTCGACCATGTAAGTATGCATCCACACACCAAATATTTTTATTCTGAAACTAATACTTTTGAGAATAGCTCTCATGGCGTAAAAGTGATGCATGTGAAAAAGTTCGAATCGCTGATGTATTTATAGTGCGGCCTCAAGTCATGATCATTTTTGAAGCAATTGCGCCAACTTTTTCATGAGGGTCGACCATGAGGGAATGCATCCACACACCAAATATTTTTATTCTGAAACTTATACTTTTGAGAATAGCTCTCATGGCGTAAAAGTCATGCATGTGAAAAAGTTCGAATCGCTGATGTATTTATAGTACGGCCTCAAGTCATCATTTTTGATGCAATTGAGCCAACTTTTTTCATGAGGGTCGACCATGTAAGAATGCAACTATACACCAAATATTTTTATTCTGAAACTAACACTTTTGAGAATAGCTCTCATGGCGTAAAAGTCATGCATGTGAAAAAGTTCGAATCGCTGATGTATTTAAAGTGCGGCCTCAAGTCATGATTATTTATGGAATTGCGCCAACTTTTTTCATGAGGGTCCACCATGTAAGAATGCATCCATACACCAAATATTTTTATTCTGAAACTAATACTTTTGAAAATAGCTCTCATGGCGTAAAAGTCATGCATGTGAAAAAGTTCGAATCGCTGATGTATTTATAGTGCGACCTCAAGTCATCATTTTTTATGCAAATGCGCCAATATTTTTCACGAGGGTCGACAATGTAAGTATGCATCCACACACCAAATATTTTTATTCTGAAACTCATACTTTTGAGAATAGCTCTCATGGCGTAAAAGTCATGCATGTGAAAAAGTTCGAATCGCTGATGTATTTATAGTGCGACCTCAAGTCATCATTTTTTATGCAAATGCGCCAATATTTTTCATGAGGGTCGACCATGTAAGTATGCATCCACACACCAAATATTTTTATTCTGAAACTAATACTTTTGAGAATAGCTCTCATGGCGTAAAAGTCATGCATGTGAAAAAGTTCGAATCGCTGATGTATTTATAGTGCGGCCTCAAGTCATGATCATTTTTGAAGCAATTGCGCCAACTTTTTCATGAGGGTCGACCATGAGGGAATGCATCCACACACCAAATATTTTTATTCTGAAACTTATACTTTTGAGAATAGCTCTCATGGCGTAAAAGTCATGCATGTGAAAAAGTTCCAATCGCTGATGTATTTATAGTGCGGCCTCAAGTCATCATTTTTGATGCAATTGAGCCAACTTTTTTCATGAGGGTCGACCATGTAAGAATGCAACTATACACCAAATATTTTTATTCTGAAACTAACACTTTTGAGAATAGCTCTCATGGCGTAAAAGTCATGCATGTGAAAAAGTTCGAATCGCTGATGTATTTATAGTGCGGCCTCAAGTCATGATTATTTATACAATTGCGCCAACTTTTTTCATGAGGGTCGACCATGTAAGAATGCATCCACACACCAAATATTTTTATTCTGAAACTTATACTTTTGAGAATAGCTCTCATGGCGTAAAAGTCATGCATGTGAAAAAGTTCGAATCGCTGATGTATTTATAGTGCGACCTCAAGTCATCATTTTTTATGCAAATGCGCCAATAATTTTCATGAGGGTCGACCATGTAAGTATGCATCCACACAACAAATATTTTTATTCTGAAACTAATACTTTTGAGAATAGCTCTCATGGCGTAAAAGTGATGCATGTGAAAAAGTTCGAATCGCTGATGTATTTATAGTGCGGCCTCAAGTCATGATCATTTTTGAAGCAATTGCGCCAACTTTTTCATGAGGGTCGACCATGTAAGAATGCATCCACACACCAAATATTTTTATTCTGAAACTTATACTTTTGAGAATAGCTCTCATGGCGTAAAAGTCATGCATGTGAAAAAGTTCCAATCGCTGATGTATTTATAGTGCGGCCTCAAGTCATCATTTTTTATGCAATTGAGCCAACTTTTTTCATGAGGGTCCACCATGTAAGAATGCAACTATACACCAAATATTTTTATTCTGAAACTAACACTTTTGAGAATAGCTCTCATGGCGTAAAAGTCATGCATGTGAAAAAGTTCGAATCGCTGATGTATTTATAGTGCGACCTCAAGTCATCATTTTTTATGCAAATGCGCCAATATTTTTCACGAGGGTCGACAATGTAAGTATGCATCCACACACCAAATATTTTTATTCTGAAACTCATACTTTTGAGAATAGCTCTCATGGCGTAAAAGTCATGCATGTGAAAAAGTTCCAATCGCTGATGTATTTATAGTGCGGCCTCAAGTCATCATTTTTTATGCAATTGCGCCAACTTTTTCATGAGGGTCCACCATGTAAGAATGCATCCATACACCAAATATTTTTATTCTGAAACTAACACTTTTGAGAATAGCTCTCATGGCGTAAAAGTCATGCATGTGAAAAAGTTCGAATCGCTGATGTATTTATAGTGCGACCTCAAGTCATCATTTTTGATGCAATTGCGCCAACTTTTTTCATGAGGGTCCACCATGTAAGAATGCAACTATACACCAAATATTTTTATTCTGAAACTTATACTTTTGAGAATAGCTCTCATGGCGTAAAAGTCATGCATGTGAAAAAGTTCGAATCGCTGATGTATTTATAGTGCGGCCTCAAGTCATCATTTTTTATGCAATTGCGCCAACTTTTTTCACGAGGGTCGACCATGTAAGTATGCATCCACACACCAAATATTTTTATTCTGAAACTTATACTTTTGAGAATAGCTCTCATGGCGTAAAAGTCATGCATGTGAAAAAGTTCGAATCGCTGATGTATTTATAGTGCGGCCTCAAGTCATCATTTTTGATGCAATTGCGCCAACTTTCTTCATGAGGGTCGACCATGTAAGTATGCATCCACACACCAAATATTTTTATTCTGAAACTAATACTTTTGAGAATAGCTCTCATGGCGTAAAAGTCATGCATGTGAAAAAGTTCGAATCGCTGATGTATTTATAGTGCGGCCTCAAGTCATCATTTTTTATGCAATTGCGCCAACTTTTTTCATGAGGGTCCACCATGTAAGAATGCAACTATACACCAAATATTTTTATTCTGAAACTAATACTTTTGAGAATAGCTCTCATGGCGTAAAAGTCATGCATGTGAAAAAGTTCGAATCGCTGATGTATTTATAGTGCGGCCTCAAGTCATCATTTTTTATGCAATTGCGCCAACTTTTTTCATGAGGGTCTACCATGTAAGAATGCATCCATACACCAAATATTTTTATTCTGAAACTTATACTTTTGAGAATAGCTCTCATGGCGTAAAAGTCATGCATGTGAAAAAGTTCGAATCGCTGATGTATTTATAGTGCGACCTCAAGTCATCATTTTTGATGCAATTGCGCCAACTTTTTTCATGAGGGTCCACCATGTAAGAATGCAACTATACACCAAATATTTTTATTCTGAAACTAATACTTTTGAGAATAGCTCTCATGGCGTAAAAGTCATGCATGTGAAAAAGTTCGAATCGCTGATGTATTTAAAGTGCGGCCTCAAGTCATGATTATTTATGGAATTGCGCCAACTTTTTTCATGAGGGTCCACCATGTAAGAATGCATCCATACACCAAATATTTTTATTCTGAAACTAATACTTTTGAAAATAGCTCTCATGGCGTAAAAGTCATGCATGTGAAAAAGTTCGAATCGCTGATGTATTTATAGTGCGACCTCAAGTCATCATTTTTTATGCAAATGCGCCAATATTTTTCACGAGGGTCGACAATGTAAGTATGCATCCACACACCAAATATTTTTATTCTGAAACTCATACTTTTGAGAATAGCTCTCATGGCGTAAAAGTCATGCATGTGAAAAAGTTCGAATCGCTGATGTATTTATAGTGCGACCTCAAGTCATCATTTTTTTTGCAAATGCGCCAATATTTTTCATGAGGGTCGACCATGTAAGTATGCATCCACACACCAAATATTTTTATTCTGAAACTAATACTTTTGAGAATAGCTCTCATGGCGTAAAAGTGATGCATGTGAAAAAGTTCGAATCGCTGATGTATTTATAGTGCGGCCTCAAGTCATGATCATTTTTGAAGCAATTGCGCCAACTTTTTCATGAGGGTCGACCATGAGGGAATGCATCCACACACCAAATATTTTTATTCTGAAACTTATACTTTTGAGAATAGCTCTCATGGCGTAAAAGTCATGCATGTGAAAAAGTTCGAATCGCTGATGTATTTATAGTACGGCCTCAAGTCATCATTTTTGATGCAATTGAGCCAACTTTTTTCATGAGGGTCGACCATGTAAGAATGCAACTATACACCAAATATTTTTATTCTGAAACTAACACTTTTGAGAATAGCTCTCATGGCGTAAAAGTCATGCATGTGAAAAAGTTCGAATCGCTGATGTATTTAAAGTGCGGCCTCAAGTCATGATTATTTATGGAATTGCGCCAACTTTTTTCATGAGGGTCCACCATGTAAGAATGCATCCATACACCAAATATTTTTATTCTGAAACTAATACTTTTGAAAATAGCTCTCATGGCGTAAAAGTCATGCATGTGAAAAAGTTCGAATCGCTGATGTATTTATAGTGCGACCTCAAGTCATCATTTTTTATGCAAATGCGCCAATATTTTTCACGAGGGTCGACAATGTAAGTATGCATCCACACACCAAATATTTTTATTCTGAAACTCATACTTTTGAGAATAGCTCTCATGGCGTAAAAGTCATGCATGTGAAAAAGTTCGAATCGCTGATGTATTTATAGTGCGACCTCAAGTCATCATTTTTTTTGCAAATGCGCCAATATTTTTCATGAGGGTCGACCATGTAAGTATGCATCCACACACCAAATATTTTTATTCTGAAACTAATACTTTTGAGAATAGCTCTCATGGCGTAAAAGTCATGCATGTGAAAAAGTTCGAATCGCTGATGTATTTATAGTGCGGCCTCAAGTCATGATCATTTTTGAAGCAATTGCGCCAACTTTTTCATGAGGGTCGACCATGAGGGAATGCATCCACACACCAAATATTTTTATTCTGAAACTTATACTTTTGAGAATAGCTCTCATGGCGTAAAAGTCATGCATGTGAAAAAGTTCCAATCGCTGATGTATTTATAGTGCGGCCTCAAGTCATCATTTTTGATGCAATTGAGCCAACTTTTTTCATGAGGGTCGACCATGTAAGAATGCAACTATACACCAAATATTTTTATTCTGAAACTAACACTTTTGAGAATAGCTCTCATGGCGTAAAAGTCATGCATGTGAAAAAGTTCGAATCGCTGATGTATTTATAGTGCGGCCTCAAGTCATGATTATTTATACAATTGCGCCAACTTTTTTCATGAGGGTCGACCATGTAAGAATGCATCCACACACCAAATATTTTTATTCTGAAACTTATACTTTTGAGAATAGCTCTCATGGCGTAAAAGTCATGCATGTGAAAAAGTTCGAATCGCTGATGTATTTATAGTGCGACCTCAAGTCATCATTTTTTATGCAAATGCGCCAATAATTTTCATGAGGGTCGACCATGTAAGTATGCATCCACACAACAAATATTTTTATTCTGAAACTAATACTTTTGAGAATAGCTCTCATGGCGTAAAAGTGATGCATGTGAAAAAGTTCGAATCGCTGATGTATTTATAGTGCGGCCTCAAGTCATGATCATTTTTGAAGCAATTGCGCCAACTTTTTCATGAGGGTCGACCATGTAAGAATGCATCCACACACCAAATATTTTTATTCTGAAACTTATACTTTTGAGAATAGCTCTCATGGCGTAAAAGTCATGCATGTGAAAAAGTTCCAATCGCTGATGTATTTATAGTGCGGCCTCAAGTCATCATTTTTGATGCAATTGAGCCAACTTTTTTCATGAGGGTCCACCATGTAAGAATGCAACCACACACCAAATATTTTTATTCTGAAACTAACACTTTTGAGAATAGCTCTCATGGCGTAAAAGTCATGCATGTGAAAAAGTTCGAATCGCTGATGTATTTATAGTGCGACCTCAAGTCATCATTTTTTATGCAAATGCGCCAATATTTTTCACGAGGGTCGACAATGTAAGTATGCATCCACACACCAAATATTTTTATTCTGAAACTCATACTTTTGAGAATAGCTCTCATGGCGTAAAAGTCATGCATGTGAAAAAGTTCGAATCGCTGATGTATTTATAGTGCGACCTCAAGTCATCATTTTTTTTGCAAATGCGCCAATATTTTTCATGAGGGTCGACCATGTAAGTATGCATCCACACACCAAATATTTTTATTCTGAAACTAATACTTTTGAGAATAGCTCTCATGGCGTAAAGGTCATGCATGTGAAAAAGTTCGAATCGCTGATGTATTTATAGTGCGGCCTCAAGTCATGATCATTTTTGAAGCAATTGCGCCAACTTTTTCATGAGGGTCGACCATGAGGGAATGCATCCACACACCAAATATTTTTATTCTGAAACTTATACTTTTGAGAATAGCTCTCATGGCGTAAAAGTCATGCATGTGAAAAAGTTCCAATCGCTGATGTATTTATAGTGCGGCCTCAAGTCATCATTTTTGATGCAATTGAGCCAACTTTTTTCATGAGGGTCGACCATTTAAGAATGCAACTATACACCAAATATTTTTATTCTGAAACTAACACTTTTGAGAATAGCTCTCATGGCGTAAAAGTCATGCATGTGAAAAAGTTCGAATCGCTGATGTATTTAAAGTGCGGCCTCAAGTCATGATTATTTATGGAATTGCGCCAACTTTTTTCATGAGGGTCCACCATGTAAGAATGCATCCATACACCAAATATTTTTATTCTGAAACTAATACTTTTGAAAATAGCTCTCATGGCGTAAAAGTCATGCATGTGAAAAAGTTCGAATCGCTGATGTATTTATAGTGCGACCTCAAGTCATCATTTTTTATGCAAATGCGCCAATATTTTTCACGAGGGTCGACAATGTAAGTATGCATCCACACACCAAATATTTTTATTCTGAAACTCATACTTTTGAGAATAGCTCTCATGGCGTAAAAGTCATGCATGTGAAAAAGTTCGAATCGCTGATGTATTTATAGTGCGACCTCAAGTCATCATTTTTTTTGCAAACGCGCCAATATTTTTCATGAGGGTCGACCATGTAAGTATGCATCCACACACCAAATATTTTTATTCTGAAACTAATACTTTTGAGAATAGCTCTCATGGCGTAAAAGTCATGCATGTGAAAAAGTTCGAATCGCTGATGTATTTATAGTGCGGCCTCAAGTCATGATCATTTTTGAAGTAATTGCGCCAACTTTTTCATGAGGGTCGACCATGAGGGAATGCATCCACACACCAAATATTTTTATTCTGAAACTTATACTTTTGAGAATAGCTCTCATGGCGTAAAAGTCATGCATGTGAAAAAGTTCGAATCGCTGATGTATTTATAGTGCGGCCTCAAGTCATGATTATTTATACAATTGCGCCAACTTTTTTCATGAGGGTCGACCATGTAAGAATGCATCCACACACCAAATATTTTTATTCTGAAACTTATACTTTTGAGAATAGCTCTCATGGCGTAAAAGTCATGCATGTGAAAAAGTTCGAATCGCTGATGTATTTAAAGTGCGGCCTCAAGTCATGATTATTTATGGAATTGCGCCAACTTTTTTCATGAGGGTCCACCATGTAAGAATGCATCCATACACCAAATATTTTTATTCTGAAACTAATACTTTTGAAAATAGCTCTCATGGCGTAAAAGTCATGCATGTGAAAAAGTTCGAATCGCTGATGTATTTATAGTGCGACCTCAAGTCATCATTTTTTATGCAAATGCGCCAATATTTTTCACGAGGGTCGACAATGTAAGTATGCATCCACACACCAAATATTTTTATTCTGAAACTCATACTTTTGAGAATAGCTCTCATGGCGTAAAAGTGATGCATGTGAAAAAGTTCGAATCGCTGATGTATTTATAGTGCGACCTCAAGTCATCATTTTTTTTGCAAATGCGCCAATATTTTTCATGAGGGTCGACCATGTAAGTATGCATCCACACACCAAATATTTTTATTCTGAAACTAATACTTTTGAGAATAGCTCTCATGGCGTAAAAGTCATGCATGTGAAAAAGTTCGAATCGCTGATGTATTTATAGTGCGGCCTCAAGTCATGATCATTTTTGAAGTAATTGCGCCAACTTTTTCATGAGGGTCGACCATGAGGGAATGCATCCACACACCAAATATTTTTATTCTGAAACTTATACTTTTGAGAATAGCTCTCATGGCGTAAAAGTCATGCATGTGAAAAAGTTCCAATCGCTGATGTATTTATAGTGCGGCCTCAAGTCATCATTTTTGATGCAATTGAGCCAACTTTTTTCATGAGGGTCGACCATGTAAGAATGCAACTATACACCAAATATTTTTATTCTGAAACTAACACTTTTGAGAATAGCTCTCATGGCGTAAAAGTCATGCATGTGAAAAAGTTCGAATCGCTGATGTATTTATAGTGCGGCCTCAAGTCATGATTATTTATACAATTGCGCCAACTTTTTTCATGAGGGTCGACCATGTAAGAATGCATCCACACACCAAATATTTTTATTCTGAAACTTATACTTTTGAGAATAGCTCTCATGGCGTAAAAGTCATGCCTTATGTGAAAAAGTTCGAATCGCTGATGTATTTATAGTGCGACCTCAAGTCATCATTTTTTATGCAAATGCGCCAATAATTTTCATGAGGGTCGACCATGTAAGTATGCATCCACACAACAAATATTTTTATTCTGAAACTAATACTTTTGAGAATAGCTCTCATGGCGTAAAAGTGATGCATGTGAAAAAGTTCGAATCGCTGATGTATTTATAGTGCGGCCTCAAGTCATGATCATTTTTGAAGCAATTGCGCCAACTTTTTCATGAGGGTCGACCATGTAAGAATGCATCCACACACCAAATATTTTTATTCTGAAACTTATACTTTTGAGAATAGCTCTCATGGCGTAAAAGTCATGCATGTGAAAAAGTTCGAATCGCTGATGTATTTATAGTGCGACCTCAAGTCATCATTTTTTATGCAAATGCGCCAATATTTTTCACGAGGGTCGACAATGTAAGTATGCATCCACACACCAAATATTTTTATTCTGAAACTCATACTTTTGAGAATAGCTCTCATGGCGTAAAAGTGATGCATGTGAAAAAGTTCGAATCGCTGATGTATTTATAGTGCGACCTCAAGTCATCATTTTTTTTGCAAATGCGCCAATATTTTTCATGAGGGTCGACCATGTAAGTATGCATCCACACACCAAATATTTTTATTCTGAAACTAATACTTTTGAGAATAGCTCTCATGGCGTAAAAGTCATGCATGTGAAAAAGTTCGAATCGCTGATGTATTTATAGTGCGGCCTCAAGTCATGATCATTTTTGAAGTAATTGCGCCAACTTTTTCATGAGGGTCGACCATGTAAGAATGCATCCACACACCAAATATTTTTATTCTGAAACTTATACTTTTGAGAATAGCTCTCATGGCGTAAAAGTCATGCATGTGAAAAAGTTCCAATCGCTGATGTATTTATAGTGCGGCCTCAAGTCATCATTTTTGATGCAATTGAGCCAACTTTTTTCATGAGGGTCGACCATGTAAGAATGCAACTATACACCAAATATTTTTATTCTGAAACTAACACTTTTGAGAATAGCTCTCATGGCGTAAAAGTCATGCATGTGAAAAAGTTCGAATCGCTGATGTATTTATAGTGCGGCCTCAAGTCATGATTATTTATACAATTGCGCCAACTTTTTTCATGAGGGTCGACCATGTAAGAATGCATCCACACACCAAATATTTTTATTCTGAAACTTATACTTTTGAGAATAGCTCTCATGGCGTAAAAGTCATGCATGTGAAAAAGTTCGAATCGCTGATGTATTTATAGTGCGACCTCAAGTCATCATTTTTTATGCAAATGCGCCAATAATTTTCATGAGGGTCGACCATGTAAGTATGCATCCACACAACAAATATTTTTATTCTGAAACTAATACTTTTGAGAATAGCTCTCATGGCGTAAAAGTGATGCATGTGAAAAAGTTCGAATCGCTGATGTATTTATAGTGCGGCCTCAAGTCATGATCATTTTTGAAGCAATTGCGCCAACTTTTTCATGAGGGTCGACCATGTAAGAATGCATCCACACACCAAATATTTTTATTCTGAAACTTATACTTTTGAGAATAGCTCTCATGGCGTAAAAGTCATGCATGTGAAAAAGTTCCAATCGCTGATGTATTTATAGTGCGGCCTCAAGTCATCATTTTTGATGCAATTGAGCCAACTTTTTTCATGAGGGTCCACCATGTAAGAATGCAACTATACACCAAATATTTTTATTCTGAAACTAACACTTTTGAGAATAGCTCTCATGGCGTAAAAGTCATGCATGTGAAAAAGTTCGAATCGCTGATGTATTTATAGTGCGGCCTCAAGTCATGATTATTTATACAATTGCGCCAACTTTTTTCATGAGGGTCGACCATGTAAGAATGCATCCATACACCAAATATTTTTTATTCTGAAACTAATACTTTTGAGAATAGCACTCATGGCGTAAAAGTCATGCATGTGAAAAAGTTCGAATCGCTGATGTATTTATAGTGCGGCCTCAAGTCATCATTTTTTATGCAATTGCGCCAACTTTTTTCATGAGGGTCGACCATGTTAGAATGCATCCACACACCAAATATTTTTATTCTGAAACTTATACTTTTGAGAATAGCTCTCATGGCGTAAAAGTCATGCATGTGAAAAAGTTCGAATCGCTGATGTATTTATAGTGCGGCCTCAAGTCATCATTTTTGAAGCAATTGCGCCAACTTTTTTCATGAGGGTCGACCATGTAAGAATGCATCCACACACCAAATATTTTTATTCTGAAACTTATACTTTTGAGAATAGCTCTCATGGCGTAAAAGTCATGCATGTGAAAAAGTTCGAATCGCTGATGTATTTATATTGCGACCTCAAGTCATCATTTTTTATGCAAATGCGCCAATATTTTTCACGAGGGTCGACCATGTAAGTATGCATCCACACACCAAATATTTTTATTCTGAAACTAATACTTTTGAGAATAGCTCTCATGGCGTAAAAGTCATGCATGTGAAAAAGTTCGAATCGCTGATGTATTTATAGTGCGGCCTCAAGTCATCATTTTTTATGCAATTGCGCCAACTTTTTCCATGAGGGTCGACCATGTAAGAATGCATCCACACACCAAATATTTTTATTCTGAAACTTATACTTTTGAGAATAGCTCTCATCGAGTAAAAGTGATGCATGTGAAAAAGTTCGAATCGTTGATGTATTTATAGTGCGGCCTCAAGTCATCATTTTTGATGCAATTGCGCCAACTTTTTTCATGAGGGTCGACCATGTAAGAATGCATCCACACACCAAATATTTTTATTCTGAAACTTATACTTTTGAGAATAGCTCTCATGGCGTAAAAGTCATGCATGTGAAAAAGTTCGAATCGCTGATGTATTTATAGTGCGGCCTCAAGTCATCATCATTTTTGATGCAATTGCGCCAACTTTTCCATGAGGGTCGACCATGTAAGAATGCATCCATACACCAAATATTTTTATTCTGAAACTTATACTTTTGAGAATAGCTCTCATGGCGTAAAAGTCATGCATGTGAAAAAGTTCGAATCGCTGATGTATTTATAGTGCGGCCTCAAGTCATCATCATTTTTTATGCAATTGCGCCAACTTTTCCATGAGGGTCGACCATGTAAGAATGCATCCATACACCAAATATTTTTATTCTGAAACTAATACTTTTGAGAATAGCTCTCATGGCGTAAAAGTCATGCATGTGAAAAAGTTCGAATCGCTGATGTATTTATAGTGCGACCTCAAGTCATCATTTTTGATGCAAATGCGCCAATATTTTTCATGAGGGTCCACCATGTAAGTATGTATCCACACACCAAATATTTTTATTCTGAAACTCATACTTTTGAGAATAGCACTCATGGCGTAAAAGTCATGCATGTGAAAAAGTTCGAATCGCTGATGTATTTATAGTGCGGCCTCAAGTCATCATTTTTTATGCAATTGCGCCAACTTTTTTCATGAGGGTCGACCATGTAAGAATGCATCCACACACCAAATATTTTTATTCTGAAACTGATACTTTTGAGAATAGCTCTCATCGAGTAAAAGTCATGCATGTGAAAAAGTTCGAATCGCTGATGTATTTATAGTGCGACCTCAAGTCATCATTTTTTATGCAATTGCGCCAACTTTTTTCATGAGGGTCGACCATGTAAGAATACATCCACACACCAAATATTTTTATTCTGAAACTTATACTTTTGAGAATAGCTCTCATGGCGTAAAAGTGATGCATGTGAAAAAGTTCGAATCGCTGATGTATTTATAGTGCGGCCTCAAGTCATCATTTTTGAAGCAATCGCGCCAACTTTTTCATGAGGGTCCACCATGTAAGAATGCATCCACACACCAAATATTTTTATTCTGAAACTTATACTTTTGAGAATAGCTCTCATGGCGTAAAAGTCATGCATGTGAAAAAGTTCGAATCGCTGATGTATTTATAGTGCGGCCTCAAGTCATCATTTTTGATGCAATTGTGCCAACTTTTTTCATGAGGGTCCACCATGTAAGAATGCAAGTATACACCAAATATTTTTATTCTGAAACTAACACTTTTGAGAATAGCTCTCATGGCGTAAAAGTGGTGAATGTGAAAAAGTTCGAATCGCTGATGTATTTATAGTGCGGCCTCAAGTCATAATTTTTTATGCAATTGCGCCAACTTTTTTCATGAGGGTCGACCATGTAAGAATGCATCCACACACCAAATATTTTTATTCTGAAACTTATACTTTTGAGAATAGCTCTCATGGCGTAAAAGTCATGCCTTATGTGAAAAAGTTCGAATCGCTGATGTATTTATAGTGCGGCCTCAAGTCATCATTTTTGATGCAATTGAGCCAACTTTTTTCATGAGGGTCCACCATGTAAGAATGCATCCACAAACCAAATATTTTTATTCTGAAACTAACACTTTTGAGAATAGCTCTCATGGCGTAAAAGTCATGCATGTGAAAAAGTTCGAATCGCTGATGTATTTATAGTGCGACCTCAAGTCATCATTTTTTATGCAATTGCGCCAACTTTTTTCATGAGGGTCCACCATGTAAGAATGCATCCACACACCAAATATTTTTATTCTGAAACTCATACTTTTGAGAATAGCACTCATGGCGTAAAAGTCATGCATGTGAAAAAGTTCGAATCGCTGATGTATTTATAGTGCGGCCTCAAGTCATCATTTTTTATGCAAATGCGCCAACTTTTTTCATGAGGGTCCACCATGTAAGAATGCATCCACACACCAAATATTTTTATTCTGAAACTTATACTTTTGAGAATAGCTCTCATGGCGTAAAAGTCATGCATGTGAAAAAGTTCGAATCGCTGATGTATTTATAGTGCGGCCTCAAGTCATCATTTTTTATGCAATTGCGCCAACTTTTTCCATGAGGGTCGACCATGTAAGAATGCATCCACACACCAAATATTTTTATTCTGAAACTTATACTTTTGAGAATAGCTCTCATGGCGTAAAAGTCATGCCTTATGTGAAAAAGTTCGAATCGCTGATGTATTTATAGTGCGGCCTCAAGTCATCATTTTTTATGCAATTGCGCCAACTTTTTTCATGAGGGTCGACCATGTAAGAATGCATCCACACACCAAATATTTTTATTCTGAAACTTATACTTTTGAGAATAGCTCTCATGGCGTAAAAGTCATGCCTTATGTGAAAAAGTTCGAATCGCTGATGTATTTATAGTGCGGCCTCAAGTCATCATTTTTTATGCAATTGCGCCAACTTTTTTCATGAGGGTCGACCATGTAAGAATGCATCCACACACCAAATATTTTTATTCTGAAACTTATACTTTTGAGAATAGCTCTCATGGCGTAAAAGTCATGCATGTGAAAAAGTTCGAATCGCTGATGTATTTATAGTGCGGCCTCAAGTCATCATTTTTGAAGCAATTGCGCCAATGTCTTTCATGAGGGTCGACCATGTAAGAATGCATCCACACACCAAATATTTTTATTCTGAAACTTATACTTTTGAGAATAGCTCTCATGGCGTAAAAGTGGTGCATGTGAAAAAGTTCGAATCGCTGATGTATTTATAGTGCGGCCTCAAGTCATCATTTTTTATGCAATTGAGCCAACTTTTTTCATGAGGGTCGACCATGTAAGAATGCATCCACACACCAAATATTTTTATTCTGAAACTTATACTTTTGAGAATAGCTCTCGTGGCGTAAAAGTCATGCCTTATGTGAAAAAGTTCGAATCGCTGATGTATTTATAGTGCGGCCTCAAGTCATGATCATTTTTGAAGCAATTGCGCCAACTTTTTTCATGAGGGTCGACCATGTAAGAATGCATCCATACACCAAATATTTTTATTCTGAAACTTATACTTTTGAGAATAGCTCTCATGGCGTAAAAGTGATGCATGTGAAAAAGTTCGAATCGCTGATGTATTTATAGTGCGGCCTCAAGTCATCATTTTTGAAGCAATTGCGCCAATGTTTTTCATGAGGGTCGACCATGTAAGAATGCATCCACACACCAAATATTTTTATTCTGAAACTTATACTTTTGAGAATAGCTCTCATGGCGTAAGAGTCATGCATGTGAAAAAGTTCGAATCGCTGATGTATTTATAGTGCGGCCTCAAGTCATCATTTTTGATGCAATTGCGCCAACTTTTTTCATGAGGGTCGACCATGTAAGAATGCATCCACAAACCAAATATTTTTATTCTGAAACTTATACTTTTGAGAATAGCTCTCATGGCGTAAAAGTCATGCCTTATGTGAAAAAGTACGAATCGCTGATATATTTATAGCGCGGCCTCAAGTCATCATTTTTGAAGCAATTGCGCCAACTTTTTTTCATGAGGGTCGACCATGTAAGAATGCATCCACACACCAAATATTTTTATTCTGAAACTTATACTTTTGAGAATAGCTCTCATGGCGTAAAAGTCATGCCTTATGTGAAAAAGTTCGAATCGCTAATGTATTTATAGTGCGGCCTCAAGTCATCATTTTTGATGCAATTGCGCCAACTTTTTTCATGAGGGTCCACCATGTAAGAATGCAACTATACACCAAATATTTTCATTCTGAAACTCATACTTTTGAGAATAGCACTCATGGCGTAAAAGTGATGCATGTGAAAAAGTTCGAATCGTTGATGTATTTATAGTGCGGCCTCAAGTCATCATTTTTTATGCAATTGCGCCAACTTTTTTCATGAGGGTCCACCATGTAAGAATGCATCCACACACCAAATATTTTTATTCTGAAACTTATACTTTTGAGAATAGCTCTCATGGCGTAAAAGTCATGCATGTGAAAAAGTTCGAATCGCTGATGTATTTATAGAACGGCCTCAAGTCATCATTTTTGATGCAATTGTGCCAACTTTTTTCATGAGGGTCCACCATGTAAGAATGCAAGTATACACCAAATATTTTTATTCTGAAACTAACACTTTTGAGAATAGCTCTCATGGCGTAAAAGTGGTGAATGGGAAAAAGTTCGAATCGCTGATGTATTTATAGTGCGGCCTCAAGTCATAATTTTTTATGCAATTGCGCCAACTTTTTTCATGAGGGTCGACCATGTAAGAATGCATCCACACACCAAATATTTTTATTCTGAAACTTATACTTTTGAGAATAGCTCTCATGGCGTAAAAGTGATGCATGTGAAAAAGTTCGAATCGCTGATGTATTTATAGTGCGGCCTCAAGTCATCATTTTTGAAGCAATTGCGCCAATGTTTTTCATGAGGGTCGACCATGTAAGAATGCATCCACACACCAAATATTTTTATTCTGAAACTTACACTTTTGAGAATAGCTCTCATGGCGTAAGAGTCATGCATGTGAAAAAGTTCGAATCGCTGATGTATTTTATAGTGCGGCCTCAAGTCATCATTTTTGATGCAATTGCGCCAACTTTTTTCATGAGGGTCGACCATGTAAGAATGCATCCACACACCAAATATTTTTATTCTGAAACTTATACTTTTGAGAATAGCTCTCATGGCGTAAAAGTCATGCCTTATGTGAAAAAGTACGAATCGCTGATGTATTTATAGCGCGGCCTCAAGTCATCATTTTTTATGCAATTGCGCCAACTTTTTTTCATGAGGGTCGACCACGTAAGAAAGCATCCACACACCAAATATTTTTATTCTGAAACTTATACTTTTGAGAATAGCTC
The DNA here is from genome assembly GCF_023055435.1 of Haliotis rufescens. NCBI lineage: Eukaryota > Metazoa > Mollusca > Gastropoda > Lepetellida > Haliotidae > Haliotis > Haliotis rufescens. The sequence goes on from NW_025964112.1 coordinate 28,046,304, forward strand.
TCATGGCGTAAAAGTCATGCCTTATGTGAAAAAGTTCGAATCGCTAATGTATTTATAGTGCGGCCTCAAGTCATCATTTTTGATGCAATTGCGCCAACTTTTTTCATGAGGGTCCACCATGTAAGAATCCAACTATACACCAAATATTTTCATTCTGAAACTCATACTTTTGAGAATAGCACTCATGGCGTAAAAGTCATGCATGTGAAAAAGTTCGAATCGCTGATGTATTTATAGTGCGGCCTCAAGTCATGATTTTTTATGCAATTGCGCCAACTTTTTTCATGAGGGTCGACCATGTAAGAATGCATCCACACACCAAATATTTTTTATTCTGAAACTTATACTTTTGAGAATAGCTCTCATGGCGTAAAAGTCATGCCTTATGTGAAAAAGTTCGAATCGCTGATGTATTTATAGTGCGGCCTCAAGTCATCATTTTTTATGCAATTGCGCCAACTTTTTTCATGAGGGTCCACCATGTAAGAATGCATCCACACACCAAATATTTTCATTCTGAAACTCATACTTTTGAGAATAGCACTCATGGCGTAAAAGTGATGCATGTGAAAAAGTTCGAATCGCTGATGTATTTATAGTGCGGCCTCAAGTCATCATTTTTTATGCAATTGCGCCAACTTTTTTCATGAGGGTCGACCATGTAAGAATGCATCCACACACCAAATATTTTTATTCTGAAACTTATACTTTTGAGAATAGCTCTCATGGCGTAAAAGTCATGCCTTATGTGAAAAAGTTCGAATCGCTGATGTATTTATAGTGCGGCCTCAAGTCATCATTTTTTATGCAATTGCGCCAACTTTTTTCATGAGGGTCCACCATGTAAGAATGCATCCACACACCAAATATTTTTATTCTGAAACTTATACTTTTGAGAATAGCTCTCATGGCGTAAAAGTCATGCCTTATGTGAAAAAGTTCGAATCGCTGATGTATTTATAGTGCGGCCTCAAGTCATCATTTTTGAAGCAATTGCGCCAACTTTTTTCATGAGGGTCGACCATGTAAGAATGCATCCACACACCAAATATTTTTATTCTGAAACTTATACTTTTGAGAATAGCTCTCATGGCGTAAAAGTCATGCATGTGAAAAAGTTCGAATCGCTGATGTATTTATAGTGCGGCCTCAAGTCATCATTTTTGATGCAATTGCGCCAACTTTTTTCATGAGGGTCCACCATGTAAGAATGCAACTATACACCAAATATTTTTATTCTGAAACTAACACTTTTGAGAATAGCTCTCATGGCGTAAAAGTCATGCATGTGAAAAAGTTCGAATCGCTGATGTATTTATAGTGCGGCCTCAAGTCATCATTTTTTATGCAATTGCGCCAACTTTTTTCATGAGGGTCGACCATGTGAGAATGCATCCACACACCAAATATTTTTATTCTGAAACTTATACTTTTGAGAATAGCTCTCATGGCGTAAAAGTCATGCATGTGAAAAAGTTCGAATCGCTGATGTATTTATAGCGCGGCCTCAAGTCATGATTTTTGATGCAATTGCGCCAACTTTTTTCATGAGGGTCGACCATGTAAGAATGCATCCACACACCAAATATTTTTATTCTGAAACTCATACTTTTGAGAATAGCTCTCATGGCGTAAAAGTCATGCATGTGAAAAAGTTCGAATCGCTGATGTATTTATAGCGCGGCCTCAAGTCATCATTTTTGATGCAATTGCGCCAACTTTTTTTCATGAGGGTCCACCATGTAAGAATGCATCCACACACCAAAAATTTTTATTCTGAAACTTATACTTTTGAGAATAGCTCTCATGGCGTAAAAGTGATGCATGTGAAAAAGTTCGAATCGCTGATGTATTTATATGCGGCCTCAAGTCATCATTTTTTATGCAATTGAGCCAACTTTTCTCATGAGGGTCCACCATGTAAGAATGCATCCACACACCAAATATTTTTATTCTGAAACTTATACTTTTGAGAATAGCTCTCATGGCGTAAAAGTCATGCATGTGAAAAAGTTCGAATTGCTGATGTATTTATAGTGCGGCCTCAAGTCATCATTTTTTATGCAATTGCGCCAACTTTTTTCATGAGGGTCGACCATGTAAGAATGCATCCACACACCAAATATTTTTATTCTGAAACTTATACTTTTGAGAATAGCTCTCATGGCGTAAAAGTCATGCCTTATGTGAAAAAGTTCGAATCGCTGATGTATTTATAGTGCGGCCTCAAGTCATCATTTTTTATGCAATTGCGCCAACTTTTTTCATGAGGGTCGACCATGTAAGAATGCATCCACACACCAAATATTTTTATTCTGAAACTTATACTTTTGAGAATAGCTCTCATGGCGTAAAAGTCATGCCTTATGTGAAAAAGTTCGAATCGCTGATGTATTTATAGTGCGGCCTCAAGTCATCATTTTTTATGCAATTGCGCCAACTTTTTTCATGAGGGTCGACCATGTAAGAATGCATCCACACACCAAATATTTTTATTCTGAAACTTATACTTTTGAGAATAGCTCTCATGGCGTAAAAGTCATGCATGTGAAAAAGTTCGAATCGCTGATGTATTTATAGTGCGGCCTCAAGTCATCATTTTTGATGCAATTGCGCCAACTTTTTTCATGAGGGTCCACCATGTAAGAATGCAACTATACACCAAATATTTTTATTCTGAAACTAACACTTTTGAGAATAGCTCTCATGGCGTAAAAGTCATGCATGTGAAAAAGTTCGAAGCGCTGATGTATTTATAGTGCGGCCTCAAGTCATCATTTTTTATGCAATTGCGCCAACTTTTTTCATGAGGGTCGACCATGTGAGAATGCATCCACACACCAAATATTTTTATTCTGAAACTTATACTTTTGAGAATAGCTCTCATGGCGTAAAAGTCATGCATGTGAAAAAGTTCGAATCGCTGATGTATTTATAGCGCGGCCTCAAGTCATGATTTTTGATGCAATTGCGCCAACTTTTTTCATGAGGGTCGACCATGTAAGAATGCATCCACACACCAAATATTTTTATTCTGAAACTCATACTTTTGAGAATAGCTCTCATGGCGTAAAAGTCATGCATGTGAAAAAGTTCGAATCGCTGATGTATTTATAGCGCGGCCTCAAGTCATCATTTTTGATGCAATTGCGCCAACTTTTTTTCATGAGGGTCCACCATGTAAGAATGCATCCACACACCAAAAATTTTTATTCTGAAACTTATACTTTTGAGAATAGCTCTCATGGCGTAAAAGTGATGCATGTGAAAAAGTTCGAATCGCTGATGTATTTATATGCGGCCTCAAGTCATCATTTTTTATGCAATTGAGCCAACTTTTCTCATGAGGGTCCACCATGTAAGAATGCATCCACACACCAAATATTTTTATTCTGAAACTTATACTTTTGAGAATAGCTCTCATGGCGTAAAAGTCATGCCTTATGTGAAAAAGTTCGAATTGCTGATGTATTTATAGTGCGGCCTCAAGTCATCATTTTTTATGCAATTGCGCCAACTTTTTCATGAGGGTCGACCATGTAAGAATGCATCCACACACCAAATATTTTTATTCTGAAACTCATACTTTTGAGAATAGCTCTCATGGCGTAAAGGTCATGCATGTGAAAAAGATCGAATCGCTGATGTATTTATAGTGCGGCCTCAAGTCATCATTTTTGAAGCAATTGCGCCAACTTTTTTCACGAGGGTCGACCATGTAAGTATGCATCCACACACCAAATATTTTTATTCTGAAACTAATACTTTTGAGAATAGCTCTCATGGCGTAAAAGTCATGGATGTGAAAAAGTTCGAATCGCTGATGTATTTATAGTGCGGCCTCAAGTCATCATTTTTGATGCAATTGCGCCAACTTTTTCATGAGGGTCGACCATGTAAGAATGCATCCACACACCAAATATTTTTATTCTGAAACTTATACTTTTGAGAATAGCTCTCATGGCGTAAAAGTCATGCCTTATGTGAAAAAGTTCGAATCGCTGATGTATTTATAGCGCGGCCTCAAGTCATCATTTTTGATGCAATTGCGCCAACTTTTTTTCATGAGGGTCGACCATGTAAGAATGCATCCACACACCAAATATTTTTATTCTGAAACTTATACTTTTGAGAATAGCTCTCATGGCGTAAAAGTCATGCCTTATGTGAAAAAGTTCGAATCGCTAATGTATTTATAGTGCGGCCTCAAGTCATCATTTTTTATGCAATTGCGCCAACTTTTTTCATGAGGGTCCACCATGTAAGAATGCAACTATACACCAAATATTTTCATTCTGAAACTCATACTTTTGAGAATAGCTCTCATGGCGTAAAAGTCATGCCTTATGTGAAAAAGTTCGAATCGCTGATGTATTTATAGCGCGGCCTCAAGTCATCATTTTTGATGCAATTGCGCCAACTTTTTTTCATGAGGGTCTACCATGTAAGAATGCATCCACACACCAAATATTTTTATTCTGAAACTTATACTTTTGAGAATAGCTCTCATGGCGTAAAAGTCATGCCTTATGTGAAAAAGTTCGAATCGGTAATGTATTTATAGTGCGGCCTCAAGTCATCATTTTTGATGCAATTGCGCCAACTTTTTTCATGAGGGTCCACCATGTAAGAATGCAACTATACACCAAATATTTTTATTCTGAAACTTATACTTTTGAGAATAGCTCTCATGGCGTAAAAGTCATGCCTGATGTGAAAAAGTTCGAATCGCTGATGTATTTATAGTGCGGCCTCAAGTCATCATTTTTTATGCAATTGTGCCAACTTTTTTCATGAGGGTCCACCATGTAAGAATGCATCCACACACCAAATATTTTTATTCTGAAACTTATGCTTTTGAGAATAGCTCTCATGGCGTAAAAGTCATGCCTTATGTGAAAAAGTTCGAATCGCTAATGTATTTATAGTGCGGCCTCAAGTCATCATTTTTGATGCAATTGCGCCAATCTTTTTCATGAGGGTCCACCATGTAAGAATGCATCCACACACCAAATATTTTTATTCTGAAAGTAACACTTTTGAGAATAGCTCTCATCGAGTAAAAGTCATGCATGTGAAAAAGTTCGAATCGCTGATGTATTTATAGTGCGGCCTCAAGTCATGATCATTTTTGAAGCAATTGCGCCAACTTTTTCATGAGGGTCGACCATGTAAGAATGCATCCACACACCAAATATTTTTATTCTGAAACTTATACTTTTGAGAATAGCTCTCATGGCGTAAAAGTCATGCATGTGAAAAAGTTCGAATCGCTGATGTATTTATAGTGCGGCCTCAAGTCATCATTTTTGATGCAATTGAGCCAATCTTTTTCATGAGGGTCCACCATGTAAGAATGCATCCACACACCAAATATTTTTATTCTGAAACTTATACTTTTGAGAATAGCTCTCATGGCGTAAAAGTCATGCATGTGAAAAAGTTCGAATCGCTGATGTATTTATAGTGCGGCCTCAAGTCATCATTTTTTATGCAATTGCGCCAACTTTTTTCATGAGGGTCCACCATGTAAGAATGCATCCACACACCAAATATTTTTATTCTGAAACTCATACTTTTGAGAATAGCTCTCATCGAGTAAAAGTCATGCATGTGAAAAAGTTCGAATCGCTGATGTATTTATAGTGCGGCCTCAAGTCATCATTTTTTATGCAATTGCGCCAACTTTTTTTCATGAGGGTCGACCATGTAAGAATGCATCCACACACCAAATATTTTTATTCTGAAACTTATACTTTTGAGAATAGCTCTCATGGCGTAAAAGTCATGCCTTATGTGAAAAAGTTCGAATCGCTAATGTATTTATAGTGCGGCCTCAAGTCATCATTTTTTATGCAATTGCGCCAACTTTTTTCATGAGGGTCCACCATGTAAGAATGCATCCACACACCAAATATTTTTATTCTGAAACTCATACTTTTGAGAATAGCTCTCATCGAGTAAAAGTCATGCATGTGAAAAAGTTCGAATCGCTGATGTATTTATAGTGCGGCCTCAAGTCATCATTTTTTATGCAATTGCGCCAACTTTTTTTCATGAGGGTCGACCATGTAAGAATGCAACTATACACCAAATATTTTTATTCTGAAACTAACACTTTTGAGAATAGCTCTCATGGCGTAAAAGTCATGCCTGATGTGAAAAAGTTCGAATCGCTGATGTATTTATAGTGCGGCCTCAAGTCATCATTTTTTATGCAATTGTGCCAACTTTTTTCATGAGGGTCCACCATGTAAGAATGCATCCACACACCAAATATTTTTATTCTGAAACTTATGCTTTTGAGAATAGCTCTCATGGCGTAAAAGTCATGCCTTATGTGAAAAAGTTCGAATCGCTAATGTATTTATAGTGCGGCCTCAAGTCATCATTTTTGATGCAATTGCGCCAATCTTTTTCATGAGGGTCCACCATGTAAGAATGCATCCACACACCAAATATTTTTATTCTGAAAGTAACACTTTTGAGAATAGCTCTCATCGAGTAAAAGTCATGCATGTGAAAAAGTTCGAATCGCTGATGTATTTATAGTGCGGCCTCAAGTCATGATCATTTTTGAAGCAATTGCGCCAACTTTTTCATGAGGGTCGACCATGTAAGAATGCATCCACACACCAAATATTTTTATTCTGAAACTTATACTTTTGAGAATAGCTCTCATGGCGTAAAAGTCATGCATGTGAAAAAGTTCGAATCGCTGATGTATTTATAGTGCGGCCTCAAGTCATCATTTTTGATGCAATTGCGCCAACTTTTTTCATGAGGGTCCACCATGTAAGAATGCAACTATACACCAAATATTTTTATTCTGAAACTAACACTTTTGAGAATAGCTCTCATGGCGTAAAAGTCATGCATGTGAAAAAGTTCGAATCGCTGATGTATTTATAGTGCGGCCTCAAGTCATCATTTTTTATGCAATTGCGCCAACTTTTTTCATGAGGGTCGACCATGTGAGAATGCATCCACACACCAAATATTTTTATTCTGAAACTTATACTTTTGAGAATAGCTCTCATGGCGTAAAAGTCATCCATGTGAAAAAGTTCCAATCGCTGATGTATATATAGTGCGGCCTCAAGTCATCATTTTTGATGCAATTGAGCCAACTTTTTTCATGAGGGTCGACCATGTAAGAATGCAACTATACACCAAATATTTTTATTCTGAAACTAACACTTTTGAGAATAGCTCTCATGGCGTAAAAGTCATGCATGTGAAAAAGTTCGAATCGCTGATGTATTTATAGTGCGGCCTCAAGTAATGGTTATTTATACAATTGCGCCAACTTTTTTCATGAGGGTCGACCATGTAAGAATGCATCCATACACCAAATATTTTTATTCTGAAACTTATACTTTTGAGAATAGCACTCATGGCGTAAAAGTCATGCATGTGAAAAAGTTCGAATCGCTGATGTATTTATAGTGCGGCCTCAAGTCATCATTTTTGATGCAATTGCGCCAACTTTTTTCATGAGGGTCCACCATGTAAGAATGCAACTATACACCAAATATTTTTATTCTGAAACTAATACTTTTGAGAATAGCTCTCATGGCGTAAAAGTCATGCATGTGAAAAAGTTCGAATCGCTGATGTATTTATAGTGCGGCCTCAAGTCATCATTTTTGATGCAATTGCGCCAACTTTTTTCACGAGGGTCGACCATGTAAGTATGCATCCACACACCAAATATTTTTATTCTGAAACTAATACTTTTGAGAATAGCTCTCATGGCGTAAAAGTCATGCATGTGAAAAAGTTCGAATCGCTGATGTATTTATAGTGCGGCCTCAAGTCATCATTTTTGATGCAATTGCGCCAACTTTTTTCATGAGGGTCGACCATGTGAGAATGCATCCACACACCAAATATTTTTATTCTGAAACTTATACTTTTGAGAATAGCTCTCATGGCGTAAAAGTCATGCATGTGAAAAAGTTCGAATCGCTGATGTATTTATAGTGCGGCCTCAAGTCATCATTTTTGATGCAATTTTGCCAACTTTTTTCATGAGGGTCCACCATGTAAGAATGCAACTATACACCAAATATTTTTATTCTGAAACTAATACTTTTGAGAATAGCCCTCATGGCGTAAAAGTCATGCATGTGAAAAAGTTCGAATCGCTGATGTATTTAAAGTGCGGCCTCAAGTCATGATTATTGATGCAATTGCGCCAACTTTTTTCATGAGGGTCGACCATGTAAGAATGCATCCATACACCAAATATTTTTATTCTGAAACTAATACTTTTGAGAATAGCTCTCATGGCGTAAAAGTCATGCATGTGAAAAAGTTCGAATCGCTGATGTATTTATAGTGCGACCTCAAGTCATCATTTTTTATGCAAATGCGCCAATATTTTTCACGAGGGTCGACCATGTAAGTATGCATCCACACACCAAATATTTTTATTCTGAAACTCATACTTTTGAGAATAGCTCTCATGGCGTAAAAGTGATGCATGTGAAAAAGTTCGAATCGCTGATGTATTTATAGTGCGGCCTCAAGTCATCATTTTTTATGCAATTGCGCCAACTTTTTTCATGAGGGTCGACCATGTAAGAATGCATCCACACACCAAATATTTTTATTCTGAAACTTATACTTTTGAGAATAGCTCTCATGGCGTAAAAGTCATGCATGTGAAAAAGTTCGAATCGCTGATGTATTTATAGTGTGACTTCAAGTCATCATTTTTGAAGCAAATGCGCCAATATTTTTCATGAGGGTCGACCATGTAAGTATGTATCCACACACCAAATATTTTTATTCTAAAACTAATACTTTTGAGAATAGCTCTCATGGCGTAAAAGTGATGCATGTGAAATGTTCGAATCGCTGATGTATTTATAGTGCGGCCTCAAGTCATGATCATTTTTGAAGCAATTGCGCCAACTTTTTCATGAGGGTCGACCATGTAAGAATGCATCCACACACCAAATATTTTTATTCTGAAACTAATACTTTTGAGAATAGCTCTCATGGCGTAAAAGTCATGCATGTGAAAAAGTTCGAATCGCTGATGTATTTATAGTGCGGCCTCAAGTCATCATTTTTGATGCAATTGAGCCAACTTTTTTCATGAGGGTCCACCATGTAAGAATGCAACTATACACCAAATATTTTTATTCTGAAACTAATACTTTTGAGAATAGCTCTCATGGCGTAAAAGTGATGCATGTGAAAAAGTTCGAATCGCTGATGTATTTATAGTGCGGCCTCAAGTCATCATTTTTGATGCAATTGCGCCAACTTTTTTCACGAGGGTCGACCATGTAAGTATGCATCCACACACCAAATATTTTTATTCTGAAACTAATACTTTTGAGAATAGCTCTCATGGCGTAAAAGTCATGCATGTGAAAAAGTTCGAATCGCTGATGTATTTATAGTGCGGCCTCAAGTCATCATTTTTTATGCAATTGCGCCAACTTTCTTCATGAGGGTCGACCATGTAAGTATGCATCCACACACCAAATATTTTTATTCTGAAACTAATACTTTGGAGAATAGCTCTCATGGCGTAAAAGTCATGCATGTGAAAAAGTTCGAATCGTTGATGTATTTATAGTGCGACCTCAAGTCATCATTTTTGATGCAAATGCGCCAATATTTTTCACGAGGGTCGACCATGTAAGTATGCATCCACACACCAAATATTTTTATTCTGAAACTAATACTTTTGAGAATAGCTCTCATGGCGTAAAAGTGATGCATGTGAAAAAGTTCGAATCGCTGATGTATTTATAGTGCGGCCTCAAGTCATCATTTTTGATGCAATTGCGCCAACTTTTTTCATGAGGGTCGACCATGTGAGAATGCATCCACACACCAAATATTTTTATTCTGAAACTTATACTTTTGAGAATAGCTCTCATGGTGTAAAAGTCATGCATGTGAAAAAGTTCGAATCGCTGATGTATTTATAGTGCGGCCTCAAGTCATCATTTTTTATGCAATTGCGCCAACTTTTTTCATGAGTGTCGACCATGTGAGAATGCATCCACACACCAAATATTTTTATTCTGAAACTTATACTTTTGAGAATAGCTCTCATGGCGTAAAAGTCATGCATGTGAAAAAGTTCGAATCGCTGATGTATTTATAGTGCGGCCTCAAGTCATCATTTTTGATGCAATTTTGCCAACTTTTTTCATGAGGGTCGACCATGTAAGAATGCAACTATACACCAAATATTTTTATTCTGAAACTAATACTTTTGAGAATAGCTCTCATGGCGTAAAAGTCATGCATGTGAAAAAGTTCGAATCGCTGATGTATTTATAGTGCGGCCTCAAGTCATCATTTTTTATGCAATTGCGCCAACTTTTTTCATGAGTGTCGACCATGTGAGAATGCATCCACACACCAAATATTTTTATTCTGAAACTTATACTTTTGAGAATAGCTCTCATGGCGTAAAAGTCATGCATGTGAAAAAGTTCGAATCGCTGATGTATTTATAGTGCGGCCTCAAGTCATCATTTTTGATGCAATTTTGCCAACTTTTTTCATGAGGGTCCACCATGTAAGAATGCAACTATACACCAAATATTTTTATTCTGAAACTAATACTTTTGAGAATAGCCCTCATGGCGTAAAAGTCATGCATGTGAAAAAGTTCGAATCGCTGATGTATTTATAGTGCGACCTCAAGTCATCATTTTTTATGCAAATGCGCCAATATTTTTCACGAGGGTCGACCATGTAAGTATGCATCCACACACCAAATATTTTTATTCTGAAACTCATACTTTTGAGAATAGCTCTCATGGCGTAAAAGTGATGCATGTGAAAAAGTTCGAATCGCTGATGTATTTATAGTGCGGCCTCAAGTCATCATTTTTTATGCAATTGCGCCAACTTTTTTCATGAGGGTCGACCATGTAAGAATGCATCCACACACCAAATATTTTTATTCTGAAACTTATACTTTTGAGAATAGCTCTCATGGCGTAAAAGTCATGCATGTGAAAAAGTTCGAATCGCTGATGTATTTATAGTGTGACTTCAAGTCATCATTTTTGAAGCAAATGCGCCAATATTTTTCATGAGGGTCGACCATGTAAGTATGTATCCACACACCAAATATTTTTATTCTAAAACTAATACTTTTGAGAATAGCTCTCATGGCGTAAAAGTGATGCATGTGAAATGTTCGAATCGCTGATGTATTTATAGTGCGGCCTCAAGTCATGATCATTTTTGAAGCAATTGCGCCAACTTTTTCATGAGGGTCGACCATGTAAGAATGCATCCACACACCAAATATTTTTATTCTGAAACTTATACTTTTGAGAATAGCTCTCATGGCGTAAAAGTCATGCATGTGAAAAAGTTCGAATCGCTGATGTATTTATAGTGCGGCCTCAAGTCATCATTTTTGATGCAATTGAGCCAACTTTTTTCATGAGGGTCCACCATGTAAGAATGCAACTATACACCAAATATTTTTATTCTGAAACTAATACTTTTGAGAATAGCTCTCATGGCGTAAAAGTCATGCATGTGAAAAAGTTCGAATCGCTGATGTATTTATAGTGCGGCCTCAAGTCATCATTTTTGATGCAATTGCGCCAACTTTTTTCACGAGGGTCGACCATGTAAGTATGCATCCACACACCAAATATTTTTATTGTGAAACTAATACTTTTGAGAATAGCTCTCATGGCGTAAAAGTCATGCATGTGAAAAAGTTCGAATCGCTGATGTATTTATAGTGCGGCCTCAAGTCATCATTTTTTATGCAATTGCGCCAACTTTCTTCATGAGGGTCGACCATGTAAGTATGCATCCACACACCAAATATTTTTATTCTGAAACTAATACTTTGGAGAATAGCTCTCATGGCGTAAAAGTGATGCATGTGAAATGTTCGAATCGCTGATGTATTTATAGTGCGGCCTCAAGTCATGATCATTTTTGAAGCAATTGCGCCAACTTTTTCATGAGGGTCGACCATGTAAGAATGCATCCACACACCAAATATTTTTATTCTGAAACTTATACTTTTGAGAATAGCTCTCATGGCGTAAAAGTCATGCATGTGAAAAAGTTCGAATCGCTGATGTATTTATAGTGCGGCCTCAAGTCATCATTTTTGATGCAATTGAGCCAACTTTTTTCATGAGGGTCCACCATGTAAGAATGCAACTATACACCAAATATTTTTATTCTGAAACTAATACTTTTGAGAATAGCTCTCATGGCGTAAAAGTCATGCATGTGAAAAAGTTCGAATCGCTGATGTATTTATAGTGCGGCCTCAAGTCATCATTTTTGATGCAATTGCGCCAACTTTTTTCACGAGGGTCGACCATGTAAGTATGCATCCACACACCAAATATTTTTATTGTGAAACTAATACTTTTGAGAATAGCTCTCATGGCGTAAAAGTCATGTATGTGAAAAAGTTCGAATCGCTGATGTATTTATAGTGCGGCCTCAAGTCATCATTTTTTATGCAATTGCGCCAACTTTCTTCATGAGGGTCGACCATGTAAGTATGCATCCACACACCAAATATTTTTATTCTGAAACTAATACTTTGGAGAATAGCTCTCATGGCGTAAAAGTCATGCATGTGAAAAAGTTCGAATCGTTGATGTATTTATAGTGCGACCTCAAGTCATCATTTTTGATGCAAATGCGCCAATATTTTTCACGAGGGTCGACCATGTAAGTATGCATCCACACACCAAATATTTTTATTCTGAAACTCATACTTTTGAGAATAGCACTCATGGCGTAAAAGTGATGCATGTGAAAAAGTTCGAATCGCTGATGTATTTATAGCGCGGCCTCAAGTCATCATTTTTTATGCAATTGCGCCAACTTTTTTCATGAGGGTCGACCATGTGAGAATGCATCCACACACCAAATATTTTTATTCTGAAACTTATACTTTTGAGAATAGCTCTCATGGTGTAAAAGTCATGCATGTGAAAAAGTTCGAATCGCTGATGTATTTATAGTGCGGCCTCAAGTCATCATTTTTTATGCAATTGCGCCAACTTTTTTCATGAGTGTCGACCATGTGAGAATGCATCCACACACCAAATATTTTTATTCTGAAACTTATACTTTTGAGAATAGCTCTCATGGCGTAAAAGTCATGCATGTGAAAAAGTTCGAATCGCTGATGTATTTATAGTGCGGCCTCAAGTCATCATTTTTGATGCAATTGCGCCAACTTTTTTCATGAGGGTCGACCATGTAAGAATGCAACTATACACCAAATATTTTTATTCTGAAACTTATACTTTTGAGAATAGCTCTCATGGCGTAAAAGTCATGCATGTGAAAAAGTTCGAATCGCTGATGTATTTAAAGTGCGGCCTCAAGTCATGATTATTGATGCAATTGCGCCAACTTTTTTCATGAGGGTCGACCATGTGAGAATGCATCCATACACCAAATATTTTTATTCTGAAACTAATACTTTTGAGAATAGCTCTCATGGCGTAAAAGTCATGCATGTGAAAAAGTTCGAATCGCTGATGTATTTATAGTGCGACCTCAAGTCATCATTTTTTATGCAAATGCGCCAATATTTTTCACGAGGGTCGACCATGTAAGTATGCATCCACACACCAAATATTTTTATTCTGAAACTCATACTTTTGAGAATAGCTCTCATGGCGTAAAAGTGATGCATGTGAAAAAGTTCGAATCGCTGATGTATTTATAGTGCGGCCTCAAGTCATCATTTTTTATGCAATTGCGCCAACTTTTTTCATGAGGGTCGACCATGTAAGAATGCATCCACACACCAAATATTTTTATTCTGAAACTTATACTTTTGAGAATAGCTCTCATGGCGTAAAAGTCATGCATGTGAAAAAGTTCGAATCGCTGATGTATTTATAGTGTGACTTCAAGTCATCATTTTTGAAGCAAATGCGCCAATATTTTTCATGAGGGTCGACCATGTAAGTATGTATCCACACACCAAATATTTTTATTCTAAAACTAATACTTTTGAGAATAGCTCTCATGGCGTAAAAGTGATGCATGTGAAATGTTCGAATCGCTGATGTATTTATAGTGCGGCCTCAAGTCATGATCATTTTTGAAGCAATTGCGCCAACTTTTTCATGAGGGTCGACCATGTAAGAATGCATCCACACACCAAATATTTTTATTCTGAAACTTATACTTTTGAGAATAGCTCTCATGGCGTAAAAGTCATGCATGTGAAAAAGTTCGAATCGCTGATGTATTTATAGTGCGGCCTCAAGTCATCATTTTTGATGCAATTGAGCCAACTTTTTTCATGAGGGTCGACCATGTAAGAATGCAACTATACACCAAATATTTTTATTCTGAAACTAACACTTTTGAGAATAGCTCTCATGGCGTAAAAGTCATGTATGTGAAAAAGTTCGAATCGCTGATGTATTTATAGTGCGGCCTCAAGTCATGATTATTTATACAATTGCGCCAACTTTTTTCATGAGGGTCGACCATGTAAGAATGCATCCATACACCAAATATTTTTATTCTGAAACTAATACTTTTGAGAATAGCACTCATGGCGTAAAAGTCATGCATGTGAAAAAGTTCGAATCGCTGATGTATTTATAGTGCGGCCTCAAGTCATCATTTTTTATGCAATTGCGCCAACTTTTTTCATGAGGGTCGACCATGTAAGAATGCATCCACACACCAAATATTTTTATTCTGAAACTTATACTTTTGAGAATAGCTCTCATGGCGTAAAAGTCATGCATGTGAAAAAGTTCGAATCGCTGATGTATTTATAGTGCGACCTCAAGTCATCATTTTTTATGCAAATGCGCCAATATTTTTCACGAGGGTCGGCCATGTAAGAATGCATCCACACACCAAATATTTTTATTCTGAAACTAATACTTTGGAGAATAGCTCTCATGGCGTAAAAGTCATGCATGTGAAAAAGTTCGAATTGCTGATGTATTTATAGTGCGGCCTCAAGTCATCATTTTTGATGCAATTGAGCCAACTTTTTTCATGAGGGTCCACCATGTAAGAATGCATCCACACACCAAATATTTTTATTCTGAAACTTATACTTTTGAGAATAGCTCTCATCGAGTAAAAGTGATGCATGTGAAAAAGTTCGAATCGTTGATGTATTTATAGTGCGGCCTCAAGTCATCATTTTTTATGCAATTGCGCCAACTTTTTTCATGAGGGTCGACCATGTAAGAATGCATCCACACACCAAATATTTTTATTCTGAAACTTATACTTTTGAGAATAGCTCTCATGGCGTAAAAGTCATGCATGTGAAAAAGTTCCAATCGCTGATGTATTTATAGTGCGGCCTCAAGTCATCATTTTTGATGCAATTGAGCCAACTTTTTTCATGAGGGTCGACCATGTAAGAATGCAACTATACACCAAATATTTTTATTCTGAAACTAACACTTTTGAGAATAGCTCTCATGGCGTAAAAGTCATGTATGTGAAAAAGTTCGAATCGCTGATGTATTTATAGTGCGGCCTCAAGTCATGATTATTTATACAATTGCGCCAACTTTTTTCATGAGGGTCGACCATGTAAGAATGCATCCACACACCAAATATTTTTATTCTGAAACTTATACTTTTGAGAATAGCTCTCATGGCGTAAAAGTCATGCATGTGAAAAAGTTCGAATCGATGATGTATTTATATTGCGACCTCAAGTCATCATTTTTCATGCAAATGCGCCAATATTTTTCACGAGGGTCGACCATGTAAGTATGCATCCACACACCAAATATTTTTATTCTGAAACTCATACTTTTGAGAATAGCTCTCATGGCGTAAAAGTCATGCATGTGAAAAAGTTCGAATCGCTGATGTATTTATAGTGCGGCCTCAAGTCATCATTTTTGATGCAATTGCGCCAACTTTCTTCATGAGGGTCGACCATGTAAGTATGCATCCACACACCAAATATTTTTATTCTGAAACTCATACTTTTGAGAATAGCTCTCATGGCGTAAAAGTCATGCATGTGAAAAAGTTCGAATCGCTGATGTATTTATAGTGCGGCCTCAATTCATCATTTTTTATGCAATTGCGCCAACTTTTTCATGAGGGTCGACCATGTAAGAATGCATCCATACACCAAATATTTTTATTCTGAAACTTATACTTTTGAGAATAGCTCTCATGGCGTAAAAGTCATGCATGTGAAAAAGTTCGAATCGCTGATGTATTTATAGTGCGGCCTCAAGTCATCATTTTTTATGCAATTGCGCCAACTTTTTTCATGAGGGTCCACCATGTAAGAATGCAACTATACACCAAATATTTTTATTCTGAAACTAATACTTTTGAGAATAGCTCTCATGGCGTAAAAGTCATGCATGTGAAAAAGTTCGAATCGCTGATGTATTTATAGTGCGGCCTCAAGTCATCATTTTTGATGCAATTGCGCCAACTTTTTTCACGAGGGTCGACCATGTAAGTATGCATCCACACACCAAATATTTTTATTCTGAAACTAATACTTTTGAGAATAGCTCTCATGGCGTAAAAGTCATGCATGTGAAAAAGTTCGAATCGCTGATGTATTTATAGTGCGGCCTCAAGTCATCATTTTTGATGCAATTGCGCCAACTTTCTTCATGAGGGTCGACCATGTAAGAATGCATCCACACACCAAATATTTTTATTCTGAAACTAATACTTTGGAGAATAGCTCTCATGGCGTAAAAGTCATGCATGTGAAAAAGTTCGAATCGCTGATGTATTTATAGTGCGGCCTCAAGTCATCATTTTTGATGCAATTGCGCCAACTTTTTTCATGAGGGTCGACCATGTAAGAATGCATCCATACACCAAATATTTTTATTCTGAAACTAATACTTTTGAGAATAGCTCTCATGGCGTAAAAGTCATGCATGTGAAAAAGTTCGAATCGTTGATGTATTTATAGTGCGACCTCAAGTCATCATTTTTGATGCAAATGCGCCAATATTTTTCACGAGGGTCGACCATGTAAGTATGCATCCACACACCAAATATTTTTATTCTGAAACTCATACTTTTGAGAATAGCACTCATGGCGTAAAAGTGATGCATGTGAAAAAGTTCGAATCGCTGATGTTCTTATAGTGCGGCCTCAAGTCATCATTTTTTATGCAATTGCGCCAACTTTTTTCATGAGGGTCGACCATGTGAGAATGCATCCACACACCAAATATTTTTATTCTGAAACTTATACTTTTGAGAATAGCTCTCATGGTGTAAAAGTCATGCATGTGAAAAAGTTCGAATCGCTGATGTATTTATAGTGCGGCCTCAAGTCATCATTTTTTATGCAATTGCGCCAACTTTTTTCATGAGGGTCGACCATGTGAGAATGCATCCACACACCAAATATTTTTATTCTGAAACTTATACTTTTGAGAATAGCTCTCATGGCGTAAAAGTCATGCATGTGAAAAAGTTCGAATCGCTGATGTATTTATAGTGCGGCCTCAAGTCATCATTTTTGATGCAATTTTGCCAACTTTTTTCATGAGGGTCGACCATGTAAGAATGCAACTATACACCAAATATTTTTATTCTGAAACTAATACTTTTGAGAATAGCTCTCATGGCGTAAAAGTCATGCATGTGAAAAAGTTCGAATCGCTGATGTATTTAAAGTGCGGCCTCAAGTCATGATTATTGATGCAATTGCGCCAACTTTTTTCATGAGGGTCGACCATGTAAGAATGCATCCACACACCAAATATTTTTATTCTGAAACTTATACTTTTGAGAATAGCTCTCATGGCGTAAAAGTCATGCATGTGAAAAAGTTCGAATCGCTGATGTATTTATAGTGTGACTTCAAGTCATCATTTTTGAAGCAAATGCGCCAATATTTTTCATGAGGGTCGACCATGTAAGTATGTATCCACACACCAAATATTTTTATTCTAAAACTAATACTTTTGAGAATAGCTCTCATGGCGTAAAAGTGATGCATGTGAAATGTTCGAATCGCTGATGTATTTATAGTGCGGCCTCAAGTCATGATCATTTTTGAAGCAATTGCGCCAACTTTTTCACGAGGGTCGACCATGTAAGTATGCATCCACACACCAAATATTTTTATTCTGAAACTCATACTTTTGAGAATAGCACTCATGGCGTAAAAGTGATGCATGTGAAAAAGTTCGAATCGCTGATGTTCTTATAGTGCGGCCTCAAGTCATCATTTTTTATGCAATTGCGCCAACTTTTTTCATGAGGGTCGACCATGTGAGAATGCATCCACACACCAAATATTTTTATTCTGAAACTTATACTTTTGAGAATAGCTCTCATGGTGTAAAAGTCATGCATGTGAAAAAGTTCGAATCGCTGATGTATTTATAGTGCGGCCTCAAGTCATCATTTTTTATGCAATTGCGCCAACTTTTTTCATGAGGGTCGACCATGTGAGAATGCATCCACACACCAAATATTTTTATTCTGAAACTTATACTTTTGAGAATAGCTCTCATGGCGTAAAAGTCATGCATGTGAAAAAGTTCGAATCGCTGATGTATTTATAGTGCGGCCTCAAGTCATCATTTTTGATGCAATTTTGCCAACTTTTTTCATGAGGGTCGACCATGTAAGAATGCAACTATACACCAAATATTTTTATTCTGAAACTAATACTTTTGAGAATAGCTCTCATGGCGTAAAAGTCATGCATGTGAAAAAGTTCGAATCGCTGATGTATTTAAAGTGCGGCCTCAAGTCATGATTATTGATGCAATTGCGCCAACTTTTTTCATGAGGGTCGACCATGTAAGAATGCATCCACACACCAAATATTTTTATTCTGAAACTTATACTTTTGAGAATAGCTCTCATGGCGTAAAAGTCATGCATGTGAAAAAGTTCGAATCGCTGATGTATTTATAGTGTGACTTCAAGTCATCATTTTTGAAGCAAATGCGCCAATATTTTTCATGAGGGTCGACCATGTAAGTATGTATCCACACACCAAATATTTTTATTCTAAAACTAATACTTTTGAGAATAGCTCTCATGGCGTAAAAGTGATGCATGTGAAATGTTCGAATCGCTGATGTATTTATAGTGCGGCCTCAAGTCATGATCATTTTTGAAGCAATTGCGCCAACTTTTTCATGAGGGTCGACCATGTAAGAATGCATCCACACACCAAATATTTTTATTCTGAAACTTATACTTTTGAGAATAGCTCTCATGGCGTAAAAGTCATGCATGTGAAAAAGTTCCAATCGCTGATGTATTTATAGTGCGGCCTCAAGTCATCATTTTTGATGCAATTGAGCCAACTTTTTTCATGAGGGTCCACCATGTAAGAATGCAACTATACACCAAATATTTTTATTCTGAAACTAATACTTTTGAGAATAGCTCTCATGGCGTAAAAGTCATGCATGTGAAAAAGTTCGAATCGCTGATGTATTTATAGTGCGGCCTCAAGTCATCATTTTTTATGCAATTGCGCCAACTTTTTTCACGAGGGTCGACCATGTAAGTATGCATCCACACACCAAATATTTTTATTCTGAAACTAATACTTTTGAGAATAGCTCTCATGGCGTAAAAGTCATGCATGTGAAAAAGTTCGAATCGCTGATGTATTTATAGTGTGACTTCAAGTCATCATTTTTGAAGCAAATGCGCCAATATTTTTCATGAGGGTCGACCATGTAAGTATGTATCCACACACCAAATATTTTTATTCTAAAACTAATACTTTTGAGAATAGCTCTCATGGCGTAAAAGTGATGCATGTGAAATGTTCGAATCGCTGATGTATTTATAGTGCGGCCTCAAGTCATGATCATTTTTGAAGCAATTGCGCCAACTTTTTCATGAGGGTCGACCATGTAAGAATGCATCCACACACCAAATATTTTTATTCTGAAACTTATACTTTTGAGAATAGCTCTCATGGCGTAAAAGTCATGCATGTGAAAAAGTTCCAATCGCTGATGTATTTATAGTGCGGCCTCAAGTCATCATTTTTGATGCAATTGAGCCAACTTTTTTCATGAGGGTCCACCATGTAAGAATGCAACTATACACCAAATATTTTTATTCTGAAACTAATACTTTTGAGAATAGCTCTCATGGCGTAAAAGTCATGCATGTGAAAAAGTTCGAATCGCTGATGTATTTATAGTGCGGCCTCAAGTCATCATTTTTGATGCAATTGCGCCAACTTTTTTCACGAGGGTCGACCATGTAAGTATGCATCCACACACCAAATATTTTTATTCTGAAACTAATACTTTTGAGAATAGCTCTCATGGCGTAAAAGTCATGCATGTGAAAAAGTTCGAATCGCTGATGTATTTATAGTGCGGCCTCAAGTCATCATTTTTTATGCAATTGCGCCAACTTTCTTCATGAGGGTCGACCATGTAAGTATGCATCCACACACCAAATATTTTTATTCTGAAACTAATACTTTGGAGAATAGCTCTCATGGCGTAAAAGTCATGCATGTGAAAAAGTTCGAATCGTTGATGTATTTATAGTGCGACCTCAAGTCATCATTTTTGATGCAAATGCGCCAATATTTTTCACGAGGGTCGACCATGTAAGTATGCATCCACACACCAAATATTTTTATTCTGAAACTCATACTTTTGAGAATAGCACTCATGGCGTAAAAGTGATGCATGTGAAAAAGTTCGAATCGCTGATGTATTTATAGTGCGGCCTCAAGTCATCATTTTTTATGCAATTGCGCCAACTTTTTTCATGAGGGTCGACCATGTGAGAATGCATCCACACACCAAATATTTTTATTCTGAAACTTATACTTTTGAGAATAGCTCTCATGGTGTAAAAGTCATGCATGTGAAAAAGTTCGAATCGCTGATGTATTTATAGTGCGGCCTCAAGTCATCATTTTTTATGCAATTGCGCCAACTTTTTTCATGAGTGTCGACCATGTGAGAATGCATCCACACACCAAATATTTTTATTCTGAAACTTATACTTTTGAGAATAGCTCTCATGGCGTAAAAGTCATGCATGTGAAAAA
This sequence comes from Haliotis rufescens, assembly GCF_023055435.1. Taxonomy (NCBI): domain Eukaryota; kingdom Metazoa; phylum Mollusca; class Gastropoda; order Lepetellida; family Haliotidae; genus Haliotis; species Haliotis rufescens. The sequence goes on from NW_025964112.1 coordinate 28,067,338, forward strand.
GTTCGAATCGCTGATGTATTTATAGTGCGGCCTCAAGTCATCATTTTTTATGCAATTTTGCCAACTTTTTTCATGAGGGTCGACCATGTAAGAATGCAACTATACACCAAATATTTTTATTCTGAAACTAATACTTTTGAGAATAGCTCTCATGGCGTAAAAGTCATGCATGTGAAAAAGTTCGAATCGCTGATGTATTTAAAGTGCGGCCTCAAGTCATCATTTTTGATGCAAATGCGCCAATATTTTTCACGAGGGTCGACCATGTAAGTATGCATCCACACACCAAATATTTTTATTCTGAAACTAATACTTTTGAGAATAGCTCTCATGGCGTAAAAGTCATGCATGTGAAAAAGTTCGAATCGCTGATGTATTTATAGTGCGACCTCAAGTCATCATTTTTTATGCAAATGCGCCAATATTTTTCACGAGGGTCGACCATGTAAGTATGCATCCACACACCAAATATTTTTATTCTGAAACTCATACTTTTGAGAATAGCTCTCATGGCGTAAAAGTGATGCATGTGAAAAAGTTCGAATCGCTGATGTATTTATAGTGCGGCCTCAAGTCATGATCATTTTTTATGCAATTGCGCCAACTTTTTTCATGAGGGTCGACCATGTAAGAATGCATCCACACACCAAATATTTTTATTCTGAAACTTATACTTTTGAGAATAGCTCTCATGGCGTAAAAGTCATGCATGTGAAAAAGTTCGAATCGCTGATGTATTTATAGTGTGACTTCAAGTCATCATTTTTGAAGCAAATGCGCCAATATTTTTCATGAGGGTCGACCATGTAAGTATGTATCCACACACCAAATATTTTTATTCTAAAACTAATACTTTTGAGAATAGCTCTCATGGCGTAAAAGTGATGCATGTGAAATGTTCGAATCGCTGATGTATTTATAGTGCGGCCTCAAGTCATGATCATTTTTGAAGCAATTGCGCCAACTTTTTCATGAGGGTCGACCATGTAAGAATGCATCCACACACCAAATATTTTTATTCTGAAACTTATACTTTTGAGAATAGCTCTCATGGCGTAAAAGTCATGCATGTGAAAAAGTTCCAATCGCTGATGTATTTATAGTGCGGCCTCAAGTCATCATTTTTGATGCAATTTTGCCAACTTTTTTCATGAGGGTCGACCATGTAAGAATGCAACTATACACCAAATATTTTTATTCTGAAACTAACACTTTTGAGAATAGCTCTCATGGCGTAAAAGTCATGTATGTGAAAAAGTTCGAATCGCTGATGTATTTATAGTGCGGCCTCAAGTCATGATTATTTATACAATTGCGCCAACTTTTTTCATGAGGGTCGACCATGTAAGAATGCATCCACACACCAAATATTTTTATTCTGAAACTTATACTTTTGAGAATAGCTCTCATGGCGTAAAAGTCATGCATGTGAAAAAGTTCGAATCGCTGATGTATTTATAGTGCGACCTCAAGTCATCATTTTTTATGCAAATGCGCCAATATTTTTCACGAGGGTCGGCCATGTAAGTATGCATCCACACACCAAATATTTTTATTCTGAAACTAATACTTTTGAGAATAGCTCTCATGGTTTAAAAGTCATGCATGTGAAAAAGTTCGAATTGCTGATGTATTTATAGTGCGGCCTCAAGTCATCATTTTTGATGCAATTGAGCCAACTTTTTTCATGAGGGTCCACCATGTAAGAATGCATCCACACACCAAATATTTTTATTCTGAAACTTATACTTTTGAGAATAGCTCTCATCGAGTAAAAGTGATGCATGTGAAAAAGTTCGAATCGTTGATGTATTTATAGTGCGGCCTCAAGTCATCATTTTTTATGCAATTGCGCCAACTTTTTTCATGAGGGTCGACCATGTAAGAATGCATCCACACACCAAATATTTTTATTCTGAAACTTATACTTTTGAGAATAGCTCTCATGGCGTAAAAGTCATGCATGTGAAAAAGTTCCAATCGCTGATGTATTTATAGTGCGGCCTCAAGTCATCATTTTTGATGCAATTGAGCCAACTTTTTTCATGAGGGTCGACCATGTAAGAATGCAACTATACACCAAATATTTTTATTCTGAAACTAACACTTTTGAGAATAGCTCTCATGGCGTAAAAGTCATGTATGTGAAAAAGTTCGAATCGCTGATGTATTTATAGTGCGGCCTCAAGTCATGATTATTTATACAATTGCGCCAACTTTTTTCATGAGGGTCGACCATGTAAGAATGCATCCATACACCAAATATTTTTATTCTGAAACTAATACTTTTGAGAATAGCACTCATGGCGTAAAAGTCATGCATGTGAAAAAGTTCGAATCGCTGATGTATTTATAGTGCGGCCTCAAGTCATCATTTTTTATGCAATTGCGCCAACTTTTTTCATGAGGGTCGACCATGTAAGAATGCATCCACACACCAAATATTTTTATTCTGAAACTTATACTTTTGAGAATAGCTCTCATGGCGTAAAAGTCATGCATGTGAAAAAGTTCGAATCGCTGATGTATTTATAGTGCGACCTCAAGTCATCATTTTTTATGCAAATGCGCCAATATTTTTTACGAGGGTCGGCCATGTAAGTATGCATCCACACACCAAATATTTTTATTCTGAAACTAATACTTTTGAGAATAGCTCTCATGGCGTAAAAGTCATGCATGTGAAAAAGTTCGAATTGCTGATGTATTTATAGTGCGGCCTCAAGTCATCATTTTTGATGCAATTGAGCCAACTTTTTTCATGAGGGTCCACCATGTAAGAATGCATCCACACACCAAATATTTTTATTCTGAAACTTATACTTTTGAGAATAGCTCTCATCGAGTAAAAGTGATGCATGTGAAAAAGTTCGAATCGTTGATGTATTTATAGTGCGGCCTCAAGTCATCATTTTTTATGCAATTGCGCCAACTTTTTTCATGAGGGTCGACCATGTAAGAATGCATCCACACACCAAATATTTTTATTCTGAAACTTATACTTTTGAGAATAGCTCTCATGGCGTAAAAGTCATGCATGTGAAAAAGTTCGAATCGCTGATGTATTTATAGTGCGGCCTCAAGTCACTATCATTTTTTATGCAATTGCGCTAACTTTTCCATGAGGGTCGACCATGTAAGAATGCATCCATACACCAAATATTTTTATTCTGAAACTTATACTTTTGAGAATAGCTCTCATGGCGTAAAAGTCATGCATGTGAAAAAGTTCCAATCGCTGATGTATTTATAGTGCGGCCTCAAGTCATCATTTTTTATGCAATTTTGCCAACTTTTTTTCATGAGGGTCGACCATGTAAGAATGCAACTATACACCAAATATTTTTATTCTGAAACTAATACTTTTGAGAATAGCTCTCATGGCGTAAAAGTCATGCATGTGAAAAAGTTCGAATCGCTGATGTATTTATAGTGCGGCCTCAAGTCATGATTTTTGACGCAATTGCGCCAACTTTTTTCATGAGGGTCGACCATGTAAGAATGCATCCATACACCAAATATTTTTATTCTGAAACTAATACTTTTGAGAATAGCTCTCATGGCGTAAAAGTGATGCATGTGAAAAAGTTCGAATCGCTGATGTATTTATAGTGCGACCTCAAGTCATCATTTTTGATGCAAATGCGCCAATATTTTTCATGAGGGTCGACCATGTAAGTATGTATCCACACACCAAATATTTTTATTCTGAAACTCATACTTTTGAGAATAGCACTCATGGCGTAAAAGTGATGCATGTGAAAAAGTTCGAATCGTTGATGTATTTATAGTGCGGCCTCAAGTCATCATTTTTGATGCAATTGCGCCAACTTTTTTCATGAGGGTCGACCATGTAAGAATGCATCCACACACCAAATATTTTTATTCTGAAACTTATACTTTTGAGAATAGCTCTCATGGCGTAAAAGTCATGCATGTGAAAAAGTTCGAATCGCTGATGTATTTATATTGCGACCTCAAGTCATCATTTTTTATACAATTGCGCCAACTTTTTTCATGAGGGTCGACCATGTAAGAATGCAGGTATATACCAAATATTTTTATTCTGAAACTAACACTTTTGAGAATAGCTCTCATGGCGTAAAAGTGATGCATGTGAAAAAGTTCGAATCGCTGATGTATTTATAGTGCGGCCTCAAGTCATGATCATTTTTGAAGCAATTGCGCCAACTTTTTTCATGAGGGTCGACCATGTAAGAATGCATCCACACACCAAATATTTTTATTCTGAAACTTATACTTTTGAGAATAGCTCTCATGGCGTAAAAGTCATGCCTTATGTGAAAAAGTTCGAATCGCTGATGTATTTATAGTGCGGCCTCAAGTCATCATTTTTGATGCAATTGAGCCAACTTTTTTCATGAGGGTCGACCATGTAAGAATGCAACTATACACCAAATATTTTTATTCTGAAACTAACACTTTTGAGAATAGCTCTCATGGCGTAAAAGTCATGCATGTGAAAAAGTTCGAATCGCTGATGTATTTATAGTGCGGCCTCAAGTCATGATTTTTTATACAATTGCGCCAACTTTTTTCATGAGGGTCGACCATGTAAGAATGCATCCATACACCAAATATTTTTATTCTGAAACTCATACTTTTGAGAATAGCACTCATGGCGTAAAAGTCATGCATGTGAAAAAGTTCGAATCGCTGATGTATTTATAGTGCGGCCTCAAGTCATCATTTTTTATGCAATTGCGCCAACTTTTTTCATGAGGGTCGACCATGTAAGAATGCATCCACACACCAAATATTTTTATTCTGAAACTTATACTTTTGAGAATAGCTCTCATGGCGTAAAAGTGGTGCATGTGAAAAAGTTCGAATCGCTGATGTATTTATAGTGCGGCCTCAAGTCATCATTTTTTATGCAATTGCGCCAACTTTTTCCATGAGGGTCGACCATGTAAGAATGCATCCACACACCAAATATTTTTATTCTGAAACTTATACTTTTGAGAATAGCTCTCATAGCGTAAAAGTCATGCCTTATGTGAAAAAGTTCGAATCGCTGATGTATTTATAGTGCGGCCTCAAGTCATCATTTTTGAAGCAATTGCGCCAACTTTTTTCATGAGGGTCGACCATGTAAGAATGCATCCACACACCAAATATTTTTATTTTGAAACTTATACTTTTGAGAATAGCTCTCATGGCGTAAAATTCATGCATGTGAAAAAGTTCGAATCGCTGATGTATTTATAGTGCGGCCTCAAGTCATCATTTTTGAAGCAATTGCGCCAATGTTTTTCATGAGGGTCGACCATGTAAGAATGCATCCACACACCAAATATTTTTATTCTGAATCTAATACTTTTGAGAATAGCTCTCATGGCGTAAGAGTCATGCATGTGAAAAAGTTCGAATCGCTGATGTATTTATATGCGGCCTCAAGTCATCATTTTAATGCAATTGCGCCAACTTTTTTCATGAGGGTCGACCATGTAAGAATGCATCCACACACCAAATATTTTTATTCTGAAACTTATTCTTTTGAGAATAGCTCTCATGGCGTAAAAGTCATGCCTTATGTGAAAAAGTTCGAATCGCTAATGTATTTATAGTGCGGCCTCAAGTCATCATTTTTGAAGCAATTGCGCCAACTTTTTTCATGAGGGTCCACCATGTAAGAATGCAACTATACACCAAATATTTTTATTCTGAAACTTATACTTTTGAGAATAGCTCTCATGGCGTAAAAGTCATGCATGTGAAAAAGTTCGAATCGCTGATGTATTTATAGTGCGGCCTCAAGTCATCATTTTTTATGCAATTGCGCCAACTTTTTTCATGAGGGTCGACCATGTAAGAATGCATCCACACACCAAATATTTTTATTCTGAAACTTATACTTTTGAGAATAGCTCTCATGGCGTAAAAGTGATGCATCTGAAAAAGTTCGAATCGCTGATGTATTTATAGTGCGGCCTCAAGTCATCATTTTTTATGCAATTGTGCCAACTTTTTTCATGAGGGTCGACCATGTAAGAATGCATCCACACACCAAATATTTTTATTCTGAAACTTATACTTTTGAGAATAGCTCTCATGGCGTAAAAGTCATGCATGTGAAAAAGTTCGAATCGCTGATGTATTTATAGTGCGGCCTCAAGTCATCATTTTTTAAGCAATTGCGCCAATGTTTTTCATGAGGGTCGACCATGTAAGAATGCATCCAAACACCAAATATTTTTATTCTGAAACTTATACTTTTGAGAATAGCTCTCATGGCGTAAGAGTCATGCATGTGAAAAAGTTCGAATCGCTGATGTATTTATAGTGCGGCCTCAAGTCATCATTTTTGATGCAATTGAGCCAACTTTTTTCATGAGGGTCCACCATGTAAGAATGCATCCACACACCAAATATTTTTATTCTGAAACTTATACTTTTGAGAATAGCTCTCATGGCGTAAAAGTCATGCCTTATGTGAAAAAGTACGAATCGCTGATGTATTTATAGCGCAGCCTCAAGTCATCATTTTTTATGCAATTGCGCCAACTTTTTTTCATGAGGGTCCACCATGTAAGAATGCATCCACACACCAAATATTTTTATTCTGAAACTTATACTTTTGAGAATAGCTCTCATGGCGTAAAAGTGATGCATGTGAAAAAGTTCGAATCGCTGATGTATTTATAGTGCGGCCTCAAGTCATGATCATTTTTGAAGCAATTGCGCCAACTTTTTTCATGAGGGTCGACCATGTAAGAATGCATCCACACACCAAATATTTTTATTCTGAAACTTATACTTTTGAGAATAGCTCTCATGGCGTAAAAGTCATGCCTTATGTGAAAAAGATCGAATCGCTGATGTATTTATAGTGCGGCCTGAAGTCATCATTTTTTATGCAATTGAGCCAACTTTTTTCATGAGGGTCGACCATGTAAGAATGGAACTATACACCAAATATTTTTATTCTGAAACTAACACTTTTGAGAATAGCTCTCATTGCGTAAAAGTCATGCATGTGAAAAAGTTCGAATCGCTGATGTATTTATAGTGCGGCCTCAAGTCATGATTTTTTATACAATTGCGCCAACTTTTTTCATGAGGGTCCACCATGTAAGAATGCATCCATACACCAAATATTTTTATTCTGAAACTCATACTTTTGAGAATAGCACTCATGGCGTAAAAGTCATGCATGTGAAAAAGTTCGAATCGCTGATGTATTTATAGTGCGGCCTCAAGTCATCATTTTTTATGGAATTGCGCCAACTTTTTTCATGAGGGTCAACCATGTAAGAATGCATCCACACACCAAATATTTTTATTCTGAAACTTATACTTTTGAGAATAGCTCTCATGGCGTAAAAGTGGTGCATGTGAAAAAGTTCGAATCGCTGATGTATTTATAGTGCGGCCTCAAGTCATCATTTTGTATGCAATTGCGCCAACTTTTTCCATGAGGGTCGACCATGTAAGAATGCATCCACACACCAAATATTTTTATTCTGAAACTTATACTTTTGAGAATAGCTCTCATAGCGTAAAAGTCATGCCTTATGTGAAAAAGTTCGAATCGCTGATGTATTTATAGTGCGGCCTCAAGTCATCATTTTTGAAGCAATTGCGCCAACTTTTTTCATGAGGGTCGACCATGTAAGAATGCATCCACACACCAAATATTTTTATTCTGAAACTTATACTTTTGAGAATAGCTCTCATGGCGTAAAAGTCATGCATGTGAAAAAGATCGAATCGCTGATGTATTTATAGTGCGGCCTCAAGTCATCATTTTTGAAGCAATTGCGCCAATGTTTTTCATGAGGGTCGACCATGTAAAAATGCATCCACACACCAAATATTTTTATTCTGAATCTTATACTTTTGAGAATAGCTCTCATGGCGTAAGAGTCATGCATGTGAAAAAGTTCGAATCGCTGATGTATTTATAGTGCGGCCTCAAGTCATCATTTTTGATGCAAATGCGCCAACTTTTTTTCATGAGGGTCGACCATGTAAGAATGCATCCACACACCAAATATTTTTATTCTGAAACTTATACTTTTGAGAATAGCTCTCATGGCGTAAAAGTCATGCCTTATGTGAAAAAGTACGAATCGCTGATGTATTTATAGCGCGGCCTCAAGTCATCATTTTTTATGCAATTGCGCCAACTTTTTTTCATGAGGGTCCACCATGTAAGAATGCATCCACACACCAAATATTTTTATTCTGAAACTTATACTTTTGAGAATAGCTCTCATGGCGTAAAAGTCATGCCTTATGTGAAAAAGTTCGAATCGGTAATGTATTTATAGTGCGGCCTCAAGTCATCATTTTTGATGCAATTGCGCCAACTTTTTTCATGAGGGTCCACCATGTAAGAATGCAACTATACACCAAATATTTTCATTCTGAAACTCATACTTTTGAGAATAGCACTCATGGCGTAAAAGTCATGCATGTGAAAAAGTTCGAATCGCTGATGTATTTATAGTGCGGCCTCAAGTCATCATTTTTTATGCAATTGCGCCAACTTTTTTCATGAGGGTCGACCATGTAAGAATGCATCCACACACCAAATATTTTTATTCTGAAACTTATACTTTTGAGAATAGCTCTCATGGCGTAAAAGTGATGCATGTGAAAAAGTTCGAATCGCTGATGTATTTATAGTGCGGCCTCAAGTCATCATTTTTTATGCAATTGCGCCAATATTTTTCATGAGGGTCGACCATGTAAGAATGCATCCACACACCAAATATTTTTATTCTGAAACTTATACTTTTGAGAATAGCTCTCATGGCGTAAAAGTGGTGCATGTGAAAAAGTTCGAATCGCTGATGTATTTATAGTGCGGCCTCAAGTCATCATTTTTTATGCAATTGCGCCAACTTTTTCCATGAGGGTCGACCATGTAAGAATGCATCCACACACCAAATATTTTTATTCTGAAACTTATACTTTTGAGAATAGCTCTCATAGCGTAAAAGTCATGCCTTATGTGAAAAAGTTCGAATCGCTGATGTATTTATAGTGCGGCCTCAAGTCATCATTTTTGAAGCAATTGCGCCAACTTTTTTCATGAGGGTCGACCATGTAAGAATGCATCCACACACCAAATATTTTTATTCTGAAACTTATACTTTTGAGAATAGCTCTCATGGCGTAAAAGTCATGCATGTGAAAAAGATCGAATCGCTGATGTATTTATAGTGCGGCCTCAAGTCATCATTTTTGAAGCAATTGCGCCAATGTTTTTCATGAGGGTCGACCATGTAAAAATGCATCCACACACCAAATATTTTTATTCTGAATCTTATACTTTTGAGAATAGCTCTCATGGCGTAAGAGTCATGCATGTGAAAAAGTTCGAATCGCTGATGTATTTATAGTGCGGCCTCAAGTCATCATTTTTGATGCAAATGCGCCAACTTTTTTTCATGAGGGTCGACCATGTAAGAATGCATCCACACACCAAATATTTTTATTCTGAAACTTATACTTTTGAGAATAGCTCTCATGGCGTAAAAGTCATGCCTTATGTGAAAAAGTACGAATCGCTGATGTATTTATAGCGCGGCCTCAAGTCATCATTTTTTATGCAATTGCGCCAACTTTTTTTCATGAGGGTCCACCATGTAAGAATGCATCCACACACCAAATATTTTTATTCTGAAACTTATACTTTTGAGAATAGCTCTCATGGCGTAAAAGTCATGCCTTATGTGAAAAAGTTCGAATCGGTAATGTATTTATAGTGCGGCCTCAAGTCATCATTTTTGATGCAATTGCGCCAACTTTTTTCATGAGGGTCCACCATGTAAGAATGCAACTATACACCAAATATTTTCATTCTGAAACTCATACTTTTGAGAATAGCACTCATGGCGTAAAAGTCATGCATGTGAAAAAGTTCGAATCGCTGATGTATTTATAGTGCGGCCTCAAGTCATCATTTTTTATGCAATTGCGCCAACTTTTTTCATGAGGGTCGACCATGTAAGAATGCATCCACACACCAAATATTTTTATTCTGAAACTTATACTTTTGAGAATAGCTCTCATGGCGTAAAAGTGATGCATGTGAAAAAGTTCGAATCGCTGATGTATTTATAGTGCGGCCTCAAGTCATCATTTTTTATGCAATTGCGCCAATATTTTTCATGAGGGTCGACCATGTAAGAATGCATCCACACACCAAATATTTTTATTCTGAAACTTATACTTTTGAGAATAGCTCTCATGGCGTAAAAGTCATGCATGTGAAAAAGTTCGAATCGCTGATGTATTTATAGTGCGGCCTCAAGTCATCATTTTTGAAGCAATTGCGCCAATGTTTTTCATGAGGGTCGACCATGTAAGAATGCATCCACACACCAAATATTTTTATTCTGAAACTTATACTTTTGAGAATAGCTCTCATGGCGTAAGAGTCATGCATGTGAAAAAGTTCGAATCGCTGATGTATTTATAGTGCGGCCTCAAGTCATCATTTTTTATGCAATTGCGCCAACTTTTTTCATGAGGGTCGACCATGTAAGAATGCATCCACACACCAAATATTTTTATTCTGAAACTTATACTTTTGAGAATAGCTCTCATGGCGTAAAAGTCATGCCTTATGTGAAAAAGTACGAATCGCTGATGTATTTATAGCGCGGCCTCAAGTCATCATTTTTTATGCAATTGCGCCAACTTTTTTTCATGAGGGTCGACCATGTAAGAATGCATCTACACACCAAATATTTTTATTCTGAAACTTATACTTTTGAGAATAGCTCTCATGGCGTAAAAGTCATGCCTTATGTGAAAAAGTTCGAATCGCTAATGTATTTATAGTGCGGCCTCAAGTCATCATTTTTTATGCAATTGCGCCAACTTTTTTCATGAGGGTCCACCATGTAAGAATGCAACTATACACCAAATATTTTCATTCTGAAACTCATACTTTTGAGAATAGCACTCATGGCGTAAAAGTCATGCATGTGAAAAAGTTCGAATCGCTGATGTATTTATAGTGCGGCCTCAAGTCATCATTTTTTATGCAATTGCGCCAACTTTTTTCATGAGGGTCGACCATGTAAGAATGCATCCACACACCAAATATTTTTATTCTGAAACTTATACTTTTGAGAATAGCTCTCATGGCGTAAAAGTGATGCATGTGAAAAAGTTCGAATCGCTGATGTATTTATAGTGCGGCCTCAAGTCATCATTTTTGAAGCAATTGCGCCAATGTTTTTCATGAGGGTCGACCATGTAAGAATGCATCCACACACCAAATATTTTTATTCTGAAACTTATACTTTTGAGAATAGCTCTCATGGCGTAAGAGTCATGCATGTGAAAAAGTTCGAATCGCTGATGTATTTATAGTGCGGCCTCAAGTCATGATTTTTGATGCAATTGCGCCAACTTTTTTCATGAGGGTCGACCATGTAAGAATGCATCCACACACCAAATATTTTTATTCTGAAACTTATACTTTTGAGAATAGCTCTCATGGCGTAAAAGTCATGCCTTATGTGAAAAAGTACGAATCGCTGATGTATTTATAGCGCGGCCTCAAGTCATCATTTTTTATGCAATTGCGCCAACTTTTTTTCATGAGGGTCGACCATGTAAGAATGCATCCACACACCAAATATTTTTATTCTGAAACTTATACTTTTGAGAATAGCTCTCATGGCGTAAAAGTCATGCCTTATGTGAAAAAGTTCGAATCGCTAATGTATTTATAGTGCGGCCTCAAGTCATCATTTTTTATGCAATTGCGCCAACTTTTTTCATGAGGGTCGACCATGTAAGAATGCAACTATACACCAAATATTTTCATTCTGAAACTCATACTTTTGAGAATAGCACTCATGGCGTAAAAGTCATGCATGTGAAAAAGTTCGAATCGCTGATGTATTTATAGTGCGGCCTCAAGTCATCATTTTTTATGCAATTGTGCCAACTTTTTTTCATGAGGGTCAACCATGTAAGAATGCATCCACACACCAAATATTTTTATTCTGAAACTTATACTTTTGAGAATAGCTCTCATGGCGTAAAAGTCATGCCTTATGTGAAAAAGTTCGAATCGCTAATGTATTTATAGTGCGGCCTCAAGTCATCATTTTTTATGCAATTGCGCCAACTTTTTTCATGAGGGTCCACCATGTAAGAATGCAACTATACACCAAATATTTTCATTCTGAAACTCATACTTTTGAGAATAGCTCTCATGGCGTAAAAGTCATGCATGTGAAAAAGTTCGAATCGCTGATGTATTTATAGTGCGGCCTCAAGTCATCATTTTTTTATGCAATTGTGCCAACTTTTTTCATGAGGGTCGACCATGTAAGAATGCATCCACACACCAAATATTTTTATTCTGAAACTTATACTTTTGAGAATAGCTCTCATGGCGTAAAAGTGATGCATGTGAAAAAGTTCGAATCGCTGATGTATTTATAGTGCGGCCTCAAGTCATCATTTTTGAAGCAATTGCGCCAATGTTTTTCATGAGGGTCGACCATGTAAGAATGCATCCAAACACCAAATATTTTTATTCTGAAACTTTTACTTTTGAGAATAGCTCTCATGGCGTAAGAGTCATGCATGTGAAAAAGTTCGAATCGCTGATGTATTTATAGTGCGGCCTCAAGTCATCATTTTTGATGCAATTGCGCCAACTTTTTTCATGAGGGTCCACCATGTAAGAATGCATCCACACACCAAATATTTTTATTCTGAAACTTATACTTTTGAGAATAGCTCTCATGGCGTAAAAGTCATGCCTTATGTGAAAAAGTACGAATCGCTGATGTATTTATAGCGCGGCCTCAAGTCATCATTTTTTATGCAATTGCGCCAACTTTTTTTCATGAGGGTCCACCATGTAAGAATGCATCCACACACCAAATATTTTTATTCTGAAACTTATACTTTTGAGAATAGCTCTCATGGCGTAAAAGTGATGCATGTGAAAAAGTTCGAATCGCTGATGTATTTATAGTGCGGCCTCAAGTCATGATCATTTTTGAAGCAATTGCGCCAACTTTTTTCATGAGGGTCGACCATGTAAGAATGCATCCACACACCAAATATTTTTATTCTGAAACTTATACTTTTGAGAATAGCTCTCATGGCGTAAAAGTGATGCCTTATGTGAAAAAGTTCGAATCGCTGATGTATTTATAGTGCGGCCTCAAGTCATGATTTTTTATGCAATTGAGCCAACTTTTTTCATGAGGGTCGACCATGTAAGAATGGAACTATACACCAAATATTTTTATTCTGAAACTAACACTTTTGAGAATAGCTCTCATTGCGTAAAAGTCATGCATGTGAAAAAGTTCGAATCGCTGATGTATTTATAGTGCGGCCTCAAGTCATGATTTTTTATACAATTGCGCCAACTTTTTTCATGAGGGTCGACCATGTAAGAATGCATCCACACACCAAATATTTTTATTCTGAAACTTATACTTTTGAGAATAGCTCTCATGGCGTAAAAGTCATGCCTTATGTGAAAAAGTACGAATCGCTGATGTATTTATAGCGCGGCCTCAAGTCATCATTTTTTATGCAATTGCGCCAACTTTTTTTCATGAGGGTCGACCATGTAAGAATGCATCTACACACCAAATATTTTTATTCTGAAACTTATACTTTTGAGAATAGCTCTCATGGCGTAAAAGTCATGCCTTATGTGAAAAAGTTCGAATCGCTAATGTATTTATAGTGCGGCCTCAAGTCATCATTTTTTATGCAATTGCGCCAACTTTTTTCATGAGGGTCGACCATGTAAGAATGCAACTATACACCAAATATTTTCATTCTGAAACTCATACTTTTGAGAATAGCACTCATGGCGTAAAAGTCATGCATGTGAAAAAGTTCGAATCGCTGATGTATTTATAGTGCGGCCTCAAGTCATCATTTTTTATGCAATTGTGCCAACTTTTTTTCATGAGGGTCAACCATGTAAGAATGCATCCACACACCAAATATTTTTATTCTGAAACTTATACTTTTGAGAATAGCTCTCATGGCGTAAAAGTCATGCCTTATGTGAAAAAGTTCGAATCGCTAATGTATTTATAGTGCGGCCTCAAGTCATCATTTTTTATGCAATTGCGCCAACTTTTTTCATGAGGGTCCACCATGTAAGAATGCAACTATACACCAAATATTTTCATTCTGAAACTCATACTTTTGAGAATAGCTCTCATGGCGTAAAAGTCATGCATGTGAAAAAGTTCGAATCGCTGATGTATTTATAGTGCGGCCTCAAGTCATCATTTTTTTATGCAATTGTGCCAACTTTTTTCATGAGGGTCGACCATGTAAGAATGCATCCACACACCAAATATTTTTATTCTGAAACTTATACTTTTGAGAATAGCTCTCATGGCGTAAAAGTCATGCATGTGAAAAAGTTCGAATCGCTGATGTATTTATAGTGCGGCCTCAAGTCATCATTTTTGAAGCAATTGCGCCAATGTTTTTCATGAGGGTCGACCATGTAAGAATGCATCCAAACACCAAATATTTTTATTCTGAAACTTTTACTTTTGAGAATAGCTCTCATGGCGTAAGAGTCATGCATGTGAAAAAGTTCGAATCGCTGATGTATTTATAGTGCGGCCTCAAGTCATCATTTTTGATGCAATTGCGCCAACTTTTTTCATGAGGGTCCACCATGTAAGAATGCATCCACACACCAAATATTTTTATTCTGAAACTTATACTTTTGAGAATAGCTCTCATGGCGTAAAAGTCATGCCTTATGTGAAAAAGTACGAATCGCTGATGTATTTATAGCGCGGCCTCAAGTCATCATTTTTTATGCAATTGCGCCAACTTTTTTTCATGAGGGTCCACCATGTAAGAATGCATCCACACACCAAATATTTTTATTCTGAAACTTATACTTTTGAGAATAGCTCTCATGGCGTAAAAGTGATGCATGTGAAAAAGTTCGAATCGCTGATGTATTTATAGTGCGGCCTCAAGTCATGATCATTTTTGAAGCAATTGCGCCAACTTTTTTCATGAGGGTCGACCATGTAAGAATGCATCCACACACCAAATATTTTTATTCTGAAACTTATACTTTTGAGAATAGCTCTCATGGCGTAAAAGTGATGCATGTGAAAAAGTTCGAATCGCTGATGTATTTATAGTGCGGCCTCAAGTCATCATTTTTGAAGCAATTGCGCCAATGTTTTTCATGAGGGTCGACCATGTAAGAATGCATCCAAACACCAAATATTTTTATTCTGAAACTTTTACTTTTGAGAATAGCTCTCATGGCGTAAGAGTCATGCATGTGAAAAAGTTCGAATCGCTGATGTATTTATAGTGCGGCCTCAAGTCATCATTTTTGATGCAATTGCGCCAACTTTTTTCATGAGGGTCCACCATGTAAGAATGCATCCACACACCAAATATTTTTATTCTGAAACTTATACTTTTGAGAATAGCTCTCATGGCGTAAAAGTCATGCCTTATGTGAAAAAGTACGAATCGCTGATGTATTTATAGCGCGGCCTCAAGTCATCATTTTTTATGCAATTGCGCCAACTTTTTTTCATGAGGGTCCACCATGTAAGAATGCATCCACACACCAAATATTTTTATTCTGAAACTTTTACTTTTGAGAATAGCTCTCATGGCGTAAAAGTGATGCATGTGAAAAAGTTCGAATCGCTGATGTATTTATAGTGCGGCCTCAAGTCATGATCATTTTTGAAGCAATTGCGCCAACTTTTTTCATGAGGGTCGACCATGTAAGAATGCATCCACACACCAAATATTTTTATTCTGAAACTTATACTTTTGAGAATAGCTCTCATGGCGTAAAAGTGATGCCTTATGTGAAAAAGTTCGAATCGCTGATGTATTTATAGTGCGGCCTCAAGTCATGATTTTTTATGCAATTGAGCCAACTTTTTTCATGAGGGTCGACCATGTAAGAATGGAACTATACACCAAATATTTTTATTCTGAAACTAACACTTTTGAGAATAGCTCTCATTGCGTAAAAGTCATGCATGTGAAAAAGTTCGAATCGCTGATGTATTTATAGTGCGGCCTCAAGTCATGATTTTTTATACAATTGCGCCAACTTTTTTCATGAGGGTCCACCATGTAAGAATGCATCCATACACCAAATATTTTTATTCTGAAACTCATACTTTTGAGAATAGCACTCATGGCGTAAAAGTCATGCATGTGAAAAAGTTCGAATCGCTGATGTATTTATAGTGCGGCCTCAAGTCATCATTTTTTATGCAATTGCGCCAACTTTTTTCATGAGGGTCAACCATGTAAGAATGCATCCACACACCAAATATTTTTATTCTGAAACTTATACTTTTGAGAATAGCTCTCATGGCGTAAAAGTGGTGCATGTGAAAAAGTTCGAATCGCTGATGTATTTATAGTGCGGCCTCAAGTCATCATTTTTTATGCAATTGCGCCAACTTTTTCCATGAGGGTCCACCATGTAAGAATGCATCCACACACCAAATATTTTTATTCTGAAACTTATACTTTTGAGAATAGCTCTCATAGCGTAAAAGTCATGCCTTATGTGAAAAAGTTCGAATCGCTGATGTATTTATAGTGCGGCCTCAAGTCATCATTTTTGAAGCAATTGCGCCAACTTTTTTCATGAGGGTCGACCATGTAAGAATGCATCCACACACCAAATATTTTTATTCTGAAACTTATACTTTTGAGAATAGCTCTCATGGCGTAAAAGTCATGCATGTGAAAAAGATCGAATCGCTGATGTATTTATAGTGCGGCCTCAAGTCATCATTTTTGAAGCAATTGCGCCAATGTTTTTCATGAGGGTCGACCATGTAAGAATGCATCCACACACCAAATATTTTTATTCTGAATCTTATACTTTTGAGAATAGCTCTCATGGCGTAAGAGTCATGCATGTGAAAAAGTTCGAATCGCTGATGTATTTATAGTGCGGCCTCAAGTCATCATTTTTGATGCAATTGCGCCAACTTTTTTTCATGAGGGTCGACCATGTAAGAATGCATCCACACACCAAATATTTTTATTCTGAAACTTATACTTTTGAGAATAGCACTCATGGCGTAAAAGTCATGCATGTGAAAAAGTTCGAATCGCTGATGTATTTATAGTGCGGCCTCAAGTCATCATTTTTTATGCAATTGCGCCAACTTTTTTCATGAGGGTCCACCATGTAAGAATGCAACTATACACCAAATATTTTCATTCTGAAACTCATACTTTTGAGAATAGCACTCATGGCGTAAAAGTCATGCATGTGAAAAAGTTCGAATCGCTGATGTATTTATAGTGCGGCCTCAAGTCATCATTTTTTATGCAATTGCGCCAACTTTTTTCATGAGGGTCGACCATGTAAGAATGCATCCACACACCAAATATTTTTATTCTGAAACTTATACTTTTGAGAATAGCTCTCATGGCGTAAAAGTGATGCATGTGAAAAAGTTCGAATCGCTGATGTATTTATAGTGCGGCCTCAAGTCATCATTTTTGAAGCAATTGCGCCAATGTTTTTCATGAGGGTCGACCATGTAAGAATGCATCCACACACCAAATATTTTTATTCTGAAACTTATACTTTTGAGAATAGCTCTCATGGCGTAAGAGTCATGCATGTGAAAAAGTTCGAATCGCTGATGTATTTATAGTGCGGCCTCAAGTCATGATTTTTGATGCAATTGCGCCAACTTTTTTCATGAGGGTCGACCATGTAAGAATGCATCCACACACCAAATATTTTTATTCTGAAACTTATACTTTTGAGAATAGCTCTCATGGCGTAAAAGTCATGCCTTATGTGAAAAAGTACGAATCGCTGATGTATTTATAGCGCGGCCTCAAGTCATCATTTTTTATGCAATTGCGCCAACTTTTTTTCATGAGGGTCGACCATGTAAGAATGCATCCACACACCAAATATTTTTATTCTGAAACTTATACTTTTGAGAATAGCTCTCATGGCGTAAAAGTCATGCCTTATGTGAAAAAGTTCGAATCGCTAATGTATTTATAGTGCGGCCTCAAGTCATCATTTTTTATGCAATTGCGCCAACTTTTTTCATGAGGGTCGACCATGTAAGAATGCAACTATACACCAAATATTTTCATTCTGAAACTCATACTTTTGAGAATAGCACTCATGGCGTAAAAGTCATGCATGTGAAAAAGTTCGAATCGCTGATGTATTTATAGTGCGGCCTCAAGTCATCATTTTTTATGCAATTGTGCCAACTTTTTTTCATGAGGGTCAACCATGTAAGAATGCATCCACACACCAAATATTTTTATTCTGAAACTTATACTTTTGAGAATAGCTCTCATGGCGTAAAAGTCATGCCTTATGTGAAAAAGTTCGAATCGCTAATGTATTTATAGTGCGGCCTCAAGTCATCATTTTTTATGCAATTGCGCCAACTTTTTTCATGAGGGTCCACCATGTAAGAATGCAACTATACACCAAATATTTTCATTCTGAAACTCATACTTTTGAGAATAGCTCTCATGGCGTAAAAGTCATGCATGTGAAAAAGTTCGAATCGCTGATGTATTTATAGTGCGGCCTCAAGTCATCATTTTTTTATGCAATTGTGCCAACTTTTTTCATGAGGGTCGACCATGTAAGAATGCATCCACACACCAAATATTTTTATTCTGAAACTTATACTTTTGAGAATAGCTCTCATGGCGTAAAAGTGATGCATGTGAAAAAGTTCGAATCGCTGATGTATTTATAGTGCGGCCTCAAGTCATCATTTTTGAAGCAATTGCGCCAATGTTTTTCATGAGGGTCGACCATGTAAGAATGCATCCAAACACCAAATATTTTTATTCTGAAACTTTTACTTTTGAGAATAGCTCTCATGGCGTAAGAGTCATGCATGTGAAAAAGTTCGAATCGCTGATGTATTTATAGTGCGGCCTCAAGTCATCATTTTTGATGCAATTGCGCCAACTTTTTTCATGAGGGTCCACCATGTAAGAATGCATCCACACACCAAATATTTTTATTCTGAAACTTATACTTTTGAGAATAGCTCTCATGGCGTAAAAGTCATGCCTTATGTGAAAAAGTACGAATCGCTGATGTATTTATAGCGCGGCCTCAAGTCATCATTTTTTATGCAATTGCGCCAACTTTTTTTCATGAGGGTCCACCATGTAAGAATGCATCCACACACCAAATATTTTTATTCTGAAACTTATACTTTTGAGAATAGCTCTCATGGCGTAAAAGTGATGCATGTGAAAAAGTTCGAATCGCTGATGTATTTATAGTGCGGCCTCAAGTCATGATCATTTTTGAAGCAATTGCGCCAACTTTTTTCATGAGGGTCGACCATGTAAGAATGCATCCACACACCAAATATTTTTATTCTGAAACTTATACTTTTGAGAATAGCTCTCATGGCGTAAAAGTGATGCCTTATGTGAAAAAGTTCGAATCGCTGATGTATTTATAGTGCGGCCTCAAGTCATGATTTTTTATGCAATTGAGCCAACTTTTTTCATGAGGGTCGACCATGTAAGAATGGAACTATACACCAAATATTTTTATTCTGAAACTAACACTTTTGAGAATAGCTCTCATTGCGTAAAAGTCATGCATGTGAAAAAGTTCGAATCGCTGATGTATTTATAGTGCGGCCTCAAGTCATGATTTTTTATACAATTGCGCCAACTTTTTTCATGAGGGTCGACCATGTAAGAATGCATCCACACACCAAATATTTTTATTCTGAAACTTATACTTTTGAGAATAGCTCTCATGGCGTAAAAGTCATGCCTTATGTGAAAAAGTACGAATCGCTGATGTATTTATAGCGCGGCCTCAAGTCATCATTTTTTATGCAATTGCGCCAACTTTTTTTCATGAGGGTCGACCATGTAAGAATGCATCTACACACCAAATATTTTTATTCTGAAACTTATACTTTTGAGAATAGCTCTCATGGCGTAAAAGTCATGCCTTATGTGAAAAAGTTCGAATCGCTAATGTATTTATAGTGCGGCCTCAAGTCATCATTTTTTATGCAATTGCGCCAACTTTTTTCATGAGGGTCGACCATGTAAGAATGCAACTATACACCAAATATTTTCATTCTGAAACTCATACTTTTGAGAATAGCACTCATGGCGTAAAAGTCATGCATGTGAAAAAGTTCGAATCGCTGATGTATTTATAGTGCGGCCTCAAGTCATCATTTTTTATGCAATTGTGCCAACTTTTTTTCATGAGGGTCAACCATGTAAGAATGCATCCACACACCAAATATTTTTATTCTGAAACTTATACTTTTGAGAATAGCTCTCATGGCGTAAAAGTCATGCCTTATGTGAAAAAGTTCGAATCGCTAATGTATTTATAGTGCGGCCTCAAGTCATCATTTTTTATGCAATTGCGCCAACTTTTTTCATGAGGGTCCACCATGTAAGAATGCAACTATACACCAAATATTTTCATTCTGAAACTCATACTTTTGAGAATAGCTCTCATGGCGTAAAAGTCATGCATGTGAAAAAGTTCGAATCGCTGATGTATTTATAGTGCGGCCTCAAGTCATCATTTTTTTATGCAATTGTGCCAACTTTTTTCATGAGGGTCGACCATGTAAGAATGCATCCACACACCAAATATTTTTATTCTGAAACTTATACTTTTGAGAATAGCTCTCATGGCGTAAAAGTCATGCATGTGAAAAAGTTCGAATCGCTGATGTATTTATAGTGCGGCCTCAAGTCATCATTTTTGAAGCAATTGCGCCAATGTTTTTCATGAGGGTCGACCATGTAAGAATGCATCCAAACACCAAATATTTTTATTCTGAAACTTTTACTTTTGAGAATAGCTCTCATGGCGTAAGAGTCATGCATGTGAAAAAGTTCGAATCGCTGATGTATTTATAGTGCGGCCTCAAGTCATCATTTTTGATGCAATTGCGCCAACTTTTTTCATGAGGGTCCACCATGTAAGAATGCATCCACACACCAAATATTTTTATTCTGAAACTTATACTTTTGAGAATAGCTCTCATGGCGTAAAAGTCATGCCTTATGTGAAAAAGTACGAATCGCTGATGTATTTATAGCGCGGCCTCAAGTCATCATTTTTTATGCAATTGCGCCAACTTTTTTTCATGAGGGTCCACCATGTAAGAATGCATCCACACACCAAATATTTTTATTCTGAAACTTATACTTTTGAGAATAGCTCTCATGGCGTAAAAGTGATGCATGTGAAAAAGTTCGAATCGCTGATGTATTTATAGTGCGGCCTCAAGTCATGATCATTTTTGAAGCAATTGCGCCAACTTTTTTCATGAGGGTCGACCATGTAAGAATGCATCCACACACCAAATATTTTTATTCTGAAACTTATACTTTTGAGAATAGCTCTCATGGCGTAAAAGTGATGCATGTGAAAAAGTTCGAATCGCTGATGTATTTATAGTGCGGCCTCAAGTCATCATTTTTGAAGCAATTGCGCCAATGTTTTTCATGAGGGTCGACCATGTAAGAATGCATCCAAACACCAAATATTTTTATTCTGAAACTTTTACTTTTGAGAATAGCTCTCATGGCGTAAGAGTCATGCATGTGAAAAAGTTCGAATCGCTGATGTATTTATAGTGCGGCCTCAAGTCATCATTTTTGATGCAATTGCGCCAACTTTTTTCATGAGGGTCCACCATGTAAGAATGCATCCACACACCAAATATTTTTATTCTGAAACTTATACTTTTGAGAATAGCTCTCATGGCGTAAAAGTCATGCCTTATGTGAAAAAGTACGAATCGCTGATGTATTTATAGCGCGGCCTCAAGTCATCATTTTTTATGCAATTGCGCCAACTTTTTTTCATGAGGGTCCACCATGTAAGAATGCATCCACACACCAAATATTTTTATTCTGAAACTTTTACTTTTGAGAATAGCTCTCATGGCGTAAAAGTGATGCATGTGAAAAAGTTCGAATCGCTGATGTATTTATAGTGCGGCCTCAAGTCATGATCATTTTTGAAGCAATTGCGCCAACTTTTTTCATGAGGGTCGACCATGTAAGAATGCATCCACACACCAAATATTTTTATTCTGAAACTTATACTTTTGAGAATAGCTCTCATGGCGTAAAAGTGATGCCTTATGTGAAAAAGTTCGAATCGCTGATGTATTTATAGTGCGGCCTCAAGTCATGATTTTTTATGCAATTGAGCCAACTTTTTTCATGAGGGTCGACCATGTAAGAATGGAACTATACACCAAATATTTTTATTCTGAAACTAACACTTTTGAGAATAGCTCTCATTGCGTAAAAGTCATGCATGTGAAAAAGTTCGAATCGCTGATGTATTTATAGTGCGGCCTCAAGTCATGATTTTTTATACAATTGCGCCAACTTTTTTCATGAGGGTCCACCATGTAAGAATGCATCCATACACCAAATATTTTTATTCTGAAACTCATACTTTTGAGAATAGCACTCATGGCGTAAAAGTCATGCATGTGAAAAAGTTCGAATCGCTGATGTATTTATAGTGCGGCCTCAAGTCATCATTTTTTATGCAATTGCGCCAACTTTTTTCATGAGGGTCAACCATGTAAGAATGCATCCACACACCAAATATTTTTATTCTGAAACTTATACTTTTGAGAATAGCTCTCATGGCGTAAAAGTGGTGCATGTGAAAAAGTTCGAATCGCTGATGTATTTATAGTGCGGCCTCAAGTCATCATTTTTTATGCAATTGCGCCAACTTTTTCCATGAGGGTCCACCATGTAAGAATGCATCCACACACCAAATATTTTTATTCTGAAACTTATACTTTTGAGAATAGCTCTCATAGCGTAAAAGTCATGCCTTATGTGAAAAAGTTCGAATCGCTGATGTATTTATAGTGCGGCCTCAAGTCATCATTTTTGAAGCAATTGCGCCAACTTTTTTCATGAGGGTCGACCATGTAAGAATGCATCCACACACCAAATATTTTTATTCTGAAACTTATACTTTTGAGAATAGCTCTCATGGCGTAAAAGTCATGCATGTGAAAAAGATCGAATCGCTGATGTATTTATAGTGCGGCCTCAAGTCATCATTTTTGAAGCAATTGCGCCAATGTTTTTCATGAGGGTCGACCATGTAAGAATGCATCCACACACCAAATATTTTTATTCTGAATCTTATACTTTTGAGAATAGCTCTCATGGCGTAAGAGTCATGCATGTGAAAAAGTTCGAATCGCTGATGTATTTATAGTGCGGCCTCAAGTCATCATTTTTGATGCAATTGCGCCAACTTTTTTTCATGAGGGTCGACCATGTAAGAATGCATCCACACACCAAATATTTTTATTCTGAAACTTATACTTTTGAGAATAGCACTCATGGCGTAAAAGTCATGCATGTGAAAAAGTTCGAATCGCTGATGTATTTATAGTGCGGCCTCAAGTCATCATTTTTTATGCAATTGCGCCAACTTTTTTCATGAGGGTCCACCATGTAAGAATGCAACTATACACCAAATATTTTCATTCTGAAACTCATACTTTTGAGAATAGCACTCATGGCGTAAAAGTCATGCATGTGAAAAAGTTCGAATCGCTGATGTATTTATAGTGCGGCCTCAAGTCATCATTTTTTATGCAATTGCGCCAACTTTTTTCATGAGGGTCGACCATGTAAGAATGCATCCACACACCAAATATTTTTATTCTGAAACTTATACTTTTGAGAATAGCTCTCATGGCGTAAAAGTGATGCATGTGAAAAAGTTCGAATCGCTGATGTATTTATAGTGCGGCCTCAATTCATCATTTTTTATGCAATTGCGCCAATATTTTTCATGAGGGTCGACCATGTAAGAATGCATCCACACACCAAATATTTTTATTCTGAAACTTATACTTTTGAGAATAGCTCTCATGGCGTAAAAGTCATGCATGTGAAAAAGTTCGAATCGCTGATGTATTTATAGTGCGGCCTCAAGTCATCATTTTTGAAGCAATTGCGCCAATGTTTTTCATGAGGGTCGACCATGTAAGAATGCATCCACACACCAAATATTTTTATTCTGAAACTTATACTTTTGAGAATAGCTCTCATGGCGTAAGAGTCATGCATGTGAAAAAGTTCGAATCGCTGATGTATTTATAGTGCGGCCTCAAGTCATCATTTTTGATGCAATTGCGCCAACTTTTTTCATGAGGGTCGACCATGTAAGAATGCATCCACACACCAAATATTTTTATTCTGAAACTTATACTTTTGAGAATAGCTCTCATGGCGTAAAAGTCATGCCTTATGTGAAAAAGTACGAATCGCTGATGTATTTATAGCGCGGCCTCAAGTCATCATTTTTTTATGCAATTGCGCCAACTTTTTTTCATGAGGGTCGACCATGTAAGAATGCATCTATACACGAAATATTTTTATTCTGAAACTTATACTTTTGAGAATAGCTCTCATGGCGTAAAAGTCATGCCTTATGTGAAAAAGTTCGAATCGCTAATGTATTTATAGTGCGGCCTCAAGTCATCATTTTTTATGCAATTGCGCCAACTTTTTTCATGAGGGTCGACCATGTAAGAATGCAACTATACACCAAATATTTTCATTCTGAAACTCATACTTTTGATAATAGCACTCATGGCGTAAAAGTCATGCATGTGAAAAAGTTCGAATCGCTGATGTATTTATAGTGCGGCCTCAAGTCATCATTTTTTATGCAATTGTGCCAACTTTTTTTCATGAGGGTCAACCATGTAAGAATGCATCCACACACCAAATATTTTTATTCTGAAACTTATACTTTTGAGAATAGCTCTCATGGCGTAAAAGTCATGCCTTATGTGAAAAAGTTCGAATCGCTAATGTATTTATAGTGCGGCCTCAAGTCATCATTTTTTATGCAATTGCGCCAACTTTTTTCATGAGGGTCCACCATGTAAGAATGCAACTATACACCAAATATTTTCATTCTGAAACTCATACTTTTGAGAATAGCTCTCATGGCGTAAAAGTCATGCATGTGAAAAAGTTCGAATCGCTGATGTATTTATAGTGCGGCCTCAAGTCATCATTTTTTATGCAATTGTGCCAACTTTTTTCATGAGGGTCCACCATGTAAGAATGCATCCACACACCATATATTTTTATTCTGAAACTTATACTTTTGAGAATAGCTCTCATGGCGTAAAAGTGATGCATGTGAAAAAGTTCGAATCGCTGATGTATTTATAGTGCGGCCTCAAGTCATCATTTTTGAAGCAATTGTGCCAACTTTTTTCATGAGGGTCGACCATGTAAGAATGCATCCACACACCAAATATTTTTATTCTGAAACTTATACTTTTGAGAATAGCTCTCATGGCGTAAAAGTCATGCATGTGAAAAAGTTCGAATCGCTGATGTATTTATAGTGCGGCCTCAAGTCATCATTTTTGAAGCAATTGCGCCAACTTTTTCATGAGGGTCGACCATGTAAGAATGCATCCACACACCAAATATTTTTATTCTGAAACTTATACTTTTGAGAATAGCTCTCATGGCGTAAAAGTCATGCATGTGAAAAAGATCGAATCGCTGATGTATTTATAGTGCGGCCTCAAGTCATCATTTTTGAAGCAATTGCGCCAACTTTTTTCACGAGGGTCGACCATGTAAGTATGCATCCACACACCAAATATTTTTATTCTGAAACTAATACTTTTGAGAATAGCTCTCATGGCGTAAAAGTCATGCCTTATGTGAAAAAGTTCGAATCGCTGATGTATTTATAGTGCGGCCTCAAGTCATCATTTTTGATGCAATTGCGCCAACTTTCTTCATGAGGGTCGACCATGTAAGTATGCATCCACACACCAAATATTTTTATTCTGAAACTAATACTTTTGAGAATAGCTCTCATGGCGTAAAAGTCATGCATGTGAAAAAGTTCGAATCGCTGATGTATTTATAGTGCGGCCTCAAGTCATCATTTTTTATGCAATTGCGCCAACTTTTTCATGAGGGTCGACCATGTAAGAATGCATCCACACACCAAATATTTTCATTCTGAAACTAATACTTTTGAGAATAGCACTCATGGCGTAAAAGTCATGCATGTGAAAAAGATCGAATCGCTGATGTATTTATAGTGCGGCCTCAAGTCATCATTTTTGAAGCAATTGCGCCAACTTTTTTCACGAGGGTCGACCATGTAAGTATGCATCCACACACCAAATATTTTTATTCTGAAACTTATACTTTTGAGAATAGCTCTCATGGCGTAAAAGTCATGCATGTGAAAAAGTTCGAATCGCTGATGTATTTATAGTGCGGCCTCAATTCATCATTTTTTATGCAATTGCGCCAACTTTTTCATGAGGGTCGACCATGTAAGAATGCATCCACACACCAAACATTTTTATTCTGAAACTTATACTTTTGAGAATAGCTCTCATGGCGTAAAAGTCATGCATGTGAAAAAGATCGAATCGCTGATGTATTTATAGTGCGGCCTCAAGTCATCATTTTTGAAGCAATTGCGCCAACTTTTTTCACGAGGGTCGACCATGTAAGTATGCATCCACACACCAAATATTTTTATTCTGAAACTAATACTTTTGAGAATAGCTCTCATGGCGTAAAAGTGATGCATGTGAAAAAGTTCGAATCGCTGATGTATTTATAGTGCGGCCTCAAGTCATCATTTTTGATGCAATTGCGCCAACTTTTTCATGAGGGTCGACCATGTAAGAATGCATCCACACACCAAATATTTTTATTCTGAAACTTATACTTTTGAGAATAGCTCTCATGGCGTAAAAGTCATGCCTTATGTGAAAAAGTTCGAATCGCTGATGTATTTATAGTGCGGCCTCAAGTCATCATTTTTGAAGCAATTGCGCCAACTTTTTTCATGAGGGTCCACCATGTAAGAATGCATCCACACACCAAATATTTTTATTCTGAAACTTATACTTTTGAGAATAGCTCTCATGGCGTAAAAGTCATGCATGTGAAAAAGTTCGAATCGCTGATGTATTTATAGCGCGGCCTCAAGTCATCATTTTTGAAGCAATTGCGCCAACTTTTTCATGAGGGTCGACCATGTAAGAATGCATCCACACACCAAATATTTTTATTCTGAAACTTATACTTTTGAGAATAGCTCTCATGGCGTAAAAGTCATGCATGTGAAAAAGTTCGAATCGCTGATGTATTTATAGTGCGGCCTCAAGTCATCATTTTTGAAGCAATTGCGCCAACTTTTTCATGAGGGTCGACCATGTAAGAATGCATCCACACACCAAATATTTTTATTCTGAAACTTATACTTTTGAGAATAGCTCTCATGGCGTAAAAGTCATGCATGTGAAAAAGATCGAATCGCTGATGTATTTATAGTGCGGCCTCAAGTCATCATTTTTGAAGCAATTGCGCCAACTTTTTTCACGAGGGTCGACCATGTAAGTATGCATCCACACACCAAATATTTTTATTCTGAAACTAATACTTTTGAGAATAGCTCTCATGGCGTAAAAGTCATGCCTTATGTGAAAAAGTTCGAATCGCTGATGTATTTATAGTGCGGCCTCAAGTCATCATTTTTGATGCAATTGCGCCAACTTTCTTCATGAGGGTCGACCATGTAAGTATGCATCCACACACCAAATATTTTTATTCTGAAACTAATACTTTTGAGAATAGCTCTCATGGCGTAAAAGTCATGCATGTGAAAAAGTTCGAATCGCTGATGTATTTATAGTGCGGCCTCAAGTCATCATTTTTTATGCAATTGCGCCAACTTTTTCATGAGGGTCGACCATGTAAGAATGCATCCACACACCAAATATTTTCATTCTGAAACATATACTTTTGAGAATAGCACTCATGGCGTAAAAGTCATGCATGTGAAAAAGATCGAATCGCTGATGTATTTATAGTGCGGCCTCAAGTCATCATTTTTGAAGCAATTGCGCCAACTTTTTTCACGAGGGTCGACCATGTAAGTATGCATCCACACACCAAATATTTTTATTCTGAAACTTATACTTTTGAGAATAGCTCTCATGGCGTAAAAGTCATGCATGTGAAAAAGTTCTAATCGCTGATGTATTTATAGTGCGGCCTCAATTCATCATTTTTTATGCAATTGCGCCAACTTTTTCATGAGGGTCGACCATGTAAGAATGCATCCACACACCAAACATTTTTATTCTGAAACTTATACTTTTGAGAATAGCTCTCATGGCGTAAAAGTCATGCATGTGAAAAAGATCGAATCGCTGATGTATTTATAGTGCGGCCTCAAGTCATCATTTTTGAAGCAATTGCGCCAACTTTTTTCACGAGGGTCGACCATGTAAGTATGCATCCACACACCAAATATTTTTATTCTGAAACTTATACTTTTGAGAATAGCTCTCATGGCGTAAAAGTGATGCATGTGAAAAAGTTCGAATCGCTGATGTATTTATAGTGCGGCCTCAAGTCATCATTTTTGATGCAATTGCGCCAACTTTTTCATGAGGGTCGACCATGTAAGAATGCATCCACACACCAAATATTTTCATTCTGAAACTAATACTTTTGAGAATAGCACTCATGGCGTAAAAGTCATGCATGTGAAAAAGATCGAATCGCTGATGTATTTATAGTGCGGCCTCAAGTCATCATTTTTGAAGCAATTGCGCCAACTTTTTTCACGAGGGTCGACCATGTAAGTATGCATCCACACACCAAATATTTTTATTCTGAAACTTATACTTTTGAGAATAGCTCTCATGGCGTAAAAGTCATGCATGTGAAAAAGTTCGAATCGCTGATGTATTTATAGTGCGGCCTCAATTCATCATTTTTTATGCAATTGCGCCAACTTTTTCATGAGGGTCGACCATGTAAGAATGCATCCACACACCAAACATTTTTATTCTGAAACTTATACTTTTGAGAATAGCTCTCATGGCGTAAAAGTCATGCATGTGAAAAAGATCGAATCGCTGATGTATTTATAGTGCGGCCTCAAGTCATCATTTTTGAAGCAATTGCGCCAACTTTTTTCACGAGAGTCGACCATGTAAGTATGCATCCACACACCAAATATTTTTATTCTGAAACTTATACTTTTGAGAATAGCTCTCATGGCGTAAAAGTGATGCATGTGAAAAAGTTCGAATCGCTGATGTATTTATAGTGCGGCCTCAAGTCATCATTTTTGATGCAATTGCGCCAACTTTTTCATGAGGGTCGACCATGTAAGAATGCATCCACACACCAAATATTTTTATTCTGAAACTTATACTTTTGAGAATAGCTCTCATGGCGTAAAAGTCATGCCTTATGTGAAAAAGTTCGAATCGCTGATGTATTTATAGTGCGGCCTCAAGTCATCATTTTTGAAGCAATTGCGCCAACTTTTTTCATGAGGGTCCACCATGTAAGAATGCATCCACACACCAAATATTTTTATTCTGAAACTTATACTTTTGAGAATAGCTCTCATGGCGTAAAAGTCATGCATGTGAAAAAGTTCGAATCGCTGATGTATTTATAGTGCGGCCTCAAGTCATCATTTTTGATGCATTTGCGCCAACTTTTTCATGAGGGTCGACCATGTAAGAATGCATCCACACACCAAATATTTTTATTCTGAAACTTATACTTTTGAGAATAGCTCTCATGGCGTAAAAGTCATGCATGTGAAAAAGTTCGAATCGCTGATGTATTTATAGTGCGGCCTCAAGTCATCATTTTTGAAGCAATTGTGCCAACTTTTTCATGAGGGTCGACCATGTAAGAATGCATCCACACACCAAATATTTTTATTCTGAAACTTATACTTTTGAGAATAGCTCTCATGGCGTAAAAGTCATGCATGTGAAAAAGATCGAATCGCTGATGTATTTATAGTGCGGCCTCAAGTCATCATTTTTGAAGCAATTGCGCCAACTTTTTTCACGAGGGTCGACCATGTAAGTATGCATCCACACACCAAATATTTTTATTCTGAAACTAATACTTTTGAGAATAGCACTCATGGCGTAAAAGTCATGCCTTATGTGAAAAAGTTCGAATCGCTGATGTATTTATAGTGCGGCCTCAAGTCATCATTTTTGATGCAATTGCGCCAACTTACTTCATGAGGGTCGACCATGTAAGTATGCATCCACACACCAAATATTTTTATTCTGAAACTAATACTTTTGAGAATAGCTCTCATGGCGTAAAAGTGATGCATGTGAAAAAGTTCGAATCGCTGATGTATTTATAGTGCGGCCTCAAGTCATCATTTTTGAAGCAATTGCGCCAACTTTTTTCATGAGGGTCCACCATGTAAGAATGCATCCACACACCAAATATTTTTATTCTGAAACTTATACTTTTGAGAATAGCTCTCATGGCGTAAAAGTCATGCATGTGAAAAAGTTCGAATCGCTGATGTATTTATAGTGCGGCCTCAAGTCATCATTTTTGATGCATTTGCGCCAACTTTTTCATGAGGGTCGACCATGTAAGAATGCATCCACACACCAAATATTTTTATTCTGAAACTTATACTTTTGAGAATAGCTCTCATGGCGTAAAAGTCATGCATGTGAAAAAGTTCGAATCGCTGATGTATTTATAGTGCGGCCTCAAGTCATCATTTTTGAAGCAATTGTGCCAACTTTTTCATGAGGGTCGACCATGTAAGAATGCATCCACACACCAAATATTTTTATTCTGAAACTTATACTTTTGAGAATAGCTCTCATGGCGTAAAAGTCATGCATGTGAAAAAGATCGAATCGCTGATGTATTTATAGTGCGGCCTCAAGTCATCATTTTTGAAGCAATTGCGCCAACTTTTTTCACGAGGGTCGACCATGTAAGTATGCATCCACACACCAAATATTTTTATTCTGAAACTAATACTTTTGAGAATAGCACTCATGGCGTAAAAGTCATGCCTTATGTGAAAAAGTTCGAATCGCTGATGTATTTATAGTGCGGCCTCAAGTCATCATTTTTGATGCAATTGCGCCAACTTACTTCATGAGGGTCGACCATGTAAGTATGCATCCACACACCAAATATTTTTATTCTGAAACTAATACTTTTGAGAATAGCTCTCATGGCGTAAAAGTGATGCATGTGAAAAAGTTCGAATCGCTGATGTATTTATAGTGCGGCCTCAAGTCATCATTTTTTATGCAATTGCGCCAACTTTTTCATGAGGGTCGACCATGTAAGAATGCATCCACACACCAAATATTTTTATTCTGAAACTAATACTTTTGAGAATAGCACTCATGGCGTAAAAGTCATGCATGTGAAAAAGATCGAATCGCTGATGTATTTATAGTGCGGCCTCAAGTCATCATTTTTGAAGGAATTGCGCCAACTTTTTTCACGAGGGTCGACCATGTAAGTATGCATCCACACACCAAATATTTTTATTCTGAAACTAATACTTTTGAGAATAGCTCTCATGGCGTAAAAGTGATGCATGTGAAAAAGTTCGAATCGCTGATGTATTTATAGTGCGGCCTCAAGTCATCATTTTTTATGCAATTGCGCCAACTTTTTCATGAGGGTCGACCATGTAAGAATGCATCCACACACCAAATATTTTTATTCTGAAACTTATACTTTTGAGAATAGCTCTCATGGCGTAAAAGTCATGCCTTATGTGAAAAAGTTCGAATCGCTGATGTATTTATAGTGCGGCCTCAAGTCATCATTTTTGAAGCAATTGCGCCAACTTTTTTCATGAGGGTCCACCATGTAAGAATGCATCCACACACCAAATATTTTTATTCTGAAACTTATACTTTTGAGAATAGCTCTCATGGCGTAAAAGTCATGCATGTGAAAAAGATCGAATCGCTGATGTATTTATAGTGCGGCCTCAAGTCATCATTTTTTATGCAATTGCGCCAACTTTTTTCATGAGGGTCGACCATGTAAGTATGCATCCACACACCAAATATTTTTATTCTGAAACTAATACTTTTGAGAATAGCTCTCATGGCGTAAAAGTCATGCATGTGAAAAAGTTCGAATCGCTGATGTATTTATAGTGCGGCCTCAATTCATCATTTTTTATGCAATTGCGCCAACTTTTTTTCATGAGGGTCGACCATGTAAGAATGCATCCACATACCAAATATTTTCATTCTGAAACTCATACTTTTGAGAATAGCACTCATGGCGTAAAAGTCATGCATGTGAAAAAGTTCGAATCGCTGATGTATTTATAGTGCGGCCTCAAGTCATCATTTTTTATGCAATTGTGCCAACTTTTTTCATGAGGGTCGACCATGTAAGAATGCATCCACACACCAAATATTTTTATTCTGAAACTTATACTTTTGAGAATAGCTCTCATGGCGTAAAAGTGATGCATGTGAAAAAGTTCGAATCGCTGATGTATTTATAGTGCGGCCTCAAGTCATCATTTTTTATGCAATTGTGCCAACTTTTTTCATGAGGGTCGACCATGTAAGAATGCATCCACACACCAAATATTTTTATTCTGAAACTTATACTTTTGAGAATAGCTCTCATGGCGTAAAAGTGATGCATGTGAAAAAGTTCGAATCGCTGATGTATTTATAGTGCGGCCTCAAGTCATCATTTTTGATGCAATTGCGCCAACTTTTTCATGAGGGTCGACCATGTAAGAATGCATCCACACACCAAATATTTTTATTCTGAAACTTATACTTTTGAGAATAGCTCTCATGGCGTAAAAGTCATGCCTTATGTGAAAAAGTTCGAATCGCTGATGTATTTATAGTGCGGCCTCAAGTCATCATTTTTGAAGCAATTGCGCCAACTTTTTTCATGAGGGTCCACCATGTAAGAATGCATCCACACACCAAATATTTTTATTCTGAAACTTATACTTTTGAGAATAGCTCTCATGGCGTAAAAGTGATGCATGTGAAAAAGTTCGAATCGCTGATGTATTTATAGTGCGGCCTCAAGTCATCATTTTTGATGCAATTGCGCCAACTTTTTCATGAGGGTCGACCATGTAAGAATGCATCCACACACCAAATATTTTTATTCTGAAACTTATACTTTTGAGAATAGCTCTCATGGCGTAAAAGTCATGCCTTATGTGAAAAAGTTCGAATCGCTGATGTATTTATAGTGCGGCCTCAAGTCATCATTTTTGAAGCAATTGCGCCAACTTTTTTCATGAGGGTCCACCATGTAAGAATGCATCCACACACCAAATATTTTTATTCTGAAACTTATACTTTTGAGAATAGCTCTCATGGCGTAAAAGTCATGCATGTGAAAAAGTTCGAATCGCTGATGTATTTATAGTGCGGCCTCAAGTCATCATTTTTGAAGCAATTGCGCCAACTTTTTTCATGAGGGTCCACCATGTAAGAATGCATCCACACACCAAATATTTTTATTCTGAAACTTATACTTTTGAGAATAGCTCTCATGGCGTAAAAGTCATGCATGTGAAAAAGATCGAATCGCTGATGTATTTATAGTGCGGCCTCAAGTCATCATTTTTTATGCAATTGCGCCAACTTTTTTCATGAGGGTCGACCATGTAAGTATGCATCCACACACCAAATATTTTTATTCTGAAACTAATACTTTTGAGAATAGCTCTCATGGCGTAAAAGTCATGCATGTGAAAAAGTTCGAATCGCTGATGTATTTATAGTGCGGCCTCAATTCATCATTTTTTATGCAATTGCGCCAACTTTTTTTCATGAGGGTCGACCATGTAAGAATGCATCCACATACCAAATATTTTCATTCTGAAACTCATACTTTTGAGAATAGCACTCATGGCGTAAAAGTCATGCATGTGAAAAAGTTCGAATCGCTGATGTATTTATAGTGCGGCCTCAAGTCATCATTTTTTATGCAATTGTGCCAACTTTTTTCATGAGGGTCGACCATGTAAGAATGCATCCACACACCAAATATTTTTATTCTGAAACTTATACTTTTGAGAATAGCTCTCATGGCGTAAAAGTGATGCATGTGAAAAAGTTCGAATCGCTGATGTATTTATAGTGCGGCCTCAAGTCATCATTTTTTATGCAATTGTGCCAACTTTTTTCATGAGGGTCGACCATGTAAGAATGCATCCACACACCAAATATTTTTATTCTGAAACTTATACTTTTGAGAATAGCTCTCATGGCGTAAAAGTGATGCATGTGAAAAAGTTCGAATCGCTGATGTATTTATAGTGCGGCCTCAAGTCATCATTTTTGATGCAATTGCGCCAACTTTTTCATGAGGGTCGACCATGTAAGAATGCATCCACACACCAAATATTTTTATTCTGAAACTTATACTTTTGAGAATAGCTCTCATGGCGTAAAAGTCATGCCTTATGTGAAAAAGTTCGAATCGCTGATGTATTTATAGTGCGGCCTCAAGTCATCATTTTTGAAGCAATTGCGCCAACTTTTTTCATGAGGGTCCACCATGTAAGAATGCATCCACACACCAAATATTTTTATTCTGAAACTTATACTTTTGAGAATAGCTCTCATGGCGTAAAAGTGATGCATGTGAAAAAGTTCGAATCGCTGATGTATTTATAGTGCGGCCTCAAGTCATCATTTTTGATGCAATTGCGCCAACTTTTTCATGAGGGTCGACCATGTAAGAATGCATCCACACACCAAATATTTTTATTCTGAAACTTATACTTTTGAGAATAGCTCTCATGGCGTAAAAGTCATGCCTTATGTGAAAAAGTTCGAATCGCTGATGTATTTATAGTGCGGCCTCAAGTCATCATTTTTGAAGCAATTGCGCCAACTTTTTTCATGAGGGTCCACCATGTAAGAATGCATCCACACACCAAATATTTTTATTCTGAAACTTATACTTTTGAGAATAGCTCTCATGGCGTAAAAGTCATGCATGTGAAAAAGTTCGAATCGCTGATGTATTTATAGTGCGGCCTCAAGTCATCATTTTTTATGCAATTGCGCCAACTTTTTTCATGAGGGTCGACCATGTAAGTATGCATCCACACACCAAATATTTTTATTCTGAAACTAATACTTTTGAGAATAGCTCTCATGGCGTAAAAGTCATGCATGTGAAAAAGTTCGAATCGCTGATGTATTTATAGTGCGGCCTCAATTCATCATTTTTTATGCAATTGCGCCAACTTTTTTTCATGAGGGTCGACCATGTAAGAATGCATCCACATACCAAATATTTTCATTCTGAAACTCATACTTTTGAGAATAGCACTCATGGCGTAAAAGTCATGCATGTGAAAAAGTTCGAATCGCTGATGTATTTATAGTGCGGCCTCAAGTCATCATTTTTTATGCAATTGTGCCAACTTTTTTCATGAGGGTCGACCATGTAAGAATGCATCCACACACCAAATATTTTTATTCTGAAACTTATACTTTTGAGAATAGCTCTCATGGCGTAAAAGTGATGCATGTGAAAAAGTTCGAATCGCTGATGTATTTATAGTGCGGCCTCAAGTCATCATTTTTTATGCAATTGTGCCAACTTTTTTCATGAGGGTCGACCATGTAAGAATGCATCCACACACCAAATATTTTTATTCTGAAACTTATACTTTTGAGAATAGCTCTCATGGCGTAAAAGTGATGCATGTGAAAAAGTTCGAATCGCTGATGTATTTATAGTGCGGCCTCAAGTCATCATTTTTTATGCAATTGCGCCAACTTTTTTCACGAGGGTCGACGATGTAAGTATGCATCCACACACCAAATATTTTTATTCTGAAACTAATACTTTTGAGAATAGCTCTCATGGCGTAAAAGTCATGCATGTGAAAAAGTTCGAATCGCTGATGTATT
Source organism: Haliotis rufescens (assembly GCF_023055435.1). Taxonomy (NCBI): domain Eukaryota; kingdom Metazoa; phylum Mollusca; class Gastropoda; order Lepetellida; family Haliotidae; genus Haliotis; species Haliotis rufescens. The sequence goes on from NW_025964112.1 coordinate 28,103,172, forward strand.
TATAGTGCGGCCTCAAGTCATCATTTTTGATGCAATTGCGCCAACTTTTTCATGAGGGTCGACCATGTAAGAATGCATCCACACACCAAATATTTTTATTCTGAAACTTATACTTTTGAGAATAGCTCTCATGGCGTAAAAGTCATGCATGTGAAAAAGTTCGAATCGCTGATGTATTTATAGTGCGGCCTCAAGTCATCATTTTTTATGCAATTGCGCCAACTTTTTTTCATGAGGGTCGACCATGTAAGAATGCATCCACACACCAAATATTTTTATTCTGAAACTTATACTTTTGAGAATAGCTCTCATGGCGTAAAAGTCATGCCTTATGTGAAAAAGTTCGAATCGCTGATGTATTTATAGTGCGGCCTCAAGTCATCATTTTTTATGCAATTGTGCCAACTTTTTTCATGAGGGTCGACCATGTAAGAATGCATCCACACACCAAATATTTTTATTCTGAAACTTATACTTTTGAGAATAGCTCTCATGGCGTAAAAGTCATGCATGTGAAAAAGTTCGAATCGCTGATGTATTTATAGTGCGGCCTCAAGTCATCATTTTTTATGCAATTGTGCCAACTTTTTTCATCAGGGTCGACCATGTAAGAATGCATCCACACACCAAATATTTTTATTCTGAAACTTATACTTTTGAGAATAGCTCTCATGGCGTAAAAGTCATGCATGTGAAAAAGTTCGAATCGCTGATGTATTTATAGTGCGGCCTCAAGTCATCATTTTTTATGCAATTGCGCCAACTTTTTCATGAGGGTCCACCATGTAAGAATGCATCCACACACCAAATATTTTTATTCTGAAACTTATACTTTTGAGAATAGCTCTCATGGCGTAAAAGTCATGCATGTGAAAAAGATCGAATCGCTGATGTATTTATAGTGCGGCCTCAAGTCATCATTTTTGAAGCAATTGCGCCAACTTTTTTCACGAGGGTCGACCATGTAAGTATGCATCCACACAGCAAATATTTTTATTCTGAAACTAATACTTTTGAGAATAGCTCTCATGGCGTAAAAGTCATGCATTTGAAAAAGCTCGAATCGCTGATGTATTTATAGTGCGGCCTCAAGTCATCATTTTTGATGCAATTGCGCCAACTTTTTTTCATGAGGGTCGACCATGTAAGAATGCATCCACACACCAAATATTTTTATTCTGAAACTTATACTTTTGAGAATAGCTCTCATGGCGTAAAAGTCATGCCTTATGTGAAAAAGTTCGAATCGCTGATGTATTTATAGTGCGGCCTCAAGTCATCATTCTTTATGCAATTGCGCCAACTTTTTTCATGAGGGTCGACCATGTAAGAATGCATCCACACACCAAATATTTTTATTCTGAAACTAACACTTTTGAGAATAGCTCTCATGGCGTAAAAGTCATGCATGTGAAAAAGTTCGAATCGCTGATGTATTTATAGTGCGGCCTCAAGTCATCATTTTTTATGCAATTGCGCCAACTTTTTCATGAGGGTCCACCATGTAAGAATGCATCCACACACCAAATATTTTTATTCTGAAACTTATACTTTTGAGAATAGCTCTCATGGCGTAAAAGTCATGCATGTGAAAAAGATCGAATCGCTGATGTATTTATAGTGCGGCCTCAAGTCATCATTTTTGAAGCAATTGCGCCAACTTTTTTCACGAGGGTCGACCATGTAAGTATGCATCCACACAGCAAATATTTTTATTCTGAAACTAATACTTTTGAGAATAGCTCTCATGGCGTAAAAGTCATGCATTTGAAAAAGCTCGAATCGCTGATGTATTTATAGTGCGGCCTCAAGTCATCATTTTTGATGCAATTGCGCCAACTTTTTTTCATGAGGGTCGACCATGTAAGAATGCATCCACACACCAAATATTTTTATTCTGAAACTTATACTTTTGAGAATAGCTCTCATGGCGTAAAAGTCATGCCTTATGTGAAAAAGTTCGAATCGCTGATGTATTTATAGTGCGGCCTCAAGTCATCATTCTTTATGCAATTGCGCCAACTTTTTTCATGAGGGTCGACCATGTAAGAATGCATCCACACACCAAATATTTTTATTCTGAAACTAACACTTTTGAGAATAGCTCTCATGGCGTAAAAGTCATGCATGTGAAAAAGTTCGAATCGCTGATGTATTTATAGTGCGGCCTCAAGTCATCATTTTTGATGCAATTGCGCCAACTTTTTTTCATGAGGGTCGACCATGTAAGAATGCATCCACACACCAAATATTTTTATTCTGAAACTTATACTTTTGAGAATAGCTCTCATGGCGTAAAAGTCATGCCTTATGTGAAAAAGTTCGAATCGCTGATGTATTTATAGTGCGGCCTCAAGTCATCATTCTTTATGCAATTGCGCCAACTTTTTTCATGAGGGTCGACCATGTAAGAATGCATCCACACACCAAATATTTTTATTCTGAAACTAACACTTTTGAGAATAGCTCTCATGGCGTAAAAGTCATGCATGTGAAAAAGTTCGAATCGCTGATGTATTTATAGTGCGGCCTCAAGTCATCATTTTTTATGCAATTGCGCCAACTTTTTCATGAGGGTCCACCATGTAAGAATGCATCCACACACCAAATATTTTTATTCTGAAACTTATACTTTTGAGAATAGCTCTCATGGCGTAAAAGTCATGCATGTGAAAAAGATCGAATCGCTGATGTATTTATAGTGCGGCCTCAAGTCATCATTTTTGAAGCAATTGCGCCAACTTTTTTCACGAGGGTCGACCATGTAAGTATGCATCCACACAGCAAATATTTTTATTCTGAAACTAATACTTTTGAGAATAGCTCTCATGGCGTAAAAGTCATGCATTTGAAAAAGCTCGAATCGCTGATGTATTTATAGTGCGGCCTCAAGTCATCATTTTTGATGCAATTGCGCCAACTTTTTTTCATGAGGGTCGACCATGTAAGAATGCATCCACACACCAAATATTTTTATTCTGAAACTTATACTTTTGAGAATAGCTCTCATGGCGTAAAAGTCATGCCTTATGTGAAAAAGTTCGAATCGCTGATGTATTTATAGTGCGGCCTCAAGTCATCATTCTTTATGCAATTGCGCCAACTTTTTTCATGAGGGTCGACCATGTAAGAATGCATCCACACACCAAATATTTTTATTCTGAAACTAACACTTTTGAGAATAGCTCTCATGGCGTAAAAGTCATGCATGTGAAAAAGTTCGAATCGCTGATGTATTTATAGTGCGGCCTCAAGTCATCATTTTTTATGCAATTGCGCCAACTTTTTCATGAGGGTCCACCATGTAAGAATGCATCCACACACCAAATATTTTTATTCTGAAACTTATACTTTTGAGAATAGCTCTCATGGCGTAAAAGTCATGCATGTGAAAAAGATCGAATCGCTGATGTATTTATAGTGCGGCCTCAAGTCATCATTTTTGAAGCAATTGCGCCAACTTTTTTCACGAGGGTCGACCATGTAAGTATGCATCCACACAGCAAATATTTTTATTCTGAAACTAATACTTTTGAGAATAGCTCTCATGGCGTAAAAGTCATGCATTTGAAAAAGCTCGAATCGCTGATGTATTTATAGTGCGGCCTCAAGTCATCATTTTTGATGCAATTGCGCCAACTTTTTTTCATGAGGGTCGACCATGTAAGAATGCATCCACACACCAAATATTTTTATTCTGAAACTTATACTTTTGAGAATAGCTCTCATGGCGTAAAAGTCATGCCTTATGTGAAAAAGTTCGAATCGCTGATGTATTTATAGTGCGGCCTCAAGTCATCATTCTTTATGCAATTGCGCCAACTTTTTTCATGAGGGTCGACCATGTAAGAATGCATCCACACACCAAATATTTTTATTCTGAAACTAACACTTTTGAGAATAGCTCTCATGGCGTAAAAGTCATGCATGTGAAAAAGTTCGAATCGCTGATGTATTTATAGTGCGGCCTCAAGTCATCATTTTTTATGCAATTGCGCCAACTTTTTCATGAGGGTCCACCATGTAAGAATGCATCCACACACCAAATATTTTTATTCTGAAACTTATACTTTTGAGAATAGCTCTCATGGCGTAAAAGTCATGCATGTGAAAAAGATCGAATCGCTGATGTATTTATAGTGCGGCCTCAAGTCATCATTTTTGAAGCAATTGCGCCAACTTTTTTCACGAGGGTCGACCATGTAAGTATGCATCCACACAGCAAATATTTTTATTCTGAAACTAATACTTTTGAGAATAGCTCTCATGGCGTAAAAGTCATGCATTTGAAAAAGCTCGAATCGCTGATGTATTTATAGTGCGGCCTCAAGTCATCATTTTTGATGCAATTGCGCCAACTTTTTTTCATGAGGGTCGACCATGTAAGAATGCATCCACACACCAAATATTTTTATTCTGAAACTTATACTTTTGAGAATAGCTCTCATGGCGTAAAAGTCATGCCTTATGTGAAAAAGTTCGAATCGCTGATGTATTTATAGTGCGGCCTCAAGTCATCATTCTTTATGCAATTGCGCCAACTTTTTTCATGAGGGTCGACCATGTAAGAATGCATCCACACACCAAATATTTTTATTCTGAAACTAACACTTTTGAGAATAGCTCTCATGGCGTAAAAGTCATGCATGTGAAAAAGTTCGAATCGCTGATGTATTTATAGTGCGGCCTCAAGTCATCATTTTTGATGCAATTGCGCCAACTTTTTTTCATGAGGGTCGACCATGTAAGAATGCATCCACACACCAAATATTTTTATTCTGAAACTTATGCTTTTGAGAATAGCTCTCATGGCGTAAAAGTCATGCCTTATGTGAAAAAGTTCGAATCGCTAATGTATTTATAGTGCGGCCTCAAGTCATCATTTTTGATGCAATTGCGCCAACTTTTTTCATGAGGGTCCACCATGTAAGAATGCATCCACACACCAAATATTTTTATTCTGAAAGTAACACTTTTGAGAATAGCTCTCATCGAGTAAAAGTCATGCATGTGAAAAAGTTCGAATCGCTGATGTATTTATAGTGCGGCCTCAAGTCATCATTTTTGAAGCAATTGCGCCAATGTTTTTCATGAGGGTCCACCATGTAAGAATGCATCCACACACCAAATATTTTTATTCTGAAACTTATACTTTTGAGAATAGCTCTCATGGCGTAAGAGTCATGCATGTGAAAAAGTTCGAATCGCTGATGTATTTATAGTGCGGCCTCAAGTCATCATTTTTGATGCAATTGCGCCAACTTTTTTCATGAGGGTCGACCATGTAAGAATGCATCCACACACCAAATATTTTTATTCTGAAACTTATACTTTTGAGAATAGCACTCATGGCGTAAAAGTCATGCCTTATGTGAAAAAGTTCGAATCGCTAATGTATTTATAGTGCGGCCTCAAGTCATCATTTTTGAAGCAATTGCGCCAACTTTTTTCATGAGGGTCCACCATGTAAGAATGCAACTATACACCAAATATTTTCATTCTGAAACTCATACTTTTGAGAATAGGACTCATGGCGTAAAAGTCATGCATGTGAAAAAGTTCGAATCGCTGATGTATTTATAGTGCGGCCTCAAGTCATCATTTTTTATGCAATTGCGCCAACTTTTTTCATGAGGGTCGACCATGTAAGAATGCATCCACACACCAAATATTTTTATTCTGAAACTAATACTTTTGAGAATAGCTCTCATGGCGTAAAAGTCATGCATGTGAAAAAGTTCGAATCGCTGATGTATTTATAGTGCGGCCTCAATTCATCATTTTTTATGCAATTGCGCCAACTTTTTCATGAGGGTCGACCATGTAAGAATGCATCCACACACCAAATATTTTTATTCTGAAACTTATACTTTTGAGAATAGCTCTCATGGCGTAAAAGTCATGCCTTATGTGAAAAAGTTCGAATCGCTGATGTATTTATAGTGCGGCCTCAAGTCATCATTTTTTATGCAATTGCGCCAACTTTTTCATGAGGGTCGACCATGTAAGAATGCATCCACACACCAAATATTTTTATTCTGAAACTTATACTTTTGAGAATAGCTCTCATGGCGTAAAAGTCATGCCTTATGTGAAAAAGTTCGAATCGCTGATTTATTTATAGTGCGGCCTCAAGTCATCATTCTTTATGCAATTGCGCCAACTTTTTTCATGAGGGTCGACCATGTAAGAATGCATCCACACACCAAATATTTTTATTCTGAAACTAACACTTTTGAGAATAGCTCTCATGGCGTAAAAGTCATGCATGTGAAAAAGTTCGAATCGCTGATGTATTTATAGTGCGGCCTCAAGTCATCATTTTTGATGCAATTGCGCCAACTTTTTTTCATGAGGGTCGACCATGTAAGAATGCATCCACACACCAAATATTTTTATTCTGAAACTTATGCTTTTGAGAATAGCTCTCATGGCGTAAAAGTCATGCCTTATGTGAAAAAGTTCGAATCTTTAATGTATTTATAGTGCGGCCTCAAGTCATCATTTTTTATGCAATTGCGCCAACTTTTTTCATGAGGGTCCACCATGTAAGAATGCATCCACACACCAAATATTTTTATTCTGAAAGTAACACTTTTGAGAATAGCTCTCATCGAGTAAAAGTCATGCATGTGAAAAAGTTCGAATCGCTGATGTATTTATAGTGCGGCCTCAAGTCATCATTTTTGAAGCAATTGCGCCAATGTTTTTCATGAGGGTCCACCATGTAAGAATGCATCCACACACCAAATATTTTTATTCTGAAACTTATACTTTTGAGAATAGCTCTCATGGCGTAAGAGTCATGCATGTGAAAAAGTTCGAATCGCTGATGTATTTATAGTGCGGCCTCAAGTCATCATTTTTTATGCAATTGCGCCAACTTTTTTTCATGAGGGTCGACCATGTAAGAATGCATCCACACACCAAATATTTTTATTCTGAAACTTATACTTTTGAGAATAGCTCTCATGGCGTAAAAGTCATGCCTTATGTGAAAAAGTTCGAATCGCTAATGTATTTATAGTGCGGCCTCAAGTCATCATTTTTGAAGCAATTGCGCCAACTTTTTTCATGAGGGTCCACCATGTAAGAATGCAACTATACACCAAATATTTTCATTCTGAAACTCATACTTTTGAGAATAGGACTCATGGCGTAAAAGTCATGCATGTGAAAAAGTTCGAATCGCTGATGTATTTATAGTGCGGCCTCAAGTCATCATTTTTTATGCAATTGCGCCAACTTTTTTCATGAGGGTCGACCATGTAAGAATGCATCCACACACCAAATATTTTTATTCTGAAACTAATACTTTTGAGAATAGCTCTCATGGCGTAAAAGTCATGCATGTGAAAAAGTTCGAATCGCTGATGTATTTATAGTGCGGCCTCAAGTCATCATTTTTTATGCAATTGCGCCAACTTTTTCATGAGGGTCGACCATGTAAGAATGCATCCACACACCAAATATTTTTATTCTGAAACTTATACTTTTGAGAATAGCTCTCATGGCGTAAAAGTCATGCCTTATGTGAAAAAGTTCGAATCGCTGATGTATTTATAGTGCGGCCTCAAGTCATCATTTTTGAAGCAATTGCGCCAACTTTTTCATGAGGGTCGACCATGTAAGAATGCATCCACACACCAAATATTTTTATTCTGAAACTTATACTTTTGAGAATAGCTCTCATGGCGTAAAAGTCATGCCTTATGTGAAAAAGTTCGAATCGCTGATTTATTTATAGTGCGGCCTCAAGTCATCATTCTTTATGCAATTGCGCCAACTTTTTTCATGAGGGTCGACCATGTAAGAATGCATCCACACACCAAATATTTTTATTCTGAAACTAACACTTTTGAGAATAGCTCTCATGGCGTAAAAGTCATGCATGTGAAAAAGTTCGAATCGCTGATGTATTTATAGTGCGGCCTCAAGTCATCATTTTTGATGCAATTGCGCCAACTTTTTTTCATGAGGGTCGACCATGTAAGAATGCATCCACACACCAAATATTTTTATTCTGAAACTTATGCTTTTGAGAATAGCTCTCATGGCGTAAAAGTCATGCCTTATGTGAAAAAGTTCGAATCTTTAATGTATTTATAGTGCGGCCTCAAGTCATCATTTTTTATGCAATTGCGCCAACTTTTTTCATGAGGGTCCACCATGTAAGAATGCATCCACACACCAAATATTTTTATTCTGAAAGTAACACTTTTGAGAATAGCTCTCATCGAGTAAAAGTCATGCATGTGAAAAAGTTCGAATCGCTGATGTATTTATAGTGCGGCCTCAAGTCATCATTTTTGAAGCAATTGCGCCAATGTTTTTCATGAGGGTCGACCATGTAAGAATGCATCCACACACCAAATATTTTTATTCTGAAACTTATACTTTTGAGAATAGCTCTCATGGCGTAAGAGTCATGCATGTGAAAAAGTTCGAATCGCTGATGTATTTATAGTGCGGCCTCAAGTCATCATTTTTTATGCAATTGCGCCAACTTTTTTTCATGAGGGTCGACCATGTAAGAATGCATCCACACACCAAATATTTTTATTCTGAAACTTATACTTTTGAGAATAGCGCTCATGGCGTAAAAGTCATGCCTTATGTGAAAAAGTTCGAATCGCTAATGTATTTATAGTGCGGCCTCAAGTCATCATTTTTGAAGCAATTGCGCCAACTTTTTTCATGAGGGTCCACCATGTAAGAATGCAACTATACACCAAATATTTTCATTCTGAAACTCATACTTTTGAGAATAGGACTCAAGGCGTAAAAGTCATGCATGTGAAAAAGTTCGAATCGCTGATGTATTTATAGTGCGGCCTCAAGTCATCATTTTTTATGCAATTGCGCCAACTTTTTTCATGAGGGTCGACCATGTAAGAATGCATCCACACACCAAATATTTTTATTCTGAAACTTATACTTTTGAGAATAGCTCTCATGGCGTAAAAGTGATGCATGTGAAAAAGTTCGAATCGCTGATGTATTTATAGTGCGGCCTCAAGTCATCATTTTTTATGCAATTGCGCCAACTTTTTTCATGAGGGTCGACCATGTAAGAATGCATCCACACACCAAATATTTTCATTCTGAAACTTATACTTTTGAGAATAGCTCTCATGGCGTAAAAGTCATGCATGTGAAAAAGATCGAATCGCTGATGTATTTATAGTGCGGCCTCAAGTCATCATTTTTGAAGCAATTGCGCCAACTTTTTTCACGAGGGTCGACCATGTAAGAATGCATCCACACACCAAACATTTTTATTCTGAAACTAATACTTTTGAGAATAGCTCTCATGGCGTAAAAGTCATGCATGTGAAAAAGTTCGAATCGCTGATGTATTTATAGTGCGGCCTCAATTCATCATTTTTTATGCAATTGCGCCAACTTTTTCATGAGGGTCGACCATGTAAGAATGCATCCACACACCAAATATTTTTATTCTGAAACTTATACTTTTGAGAATAGCTCTCATGGCGTAAAAGTCATGCATGTGAAAAAGTTCGAATCGCTGATGTATTTATAGTGCGGCCTCAATTCATCATTTTTTATGCAATTGCGCCAACTTTTTCATGAGGGTCGACCATGTAAGAATGCATCCACACACCAAACATTTTTATTCTGAAACTTATACTTTTGAGAATAGCTCTCATGGCGTAAAAGTCATGCATGTGAAAAAGTTCGAATCGCTGATGTATTTATAGTGCGGCCTCAAGTCATCATTTTTGAAGCAATTGCGCCAACTTTTTTCACGAGGGTCGACGATGTAAGTATGCATCCACACACCAAATATTTTTATTCTGAAACTAATACTTTTGAGAATAGCTCTCATGGCGTAAAAGTCATGCATGTGAAAAAGTTCGAATCGCTGATGTATTTATAGTGCGGCCTCAAGTCATCATTTTTGATGCAATTGCGCCAACTTTTTCATGAGGGTCGACCATGTAAGAATGCATCCACACACCAAATATTTTTATTCTGAAACTTATACTTTTGAGAATAGCTCTCATGGCGTAAGAGTCATGCATGTGAAAAAGTTCGAATCGCTGATGTATTTATAGTGCGGCCTCAAGTCATCATTTTTTATGCAATTGCGCCAACTTTTTTTCATGAGGGTCGACCATGTAAGAATGCATCCACACACCAAATATTTTTATTCTGAAACTTATACTTTTGAGAATAGCGCTCATGGCGTAAAAGTCATGCCTTATGTGAAAAAGTTCGAATCGCTAATGTATTTATAGTGCGGCCTCAAGTCATCATTTTTGAAGCAATTGCGCCAACTTTTTTCATGAGGGTCCACCATGTAAGAATGCAACTATACACCAAATATTTTCATTCTGAAACTCATACTTTTGAGAATAGGACTCAAGGCGTAAAAGTCATGCATGTGAAAAAGTTCGAATCGCTGATGTATTTATAGTGCGGCCTCAAGTCATCATTTTTTATGCAATTGCGCCAACTTTTTTCATGAGGGTCGACCATGTAAGAATGCATCCACACACCAAATATTTTTATTCTGAAACTTATACTTTTGAGAATAGCTCTCATGGCGTAAAAGTGATGCATGTGAAAAAGTTCGAATCGCTGATGTATTTATAGTGCGGCCTCAAGTCATCATTTTTTATGCAATTGCGCCAACTTTTTTCATGAGGGTCGACCATGTAAGAATGCATCCACACACCAAATATTTTCATTCTGAAACTTATACTTTTGAGAATAGCTCTCATGGCGTAAAAGTCATGCATGTGAAAAAGATCGAATCGCTGATGTATTTATAGTGCGGCCTCAAGTCATCATTTTTGAAGCAATTGCGCCAACTTTTTTCACGAGGGTCGACCATGTAAGAATGCATCCACACACCAAACATTTTTATTCTGAAACTAATACTTTTGAGAATAGCTCTCATGGCGTAAAAGTCATGCATGTGAAAAAGTTCGAATCGCTGATGTATTTATAGTGCGGCCTCAAGTCATCATTTTTGATGCAATTGCGCCAACTTTTTCATGAGGGTCGACCATGTAAGAATGCATCCACACACCAAATATTTTTATTCTGAAACTTATACTTTTGAGAATAGCTCTCATGGCGTAAAAGTCATGCATGTGAAAAAGTTCGAATCGCTGATGTATTTATAGTGCGGCCTCAATTCATCATTTTTTATGCAATTGCGCCAACTTTTTCATGAGGGTCGACCATGTAAGAATGCATCCACACACCAAACATTTTTATTCTGAAACTTATACTTTTGAGAATAGCTCTCATGGCGTAAAAGTCATGCATGTGAAAAAGATCGAATCGCTGATGTATTTATAGTGCGGCCTCAAGTCATCATTTTTGAAGCAATTGCGCCAACTTTTTTCACGAGGGTCGACGATGTAAGTATGCATCCACACACCAAATATTTTTATTCTGAAACTAATACTTTTGAGAATAGCTCTCATGGCGTAAAAGTCATGCATGTGAAAAAGTTCGAATCGCTGATGTATTTATAGTGCGGCCTCAAGTCATCATTTTTGATGCAATTGCGCCAACTTTTTCATGAGGGTCGACCATGTAAGAATGCATCCACACACCAAATATTTTTATTCTGAAACTTATACTTTTGAGAATAGCTCTCATGGCGTAAAAGTCATGCATGTGAAAAAGTTCGAATCGCTGATGTATTTATAGTGCGGCCTCAAGTCATCATTTTTTATGCAATTGCGCCAACTTTTTTTCATGAGGGTCGACCATGTAAGAATGCATCCACACACCAAATATTTTTATTCTGAAACTTATACTTTTGAGAATAGCGCTCATGGCGTAAAAGTCATGCCTTATGTGAAAAAGTTCGAATCGCTAATGTATTTATAGTGCGGCCTCAAGTCATCATTTTTGAAGCAATTGCGCCAACTTTTTTCATGAGGGTCCACCATGTAAGAATGCAACTATACACCAAATATTTTCATTCTGAAACTCATACTTTTGAGAATAGGACTCATGGCGTAAAAGTCATGCATGTGAAAAAGTTCGAATCGCTGATGTATTTATAGTGCGGCCTCAAGTCATCATTTTTTATGCAATTGCGCCAACTTTTTTCATGAGGGTCCACCATGTAAGAATGCATCCACACACCAAATATTTTTATTCTGAAACTTATACTTTTGAGAATAGCTCTCATGGCGTAAAAGTGATGCATGTGAAAAAGTTCGAATCGCTGATGTATTTATAGTGCGGCCTCAAGTCATCATTTTTTATGCAATTGCGCCAACTTTTTTCATGAGGGTCGACCATGTAAGAATGCATCCACACACCAAATATTTTCATTCTGAAACTTATACTTTTGAGAAAAGCTCTCATGGCGTAAAAGTCATGCATGTGAAAAAGTTCGAATCGCTGATGTATTTATAGTGCGGCCTCAAGTCATCATTTTTTATGCAATTGAGCCAACTTTTTCATGAGGGTCGACCATGTAAGAATGCATCCACACACCAAACATTTTTATTCTGAAACTAATACTTTTGAGAATAGCTCTCATGGCGTAAAAGTCATGCATGTGAAAAAGTTCGAATCGCTGATGTATTTATAGTGCGGCCTCAAGTCATCATTTTTGATGCAATTGCGCCAACTTTTTCATGAGGGTCGACCATGTAAGAATGCATCCACACACCAAATATTTTTATTCTGAAACTTATACTTTTGAGAATAGCTCTCATGGCGTAAAAGTCATGCATGTGAAAAAGTTCGAATCGCTGATGTATTTATAGTGCGGCCTCAATTCATCATTTTTTATGCAATTGCGCCAACTTTTTCATGAGGGTCGACCATGTAAGAATGCATCCACACACCAAACATTTTTATTCTGAAACTTATACTTTTGAGAATAGCTCTCATGGCGTAAAAGTCATGCATGTGAAAAAGATCGAATCGCTGATGTATTTATAGTGCGGCCTCAAGTCATCATTTTTGAAGCAATTGCGCCAACTTTTTTCACGAGGGTCGACCATGTAAGAATGCATCCACACACCAAACATTTTTATTCTGAAACTAATACTTTTGAGAATAGCTCTCATGGCGTAAAAGTGATGCATGTGAAAAAGTTCGAATCGCTGATGTATTTATAGTGCGGCCTCAAGTCATCATTTTTGATGCAATTGCGCCAACTTTTTCATGAGGGTCGACCATGTAAGAATGCATCCACACACCAAATATTTTTATTCTGAAACTTATACTTTTGAGAATAGCTCTCATGGCGTAAAAGTCATGCATGTGAAAAAGTTCGAATCGCTGATGTATTTATAGTGCGGCCTCAATTCATCATTTTTTATGCAATTGCGCCAACTTTTTCATGAGGGTCGACCATGTAAGAATGCATCCACACACCAAACATTTTTATTCTGAAACTTATACTTTTGAGAATAGCTCTCATGGCGTAAAAGTCATGCATGTGAAAAAGATCGAATCGCTGATGTATTTATAGTGCGGCCTCAAGTCATCATTTTTGAAGCAATTGCGCCAACTTTTTTCACGAGGGTCGACCATGTAAGTATGCATCCACACACCAAATATTTTTATTCTGAAACTAATACTTTTGAGAATAGCTCTCATGGCGTAAAAGTCATGCATGTGAAAAAGTTCGAATCGCTGATGTATTTATAGTGCGGCCTCAAGTCATCATTTTTGATGCAATTGCGCCAACTTTTTCATGAGGGTCGACCATGTAAGAATGCATCCACACACCAAATATTTTTATTCTGAAACTTATACTTTTGAGAATAGCTCTCATGGCGTAAAAGTCATGCATGTGAAAAAGTTCGAATCGCTGATGTATTTATAGTGCGGCCTCAAGTCATCATTTTTTATGCAATTGCGCCAACTTTTTTTCATGAGGGTCGACCATGTAAGAATGCATCCACACACCAAATATTTTTATTCTGAAACTTATACTTTTGAGAATAGCTCTCATGGCGTAAAAGTCATGCCTTATGTGAAAAAGTTCGAATCGCTGATGTATTTATAGTGCGGCCTCAAGTCATCATTTTTGAAGCAATTGCGCCAACTTTTTTCATGAGGGTCCACCATGTAAGAATGCATCCACACACCAAATATTTTTATTCTGAAACTAATACTTTTGAGAATAGCTCTCATGGCGTAAAAGTCATGCATGTGAAAAAGTTCGAATCGCTGATGTATTTATAGTGCGGCCTCAAGTCATCATTTTTTATGCAATTGCGCCAACATTCTTCATGAGGGTCGACCATGTAAGTATGCATCCACACACCAAATATTTTTATTCTGAAACTAATACTTTTGAGAATAGCTCTCATGGCGTAAAAGTCATGCATGTGAAAAAGTTCGAATCGCTGATGTATTTATAGTGCGGCCTCAATTCATCATTTTTTATGCAATTGCGCCAACTTTTTTTCATGAGGGTCGACCATGTAAGAATGCATCCACACACCAAATATTTTTATTCTGAAACTTATACTTTTGAGAATAGCTCTCATGGCGTAAAAGTCATGCCTTATGTGAAAAAGTTCGAATCGCTAATGTATTTATAGTGCGGCCTCAAGTCATCATTTTTTATGCAATTGCGCCAACTTTTTTCATGAGGGTCGACCATGTAAGAATGCAACTATACACCAAATATTTTCATTCTGAAACTCATACTTTTGAGAATAGCACTCATGGCGTAAAAGTCATGCATGTGAAAAAGTTCGAATCGCTGATGTATTTATAGTGCGGCCTCAATTCATCATTTTTGAAGCAATTGCGCCAACTTTTTCATGAGGGTCGACCATGTAAGAATGCATCCACACACCAAACATTTTTATTCTGAAACTTATACTTTTGAGAATAGCTCTCATGGCGTAAAAGTCATGCATGTGAAAAAGATCGAATCGCTGATGTATTTATAGTGCGGCCTCAAGTCATCATTTTTGAAGCAATTGCGCCAACTTTTTTCACGAGGGTCGACCATGTAAGAATGCATCCACACACCAAACATTTTTATTCTGAAACTAATACTTTTGAGAATAGCTCTCATGGCGTAAAAGTCATGCATGTGAAAAAGTTCGAATCGCTGATGTATTTATAGTGCGGCCTCAAGTCATCATTTTTGATGCAATTGCGCCAACTTTTTCATGAGGGTCGACCATGTAAGAATGCATCCACACACCAAATATTTTTATTCTGAAACTTATACTTTTGAGAATAGCTCTCATGGCGTAAAAGTCATGCATGTGAAAAAGTTCGAATCGCTGATGTATTTATAGTGCGGCCTCAATTCATCATTTTTTATGCAATTGCGCCAACTTTTTCATGAGGGTCGACCATGTAAGAATGCATCCACACACCAAACATTTTTATTCTGAAACTTATACTTTTGAGAATAGCTCTCATGGCGTAAAAGTCATGCATGTGAAAAAGATCGAATCGCTGATGTATTTATAGTGCGGCCTCAAGTCATCATTTTTGAAGCAATTGCGCCAACTTTTTTCACGAGGGTCGACCATGTAAGTATGCATCCACACACCAAATATTTTTATTCTGAAACTAATACTTTTGAGAATAGCTCTCATGGCGTAAAAGTCATGCATGTGAAAAAGTTCGAATCGCTGATGTATTTATAGTGCGGCCTCAAGTCATCATTTTTGATGCAATTGCGCCAACTTTTTCATGAGGGTCGACCATGTAAGAATGCATCCACACACCAAATATTTTTATTCTGAAACTTATACTTTTGAGAATAGCTCTCATGGCGTAAAAGTCATGCATGTGAAAAAGTTCGAATCGCTGATGTATTTATAGTGCGGCCTCAAGTCATCATTTTTGATGCAATTGCGCCAACTTTTTTTCATGAGGGTCGACCATGTAAGAATGCATCCACACACCAAATATTTTTATTCTGAAACTTATACTTTTGAGAATAGCTCTCATGGCGTAAAAGTCATGCCTTATGTGAAAAAGTTCGAATCGCTGATGTATTTATAGTGCGGCCTCAAGTCATCATTTTTGAAGCAATTGCGCCAACTTTTTTCATGAGGGTCCACCATGTAAGAATGCATCCACACACCAAATATTTTTATTCTGAAACTAATACTTTTGAGAATAGCTCTCATGGCGTAAAAGTCATGCATGTGAAAAAGTTCGAATCGCTGATGTATTTATAGTGCGGCCTCAAGTCATCATTTTTTATGCAATTGCGCCAACATTCTTCATGAGGGTCGACCATGTAAGTATGCATCCACACACCAAATATTTTTATTCTGAAACTAATACTTTTGAGAATAGCTCTCATGGCGTAAAAGTCATGCATGTGAAAAAGTTCGAATCGCTGATGTATTTATAGTGCGGCCTCAATTCATCATTTTTTATGCAATTGCGCCAACTTTTTTTCATGAGGGTCGACCATGTAAGAATGCATCCACACACCAAATATTTTTATTCTGAAACTTATACTTTTGAGAATAGCTCTCATGGCGTAAAAGTCATGCCTTATGTGAAAAAGTTCGAATCGCTAATGTATTTATAGTGCGGCCTCAAGTCATCATTTTTGATGCAATTGCGCCAACTTTTTTCATGAGGGTCGACCATGTAAGAATGCAACTATACACCAAATATTTTCATTCTGAAACTCATACTTTTGAGAATAGCACTCATGGCGTAAAAGTCATGCATGTGAAAAAGTTCGAATCGCTGATGTATTTATAGTGCGGCCTCAAGTCATCATTTTTTATGCAATTGCGCCAACTTTTTTTCATGAGGGTCCACCATGTAAGAATGCATCCACACACCAAATATTTTTATTCTGAAACTTATACTTTTGAGAATAGCTCTCATGGCGTAAAAGTCATGCCTTATGTGAAAAAGTTCGAATCGCTGATGTATTTATAGTGCGGCCTCAAGTCATCATTTTTTATGCAATTGCGCCAATATTTTTCATGAGGGTCCACCATGTAAGAATGCATCCACACACCAAATATTTTTATTCTGAAACTTATACTTTTGAGAATAGCTCTCATGGCGTAAAAGTCATGCATGTGAAAAAGTTCGAATCGCTGATGTATTTATAGTGCGGCCTCAAGTCATCATTTTTTATGCAATTGCGCCAACATTCTTCATGAGGGTCGACCATGTAAGTATGCATCCACACACCAAATATTTTTATTTTGAAACTTATACTTTTGAGAATAGCTCTCATGGCGTAAAAGTCATGCCTTATGTGAAAAAGTTCGAATCGCTAATGTATTTATAGTGCGGCCTCAAGTCATCATTTTTGATGCAATTGCGCCAACTTTTTTCATGAGGGTCCACCATGTAAGAATGCAACTATACACCAAATATTTTCATTCTGAAACTCATACTTTTGAGAATAGCACTCATGGCGTAAAAGTCATGCATGTGAAAAAGTTCGAATCGCTGATGTATTTATAGTGCGGCCTCAAGTCATCATTTTTAATGCAATTGTGCCAACTTTTTTCATGAGGGTCGACCATGTAAGAATGCATCCACACACCAAATATTTTTATTCTGAAACTCATACTTTTGAGAATAGCTCTCATGGCGTAAAAGTCATGCATGTGAAAAAGTTCGAATCGCTGATGTATTTATAGTGCGGCCTCAAGTCATCATTTTTTATGCAATTGCGCCAACTTTTTCATGAGGGTCCACCATGTAAGAATGCATCCACACACCAAATATTTTTATTCTGAAACTTATACTTTTGAGAATAGCTCTCATGGCGTAAAAGTCATGCATGTGAAAAAGATCGAATCGCTGATGTATTTATAGTGCGGCCTCAAGTCATCATTTTTGAAGCAATTGCGCCAACTTTTTTCACGAGGGTCGACCATGTAAGTATGCATCCACACACCAAATATTTTTATTCTGAAACTAATACTTTTGAGAATAGCTCTCATGGCGTAAAAGTCATGCATGTGAAAAAGTTCGAATCGCTGATGTATTTATAGTGCGGCCTCAAGTCATCATTTTTGATGCAATTGCGCCAACTTTCTTCATGAGGGTCGACCATGTAAGTATGCATCCACACACCAAATATTTTTATTCTGAAACTCATACTTTTGAGAATAGCTCTCATGGCGTAAAAGTCATGCATGTGAAAAAGTTCGAATCGCTGATGTATTTATAGTGCGGCCTCAATTCATCATTTTTTATGCAATTGCGCCAACTTTTTCATGAGGGTCGACCATGTAAGAATGCATCCACACACCAAATATTTTCATTCTGAAACTCATACTTTTGAGAATAGCACTCATGGCGTAAAAGTCATGCATGTGAAAAAGTTCGAATCGCTGATGTATCTATAGTGCGGCCTCAAGTCATCATTTTTTATGCAATTGCGCCAACTTTTTTCATGAGGGTCCACCATGTAAGAATGCATCCACACACCAAATATTTTTATTCTGAAACTTATACTTTTGAGAATAGCTCTCATGGCGTAAAAGTCATGCATGTGAAAAAGTTCGAATCGCTGATGTATTTATAGTGCGGCCTCAAGTCATCATTTTTTATGCAATTGCGCCAACATTCTTCATGAGGGTCGACCATGTAAGTATGCATCCACACACCAAATATTTTTATTCTGAAACTAATACTTTTGAGAATAGCTCTCATGGCGTAAAAGTCATGCATGTGAAAAAGTTCGAATCGCTGATGTATTTATAGTGCGGCCTCAATTCATCATTTTTTATGCAATTGCGCCAACTTTTTTTCATGAGGGTCGACCATGTAAGAATGCATCCACACACCAAATATTTTTATTCTGAAACTTATACTTTTGAGAATAGCTCTCATGGCGTAAAAGTCATGCCTTATGTGAAAAAGTTCGAATCGCTAATGTATTTATAGTGCGGCCTCAAGTCATCATTTTTTATGCAATTGCGCCAACTTTTTTCATGAGGGTCCACCATGTAAGAATGCATCCACACACCAAATATTTTTATTCTGAAAATTATACTTTTGAGAATAGCTCTCATCGAGTAAAAGTCATGCATGTGAAAAAGTTCGAATCGCTGATGTATTTATAGTGCGGCCTCAAGTCATCATTTTTTATGCAATTGCGCCAACTTTTTCATGAGGGTCGACCATGTAAGAATGCATCCACACACCAAATATTTTTATTCTGAAACTTATACTTTTGAGAATAGCTCTCATGGCGTAAAAGTGATGCATGTGAAAAAGTTCGAATCGCTGATGTATTTATAGCGCGGCCTCAAGTCATCATTTTTTATGCAATTGCGCCAACTTTTTTTCATGAGGGTCCACCATGTAAGAATGCATCCACACACCAAATATTTTTATTCTGAAACTTATACTTTTGAGAATAGCTCTCATGGCGTAAAAGTCATGCCTTATGTGAAAAAGTTCGAATCGCTAATGTATTTATAGTGCGGCCTCAAGTCATCATTTTTTATGCAATTGCGCCAACTTTTTTCATGAGGGTCCACCATGTAAGAATGCATCCACACACCAAATATTTTTATTCTGAAACTCATACTTTTGAGAATAGCTCTCATCGAGTAAAAGTCATGCATGTGAAAAAGTTCGAATCGCTGATGTATTTATAGTGCGGCCTCAAGTCATCATTTTTTATGCAATTGCGCCAACTTTTTTTCATGAGGGTCGACCATGTAAGAATGCATCCACACACAATATTTTTATTCTGAAACTTATACTTTTGAGAATAGCTCTCATGGCGTAAAAGTCATGCCTTATGTGAAAAAGTTCGAATCGCTGATGTATTTATAGTGCGGCCTCAAGTCGTCATTTTTTATGCAATTGCGCCAACTTTTTTCATGAGGGTCGACCATGTAAGAATGCATCCACACACCAAATATTTTTATTCTGAAACTTATGCTTTTGAGAATAGCTCTCATGGCGTAAAAGTCATGCCTTATGTGAAAAAGTTCGAATCGCTAATGTATTTATAGTGCGGCCTCAAGTCATCATTTTTGATGCAATTGCGCCAACTTTTTTCATGAGGGTCCACCATGTAAGAATGCATCCACACACCAAATATTTTTATTCTGAAAGTAACACTTTTGAGAATAGCTCTCATCGAGTAAAAGTCATGCATGTGAAAAGGTTCGAATCGCTGATGTATTTATAGTGCGGCCTCAAGTCATCATTTTTTATGCAATTGCGCCAATGTTTTTCATGAGGGTCCACCATGTAAGAATGCATCCACACACCAAATATTTTTATTCTGAAACTTATACTTTTGAGAATAGCTCTCATGGCGTAAGAGTCATGCATGTGAAAAAGTTCGAATCGCTGATGTATTTATAGTGCGGCCTCAATTCATCATTTTTTATGCAATTGCGCCAACTTTTTCATGAGGGTCGACCATGTAAGAATGCATCCACACACCAAATATTTTCATTCTGAAACTCATACTTTTGAGAATAGCACTCATGGCGTAAAAGTCATGCATGTGAAAAAGTTCGAATCGCTGATGTATTTATAGTGCGGCCTCAAGTCATCATTTTTTATGCAATTGCGCCAACTTTTTTCATGAGGGTCGACCATGTAAGAATGCATCCACACACCAAATATTTTTATTCTGAAACTTATACTTTTGAGAATAGCTCTCATGGCGTAAAAGTCATGCATGTGAAAAAGTTCGAATCGCTGATGTATTTATAGTGCGGCCTCAAGTCATCATTTTTTATGCAATTGCGCCAACTTTTTTCATGAGGGTCCACCATGTAAGAATGCATCCACACACCAAATATTTTTATTCTGAAACTCATACTTTTGAGAATAGCTCTCATCGAGTAAAAGTCATGCATGTGAAAAAGTTCGAATCGCTGATGTATTTATAGTGCGGCCTCAAGTCATCATTTTTTATGCAATTGCGCCAACTTTTTTTCATGAGGGTCGACCATGTAAGAATGCATCCACACACCAAATATTTTTATTCTGAAACTTATACTTTTGAGAATAGCTCTCATGGCGTAAAAGTCATGCCTTATGTGAAAAAGTTCGAATCGCTGATGTATTTATAGTGCGGCCTCAAGTCGTCATTTTTTATGCAATTGCGCCAACTTTTTTCATGAGGGTCGACCATGTAAGAATGCATCCACACACCAAATATTTTTATTCTGAAACTTATGCTTTTGAGAATAGCTCTCATGGCGTAAAAGTCATGCCTTATGTGAAAAAGTTCGAATCGCTAATGTATTTATAGTGCGGCCTCAAGTCATCATTTTTGATGCAATTGCGCCAACTTTTTTCATGAGGGTCCACCATGTAAGAATGCATCCACACACCAAATATTTTTATTCTGAAAGTAACACTTTTGAGAATAGCTCTCATCGAGTAAAAGTCATGCATGTGAAAAGGTTCGAATCGCTGATGTATTTATAGTGCGGCCTCAAGTCATCATTTTTTATGCAATTGCGCCAATGTTTTTCATCAGGGTCCACCATGTAAGAATGCATCCACACACCAAATATTTTTATTCTGAAACTTATACTTTTGAGAATAGCTCTCATGGCGTAAAAGTCATGCATGTGAAAAAGTTCGAATCGCTGATGTATTTATAGTGCGGCCTCAAGTCATCATTTTTTATGCAATTGAGCCAACTTTTTTTCATGAGGGTCGACCATGTAAGAATGCATCCACACACCAAATATTTTTATTCTGAAACTTATACTTTTGAGAATAGCTCTCATGGCGTAAAAGTCATGCCTTATGTGAAAAAGTTCGAATCGCTAATGTATTTATAGTGCGGCCTCAAGTCATCATTTTTGATGCAATTGCGCCAACTTTTTTCATGAGGGTCCACCATGTAAGAATGCAACTATACACCAAATATTTTCATTCTGAAACTCATACTTTTGAGAATAGCACTCATGGCGTAAAAGTCATGCATGTGAAAAAGTTCGAATCGCTGATGTATTTATAGTGCGGCCTCAAGTCATCATTTTTTATGCAATTGCGCCAACTTTTTTCATGAGGGTCCACCATGTAAGAATGCATCCACACACCAAATATTTTTATTCTGAAACTTATACTTTTGAGAATAGCTCTCATGGCGTAAAAGTCATGCATGTGAAAAAGTTCGAATCGCTGATGTATTTATAGTGCGGCCTCAAGTCATCATTTTTGAAGCAATTGCGCCAACTTTTTTCACGAGGGTCGACCATGTAAGTATGCATCCACACAGCAAATATTTTTATTCTGAAACTAATACTTTTGAGAATAGCTCTCATGGCGTAAAAGTCATGCATGTGAAAAAGTTCGAATCGCTGATGTATTTATAGTGCGGCCTCAAGTCATCATTTTTGATGCAATTGCGCCAACTTTTTCATGAGGGTCGACCATGTAAGAATGCATCCACACACCAAATATTTTTATTCTGAAACTTATACTTTTGAGAATAGCTCTCATGGCGTAAAAGTCATGCATGTGAAAAAGTTCGAATCGCTGATGTATTTATAGTGCGGCCTCAATTCATCATTTTTTATGCAATTGCGCCAACTTTTTCATGAGGGTCCACCATGTAAGAATGCATCCACACACCAAACATTTTTATTCTGAAACTTATACTTTTGAGAATAGCTCTCATGGCGTAAAAGTCATGCATGTGAAAAAGATCGAATCGCTGATGTATTTATAGTGCGGCCTCAATTCATCATTTTTGAAGCAATTGCGCCAACTTTTTTCACGAGGGTCGACCATGTAAGAATGCATCCACACACCAAACATTTTTATTCTGAAACTTATACTTTTGAGAATAGCTCTCATGGCGTAAAAGTCATGCATGTGAAAAAGATCGAATCGCTGATGTATTTATAGTGCGGCCTCAAGTCATCATTTTTGAAGCAATTGCGCCAACTTTTTTCATGAGGGTCGACCATGTAAGTATGCATCCACACACCAAATATTTTTATTCTGAAACTAATACTTTTGAGAATAGCTCTCATGGCGTAAAAGTGATGCATGTGAAAAAGTTCGAATCGCTGATGTATTTATAGTGCGGCCTCAAGTCATCATTTTTGATGCAATTGCGCCAACTTTTTCATGAGGGTCGACCATGTAAGAATGCATCCACACACCAAATATTTTTATTCTGAAACTTATACTTTTGAGAATAGCTCTCATGGCGTAAAAGTCATGCATGTGAAAAAGTTCGAATCGCTGATGTATTTATAGTGCGGCCTCAAGTCATCATTTTTTATGCAATTGCGCCAACTTTTTTTCATGAGGGTCGACCATGTAAGAATGCATCCACACACCAAATATTTTTATTCTGAAACTTATACTTTTGAGAATAGCTCTCATGGCGTAAAAGTCATGCCTTATGTGAAAAAGTTCGAATCGCTGATGTATTTATAGTGCGGCCTCAAGTCATCATTTTTGAAGCAATTGCGCCAACTTTTTTCATGAGGGTCCACCATGTAAGAATGCATCCACACACCAAATATTTTTATTCTGAAACTTATACTTTTGAGAATAGCTCTCATGGCGTAAAAGTCATGCATGTGAAAAAGTTCGAATCGCTGATGTATTTATAGTGCGGCCTCAAGTCATCATTTTTGAAGCAATTGCGCCAACTTTTTTTCATGAGGGTCGACCATGTAAGAATGCATCCACACACCAAATATTTTTATTCTGAAACTTATACTTTTGAGAATAGCTCTCATGGCGTAAAAGTCATGCCTTATGTGAAAAAGTTCGAATCGCTAATGTATTTATAGTGCGGCCTCAAGTCATCATTTTTGATGCAATTGCGCCAACTTTTTTCATGAGGGTCGACCATGTAAGAATGCATCCACACACCAAATATTTTTATTCTGAAACTCATACTTTTGAGAATAGCTCTCATGGCGTAAAAGTCATGCATGTGAAAAAGTTCGAATCGCTGATGTATTTATAGTGCGGCCTCAAGTCATCATTTTTGATGCAATTGCGCCAACTTTTTTTCATGAGGGTCCACCATGTAAGAATGCATCCACACACCAAATATTTTTATTCTGAAACTTATACTTTTGAGAATAGCTCTCATGGCGTAAAAGTCATGCCTTATGTGAAAAAGTTCGAATCGCTGATGTATTTATAGTGCGGCCTCAAGTCATCATTTTTTATGCAATTGCGCCAACTTTTTTCATGAGGGTCGACCATGTAAGAATGCATCCACACACCAAATATTTTTATTCTGAAACTAACACTTTTGAGAATAGCTCTCATGGCGTAAAAGTCATGCATGTGAAAAAGTTCGAATCGCTGATGTATTTATAGTGCGGCCTCAAGTCATCATTTTTGATGCAATTGCGCCAACTTTTTTTCATGAGGGTCGACCATGTAAGAATGCATCCACACACCAAATATTTTTATTCTGAAACTTATGCTTTTGAGAATAGCTCTCATGGCGTAAAAGTCATGCCTTATGTGAAAAAGTTCGAATCGCTAATGTATTTATAGTGCGGCCTCAAGTCATCATTTTTGATGCAATTGCGCCAACTTTTTTCATCAGGGTCCACCATGTAAGAATGCATCCACACACCAAATATTTTTATTCTGAAAGTAACACTTTTGAGAATAGCTCTCATCGAGTAAAAGTCATGCATGTGAAAAAGTTCGAATCGCTGATGTATTTATAGTGCGGCCTCAAGTCATCATTTTTGAAGCAATTGCGCCAATGTTTTTCATGAGGGTCCACCATGTAAGAATGCATCCATACACCAAATATTTTTATTCTGAAACTTATACTTTTGAGAATAGCTCTCATCGAGTAAAAGTCATGCCTTATGTGAAAAAGTTCGAATCGCTAATGTATTTATAGTGCGGCCTCAAGTCATCATTTTTGATGCAATTGCGCCAACTTTTTTCATGAGGGTCGACCATGTAAGTATGCATCCACACACCAAATATTTTTATTCTGAAACTTATACTTTTGAGAATAGCTCTCATGGCGTAAAAGTCATGCCTTATGTGAAAAAGTTCGAATCGCTGATGTATTTATAGTGCGGCCTCAAGTCATCATTTTTGAAGCAATTGCGCCAACTTTTTTCATGAGGGTCCACCATGTAAGAATGCATCCACACACCAAATATTTTTATTCTGAAACTTATACTTTTGAGAATAGCTCTCATGGCGTAAAAGTCATGCATGTGAAAAAGTTCGAATCGCTGATGTATTTATAGTGCGGCCTCAAGTCATCATTTTTTATGCAATTGCGCCAACTTTCTTCATGAGGGTCGACCATGTAAGTATGCATCCACACACCAAATATTTTTATTCTGAAACTAATACTTTTGAGAATAGCTCTCATGGCGTAAAAGTCATGCATGTGAAAAAGTTCGAATCGCTGATGTATTTATAGTGCGGCCTCAATTCATCATTTTTTATGCAATTGCGCCAACTTTTTCATGAGGGTCGACCATGTAAGAATGCATCCACACACCAAATATTTTCATTCTGAAACTCATACTTTTGAGAATAGCACTCATGGCGTAAAAGTGAT
Source organism: Haliotis rufescens (assembly GCF_023055435.1). Lineage (NCBI taxonomy): Eukaryota > Metazoa > Mollusca > Gastropoda > Lepetellida > Haliotidae > Haliotis > Haliotis rufescens. Next base: position 28,128,664 of record NW_025964112.1, read on the forward strand.
GCATGTGAAAAAGTTGGAATCGCTGATGTATTTATAGTGCGGCCTCAAGTCATCATTTTTTATGCAATTGCGCCAACTTTTTTCATGAGGGTCCACCATGTAAGAATGCATCCACACACCAAATATTTTTATTCTGAAACTTATACTTTTGAGAATAGCTCTCATGGCGTAAAAGTCATGCATGTGAAAAAGTTCGAATCGCTGATGTATTTATAGTGCGGCCTCAAGTCATCATTTTTGAAGCAATTGCGCCAACTTTTTTTCATGAGGGTCGACCATGTAAGAATGCATCCACACACCAAATATTTTTATTCTGAAACTTATACTTTTGAGAATAGCTCTCATGGCGTAAAAGTCATGCCTTATGTGAAAAAGTTCGAATCGCTAATGTATTTATAGTGCGGCCTCAAGTCATCATTTTTGATGCAATTGCGCCAACTTTTTTCATGAGGGTCGACCATGTAAGAATGCATCCACACACCAAATATTTTTATTCTGAAACTCATACTTTTGAGAATAGCTCTCATGGCGTAAAAGTCATGCATGTGAAAAAGTTCGAATCGCTGATGTATTTATAGTGCGGCCTCAAGTCATCATTTTTGATGCAATTGCGCCAACTTTTTTTCATGAGGGTCCACCATGTAAGAATGCATCCACACACCAAATATTTTTATTCTGAAACTTATACTTTTGAGAATAGCTCTCATGGCGTAAAAGTCATGCCTTATGTGAAAAAGTTCGAATCGCTGATGTATTTATAGTGCGGCCTCAAGTCATCATTTTTTATGCAATTGCGCCAACTTTTTTCATGAGGGTCGACCATGTAAGAATGCATCCACACACCAAATATTTTTATTCTGAAACTAACACTTTTGAGAATAGCTCTCATGGCGTAAAAGTCATGCATGTGAAAAAGTTCGAATCGCTGATGTATTTATAGTGCGGCCTCAAGTCATCATTTTTGATGCAATTGCGCCAACTTTTTTTCATGAGGGTCGACCATGTAAGAATGCATCCACACACCAAATATTTTTATTCTGAAACTTATGCTTTTGAGAATAGCTCTCATGGCGTAAAAGTCATGCCTTATGTGAAAAAGTTCGAATCGCTAATGTATTTATAGTGCGGCCTCAAGTCATCATTTTTGATGCAATTGCGCCAACTTTTTTCATCAGGGTCCACCATGTAAGAATGCATCCACACACCAAATATTTTTATTCTGAAAGTAACACTTTTGAGAATAGCTCTCATCGAGTAAAAGTCATGCATGTGAAAAAGTTCGAATCGCTGATGTATTTATAGTGCGGCCTCAAGTCATCATTTTTGAAGCAATTGCGCCAATGTTTTTCATGAGGGTCCACCATGTAAGAATGCATCCATACACCAAATATTTTTATTCTGAAACTTATACTTTTGAGAATAGCTCTCATCGAGTAAAAGTCATGCCTTATGTGAAAAAGTTCGAATCGCTAATGTATTTATAGTGCGGCCTCAAGTCATCATTTTTGATGCAATTGCGCCAACTTTTTTCATGAGGGTCGACCATGTAAGAATGCATCCACACACCAAATATTTTTATTCTGAAACTCATACTTTTGAGAATAGCTCTCATGGCGTAAAAGTCATGCATGTGAAAAAGTTCGAATCGCTGATGTATTTATAGTGCGGCCTCAAGTCATCATTTTTGATGCAATTGCGCCAACTTTTTTTCATGAGGGTCGACCATGTGAGAATGCATCCACACACCAAATATTTTTATTCTGAAACTTATACTTTTGAGAATAGCTCTCATGGCGTAAAAGTCATGCCTTATGTGAAAAAGTTCGAATCGCTGATGTATTTATAGTGCGGCCTCAAGTCATCATTTTTTATGCAATTGCGCCAACTTTTTTCATGAGGGTCGACCATGTAAGAATGCATCCACACACCAAATATTTTTATTCTGAAACTAACACTTTTGAGAATAGCTCTCATGGCGTAAAAGTCATGCATGTGAAAAAGTTCGAATCGCTGATGTATTTATAGTGCGGCCTCAAGTCATCATTTTTGATGCAATTGCGCCAACTTTTTTTCATGAGGGTCGACCATGTAAGAATGCATCCACACACCAAATATTTTTATTCTGAAACTTATGCTTTTGAGAATAGCTCTCATGGCGTAAAAGTCATGCCTTATGTGAAAAAGTTCGAATCGCTAATGTATTTATAGTGCGGCCTCAAGTCATCATTTTTGATGCAATTGCGCCAACTTTTTTCATCAGGGTCCACCATGTAAGAATGCATCCACACACCAAATATTTTTATTCTGAAAGTAACACTTTTGAGAATAGCTCTCATCGAGTAAAAGTCATGCATGTGAAAAAGTTCGAATCGCTGATGTATTTATAGTGCGGCCTCAAGTCATCATTTTTGAAGCAATTGCGCCAATGTTTTTCATGAGGGTCCACCATGTAAGAATGCATCCACACACCAAATATTTTTATTCTGAAACTTATACTTTTGAGAATAGCTCTCATGGCGTAAGAGTCATGCATGTGAAAAAGTTCGAATCGCTGATGTATTTATAGTGCGGCCTCAAGTCATCATTTTTTATGCAATTGCGCCAACTTTTTTCATGAGGGTCGACCATGTAAGAATGCATCCACACACCAAATATTTTTATTCTGAAACTTATACTTTTGAGAATAGCTCTCATGGCGTAAAAGTCATGCATGTGAAAAAGTTCGAATCGCTGATGTATTTATAGTGCGGCCTCAAGTCATCATTTTTGAAGCAATTGCGCCAACTTTTTTCACGAGGGTCGACCATGTAAGTATGCATCCACACAGCAAATATTTTTATTCTGAAACTAATACTTTTGAGAATAGCTCTCATGGCGTAAAAGTCATGCATGTGAAAAAGTTCGAATCGCTGATGTATTTATAGTGCGGCCTCAAGTCATCATTTTTGATGCAATTGCGCCAACTTTTTCATGAGGGTCGACCATGTAAGAATGCATCCACACACCAAATATTTTTATTCTGAAACTTATACTTTTGAGAATAGCTCTCATGGCGTAAAAGTCATGCATGTGAAAAAGTTCGAATCGCTGATGTATTTATAGTGCGGCCTCAATTCATCATTTTTTATGCAATTGCGCCAACTTTTTCATGAGGGTCGACCATGTAAGAATGCATCCACACACCAAACATTTTTATTCTGAAACTTATACTTTTGAGAATAGCTCTCATGGCGTAAAAGTCATGCATGTGAAAAAGATCGAATCGCTGATGTATTTATAGTGCGGCCTCAAGTCATCATTTTTGAAGCAATTGCGCCAACTTTTTTCACGAGGGTCGACCATGTAAGAATGCATCCACACACCAAACATTTTTATTCTGAAACTTATACTTTTGAGAATAGCTCTCATGGCGTAAAAGTCATGCATGTGAAAAAGTTCGAATCGCTGATGTATTTATAGTGCGGCCTCAAGTCATCATTTTTGAAGCAATTGCGCCAACTTTTTTCATGAGGGTCCACCATGTAAGTATGCATCCACACACCAAATATTTTTATTCTGAAACTAATACTTTTGAGAATAGCTCTCATGGCGTAAAAGTCATGCATGTGAAAAAGTTCGAATCGCTGATGTATTTATAGTGCGGCCTCAAGTCATCATTTTTGATGCAATTGCGCCAACTTTTTCATGAGGGTCGACCATGTAAGAATGCATCCACACACCAAATATTTTTATTCTGAAACTTATACTTTTGAGAATAGCTCTCATGGCGTAAAAGTCATGCATGTGAAAAAGTTCGAATCGCTGATGTATTTATAGTGCGGCCTCAAGTCATCATTTTTTATGCAATTGCGCCAACTTTTTTTCATGAGGGTCGACCATGTAAGAATGCATCCACACACCAAATATTTTTATTCTGAAACTTATAATTTTGAGAATAGCTCTCATAGCGTAAAAGTCATGCCTTATGTGAAAAAGTTCGAATCGCTGATGTATTTATAGTGCGGCCTCAAGTCATCATTTTTGAAGCAATTGCGCCAACTTTTTTCATGAGGGTCCACCATGTAAGAATGCATCCACACACCAAATATTTTTATTCTGAAACTTATACTTTTGAGAATAGCTCTCATGGCGTAAAAGTCATGCATGTGAAAAAGTTCGAATCGCTGATGTATTTATAGTGCGGCCTCAAGTCATCATTTTTGAAGCAATTGCGCCAACTTTTTTTCATGAGGGTCGACCATGTAAGAATGCATCCACACACCAAATATTTTTATTCTGAAACTTATACTTTTGAGAATAGCTCTCATCGAGTAAAAGTCATGCCTTATGTGAAAAAGTTCGAATCGCTAATGTATTTATAGTGCGGCCTCAAGTCATCATTTTTGATGCAATTGCGCCAACTTTTTTCATGAGGGTCGACCATGTAAGAATGCATCCACACACCAAATATTTTTATTCTGAAACTCATACTTTTGAGAATAGCTCTCATGGCGTAAAAGTCATGCATGTGAAAAAGTTCGAATCGCTGATGTATTTATAGTGCGGCCTCAAGTCATCATTTTTGATGCAATTGCGCCAACTTTTTTTCATGAGGGTCGACCATGTAAGAATGCATCCACACACCAAATATTTTTATTCTGAAACTTATACTTTTGAGAATAGCTCTCATGGCGTAAAAGTCATGCCTTATGTGAAAAAGTTCGAATCGCTGATGTATTTATAGTGCGGCCTCAAGTCATCATTTTTTATGCAATTGCGCCAACTTTTTTCATGAGGGTCCACCATGTAAGAATGCATCCACACACCAAATATTTTTATTCTGAAACTAACACTTTTGAGAATAGCTCTCATGGCGTAAAAGTCATGCATGTGAAAAAGTTCGAATCGCTGATGTATTTATAGTGCGGCCTCAAGTCATCATTTTTGATGCAATTGCGTCAACTTTTTTTCATGAGGGTCGACCATGTAAGAATGCATCCACACACCAAATATTTTTATTCTGAAACTTATACTTTTGAGAATAGCTCTCATGGCGTAAAAGTCATGCCTTATGTGAAAAAGTTCGAATCGCTAATGTATTTATAGTGCGGCCTCAAGTCATCATTTTTGATGCAATTGCGCCAACTTTTTTCATCAGGGTCCACCATGTAAGAATGCATCCACACACCAAATATTTTTATTCTGAAAGTAACACTTTTGAGAATAGCTCTCATCGAGTAAAAGTCATGCATGTGAAAAAGTTCGAATCGCTGATGTATTTATAGTGCGGCCTCAAGTCATCATTTTTGAAGCAATTGCGCCAATGTTTTTCATGAGGGTCCACCATGTAAGAATGCATCCACACACCAAATATTTTTATTCTGAAACTTATACTTTTGAGAATAGCTCTCATGGCGTAAGAGTCATGCATGTGAAAAAGTTCGAATCGCTGATGTATTTATAGTGCGGCCTCAAGTCATCATTTTTTATGCAATTGCGCCAACTTTTTTCATGAGGGTCGACCATGTAAGAATGCATCCACACACCAAATATTTTTATTCTGAAACTTATACTTTTGAGAATAGCTCTCATGGCGTAAAAGTCATGCATGTGAAAAAGTTCGAATCGCTGATGTATTTATAGTGCGGCCTCAAGTCATCATTTTTTATGCAATTGCGCCAACTTTTTTCATGAGGGTCGACCATGTAAGAATGCATCCACACACCAAATATTTTTATTCTGAAACTTATACTTTTGAGAATAGCTCTCATGGCGTAAAAGTCATGCATGTGAAAAAGTTCGAATCGCTGATGTATTTATAGTGCGGCCTCAAGTCATCATTTTTTATGCAATTGCGCCAACTTTTTCATGAGGGTCGACCATGTAAGAATGCATCCACACACCAAACATTTTTATTCTGAAACTTATACTTTTGAGAATAGCTCTCATGGGGTAAAAGTGATGCATGTGAAAAAGATCGAATCGCTGATGTATTTATAGTGCGGCCTCAAGTCATCATTTTTGAAGCAATTGCGCCAACTTTTTTCACGAGGGTCCACCATGTAAGTATGCATCCACACACCAAATATTTTTATTCTGAAACTAATACTTTTGAGAATAGCTCTCATGGCGTAAAAGTCATGCATGTGAAAAAGTTCGAATCGCTGATGTATTTATAGTGCGGCCTCAAGTCATCATTTTTGATGCAATTGCGCCAACTTTTTCATGAGGGTCCACCATGTAAGAATGCATCCACACACCAAATATTTTTATTCTGAAACTTATACTTTTGAGAATAGCTCTCATGGCGTAAAAGTCATGCATGTGAAAAAGTTCGAATCGCTGATGTATTTATAGTGCGGCCTCAATTCGTCATTTTTTATGCAATTGCGCCAACTTTTTCATGAGGGTCGACCATGTAAGAATGCATCCACACACCAAACATTTTTATTCTGAAACTTATACTTTTGAGAATAGCTCTCATGGCGTAAAAGTCATGCATGTGAAAAAGATCGAATCGCTGATGTATTTATAGTGCGGCCTCAAGTCATCATTTTTGAAGCAATTGCGCCAACTTTTTTCACGAGGGTAGACCATGTAAGTATGCATCCACACACCAAATATTTTTATTCTGAAACTAATACTTTTGAGAATAGCTCTCATCGAGTAAAAGTCATGCATGTGAAAAAGTTCGAATCGCTGATGTATTTATAGTGCGGCCTCAAGTCATCATTTTTGATGCAATTGCGCCAACTTTTTCATGAGGGTCGACCATGTAAGAATGCATCCACACACCAAATATTTTTATTCTGAAACTTATACTTTTGAGAATAGCTCTCATGGCGTAAAAGTCATGCATGTGAAAAAGTTCGAATCGCTGATGTATTTATAGTGCGGCCTCAAGTCATCATTTTTTATGCAATTGCGCCAACTTTTTCATGAGGGTCGACCATGTAAGAATGCATCCACACACCAAATATTTTTATTCTGAAACTTATACTTTTGAGAATAGCTCTCATGGCGTAAAAGTCATGCATGTGAAAAAGTTCGAATCGCTGATGTATTTATAGTGCGGCCTCAAGTCATCATTTTTTATGCAATTGCGCCAACTTTTTTTCATGAGGGTCGACCATGTAAGAATGCATCCACACACCAAATATTTTTATTCTGAAACTTATACTTTTGAGAATAGCTCTCATAGCGTAAAAGTCATGCCTTATGTGAAAAAGTTCGAATCGCTGATGTATTTATAGTGCGGCCTCAAGTCATCATTTTTTATGCAATTGCGCCAACTTTTTTCATGAGGGTCCACCATGTAAGAATGCATCCACACACCAAATATTTTTATTCTGAAACTTATACTTTTGAGAATAGCTCTCATGGCGTAAAAGTCATGCATGTGAAAAAGTTCGAATCGCTGATGTATTTATAGTGCGGCCTCAAGTCATCATTTTTTATGCAATTGCGCCAACTTTCTTCATGAGGGTCGACCATGTGAGTATGCATCCACACACCAAATATTTTTATTCTGAAACTAATACTTTTGAGAATAGCTCTCATGGCGTAAAAGTCATGCATGTGAAAAAGTTCGAATCGCTGATGTATTTATAGTGCGGCCTCAAGTCATCATTTTTTATGCAATTGCGCCAACTTTTTTCATGAGGGTCCACCATGTAAGAATGCATCCACACACCAAATATTTTTATTCTGAAACTTATACTTTTGAGAATAGCTCTCATGGCGTAAAAGTGATGCATGTGAAAAAGTTCGAATCGCTGATGTATTTATAGTGTGGCCTCAAGTCATCATTTTTGAAGCAATTGCGCCAACTTTTTTTCATGAGGGTCGACCATGTAAGAATGCATCCACACACCAAATATTTTTATTCTGAAACTTATACTTTTGAGAATAGCTCTCATGGCGTAAAAGTCATGCCTTATGTGAAAAAGTTCGAATCGCTAATGTATTTATAGTGCGGCCTCAAGTCATCATTTTTGATGCAATTGCGCCAACTTTTTTCATGAGGTTCGACCATGTAAGAATGCATCCACACACCAAATATTTTTATTCTGAAACTCATACTTTTGAGAATAGCTCTCATCGAGTAAAAGTCATGCATGTGAAAAAGTTCGAATCGCTGATGTATTTATAGTGCGGCCTCAAGTCATCATTTTTTATGCAATTGCGCCAACTTTTTTTCATGAGGGTCGACCATGTAAGAATGCATCCACACACCAAATATTTTTATTCTGAAACTTATACTTTTGAGAATAGCTCTCATGGCGTAAAAGTCATGCCTTATGTGAAAAAGTTCGAATCGCTGATGTATTTATAGTGCGGCCTCAAGTCATCATTTTTGATGCAATTGCGCCAACTTTTTTCATGAGGGTCGACCATGTAAGAATGCATCCACACACCAAATATTTTTATTCTGAAACTAACACTTTTGAGAATAGCTCTCATCGAGTAAAAGTCATGCATGTGAAAAAGTTCGAATCGCTGATGTATTTATAGCGCGGCCTCAAGTCATCATTTTTGATGCAATTGCGCCAACTTTTTTTCATGAGGGTCGACCATGTAAGAATGCATCCACACACCAAATATTTTTATTCTGAAACTTATGCTTTTGAGAATAGCTCTCATGGCGTAAAAGTCATGCCTTATGTGAAAAAGTTCGAATCGCTAATGTATTTATAGTGCGGCCTCAAGTCATCATTTTTGATGCAATTGCGCCAACTTTTTTCATGAGGGTCCACCATGTAAGAATGCATCCACACACCAAATATTTTTATTCTGAAAGTAACACTTTTGAGAATAGCTCTCATCGAGTAAAAGTCATGCATGTGAAAAAGTTCGAATGGCTGATGTATTTATAGTGCGGCCTCAAGTCATCATTTTTGAAGCAATTGCGCCAATGTTTTTCATGAGGGTCCACCATGTAAGAATGCATCCACACACCAAATATTTTTATTCTGAAACTTATACTTTTGAGAATAGCTCTCATGGCGTAAGAGTCATGCCTTATGTGAAAAAGTTCGAATCGCTGATGTATTTATAGTGCGGCCTCAAGTCATCATTTTTTATGCAATTGCGCCAACTTTTTTTCATGAGGGTCCACCATGTAAGAATGCATCCACACACCAAATATTTTTATTCTGAAACTTATACTTTTGAGAATAGCTCTCATGGCGTAAAAGTCATGCCTTATGTGAAAAAGTTCGAATCGCTAATGTATTTATAGTGCGGCCTCAAGTCATCATTTTTGATGCAATTGCGCCAACTTTTTTCATGAGGGTCCACCATGTAAGAATGCAACTATACACCAAATATTTTCATTCTGAAACTCATACTTTTGAGAATAGCACTCATGGCGTAAAAGTCATGCATGTGAAAAAGTTCGAATCGCTGATGTATTTATAGTGCGGCCTCAAGTCATCATTTTTTATGCAACTGCGCCAACTTTTTTTCATGAGGGTCGACCATGTAAGAATGCATCCACACACCAAATATTTTTATTCTGAAACTTATACTTTTGAGAATAGCTCTCATGGCGTAAAAGTCATGCATGTGAAAAAGTTCGAATCGCTAATGTATTTATAGTGCGGCCTCAAGTCATCATTTTTTATGCAATTGCGCCAACTTTTTTTCATGAGGGTCGACCATGTAAGAATGCATCCACACACCAAATATTTTTATTCTGAAAGTAATACTTTTGAGAATAGCTCTCATGGCGTAAAAGTCATGCCTTATGTGAAAAAGTTCGAATCGCTGATGTATTTATAGTGCGGCCTCAAGTCATCATTTTTGAAGCAATTGCGCCAACTTTTTTCATGAGGGTCCACCATGTAAGAATGCATCCACACACCAAATATTTTTATTCTGAAACTTATACTTTTGAGAATAGCTCTCATGGCGTAAAAGTCATGCATGTGAAAAAGTTCGAATCGCTGATGTATTTATAGTGTGGCCTCAAGTCATCATTTTTGAAGCAATTGCGCCAACTTTTTTTCATGAGGGTCGACCATGTAAGAATGCATCCACACACCAAATATTTTTATTCTGAAACTTATACTTTTGAGAATAGCTCTCATGGCGTAAAAGTCATGCCTTATGTGAAAAAGTTCGAATCGCTAATGTATTTATAGTGCGGCCTCAAGTCATCATTTTTGATGCAATTGCGCCAACTTTTTTCATGAGGTTCGACCATGTAAGAATGCATCCACACACCAAATATTTTTATTCTGAAACTTATACTTTTGAGAATAGCTCTCATGGCGTAAAAGTCATGCCTTATGTGAAAAAGTTCGAATCGCTGATGTATTTATAGTGCGGCCTCAAGTCATCATTTTTTATGCAATTGCGCCAACTTTTTTTCATGAGGGTCCACCATGTAAGAATGCATCCACACACCAAATATTTTTATTCTGAAACTAACACTTTTGAGAATAGCTCTCATCGAGTAAAAGTCATGCATGTGAAAAAGTTCGAATCGCTGATGTATTTATAGCGCGGCCTCAAGTCATCATTTTTGATGCAATTGCGCCAACTTTTTTTCATGAGGGTCGACCATGTAAGAATGCATCCACACACCAAATATTTTTATTCTGAAACTTATGCTTTTGAGAATAGCTCTCATGGCGTAAAAGTCATGCCTTATGTGAAAAAGTTCGAATCGCTAATGTATTTATAGTGCGGCCTCAAGTCATCATTTTTGATGCAATTGCGCCAACTTTTTTCATGAGGGTCCACCATGTAAGAATGCATCCACACACCAAATATTTTTATTCTGAAAGTAACACTTTTGAGAATAGCTCTCATCGAGTAAAAGTCATGCATGTGAAAAAGTTCGAATGGCTGATGTATTTATAGTGCGGCCTCAAGTCATCATTTTTGAAGCAATTGCGCCAATGTTTTTCATGAGGGTCCACCATGTAAGAATGCATCCACACACCAAATATTTTTATTCTGAAACTTATACTTTTGAGAATAGCTCTCATGGCGTAAGAGTCATGCCTTATGTGAAAAAGTTCGAATCGCTGATGTATTTATAGTGCGGCCTCAAGTCATCATTTTTTATGCAATTGCGCCAACTTTTTTTCATGAGGGTCCACCATGTAAGAATGCATCCACACACCAAATATTTTTATTCTGAAACTTATACTTTTGAGAATAGCTCTCATGGCGTAAAAGTCATGCCTTATGTGAAAAAGTTCGAATCGCTAATGTATTTATAGTGCGGCCTCAAGTCATCATTTTTGATGCAATTGCGCCAACTTTTTTCATGAGGGTCCACCATGTAAGAATGCAACTATACACCAAATATTTTCATTCTGAAACTCATACTTTTGAGAATAGCACTCATGGCGTAAAAGTCATGCATGTGAAAAAGTTCGAATCGCTGATGTATTTATAGTGCGGCCTCAAGTCATCATTTTTGAAGCAATTGCGCCAACTTTTTCATGAGGGTCGACCATGTAAGAATGCATCCACACACCAAATATTTTTATTCTGAAACTTATACTTTTGAGAATAGCTCTCATGGCGTAAAAGTCATGCATGTGAAAAAGTTCGAATCGCTAATGTATTTATAGTGCGGCCTCAAGTCATCATTTTTTATGCAATTGCGCCAACTTTTTTTCATGAGGGTCCACCATGTAAGAATGCATCCACACACCAAATATTTTTATTCTGAAAGTAATACTTTTGAGAATAGCTCTCATGGCGTAAAAGTCATGCCTTATGTGAAAAAGTTCGAATCGCTGATGTATTTATAGTGCGGCCTCAAGTCATCATTTTTGATGCAATTGCGCCAACTTTTTTCATGAGGGTCCACCATGTAAGAATGCATCCACACACCAAATATTTTTATTCTGAAACTTATACTTTTGAGAATAGCTCTCATGGCGTAAAAGTCATGCATGTGAAAAAGTTCGAATCGCTGATGTATTTATAGCGCGGCCTCAAGTCATCATTTTTGAAGCAATTGCGCCAACTTTTTTTCATGAGGGTCCACCATGTAAGAATGCATCCACACACCAAATATTTTTATTCTGAAAGTAACACTTTTGAGAATAGCTCTCATCGAGTAAAAGTCATGCATGTGAAAAAGTTCGAATCGCTGATGTATTTATAGTGCGGCCTCAAGTCATCATTTTTGAAGCAATTGCGCCAATGTTTTTCATGAGGGTCCACCATGTAAGAATGCATCCACACACCAAATATTTTTATTCTGAAACTTATACTTTTGAGAATAGCTCTCATGGCGTAAGAGTCATGCCTTATGTGAAAAAGTTCGAATCGCTGATGTATTTATAGTGCGGCCTCAAGTCATCATTTTTTATGCAATTGCGCCAACTTTTTTTCATGAGGGTCGACCATGTAAGAATGCATCCACACACCAAATATTTTTATTCTGAAACTTATACTTTTGAGAATAGCTCTCATGGCGTAAAAGTCATGCCTTATGTGAAAAAGTTCGAATCGCTAATGTATTTATAGTGCGGCCTCAAGTCATCATTTTTGATGCAATTGCGCCAACTTTTTTCATGAGGGTCCACCATGTAAGAATGCAACTATACACCAAATATTTTCATTTTGAAACTCATACTTTTGAGAATAGCACTCATGGCGTAAAAGTCATGCATGTGAAAAAGTTCGAATCGCTGATGTATTTATAGTGCGGCCTCAAGTCATCATTTTTTATGCAATTGCGCCAACTTTTTCATGAGGGTCGACCATGTAAGAATGCATCCACACACCAAATATTTTTATTCTGAAACTTATACTTTTGAGAATAGCTCTCATGGCGTAAAAGTCATGCATGTGAAAAAGTTCGAATCGCTAATGTATTTATAGTGCGGCCTCAAGTCATCATTTTTGATGCAATTGCGCCAACTTTTTTTCATGAGGGTCGACCATGTAAGAATGCATCCACACACCAAATATTTTTATTCTGAAAGTAATACTTTTGAGAATAGCTCTCATGGCGTAAAAGTCATGCCTTATGTGAAAAAGTTCGAATCGCTGATGTATTTATAGTGCGGCCTCAAGTCATCATTTTTGAAGCAATTGCGCCAACTTTTTTCATGAGATTCCACCATGTAAGAATGCATCCACACACCAAATATTTTTATTCTGAAACTTATACTTTTGAGAATAGCTCTCATGGCGTAAAAGTCATGCATGTGAAAAAGTTCGAATCGCTGATGTATTTATAGCGCGGCCTCAAGTCATCATTTTTGATGCAATTGCGCCAACTTTTTTTCATGAGGGTCCACCATGTAAGAATGCATCCACACACCAAATATTTTTATTCTGAAACTTATACTTTTGAGAATAGCTCTCATGGCGTAAAAGTCATGCCTTATGTGAAAAAGTTCGAATCGCTAATGTATTTATAGTGCGGCCTCAAGTCATCATTTTTGATGCAATTGCGCAAACTTTTTTCATGAGGTTCGACCATGTAAGAATGCATCCACACACCAAATATTTTTATTCTGAAACTCATACTTTTGAGAATAGCTCTCATCGAGTAAAAGTCATGCATGTGAAAAAGTTCGAATCGCTGATGTATTTATAGTGCGGCCTCAAGTCATCATTTTTTATGCAATTGCGCCAACTTTTTTTCATGAGGGTCGACCATGTAAGAATGCATCCACACACCAAATATTTTTATTCTGAAACTTATACTTTTGAGAATAGCTCTCATGGCGTAAAAGTCATGCCTTATGTGAAAAAGTTCGAATCGCTGATGTATTTATAGTGCGGCCTCAAGTCATCATTTTTTATGCAATTGCGCCAACTTTTTTCATGAGGGTCCACCATGTAAGAATGCATCCACACACCAAATATTTTTATTCTGAAACTAACACTTTTGAGAATAGCTCTCATCGAGTAAAAGTCATGCATGTGAAAAAGTTCGAATCGCTGATGTATTTATAGCGCGGCCTCAAGTCATCATTTTTGATGCAATTGCGCCAACTTTTTTTCATGAGGGTCCACCATGTAAGAATGCATCCACACACCAAATATTTTTATTCTGAAACTTATGCTTTTGAGAATAGCTCTCATGGCGTAAAAGTCATGCCTTATGTGAAAAAGTTCGAATCGCTAATGTATTTATAGTGCGGCCTCAAGTCATCATTTTTGATGCAATTGCGCCAACTTTTTTCATGAGGGTCCACCATGTAAGAATGCATCCACACACCAAATATTTTTATTCTGAAAGTAACACTTTTGAGAATAGCTCTCATCGAGTAAAAGTCATGCATGTGAAAAAGTTCGAATCGCTGATGTATTTATAGTGCGGCCTCAAGTCATCATTTTTGAAGCAATTGCGCCAATGTTTTTCATGAGGGTCGACCATGTAAGAATGCATCCACACACCAAATATTTTTATTCTGAAACTTATACTTTTGAGAATAGCTCTCATGGCGTAAGAGTCATGCCTTATGTGAAAAAGTTCGAATCGCTGATGTATTTATAGTGCGGCCTCAAGTCATCATTTTTTATGCAATTGCGCCAACTTTTTTTCATGAGGGTCGACCATGTAAGAATGCATCCACACACCAAATATTTTTATTCTGAAACTTATACTTTTGAGAATAGCTCTCATGGCGTAAAAGTCATGCCTTATGTGAAAAAGTTCGAATCGCTAATGTATTTATAGTGCGGCCTCAAGTCATCATTTTTTATGCAATTGCGCCAACTTTTTTCATGAGGGTCCACCATGTAAGAATGCAACTATACACCAAATATTTTCATTCTGAAACTCATACTTTTGAGAATAGCACTCATGGCGTAAAAGTCATGCATGTGAAAAAGTTCGAATCGCTGATGTATTTATAGTGCGGCCTCAAGTCATCATTTTTTATGCAATTGCGCCAACTTTTTCATGAGGGTCAACCATGTAAGAATGCATCCACACACCAAATATTTTTATTCTGAAACTTATACTTTTGAGAATAGCTCTCATGGCGTAAAAGTCATGCATGTGAAAAAGTTCGAATCGCTAATGTATTTATAGTGCGGCCTCAAGTCATCATTTTTTATGCAATTGCGCCAACTTTTTTTCATGAGGGTCGACCATGTAAGAATGCATCCACACACCAAATATTTTTATTCTGAAAGTAATACTTTTGAGAATAGCTCTCATGGCGTAAAAGTCATGCCTTATGTGAAAAAGTTCGAATCGCTGATGTATTTATAGTGCGGCCTCAAGTCATCATTTTTGAAGCAATTGCGCCAACTTTTTTCATGAGGGTCCACCATGTAAGAATGCATCCACACACCAAATATTTTTATTCTGAAACTTATACTTTTGAGAATAGCTCTCATGGCGTAAAAGTCATGCATGTGAAAAAGTTCGAATCGCTGATGTATTTATAGCGCGGCCTCAAGTCATCATTTTTGATGCAATTGCGCCAACTTTTTTTCATGAGGGTCCACCATGTAAGAATGCATCCACACACCAAATATTTTTATTCTGAATCTTATACTTTTGAGAATAGCTCTCATGGCGTAAAAGTCATGCCTTATGTGAAAAAGTTCGAATCGCTAATGTATTTATAGTGCGGCCTCAAGTCATCATTTTTGATGCAATTGCGCCAACTTTTTTCATGAGGGTCCACCATGTAAGAATGCATCCACACACCAAATATTTTTATTCTGAAAGTAACACTTTTGAGAATAGCTCTCATCGAGTAAAAGTCATGCATGTGAAAAAGTTCGAATCGCTGATGTATTTATAGTGCGGCCTCAAGTCATCATTTTTGATGCAATTGCGCCAACTTTTTTTCATGAGGGTCCACCATGTAAGAATGCATCCACACACCAAATATTTTTATTCTGAATCTTATACTTTTGAGAATAGCTCTCATGGCGTAAAAGTCATGCCTTATGTGAAAAAGTTCGAATCGCTAATGTATTTATAGTGCGGCCTCAAGTCATCATTTTTGATGCAATTGCGCCAACTTTTTTCATGAGGGTCGACCATGTAAGAATGCATCCACACACCAAATATTTTTATTCTGAAAGTAATACTTTTGAGAATAGCTCTCATGGCGTAAAAGTCATGCCTTATGTGAAAAAGTTCGAATCGCTGATGTATTTATAGTGCGGCCTCAAGTCATCATTTTTGAAGCAATTGCGCCAACTTTTTTCATGAGGGTCCACCATGTAAGAATGCATCCACACACCAAATATTTTTATTCTGAAACTTATACTTTTGAGAATAGCTCTCATGGCGTAAAAGTCATGCATGTGAAAAAGTTCGAATCGCTGATGTATTTATAGCGCGGCCTCAAGTCATCATTTTTGAAGCAATTGCGCCAACTTTTTTTCATGAGGGTCCACCATGTAAGAATGCATCCACACACCAAATATTTTTATTCTGAAAGTAACACTTTTGAGAATAGCTCTCATCGAGTAAAAGTCATGCATGTGAAAAAGTTCGAATCGCTGATGTATTTATAGTGCGGCCTCAAGTCATCATTTTTGAAGCAATTGCGCCAATGTTTTTCATGAGGGTCCACCATGTAAGAATGCATCCACACACCAAATATTTTTATTCTGAAACTTATACTTTTGAGAATAGCTCTCATGGCGTAAGAGTCATGCCTTATGTGAAAAAGTTCGAATCGCTGATGTATTTATAGTGCGGCCTCAAGTCATCATTTTTTATGCAATTGCGCCAACTTTTTTTAATGAGGGTCGACCATGTAAGAATGCATCCACACACCAAATATTTTTATTCTGAAACTTATACTTTTGAGAATAGCTCTCATGGCGTAAAAGTCATGCCTTATGTGAAAAAGTTCGAATCGCTAATGTATTTATAGTGCGGCCTCAAGTCATCATTTTTGATGCAATTGCGCCAACTTTTTTCATGAGGGTCCACCATGTAAGAATGCAACTATACACCAAATATTTTCATTTTGAAACTCATACTTTTGAGAATAGCACTCATGGCGTAAAAGTCATGCCTTATGTGAAAAAGTTCGAATCGCTGATGTATTTATAGTGCGGCCTCAAGTCATCATTTTTTATGCAATTGCGCCAACTTTTTCATGAGGGTCGACCATGTAAGAATGCATCCACACACCAAATATTTTTATTCTGAAACTTATACTTTTGAGAATAGCTCTCATGGCGTAAAAGTCATGCATGTGAAAAAGTTCGAATCGCTAATGTATTTATAGTGCGGCCTCAAGTCATCATTTTTGATGCAATTGCGCCAACTTTTTTTCATGAGGGTCGACCATGTAAGAATGCATCCACACACCAAATATTTTTATTCTGAAAGTAATACTTTTGAGAATAGCTCTCATGGCGTAAAAGTCATGCCTTATGTGAAAAAGTTCGAATCGCTGATGTATTTATAGTGCGGCCTCAAGTCATCATTTTTGAAGCAATTGCGCCAACTTTTTTCATGAGATTCCACCATGTAAGAATGCATCCACACACCAAATATTTTTATTCTGAAACTTATACTTTTGAGAATAGCTCTCATGGCGTAAAAGTCATGCATGTGAAAAAGTTCGAATCGCTGATGTATTTATAGCGCGGCCTCAAGTCATCATTTTTGATGCAATTGCGCCAACTTTTTTTCATGAGGGTCCACCATGTAAGAATGCATCCACACACCAAATATTTTTATTCTGAAACTTATACTTTTGAGAATAGCTCTCATGGCGTAAAAGTCATGCCTTATGTGAAAAAGTTCGAATCGCTAATGTATTTATAGTGCGGCCTCAAGTCATCATTTTTGATGCAATTGCGCAAACTTTTTTCATGAGGTTCGACCATGTAAGAATGCATCCACACACCAAATATTTTTATTCTGAAACTCATACTTTTGAGAATAGCTCTCATCGAGTAAAAGTCATGCATGTGAAAAAGTTCGAATCGCTGATGTATTTATAGTGCGGCCTCAAGTCATCATTTTTTATGCAATTGCGCCAACTTTTTTTCATGAGGGTCGACCATGTAAGAATGCATCCACACACCAAATATTTTTATTCTGAAACTTATACTTTTGAGAATAGCTCTCATGGCGTAAAAGTCATGCCTTATGTGAAAAAGTTCGAATCGCTGATGTATTTATAGTGCGGCCTCAAGTCATCATTTTTTATGCAATTGCGCCAACTTTTTTCATGAGGGTCCACCATGTAAGAATGCATCCACACACCAAATATTTTTATTCTGAAACTTATGCTTTTGAGAATAGCTCTCATGGCGTAAAAGTCATGCCTTATGTGAAAAAGTTCGAATCGCTAATGTATTTATAGTGCGGCCTCAAGTCATCATTTTTGATGCAATTGCGCCAACTTTTTTCATGAGGGTCCACCATGTAAGAATGCATCCACACACCAAATATTTTTATTCTGAAAGTAACACTTTTGAGAATAGCTCTCATCGAGTAAAAGTCATGCATGTGAAAAAGTTCGAATCGCTGATGTATTTATAGTGCGGCCTCAAGTCATCATTTTTGAAGCAATTGCGCCAATGTTTTTCATGAGGGTCGACCATGTAAGAATGCATCCACACACCAAATATTTTTATTCTGAAACTTATACTTTTGAGAATAGCTCTCATGGCGTAAGAGTCATGCCTTATGTGAAAAAGTTCGAATCGCTGATGTATTTATAGTGCGGCCTCAAGTCATCATTTTTTATGCAATTGCGCCAACTTTTTTTCATGAGGGTCGACCATGTAAGAATGCATCCACACACCAAATATTTTTATTCTGAAACTTATACTTTTGAGAATAGCTCTCATGGCGTAAAAGTCATGCCTTATGTGAAAAAGTTCGAATCGCTAATGTATTTATAGTGCGGCCTCAAGTCATCATTTTTTATGCAATTGCGCCAACTTTTTTCATGAGGGTCCACCATGTAAGAATGCAACTATACACCAAATATTTTCATTCTGAAACTCATACTTTTGAGAATAGCACTCATGGCGTAAAAGTCATGCATGTGAAAAAGTTCGAATCGCTGATGTATTTATAGTGCGGCCTCAAGTCATCATTTTTTATGCAATTGCGCCAACTTTTTCATGAGGGTCAACCATGTAAGAATGCATCCACACACCAAATATTTTTATTCTGAAACTTATACTTTTGAGAATAGCTCTCATGGCGTAAAAGTCATGCATGTGAAAAAGTTCGAATCGCTAATGTATTTATAGTGCGGCCTCAAGTCATCATTTTTTATGCAATTGCGCCAACTTTTTTTCATGAGGGTCGACCATGTAAGAATGCATCCACACACCAAATATTTTTATTCTGAAAGTAATACTTTTGAGAATAGCTCTCATGGCGTAAAAGTCATGCCTTATGTGAAAAAGTTCGAATCGCTGATGTATTTATAGTGCGGCCTCAAGTCATCATTTTTGAAGCAATTGCGCCAACTTTTTTCATGAGGGTCCACCATGTAAGAATGCATCCACACACCAAATATTTTTATTCTGAAACTTATACTTTTGAGAATAGCTCTCATGGCGTAAAAGTCATGCATGTGAAAAAGTTCGAATCGCTGATGTATTTATAGCGCGGCCTCAAGTCATCATTTTTGATGCAATTGCGCCAACTTTTTTTCATGAGGGTCCACCATGTAAGAATGCATCCACACACCAAATATTTTTATTCTGAATCTTATACTTTTGAGAATAGCTCTCATGGCGTAAAAGTCATGCCTTATGTGAAAAAGTTCGAATCGCTAATGTATTTATAGTGCGGCCTCAAGTCATCATTTTTGATGCAATTGCGCCAACTTTTTTCATGAGGGTCCACCATGTAAGAATGCATCCACACACCAAATATTTTTATTCTGAAAGTAACACTTTTGAGAATAGCTCTCATCGAGTAAAAGTCATGCATGTGAAAAAGTTCGAATCGCTGATGTATTTATAGTGCGGCCTCAAGTCATCATTTTTGATGCAATTGCGCCAACTTTTTTTCATGAGGGTCCACCATGTAAGAATGCATCCACACACCAAATATTTTTATTCTGAATCTTATACTTTTGAGAATAGCTCTCATGGCGTAAAAGTCATGCCTTATGTGAAAAAGTTCGAATCGCTAATGTATTTATAGTGCGGCCTCAAGTCATCATTTTTGATGCAATTGCGCCAACTTTTTTCATGAGGGTCGACCATGTAAGAATGCATCCACACACCAAATATTTTTATTCTGAAACTTATACTTTTGAGAATAGCTCTCATGGCGTAAAAGTCATGCCTTATGTGAAAAAGTTCGAATCGCTAATGTATTTATAGTGCGGCCTCAAGTCATCATTTTTTATGCAAATTGTGCGAACTTTTTTCATGACGGTCGACCATGTAAGAATGCATCCACACACCAAATATTTTTATTCTGAAACTTATGCTTTTGAGAATAGCTCTCATGGCGTAAAAGTCATGCATGTGAAAAAGTTCGAATCGCTGATGTATTTATAGCGCGGCCTCAAGTCATCATTTTTTATGCAATTGCGCCAACTTTTTTCATGAGGGTCCACCATGTAAGAATGCATCCACACACCAAATATTTTTATTCTGAAACTTATACTTTTGAGAATAGCTCTCATGGCGTAAAAGTCATGCCTTATGTGAAAAAGTTCGAATCGCTAATGTATTTATAGTGCGGCCTCAAGTCATCATTTTTGATGCAATTGCGCCAACTTTTTTCATGAGGGTCCACCATGTAAGAATGCATCCACACACCAAATATTTTTATTCTGAAAGTAACACTTTTGAGAATAGCTCTCATCGAGTAAAAGTCATGCATGTGAAAAAGTTCGAATCGCTGATGTATTTATAGCGCGGCCTCAAGTCATCATTTTTTATGCAATTGCGCCAAATTTTTTTCATGAGGGTCGACCATGTAAGAATGCATCCACACACCAAATATTTTTATTCTGAAACTTATACTTTTGAGAATAGCTCTCATGGCGTAAAAGTCATGCCTTATGTGAAAAAGTTCGAATCGCTAATGTATTTATAGTGCGGCCTCAAGTCATCATTTTTTATGCAAATTGTGCGAACTTTTTTCATGACGGTCGACCATGTAAGAATGCATCCACACACCAAATATTTTTATTCTGAAACTTATGCTTTTGAGAATAGCTCTCATGGCGTAAAAGTCATGCCTTATGTGAAAAAGTTCGAATCGCTGATGTATTTATAGTGCGGCCTCAAGTCATCATTTTTGAAGCAATTGCGCCAACTTTCTTCATGAGGGTCCACCATGTAAGAATGCATCCACACACCAAATATTTTTATTCTGAAACTAATACTTTTGAGAATAGCTCTCATGGCGTAAAAGTCAGGCTTTATGTGAAAAAGTTCGAATCGCTGATGTATTTATAGTGCGGCCTCAAGTCAGCATTTTTTATGCAATTGTGCCAACTCTTTTCATGACGGTCGACCATGTAAGAATGCATCCACACACCAAATATTTTTATTCTGAAAGTAACACTTTTGAGAATAGCTCTCATCGAGTAAAAGTCATGCATGTGAAAAAGTTCGAATCGCTGATGTATTTATAGTGCGGCCTCAAGTCATCATTTTTTATGCAATTGCGCCAACTTTTTTCATGAGGGTCGACCATGTAAGAATGCATCCACACACCAAATATTTATATTCTGAAACTTATACTTTTGAGAATAGCTCTCATGGCGTAAAAGTCATGCCTTATGTGAAAAAGTTCGAATCGCTAATGTATTTATAGTGCGGCCTCAAGTCATCATTTTTTATGCAATTGCGCCAACTTTTTTCATGAGGGTCCACCATGTAAGAATGCATCCACACACCAAATATTTTTTATTCTGAAACTAATACTTTTGAGAATAGCTCTCATGGCGTAAAAGTCATGCATGTGAAAAAGTTCGAATCGCTGATGTATTTATAGTGCGGCCTCAAGTTAACATTTTTGAAGCAATTGCGCCAACTTTTTTCATGAGGGTCCACCATGTAAGAATGCATCCACACACCAAATATTTTTATTCTGAAACTTATACTTTTGAGAATAGCTCTCATGGCGTAAAAGTCATGCCTTATGTGAAAAAGTTCGAATCGCTGATGTATTTATAGTGCGGCCTCAAGTTAACATTTTTGATGCAATTGCGCCAACTTTTTTCATGAGGGTCCACCATGTAAGAATGCATCCACACACCAAATATTTTTTATTCTGAAACTAATACTTTTGAGAATAGCTCTCATGGCGTAAAAGTCATGCATGTGAAAAAGTTCGAATCGCTGATGTATTTATAGCGCGACCTCAAGTCATCATTTTTATGCAATTGCGCCAACTTTTTTTCATGAGGGTCCACCATGTAAGAATGCATCCACACACCAAATATTTTTATTCTGAAACTTATACTTTTGAGAATAGCTCTCATGGCGTAAAAGTCATGCCTTATGTGAAAAAGTTCGAATCGCTAATGTATTTATAGTGCGGCCTCAAGTCATCATTTTTTATGCAAATTGTGCGAACTTTTTTCATGACGGTCGACCATGTAAGAATGCATCCACACACCAAATATTTTTATTCTGAAACTTATGCTTTTGAGAATAGCTCTCATGGCGTAAAAGTCATGCATGTGAAAAAGTTCGAATCGCTGATGTATTTATAGTGCGGCCTCAAGTCATCATTTTTGAAGCAATTGCGCCAACTTTCTTCATGAGGGTCCACCATGTAAGAATGCATCCACACACCAAATATTTTTATTCTGAAACTAATACTTTTGAGAATAGCTCTCATGGCGTAAAAGTCATGCTTTATGTGAAAAAGTTCGAATCGCTGATGTATTTATAGTGCGGCCTCAAGTCAGCATTTTTTATGCAATTGTGCCAACTCTTTTCATGACGGTCGACCATGTAAGAATGCATCCACACACCAAATATTTTTATTCTGAAAGTAACACTTTTGAGAATAGCTCTCATCGAGTAAAAGTCATGCATGTGAAAAAGTTCGAATCGCTGATGTATTTATAGTGCGGCCTCAAGTCATCATTTTTTATGCAATTGCGCCAGCTTTTTTCATGAGG
Organism: Haliotis rufescens; assembly: GCF_023055435.1. NCBI lineage: Eukaryota > Metazoa > Mollusca > Gastropoda > Lepetellida > Haliotidae > Haliotis > Haliotis rufescens. The sequence goes on from NW_025964112.1 coordinate 28,151,688, forward strand.
GTCGACCATGTAAGAATGCATCCACACACCAAATATTTATATTCTGAAACTTATACTTTTGAGAATAGCTCTCATGGCGTAAAAGTCATGCCTTATGTGAAAAAGTTCGAATCGCTGATGTATTTATAGTGCGGCCTCAAGTCATCATTTTTTATGCAATTGCGCCAACTTTTTTCATGAGGGTCGACCATGTAAGAATGCATCCACACACCAAATATTTATATTCTGAAACTTATACTTTTGAGAATAGCTCTCATGGCGTAAAAGTCATGCCTTATGTGAAAAAGTTCGAATCGCTAATGTATTTATAGTGCGGCCTCAAGTCATCATTTTTGATGCAATTGCGCCAACTTTTTCTCAAGAGGGTCCACAATGTAAGAATGCATCCACACACTAAATATTTTTTATTCTGAAACTAATACTTTTGAGAATAGCTCTCATGGCGTAAAAGTCATGCATGTGAAAAAGTTCGAATCGCTGATGTATTTATAGTGCGGCCTCAAGTTAACATTTTTGAAGCAATTGCGCCAACTTTTTTCATGAGGGTCCACCATGTAAGAATGCATCCACACACCAAATATTTTTATTCTGAAACTTATACTTTTGAGAATAGCTCTCATGGCGTAAAAGTCATGCCTTATGTGAAAAAGTTCGAATCGCTAATGTATTTATAGTGCGGCCTCAAGTCATCATTTTTGATGCAATTTCGCCAACTTTTTTCATGAGGGTCGACCATGAAAGAATGCATCCACACACCAAATATTTTTATTCTGAAACTTATACTTTTGAGAATAGCTCTCATGGCGTAAAAGTGATGCATGTGAAAAAGTTCGAATCGCTGATGTATTTATAGCGCGGCCTCAAGTCATCATTTTTATGCAATTGCGCCAACTTTTTTTCATGAGGGTCCACCATGTAAGAATGCATCCACACACCAAATATTTTTATTCTGAAACTTATACTTTTGAGAATAGCTCTCATGGCGTAAAAGTCATGCCTTATGTGAAAAAGTTCGAATCAATAATGTATTTATAGTGCGGCCTCAAGTCATCATTTTTGGTGCAATTGCGCCAACTTTTTTCATGAGGGTCGACCATGTAAGAATGCATCCACACACCAAATATTTTTATTCTGAAAGTAATACTTTTGAGAATAGCTCTCATCGAGTAAAAATCATGCATGTGAAAAAGTTCGAATCGCTAATGTATTTATAGTGCGGCCTGATGTCATCATTTTTTATGCAATTGTGCCAACTTTTTTCATGAGGGTCCACCATGTAAGAATGCATCCACACACCAAATATTTTTATTCTGAAACTTATACTTTTGAGAATAGCTCTCATGGCGTAAAAGTCATGCATGTGAAAAAGTTCGAATCGCTGATGTATTTATAGTGCGGCCTCAAGTCATCATTTTTGAAGCAATTGCGCCAACTTTCTTCATGAGGGTCCACCATGTACGAATACATCCACACACCAAATATTTTTATTCTGAAACTAATACTTTTGAGAATAGCTCTCATGGCGTAAAAGTCATGCATGTGAAAAAGTTCGAATCGCTGATGTATTTATAGTGCGGCCTCAAGTCATCATTTTTTATGCAATTGTGCCAACTTTTTTCATGACGGTCGACCATGTAAGAATGCATCCACACACCAAATATTTTTATTCTGAAAGTAACACTTTTGAGAATAGCTCTCATCGAGTAAAAGTCATGCATGTGAAAAAGTTCGAATCGCTGATGTATTTATAGCGCGGCCTCAAGTCATCATTTTTTATGCAATTGCGCCAACTTTTTTTCATGAGGGTCGACCATGTAAGAATGCATCCACACACCAAATATTTTTATTCTGAAACTTATACTTTTGAGAATAGCTCTCATGGCGTAAAAGTCATGCCTTATGTGAAAAAGTTCGAATCGTTAATGTATTTATAGTGCGGCCTCAAGTCATCATTTTTTATGCAATTGCGCCAACTTTTTTCATGAGGGTCCACCATGTAAGAATGCATCCACACACCAAATATTTTTTATTCTGAAACTTATACTTTTGAGAATAGCTCTCATGGCGTAAAAGTCATGCCTTATGTGAAACAGTTCGAATCGCTGATGTATTTATAGTGCGGCCTCAAGTCATCATTTTTGATGCAATTGCGCCAACTTTTTTCATGAGGGTCGACCATGTAAGAATGCATCCACACACCAAATATTTTTATTCTGAAACTTATACTTTTGAGAATAGCTCTCATCGAGTAAAGGTCATGCCTTAAGTGAAAAAGTTCGAATCGCTGATGTTTTTATAGTGCGGCCTCAAGTCATCATTTTTTATGCAATTGCGCCAACTTTCTTCATGAGGGTCCACCATGTAAGAATGCATCCACACACCAAATATTTTTATTCTGAAACTAATACTTTTGAGAATAGCTCTCATGGCGTAAAAGTCATGCTTTATGTGAAAAAGTTCGAATCGCTGATGTATTTATAGTGCGGCCTCAAGTCAGCATTTTTTATGCAATTGTGCCAACTCTTTTCATGACGGTCGACCATGTAAGAATGCATCCACACACCAAATATTTTTATTCTGAAAGTAACACTTTTGAGAATAGCTCTCATCGAGTAAAAGTCATGCATGTGAAAAAGTTCGAATCGCTGATGTATTTATAGTGCGGCCTCAAGTCATCATTTTTTATGCAATTGCGCCAACTTTTTTCATGAGGGTCGACCATGTAAGAATGCATCCACACACCAAATATTTATATTCTGAAACTTATACTTTTGAGAATAGCTCTCATGGCGTAAAAGTCATGCCTTATGTGAAAAAGTTCGAATCGCTAATGTATTTATAGTGCGGCCTCAAGTCATCATTTTTGATGCAATTGCGCCAACTTTTTTCATGAGGGTCCACCATGTAAGAATGCATCCACACACCAAATATTTTTTATTCTGAAACTAATACTTTTGAGAATAGCTCTCATGGCGTAAAAGTCATGCATGTGAAAAAGTTCGAATCGCTGATGTATTTATAGTGCGGCCTCAAGTTAACATTTTTGAAGCAATTGCGCCAACTTTTTTCATGAGGGTCCACCATGTAAGAATGCATCCACACACCAAATATTTTTATTCTGAAACTTATACTTTTGAGAATAGCTCTCATGGCGTAAAAGTCATGCCTTATGTGAAAAAGTTCGAATCGCTAATGTATTTATAGTGCGGCCTCAAGTCATCATTTTTGATGCAATTTCGCCAACTTTTTTCATGAGGGTCGACCATGAAAGAATGCATCCACACACCAAATATTTTTATTCTGAAACTTATACTTTTGAGAATAGCTCTCATGGCGTAAAAGTGATGCATGTGAAAAAGTTCGAATCGCTGATGTATTTATAGCGCGGCCTCAAGTCATCATTTTTATGCAATTGCGCCAACTTTTTTTCATGAGGGTCCACCATGTAAGAATGCATCCACACACCAAATATTTTTATTCTGAAACTTATACTTTTGAGAATAGCTCTCATGGCGTAAAAGTCATGCCTTATGTGAAAAAGTTCGAATCAATAATGTATTTATAGTGCGGCCTCAAGTCATCATTTTTGGTGCAATTGCGCCAACTTTTTTCATGAGGGTCGACCATGTAAGAATGCATCCACACACCAAATATTTTTATTCTGAAAGTAATACTTTTGAGAATAGCTCTCATCGAGTAAAAATCATGCATGTGAAAAAGTTCGAATCGCTAATGTATTTATAGTGCGGCCTGATGTCATCATTTTTTATGCAATTGTGCCAACTTTTTTCATGAGGGTCCACCATGTAAGAATGCATCCACACACCAAATATTTTTATTCTGAAACTTATACTTTTGAGAATAGCTCTCATGGCGTAAAAGTCATGCATGTGAAAAAGTTCGAATCGCTGATGTATTTATAGTGCGGCCTCAAGTCATCATTTTTGAAGCAATTGCGCCAACTTTCTTCATGAGGGTCGACCATGTAAGAATACATCCACACACCAAATATTTTTATTCTGAAACTAATACTTTTGAGAATAGCTCTCATGGCGTAAAAGTCATGCATGTGAAAAAGTTCGAATCGCTGATGTATTTATAGTGCGGCCTCAAGTCATCATTTTTTATGCAATTGTGCCAACTTTTTTCATGACGGTCGACCATGTAAGAATGCATCCACACACCAAATATTTTTATTCTGAAAGTAACACTTTTGAGAATAGCTCTCATCGAGTAAAAGTCATGCATGTGAAAAAGTTCGAATCGCTGATGTATTTATAGCGCGGCCTCAAGTCATCATTTTTTATGCAATTGCGCCAACTTTTTTTCATGAGGGTCGACCATGTAAGAATGCATCCACACACCAAATATTTTTATTCTGAAACTTATACTTTTGAGAATAGCTCTCATGGCGTAAAAGTCATGCCTTATGTGAAAAAGTTCGAATCGTTAATGTATTTATAGTGCGGCCTCAAGTCATCATTTTTTATGCAATTGCGCCAACTTTTTTCATGAGGGTCCACCATGTAAGAATGCATCCACACACCAAATATTTTTTATTCTGAAACTTATACTTTTGAGAATAGCTCTCATGGCGTAAAAGTCATGCCTTATGTGAAAAAGTTCGAATCGCTAATGTATTTATAGTGCGGCCTCAAGTCATCATTTTTGATGCAATTGCGGCAACTTTTTTCATGAGGGTCCACCATGTAAGAATGCATCCACACACCAAATATTTTTTATTCTGAAACTAATACTTTTGAGAATAGCTCTCATGGCGTAAAAGTCATGCATGTGAAAAAGTTCGAATCGCTGATGTATTTATAGTGCGGCCTCAAGTTAACATTTTTGAAGCAATTGCGCCAACTTTTTTCATGAGGGTCCACCATGTAAGAATGCATCCACACACCAAATATTTTTATTCTGAAACTTATACTTTTGAGAATAGCTCTCATGGCGTAAAAGTCATGCCTTATGTGAAAAAGTTCGAATCGCTGATGTATTTATAGTGCGGCCTCAAGTCATCATTTTTGATGCAATTGCGCCAACTTTTTTCATGAGGGTCGACCATGAGAGAATGCATCCACACACCAAATATTTTTATTCTGAAACTTATACTTTTGAGAATAGCTCTCATGGCGTAAAAGTCATGCATGTGAAAAAGTTCGAATCGCTGATGTATTTATAGCGCGGCCTCAAGTCATCATTTTTATGCAATTGCGCCAACTTTTTTTCATGAGGGTCCACCATGTAAGAATGCATCCACACACCAAATATTTTTATTCTGAAACTTATACTTTTGAGAATAGCTCTCATGGCGTAAAAGTCATGCCTTATGTGAAAAAGTTCGAATCAATAATGTATTTATAGTGCGGCCTCAAGTCATCATTTTTGATGCAATTGCGCCAACTTTTTTCATGAGGGTCGACCATGTAAGAATACATCCACACACCAAATATTTTTATTCTGAAACTAATACTTTTGAGAATAGCTCTCATGGCGTAAAAGTCATGCATGTGAAAAAGTTCGAATCGCTGATGTATTTATAGTGCGGCCTCAAGTCATCATTTTTTATGCAATTGTGCCAACTTTTTTCATGACGGTCGACCATGTAAGAATGCATCCACACACCAAATATTTTTATTCTGAAAGTAACACTTTTGAGAATAGCTCTCATCGAGTAAAAGTCATGCATGTGAAAAAGTTCGAATCGCTGATGTATTTATAGCGCGGCCTCAAGTCATCATTTTTTATGCAATTGCGCCAACTTTTTTTCATGAGGGTCCACCATGTAAGAATGCATCCACACACCAAATATTTTTATTCTGAAACTTATACTTTTGAGAATAGCTCTCATGGCGTAAAAGTCATGCCTTATGTGAAAAAGTTCGAATCGTTAATGTATTTATAGTGCGGCCTCAAGTCATCATTTTTGAAGCAATTGCGCCAACTTTTTTCATGAGGGTCCACCATGTAAGAATGCATCCACACACCAAATATTTTTTATTCTGAAACTTATACTTTTGAGAATAGCTCTCATGGCGTAAAAGTCATGCCTTATGTGAAAAAGTTCGAATCGCTGATGTATTTATAGTGCGGCCTCAAGTCATCATTTTTGAAGCAATTGCACCAACTTTTTTCATGAGGGTCGACCATGTAAGAATGCATCCACACACCAAATATTTTTATTCTGAAACTTATACTTTTGAGAATAGCTCTCATGGCGTAAAAGTCATGCCTTATGTGAAAAAGTTCGAATCGCTGATGTATTTATAGTGCGGCCTCAAGTCATCATTTTTATGCAATTGCGCCAACTTTTTTTCATGAGGGTCGACCATGTAAGAATGCATCCACACACCAAATATTTTTATTCTGAAACTTATACTTTTGAGAATAGCTCTCATGGCGTAAAAGTCATGCCTTATGTGAAAAAGTTCGAATCAATAATGTATTTATAGTGCGGCCTCAAGTCATCATTTTTGATGCAATTGCGCCAACTTTTTTCATGAGGGTCGACCATGTAAGAATACATCCACACACCAAATATTTTTATTCTGAAACTAATACTTTTGAGAATAGCTCTCATGGCGTAAAAGTCATGCATGTGAAAAAGTTCGAATCGCTGATGTATTTATAGTGCGGCCTCAAGTCATCATTTTTTATGCAATTGTGCCAACTTTTTTCATGACGGTCGACCATGTAAGAATGCATCCACACACCAAATATTTTTATTCTGAAAGTAACACTTTTGAGAATAGCTCTCATCGAGTAAAAGTCATGCATGTGAAAAAGTTCGAATCGCTGATGTATTTATAGCGCGGCCTCAAGTCATCATTTTTTATGCAATTGCGCCAACTTTTTTTCATGAGGGTCCACCATGTAAGAATGCATCCACACACCAAATATTTTTATTCTGAAACTTATACTTTTGAGAATAGCTCTCATGGCGTAAAAGTCATGCCTTATGTGAAAAAGTTCGAATCGTTAATGTATTTATAGTGCGGCCTCAAGTCATCATTTTTGAAGCAATTGCGCCAACTTTTTTCATGAGGGTCCACCATGTAAGAATGCATCCACACACCAAATATTTTTTATTCTGAAACTTATACTTTTGAGAATAGCTCTCATGGCGTAAAAGTCATGCCTTATGTGAAAAAGTTCGAATCGCTGATGTATTTATAGTGCGGCCTCAAGTCATCATTTTTGAAGCAATTGCACCAACTTTTTTCATGAGGGTCGACCATGTAAGAATGCATCCACACACCAAATATTTTTATTCTGAAACTTATACTTTTGAGAATAGCTCTCATGGCGTAAAAGTCATGCCTTATGTGAAAAAGTTCGAATCGCTGATGTATTTATAGTGCGGCCTCAAGTCATCATTTTTATGCAATTGCGCCAACTTTTTTTCATGAGGGTCGACCATGTAAGAATGCATCCACACACCAAATATTTTTATTCTGAAACTTATACTTTTGAGAATAGCTCTCATCGAGTAAAGGTCATGCCTTAAGTGAAAAAGTTCGAATCGCTGATGTATTTATAGTGCGGCCTCAAGTCATCATTCTTGAAGCAATTGCGCCACCTTTTTTCATGAGGGTCGACCATGTAAGAATGCATCCACACATCAAATATTTTTATTCTAAAAGTAACACTTTTGAGAATAGCTCTCATGGCGTAAAAGTCATGCATGTGAAAAAGTTCGAATCGCTGATGTATTTATAGCGCGGCCTCAAGTCATCATTTTTTATGCAACTGCGCCAACTTTTTTTCATGAGGGTCGACCATGTAAGAATGCATCCACACACCAAATATTTTTATTCTGAAACTTATACTTTTGAGAATAGCTCTCATGGCGTAAAAGTCATGCATGTGAAAAAGTTCGAATCGCTGATGTATTTATAGTGCGGCCTCAAGTCATCATTTTTGATGCAATTGTGCCAACTTTTTTCATGACGGTCGACCATGTAAGAATGCATCCACACACCAAATATTTTTATTCTGAAAGTAACACTTTTGAGAATAGCTCTCATCGAGTAAAAGTCATGCATGTGAAAAAGTTCGAATCGCTAATGTATTTATAGTGCGGCCTCAAGTCATCATTTTTTATGCAATTGCGCCAACTTTTTTTCATGAGGGTCGACCATGTAAGAATGCATCCACACACCAAATATTTTTATTCTGAAACTTATACTTTTGAGAATAGCTCTCATGGCGTAAAAGTCATGCCTTATGTGAAAAAGTTCGAATCGTTAATGTATTTATAGTGCGGCCTCAAGTCATCATTTTTTATGCAATTGCGCCAACTTTTTTCATGAGGGTCCACCATGTAAGAATGCATCCACACACCAAATATTTTTTATTCTGAAACTAATACTTTTGAGAATAGCTCTCATGGCGTAAAAGTCATGCCTTATGTGAAAAAGTTCGAATCGCTGATATATTTATAGTGCGGCCTCAAGTCATCATTTTTGAAGCAATTGCACCAACTTTTTTCATGAGGGTCCACCATGTAAGAATGCATCCACACACCAAATATTTTTATTCTGAAACTTATACTTTTGAGAATAGCTCTCATGGCGTAAAAGTCATGCCTTATGTGAAAAAGTTCGAATCGCTGATGTATTTATAGTGCGGCCTCAAGTCATCATTTTTGATGCAATTGCGGCACCTTTTTTCATGAGGGTCGACCATGTAAGAATGCATCCACACATCAAATATTTTTATTCTAAAAGTAACACTTTTGAGAATAGCTCTCATGGCGTAAAAGTCATGCTTTATGTGAAAAAGTTCGAATCGCTGATGTATTTATAGCGCGGCCTCAAGTCATCATTTTTTATGCAACTGCGCCAACTTTTTTCATGAGGGTCGACCATGTAAGAATGCATCCACACACCAAATATTTTTATTCTGAAACTTATACTTTTGAGAATAGCTCTCATCGAGTAAAGGTCATGCCTTAAGTGAAAAAGTTCGAATCGCTGATGTATTTATAGTGCGGCCTCAAGTCATCATTTTTGAAGCAATTGCGCCACCTTTTTTCATGAGGGTCCACCATGTAAGAATGCATCCACACATCAAATATTTTTATTCTGAAACTAATACTTTTGAGAATAGCTCTCATGGCGTAAAAGTCATGCCTTATGTGAAAAAGTTCGAATCGCTGATGTATTTATAGTGCGGCCTCAAGTCATCATTTTTGAAGCAATTGCACCAACTTTTTTCATGAGGGTCCACCATGTAAGAATGCATCCACACACCAAATATTTTTATTCTGAAACTTATACTTTTGAGAATAGCTCTCATGGCGTAAAAGTCATGCCTTATGTGAAAAAGTTCGAATCGCTGATGTATTTATAGTGCGGCCTCAAGTCATCATTTTTGATGCAATTGCGCCAACTTTTTTCATGAGGGTCCACCATGTAAGAATGCATCCACACACCAAATATTTTTATTCTGAAACTTATACTTTTGAGAATAGCTCTCATCGAGTAAAGGTCATGTCTTAAGTGGAAAAGTTCGAATCGCTGATGTATTTATAGTGCGGCCTCAAGTCATCATTTTTGAAGCAATTGCGCCACCTTTTTTCATGAGGGTCGACCATGTAAGAATGCATCCACACATCAAATATTTTTATTCTAAAAGTAACACTTTTGAGAATAGCTCTCATGGCGTAAAAGTGATGCATGTGAAAAAGTTCGAATCGCTGATGTATTTATAGTGCGGCCTCAAGTCATCATTTTTGATGCAACTGCGCCAACTTTTTTTCATGAGGGTCGACCATGTAAGAATGGATCCATACACCAAATATTTTTATTCTAAAACTTATACTTTTGAGAATAGCTCTCATGGCGTAAAAGTCATGCCTTATGTGAAAAAGTTCGAATCGCTAATGTATTTATAGTGCGACCTCAAGTCATCATTTTTGATGCAATTGCGCCAACTTTTTCTCATGAGGGTCCACCATGTAAGAATGCATCCACACACCAAATATTTTTTATTCTGAAACTTATACTTTTGAGAATAGCTCTCATGGCGTAAAAGTCATGCATGTGAAAAAGTTCGAATCGCTGATGTATTTATAGTGCGGCCTCAAGTCAGCATTTTTTATGCAATTGTGCCAACTCTTTTCATGACGGTCGACCATGTAAGAATGCATCCACACACCAAATATTTTTATTCTGAAAGTAACACTTTTGAGAATAGCTCTCATCGAGTAAAAGTCATGCATGTGAAAAAGTTCGAATCGCTGATGTATTTATAGTGCGGCCTCAAGTCATCATTTTTGATGCAATTGCGCCAACTTTTTTCATGAGGGTCGACCATGTAGGAATGCATCCACACACCAAATATTTATATTCTGAAACTTATACTTTTGAGAATAGCTCTCATGGCGTAAAAGTCATGCCTTATGTGAAAAAGTTCGAATCGCTAATGTATTTATAGTGCGGCCTCAAGTCATCATTTTTGATGCAATTGCGCCAACTTTTTTCATGAGGGTCCACCACGTAAGAATGCATCCACACACCAAATATTTTTTATTCTGAAACTTATACTTTTGAGAATAGCTCTCATGGCGTAAAAGTCATGCATGTGAAAAAGTTCGAATCGCTGATGTATTTATAGCGCGGCCTCAAGTCATCATTTTTATGCAATTGAGCCAACTTTTTTTCATGAGGGTCCACCATGTAAGAATGCATCCACACACCAAATATTTTTATTCTGAAACTTATACTTTTGAGAATAGCTCTCATGGCGTAAAAGTCATGCCTTATGTGAAAAAGTTCGAATCGCTAATGTATTTATAGTGCGGCCTCAAGTCATCATTTTTTATGCAAATTGTGCGAACTTTTTTCATGACGGTCGACCATGTAAGAATGCATCCACACACCAAATATTTTTATTCTGAAACTTATGCTTTTGAGAATAGCTCTCATGGCGTAAAAGTCATGCATGTGAAAAAGTTCGAATCGCTGATGTATTTATAGTGCGGCCTCAAGTCATCATTTTTGAAGCAATTGCGCCAACTTTCTTCATGAGGGTCCACCATGTAAGAATGCATCCACACACCAAATATTTTTATTCTGAAACTAATACTTTTGAGAATAGCTCTCATGGCGTAAAAGTCATGCTTTATGTGAAAAAGTTCGAATCGCTGATGTATTTATAGTGCGGCCTCAAGTCAGCATTTTTTATGCAATTGTGCCAACTCTTTTCATGAGGGTCGACCATGTAAGAATGCATCCACACACCAAATATTTTTATTCTGAAAGTAACACTTTTGAGAATAGCTCTCATCGAGTAAAAGTGATGCATGTGAAAAAGTTCGAATCGCTGATGTATTTATAGTGCGGCCTCAAGTCATCATTTTTTATGCAATTGCGCCAACTTTTTTCATGAGGGTCGACCATGTAAGAATGCATCCACACACCAAATATTTATATTCTGAAACTTATACTTTTGAGAATAGCTCTCATGGCGTAAAAGTCATGCCTTATGTGAAAAAGTTCGAATCGCTAATGTATTTATAGTGCGGCCTCAAGTCATCATTTTTGATGCAATTGCGCCAACTTTTTTCATGAGGGTCCACCATGTAAGAATGCATCCACACACCAAATATTTTTTATTCTGAAACTAATACTTTTGAGAATAGCTCTCATGGCGTCAAAGTCATGCATGTGAAAAAGTTCGAATCGCTGATGTATTTATAGTGCGGCCTCAAGTTAACATTTTTGAAGCAATTGCGCCAACTTTTTTCATGAGGGTCCACCATGTAAGAATGCATCCACACACCAAATATTTTTATTCTGAAACTTATACTTTTGAGAATAGCTCTCATGGCGTAAAAGTCATGCCTTATGTGAAAAAGTTCGAATCGCTGATGTATTTATAGTGCGGCCTCAAGTCATCATTTTTGATGCAATTGCGCCAACTTTTTTCATGAGGGTCCACCATGAAAGAATGCATCCACACACCAAATATTTTTATTCTGAAACTTATACTTTTGAGAATAGCTCTCATTGCGTAAAAGTCATGCATGTGAAAAAGTTCGAATCGCTGATGTATTTATAGCGCGGCCTCAAGTCATCATTTTTATGCAATTGCGCCAACTTTTTTTCATGAGGGTCCACCATGTAAGAATGCATCCACACACCAAATATTTTTATTCTGAAACTTATACTTTTGAGAATAGCTCTCATGGCGTAAAAGTCATGCCTTATGTGAAAAAGTTCGAATCAATAATGTATTTATAGTGCGGCCTCAAGTCATCATTTTTGATGCAATTGCGCCAACTTTTTTCATGAGGGTCCACCATGTAAGAATGCATCCACACACCAAATATTTTTATTCTGAAAGTAATACTTTTGAGAATAGATCTCATCGAGTAAAAATCATGCATGTGAAAAAGTTCGAATCGCTAATGTATTTATAGTGCGGCCTGATGTCATCATTTTTTATGCAATTGTGCCAACTTTTTTCATGAGGGTCGACCATGTAAGAATGCATCCACACACCAAATATTTTTATTCTGAAACTTATACTTTTGAGAATAGCTCTCATGGCGTAAAAGTCATGCATGTGAAAAAGTTCGAATCGCTGATGTATTTATAGTGCGGCCTCAAGTCATCATTTTTGAAGCAATTGCGCCAACTTTCTTCATGAGGGTCGACCATGTAAGAATACATCCACACACCAAATATTTTTATTCTGAAACTAATACTTTTGAGAATAGCTCTCATGGCGTAAAAGTCATGCATGTGAAAAAGTTCGAATCGCTGATGTATTTATAGTGCGGCCTCAAGTCATCATTTTTTATGCAATTGTGCCAACTTTTTTCATGAGGGTCCACCATGTAAGAATGCATCCACACACCAAATATTTTTATTCTGAAAGTAACACTTTTGAGAATAGCTCTCATCGAGTAAAAGTCATGCATGTGAAAAAGTTCGAATCGCTGATGTATTTATAGCGCGGCCTCAAGTCATCATTTTTGATGTAATTGCGCCAACTTTTTTTCATGAGGGTCGACCATGTAAGAATGCATCCACACACCAAATATTTTTATTCTGAAAGTAATACTTTTGAGAATAGCTCTCATCGAGTAAAAATCATGCATGTGAAAAAGTTCGAATCGCTAATGTATTTATAGTGCGGCCTGATGTCATCATTTGTTATGCAATTGTGCCAATTTTTTTCATGAGGGTCGACCATGTAAGAATGCATCCACACACCAAATATTTTTATTCTGAAACTTATACTTTTGAGAATAGCTCTCATGGCGTAAAAGTCATGCATGTGAAAAAGATCGAATCGCTGATGTATTTATAGTGCGGCCTCAAGTCATCATTTTTGAAGCAATTGCGCCAACTGTTTTCATGAGGGTCGACCATGTAAGAATACATCCACACACCAAATATTTTTATTCTGAAACTAATACTTTTGAGAATAGCTCTCATGGCGTAAAAGTCATGCATGTGAAAAAGTTCGAATCGCTGATGTATTTATAGTGCGGCCTCAAGTCATCATTTTTTATGCAATTGTGCCAACTTTTTTCATGACGGTCGACCATGTAAGAATGCATCCACACACCAAATATTTTTATTCTGAAAGTAACACTTTTGAGAATAGCTCTCATCGAGTAAAAGTCATGCATGTGAAAAAGTTCGAATCGCTGATGTATTTATAGCGCGGCCTCAAGTCATCATTTTTTATGCAATTGCGCCAACTTTTTTTCATGAGGGTCGACCATGTAAGAATGCATCCACACACCAAATATTTTTATTCTGAAACTTATACTTTTGAGAATAGCTCTCATGGCGTAAAAGTCATGCCTTATGTGAAAAAGTTCGAATCGTTAATGTATTTATAGTGCGGCCTCAAGTCATCATTTTTTATGCAATTGCGCCAACTTTTTTCATGAGGGTCCACCATGTAAGAATGCATCCACACACCAAATATTTTTTATTCTGAAACTTATACTTTTGAGAATAGCTCTCATGGCGTAAAAGTCATGCCTTATGTGAAACAGTTCGAATCGCTGATGTATTTATAGTGCGGCCTCAAGTCATCATTTTTGATGCAATTGCGCCAACTTTTTTCATGAGGGTCGACCATGTAAGAATGCATCCACACACCAAATATTTTTATTCTGAAACTTATACTTTTGAGAATAGCTCTCATCGAGTAAAGGTCATGCCTTAAGTGAAAAAGTTCGAATCGCTGATGTTTTTATAGTGCGGCCTCAAGTCATCATTTTTGATGCAATTGCGCCAACTTTCTTCATGAGGGTCCACCATGTAAGAATGCATCCACACACCAAATATTTTTATTCTGAAACTAATGCTTTTGAGAATAGCTCTCATGGCGTAAAAGTCATGCTTTATGTGAAAAAGTTCGAATCGCTGATGTATTTATAGTGCGGCCTCAAGTCATCATTTTTGATGCAATTGTGCCAACTCTTTTCATGACGGTCGACCATGTAAGAATGCATCCACACACCAAATATTTTTATTCTGAAAGTAACACTTTTGAGAATAGCTCTCATCGAGTAAAAGTCATGCATGTGAAAAAGTTCGAATCGCTGATGTATTTATAGTGCGGCCTCAAGTCATCATTTTTGATGCAATTGCGCCAACTTTTTTCATGAGGGTCGACCATGTAAGAATGCATCCACACACCAAATATTTATATTCTGAAACTTATACTTTTGAGAATAGCTCTCATGGCGTAAAAGTCATGCCTTATGTGAAAAAGTTCGAATCGCTAATGTATTTATAGTGCGGCCTCAAGTCATCATTTTTGATGCAATTGCGCCAACTTTTTTCATGAGGGTCCACCATGTAAGAATGCATCCACACACCAAATATTTTTTATTCTGAAACTAATACTTTTGAGAATAGCTCTCATGGCGTAAAAGTCATGCATGTGAAAAAGTTCGAATCGCTGATGTATTTATAGTGCGGCCTCAAGTTAACATTTTTGAAGCAATTGCGCCAACTTTTTTCATGAGGGTCCACCATGTAAGAATGCATCCACACACCAAATATTTTTATTCTGAAACTTATACTTTTGAGAATAGCTCTCATGGCGTAAAAGTCATGCCTTATGTGAAAAAGTTCGAATCGCTGATGTATTTATAGTGCGGCCTCAAGTCATCATTTTTGATGCAATTGCGCCAACTTTTTTCATGAGGGTCGACCATGAGAGAATGCATCCACACACCAAATATTTTTATTCTGAAACTTATACTTTTGAGAATAGCTCTCATGGCGTAAAAGTCATGCATGTGAAAAAGTTCGAATCGCTGATGTATTTATAGCGCGGCCTCAAGTCATCATTTTTATGCAATTGCGCCAACTTTTTTTCATGAGGGTCCACCATGTAAGAATGCATCCACACACCAAATATTTTTATTCTGAAACTTATACTTTTGAGAATAGCTCTCATGGCGTAAAAGTCATGCCTTATGTGAAAAAGTTCGAATCAATAATGTATTTATAGTGCGGCCTCAAGTCATCATTTTTGATGCAATTGCGCCAACTTTTTTCATGAGGGTCGACCATGTAAGAATACATCCACACACCAAATATTTTTATTCTGAAACTAATACTTTTGAGAATAGCTCTCATGGCGTAAAAGTCATGCATGTGAAAAAGTTCGAATCGCTGATGTATTTATAGTGCGGCCTCAAGTCATCATTTTTTATGCAATTGTGCCAACTTTTTTCATGAGGGTCGACCATGTAAGAATGCATCCACACACCAAATATTTTTATTCTGAAAGTAACACTTTTGAGAATAGCTCTCATCGAGTAAAAGTCATGCATGTGAAAAAGTTCGAATCGCTGATGTATTTATAGCGCGGCCTCAAGTCATCATTTTTTATGCAATTGCGCCAACTTTTTTTCATGAGGGTCGACCATGTAAGAATGCATCCACACACCAAATATTTTTATTCTGAAACTTATACTTTTGAGAATAGCTCTCATGGCGTAAAAGTCATGCCTTATGTGAAAAAGTTCGAATCGTTAATGTATTTATAGTGCGGCCTCAAGTCATCATTTTTTATGCAATTGCGCCAACTTTTTTCATGAGGGTCGACCATGTAAGAATGCATCCACACACCAAATATTTTTTATTCTGAAACTAATACTTTTGAGAATAGCTCTCATGGCGTAAAAGTCATGCCTCATGTGAAAAAGTTCGAATCGCTGATGTATTTATAGTGCGGCCTCAAGTCATCATTTTTTATACAATTGCACCAACTTTTTTCATGAGGGTCCATCATGTAAGAATGCATCCACACACCAAATATTTTTATTCTGAAACTTATACTTTTGAGAATAGCTCTCATGGCGTAAAAGTCATGCCTTATGTGAAAAAGTTCGAATCGCTGATGTATTTATAGTGCGGCCTCAAGTCATCATTTTTATGCAATTGCGCCAACTTTTTTTCATGAGGGTCGACCATGTAAGAATGCATCCACACACCAAATATTTTTATTCTGAAACTTATACTTTTGAGAATAGCTCTCATCGAGTAAAGGTCATGCCTTATGTGAAAAAGTTCGAATCGCTGATGTATTTATAGTGCGGCCTCAAGTCATCATTTTTGAAGCAATTGCGCCACCTTTTTTCATGAGGGTCGACCATGTAAGAATGCATCCACACATCAAATGTTTTTATTCTAAAAGTAACACTTTTGAGAATAGCTCTCATGGCGTAAAAGTCATGCATGTGAAAAAGTTCGAATCGCTGATGTATTTATAGCGCGGCCTCAAGTCATCATTTTTTATGCAACTGCGCCAACTTTTTTTCATGAGGGTCGACCATGTAAGAATGCATCCACACACCAAATATTTTTATTCTGAAACTTATACTTTTGAGAATAGCTCTCATGGCGTAAAAGTCATGCATGTGAAAAAGTTCGAATCGCTGATGTATTTATAGTGCGGCCTCAAGTCATCATTTTTGATGCAATTGTGCCAACTTTTTTCATGACGGTCGACCATGTAAGAATGCATCCACACACCAAATATTTTTATTCTGAAAGTAACACTTTTGAGAATAGCTCTCATCGAGTAAAAGTCATGCATGTGAAAAAGTTCGAATCGCTAATGTATTTATAGTGCGGCCTCAAGTCATCATTTTTTATGCAATTGCGCCAACTTTTTTTCATGAGGGTCGACCATGTAAGAATGCATCCACACACCAAATATTTTTATTCTGAAACTTATACTTTTGAGAATAGCTCTCATGGCGTAAAAGTCATGCCTTATGTGAAAAAGTTCGAATCGTTAATGTATTTATAGTGCGGCCTCAAGTCATCATTTTTTATGCAATTGCGCCAACTTTTTTCATGAGGGTCCACCATGTAAGAATGCATCCACACACCAAATATTTTTTATTCTGAAACTAATACTTTTGAGAATAGCTCTCATGGCGTAAAAGTCATGCTTTATGTGAAAAAGTTCGAATCGCTGATATATTTATAGTGCGGCCTCAAGTCATCATTTTTGAAGCAATTGCACCAACTTTTTTCATGAGGGTCCACCATGTAAGAATGCATCCACACATCAAATATTTTTATTCTGAAACTTATACTTTTGAGAATAGCTCTCATGGCGTAAAAGTCATGCCTTATGTGAAAAAGTTCGAATCGCTGATGTATTTATAGTGCGGCCTCAAGTCATCATTTTTGATGCAATTGCGCCAACTTTTTTCATGACGGTCCACCATGTAAGAATGCATCCACACACCAAATATTTTTATTCTGAAACTTATACTTTTGAGAATAGCTCTCATCGAGTAAAGGTCATGCCTTAAGTGGAAAAGTTCGAATCGGTGATGTATTTATAGTGCGGCCTCAAGTCATCATTTTTGAAGCAATTGCGCCACCTTTTTTCATGAGGGTCCACCATGTAAGAATGCATCCACACATCAAATATTTTTATTCTAAAAGTAACACTTTTGAGAATAGCTCTCATGGCGTAAAAGTCATGCATGTGAAAAAGTTCGAATCGCTGATGTATTTATAGTGCGGCCTCAAGTCATCATTTTTGATGCAACTGCGCCAACTTTTTTTCATGAGGGTCGACCATGTAAGAATGGATCCATACACCAAATATTTTTATTCTAAAACTTATACTTTTGAGAATAGCTCTCATGGCGTAAAAGTCATGCCTTATGTGAAAAAGTTCGAATCGCTAATGTATTTATAGTGCGGCCTCAAGTCATCATTTTTGAAGCAATTGCGCCAACTTTTTCTCATGAGGGTCCACCATGTAAGAATGCATCCACACACCAAATATTTTTTATTCTGAAACTAATACTTTTGAGAATAGCTCTCATGGCGTAAAAGTCATGCATGTGAAAAAGTTCGAATCGCTGATGTATTTATAGTGCGGCCTCAAGTCATCATTTTTTATGCAATTGCGCCAACTTTCTTCATGAGGGTCGACCATGTAAGAATGCATCCACACACCAAATATTTTTTATTCTGAAACTTATACTTTTGAGAATAGCTCTCATGGCGTAAAAGTCATGCCTTATGTGAAAAAGTTCGAATCGCTGATGTATTTATAGTGCGGCCTCAAGTCATCATTTTTGATGCAATTGCGCCAACTTTTTCTCATGAGGGTCCACCATGTAAGAATGCATCCACACACCAAATATTTTTTATTCTGAAACTTATACTTTTGAGAATAGCTCTCATGGCGTAAAAGTCATGCATGTAAAAAAGTTCGAATCGCTGATGTATTTATAGTGCGACCTCAAGTCATCATTTTTTATGCAATTGCGCCAACTTTTTTCATGAGGGTCGACCATGTAAGAATGCATCCACACACCAAATATTTTTATTCTGAAACTTATACTTTTGAGAATAGCTCTCATGGCGTAAAAGTCATGCCTTATGTGAAAAAGTTCGAATCGCTGATGTATTTATAGTGCGGCCTCAAGTCATCATTTTTGATGCAATTGTGCCAACTTTTTACATGAGGGTCGACCATGTAAGAATGCATCCACACACCAAATATTTTTATTCTGAAACTTATACTTTTGAGAATAGCTCTCATGGCGTAAAAGTCATGCATGTGAAAAAGTTCGAATCGCTGATGTATTTATAGTGCGGCCTCAAGTCATCATTTTTTATGCAATTGCGCCAACTTTCTTCATGAGGGTCGACCATGTAAGAATGCATCCACACACCAAATATTTTTTATTCTAAAATTATACTTTTGAGAATAGCTCTCATGGCGTAAAAGTCATGCCTTATGTGAAAAAATTCGAATCGCTAATGTATTTATAGTGGGCCTCAAGTCATCATTTTTGATGCAATTGCGCCAACTTTTTTCATGAGGGTCCTACATGTAAGAATGCATCCACACACCAAATATTTTTATTCTGAAACTAATACTTTTGAGAATAGCTCTCATGGCGTAAAAGTCATGCATGTGAAAAAGATCGAATCGCTGATGTATTTATAGTGCGGCCTCAAGTCATCATTTTTTATGCAATTGCGCCAACTTTTTTCATGAGGGTCCACCATGTAAGAATGCATCCACACACCAAATATTTTTATTCTGAAACTTATACTTTTGAGAATAGCTCTCATGGCGTAAAAGTCATGCCTTATGTGAAAAAGTTCGAATCGCTGATGTATTTATAGTGCGGCCTCAAGTCATCATTTTTGATGCAATTGCGGCACCTTTTTTCATGAGGGTCGACCATGTAAGAATGCATCCACACATCAAATATTTTTATTCTAAAAGTAACACTTTTGAGAATAGCTCTCATAGCGTAAAAGTCATGCATGTGAAAAAGTTCGAATCGCTGATGTATTTATAGCGCGGCCTCAAGTCATCATTTTTTATGCAACTGCGCCAACTTTTTTTCATGAGGGTCCACCATGTAAGAATGCATCCATACACCAAATATTTTTATTCTGAAACTTATACTTTTGAGAATAGCTCTCATGGCGTAAAAGTCATGCCTTATGTGAAAAAGTTCGAATCGCTAATGTATTTATAGTGCGGCCTCAAGTCATCATTTTTGATGCAATTGCGCCAACTTTTTCTCATGAGGGTCCACCATGTAAGAATGTATCCACACACCAAATATTTTTTATTCTGAAACTAATACTTTTGAGAATAGCTCTCATGGCGTAAAAGTCATGCATGTAAAAAAGTTCGAATCGCTGATGTATTTATAGTGCGGCCTCAAGTCATCATTTTTTATGCAATTGCGCCAACTTTTTTCATGAGGGTCGACCATGTAAGAATGCATCCACACACCAAATATTTTTATTCTGAAACTTATACTTTTGAGAATAGCTCTCATGGCGTAAAAGTCATGCATGTGAAAAAGTTCGAATCGCTGATGTATTTATAGTGCGGCCTCAAGTCATCATTTTTTATGCAATTGCGCCAACTTTCTTCATGAGGGTCGACCATGTAAGAATGCATCCACACACCAAATATTTTTTATTCTGAAACTTATACTTTTGAGAATAGCTCTCATGGCGTAAAAGTCATGCCTTATGTGAAAAAATTCGAATCGCTAATGTATTTATAGTGCGGCCTCAAGTCATCATTTTTGATGCAATTGCGCCAACTTTTTTCATGAGGGTCCACCATGTAAGAATGCATCCACACACCAAATATTTTTATTCTGAAACTAATACTTTTGAGAATAGCTCTCATGGCGTAAAAGTCATGCATGTGAAAAAGTTCGAATCGCTGATGTATTTATAGCGCGGCCTCAAGTCATCATTTTTTATGCAACTGCGCCAACTTTTTTTCATGAGGGTCCACCATGTAAGAATGCATCCATACACCAAATATTTTTATTCTGAAACTAATACTTTTGAGAATAGCTCTCATGGCGTAAAAGTCATGCCTTATGTGAAAAAGTTCGAATCGCTAATGTATTTATAGTGCGGCCTCAAGTCATCATTTTTGATGCAATTGCGCCAACTTTTTCTCATGAGGGTCCACCATGTAAGAATGCATCCACACACCAAATATTTTTTATTCTGAAACTAATACTTTTGAGAATAGCTCTCATGGCGTAAAAGTCATGCATGTAAAAAAGTTCGAATCGCTGATGTATTTATAGTGCGGCCTCAAGTCATCATTTTTTATGCAATTGCGCCAACTTTTTTCATGAGGGTCGACCATGTAAGAATGCATCCACACACCAAATATTTTTATTCTGAAACTTATACTTTTGAGAATAGCTCTCATGGCGTAAAAGTCATGCCTGATGTGAAAAAGTTCGAATCGCTGATGTATTTATAGTGCGGCCTCAAGTCATCATTTTTGATGCAATTGTGCGAACTTTTTACATGAGGGTCGACCATGTAAGAATGCATCCACACACCAAATATTTTTATTCTGAAACTTATACTTTTGAGAATAGCTCTCATGGCGTAAAAGTCATGCATGTGAAAAAGTTCGAATCGCTGATGTATTTATAGTGCGGCCTCAAGTCATCATTTTTTATGCAATTGCGCCAACTTTCTTCATGAGGGTCGACCATGTAAGAATGCATCCACACACCAAATATTTTTTATTCTGAAACTTATACTTTTGAGAATAGCTCTCATGGCGTAAAAGTCATGCCTTATGTGAAAAAATTCGAATCGCTGATGTATTTATAGTGCGGCCTCAAGTCATCATTTTTGATGCAATTGCGCCAACTTTTTTCATGAGGGTCCACCATGTAAGAATGCATCCACACACCAAATATTTTTATTCTGAAACTAATACTTTTGAGAATAGCTCTCATGGCGTAAAAGTCATGCATGTGAAAAAGTTCGAATCGCTGATGTATTTATAGTGCGGCCTCAAGTCATCATTTTTGATGCAATTGCGCCAACTTTTTCTCATGAGGGTCCACCATGTAAGAATGCATCCACACACCAAATATTTTTTATTCTGAAACTAATACTTTTGAGAATAGCTCTCATGGCGTAAAAGTCATGCATGTAAAAAAGTTCGAATCGCTGATGTATTTATAGTGCGGCCTCAAGTCATCATTTTTTATGCAATTGCGCCAACTTTTTTCATGAGGGTCCACCATGTAAGAATGCATCCACACACCAAATATTTTTATTCTGAAACTTATACTTTTGAGAATAGCTCTCATGGCGTAAAAGTCATGCCTTATGTGAAAAAGTTCGAATCGCTGATGTATTTATAGTGCGGCCTCAAGTCATCATTTTTTATGCAATTGCGCCAACTTTTTTCATGAGGGTCGACCATGTAAGAATGCATCCACACACCAAATATTTTTATTCTGAAACTTATACTTTTGAGAATAGCTCTCATGGCGTAAAAGTCATGCCTCATGTGAAAAAGTTCGAATCGCTGATGTATTTATAGTGCGGCCTCAAGTCATCATTTTTGATGCAATTGTGCCAACTTTTTACATGAGGGTCGACCATGTAAGAATGCATCCACACACCAAATATTTTTATTCTGAAACTTATACTTTTGAGAATAGCTCTCATGGCGTAAAAGTCATGCATGTGAAAAAGTTCGAATCGCTGATGTATTTATAGTGCGGCCTCAAGTCATCATTTTTTATGCAATTGCGCCAACTTTCTTCATGAGGGTCGACCATGTAAGAATGCATCCACACACCAAATATTTTTTATTCTGAAACTTATACTTTTGAGAATAGCTCTCATGGCGTAAAAGTCATGCCTTATGTGAAAAAATTCGAATCGCTAATGTATTTATAGTGCGGCCTCAAGTCATCATTTTTGATGCAATTGCGCCAACTTTTTTCATGAGGGTCCACCATGTAAGAATGCATCCACACACCAAATATTTTTATTCTGAAACTAATACTTTTGAGAATAGCTCTCATGGCGTAAAAGTCATGCATGTGAAAAAGTTCGAATCGCTGATGTATTTATAGCGCGGCCTCAAGTCATCATTTTTTATGCAACTGCGCCAACTTTTTTTCATGAGGGTCCACCATGTAAGAATGCATCCATACACCAAATATTTTTATTCTGAAACTTATACTTTTGAGAATAGCTCTCATGGCGTAAAAGTCATGCCTTATGTGAAAAAGTTCGAATCGCTAATGTATTTATAGTGCGGCCTCAAGTCATCATTTTTGATGCAATTGCGCCAACTTTTTCTCATGAGGGTCCACCATGTAAGAATGCATCCACACACCAAATATTTTTTATTCTGAAACTAATACTTTTGAGAATAGCTCTCATGGCGTAAAAGTCATGCATGTAAAAAAGTTCGAATCGCTGATGTATTTATAGTGCGACCTCAAGTCATCATTTTTGATGCAATTGCGCCAACTTTTTTCATGAGGGTCGACCATGTAAGAATGCATCCACACACCAAATATTTTTATTCTGAAACTTATACTTTTGAGAATAGCTCTCATGGCGTAAAAGTCATGCCTGATGTGAAAAAGTTCGAATCGCTGATGTATTTATAGTGCGGCCTCAAGTCATCATTTTTGATGCAATTGTGCCAACTTTTTACATGAGGGTCGACCATGTAAGAATGCATCCACACACCAAATATTTTTATTCTGAAACTTATACTTTTGAGAATAGCTCTCATGGCGTAAAAGTCATGCATGTGAAAAAGTTCGAATCGCTGATGTATTTATAGTGCGGCCTCAAGTCATCATTTTTTATGCAATTGCGCCAACTTTCTTCATGAGGGTCGACCATGTAAGAATGCATCCACACACCAAATATTTTTTATTCTGAAACTTATACTTTTGAGAATAGCTCTCATGGCGTAAAAGTCATGCCTTATGTGAAAAAATTCGAATCGCTGATGTATTTATAGTGCGGCCTCAAGTCATCATTTTTGATGCAATTGCGCCAACTTTTTTCATGAGGGTCCACCATGTAAGAATGCATCCACACACCAAATATTTTTATTCTGAAACTAATACTTTTGAGAATAGCTCTCATGGCGTAAAAGTCATGCATGTGAAAAAGTTCGAATCGCTGATGTATTTATAGTGCGGCCTCAAGTCATCATTTTTGATGCAATTGCGCCAACTTTTTCTCATGAGGGTCCACCATGTAAGAATGCATCCACACACCAAATATTTTTTATTCTGAAACTAATACTTTTGAGAATAGCTCTCATGGCGTAAAAGTCATGCATGTAAAAAAGTTCGAATCGCTGATGTATTTATAGTGCGGCCTCAAGTCATCATTTTTTATGCAATTGCGCCAACTTTTTTCATGAGGGTCCACCATGTAAGAATGCATCCACACACCAAATATTTTTATTCTGAAACTTATACTTTTGAGAATAGCTCTCATGGCGTAAAAGTCATGCCTTATGTGAAAAAGTTCGAATCGCTGATGTATTTATAGTGCGGCCTCAAGTCATCATTTTTGATGCAATTGCGCCAACTTTTTCTCATGAGGGTCGACCATGTAAGAATGCATCCACACACCAAATATTTTTTATTCTGAAACTTATACTTTTGAGAATAGCTCTCATGGCGTAAAAGTCATGCATGTAAAAAAGTTCGAATCGCTGATGTATTTATAGTGCGGCCTCAAGTCATCATTTTTTATGCAATTGCGCCAACTTTTTTTCATGAGGGTCGACCATGTAAGAATGCATCCACACACCAAATATTTTTATTCTGAAACTTATACTTTTGAGAATAGCTCTCATGGCGTAAAAGTCATGCCTGATGTGAAAAAGTTCGAATCGCTGATGTATTTATAGTGCGGCCTCAAGTCATCATTTTTGATGCAATTGTGCCAACTTTTTACATGAGGGTCCACCATGTAAGAATGCATCCACACACCAAATATTTTTATTCTGAAACTTATACTTTTGAGAATAGCTCTCATGGCGTAAAAGTCATGCATGTGAAAAAGTTCGAATCGCTGATGTATTTATAGTGCGGCCTCAAGTCATCATTTTTTATGCAATTGCGCCAACTTTTTCATCAGGGTCGACCATGTAAGAATGCATCCACACACCAAATAATTTTATTCTGAAACTTATACTTTTGAGAATAGCTCTCATGGCGTAAAAGTCATGCATGTGAAAAAGTTCGAATCGCTGATGTATTTATAGTGCGACCTCAAGTCATCATTTTTGAAGCAATTGCGCCAACTTTTTTCATGAGGGTCGACCATGTAAGAATGCATCCACACACCAAATATTTTTATTCTGAAACTTATACTTATGAGAATAGCTCTCATGGCGTAAAAGTCATGCATGTGAAAAAGTTCGAATCGATGATGTATTTATAGTGCGGCCTCAAGTCATCATTTTTTGTACAATTGCGCCAACTTTCTTCATGAGGGTCGACCATGTAAGAATGCATCCATACACCAAATATTTTTATTCTGAAACTAATACTTTTGAGAATAGCTCTCATGGCGTAAAAGTCATACATGTGAAAAAGTTCGAATCGCTGATGTATTTATAGTGCGACCTCAAGTCATCATTTTTTATGCAAATGCGCCAATATTTTTCATGAGGGTCGACCATGTAAGTATGCATCCACACACCAAATATTTTTATTCTGAAACTAATACTTTTGAGAATAGCTCTCATGGCGTAAAAGTCATGCATGTGAAAAAGTTCGAATCGCTGATGTATTTATAGTGCGGCCTCAAGTCATCATTTTTGATGCAATTGCGCCAACTTTTTCTCATGAGGGTCCACCATGTAAGAATGCATCCACACACCAAATATTTTTTATTCTGAAACTAATACTTTTGAGAATAGCTCTCATGGCGTAAAAGTCATGCATGTAAAAAAGTTCGAATCGCTAATGTATTTATAGTGCGGCCTCAAGTCATCATTTTTTATGCAATTGCGCCAACTTTTTTCATGAGGGTCCACCATGTAAGAATGCATCCACACACCAAATATTTTTATTCTGAAACTTATACTTTTGAGAATAGCTCTCATGGCGTAAAAGTCATGCCTTATGTGAAAAAGTTCGAATCGCTGATGTATTTATAGTGCGGCCTCAAGTCATCATTTTTGATGCAATTGCGCCAACTTTTTCTCATGAGGGTCGACCATGTAAGAATGCATCCACACACCAAATATTTTTTATTCTGAAACTTATACTTTTGAGAATAGCTCTCATGGCGTAAAAGTCATGCATGTAAAAAAGTTCGAATCGCTGATGTATTTATAGTGCGGCCTCAAGTCATCATTTTTTATGCAATTGCGCCAACTTTTTTTCATGAGGGTCGACCATGTAAGAATGCATCCACACACCAAATATTTTTATTCTGAAACTTATACTTTTGAGAATAGCTCTCATGGCGTAAAAGTCATGCCTGATGTGAAAAAGTTCGAATCGCTGATGTATTTATAGTGCGGCCTCAAGTCATCATTTTTGATGCAATTGTGCCAACTTTTTACATGAGGGTCCACCATGTAAGAATGCATCCACACACCAAATATTTTTATTCTGAAACTTATACTTTTGAGAATAGCTCTCATGGCGTAAAAGTCATGCATGTGAAAAAGTTCGAATCGATGATGTATTTATAGTGCGGCCTCAAGTCATCATTTTTTATGCAATTGCGCCAACTTTTTCATGAGGGTCGACCATGTAAGAATGCATCCACACACCAAATATTTTTATTCTGAAACTTATACTTTTGAGAATAGCTCTCATGGCGTAAAAGTCATGCATGTGAAAAAGTTCGAATCGCTGATGTATTTATAGTGCGACCTCAAGTCATCATTTTTGAAGCAATTGCGCCAACTCTTTTCATGAGGGTCGACCATGTAAGAATGCATCCACACACCAAATATTTTTATTCTGAAACTTATACTTATGAGAATAGCTCTCATGGCGTAAAAGTCATGCATGTGAAAAAGTTCGAATCGATGATGTATTTATAGTGCGACCTCAAGTCATCATTTTTTATGCAAATGCACCAATATTTTTCACGAGGGTCGACCATGTAAGTATGCATCCACACACCAAATATTTTTATTCTGAAACTAATACTTTTGAGAATAGCTCTCATGGCGTAAAAGTCATGCATGTGAAAAAGTTCGAATCGATGATGTATTTATAGTGCGGCCTCAAGTCATCATTTTTGAAGCAATTGCGCCAACTTTTTTCATGAGGGTCGACCATGTAAGAATGCATCCACACACCAAATATTTTTATTCTGAAACTTATACTTATGAGAATAGCTCTCATGGCGAAAAAAGTGATGCATGTGAAAAAGTTCGAATCGATGATGTATTTATAGTGCGGCCTCAAGTCATCATTTTTTGTACAATTGCGCCAACTTTCTTCATGAGGGTCGACCATGTAAGAATGCATCCATACACCAAATATTTTTATTCTGAAACTAATACTTTTGAGAATAGCTCTCATGGCGTAAAAGTCATGCATGTGAAAAAGTTCGAATCGCTGATGTATTTATAGTGCGACCTCAAGTCATCATTTTTTATGCAAATGCGCCAATATTTTTCATGAGGGTCCACCATGTAAGAATGCATCCACACACCAAATATTTTTATTCTGAAACTAATACTTTTGAGAATAGCTCTCATGGCGTAAAAGTCATGCATGTGAAAAAGTTCGAATCGCTGATGTATTTATAGTGCGGCCTCAAGTCATGATTTTTGAAGCAATTGCGCCAACTTTTTTCATGAGGGTCGACCATGTAAGAATGCATCCACACACCAAATATTTTTATTCTGAAACTAATACTTTTGAGAATAGCTCTCATGGCGTAAAAGTCATGCATGTGAAAAAGTTCGAATCGCTGATGTATTTATAGTGCGACCTCAAGTCATCATTTTTTATGCAAATGCACAAATATTTTTCACGAGGGTCGACCATGTAAGTATGCATCCACACACCAAATATTTTTATTCTGAAACTTATACTTTTGAGAATAGCTCTCATGGCGTAAAAGTCATGCATGTGAAAAAGTTCGAATCGCTGATGTATTTATAGTGCGGCCTCAAGTCATCATTTTTTATGCAATTGCGCCAACTTTTTTCATGAGGGTCGACCATGTAAGAATGCATCCACACACCAAATATTTTTATTCTGAAACTTATACTTTTGAGAATAGCTCTCATGGCGTAAAAGTCATGCATGTGAAAAAGTTCGAATCGCTGATGTATTTATAGTGCGGCCTCAAGTCATCATTTTTTATGCAATTGCGCCAACTTTTATCATGAGGGTCGACCATGTAAGAATACATCCACACACCAAATATTTTTATTCTGAAACTTATACTTTTGAGAATAGCTCTCATGGCGTAAAAGTTATGCATGTGAAAAAGTTCGAATCGCTGATGTATTTATAGTGCGGACTCAAGTCATCATTTTTGAAGCAATTGCGCCAACTTTTTCATGAGGGTCGACCATGTAAGAATGCATCCACACACCAAATATTTTTATTCTGAAACTTATACTTTTGAGAATAGCTCTCATGGCGTAAAAGTCATGCATGTGAAAAAGTTCGAATCGCTGATGTATTTATAGTGCGGCCTCAAGTCATCATTTTTTATGCAATTGCGCCAACTTTTTTCATGAGGGTCGACCATGTAAGAATGCATCCACACACCAAATATTTTTATTCTGAAACTTATACTTTTGAGAATAGCTCTCATGGCGTAAAAGTCATGCATGTGAAAAAGTTCGAATCGCTGATGTATTTATAGTGCGGCCTCAAGTCATCATTTTTTGTACAATTGCGCCAACTTTTTTCATGAGGGTCGACCATGTAAGAATGCATCCATACACCAAATATTTTTATTCTGAAACTAATACTTTTGAGAATAGCTCTCATGGCGTAAAAGTGATGCATGTGAAAAAGTTCGAATCGCTGATGTATTTATAGTGCGACCTCAAGTCATCATTTTTTATGCAAATGCGCCAATATTTTTCACGAGGGTCGACCATGTAAGTATGCATCCACACACCAAATATTTTTATTCTGAAACTTATACTTTTGAGAATAGCTCTCATGGCGTAAAAGTCATGCATGTGAAAAAGTTCGAATCGCTGATGTATTTATAGTGCGGCCTCAAGTCATCATTTTTTATGCAATTGCGCCAACTTTTTTCATGAGGGTCGAACATGTAAGAATGCATCCACACACCAAATATTTTTATTCTGAAACTTATACTTTTGAGAATAGCACTCATGGCGTAAAAGTCATGCATGTGAAAAAGTTCGAATCGCTGATGTATTTATAGTGCGACCTCAAGTCATCATTTTTTATGCAAATGCGCCAACTTTTTTCACGAGGGTCGACCATGTAAGAATGCATCCACACACCAAATATTTTTATTCTGAAACTAATACTTTTGAGAATAGCTCTCATGGCGTAAAAGTGATGCATGTGAAAAAGTTCGAATCGCTGATGTATTTATAGTGCGGACTCAAGTCATCATTTTTGAAGCAATTGCGCCAACTTTTTCATGAGGGTCGACCATGTAAGAATGCATCCACACACCAAATATTTTTATTCTGAAACTTATACTTTTGAGAATAGCTCTCATGGCGTAAAAGTCATGCATGTGAAAAAGTTCGAATCGATGATGTATTTATAGTGCGGCCTCAAGTCATGATTTTTTGTACAATTGCGCCAACTTTTTTCATGAGGGTCGACCATGTAAGAATGCATCCATACACCAAATATTTTTATTCTGAAACTAATACTTTTGAGAATAGCTCTCATGGCGTAAAAGTCATGCATGTGAAAAAGTTCGAATCGCTGATGTATTTATAGTGCGACCTCAAGTCATCATTTTTTATGCAAATGCGCCAATATTTTTCACGAGGGTTGACCATGTAAGTATGCATCCACACACCAAATATTTTTATTCTGAAACGTATACTTTTGAGAATAGCTCTCATGGCGTAAAAGTCATGCATGTGAAAAAGTTCGAATCGCTGATGTATTTATAGTGCGGCCTCAAGTCATCATTTTTGATGCAATTGCGCCAACTTTTTTCATGAGGGTCGACCATGTAAGAATGCATCCACACACCAAATATTTTTATTCTGAAACTTATACTTTTGAGAATAGCTCTCATGGCGTAAAAGTCATGCCTTATGTGAAAAAGTTCGAATCGCTAATGTATTTATAGTGCGACCTCAAGTCATCATTTTTGATGCAATTGCGCCAACTTTTTTCATGAGGGTCGACCATGTAAGAATGCATCCACACACCAAATATTTTTATTCTGAAACTTATACTTTTGAAAATAGCTCTCATGGCGTAAAGGTCATGCATGTAAAAAAGTTCGAATCGCTGATGTATTTATAGTGCGGCCTCAAGTCATCATTTTTGATGCAATTGCGCCAACTTTTTTCATGAGGGTCGACCATGTAAGAATGCATCCATACACCAAATATTTTTATTCTGAAAGTAACACTTTTGAGAATAGCTCTCATCGAGTAAAAGTCATGCATGTGAAAAAGTTCGAATCGCTGATGTATTTATAGTGCGACCTCAAGTCATCATTTTTGATGCAATTGCGCCAACTTTTTTCATGAGGGTCGACCATGTAAGAATGCATCCACACACCAAATATTTTTATTCCGAAACTAATACTTTTGAGAATAGCTCTCATGGCGTAAAAGTCATGCCTCATGTGAAAAAGTTCGAATCGCTAATGTATTTATAGTGCGACCTCAAGTCATCATTTTTGATGCAATTGCGCCAACTTTTTTCATGAGGGTCGACCATGTAAGAATGCAACTATACACCAAATATTTTTATTCTGAAACTTATACTTTTGAGAATAGCTCTCATGGCGTAAAAGTCATGCCTTATGTGAAAAAGTTCGAATCGCTGATGTATTTATAGTGCGACCTCAAGTCATCATTTTTGATGCAATTGCGCCAACTTTTTTCATGAGGGTCGACCATGTAAGAATGCAACTATACACCAAATATTTTTATTCTGAAACTAATACTTTTGAAAATAGCTCTCATGGCGTAAAAGTCATGCATGTAAAAAAGTTCGAATCGCTGATGTATTTATAGTGCGGCCTCAAGTCATCATTTTTAATGCAATTGCGCCAACTTTTTTCATGAGGGTCGACCATGTAAGAATGCATCCATACACCAAATATTTTTATTCTGAAAGTAACACTTTTGAGAATAGCTCTCATCGAGTAAAAGTCATGCATGTGAAAAAGTTCGAATCGCTGATGTATTTATAGTGCGGCCTCAAGTCATCATTTTTGATGCAATTGCGCCAACTTTTTTCATGAGGGTCGACCATGTAAGAATGCATCCACACACCAAATATTTTTATTCTGAAACTTATACTTTTGAGAATAGCTCTCATGGCGTAAAAGTCATGCCTTATGTGAAAAAGTTCGAATCGCTAATGTATTTATAGTGCGACCTCAAGTCATCATTTTTGATGCAATTGCGCCAAATTTTTTCATGAGGGTCGACCATGTAAGAATGCAACTATACACCAAATATTTTTATTCTGAAACTTATACTTTTGAAAATAGCTCTCATGGCGTAAAAGTCATGCATGTAAAAAAGTTCGAATCGCTGATGTATTTATAGTGCGGCCTCAAGTCATCATTTTTGATGCAATTGCGCCAACTTTTTTCATGAGGGTCGACCATGTAAGAATGCATCCACACACCAAATATTTTTATTCTGAAACGTATACTTTTGAGAATAGCTCTCATGGCGTAAAAGTCATGCATGTGAAAAAGTTCGAATCGCTGATGTATTTATAGTGCGGCCTCAAGTCATCATTTTTTATGCAATTGTGCCAACTTTTTTCATGACGGTCGACCATGTAAGAATGCATCCATACACCAAATATTTTTATTCTGAAAGTAACACTTTTGAGAATAGCTCTCATCGAGTAAAAGTCATGCATGTGAAAAAGTTCGAATCGCTGATGTATTTATAGTGCGGCCTCAAGTCATCATTTTTGATGCAATTGCGCCAACTTTTTTCATGAGGGTCGACCATGTAAGAATGCAACTATACACCAAATATTTTTATTCTGAAACTTATACTTTTGAGAATAGCTCTCATGGCGTAAAAGTCATGCATGTGAAAAAGTTCGAATCGCTGATGTATTTATAGTGCGACCTCAAGTCATCATTTTTTATGCAAATGCGCCAATATTTTTCATGAGGGTCGACCATGTAAGAATGCAACTATACACCAAATATTTTTATTCTGAAACTAATACTTTTGAGAATAGCTCTCATGGCATAAAAGTCATGCATGTGAAAAAGTTCGAATCGCTGATGTATTTATAGTGCGGCCTCAAGTCATCATTTTTGATGCAATTGCGCCAACTTTTTTCATGAGGGTCGACCATGTAAGAATGCATCCATACACCAAATATTTTTATTCTGAAACTAATACTTTTGAGAATAGCTCTCATGGCGTAAAAGTCATGCATGTGAAAAAGTTCGAATCGCTGATGTATTTATAGTGCGGCCTCAAGTCATGATTTTTTGTACAATTGCGCCAACTTTTTTCATGAGGGTCGACCATGTAAGAATGCATCCATACACCAAATATTTTTATTCTGAAACTAATACTTTTGAGAATAGCTCTCATGGCGTAAAAGTCATGCATGTGAAAAAGTTCGAATCGCTGATGTATTTATAGTGCGGCCTCAAGTCATCATTTTTGATGCAATTGCGCCAACTTTTTTCATGAGGGTCGAACATGTAAGAATGCATCCACACACCAAATATTTTTATTCTGAAACTTATACTTTTGAGAATAGCTCTCATGGCGTAAAAGTCATGCCTTATGTGAAAAAGTTCGAATCGCTAATGTATTTATAGTGCGACCTCAAGTCATCATTTTTGATGCAATTGCGCCAACTTTTTTCATGAGGGTCGACCATGTAAGAATGCAACTATACACCAAATATTTTTATTCTGAAACTTATACTTTTGAGAATAGCTCTCATGGCGTAAAAGTCATGCATGTGAAAAAGTTCGAATCGCTGATGTATTTATAGTGCGACCTCAAGTCATCATTTTTTATGCAAATGCGCCAATATTTTTCACGAGGGTTGACCATGTAAGTATGCATCCACACACCAAATATTTTTATTCTGAAACGTATACTTTTGAGAATAGCTCTCATGGCGTAAAAGTCATGCATGTGAAAAAGTTCGAATCGCTGATGTATTTATAGTGCGGCCTCAAGTCATCATTTTTGATGCAATTGCGCCAACTTTTTTCATGAGGGTCGACCATGTAAGAATGCATCCACACACCAAATATTTTTATTCTGAAACATATACTTTTGAGAATAGCTCTCATGGCGTAAAAGTCATGCCTTATGTGAAAAAGTTCGAATCGCTAATGTATTTATAGTGCGACCTCAAGTCATCATTTTTGATGCAATTGCGCCAACTTTTTTCATGAGGGTCGACCATGTAAGAATGCATCCACACACCAAATATTTTTATTCTGAAACTTATACTTTTGAAAATAGCTCTCATGGCGTAAAAGTCATGCATGTGAAAAAGTTCGAATCGCTGATGTATTTATAGTGCGGCCTCAAGTCATCATTTTTGATGCAATTGCGCCAACTTTTTTCATGAGGGTCGACCATGTAAGAATGCAACTATACACCAAATATTTTTATTCTGAAACTTATACTTTTGAGAATAGCTCTCATGGCGTAAAAGTCATGCCTTATGTGAAAAAGTTCGAATCGCTAATGTATTTATAGTGCGACCTCAAGTCATCATTTTTGATGCAATTGCGCCAACTTTTTTCATGAGGGTCGACCATGTAAGAATGCATCCACACACCAAATATTTTTATTCCGAAACTAATACTTTTGAGAATAGCTCTCATGGCGTAAAAGTCATGCCTTATGTGAAAAAGTTCGAATCGCTAATGTATTTATAGTGCGACCTCAAGTCATCATTTTTGATGCAATTGCGCCAACTTTTTTCATGAGGGTCGACCATGTAAGAATGCAACTATACACCAAATATTTTTATTCTGAAACTTATACTTTTGAGAATAGCTCTCATGGCGTAAAAGTCATGCCTTATGTGAAAAAGTTCGAATCGCTAATGTATTTATAGTGCGACCTCAAGTCATCATTTTTGATGCAATTGCGCCAACTTTTTTCATGAGGGTCGACCATGTAAGAATGCATCCACACACCAAATATTTTTATTCCGAAACTAATACTTTTGAGAATAGCTCTCATGGCGTAAAAGTCATGCCTTATGTGAAAAAGTTCGAATCGCTAATGTATTTATAGTGCGACCTCAAGTCATCATTTTTGATGCAATTGCGCCAACTTTTTTCATGAGGGTCGACCATGTAAGAATGCAACTATACACCAAATATTTTTATTCTGAAACTTATACTTTTGAGAATAGCTCTCATGGCGTAAAAGTCATGCCTTATGTGAAAAAGTTCGAATCGCTAATGTATTTATAGTGCGACCTCAAGTCATCATTTTTGATGCAATTGCGCCAACTTTTTTCATGAGGGTCGACCATGTAAGAATGCAACTATACACCAAATATTTTTATTCTGAAACTAATACTTTTGAAAATAGCTCTCATGGCGTAAAAGTCATGCATGTAAAAAAGTTCGAATCGCTGATGTATTTATAGTGCGGCCTCAAGTCATCATTTTTAATGCAATTGCGCCAACTTTTTTCATGAGGGTCGACCATGTAAGAATGCATCCATACACCAAATATTTTTATTCTGAAACTTATACTTTTGAGAATAGCTCTCATGGCGTAAAAGTCATGCCTTATGTGAAAAAGTTCGAATCGCTAATGTATTTATAGTGCGACCTCAAGTCATCATTTTTGATGCAATTGCGCCAAATTTTTTCATGAGGGTCGACCATGTAAGAATGCAACTATACACCAAATATTTTTATTCTGAAACTTATACTTTTGAAAATAGCTCTCATGGCGTAAAAGTCATGCATGTAAAAAAGTTCGAATCGCTGATGTATTTATAGTGCGGCCTCA
This sequence comes from Haliotis rufescens, assembly GCF_023055435.1. Classification (NCBI taxonomy): domain Eukaryota; kingdom Metazoa; phylum Mollusca; class Gastropoda; order Lepetellida; family Haliotidae; genus Haliotis; species Haliotis rufescens. The sequence goes on from NW_025964112.1 coordinate 28,186,683, forward strand.
AGTCATCATTTTTGATGCAATTGCGCCAACTTTTTTCATGAGGGTCGACCATGTAAGAATGCATCCACACACCAAATATTTTTATTCTGAAACGTATACTTTTGAGAATAGCTCTCATGGCGTAAAAGTCATGCATGTGAAAAAGTTCGAATCGCTGATGTATTTATAGTGCGGCCTCAAGTCATCATTTTTTATGCAATTGTGCCAACTTTTTTCATGACGGTCGACCATGTAAGAATGCATCCATACACCAAATATTTTTATTCTGAAAGTAACACTTTTGAGAATAGCTCTCATCGAGTAAAAGTCATGCATGTGAAAAAGTTCGAATCGCTGATGTATTTATAGTGCGGCCTCAAGTCATCATTTTTGATGCAATTGCGCCAACTTTTTTCATGAGGGTCGACCATGTAAGAAGGCAACTATACACCAAATATTTTTATTCTGAAACTTATACTTTTGAGAATAGCTCTCATGGCGTAAAAGTCATGCATGTGAAAAAGTTCGAATCGCTGATGTATTTATAGTGCGACCTCAAGTCATCATTTTTTATGCAAATGCGCCAATATTTTTCATGAGGGTCGACCATGTAAGAATGCAACTATACACCAAATATTTTTATTCTGAAACTAATACTTTTGAGAATAGCTCTCATGGCATAAAAGTCATGCATGTGAAAAAGTTCGAATCGCTGATGTATTTATAGTGCGGCCTCAAGTCATCATTTTTGATACAATTGCGCCAACTTTTTTCATGAGGGTCGACCATGTAAGAATGCATCCATACACCAAATATTTTTATTCTGAAACTAATACTTTTGAGAATAGCTCTCATGGCGTAAAAGTCATGCATGTGAAAAAGTTCGAATCGATGATGTATTTATAGTGCGGCCTCAAGTCATGATTTTTTGTACAATTGCGCCAACTTTTTTCATGAGGGTCGACCATGTAAGAATGCATCCATACACCAAATATTTTTATTCTGAAACTAATACTTTTGAGAATAGCTCTCATGGCGTAAAAGTGATGCATGTGAAAAAGTTCGAATCGCTGATGTATTTATAGTGCGGCCTCAAGTCATCATTTTTGATGCAATTGCGCCAACTTTTTTCATGAGGGTCGAACATGTAAGAATGCATCCACACACCAAATATTTTTATTCTGAAACTTATACTTTTGAGAATAGCTCTCATGGCGTAAAAGTCATGCCTTATGTGAAAAAGTTCGAATCGCTAATGTATTTGTAGTGCGACCTCAAGTCATCATTTTTGATGCAATTGCGCCAACTTTTTTCATGAGGGTCGACCATGTAAGAATGCAACTATACACCAAATATTTTTATTCTGAAACTTATACTTTTGAGAATAGCTCTCATGGCGTAAAAGTCATGCATGTGAAAAAGTTCGAATCGCTGATGTATTTATAGTGCGACCTCAAGTCATCATTTTTTATGCAAATGCGCCAATATTTTTCACGAGGGTTGACCATGTAAGTATGCATCCACACACCAAATATTTTTATTCTGAAACGTATACTTTTGAGAATAGCTCTCATGGCGTAAAAGTCATGCATGTGAAAAAGTTCGAATCGCTGATGTATTTATAGTGCGGCCTCAAGTCATCATTTTTGATGCAATTGCGCCAACTTTTTTCATGAGGGTCGACCATGTAAGAATGCATCCACACACCAAATATTTTTATTCTGAAACATATACTTTTGAGAATAGCTCTCATGGCGTAAAAGTCATGCCTTATGTGAAAAAGTTCGAATCGCTAATGTATTTATAGTGCGACCTCAAGTCATCATTTTTGATGCAATTGCGCCAACTTTTTTCATGAGGGTCGACCATGTAAGAATGCATCCACACACCAAATATTTTTATTCTGAAACTTATACTTTTGAAAATAGCTCTCATGGCGTAAAAGTCATGCATGTAAAAAAGTTCGAATCGCTGATGTATTTATAGTGCGGCCTCAAGTCATCATTTTTGATGCAATTGCGCCAACTTTTTTCATGAGGGTCGACCATGTAAGAATGCAACTATACACCAAATATTTTTATTCTGAAACTTATACTTTTGAGAATAGCTCTCATGGCGTAAAAGTCATGCCTTATGTGAAAAAGTTCAAATCGCTAATGTATTTATAGTGCGACCTCAAGTCATCATTTTTGATGCAATTGCGCCAACTTTTTTCATGAGGGTCGACCATGTAAGAATGCAACTATACACCAAATATTTTTATTCTGAAACTAATACTTTTGAAAATAGCTCTCATGGCGTAAAAGTCATGCATGTAAAAAAGTTCGAATCGCTGATGTATTTATAGTGCGGCCTCAAGTCATCATTTTTAATGCAATTGCGCCAACTTTTTTCATGAGGGTCGACCATGTAAGAATGCATCCATACACCAAATATTTTTATTCTGAAAGTAACACTTTTGAGAATAGCTCTCATCGAGTAAAAGTCATGCATGTGAAAAAGTTCGAATCGCTGATGTATTTATAGTGCGGCCTCAAGTCATCATTTTTGATGCAATTGCGCCAACTTTTTTCATGAGGGTCGACCATGTAAGAATGCATCCACACACCAAATATTTTTATTCTGAAACTTATACTTTTGAGAATAGCTCTCATGGCGTAAAAGTCATGCCTTATGTGAAAAAGTTCGAATCGCTAATGTATTTATAGTGCGACCTCAAGTCATCATTTTTGATGCAATTGCGCCAACTTTTTTCATGAGGGTCGACCATGTAAGAATGCAACTATACACCAAATATTTTTATTCTGAAACTTATACTTTTGAAAATAGCTCTCATGGCGTAAAAGTCATGCATGTAAAAAAGTTCGAATCGCTGATGTATTTATAGTGCGGCCTCAAGTCATCATTTTTTATGCAATTGCGCCAACTTTTTTCATGAGGGTCGACCATGTAAGAATGCATCCACACACCAAATATTTTTATTCTGAAACGTATACTTTTGAGAATAGCTCTCATGGCGTAAAAGTGATGCATGTGAAAAAGTTCGAATCGCTGATGTATTTATAGTGCGGCCTCAAGTCATCATTTTTTATGCAATTGTGCCAACTTTTTTCATGACGGTCGACCATGTAAGAATGCATCCATACACCAAATATTTTTATTCTGAAAGTAACACTTTTGAGAATAGCTCTCATCGAGTAAAAGTCATGCATGTGAAAAAGTTCGAATCGCTGATGTATTTATAGTGCGGCCTCAAGTCATCATTTTTGATGCAATTGCGCCAACTTTTTTCATGAGGGTCGACCATGTAAGAATGCAACTATACACCAAATATTTTTATTCTGAAACTTATACTTTTGAGAATAGCTCTCATGGCGTAAAAGTCATGCATGTGAAAAAGTTCGAATCGCTGATGTATTTATAGTGCGACCTCAAGTCATCATTTTTTATGCAAATGCGCCAATATTTTTCATGAGGGTCGACCATGTAAGAATGCATCCATACACCAAATATTTTTATTCTGAAACTAATACTTTTGAGAATAGCTCTCATGGCATAAAAGTCATGCATGTGAAAAAGTTCGAATCGCTGATGTATTTATAGTGCGGCCTCAAGTCATCATTTTTGATACAATTGCGCCAACTTTTTTCATGAGGGTCGACCATGTAAGAATGCATCCATACACCAAATATTTTTATTCTGAAACTAATACTTTTGAGAATAGCTCTCATGGCGTAAAAGTCATGCATGTGAAAAAGTTCGAATCGATGATGTATTTATAGTGCGGCCTCAAGTCATGATTTTTTGTACAATTGCGCCAACTTTTTTCATGAGGGTCGACCATGTAAGAATGCATCCATACACCAAATATTTTTATTCTGAAACTAATACTTTTGAGAATAGCTCTCATGGCGTAAAAGTCATGCATGTGAAAAAGTTCGAATCGCTGATGTATTTATAGTGCGGCCTCAAGTCATCATTTTTTATGCAAATGCGCCAATATTTTTCACGAGGGTCGACCATGTAAGTATGCATCCACACACCAAATATTTTTATTCTGAAACGTATACTTTTGAGAATAGCTCTCATGGCGTAAAAGTGATGCATGTGAAAAAGTTCGAATCGCTGATGTATTTATAGTGCGGCCTCAAGTCATCATTTTTTATGCAATTGCGCCAACTTTTTTCATGAGGGTCGAACATGTAAGAATGCATCCACACACCAAATATTTTTATTCTGAAACTTATACTTTTGAGAATAGCTCTCATGGCGTAAAAGTCATGCCTTATGTGAAAAAGTTCGAATCGCTGATGTATTTATAGTGCGACCTCAAGTCATCATTTTTGATGCAATTGCGCCAACTTTTTTCATGAGGGTCGACCATGTAAGAATGCAACTATACACCAAATATTTTTATTCTGAAACTTATACTTTTGAGAATAGCTCTCATGGCGTAAAAGTCATGCCTTATGTGAAAAAGTTCGAATCGCTAATGTATTTATAGTGCGACCTCAAGTCATCATTTTTGATGCAATTGCGCCAACTTTTTTCATGAGGGTCGACCATGTAAGAATGCAACTATACACCAAATATTTTTATTCTGAAACTTATACTTTTGAAAATAGCTCTCATGGCGTAAAAGTCATGCATGTAAAAAAGTTCGAATCGCTGATGTATTTATAGTGCGGCCTCAAGTCATCATTTTTGATGCAATTGCGCCAACTTTTTTCATGAGGGTCGACCATGTAAGAATGCATCCATACACCAAATATTTTTATTCTGAAAGTAACACTTTTGAGAATAGCTCTCATCGAGTAAAAGTCATGCATGTGAAAAAGTTCGAATCGCTGATGTATTTATAGTGCGGCCTCAAGTCATCATTTTTGATGCAATTGCGCCAACTTTTTTCATGAGGGTCGACCATGTAAGAATGCATCCACACACCAAATATTTTTATTCTGAAACTTATACTTTTGAGAATAGCTCTCATGGCGTAAAAGTCATGCCTTATGTGAAAAAGTTCGAATCGCTAATGTATTTATAGTGCGACCTCAAGTCATCATTTTTGATGCAATTGCGCCAACTTTTTTCATGAGGGTCGACCATGTAAGAATGCAATTATACACCAAATATTTTTATTCTGAAACTTATACTTTTGAAAATAGCTCTCATGGCGTAAAAGTCATGCATGTAAAAAAGTTCGAATCGCTGATGTATTTATAGTGCGGCCTCAAGTCATCATTTTTGATGCAATTGCGCCAACTTTTTTCATGAGGGTCGACCATGTAAGAATGCATCCACACACCAAATATTTTTATTCTGAAACGTATACTTTTGAGAATAGCTCTCATGGCGTAAAAGTCATGCATGTGAAAAAGTTCGAATCGCTGATGTATTTATAGTGCGGCCTCAAGTCATCATTTTTTATGCAATTGCGCCAACTTTTTTCATGAGGGTCGACCATGTAAGAATGCATCCATACACCAAATATTTTTATTCTGAAAGTAACACTTTTGAGAATAGCTCTCATCGAGTAAAAGTCATGCATGTGAAAAAGTTCGAATCGCTGATGTATTTATAGTGCGACCTCAAGTCATCATTTTTGATGCAATTGCGCCAACTTTTTTCATGAGGGTCGACCATGTAAGAATGCAACTATACACCAAATATTTTTATTCTGAAACTTATACTTTTGAGAATAGCTCTCATGGCGTAAAAGTCATGCCTTATTTGAAAAAGTTCGAATCGCTAATGTATTTATAGTGCGACCTCAAGTCATCATTTTTGATGCAATTGCGCCAACTTTTTTCATGAGGGTCGACCATGTAAGAATGCAACTATACACCAAATATTTTTATTCTGAAACTTATACTTTTGAGAATAGCTCTCATGGCGTAAAAGTCATGCCTTATGTGAAAAAGTTCGAATCGCTAATGTATTTATAGTGCGACCTCAAGTCATCATTTTTGATGCAATTGCGCCAACTTTTTTCATGAGGGTCGACCATGTAAGAATGCAACTATACACCAAATATTTTTATTCTGAAACTTATACTTTTGAAAATAGCTCTCATGGCGTAAAAGTCATGCATGTAAAAAAGTTCGAATCGCTGATGTATTTATAGTGCGGCCTCAAGTCATCATTTTTGATACAATTGCGCCAACTTTTTTCATGAGGGTCGACCATGTAAGAATGCATCCATACACCAAATATTTTTATTCTGAAAGTAACACTTTTGAGAATAGCTCTCATCGAGTAAAAGTCATGCATGTGAAAAAGTTCGAATCGCTGATGTATTTATAGTGCGGCCTCAAGTCATCATTTTTGATGCAATTGCGCCAACTTTTTTCATGAGGGTCGACCATGTAAGAATGCAACTATACACCAAATATTTTTATTCTGAAACTTATACTTTTGAGAATAGCTCTCATGGCGTAAAAGTCATGCCTTATGTGAAAAAGTTCGAATCGCTAATGTATTTATAGTGCGACCTCAAGTCATCATTTTTTATGCAATTGCGCCAACTTTTTTCATGAGGGTCGACCATGTAAGAATGCAACTATACACCAAATATTTTTATTCTGAAACTTATACTTTTGAAAATAGCTCTCATGGCGTAAAAGTCATGCATGTAAAAAAGTTCGAATCGCTGATGTATTTATAGTGCGGCCTCAAGTCATCATTTTTGATGCAATTGCGCCAACTTTTTTCATGAGGGTCGACCATGTAAGAATGCATCCACACACCAAATATTTTTATTCCGAAACTAATACTTTTGAGAATAGCTCTCATGGCGTAAAAGTCATGCCTTATGTGAAAAAGTTCGAATCGCTAATGTATTTATAGTGCGGCCTCAAGTCATCATTTTTGATGCAATTGCGCCAACTTTTTTCATGAGGGTCGAACATGTAAGAATGCAACTATACACCAAATATTTTTATTCTGAAACTTATACTTTTGAGAATAGCTCTCATGGCGTAAAAGTCATGCCTTATGTGAAAAAGTTCGAATCGCTAATGTATTTATAGTGCGACCTCAAGTCATCATTTTTGATGCAATTGCGCCAACTTTTTTCATGAGGGTCGACCATGTAAGAATGCAACTATACACCAAATATTTTTATTCTGAAACTTATACTTTTGAAAATAGCTCTCATGGCGTAAAAGTCATGCATGTAAAAAAGTTCGAATCGCTGATGTATTTATAGTGCGGCCTCAAGTCATCATTTTTGATGCAATTGCGCCAACTTTTTTCATGAGGGTCGACCATGTAAGAATGCATCCACACACCAAATATTTTTATTCTGAAACGTATACTTTTGAGAATAGCTCTCATGGCGTAAAAGTCATGCATGTGAAAAAGTTCGAATCGCTGATGTATTTATAGTGCGGCCTCAAGTCATCATTTTTTATGCAATTGTGCCAACTTTTTTCATGAGGGTCGACCATGTAAGAATGCATCCATACACCAAATATTTTTATTCTGAAAGTAACACTTTTGAGAATAGCTCTCATCGAGTAAAAGTCATGCATGTGAAAAAGTTCGAATCGCTGATGTATTTATAGTGCGGCCTCAAGTCATCATTTTTTATGCAATTGCGCCAACTTTTTTCATGAGGGTCGACCATGTAAGAATGCAACTATACACCAAATATTTTTATTCTGAAACTTATACTTTTGAGAATAGCTCTCATGGCGTAAAAGTCATGCATGTGAAAAAGTTCGAATCGCTGATGTATTTATAGTGCGACCTCAAGTCATCATTTTTTATGCAAATGCGCCAATATTTTTCATGAGGGTCGACCATGTAAGAATGCATCCATACACCAAATATTTTTATTCTGAAAGTAACACTTTTGAGAATAGCTCTCATCGAGTAAAAGTCATGCATGTGAAAAAGTTCGAATCGCTGATGTATTTATAGTGCGGCCTCAAGTCATCATTTTTTATGCAATTGCGCCAACTTTTTTCATGAGGGTCGACCATGTAAGAATGCAACTATACACCAAATATTTTTATTCTGAAACTTATACTTTTGAGAATAGCTCTCATGGCGTAAAAGTCATGCATGTGAAAAAGTTCGAATCGCTGATGTATTTATAGTGCGACCTCAAGTCATCATTTTTTATGCAAATGCGCCAATATTTTTCATGAGGGTCGACCATGTAAGAATGCAACTATACACCAAATATTTTTATTCTGAAACTAATACTTTTGAGAATAGCTCTCATGGCATAAAAGTCATGCATGTGAAAAAGTTCGACTCGCTGATGTATTTATAGTGCGGCCTCAAGTCATCATTTTTGATACAATTGCGCCAACTTTTTTCATGAGGGTCGACCATGTAAGAATGCATCCATACACCAAATATTTTTATTCTGAAACTAATACTTTTGAGAATAGCTCTCATGGCGTAAAAGTCATGCATGTGAAAAAGTTCGAATCGCTGATGTATTTATAGTGCGGCCTCAAGTCATGATTTTTTGTACAATTGCGCCAACTTTTTTCATGAGGGTCGACCATGTAAGAATGCATCCATACACCAAATATTTTTATTCTGAAACTAATACTTTTGAGAATAGCTCTCATGGCGTAAAAGTCATGCATGTGAAAAAGTTCGAATCGCTGATGTATTTATAGTGCGGCCTCAAGTCATCATTTTTTATGCAAATGCGCCAATATTTTTCACGAGGGTCGACCATGTAAGTATGCATCCACACACCAAATATTTTTATTCTGAAACGTATACTTTTGAGAATAGCTCTCATGGCGTAAAAGTCATGCATGTGAAAAAGTTCGAATCGCTGATGTATTTATAGTGCGGCCTCAAGTCATCATTTTTTATGCAATTGCGCCAACTTTTTTCATGAGGGTCGAACATGTAAGAATGCATCCACACACCAAATATTTTTATTCTGAAACTAATACTTTTGAGAATAGCTCTCATGGCGTAAAAGTCATGCCTTATGTGAAAAAGTTCGAATCGCTAATGTATTTATAGTGCGACCTCAAGTCATCATTTTTGATGCAATTGCGCCAACTTTTTTCATGAGGGTCGACCATGTAAGAATGCAACTATACACCAAATATTTTTATTCTGAAACTTATACTTTTGAGAATAGCTCTCATGGCGTAAAAGTCATGCCTTATGTGAAAAAGTTCGAATCGCTAATGTATTTATAGTGCGACCTCAAGTCATCATTTTTTATGCAATTGCGCCAACTTTTTTCATGAGGGTCGAACATGTAAGAATGCATCCACACACCAAATATTTTTATTCCGAAACTAATACTTTTGAGAATAGCTCTCATGGCGTAAAAGTCATGCCTTATGTGAAAAAGTTCGAATCGCTAATGTATTTATAGTGCGACCTCAAGTCATCATTTTTGATGCAATTGCGCCAACTTTTTTCATGAGGGTCGACCATGTAAGAATGCAACTATACACCAAATATTTTTATTCTGAAACTTATACTTTTGAGAATAGCTCTCATGGCGTAAAAGTCATGCCTTATGTGAAAAAGTTCGAATCGCTAATGTATTTATAGTGCGACCTCAAGTCATCATTTTTGATGCAATTGCGCCAACTTTTTTCATGAGGGTCCACCATGTAAGAATGCAACTATACACCAAATATTTTTATTCTGAAACTTATACTTTTGAGAATAGCTCTCATGGCGTAAAAGTCATGCATGTGAAAAAGTTCGAATCGCTGATGTATTTATAGTGCGACCTCAAGTCATCATTTTTTATGCAAATGCGCCAATATTTTTCATGAGGGTCGACCATGTAAGAATGCATCCATACACCAAATATTTTTATTCTGAAAGTAACACTTTTGAGAATAGCTCTCATCGAGTAAAAGTCATGCATGTGAAAAAGTTCGAATCGCTGATGTATTTATAGTGCGGCCTCAAGTCATCATTTTTTATGCAATTGCGCCAACTTTTTTCATGAGGGTCGACCATGTAAGAATGCAACTATACACCAAATATTTTTATTCTGAAACTTATACTTTTGAGAATAGCTCTCATGGCGTAAAAGTCATGCATGTGAAAAAGTTCGAATCGCTGATGTATTTATAGTGCGACCTCAAGTCATCATTTTTTATGCAAATGCGCCAATATTTTTCATGAGGGTCGACCATGTAAGAATGCAACTATACACCAAATATTTTTATTCTGAAACTAATACTTTTGAGAATAGCTCTCATGGCATAAAAGTCATGCATGTGAAAAAGTTCGACTCGCTGATGTATTTATAGTGCGGCCTCAAGTCATCATTTTTGATACAATTGCGCCAACTTTTTTCATGAGGGTCGACCATGTAAGAATGCATCCATACACCAAATATTTTTATTCTGAAACTAATACTTTTGAGAATAGCTCTCATGGCGTAAAAGTCATGCATGTGAAAAAGTTCGAATCGCTGATGTATTTATAGTGCGGCCTCAAGTCATCATTTTTTGTACAATTGCGCCAACTTTTTTCATGAGGGTCGACCATGTAAGAATGCATCCATACACCAAATATTTTTATTCTGAAACTAATACTTTTGAGAATAGCTCTCATGGCGTAAAAGTCATGCATGTGAAAAAGTTCGAATCGCTGATGTATTTATAGTGCGGCCTCAAGTCATCATTTTTTATGCAAATGCGCCAATATTTTTCACGAGGGTCGACCATGTAAGTATGCATCCACACACCAAATATTTTTATTCTGAAACGTATACTTTTGAGAATAGCTCTCATGGCGTAAAAGTCATGCATGTGAAAAAGTTCGAATCGCTGATGTATTTATAGTGCGGCCTCAAGTCATCATTTTTTATGCAATTGAGCCAACTTTTTTCATGAGGGTCGAACATGTAAGAATGCATCCACACACCAAATATTTTTATTCTGAAACTTATACTTTTGAGAATAGCTCTCATGGCGTAAAAGTCATGCCTTATGTGAAAAAGTTCGAATCGCTAATGTATTTATAGTGCGACCTCAAGTCATCATTTTTGATGCAATTGCGCCAACTTTTTTCATGAGGGTCGACCATGTAAGAATGCAACTATACACCAAATATTTTTATTCTGAAACTTATACTTTTGAGAATAGCTCTCATGGCGTAAAAGTCATGCCTTATGTGAAAAAGTTCGAATCGCTAATGTATTTATAGTGCGACCTCAAGTCATCATTTTTTATGCAATTGCGCCAACTTTTTTCATGAGGGTCGAACATGTAAGAATGCATCCACACACCAAATATTTTTATTCCGAAACTAATACTTTTGAGAATAGCTCTCATGGCGTAAAAGTCATGCCTTATGTGAAAAAGTTCGAATCGCTAATGTATTTATAGTGCGACCTCAAGTCATCATTTTTGATGCAATTGCGCCAACTTTTTTCATGAGGGTCGACCATGTAAGAATGCAACTATACACCAAATATTTTTATTCTGAAACTTATACTTTTGAGAATAGCTCTCATGGCGTAAAAGTCATGCCTTATGTGAAAAAGTTCGAATCGCTAATGTATTTATAGTGCGACCTCAAGTCATCATTTTTGATGCAATTGCGCCAACTTTTTTCATGAGGGTCGACCATGTAAGAATGCAACTATACACCAAATATTTTTATTCTGAAACTTATACTTTTGAAAATAGCTCTCATGGCGTAAAAGTCATGCATGTAAAAAAGTTCGAATCGCTGATGTATTTATAGTGCGGCCTCAAGTCATCATTTTTGATGCAATTGCGCCAACTTTTTTCATGAGGGTCGACCATGTAAGAATGCAACTATACACCAAATATTTTTATTCTGAAACTTATACTTTTGAGAATAGCTCTCATGGCGTAAAAGTCATGCCTTATGTGAAAAAGTTCGAATCGCTAATGTATTTATAGTGCGACCTCAAGTCATCATTTTTGATGCAATTGCGCCAACTTTTTTCATGAGGGTCGACCATGTAAGAATGCAACTATACACCAAATATTTTTATTCTGAAACTTATACTTTTGAAAATAGCTCTCATGGCGTAAAAGTCATGCATGTAAAAAAGTTCGAATCGCTGATGTATTTATAGTGCGGCCTCAAGTCATCATTTTTGAAGCAATTGCGCCAACTTTTTTCATGAGGGTCGACCATGTAAGAATGCATCCACACACCAAATATTTTTATTCCGAAACTAATACTTTTGAGAATAGCTCTCATGGCGTAAAAGTCATGCCTTATGTGAAAAAGTTCGAATCGCTAATGTATTTATAGTGCGGCCTCAAGTCATCATTTTTGATACAATTGCGCCAACTTTTTTCATGAGGGTCGACCATGTAAGAATGCATCCACACACCAAATATTTTTATTCTGAAACGTATACTTTTGAGAATAGCTCTCATGGCGTAAAAGTCATGCATGTGAAAAAGTTCGAATCGCTGATGTATTTATAGTGCGGCCTCAAGTCATCATTTTTGATACAATTGCGCCAACTTTTTTCATGAGGGTCGACCATGTAAGAATGCATCCATACACCAAATATTTTTATTCTGAAACTAATACTTTTGAGAATAGCTCTCATGGCGTAAAAGTCATGCATGTGAAAAAGTTCGAATCGCTGATGTATTTATAGTGCGGCCTCAAGTCATCATTTTTTATACAATTGCGCCAACTTTTTTCATGAGGGTCGACCATGTAAGAATGCATCCATACACCAAATATTTTTATTCTGAAACTAATACTTTTGAGAATAGCTCTCATGGCGTAAAAGTCATGCATGTGAAAAAGTTCGAATCGCTGATGTATTTATAGTGCGGCCTCAAGTCATCATTTTTTATGCAATTGTGCCAACTTTTTTCATGACGGTCGACCATGTAAGAATGCATCCATACACCAAATATTTTTATTCTGAAAGTAACACTTTTGAGAATAGCTCTCATCGAGTAAAAGTCATGCATGTGAAAAAGTTCGAATCGCTGATGTATTTATAGTGCGGCCTCAAGTCATCATTTTTGATGCAATTGCGCCAACTTTTTTCATGAGGGTCGACCATGTAAGAATGCAACTATACACCAAATATTTTTATTCTGAAACTTATACTTTTGAGAATAGCTCTCATGGCGTAAAAGTGATGCATGTGAAAAAGTTCGAATCGCTGATGTATTTATAGTGCGGCCTCAAGTCATCATTTTTTATGCAAATGCGCCAATATTTTTTATGAGGGTCGACCATGTAAGAATGCAACTATACACCAAATATTTTTATTCTGAAACTAATACTTTTGAGAATAGCTCTCATGGCATAAAAGTCATGCATGTGAAAAAGTTCTAATCGCTGATGTATTTATAGTGCGGCCTCAAGTCATCATTTTTGATACAATTGCGCCAACTTTTTTCATGAGGGTCGACCATGTAAGAATGCATCCATACACCAAATATTTTTATTCTGAAACTAATACTTTTGAGAATAGCTCTCATGGCGTAAAAGTCATGCATGTGAAAAAGTTCGAATCGCTGATGTATTTATAGTGCGACCTCAAGTCATCATTTTTTATGCAAATGCGCCAATATTTTTCACGAGGGTCGACCATGTACGTATGCATCCACACACCAAATATTTTTATTCGGAAAGTAATACTTTTGAGAATAGCTCTCATGGCGTAAAAGTCATGCATGTGAAAAAGTTCGAATCGCTGATGTATTTATAGTGCGACCTCAAGTCATCATTTTTTATGCAAATGCGCCAATATTTTTCACGAGGGTCGACCATGTAAGTATGCATCCACACACCAAATATTTTTATTCGGAAAGTAATACTTTTGAGAATAGCTCTCATGGCGTAAAAGTGATGCATGTGAAAAAGTTCGAATCGCTGATGTATTTATAGTGCGGCCTCAAGTCATCATTTTTGAAGCAATTGCGCCAACTTTTTTCATGAGGGTCGACCATGTAAGAATGCATCCACACACCAAATATTTTTATTCTGAAACTTATACTTTTGAGAATAGCTCTCATGGCGTAAAAGTCATGCATGTGAAAAAGTTCGAATCGCTGATGTATTTATAGTGCGGCCTCAAGTCATCATTTTTGATGCAATTGCGCCAACTTTTTTCATGAGGGTCGACCATGTAAGAATGCAACTATACACCAAATATTTTTATTCTGAAACTTATACTTTTGAGAATAGCTCTCATCGAGTAAAAGTCATGCATGTGAAAAAGTTCGAATCGCTGATGTATTTATAGTGCGGCCTCAAGTCATCATTTTTGATACAATTGCGCCAACTTTTTTCATGAGGGTCGACCATGTAAGAATGCATCCATACACCAAATATTTTTATTCTGAAACTAATACTTTTGAGAATAGCTCTCATGGCGTAAAAGTCATGCATGTGAAAAAGTTCGAATCGCTGATGTATTTATAGTGCGGCCTCAAGTCATCATTTTTTATGCAATTGTGCCAACTTTTTTCATGACGGTCGACCATGTAAGAATGCATCCATACACCAAATATTTTTATTCTGAAAGTAACACTTTTGAGAATAGCTCTCATGGCGTAAAAGTCATGCATGTGAAAAAGTTCGAATCGCTGATGTATTTATAGTGCGACCTCAAGTCATCATTTTTGATGCAATTGCGCCAACTTTTTTCATGAGGGTCGACCATGTAAGAATGCAACTATACACCAAATATTTTTATTCTGAAACTTATACTTTTGAGAATAGCTCTCATGGCGTAAAAGTGATGCATGTGAAAAAGTTCGAATCGCTGATGTATTTATAGTGCGGCCTCAAGTCATCATTTTTTATGCAAATGCGCCAATATTTTTTATGAGGGTCGACCATGTAAGAATGCAACTATACACCAAATATTTTTATTCTGAAACTAATACTTTTGAGAATAGCTCTCATGGCATAAAAGTCATGCATGTGAAAAAGTTCGAATCGCTGATGTATTTATAGTGCGGCCTCAAGTCATCATTTTTGATACAATTGCGCCAACTTTTTTCATGAGGGTCGACCATGTAAGAATGCATCCATACACCAAATATTTTTATTCTGAAACTAATACTTTTGAGAATAGCTCTCATGGCGTAAAAGTCATGCATGTGAAAAAGTTCGAATCGCTGATGTATTTATAGTGCGACCTCAAGTCATCATTTTTTATGCAAATGCGCCAATATTTTTCACGAGGGTCGACCATGTACGTATGCATCCACACACCAAATATTTTTATTCGGAAAGTAATACTTTTGAGAATAGCTCTCATGGCGTAAAAGTCATGCATGTGAAAAAGTTCGAATCGCTGATGTATTTATAGTGCGACCTCAAGTCATCATTTTTTATGCAAATGCGCCAATATTTTTCACGAGGGTCGACCATGTAAGTATGCATCCACACACCAAATATTTTTATTCGGAAAGTAATACTTTTGAGAATAGCTCTCATGGCGTAAAAGTGATGCATGTGAAAAAGTTCGAATCGCTGATGTATTTATAGTGCGGCCTCAAGTCCTTATTTTTGATACAATTGCGCCAATCTTTTTTCATGAGGGTCGACCATGTAAGAATGCATCCATACACCAAATATTTTTATTCTGAAACTAATACTTTTGAGAATAGCTCTCATGGCGTAAAAGTCATGCATGTGAAAAAGTTCGAATCGCTGATGTATTTATAGTTCGGCCTCAAGTCATCATTTTTGAAGCAATTGCGCCAACTTTTTTCATGAGGGTCGACCATGTAAGAATGCATCCACACATCAAATATTTTTATTCTGAAACTTATACTTTTGAGAATAGCTCTCATGGCGTAAAAGTCATGCATGTGAAAAAGTTCGAATCGCTGATGTATTTATAGTGCGGCCTCAAGTCATCATTTTTGAAGCAATTGCGCCAACTTTTTTCATGAGGGTCGACCATGTAAGAATGCATCCACACACCAAATATTTTTATTCTGAAACTTATACTTTTGAGAATAGCTCTCATGGCGTAAAAGTCATGCATGTGAAAAAGTTCGAATCGCTGATGTATTTATAGTGCGGCCTCAAGTCATCATTTTTTATGCAATTGCGCCAACTTTTTTCATGAGGGTCGACCATGTAAGAATGCATCCACACACCCAATATTTTTATTCTGAAACTTATACTTTTGAGAATAGCTCTCATGGCGTAAAAGTCATGCATGTGAAAAAGTTCGAATCGCTGATGTATTTATAGTGCGACCTCAAGTAATCATTTTTTATGCAAATGCGCCAATATTTTTC
Organism: Haliotis rufescens; assembly: GCF_023055435.1. Classification (NCBI taxonomy): domain Eukaryota; kingdom Metazoa; phylum Mollusca; class Gastropoda; order Lepetellida; family Haliotidae; genus Haliotis; species Haliotis rufescens. Next base: position 28,202,897 of record NW_025964112.1, read on the forward strand.
ATGAGGGTCGACCATGTCAGTATGCATCCACACACCAAATATTTTTATTCTGAAACTTATACTTTTGAGAATAGCTCTCATGGCGTAAAAGTCATGCATGTGAAAAAGTTCGAATCGCTGATGTATTTATAGTGCGGCCTCAAGTCATGATTTTTGATACAATTGCGCCAATCTTTTTTCATGAGGGTCGACCATGTAAGAATGCATCCATACACCAAATATTTTTATTCTGAAACTAATACTTTTGAGAATAGCTCTCATGGCGTAAAAGTCATGCATGTGAAAAAGTTCGAATCGCTGATGTATTTATAGTGCGGCCTCAAGTCATCATTTTTGAAGCAATTGCGCCAACTTTTTTCATGAGGGTCGACCATGTAAGAATGCATCCACACACCAAATATTTTTATTCTGAAACTTATACTTTTGAGAATAGCTCTCATGGCGTAAAAGTCATGCATGTGAAAAAGTTCGAATCGCTGATGTATTTATAGTGCGGCCTCAAGTCATCATTTTTGAAGCAATTGCGCCAACTTTTTTCATGAGGGTCGACCATGTAAGAATGCATCCACACACCAAATATTTTTATTCTGAAACTTATAGTTTTGAGAATAGCTCTCATGGCGTAAAAGTCATGCATGTGAAAAAGTTCGAATCGCTGATGTATTTATAGTGCGGCCTCAAGTCATCATTTTTGATGCAATTGCGCCAATCTTTTTTCATGAGGGTCGACCATGTAAGAATGCATCCATACACCAAATATTTTTATTCTGAAACTAATACTTTTGAGAATAGCTCTCATGGCGTAAAAGTCATGCATGTGAAAAAGTTCGAATCGCTGATGTATTTATAGTGCGGCCTCAAGTCATCATTTTTTATGCAATTGCGCCAACTTTTTTCATGAGGGTCGACCATGTAAGAATGCATCCACACACCCGATATTTTTATTCTGAAACTTATACTTTTGAGAATAGCTCTCATGGCGTAAAAGTCATGCATGTGAAAAAGTTCGAATCGCTGATGTATTTATAGTGCGGCCTCAAGTCATCATTTTTTATGCAATTGCGCCAACTTTTTTCATGAGGGTCGACCATGTAAGAATGCATCCACACACCAAATATTTTTATTCTGAAACTTATACTTTTGACAATAGCTCTCATGGCGTAAAAGTCATGCATGTGAAAAAGTTCGAATCGCTGATGTATTTATAGTGCGGCCTCAAGTCATCATTTTTTATGCAATTGCGCCAATCTTTTTTCATGAGGGTCGACCATGTAAGAATGCATCCACACACCAAATATTTTTATTCTGAAACGTATACTTTTGAGAATAGCTCTCATGTTGTAAAAGTCATGCCTTATGTGAAAAAGTTCGAATCGCTGATGTATTTATAGTGCGGCCTCAAGTCATCATTTTTTATGCAATTGCGCCAACTTTTTTCATGAGGGTCGACCATGTAAGAATGCATCCACACACCAAATATTTTTATTCTGAAACTAATACTTTTGAGAATAGCTCTCATGGCGTAAAAGTCATGCCTTATGTGAAAAAGTTCGAATCGCTAATGTATTTATAGTGCGACCTCAAGTCATCATTTTTGATGCAATTGCGCCAACTTTTTTCATGAGGGTCGACCATGTAAGAATGCAACTATACACCAAATATTTTTATTCTGAAACTTATACTTTTGAGAATAGCTCTCATGGCGTAAAAGTCATGCCTTATGTGAAAAAGTTCGAATCGCTAATGTATTTATAGTGCGACCTCAAGTCATCATTTTTTATGCAATTGCGCCAACTTTTTTCATGAGGGTCGACCATGTAAGAATGCAACTATACACCAAATATTTTTATTCTGAAACTTATACTTTTGAAAATAGCTCTCATGGCGTAAAAGTCATGCATGTAAAAAAGTTCGAATCGCTGATGTATTTATAGTGCGGCCTCAAGTCATCATTTTTGATGCAATTGCGCCAACTTTTTTCATGAGGGTCGACCATGTAAGAATGCAACTATACACCAAATATTTTTATTCTGAAACTTATACTTTTGAGAATAGCTCTCATGGCGTAAAAGTCATGCCTTATGTGAAAAAGTTCGAATCGCTAATGTATTTATAGTGCGACCTCAAGTCATCATTTTTGATGCAATTGCGCCAACTTTTTTCATGAGGGTCGACCATGTAAGAATGCAATTATACACCAAATATTTTTATTCTGAAACTTATACTTTTGAAAATAGCTCTCATGGCGTAAAAGTCATGCATGTAAAAAAGTTCGAATCGCTGATGTATTTATAGTGCGGCCTCAAGTCATCATTTTTGATGCAATTGCGCCAACTTTTTTCATGAGTGTCGAACATGTAAGAATGCATCCACACACCAAATATTTTTATTCCGAAACTAATACTTTTGAGAATAGCTCTCATGGCGTAAAAGTCATGCCTTATGTGAAAAAGTTCGAATCGCTAATGTATTTATAGTGCGACCTCAAGTCATCATTTTTGATGCAATTGCGCCAACTTTTTTCATGAGGGTCGACCATGTAAGAATGCAACTATACACCAAATATTTTTATTCTGAAACTTATACTTTTGAAAATAGCTCTCATGGCGTAAATGTCATGCATGTAAAAAAGTTCGAATCGCTGATGTATTTATAGTGCGGCCTCAAGTCATCATTTTTGATGCAATTGCGCCAACTTTTTTCATGAGGGTCGACCATGTAAGAATGCATCCACACACCAAATATTTTTATTCTGAAACTTATACTTTTGAGAATAGCTCTCATGGCGTAAAAGTCATGCATGTGAAAAAGTTCGAATCGCTGATGTATTTATAGTGCGGCCTCAAGTCATCATTTTTGATGCAATTGCGCCAACTTTTTTCATGAGGGTCGACCATGTAAGAATGCAACTATACACCAAATATTTTTATTCTGAAACTTATACTTTTGAGAATAGCTCTCATCGAGTAAAAGTGATGCATGTGAAAAAGTTCGAATCGCTGATGTATTTATAGTGCGGCCTCAAGTCATCATTTTTGATACAATTGCGCCAACTTTTTTCATGAGGGTCGACCATGTAAGAATGCATCCATACACCAAATATTTTTATTCTGAAACTAATACTTTTGAGAATAGCTCTCATGGCGTAAAAGTCATGCATGTGAAAAAGTTCGAATCGATGATGTATTTATAGTGCGGCCTCAAGTCATCATTTTTTATACAATTGCGCCATCTTTTTTCATGAGGGTCGACCATGTAAGAATGCATCCATACACCAAATATTTTTATTCTGAAACTAATACTTTTGAGAATAGCTCTCATGGCGTAAAAGTCATGCATGTGAAAAAGTTCGAATCGCTGATGTATTTATAGTGCGGCCTCAAGTCATCATTTTTGATGCAATTGCGCCAACTTTTTTCATGAGGGTCGACCATGTAAGAATGCAACTATACACCAAATATTTTTATTCTGAAACTTATACTTTTGAGAATAGCTCTCATGGCGTAAAAGTGATGCATGTGAAAAAGTTCGAATCGCTGATGTATTTATAGTGCGGCCTCAAGTCATCATTTTTTATGCAAATGCGCCAATATTTTTCATGAGGGTCGACCATGTAAGAATGCAACTATACACCAAATATTTTTATTCTGAAACTAATACTTTTGAGAATAGCTCTCATGGCATAAAAGTCATGCATGTGAAAAAGTTCGAATCGCTGATGTATTTATAGTGCGGCCTCAAGTCATCATTTTTGATACAATTGCGCCAACTTTTTTCATGAGGGTCGACCATGTAAGAATGCATCCATACACCAAATATTTTTATTCTGAAACTAATACTTTTGAGAATAGCTCTCATGGCGTAAAAGTGATGCATGTGAAAAAGTTCGAATCGCTGATGTATTTATAGTGCGACCTCAAGTCATCATTTTTTATGCAAATGCGCCAATATTTTTCACGAGGGTCGACCATGTACGTATGCATCCACACAATAAATATTTTTATTCGGAAAGTAATACTTTTGAGAATAGCTCTCATGGCGTAAAAGTGATGCATGTGAAAAAGTTCGAATCGCTGATGTATTTATAGTGCGACCTCAAGTCATCATTTTTTATGCAAATGCGCCAATATTTTTCACGAGGGTCGACCATGTAAGTATGCATCCACACACCAAATATTTTTATTCGGAAAGTAATACTTTTGAGAATAGCTCTCATGGCGTAAAAGTGATGCATGTGAAAAAGTTCGAATCGCTGATGTATTTATAGTGCGGCCTCAAGTCATCATTTTTGAAGCAATTGCGCCAACTTTTTTCATGAGGGTCGACCATGTAAGAATGCATCCACACACCAAATATTTTTATTCTGAAACTTATACTTTTGAGAATAGCTCTCATGGCGTAAAAGTCATGCATGTGAAAAAGTTCGAATCGCTGATGTATTTATAGTGCGACCTCAAGTCATCATTTCTGATGCAAATGCGCCAATATTTTTCACGAGGGTCGACCATGTAAGTATGCATCCACACACCAAATATTTTTATTCTGAAACTAATACTTTTGAGAATAGCTCTCATGGCGTAAAAGTGATGCATGTGAAAAAGTTCGAATCGCTGATGTATTTATAGTGCGACCTCAAGTCATCATTTTTTATGCAAATGCGCCAATATTTTTCACGAGGGTCGACCATGTACGTATGCATCCACACAATAAATATTTTTATTCGGAAAGTAATACTTTTGAGAATAGCTCTCATGGCGTAAAAGTGATGCATGTGAAAAAGTTCGAATCGCTGATGTATTTATAGTGCGACCTCAAGTCATCATTTTTTATGCAAATGCGCCAATATTTTTCACGAGGGTCGACCATGTAAGTATGCATCCACACACCAAATATTTTTATTCGGAAAGTAATACTTTTGAGAATAGCTCTCATGGCGTAAAAGTGATGCATGTGAAAAAGTTCGAATCGCTGATGTATTTATAGTGCGGCCTCAAGTCATCATTTTTGAAGCAATTGCGCCAACTTTTTTCATGAGGGTCGACCATGTAAGAATGCATCCACACACCAAATATTTTTATTCTGAAACTTATACTTTTGAGAATAGCTCTCATGGCGTAAAAGTCATGCATGTGAAAAAGTTCGAATCGCTGATGTATTTATAGTGCGACCTCAAGTCATCATTTCTGATGCAAATGCGCCAATATTTTTCACGAGGGTCGACCATGTAAGTATGCATCCACACACCAAATATTTTTATTCTGAAACTAATACTTTTGAGAATAGCTCTCATGGCGTAAAAGTGATGCATGTGAAAAAGTTCGAATCGCTGATGTATTTATAGTGCGGCCTCAAGTCATCATTTTTGATGCAATTGCGCCAACTTTTTTCATGAGGGTCGACCATGTAAGAATGCATCCACACACCAAATATTTTTATTCTGAAACGTATACTTTTGAGAATAGCTCTCATGTTGTAAAAGTCATGCATGTGAAAAAGTTCGAATCGCTGATGTATTTATAGTGCGGCCTCAAGTCATCATTTTTGATGCAATTGCGCCAACTTTTTTCATGAGTGGCGACCATGTAAGAATGCATCCACACACCAAATATTTTTATTCTGAAACTTATACTTTTGTGAACAGCTCTCATGGCGTAAAAGTCATGCATGTGAAAAAGTTCGAATCGCTGATGTATTTATAGTGCGGCCTCAAGTCATCATTTTTTATACAATTGCGCCATCTTTTTTCATGAGGGTCGACCATGTAGGAATGCATCCATACACCAAATATTTTTTATCCTGAAACTTATACTTTTGAGAATAGCTCTCATCGAGTAAAAGTCATGCATGTGAAAAAGTTCGAATCGCTGATGTATTTATAGTGCAGGCTCAAGTCATCATTTTTGAAGCAATTGCGCCAAAAAATTTTCATGAGGGTCGACCATGTAAGAATGCATCTACACACCAAATATTTTTATTCTGAAACTTATACTTTTGAGAATAGCTCTCATGGCGTAAAAGTCATGCATGTGAAAAAGTTCGAATCGCTGATGTATTTATAGTGCGGCCTCAAGTCCTTATTTTTGATACAATTGCGCCAATCTTTTTTCATGAGGGTCGACCATGTAAGAATGCATCCATACACCAAATATTTTTATTCTGAAACTAATACTTTTGAGAATAGCTCTCATGGCGTAAAAGTCATGCATGTGAAAAAGTTCGAATCGCTGATGTATTTATAGTTCGGCCTCAAGTCATCATTTTTGAAGCAATTGCGCCAACTTTTTTCATGAGGGTCGACCATGTAAGAATGCATCCACACATCAAATATTTTTATTCTGAAACTTATACTTTTGAGAATAGCTCTCATGGCGTAAAAGTCATGCATGTGAAAAAGTTCGAATCGCTGATGTATTTATAGTGCGGCCTCAAGTCATCATTTTTGATGCAATTGCGCCAACTTTTTTCATGAGGGTCGACCATGTAAGAATGCATCCACACACCAAATATTTTTATTCTGAAACTTATACTTTTGAGAATAGCTCTCATGGCGTAAAAGTCATGCATGTGAAAAAGTTCGAATCGCTGATGTATTTATAGTGCGACCTCAAGTCATCATTTCTGATGCAAATGCGCCAATATTTTTCACGAGGGTCGACCATGTAAGTATGCATCCACACACCAAATATTTTTATTCTGAAACTAATACTTTTGAGAATAGCTCTCATGGCGTAAAAGTGATGCATGTGAAAAAGTTCGAATCGCTGATGTATTTATAGTGCGGCCTCAAGTAATCATTTTTTATGCAAATGCGCCAATATTTTTCATGAGGGTCGACCATGTCAGTATGCATCCACACACCAAATATTTTTATTCTGAAACTTATACTTTTGAGAATAGCTCTCATGGCGTAAAAGTCATGCATGTGAAAAAGTTCGAATCGCTGATGTATTTATAGTGCGGCCTCAAGTCATGATTTTTGATACAATTGCGCCAATCTTTTTTCATGAGGGTCGACCATGTAAGAATGCATCCATACACCAAATATTTTTATTCTGAAACTAATACTTTTGAGAATAGCTCTCATGGCGTAAAAGTCATGCATGTGAAAAAGTTCGAATCGCTGATGTATTTATAGTGCGGCCTCAAGTCATCATTTTTGAAGCAATTGCGCCAACTTTTTTCATGAGGGTCGACCATGTAAGAATGCATCCACACACCAAATATTTTTATTCTGAAACTTATACTTTTGAGAATAGCTCTCATGGCGTAAAAGTCATGCATGTGAAAAAGTTCGAATCGCTGATGTATTTATAGTGCGGCCTCAAGTCATCATTTTTGAAGCAATTGCGCCAACTTTTTTCATGAGGGTCGACCATGTAAGAATGCATCCACACACCAAATATTTTTATTCTGAAACTTATAGTTTTGAGAATAGCTCTCATGGCGTAAAAGTCATGCATGTGAAAAAGTTCGAATCGCTGATGTATTTATAGTGCGGCCTCAAGTCATCATTTTTGATGCAATTGCGCCAATCTTTTTTCATGAGGGTCGACCATGTAAGAATGCATCCATACACCAAATATTTTTATTCTGAAACTAATACTTTTGAGAATAGCTCTCATGGCGTAAAAGTCATGCATGTGAAAAAGTTCGAATCGCTGATGTATTTATAGTGCGGCCTCAAGTCATCATTTTTTATGCAATTGCGCCAACTTTTTTCATGAGGGTCGACCATGTAAGAATGCATCCACACACCCGATATTTTTATTCTGAAACTTATACTTTTGAGAATAGCTCTCATGGCGTAAAAGTCATGCATGTGAAAAAGTTCGAATCGCTGATGTATTTATAGTGCGGCCTCAAGTCATCATTTTTTATGCAATTGCGCCAACTTTTTTCATGAGGGTCGACCATGTAAGAATGCATCCACACACCAAATATTTTTATTCTGAAACTTATACTTTTGACAATAGCTCTCATGGCGTAAAAGTCATGCATGTGAAAAAGTTCGAATCGCTGATGTATTTATAGTGCGGCCTCAAGTCATCATTTTTTATGCAATTGCGCCAATCTTTTTTCATGAGGGTCGACCATGTAAGAATGCATCCACACACCAAATATTTTTATTCTGAAACGTATACTTTTGAGAATAGCTCTCATGTTGTAAAAGTCATGCCTTATGTGAAAAAGTTCGAATCGCTGATGTATTTATAGTGCGGCCTCAAGTCATCATTTTTTATGCAATTGCGCCAACTTTTTTCATGAGGGTCGACCATGTAAGAATGCATCCACACACCAAATATTTTTATTCTGAAACTAATACTTTTGAGAATAGCTCTCATGGCGTAAAAGTCATGCCTTATGTGAAAAAGTTCGAATCGCTAATGTATTTATAGTGCGACCTCAAGTCATCATTTTTGATGCAATTGCGCCAACTTTTTTCATGAGGGTCGACCATGTAAGAATGCAACTATACACCAAATATTTTTATTCTGAAACTTATACTTTTGAGAATAGCTCTCATGGCGTAAAAGTCATGCCTTATGTGAAAAAGTTCGAATCGCTAATGTATTTATAGTGCGACCTCAAGTCATCATTTTTTATGCAATTGCGCCAACTTTTTTCATGAGGGTCGACCATGTAAGAATGCAACTATACACCAAATATTTTTATTCTGAAACTTATACTTTTGAAAATAGCTCTCATGGCGTAAAAGTCATGCATGTAAAAAAGTTCGAATCGCTGATGTATTTATAGTGCGGCCTCAAGTCATCATTTTTGATGCAATTGCGCCAACTTTTTTCATGAGGGTCGACCATGTAAGAATGCATCCACACACCAAATATTTTTATTCTGAAACGTATACTTTTGAGAATAGCTCTCATGTTGTAAAAGTCATGCATGTGAAAAAGTTCGAATCGCTGATGTATTTATAGTGCGGCCTCAAGTCATCATTTTTGATGCAATTGCGCCAACTTTTTTCATGAGTGGCGACCATGTAAGAATGCATCCACACACCAAATATTTTTATTCTGAAACTTATACTTTTGTGAACAGCTCTCATGGCGTAAAAGTCATGCATGTGAAAAAGTTCGAATCGCTGATGTATTTATAGTGCGGCCTCAAGTCATCATTTTTTATACAATTGCGCCATCTTTTTTCATGAGGGTCGACCATGTAGGAATGCATCCATACACCAAATATTTTTTATCCTGAAACTTATACTTTTGAGAATAGCTCTCATCGAGTAAAAGTCATGCATGTGAAAAAGTTCGAATCGCTGATGTATTTATAGTGCAGGCTCAAGTCATCATTTTTGAAGCAATTGCGCCAAAAAATTTTCATGAGGGTCGACCATGTAAGAATGCATCTACACACCAAATATTTTTATTCTGAAACTTATACTTTTGAGAATAGCTCTCATGGCGTAAAAGTCATGCATGTGAAAAAGTTCGAATCGCTGATGTATTTATAGTGCGGCCTCAAGTCCTTATTTTTGATACAATTGCGCCAATCTTTTTTCATGAGGGTCGACCATGTAAGAATGCATCCATACACCAAATATTTTTATTCTGAAACTAATACTTTTGAGAATAGCTCTCATGGCGTAAAAGTCATGCATGTGAAAAAGTTCGAATCGCTGATGTATTTATAGTTCGGCCTCAAGTCATCATTTTTGAAGCAATTGCGCCAACTTTTTTCATGAGGGTCGACCATGTAAGAATGCATCCACACATCAAATATTTTTATTCTGAAACTTATACTTTTGAGAATAGCTCTCATGGCGTAAAAGTCATGCATGTGAAAAAGTTCGAATCGCTGATGTATTTATAGTGCGGCCTCAAGTCATCATTTTTGATGCAATTGCGCCAACTTTTTTCATGAGGGTCGACCATGTAAGAATGCATCCACACACCAAATATTTTTATTCTGAAACTTATACTTTTGAGAATAGCTCTCATGGCGTAAAAGTCATGCATGTGAAAAAGTTCGAATCGCTGATGTATTTATAGTGCGGCCTCAAGTCATCATTTTTTATGCAATTGCGCCAACTTTTTTCATGAGGGTCGACCATGTAAGAATGCATCCACACACCCAATATTTTTATTCTGAAACTTATACTTTTGAGAATAGCTCTCATGGCGTAAAAGTCATGCATGTGAAAAAGTTCGAATCGCTGATGTATTTATAGTGCGACCTCAAGTAATCATTTTTGATGCAAATGCGCCAATATTTTTCATGAGGGTCGACCATGTCAGTATGCATCCACACACCAAATATTTTTATTCTGAAACTTATACTTTTGAGAATAGCTCTCATGGCGTAAAAGTCATGCATGTGAAAAAGTTCGAATCGCTGATGTATTTATAGTGCGGCCTCAAGTCATCATTTTTGATACAATTGCGCCAATCTTTTTTCATGAGGGTCGACCATGTAAGAATGCATCCATACACCAAATATTTTTATTCTGAAACTAATACTTTTGAGAATAGCTCTCATGGCGTAAAAGTCATGCATGTGAAAAAGTTCGAATCGCTGATGTATTTATAGTGCGGCCTCAAGTCATCATTTTTGAAGCAATTGCGCCAACTTTTTTCATGAGGGTCGACCATGTAAGAATGCATCCACACACCAAATATTTTTATTCTGAAACTTATACTTTTGAGAATAGCTCTCATGGCGTAAAAGTCATGCATGTGAAAAAGTTCGAATCGCTGATGTATTTATAGTGCGGCCTCAAGTCATCATTTTTTATGCAATTGCGCCAACTTTTTTCATGAGGGTCGACCATGTAAGAATGCATCCACACACCCAATATTTTTATTCTGAAACTTAAACTTTTGAGAATAGCTCTCATGGCGTAAAAGTCATGCATGTGAAAAAGTTCGAATCGCTGATGTATTTATAGTGCGGCCTCAAGTCATCATTTTTGAAGCAATTGCGCCAACTTTTTTCATGAGGGTCGACCATGTAAGAATGCATCCACACACCAAATATTTTTATTCTGAAACTTATACTTTTGAGAATAGCTCTCATGGCGTAAAAGTCATGCATGTGAAAAAGTTCGAATCGCTGATGTATTTATAGTGCGGCCTCAAGTCATCATTTTTGAAGCAATTGCGCCAACTTTTTTCATGAGGGTCGACCATGTAAGAATGCATCCACACACCCAATATTTTTATTCTGAAACTTATACTTTTGAGAATAGCTCTCATGGCGTAAAAGTCATGCATGTGAAAAAGTTCGAATCGCTGATGTATTTATAGTGCGACCTCAAGTAATCATTTTTTATGCAAATGCGCCAATATTTTTCATGAGGGTCGACCATGTCAGTATGCATCCACACACCAAATATTTTTATTCTGAAACTTATACTTTTGAGAATAGCTCTCATGGCGTAAAAGTCATGCATGTGAAAAAGTTCGAATCGCTGATGTATTTATAGTGCGGCCTCAAGTCATGATTTTTGATACAATTGCGCCAATCTTTTTTCATGAGGGTCGACCATGTAAGAATGCATCCATACACCAAATATTTTTATTCTGAAACTAATACTTTTGAGAATAGCTCTCATGGCGTAAAAGTCATGCATGTGAAAAAGTTCGAATCGCTGATGTATTTATAGTGCGGCCTCAAGTCATCATTTTTGAAGCAATTGCGCCAACTTTTTTCATGAGGGTCGACCATGTAAGAATGCATCCACACACCAAATATTTTTATTCTGAAACTTATACTTTTGAGAATAGCTCTCATGGCGTAAAAGTCATGCATGTGAAAAAGTTCGAATCGCTGATGTATTTATAGTGCGGCCTCAAGTCATCATTTTTTATACAATTGCGCCAATCTTTTTTCATGAGGGTCGACCATGTAAGAATGCATCCATACACCAAATATTTTTATTCTGAAACTAATACTTTTGAGAATAGCTCTCATGGCGTAAAAGTCATGCATGTGAAAAAGTTCGAATCGCTGATGTATTTATAGTGCGGCCTCAAGTCATCATTTTTGAAGCAATTGCGCCAACTTTTTTCATGAGGGTCGACCATGTAAGAATGCATCCACACACCAAATATTTTTATTCTGAAACTTATACTTTTGAGAATAGCTCTCATGGCGTAAAAGTCATGCATGTGAAAAAGTTCGAATCGCTGATGTATTTATAGTGCGGCCTCAAGTCATCATTTTTGAAGCAATTGCGCCAACTTTTTTCATGAGGGTCGACCATGTAAGAATGCATCCACACACCAAATATTTTTATTCTGAAACTTATACTTTTGAGAATAGCTCTCATGGCGTAAAAGTCATGCATGTGAAAAAGTTCGAATCGCTGATGTATTTATAGTGCGACCTCAAGTAATCATTTTTGATGCAAATGCGCCAATATTTTTCATGAGGGTCGACCATGTCAGTATGCATCCACACACCAAATATTTTTATTCTGAAACTTATACTTTTGAGAATAGCTCTCATGGCGTAAAAGTCATGCATGTGAAAAAGTTCGAATCGCTGATGTATTTATAGTGCGGCCTCAAGTCATCATTTTTGATACAATTGCGCCAATCTTTTTTCATGAGGGTCGACCATGTAAGAATGCATCCATACACCAAATATTTTTATTCTGAAACTAATACTTTTGAGAATAGCTCTCATGGCGTAAAAGTCATGCATGTGAAAAAGTTCGAATCGCTGATGTATTTATAGTGCGGCCTCAAGTCATCATTTTTGAAGCAATTGCGCCAACTTTTTTCATGAGGGTCGACCATGTAAGAATGCATCCACACACCAAATATTTTTATTCTGAAACTTATACTTTTGAGAATAGCTCTCATGGCGTAAAAGTCATGCATGTGAAAAAGTTCGAATCGCTGATGTATTTATAGTGCGGCCTCAAGTCATCATTTTTTATACAATTGCGCCAATCTTTTTTCATGAGGGTCGACCATGTAAGAATGCATCCATACACCAAATATTTTTATTCTGAAACTAATACTTTTGAGAATAGCTCTCATGGCGTAAAAGTCATGCATGTGAAAAAGTTCGAATCGCTGATGTATTTATAGTGCGGCCTCAAGTCATCATTTTTGATGCAATTGCGCCAACTTTTTTCATGAGGGTCGACCATGTAAGAATGCATCCACACACCAAATATTTTTATTCTGAAACTTATACTTTTGACAATAGCTCTCATGGCGTAAAAGTCATGCATGTGAAAAAGTTCGAATCGCTGATGTATTTATAGTGCGGCCTCAAGTCATCATTTTTTATGCAATTGCGCCAATCTTTTTTCATGAGGGTCGACCATGTAAGAATGCATCCACACACCAAATATTTTTATTCTGAAACGTATACTTTTGAGAATAGCTCTCATGTTGTAAAAGTGATGCATGTGAAAAAGTTCGAATCGCTGATGTATTTATAGTGCGGCCTCAAGTCATCATTTTTTATGCAATTGCGCCAACTTTTTTCATGAGGGTCGACCATGTAAGAATGCATCCACACACCAAATATTTTTATTCTGAAACTTATACTTTTGAGAATAGCTCTCATGGCGTAAAAGTCATGCATGTGAAAAAGTTCGAATCGCTGATGTATTTATAGTGCGGCCTCAAGTCATCATTTTTTATACAATAGCGCCAACTTTTTTCATGAGGGTCGACCATGTAAGAATGCATCCATACACCAAATATTTTTATTCTGAAACTAATACTTTTGAGAATAGCTCTCATGGCGTAAAAGTCATGCATGTGAAAAAGTTCGAATCGCTGATGTATTTATAGTGCGACCTCAAGTCATCATTTTTTATGCAAATGCGCCAATATTTTTCACGAGGGTCTACCATGTAAGTATGCATCCACACACCAAATATTTTTATTCTGAAACTTATACTTTTGAGAATAGCTCTCATCGAGTAAAAGTCATGCATGTGAAAAAGTTCGAATCGCTGATGTATTTATAGTGCGGCCTCAAGTCATCATTTTTGATGCAATTGCGCCAACGTTTTTCATGAGGGTCGACCATGTAAGAATGCATCCACACACAAAATATTTTTATTCTGAAACTTATACTTTTGAGAATAGCTCTCATGGCGTAAAAGTCATGCATGTGAAAAAGTTCGAATCGCTGATGTATTTATAGTGCGGCCTCAAGTCATCATTTTTGAAGCAATTGCGCCAACTTTTTCATGAGGGTCGACCATGTAAGAATGCATCCACACACCAAATATTTTTATTCTGAAACTAATACTTTTGAGAATAGCTCTCATGGCGTAAAAGTCATGCATGTGAAAAAGTTCGAATCGCTGATGTATTTATAGTGCGGCCTCAAGTCATCATTTTTTATGCAATTGCGCCAACTTTTTTCATGAGGGTCGACCATGTCAGTATGCATCCACACACCAAATATTTTTATTCTGAAACTTATACTTTTGAGAATAGCTCTCATGGCGTAAAAGTCATGCATGTGAAAAAGTTCGAATCGCTGATGTATTTATAGTGCGGCCTCAAGTCATCATTTTTTATGCAATTGCGCCAATCTTTTTTCATGAGGGTCGACCATGTAAGAATGCATCCACACACCAAATATTTTTATTCTGAAACGTATACTTTTGAGAATAGCTCTCATGTTGTAAAAGTCATGCATGTGAAAAAGTTCGAATCGCTGATGTATTTATAGTGCGGCCTCAAGTCATCATTTTTTATGCAATTGCGCCAACTTTTTTCATGAGGGTCGACCATGTAAGAATGCATCCACACACCAAATATTTTTATTCTGAAACTTATACTTTTGAGAATAGCTCTCATGGCGTAAAAGTCATGCATGTGAAAAAGTTCGAATCGCTGATGTATTTATAGTGCGGCCTCAAGTCATCATTTTTTATACAATAGCGCCAACTTTTTTCATGAGGGTCGACCATGTAAGAATGCATCCATACACCAAATATTTTTATTCTGAAACTAATACTTTTGAGAATAGCTCTCATGGCGTAAAAGTCATGCATGTGAAAAAGTTCGAATCGCTGATGTATTTATAGTGCGACCTCAAGTCATCATTTTTTATGCAAATGCGCCAATATTTTTCACGAGGGTCGACCATGTAAGTATGCATCCACACACCAAATATTTTTATTCTGAAACTTATACTTTTGAGAATAGCTCTCATCGAGTAAAAGTCATGCATGTGAAAAAGTTCGAATCGCTGATGTATTTATAGTGCGGCCTCAAGTCATCATTTTTGATGCAATTGCGCCAACGTTTTTCATGAGGGTCGACCATGTAAGAATGCATCCACACACCAAATATTTTTATTCTGAAACTTATACTTTTGAGAAGAGCTCTCATGGCGTAAAAGTCATGCATGTGAAAAAGTTCGAATCGCTGATGTATTTATAGTGCGGCCTCAAGTCATCATTTTTGAAGCAATTGCGCCAACTTTTTCATGAGGGTCGACCATGTAAGAATGCATCCACACACCAAATATTTTTATTCTGAAACTAATACTTTTGAGAATAGCTCTCATGGCGTAAAAGTCATGCATGTGAAAAAGTTCGAATCGCTGATGTATTTATAGTGCGGCCTCAAGTCATCATTTTTTATGCAATTGCGCCAACTTTTTTCATGAGGGTCGACCATGTCAGTATGCATCCACACACCAAATATTTTTATTCTGAAACTTATACTTCTGAGAATAGCTCTCATGGCGTAAAAGTCATGCATGTGAAAAAGTTCGAATCGCTGATGTATTTATAGTGCGGCCTCAAGTCATCATTTTTTATACAATTGCGCCAATCTTTTTTCATGAGGGTCGACCATGTAAGAATGCATCCACACACCAAATATTTTTATTCTGAAACTTATACTTTTGAGAATAGCTCTCATGGCGTAAAAGTCATGCATGTGAAAAAGTTCGAATCGCTGATGTATTTATAGTGCGGCCTCAAGTCATCATTTTTGAAGCAATTGCGCCAACTTTTTTCATGAGGGTCGACCATGTAAGAATGCATCCACAAACCAAATATTTTTATTCTGAAACTTATACTTTTGACAATAGCTCTCATGGCGTAAAAGTCATGCATGTGAAAAAGTTCGAATCGCTGATGTATTTATAGTGCGGCCTCAAGTCATCATTTTTTATGCAATTGCGCCAACCTCTTTCATGAGGGTCGACCATGTAAGAATGCATCCACACACCAAATATTTTTGTTCTGAAACTTATACTTTTGAGAATAGCTCTCATCGAGTAAAAGTCATGCATGTGAAAAAGTTCGAATCGCTGATGTATTTATAGTGCGGCCTCAAGTCATCATTTTTTATGCAATTGCGCCAACTTTTTTCATGAGGGTCGACCATGTAAGAATGCATCCATACACCAAATATATTTTTGTTCTGAAACTTATACTTTTGAGAATAGCTCTCATGGCGTAAAAGTCATGCATGTGAAAAAGTTCGAATCGCTGATGTATTTATAGTGCGGCCTCAAGTCATCATTTTTGAAGCAATTGCGCCATCTTTTTTCATGAGGGTCGACCATGTAAGAATGCATCCACACACCAAATATTTTTATTCTGAAACTTATACTTTTGAGAATAGCTCTCATGGCGTAAAAGTCATGCATGTGAAAAAGTTCGAATCGCTGATGTATTTATAGTGCGACCTCAAGTCATCATTTTTGATGCAATTGCGCCAACTTTTTTCATGAGGGTCGACCATGAAAGAATGCATCCACACACCAAATATTTTTATTCTGAAACTTATACTTTTGAGAATAGCTCTCATGGCGTAAAAGTCATGCATGTGAAAAAGTTCGAATCGCTGATGTATTTATAGTGCGGCCTCAAGTCATCATTTTTTATGCAATTGCGCCAACTTTTTTCATGAGGGTCGACCATGTAAGAATGCATCCACACACCAAATATTTTTATTCTGAAACTTATACTTTTGAGAATAGCTCTCATGGCGTAAAAGTCATGCATGTGAAAAAGTTCGAATCGCTGATGTATTTATAGTGCGACCTCAAGTCATCATTTTTTATGCAAATGCACCAATATTTTTTACGAGGGTCGACCATGTAAATATGCATCCACACACCAAATATTTTTATTCTGAAACTAATACTTTTGAGAATAGCTCTCATGGCGTAAAAGTCATGCATGTGAAAAAGTTCGAATCGCTGATGTATTTATAGTGCGGCCTCAAGTCATCATTTTTGAAGCAATTGCGCCAACTTTTTTCATGAGGGTCGACCATGTAAGAATGCATCCACACACCAAATATTTTTATTCTGAAACTAATACTTTTGAGAATAGCTCTCATGGCGTAAAAGTCATGCATGTGAAAAAGTTCGAATCGCTGATGTATTTATAGTGCGGCCTCAAGTCATCATATTTTATGCAATTGCGCCACTTTTTTCATGACGGTCGACCATGTCAGTATCCATCCACACACCAAATATTTTTATTCTGAAACTTATACTTTTGAGAATAGCTCTCATGGCGTAAAAGTCATGCATGTGAAAAAGTTCGAATCGCTGATGTATTTATAGTGCGGCCTCAAGTCATCATTTTTTATACAATTGCACCAATCTTTTTTCATGAGGGTCGACCATGTAAGAATGCATCCATACACCCAATATTTTTATTCTGAAACTTATACTTTTGAGAATAGCTCTCATGGCGTAAAAGTCATGCATGTGAAAAAGTTCGAATCGCTGATGTATTTATAGTGCGACCTCAAGTCATCATTTTTTATGCAAATGCGCCAATATTTTTCATGAGGGTCGACCATGTCAGTATGCATCCACACACCAAATATTTTTATTCTGAAACTTATACTTTTGAGAATAGCTCTCATGGCGTAAAAGTCATGCATGTGAAAAAGTTCGAATCGCTGATGTATTTATAGTGCGGCCTCAAGTCATCATTTTTTATACAATTGCGCCAATCTTTTTTCATGAGGGTCGACCATGTAAGAATGCATCCATACACCAAATATTTTTATTCTGAAACTAATACTTTTGAGAATAGCTCTCATGGCGTAAAAGTCATGCATGTGAAAAAGTTCGAATCGCTGATGTATTTATAGTGCGGCCTCAAGTCATCATTTTTTATGCAATTGTGCCAACTTTTTTCATGAGGGTCGACCATGTAAGAATGCATCCATACACCAAATATTTTTATTCTGAAACTAACACTTTTGAGAATAGCTCTCATCGAGTAAAAGTCATGCATGTGAAAAAGTTCGAATCGCTGATGTATTTATAGTGCGGCCTCAAGTCATCATTTTTGATGCAATTGCGCCAACTTTTTTCATGAGGGTCGACCATGTAAGAATGCAACTATACACCAAATATTTTTATTCTGAAACTTATACTTTTGAGAATAGCTCTCATGGCGTAAAAGTCATGCCTTATGTGAAAAAGTTCGAATCGCTAATGTATTTATAGTGCGACCTCAAGTCATCATTTTTGATGCAATTGCGCAAACTTTTTTCATGAGGGTCGACCATGTAAGAATGCAACTATACACCAAATATTTTTATTCTGAAACTTATACTTTTGAAAATAGCTCTCATGGCGTAAAAGTCATGCATGTGAAAAAGTTCGAATCGCTGATGTATTTATAGTGCGGCCTCAAGTCATCATTTTTTATGCAATTGCGCCAACTTTTTTCATGAGGGTCGACCATGTAAGAATGCATCCATACACCAAATATTTTTATTCTGAAACTAATACTTTTGAGAATAGCTCTCATGTTGTAAAAGTCATTCATGTGAAAAAGTTCGAATCGCTGATGTATTTATAGTGCGACCTCAAGTCATCATTTTTTATGCAAATGCGCCAATATTTTTCACGAGGGTCGACCATGTAAGTATGCATCCACACACCAAATATTTTTATTCTGAAACTTATACTTTTGAGAATAGCTCTCATGGCGTAAAAGTGATGCATGTGAAAAAGTTCGAATCGCTGATGTATTTATAGTGCGGCCTCAAGTCATCATTTTTGATGCAATTGCGCCAACTTTTTTCATGAGGGTCGACCATGTAAGAATGCATCCACACACCAAATATTTTTATTCTGAAACTTATACTTTTGAGAATAGCTCTCATGGCGTAAAAGTCATGCATGTGAAAAAGTTCGAATCGCTGATGTATTTATAGTGCGGCCTCAAGTCATCATTTTTGATGCAATTGCGCCAACTTTTTTCATGAGGGTCGACCATGTAAGAATGCATCCACACACCCAATATTTTTATTCTGAAACTTATACTTTTGAGAATAGCTCTCATGGCGTAAAAGTCATGCATGTGAAAAAGTTCGAATCGCTGATGTATTTATAGTGCGACCTCAAGTCATCATTTTTTATGCAAATGCGCCAATATTTTTCATGAGGGTCGACCATGTCAGTATGCATCCACACACCAAATATTTTTATTCTGAAACTTATACTTTTGAGAATAGCTCTCATGGCGTAAAAGTCATGCATGTGAAAAAGTTCGAATCGCTGATGTATTTATAGTGCGGCCTCAAGTCATGATTTTTTATACAATTGCGCCAATCTTTTTTCATGAGGGTCGACCATGTAAGAATGCATCCATACACCAAATATTTTTATTCTGAAACTAATACTTTTGAGAATAGCTCTCATGGCGTAAAAGTCATGCCTTATGTGAAAAAGTTCGAATCGCTAATGTATTTATAGTGCGACCTCAAGTCATCATTTTTTATGCAATTGCGCCAACTTTTTTCATGAGGGTCGACCATGTAAGAATGCAACTATAGACCAAATATTTTTATTCTGAAACTTATACTTTTGAAAATAGCTCTCATGGCGTAAAAGTCATGCATGTGAAAAAGTTCGAATCGCTGATGTATTTATAGTATGGCCTCAAGTCATCATTTTTTATGCAATTGCGCCAACTTTTTTCATGAGGGTCGACCATGTAAGAATGCATCCATACACCAAATATTTTTATTCTGAAACTAATACTTTTGAGAATAGCTCTCATGTTGTAAAAGTCATGCATGTGAAAAAGTTCGAATCGCTGATGTATTTATAGTGCGACCTCAAGTCATCATTTTTTATGCAAATGCGCCAATATTTTTCACGAGGGTCGACCATGTAAGTATGCATCCACACACCAAATATTTTTATTCTGAAACTTATACTTTTGAGAATAGCTCTCATGGCGTAAAAGTGATGCATGTGAAAAAGTTCGAATCGCTGATGTATTTATAGTGCGGCCTCAAGTCATCATTTTTGAAGCAATTGCGCCAACTTTTTTCATGAGGGTCGACCATGTAAGAATGCATCCACACACCAAATATTTTTAATTCTGAAACTTATACTTTTGAGAATAGCTCTCATGGCGTAAAAGTCATGCACGTGAAAAAGTTCGAATCGCTGATGTATTTATAGTGCGACCTCAAGTCATCATTTTTTATGCAAATGCACCAATATTTTTCATGAGGGTCGACCATGTAAGTATGCATCCACACACCAAATATTTTTATTCTGAAACTAATACTTTTGAGAATAGCTCTCATGGCGTAAAAGTGATGCATGTGAAAAAGTTCGAATCGCTGATGTATTTATAGTGCGGCCTCAAGTCATCATTTTTTATGCAATTGCGCCAACTTTTTTCATGAGGGTCGACCATGTAAGAATGCATCCACACACCAAATATTTTTATTCTGAAACGTATACTTTTGAGAATAGCTCTCATGTTGTAAAAGTCATGCATGTGAAAAAGTTCGAATCGCTGATGTATTTATAGTGCGGCCTCAAGTCATCATTTTTTATGCAATTGCGCCAACTTTTTTCATGAGGGTCGACCATGTAAGAATGCATCCACACACCAAATATTTTTATTCTGAAACTTATACTTTTGTGAACAGCTCTCATGGCGTAAAAGTCATGCATGTGAAAAAGTTCGAATCGCTGATGTATTTATAGTGCGGCCTCAAGTCATCATTTTTTATACAATTGCGCCATCTTTTTTCATGAGGGTCGACCATGTAGGAATGCATCCATACACCAAATATTTTTTATTCTGAAACTTATACTTTTGAGAATAGCTCTCATGGCGTAAAAGTCATGCATGTGAAAAAGTTCGAATCGCTGATGTATTTATAGTGCGACCTCAAGTCATCATTTTTGAAGCAATTGCGCCAAATTTTTTTCACGAGGGTCGACCATGTCAGTATGCATCCACACACCAAATATTTTTATTCTGAAACTAATACTTTTGAGAATAGCTCTCATGTTGTAAAAGTCATGCATGTGAAAAAGTTCGAATCGCTGATGTATTTATAGTGCGGCCTCAAGTCATCATTTTTTATGCAATTGCGCCAACTTTTTTCATGAGTGGCGACCATGTAAGAATGCATCCACACACCAAATATTTTTATTCTGAAACTTATACTTTTGTGAACAGCTCTCATGGCGTAAAAGTGATGCATGTGAAAAAGTTCGAATCGCTGATGTATTTATAGTGCGGCCTCAAGTCATCATTTTTTATACAATTGCGCCATCTTTTTTCATGAGGGTCGACCATGTAAGAATGCATCCATACACCAAATATTTTTTATTCTGAAACTTATACTTTTGAGAATAGCTCTCATGGCGTAAAAGTCATGCATGTGAAAAAGTTCGAATCGCTGATGTATTTATAGTGCAGGCTCAAGTCATCATTTTTGAAGCAATTGCGCCAAATTTTTTTCATGAGGGTCGACCATGTAAGAATGCATCTACACACCAAATATTTTTATTCTTAAACTTATACTTTTGACAATAGCTCTCATGGCGTAAAAGTCATGCATGTGAAAAAGTTCGAATCGCTGATGTATTTATAGTGCGGCCTCAAGTCATCATTTTTTATGCAATTGCGCCAACCTCTTTCATGAGGGTCGACCATGTAAGAATGCATCCACACACCAAATATTTTTGTTCTGAAACGTATACTTTTGAGAATAGCTCTCATGTTGTAAAAGTCATGCATGTGAAAAAGTTCGAATCGCTGATGTATTTATAGTGCGGCCTCAAGTCATCATTTTTTATGCAATTGCGCCAACCTCTTTCATGAGGGTCGACCATGTAAGAATGCATCCACACACCAAATATTTTTGTTCTGAAACGTATACTTTTGAGAATAGCTCTCATGTTGTAAAAGTCATGCATGTGAAAAAGTTCGAATCGCTGATGTATTTATAGTGCGGCCTCAAGTCATCATTTTTTATGCAATTGCGCCAACTTTTTTCATGAGGGTCGACCATGTAAGAATGCATCCACACACCAAATATTTTTATTCTGAAACTTATACTTTTGAGAATAGCTCTCATGGCGTAAAAGTCATGCATGTGAAAAAGTTCGAATCGCTGATGTATTTATAGTGCGGCCTCAAGTCATCATTTTTTATGCAAATGCGCCAATATTTTTCATGAGGGTCGACCATGTCAGTATGCATCCACACACCAAATATTTTTATTCTGAAACTTATACTTTTGAGAATAGCTCTCATGGCGTAAAAGTCATGCCTTATGTGAAAAAGTTCGAATCGCTAATGTATTTATAGTGCGACCTCAAGTCATCATTTTTGATGCAATTGCGCCAACTTTTTTCATGAGGGTCGACCATGTAAGAATGCAACTATACACCAAATATTTTTATTCTGAAACTTATACTTTTGAAAATAGCTCTCATGGCGTAAAAGTCATGCATGTAAAAAAGTTCGAATCGCTGATGTATTTATAGTGCGGCCTCAAGTCATCATTTTTTATGCAATTGCGCCAACTTTTTTCATGAGGGTCGACCATGTAAGAATGCATCCACACACCAAATATTTTTATTCTGAAACTTATACTTTTGAGAATAGCTCTCATGGCGTAAAAGTCATGCATGTGAAAAAGTTCGAATCGCTGATGTATTTATAGTGCGGCCTCAAGTCATCATTTTTGATGCAATTGTGCCAACTTTCTTCATGAGGGTCGACCATGTAAGAATGCATCCATACACCAAATATTTTTATTCTGAAAGTAACACTTTTGAGAATAGCTCTCATCGAGTAAAAGTCATGCATGTGAAAAAGTTCGAATCGCTGATGTATTTATAGTGCCGCCTCAAGTCATCATTTTTGATGCAATTGCGCCAACTTTTTTCATGAGGGTCCACCATGTAAGAATGCAACTATACACCAAATATTTTTATTCTGAAACTTATACTTTTGAGAATAGCTCTCATGGCGTAAAAGTCATGCATGTGAAAAAGTTCGAATCGCTGATGTATTTATAGTGCGGCCTCAAGTCATCATTTTTTATGCAAATGCGCCAATATTTTTCATGAGGGTCGACCATGTAAGAATGCAACTATACACCAAATATTTTTATTCTGAAACTAATACTTTTGAGAATAGCTCTCATGGCATAAAAGTCATGCATGTGAAAAAGTTCGAATCGCTGATGTATTTATAGTGCGGCCTCAAGTCATCATTTTTGAAGCAATTGCGCCAACTTTTTTCATGAGGGTCGACCATGTAAGAATGCATCCATACACCAAATATTTTTATTCTGAAACTAATACTTTTGAGAATAGCTCTCATGGCGTAAAAGTCATGCATGTGAAAAAGTTCGAATCGCTGATGTATTTATAGTGCGACCTCAAGTCATCATTTTTTATGCAAATGCGCCAATATTTTTCACGAGGGTAGACCATGTAAGTATGCATCCACACACCAAATATTTTTATTCTGAAACTTATACTTTTGAGAATAGCTCTCATGGCGTAAAAGTGATGCATGTGAAAAAGTTCGAATCGCTGATGTATTTATAGTGCGGCCTCAAGTCATCATTTTTGAAGCAATTGCGCCACTTTTTTCATGAGTGGCGACCATGTAAGAATGCATCCACACACCAAATATTTTTATTCTGAAACGTATACTTTTGTGAACAGCTCTCATGGCGTAAAAGTCATGCATGTGAAAAAGTTCGAATCGCTGATGTATTTATAGTGCAGGCTCAAGTCATCATTTTTGAAGCAATTGCGCCAAATTTTTTTCACGAGGGTCGACCATGTAAGTATGCATCCACACACCAAATATTTTTATTCTGAAACTAATACTTTTGAGAATAGCTCTCATGGCGTAAAAGTCATGCATGTGAAAAAGTTCGAATCGCTGATGTATTTATAGTGCGACCTCAAGTCATCATTTTTTATGCAATTGCGCCAACTTTTTTCATGAGTGGCGACCATGTAAGAATGCATCCACACACCAAATATTTTTATTCTGAAACGTATACTTTTGTGAACAGCTCTCATGGCGTAAAAGTCATGCATGTGAAAAAGTTCGAATCGCTGATGTATTTATAGTGCGGCCTCAAGTCATGATTTTTTATACAATTGCGCCATCTTTTTTCATGAGGGTCGACCATGTAAGAATGCATCCATACACCAAATATTTTTTATTCTGAAACTTATACTTTTGAGAATAGCTCTCATGGCGTAAAAGTCATGCATGTGAAAAAGTTCGAATCGCTGATGTATTTATAGTGCAGGCTCAAGTCATCATTTTTGAAGCAATTGCGCCAAATTTTTTTCATGAGGGTCGACCATGTAAGAATGCATCTACACACCAAATATTTTTATTCTGAAACTTATACTTTTGAGAATAGCTCTCATGGCGTAAAAGTCATGCATGTGAAAAAGTTCGAATCGCTGATGTATTTATAGTGCGGCCTCAAGTCCTTATTTTTGATACAATTGCGCCAATCTTTTTTCATGAGGGTCGACCATGTAAGAATGCATCCATACACCAAATATTTTTATTCTGAAACTAATACTTTTGAGAATAGCTCTCATGGCGTAAAAGTCATGCATGTGAAAAAGTTCGAATCGCTGATGTATTTATAGTGCGGCCTCAAGTCATCATTTTTGAAGCAATTGCGCCAACTTTTTTCATGAGGGTCCACCATGTAAGAATGCATCCACACATCAAATATTTTTATTCTGAAACTTATACTTTTGAGAATAGCTCTCATGGCGTAAAAGTCATGCATGTGAAAAAGTTCGAATCGCTGATGTATTTATAGTGCGGCCTCAAGTCATCATTTTTGAAGCAATTGCGCCAACTTTTTTCATGAGGGTCCACCATGTAAGAATGCATCCACACACCAAATATTTTTATTCTGAAACTTATACTTTTGAGAATAGCTCTCATGGCGTAAAAGTCATGCATGTGAAAAAGTTCGAATCGCTGATGTATTTATAGTGCGGCCTCAAGTCATCATTTTTGATACAATTGCGCCAATCTTTTTTCATGAGGGTCGACCATGTAAGAATGCATCCATACACCAAATATTTTTATTCTGAAACTAATACTTTTGAGAATAGCTCTCATGGCGTAAAAGTCATGCATGTGAAAAAGTTCGAATCGCTGATGTATTTATAGTGCGGCCTCAAGTCATCATTTTTTATGCAATTGCGCCAACTTTTTTCATGAGGGTCGACCATGTAAGAATGCATCCACACACCAAATATTTTTATTCTGAAACTTATACTTTTGAGAATAGCTCTCATGGCGTAAAAGTCATGCATGTGAAAAAGTTCGAATCGCTGATGTATTTATAGTGCGGCCTCAAGTCATCATTTTTTATACAATTGCGCCCTCTTTTTTCATGAGGGTCGACCATGTAAGAATGCATCCACACACCAAATATTTTTATTCTGAAACTTATACTTTTGAGAATAGCTCTCATGGCGTAAAAGTCATGCATGTGAAAAAGTTCGAATCGCTGATGTATTTATAGTGCGACCTCAAGTCATCATTTTTTATGCAAATGCAACAATATTTTTCACGAGGGTCGACCATGTAAGTATGCATCCACACACCAAATATTTTTATTCTGAAACTAATACTTTTGAGAATAGCTCTCATGGCGTAAAAGTGATGCATGTGAAAAAGTTCGAATCGCTGATGTATTTATAGTGCGGCCTCAAGTCATCATTTTTTATGCAATTGCGCCAACTTTTTTCATGAGGGTCGACCATGTAAGAATGCATCCACACACCAAATATTTTTATTCTGAAACTTATACTTTTGACAATAGCTCTCATCGAGTAAAAGTCATGCATGTGAAAAAGTTCGAATCGCTGATGTATTTATAGTGCGGCCTCAAGTCATCATTTTTGAAGCAATTGCGCCAACTTTTTTCATGAGGGTCGACCATGTAAGAATGCATCCACACACCAAATATTTTTATTCTGAAACTTATACTTTTGAGAATAGCTCTCATGGCGTAAAAGTCATGCATGTGAAAAAGTTCGAATCGCTGATGTATTTATAGTGCGGCCTCAAGTCATCATTTTTTATGCAATTGCGCCAACTTTTTTCATGAGGGTCGACCATGTAAGAATGCATCCACACACCAAATATTTTTATTCTGAAACTTATACTTTTGAGAATAGCTCTCATGGCGTAAAAGTCATGCATGTGAAAAAGTTCGAATCGCTGATGTATTTATAGTGCGACCTCAAGTCATCATTTTTTATGCAAATGCGCCAATATTTTTCATGAGGGTCGACCATGTCAGTATGCATCCACACACCAAATATTTTTATTCTGAAACTTATACTTTTGAGAATAGCTCTCATGGCGTAAAAGTCATGCATGTGAAAAAGTTCGAATCGCTGATGTATTTATAGTGCGGCCTCAAGTCATCATTTTTGAAGCAATTGCGCCAACTTTTTTCATGAGGGTCCACCATGTAAGAATGCATCCACACACCAAATATTTTTATTCTGAAACTTATACTTTTGAGAATAGCTCTCATGGCGTAAAAGTCATGCATGTGAAAAAGTTCGAATCGCTGATGTATTTATAGTGCGGCCTCAAGTCATCATTTTTGATACAATTGCGCCAATCTTTTTTCATGAGGGTCGACCATGTAAGAATGCATCCATACACCAAATATTTTTATTCTGAAACTAATACTTTTGAGAATAGCTCTCATGGCGTAAAAGTCATGCATGTGAAAAAGTTCGAATCGCTGATGTATTTATAGTGCGACCTCAAGTCATCATTTTTTATGCAATTGCGCCAACTTTTTTCATGAGGGTCGACCATGTAAGAATGCATCCACACACCAAATATTTTTATTCTGAAACTTATACTTTTGAGAATAGCTCTCATGGCGTAAAAGTCATGCATGTGAAAAAGTTCGAATCGCTGATGTATTTATAGTGCGGCCTCAAGTCATCATTTTTGAAGCAATTGCGCCAATTTTTTTCATGAGGTTCGACCATGTAAGAATGCATCCACACACCAAATATTTTTATTCTGAAACTTATACTTTTGAGAATAGCTCTCATCGAGTAAAAGTCATGCATGTGAAAAAGTTCGAATCGCTGATGTATTTATAGTGCGGCCTCAAGTCATCATTTTTGAAGCAATTGCGCCAACTTTTTTCATGAGGGTCCACCATGTAAGAATGCATCCACACACCAAATATTTTTATTCTGAAACTTATACTTTTGAGAATAGCTCTCATGGCGTAAAAGTCATGCATGTGAAAAAGTTCGAATCGCTGATGTATTTATAGTGCGACCTCAAGTCATCATTTTTTATGCAATTGCGCCAACTTTTTTCATGAGGGTCGACCATGTAAGAATGCATCCACACACCAAATATTTTTATTCTGAAACTTATACTTTTGAGAATAGCTCTCATGGCGTAAAAGTCATGCATGTGAAAAAGTTCGAATCGCTGATGTATTTATAGTGCGACCTCAAGTCATCATTTTTTATGCAAATGCGCCAATATTTTTCATGAGGGTCGACCATGTAAGAATGCATCCACACACCAAATATTTTTATTCTGAAACTTATACTTTTGAGAATAGCTCTCATGGCGTAAAAGTCATGCATGTGAAAAAGTTCGAATCGCTGATGTATTTATAGTGCGGCCTCAAGTCATCATTTTTGAAGCAATTGCGCCAACTTTTTTCATGAGGGTCCACCATGTAAGAATGCATCCACACACCAAATATTTTTATTCTGAAACTTATACTTTTGAGAATAGCTCTCATGGCGTAAAAGTCATGCATGTGAAAAAGTTCGAATCGCTGATGTATTTATAGTGCGGCCTCAAGTCATCATTTTTTATACAATTGCGCCAATCTTTTTTCATGAGGGTCGACCATGTAAGAATGCATCCATACACCAAATATTTTTATTCTGAAACTAATACTTTTGAGAATAGCTCTCATGGCGTAAAAGTCATGCATGTGAAAAAGTTCGAATCGCTGATGTATTTATAGTGCGACCTCAAGTCATCATTTTTTATGCAATTGCGCCAACTTTTTTCATGAGGGTCGACCATGTAAGAATGCATCCACACACCAAATATTTTTATTCTGAAACTTATACTTTTGAGAATAGCTCTCATGGCGTAAAAGTCATGCATGTGAAAAAGTTCGAATCGCTGATGTATTTATAGTGCGGCCTCAAGTCATCATTTTTGAAGCAATTGCGCCAATTTTTTTCATGAGGTTCGACCATGTAAGAATGCATCCACACACCAAATATTTTTATTCTGAAACTTATACTTTTGAGAATAGCTCTCATCGAGTAAAAGTCATGCATGTGAAAAAGTTCGAATCGCTGATGTATTTATAGTGCGGCCTCAAGTCATCATTTTTGATGCAATTGCGCCAACTTTTTTCATGAGGGTCGACCATGTAAGAATGCATCCACACACCAAATATTTTTATTCTGAAACTTATACTTTTGAGAATAGCTCTCATGGCGTAAAAGTCATGCATGTGAAAAAGTTCGAATCGCTGATGTATTTATAGTGCGGCCTCAAGTCATCATTTTTTATGCAATTGCGCCAACTTTTTTCATGAGGGTCGACCATGTAAGAATGCATCCACACACCAAATATTTTTATTCTGAAACTTATACTTTTGAGAATAGCTCTCATGGCGTAAAAGTCATGCATGTGAAAAAGTTCGAATCGCTGATGTATTTATAGTGCGACCTCAAGTCATCATTTTTTATGCAAATGCGCCAATATTTTTCATGAGGGTCGACCATGTCAGTATGCATCCACACACCAAATATTTTTATTCTGAAACTTATACTTTTGAGAATAGCTCTCATGGCGTAAAAGTCATGCATGTGAAAAAGTTCGAATCGCTGATGTATTTATAGTGCGGCCTCAAGTCATCATTTTTGATACAATTGCGCCAATCTTTTTTCATGAGGGTCGACCATGTAAGAATGCATCCATACACCAAATATTTTTATTCTGAAACTAATACTTTTGAGAATAGCTCTCATGGCGTAAAAGTCATGCATGTGAAAAAGTTCGAATCGCTGATGTATTTATAGTGCGGCCTCAAGTCATCATTTTTGAAGCAATTGCGCCAACTCTTTTCATGAGGGTCGACCATGTAAGAATGCATCCACACACCAAATATTTTTATTCTGAAACTTATACTTTTGAGAATAGCTCTCATGGCGTAAAAGTCATGCATGTGAAAAAGTTCGAATCGCTGATGTATTTATAGTGCGGCCTCAAGTCATCATTTTTGAAGCAATTGCGCCAACTTTTTTCATGAGGGTCCACCATGTAAGAATGCATCCACACACCAAATATTTTTATTCTGAAACTTATACTTTTGAGAATAGCTCTCATGGCGTAAAAGTCATGCATGTGAAAAAGTTCGAATCGCTGATGTATTTATAGTGCGGCCTCAAGTCATGATTTTTTATACAATTGCGCCAATCTTTTTTCATTAGGGTCGACCATGTAAGAATGCATCCATACACCAAATATTTTTATTCTGAAACTAATACTTTTGAGAATAGCTCTCATGGCGTAAAAGTCATGCATGTGAAAAAGTTCGAATCGCTGATGTATTTATAGTGCGGCCTCAAGTCATCATTTTTTATGCAATTGCGCCAACTTTTTTCATGAGGGTCGACCATGTAAGAATGCATCCACACACCAAATATTTTTATTCTGAAACTTATACTTTTGAGAATAGCTCTCATGGCGTAAAAGTCATGCATGTGAAAAAGTTCGAATCGCTGATGTATTTATAGTGCGGCCTCAAGTCATCATTTTTTATGCAATTGCGCCAATCTTTTTTCATGAGGGTCGACCATGTAAGAATGCATCCACACACCAAATATTTTTATTCTGAAACGTATACTTTTGAGAATAGCTCTCATGTTGTAAAAGTCATGCATGTGAAAAAGTTCGAATCGCTGATGTATTTATAGTGCGGCCTCAAGTCATCATTTTTGAAGCAATTGCGCCAACTTTTTTCATGAGGGTCGACCATGTAAGAATGCATCCACACACCAAATATTTTTATTCTGAAACTTATACTTTTGAGAATAGCTCTCATGGCGTAAAAGTCATGCATGTGAAAAAGTTCGAATCGCTGATGTATTTATAGTGCGGCCTCAAGTCATCATTTTTGAAGCAATTGCGCCAACGTTTTTCATGAGGGTCCACCATGTAAGAATGCATCCACACACCAAATATTTTTATTCTGAAACTTATACTTTTGAGAATAGCTCTCATGGCGTAAAAGTCATGCATGTGAAAAAGTTCGAATCGCTGATGTATTTATAGTGCGGCCTCAAGTCATGATTTTTTATACAATTGCGCCAATCTTTTTTCATGAGGGTCGACCATGTAAGAATGCATCCATACACCAAATATTTTTATTCTGAAACTAATACTTTTGAGAATAGCTCTCATGGCGTAAAAGTCATGCATGTGAAAAAGTTCGAATCGCTGATGTATTTATAGTGCGGCCTCAAGTCATCATTTTTTATGCAATTGCGCCAACGTTTTTCATGAGGGTCGACCATGTAAGAATGCATCCACACACCAAATATTTTTATTCTGAAACTTATACTTTTGAGAATAGCTCTCATGGCGTAAAAGTCATGCATGTGAAAAAGTTCGAATCGCTGATGTATTTATAGTGCGGCCTCAAGTCATCATTTTTGATGCAATTGTGCGAACTTTTTACATGAGGGTCGACCATGTAAGAATGCATCCACACACCAAATATTTTTATTCTGAAACTTATACTTTTGAGAATAGCTCTCATGGCGTAAAAGTCATGCATGTGAAAAAGTTCGAATCGCTGATGTATTTATAGTGCGGCCTCAAGTCATCATTTTTTATGCAATTGCGCCAACTTTCTTCATGAGGGTCGACCATGTAAGAATGCATCCACACACCAAATATTTTTTATTCTGAAACTTATACTTTTGAGAATAGCTCTCATGGCGTAAAAGTCATGCATGTGAAAAAATTCGAATCGCTGATGTATTTATAGTGCGGCCTCAAGTCATGATTTTTTATACAATTGCGCCAATCTTTTTTCATGAGGGTCGACCATGTAAGAATGCATCCATACACCAAATATTTTTATTCTGAAACTAATACTTTTGAGAATAGCTCTCATGGCGTAAAAGTCATGCATGTGAAAAAGTTCGAATCGCTGATGTATTTATAGTGCGGCCTCAAGTCATCATTTTTGATACAATTGCGCCAACTTTTTTCATGAGGGTCGACCATGTAAGAATGCATCCACACACCAAATATTTTTATTCTGAAACTTATACTTTTGAGAATAGCTCTCATGGCGTAAAAGTCATGCATGTGAAAAAGTTCGAATCGCTGATGTATTTATAGTGCGGCCTCAAGTCATCATTTTTTATGCAATTGCGCCAATCTTTTTTCATTAGGGTCGACCATGTAAGAATGCATCCACACACCAAATATTTTTATTCTGAAACTTATACTTTTGAGAATAGCTCTCATGTTGTAAAAGTCATGCATGTGAAAAAGTTCGAATCGCTGATGTATTTATAGTGCGGCCTCAAGTCATCATTTTTGAAGCAATTGCGCCAACTTTTTTCATGAGGGTCGACCATGTAAGAATGCATCCACACACCAAATATTTTTATTCTGAAACTTATACTTTTGAGAATAGCTCTCATGGCGTAAAAGTCATGCATGTGAAAAAGTTCGAATCGCTGATGTATTTATAGTGCGGCCTCAAGTCATCATTTTTTTATACAATTGCGCCAATCTTTTTTCATGAGGGTCGACCATGTAAGAATGCATCCATACACCAAATATTTTTATTCTGAAACTAATACTTTTGAGAATAGCTCTCATGGCGTAAAAGTCATGCATGTGAAAAAGTTCGAATCGCTGATGTATTTATAGTGCGGCCTCAAGTCATCATTTTTGAAGCAATTGCGCCAACTTTTTTCATGAGGGTCGACCATGTAAGAATGCATCCACACACCAAATATTTTTATTCTGAAACTTATACTTTTGAGAATAGCTCTCATGGCGTAAAAGTCATGCATGTGAAAAAGTTCGAATCGCTGATGTATTTATAGTGCGGCCTCAAGTCATCATTTTTGAAGCAATTGCGCCAACGTTTTTCATGAGGGTCGACCATGTAAGAATGCATCCACACACCAAATATTTTTATTCTGAAACTTATACTTTTGAGAATAGCTCTCATGGCGTAAAAGTCATGCATGTGAAAAAGTTCGAATCGCTGATGTATTTATAGTGCGGCCTCAAGTCATGATTTTTTATACAATTGCGCCAATCTTTTTTCATGAGGGTCGACCATGTAAGAATGCATCCATACACCAAATATTTTAATTCTGAAACTAATACTTTTGAGAATAGCTCTCATGGCGTAAAAGTCATGCATGTGAAAAAGTTCGAATCGCTGATGTATTTATAGTGCGGCCTCAAGTCATCATTTTTTATGCAATTGCGCCAACTTTTTTCATGAGGGTCGACCATGTAAGAATGCATCCACACACCAAATATTTTTATTCTGAAACGTATACTTTTGAGAATAGCTCTCATGGCGTAAAAGTCATGCATGTGAAAAAGTTCGAATCGCTGATGTATTTATAGTGCGGCCTCAAGTCATCATTTTTTATGCAATTGCGCCAACTTTTTTCATGAGGGTCGACCATGTAAGAATGCATCCACACACCAAATATTTTTATTCTGAAACTTATACTTTTGAGAATAGCTCTCATGGCGTAAAAGTCATGCATGTGAAAAAGTTCGAATCGCTGATGTATTTATAGTGCGGCCTCAAGTCATCATTTTTGAAGCAATTGCGCCAATCTTTTTTCATTAGGGTCGACCATGTAAGAATGCATCCACACACCAAATATTTTTATTCTGAAACTTATACTTTTGAGAATAGCTCTCATGTTGTAAAAGTCATGCATGTGAAAAAGTTCGAATCGCTGATGTATTTATAGTGCGGCCTCAAGTCATCATTTTTGAAGCAATTGCGCCAACTTTTTTCATGAGGGTCGACCATGTAAGAATGCATCCACACACCAAATATTTTTATTCTGAAACTTATACTTTTGAGAATAGCTCTCATGGCGTAAAAGTCATGCATGTGAAAAAGTTCGAATCGCTGATGTATTTATAGTGCGGCCTCAAGTCATCATTTTTTTATACAATTGCGCCAATCTTTTTTCATGAGGGTCGACCATGTAAGAATGCATCCATACACCAAATATTTTTATTCTGAAACTAATACTTTTGAGAATAGCTCTCATGGCGTAAAAGTCATGCATGTGAAAAAGTTCGAATCGCTGATGTATTTATAGTGCGGCCTCAAGTCATCATTTTTGAAGCAATTGCGCCAACTTTTTTCATGAGGGTCGACCATGTAAGAATGCATCCACACACCAAATATTTTTATTCTGAAACTTATACTTTTGACAATAGCTCTCATGGCGTAAAAGTCATGCATGTGAAAAAGTTCGAATCGCTGATGTATTTATAGTGCGGCCTCAAGTCATCATTTTTTATGCAATTGCGCCAACTTTTTTCATGAGGGTCGACCATGTAAGAATGCATCCACACACCAAATATTTTTATTCTGAAACTAATACTTTTGAGAATAGCTCTCATGGCGTAAAAGTCATGCATGTGAAAAAGTTCGAATCGCTGATGTATTTATAGTGCGGCCTCAAGTCATCATTTTTTATGCAATTGCGCCAACTTTTTTCATGAGGGTCGACTATGTCAGTATGCATCCACACACCAAATATTTTTATTCTGAAACTTATACTTTTGAGAATAGCTCTCATGGCGTAAAAGTCATGCATGTGAAAAAGTTCGAATCGCTGATGTATTTATAGTGCGGCCTCAAGTCATCATTTTTTATGCAATTGCGCCAACTTTTTTCATGAGGGTCCACCATGTAAGAATGCATCCACACACCAAATATTTTTATTCTGAAACGTATACTTTTGAGAATAGCTCTCATGTTGTAAAAGTCATGCATGTGAAAAAGTTCGAATCGCTGATGTATTTATAGTGCGGCCTCAAGTCATCATTTTTTATGCAATTGCGCCAACTTTTTTCATGAGGGTCGACCATGTAAGAATGCATCCACACACCAAATATTTTTATTCTGAAACTTATACTTTTGAGAATAGCTCTCATGGCGTAAAAGTCATGCATGTGAAAAAGTTCGAATCGCTGATGTATTTATAGTGCGGCCTCAAGTCATCATTTTTTATGCAATTGCGCCAACTTTTTTCATGAGGGTCGACCATGTAAGAATGCATCCATACACCAAATATTTTTATTCTGAAACTTATACTTTTGAGAATAGCTCTCATGGCGTAAAAGTCATGCATGTGAAAAAGTTCGAATCGCTGATGTATTTATAGTGCGGCCTCAAGTCATCATTTTTGAAGCAATTGCGCCAACTTTTTTCATGAGGGTCGACCATGTAAGAATGCATCCACACACCAAATATTTTTATTCTGAAACTTATACTTTTGAGAATAGCTCTCATCGAGTAAAAGTCATGCATGTGAAAAAGTTCGAATCGCTGATGTATTTATAGTGCGGCCTCAAGTCATCATTTTTGATGCAATTGCGCCAACGTTTTTCATGAGGGTCGACCATGTAAGAATGCATCCACACACCAAATATTTTTATTCTGAAACTTATACTTTTGAGAATAGCTCTCATGGCGTAAAAGTCATGCATGTGAAAAAGTTCGAATCGCTGATGTATTTATAGTGCGGCCTCAAGTCATCATTTTTGATGCAATTGCGCCAACTTTTTTCATGAGGGTCGACCATGTAAGAATGCATCCACACACCAAATATTTTTATTCTGAAACTTATACTTTTGAGAATAGCTCTCATGGCGTAAAAGTCATGCATGTGAAAAAGTTCGAATCGCTGATGTATTTATAGTGCGGCCTCAAGTCATCATTTTTTATGCAATTGCGCCAACTTTTTTCATGAGGGTCGACCATGTAAGAATGCATCCACACACCAAATATTTTTATTCTGAAACTTATACTTTTGAGAATAGCTCTCATGGCGTAAAAGTCATGCATGTGAAAAAGTTCGAATCGCTGATGTATTTATAGTGCGACCTCAAGTCATCATTTTTTATGCAAATGCGCCAATATTTTACATGAGGGTCGACCATGTCAGTATGCATCCACACACCAAATATTTTTATTCTGAAACTTATACTTTTGAGAATAGCTCTCATGGCGTAAAAGTGATGCATGTGAAAAAGTTCGAATCGCTGATGTATTTATAGTGCGACCTCAAGTCATCATTTTTTATGCAATTGCGCCAACTTTTTTCATGAGGGTCGACCATGTAAGAATGCATCCATACACCAAATATTTTTATTCTGAAACTTATACTTTTGAGAATAGCTCTCATGGCGTAAAAGTCATGCATGTGAAAAAGTTCGAATCGCTGATGTATTTATAGTGCGGCCTCAAGTCATCATTTTTGAAGCAATTGCGCCAACTTTTTTCATGAGGGTCGACCATGTAAGAATGCATCCACACACCAAATATTTTTATTCTGAAACTTATACTTTTGAGAATAGCTCTCATGGCGTAAAAGTCATGCATGTGAAAAAGTTCGAATCGCTGATGTATTTATAGTGCGGCCTCAAGTCATCATTTTTTATGCAATTGCGCCAACTTTTTTCATGAGGGTCGACCATGTAAGAATGCATCCACACACCAAATATTTTTATTCTGAAACTAATACTTTTGAGAATAGCTCTCATGGCGTAAAAGTCATGCATGTGAAAAAGTTCGAATCGCTGATGTATTTATAGTGCGGCCTCAAGTCATCATTTTTTATGCAATTGCGCCAACTTTTTTCATGAGGGTCGACCATGTAAGAATGCATCCACACACCAAATATTTTTATTCTGAAACTTATACTTTTGAGAATAGCTCTCATGGCGTAAAAGTCATGCATGTGAAAAAGTTCGAATCGCTGATGTATTTATAGTGCGGCCTCAAGTCATCATTTTTGAAGCAATTGCGCCAACTTTTTTCATGAGGGTCCACCATGTAAGAATGCATCCACACACCAAATATTTTTATTCTGAAACTTATACTTTTGAGAATAGCTCTCATGGCGTAAAAGTCATGCATGTGAAAAAGTTCGAATCGCTGATGTATTTATAGTGCGGCCTCAAGTCATGATTTTTTATACAATTGCGCCAATCTTTTTTCATTAGGGTCGACCATGTAAGAATGCATCCATACACCAAATATTTTTATTCTGAAACTAATACTTTTGAGAATAGCTCTCATGGCGTAAAAGTCATGCATGTGAAAAAGTTCGAATCGCTGATGTATTTATAGTGCGGCCTCAAGTCATCATTTTTTATGCAATTGCGCCAACTTTTTTCATGAGGGTCGACCATGTAAGAATGCATCCACACACCAAATATTTTTATTCTGAAACTTATACTTTTGAGAATAGCTCTCATGGCGTAAAAGTCATGCATGTGAAAAAGTTCGAATCGCTGATGTATTTATAGTGCGGCCTCAAGTCATCATTTTTTATGCAATTGCGCCAATCTTTTTTCATGAGGGTCGACCATGTAAGAATGCATCCACACACCAAATATTTTTATTCTGAAACGTATACTTTTGAGAATAGCTCTCATGTTGTAAAAGTCATGCATGTGAAAAAGTTCGAATCGCTGATGTATTTATAGTGCGGCCTCAAGTCATCATTTTTTATGCAATTGCGCCAACTTTTTTCATGAGGGTCGACCATGTAAGAATGCATCCACACACCAAATATTTTTATTCTGAAACTTATACTTTTGAGAATAGCTCTCATGGCGTAAAAGTCATGCATGTGAAAAAGTTCGAATCGCTGATGTATTTATAGTGCGGCCTCAAGTCATCATTTTTGATGCAATTGCGCCAACTTTTTTCATGAGGGTCGACCATGTAAGAATGCATCCACACACCAAATATTTTTATTCTGAAACTTATACTTTTGAGAATAGCTCTCATGGCGTAAAAGTCATGCATGTGAAAAAGTTCGAATCGCTGATGTATTTATAGTGCGGCCTCAAGTCATCATTTTTTATGCAATTGCGCCAACTTTTTTCATGAGGGTCGACCATGTAAGAATGCATCCACACACCAAATATTTTTATTCTGAAACTTATACTTTTGAGAATAGCTCTCATGGCGTAAAAGTCATGCATGTGAAAAAGTTCGAATCGCTGATGTATTTATAGTGCGACCTCAAGTCATCATTTTTTATGCAAATGCGCCAATATTTTTCATGAGGGTCGACCATGTCAGTATGCATCCACACACCAAATATTTTTATTCTGAAACTTATACTTTTGAGAATAGCTCTCATGGCGTAAAAGTGATGCATGTGAAAAAGTTCGAATCGCTGATGTATTTATAGTGCGACCTCAAGTCATCATTTTTTATGCAATTGCGCCAACTTTTTTCATGAGGGTCGACCATGTAAGAATGCATCCATACACCAAATATTTTTATTCTGAAACTTATACTTTTGAGAATAGCTCTCATGGCGTAAAAGTCATGCATGTGAAAAAGTTCGAATCGCTGATGTATTTATAGTGCGGCCTCAAGTCATCATTTTTGAAGCAATTGCGCCAACTTTTTTCATGAGGGTCCACCATGTAAGAATGCATCCACACACCAAATATTTTTATTCTGAAACTTATACTTTTGAGAATAGCTCTCATGGCGTAAAAGTCATGCATGTGAAAAAGTTCGAATCGCTGATGTATTTATAGTGCGGCCTCAAGTCATCATTTTTTATGCAATTGCGCCAACTTTTTTCATGAGGGTCGACCATGTAAGAATGCATCCACACACCAAATATTTTTATTCTGAAACTAATACTTTTGAGAATAGCTCTCATGGCGTAAAAGTCATGCATGTGAAAAAGTTCGAATCGCTGATGTATTTATAGTGCGGCCTCAAGTCATCATTTTTTATGCAATTGCGCCAACTTTTTTCATGAGGGTCGACCATGTAAGAATGCATCCACACACCAAATATTTTTATTCTGAAACTTATACTTTTGAGAATAGCTCTCATGGCGTAAAAGTCATGCATGTGAAAAAGTTCGAATCGCTGATGTATTTATAGTGCGGCCTCAAGTCATCATTTTTGAAGCAATTGCGCCAACTTTTTTCATGAGGGTCCACCATGTAAGAATGCATCCACACACCAAATATTTTTATTCTGAAACTTATACTTTTGAGAATAGCTCTCATGGCGTAAAAGTCATGCATGTGAAAAAGTTCGAATCGCTGATGTATTTATAGTGCGGCCTCAAGTCATGATTTTTTATACAATTGCGCCAATCTTTTTTCATTAGGGTCGACCATGTAAGAATGCATCCATACACCAAATATTTTTATTCTGAAACTAATACTTTTGAGAATAGCTCTCATGGCGTAAAAGTCATGCATGTGAAAAAGTTCGAATCGCTGATGTATTTATAGTGCGGCCTCAAGTCATCATTTTTTATGCAATTGCGCCAACTTTTTTCATGAGGGTCGACCATGTAAGAATGCATCCACACACCAAATATTTTTATTCTGAAACTTATACTTTTGAGAATAGCTCTCATGGCGTAAAAGTCATGCATGTGAAAAAGTTCGAATCGCTGATGTATTTATAGTGCGGCCTCAAGTCATCATTTTTTATGCAATTGCGCCAATCTTTTTTCATGAGGGTCGACCATGTAAGAATGCATCCACACACCAAATATTTTTATTCTGAAACGTATACTTTTGAGAATAGCTCTCATGTTGTAAAAGTCATGCATGTGAAAAAGTTCGAATCGCTGATGTATTTATAGTGCGGCCTCAAGTCATCATTTTTTATGCAATTGCGCCAACTTTTTTCATGAGGGTCGACCATGTAAGAATGCATCCACACACCAAATATTTTTATTCTGAAACTTATACTTTTGAGAATAGCTCTCATGGCGTAAAAGTCATGCATGTGAAAAAGTTCGAATCGCTGATGTATTTATAGTGCGGCCTCAAGTCATCATTTTTGAAGCAATTGCGCCAACGTTTTTCATGAGGGTCCACCATGTAAGAATGCATCCACACACCAAATATTTTTATTCTGAAACTTATACTTTTGAGAATAGCTCTCATGGCGTAAAAGTCATGCATGTGAAAAAGTTCGAATCGCTGATGTATTTATAGTGCGGCCTCAAGTCATCATTTTTTATACAATTGCGCCAATCTTTTTTCATGAGGGTCGACCATGTAAGAATGCATCCATACACCAAATATTTTTATTCTGAAACTAATACTTTTGAGAATAGCTCTCATGGCGTAAAAGTCATGCATGTGAAAAAGTTCGAATCGCTGATGTATTTATAGTGCGGCCTCAAGTCATCATTTTTTATGCAATTGCGCCAACTTTTTTCTTGAGGGTCGACCATGTAAGAATGCATCCACACACCAAATATTTTTATTCTGAAACTTATACTTTTGAGAATAGCTCTCATGGCGTAAAAGTCATGCATGTGAAAAAGTTCGAATCGCTGATGTATTTATAGTGCGGCCTCAAGTCATCATTTTTTATGCAATTGCGCCAACTTTTTTCATGAGGGTCGACCATGTAAGAATGCATCCACACACCAAATATTTTTATTCTGAAACTTATACTTTTGAGAATAGCTCTCATGGCGTAAAAGTCATGCATGTGAAAAAGTTCGAATCGCTGATGTATTTATAGTGCGGCCTCAAGTCATCATTTTTTATGCAATTGCGCCAATCTTTTTTCATGAGGGTCGACCATGTAAGAATGCATCCACACACCAAATATTTTTATTCTGAAACTTATACTTTTGAGAATAGCTCTCATGTTGTAAAAGTCATGCATGTGAAAAAGTTCGAATCGCTGATGTATTTATAGTGCGGCCTCAAGTCATCATTTTTGAAGCAATTGCGCCAACTTTTTTCATGAGGGTCGACCATGTAAGAATGCATCCACACACCAAATATTTTTATTCTGAAACTTATACTTTTGAGAATAGCTCTCATGGCGTAAAAGTCATGCATGTGAAAAAGTTCGAATCGCTGATGTATTTATAGTGCGGCCTCAAGTCATCATTTTTTTATACAATTGCGCCAATCTTTTTTCATGAGGGTCGACCATGTAAGAATGCATCCATACACCAAATATTTTTATTCTGAAACTAATACTTTTGAGAATAGCTCTCATGGCGTAAAAGTCATGCATGTGAAAAAGTTCGAATCGCTGATGTATTTATAGTGCGGCCTCAAGTCATCATTTTTGAAGCAATTGCGCCAACTTTTTTCATGAGGGTCCACCATGTAAGAATGCATCCACACACCAAATATTTTTATTCTGAAACTTATACTTTTGAGAATAGCTCTCATGGCGTAAAAGTCATGCATGTGAAAAAGTTCGAATCGCTGATGTATTTATAGTGCGGCCTCAAGTCATCATTTTTTATGCAATTGCGCCAACTTTTTTCATGAGGGTCGACCATGTAAGAATGCATCCACACACCAAATATTTTTATTCTGAAACTAATACTTTTGAGAATAGCTCTCATGGCGTAAAAGTCATGCATGTGAAAAAGTTCGAATCGCTGATGTATTTATAGTGCGGCCTCAAGTCATCATTTTTTATGCAATTGCGCCAACTTTTTTCATGAGGGTCGACTATGTCAGTATGCATCCACACACCAAATATTTTTATTCTGAAACTTATACTTTTGAGAATAGCTCTCATGGCGTAAAAGTCATGCATGTGAAAAAGTTCGAATCGCTGATGTATTTATAGTGCGGCCTCAAGTCATCATTTTTTATACAATTGCGCCAACTTTTTTCATGAGGGTCCACCATGTAAGAATGCATCCACACACCAAATATTTTTATTCTGAAACGTATACTTTTGAGAATAGCTCTCATGTTGTAAAAGTCATGCATGTGAAAAAGTTCGAATCGCTGATGTATTTATAGTGCGGCCTCAAGTCATCATTTTTTATGCAATTGCGCCAACTTTTTTCATGAGGGTCGACCATGTAAGAATGCATCCACACACCAAATATTTTTATTCTGAAACTTATACTTTTGAGAATAGCTCTCATGGCGTAAAAGTCATGCATGTGAAAAAGTTCGAATCGCTGATGTATTTATAGTGCGGCCTCAAGTCATCATTTTTTATGCAATTGCGCCAACTTTTTTCATGAGGGTCGACCATGTAAGAATGCATCCATACACCAAATATTTTTATTCTGAAACTTATACTTTTGAGAATAGCTCTCATGGCGTAAAAGTCATGCATGTGAAAAAGTTCGAATCGCTGATGTATTTATAGTGCGGCCTCAAGTCATCATTTTTGAAGCAATTGCGCCAACTTTTTTCATGAGGGTCGACCATGTAAGAATGCATCCACACACCAAATATTTTTATTCTGAAACTTATACTTTTGAGAATAGCTCTCATCGAGTAAAAGTCATGCATGTGAAAAAGTTCGAATCGCTGATGTATTTATAGTGCGGCCTCAAGTCATCATTTTTGATGCAATTGCGCCAACGTTTTTCATGAGGGTCGACCATGTAAGAATGCATCCACACACCAAATATTTTTATTCTGAAACTTATACTTTTGAGAATAGCTCTCATGGCGTAAAAGTCATGCATGTGAAAAAGTTCGAATCGCTGATGTATTTATAGTGCGGCCTCAAGTCATCATTTTTGATGCAATTATGCCAACGTTTTTCATGAGGGTCGACCATGTAAGAATGCATCCACACACCAAATATTTTTATTCTGAAACTTATACTTTTGAGAATAGCTCTCATGGCGTAAAAGTCATGCATGTGAAAAAGTTCGAATCGCTGATGTATTTATAGTGCGGCCTCAAGTCATCATTTTTTATGCAATTGCGCCAACTTTTTTCATGAGGGTCGACCATGTAAGAATGCATCCACACACCAAATATTTTTATTCTGAAACTTATACTTTTGAGAATAGCTCTCATGGCGTAAAAGTCATGCATGTGAAAAAGTTCGAATCGCTGATGTATTTATAGTGCGACCTCAAGTCATCATTTTTTATGCAAATGCGCCAATATTTTTCATGAGGGTCGACCATGTCAGTATGCATCCACACACCAAATATTTTTATTCTGAAACTTATACTTTTGAGAATAGCTCTCATGGCGTAAAAGTCATGCATGTGAAAAAGTTCGAATCGCTGATGTATTTATAGTGCGGCCTCAAGTCATCATTTTTTATGCAATTGCGCCAACTTTTTTCATGAGGGTCGACCATGTAAGAATGCATCCATACACCAAATATTTTTATTCTGAAACTTATACTTTTGAGAATAGCTCTCATGGCGTAAAAGTCATGCATGTGAAAAAGTTCGAATCGCTGATGTATTTATAGTGCGGCCTCAAGTCATCATTTTTGAAGCAATTGCGCCAACTTTTTTCATGAGGGTCGACCATGTAAGAATGCACCCACACACCAAATATTTTTATTCTGAAACTTATACTTTTGAGAATAGCTCTCATCGAGTAAAAGTCATGCATGTGAAAAAGTTCGAATCGCTGATGTATTTATAGTGCGGCCTCAAGTCATCATTTTTGATGCAATTGCGCCAACGTTTTTCATGAGGGTCGACCATGTCAGAATGCATCCACACACCAAATATTTTTATTCTGAAACTTATACTTTTGAGAATAGCTCTCATGGCGTAAAAGTCATGCATGTGAAAAAGTTCGAATCGCTGATGTATTTATAGTGCGGCCTCAAGTCATCATTTTTTATGCAAATGCGCCAACTTTTTTCATGAGGGTCGACCATGTAAGAATGCATCCACACACCAAATATTTTTATTCTGAAACTTATACTTTTGAGAATAGCTCTCATGGCGTAAAAGTCATGCATGTGAAAAAGTTCGAATCGCTGATGTATTTATAGTGCGACCTCAAGTCATCATTTTTTATGCAAATGCGCCAATATTTTTCATGAGGGTCGACCATGTCAGTATGCATCCACACACCAAATATTTTTATTCTGAAACTTATACTTTTGAGAATAGCTCTCATGGCGTAAAAGTCATGCATGTGAAAAAGTTCGAATCGCTGATGTATTTATAGTGCGGCCTCAAGTCATCATTTTTTTATACAATTGCGCCAATCTTTTTTCATGAGGGTCGACCATGTAAGAATGCATCCATACACCAAATATTTTTATTCTGAAACTAATACTTTTGAGAATAGCTCTCATGGCGTAAAAGTCATGCATGTGAAAAAGTTCGAATCGCTGATGTATTTATAGTGCGGCCTCAAGTCATCATTTTTGAAGCAATTGCGCCAACTTTTTTCATGAGGGTCGACCATGTAAGAATGCATCCACACACCAAATATTTTTATTCTGAAACTTATACTTTTGAGAATAGCTCTCATGGCGTAAAAGTCATGCATGTGAAAAAGTTCGAATCGCTGATGTATTTATAGTGCGGCCTCAAGTCATCATTTTTTATGCAATT
The DNA here is from genome assembly GCF_023055435.1 of Haliotis rufescens. NCBI lineage: Eukaryota > Metazoa > Mollusca > Gastropoda > Lepetellida > Haliotidae > Haliotis > Haliotis rufescens. The sequence goes on from NW_025964112.1 coordinate 28,246,826, forward strand.
GCGCCAACTTTTTTCATGAGGGTCGACCATGTAAGAATGCATCCACACACCAAATATTTTTATTCTGAAACTTATACTTTTGAGAATAGCTCTCATGGCGTAAAAGTCATGCATGTGAAAAAGTTCGAATCGCTGATGTATTTATAGTGCGGCCTCAAGTCATCATTTTTTATGCAATTGCGCCAACTTTTTTCATGAGGGTCGACCATGTAAGAATGCATCCATACACCAAATATTTTTATTCTGAAACTTATACTTTTGAGAATAGCTCTCATGGCGTAAAAGTCATGCATGTGAAAAAGTTCGAATCGCTGATGTATTTATAGTGCGGCCTCAAGTCATCATTTTTGAAGCAATTGCGCCAACTTTTTTCATGAGGGTCGACCATGTAAGAATGCATCCACACACCAAATATTTTTATTCTGAAACTTATACTTTTGAGAATAGCTCTCATCGAGTAAAAGTCATGCATGTGAAAAAGTTCGAATCGCTGATGTATTTATAGTGCGGCCTCAAGTCATCATTTTTGATGCAATTGCGCCAACGTTTTTCATGAGGGTCGACCATGTAAGAATGCATCCACACACCAAATATTTTTATTCTGAAACTTATACTTTTGAGAATAGCTCTCATGGCGTAAAAGTCATGCATGTGAAAAAGTTCGAATCGCTGATGTATTTATAGTGCGGCCTCAAGTCATCATTTTTGATGCAATTGCGCCAACGTTTTTCATGAGGGTCGACCATGTAAGAATGCATCCACACACCAAATATTTTTATTCTGAAACTTATACTTTTGAGAATAGCTCTCATGGCGTAAAAGTCATGCATGTGAAAAAGTTCGAATCGCTGATGTATTTATAGTGCGGCCTCAAGTCATCATTTTTGAAGCAATTGCGCCAACTTTTTTCATGAGGGTCGACCATGTAAGAATGCATCCACACACCAAATATTTTTATTCTGAAACTTATACTTTTGAGAATAGCTCTCATCGAGTAAAAGTCATGCATGTGAAAAAGTTCGAATCGCTGATGTATTTATAGTGCGGCCTCAAGTCATCATTTTTGATGCAATTGCGCCAACGTTTTTCATGAGGGTCGACCATGTAAGAATGCATCCACACACCAAATATTTTTATTCTGAAACTTATACTTTTGAGAATAGCTCTCATGGCGTAAAAGTCATGCATGTGAAAAAGTTCGAATCGCTGATGTATTTATAGTGCGGCCTCAAGTCATCATTTTTGATGCAATTATGCCAACGTTTTTCATGAGGGTCGACCATGTAAGAATGCATCCACACACCAAATATTTTTATTCTGAAACTTATACTTTTGAGAATAGCTCTCATGGCGTAAAAGTCATGCATGTGAAAAAGTTCGAATCGCTGATGTATTTATAGTGCGGCCTCAAGTCATCATTTTTTATGCAATTGCGCCAACTTTTTTCATGAGGGTCGACCATGTAAGAATGCATCCACACACCAAATATTTTTATTCTGAAACTTATACTTTTGAGAATAGCTCTCATGGCGTAAAAGTCATGCATGTGAAAAAGTTCGAATCGCTGATGTATTTATAGTGCGACCTCAAGTCATCATTTTTTATGCAAATGCGCCAATATTTTTCATGAGGGTCGACCATGTCAGTATGCATCCACACACCAAATATTTTTATTCTGAAACTTATACTTTTGAGAATAGCTCTCATGGCGTAAAAGTCATGCATGTGAAAAAGTTCGAATCGCTGATGTATTTATAGTGCGGCCTCAAGTCATCATTTTTTATGCAATTGCGCCAACTTTTTTCATGAGGGTCGACCATGTAAGAATGCATCCATACACCAAATATTTTTATTCTGAAACTTATACTTTTGAGAATAGCTCTCATGGCGTAAAAGTCATGCATGTGAAAAAGTTCGAATCGCTGATGTATTTATAGTGCGGCCTCAAGTCATCATTTTTGAAGCAATTGCGCCAACTTTTTTCATGAGGGTCGACCATGTAAGAATGCACCCACACACCAAATATTTTTATTCTGAAACTTATACTTTTGAGAATAGCTCTCATCGAGTAAAAGTCATGCATGTGAAAAAGTTCGAATCGCTGATGTATTTATAGTGCGGCCTCAAGTCATCATTTTTGATGCAATTGCGCCAACGTTTTTCATGAGGGTCGACCATGTCAGAATGCATCCACACACCAAATATTTTTATTCTGAAACTTATACTTTTGAGAATAGCTCTCATGGCGTAAAAGTCATGCATGTGAAAAAGTTCGAATCGCTGATGTATTTATAGTGCGGCCTCAAGTCATCATTTTTTATGCAAATGCGCCAACTTTTTTCATGAGGGTCGACCATGTAAGAATGCATCCACACACCAAATATTTTTATTCTGAAACTTATACTTTTGAGAATAGCTCTCATGGCGTAAAAGTCATGCATGTGAAAAAGTTCGAATCGCTGATGTATTTATAGTGCGACCTCAAGTCATCATTTTTTATGCAAATGCGCCAATATTTTTCATGAGGGTCGACCATGTCAGTATGCATCCACACACCAAATATTTTTATTCTGAAACTTATACTTTTGAGAATAGCTCTCATGGCGTAAAAGTCATGCATGTGAAAAAGTTCGAATCGCTGATGTATTTATAGTGCGGCCTCAAGTCATCATTTTTTTATACAATTGCGCCAATCTTTTTTCATGAGGGTCGACCATGTAAGAATGCATCCATACACCAAATATTTTTATTCTGAAACTAATACTTTTGAGAATAGCTCTCATGGCGTAAAAGTCATGCATGTGAAAAAGTTCGAATCGCTGATGTATTTATAGTGCGGCCTCAAGTCATCATTTTTGAAGCAATTGCGCCAACTTTTTTCATGAGGGTCGACCATGTAAGAATGCATCCACACACCAAATATTTTTATTCTGAAACTTATACTTTTGAGAATAGCTCTCATGGCGTAAAAGTCATGCATGTGAAAAAGTTCGAATCGCTGATGTATTTATAGTGCGGCCTCAAGTCATCATTTTTTATGCAATTGCGCCAACTTTTTTCATGAGGGTCGACCATGTAAGAATGCATCCACACACCAAATATTTTTATTCTGAAACTAATACTTTTGAGAATAGCTCTCATGGCGTAAAAGTCATGCATGTGAAAAAGTTCGAATCGCTGATGTATTTATAGTGCGGCCTCAAGTCATCATTTTTTATGCAATTGCGCCAACTTTTTTCATGAGGGTCGACTATGTCAGTATGCATCCACACACCAAATATTTTTATTCTGAAACTTATACTTTTGAGAATAGCTCTCATGGCGTAAAAGTCATGCATGTGAAAAAGTTCGAATCGCTGATGTATTTATAGTGCGGCCTCAAGTCATCATTTTTTATACAATTGCGCCAACTTTTTTCATGAGGGTCCACCATGTAAGAATGCATCCACACACCAAATATTTTTATTCTGAAACGTATACTTTTGAGAATAGCTCTCATGTTGTAAAAGTCATGCATGTGAAAAAGTTCGAATCGCTGATGTATTTATAGTGCGGCCTCAAGTCATCATTTTTTATGCAATTGCGCCAACTTTTTTCATGAGGGTCGACCATGTAAGAATGCATCCACACACCAAATATTTTTATTCTGAAACTTATACTTTTGAGAATAGCTCTCATGGCGTAAAAGTCATGCATGTGAAAAAGTTCGAATCGCTGATGTATTTTTAGTGCGGCCTCAAGTCATCATTTTTTATGCAATTGCGCCAACTTTTTTCATGAGGGTCGACCATGTAAGAATGCATCCATACACCAAATATTTTTATTCTGAAACTTATACTTTTGAGAATAGCTCTCATGGCGTAAAAGTCATGCATGTGAAAAAGTTCGAATCGCTGATGTATTTATAGTGCGGCCTCAAGTCATCATTTTTGAAGCAATTGCGCCAACTTTTTTCATGAGGGTCGACCATGTAAGAATGCATCCACACACCAAATATTTTTATTCTGAAACTTATACTTTTGAGAATAGCTCTCATCGAGTAAAAGTCATGCATGTGAAAAAGTTCGAATCGCTGATGTATTTATAGTGCGGCCTCAAGTCATCATTTTTGATGCAATTGCGCCAACGTTTTTCATGAGGGTCGACCATGTAAGAATGCATCCACACACCAAATATTTTTATTCTGAAACTTATACTTTTGAGAATAGCTCTCATGGCGTAAAAGTCATGCATGTGAAAAAGTTCGAATCGCTGATGTATTTATAGTGCGGCCTCAAGTCATCATTTTTGATGCAATTGCGCCAACGTTTTTCATGAGGGTCGACCATGTAAGAATGCATCCACACACCAAATATTTTTATTCTGAAACTTATACTTTTGAGAATAGCTCTCATGGCGTAAAAGTCATGCATGTGAAAAAGTTCGAATCGCTGATGTATTTATAGTGCGGCCTCAAGTCATCATTTTTTATGCAATTGCGCCAACTTTTTTCATGAGGGTCGACCATGTAAGAATGCATCCACACACCAAATATTTTTATTCTGAAACTTATACTTTTGAGAATAGCTCTCATGGCGTAAAAGTCATGCATGTGAAAAAGTTCGAATCGCTGATGTATTTATAGTGCGACCTCAAGTCATCATTTTTTATGCAAATGCGCCAATATTTTTCATGAGGGTCGACCATGTCAGTATGCATCCACACACCAAATATTTTTATTCTGAAACTTATACTTTTGAGAATAGCTCTCATGGCGTAAAAGTCATGCATGTGAAAAAGTTCGAATCGCTGATGTATTTATAGTGCGGCCTCAAGTCATCATTTTTTATGCAATTGCGCCAACTTTTTTCATGAGGGTCGACCATGTAAGAATGCATCCATACACCAAATATTTTTATTCTGAAACTTATACTTTTGAGAATAGCTCTCATGGCGTAAAAGTCATGCATGTGAAAAAGTTCGAATCGCTGATGTATTTATAGTGCGGCCTCAAGTCATCATTTTTGAAGCAATTGCGCCAACTTTTTTCATGAGGGTCGACCATGTAAGAATGCACCCACACACCAAATATTTTTATTCTGAAACTTATACTTTTGAGAATAGCTCTCATCGAGTAAAAGTCATGCATGTGAAAAAGTTCGAATCGCTGATGTATTTATAGTGCGGCCTCAAGTCATCATTTTTGATGCAATTGCGCCAACGTTTTTCATGAGGGTCGACCATGTAAGAATGCATCCACACACCAAATATTTTTATTCTGAAACTTATACTTTTGAGAATAGCTCTCATGGCGTAAAAGTCATGCATGTGAAAAAGTTCGAATCGCTGATGTATTTATAGTGCGGCCTCAAGTCATCATTTTTTATGCAAATGCGCCAACTTTTTTCATGAGGGTCGACCATGTAAGAATGCATCCACACACCAAATATTTTTATTCTGAAACTTATACTTTTGAGAATAGCTCTCATGGCGTAAAAGTCATGCATGTGAAAAAGTTCGAATCGCTGATGTATTTATAGTGCGGCCTCAAGTCATCATTTTTTATGCAAATGCGCCAAAATTTTTCATGAGGGTCGACCATGTCAGTATGCATCCACACACCAAATATTTTTATTCTGAAACTTATACTTTTGAGAATAGCTCTCATGGCGTAAAAGTCATGCATGTGAAAAAGTTCGAATCGCTGATGTATTTATAGTGCGGCCTCAAGTCATCATTTTTTATACAATTGCGCCAATCTTTTTTCATGAGGGTCGACCATGTAAGAATGCATCCATACACCAAATATTTTTATTCTGAAACTAATACTTTTGAGAATAGCTCTCATGGCGTAAAAGTCATGCATGTGAAAAAGTTCGAATCGCTGATGTATTTATAGTGCGGCCTCAAGTCATCATTTTTGAAGCAATTGCGCCAATCTTTTTTCATGAGGGTCGACCATGTAAGAATGCATCCATACACCAAATATTTTTATTCTGAAACTAATACTTTTGAGAATAGCTCTCATGGCGTAAAAGTCATGCATGTGAAAAAGTTCGAATCGCTGATGTATTTATAGTGCGGCCTCAAGTCATCATTTTTGAAGCAATTGCGCCAACTTTTTTCATGAGGGTCGACCATGTAAGAATGCATCCACACACCAAATATTTTTATTCTGAAACTTATACTTTTGACAATAGCTCTCATGGCGTAAAAGTCATGCATGTGAAAAAGTTCGAATCGCTGATGTATTTATAGTGCGGCCTCAAGTCATCATTTTTTATGCAATTGCGCCAACTTTTTTCATGAGGGTCGACCATGTAAGAATGCATCCACACACCAAATATTTTTATTCTGAAACTTATACTTTTGAGAATAGCTCTCATCGAGTAAAAGTCATGCATGTGAAAAAGTTCGAATCGCTGATGTATTTATAGTGCGGCCTCAAGTCATCATTTTTGATGCAATTGCGCCAACGTTTTTCATGAGGGTCGACCATGTAAGAATGCATCCACACACCAAATATTTTTATTCTGAAACTTATACTTTTGAGAATAGCTCTCATGGCGTAAAAGTCATGCATGTGAAAAAGTTCGAATCGCTGATGTATTTATAGTGCGGCCTCAAGTCATCATTTTTGATGCAATTGCGCCAACGTTTTTCATGAGGGTCCACCATGTAAGAATGCATCCACACACCAAATATTTTTATTCTGAAACTTATACTTTTGAGAATAGCTCTCATGGCGTAAAAGTCATGCATGTGAAAAAGTTCGAATCGCTGATGTATTTATAGTGCGGCCTCAAGTCATCATTTTTTATGCAATTGCGCCAACTTTTTTCATGAGGGTCCACCATGTAAGAATGCATCCACACACCAAATATTTTTATTCTGAAACTTATACTTTTGAGAATAGCTCTCATGGCGTAAAAGTCATGCATGTGAAAAAGTTCGAATCGCTGATGTATTTATAGTGCGACCTCAAGTCATCATTTTTTATGCAAATGCGCCAATATTTTTCATGAGGGTCGACCATGTCAGTATGCATCCACACACCAAATATTTTTATTCTGAAACTTATACTTTTGAGAATAGCTCTCATGGCGTAAAAGTCATGCATGTGAAAAAGTTCGAATCGCTGATGTATTTATAGTGCGGCCTCAAGTCATCATTTTTTATGCAATTGCGCCAACTTTTTTCATGAGGGTCGACCATGTAAGAATGCATCCATACACCAAATATTTTTATTCTGAAACTTATACTTTTGAGAATAGCTCTCATGGCGTAAAAGTCATGCATGTGAAAAAGTTCGAATCGCTGATGTATTTATAGTGCGGCCTCAAGTCATCGATTTTGAAGCAATTGCGCCAACTTTTTTCATGAGGGTCGACCATGTAAGAATGCACCCACACACCAAATATTTTTATTCTGAAACTTATACTTTTGAGAATAGCTCTCATCGAGTAAAAGTCATGCATGTGAAAAAGTTCGAATCGCTGATGTATTTATAGTGCGGCCTCAAGTCATCATTTTTGATGCAATTGCGCCAACGTTTTTCATGAGGGTCCACCATGTAAGAATGCATCCACACACCAAATATTTTTATTCTGAAACTTATACTTTTGAGAATAGCTCTCATGGCGTAAAAGTCATGCATGTGAAAAAGTTCGAATCGCTGATGTATTTATAGTGCGGCCTCAAGTCATCATTTTTTATGCAAATGCGCCAACTTTTTCATGAGGGTCGACCATGTAAGAATGCATCCACACACCAAATATTTTTATTCTGAAACTTATACTTTTGAGAATAGCTCTCATGGCGTAAAAGTCATGCATGTGAAAAAGTTCGAATCGCTGATGTATTTATAGTGCGGCCTCAAGTCATCATTTTTTATGCAAATGCGCCAAAATTTTTCATGAGGGTCGACCATGTCAGTATGCATCCACACACCAAATATTTTTATTCTGAAACTTATACTTTTGAGAATAGCTCTCATGGCGTAAAAGTGATGCATGTGAAAAAGTTCGAATCGCTGATGTATTTATAGTGCGGCCTCAAGTCATCATTTTTTATACAATTGCGCCAATCTTTTTTCATGAGGGTCGACCATGTAAGAATGCATCCATACACCAAATATTTTTATTCTGAAACTAATACTTTTGAGAATAGCTCTCATGGCGTAAAAGTCATGCATGTGAAAAAGTTCGAATCGCTGATGTATTTATAGTGCGGCCTCAAGTCATCATTTTTGAAGCAATTGCGCCAACTTTTTTCATGAGGGTCGACCATGTAAGAATGCATCCACACACCAAATATTTTTATTCTGAAACTTATACTTTTGACAATAGCTCTCATGACGTAAAAGTCATGCATGTGAAAAAGTTCGAATCGCTGATGTATTTATAGTGCGGCCTCAAGTCATCATTTTTTATGCAATTGCGCCAACTTTTTTCATGAGGGTCGACCATGTAAGAATGCATCCACACACCAAATATTTTTATTCTGAAACTTATACTTTTGAGAATAGCTCTCATGGCGTAAAAGTCATGCATGTGAAAAAGTTCGAATCGCTGATGTATTTATAGTGCGACCTCAAGTCATCATTTTTGATGCAAATGCGCCAATATTTTTCATGAGGGTCGACCATGTCAGTATGCATCCACACACCAAATATTTTTATTCTGAAACTTATACTTTTGAGAATAGCTCTCATGGCGTAAAAGTCATGCATGTGAAAAAGTTCGAATCGCTGATGTATTTATAGTGCGGCCTCAAGTCATCATTTTTTATACAATTGCGCCAATCTTTTTTCATGAGGGTCGACCATGTAAGAATGCATCCATACACCAAATATTTTTATTCTGAAACTAATACTTTTGAGAATAGCTCTCATGGCGTAAAAGTCATGCATGTGAAAAAGTTCGAATCGCTGATGTATTTATAGTGCGGCCTCAAGTCATCATTTTTGAAGCAATTGCGCCAACTTTTTTCATGAGGGTCGACCATGTAAGAATGCACATACACCAAATATTTTTATTCTGAAACTTATACTTTTGAGAATAGCTCTCATGGCGTAAAAGTCATGCATGTGAAAAAGTTCGAATCGCTGATGTATTTATAGTGCGGCCTCAAGTCATCATTTTTGAAGCAATTGCGCCAACTTTTTTCATGAGGGTCGACCATGTAAGAATGCATCCACACACCAAATATTTTTATTCTGAAACTTATACTTTTGAGAATAGCTCTCATGGCGTAAAAGTCATGCATGAGAAAAAGTTCGAATCGCTGATGTATTTATAGTGCGGCCTCAAGTCATCATTTTTTATGCAATTGCGCCAACTTTTTTCATGAGGGTCGACCATGTAAGAATGCATCCACACACCAAATATTTTTATTCTGAAACTTATACTTTTGAGAATAGCTCTCATCGAGTAAAAGTCATGCATGTGAAAAAGTTCGAATCGCTGATGTATTTATAGTGCGGCCTCAAGTCATCATTTTTGATGCAATTGCGCCAACGTTTTTCATGAGGGTCGACCATGTAAGAATGCATCCACACACCAAATATTTTTATTCTGAAACTTATACTTTTGAGAATAGCTCTCATGGCGTAAAAGTCATGCATGTGAAAAAGTTCGAATCGCTGATGTATTTATAGTGCGGCCTCAAGTCATCATTTTTGAAGCAATTGCGCCAACTTTTTTCATGAGGGTCGACCATGTAAGAATGCATCCACACACCAAATATTTTTATTCTGAAACTTATACTTTTGAGAATAGCTCTCATGGCGTAAAAGTCATGGATGAGAAAAAGTTCGAATCGCTGATGTATTTATAGTGCGGCCTCAAGTCATCATTTTTTATGCAATTGCGCCAACTTTTTTCATGAGGGTCGACCATGTAAGAATGCATCCACACACCAAATATTTTTATTCTGAAACTTATACTTTTGAGAATAGCTCTCATCGAGTAAAAGTCATGCATGTGAAAAAGTTCGAATCGCTGATGTATTTATAGTGCGGCCTCAAGTCATCATTTTTGATGCAATTGCGCCAACGTTTTTCATGAGGGTCGACCATGTAAGAATGCATCCACACACCAAATATTTTTATTCTGAAACTTATACTTTTGAGAATAGCTCTCATGGCGTAAAAGTCATGCATGTGAAAAAGTTCGAATCGCTGATGTATTTATAGTGCGGCCTCAAGTCATCATTTTTTATGCAATTGCGCCAACTTTTTTCATGAGGGTCGACCATGTAAGAATGCATCCACACACCAAATATTTTTATTCTGAAACTTATACTTTTGAGAATAGCTCTCATGGCGTAAAAGTCATGCATGTGAAAAAGTTCGAATCGCTGATGTATTTATAGTGCGGCCTCAAGTCATCATTTTTTTATACAATTGCGCCAATCTTTTTTCATGAGGGTCGACCATGTAAGAATGCATCCATACACCAAATATTTTTATTCTGAAACTAATACTTTTGAGAATAGCTCTCATGGCGTAAAAGTCATGCATGTGAAAAAGTTCGAATCGCTGATGTATTTATAGTGCGGCCTCAAGTCATCATTTTTTATGCAATTGCGCCAACTTTTTTCATGAGGGTCGACCATGTAAGAATGCATCCACACACCAAATATTTTTATTCTGAAACTTATACTTTTGAGAATAGCTCTCATGGCGTAAAAGTCATGCATGTGAAAAAGTTCGAATCGCTGATGTATTTATAGTGCGGCCTCAAGTCATCATTTTTTATACAATTGCGCCAATCTTTTTTCATGAGGGTCGACCATGTAAGAATGCATCCACACACCAAATATTTTTATTCTGAAACTTATACTTTTGAGAATAGCTCTCATGGCGTAAAAGTCATGCATGTGAAAAAGTTCGAATCGCTGATGTATTTATAGTGCGGCCTCAAGTCATCATTTTTTATGCAATTGCGCCAACTTTTTTCATGAGGGTCCACCATGTAAGAATGCATCCACACACCAAATATTTTTATTCTGAAACTTATACTTTTGAGAATAGCTCTCATGGCGTAAAAGTCATGCATGTGAAAAAGTTCGAATCGCTGATGTATTTATAGTGCGGCCTCAAGTCATCATTTTTGAAGCAATTGCGCCAACTTTTTTCATGAGGGTCGACCATGTAAGAATGCATCCACACACCAAATATTTTTATTCTGAAACTTATACTTTTGACAATAGCTCTCATGGCGTAAAAGTCATGCATGTGAAAAAGTTCGAATCGCTGATGTATTTATAGTGCGGCCTCAAGTCATCATTTTTTATGCAATTGCGCCAACCTCTTTCATGAGGGTCGACCATGTAAGAATGCATCCACACACCAAATATTTTTGTTCTGAAACGTATACTTTTGAGAATAGCTCTCATGTTGTAAAAGTCATGCATGTGAAAAAGTTCGAATCGCTGATGTATTTATAGTGCGGCCTCAAGTCATCATTTTTGAAGCAATTGCGCCAACTTTTTTCATGAGGGTCGACCATGTAAGAATGCATCCACACACCAAATATTTTTATTCTGAAACGTATACTTTTGAGAATAGCTCTCATGGCGTAAAAGTCATGCATGTGAAAAAGTTCGAATCGCTGATGTATTTATAGTGCGGCCTCAAGTCATCATTTTTGATGCAATTGCGCCAACTTTTTTCATGAGGGTCGACCATGTAAGAATGCATCCATACACCAAATATTTTTATTCTGAAACTTATACTTTTGAGAATAGCTCTCATGGCGTAAAAGTCATGCATGTGAAAAAGTTCGAATCGCTGATGTATTTATAGTGCGGCCTCAAGTCATCATTTTTGAAGCAATTGCGCCAACTTTTTTCATGAGGGTCGACCATGTAAGAATGCATCCACACACCAAATATTTTTATTCTGAAACTTATACTTTTGAGAATAGCTCCCATCGAGTAAAAGTCAAGCATGTGAAAAAGTTCGAATCGCTGATGTATTTATAGTGCGGCCTCAAGTCATCATTTTTGATGCAATTGCGCCAACGTTTTTCATGAGGGTCGACCATGTAAGAATGCATCCACACACCAAATATTTTTATTCTGAAACTTATACTTTTGAGAATAGCTCTCATGGCGTAAAAGTCATGCATGTGAAAAAGTTCGAATCGCTGATGTATTTATAGTGCGGCCTCAAGTCATCATTTTTTATGCAATTGCGCCAACTTTTTTCATGAGGGTCGACCATGTAAGAATGCATCCACACACCAAATATTTTTATTCTGAAACTTATACTTTTGAGAATAGCTCTCATGGCGTAAAAGTCATGCATGTGAAAAAGTTCGAATCGCTGATGTATTTATAGTGCGACCTCAAGTCATCATTTTTTATGCAAATGCGCCAATATTTTTCATGAGGGTCGACCATGTCAGTATGCATCCACACACCAAATATTTTTATTCTGAAACTTATACTTTTGAGAATAGCTCTCATGGCGTAAAAGTCATGCATGTGAAAAAGTTCGAATCGCTGATGTATTTATAGTGCGGCCTCAAGTCATCATTTTTTATACAATTGCGCCAATCTTTTTTCATGAGGGTCGACCATGTAAGAATGCATCCATACACCAAATATTTTTATTCTGAAACTAATACTTTTGAGAATAGCTCTCATGGCGTAAAAGTCATGCATGTGAAAAAGTTCGAATCGCTGATGTATTTATAGTGCGACCTCAAGTCATCATTTTTGATGCAATTGCGCCAACGTTTTTCATGAGGGTCGACCATGTAAGAATGCATCCACACACCAAATATTTTTATTCTGAAACTTATACTTTTGAGAATAGCTCTCATGGCGTAAAAGTCATGCATGTGAAAAAGTTCGAATCGCTGATGTATTTATAGTGCGGCCTCAAGTCATCATTTTTTATGCAATTGCGCCAACTTTTTTCATGAGGGTCGACCATGTAAGAATGCATCCACACACCAAATATTTTTATTCTGAAACTTATACTTTTGAGAATAGCTCTCATGGCGTAAAAGTCATGCATGTGAAAAAGTTCGAATCGCTGATGTATTTATAGTGCGACCTCAAGTCATCATTTTTTATGCAAATGCGCCAATATTTTTCATGAGGGTCGACCATGTCAGTATGCATCCACACACCAAATATTTTTATTCTGAAACTTATACTTTTGAGAATAGCTCTCATGGCGTAAAAGTCATGCATGTGAAAAAGTTCGAATCGCTGATGTATTTATAGTGCGGCCTCAAGTCATCATTTTTTATACAATTGCGCCAATCTTTTTTCATGAGGGTCGACCATGTAAGAATGCATCCATACACCAAATATTTTTATTCTGAAACTAATACTTTTGAGAATAGCTCTCATGGCGTAAAAGTCATGCATGTGAAAAAGTTCGAATCGCTGATGTATTTATAGTGCGGCCTCAAGTCATCATTTTTTATACAATTGCGCCAACTTTTTTCATGAGGGTCGACCATGTTAGAATGCATCCACACACCAAATATTTTTATTCTGAAACTTATACTTTTGAGAATAGCTCTCATGGCGTAAAAGTCATGCATGTGAAAAAGTTCGAATCGCTGATGTATTTATAGTGCGGCCTCAAGTCATCATTTTTGAAGCAATTGCGCCAACTTTTTTCATGAGGGTCGACCATGTAAGAATGCATCCACACACCAAATATTTTTATTCTGAAACTTATACTTTTGAGAATAGCTCTCATGGCGTAAAAGTCATGCATGAGAAAAAGTTCGAATCGCTGATGTATTTATAGTGCGGCCTCAAGTCATCATTTTTTATGCAATTGCGCCAACTTTTTTCATGAGGGTCGACCATGTAAGAATGCATCCACACACCAAATAATTTTATTCTGAAACTTATACTTTTGAGAATAGCTCTCATCGAGTAAAAGTCATGCATGTGAAAAAGTTCGAATCGCTGATGTATTTATAGTGCGGCCTCAAGTCATCATTTTTGATGCAATTGCGCCAACGTTTTTCATGAGGGTCGACCATGTAAGAATGCATCCACACACCAAATATTTTTATTCTGAAACTTATACTTTTGAGAATAGCTCTCATGGCGTAAAAGTCATGCATGTGAAAAAGTTCGAATCGCTGATGTATTTATAGTGCGGCCTCAAGTCATCATTTTTTATGCAATTGCGCCAACTTTTTTCATGAGGGTCGACCATGTAAGAATGCATCCACACACCAAATATTTTTATTCTGAAACTTATACTTTTGAGAATAGCTCTCATGGCGTAAAAGTCATGCATGTGAAAAAGTTCGAATCGCTGATGTATTTATAGTGCGACCTCAAGTCATCATTTTTTATGCAAATGCGCCAATATTTTTCATGAGGGTCGACCATGTCAGTATGCATCCACACACCAAATATTTTTATTCTGAAACTTATACTTTTGAGAATAGCTCTCATGGCGTAAAAGTCATGCATGTGAAAAAGTTCGAATCGCTGATGTATTTATAGTGCGGCCTCAAGTCATCATTTTTTATACAATTGCGCCAATCTTTTTTCATGAGGGTCGACCATGTAAGAATGCATCCATACACCAAATATTTTTATTCTGAAACTAATACTTTTGAGAATAGCTCTCATGGCGTAAAAGTCATGCATGTGAAAAAGTTCGAATCGCTGATGTATTTATAGTGCGGCCTCAAGTCATCATTTTTTATACAATTGCGCCAACTTTTTTCATGAGGGTCGACCATGTTAGAATGCATCCACACACCAAATATTTTTATTCTGAAACTTATACTTTTGAGAATAGCTCTCATGGCGTAAAAGTCATGCATGTGAAAAAGTTCGAATCGCTGATGTATTTATAGTGCGGCCTCAAGTCATCATTTTTGAAGCAATTGCGCCAACTTTTTTCATGAGGGTCGACCATGTAAGAATGCATCCACACCCCAAATATTTTTATTCTGAAACTTATACTTTTGAGAATAGCTCTCATGGCGTAAAAGTCATGCATGAGAAAAAGTTCGAATCGCTGATGTATTTATAGTGCGGCCTCAAGTCATCATTTTTTATGCAATTGCGCCAACTTTTTTCATGAGGGTCGACCATGTAAGAATGCATCCACACACCAAATAATTTTATTCTGAAACTTATACTTTTGAGAATAGCTCTCATCGAGTAAAAGTCATGCATGTGAAAAAGTTCGAATCGCTGATGTATTTATAGTGCGGCCTCAAGTCATCATTTTTGATGCAATTGCGCCAACGTTTTTCATGAGGGTCGACCATGTAAGAATGCATCCACACACCAAATATTTTTATTCTGAAACTTATACTTTTGAGAATAGCTCTCATGGCGTAAAAGTCATGCATGTGAAAAAGTTCGAATCGCTGATGTATTTATAGTGCGGCCTCAAGTCATCATTTTTGAAGCAATTGCGCCAACTTTTTTCATGAGGGTCGACCATGTAAGAATGCATCCACACACCAAATATTTTTATTCTGAAACTTATACTTTTGAGAATAGCTCTCATGGCGTAAAAGTCATGCATGTGAAAAAGTTCGAATCGCTGATGTATTTATAGTGCGGCCTCAAGTCATCATTTTTTTATACAATTGCGCCAATCTTTTTTCATGAGGGTCGACCATGTAAGAATGCATCCATACACCAAATATTTTTATTCTGAAACTAATACTTTTGAGAATAGCTCTCATGGCGTAAAAGTCATGCATGTGAAAAAGTTCGAATCGCTGATGTATTTATAGTGCGGCCTCAAGTCATCATTTTTTATGCAATTGCGCCAACTTTTTTCATGAGGGTCGACCATGTAAGAATGCATCCACACACCAAATATTTTTATTCTGAAACTTATACTTTTGAGAATAGCTCTCATGGCGTAAAAGTCATGCATGTGAAAAAGTTCGAATCGCTGATGTATTTATAGTGCGGCCTCAAGTCATCATTTTTTATACAATTGCGCCAATCTTTTTTCATGAGGGTCGACCATGTAAGAATGCATCC
Source organism: Haliotis rufescens (assembly GCF_023055435.1). Lineage (NCBI taxonomy): Eukaryota > Metazoa > Mollusca > Gastropoda > Lepetellida > Haliotidae > Haliotis > Haliotis rufescens. The sequence continues at coordinate 28,262,813 of NW_025964112.1, forward strand.
ACACACCAAATATTTTTATTCTGAAACTTATACTTTTGAGAATAGCTCTCATGGCGTAAAAGTCATGCATGTGAAAAAGTTCGAATCGCTGATGTATTTATAGTGCGGCCTCAAGTCATCATTTTTGAAGCAATTGCGCCAACTTTTTTCATGAGGGTCCACCATGTAAGAATGCATCCACACACCAAATATTTTTATTCTGAAACTTATACTTTTGAGAATAGCTCTCATGGCGTAAAAGTCATGCATGTGAAAAAGTTCGAATCGCTGATGTATTTATAGTGCGGCCTCAAGTCATCATTTTTGAAGCAATTGCGCCAACTTTTTTCATGAGGGTCGACCATGTAAGAATGCATCCACACACCAAATATTTTTATTCTGAAACTTATACTTTTGACAATAGCTCTCATGGCGTAAAAGTCATGCATGTGAAAAAGTTCGAATCGCTGATGTATTTATAGTGCGGCCTCAAGTCATCATTTTTTATGCAATTGCGCCAACCTCTTTCATGAGGGTCGACCATGTAAGAATGCATCCACACACCAAATATTTTTGTTCTGAAACGTATACTTTTGAGAATAGCTCTCATGTTGTAAAAGTCATGCATGTGAAAAAGTTCGAATCGCTGATGTATTTATAGTGCGGCCTCAAGTCATCATTTTTTATGCAATTGCGCCAACTTTTTTCATGAGGGTCGACCATGTAAGAATGCATCCACACACCAAATATTTTTATTCTGAAACTTATACTTTCGAGAATAGCTCTCATGGCGTAAAAGTCATGCATGTGAAAAAGTTCGAATCGCTGATGTATTTATAGTGCGGCCTCAAGTCATCATTTTTGATGCAATTGCGCCAACTTTTTTCATGAGGGTCGACCATGTAAGAATGCATCCATACACCAAATATTTTTATTCTGAAACTTATACTTTTGAGAATAGCTCTCATGGCGTAAAAGTCATGCATGTGAAAAAGTTCGAATCGCTGATGTATTTATAGTGCGGCCTCAAGTCATCATTTTTGAAGCAATTGCGCCAACTTTTTTCATGAGGGTCGACCATGTAAGAATGCATCCACACACCAAATATTTTTATTCTGAAACTTATACTTTTGAGAATAGCTCTCATCGAGTAAAAGTCATGCATGTGAAAAAGTTCGAATCGCTGATGTATTTATAGTGCGGCCTCAAGTCATCATTTTTTATGCAATTGCGCCAACGTTTTTCATGAGGGTCGACCATGTAAGAATGCATCCACACACCAAATATTTTTATTCTGAAACTTATACTTTTGAGAATAGCTCTCATGGCGTAAAAGTCATGCATGTGAAAAAGTTCGAATCGCTGATGTATTTATAGTGCGGCCTCAAGTCATCATTTTTTATGCAATTGCGCCAACTTTTTTCATGAGGGTCGACCATGTAAGAATGCATCCACACACCAAATATTTTTATTCTGAAACTTATACTTTTGAGAATAGCTCTCATGGCGTAAAAGTCATGCATGTGAAAAAGTTCGAATCGCTGATGTATTTATAGTGCGACCTCAAGTCATCATTTTTGATGCAAATGCGCCAATATTTTTCATGAGGGTCGACCATGTCAGTATGCATCCACACACCAAATATTTTTATTCTGAAACTTATACTTTTGAGAATAGCTCTCATGGCGTAAAAGTCATGCATGTGAAAAAGTTCGAATCGCTGATGTATTTATAGTGCGGCCTCAAGTCATCATTTTTTATACAATTGCGCCAATCTTTTTTCATGAGGGTCGACCATGTAAGAATGCATCCATACACCAAATATTTTTATTCTGAAACTAATACTTTTGAGAATAGCTCTCATGGCGTAAAAGTCATGCATGTGAAAAAGTTCGAATCGCTGATGTATTTATAGTGCGACCTCAAGTCATCATTTTTGATGCAAATGCGCCAATATTTTTCATGAGGGTCGACCATGTCAGTATGCATCCACACACCAAATATTTTTATTCTGAAACTTATACTTTTGAGAATAGCTCTCATGGCGTAAAAGTCATGCATGTGAAAAAGTTCGAATCGCTGATGTATTTATAGTGCGGCCTCAAGTCATCATTTTTTATACAATTGCGCCAATCTTTTTTCATGAGGGTCGACCATGTAAGAATGCATCCATACACCAAATATTTTTATTCTGAAACTAATACTTTTGAGAATAGCTCTCATGGCGTAAAAGTCATGCATGTGAAAAAGTTCGAATCGCTGATGTATTTATAGTGCGGCCTCAAGTCATCATTTTTTATACAATTGCGCCAACTTTTTTCATGAGGGTCGACCATGTAAGAATGCATCCACACACCAAATATTTTTATTCTGAAACTTATACTTTTGAGAATAGCTCTCATGGCGTAAAAGTCATGCATGTGAAAAAGTTCGAATCGCTGATGTATTTATAGTGCGGCCTCAAGTCATCATTTTTGAAGCAATTGCGCCAACTTTTTTCATGAGGGTCGACCATGTAAGAATGCATCCACACACCAAATATTTTTATTCTGAAACTTATACTTTTGAGAATAGCTCTCATGGCGTAAAAGTCATGCATGAGAAAAAGTTCGAATCGCTGATGTATTTATAGTGCGGCCTCAAGTCATCATTTTTGAAGCAATTGCGCCAACTTTTTTCATGAGGGTCGACCATGTAAGAATGCATCCACACACCAAATAATTTTATTCTATAACTTATACTTTTGAGAATAGCTCTCATCGAGTAAAAGTCATGCATGTGAAAAAGTTCGAATCGCTGATGTATTTATAGTGCGGCCTCAAGTCATCATTTTTGATGCAATTGCGCCAACGTTTTTCATGAGGGTCAACCATGTAAGAATGCATCCACACACCAAATATTTTTATTCTGAAACTTATACTTTTGAGAATAGCTCTCATGGCGTAAAAGTCATGCATGTGAAAAAGTTCGAATCGCTGATGTATTTATAGTGCGGCCTCAAGTCATCATTTTTGATGCAATTGCGCCAACTTTTTTCATGAGGGTCGACCATGTAAGAATGCATCCATACACCAAATATTTTTATTCTGAAACTTATACTTTTGAGAATAGCTCTCATGGCGTAAAAGTCATGCATGTGAAAAAGTTCGAATCGCTGATGTATTTATAGTGCGGCCTCAAGTCATCATTTTTGAAGCAATTGCGCCAACTTTTTTCATGAGGGTCGACCATGTAAGAATGCATCCACACACCAAATATTTTTATTCTGAAACTTATACTTTTGAGAATAGCTCTCATCGAGTAAAAGTCATGCATGTGAAAAAGTTCGAATCGCTGATGTATTTATAGTGCGGCCTCAAGTCATCATTTTTTATGCAATTGCGCCAACGTTTTTCATGAGGGTCGACCATGTAAGAATGCACCCACACACCAAATATTTTTATTCTGAAACTTATACTTTTGAGAATAGCTCTCATGGCGTAAAAGTCATGCATGTGAAAAAGTTCGAATCGCTGATGTATTTATAGTGCGGCCTCAAGTCATCTTTTTTTATGCAATTGCGCCAACTTTTTTCATGAGGGTCGACCATGTAAGAATGCATCCACACACCAAATATTTTTATTCTGAAACTTATACTTTTGAGAATAGCTCTCATGGCGTAAAAGTCATGCATGTGAAAAAGTTCGAATCGCTGATGTATTTATAGTGCGACCTCAAGTCATCATTTTTGATGCAAATGCGCCAATATTTTTCATGAGGGTCGACCATGTCAGTATGCATCCACACACCAAATATTTTTATTCTGAAACTTATACTTTTGAGAATAGCTCTCATGGCGTAAAAGTCATGCATGTGAAAAAGTTCGAATCGCTGATGTATTTATAGTGCGGCCTCAAGTCATCATTTTTTATACAATTGCGCCAATCTTTTTTCATGAGGGTCGACCATGTAAGAATGCATCCATACACCAAATATTTTTATTCTGAAACTAATACTTTTGAGAATAGCTCTCATGGCGTAAAAGTCATGCATGTGAAAAAGTTCGAATCGCTGATGTATTTATAGTGCGGCCTCAAGTCATCATTTTTTATACAATTGCGCCAACTTTTTTCATGAGGGTCGACCATGTAAGAATGCATCCACACACCAAATATTTTTATTCTGAAACTTATACTTTTGAGAATAGCTCTCATGGCGTAAAAGTCATGCATGTGAAAAAGTTCGAATCGCTGATGTATTTATAGTGCGGCCTCAAGTCATCATTTTTGAAGCAATTGCGCCAACGTTTTTCATGAGGGTCAACCATGTAAGAATGCATCCACACACCAAATATTTTTATTCTGAAACTTATACTTTTGAGAATAGCTCTCATGGCGTAAAAGTCATGCATGTGAAAAAGTTCGAATCGCTGATGTATTTATAGTGCGGCCTCAAGTCATCATTTTTGATGCAATTGCGCCAACTTTTTTCATGAGGGTCGACCATGTAAGAATGCATCCATACACCAAATATTTTTATTCTGAAACTTATACTTTTGAGAATAGCTCTCATGGCGTAAAAGTCATGCATGTGAAAAAGTTCGAATCGCTGATGTATTTATAGTGCGGCCTCAAGTCATCATTTTTTTATACAATTGCGCCAACTTTTTTCATGAGGGTCGACCATGTAAGAATGCATCCATACACCAAATATTTTTATTCTGAAACTAATACTTTTGAGAATAGCTCTCATGGCGTAAAAGTCATGCATGTGAAAAAGTTCGAATCGCTGATGTATTTATAGTGCGGCCTCAATCATCATTTTTGAAGCAATTGCGCCAACTTTTTTCATGAGGGTCGACCATGTAAGAATGCATCCACACACCAAATATTTTTATTCTGAAACTTATACTTTTGAGAATAGCTCTCATGGCGTAAAAGTCATGCATGTGAAAAAGTTCGAATCGCTGATGTATTTATAGTGCGGCCTCAAGTCATCATTTTTGAAGCAATTCCGTCAACTTTTTTCATGAGGGTCGACCATGTAAGAATGCATCCACACACCAAATATTTTTATTCTGAAACTTATACTTTTGAGAATAGCTCTCATGGCGTAAAAGTCATGCATGTGAAAAAGTTCGAATCGCTGATGTATTTATAGTGCGGCCTCAAGTCATCATTTTTGAAGCAATTGCGCCAACTTTTTTCATGAGGGTCGACTATGTCAGTATGCATCCACACACCAAATATTTTTATTCTGAAACTTATACTTTTGAGAATAGCTCTCATGGCGTAAAAGTCATGCATGTGAAAAAGTTCGAATCGCTGATGTATTTATAGTGCGGCCTCAAGTCATCATTTTTTATACAATTGCGCCAATCTTTTTTCATGAGGGTCGACCATGTAAGAATGCATCCACACACCAAATATTTTTATTCTGAAACTTATACTTTTGAGAATAGCTCTCATGGCGTAAAAGTCATGCATGTGAAAAAGTTCGAATCGCTGATGTATTTATATTGCGACCTCAAGTCATCATTTTTTATGCAAATGCGCCAATATTTTTCATGAGGGTCGACCATGTCAGTATGCATCCACACACCAAATATTTTTATTCTGAAACTCATACTTCTGAGAATAGATCTCATGGCGTAAAAGTCATGCATGTGAAAAAGTTCGAATCGCTGATGTATTTATAGTGCGGCCTCAAGTCATCATTTTTGAAGCAATTGCGCCAACTTTTTTCATGAGGGTCGACCATGTAAGAATGCATCCACACACCAAATATTTTTATTCTGAAACTTATACTTTTGAGAATAGCTCTCATGGCGTAAAAGTCATGCATGTGAAAAAGTTCGAATCGCTGATGTATTTATAGTGCGGCCTCAAGTCATCATTTTTGAAGCAATTGCGCCAACTTTTTTCATGAGGGTCGACCATGTAAGAATGCATCCACACACCAAATATTTTTATTCTGAAACTTATACTTTTGAGAATAGCTCTCATGGCGTAAAAGTCATGCATGTGAAAAAGTTCGAATCGCTGATGTATTTATAGTGCGGCCTCAAGTCATCATTTTTGAAGCAATTGCGCCAACTTTTTTCATGAGGGTCGACCATGTAAGAATGCATCCACACACCAAATATTTTTATTCTGAAACTTATACTTTTGAGAATAGCTCTCATGGCGTAAAAGTCATGCATGTGAAAAAGTTCGAATCGCTGATGTATTTATAGTGCGGCCTCAAGTCATCATTTTTTTATACAATTGCGCCAATCTTTTTTCATGAGGGTCGACCATGTAAGAATGCATCCATACACCAAATATTTTTATTCTGAAACTAATACTTTTGAGAATAGCTCTCATGGCGTAAAAGTCATGCATGTGAAAAAGTTCGAATCGCTGATGTATTTATAGTGCGGCCTCAAGTCATCATTTTTTATGCAATTGCGCCAACTTTTTTCATGAGGGTCGACCATGTAAGAATGCATCCACACACCAAATATTTTTATTCTGAAACTTATACTTTTGAGAATAGCTCTCATGGCGTAAAAGTCATGCATGTGAAAAAGTTCGAATCGCTGATGTATTTATAGTGCGGCCTCAAGTCATCATTTTTTATACAATTGCGCCAATCTTTTTTCATGAGGGTCGACCATGTAAGAATGCATCCACACACCAAATATTTTTATTCTGAAACTTATACTTTTGAGAATAGCTCTCATGGCGTAAAAGTCATGCATGTGAAAAAGTTCGAATCGCTGATGTATTTATAGTGCGGCCTCAAGTCATCATTTTTGAAGCAATTGCGCCAACTTTTTTCATGAGGGTCCACCATGTAAGAATGCATCCACACACCAAATATTTTTATTCTGAAACTTATACTTTTGAGAATAGCTCTCATGGCGTAAAAGTCATGCATGTGAAAAAGTTCGAATCGCTGATGTATTTATAGTGCGGCCTCAAGTCATCATTTTTGAAGCAATTGCGCCAACTTTTTTCATGAGGGTCGACCATGTAAGAATGCATCCACACACCAAATATTTTTATTCTGAAACTTATACTTTTGACAATAGCTCTCATGGCGTAAAAGTCATGCATGTGAAAAAGTTCGAATCGCTGATGTATTTATAGTGCGGCCTCAAGTCATCATTTTTTATGCAATTGCGCCAACCTCTTTCATGAGGGTCGACCATGTAAGAATGCATCCACACACCAAATATTTTTGTTCTGAAACGTATACTTTTGAGAATAGCTCTCATGTTGTAAAAGTCATGCATGTGAAAAAGTTCGAATCGCTGATGTATTTATAGTGCGGCCTCAAGTCATCATTTTTTATGCAATTGCGCCAACTTTTTTCATGAGGGTCGACCATGTAAGAATGCATCCACACACCAAATATTTTTATTCTGAAACTTATACTTTCGAGAATAGCTCTCATGGCGTAAAAGTCATGCATGTGAAAAAGTTCGAATCGCTGATGTATTTATAGTGCGGCCTCAAGTCATCATTTTTGATGCAATTGCGCCAACTTTTTTCATGAGGGTCGACCATGTAAGAATGCATCCATACACCAAATATTTTTATTCTGAAACTTATACTTTTGAGAATAGCTCTCATGGCGTAAAAGTCATGCATGTGAAAAAGTTCGAATCGCTGATGTATTTATAGTGCGGCCTCAAGTCATCATTTTTGAAGCAATTGCGCCAACTTTTTTCATGAGGGTCGACCATGTAAGAATGCATCCACACACCAAATATTTTTATTCTGAAACTTATACTTTTGAGAATAGCTCTCATCGAGTAAAAGTCATGCATGTGAAAAAGTTCGAATCGCTGATGTATTTATAGTGCGGCCTCAAGTCATCATTTTTTATGCAATTGCGCCAACGTTTTTCATGAGGGTCGACCATGTAAGAATGCATCCACACACCAAATATTTTTATTCTGAAACTTATACTTTTGAGAATAGCTCTCATGGCGTAAAAGTCATGCATGTGAAAAAGTTCGAATCGCTGATGTATTTATAGTGCGGCCTCAAGTCATCATTTTTTATGCAATTGCGCCAACTTTTTTCATGAGGGTCGACCATGTAAGAATGCATCCACACACCAAATATTTTTATTCTGAAACTTATACTTTTGAGAATAGCTCTCATGGCGTAAAAGTCATGCATGTGAAAAAGTTCGAATCGCTGATGTATTTATAGTGCGACCTCAAGTCATCATTTTTGATGCAAATGCGCCAATATTTTTCATGAGGGTCGACCATGTCAGTATGCATCCACACACCAAATATTTTTATTCTGAAACTTATACTTTTGAGAATAGCTCTCATGGCGTAAAAGTCATGCATGTGAAAAAGTTCGAATCGCTGATGTATTTATAGTGCGGCCTCAAGTCATCATTTTTTATACAATTGCGCCAATCTTTTTTCATGAGGGTCGACCATGTAAGAATGCATCCATACACCAAATATTTTTATTCTGAAACTAATACTTTTGAGAATAGCTCTCATGGCGTAAAAGTCATGCATGTGAAAAAGTTCGAATCGCTGATGTATTTATAGTGCGACCTCAAGTCATCATTTTTGATGCAAATGCGCCAATATTTTTCATGAGGGTCGACCATGTCAGTATGCATCCACACACCAAATATTTTTATTCTGAAACTTATACTTTTGAGAATAGCTCTCATGGCGTAAAAGTCATGCATGTGAAAAAGTTCGAATCGCTGATGTATTTATAGTGCGGCCTCAAGTCATCATTTTTTATACAATTGCGCCAATCTTTTTTCATGAGGGTCGACCATGTAAGAATGCATCCATACACCAAATATTTTTATTCTGAAACTAATACTTTTGAGAATAGCTCTCATGGCGTAAAAGTCATGCATGTGAAAAAGTTCGAATCGCTGATGTATTTATAGTGCGGCCTCAAGTCATCATTTTTTATACAATTGCGCCAACTTTTTTCATGAGGGTCGACCATGTAAGAATGCATCCACACACCAAATATTTTTATTCTGAAACTTATACTTTTGAGAATAGCTCTCATGGCGTAAAAGTCATGCATGTGAAAAAGTTCGAATCGCTGATGTATTTATAGTGCGGCCTCAAGTCATCATTTTTGAAGCAATTGCGCCAACTTTTTTCATGAGGGTCGACCATGTAAGAATGCATCCACACACCAAATATTTTTATTCTGAAACTTATACTTTTGAGAATAGCTCTCATGGCGTAAAAGTCATGCATGAGAAAAAGTTCGAATCGCTGATGTATTTATAGTGCGGCCTCAAGTCATCATTTTTGAAGCAATTGCGCCAACTTTTTTCATGAGGGTCGACCATGTAAGAATGCATCCACACACCAAATAATTTTATTCTATAACTTATACTTTTGAGAATAGCTCTCATCGAGTAAAAGTCATGCATGTGAAAAAGTTCGAATCGCTGATGTATTTATAGTGCGGCCTCAAGTCATCATTTTTGATGCAATTGCGCCAACGTTTTTCATGAGGGTCAACCATGTAAGAATGCATCCACACACCAAATATTTTTATTCTGAAACTTATACTTTTGAGAATAGCTCTCATGGCGTAAAAGTCATGCATGTGAAAAAGTTCGAATCGCTGATGTATTTATAGTGCGGCCTCAAGTCATCATTTTTGATGCAATTGCGCCAACTTTTTTCATGAGGGTCGACCATGTAAGAATGCATCCATACACCAAATATTTTTATTCTGAAACTTATACTTTTGAGAATAGCTCTCATGGCGTAAAAGTCATGCATGTGAAAAAGTTCGAATCGCTGATGTATTTATAGTGCGGCCTCAAGTCATCATTTTTGAAGCAATTGCGCCAACTTTTTTCATGAGGGTCGACCATGTAAGAATGCATCCACACACCAAATATTTTTATTCTGAAACTTATACTTTTGAGAATAGCTCTCATCGAGTAAAAGTCATGCATGTGAAAAAGTTCGAATCGCTGATGTATTTATAGTGCGGCCTCAAGTCATCATTTTTTATGCAATTGCGCCAACGTTTTTCATGAGGGTCGACCATGTAAGAATGCACCCACACACCAAATATTTTTATTCTGAAACTTATACTTTTGAGAATAGCTCTCATGGCGTAAAAGTCATGCATGTGAAAAAGTTCGAATCGCTGATGTATTTATAGTGCGGCCTCAAGTCATCTTTTTTTATGCAATTGCGCCAACTTTTTTCATGAGGGTCGACCATGTAAGAATGCATCCACACACCAAATATTTTTATTCTGAAACTTATACTTTTGAGAATAGCTCTCATGGCGTAAAAGTCATGCATGTGAAAAAGTTCGAATCGCTGATGTATTTATAGTGCGACCTCAAGTCATCATTTTTGATGCAAATGCGCCAATATTTTTCATGAGGGTCGACCATGTCAGTATGCATCCACACACCAAATATTTTTATTCTGAAACTTATACTTTTGAGAATAGCTCTCATGGCGTAAAAGTCATGCATGTGAAAAAGTTCGAATCGCTGATGTATTTATAGTGCGGCCTCAAGTCATCATTTTTTATACAATTGCGCCAATCTTTTTTCATGAGGGTCGACCATGTAAGAATGCATCCATACACCAAATATTTTTATTCTGAAACTAATACTTTTGAGAATAGCTCTCATGGCGTAAAAGTCATGCATGTGAAAAAGTTCGAATCGCTGATGTATTTATAGTGCGGCCTCAAGTCATCATTTTTTATACAATTGCGCCAACTTTTTTCATGAGGGTCGACCATGTAAGAATGCATCCACACACCAAATATTTTTATTCTGAAACTTATACTTTTGAGAATAGCTCTCATGGCGTAAAAGTCATGCATGTGAAAAAGTTCGAATCGCTGATGTATTTATAGTGCGGCCTCAAGTCATCATTTTTGAAGCAATTGCGCCAACGTTTTTCATGAGGGTCAACCATGTAAGAATGCATCCACACACCAAATATTTTTATTCTGAAACTTATACTTTTGAGAATAGCTCTCATGGCGTAAAAGTCATGCATGTGAAAAAGTTCGAATCGCTGATGTATTTATAGTGCGGCCTCAAGTCATCATTTTTGATGCAATTGCGCCAACTTTTTTCATGAGGGTCGACCATGTAAGAATGCATCCATACACCAAATATTTTTATTCTGAAACTTATACTTTTGAGAATAGCTCTCATGGCGTAAAAGTCATGCATGTGAAAAAGTTCGAATCGCTGATGTATTTATAGTGCGGCCTCAAGTCATCATTTTTTTATACAATTGCGCCAACTTTTTTCATGAGGGTCGACCATGTAAGAATGCATCCATACACCAAATATTTTTATTCTGAAACTAATACTTTTGAGAATAGCTCTCATGGCGTAAAAGTCATGCATGTGAAAAAGTTCGAATCGCTGATGTATTTATAGTGCGGCCTCAATCATCATTTTTGAAGCAATTGCGCCAACTTTTTTCATGAGGGTCGACCATGTAAGAATGCATCCACACACCAAATATTTTTATTCTGAAACTTATACTTTTGAGAATAGCTCTCATGGCGTAAAAGTCATGCATGTGAAAAAGTTCGAATCGCTGATGTATTTATAGTGCGGCCTCAAGTCATCATTTTTGAAGCAATTCCGTCAACTTTTTTCATGAGGGTCGACCATGTAAGAATGCATCCACACACCAAATATTTTTATTCTGAAACTTATACTTTTGAGAATAGCTCTCATGGCGTAAAAGTCATGCATGTGAAAAAGTTCGAATCGCTGATGTATTTATAGTGCGGCCTCAAGTCATCATTTTTGAAGCAATTGCGCCAACTTTTTTCATGAGGGTCGACTATGTCAGTATGCATCCACACACCAAATATTTTTATTCTGAAACTTATACTTTTGAGAATAGCTCTCATGGCGTAAAAGTCATGCATGTGAAAAAGTTCGAATCGCTGATGTATTTATAGTGCGGCCTCAAGTCATCATTTTTTATACAATTGCGCCAATCTTTTTTCATGAGGGTCGACCATGTAAGAATGCATCCACACACCAAATATTTTTATTCTGAAACTTATACTTTTGAGAATAGCTCTCATGGCGTAAAAGTCATGCATGTGAAAAAGTTCGAATCGCTGATGTATTTATATTGCGACCTCAAGTCATCATTTTTTATGCAAATGCGCCAATATTTTTCATGAGGGTCGACCATGTCAGTATGCATCCACACACCAAATATTTTTATTCTGAAACTCATACTTCTGAGAATAGATCTCATGGCGTAAAAGTCATGCATGTGAAAAAGTTCGAATCGCTGATGTATTTATAGTGCGGCCTCAAGTCATCATTTTTTATACAATTGCGCCAATCTTTTTTCATGAGGGTCGACCATGTAAGAATGCATCCACACACCAAATATTTTTATTCTGAAACTTATACTTTTGAGAATAGCTCTCATGGCGTAAAAGTCATGCATGTGAAAAAGTTCGAATCGCTGATGTATTTATAGTGCGGCCTCAAGTCATCATTTTTGAAGCAATTGCGCCAACTTTTTTCATGAGGGTCGACCATGTAAGAATGCATCCACACACCAAATATTTTTATTCTGAAACTTATACTTTTGACAATAGCTCTCATGGCGTAAAAGTCATGCATGTGAAAAAGTTCGAATCGCTGATGTATTTATAGTGCGGCCTCAAGTCATCATTTTTTATGCAATTGCGCCAACGTTTTTCATGAGGGTCGACCATGTAAGAATGCACCCACACACCAAATATTTTTATTCTGAAACTTATACTTTTGAGAATAGCTCTCATGGCGTAAAAGTCATGCATGTGAAAAAGTTCGAATCGCTGATGTATTTATAGTGCGGCCTCAAGTCATCTTTTTTTATGCAATTGCGCCAACTTTTTTCATGAGGGTCGACCATGTAAGAATGCATCCACACACCAAATATTTTTATTCTGAAACTTATACTTTTGAGAATAGCTCTCATGGCGTAAAAGTCATGCATGTGAAAAAGTTCGAATCGCTGATGTATTTATAGTGCGACCTCAAGTCATCATTTTTGATGCAAATGCGCCAATATTTTTCATGAGGGTCGACCATGTCAGTATGCATCCACACACCAAATATTTTTATTCTGAAACTTATACTTTTGAGAATAGCTCTCATGGCGTAAAAGTCATGCATGTGAAAAAGTTCGAATCGCTGATGTATTTATAGTGCGGCCTCAAGTCATCATTTTTTATACAATTGCGCCAATCTTTTTTCATGAGGGTCGACCATGTAAGAATGCATCCATACACCAAATATTTTTATTCTGAAACTAATACTTTTGAGAATAGCTCTCATGGCGTAAAAGTCATGCATGTGAAAAAGTTCGAATCGCTGATGTATTTATAGTGCGGCCTCAAGTCATCATTTTTTATACAATTGCGCCAACTTTTTTCATGAGGGTCGACCATGTAAGAATGCATCCACACACCAAATATTTTTATTCTGAAACTTATACTTTTGAGAATAGCTCTCATGGCGTAAAAGTCATGCATGTGAAAAAGTTCGAATCGCTGATGTATTTATAGTGCGGCCTCAAGTCATCATTTTTGAAGCAATTGCGCCAACGTTTTTCATGAGGGTCAACCATGTAAGAATGCATCCACACACCAAATATTTTTATTCTGAAACTTATACTTTTGAGAATAGCTCTCATGGCGTAAAAGTCATGCATGTGAAAAAGTTCGAATCGCTGATGTATTTATAGTGCGGCCTCAAGTCATCATTTTTGATGCAATTGCGCCAACTTTTTTCATGAGGGTCGACCATGTAAGAATGCATCCATACACCAAATATTTTTATTCTGAAACTTATACTTTTGAGAATAGCTCTCATGGCGTAAAAGTCATGCATGTGAAAAAGTTCGAATCGCTGATGTATTTATAGTGCGGCCTCAAGTCATCATTTTTTTATACAATTGCGCCAACTTTTTTCATGAGGGTCGACCATGTAAGAATGCATCCATACACCAAATATTTTTATTCTGAAACTAATACTTTTGAGAATAGCTCTCATGGCGTAAAAGTCATGCATGTGAAAAAGTTCGAATCGCTGATGTATTTATAGTGCGGCCTCAATCATCATTTTTGAAGCAATTGCGCCAACTTTTTTCATGAGGGTCGACCATGTAAGAATGCATCCACACACCAAATATTTTTATTCTGAAACTTATACTTTTGAGAATAGCTCTCATGGCGTAAAAGTCATGCATGTGAAAAAGTTCGAATCGCTGATGTATTTATAGTGCGGCCTCAAGTCATCATTTTTGAAGCAATTCCGTCAACTTTTTTCATGAGGGTCGACCATGTAAGAATGCATCCACACACCAAATATTTTTATTCTGAAACTTATACTTTTGAGAATAGCTCTCATGGCGTAAAAGTCATGCATGTGAAAAAGTTCGAATCGCTGATGTATTTATAGTGCGGCCTCAAGTCATCATTTTTGAAGCAATTGCGCCAACTTTTTTCATGAGGGTCGACTATGTCAGTATGCATCCACACACCAAATATTTTTATTCTGAAACTTATACTTTTGAGAATAGCTCTCATGGCGTAAAAGTCATGCATGTGAAAAAGTTCGAATCGCTGATGTATTTATAGTGCGGCCTCAAGTCATCATTTTTTATACAATTGCGCCAATCTTTTTTCATGAGGGTCGACCATGTAAGAATGCATCCACACACCAAATATTTTTATTCTGAAACTTATACTTTTGAGAATAGCTCTCATGGCGTAAAAGTCATGCATGTGAAAAAGTTCGAATCGCTGATGTATTTATATTGCGACCTCAAGTCATCATTTTTTATGCAAATGCGCCAATATTTTTCATGAGGGTCGACCATGTCAGTATGCATCCACACACCAAATATTTTTATTCTGAAACTCATACTTCTGAGAATAGATCTCATGGCGTAAAAGTCATGCATGTGAAAAAGTTCGAATCGCTGATGTATTTATAGTGCGGCCTCAAGTCATCATTTTTTATACAATTGCGCCAATCTTTTTTCATGAGGGTCGACCATGTAAGAATGCATCCACACACCAAATATTTTTATTCTGAAACTTATACTTTTGAGAATAGCTCTCATGGCGTAAAAGTCATGCATGTGAAAAAGTTCGAATCGCTGATGTATTTATAGTGCGGCCTCAAGTCATCATTTTTGAAGCAATTGCGCCAACTTTTTTCATGAGGGTCGACCATGTAAGAATGCATCCACACACCAAATATTTTTATTCTGAAACTTATACTTTTGACAATAGCTCTCATGGCGTAAAAGTCATGCATGTGAAAAAGTTCGAATCGCTGATGTATTTATAGTGCGGCCTCAAGTCATCATTTTTTATGCAATTGCGCCAACCTCTTTCATGAGGGTCGACCATGTAAGAATGCATCCACACACCAAATATTTTTGTTCTGAAACGTACACTTTTGAGAATAGCTCTCATGTTGTAAAAGTCATGCATGTGAAAAAGTTCGAATCGCTGATGTATTTATAGTGCGGCCTCAAGTCATCATTTTTTATGCAATTGCGCCAACTTTTTTCATGAGGGTCGACCATGTAAGAATGCATCCACACACCAAATATTTTTATTCTGAAACTTATACTTTTGAGAATAGCTCTCATGGCGTAAAAGTCATGCATGTGAAAAAGTTCGAATCGCTGATGTATTTATAGTGCGGCCTCAAGTCATCATTTTTTATGCAATTGCGCCAACTTTTTTCATGAGGGTCGACCATGTAAGAATGCATCCATACACCAAATATTTTTATTCTGAAACTTATACTTTTGAGAATAGCTCTCATGGCGTAAAAGTCATGCATGTGAAAAAGTTCGAATCGCTGATGTATTTATAGTGCGGCCTCAAGTCATCATTTTTGAAGCAATTGCGCCAACTTTTTTCATGAGGGTCGACCATGTAAGAATGCATCCACACACCAAATATTTTTATTCTGAAACTTATACTTTTGAGAATAGCTCTCATGGCGTAAAAGTCATGCATGTGAAAAAGTTCGAATCGCTGATGTATTTATAGTGCGGCCTCAAGTCATCATTTTTGATGCAATTGCGCCAACGTTTTTCATGAGGGTCGACCATGTAAGAATGCATCCACACACCAAATATTTTTATTCTGAAACTTATACTTTTGAGAATAGCTCTCATGGCGTAAAAGTCATGCATGTGAAAAAGTTCGAATCGCTGATGTATTTATAGTGCGGCCTCAAGTCATCATTTTTGAAGCAATTGCGCCAACTTTTTTCATGAGGGTCGACCATGTAAGAATGCATCCACACACCAAATATTTTTATTCTGAAACTTATACTTTTGAGAATAGCTCTCATGGCGTAAAAGTCATGCATGAGAAAAAGTTCGAATCGCTGATGTATTTATAGTGCGGCCTCAAGTCATCATTTTTTATACAATTGCGCCAATCTTTTTTCATGAGGGTCGACCATGTAAGAATGCATCCATACACCAAATATTTTTATTCTGAAACTTATACTTTTGAGAATAGCTCTCATGGCGTAAAAGTCATGCATGTGAAAAAGTTCGAATCGCTGATGTATTTATAGTGCGGCCTCAAGTCATCATTTTTTATGCAATTGCGCCAACTTTTTTCATGAGGGTCGACCATGTAAGAATGCATCCACACACCAAATATTTTTATTCTGAAACTTATACTTTTGAGAATAGCTCTCATGGCGTAAAAGTCATGCATGTGAAAAAGTTCGAATCGCTGATGTATTTATAGTGCGGCCTCAAGTCATCATTTTTGAAGCAATTGCGCCAACTTTTTTCATGGGGGTCGACCATGTAAGAATGCATCCACACACCAAACATTTTTATTCTGAAACTTATACTTTTGAGAATAGCTCTCATCGAGTAAAAGTCATGCATGTGAAAAAGTTCGAATCGCTGATGTATTTATAGTGCGGCCTCAAGTCATCATTTTTTATGCAATTGCGCCAACGTTTTTCATGAGGGTCGACCATGTAAGAATGCATCCACACACCAAATATTTTTATTCTGAAACTTATACTTTTGAGAATAGCTCGCATG
The DNA here is from genome assembly GCF_023055435.1 of Haliotis rufescens. Classification (NCBI taxonomy): domain Eukaryota; kingdom Metazoa; phylum Mollusca; class Gastropoda; order Lepetellida; family Haliotidae; genus Haliotis; species Haliotis rufescens. The sequence continues at coordinate 28,279,887 of NW_025964112.1, forward strand.
GCGTAAAAGTCATGCATGTGAAAAAGTTCGAATCGCTGATGTATTTATAGTGCGGCCTCAAGTCATCATTTTTGAAGCAATTGCGCCAATTTTTTTCATGAGGGTCGACCATGTAAGAATGCATCCACACACCAAATATTTTTATTCTGAAACTTATACTTTTGAGAATAGCTCTCATGGCGTAAAAGTCATGCATGTGAAAAAGTTCGAATCGCTGATGTATTTATAGTGCGGCCTCAAGTCATCATTTTTTATGCAATTGCGCCAACTTTTTTCATGAGGGTCGACCATGTAAGAATGCATCCACACACCAAATATTTTTATTCTGAAACTTATACTTTTGAGAATAGCTCTCATGGCGTAAAAGTCATGCATGTGAAAAAGTTCGAATCGCTGATGTATTTATAGTGCGGCCTCAAGTCATCATTTTTTATACAATTGCGCCAATCTTTTTTCATGAGGGTCGACCATGTAAGAATGCATCCACACACCAAATATTTTTTATTCTGAAACTTATACTTTTGAGAATAGCTCTCATGTTGTAAAAGTCATGCATGTGAAAAAGTTCGAATCGCTGATGTATTTATAGTGCGGCCTCAAGTCATCATTTTTTATGCAATTGCGCCAACTTTTTTCATGAGGGTCGACCATGTAAGAATGCATCCACACACCAAATATTTTTATTCTGAAACTTATACTTTTGAGAATAGCTCTCATGGCGTAAAAGTCATGCATGTGAAAAAGTTCGAATCGCTGATGTATTTATATTGCGACCTCAAGTCATCATTTTTTATGCAAATGCGCCAATATTTTTCATGAGGGTCGACCATGTCAGTATGCATCCACACACCAAATAATTTTATTCTGAAACTTATACTTTTGAGAATAGCTCTCATGGCGTAAAAGTCATGCATGTGAAAAAGTTCGAATCGCTGATGTATTTATAGTGCGGCCTCAAGTCATCATTTTTTATACAATTGCTCCAATCTTTTTTCATGAGGGTCGACCATGTAAGAATGCATCCATACACCAAATATTTTTATTCTGAAACTTATACTTTTGAGAATAGCTCTCATGGCGTAAAAGTCATGCATGTGAAAAAGTTCGAATCGCTGATGTATTTATAGTGCGGCCTCAAGTCATCATTTTTGAAGCAATTCCGCCAACTTTTTTCATGAGGGTCGACCATGTAAGAATGCATCCACACACCAAATATTTTTATTCTGAAACTTATACTTTTGAGAATAGCTCGCATGGCGTAAAAGTCATGCATGTGAAAAAGTTCGAATCGCTGATGTATTTATAGTGCGGCCTCAAGTCATCATTTTTGAAGCAATTGCGCCAATTTTTTTCATGAGGGTCGACCATGTAAGAATGCATCCATACACCAAATATTTTTATTCTGAAACTTATACTTTTGAGAATAGCTCTCATGGCGTAAAAGTCATGCATGTGAAAAAGTTCGAATCGCTGATGTATTTATAGTGCGGCCTCAAGTCATCATTTTTTATACAATTGCGCCAATCTTTTTTCATGAGGGTCGACCATGTAAGAATGCATCCATACACCAAATATTTTTATTCTGAAACTAATACTTTTGAGAATAGCTCTCATGGCGTAAAAGTCATGCATGTGAAAAAGTTCGAATCGCTGATGTATTTATAGTGCGGCCTCAAGTCATCATTTTTTATACAATTGCGCCAATCTTTTTTCATGAGGGTCGACCATGTAAGAATGCATCCACACACCAAATATTTTTATTCTGAAACTTATACTTTTGAGAATAGCTCTCATGGCGTAAAAGTCATGCATGTGAAAAAGTTCGAATCGCTGATGTATTTATAGTGCGGCCTCAAGTCATCATTTTTTATACAATTGCGCCAACTTTTTTCATGAGGGTCGACCATGTAAGAATGCATCCACACACCAAATATTTTTATTCTGAAACTTATACTTTTGAGAATAGCTCTCATGGCGTAAAAGTCATGCATGTGAAAAAGTTCGAATCGCTGATGTATTTATAGTGCGGCCTCAAGTCATCATTTTTTATGCAATTGCGCCAACTTTTTTCATGAGGGTCGACCATGTAAGAATGCATCCACACACCAAATATTTTTATTCTGAAACTTATACTTTTGAGAATAGCTCTCATGGCGTAAAAGTCATGCATGTGAAAAAGTTCGAATCGCTGATGTATTTATAGTGCGACCTCAAGTCATCATTTTTTATGCAAATGCGCCAATATTTTTCATGAGGGTCGACCATGTAAGAATGCATCCACACACCAAATATTTTTATTCTGAAACTTATACTTTTGAGAATAGCTCTCATCGAGTAAAAGTCATGCATGTGAAAAAGTTCGAATCGCTGATGTATTTATAGTGCGGCCTCAAGTCATCATTTTTTATGCAATTGCGCCAACCTCTTTCATGAGGGTCGACCATGTAAGAATGCATCCACACACCAAATATTTTTATTCTGAAACTTATACTTTTGAGAATAGCTCTCATGGCGTAAAAGTCATGCATGTGAAAAAGTTCGAATCGCTGATGTATTTATAGTGCGGCCTCAAGTCATCATTTTTGATGCAATTGCGCCAACTTTTTTCATGAGGGTCGACCATGTAAGAATGCATCCACACACCAAATATTTTTATTCTGAAACTTATACTTTTGAGAATAGCTCTCATGGCGTAAAAGTCATGCATGTGAAAAAGTTCGAATCGCTGATGTATTTATATTGCGACCTCAAGTCATCATTTTTTATGCAAATGCGCCAATATTTTTCATGAGGGTCGACCATGTCAGTATGCATCCACACACCAAATATTTTTATTCTGAAACTTATACTTTTGAGAATAGCTCTCATGGCGTAAAAGTCATGCATGTGAAAAAGTTCGAATCGCTGATGTATTTATAGTGCGGCCTCAAGTCATGATTTTTTATACAATTGCGCCAATCTTTTTTCATGAGGGTCTACCATGTAAGAATGCATCCATACACCAAATATTTTTATTCTGAAACTAATACTTTTGAGAATAGCTCTCATGGCGTAAAAGTCATGCATGTGAAAAAGTTCGAATCGCTGATGTATTTATAGTGCGGCCTCAAGTCATCATTTTTGAAGCAATTCCGCCAACTTTTTTCATGAGGGTCGACCATGTAAGAATGCATCCACACACCAAATATTTTTATTCTGAAACTTATACTTTTGAGAATAGCTCGCATGGCGTAAAAGTCATGCATGTGAAAAAGTTCGAATCGCTGATGTATTTATAGTGCGGCCTCAAGTCATCATTTTTTATACAATTGCGCCAATTTTTTTCATGAGGGTCGACCATGTAAGAATGCATCCATACACCAAATATTTTTATTCTGAAACTTATACTTTTGAGAATAGCTCTCATGGCGTAAAAGTCATGCATGTGAAAAAGTTCGAATCGCTGATGTATTTATAGTGCGGCCTCAAGTCATCATTTTTTTATACAATTGCGCCAATCTTTTTTCATGAGGGTCGACCATGTAAGAATGCATCCATACACCAAATATTTTTATTCTGAAACTAATACTTTTGAGAATAGCTCTCATGGCGTAAAAGTCATGCATGTGAAAAAGTTCGAATCGCTGATGTATTTATAGTGCGGCCTCAAGTCATCATTTTTGATGCAATTGCGCCAACTTTTTTCATGAGGGTCGACCATGTAAGAATGCATCCACACACCAAATATTTTTATTCTGAAACTTATACTTTTGAGAATAGCTCTCATGGCGTAAAAGTCATGCATGTGAAAAAGTTCGAATCGCTGATGTATTTATAGTGCGGCCTCAAGTCATCATTTTTTATGCAATTGCGCCAACTTTTTTCATGAGGGTCGACCATGTAAGAATGCATCCACACACCAAATATTTTTATTCTGAAACTTATACTTTTGAGAATAGCTCTCATGGCGTAAAAGTCATGCATGTGAAAAAGTTCGAATCGCTGATGTATTTATAGTGCGGCCTCAAGTCATCATTTTTTATGCAATTGCGCCAACTTTTTTCATGAGGGTCGACCATGTAAGAATGCATCCACACACCAAATATTTTTATTCTGAAACTTATACTTTTGAGAATAGCTCTCATGGCGTAAAAGTCATGCATGTGAAAAAGTTCGAATCGCTGATGTATTTATAGTGCGACCTCAAGTCATCATTTTTTATGCAAATGCGCCAATATTTTTCATGAGGGTCGACCATGTAAGAATGCATCCACACACCAAATATTTTTATTCTGAAACTAATACTTTTGAGAATAGCTCTCATCGAGTAAAAGTCATGCATGTGAAAAAGTTCGAATCGCTGATGTATTTATAGTGCGGCCTCAAGTCATCATTTTTTATGCAATTGCGCCAACCTCTTTCATGAGGGTCGACCATGTAAGAATGCATCCACACACCAAATATTTTTATTCTGAAACTTATACTTTTGAGAATAGCTCTCATGGCGTAAAAGTCATGCATGTGAAAAAGTTCGAATCGCTGATGTATTTATAGTGCGGCCTCAAGTCATCATTTTTGATGCAATTGCGCCAACTTTTTTCATGAGGGTCGACCATGTAAGAATGCATCCACACACCAAATATTTTTATTCTGAAACTTATACTTTTGAGAATAGCTCTCATGGCGTAAAAGTCATGCATGTGAAAAAGTTCGAATCGCTGATGTATTTATATTGCGACCTCAAGTCATCATTTTTTATGCAAATGCGCCAATATTTTTCATGAGGGTCGACCATGTCAGTATGCATCCACACACCAAATATTTTTATTCTGAAACTTATACTTTTGAGAATAGCTCTCATGGCGTAAAAGTCATGCATGTGAAAAAGTTCGAATCGCTGATGTATTTATAGTGCGGCCTCAAGTCATGATTTTTTATACAATTGCGCCAATCTTTTTTCATGAGGGTCGACCATGTAAGAATGCATCCATACACCAAATATTTTTATTCTGAAACTAATACTTTTGAGAATAGCTCTCATGGCGTAAAAGTCATGCATGTGAAAAAGTTCGAATCGCTGATGTATTTATAGTGCGGCCTCAAGTCATCATTTTTGAAGCAATTCCGCCAACTTTTTTCATGAGGGTCGACCATGTAAGAATGCATCCACACACCAAATATTTTTATTCTGAAACTTATACTTTTGAGAATAGCTCGCATGGCGTAAAAGTCATGCATGTGAAAAAGTTCGAATCGCTGATGTATTTATAGTGCGGCCTCAAGTCATCATTTTTGAAGCAATTGCGCCAATTTTTTTCATGAGGGTCGACCATGTAAGAATGCATCCATACACCAAATATTTTTATTCTGAAACTTATACTTTTGAGAATAGCTCTCATGGCGTAAAAGTCATGCATGTGAAAAAGTTCGAATCGCTGATGTATTTATAGTGCGGCCTCAAGTCATGATTTTTTATACAATTGCGCCAATCTTTTTTCATGAGGGTCGACCATGTAAGAATGCATCCATACACCAAATATTTTTATTCTGAAACTAATACTTTTGAGAATAGCTCTCATGGCGTAAAAGTCATGCATGTGAAAAAGTTCGAATCGCTGATGTATTTATAGTGCGGCCTCAAGTCATCATTTTTTATGCAATTGCGCCAACTTTTTTCATGAGGGTCGACCATGTAAGAATGCATCCACACACCAAATATTTTTATTCTGAAACTTATACTTTTGAGAATAGCTCTCATGGCGTAAAAGTCATGCATGTGAAAAAGTTCGAATCGCTGATGTATTTATAGTGCGGCCTCAAGTCATCATTTTTTATGCAATTGCGCCAACTTTTTTCATGAGGGTCGACCATGTAAGAATACATCCACACACCAAATATTTTTATTCTGAAACTTATACTTTTGAGAATAGCTCTCATGGCGTAAAAGTCATGCATGTGAAAAAGTTCGAATCGCTGATGTATTTATAGTGCGACCTCAAGTCATCATTTTTTATGCAAATGCGCCAATATTTTTCATGAGGGTCGACCATGTAAGAATGCATCCACACACCAAATATTTTTATTCTGAAACTTATACTTTTGAGAATAGCTCTCATCGAGTAAAAGTCATGCATGTGAAAAAGTTCGAATCGCTGATGTATTTATAGTGCGGCCTCAAGTCATCATTTTTTATGCAATTGCGCCAACCTCTTTCATGAGGGTCGACCATGTAAGAATGCATCCACACACCAAATATTTTTATTCTGAAACTTATACTTTTGAGAATAGCTCTCATGGCGTAAAAGTCATGCATGTGAAAAAGTTCGAATCGCTGATGTATTTATAGTGCGGCCTCAAGTCATCATTTTTGATGCAATTGCGCCAACTTTTTTCATGAGGGTCGACCATGTAAGAATGCATCCACACACCAAATATTTTTATTCTGAAACTTATACTTTTGAGAATAGCTCTCATGGCGTAAAAGTCATGCATGTGAAAAAGTTCGAATCGCTGATGTATTTATAGTGCGACCTCAAGTCATCATTTTTTATGCAAATGCGCCAATATTTTTCATGAGGGTCGACCATGTCAGTATGCATCCACACACCAAATATTTTTATTCTGAAACTTATACTTTTGAGAATAGCTCTCATGGCGTAAAAGTCATGCATGTGAAAAAGTTCGTATCGCTGATGTATTTATAGTGCGGCCTCAAGTCATGATTTTTTATACAATTGCGCCAATCTTTTTTCATGAGGGTCGACCATGTAAGAATGCATCCATACACCAAATATTTTTATTCTGAAACTAATACTTTTGAGAATAGCTCTCATGGCGTAAAAGTCATGCATGTGAAAAAGTTCGAATCGCTGATGTATTTATAGTGCGGCCTCAAGTCATGATTTTTGAAGCAATTGCGCCAACTTTTTTCATGAGGGTCGACCATGTAAGAATGCATCCACACACCAAATATTTTTATTCTGAAACTTATACTTTTGAGAATAGCTCTCATGGCGTAAAAGTCATGCATGTGAAAAAGTTCGAATCGCTGATGTATTTATAGTGCAGCCTCAAGTCATCATTTTTGAAGCAATTGCGCCAATCTTTTTTCATGAGGGTCGACCATGTAAGAATGCATCCACACACCAAATATTTTTATTCTGAAACTTATACTTTTGAGAATAGCTCTCATCGAGTAAAAGTCATGCATGTGAAAAAGTTCGAATCGCTGATGTATTTATAGTGCGGCCTCAAGTCATCATTTTTGATGCAATTGCGCCAACTTTTTTCATGAGGGTCGACCATGTAAGAATGCAACTATACACCAAATATATTTATTCTGAAACTTATACTTTTGAGAATAGCTCTCATGGCGTAAAAGTCATGCATGTGAAAAAGTTCGAATCGCTGATGTATTTATAGTGCAGCCTCAAGTCATCATTTTTGAAGCAATTGCGCCAACTTTTTTCATGAGGGTCGACCATGTAAGAATGCATCTATACACCAAATATATTTATTCTGAAACTTATACTTTTGAGAATAGCTCTCATGGCGTAAAAGTCATGCATGTGAAAAAGTTCGAATTGCTGATGTATTTATAGTGCGGCCTCAAGTCATCATTTTTTATGCAATTGCGCCAACTTTTTTCATGAGGATCGACCATGTAAGAATGCATCCACACACCAAATATTTTTATTCTGAAACTTATACTTTTGAGAATAGCTCTCATGGCGTAAAAGTCATGCATGTGAAAAAGTTCGAATCGCTGATGTATTTATAGTGCGACCTCAAGTCATCATTTTTTATGCAAATGCGCCAATATTTTTCACGAGGGTCGACCATGTAAGTATGCATCCACACACCAAATATTTTTATTCTGAAACTTATACTTTTGAGAATAGCTCTCATGGCGTAAAAGTCATGCATGTGAAAAAGTTCGAATCGCTGATGTATTTATAGTGCGGCCTCAAGTCATCATTTTTGAAGCAATTGCGCCAACTTTTTTCATGAGGGTCCACCATGTAAGAATGCATCCACACACCAAATATTTTTATTCTGAAACTTATACTTTTGAGAATAGCTCTCATGTTGTAAAAGTCATGCATGTGAAAAAGTTCGAATCGCTGATGTATTTATAGTGCGGCCTCAAGTCATCATTTTTGAAGCAATTGCGCCAATCTTTTTTCATGAGGGTCGACCATGTAAGAATGCATCCATACACCAAATATTTTTATTCTGAAACTAATACTTTTGAGAATAGCTCTCATGGCGTAAAAGTCATGCATGTGAAAAAGTTCGAATCGCTGATGTATTTATAGTGCGGCCTCAAGTCATCATTTTTTATGCAATTGCGCCAACTTTTTTCATGAGGGTCGACCATGTCAGTATGCATCCACACACCAAATATTTTTATTCTGAAACTTATACTTTTGAGAATAGCTCTCATGGCGTAAAAGTCATGCATGTGAAAAAGTTCGTATCGCTGATGTATTTATAGTGCGGCCTCAAGTCATGATTTTTTATACAATTGCGCCAATCTTTTTTCATGAGGGTCGACCATGTAAGAATGCATCCATACACCAAATATTTTTATTCTGAAACTAATACTTTTGAGAATAGCTCTCATGGCGTAAAAGTCATGCATGTGAAAAAGTTCGAATCGCTGATGTATTTATAGTGCGGCCTCAAGTCATGATTTTTGAAGCAATTGCGCCAACTTTTTTCATGAGGGTCGACCATGTAAGAATGCATCCACACACCAAATATTTTTATTCTGAAACTTATACTTTTGAGAATAGCTCTCATGGCGTAAAAGTCATGCATGTGAAAAAGTTCGAATCGCTGATGTATTTATAGTGCAGCCTCAAGTCATCATTTTTGAAGCAATTGCGCCAATCTTTTTTCATGAGGGTCGACCATGTAAGAATGCATCCACACACCAAATATTTTTATTCTGAAACTTATACTTTTGAGAATAGCTCTCATCGAGTAAAAGTCATGCATGTGAAAAAGTTCGAATCGCTGATGTATTTATAGTGCGGCCTCAAGTCATCATTTTTGATGCAATTGCGCCAACTTTTTTCATGAGGGTCGACCATGTAAGAATGCAACTATACACCAAATATATTTATTCTGAAACTTATACTTTTGAGAATAGCTCTCATGGCGTAAAAGTCATGCATGTGAAAAAGTTCGAATCGCTGATGTATTTATAGTGCAGCCTCAAGTCATCATTTTTGAAGCAATTGCGCCAACTTTTTTCATGAGGGTCGACCATGTAAGAATGCATCCACACACCAAATATTTTTATTCTGAAACTAACACTTTTGAGAATAGCTCTCATCGAGTAAAAGTCATGCATGTGAAAAAGTTCGAATCGCTGATGTATTTATAGTGCGGCCTCAAGTCATCATTTTTGATGCAATTGCGCCAACTTTTTTCATGAGGGTCGACCATGTAAGAATGCATCTATACACCAAATATATTTATTCTGAAACTTATACTTTTGAGAATAGCTCTCATGGCGTAAAAGTCATGCATGTGAAAAAGTTCGAATTGCTGATGTATTTATAGTGCGGCCTCAAGTCATCATTTTTTATGCAATTGCGCCAACTTTTTTCATGAGGATCGACCATGTAAGAATGCATCCACACACCAAATATTTTTATTCTGAAACTTATACTTTTGAGAATAGCTCTCATGGCGTAAAAGTCATGCATGTGAAAAAGTTCGAATCGCTGATGTATTTATAGTGCGACCTCAAGTCATCATTTTTTATGCAAATGCGCCAATATTTTTCACGAGGGTCGACCATGTAAGTATGCATCCACACACCAAATATTTTTATTCTGAAACTTATACTTTTGAGAATAGCTCTCATGGCGTAAAAGTCATGCATGTGAAAAAGTTCGAATCGCTGATGTATTTATAGTGCGGCCTCAAGTCATCATTTTTGAAGCAATTGCGCCAACTTTTTTCATGAGGGTCCACCATGTAAGAATGCATCCACACACCAAATATTTTTATTCTGAAACTTATACTTTTGAGAATAGCTCTCATGTTGTAAAAGTCATGCATGTGAAAAAGTTCGAATCGCTGATGTATTTATAGTGCGGCCTCAAGTCATCATTTTTGAAGCAATTGCGCCAATCTTTTTTCATGAGGGTCGACCATGTAAGAATGCATCCATACACCAAATATTTTTATTCTGAAACTAATACTTTTGAGAATAGCTCTCATGGCGTAAAAGTCATGCATGTGAAAAAGTTCGAATCGCTGATGTATTTATAGTGCGGCCTCAAGTCATCATTTTTTATGCAATTGCGCCAACTTTTTTCATGAGGGTCGACCATGTAAGAATGCATCCACACACCAAATATTTTTATTCTGAAACTTATACTTTTGAGAATAGCTCTCATGGCGTAAAAGTCATGCATGTGAAAAAGTTCGAATCGCTGATGTATTTATAGTGCGGCCTCAAGTCATCATTTTTTATGCAATTGCGCCAACTTTTTTCATGAGGGTCGACCATGTAAGAATGCATCCACACACCAAATATATTTATTCTGAAACTTATACTTTTGACAATAGCTCTCATGGCGTAAAAGTCATGCATGTGAAAAAGTTCGAATCGCTGATGTATTTATAGTGCGGCCTCAAGTCATCATTTTTTATGCAATTGCGCCAATCTTTTTTCATGAGGGTCGACCATGTAAGAATGCATCCACACACCAAATATTTTTATTCTGAAACGTATACTTTTGAGAATAGCTCTCATCGAGTAAAAGTCATGCATGTGAAAAAGTTCGAATCGCTGATGTATTTATAGTGCGGCCTCAAGTCATCATTTTTTATACAATTGCGCCAATCTTTTTTCATGAGGGTCGACCATGTAAGAATGCATCCATACACCAAATATTTTTATTCTGAAACTAATACTTTTGAGAATAGCTCTCATGGCGTAAAAGTCATGCATGTGAAAAAGTTCGAATCGCTGATGTATTTATAGTGCGGCCTCAAGTCATCATTTTTTATACAATTGCGCCAATCTTTTTTCATGAGGGTCGACCATGTAAGAATGCATCCACACACCAAATATTTTTATTCTGAAACTTATACTTTTGAGAATAGCTCTCATGGCGTAAAAGTCATGCATGTGAAAAAGTTCGAATCGCTGATGTATTTATAGTGCGGCCTCAAGTCATCATTTTTTATGCAATTGCGCCAACTTTTTTCATGAGGGTCCACCATGTAAGAATGCATCCACACACCAAATATTTTTATTCTGAAACTTATACTTTTGAGAATAGCTCTCATGGCGTAAAAGTCATGCATGTGAAAAAGTTCGAATCGCTGATGTATTTATAGTGCGGCCTCAAGTCATCATTTTTTATGCAATTGCGCCAACTTTCTTCATGAGGGTCGACCATGTAAGAATGCATCCACACACCAAATATTTTTATTCTGAAACTTATACTTTTGAGAATAGCTCTCATGGCGTAAAAGTCATGCATGTGAAAAAGTTCGAATCGCTGATGTATTTATAGTGCGACCTCAAGTCATCATTTTTTATGCAAATGCGCCAATATTTTTCATGAGGGTCGACCATGTAAGAATGCATCCACACACCAAATATTTTTATTCTGAAACTTATACTTTTGAGAATAGCTCTCATCGAGTAAAAGTCATGCATGTGAAAAAGTTCGAATCGCTGATGTATTTATAGTGCGGCCTCAAGTCATCATTTTTTATGCAATTGCGCCAACCTCTTTCATGAGGGTCGACCATGTAAGAATGCATCCACACACCAAATATTTTTATTCTGAAACTTATACTTTTGAGAATAGCTCTCATGGCGTAAAAGTCATGCATGTGAAAAAGTTCGAATCGCTGATGTATTTATAGTGCGGCCTCAAGTCATCATTTTTGATGCAATTGCGCCAACTTTTTTCATGAGGGTCGACCATGTAAGAATGCATCCACACACCAAATATTTTTATTCTGAAACTTATACTTTTGAGAATAGCTCTCATGGCGTAAAAGTCATGCATGTGAAAAAGTTCGAATCGCTGATGTATTTATAGTGCGACCTCAAGTCATCATTTTTTATGCAAATGCGCCAATATTTTTCATGAGGGTCGACCATGTCAGTATGCATCCACACACCAAATATTTTTATTCTGAAACTTATACTTTTGAGAATAGCTCTCATGGCGTAAAAGTCATGCATGTGAAAAAGTTCGAATCGCTGATGTATTTATAGTGCGGCCTCAAGTCATGATTTTTTATACAATTGCGCCAATCTTTTTTCATGAGGGTCGACCATGTAAGAATGCATCCATACACCAAATATTTTTATTCTGAAACTTATACTTTTGAGAATAGCTCTCATGGCGTAAAAGTCATGCATGTGAAAAAGTTCGAATCGCTGATGTATTTATAGTGCGGCCTCAAGTCATGATTTTTGAAGCAATTGCGCCAACTTTTTTCATGAGGGTCGACCATGTAAGAATGCATCCACACACCAAATATTTTTATTCTGAAACTTATACTTTTGAGAATAGCTCTCATCGAGTAAAAGTCATGCATGTGAAAAAGTTCGAATCGCTGATGTATTTATAGTGCGGCCTCAAGTCATCATTTTTGATGCAATTGCGCCAACTTTTTTCATGAGGGTCGACCATGTAAGAATGCAACTATACACCAAATATATTTATTCTGAAACTTATACTTTTGAGAATAGCTCTCATGGCGTAAAAGTCATGCATGTGAAAAAGTTCGAATCGCTGATGTATTTATAGTGCAGCCTCAAGTCATCATTTTTGAAGCAATTGCGCCAACTTTTTTCATGAGGGTCGACCATGTAAGAATGCATCCACACACCAAATATTTTTATTCTGAAACTAACACTTTTGAGAATAGCTCTCATCGAGTAAAAGTCATGCATGTGAAAAAGTTCGAATCGCTGATGTATTTATAGTGCGGCCTCAAGTCATCATTTTTGATGCAATTGCGCCAACTTTTTTCATGAGGGTCGACCATGTAAGAATGCATCTATACACCAAATATATTTATTCTGAAACTTATACTTTTGAGAATAGCTCTCATGGCGTAAAAGTCATGCATGTGAAAAAGTTCGAATTGCTGATGTATTTATAGTGCGGCCTCAAGTCATCATTTTTTATGCAATTGCGCCAACTTTTTTCATGAGGATCGACCATGTAAGAATGCATCCACACACCAAATATTTTTATTCTGAAACTTATACTTTTGAGAATAGCTCTCATGGCGTAAAAGTCATGCATGTGAAAAAGTTCGAATCGCTGATGTATTTATAGTGCGACCTCAAGTCATCATTTTTTATGCAAATGCGCCAATATTTTTCACGAGGGTCGACCATGTAAGTATGCATCCACACACCAAATATTTTTATTCTGAAACTTATACTTTTGAGAATAGCTCTCATGGCGTAAAAGTCATGCATGTGAAAAAGTTCGAATCGCTGATGTATTTATAGTGCGGCCTCAAGTCATCATTTTTGAAGCAATTGCGCCAACTTTTTTCATGAGGGTCCACCATGTAAGAATGCATCCACACACCAAATATTTTTATTCTGAAACTTATACTTTTGAGAATAGCTCTCATGTTGTAAAAGTCATGCATGTGAAAAAGTTCGAATCGCTGATGTATTTATAGTGCGGCCTCAAGTCATCATTTTTTATACAATTGCGCCAATCTTTTTTCATGAGGGTCGACCATGTAAGAATGCATCCATACACCAAATATTTTTATTCTGAAACTAATACTTTTGAGAATAGCTCTCATGGCGTAAAAGTCATGCATGTGAAAAAGTTCGAATCGCTGATGTATTTATAGTGCGGCCTCAAGTCATCATTTTTTATGCAATTGCGCCAACTTTTTTCATGAGGGTCGACCATGTAAGAATGCATCCACACACCAAATATTTTTATTCTGAAACTTATACTTTTGAGAATAGCTCTCATGGCGTAAAAGTCATGCATGTGAAAAAGTTCGAATCGCTGATGTATTTATAGTGCGGCCTCAAGTCATCATTTTTTATGCAATTGCGCCAACTTTTTTCATGAGGGTCGACCATGTAAGAATGCATCCACACACCAAATATTTTTATTCTGAAACTTATACTTTTGACAATAGCTCTCATGGCGTAAAAGTCATGCATGTGAAAAAGTTCGAATCGCTGATGTATTTATAGTGCGGCCTCAAGTCATCATTTTTTATGCAATTGCGCCAATCTTTTTTCATGAGGGTCGACCATGTAAGAATGCATCCACACACCAAATATTTTTATTCTGAAACGTATACTTTTGAGAATAGCTCTCATGTTGTAAAAGTCATGCATGTGAAAAAGTTCGAATCGCTGATGTATTTATAGTGCGGCCTCAAGTCATCATTTTTGAAGCAATTGCGCCAACTTTTTTCATGAGGGTCGACCATGTAAGAATGCATCCACACACCAAATATTTTTATTCTGAAACTTATACTTTTGAGAATAGCTCTCATGGCGTAAAAGTCATGCATGTGAAAAAGTTCGAATCGCTGATGTATTTATAGTGCGGCCTCAAGTCATCATTTTTTATGCAATTGCGCCAACTTTTTTCATGAGGGTCGACCATGTAAGAATGCATCCACACACCAAATATTTTTATTCTGAAACTTATACTTTTGAGAATAGCTCTCATGGCGTAAAAGTCATGCATGTGAAAAAGTTCGAATCGCTGATGTATTTATAGTGCGGCCTCAAGTCATCATTTTTTATGCAATTGCGCCAACTTTTTTCATGAGGGTCGACCATGTAAGAATGCATCCACACACCAAATATTTTTATTCTGAAACTTATACTTTTGACAATAGCTCTCATGGCGTAAAAGTCATGCATGTGAAAAAGTTCGAATCGCTGATGTATTTATAGTGCGGCCTCAAGTCATCATTTTTTATGCAATTGCGCCAACTTTTTTCATGAGGGTCGACCATGTAAGAATGCATCCACACACCAAATATTTTTATTCTGAAACGTATACTTTTGAGAATAGCTCTCATGTTGTAAAAGTCATGCATGTGAAAAAGTTCGAATCGCTGATGTATTTATAGTGCGGCCTCAAGTCATCATTTTTGAAGCAATTGCGCCAACTTTTTTCATGAGGGTCGACCATGTAAGAATGCATCCACACACCAAATATTTTTATTCTGAAACTTATACTTTTGAGAATAGCTCTCATGGCGTAAAAGTCATGCATGTGAAAAAGTTCGAATCGCTGATGTATTTATAGTGCGGCCTCAAGTCATCATTTTTGAAGCAATTGCGCCAACGTTTTTCATGAGGGTCGACCATGTAAGAATGCATCCACACACCAAATATTTTTATTCTGAAACTTATACTTTTGAGAATAGCTCTCATGGCGTAAAAGTCATGCATGTGAAAAAGTTCGAATCGCTGATGTATTTATAGTGCGGCCTCAAGTCATCATTTTTTTATACAATTGCGCCAATCTTTTTTCATGAGGGTCGACCATGTAAGAATGCATCCATACACCAAATATTTTTATTCTGAAACTAATACTTTTGAGAATAGCTCTCATGGCGTAAAAGTCATGCATGTGAAAAAGTTCGAATCGCTGATGTATTTATAGTGCGGCCTCAAGTCATCATTTTTGATGCAATTGCGCCAACTTTTTTCATGAGGGTCGACCATGTAAGAATGCATCCACACACCAAATATTTTTATTCTGAAACTTATACTTTTGAGAATAGCTCTCATGGCGTAAAAGTCATGCATGTGAAAAAGTTCGAATCGCTGATGTATTTATAGTGCGGCCTCAAGTCATCATTTTTTATGCAATTGCGCCAACTTTTTTCATGAGGGTCGACCATGTAAGAATGCATCCACACACCAAATATTTTTATTCTGAAACTTATACTTTTGAGAATAGCTCTCATGGCGTAAAAGTCATGCATGTGAAAAAGTTCGAATCGCTGATGTATTTATAGTGCGGCCTCAAGTCATCATTTTTTATGCAATTGCGCCAATCTTTTTTCATGAGGGTCGACCATGTAAGAATGCATCCACACACCAAATATTTTTATTCTGAAACTTATACTTTTGAGAATAGCTCTCATGGCGTAAAAGTCATGCATGTGAAAAAGTTCGAATCGCTGATGTATTTATAGTGCGGCCTCAAGTCATCATTTTTGATGCAATTGCGCCAACTTTTTTCATGAGGGTCGACCATGTAAGAATGCATCCACACACCAAATATTTTTATTCTGAAACTTATACTTTTGAGAATAGCTCTCATGGCGTAAAAGTCATGCATGAGAAAAAGTTCGAATCGCTGATGTATTTATAGTGCGGCCTCAAGTCATCATTTTTGAAGCAATTGCGCCAACTTTTTTCATGAGGGTCGACCATGTAAGAATGCATCCACACACCAAATAATTTTATTCTGAAACTTATACTTTTGAGAATAGCTCTCATGGCGTAAAAGTCATGCATGTGAAAAAGTTCGAATCGCTGATGTATTTATAGTGCGGCCTCAAGTCATCATTTTTGATGCAATTGCGCCAACGTTTTTCATGAGGGTCGACCATGTAAGAATGCATCCACACACCAAATATTTTTATTCTGAAACTTATACTTTTGAGAATAGCTCTCATGGCGTAAAAGTCATGCATGTGAAAAAGTTCGAATCGCTGATGTATTTATAGTGCGGCCTCAAGTCATCATTTTTTATGCAATTGCGCCAACTTTTTTCATGAGGGTCGACCATGTAAGAATGCATCCACACACCAAATATTTTTATTCTGAAACTTATACTTTTGACAATAGCTCTCATGGCGTAAAAGTCATGCATGTGAAAAAGTTCGAATCGCTGATGTATTTATAGTGCGGCCTCAAGTCATCATTTTTTTATACAATTGCGCCAATCTTTTTTCATGAGGGTCGACCATGTAAGAATGCATCCATACACCAAATATTTTTATTCTGAAACTAATACTTTTGAGAATAGCTCTCATGGCGTAAAAGTCATGCATGTGAAAAAGTTCGAATCGCTGATGTATTTATAGTGCGGCCTCAAGTCATCATTTTTTATGCAATTGCGCCAACTTTTTTCATGAGGGTCGACCATGTAAGAATGCATCCACACACCAAATATTTTTATTCTGAAACTAATACTTTTGAGAATAGCTCTCATGGCGTAAAAGTCATGCATGTGAAAAAGTTCGAATCGCTGATGTATTTATAGTGCGGCCTCAAGTCATCATTTTTTATGCAATTGCGCCAACTTTTTTCATGAGGGTCGACTATGTCAGTATGCATCCACACACCAAATATTTTTATTCTGAAACTTATACTTTTGAGAATAGCTCTCATGGCGTAAAAGTCATGCATGTGAAAAAGTTCGAATCGCTGATGTATTTATAGTGCGGCCTCAAGTCATCATTTTTGAAGCAATTGCGCCAACTTTTTTCATGAGGGTCCACCATGTAAGAATGCATCCACACACCAAATATTTTTATTCTGAAACTTATACTTTTGAGAATAGCTCTCATGTTGTAAAAGTCATGCATGTGAAAAAGTTCGAATCGCTGATGTATTTATAGTGCGGCCTCAAGTCATCATTTTTTATACAATTGCGCCAATCTTTTTTCATGAGGGTCGACCATGTAAGAATGCATCCATACACCAAATATTTTTATTCTGAAACTAATACTTTTGAGAATAGCTCTCATGGCGTAAAAGTCATGCATGTGAAAAAGTTCGAATCGCTGATGTATTTATAGTGCGGCCTCAAGTCATCATTTTTTATGCAATTGCGCCAACTTTTTTCATGAGGGTCGACCATGTAAGAATGCATCCACACACCAAATATTTTTATTCTGAAACTTATACTTTTGAGAATAGCTCTCATGGCGTAAAAGTCATGCATGTGAAAAAGTTCGAATCGCTGATGTATTTATAGTGCGGCCTCAAGTCATCATTTTTTATGCAATTGCGCCAACTTTTTTCATGAGGGTCGACCATGTAAGAATGCATCCACACACCAAATATTTTTATTCTGAAACTTATACTTTTGACAATAGCTCTCATGGCGTAAAAGTCATGCATGTGAAAAAGTTCGAATCGCTGATGTATTTATAGTGCGGCCTCAAGTCATCATTTTTTATGCAATTGCGCCAATCTTTTTTCATGAGGGTCGACCATGTAAGAATGCATCCACACACCAAATATTTTTATTCTGAAACGTATACTTTTGAGAATAGCTCTCATGTTGTAAAAGTCATGCATGTGAAAAAGTTCGAATCGCTGATGTATTTATAGTGCGGCCTCAAGTCATCATTTTTGAAGCAATTGCGCCAACTTTTTTCATGAGGGTCGACCATGTAAGAATGCATCCACACACCAAATATTTTTATTCTGAAACTTATACTTTTGAGAATAGCTCTCATGGCGTAAAAGTCATGCATGTGAAAAAGTTCGAATCGCTGATGTATTTATAGTGCGGCCTCAAGTCATCATTTTTGAAGCAATTGCGCCAACGTTTTTCATGAGGGTCGACCATGTAAGAATGCATCCACACACCAAATATTTTTATTCTGAAACTTATACTTTTGAGAATAGCTCTCATGGCGTAAAAGTCATGCATGTGAAAAAGTTCGAATCGCTGATGTATTTATAGTGCGGCCTCAAGTCATCATTTTTTTATACAATTGCGCCAATCTTTTTTCATGAGGGTCGACCATGTAAGAATGCATCCATACACCAAATATTTTTATTCTGAAACTAATACTTTTGAGAATAGCTCTCATGGCGTAAAAGTCATGCATGTGAAAAAGTTCGAATCGCTGATGTATTTATAGTGCGGCCTCAAGTCATCATTTTTGATGCAATTGCGCCAACTTTTTTCATGAGGGTCGACCATGTAAGAATGCATCCACACACCAAATATTTTTATTCTGAAACTTATACTTTTGAGAATAGCTCTCATGGCGTAAAAGTCATGCATGTGAAAAAGTTCGAATCGCTGATGTATTTATAGTGCGGCCTCAAGTCATCATTTTTTATGCAATTGCGCCAACTTTTTTCATGAGGGTCGACCATGTAAGAATGCATCCACACACCAAATATTTTTATTCTGAAACTTATACTTTTGAGAATAGCTCTCATGGCGTAAAAGTCATGCATGTGAAAAAGTTCGAATCGCTGATGTATTTATAGTGCGGCCTCAAGTCATCATTTTTGATGCAATTGCGCCAACGTTTTTCATGAGGGTCGACCATGTAAGAATGCATCCACACACCAAATATTTTTATTCTGAAACTTATACTTTTGAGAATAGCTCTCATGGCGTAAAAGTCATGCATGTGAAAAAGTTCGAATCGCTGATGTATTTATAGTGCGGCCTCAAGTCATCATTTTTGAAGCAATTGCGCCAACTTTTTTCATGAGGGTCGACCATGTAAGAATGCATCCACACACCAAATATTTTTATTCTGAAACTTATACTTTTGACAATAGCTCTCATGGCGTAAAAGTCATGCATGTGAAAAAGTTCGAATCGCTGATGTATTTATAGTGCGGCCTCAAGTCATCATTTTTTTATACAATTGCGCCAATCTTTTTTCATGAGGGTCGACCATGTAAGAATGCATCCATACACCAAATATTTTTATTCTGAAACTAATACTTTTGAGAATAGCTCTCATGGCGTAAAAGTCATGCATGTGAAAAAGTTCGAATCGCTGATGTATTTATAGTGCGGCCTCAAGTCATCATTTTTTATGCAATTGCGCCAACTTTTTTCATGAGGGTCGACCATGTAAGAATGCATCCACACACCAAATATTTTTATTCTGAAACTAATACTTTTGAGAATAGCTCTCATGGCGTAAAAGTCATGCATGTGAAAAAGTTCGAATCGCTGATGTATTTATAGTGCGGCCTCAAGTCATCATTTTTTATGCAATTGCGCCAACTTTTTTCATGAGGGTCGACTATGTCAGTATGCATCCACACACCAAATATTTTTATTCTGAAACTTATACTTTTGAGAATAGCTCTCATGGCGTAAAAGTCATGCATGTGAAAAAGTTCGAATCGCTGATGTATTTATAGTGCGGCCTCAAGTCATCATTTTTTATACAATTGCGCCAATCTTTTTTCATGAGGGTCGACCATGTAAGAATGCATCCACACACCAAATATTTTTATTCTGAAACTTATACTTTTGAGAATAGCTCTCATGGCGTAAAAGTGATGCATGTGAAAAAGTTCGAATCGCTGATGTATTTATAGTGCGGCCTCAAGTCATCATTTTTGATGCAATTGCGCCAACTTTTTTCATGAGGGTCCACCATGTAAGAATGCATCCACACACCAAATATTTTTATTCTGAAACTTATACTTTTGACAATAGCTCTCATGGCGTAAAAGTCATGCATGTGAAAAAGTTCGAATCGCTGATGTATTTATAGTGCGGCCTCAAGTCATCATTTTTGAAGCAATTGCGCCAACCTCTTTCATGAGGGTCGACCATGTAAGAATGCATCCACACACCAAATATTTTTGTTCTGAAACGTATACTTTTGAGAATAGCTCTCATGTTGTAAAAGTCATGCATGTGAAAAAGTTCGAATCGCTGATGTATTTATAGTGCGGCCTCAAGTCATCATTTTTTATGCAATTGCGCCAACTTTTTTCATGAGGGTCCACCATGTAAGAATGCATCCACACACCAAATATTTTTATTCTGAAACTTATACTTTTGACAATAGCTCTCATGGCGTAAAAGTCATGCATGTGAAAAAGTTCGAATCGCTGATGTATTTATAGTGCGGCCTCAAGTCATCATTTTTTATGCAATTGCGCCAACTTTTTTCATGAGGGTCGACCATGTAAGAATGCATCCATACACCAAATATTTTTATTCTGAAACTTATACTTTTGACAATAGCTCTCATGGCGTAAAAGTCATGCATGTGAAAAAGTTCGAATCGCTGATGTATTTATAGTGCGGCCTCAAGTCATCATTTTTGATGCAATTGCGCCAACGTTTTTCATGAGGGTCGACCATGTAAGAATGCATCCACACACCAAATATTTTTATTCTGAAACTTATACTTTTGAGAATAGCTCTCATGGCGTAAAAGTCATGCATGTGAAAAAGTTCGAATCGCTGATGTATTTATAGTGCGGCCTCAAGTCATCATTTTTGAAGCAATTGCGCCAACTTTTTTCATGAGGGTCGACCATGTAAGAATGCATCCACACACCAAATATTTTTATTCTGAAACTTATACTTTTGAGAATAGCTCTCATGGCGTAAAAGTCATGCATGTGAAAAAGTTCGAATCGCTGATGTATTTATAGTGCGGCCTCAAGTCATCATTTTTTTATACAATTGCGCCAATCTTTTTTCATGAGGGTCGACCATGTAAGAATGCATCCATACACCAAATATTTTTATTCTGAAACTAATACTTTTGAGAATAGCTCTCATGGCGTAAAAGTCATGCATGTGAAAAAGTTCGAATCGCTGATGTATTTATAGTGCGGCCTCAAGTCATCATTTTTGAAGCAATTGCGCCAACTTTTTTCATGAGGGTCGACCATGTAAGAATGCATCCACACACCAAATATTTTTATTCTGAAACTTATACTTTTGAGAATAGCTCTCATGGCGTAAAAGTCATGCATGTGAAAAAGTTCGAATCGCTGATGTATTTATAGTGCGGCCTCAAGTCATCATTTTTGATGCAATTGCGCCAACTTTTTTCATGAGGGTCCACCATGTAAGAATGCATCCACACACCAAATATTTTTATTCTGAAACTTATACTTTTGACAATAGCTCTCATGGCGTAAAAGTCATGCATGTGAAAAAGTTCGAATCGCTGATGTATTTATAGTGCGGCCTCAAGTCATCATTTTTGAAGCAATTGCGCCAACCTCTTTCATGAGGGTCGACCATGTAAGAATGCATCCACACACCAAATATTTTTGTTCTGAAACGTATACTTTTGAGAATAGCTCTCATGTTGTAAAAGTCATGCATGTGAAAAAGTTCGAATCGCTGATGTATTTATAGTGCGGCCTCAAGTCATCATTTTTTATGCAATTGCGCCAACTTTTTTCATGAGGGTCCACCATGTAAGAATGCATCCACACACCAAATATTTTTATTCTGAAACTTATACTTTTGAGAATAGCTCTCATGGCGTAAAAGTCATGCATGTGAAAAAGTTCGAATCGCTGATGTATTTATAGTGCGGCCTCAAGTCATCATTTTTTATGCAATTGCGCCAACTTTTTTCATGAGGGTCCACCATGTAAGAATGCATCCATACACCAAATATTTTTATTCTGAAACTTATACTTTTGACAATAGCTCTCATGGCGTAAAAGTCATGCATGTGAAAAAGTTCGAATCGCTGATGTATTTATAGTGCGGCCTCAAGTCATCATTTTTGATGCAATTGCGCCAACGTTTTTCATGAGGGTCGACCATGTAAGAATGCATCCACACACCAAATATTTTTATTCTGAAACTTATACTTTTGAGAATAGCTCTCATGGCGTAAAAGTCATGCATGTGAAAAAGTTCGAATCGCTGATGTATTTATAGTGCGGCCTCAAGTCATCATTTTTGAAGCAATTGCGCCAACTTTTTTCATGAGGGTCCACCATGTAAGAATGCATCCACACACCAAATATTTTTATTCTGAAACTTATACTTTTGAGAATAGCTCTCATGGCGTAAAAGTCATGCATGTGAAAAAGTTCGAATCGCTGATGTATTTATAGTGCGGCCTCAAGTCATCATTTTTTTATACAATTGCGCCAATCTTTTTTCATGAGGGTCGACCATGTAAGAATGCATCCATACACCAAATATTTTTATTCTGAAACTAATACTTTTGAGAATAGCTCTCATGGCGTAAAAGTCATGCATGTGAAAAAGTTCGAATCGCTGATGTATTTATAGTGCGGCCTCAAGTCATCATTTTTGAAGCAATTGCGCCAACTTTTTTCATGAGGGTCGACCATGTAAGAATGCATCCACACACCAAATATTTTTATTCTGAAACTTATACTTTTGAGAATAGCTCTCATGGCGTAAAAGTCATGCATGTGAAAAAGTTCGAATCGCTGATGTATTTATAGTGCGGCCTCAAGTCATCATTTTTTATGCAATTGCGCCAACTTTTTTCATGAGGGTCCACCATGTAAGAATGCATCCACACACCAAATATTTTTATTCTGAAACTTATACTTTTGACAATAGCTCTCATGGCGTAAAAGTCATGCATGTGAAAAAGTTCGAATCGCTGATGTATTTATAGTGCGGCCTCAAGTCATCATTTTTGAAGCAATTGCGCCAACCTCTTTCATGAGGGTCGACCATGTAAGAATGCATCCACACACCAAATATTTTTGTTCTGAAACGTATACTTTTGAGAATAGCTCTCATGTTGTAAAAGTCATGCATGTGAAAAAGTTCGAATCGCTGATGTATTTATAGTGCGGCCTCAAGTCATCATTTTTTATGCAATTGCGCCAACTTTTTTCATGAGGGTCCACCATGTAAGAATGCATCCACACACCAAATATTTTTATTCTGAAACTTATACTTTTGAGAATAGCTCTCATGGCGTAAAAGTCATGCATGTGAAAAAGTTCGAATCGCTGATGTATTTATAGTGCGGCCTCAAGTCATCATTTTTTATGCAATTGCGCCAATCTTTTTTCATGAGGGTCCACCATGTAAGAATGCATCCATACACCAAATATTTTTATTCTGAAACTTATACTTTTGACAATAGCTCTCATGGCGTAAAAGTCATGCATGTGAAAAAGTTCGAATCGCTGATGTATTTATAGTGCGGCCTCAAGTCATCATTTTTGATGCAATTGCGCCAACGTTTTTCATGAGGGTCGACCATGTAAGAATGCATCCACACACCAAATATTTTTATTCTGAAACTTATACTTTTGAGAATAGCTCTCATGGCGTAAAAGTCATGCATGTGAAAAAGTTCGAATCGCTGATGTATTTATAGTGCGGCCTCAAGTCATCATTTTTGAAGCAATTGCGCCAACTTTTTTCATGAGGGTCGACCATGTAAGAATGCATCCACACACCAAATATTTTTATTCTGAAACTTATACTTTTGAGAATAGCTCTCATGGCGTAAAAGTCATGCATGTGAAAAAGTTCGAATCGCTGATGTATTTATAGTGCGGCCTCAAGTCATCATTTTTTTATACAATTGCGCCAATCTTTTTTCATGAGGGTCGACCATGTAAGAATGCATCCATACACCAAATATTTTTATTCTGAAACTAATACTTTTGAGAATAGCTCTCATGGCGTAAAAGTCATGCATGTGAAAAAGTTCGAATCGCTGATGTATTTATAGTGCGGCCTCAAGTCATCATTTTTGAAGCAATTGCGCCAACTTTTTTCATGAGGGTCGACCATGTAAGAATGCATCCACACACCAAATATTTTTATTCTGAAACTTATACTTTTGAGAATAGCTCTCATGGCGTAAAAGTCATGCATGTGAAAAAGTTCGAATCGCTGATGTATTTATAGTGCGGCCTCAAGTCATCATTTTTTATGCAATTGCGCCAACTTTTTTCATGAGGGTCGACCATGTAAGAATGCATCCACACACCAAATATTTTTATTCTGAAACTAATACTTTTGAGAATAGCTCTCATGGCGTAAAAGTCATGCATGTGAAAAAGTTCGAATCGCTGATGTATTTATAGTGCGGCCTCAAGTCATCATTTTTGAAGCAATTGCGCCAACTTTTTTCATGAGGGTCCACCATGTAAGAATGCATCCACACACCAAATATTTTTATTCTGAAACTTATACTTTTGAGAATAGCTCTCATGTTGTAAAAGTCATGCATGTGAAAAAGTTCGAATCGCTGATGTATTTATAGTGCGGCCTCAAGTCATCATTTTTTATACAATTGCGCCAATCTTTTTTCATGAGGGTCGACCATGTAAGAATGCATCCATACACCAAATATTTTTATTCTGAAACTAATACTTTTGAGAATAGCTCTCATGGCGTAAAAGTCATGCATGTGAAAAAGTTCGAATCGCTGATGTATTTATAGTGCGGCCTCAAGTCATCATTTTTTATGCAATTGCGCCAACTTTTTTCATGAGGGTCGACCATGTAAGAATGCATCCACACACCAAATATTTTTATTCTGAAACTTATACTTTTGAGAATAGCTCTCATGGCGTAAAAGTCATGCATGTGAAAAAGTTCGAATCGCTGATGTATTTATAGTGCGGCCTCAAGTCATCATTTTTTATGCAATTGCGCCAACTTTTTTCATGAGGGTCGACCATGTAAGAATGCATCCACACACCAAATATTTTTATTCTGAAACTTATACTTTTGACAATAGCTCTCATGGCGTAAAAGTCATGCATGTGAAAAAGTTCGAATCGCTGATGTATTTATAGTGCGGCCTCAAGTCATCATTTTTTATGCAATTGCGCCAATCTTTTTTCATGAGGGTCGACCATGTAAGAATGCATCCACACACCAAATATTTTTATTCTGAAACGTATACTTTTGAGAATAGCTCTCATGTTGTAAAAGTCATGCATGTGAAAAAGTTCGAATCGCTGATGTATTTATAGTGCGGCCTCAAGTCATCATTTTTGAAGCAATTGCGCCAACTTTTTTCATGAGGGTCGACCATGTAAGAATGCATCCACACACCAAATATTTTTATTCTGAAACTTATACTTTTGAGAATAGCTCTCATGGCGTAAAAGTGATGCATGTGAAAAAGTTCGAATCGCTGATGTATTTATAGTGCGGCCTCAAGTCATCATTTTTGAAGCAATTGCGCCAACGTTTTTCATGAGGGTCGACCATGTAAGAATGCATCCACACACCAAATATTTTTATTCTGAAACTTATACTTTTGAGAATAGCTCTCATGGCGTAAAAGTCATGCATGTGAAAAAGTTCGAATCGCTGATGTATTTATAGTGCGGCCTCAAGTCATCATTTTTTTATACAATTGCGCCAATCTTTTTTCATGAGGGTCGACCATGTAAGAATGCATCCATACACCAAATATTTTTATTCTGAAACTAATACTTTTGAGAATAGCTCTCATGGCGTAAAAGTCATGCATGTGAAAAAGTTCGAATCGCTGATGTATTTATAGTGCGGCCTCAAGTCATCATTTTTGATGCAATTGCGCCAACTTTTTTCATGAGGGTCGACCATGTAAGAATGCATCCACACACCAAATATTTTTATTCTGAAACTTATACTTTTGAGAATAGCTCTCATGGCGTAAAAGTCATGCATGTGAAAAAGTTCGAATCGCTGATGTATTTATAGTGCGGCCTCAAGTCATCATTTTTGATGCAATTGCGCCAACTTTTTTCATGAGGGTCGACCATGTAAGAATGCATCCACACACCAAATATTTTTATTCTGAAACTTATACTTTTGAGAATAGCTCTCATGGCGTAAAAGTCATGCATGTGAAAAAGTTCG
The DNA here is from genome assembly GCF_023055435.1 of Haliotis rufescens. Taxonomy (NCBI): domain Eukaryota; kingdom Metazoa; phylum Mollusca; class Gastropoda; order Lepetellida; family Haliotidae; genus Haliotis; species Haliotis rufescens. The sequence continues at coordinate 28,306,454 of NW_025964112.1, forward strand.
AATCGCTGATGTATTTATAGTGCGGCCTCAAGTCATCATTTTTTATGCAATTGCGCCAATCTTTTTTCATGAGGGTCGACCATGTAAGAATGCATCCACACACCAAATATTTTTATTCTGAAACTTATACTTTTGAGAATAGCTCTCATGTTGTAAAAGTCATGCATGTGAAAAAGTTCGAATCGCTGATGTATTTATAGTGCGGCCTCAAGTCATCATTTTTGATGCAATTGCGCCAACTTTTTTCATGAGGGTCGACCATGTAAGAATGCATCCACACACCAAATATTTTTATTCTGAAACTTATACTTTTGAGAATAGCTCTCATGGCGTAAAAGTCATGCATGAGAAAAAGTTCGAATCGCTGATGTATTTATAGTGCGGCCTCAAGTCATCATTTTTGAAGCAATTGCGCCAACTTTTTTCATGAGGGTCGACCATGTAAGAATGCATCCACACACCAAATAATTTTATTCTGAAACTTATACTTTTGAGAATAGCTCTCATGGCGTAAAAGTCATGCATGTGAAAAAGTTCGAATCGCTGATGTATTTATAGTGCGGCCTCAAGTCATCATTTTTGATGCAATTGCGCCAACGTTTTTCATGAGGGTCGACCATGTAAGAATGCATCCACACACCAAATATTTTTATTCTGAAACTTATACTTTTGAGAATAGCTCTCATGGCGTAAAAGTCATGCATGTGAAAAAGTTCGAATCGCTGATGTATTTATAGTGCGGCCTCAAGTCATCATTTTTGAAGCAATTGCGCCAACTTTTTTCATGAGGGTCGACCATGTAAGAATGCATCCACACACCAAATATTTTTATTCTGAAACTTATACTTTTGACAATAGCTCTCATGGCGTAAAAGTCATGCATGTGAAAAAGTTCGAATCGCTGATGTATTTATAGTGCGGCCTCAAGTCATCATTTTTTTATACAATTGCGCCAATCTTTTTTCATGAGGGTCGACCATGTAAGAATGCATCCATACACCAAATATTTTTATTCTGAAACTAATACTTTTGAGAATAGCTCTCATGGCGTAAAAGTCATGCATGTGAAAAAGTTCGAATCGCTGATGTATTTATAGTGCGGCCTCAAGTCATCATTTTTTATGCAATTGCGCCAACTTTTTTCATGAGGGTCGACCATGTAAGAATGCATCCACACACCAAATATTTTTATTCTGAAACTAATACTTTTGAGAATAGCTCTCATGGCGTAAAAGTCATGCATGTGAAAAAGTTCGAATCGCTGATGTATTTATAGTGCGGCCTCAAGTCATCATTTTTTATGCAATTGCGCCAACTTTTTTCATGAGGGTCGACTATGTCAGTATGCATCCACACACCAAATATTTTTATTCTGAAACTTATACTTTTGAGAATAGCTCTCATGGCGTAAAAGTCATGCATGTGAAAAAGTTCGAATCGCTGATGTATTTATAGTGCGGCCTCAAGTCATCATTTTTTATACAATTGCGCCAATCTTTTTTCATGAGGGTCGACCATGTAAGAATGCATCCACACACCAAATATTTTTATTCTGAAACTAATACTTTTGAGAATAGCTCTCATGGCGTAAAAGTCATGCATGTGAAAAAGTTCGAATCGCTGATGTATTTATAGTGCGGCCTCAAGTCATCATTTTTGATGCAATTGCGCCAACTTTTTTCATGAGGGTCGACCATGTAAGAATGCATCCACACACCAAATATTTTTATTCTGAAACTTATACTTTTGAGAATAGCTCTCATGGCGTAAAAGTCATGCATGTGAAAAAGTTCGAATCGCTGATGTATTTATAGTGCGGCCTCAAGTCATCATTTTTGATGCAATTGCGCCAACTTTTTTCATGAGGGTCGACCATGTAAGAATGCATCCACACACCAAATATTTTTATTCTGAAACTTATACTTTTGAGAATAGCTCTCATGGCGTAAAAGTCATGCATGTGAAAAAGTTCGAATCGCTGATGTATTTATAGTGCGGCCTCAAGTCATCATTTTTTATGCAATTGCGCCAATCTTTTTTCATGAGGGTCGACCATGTAAGAATGCATCCACACACCAAATATTTTTATTCTGAAACTTATACTTTTGAGAATAGCTCTCATGTTGTAAAAGTCATGCATGTGAAAAAGTTCGAATCGCTGATGTATTTATAGTGCGGCCTCAAGTCATCATTTTTGATGCAATTGCGCCAACTTTTTTCATGAGGGTCGACCATGTAAGAATGCATCCACACACCAAATATTTTTATTCTGAAACTTATACTTTTGAGAATAGCTCTCATGGCGTAAAAGTCATGCATGAGAAAAAGTTCGAATCGCTGATGTATTTATAGTGCGGCCTCAAGTCATCATTTTTGAAGCAATTGCGCCAACTTTTTTCATGAGGGTCGACCATGTAAGAATGCATCCACACACCAAATAATTTTATTCTGAAACTTATACTTTTGAGAATAGCTCTCATGGCGTAAAAGTCATGCATGTGAAAAAGTTCGAATCGCTGATGTATTTATAGTGCGGCCTCAAGTCATCATTTTTGATGCAATTGCGCCAACGTTTTTCATGAGGGTCGACCATGTAAGAATGCATCCACACACCAAATATTTTTATTCTGAAACTTATACTTTTGAGAATAGCTCTCATGGCGTAAAAGTCATGCATGTGAAAAAGTTCGAATCGCTGATGTATTTATAGTGCGGCCTCAAGTCATCATTTTTGAAGCAATTGCGCCAACTTTTTTCATGAGGGTCGACCATGTAAGAATGCATCCACACACCAAATATTTTTATTCTGAAACTTATACTTTTGACAATAGCTCTCATGGCGTAAAAGTCATGCATGTGAAAAAGTTCGAATCGCTGATGTATTTATAGTGCGGCCTCAAGTCATCATTTTTTTATACAATTGCGCCAATCTTTTTTCATGAGGGTCGACCATGTAAGAATGCATCCATACACCAAATATTTTTATTCTGAAACTAATACTTTTGAGAATAGCTCTCATGGCGTAAAAGTCATGCATGTGAAAAAGTTCGAATCGCTGATGTATTTATAGTGCGGCCTCAAGTCATCATTTTTTATGCAATTGCGCCAACTTTTTTCATGAGGGTCGACCATGTAAGAATGCATCCACACACCAAATATTTTTATTCTGAAACTAATACTTTTGAGAATAGCTCTCATGGCGTAAAAGTCATGCATGTGAAAAAGTTCGAATCGCTGATGTATTTATAGTGCGGCCTCAAGTCATCATTTTTTATGCAATTGCGCCAACTTTTTTCATGAGGGTCGACTATGTCAGTATGCATCCACACACCAAATATTTTTATTCTGAAACTTATACTTTTGAGAATAGCTCTCATGGCGTAAAAGTCATGCATGTGAAAAAGTTCGAATCGCTGATGTATTTATAGTGCGGCCTCAAGTCATCATTTTTTATACAATTGCGCCAATCTTTTTTCATGAGGGTCGACCATGTAAGAATGCATCCACACACCAAATATTTTTATTCTGAAACTTATACTTTTGAGAATAGCTCTCATGGCGTAAAAGTGATGCATGTGAAAAAGTTCGAATCGCTGATGTATTTATAGTGCGGCCTCAAGTCATCATTTTTGATGCAATTGCGCCAACTTTTTTCATGAGGGTCCACCATGTAAGAATGCATCCACACACCAAATATTTTTATTCTGAAACTTATACTTTTGAGAATAGCTCTCATGGCGTAAAAGTCATGCATGTGAAAAAGTTCGAATCGCTGATGTATTTATAGTGCGGCCTCAAGTCATCATTTTTTATACAATTGCGCCAATCTTTTTTCATGAGGGTCGACCATGTAAGAATGCATCCACACACCAAATATTTTTGTTCTGAAACGTATACTTTTGAGAATAGCTCTCATGTTGTAAAAGTCATGCATGTGAAAAAGTTCGAATCGCTGATGTATTTATAGTGCGGCCTCAAGTCATCATTTTTTATGCAATTGCGCCAACTTTTTTCATGAGGGTCCACCATGTAAGAATGCATCCACACACCAAATATTTTTATTCTGAAACTTATACTTTTGAGAATAGCTCTCATGGCGTAAAAGTCATGCATGTGAAAAAGTTCGAATCGCTGATGTATTTATAGTGCGGCCTCAAGTCATCATTTTTTATGCAATTGCGCCAACTTTTTTCATGAGGGTCCACCATGTAAGAATGCATCCATACACCAAATATTTTTATTCTGAAACTTATACTTTTGACAATAGCTCTCATGGCGTAAAAGTCATGAATGTGAAAAAGTTCGAATCGCTGATGTATTTATAGTGCGGCCTCAAGTCATCATTTTTGATGCAATTGCGCCAACGTTTTTCATGAGGGTCGACCATGTAAGAATGCATCCACACACCAAATATTTTTATTCTGAAACTTATACTTTTGAGAATAGCTCTCATGGCGTAAAAGTCATGCATGTGAAAAAGTTCGAATCGCTGATGTATTTATAGTGCGGCCTCAAGTCATCATTTTTGAAGCAATTGCGCCAACTTTTTTCATGAGGGTCGACCATGTAAGAATGCATCCACACACCAAATATTTTTATTCTGAAACTTATACTTTTGAGAATAGCTCTCATGGCGTAAAAGTCATGCATGTGAAAAAGTTCGAATCGCTGATGTATTTATAGTGCGGCCTCAAGTCATCATTTTTTTATACAATTGCGCCAATCTTTTTTCATGAGGGTCGACCATGTAAGAATGCATCCATACACCAAATATTTTTATTCTGAAACTAATACTTTTGAGAATAGCTCTCATGGCGTAAAAGTCATGCATGTGAAAAAGTTCGAATCGCTGATGTATTTATAGTGCGGCCTCAAGTCATCATTTTTGAAGCAATTGCGCCAACTTTTTTCATGAGGGTCGACCATGTAAGAATGCATCCACACACCAAATATTTTTATTCTGAAACTTATACTTTTGAGAATAGCTCTCATGGCGTAAAAGTCATGCATGTGAAAAAGTTCGAATCGCTGATGTATTTATAGTGCGGCCTCAAGTCATCATTTTTTATGCAATTGCGCCAACTTTTTTCATGAGGGTCGACCATGTAAGAATGCATCCACACACCAAATATTTTTATTCTGAAACTAATACTTTTGAGAATAGCTCTCATGGCGTAAAAGTCATGCATGTGAAAAAGTTCGAATCGCTGATGTATTTATAGTGCGGCCTCAAGTCATCATTTTTTATGCAATTGCGCCAACTTTTTTCATGAGGGTCGACTATGTCAGTATGCATCCACACACCAAATATTTTTATTCTGAAACTTATACTTTTGAGAATAGCTCTCATGGCGTAAAAGTCATGCATGTGAAAAAGTTCGAATCGCTGATGTATTTATAGTGCGGCCTCAAGTCATCATTTTTTATACAATTGCGCCAATCTTTTTTCATGAGGGTCGACCATGTAAGAATGCATCCACACACCAAATATTTTTATTCTGAAACTTATACTTTTGAGAATAGCTCTCATGGCGTAAAAGTGATGCATGTGAAAAAGTTCGAATCGCTGATGTATTTATAGTGCGGCCTCAAGTCATCATTTTTGAAGCAATTGCGCCAACTTTTTTCATGAGGGTCCACCATGTAAGAATGCATCCACACACCAAATATTTTTATTCTGAAACTTATACTTTTGACAATAGCTCTCATGGCGTAAAAGTCATGCATGTGAAAAAGTTCGAATCGCTGATGTATTTATAGTGCGGCCTCAAGTCATCATTTTTGAAGCAATTGCGCCAACCTCTTTCATGAGGGTCGACCATGTAAGAATGCATCCACACACCAAATATTTTTGTTCTGAAACGTATACTTTTGAGAATAGCTCTCATGGCGTAAAAGTCATGCATGTGAAAAAGTTCGAATCGCTGATGTATTTATAGTGCGGCCTCAAGTCATCATTTTTTATGCAATTGCGCCAACTTTTTTCATGAGGGTCCACCATGTAAGAATGCATCCACACACCAAATATTTTTATTCTGAAACTTATACTTTTGAGAATAGCTCTCATGGCGTAAAAGTCATGCCTTATGTGAAAAAGTTAGAATCGCTGATGTATTTATAGTGCGGCCTCAAGTCATCATTTTTGATGCAAATTGCGCCAACTTTTTTCATGAGGGTCCACCATGTAAGAATGCATCCACACACCAAATATTTTTATTCTGAAAGTAACACTTTTGAGAATAGCTCTCATCGAGGAAAAGTCATGCATGTGAAAAAGTTCGAATCGCTGATGTATTTATAGTGCGGCCTCAAGTCATCATATTTTATGCAATTGCGCCAACTTTTTTCATGAGGGTCGACCATGTAAGAATGCATCCACACACCAAATATTTTTATTCTGAAACTTATACTTTTGAGAATAGCTCTCATGGCGTAAAAGTCATGCATGTGAAAAAGTTCGAATCGCTGATGTATTTATAGTGCGGCCTCAAGTCATCATTTTTGATGCAATTGCGCCAACTTTTTTCATGAGGGTCGACCATGTAAGAATGCATCCACAAACCAAATATTTTTATTCTGAAACTTATACTTTTGAGAATAGCTCTCATGGCGTAAAAGTCATGCATGTGAAAAAGTTCGAATCGCTGATGTATTTATAGTGCGACCTCAAGTCATCATTTTTTATGCAAATGCGCCAATATTTTTCATGAGGGTCGACCATGTCAGTATGCATCCACACACCAAATATTTTTATTCTGAAACTTATACTTTTGAGAATAGCTCTCATGGCGTAAAAGTCATGCCTTATGTGAAAAAGTTCGAATCGCTGATGTATTTATAGTGCGGCCTCAAGTCATCATTTTTTATGCAAATTGCGCCAACTTTTTTCATGAGGGTCCACCATGTAAGAATGCATCCACACACCAAATATTTTTATTCTGAAAGTAACACTTTTGAGAATAGCTCTCATGGCGTAAAAGTCATGCATGTGAAAAAGTTCGAATCGCTGATGTATTTATAGTGCGGCCTCAAGTCATCATTTTTGAAGCAATTGCGCCAACTTTTTTCATGAGGGTCGACCATGTAAGAATGCATCCACACACCAAATATTTTTATTCTGAAACTTATACTTTTGAGAATAGCTCTCATGGCGTAAAAGTCATGCCTTATGTGAAAAAGTTCGAATCGCTGATGTATTTATAGTGCGGCCTCAAGTCATCATTTTTGATGCAAATTGCGCCAACTTTTTTCATGAGGGTCCACCATGTAAGAATGCATCCACACACCAAATATTTTTATTCTGAAAGTAACACTTTTGAGAATAGCTCTCATCGAGGAAAAGTCATGCATGTGAAAAAGTTCGAATCGCTGATGTATTTATAGTGCGGCCTCAAGTCATCATATTTTATGCAATTGCGCCAACTTTTTTCATGAGGGTCGACCATGTAAGAATGCATCCACACACCAAATATTTTTATTCTGAAACTTATACTTTTGAGAATAGCTCTCATGGCGTAAAAGTCATGCATGTGAAAAAGTTCGAATCGCTGATGTATTTATAGTGCGGCCTCAAGTCATCATTTTTGATGCAATTGCGCCAACTTTTTTCATGAGGGTCGACCATGTAAGAATGCATCCACACACCAAATATTTTTATTCTGAAACTTATACTTTTGAGAATAGCTCTCATGGCGTAAAAGTCATGCATGTGAAAAAGTTCGAATCGCTGATGTATTTATAGTGCGACCTCAAGTCATCATTTTTTATGCAAATGCGCCAATATTTTTCATGAGGGTCGACCATGTCAGTATGCATCCACACACCAAATATTTTTATTCTGAAACTTATACTTTTGAGAATAGCTCTCATGGCGTAAAAGTCATGCATGTGAAAAAGTTCGAATCGCTGATGTATTTATAGTGCGGCCTCAAGTCATCATTTTTTATACAATTGCGCCAATCTTTTTTCATGAGGGTCGACCATGTAAGAATGCATCCACACACCAAATATTTTTATTCTGAAACTTATACTTTTGAGAATAGCTCTCATGGCGTAAAAGTGATGCATGTGAAAAAGTTCGAATCGCTGATGTATTTATAGTGCGGCCTCAAGTCATCATTTTTGATGCAATTGCGCCAACTTTTTTCATGAGGGTCCACCATGTAAGAATGCATCCACACACCAAATATTTTTATTCTGAAACTTATACTTTTGAGAATAGCTCTCATGGCGTAAAAGTCATGCATGTGAAAAAGTTCGAATCGCTGATGTATTTATAGTGCGGCCTCAAGTCATCATTTTTTATACAATTGCGCCAATCTTTTTTCATGAGGGTCGACCATGTAAGAATGCATCCACACACCAAATATTTTTGTTCTGAAACGTATACTTTTGAGAATAGCTCTCATGTTGTAAAAGTCATGCATGTGAAAAAGTTCGAATCGCTGATGTATTTATAGTGCGGCCTGAAGTCATCATTTTTTATGCAATTGCGCCAACTTTTTTCATGAGGGTCCACCATGTAAGAATGCATCCACACACCAAATATTTTTATTCTGAAACTTATACTTTTGAGAATAGCTCTCATGGCGTAAAAGTCATGCATGTGAAAAAGTTCGAATCGCTGATGTATTTATAGTGCGGCCTCAAGTCATCATTTTTTATGCAATTGCGCCAACTTTTTTCATGAGGGTCCACCATGTAAGAATGCATCCATACACCAAATATTTTTATTCTGAAACTTATACTTTTGACAATAGCTCTCATGGCGTAAAAGTCATGCATGTGAAAAAGTTCGAATCGCTGATGTATTTATAGTGCGGCCTCAAGTCATCATTTTTGATGCAATTGCGCCAACGTTTTTCATGAGGGTCGACCATGTAAGAATGCATCCACACACCAAATATTTTTATTCTGAAACTTATACTTTTGAGAATAGCTCTCATGGCGTAAAAGTCATGCATGTGAAAAAGTTCGAATCGCTGATGTATTTATAGTGCGGCCTCAAGTCATCATTTTTGAAGCAATTGCGCCAACTTTTTTCATGAGGGTCGACCATGTAAGAATGCATCCACACACCAAATATTTTTATTCTGAAACTTATACTTTTGAGAATAGCTCTCATGGCGTAAAAGTCATGCATGTGAAAAAGTTCGAATCGCTGATGTATTTATAGTGCGACCTCAAGTCATCATTTTTTATGCAAATGCGCCAATATTTTTCATGAGGGTCGACCATGTCAGTATGCATCCACACACCAAATATTTTTATTCTGAAACTTATACTTTTGAGAATAGCTCTCATGGCGTAAAAGTCATGCATGTGAAAAAGTTCGAATCGCTGATGTATTTATAGTGCGGCCTCAAGTCATCATTTTTGAAGCAATTGCGCCAACTTTTTTCATGAGGGTCGACCATGTAAGAATGCATCCACACACCAAATATTTTTATTCTGAAACTTATACTTTTGAGAATAGCTCTCATGGCGTAAAAGTCATGCCTTATGTGAAAAAGTTAGAATCGCTGATGTATTTATAGTGCGGCCTCAAGTCATCATTTTTGATGCAAATTGCGCCAACTTTTTTCATGAGGGTCCACCATGTAAGAATGCATCCACACACCAAATATTTTTATTCTGAAACTTATACTTTTGAGAATAGCTCTCATGGCGTAAAAGTCATGCCTTATGTGAAAAAGTTCGAATCGCTGATGTATTTATAGTGCGGCCTCAAGTCATCATATTTTATGCAATTGCGCCAACTTTTTTCATGAGGGTCGACCATGTAAGAATGCATCCACACACCAAATATTTTTATTCTGAGACTTATACTTTTGAGAATAGCTCTCATGGCGTAAAAGTCATGCATGTGAAAAAGTTCGAATCGCTGATGTATTTATAGTGCGGCCTCAAGTCATCATTTTTTATGCATATGCGCCAACGTTTTTCATGAGGGTCGACCATGTAAGAATGCATCCACACACCAAATATTTTTATTCTGAAACTTATACTTTTGAGAATAGCTCTCATGGCGTAAAAGTCATGCATGTGAAAAAGTTCGAATCGCTGATGTATTTATAGTGCGGCCTCAAGTCATCATTTTTTTATACAATTGCGCCAATCTTTTTTCATGAGGGTCGACCATGTAAGAATGCATCCATACACCAAATATTTTTATTCTGAAACTAATACTTTTGAGAATAGCTCTCATGACGTAAAAGTCATGCATGTGAAAAAGTTCGAATCGCTGATGTATTTATAGTGCGGCCTCAAGTCATCATTTTTGAAGCAATTGCGCCAACTTTTTTCATGAGGGTCGACCATGTAAGAATGCATCCACACACCAAATATTTTTATTCTGAAACTTATAATTTTGAGAATAGCTCTCATGGCGTAAAAGTCATGCATGTGAAAAAGTTCGAATCGCTGATGTATTTATAGTGCGGCCTCAAGTCATGATTTTTTATACAATTGCGCCAATCTTTTTTCATGAGGGTCGACCATGTAAGAATGCATCCATACACCAAATATTTTTATTCTGAAACTAATACTTTTGAGAATAGCTCTCATGGCGTAAAAGTCATGCATGTGAAAAAGTTCGAATCGCTGATGTATTTATAGTGCGGCCTCAAGTCATCATTTTTGAAGCAATTGCGCCAACTTTTTTCATGAGGGTCGACCATGTAAGAATGCATCCACACACCAAATATTTTTATTCTGAAACTTATACTTTTGAGAATAGCTCTCATGGCGTAAAAGTCATGCATGTGAAAAAGTTCGAATCGCTGATGTATTTATAGTGCGGCCTCAAGTCATCACTTTTTATGCAATTGCGCCAACGTTTTTCATGAGGGTCCACCATGTAAGAATGCATCCACACACCAAATATTTTTATTCTGAAACTTATACTTTTGAGAATAGCTCTCATGGCGTAAAAGTCATGCATGTGAAAAAGTTCGAATCGCTGATGTATTTATAGTGCGGCCTCAAGTCATCATTTTTGAAGCAATTGCGCCAACTTTTTTCACGAGGGTCGACCATGTAAGAATGCATCCACACACCAAATATTTTTATTCTGAAACTTATACTTTTGAGAATAGCTCTCATGGCGTAAAAGTCATGCCTTATGTGAAAAAGTTCGAATCGCTGATGTATTTATAGTGCGGCCTCAAGTCATCATTTTTTTATACAATTGCGCCAATCTTTTTTCATGAGGGTCGACCATGTAAGAATGCATCCATACACCAAATATTTTTATTCTGAAACTAATACTTTTGAGAATAGCTCTCATGGCGTAAAAGTCATGCATGTGAAAAAGTTCGAATCGCTGATGTATTTATAGTGCGGCCTCAAGTCATCATTTTTGAAGCAATTGCGCCAACTTTTTTCATGAGGGTCGACCATGTAAGAATGCATCCACACACCAAATATTTTTATTCTGAAACTTATACTTTTGAGAATAGCTCTCATGGCGTAAAAGTCATGCCTTATGTGAAAAAGTTAGAATCGCTGATGTATTTATAGTGCGGCCTCAAGTCATCATTTTTGATGCAAATTGCGCCAACTTTTTTCATGAGGGTCCACCATGTAAGAATGCATCCACACACCAAATATTTTTATTCTGAAACTTATACTTTTGAGAATAGCTCTCATGGCGTAAAAGTCATGCCTTATGTGAAAAAGTTCGAATCGCTGATGTATTTATAGTGCGGCCTCAAGTCATCATATTTTATGCAATTGCGCCAACTTTTTTCATGAGGGTCGACCATGTAAGAATGCATCCACACACCAAATATTTTTATTCTGAGACTTATACTTTTGAGAATAGCTCTCATGGCGTAAAAGTCATGCATGTGAAAAAGTTCGAATCGCTGATGTATTTATAGTGCGGCCTCAAGTCATCATTTTTTATGCAATTGCGCCAACGTTTTTCATGAGGGTCGACCATGTAAGAATGCATCCACACACCAAATATTTTTATTCTGAAACTTATACTTTTGAGAATAGCTCTCATGGCGTAAAAGTCATGCATGTGAAAAAGTTCGAATCGCTGATGTATTTATAGTGCGGCCTCAAGTCATCATTTTTTTATACAATTGCGCCAATCTTTTTTCATGAGGGTCGACCATGTAAGAATGCATCCATACACCAAATATTTTTATTCTGAAACTAATACTTTTGAGAATAGCTCTCATGACGTAAAAGTCATGCATGTGAAAAAGTTCGAATCGCTGATGTATTTATAGTGCGGCCTCAAGTCATCATTTTTGAAGCAATTGCGCCAACTTTTTTCATGAGGGTCGACCATGTAAGAATGCATCCACACACCAAATATTTTTATTCTGAAACTTATAATTTTGAGAATAGCTCTCATGGCGTAAAAGTCATGCATGTGAAAAAGTTCGAATCGCTGATGTATTTATAGTGCGGCCTCAAGTCATGATTTTTTATACAATTGCGCCAATCTTTTTTCATGAGGGTCGACCATGTAAGAATGCATCCATACACCAAATATTTTTATTCTGAAACTAATACTTTTGAGAATAGCTCTCATGGCGTAAAAGTCATGCATGTGAAAAAGTTCGAATCGCTGATGTATTTATAGTGCGGCCTCAAGTCATCATTTTTCATGCAAATGCGCCAATATTTTTCATGAGGGTCGACCATGTCAGTATGCATCCACACACCAAATATTTTTATTCTGAAACTCATACTTCTGAGAATAGATCTCATGGCGTAAAAGTCATGCATGTGAAAAAGTTCGAATCGCTGATGTATTTATAGTGCGGCCTCAAGTCATCATTTTTTATACAATTGCGCCAATCTTTTTTGATGAGGGTCGACCATGTAAGAATGCATCCACACACCAAATATTTTTATTCTGAAACTTATACTTTTGAGAATAGCTCTCATGGCGTAAAAGTCATGCATGTGAAAAAGTTCGAATCGCTGATGTATTTATAGTGCGGCCTCAAGTCATCATTTTTGAAGCAATTGCGCCAACTTTTTTCATGAGGGTCGACCATGTAAGAATGCATCCACACACCAAATATTTTTATTCTGAAACTTATACTTTTGACAATAGCTCTCATGGCGTAAAAGTGATGCATGTGAAAAAGTTCGAATCGCTGATGTATTTATAGTGCGGCCTCAAGTCATCATTTTTTATGCAATTGCGCCAACCTCTTTCATGAGGGTCGACCATGTAAGAATGCATCCACACACCAAATAATTTTATTCTGAAACTTATACTTTTGAGAATAGCTCTCATGGCGTAAAAGTCATGCATGTGAAAAAGTTCGAATCGCTGATGTATTTATAGTGCGGCCTCAAGTCATCATTTTTTTATACAATTGCGCCAATCTTTTTTCATGAGGGTCGACCATGTAAGAATGCATCCATACACCAAATATTTTTATTCTGAAACTAATACTTTTGAGAATAGCTCTCATGACGTAAAAGTCATGCATGTGAAAAAGTTCGAATCGCTGATGTATTTATAGTGCGGCCTCAAGTCATCATTTTTGAAGCAATTGCGCCAACTTTTTTCATGAGGGTCGACCATGTAAGAATGCATCCACACACCAAATATTTTTATTCTGAAACTTATAATTTTGAGAATAGCTCTCATGGCGTAAAAGTCATGCATGTGAAAAAGTTCGAATCGCTGATGTATTTATAGTGCGGCCTCAAGTCATGATTTTTTATACAATTGCGCCAATCTTTTTTCACGAGGGTCGACCATGTAAGAATGCATCCATACACCAAATATTTTTATTCTGAAACTAATACTTTTGAGAATAGCTCTCATGGCGTAAAAGTCATGCATGTGAAAAAGTTCGAATCGCTGATGTATTTATAGTGCGGCCTCAAGTCATCATTTTTCATGCAAATGCGCCAATATTTTTCATGAGGGTCGACCATGTCAGTATGCATCCACACACCAAATATTTTTATTCTGAAACTCATACTTCTGAGAATAGATCTCATGGCGTAAAAGTCATGCATGTGAAAAAGTTCGAATCGCTGATGTATTTATAGTGCGGCCTCAAGTCATCATTTTTTATACAATTGCGCCAATCTTTTTTGATGAGGGTCGACCATGTAAGAATGCATCCACACACCAAATATTTTTATTCTGAAACTTATACTTTTGAGAATAGCTCTCATGGCGTAAAAGTCATGCATGTGAAAAAGTTCGAATCGCTGATGTATTTATAGTGCGGCCTCAAGTCATCATTTTTGAAGCAATTGCGCCAACTTTTTTCATGAGGGTCGACCATGTAAGAATGCATCCACACACCAAATATTTTTATTCTGAAACTTATACTTTTGACAATAGCTCTCATGGCGTAAAAGTGATGCATGTGAAAAAGTTCGAATCGCTGATGTATTTATAGTGCGGCCTCAAGTCATCATTTTTTATGCAATTGCGCCAACCTCTTTCATGAGGGTCGACCATGTAAGAATGCATCCACACACCAAATAATTTTATTCTGAAACTTATACTTTTGAGAATAGCTCTCATCGAGTAAAAGTCATGCATGTGAAAAAGTTCGAATCGCTGATGTATTTATAGTGCGGCCTCAAGTCATCATTTTTGATGCAATTGCGCCAACGTTTTTCATGAGGGTCGACCATGTAAGAATGCATCCACACACCAAATATTTTTATTCTGAAACTTATACTTTTGAGAATAGCTCTCATGGCGTAAAAGTCATGCATGTGAAAAAGTTCGAATCGCTGATGTATTTATAGTGCGGCCTCAAGTCATCATTTTTGAAGCAATTGCGCCAACTTTTTTCATGAGGGTCGACCATGTAAGAATGCATCCACACACCAAATATTTTTATTCTGAAACTTATACTTTTGAGAATAGCTCTCATGGCGTAAAAGTCATGCATGTGAAAAAGTTCGAATCGCTGATGTATTTATAGTGCGGCCTCAAGTCATCATTTTTTTATACAATTGCGCCAATCTTTTTTCATGAGGGTCGACCATGTAAGAATGCATCCATACACCAAATATTTTTATTCTGAAACTAATACTTTTGAGAATAGCTCTCATGGCGTAAAAGTCATGCATGTGAAAAAGTTCGAATCGCTGATGTATTTATAGTGCGGCCTCAAGTCATCATTTTTGAAGCAATTGCGCCAACTTTTTTCATGAGGGTCGACCATGTAAGAATGCATCCACACACCAAATATTTTTATTCTGAATCTTATACTTTTGAGAATAGCTCTCATGGCGTAAAAGTCATGCATGTGAAAAAGTTCGAATCGCTGATGTATTTATAGTGCGGCCTCAAGTCATCATTTTTTATACAATTGCGCCAATCTTTTTTCATGAGGGTCGACCATGTAAGAATGCATCCACACACCAAATATTTTTATTCTGAAACTTATACTTTTGAGAATAGCTCTCATGGCGTAAAAGTCATGCATGTGAAAAAGTTCGAATCGCTGATGTATTTATAGTGCGGCCTCAAGTCATCATTTTTGAAGCAATTGCGCCAACTTTTTTCATGAGGGTCGACCATGTAAGAATGCATCCACACACCAAATATTTTTATTCTGAAACTTATACTTTTGACAATAGCTCTCATGGCGTAAAAGTCATGCATGTGAAAAAGTTCGAATCGCTGATGTATTTATAGTGCGGCCTCAAGTCATCATTTTTTATGCAATTGCGCCAACCTCTTTCATGAGGGTCGACCATGTAAGAATGCATCCACACACCAAATATTTTTGTTCTGAAACTTATACTTTTGAGAATAGCTCTCATGTTGTAAAAGTCATGCATGTGAAAAAGTTCGAATCGCTGATGTATTTATAGTGCGGCCTCAAGTCATCATTTTTTATGCAATTGCGCCAACTTTTTTCATGAGGGTCGACCATGTAAGAATGCATCCACACACCAAATATTTTTATTCTGAAACTTATACTTTTGAGAATAGCTCTCATGGCGTAAAAGTCATGCATGTGAAAAAGTTCGAATCGCTGATATATTTATAGTGCGGCCTCAAGTCATCATTTTTTATGCAATTGCGCCAACTTTTTTCATGAGGGTCGACCATGTAAGAATGCATCCATACACCAAATATTTTTATTCTGAAACTTATACTTTTGAGAATAGCTCTCATGGCGTAAAAGTCATGCATGTGAAAAAGTTCGAATCGCTGATGTATTTATAGTGCGGCCTCAAGTCATCATTTTTGAAGCAATTGCGCCAACTTTTTTCATGAGGGTCGACCATGTAAGAATGCATCCACACACCAAATATTTTTATTCTGAAACTTATACTTTTGAGAATAGCTCTCATCGAGTAAAAGTCATGCATGTGAAAAAGTTCGAATCGCTGATGTATTTATAGTGCGGCCTCAAGTCATCATTTTTGATGCAATTGCGCCAACGTTTTTCATGAGGGTCGACCATGTAAGAATGCATCCACACACCAAATATTTTTATTCTGAAACTTATACTTTTGAGAATAGCTCTCATGGCGTAAAAGTCATGCATGTGAAAAAGTTCGAATCGCTGATGTATTTATAGTGCGGCCTCAAGTCATCATTTTTTATGCAATTGCGCCAACTTTTTTCATGAGGGTCGACCATGTAAGAATGCATCCACACACCAAATATTTTTATTCTGAAACTAATACTTTTGAGAATAGCTCTCATGGCGTAAAAGTCATGCATGTGAAAAAGTTCGAATCGCTGATGTATTTATAGTGCGACCTCAAGTCATCATTTTTTATGCAAATGCGCCAATATTTTTCACGAGGGTCGACCATGTCAGTATGCATCCACACACCAAATATTTTTTATTCTGAAACTTATACTTTTGAGAATAGCTCTCATGGCGTAAAAGTCATGCATGTGAAAAAGTTCGAATCGCTGATGTATTTATAGTGCGGCCTCAAGTCATCATTTTTTATACAATTGCGCCAATCTTTTTTCATGAGGGTCGACCATGTAAGAATGCATCCATACACCAAATATTTTTATTCTGAAACTTATACTTTTGAGAATAGCTCTCATGGCGTAAAAGTCATGCATGTGAAAAAGTTCGAATCGCTGATGTATTTATAGTGCGGCCTCAAGTCATCATTTTTGAAGCAATTGCGCCAACTTTTTTCATGAGGGTCGACCATGTAAGAATGCATCCACACACCAAATATTTTTATTCTGAAACTTATACTTTTGAGAATAGCTCTCATGGCGTAAAAGTCATGCATGAGAAAAAGTTCGAATCGCTGATGTATTTATAGTGCGGCCTCAAGTCATCATTTTTGAAGCAATTGCGCCAACTTTTTTCATGAGGGTCGACCATGTAAGAATGCATCCACACACCAAATATTTTTATTCTGAAACTTATACTTTTGAGAATAGCTCTCATGGCGTAAAAGTCATGCATGAGAAAAAGTTCGAATCGCTGATGTATTTATAGTGCGGCCTCAAGTCATCATTTTTGAAGCAATTGCGCCAACTTTTTTCATGAGGGTCGACCATGTAAGAATGCATCCACACACCAAATAATTTTATTCTGAAACTTATACTTTTGAGAATAGCTCTCATGGCGTAAAAGTCATGCATGTGAAAAAGTTCGAATCGCTGATGTATTTATAGTGCGGCCTCAAGTCATGATTTTTTATACAATTACGCCAATCTTTTTTCATGAGGGTCGACCATGTACGAATGCATCCATACACCAAATATTTTTATTCTGAAACTAATACTTTTGAGAATAGCTCTCATGGCGTAAAAGTCATGCATGTGAAAAAGTTCGAATCGCTGATGTATTTATAGTGCGGCCTCAAGTCATCATTTTTGAAGCAATTGCGCCAACTTTTTTCATGAGGGTCGACCATGTAAGAATGCATCCACACACCAAATATTTTTATTCTGAAACTTATACTTTTGAGAATAGCTCTCATGGCGTAAAAGTCATGCATGTGAAAAAGTTCGAATCGCTGATGTATTTATAGTGCGGCCTCAAGTCATCATTTTTGAAGCAATTGCGCCAACTTTTTTCATGAGGGTCGACTATGTCAGTATGCATCCACACACCAAATATTTTTATTCTGAAACTTATACTTTTGAGAATAGCTCTCATGGCGTAAAAGTCATGCATGTGAAAAAGTTCGAATCGCTGATGTATTTATAGTGCGGCCTCAAGTCATCATTTTTGAAGCAATTGCGCCAACTTTTTTCATGAGGGTCGACCATGTAAGAATGCATCCACACACCAAATATTTTTATTCTGAATCTTATACTTTTGAGAATAGCTCTCATGGCGTAAAAGTCATGCATGTGAAAAAGTTCGAATCGCTGATGTATTTATAGTGCGGCCTCAAGTCATCATTTTTTATACAATTGCGCCAATCTTTTTTCATGAGGGTCGACCATGTAAGAATGCATCCACACACCAAATATTTTTATTCTGAAACTTATACTTTTGAGAATAGCTCTCATGGCGTAAAAGTCATGCATGTGAAAAAGTTCGAATCGCTGATGTATTTATAGTGCGGCCTCAAGTCATCATTTTTGAAGCAATTGCGCCAACTTTTTTCATGAGGGTCGACCATGTCAGTATGCATCCACACACCAAATATTTTTATTCTGAAACTTATACTTTTGAGAATAGCTCTCATGGCGTAAAAGTCATGCATGTGAAAAAGTTCGAATCGCTGATGTATTTATAGTGCGGCCTCAAGTCATCATTTTTGATGCAATTGCGCCAACCTCTTTCATGAGGGTCGACCATGTAAGAATGCATCCACACACCAAATATTTTTGTTCTGAAACTTATACTTTTGAGAATAGCTCTCATGTTGTAAAAGTCATGCATGTGAAAAAGTTCGAATCGCTGATGTATTTATAGTGCGGCCTCAAGTCATCATTTTTTATGCAATTGCGCCAACTTTTTTCATGAGGGTCGACCATGTAAGAATGCATCCACACACCAAATATTTTTATTCTGAAACTTATACTTTTGAGAATAGCTCTCATGGCGTAAAAGTCATGCATGTGAAAAAGTTCGAATCGCTGATATATTTATAGTGCGGCCTCAAGTCATCATTTTTTATGCAATTGCGCCAACTTTTTTCATGAGGGTCGACCATGTAAGAATGCATCCATACACCAAATATTTTTATTCTGAAACTTATACTTTTGAGAATAGCTCTCATGGCGTAAAAGTCATGCATGTGAAAAAGTTCGAATCGCTGATGTATTTATAGTGCGGCCTCAAGTCATCATTTTTGAAGCAATTGCGCCAACTTTTTTCATGAGGGTCGACCATGTAAGAATGCATCCACACACCAAATATTTTTATTCTGAAACTTATACTTTTGAGAATAGCTCTCATGGCGTAAAAGTCATGCATGTGAAAAAGTTCGAATCGCTGATGTATTTATAGTGCGGCCTCAAGTCATCATTTTTTATGCAATTGCGCCAACTTTTTTCATGAGGGTCGACCATGTAAGAATGCATCCACACACCAAATATTTTTATTCTGAAACTTATACTTTTGAGAATAGCTCTCATGGCGTAAAAGTCATGCATGTGAAAAAGTTCGAATCGCTGATGTATTTATAGTGCGACCTCAAGTCATCATTTTTTATGCAAATGCGCCAATATTTTTCACGAGGGTCGACCATGTCAGTATGCATCCACACACCAAATATTTTTATTCTGAAACTTTTAATTTTGAGAATAGCTCTCATGGCGTAAAAGTGATGCATGTGAAAAAGTTCGAATCGCTGATGTATTTATAGTGCGGCCTCAAGTCATGATTTTTTATACAATTGCGCCAATCTTTTTTCATGAGGGTCGACCATGTAAGAATGCATCCATACACCAAATATTTTTATTCTGAAACTTATACTTTTGAGAATAGCTCTCATGGCGTAAAAGTCATGCATGTGAAAAAGTTCGAATCGCTGATGTATTTATAGTGCGGCCTCAAGTCATCATTTTTGAAGCAATTGCGCCAACTTTTTTCATGAGGGTCGACCATGTAAGAATGCATCCACACACCAAATATTTTTATTCTGAAACTTATACTTTTGAGAATAGCTCTCATGGCGTAAAAGTCATGCATGTGAAAAAGTTCGAATCGCTGATGTATTTATAGTGCGGCCTCAAGTCATCATTTTTGAAGCAATTGCGCCAACTTTTTTCATGAGGGTCGACCATGTAAGAATGCATCCATACACCAAATATTTTTATTCTGAAACTTATACTTTTGAGAATAGCTCTCATGGCGTAAAAGTCATGCATGAGAAAAAGTTCGAATCGCTGATGTATTTATAGTGCGGCCTCAAGTCATCATTTTTGAAGCAATTGCGCCAACTTTTTTCATGAGGGTCGACCATGTAAGAATGCATCCACACACCAAATAATTTTATTCTGAAACTTATACTTTTGAGAATAGCTCTCATCGAGTAAAAGTCATGCATGTGAAAAAGTTCGAATCGCTGATGTATTTATAGTGCGGCCTCAAGTCATCATTTTTGATGCAATTGCGCCAACGTTTTTCATGAGGGTCGACCATGTAAGAATGCATCCACACACCAAATATTTTTATTCTGAAACTTATACTTTTGAGAATAGCTCTCATGGCGTAAAAGTCATGCATGTGAAAAAGTTCGAATCGCTGATGTATTTATAGTGCGGCCTCAAGTCATCATTTTTGAAGCAATTGCGCCAACTTTTTTCATGAGGGTCGACCATGTAAGAATGCATCCACACACCAAATATTTTTATTCTGAAACTTATACTTTTGAGAATAGCTCTCATGGCGTAAAAGTCATGCATGTGAAAAAGTTCGAATCGCTGATGTATTTATAGTGCGGCCTCAAGTCATCATTTTTTTATACAATTGCGCCAATCTTTTTTCATGAGGGTCGACCATGTAAGAATGCATCCATACACCAAATATTTTTATTCTGAAACTAATACTTTTGAGAATAGCTCTCATGGCGTAAAAGTCATGCATGTGAAAAAGTTCGAATCGATGATGTATTTATAGTGCGGCCTCAAGTCATCATTTTTGAAGCAATTGCGCCAACTTTTTACATGAGGGTCGACCATGTAAGAATGCATCCACACACCAAATAATTTTATTCTGAAACTTATACTTTTGAGAATAGCTCTCATCGAGTAAAAGTCATGCATGTGAAAAAGTTCGAATCGCTGATGTATTTATAGTGCGGCCTCAAGTCATCATTTTTTATGCAATTGCGCCAACGTTTTTCATGAGGGTCGACCATGTAAGAATGCATCCACACACCAAATATTTTTATTCTGAAACTTATACTTTTGAGAATAGCTCTCATCGAGTAAAAGTCATGCATGTGAAAAAGTTCGAATCGCTGATGTATTTATAGTGCGGCCTCAAGTCATCATTTTTTATGCAATTGCGCCAACTTTTTTCATGAGGGTCGACCATGTAAGAATGCATCCACACACCAAATATTTTTATTCTGAAACTTATACTTTTGAGAATAGCTCTCATGGCGTAAAAGTCATGCATGTGAAAAAGTTCGAATCGCTGATGTATTTATAGTGCGACCTCAAGTCATCATTTTTTATGCAAATGCGCCAATATTTTTCATGAGGGTCGACCGTGTCAGTATGCATCCACACACCAAATATTTTTATTCTGAAACTTATACTTTTGAGAATAGCTCTCATGGCGTAAAAGTCATGCATGTGAAAAAGTTCGAATCGCTGATGTATTTATAGTGCGGCCTCAAGTCATGATTTTTTATACAATTGCGCCAATCTTTTTTCATGAGGGTCGACCATATAAGAATGCATCCATACACCAAATATTTTTATTCTGAAACTAATACTTTTGAGAATAGCTCTCATGGCGTAAAAGTCATGCATGTGAAAAAGTTCGAATCGCTGATGTATTTATAGTGCGGCCTCAAGTCATCATTTTTGAAGCAATTGCGCCAACTTTTTTCATGAGGGTCGACCATGTAAGAATGCATCCACACACCAAATATTTTTATTCTGAAACTTATACTTTTGAGAATAGCTCTCATGGCGTAAAAGTCATGCATGTGAAAAAGTTCGAATCGCTGATGTATTTATAGTGCGGCCTCAAGTCATCATTTTTGAAGCAATTGCGCCAACTTTTTTCATGAGGGTCGACCATGTAAGAATGCATCCACACACCAAATATTTTTATTCTGAAACTTATACTTTTGAGAATAGCTCTCATGGCGTAAAAGTCATGCATGAGAAAAAGTTCGAATCGCTGATGTATTTATAGTGCGGCCTCAAGTCATCATTTTTGAAGCAATTGCGCCAACTTTTTTCATGAGGGTCGACCATGTAAGAATGCATCCACACACCAAATAATTTTATTCTGAAACTTATACTTTTGAGA
This sequence comes from Haliotis rufescens, assembly GCF_023055435.1. Lineage (NCBI taxonomy): Eukaryota > Metazoa > Mollusca > Gastropoda > Lepetellida > Haliotidae > Haliotis > Haliotis rufescens. The sequence goes on from NW_025964112.1 coordinate 28,328,854, forward strand.
ATAGCTCTCATCGAGTAAAAGTCATGCATGTGAAAAAGTTCGAATCGCTGATGTATTTATAGTGCGGCCTCAAGTCATCATTTTTGATGCAATTGCGCCAACGTTTTTCATGAGGGTCGACCATGTAAGAATGCATCCACACACCAAATATTTTTATTCTGAAACTTATACTTTTGAGAATAGCTCTCATGGCGTAAAAGTCATGCATGTGAAAAAGTTCGAATCGCTGATGTATTTATAGTGCGGCCTCAAGTCATCATTTTTGAAGCAATTGCGCCAACTTTTTTCATGAGGGTCGACCATGTAAGAATGCATCCACACACCAAATATTTTTATTCTGAAACTTATACTTTTGAGAATAGCTCTCATGGCGTAAAAGTCATGCATGTGAAAAAGTTCGAATCGCTGATGTATTTATAGTGCGGCCTCAAGTCATCATTTTTTTTATACAATTGCGCCAATCTTTTTTCATGAGGGTCGACCATGTAAGAATGCATCCATACACCAAATATTTTTATTCTGAAACTAATACTTTTGAGAATAGCTCTCATGGCGTAAAAGTCATGCATGTGAAAAAGTTCGAATCGATGATGTATTTATAGTGCGGCCTCAAGTCATCATTTTTGAAGCAATTGCGCCAACTTTTTTCATGAGGGTCGACCATGTAAGAATGCATCCACACACCAAATATTTTTATTCTGAAACTTATACTTTTGAGAATAGCTCTCATGGCGTAAAAGTCATGCATGTGAAAAAGTTCGAATCGCTGATGTATTTATAGTGCGGCCTCAAGTCATCATTTTTTATGCAATTGCGCCAACTTTTTTCATGAGGGTCGACCATGTAAGAATGCATCCACACACCAAATATTTTTATTCTGAAACTTATACTTTTGAGAATAGCTCTCATGGCGTAAAAGTCATGCATGTGAAAAAGTTCGAATCGCTGATGTATTTATAGTGCGGCCTCAAGTCATCATTTTTTATGCAATTGCGCCAACTTTTTTCATGAGGGTCGACCATGTAAGAATGCATCCACACACCAAATATTTTTATTCTGAAACTTATACTTTTGAGAATAGCTCTCATGGCGTAAAAGTCATGCATGAGAAAAAGTTCGAATCGCTGATGTATTTATAGTGCGGCCTCAAGTCATCATTTTTGAAGCAATTGCGCCAACTTTTTTCATGAGGGTCGACCATGTAAGAATGCATCCACACACCAAATAATTTTATTCTGAAACTTATACTTTTGAGAATAGCTCTCATCGAGTAAAAGTCATGCATGTGAAAAAGTTCGAATCGCTGATGTATTTATAGTGCGGCCTCAAGTCATCATTTTTGATGCAATTGCGCCAACGTTTTTCATGAGGGTCGACCATGTAAGAATGCATCCACACACCAAATATTTTTATTCTGAAACTTATACTTTTGAGAATAGCTCTCATGGCGTAAAAGTCATGCATGTGAAAAAGTTCGAATCGCTGATGTATTTATAGTGCGGCCTCAAGTCATCATTTTTGAAGCAATTGCGCCAACTTTTTTCATGAGGGTCGACCATGTAAGAATGCATCCACACACCAAATATTTTTATTCTGAAACTTATACTTTTGAGAATAGCTCTCATGGCGTAAAAGTCATGCATGAGAAAAAGTTCGAATCGCTGATGTATTTATAGTGCGGCCTCAAGTCATCATTTTTTATACATTTGCGCCAATCTTTTTTCATGAGGGTCGACCATGTAAGAATGCATCCATACACCAAATATTTTTATTCTGAAACTAATACTTTTGAGAATAGCTCTCATGGCGTAAAAGTCATGCATGTGAAAAAGTTCGAATCGCTGATGTATTTATAGTGCGGCCTCAAGTCATCATTTTTGAAGCAATTGCGCCAACTTTTTTCATGAGGGTCGACTATGTCAGTATGCATCCACACACCAAATATTTTTATTCTGAAACTTATACTTTTGAGAATAGCTCTCATGGCGTAAAAGTCATGCATGTGAAAAAGTTCGAATCGCTGATGTATTTATAGTGCGACCTCAAGTCATCATTTTTTATGCAAATGCGCCAATATTTTTCATGAGGGTCGACCGTGTCAGTATGCATCCACACACCAAATATTTTTATTCTGAAACTTATACTTTTGAGAATAGCTCTCATGGCGTAAAAGTCATGCATGTGAAAAAGTTCGAATCGCTGATGTATTTATAGTGCGGCCTCAAGTCATGATTTTTTATACAATTGCGCCAATCTTTTTTCATGAGGGTCGACCATGTAAGAATGCATCCATACACCAAATATTTTTATTCTGAAACTAATACTTTTGAGAATAGCTCTCATGGCGTAAAAGTCATGCATGTGAAAAAGTTCGAATCGCTGATGTATTTATAGTGCGGCCTCAAGTCATCATTTTTGAAGCAATTGCGCCAACTTTTTTCATGAGGGTCGACCATGTAAGAATGCATCCACACACCAAATATTTTTATTCTGAAACTTATACTTTTGAGAATAGCTCTCATGGCGTAAAAGTCATGCATGTGAAAAAGTTCGAATCGCTGATGTATTTATAGTGCGGCCTCAAGTCATCATTTTTGAAGCAATTGCGCCAACTTTTTTCATGAGGGTCGACCATGTAAGAATGCATCCACACACCAAATATTTTTATTCTGAAACTTATACTTTTGAGAATAGCTCTCATCGAGTAAAAGTCATGCATGAGAAAAAGTTCGAATCGCTGATGTATTTATAGTGCGGCCTCAAGTCATCAATTTTGAAGCAATTGCGCCAACTTTTTTCATGAGGGTCGACCATGTAAGAATGCATCCACACACCAAATAATTTTATTCTGAAACTTATACTTTTGAGAATAGCTCTCATCGAGTAAAAGTCATGCATGTGAAAAAGTTCGAATCGCTGATGTATTTATAGTGCGGCCTCAAGTCATCATTTTTGATGCAATTGCGCCAACGTTTTTCATGAGGGTCGACCATGTAAGAATGCATCCACACACCAAATATTTTTATTCTGAAACTTATACTTTTGAGAATAGCTCTCATGGCGTAAAAGTCATGCATGTGAAAAAGTTCGAATCGCTGATGTATTTATAGTGCGGCCTCAAGTCATCATTTTTGAAGCAATTGCGCCAACTTTTTTCATGAGGGTCGACCATGTAAGAATGCATCCACACACCAAATATTTTTATTCTGAAACTTATACTTTTGAGAATAGCTCTCATGGCGTAAAAGTCATGCATGTGAAAAAGTTCGAATCGCTGATGTATTTATAGTGCGGCCTCAAGTCATCATTTTTTTATACAATTGCGCCAATCTTTTTTCATGAGGGTCGACCATGTAAGAATGCATCCATACACCAAATATTTTTATTCTGAAACTAATACTTTTGAGAATAGCTCTCATGGCGTAAAAGTCATGCATGTGAAAAAGTTCGAATCGATGATGTATTTATAGTGCGGCCTCAAGTCATCATTTTTGAAGCAATTGCGCCAACTTTTTACATGAGGGTCGACCATGTAAGAATGCATCCACACACCAAATAATTTTATTCTGAAACTTATACTTTTGAGAATAGCTCTCGTCGAGTAAAAGTCATGCATGTGAAAAAGTTCGAATCGCTGATGTATTTATAGTGCGGCCTCAAGTCATCATTTTTTATGCAATTGCGCCAACGTTTTTCATGAGGGTCGACCATGTAAGAATGCATCCATACACCAAATATTTTTATTCTGAAACTTATACTTTTGAGAATAGCTCTCATCGAGTAAAAGTCATGCATGTGAAAAAGTTCGAATCGCTGATGTATTTATAGTGCGGCCTCAAGTCATCATTTTTTATGCAATTGCGCCAACTTTTTTCATGAGGGTCGACCATGTAAGAATGCATCCACACACCAAATATTTTTATTCTGAAACTTATACTTTTGAGAATAGCTCTCATGGCGTAAAAGTCATGCATGTGAAAAAGTTCGAATCGCTGATGTATTTATAGTGCGACCTCAAGTCATCATTTTTTATGCAAATGCGCCAATATTTTTCATGAGGGTCGACCGTGTCAGTATGCATCCACACACCAAATATTTTTATTCTGAAACTTATACTTTTGAGAATAGCTCTCATGGCGTAAAAGTCATGCATGTGAAAAAGTTCGAATCGCTGATGTATTTATAGTGCGGCCTCAAGTCATGATTTTTTATACAATTGCGCCAATCTTTTTTCATGAGGGTCGACCATGTAAGAATGCATCCATACACCAAATATTTTTATTCTGAAACTAATACTTTTGAGAATAGCTCTCATGGCGTAAAAGTCATGCATGTGAAAAAGTTCGAATCGCTGATGTATTTATAGTGCGGCCTCAAGTCATCATTTTTGAAGCAATTGCGCCAACTTTTTTCATGAGGGTCGACCATGTAAGAATGCATCCACACACCAAATATTTTTATTCTGAAACTTATACTTTTGAGAATAGCTCTCATGGCGTAAAAGTCATGCATGAGAAAAAGTTCGAATCGCTGATGTATTTATAGTGCGGCCTCAAGTCATCATTTTTTATACATTTGCGCCAATCTTTTTTCATGAGGGTCGACCATGTAAGAATGCATCCATACACCAAATATTTTTATTCTGAAACTAATACTTTTGAGAATAGCTCTCATGGCGTAAAAGTCATGCATGTGAAAAAGTTCGAATCGCTGATGTATTTATAGTGCGGCCTCAAGTCATCATTTTTGAAGCAATTGCGCCAACTTTTTTCATGAGGGTCGACTATGTCAGTATGCATCCACACACCAAATATTTTTATTCTGAAACTTATACTTTTGAGAATAGCTCTCATGGCGTAAAAGTCATGCATGTGAAAAAGTTCGAATCGCTGATGTATTTATAGTGCGACCTCAAGTCATCATTTTTTATGCAAATGCGCCAATATTTTTCATGAGGGTCGACCGTGTCAGTATGCATCCACACACCAAATATTTTTATTCTGAAACTTATACTTTTGAGAATAGCTCTCATGGCGTAAAAGTCATGCATGTGAAAAAGTTCGAATCGCTGATGTATTTATAGTGCGGCCTCAAGTCATGATTTTTTATACAATTGCGCCAATCTTTTTTCATGAGGGTCGACCATGTAAGAATGCATCCATACACCAAATATTTTTATTCTGAAACTAATACTTTTGAGAATAGCTCTCATGGCGTAAAAGTCATGCATGTGAAAAAGTTCGAATCGCTGATGTATTTATAGTGCGGCCTCAAGTCATCATTTTTGAAGCAATTGCGCCAACTTTTTTCATGAGGGTCGACCATGTAAGAATGCATCCACACACCAAATATTTTTATTCTGAAACTTATACTTTTGAGAATAGCTCTCATGGCGTAAAAGTCATGCATGTGAAAAAGTTCGAATCGCTGATGTATTTATAGTGCGGCCTCAAGTCATCATTTTTGAAGCAATTGCGCCAACTTTTTTCATGAGGGTCGACCATGTAAGAATGCATCCACACACCAAATATTTTTATTCTGAAACTTATACTTTTGAGAATAGCTCTCATGGCGTAAAAGTCATGCATGAGAAAAAGTTCGAATCGCTGATGTATTTATAGTGCGGCCTCAAGTCATCAATTTTGAAGCAATTGCGCCAACTTTTTTCATGAGGGTCGACCATGTAAGAATGCATCCACACACCAAATAATTTTATTCTGAAACTTATACTTTTGAGAATAGCTCTCATCGAGTAAAAGTCATGCATGTGAAAAAGTTCGAATCGCTGATGTATTTATAGTGCGGCCTCAAGTCATCATTTTTGATGCAATTGCGCCAACGTTTTTCATGAGGGTCGACCATGTAAGAATGCATCCACACACCAAATATTTTTATTCTGAAACTTATACTTTTGAGAATAGCTCTCATGGCGTAAAAGTCATGCATGTGAAAAAGTTCGAATCGCTGATGTATTTATAGTGCGGCCTCAAGTCATCATTTTTGAAGCAATTGCGCCAACTTTTTTCATGAGGGTCGACCATGTAAGAATGCATCCACACACCAAATATTTTTATTCTGAAACTTATACTTTTGAGAATAGCTCTCATGGCGTAAAAGTCATGCATGTGAAAAAGTTCGAATCGCTGATGTATTTATAGTGCGGCCTCAAGTCATCATTTTTTTATACAATTTCGCCAATCTTTTTTCATGAGGGTCGACCATGTAAGAATGCATCCATACACCAAATATTTTTATTCTGAAACTAATACTTTTGAGAATAGCTCTCATGGCGTAAAAGTCATGCATGTGAAAAAGTTCGAATCGATGATGTATTTATAGTGCGGCCTCAAGTCATCATTTTTGAAGCAATTGCGCCAACTTTTTACATGAGGGTCGACCATGTAAGAATGCATCCACACACCAAATAATTTTATTCTGAAACTTATACTTTTGAGAATAGCTCTCGTCGAGTAAAAGTCATGCATGTGAAAAAGTTCGAATCGCTGATGTATTTATAGTGCGGCCTCAAGTCATCATTTTTTATGCAATTGCGCCAACGTTTTTCATGAGGGTCGACCATGTAAGAATGCATCCACACACCAAATATTTTTATTCTGAAACTTATACTTTTGAGAATAGCTCTCATGGCGTAAAAGTCATGCATGTGAAAAAGTTCGAATCGCTGATGTATTTATAGTGCGACCTCAAGTCATCATTTTTTATGCAAATGCGCCAATATTTTTCATGAGGGTCGACCGTGTCAGTATGCATCCACACACCAAATATTTTTATTCTGAAACTTATACTTTTGAGAATAGCTCTCATGGCGTAAAAGTCATGCATGTGAAAAAGTTCGAATCGCTGATGTATTTATAGTGCGGCCTCAAGTCATGATTTTTTATACAATTGCGCCAATCTTTTTTCATGAGGGTCGACCATGTAAGAATGCATCCATACACCAAATATTTTTATTCTGAAACTAATACTTTTGAGAATAGCTCTCATGGCGTAAAAGTCATGCATGTGAAAAAGTTCGAATCGCTGATGTATTTATAGTGCGGCCTCAAGTCATCATTTTTGAAGCAATTGCGCCAACTTTTTTCATGAGGGTCGACCATGTAAGAATGCATCCACACACCAAATATTTTTATTCTGAAACTTATACTTTTGAGAATAGCTCTCATGGCGTAAAAGTCATGCATGTGAAAAAGTTCGAATCGCTGATGTATTTATAGTGCGGCCTCAAGTCATCATTTTTTATGCAATTGCGCCAACTTTTTTCATGAGGGTCGACCATGTAAGAATGCATCCACACACCAAATATTTTTATTCTGAAACTTATACTTTTGAGAATAGCTCTCATGGCGTAAAAGTCATGCATGAGAAAAAGTTCGAATCGCTGATGTATTTATAGTGCGGCCTCAAGTCATCATTTTTGAAGCAATTGCGCCAACTTTTTTCATGAGGGTCGACCATGTAAGAATGCATCCACACACCAAATAATTTTATTCTGAAACTTATACTTTTGAGAATAGCTCTCATCGAGTAAAAGTCATGCATGTGAAAAAGTTCGAATCGCTGATGTATTTATAGTGCGGCCTCAAGTCATCATTTTTGATGCAATTGCGCCAACGTTTTTCATGAGGGTCGACCATGTAAGAATGCATCCACACACCAAATATTTTTATTCTGAAACTTATACTTTTGAGAATAGCTCTCATGGCGTAAAAGTCATGCATGTGAAAAAGTTCGAATCGCTGATGTATTTATAGTGCGGCCTCAAGTCATCATTTTTGAAGCAATTGCGCCAACTTTTTTCATGAGGGTCGACCATGTAAGAATGCATCCACACACCAAATATTTTTATTCTGAAACTTATACTTTTGAGAATAGCTCTCATGGCGTAAAAGTCATGCATGAGAAAAAGTTCGAATCGCTGATGTATTTATAGTGCGGCCTCAAGTCATCATTTTTTATACATTTGCGCCAATCTTTTTTCATGAGGGTCGACCATGTAAGAATGCATCCATACACCAAATATTTTTATTCTGAAACTTATACTTTTGAGAATAGCTCTCATGGCGTAAAAGTCATGCATGTGAAAAAGTTCGAATCGCTGATGTATTTATAGTGCGGCCTCAAGTCATCATTTTTTATACAATTGCGCCAATCTTTTTTCATGAGGGTCGACCATGTAAGAATGCATCCACACACCAAATATTTTTATTCTGAAACTTATACTTTTGAGAATAGCTCTCATGGCGTAAAAGTCATGCATGTGAAAAAGTTCGAATCGCTGATGTATTTATAGTGCGGCCTCAAGTCATCATTTTTGAAGCAATTGCGCCAACTTTTTTCATGAGGGTCGACCATGTAAGAATGCATCCACACACCAAATATTTTTATTCTGAAACTTATACTTTTGACAATAGCTCTCATGGCGTAAAAGTCATGCATGTGAAAAAGTTCGAATCGCTGATGTATTTATAGTGCGGCCTCAAGTCATCATTTTTTATGCAATTGCGCCAACCTCTTTCATGAGGGTCGACCATGTAAGAATGCATCCACACACCAAATATTTTTGTTCTGAAACGTATACTTTTGAGAATAGCTCTCATGTTGTAAAAGTCATGCATGTGAAAAAGTTCGAATCGCTGATGTATTTATAGTGCGGCCTCAAGTCATCATTTTTTATGCAATTGCGCCAACTTTTTTCATGAGGGTCGACCATGTAAGAATGCATCCACACACCAAATATTTTTATTCTGAAACTTATACTTTTGAGAATAGCTCTCATGGCGTAAAAGTCATGCATGTGAAAAAGTTCGAATCGCTGATGTATTTATAGTGCGGCCTCAAGTCATCATTTTTTATGCAATTGCGCCAACTTTTTTCATGAGGGTCGACCATATAAGAATGCATCCACACACCAAATATTTTTATTCTGAAACTTATACTTTTGAGAATAGCTCTCATGGCGTAAAAGTCATGCATGTGAAAAAGTTCGAATCGCTGATGTATTTATAGTGCGGCCTCAAGTCATCATTTTTGAAGCAATTGCGCCAACTTTTTTCATGAGGGTCTACTATGTCAGTATGCATCCACACACCAAATATTTTTATTCTGAAACTTATACTTTTGAGAATAGCTCTCATGGCGTAAAAGTCATGCATGTGAAAAAGTTCGAATCGCTGATGTATTTATAGTGCGGCCTCAAGTCATGATTTTTTATACAATTGCGCCAATCTTTTTTCATGAGGGTCGACCATGTAAGAATGCATCCACACACCAAATATTTTTATTCTGAAACTTATACTTTTGAGAATAGCTCTCATGGCGTAAAAGTCATGCATGTGAAAAAGTTCGAATCGCTGATGTATTTATAGTGCGGCCTCAAGTCATCATTTTTGAAGCAATTGCGCCAACTTTTTTCATGAGGGTCGACCATGTAAGAATGCATCCACACACCAAATATTTTTATTCTGAAACTTATACTTTTGAGAATAGCTCTCATGGCGTAAAAGTCATGCATGTGAAAAAGTTCGAATCGCTGATGTATTTATAGTGCGGCCTCAAGTCATCATTTTTTATGCAATTGCGCCAACCTCTTTCATGAGGGTCGACCATGTAAGAATGCATCCACACACCAAATATTTGTGTTCTGAAACGTATACTTTTGAGAATAGCTCTCATGTTGTAAAAGTCATGCATGTGAAAAAGTTCGAATCGCTGATGTATTTATAGTGCGGCCTCAAGTCATCATTTTTTATGCAATTGCGCCAACTTTTTTCATGAGGGTCGACCATGTAAGAATGCATCCACACACCAAATATTTTTATTCTGAAACTTATACTTTTGAGAATAGCTCTCATGGCGTAAAAGTCATGCATGTGAAAAAGTTCGAATCGCTGATGTATTTATAGTGCGGCCTCAAGTCATCATTTTTTATGCAATTGCGCCAACTTTTTTCATGAGGGTCGACCATGTAAGAATGCATCCATACACCAAATATTTTTATTCTGAAACTTATACTTTTGAGAATAGCTCTCATGGCGTAAAAGTCATGCATGTGAAAAAGTTCGAATCGCTGATGTATTTATAGTGCGGCCTCAAGTCATCATTTTTGATGCAATTGCGCCAACGTTTTTCATGAGGGTCGACCATGTAAGAATGCATCCACACACCAAATATTTTTATTCTGAAACTTATACTTTTGAGAATAGCTCTCATGGCGTAAAAGTCATGCATGTGAAAAAGTTCGAATCGCTGATGTATTTATAGTGCGGCCTCAAGTCATCATTTTTTATGCAATTGCGCCAACTTTTTTCATGAGGGTCGACCATGTAAGAATGCATCCACACACCAAATATTTTTATTCTGAAACTTATACTTTTGAGAATAGCTCTCATGGCGTAAAAGTCATGCATGTGAAAAAGTTCGAATCGCTAATGTATTTATAGTGCGACCTCAAGTCATCATTTTTTATGCAAATGCGCCAATATTTTTCATGAGGGTCGACTATGTCAGTATGCATCCACACACCAAATATTTTTATTCTGAAACTTATACTTTTGAGAATAGCTCTCATGGCGTAAAAGTCATGCATGTGAAAAAGTTCGAATCGCTGATGTATTTATAGTGCGGCCTCAAGTCATGATTTTTTATACAATTGCGCCAATCTTTTTTCATGAGGGTCGACCATGTAAGAATGCATCCATACACCAAATATTTTTATTCTGAAACTAATACTTTTGAGAATAGCTCTCATGGCGTAAAAGTCATGCATGTGAAAAAGTTCGAATCGCTGATGTATTTATAGTGCGGCCTCAAGTCATCATTTTTGAAGCAATTGCGCCAACTTTTTTCATGAGGGTCGACCATGTAAGAATGCATCCACACACCAAATATTTTTCATTCTGAAACTTATACTTTTGAGAATAGCTCTCATGGCGTAAAAGTCATGCATGTGAAAAAGTTCGAATCGATGATGTATTTATAGTGCGGCCTCAAGTCATCATTTTTTATGCAATTGCGCCAACTTTTTTCATGAGGGTCGACCATGTAAGAATGCATCCACACACCAAATATTTTTATTCTGAAACTTATACTTTTGAGAATAGCTCTCATGGCGTAAAAGTCATGCATGAGAAAAAGTTCGAATCGCTGATGTATTTATAGTGCGGCCTCAAGTCATCATTTTTTATACATTTGCGCCAATCTTTTTTCATGAGGGTCGACCATGTAAGAATGCATCCATACACCAAATATTTTTATTCTGAAACTTATACTTTTGAGAATAGCTCTCATGGCGTAAAAGTCATGCATGTGAAAAAGTTCGAATCGCTGATGTATTTATAGTGCGGCCTCAAGTCATCATTTTTGAAGCAATTGCGCCAACTTTTTTCATGAGGGTCGACTATGTCAGTATGCATCCACACACCAAATATTTTTATTCTGAAACTTATACTTTTGAGAATAGCTCTCATGGCGTAAAAGTCATGCATGTGAAAAAGTTCGAATCGCTGATGTATTTATAGTGCGGCCTCAAGTCATCATTTTTTATACAATTGCGCCAATCTTTTTTCATGAGGGTCGACCATGTAAGAATGCATCCACACACCAAATATTTTTATTCTGAAACTTATACTTTTGAGAATAGCTCTCATGGCGTAAAAGTCATGCATGTGAAAAAGTTCGAATCGCTGATGTATTTATAGTGCGGCCTCAAGTCATCATTTTTGAAGCAATTGCGCCAACTTTTTTCATGAGGGTCGACCATGTAAGAATGCATCCACACACCAAATATTTTTATTCTGAAACTTATACTTTTGACAATAGCTCTCATGGCGTAAAAGTCATGCATGTGAAAAAGTTCGAATCGCTGATGTATTTATAGTGCGGCCTCAAGTCATCATTTTTTATGCAATTGCGCCAACCTCTTTCATGAGGGTCGACCATGTAAGAATGCATCCACACACCAAATATTTTTGTTCTGAAACGTATACTTTTGAGAATAGCTCTCATGTTGTAAAAGTCATGCATGTGAAAAAGTTCGAATCGCTGATGTATTTATAGTGCGGCCTCAAGTCATCATTTTTTATGCAATTGCGCCAACTTTTTTCATGAGGGTCGACCATGTAAGAGTGCATCCACACACCAAATATTTTTATTCTGAAACTTATACTTTTGAGAATAGCTCTCATGGCGTAAAAGTCATGCATGTGAAAAAGTTCGAATCGCTGATGTATTTATAGTGCGGCCTCAAGTCATCATTTTTTATGCAATTGCGCCAACTTTTTTCATGAGGGTCGACCATGTAAGAATGCATCCACACACCAAATATTTTTATTCTGAAACTTATACTTTTGAGAATAGCTCTCATGGCGTAAAAGTCATGCATGTGAAAAAGTTCGAATCGCTGATGTATTTATAGTGCGGCCTCAAGTCATCATTTTTGAAGCAATTGCGCCAACTTTTTTCATGAGGGTCTACTATGTCAGTATGCATCCACACACCAAATATTTTTATTCTGAAACTTATACTTTTGAGAATAGCTCTCATGGCGTAAAAGTCATGCATGTGAAAAAGTTCGAATCGCTGATGTATTTATAGTGCGGCCTCAAGTCTTGATTTTTTATACAATTGCGCCAATCTTTTTTCATGAGGGTCGACCATGTAAGAATGCATCCACACACCAAATATTTTTATTCTGAAACTTATACTTTTGAGAATAGCTCTCATGGCGTAAAAGTCATGCATGTGAAAAAGTTCGAATCGCTGATGTATTTATAGTGCGGCCTCAAGTCATCATTTTTGAAGCAATTGCGCCAACTTTTTTCATGAGGGTCGACCATGTAAGAATGCATCCACACACCAAATATTTTTATTCTGAAACTTATACTTTTGAGAATAGCTCTCATGGCGTAAAAGTCATGCATGTGAAAAAGTTCGAATCGCTGATGTATTTATAGTGCGGCCTCAAGTCATCATTTTTTATGCAATTGCGCCAACCTCTTTCATGAGGGTCGACCATGTAAGAATGCATCCACACACCAAATATTTTTGTTCTGAAACGTATACTTTTGAGAATAGCTCTCATGTTGTAAAAGTCATGCATGTGAAAAAGTTCGAATCGCTGATGTATTTATAGTGCGGCCTCAAGTCATCATTTTTTATGCAATTGCGCCAACTTTTTTCATGAGGGTCGACCATGTAAGAATGCATCCACACACCAAATATTTTTATTCTGAAACTTATACTTTTGACAATAGCTCTCATGGCGTAAAAGTCATGCATGTGAAAAAGTTCGAATCGCTGATGTATTTATAGTGCGGCCTCAAGTCATCATTTTTTATGCAATTGCGCCAACTTTTTTCATGAGGGTCGACCATGTAAGAATGCATCCACACACCAAATATTTTTATTCTGAAACTTATACTTTTGAGAATAGCTCTCATGGCGTAAAAGTCATGCATGTGAAAAAGTTCGAATCGCTGATGTATTTATAGTGCGGCCTCAAGTCATCATTTTTTATGCAATTGCGCCAACTTTTTTCATGAGGGTCGACCATGTAAGAATGCATCCACACACCAAATATTTTTATTCTGAAACTTATACTTTTGAGAATAGCTCTCATGGCGTAAAAGTCATGCATGTGAAAAAGTTCGAATCGCTAATGTATTTATAGTGCGACCTCAAGTCATCATTTTTTATGCAAATGCGCCAATATTTTTCATGAGGGTCGACTATGTCAGTATGCATCCACACACCAAATATTTTTATTCTGAAACTTATACTTTTGAGAATAGCTCTCATGGCGTAAAAGTCATGCATGTGAAAAAGTTCGAATCGCTGATGTATTTATAGTGCGGCCTCAAGTCATGATTTTTTATACAATTGCGCCAATCTTTTTTCATGAGGGTCGACCATGTAAGAATGCATCCATACACCAAATATTTTTATTCTGAAACTAATACTTTTGAGAATAGCTCTCATGGCGTAAAAGTCATGCATGTGAAAAAGTTCGAATCGCTGATGTATTTATAGTGCGGCCTCAAGTCATCATTTTTGAAGCAATTGCGCCAACTTTTTTCATGAGGGTCGACCATGTAAGAATGCATCCACACACCAAATATTTTTCATTCTGAAACTTATACTTTTGAGAATAGCTCTCATGGCGTAAAAGTCATGCATGTGAAAAAGTTCGAATCGCTGATGTATTTATAGTGCGGCCTCAAGTCATCATTTTTGAAGCAATTGCGCCAACTTTTTTCATGAGGGTCGACCATGTAAGAATGCATCCACACACCAAATATTTTTATTCTGAAACTTATACTTTTGAGAATAGCTCTCATGGCGTAAAAGTCATGCATGAGAAAAAGTTCGAATCGCTGATGTATTTATAGTGCGGCCTCAAGTCATCATTTTTTATACAATTGCGCCAATCTTTTTTCATGAGGGTCGACCATGTAAGAATGCATCCATACACCAAATATTTTTATTCTGAAACTTATACTTTTGAGAATAGCTCTCATGGCGTAAAAGTCATGCATGTGAAAAAGTTCGAATCGCTGATGTATTTATAGTGCGGCCTCAAGTCATCATTTTTTATGCAATTGCGCCAACTTTTTTCATGAGGGTCGACCATGTAAGAATGCATCCACACACCAAATATTTTTATTCTGAAACTTATACTTTTGAGAATAGCTCTCATGGCGTAAAAGTCATGCATGAGAAAAAGTTCGAATCGCTGATGTATTTATAGTGCGGCCTCAAGTCATCATTTTTGAAGCAATTGCGCCAACTTTTTTCATGAGGGTCGACCATGTAAGAATGCATCCACACACCAAATAATTTTATTCTGAAACTTATACTTTTGAGAATAGCTCTCATCGAGTAAAAGTCATGCATGTGAAAAAGTTCGAATCGCTGATGTATTTATAGTGCGACCTCAAGTCATCATTTTTGAAGCAATTGCGCCAACTTTTTTCATGAGGGTCGACCATGTAAGAATGCATCCACACACCAAATATTTTTCATTCTGAAACTTATACTTTTGAGAATAGCTCTCATGGCGTAAAAGTCATGCATGTGAAAAAGTTCGAATCGCTGATGTATTTATAGTGCGGCCTCAAGTCATCATTTTTTATGCAATTGCGCCAACTTTTTTCATGAGGGTCGACCATGTAAGAATGCATCCACACACCAAATATTTTTATTCTGAAACTTATACTTTTGAGAATAGCTCTCATGGCGTAAAAGTCATGCATGAGAAAAAGTTCGAATCGCTGATGTATTTATAGTGCGGCCTCAAGTCATCATTTTTTATACAATTGCGCCAATCTTTTTTCATGAGGGTCGACCATGTAAGAATGCATCCATACACCAAATATTTTTATTCTGAAACTTATACTTTTGAGAATAGCTCTCATGGCGTAAAAGTCATGCCTTATGTGAAAAAGTTCGAATCGCTGATGTATTTATAGTGCGGCCTCAAGTCATCATTTTTTATGCAATTGCGCCAACTTTTTTCATGAGGGTCGACCATGTAAGAATGCATCCACACACCAAATATTTTTATTCTGAAACTTATACTTTTGAGAATAGCTCTCATGGCGTAAAAGTCATGCATGAGAAAAAGTTCGAATCGCTGATGTATTTATAGTGCGGCCTCAAGTCATCATTTTTGAAGCAATTGCGCCAACTTTTTTCATGAGGGTCGACCATGTAAGAATGCATCCACACACCAAATAATTTTATTCTGAAACTTATACTTTTGAGAATAGCTCTCATCGAGTAAAAGTCATGCATGTGAAAAAGTTCGAATTGCTGATGTATTTATAGTGCGACCTCAAGTCATCATTTTTTTATGCAAATGCGCCAATATTTTTCATGAGGGTCGACTATGTCAGTATGCATCCACACACCAAATATTTTTATTCTGAAACTTATACTTTTGAGAATAGCTCTCATGGCGTAAAAGTCATGCATGTGAAAAAGTTCGAATCGCTGATGTATTTATAGTGCGGCCTCAAGTCATCATTTTTGAAGCAATTGCGCCAACTTTTTTCATGAGGGTCGACCATGTAAGAATGCATCCACACACCAAATATTTTTATTCTGAAACTTATACTTTTGAGAATAGCTCTCATGGCGTAAAAGTCATGCATGAGAAAAAGTTCGAATCGCTGATGTATTTATAGTGCGGCCTCAAGTCATCATTTTTTATACAATTGCGCCAATCTTTTTTCATGAGGGTCGACCATGTAAGAATGCATCCATACACCAAATATTTTTATTCTGAAACTTATACTTTTGAGAATAGCTCTCATGGCGTAAAAGTCATGCATGTGAAAAAGTTCGAATCGCTGATGTATTTATAGTGCGGCCTCAAGTCATCATTTTTGAAGCAATTGCGCCAACTTTTTTCATGAGGGTCGACCATGTAAGAATGCATCCACACACCAAATATTTTTCATTCTGAAACTTATACTTTTGAGAATAGCTCTCATGGCGTAAAAGTCATGCATGTGAAAAAGTTCGAATCGCTGATGTATTTATAGTGCGGCCTCAAGTCATCATTTTTGAAGCAATTGCGCCAACTTTTTTCATGAGGGTCGACCATGTAAGAATGCATCCACACACCAAATATTTTTATTCTGAAACTTATACTTTTGAGAATAGCTCTCATGGCGTAAAAGTCATGCATGAGAAAAAGTTCGAATCGCTGATGTATTTATAGTGCGGCCTCAAGTCATCATTTTTTATACAATTGCGCCAATCTTTTTTCATGAGGGTCGACCATGTAAGAATGCATCCATACACCAAATATTTTTATTCTGAAACTTATGCTTTTGAGAATAGCTCTCATGGCGTAAAAGTCATGCATGTGAAAAAGTTCGAATCGCTGATGTATTTATAGTGCGGCCTCAAGTCATCATTTTTGAAGCAATTGCGCCAACTTTTTTCATGAGGGTCGACCATGTAAGAATGCATCCACACACCAAATATTTTTCATTCTGAAACTTATACTTTTGAGAATAGCTCTCATGGCGTAAAAGTCATGCATGTGAAAAAGTTCGAATCGCTGATGTATTTATAGTGCGGCCTCAAGTCATCATTTTTGAAGCAATTGCGCCAACTTTTTTCATGAGGGTCGACCATGTAAGAATGCATCCACACACCAAATATTTTTATTCTGAAACTTATACTTTTGAGAATAGCTCTCATGGCGTAAAAGTCATGCATGAGAAAAAGTTCGAATCGCTGATGTATTTATAGTGCGGCCTCAAGTCATCATTTTTTATACAATTGCGCCAATCTTTTTTCATGAGGGTCGACCATGTAAGAATGCATCCATACACCAAATATTTTTATTCTGAAACTTATACTTTTGAGAATAGCTCTCATGGCGTAAAAGTCATGCATGTGAAAAAGTTCGAATCGCTGATGTATTTATAGTGCGGCCTCAAGTCATCATTTTTGATGCAATTGCGCCAACGTTTTTCATGAGGGTCGACCATGTAAGAATGCATCCACACACCAAATATTTTTATTCTGAAACTTATACTTTTGAGAATAGCTCTCATGGCGTAAAAGTCATGCATGTGAAAAAGTTCGAATCGCTGATGTATTTATAGTGCGGCCTCAAGTCATCATTTTTTTATACAATTGCGCCAATCTTTTTTCATGAGGGTCGACCATGTAAGAATGCATCCATACACCAAATATTTTTATTCTGAAACTTATACTTTTGAGAATAGCTCTCATGGCGTAAAAGTCATGCATGTGAAAAAGTTCGAATCGCTGATGTATTTATAGTGCGGCCTCAAGTCATCATTTTTGATGCAATTGCGCCAACGTTTTTTCATGAGGGTCGACCATGTAAGAATGCATCCACACACCAAATATTTTTATTCTGAAACTTATACTTTTGAGAATAGCTCTCATGGCGTAAAAGTCATGCATGTGAAAAAGTTCGAATCGCTGATGTATTTATAGTGCGACCTCAAGTCATCATTTTTTATGCAAATGCGCCAATATTTTTCATGAGGGTCGACTATGTCAGTATGCATCCACACACCAAATATTTTTATTCTGAAACTTATACTTTTGAGAATAGCTCTCATGGCGTAAAAGTCATGCATGTGAAAAAGTTCGAATCGCTGATGTATTTATAGTGCGGCCTCAAGTCATCATTTTTTATGCAATTGCGCCAATCTTTTTTCATGAGGGTCGACCATGTAAGAATGCATCCATACACCAAATATTTTTATTCTGAAACTAATACTTTTGAGAATAGCTCTCATGGCGTAAAAGTCATGCATGTGAAAAAGTTCGAATCGCTGATGTATTTATAGTGCGGCCTCAAGTCATCATTTTTGAAGCAATTGCGCCAACTTTTTTCATGAGGGTCGACCATGTAAGAATGCATCCACACACCAAATATTTTTCATTCTGAAACTTATACTTTTGAGAATAGCTCTCATGGCGTAAAAGTCATGCATGTGAAAAAGTTCGAATCGCTGATGTATTTATAGTGCGGCCTCAAGTCATCATTTTTGAAGCAATTGCGCCAACTTTTTTCATGAGGGTCGACCATGTAAGAATGCATCCACACACCAAATATTTTTATTCTGAAACTTATACTTTTGAGAATAGCTCTCATGGCGTAAAAGTCATGCATGAGAAAAAGTTCGAATCGCTGATGTATTTATAGTGCGGCCTCAAGTCATCATTTTTTATACAATTGCGCCAATCTTTTTTCATGAGGGTCGACCATGTAAGAATGCATCCATACACCAAATATTTTTATTCTGAAACTTATACTTTTGAGAATAGCTCTCATGGCGTAAAAGTCATGCATGTGAAAAAGTTCGAATCGCTGATGTATTTATAGTGCGGCCTCAAGTCATCATTTTTTATGCAATTGCGCCAACTTTTTTCATGAGGGTCGACCATGTAAGAATGCATCCACACACCAAATATTTTTATTCTGAAACTTATACTTTTGAGAATAGCTCTCATGGCGTAAAAGTCATGCATGAGAAAAAGTTCGAATCGCTGATGTATTTATAGTGCGGCCTCAAGTCATCATTTTTGAAGCAATTGCGCCAACTTTTTTCATGAGGGTCGACCATGTAAGAATGCATCCATACACCAAATAATTTTATTCTGAAACTTATACTTTTGAGAATAGCTCTCATCGAGTAAAAGTCATGCATGTGAAAAAGTTCGAATCGCTGATGTATTTATAGTGCGGCCTCAAGTCATCATTTTTGATGCAATTGCGCCAACGTTTTTCATGAGGGTCGACCATGTAAGAATGCATCCACACACCAAATATTTTTATTCTGAAACTTATACTTTTGAGAATAGCTCTCATGGCGTAAAAGTCATGCATGTGAAAAAGTTCGAATCGCTGATGTATTTATAGTGCGGCCTCAAGTCATCATTTTTGAAGCAATTGCGCCAACTTTTTTCATGAGGGTCGACCATGTAAGAATGCATCCACACACCAAATATTTTTCATTCTGAAACTTATACTTTTGAGAATAGCTCTCATGGCGTAAAAGTCATGCATGTGAAAAAGTTCGAATCGCTGATGTATTTATAGTGCGGCCTCAAGTCATCATTTTTTATGCAATTGCGCCAACTTTTTTCATGAGGGTCGACCATGTAAGAATGCATCCACACACCAAATATTTTTATTCTGAAACTTATACTTTTGAGAATAGCTCTCATGGCGTAAAAGTCATGCATGAGAAAAAGTTCGAATCGCTGATGTATTTATAGTGCGGCCTCAAGTCATCATTTTTTATACAATTGCGCCAATCTTTTTTCATGAGGGTCGACCATGTAAGAATGCATCCATACACCAAATATTTTTATTCTGAAACTTATACTTTTGAGAATAGCTCTCATGGCGTAAAAGTCATGCATGTGAAAAAGTTCGAATCGCTGATGTATTTATAGTGCGGCCTCAAGTCATCATTTTTGAAGCAATTGCGCCAACTTTTTTCATGAGGGTCGACCATGTAAGAATGCATCCACACACCAAATATTTTTCATTCTGAAACTTATACTTTTGAGAATAGCTCTCATGGCGTAAAAGTCATGCATGTGAAAAAGTTCGAATCGCTGATGTATTTATAGTGCGGCCTCAAGTCATCATTTTTGAAGCAATTGCGCCAACTTTTTTCATGAGGGTCGACCATGTAAGAATGCATCCACACACCAAATATTTTTATTCTGAAACTTATACTTTTGAGAATAGCTCTCATGGCGTAAAAGTCATGCATGAGAAAAAGTTCGAATCGCTGATGTATTTATAGTGCGGCCTCAAGTCATCATTTTTTATACAATTGCGCCAATCTTTTTTCATGAGGGTCGACCATGTAAGAATGCATCCATACACCAAATATTTTTATTCTGAAACTTATACTTTTGAGAATAGCTCTCATGGCGTAAAAGTCATGCATGTGAAAAAGTTCGAATCGCTGATGTATTTATAGTGCGGCCTCAAGTCATCATTTTTTATGCAATTGCGCCAACTTTTTTCATGAGGGTCGACCATGTAAGAATGCATCCACACACCAAATATTTTTATTCTGAAACTTATACTTTTGAGAATAGCTCTCATGGCGTAAAAGTCATGCATGAGAAAAAGTTCGAATCGCTGATGTATTTATAGTGCGGCCTCAAGTCATCATTTTTGAAGCAATTGCGCCAACTTTTTTCATGAGGGTCGACCATGTAAGAATGCATCCACACACCAAATAATTTTATTCTGAAACTTATACTTTTGAGAATAGCTCTCATCGAGTAAAAGTCATGCATGTGAAAAAGTTCGAATCGCTGATGTATTTATAGTGCGGCCTCAAGTCATCATTTTTGATGCAATTGCGCCAACTTTTTTCATGAGGGTCGACCATATAAGAATGCATCCACACACCAAATATTTTTATTCTGAAACTTATACTTTTGAGAATAGCTCTCATGGCGTAAAAGTCATGCATGTGAAAAAGTTCGAATCGCTGATGTATTTATAGTGCGGCCTCAAGTCATCATTTTTGAAGCAATTGCGCCAACTTTTTTCATGAGGGTCGACCATGTAAGAATGCATCCACACACCAAATATTTTTATTCTGAAACTTATACTTTTGAGAATAGCTCTCATGGCGTAAAAGTCATGCATGTGAAAAAGTTCGAATCGCTGATGTATTTATAGTGCGGCCTCAAGTCATCATTTTTTTTATACAATTGCGCCAATCTTTTTTCATGAGGGTCGACCATGTAAGAATGCATCCATACACCAAATATTTTTATTCTGAAACTTATACTTTTGAGAATAGCTCTCATGGCGTAAAAGTCATGCATGTGAAAAAGTTCGAATCGCTGATGTATTTATAGTGCGGCCTCAAGTCATCATTTTTGAAGCAATTGCGCCAACTTTTTTCATGAGGGTCGACCATGTAAGAATGCATCCACACACCAAATATTTTTATTCTGAAACTTATACTTTTGAGAATAGCTCTCATGGCGTAAAAGTCATGCATGTGAAAAAGTTCGAATCGCTGATGTATTTATAGTGCGGCCTCAAGTCATCATTTTTTATGCAATTGCGCCAACTTTTTTCATGAGGGTCGACCATGTAAGAATGCATCCACACACCAAATATTTTTATTCTGAAACTTATACTTTTGAGAATAGCTCTCATGGCGTAAAAGTCATGCATGTGAAAAAGTTCGAATCGCTGATGTATTTATAGTGCGGCCTCAAGTCATCATTTTTGAAGCAATTGCGCCAACTTTTTTCATGAGGGTCGACTATGTCAGTATGCATCCACACACCAAATATTTTTATTCTGAAACTTATACTTTTGAGAATAGCTCTCATGGCGTAAAAGTCATGCATGTGAAAAAGTTCGAATCGCTGATGTATTTATAGTGCGGCCTCAAGTCATCATTTTTTATACAATTGCGCCAATCTTTTTTCATGAGGGTCGACCATGTAAGAATGCATCCACACACCAAATATTTTTATTCTGAAACTTATACTTTTGAGAATAGCTCTCATGGCGTAAAAGTCATGCATGAGAAAAAGTTCGAATCGCTGATGTATTTATAGTGCGGCCTCAAGTCATCATTTTTTATACAATTGCGCCAATCTTTTTTCATGAGGGTCGACCATGTAAGAATGCATCCATACACCAAATATTTTTATTCTGAAACTTATACTTTTGAGAATAGCTCTCATGGCGTAAAAGTCATGCATGTGAAAAAGTTCGAATCGCTGATGTATTTATAGTGCGGCCTCAAGTCATCATTTTTTATGCAATTGCGCCAACTTTTTTCATGAGGGTCGACCATGTAAGAATGCATCCACACACCAAATATTTTTATTCTGAAACTTATACTTTTGAGAATAGCTCTCATGGCGTAAAAGTCATGCATGAGAAAAAGTTCGAATCGCTGATGTATTTATAGTGCGGCCTCAAGTCATCATTTTTGAAGCAATTGCGCCAACTTTTTTCATGAGGGTCGACCATGTAAGAATGCATCCACACACCAAATAATTTTATTCTGAAACTTATACTTTTGAGAATAAAACTCATCGAGTAAAAGTCATGCATGTGAAAAAGTTCGAATCGCTGATGTATTTATAGTGCGGCCTCAAGTCATCATTTTTGATGCAATTGCGCCAACGTTTTTCATGAGGGTCGACCATATAAGAATGCATCCACACACCAAATATTTTTATTCTGAAACTTATACTTTTGAGAATAGCTCTCATCGAGTAAAAGTCATGCATGTGAAAAAGTTCGAATCGCTGATGTATTTATAGTGCGGCCTCAAGTCATCATTTTTGATGCAATTGCGCCAACTTTTTTCATGAGGGTCGACCATGTAAGAATGCATCCACACACCAAATATTTTTATTCTGAAACTTATACTTTTGAGAATAGCTCTCATGGCGTAAAAGTCATGCATGTGAAAAAGTTCGAATCGCTGATGTATTTATAGTGCGGCCTCAAGTCATCATTTTTTTATACAATTGCGCCAATCTTTTTTCATGAGGGTCGACCATGTAAGAATGCATCCATACACCAAATATTTTTATTCTGAAACTAATACTTTTGAGAATAGCTCTCATGGCGTAAAAGTCATGCATGTGAAAAAGTTCGAATCGCTGATGTATTTATAGTGCGGCCTCAAGTCATCATTTTTGAAGCAATTGCGCCAACTTTTTTCATGAGGGTCGACCATGTAAGAATGCATCCACACACCAAATATTTTTATTCTGAAACTTATACTTTTGAGAATAGCTCTCATGGCGTAAAAGTCATGCATGTGAAAAAGTTCGAATCGCTGATGTATTTATAGTGCGGCCTCAAGTCATCATTTTTTATGCAATTGCGCCAACTTTTTTCATGAGGGTCGACCATGTAAGAATGCATCCATACACCAAATATTTTTATTCTGAAACTTATACTTTTGAGAATAGCTCTCATGGCGTAAAAGTCATGCATGTGAAAAAGTTCGAATCGCTGATGTATTTATAGTGCGGCCTCAAGTCATCATTTTTGAAGCAATTGCGCCAACTTTTTTCATGAGGGTCGACTATGTCAGTATGCATCCACACACCAAATATTTTTATTCTGAAACTTATACTTTTGAGAATAGCTCTCATGGCGTAAAAGTCATGCATGTGAAAAAGTTCGAATCGCTGATGTATTTATAGTGCGGCCTCAAGTCATCATTTTTTATACAATTGCGCCAATCTTTTTTCATGAGGGTCGACCATGTAAGAATGCATCCACACACCAAATATTTTTATTCTGAAACTTATACTTTTGAGAATAGCTCTCATGGCGTAAAAGTCATGCATGTGAAAAAGTTCGAATCGCTGATGTATTTATAGTGCGGCCTCAAGTCATCATTTTTGAAGCAATTGCGCCAACTTTTTTCATGAGGGTCGACCATGTAAGAATGCATCCACACACCAAATATTTTTATTCTGAAACTTATACTTTTGACAATAGCTCTCATGTTGTAAAAGTGATGCATGTGAAAAAGTTCGAATCGCTGATGTATTTATAGTGCGGCCTCAAGTCATCATTTTTTATGCAATTGCGCCAACCTCTTTCATGAGGGTCGACCATGTAAGAATGCATCCACACACCAAATATTTTTGTTCTGAAACTTATACTTTTGAGAATAGCTCTCATGGCGTAAAAGTCATGCATGTGAAAAAGTTCGAATCGCTGATGTATTTATAGTGCGGCCTCAAGTCATCATTTTTTATGCAATTGCGCCAACTTTTTTCATGAGGGTCGACCATGTAAGAATGCATCCACACACCAAATATTTTTATTCTGAAACTTATACTTTTGAGAATAGCTCTCATGGCGTAAAAGTCATGCATGTGAAAAAGTTCGAATCGCTGATGTATTTATAGTGCGGCCTCAAGTCATCATTTTTTATGCAATTGCGCCAACTTTTTTCATGAGGGTCGACCATGTAAGAATGCATCCATACACCAAATATTTTTATTCTGAAACTTATACTTTTGAGAATAGCTCTCATGGCGTAAAAGTCATGCATGTGAAAAAGTTCGAATCGCTGATGTATTTATAGTGCGGCCTCAAGTCATCATTTTTGAAGCAATTGCGCCAACTTTTTTCATGAGGGTCGACCATGTAAGAATGCATCCACACACCAAATATTTTTATTCTGAAACTTATACTTTTGAGAATAGCTCTCATGGCGTAAAAGTCATGCATGTGAAAAAGTTCGAATCGCTGATGTATTTATAGTGCGGCCTCAAGTCATCATTTTTGAAGCAATTGCGCCAACTTTTTTCATGAGGGTCGACCATGTAAGAATGCATCCACACACCAAATATTTTTATTCTGAAACTTATACTTTTGAGAATAGCTCGCATCGAGTAAAAGTCATGCATGTGAAAAAGTTCGAATCGCTGATGTATTTATAGTGCGGCCTCAAGTCATCATTTTTGATGCAATTGCGCCAACGTTTTTCATGAGGGTCGACCATGTAAGAATGCATCCACACACCAAATATTTTTATTCTGAAACTTATACTTTTGAGAATAGCTCTCATCGAGTAAAAGTCATGCATGTGAAAAAGTTCGAATCGCTGATGTATTTATAGTGCGGCCTCAAGTCATCATTTTTGAAGCAATTGCGCCAATTTTTTTCATGAGGGTCGACCATGTAAGAATGCATCCACACACCAAATATTTTTATTCTGAAACTTATACTTTTGAGAATAGCTCTCATCGAGTAAAAGTCATGCATGTGAAAAAGTTCGAATCGCTGATGTATTTATAGTGCGGCCTCAAGTCATCATTTTTTATGCAATTGCGCCAACCTCTTTCATGAGGGTCGACCATGTAAGAATGCATCCATACACCAAATATTTTTATTCTGAAACTAATACTTTTGAGAATAGCTCTCATGGCGTAAAAGTCATGCATGTGAAAAAGTTCGAATCGCTGATGTATTTATAGTGCGGCCTCAAGTCATCATTTTTTTATACAATTGCGCCAACTTTTTTCATGAGGGTCGACCATGTAAGAATGCATCCACACACCAAATATTTTTATTCTGAAACTTATACTTTTGAGAATAGCTCTCATGGCGTAAAAGTCATGCATGTGAAAAAGTTCGAATCGCTGATGTATTTATAGTGCGGCCTCAAGTCATCATTTTTGAAGCAATTGCGCCAACTTTTTTCATGAGGGTCGACCATGTAAGAATGCATCCACACACCAAATATTTTTATTCTGAAACTTATACTTTTGACAATAGCTCTCATGGCGTAAAAGTGATGCATGTGAAAAAGTTCGAATCGCTGATGTATTTATAGTGCGGCCTCAAGTCATCATTTTTTATGCAATTGCGCCAACCTCTTTCATGAGGGTCGACCATGTAAGAATGCATCCACACACCAAATATTTTTGTTCTGAAACGTATACTTTTGAGAATAGCTCTCATGGCGTAAAAGTCATGCATGTGAAAAAGTTCGAATCGCTGATGTATTTATAGTGCGGCCTCAAGTCATCATTTTTTATGCAATTGCGCCAACTTTTTTCATGAGGGTCGACCATGTAAGAATGCATCCACACACCAAATATTTTTATTCTGAAACTTATACTTTTGAGAATAGCTCTCATGGCGTAAAAGTCATGCATGTGAAAAAGTTCGAATCGCTGATGTATTTATAGTGCGGCCTCAAGTCATCATTTTTTATGCAATTGCGCCAACTTTTTTCATGAGGGTCGACCATGTAAGAATGCATCCATACACCAAATATTTTTATTCTGAAACTTATACTTTTGAGAATAGCTCTCATCGAGTAAAAGTCATGCATGTGAAAAAGTTCGAATCGCTGATGTATTTATAGTGCGGCCTCAAGTCATCATTTTTGAAGCAATTGCGCCAACTTTTTTCATGAGGGTCGACCATGTAAGAATGCATCCACACACCAAATATTTTTATTCTGAAACTTATACTTTTGAGAATAGCTCTCATGGCGTAAAAGTCATGCATGTGAAAAAGTTCGAATCGCTGATGTATTTATATTGCGACCTCAAGTCATCATTTTTTATGCAAATGCGCCAATATTTTTCATGAGGGTCGACCATGTCAGTATGCATCCACACACCAAATATTTTTATTCTGAAACTTATACTTTTGAGAATAGCTCTCATGGCGTAAAAGTCATGCATGTGAAAAAGTTCGAATCGCTGATGTATTTATAGTGCGGCCTCAAGTCATGATTTTTTATACAATTGCGCCAATCTTTTTTCATGAGGGTCGACCATGTAAGAATGCATCCATACACCAAATATTTTTATTCTGAAACTAATACTTTTGAGAATAGCTCTCATGGCGTAAAAGTCATGCATGTGAAAAAGTTCGAATCGCTGATGTATTTATAGTGCGGCCTCAAGTCATCATTTTTGAAGCAATTGCGCCAACTTTTTTCATGAGGGTCGACCATGTAAGAATGCATCCACACACCAAATATTTTTATTCTGAAACTTATACTTTTGAGAATAGCTCGCATCGAGTAAAAGTCATGCATGTGAAAAAGTTCGAATCGCTGATGTATTTATAGTGCGGCCTCAAGTCATCATTTTTGATGCAATTGCGCCAACGTTTTTCATGAGGGTCGACCATGTAAGAATGCATCCACACACCAAATATTTTTATTCTGAAACTTATACTTTTGAGAATAGCTCTCATGGCGTAAAAGTCATGCATGAGAAAAAGTTCGAATCGCTGATGTATTTATAGTGCGGCCTCAAGTCATCATTTTTTATACAATTGCGCCAATCTTTTTTCATGAGGGTCGACCATGTAAGAATGCATCCATACACCAAATATTTTTATTCTGAAACTTATACTTTTGAGAATAGCTCTCATGGCGTAAAAGTCATGCATGTGAAAAAGTTCGAATCGCTGATGTATTTATAGTGCGGCCTCAAGTCATCATTTTTTATGCAATTGCGCCAACTTTTTTCATGAGGGTCGACCATGTAAGAATGCATCCACACACCAAATATTTTTATTCTGAAACTTATACTTTTGAGAATAGCTCTCATGGCGTAAAAGTCATGCATGTGAAAAAGTTCGAATCGCTGATGTATTTATAGTGCGGCCTCAAGTCATCATTTTTGAAGCAATTGCGCCAACTTTTTTCATGAGGGTCGACCATGTAAGAATGCATCCACACACCAAATATTTTTATTCTGAAACTTATACTTTTGAGAATAGCTCGCATCGAGTAAAAGTCATGCATGTGAAAAAGTTCGAATCGCTGATGTATTTATAGTGCGGCCTCAAGTCATCATTTTTGATGCAATTGCGCCAACGTTTTTCATGAGGGTCGACCATGTAAGAATGCATCCACACACCAAATATTTTTATTCTGAAACTTATACTTTTGAGAATAGCTCTCATCGAGTAAAAGTCATGCATGTGAAAAAGTTCGAATCGCTGATGTATTTATAGTGCGGCCTCAAGTCATCATTTTTGAAGCAATTGCGCCAATTTTTTTCATGAGGGTCGACCATGTAAGAATGCATCCATACACCAAATATTTTTATTCTGAAACTTATACTTTTGAGAATAGCTCTCATCGAGTAAAAGTCATGCATGTGAAAAAGTTCGAATCGCTGATGTATTTATAGTGCGGCCTCAAGTCATCATTTTTTATGCAATTGCGCCAACCTCTTTCATGAGGGTCGACCATGTAAGAATGCATCCACACACCAAATATTTTTATTCTGAAACTTATACTTTTGAGAATAGCTCTCATGGCGTAAAAGTCATGCATGTGAAAAAGTTCGAATCGCTGATGTATTTATATTGCGACCTCAAGTCATCATTTTTTATGCAAATGCGCCAATATTTTTCATGAGGGTCGACCATGTCAGTATGCATCCACACACCAAATATTTTTATTCTGAAACTTATACTTTTGAGAATAGCTCTCATGGCGTAAAAGTCATGCATGTGAAAAAGTTCGAATCGCTGATGTATTTATAGTGCGGCCTCAAGTCATCATTTTTTATACAATTGCGCCAACTTTTTTCATGAGGGTCGACCATGTAAGAATGCATCCACACACCAAATATTTTTATTCTGAAACTTATACTTTTGAGAATAGCTCTCATGGCGTAAAAGTGATGCATGTGAAAAAGTTCGAATCGCTGATGTATTTATAGTGCGACCTCAAGTCATCATTTTTTATGCAAATGCGCCAACTTTTTCATGAGGGTCGACCATGTAAGAATGCATCCACACACCAAATATTTTTATTCTGAAACTTATACTTTTGAGAATAGCTCTCATGGCGTAAAAGTGATGCATGTGAAAAAGTTCGAATCGCTGATGTATTTATAGTGCGACCTCAAGTCATCATTTTTTATGCAATTGCGCCAACCTCTTTCATGAGGGTCGACCATGTAAGAATGCATCCACACACCAAATATTTTTATTCTGAAACTTATACTTTTGAGAATAGCTCTCATGGCGTAAAAGTCATGCATGTGAAAAAGTTCGAATCGCTGATGTATTTATAGTGCGGCCTCAAGTCATCATTTTTTATGCAATTGCGCCAACTTTTTTCATGAGGGTCGACCATGTAAGAATGCATCCACACACCAAATATTTTTATTCTGAAACTTATACTTTTGAGAATAGCTCTCATGGCGTAAAAGTCATGCATGTGAAAAAGTTCGAATCGCTGATGTATTTATAGTGCGACCTCAAGTCATCATTTTTTATGCAAATGCGCCAAATTTTTCATGAGGGTCGACCATGTAAGAATGCATCCACACACCAAATATTTTTATTCTGAAACTTATACTTTTGAGAATAGCTCTCATCGAGTAAAAGTCATGCATGTGAAAAAGTTCGAATCGCTGATGTATTTATAGTGCGGCCTCAAGTCATCATTTTTGAAGCAATTGCGCCAACCTCTTTCATGAGGGTCGACCATGTAAGAATGCATCCACACACCAAATATTTTTATTCTGAAACTTATACTTTTGAGAATAGCTCTCATGGCGTAAAAGTCATGCATGTGAAAAAGTTCGAATCGCTGATGTATTTATAGTGCGACCTCAAGTCATCATTTTTTATGCAAATGCGCCAATATTTTTCATGAGGGTCGACCATGTCAGTATGCATCCACACACCAAATATTTTTATTCTGAAACTTATACTTTTGAGAATAGCTCTCATGGCGTAAAAGTCATGCATGTGAAAAAGTTCGAATCGCTGATGTATTTATAGTGCGGCCTCAAGTCATGATTTTTTATACAATTGCGCCAATCTTTTTTCATGAGGGTCGACCATGTAAGAATGCATCCACACACCAAATATTTTTATTCTGAAACTAATACTTTTGAGAATAGCTCTCATGGCGTAAAAGTCATGCATGTGAAAAAGTTCGAATCGCTGATGTATTTATAGTGCGACCTCAAGTCATCATTTTTGAAGCAATTGCGCCAACTTTTTTCATGAGGGTCGACCATGTAAGAATGCATCCACACACCAAATATTTTTATTCTGAAACTTATACTTTTGAGAATAGCTCTCATGGCCTAAAAGTCATGCATGTGAAAAAGTTTGAATCGCTGATGTATTTATAGTGCGGCCTCAAGTCATCATTTTTTATGCAATTGCGCCAACGTTTTTCATGAGGGTCGACCATTTAAAAATGCATCCACACACCAAATATTTTTATTCTGAAACTTATACTTTTGAGAACAGCTCTCATGGCGTAAAAGTCATGCATGTGAAAAAGTTCGAATCGCTGATGTATTTATAGTGCAGCCTCAAGTCATCATTTTTGAAGCAATTGCGCCAACTTTTTTCATGAGGGTCGACCATGTAAGAATGCAACTATACACCAAATATATTTATTCTGAAACTTATACTTTTGAGAATAGCTCTCATCGAGTAAAAGTCATGCATGTGAAAAAGTTCGAATTGCTGATGTATTTATAGTGCGGCCTCAAGTCATCATTTTTTATGCAATTGCGCCAACTTTTTTCATGAGGATCGACCATGTAAGAATGCATCCACACACCAAATATTTTTATTCTGAAACTTATACTTTTGAGAATAGCTCTCATGGCATAAAAGTCATGCATGTGAAAAAGTTCGAATCGCTGATGTATTTATAGTGCGACCTCAAGTCATCATTTTTTATGCAAATGCGCCAATATTTTTCACGAGGGTCGACCATGTAAGTATGCATCCACACACCAAATATTTTTATTCTGAAACTTATACTTTTGAGAATAGCTCTCATGGCGTAAAAGTCATGCATGTGAAAAAGTTCGAATCGCTGATGTATTTATAGTGCGGCCTCAAGTCATCATTTTTGAAGCAATTGCGCCAACTTTTTTCATGAGGGTCGACCATGTAAGAATGCATCCATACACCAAATATTTTTATTCTGAAACTTATACTTTTGAGAAGAGCTCTCATGGCCTAAAAGTCATGCATGTGAAAAAGTTCGAATCGCTGATGTATTTATAGTGCAGCCTCAAGTCATCATTTTTTATGCAAATGCGCCAATATTTTTCACGAGGGTCGACCATGTAAAAATGCATCCACACACCAAATATTTTTATTCTGAAACTAATATTTTGAGAATAGCTCCCATGGCGTAAAAGTCATGCATGTGAAAAAGTTCGAATCGCTGATGTATTTATAGTGCGGCCTCAAGTCATTATTTTTTGTGCAATTGCGCCAATTCTTTTCATGAGGGTCGACCATGTAAGAATGCATCCACACACCAAATATTTCCATTCTGAAACAAATAATTTTGAGAATAGCTCTCATTGCGTAAAAGTCATGCATGTGAAAAAGTTCGAATCGCTGATGTATTTATAGTGCGGCCTCAAGTCATCATTTTTTGTGCAATTGCGGCAATCTTTTTCATGAGGGTCAACCATGTAAGAATGCATCCACACACCAAATATTTTTATTCTGAAACTAATACTTTTGAGAATAGCTCTCATGGCGTAAAAGTCATGCATGTGAAAAAGTTCGAATCGCTGATGTATTTATAGTGCGGCCTCAAGTCATCATTTTTTGTGCAATTGCGGCAATCTTTTTCATGAGGGTCGACCATGTAAGAATGCATCCACACACCAAATATTTTTATTCTGAAACTAATACTTTTGAGAATAGCTCTCATGACTTTCACGCCATGAGAGCTCATATCATAAGTATCAGTCACACAATCAAAATCTATGAGGTGTAGATGTATTCTTCTATGTTCGACACTCATGTTAACAAATTGGCGCAATTTCACCTAAAATTAAGACTTGAGGCCAAGAAGAAAGCAGCATTGAAAAAAACAACGATTCGAAGTTTTCATATGCATGACTTTTACGCCATTAGAGCTAATTTCAAAAGTATCAGTCACACAATCAAAATATTTGGTGTGTAGATGTATTCTTCTATGTTCGACCCTCATGTAAACAAATTGGCGCAATTTCATCTAAAATTAAGATTTGAGGCCAAAAAAGAAAGTAGCACTGAAAATACAGAAGCGATTCGAATTTTCCACATGCATGACTTTTACGCCATGAGAGCTCATTTCAAAAGCATCAATCACAAAATAAAAAAAGTTGGTGTGTAGATGTATTCTTAGATGTCCACCACTCATGAAAACAAACGGGCGCAATTCCATCTAAAATCAAGACTTGAGGCCAAGATGAAAGCAGCACTGAAAATACAGAAGCGATTCGAATTTTCCACATGCATGACTTTTACGCCGTGAGAGCTCATTTCAAAAGTATCAGTCACACAATCAAAATATTTGGTGTGTGGATATATTCTTAGATGTTCGACCCTCATGTAAAGAAATTGGCGCAATTTCATCTAAAATTAAGACTTGAGGCCAAGAAGAAAGCAGCACTGAAAAAAACCCGATAGGAATTTTTCACATGCATGACTTTTACGCCATGCGAGCTAATTTCAAAAGCATCAATCACACAATCAAAATATTTGGTGTGTAGAAGTATTCTTAGATGTCCACCACTTATGAAAAAAAATTGGCGCAATTCCATCTAAAATCAAGACTTGAGGCGAAGAAGAAAGCGGCACTGAAAATACAGAAGCGATTTGAATTTTCCACATGCATGACTTCTACGCCATGAGAGCTAATTTCAAAAGTATCAGTCACACAATCAAAATATTTGGTGTGTAGATATATTCTTAGATGTCTGACACTCATAAAAAAACATTGGCGCAATGTCATCTAAAATCATGACTTGAGGCCAAGAAGAAAGCAGCACACAAAATACAGCAGCGATTCGAATTTTCCACATGCATGACTTTTACGCCGTGAGAGCTCATTTCAAAAGTATCGGTCACACAATGAAAATATTTGGTGTGTAGATGTATTCTTCGATGTTCGACTCTCATGTGAACAAATTGGCGCAATTCCATCTAAAATCAAGACTTGAGGCCAAGACGAAAGCAGCACTTAAAATACAGAAGCGATTCGAATTTTTCACATGAATGACTTTTACGCCGTGAGAGCTCATTTCAAAAGTATCAGTCACACAATCAAAATATTTGGTGTGTGGATATATTCTTAGATGTTCGACCCTCATGTAAAGAAATTGGCGCAATTTCATCTAAAATTAAGACTTGAGGCCAAGAAGAAAGCAGCACTGAAAAAAACCCGATAGGAATTTTTCACATGCATGACTTTTACGCCATGAGAGCTAATTTCAAAAGCATCAATCACACAATCAAAATATTTGGTGTGTAGAAGTATTCTTAGATGTCCGACACTCATGAAAAAAAACGGGCGCAATTCCATCTATAAACAAGACTTGAGGCCAAGAAGAAAGCAGCACTGAAAATACAGCAGCGATTCGAATTTTCCACATGCATGACTTTTACGCCATGAGAGCTAATTTCAAAAGCATCAATCACACAATCAAAATATTTGGTGTGTAGAAGTATTCTTAGATGTCTGACACTCATGAAAACAAATTGGCACAATTCCATCTAAAATTAAGACTTGAGGCCAAAATGAAAGCAGCACTGAAAATACAGAAGCGATTCGAATTTTTCACATGCATGACTTTTACGCCATGAGAGCTTATTTCAAAAGTATCAGTCACACAATCAAAATAATTGGTGTGTAGATGTATTCTTAGATGTCCACCACTTATGAAAAAAAATTGGCGCAATTCCATCTAAAATCAAGACTTGAGGCGAAGAAGAAAGCGGCACTGAAAATACAGAAGCGATTTGAATTTTCCACATGCATGACTTCTACGCCATGAGAGCTAATTTCAAAAGTATCAGTCACACAATCAAAATATTTGGTGTGTAAATGTATTCTTCGATGTTCGACCCTCATGTAAACAAATTGGCGCAATTCTATCTAAAATTAAGACTTGAGGCCATGAAGAAAGCAGCACTGAAAAAAACGATTCGAAGTTTTCATATGCATGACTTTTACACCATGAGAGCTAATTTCAAAAGTATCAGTCACACAATGAAAATATTTGGTGTGTAGATGTATTCTTAGATGTCCGACAATCATAAAAACAAATTGGCGCAATTCCATCTAAAATCAAGACTTAAGGCCAAGAAGAAAGGAGCACTGAAAATACAGCAGCGATTCGAATTTTTCACATGCATAACTTTTAAGCCATGAGAGCTAATTTCAAAAGTATCAGTCACACAATCAAATTATTTGGTTTGTAGATGTATTCTTAGATGTCAGACATTCATGAAAACAAATTGGCGCAATTCCATCTAAAATCAAGACTTGAGGTCAAGAAAGCAGCACTGAAAATACAGAAGTTATTCGAATTTTCCACATGCATGACTTTTACGCCATAAAAGCTACTTTCAAAAGCATCAGTCACACAATCAAATTATTTGGTTTGTAGATGTATTCTTAGATGTCCACCACTCATGAAAAACAATTGGCTCAATTCCATCTAAAATCAAGCCTTGAGGCCAAGAAGAAAGTAGCACTGAAAATACAGCAGCGATTTGAATTTTTCACACGCATGACTTTTTAACCATAAGCTAATCACTAATAATCTGGAACCGTTTGTCAGCACTGTGACTCTTGCATAAACAGTAACTACCTTTGACCCCAATCCCACATACAGAACATGTATAATTAACATGACTCAAAAATCTTTCATACAGCTGTTACCACATTTCGGGATTGGCCCATGCGTATGATGTCACATCTGGATGTGCCCTTCGCCCTTGTGAAAAATATACACTTCTAGTATCATTTGTCTAAATACGTGTCAGCCGAGTCTCTGCCTTGCGTGTACCCAGCTCATGGCTTATGCATAATAGCGTAGCTAAAAATAGCCATGGGTGACAATCCCAGAATAATAAAGCTTATCTCGCGACCTTTCTGACCTTCTGATGGTGTGTAATACTGTGAGATTTTTGGCTTTGTGCCAATTGGGTCAAGTGTCTTCTGGTAAACAAGGAAGTATTCGTGCATGGCAGATTCAACATACTCAAACGTTTGAATTAAATGGTTTTGTTTACGAAGTTCGTCATTAATAAAATCTTGCCTCTGGGTCCTTCTCCTGGACCATTGTGACTGGGCTGTTTTGAGTTGTTCTAATACTTTATTGTGCCGTTTCCGTTCCTCTTCAATTTCTTTCGCGTTTGATTCTCTCATAGTAGAAAATAAAAAAATTACTCCCCGAAAGAGCTAGAGCATTAACAATAGCTCCACCGACCATCATTGCAGTTGATGCCATTTTGTTTTTGTGTTGTTTTTTTAACTGTGTTCAATATAATGTTCATAAATATTCAAATGTTTGATTGTTTCATTACGTCTTCTGTGAAAAGCCCTTGTTTGATTAGCATATCTTTAGTAGCCATAGCTAGGCCTACATCTAGGACCACCATACCTATATCATAACCATTAAAATCTAGCTTGGGTGGTGGGGCTTAAGTAAATATCCTATAGCTAGGCCTCTTACCACAGCTGAATGACAGCTGCGTTTACCAACATTTTCCCATTATAACATTACATGAGGGCTTAACTCTAATTGAACCTTGTCCAATTTTTTAACTGGTGGTGTTATCGCTTCTCCAGTCTTAAAAAACAACCATAACACTGCTTCAACGCCTAGGGCATAGGGAGCCCAAGTTTGTACTATGTTCAGTGTGGGCTTTTGCCTTCCTCACTAGCGCTCCCCTTTTACCAGCTGCGACTTTTCGAGGATTCTTATTCACTCTCACTTGCGGTGTCTCCACAATCACTTGTGGCATTTCCGGATTCACTTGTGGCGTTTCCGCAATCACTTGTGGCGCTTCCATCTCCATTTATATTATTAGGTGGGCATGTATGTTTAAATTGACAATAGTCAGCCGTTATTAAAGCGGAAGTAAGTGGCTCTAAGAGCATCTATGGTAAAACAGCTTACTTCACTTAAAGCGTTTTCAATAAATGGGTCTTTCTCAAGTGATTCGCATAGATACAGGCGAAGCGATTTTCTGGTGGGATAGGAAGAGTGAGTGAGTTGGGTTTAACGCCGCTTTTAACAATATTCGAGTTATATCACGTCTCAGACGTTTACCACTTCGGTGAAACCCACGTCAGTCATGTTATCAATTTTTTCAGTGGTATAATTTTCCCTCAAGTATTGGGAACATTTTCCACCAGCTACCAAAGCCTTGTCTTTCTCTATGTTGATCTGTAACTACAGGTTCTGGCTCATCTTGGAGCAGTTGTTCAAGAAGTTTGTCGCATTCCATCTTTTAAATGTAATACCCTAGCCGATATTCAAGTCTAACGTAATGAAATATGCCATATCCAATACAGCCCAAAATAATCAACTGTTGCAAAAGAATGAGGATTTCAAACCACATTATTACATAAATGGTAGCTAATGTTCAATTTACCGCATTTTGCTATATTTTCCTATACTTTGCTAAGCATTTGCTAAAAATTGCTAGATAGTTGCTAAAGTTGGCTAAAATTTGCTTAGCATTTGCTAAATAGTTGTCAAAGTTTGCTAAGAGATTGCATAGGCAGCTGGTTGATCAGTTTTTAACACGAGTTTGGAGTGCTTCATTTCCGCTAACAGTTTTCTGACTTTAACTTACTCAAGCTTGGTAAAAATAACATTTTCACGCAGACATTCCTCAAATGAATCTCGGTCTTTGCAATAAAACAGGGTAACCCATTTTGCCTGCTCTCTCAGATCTTTCAGGACAGAGTTGTATTTTTGAGTAAGGACCCAAACTCTTTGCTCCAATATGTCATCCGGAGAATGATAAATATGTAATAATATCTTTCTTTTTGGTATGTTCTTTACTCCTACTGCAAACGTTTTTTATGAAAAGGATTGATTCTCCTTTGTATTCTTCGTGACATACTCATAAACAGTCGTGTAAACGATCACCTGGGTCAACTTTGTGCAGTCAGGATCTTTCATTACCCAATCTCTCGATAGGTATGTTTTCTTAACGTTTATTGTCGGGCACAGAATAATAATAATAATATGGACGAAAACAATTCTGATTATGACTTTGTAAAATATTTAGAATAAAAGCTGTTTTTCCACACCCGTTTGCCTGCAGATGATAGCACAGTGCAGTTCTTTAGGTAGAAGATTATCAATAGATCGCTAGCACCAATCTTCCATTTTGTATATTAAGTTGCCTGTCAATAATCACGTACAAATGTGTTTAATTTACCAGCCGTTTTGGCGTTATCTGTATAGTAACACCCTCACAAGCATCTTCTATTCTCCTTCCACTACTGTGTAGTTGGTCATCAACTGTGGTTCGCATGTCAAGCCATAGCGCATACTTCTAGGTAAGGAATTCAGCTAGTGATACATCCCCAAGAGCCAGATCTTTTGGAACTGTGTTAACTTCTTGGCTTCCGATTATAGAAGGTAGTTTTTTAATCTCATCCCACTGTTGTTATGCTTGCATGCCTTGACTATATAGTTGATTAGGTTCTGCGAAATGGTTCAGAAGGGTCCTCGAACAACATTAAAACACCCTTCAACAATCTAGCGGGCACGTTTAGATTGATATTCCAAGTCATATCACTTTTGTTCCTTGAAATCTTTCGGTGACGAAGCAAGGTTATCACATAATACTCCAGTGAGATATTGTCAATAGAATAGCAAGTAACTTCGGCAGCTCCGATTACTCTGCTGTAGTCATTAAAAGTGAGTTGGTTTTCTAACCTAATGCCTTGGTATGCTTGATAGAAGGGCATGTGACTTTCTAGCAATTCAAAATCGAGCGGAATGTAGAATCTGTGACCTAATGCATCAGCAACGGCCTTATCTTCTACGATGGTATTAAAACCACCAGCAGCACCCACACGCAGTCTCATTTAATTTTTATGTACTTATACCTTGATACTGCATGTTTTCCCGTTCTTAACAAATTGCTCAACCTATGTTCTGAACAAGCTCCCTGTCAGGGTCATCAAAACTCAAACTAATTGTAAATGATAGTAGGGCAGTTCCTGGAACTAACACATCGTGAGTGCTGAATTATAAAGCGGACCAGAAGTGTTTGATTCTGATCAATGGTACTCATGTTATTAGTTACAGACTGGGTTATTAGTTATAGTTACAGACTGGCAAATTGCTTTGACTCCTATTGCGAAGACAGTTTATATAGAAATAGAAACTTTATGTTTAATACAAACAAGAGTCATCAGAAAGATGACATATACCCCCGGCAGCTGTCTGTAAAGTAACCACAAGAAATGTGCAATTCTGTATGTAATGAGTCAAGAGTTGAATGTTCTTTAAGAAGCATACATTGTTTACCAACAAAAGATCCACCATGGTCGCATCCATATGAAATGGAAAGTAAAACGTGTGTTTCTGTGTGTTTTTTATGCAAACAAATGACAAATTACAAGAAACAAGCGTATAGTATAGTATAGTATAGTATAGTTTGAGTTTATAGTCAACAAAGTCATCTATATCCTCCACCCATTTTAACACGTTATGGTCCCAAACCAGGTTACTGACCCAACATTTCTCTTAGCCAATGTCAAAATAGCTGCAATGGAAATTCTAAAATAAACATTTCTAAAACTCCTTAATATCAAATGGCACCTGTTCAGTATGTACTTTATATATGGACATGCAATGTTTGGCAAGGAAATAGTTAACCGTTAATTTGTTATACTCCATAAGTGAACACCCTATATGAAAACTAAAAACCTAACTTGTTGCCATGGAAAACGTAAAAAAATATAAATTTATAAAAAGGTCTAAATAGCAAAAGGCACCAGTTCAGTATGTGCCTGGTAGACATGCAAAGTTTTGTAAGAAAGTATTTAACAGTTTTTGAGTTACGCTCTGGAAATGAACACCACCCTTATAGAACCTAAGTCCAACTTGTTGCCATGTAAACGTAAAATAATTTTTTTCTAAAATTCCTTTATAGCAAAAGGCACCAGTTCAGCATGAGTCGGATAGACATGCAAAGTTTTGTAAGAAAGTTTTGAATGGGTTTTGAGATATGCTCAGGAAACGAACTCTACCCTATAGAACCTAAGTCAAACTGGTTGGCATGGAAATGTAAAAAATAAAAATTTCTAAAATTCCTAAATAGCAAAAGGCACAACTTCAGTATGTGACTGATAGATATGCCAAGTTTCGATCAAATAAACTGAATTATTTTCGAGTTCTGCCCCGGAAATGGAAATGATTACGGACGGACGGACAGACGGACAGACAGACAGACGGACGGACAGACTGACTGGCTGATCGCTATATCCCTGCGCATTATATGCCGGGGGGATAAAAATTGGATGATATTAATCTAGATAATATAACTGATACTAGTACAGTCGAAGAGGGTACTGATGAAACCAGCTTTATGAATCTTAATGAGGAACTTTTGCAATCAACCATTAATGATTATTAGGATGTGTTGAAAGAAGACAAAAAATATGTTACTCCTATTGGACGTGACTATTCCAAGTTTGCAATAGATAGTAAAGGAATATTGTGACTGCATTGCTCTCCAGCTATTGATCTTATGAATTCTGGTACTCGTAAGCCCCTAGCGTTGTCTACAATAGCTGGGGGCGTTGTGGCTGCATCCACATTATTCGTAACTAATTTGGCCTATGTAGACTATGACAACTCACAAGCAAAACTTTCTGCAAAGACTACTAAGGTTATTCAAACTGTGCAGACTGAACTCTGTGCAACGGCGGCTGCCATAGATAGGGATAATTTGGAACCACAACGCTCAAGGCAGGTCTCTGATGGCCTCGGAGAAATCTTGGCAACCTATGATAATGCCACTTTACAGGCACCATCCTTGGAGTACAATATTAGAGAACAAGCATGAAATACTCACATCCCCCGCCAATATGACATGTCGGGTTGTGTGCAATGTAAATGGCCTAATTGCAGCACTAAAAAAAGTTATTACTGGTGTTGTTTTTCCATCTGCAGTTTATGATAGAATATGTAACTGAATTTGTAATGAGTAAGGATGAGACATATGGACGAACAACTTCTTTATTACAATTAGGAGCGATGGTTTCGGTGAAGGTTCTGACACCATTATCAAGCAAGTGAAGTACAGAGTATGGTTGACAAGAATATATAGTGTTTATACAGTTGAGTAGGTTTAAGATCAGTTACACTGTTGTATTTATAATGAGTTGTGTTTCTGCATGAAGTTAGTCAGTGAATGCAACAACTGTGTCCATGACACTTTTGGAGGAACATACACTCAAGCCATGCAGAACTTACCAACAAGAAAGGAAATGTATTCAATACTGTGAGATGGCATTATGTGCCAAGTTTGGTGAAGAAATATAGTACGGTTTAAAAGATCTGCTCCAGAAACGAGGACTACCGCCATTTTCAGTCTAAATCAAAGTTGTTGCCATGGAATCTTGAAAAATATTTTTGAAAAATCCCAAACTATCAAAAGGCACCAGTTCACCACTAGATCTATCTATGTGCCAAGTTTGGTGAAGAAATATGGTACAGTTTTCAAGATCTGCTCCGGAAACGAGGACTACCGCCATTTTCAGTCTAAATCAAAGTCGTTGCCATGGAAACTCAAAAAAAATTTTTTTTTTAAATCCCAAACTATCAAAAGGCACCAGTTCTTCACTAGACCTATCTATGTGCCAAGTTTGGTGAAGAAATATGGTACGGTTTTCAAGATCTGCGCCGGAAACGAAATGTGACGGACAGACGGACGGCACCCATTCCTATATCCCCCAGTAGTATAGGTAATGGGGGTTCTGGACCACTTCCACTGGAGCCGGGTTCATATACCTATACTGCTACTACAGGTGGCATTTTTTATGCGTAAATGATGATGCGATTCAATGATAGTCATGAGTTGTATTAAACGAAACATCAATATTAATTAATAATGGATAAAATTTACTATAGCGCAAGAGGATATTGGAAAGGTGTAGGAGCAATAAAAAAATTAGCCACCGCGGCTTAGGTATCTAAAGATGTGGCCAAGGATTGGTTAAAGAAACAAGCGATGTGGCAAATATATTTACCGGCACCGCGTTATATACCGAGGAAGAAATTTCATCAGTTCATCAGGCTGACCTATTGTTTCTTCCCCACGATAAGGTAAGACGCAAAACGTATAAATACGCTTTAACAGTAGTGGATGTGGCTAGTCGATACAAAGAGGCTGAGCCATTAACCTCGAAAGAATCAACAGAAGTAGCTAATGCACTGAGTCGCATATATAAACGCGGGCCACTAAAATGGCCTAAGCTATTTCAAGTAGATCCCGGTCGCGAGTTTATTGGATCAGTAACTAAACTGTTAACAAAGCACGATGTCGAAATCGTCCGTGGTGAAAGAGAGGCGCTGTATCAGCGCTGAATAATGAAGTAACGAGATTAATAGGGAAGAAACCATCCGATGCTATTAAAATGAAATCCGTGACTTCCGAATCTTCAGCACCGAGGAGAGGAGGCCTACGTCGCGCAACCGATCCCATATGGTCCCTTAAGATATATAACATTAGTCGATTGGTTACG
Organism: Haliotis rufescens; assembly: GCF_023055435.1. Lineage (NCBI taxonomy): Eukaryota > Metazoa > Mollusca > Gastropoda > Lepetellida > Haliotidae > Haliotis > Haliotis rufescens. The sequence goes on from NW_025964112.1 coordinate 28,370,445, forward strand.
AAAGAAGGAGAGCCTATTCTTTATTATCTTCAAGATGGACCGGGTAGGGCATTTGTACGAGAAGAATTGTTAATAGTTCCCGACTGTACGGTATTACCACCATAACCATAAGCATAGGTAGTTACACCATCATTATCAATCCATCTCTTTGTATCTAAGGGGGATAATGATGTCTTGTTCATTCTTAATCCATATATCCTATGATCGTAACTTCTAAAAGAGTTCATCTCGTGTTTGAACGTTCTACCGTTGAATAATGATTCTTTATACTGTTCATGTTTGATATGCTTTTTTAAAACGTACTTCTTAACGCCCTTAGCTTTTCTTATCTCCCATTATCGGACTTCTTTATAGAATACATCTTAGGTCTTAATCCTACATACTCCGCTATAGGGGTCCCAGCACATTCATCCTTCATCTTACCTAACACCTTTTTATTTACTACGCTGTGCAGTGGATTATCTTTTGGGTAATCGCTCGTGTCGTACATATCTATTTTTTCTGCCATATCTTTATACACATCCTCGGATTGTATTTCCATCAACAAAGAATCTGTGTCGGTATATAACACCTCGCATCTATCGCCGTATTGCTTCTTAAGTTCGTTGTAATAAAAGTCATACATTAAGTGTTTTGACAAGTCGAGAATATTCATACCGACGTACACCGGTCTGTAGAATTTTATGTTACTCTTCTGCATATGCAACGCGGCTAAGTCATTATCAAATATCTTGCTTCTGTTAAAAGCCGGACTGGCTATAAGTTTCCTGAGTCTTTCTTCCTCATTAGATCTGACTAATTTAATATCAACACGCTTCCTTAGATTCTCCATAGTTTTACCAAATACTGAGTTATTCATGAGCTTATATAGATTCTTTTCGAAATCGCTGGTAGCTATCTTTCTTAAATCTGTGTTCAACCTTATATAGGGCTCCATCCAAGGGCTTTGATCAAACTTTAGAACTCTGTGTATTTTCTTAAGTTTCATACCTAACGATAGATACAACTGGAGATTTCTGTAGTGAACTATATATTTTGTCTTATCCATCAAATTTGGTACGAGTTTTTCTACGTTAGCTAACCTACTATTACCCATCAAGGAGCGTTGATATTCCGACATCCAATCTTTATTAACCATTAATCTTTCGGGAGCTAGCTGATAACTGTTATGATCTTTATGTAACGAACTTGGATATTCCAAGTCAACTTCTAGTATGTACCCTTTATTCGCATCATTCACTTCGATATCATCGACCCATTCAAAACCACCCGTGGGTAAAGGTTGACTCATAGCCCATCCGTACAAATTGTTAGCGTCGAGATATAATATGTGCGTGTCGGGTTTACTCGGATCGTATCCTTCCACTAATTTATTATTAGCCTTAGAATACCTTTGAGCTGCCATCGATATACCACCTCTTAATCCTTTCTCAATAAACAAGTGCATATCGTAATCTGTGAGTAGTTTTAGTTCTACGCCGGTCTTCTTCAACAATGCATCCCACGATAGTCCGGGACTGGAATAGTACCATGCCAGGTCCAAGCCGTATTGTTTTAAACATGTCTTTCTAAATATCTCGAATATATCGGCGAGTAACAGTACATCGGTTTTTAAGTACAGATCGTGATAATCGCCTAAATTCTTACAACCTAATTTATCCCACACCATCAGAGCGTGTTCATAATCGGCATCTGTTATTCTAGATTCTGTTAAGTTACTATAGAATGATTCGAGGGGTGGTAATTCAGTTTCTTCGAATCTAGACCAATCATCCATATATTCGTAAGGATATACACCTTTTCTCAGCAACAAATGACGAGTTATCTTATCGGTATATTGATTTGTTATCGCAAAGTCATCGGGATTGTTCGCATTAGCTAAATTGTCCAGGGAAGTTAACAGAAACTGTACTGAGTCTATGAATCTAAGCCCATTGCTTTATTCTAGATTTCCCATCCTTGTCCCTATAATGTATAGGTTTAGTCAACGAGAACAATATGTATTTTTCCATATTGTTAGGAATGCACGTTAAACCGCCGTCGGTCTTTGAGATAGCTTGCATAATGAGATGTGAATCGTATCCCCTAAGGTTATGAAACACAACGGGGATGAGTATTGTTTGAGAATTCATTTTTAGTTTCAAGTTACACTTGTTAGGCGACAATTTTTTTATTTCTTGGTTTAAGGATGCGCCGCTCTTTCAAAGTCCAAATGTTAAAAAAAATTAAAATGAAAATTACCCTTTTTTTTATTACCGCCGATCTTTTCGACAAAAAGTACAAACAAAAAAAAGATTTCATTTCCTCGTCGAGAGTAAAGCAAAGGGAAGTCACTCTGATATTTCTTGCTGGGATCCTTCTCTAATACCATCAAAGCTTTATAACGCAAAGCGCAGTAGTGACCAGTTTAACTATTTCAACACTGTTGGCCGTTCAAAGCCACAAGTCACACCGCACGGTATACCGTCCAAGTCACGTCAAAATAGTTTATAATTATATTAACCTACTTGTCATATCATTCATTTATTAAATCTATCACATTTCACAATGTCTGAAATACGTATTCCATTTGATTTTATCATTTCTTTATCTATAGATCAAAAATGTATTCACTAGACACTATTTCCCCGCAATGTTATTGAAAATAAAATTCTCGGACACACTTCGACAACGGGTCCTCATCGAACATGTCAAAAAGCAAAATAAAGACGTTCCACGTGCTGAAACGTCTTTATTTACAAAGTAATAAAATCATCAAAAATATATCTATAAAAGTTTTTATTTCCAACTTTTCGTGCGATCGCATGTAATCGTCAGTCAAATGACATCTCGCCTTTCGTCGCCTCGATTTCTCGGTTTGGACACGATGTCTTAATGCCAAAATATATGCATAAGAAATCTTTGTCACAGCTCGTAACCTAGCTCTATGCATCCATAAATTTCCATTTTTTTAATATAGATCACGATTTCATGCTTAAACGTTCAAAATAACATGATTTAACCCAAACCTTTCGCCAAAGTCTGAAAATTACCGTTGCTGTAATTTGATTGGCTGCCTTAGGTCACGTGCTTAAATTTGACCAATCTCGAACCTTGTGGCAGATTTTGTCGGTGAAACAATATAGAATCTAAGTTTTTTTAATGTATACTGACATGGCAGCCTTCGACGTATGTGTTATTCACACGAAGCTTTGAAAACGGAGGTATTTCCTCATGTTAGTGAGCGGACAGCCACTATCATCGGGAAATGGGTGATGACAGATATTATTTGTAATTCTTTTTAAAATAACGTTCCAACAACGTAAACAAATGAAAATAAAAAAGAAATGGGTAAGTGGATTTTATGAATTCTTATATTTGCCGAAAAAATCGTTAAATTTGCGCTTGATTGGTCCTTAATCTGGACGTTATGAATGTTTTAGCTTACATTATTTTTTATTAAAAAACGAACTTTATTTAGTTGTTAATGAATTATTTAAATAATGTAATACACATAACTTTCATATTTATAAACAATAGGATTAATTAGACCTTTCAAATAGTGTATGGCCAAACATTTAGTAGCAAAGATGTTAATTTCAGCAGATAATTTCCTTGATAAATGTTGGTTTCATCTATCACACAAGAGTCTCTGGGAACTTGGTGTCACAGCAGTAATCTTTTGGTTGGCTGGTGCCAAAATAGCAGCGTCTTTCATGCATTTCCATCCATGACATGAATATTGTTATGTTGCCATTTGTGCACAAGCTGAGTGCCAGGGATTTAATAAAATGTTCTTGAAAAATTGAGTTATTTTACTTTTGTTACGCCAGGATATTTTTTTTCATACCTACCTAACTTTTAAGGACAAAATTCAAGTAAAAAAAATGTGAGAGGCTTTTTTAATTTCTTTTTTTTAAATTGGCCTGCCTCACTTTTGAAATGAGTTTGAAATCCGTAAACCAAGAAATAACAAAAGTGTCGCCTTATGCGTGGCTCCCTGATAATTACCCGTGACGTGGCAATGATCTCTTACGGAATCCCCATCCAGGGGTTTATTACAAACATGACAACTCGTTGACTTCTTATGGGCCCTCCAATCATCCCTCGTCATTCGAATGGGTTTCTTACACGATAATTTTTCCCTGATTATTCTCTCTTCATTTTGTAGATATTCTCGGAACTTTCCCGCTGCATCGGGACCTCTGTAAATCACGGGAGTGTTTGTTTTCCCATCATACCTTACAACGAAGTCGGCGTAAATTACGTACGGTACTGGCATTTGATTACAATAATGTACAAATTTTAATATATTTTTTCCCTCTTTAGGCATATCAATCCTGATAGCGGTCTGTCCAACACCTCTACAGTCTTCTTTATGCGCTTCTAATAGATCTTGTCTGCTGTACCCATGTAGGCATCTTTCGCAGAAATATTTCTTTTCCTTATGTTTTGTTTGATCGTATAATAGCCTGTTTAAACTCTTTATCCACGTATAATGATATTTACCATCTTTTTCGATCAGAAATGAATTGATTCTGGGAATATGTTCTGGAGCGGAGCTTATCCTGTGTACAACAGTTCCTTTAGAATGTCCGAAAACATTTATAGCTAAATTATTTTGCTTTTCCACCTTATCAATTTGTGATATTGGTGTAGGTTCGTCTATACCATCGAAGTTGAGTCCATCCTTTTGGGGATAGCTAGAAGGTCTATCCGGATGCTTGTCTACGGGGAACAATGCAGATCTTATCATCATTCTTAAACAGTCATCGGATTTATTTTTTACGTTAATTATGGCTTTTTTCTTCTTATAATACGGGGGTAAATCTATATAAGAACCACCTTTGAAGGGCATATAATTTGCTATATCTAAATATAAACTATCAATTTTATCCACACCCCAACCCGAACCTCTATTAGTCCAGCGTTCTAAAGTTTCCTGTATTCTCTGAATTGATGTATCTAATGATGCGTTTATAGTATCGGATTCGGTTATGACTTCTTGATTGCTTCGGAAATATGGTTCGGTATATTCGGTGCTATCGTCTGTGTTACTTTTACTCAATAACATTTTAATCGTCAGCTGGTATTTTATTCTATGTAAATCATCTAACTCCTCGTTAATTTTACTCCATATGATGGGCTTAATATCGTTAACATCCATGTTGGAATTAATATCCATCTTCCAACCTCTTAGATATTTACCAACGCCGGCGGATATGGGTACAAATATTAATTCTTGTTGTTTATTCTCAACATCATTATCAATATCATTATGTTCATCAACATTATTATCTAGTAAAGCGATCAATTCAACTCTTCTCATTCGAGAATAACCTCTCAGCCCACTGTTTCTCGCTTGAGCTTTGAGTTCCCTAACAGTCTGGGGTTTGTTGTATTCCAAACCGAGTAAATCAATCAATTCAGCTTTTCTCATTTGAGAATATCCACGTAGGCCACTTTGCTTTGCCATAGCCTTCAACTCTCTGACAAAAACCATTGTGGTTGAATGGTATATGCAAATTGAGACAAATGTCTAATTGGTTGTTTCCATATATCTAAATACGTATTCTCCCCAACCTATTCCTCTCATTGATGTAATCTCTCTTCCTAGCATAAATAATCTGGTTCCTGACCCTATCAGCACCGTGTTCCTTACATAAACAATAACGACCTTTGACCCCTATCCCGCATACAGAACACGTATAGTTTATGTTTCCGCGCCTGATGTAATAATTGTGTATGCCGCAGTAAATTTCAACACAGCGTCGGTTACATAGAGTCGTCCTACCCATGAGTGTAAATTTGCAATTATTCATGGTTTATACATCTATCATATCATTTGTCTAAATGCAAATCACATCACACTGGTGAGATATTGATTATGCATAGCCACAGCTGTGGTTATTGATGAGTAGTCATGGTATAGCTGAAAATCAATACAGAAGTCAATCCCATAATCACGAATGCGACCTCGCGGTTTTTCTGAGCCTCTGACGGTGTATAAAACTGACTCATTGTTGGTCTCGGTATTGGGTCGAGTTTTTTCCCATAAACGAGGTAGTATTCGTGCATGGCAGATTCGACATCCTTAAACGTTTGAATTGAATGTCCTTCCTTAAGCAGTTTTTCATGAATAAAGTCTAATCTCTTCATTCTCTGCCGCGTATATTGTGACTAGGCTGCTTGGAGTTGTTCTAAAGCATTGTTATGTCGTTTACGTTCCTCTTCAACTTCTTTAGCGTTTGATTCCCTCATACTAGAAAATAAAAAATTACTCCCCGAAAAAGCTAGAGCATTAACAATAGCTCCACTGACCATCATCGCAATTGTTGCCATGTTTATATGAATATAATATATTCAAATGTTTAATTACTTCATTATGTCTTCCGGAATAAGCCCTTGTTTGATGAGCATATCCTTCGTTGCCATTGCTAATCCAATATCCAGAATCATCATACCAATATCAAATCCATTAAAATCTAGCTTGGGAGGTGTGGCTTTAGTAATCATTTTAGCCATACGAGCATAGCCAATGGCCAAGCCGGTGACCACCGCTGAATGATACGTCGCGTTTACCAACATTTTACCGTCTGTAACTGGAGTAGTCATGCTTATTATAGCATTATATGCGGGCTAACCTCTAATTGAACTTGTTGTTGCGGCGGGGGTGACGTTTTCTCTTCTCTGGTCTTATAAAAGAACCATACAGCCGCTATACCAGCAACTCCTACTAGTGCCCATGTTTTAATCGGATTAATATTTGAATTATTTATTAATTTTGCTTTGCGCGCCAGTCCTCCCTTTCTTCCTGCAGCTATTTTTGGGGGTTCTTAGTAACTCTAGCTTTTAGTATTTTCTCATTCACATGTGGTGCAATCTGTGTTTGTGGTGGTTCCTCATTCACTTGTTGTTCCGCAATCTGTTGTTCCTCGTTCACTTGTTGTTGTGTGTTCACAATCTGTTGTGGTGTCACCTGTTGAGTCTCCATTATTATTAAGTGGGCATGTATGTTTAAATTGACAATACCTAGCCGTTATTAAAGCTGTGGTGAACGGAGCTAAGAACATTCCGAATCTATGATAAAACTCACAGCTCACTGAGCTTATAGCGTGTTCGATGAATGGGTCTTTCTCGAGAGATTCGCATAAATACATGCGATGTTCTGCCGGGATAGGGAGAAATGTACTAGCTACGACTGTGTATAGTTGTAATATAGAAGACCCTATCGTTTTAGTCATGGTAGCTCCCAGTCTAGACTCTTAACGTGCGTACAGTTTTTTAATTTCTTCGTCGGTCATGTTATCAATTTTTTCAATGGTATAATTTCCCCCCAAATATTGGGAACATTTTCCACCGGCTACCAAAGCGGCGAGTCTTTCTCTGTGTTTATCTAAAGATTTATCTGTAACTACTTCAGCATGTTGATGTGTTTTTTGATCAGGCTCAGATTCTTTGAGCATTTGTTCGATGAGTTCGTCGCATTCCATAATGTAATACCTAAGGAGATATTTAAGTCTAACATTATATAATATGACATATCCAATACAACCCGTAATAATGAACTGTTGCGAAAGAATGAGGATTTCGAACCACATTTTATGTCATATTAACCGCTAATGTTCAATTTGCTACATTTTGCTATAATTTTGCTATAATTTTGCTACATTTTGCTATAATTTTGCTAAGCAATTGCATAAGCAGCTGGTTGATCGGTTTTTAATACGAGTTTACAGTGCTTCGTTGCCGCTAACACTTTTCTGACTTTATCTCGTTCGAGCTTGGTATAAATGACATCATTTTCGCGTAAACATTCCTCGAATGAATCTCGGTCTTTGCAATGAAAGAGTGCTACCCATTTGGTTTGCTCTCTGAGATCTTTCAGGACAGAGTTGTATTTTTGAGTAAGTACCCAAACGCTATGCTGAGTATGCCGTCCGGAGAATGCTAAATACGAAAGCATATCTTTCTTTTTGGTTAGTTCTTTACTCGCGCTGCAATCGTCTATTACGAAAAGGGTTGATTCTCCTTTGTATTTTTCGTGACACACTCGGAGGCAGTCTTGTAAACGATCGCCCGGATCGACTCTGTGTACCCCATCATCATTCATTACCCAATCTCTCGATAAGTATGTTTTATTAACGCTTATAGTCGGGCACAGAATAATAATATGATCGAAAACGTCCCGATAATGACTTTCTAAAATATCTAGAATAAAAGCTGTTTTTCCGCAGCCCGTTTGCCCGCATATGATAGCGCAGTGCGGATCTTTAGGTAAAAGATTATCAATAGATTGCTTGCACGAATCGCCCATTCTGTATATTAAGTTGCGCATCCATAATCACGTACAAATATATGTTTAATTTACCAGCCGATTCCTGGAGCTTCATTATCTGTATTGTGACACCCTCGCTAGCATTTTCTATTCTCCTCCCACTGCTGTGTAATTGGTCATCGTCCGTTGTTCGCATGTCGAGCCATAGCACGTACTTCGTGGTGAGGTATTCACCCATCGATACACCCCCGAGAGACAAATCTTTCACGACCGCGTTAACTTCCGGGGAACGTTTTATAGAAGGAAGTTTTTTAATCTCATCCCACTGGTGATACGCTAGCATTCCTTGGCTATATAGTTGATTAGGAACGCCCTCCATAGTCAATTCTACTTTTGTAATCATGGGATTGTAGAACTTCTCGGTATTTCTTTTAAACGCATCGGAGGGGTTCTCGAACAACATTAAAATACCCTTCAACGATCTCGTGGGGACGTTTAGATTAATATTCCACATCGTATCTTTTTTGTCCCTCGTGATCTTTCGATGTCGCAGCACGCGATTGTACAAAATGGCTAAACTTCCCGTATAATGGATACGAATTTGTCTGGCTAATGCGGGATCCGTTATCATATCGTACTCCAGCGAGATATTGTCAATGGAATAGCTAGCATCTTCAGCAGCTCTGATTACTCTACCGTAGTCATTAAAAGTGAGTTCGTATTCTAACCTATCGCCTAGGGATGCTTGATAAAAGGGCATGTGGGAATCTAGTAATTCAAAGTCTAGGGGAACATAGAATCGGTTACCTAATGCGTCGACAATGGCCTTATCTTTTACGTCGGAACAATCACCATTTTCAGCACCCAAGCGCAGTCTCAATGTGTTCTTATTACAAATACCTTGGTACTGTAAGTTTTCCTGCTCTTTATCCGTTCTCCAGAGATCCATGTAGCAATAGTATACATCGCTATCATCGATACTCAAAACCTCATTACCGCTAATTTTAATCGCGATTTTCTTAACGATAGCACGACCTACGGTCTGAACGGGCTCTCTGTTAACGTCGGTAGAAGTCAAACCAATCGTAAATGCTAGTCGGACAGTTCCCGGAACTAACACATCGTGTGCGCCAAGATTAGGAAAGCGAATCAGAAGCGTTTGATTCTGATCGATGGTACTCGGGTTATTAGTTATAGCTACAGACTGACGAATTGCTTTGACCCCTAATGGATCTCGAAGTCTACGTTGTGGGTTTAACTTGCGTCCGTATTGCGAAGACATTGTTATATTGAAAACATGTACCCTATGTTTAATATAAAAATGACTAATTTTGAACATAATGACTTAGATCTAAGTACCTTTGATGACTTTGATAACCAGAATCCAATCGAAGATACTGATGAAACCAGCTTTATGAACCCAACCGTAAATGATGCCCTTTTACAATCATTATTATTACGATACCTTTAAAGATGATACCCCAATAGGTCGTGACTATTCAAAGTTTGAAATAGATAGTAAAGGAATATTGCGACTGCGTGGCGCTCCGGATATTGATCTTATGCATTCTCGTACTCGTAAGCCCCTAGCCTTGTCTACGATAGCTGCTAAACACGGCATCGGCACTGTTCGTGATGAATTAGGTTTTGTGGACTACTACCGAACGACCAAAACTTTCCGCGAAGACTACTAAGGTTCTTAGGACTGTGCGGGAAGAACTCGGTAACACAGATAATTTGGAAGCTTCCTCGATGGTGGCCTCGAATGGACTTGGAGAAATCTTAACCACAATTGATGATCCTCAGTTACAGGTATCACCATCCTTGGAGTTCAGTATTAGGGAATTACGAGGTCTTGACAAGGCAATGCGAACAATGCCGGGAGAACTCATCAATAATATAGCCAAGCTATCTGTACTCGACAAGGATATAGCTAAAGAGAAAACAAAACTTGAACAGGCGGGTGATAATGAGTTCAATAGACGCCACGTAGAGGAAATATTGCGTAACTTAGAAGTCGGAAGATTGGCCCGCCTCGAAGCAGCTTCCAGTAATAGAGAGGCACTTCGTTCGCAAATCAGTCGAATTAGAGAAACTATCGATCGAGTCCTCAACGATGACACTACACTGGCCGATAAAATTAAAACATTGTTCAGAGAACAGGGAATAACAATTGCCAGTATTTTAACCGCGTTGGGATTTATTATATCGACTTTGACTCTCGCGTTAACCGGTGGCACAGGTGGTACAGGTGGAGGCGGATCACCTCCTAGTGATAAAAATGGTATTACAGAGTGGATAAAAAAGCATTTAAAAGCATTAGGTTCAGCACTGGGAAAGCTAGCTGAGAAAGCCGCGGCCGCACTTCCCGGTATAATAGGTAGTGTTGTTTCCTGGCTATTGAATTTATTAGCTAAGACCACCACTTGGCTTAGTCAAAACTTGTGGGGGCTGATCGTAGCAATTGCAGGGCTGTTGTACGTATCCGCTAAGAACTATTTCACCAAATCAGTTCGCTAAAGACTATTTATCCAAATCAGTTCGCTAACCAAATCATGAGTAAACCAGCCGCGACTCCACCTAATACAAGCGCTGTTTTTTCATCGATATGTTGTTGATTTTAAGCCTCAATATGTGGTGGCACTTGTGCGTCAGTAGATGGTTGTGAAACATGTGGTGTTTGTGGCTGGACTATTCCCTTTTCACCTGTGATTGTTTGCGTTATTAATTTGATGTTAATATCTGAATTTATATCTGGTTTTTGTTGATCGGTAGCGATAACAATTTTATTATCATGACCTATCACTTGACCGATCTTAAGTTCCATATTACTCGGAGACATGTATAGTCCCGGCGCATAAACGTAGTCCACTTTGGATTGAGCGTACTGTAATGCATCTTGAAAACGCTTTATAGACGATGGTATGTCAACTGGTGAATTAATGGCATCCTCCACGTTTGCGACAAACTGTTTTTGCGCATCGAACGCCGTCCCAGTACCGATGATTCCCGTTCGTGTTTGCGATTGTGCACCGAGAATTGCCCACACATAAGTTCTTATCGATTCATTAAATCTTACAAATCCTGGGTTAGTAAAATTATTTTCCGTTTTATCATTTAGAAATTCATTCCAAGCGTTATCGTTCAGTTGTACAATTTTTTTAACAATATAAAAAGACCCACTCTTAAAACTCATAATATCCCCTCTCCAATCGTTACTCCAAAGTTCCCAGCCATGATACCAATGACCGACTTTATACCGATTATCATATAATCTTGAGTAAAGTTTGCTGTCCTGCCGCAACTTATCAAAATTAACTGGAAATTTATTAAGTACTTTATATACATAATCGCTTTCTTCTTTGACGGATTTATTTTCCTCTGTGTAAGGAACTCCTAGACCATGGTTTGCTCCTTTAATACGCCAATCTTTACTCGTAGAAACATTAAATTCCTGACAAATACGCTCATATGCGGACATATCATAATTACTATTTGTGGAATTCCACGCTCGATCCTGCGGTAATTGAGCATTAATTTCTTTAAGTATATGTGTAATCTGATAATACACATGAAATAATATAACAGACTTATTTAGCATATATCCTGGAGCATTAACAGATACACCACATCCCGTTGTGGCACACCATACGGCAAAGTTTAACTGATTCTGCCAAAATTGCATCGGATTGTGAAACCAATCGTGGATCATTTTACCTTGTTGCCGTGACCCTGTACTTTTCAAAGATATCGGGTAATTTAACGAAAAAATCATCACCATAGGAATTTACCATAATCGATAGATTAGTAATCTGTCTCGATTTCATATTTAAGTTATGATATAGTATCATTGTATATTTAATATGTATGTTACACTCCCGGGAATAACAAATGGTCAGTCTATTGAACTGCTTCATACTATCGATAACTCGGATGGACAACTTGAAGTAGCTCTATGCGACGTAACATATTACCCACGGTGGACCAATATAAATGCTGCAATAGGTAATAATAGGATGATTATGCCAAGTGAAAACAATGGTATTGACAAATACATTACTATACCTGATGGGTATTACAGCTTATGCTCACTCAATGATGAAATTTTTAAACCTAATGGAATGAGTATCACACAAAATGAGGCGACTGGGACAGTGAAAATATACACTGGAGAAACAAGTATACTTATTTACGAAGACTTAGCAATTACACTTGGATTTGGACAGTCAGTATCAGTATTATTACCACCCAACAAACCAGTGACTGTATATGCATTACCCGATTTAGTTCCCTATAAAGAGTTGTGTATCCATCTTGATCAAATAAGCACGACGGATAATATTCAACAAGAAAGTCCTTCAACTCTACTCAGATGTGTTCCAGTGAAAAATGAAAAATACAATAGTGGTAGAACGGAATCTTTCTCGTCATTACAATATAAAAAATTGAAGCGTGGTATTATTTCAGACCTCAAAATTTCTGTATTAGATGTAAAACACCAACCAGTACATATAGGATACTTAAGTGTAACACTCCATATTAAAAATAATGGTTGATTCCATATTTAAGTTATGATATAGTATCATTGTATATTTGATATGTATGTTACACTCCCGGGAATAACAAATGGTCAGTCTATTCAACTGCTTCGTACTATCGATAACTCAGATGGTCAGCTTGAAGTCGCTCTATGCGATGTAACGTATTACCCACGGTGGACCAATATAAATGCTGCAAAAGGAAATAATGAGATAATACTATTAACTCCAACTGGTTTTATTATCAAACGCATTACTATACCTGATGGGTATTACAGCGTAATCTTACTCAATGATGAAATTTTGAAGCCTAATGGAGTAAGTCTCTCACAAAATGAGGCGACTGGGACAGTGAAATGGGACCATGCAAATATAATTGTAATAGAACAATCAGATACATTTAAATTTAGTCGCTTAATTGGCACACATCCTGATGGAGATACATTACCCGATTTAGTTCCCTTTAAAGAGTTGTGTATCCATCTTGATCAAATCAGTACGACAAATAATATTCAACAAGAAAGTCCTTCAACTCTACTCAGATGTGTTCCAGTGAAAAATGAAAAATATAATAGTGGTAGAACGGAATCTTTCTCGTCATTACAATATAAAAAATTAAAGCGGGGTATTATTTCAGACCTCAAAATTTCTATATTAGATGTAAAACACCAACCAGTACATATAGGATACTTAAGTGTAACTCTCCATATTAAAAATAATGGTTGATGCATCAGGCCCTGGAACGCTCAGACAATGTAATACAATTGCGCTTTCCGATCTCGGAGACACAGAAGGATTTGATAAACCCGGTAACAATGGTAAGTTATACGCTTTACACTTACATGATAATGTATACAAGCGGAAAGACGTCACATTCACGGGTAATCTAGAAGATTTAAGCGATGTCGACGTTAGTAGACTCATTAAAAACACTTCGTACAATATTATTCTCAACGGCGAGAATAAATGGCCTATGGTCGAAGCAAACATCGAGTGGCTACTGAATATCGTCATTACCCCAGCTTATGTGATGATGGGTAAGGGACATAATTTAACTAAGATAATAAATAGTGGCATCGTACTCGCGGCTTATATCCCATCAAAACGAAAAAGTGTGTTAGTCACTCCCCTGCCAGAAAACCCAGGTCATATGTTATATAGTCGTCCGTCAATCCAAAACGTTAGTTTAAATTTGATTACTGAATTCGAAGATATTAAAGTTAACTTGAGTGCAATACCTAATATTTCTACTCTTATTATTGAAGTCTTATTCGGAGATGCACCGGAAAATGCCTTCGAAATATTACCAGGTCTATCGATTAAATGGCTAAAGAAACACCAACGTCGACGTTGCAGTATTATTCATATCGGAGCATCACCCGTTGCAACCCTCGAGGGGGTCCAAATTATTAAAAGTGACAGCATTTCTCTTACTAAGATATTCTTGCCGTATAATATACATTTGATAAGGTTGATGTATAGTCTCAAAACATTTAAGCAAGACCAATTAAAAACTATTATATGATCGTAATATACACTATGAGTTTATATCCAGCGCTCGATGAAGCAATTGAAAAGATGGAAACTGTTGATGGATTTCGATTACATCAAATAAGCGACATAAAACATCGAATAGAGAAGGATAGGGAGTTGAGACTTGGATTGTATAAAAAGTATCGCAGAGCCGTGAATGCTCTGGACGGAGTTGACACCGCGCTTGTAGCAGCTGGCATGGGACTCGGTGTAGCCGGTGTCGGTTTACTATCAACTATAATCGCCGCGCCTATCGTGCTCGGTATGGAAATAGCCTCCGGAGTCTCGGGACTGGCAGGAATAGCGATAAAATTTATTTCTCGTAGGTTACAAAAGAAAGCATTAAAACACGATAGTATTCAGATACTAGCCGAAGCAAAGTTGAACAGCATTGAGGATCATATTTCGACAGCAATGGTCGATTGTAAGATATCCGAGGATGAGTTTCGTTCAGTGCTGTCAGAACTCACCAAATACAATGAAATGAAGCAGAAGATTCGATTAAAATCTCATAAGACCAGTGGTATTAGCGAGGATGAGAAAAAAAAGTTCATAGAACAGGGGAGGCAACAAGCGCGTCAATTATTCCGTGCCAAAAGCAAAGAACTGGTTGGAGATTAAAAATAGATTGCTTACTATCGTTTGATCACATTTAGACAAATGCTTACATAAATATATATAATAATGGAGATCGAAAAAGCTATTAAATGGAGAGAATTACCACAAGGTTTTTATTATATCAGTGATGTCAAACCAACCAAATACGGTTATCAATTGTTTCTTATCAATTTACAAGAAGAGTGTAGTTATATAGTCTGGTCTCCTAGTAAAATGAACGAAGAACTTAATAAAAATGTTGAATATCGCTTTATCGATAAAAATAATGAAGAATATTTTTATTACCATTTAGGCTCATCTAAAGCAATGATTGGCCCCAAGTATTGGTGAGCTGGAGTCAATTTAACTTAATCTCATGACTATCGTTGAATCGATCAGCGTTTACGCATAAAAAATTCCCTCTGTAGTAGCAGTATAGGTATATGAATCCGGCTCCAGTGGAAGTGGTCCAGAACCCCCATTACCTATACTACTCCCCCTTCCACTTCGTGGCGGGGGATAATAACGAGGTCTTGACAAGGCAATGCAAACAATGTGGGGATCACACATCAATAATATAGCCAAGCTAAATGAACTCGACAAGCATATAGCTCATGAGAAAACAAAACTTACACAGGCAGATGATGAATTCAGTAGACGCTGTGTTGCGAAAAGATTGCGTAACTTAGAAAACGAAAGATTAGCCTGCTTGGAAGCAGCTTCCACTAAAAGGAAAGCACTTTGCTCACCTATCAGTCGAATTCTATAAACTATTGATAAGTCCTCAATGATGATACTACACTGGCCAAAAAAATTAAAACAGCGTTCAGAGCATAGGGCATAACCATTACCAGTAATTTAACGGCATTGGGATTTTATTGTTAACCGGAGGCAGTGGTACAGGCCGTGGCAGTCCAACTAGGCCAGATGGTGTAAAAGAGTGGATAAAACAGCATTTAAAGGTATTAGGAGAAGCACTGGGAAAGCTCGCTGGGAAAGCCGCGTCTGCACATTCGGTATAATAGGGAAAATTGTTTCCTGGCTCTTGAATTTATTAGCCAAGACCGCCACTTGGCTTAGTCAAAACTTGTGTCCAGTGATTGTAGCAATTGTCGGGCTGTTCTAGGTATCCGCTAAAGACTATTTATCTAAATCATGAGTTAACCAGCCTTGACTCCAACTATAAGCGCCTTTTTTTCATCGATATGTTGTTGATTGATATGTTGGCGCCAATATGTGGTTTTACAACTTGTGGCTGTTGTACTTCTTACAGTAGATGACTGGGGTTTTACTTTTCCAGTTTCGCCTGTAATTGTTTGCGTTATTTATTCGGTGTTAAGATCTTAATTGAAACCTAATGTTTGTTATCGGTAGCAACCACAATTTTATTATTATAACTTACCACTTGAATAAGTTGCATGTTACTCGGTGACATGTACAGGCCTATCCCAAAAACATAGTTTCCTTTAGGTTCGGCATACTGTATTACATCTTGGTATCGCTTGATAGCCGAAGGTAGGTCAACGGGTGATGAAATAGCATCCCCTACGTTTGCAGTAAACTGCTTTTGAGCATCGAAAGCTGTCCCAGCACCAATGATGTTTGAGCGTGTTTGTGACTGAGCTCCAAGGAGAGCCCATATTAAGTTCTGATTGAGTCATTAATTCTTCCAACGCCAGGGTGAGTAAAACCTTCATTTAAAATGAATTTTTTCCAAGCATTTTCAGCATCTTGTGGTTGCTCAACCCCCACGCTTAAAGTTCATACGATCGTCTCTCCACTCGTTACTCAAGAGAGCAAAGCTCGGAAGAAGTCAACCCCTTTTCTTTAACAGAGTGTGCACCAGCGTACGGAATGCCTAGACCATGGTTAACTCCATGCAGACGCCAATCTTTATTGGCAGAAATAGCAAATTTCCCACAAATATGTTCATATGCCTGCCAATTGTACGGATTATTTGATGCACTCCATGCTTGTTCCTGTGGTAGTGGTGCACTTACTTCTGTAAGGATGCGCCTAATCTGATAATACACGTGAAAGAAGAAAACTTACTTAGTTTGTCGCGATGGTCACTAATAGATACTCCACTGCCTGTTATGGCACACACAAGTTTAGCTGGTTTTGCCAGAACTGCATTGGATTGGGGGACCAATCATGAACTGTTTCAAACGTTCGTTGCTGCGAACCTGTAATTTCTAAAGATATCACATATATATAATGTATTACCCACGGTGGGCCAATATAAGTGCTGCGAGTGGTAATGATAAGTTATATACGGATAAGGCCCTTCACACTATATCTCATGGGTTTAACAGCGTATGCACAATCAATGATAGAATTTTAAGCCTTTGGGAGCTAGTCTCATTCAAAATGAGACGAATGGGGTGCTGATTTTGGTCAGTCTGATTTCAGAGCACATGCTATAAAACTTGACAGGGGCTTAGCAAATATAGATATATAAATTTATAGGAGGAGAAGTGACACCCATCACAAAAGTGCTTGGATTTAAATTACCCTATATAGTTCCCTTTAAAGAGTTATGCATCCATCTTGACCAGATCAGTACAATGGATAATATTCAATTCAAAAGTCATTCAACTCTGCCAAGAGCTATTCCAGTCAAAGATGAAAAATACAATAGTGGTAGAACAGAATCTTTCTCATCATTGAAGTATAAGAAGTTAAGGTGGGGTCTTATTACAGACCTCAAAATTTCTGTATTAGATGTAAAACATCAACCATTAAATATAGGATATTTGAGTGCGACACTCCATATTATAAATAATGGTTCTTCAGGTCCTGGAATGCATAACCTTAGACAATGTAATACATTTGTGCTTTCTGATCTTGGAGACACAGAAGGATTCGACAAACCCTGTATTGAGGGCAAGTTATATGCTTTACACTTACAAGATAATGTATACAAGCAGAAAGAATTTAGCAGATTTAAATGATGTTGATGTTAGTAGACTCAATAAAAACACTTCATACAATCTTTTTCGCGACGATAACAATAAATTGACTAAGTTCGAAACAAAAATCGAATGGCTACTGAATGTCGTCATTGCCCCACCATATACGTGATGACTGATAAGGCACATCATTTAACTAGGATAATGAATAGTGGGATCGTACTCGGGGCATATATCCCCTCAAAACGAAAGAGTGTGATAGTCGCTCCCCTGCCTAGGCTATGTTATTTAGTCATCTATCATTAAAAGATGTTAGGTTAAATTTGGTTACTGAATTCAATGACATTAAAAATACTTTGAATGGTATGCCCGATCTTTCTTCACTTCTTATTGAAGTCTTGTTGGGGGATGCACCAGAAGATGCCCTCGAGATATTACGGGTCTATCAAATAAATGGCTCAAGAAACATGAACGTCAACATTGTAGTTTTATTATTCATACAGGAGGAAGGGCCGTTACACATCTTGGCATCCAAGTTCTTAATAGTGGGAGCATTTCACTTACTAAGATATTTATGCCATATAATAAACACCTAATAAGACTGATGTATACTCTCAAGGAATTGCCAAAAGACCAATTAAAGACTCTTGTATAATAATATATATTATGGGTTTATATACAGCGCTCAAAGAAGCATCTGAAAAGATGGATACTGTTGATGGATTTCGATTACATCAAATAAGTGACATTAAACACCAAATAGAGAAGGAGCTTGAATCTAGACTTGGATTACATAAAACGTATCGCAGAGCTTTGAATGCTCTTGATGGAGTTGACACTGCACTTGTAACAGCTAGTATGGGACTTGGTGCAGCCAGTGTTGGTTTATTATCAACTATAATCGCCGCGCCTATCGTACTCATGGATGTACTTTTCAGTAGAAAAATCACGTTTTTCAAATTTTGCAAAGAAAACCCAAATTGTTTGTCAAAAAAGTCCAAATGTCTCATGGATGATTTTTTTTAAAAGAGGAAAAAACATTTTTTCCAAATTTGTAATCTAAGTCAAAAACAATTTTTTTCTGAAAATGTCAAAAACTTTCAATTGGAAGGGGAGGGGAGAAGGAGGGACCACATGTCATTCTTAAACCATAGCTATCTGTTCTACCATTTAAATAATGTTTTTTTTCTGGCTACAATAAAGTTATAACATTTCTGTTGGTGCAGTGTATATACTAGGCATGTGAAAATAGATACTGTACTGTGTCTAGGTTCATGGTGTAAGACATGTTTTTATTACAACAAGAGTTTGCCACTAACGTGGCTATATCCCCCGCAGAATTTATGACATAATTAAATCTAAACAAACCATAACCTTTTTTAATCGAGGTGGAACTTGTCATGGAAATTGTAAAAAAAAGAAGAGTTTGGAACCTAAGTCCATCTTGCTGCCATGGAAACGTAAATAAATAAAAATTTCTAAAATTTCTAAATAGCAAAAGGCACCAGTTCAGTATGTACCTGACAAACCTGCAAAGTTTGATGAAAAAATATTGAACGATTCCGGAGTTTTGCTCCGGAATCGAACCCTACCCTTACAGAACCTAAGTCCATCTTGTTGCCATGGAAACGTAAAAAAATAACAATTTCGAAAATTTCTTAATAGCAAAAGGCACCAGTTCAGCATGTACTTTAACAGACCTGCAAAGTTTCATGAAAAAATATTGAACGGTTTTTGAGTTATGCTCTGGAAACAAAACGTGACTGACGGACGTACAGACGGACGGAGCCCGTTTCTATATCCCCCGCCGACTTTGTTGGGCGGGGGATAATTACATTTAAGGCCAAGGCATGTCGGCCAGTTACCATTTGCAACTTTCAAACAAATGTCAGACAAAAGCATAGGTGGCCAGTGTCTGTGCAGCAATCTGGCATTAATTTGTTTGTTTGTTTGTTTGTTTTTTAAAACCGCACTCAGCAACATTCAAGCTATATGACAGTAGTCTTGAAATAATCGTGTCTAGAACACACAATCCAGTGATTGACATCATGAGCATCAATCAACTAAGTCAGTGTGCCTGACCACCCGATCCCATTAGTCCCCTCTTACGACAAGCATAGTTGCCTTTTACGTCAAGCATGGGTTCCTGAAGACCTATTCTACCCCGGATCTTCACATGTACTGGCATTAATAGGCTTTTCACATATGATTGGTACTTCATTTTATTCATCAGTTGGCAGATCATGACAGTATCAGTGACAAGTATTTCAAGAACATTCCTAAGTGCTATATGAATATATGCCAGTATTCAAATGATATAACCACAACATGAATAGAACTTCAAAAATACTTTCACACTCAGCAATATTCCAGCCATATCATGGCGGCCCCTAAATAATAAAGTCTCAACCAGACAAGTCATTGATATCAACCAAGTTATCGAACCTGACCATCCAATCCATATGGTCAGCTGTTACGACCAGGATGACCTACACTGACCCGGAATCCCCATCGGGACACAGGTATTAGAAGTGTGTAAAGAAATATTTGAATGATAAACACAAATTTTGTTGAAATCCATTTATATACATTGAGGTCCAGAAACCAATACTGGGCCAGTCTGCGACTGATCATGTGACCAACATAATTATAAAAAATTTCATCTTAACTAGCTTTTATGAGAAAATTTTAAGGAACAACATTTGGCAGATAGCTTTCAATATTTGAATCAATCCAAAAACCAAAAATGCTTACAGGATGCATGGTGTCATGGCTGACAATGTAACAATATGCATGAAGCTCTACCGGTTGAGCAATTTACACTTAACCACTCACTCTAGCAATTAGCATTCTTTTATTTTCTGTTGGTAACTCATATTACATGAGCATAAACATTTACATTCTAGATGCATTTGCACTGTAAAACAGAAGATTTTTAACCAAAAAATGTATTAGGGATCATTAGAGGTATGCTCACATGAACAGTTTTTGCATGATGACAATCATGAAAATGTCAAGGTTGTTGATGAAACAGTCCTTCATACAAATCATAAACGCATGGCTACAAAGTAGAATAATTACACTTATTCATAATTGCCACTTAGGAAAGTGTGTGTAGATCACTTCTTTTTCCCTGTCAGTCCTGCTCCAGCATTAAATTTGAAGTAGATAATGTCCCCATCTTCGACAACATAGTCACGTCCTTTCTGCTTGTATTTTCCAGCAGCCTGAAAACATGAAAAATACCAAAGAAATAAATACAGAAGAACCTTCAGCATCATTGACTCGACATCACTTTTAACATTGTGAATATATTATATGTATTATTATCATGTAAACGAAGTGACTGTAATATCTGTTTCACACTCTCACACTCTATCTCTCTGAAGTTGGCAAAGTCTCCCTAATGTTTCCTGATGGCACTGAAATGCTCTCGGTGGCATGTTGATGCCTCGCATCAAAGTCTTCCATAAATACTTAAATACATGTCATTCTTGAATATATTTCAGGTCTGTAGACTTGTCGTATCGAGGCAGTAATTGATTTGTAATTATGTTTTTCAATGTTTTTAATGTCTCCCTTTAATGTCTCTTAATTGCTTTAGTTGAACTGACATTAACTCTAGGAGTTTTTGAAAGATTAAAAAATGGCAGGGTTGTTTCCGAGGCAAAACATGAAACTTTGTGAACACACCAGTGCCTTTAGCTCTTCAGGATTTTAAAATTGGGATATACTGCATTTCGAAGGCAGCAAGTCGGAAGTTTGGATTCAATTAAGCAAT
The DNA here is from genome assembly GCF_023055435.1 of Haliotis rufescens. Taxonomy (NCBI): domain Eukaryota; kingdom Metazoa; phylum Mollusca; class Gastropoda; order Lepetellida; family Haliotidae; genus Haliotis; species Haliotis rufescens. The sequence goes on from NW_025964112.1 coordinate 28,392,063, forward strand.
TATTGATTTCTAATTATTTGCGTTTCAAAGACAACACATTGGTTGTATATTACAATGACAGTAAGTAGATAGACTAGGGGAAAATGTCACATTTTCATGTTTGAGTTTTTGCTCTCAATCAGTTCTCTGTACAAGGTTTAAGAAATCCATTGATCCTACTTTTTCGTAAACTATATTAGCAGCCATCTTGGCTGATTTTTTGACCATTTTGAATCATCAAATGTCCTCTTCTTCACAAAGAAAACTTATTCAAAAGAATGGCTTAAGTGGTGAAATGAAGACAACACATATTTAGGACTGTTCTGTTGCACAATTAAATGAGAACAGGATTCACAGACTATTCGTCTGGTTTCAAATATGTCTCTTGTAACTCCCATATAATTTACGTATCATTGTGAAGTGTCAACGTGAAATCAATTTCAAGGAATTTGTGTTCCACTCCAGGGTAAGTTTCTAAGATAACTGTACTCGCCATCACTGATTATTAGTGAAATAAAGACACAATATCACTTACCTTTGTAAACACTTCAGTCAGTTTAATAAGTTAATACATAAATGAGACCGAAAAAGACATTTTACAATTCTAGTTTTACATCATATCTACTACTTATGCTCATTCATTGATAGAACATTTCAGGGGTATAGTACCCAATAATTGGATGCGATGTCTTTTCTTGAACTCTTAAACTTCAGAACATTTTGTGATACCTGTTTAAAATGACCTCATATTTTGCTGAAAGTGCTGACAAAATAATAATGACTGTTGAGTCATATCAAACAATTATATTTCCCTGATAGCTATGATTCTAGTAAAACTCATGTAAAAAGGTAGACATCTGAACAATTTCTTAATTTATTTTCTTATCAAACAAATCAGATGAATGGATTTCTTGAAGTTTACATTAGAGAGAGTTTAAAGGGGCACTGATCTAACGCAATTCCCCGGACTGGTTGTTGCCTTTGTTATTGTTTTTCCCCCGTGAGTACCCAGATGATATGCAAAGCAACTGAGCGTGACACGAGACTGGGCTACCGTCTGCAAGGACAGCTAAATTAACTTGGAGGCTGGAGGCAATATTTGTTTTACGCATTTTTGAACACTGATTGGTCAACTGTGATCTATAAAGATTTCGACAAAGGGCGCATGTTTATTAATTTCTTCAGCCTAAACAAACAGACAAAAGGAACGGCGGAGCTCATCGGATGTCGTCATTTGGAAATACCCCAGATGGTTATAGTTTAATAATAATAAAAAGTATCCATGCAGTGAAAGCATTTTCGGATTTCGGATTGCGTCGATAATACGATTACTACTCCCTTGTTGTCATCAGCGTTTTCTGGTATAACCCTACACGTGTGTATTTGTCGTCATTCACTTGATGCTCAGTTAATGAATTTATTACAGGTACAAATAGTGGTAGCACCACTTAGATTACCTGACAAAGGTTCCCATTTGGCATTTATTATGTCTGGGGTAATTATTCAATCTAAATCCAGGTTTGAAGTGAGGTGAAATGTGTGTTGTGTAATATGCACGTGGCAGCCCAGCAAGAGGTGAATGATCAGTTGATTTCCTTTTTTTGTGAATCAACAGATCGTTCCTAGTCATCAAAGGATTAACAGAAAATACGTTGATTGATTAATCACTGTTATATCGCACAGTGGATATGTCAAAAGTGAGTGTTTACATGTCTAGGTTTACTAAAACGAAGGGAATACACTCATATCATGGCGTGAAGTGCCGATGTAGAAACAACATACTTTGTTCAAAGGGTTAACTGATAATACGTTGATTGATTGCTCATTGTTATCTATCACTTAATGGATTTTTTAGGAACCGTGGACGTTATGAAAATAGTTGTCACGTGGGCTTTCTCAGCCGACCCTTGAGACTTGAAACCTATGTGAAACACCTGAAACAATCTAAGTGATCAGTTGAGAAATGAACATGGTTTATAATATCCCGAAACGATATATATCTTTTAAAATATTTGATTGTTACAGAGACACGTGACATCGAATAGGTTTCTTTGTACAGCTGCAGACGAGTGGGATATTGTTCCTTTGTGTGGATATTCACGGATACATTCCTCGAACAAGGAAGCTGCCTAAAATTTATATACATAAATTTGGTAGGTTGAAGTTATGGTATTTGCATTTTGTTTTCCTTCATTTGCCTTAGCATTGAACTGATTCGTTCTTGTTCCTCTACGTCTTGGTTGGGAAATTCTTCTGCGCGATAGACGTTGTTTTCACAAGTCTTTTCCTTTGTAACCGTCAATTTGTAAAATGTGATTCTCTCAGGCAATTTATAAAATGTGTAAATATTTCAGTCATTTTTACTGAAAAATCTGCCCAGAATGACTAAAATTGATTAAGACGATCAAATGGCCTAAAAACATCACAACAGATTATTATGTAGGATTAGAAGCAAACAACATAGAAATGTACTTTTCAACGTAACATTTTCAGTCTCTTGGTGATGACATTAAACATCAAAACGTTTGGAATTCGTTATCATAATAATACAGATGGAAATGTTTTACAGTCACTTTGTAAAATAACTGAATATTTAGGCGTTTAATAAATTTGAAAATGTTAAACATTTTGACAGTAAAAAAATATACAACCTATAAAAAAAGCAATGCTCGGGTGAAATATTTACTTTGTGTTGCAAGTCAAAATAGTGTAAAGGAAAATCGCAAATTTACCAAGCAAGTGACTTATCAAAACTTCGTCACCATTACCGATGCTACCCACAAAGATACCTACATTTCCTTATTATCTCGAAAACTGTATTTCATTTTATTGATCAATGTAACCATACGCCCTTATTACTACCCATAAAAGTGACTAATGCGCTTACGAATGGCGCAGCAGAGGTCGCGAACTAGTCTAGATTTCTGCTATACATCCGGGTACTCACTGGGAAAAAACAATAACAAAGGCAACAACCAGTCCCGGGGAATTGCTTTAGATCAGTGCCCCTTTAATGAGAACAATAAATCAAACTTGAGCAAACAAGCCAGTATAAGTACAAAAGCCCATCACCACAACTAAATCACAACTTTGCATAAAATAGTACCACAGAACTGTAACAAAGGCAAAAGGGCACATCCAGATGTAAATTCATACGCATGGGCTAATCCCCAAAATGCGATAAGAGCTGTTTGAGAGATTTTTGTGGAATACATGCCATTGCAATAAGAAAAGGGCATGTTAATTATATGTGTTCTGTATGTTGGATTGGGGTCAAAGGTAGTTACTGTTTATGCAAGGGTCACGGTGCTGACAAAAGTTGAAAAAACTGTTCCAGATTATTTATGAAAGGAAGAAGGATTACTGGAATGAGAGAAAGAAATTGGGTAGAATTAATACCAATTAGAGATTAGTTCACATGTAGTTATACATCACAATGGTTTTTGTCAGAGAGTTGAAGGCTTTGGCAAAACAACGTGGTCTACATGGTTATTCTCGAATGAGAAAAGCTGAATAGTTTACCTTACTCGGTTTGGAATAAAAAACCCAGACTGTTAGAGAACTCAAAGCTCAAGCAAGAAACAGTGAGCTGAGAGGTTATTCTCGAATGAAAAAGCTGAATTGATTGCTTTACTGAATGTTGTTGAACCGGTTGTTGAACCCGTTGTTAATAATAATCAACCAGTTGTGTTAAGATTTGTACCCACAGCTGGCGTTGGTAAATATCTAAGAGGATGGAAGATGGATATTAATTCCAACATGGATGTTAATGACCCATCGTATTGAGCAAAATTAAGGCGGAGTTAGATGATTTAAATAGTATAAAATACTAATGTTTAAAATGTCATTGAGTAAAAATAATACAGACGATAGCGCTGAATATACCAAACCTTATTTCAGGGGCAACCAAATCTGGGTCTATAAGCTCATCATTAGATACATCAATTCAGGGGATACAGGAAACTTTAGAACGCTGTACTAATAGAGGTTCGGAATGCATGGGGCTTGGATAGAATTGATACTTTATATTTAGATATAGCAAATCATATGCCTTTGAAAGGTGGATCTTATATAGATTTACCCTCATATCAAAGAAGAAAAAAGCCATAATTAATGTAAAAAATAAAGGCAACGACTGTTTCAGAATGATGATAATAGCTGCATTGTTCCCTGCAGACAAACAACCGGATAGGCCTTCGAGCTATCCCAAAGACGTTGACCCTTACCTTGATGTTATAGATGATTCTACACCTATCTCACAAATTGATAAGGCAGAAAAGCAAAATAATTTAGCTTTAAATGTTTTCGGACATTCTTCAAAGGGAATTGTTGTACACAGGATAAGCACTGCCCAGAACATATTCCCAGAATCAATTCATTTCTGATCGAAAAAGATGGGAAATATCATTATACGTTGATAATGAGTTTAAACAGGCTATTATACTATCAAACAACCCATAAGGAAAAGAAATATTCTGCAAAAGATGTCTGCATGGGTAGAGCAGACAAGATCTTTTAGAAGCACATAAAGAAGATGGCAGAGGTGTTGGGCAGACTGCTATCAGGATCGATATGCCTTAAGAGGGTAAAAATATATTAAAATTTGGGCATTATTGTAATCAAATGCCAGTACCGTAGATAATTCACGCTGACTTGGAATCACTTATCAAACCTATCGAAAATACCGAAAACAAATGCACCCATAATTTTCAGAGGTCCCGATGCAGCGGAAATGTTCCTAGAATATCTACAATATGAAGAGAGAATAATCATGAAAAATTTATCGTGTAAGAAACCCATGTGTATGACGAAGGATGATTGGATGGCATATAAGAAGTCAACGAGTTGTCATGTTTGTAATAAACCCCTGAATGGGGATTCTGTAAGAGATCATTGTCACGTCACGGGTAATTACAGGGAAGTCGCACATAACGAGTGTAACCTGAAATTAAAAATGAATTCTCAAACAATACCCATAAAATGTGTTGCATAACCATAGAGGATATGATTCTCATCTGCAAGCTATCTCAAAGACTGATGAGCATGTGAGATTCCTAATAATATGGAAAGATACATATCATTCTCTTTGACTAAAACTATACATTATACGGACAAGGATGGGAAAGTGAGAACAAAACAAAGTAATGGGCTTAGATTCATAGACTCCATACAGTTTCTTTAATCTGCCCTGGACAATTAAGCTAATGCGAACAATTCCGATGACTTTGCTATAACAAATCAATACACTGTTTGGTTAACACGGCATTTGTTGCTGAGAAAAAGTGTATATCCTTACGAATATATGGATGATTGGTCTAGATTTGACAAACTAAATTACCACCTCTTGAATCATTCTATAGTAACTTAACAGAATCTAAAATAACCAATGCTTATTATGTACATGCTCTGACGGTGTGGGATAAATTAGGTTGTAAGAATTTAGGCAATTATCATGATCTGTACTTAAAAACCTATGGACTGTTACTCGCCGATATATTTGAGATATTTAGAAAGACATGTTTAAAACAATATGGCTTGGATTGGGCATGGTACTATTCCAGTCCCGGACTTTCGTGGGATGCATTGTTGAAGAAGGCTGGTGTAGAATTAAGATTACTCAATGATAATGATATGCACTTGTTTGTTGAGAAAGGATTAAGAGGTGGTATATCGATGAAGGCGAAAAGGTATTCTAAAGCCATTAATAAATTAGTGGAAGGATATGATTCGAGTAACCTACCACACATATTATATCTATTGTATCTACATATTATATCTACAATTTGTACGGATGGACGATAAGTCAACCTTTACCCACAGGTGGTTTTGAGTGGGTAAAAAATATTGATCTGAAGATATTCCCACAGATTCTGATAAATGTTACATACTAGAAGTTGACTTAGAATATCCAAAAGAATTACACAAAGACCATAACAGTTATCTGTTAGCTTCTGAAAAATTAATGATTAATAGAGATTGGATGTCAGAATATCAACACTCCTTTATGGGTAATACCAGGTTAGCTAACAAAGAAAAACACAAACCAAATTTGATGGATAAGACAAAACATTTAGTCCACTGTAGAAATCTCCAGTTATATCTATCACTGGCATGAAACTAAAGAAAATTAAGTTTGGTCAAAGACCTTGGATGGAGCCCTATATAAGGCTGAACACAGATTTAAGAAAGATAGCTACTAGCGTTTTTGAAAAGAACCTATATAAGCTCATAAATAACTCAGTATTTGGTAAAACTATGGAGAATCTAAGGAAGCGTGTTGATGTTACATTGGTCAGATCAAATGAGGAAGAAAGGCTTCGGAAACTTATAGCTAGTCCGGCTTTAAACAGAAGTAAGATATTTGATAACGACTTAGCTGCATTACATATGCAGAAGAGTAATATAAAATTCAACAGACTAGTGTACGTTGGTATGAATATTCTTGACTTGTCAAAACACTTAATGTATGACTTTTATTACAATGAACTTAAGAAGCAGCATGGTGATAGATGTGAGGTGTTATATACCGACACTGATTCATTGTTGATGAAAATACAAACCGAGGATGTGTATAAAGATATGGCAGAAAAAATAGATATGTACGATACGAGCGATTACCCTAAAGATAATCTATTGCACAGTGCTGTAAATAAAAAGGTATTAGGTAAGATGAAGGATGAATGTGCTGGAACTCCTATTTCGGAGTAAGTTGGATTAAGACCTTAGATGTATTTATTCTATAAAGAAGTCCGATAATGAGGAGATAAGAAAAGCGAAAGGTGTTAAGAAGTATGTTGTAAAAAAGCATATCAAATTGTAAAAAAGCATATCAAACACCAACAGTATAAAGAATCATTATTCAGTGGTAGATCATTCAAACACGAGATGAACACTTTAAGAAGTGACAATCACAGGATATATGGATTAAGAATGAACAAGACATCATTATCCCCATTAGATACAAAGGATGGTGTAACTACCTATGCTTATGGAGGCGATCATTTGATCACATCGTGGTTTTTGCATAAAAAATTACCCCTGTAGTAGTAGTATTTGGGTATAAATCCGGCCTAGGTGGCAGTGGTGCAGAACCCCTATTGTCTATACTACTCAAAACAATGCTAATTAAAAAATAACCATCATACGAATATGAAAGAGTTGGTTTTTTAACTGTACATAATATTTGTTTTGTGATTTTGTTTATAGTCACCAAGGCCTGGGTGGCAATTAAGTTGGTGATGTGACCATATATTTCTCAGAGAATGTTATACCTTGGAAAAAAGGAATGCGGGCACATATTTACAGTTTTGCAGTTCTGTTCTGTTGGAGAAATGTACATGAAAACAACCTACCTCTTTTTTTATAGTTAGTCTGGCAGGACTTCCTGGGTTTGTTGTAATATGCAAAGGGATGCTCCTGTCCCTAAATTTTGTTTGTTTGTTTATTTGTGTTTAATGCTGCATTTGGCAATATTCGAGCTATATGACAGCGGTCTGTAAATAATCGAGTCTGGACCAGACAATCCAGAGACTGACATCACGAGCATCGATCTACGCAATTGGCATACGATGACATGCATCAACCAAGTAAGCGAACCTGACCACAAGATCCCTAAAGGTACATATACCACTGTTGAACAGTTGTGAAAAGGTTTCGTTTATAAGACAATCTAACAATGTGTTTGTCATTCCATGAATACCTTTGGGTTAAGCAGCTTTTAAGTGCTTGATATTGACAGTTTTATATAAAAATGAAAAGAAACAAGAGTTTGCCACTAATGTGGCTATATCCCCCGCCCCTGTTGCAGAATTTATGACATAATTAAATCTAAACAAACCCTAACCTTTTTTAACTGAGGTGGAACTTGTCATGGAAATTGTAAAACCAAAAAGAATTTGGAACCTAAATCCATCTTGTTGGGCGGGGGATAATAAAATCCAAATTAAAATCTGAATAAACCTAGCCCTAAACAGGACAGCGTAAAATCATTTGCACTCAAGTTATGGGTCGCTTGACCAGTGCAAAATCATAAGGATTTTACTTTGAAATGTCGATGATCAAAACCCTTAGGCCAAGCCATGTGACAAACCAGATAGAATGAAAACTATAAAAGCCCTAATTTCTGAGGTGTCCATACATTTCCATTTTGTTCCTGCTTGTCAGACAAGAGATAAGCCGAATACCTGTTTTATTTACCAATTAAAAAAAAGAATCATAAAGACAAGAAATATTTCTTCATCCCATTGTTCAATGAAATCGAGTCACCATGTAGATCTACCTAGTTTCATCCATTCCGAGGATGAGGGGTTATCAGAAAAAATATTCATTAACAACTTCAGTATTCAGAATTGTCTTTCCTGCAACAGTAGACCAATAACAATATTATGTTGTTATTAGGAGCACCTTTAGAACACAATACCTCAACTTCTCAAGAGGACGATCTCTGCCGTAGGTCACGTCTACAAGCAACCAGGTTTTTTTTAAGGTCACGTTTTGTCAGGTCACGTGTCTCAAAGACAAGCAACCAGTTTTGGTGACGCAAACTCGCAACCTTCAAATTCTTAACCTTACAGCTAAACTGACTGAGCTACCTCCGCGCTGAAACTAAGTGCAAATTTACCTAGTCATGCCTACAATATTGCGGAATGAAAAGAGTCGAATAGGTGAAGGAGACTTTTAAAGGTCACAGGTTGACATGTTGTCTCATGACTTAAATCTACGGACGCTTATGAGTGATCCCTATCCCATTTGGCACACTCATCACCATTCCATAATCTACAAGATACTGAGTAGTGATCATGAGGAATAAGCCAATATGGTGCAAAATGAAGACGGTTCAAGGCATGATGACAGATGATTTTTGTTTCAGAAAAGTGTGGTAGGGAACATAGTAAAGATAATGTGGATAATATACACAAAGAAAAAAGTTAAGCACACCCTTATATATTTCATTATTGTTTGGTCCCAATATTTGTAACAGTCACGAAAGATATGATTACGGGAAGAATTATGTTTTCTCGAGATGATGTAATGAGTCAAGCTCACGTGCCATGCATGGTATTCCCGTGCAGCATGCTACCCTCGAGTATCTCTAAAAGGAGTATATCCAAACGTTAAAATTGCTTTCTTAACCTCGGTTGTAAACAGTTATTCCATGACATTGTGTGACCATGGCACGAAGGCGATTATCAAATGCCACAAGATGGCAAATAATCGGCATGCATAACGCAGGAATGTCTTGTAATGCCATTGGTCGGAATTTGGGGTATAATCACACTGTGGTAAGCTGTTTAGTCAAGAAACATGCTGTGACCGGTGATGAACAGGACCGTCCCAGATCCAGAAGACCACCTGTGATGACACATCTCGAAGACAGGGACTCGTCTGAAACAACTGTGGTTGCCCAATCGTCGTTTCAGCACCAGAACCGTCAAGAACCGGCTGAAAGCAGCAGGACAGAGGGCTAGACGAGTCATAAAGCGTCCCTTGTTGAGAGATCACCACAAAGCTGCTAGTTTAGCATGGTTTATTGCGCCACAGAACGGGAATCTGAGAACTTGGGAGACGAATCCATTGGTCAGACGAAAGTTGCTTTCTGCTCCAATTCACTGATGGAAGAATGAGAGTAAGGAGGCACCGGAACATGGCCTAGAACCCCAGGAACATTAAACCGACTGTTGCATACGTTGGGGGATCGGTAATGCTTTGCGGGTGTATCTCTCATGATTGCAGGTTGGATTTGGTCACCATAAGGGGCAACTTAATAGGGGCTCAGTACATCCGTGACGTTTTGAGGCCAGTCATCGTTTCTCATTTTGACAACCACCCTCTTGCTACTCGACCTCAGTACATGGATGACAATGCCAGTCCTCATCGTTTGCATGCAGTCGTGGATAACATGAGGGCCAATGCAATAACGACTTTTCCCTGGCCAGCAATGAGCCCAGATTTGAACTCCCTTGAACATGTTTGGGATATTCTGGTGTGGCGCATACAGGCACAAAATCCTCCTGTACAAGATTTATGCCAATTGGAAGCAGCATTGCATCAGGATTGGTTGTTGTTGACCCATCAACTGATAAAACGTCTGACTGGAGGCATGAGACGTAGGGTGGAATGCGTCATCCAGGCACATGGTGGTTATACCCCCAACTGATCTGTTTCACGTGTCAAGTCAAGTAGAGACTTTCAGGAACATTTTCACATGGAACATTTTCACATGAAACATCAAACGTAACTCGTTTACTTAATCCTGCTGCTCCATACCTTTTTGAGGTATTGTCTAAGGTCAAAAACAGTACCTGTGTTACCATGATGTTTTTGTCAGTAAATTTCAATCACAACTCACCAAAATCTTCTTTATTTGTTGTCTAATGTTTGTTTTATCGGATGACATTGGTATCTCCCAGCTCCTGTGGTCAGTCATCCCATGCCATGATTTTTGCCATTTGTCATGGTTCAGAAATAGGGGTGTGCTTAACTTTTTTCTTTGTGTATAGTAAGGAATAAGGGAGGAATAAGCATGGGTAGTGATGCCACATGAGTGGGTCCTCTTTTGAGTCATTACTGAATAAACATTGCGCGTGAAAGTTCCAGGACAGTTTCTAGTAGCCAAAATATTCTATATTAAACCATTTCATACTGCTTTTTCAATGTTTTTGTGTGAAGAATGTAAGGAGCCTCTGTCGAAGCTATAATAGCTACTAAACAGGTATCTAAACCTAATAATCATAAAGCTGGGGTTGATTGATCGCAAAGGAGATCTAAGGGCTAAGGATAGAGTTTGGGTAACCTACCCTAACACCGGCGATAATGGATGAGTTCAATGCCAATATAGTGAGTGAGTGAGTTGGGTTTAACACCACTTTTAACAGTATTCCAGTTATCGTGACGTGTCAGCTTAATGCAGGAGGAAAGCTCGAAGTGATGCAGGTCTCAGACATTTACTACCTCGGTGAAACCCACGAGCACAGGTAGGGTGCTGACAAACCTAGAAACATAATTGGGGTGAACCATGATTTGAACCCTCAATCATAGGTTTCTAGGTTCTACTACACCAAATCAGAACCAGTTGGGACAGTGCGGTTTTCGTAGGGAGCCCTCATTGCAGATGGAGAGATATCTGCAGGCTTACTTCATAATACTGCAAGTATTCTCGTGTTTGTTTCACTCAAATGAGAAACAAGTGAAACAAGTGAAATGCTGAGAAGAAAGTGCAGTATATCTACAATTTTGAGTGAAACGATGTCCATTTCAATTTAAATCTAAATTTGGGTATGGGTTGAAGTCGCTAGATCAATGTTGGGGATCAATGAAATGTACATCATTGAAAAAACAATGTAAAATGCTTTCATATGATATATTACATGACCATGATGAAGAACTATATTAGATCTTGATTTTGAAAACAGGTCAAAATGCCGGCCATCTTGAAATTCAGAATAGATGTTCACAGAAAAACTTGAAACATCATTTTTCATTTTAAGTTTACAATTGTTGTGTTTTTAAGCATTGTTGCAATTATCCCACTCATTCACTACATCAACATAATCTACCACCATATCTCAATAAGCAATTTTCGTCAAAATTGTTTTTTGGGGGTGGGTAACATTGTGTACAATATCTCAGCCCCTATGTAATATATTTTCATTTTGTTTTCTGTATAGGATAGTACAATGGTTCAGGCATATTTTAATACCCAGTTGTAGTGGTTTTATTGTCACAATTCAATGGAATTAGTGTGTTACCTACTCACTAGATTTGAAAATGAAGTAAAAAAACATTATTTTATCAATGTTTCCACTGAGAATTAGAATAGCAGTTATATGAAACAAAATGCTTGCCAAATTCAGATAACCGAACACATTACCTGTAATCAAAGACATAATTTGGATAGTTTAATGACTTAATAAAAATGTTACAGCCAATTTTGTCAAATTATGCATTTTCCCTTCAATTTATGCAATTTCGACCCCCTGAAAATTCAAGCACACTTGCAAGCTTAATACCCAATGAAAACTGTGTACAGAAACCTCCTTTATGCAATAGAAAAGGTTTAAGGTATACAGGAAAATGTGGGAACAAAATCTAAACTAAGCCTCTTTTCCGCTGGTGGCCAACTGACTAAGAACTGGTGGTTTACTAAATATAGCAGAAAGCACTAAATATTTTATAGAAAGCACTAGTTCAGGAAAGCACTTTTATTTTCAATATATTTTTTATTTCATTTTTTTGGGTTTAATTCAAGTAGCTAAAATGATTATAAATAGGTACTAATATACACATTATTTTTTTTTCATGAATTTTCATTAATATGTACAGGAATACAGTTTATTAGGTAAATTATATTGGCGCTGAGGGGGCAGTGAGAACCCAGTGGTTTAAGGCGCCGTAATTCACTGTGCGGAGTTGCGTCCCTTGGGCATGCTAGAGGTTACACACAACCAAATGTTTTCCCATAGACTTCTCTAGTAACGTTATATTTCTTTTTAAAATAACTAAACATTCAACAGCTATTACCTGTACATGTGTGCACAGTTTGGCCTTAGAGCAGCAATAAAAACATAAAAAATGACTAGTTTAGCCAGCTCCTTTTCCGAGTACAGGAAGCTAAACACACCACCCCCAGTTTTGCACCAAATGTCACCTCCTTGAAAATAGCTGTGGTCACATTCAGCATGTCATCATGTTGAAAAAGACAGTACTAAATATAGAAAAACATGGTCAGTTTTAATAACTGGATGGATGTACATTTGAAAGACATAAAAATCTTACAGAATATCCTCCAATCACAGCCTGCAGATAATGCTTGCCAAATTCAGATAACCGAACACATTAATTGTGTACAGATACCTCTTTTATGCAATAGAAAAGGTTTAAGGTATACAGGAAAATGTGGGAATGAAAATCTTGTTTTTCACCCCTGGCCAACTGACTATCTCATGAAACATGCACCAAATAAAAACTCAAAAGTGAAAAAAACTAAATTAACATATCTATTGATTCTAGTAAAATCCTAGATATTTTTTATACTTGTATACTTATCCTGCATTACTCCTTAATGCATATTACTGCTTGTTCTTGACAGAGAAAAGAGCTGTCAGGGGGTCTTTGCTTGAAGAAGTTGCTCCAACTAGCTGAGAGGCCAGCCCATCACGCAGCTCCCACGTGACCAAAGGAAGTGACGTCACGGATCCTCACATTACTCTGTAGTCCGAAACATCGGAAGGCATCGTGGGGAGGTAGATCTGTGATGGGTGGGTCCCTTTAGACGCTGTAATGCAGGATAAGTATACAAATATAAAAAATATCTAGGATTTTACTAGATTTTTTACTTATCTTGCATTACTCCTTAATGCATCTTTATCGGACGGAACCGGGGGCTGGCATACCTTCAGATATGGACTTTCATCTTTATTTCCAGACTCTGTTCCCTAGCCAATCCTTGGCTGTGTGGTCAGCATCGGGTGACCACTCCATGTGTGGGAACCTCCCATTCCCTCAGCCAGTCCTCGGCTGTGTGGTTGGCATCGGGTGACCACTCCATGTATAGGAAACTCCGTTTCCGTCAGCCCATCTTCGGCTGTGGTCGGCCTGGATGACCATTACATGGAAGGGAAGAGTCAGGTATGCGTTGTGTCCTGGTACTGCGCAGCCTGACAATAACGCTCGGTGAGTTCGAGACTGGAGCACTGAGCCGTATGCAAATGAGGCATGAACCTTCGAGTCCAGGGTTACGCCAGAGGAGGTCAAAAGGCCGGCTCTGGACTTGGAGGCGTGGTCAATGACGTGTAGTAGTGGTGACCTGCTGGGCCAATACTAACGGACAAAAGCTGTGCGTGCCTTGCACATTCTCCAATGCGACGTCTCGCAGGTAGTGACTGGCGAAATCCGTGTTGGATCGCCAGAAACATCCCTCCATTATGGCACGTAGAGAGCAGTTGCTGTGTAGCGCCATGGTGGAGGCGACCGCCTGAATCTCATGGGGTTGTTGGAGCGTGGGGGGTCCAATCCCGCTGCCTCGTAGGCCTGGAGGATGATGGCTCGTAGCAAGAGGGCGAAGTTGTTGCGGCTGACTTCAGCTTGCGAGGTCGCAGATACCAGTACGAAGAGGCGTCGTCGTTGTCTACGGCGTTCCTTGGAACGAAGCTCTCTAACCGGACAAAGACGGAGCTCTAGTTTATCTTCTATGAAAGAGGGGGGATGAGGAACGATCTATCGGGCTGGCCTCTTTGCAATGAAGTCCCAGCACAGGCCCAGATGCACGGCTCCGTGTGCTCCCTGCTCAAAGTGGACCTGTGTGACGTCTAGGGCGTGTAGCTCACTGACACGGGCTGCTGTAGCGAGTATGAAGACTGTCTTTTTCGTCAGATTGTAGAATGACGACGTTTCGAGTGGCTCGAAAGGCGCGTCTCTCAGCGAGGTGAGAATGACGTTCAAGTTGCAGGCAGGGGGATGGATATTTGCCTTTTGGTCTTCAAGTCTGAATGAGCGGAGCAGTGCCTGGAGTTCTGGGATTTCTATCATACGTCGATCTTTAGGAACTGCCAGGACAGAGTTGAGTGCCACAAAGGAGGTCATGACGGTACTGCCCTTGAGCTTACACTTGTGACGCAGATGGAGCATGAACTCGGCCAGGAATTGAGGCGATGCAGATGTGGGGTCTTGGTGCTTACTCCTGCAAAAGCTCTCAAAGGATTGCCACTTGTCATCATAAAGGCTCCTGGTGGTTGGGCGATGTGCCATCGTGATGGCCTTAGCCGCTCTGGCCAAGTAGCCCTTGGCGCTCAAAGCTCTCTATAAATGGACAAGACGCGAAGACGTAACCTGTCTGGTCCTGGGTGTGGCTGTCTGCTGTGAGGGTAGAGCAGCCGATTTGGCCAATCTGGGAGTGGCAGGGGGTTGCAGTCGGACAGCTCTCTGAGGTCGACGAACCAAGCCCTCGCTGGCCACCAGGGCGCGCCGGTTCGATCTGATCTTCTGGACTTTGGGAAGGAGTACAGATGGTGGAAAAGTGTACGCTTTTAGTCCTTCCCAGGGGACGCTGAAAGCGTCGACTCCCAAGCCAGTGGATCCGGCACCGGATATATGTAGGTCGGGATCTGGTAGTTCTGGCTGGTGGCGAATAGGTCTATGTTGGGGAGACCGTGGTCTCAACAAGCAAGAGCGAAGGCGTCTGGGTGAAGTTTCCACTCTGTGGGAGCCACTTTGCCTGGCCGAGACAGGGCATCCGCAAGGATGTTTCGGCAGCGCGGTATGTGGTGGACCTGGAACTGGATCCCCAGATGATCCACCAGGTGAAACAATCGGAACATCTGTTGAAGAAGCGAAGTCGAATGAGTCGTTCCTTGGTTCCAGAGACACCATACGACAGTGATGTTGTGTGTTTCGAGATGGAGAGTCAAGCGTATCTGAGCGCCTGCTTCCAGTGAGTGATGGCCAAGATAAGCGCTTCCAGTTCCAGGTTGTTAATGTGCCATAGGCGCTGATCAGCGGACCATAGCCCTGAGGCGACCTGTCCCTCCAGGTGTGCGCCCCATCTACGAAGAGCCCTGTCAAGCAGACGCCGTCTAAGACATTTGATTCCACCGTCCACCACCGGACTTGCTTGGGAGGGCGATGGATATGGAGGGGTCCCGGCGTCTGATGTAGGGCGCCAGGAACATCTGAAATGGGCGCAGTTGGAGCCTTCCTCTGTAGGTCAAGTCCTGCTCTGAGGTTAGGAGGCCGAGGAGGACTTGCCATTGACGCAGAGTGCGTGGTAGGTGGAGAGCTGGAATCAGGTGCAAACTGGATGTCCCGGCGATGGAGTTACGAGGCTATTCCAAACGGGAGGACCGCCTATTGATAATGGAGTCCCATGAAGATGAAGCGGAGGAATTTCGGGTCATCGGAATGTATAGGGACGTGTAGGTAGGCGTCCTCGATATCCAGGCTGATGAGCACCTCCTGCGCCTGGATCCGGGATCGCAGTAGCCTGAGCGTGGTCATCCTGAAGTAAGGTGGACGTGCCAGGTAGCGTTTGTTGAAAGCAGCGAGGTTGTGGATCATCCTGTGCTTGTCCGAGTCCTTCTTCGGGACCAGGAAGATGGGTGAGAAGAAGCCTGGTGTTATGGCTGGGGCGTGTACAACCTCTATAGCTTTCTGGTCTAGCAGCGCCGTGATGTTCCCGCTCAGTAGCTGCTGTTGGGTTGGGGGGTATGTGTCCACTCTGGGTGACGACGTCATTGGCGGGTCGTCTATAAGCGTCAGCTTGTACCCATGTTGGATGATGTTGGTGACAAATGGGTCCCCCAGGATCTCCCAGTTCCGCCAGACGTGAGTCAGTTTCCCAACTACTGGGGTGTCGACGCCCCCGGCTGGTGGTGGGAGGTCCCAGTCAGGCCGGTCCGGCATTTCAATGGAGGTCCCTGCGGTTGGCGTTACCCCTCTTGGGGTAGCCGCGAAGGGACTTGTATGAGCCTGAGGACTTTCCTTTCCCCTTGCCTCTGCTCTGAGAGGTTGAGGTGGAGCCAGACCGGGATGCCTTAGCAAAGTCTGGCTGTGACACCCTGGCCAGGACCTTGAGAGCCGTCTCATCAAAGGCGAAGGCTGAGACCCTGACATGTGTCTGGGATATCTGTCCATTAAAAAGGTCAGAGCCGGACCAGGGTTGACGCAAAAGGTCTCTCTTGAACTCTGGGTCCCAGTTGCACAAGGCAAGGTACCCAAGGCGTCTAGTGGTAAAGCTCGATCAGAGCGGCGTGCATGTCGGAGCGCATCTGTTCCACCTGTTGTTGGATGGTCAATCCTATTGCAGTATGGCACTGGTGGACGACGCCATCAGTGAGAGGTTTGAGCGAGTGGCGAATCTCGGTCTCCACGTTGGCGAGTTTGCTGTCGGAGACTCGGACTGAGGTGGAGCAGTTCGATCCAGTCATGCGGTGCATGTCCTCATATAAGGAGTGAGCGTGGTCCGCAACTTGAAGAGAGTGGACTGGGAAGTCATCTCATCTATAACATGAGGCCCTGAAGGTCGAAGTCGGTGACAGCTTGCTGAAGTCCTCGTCCAGAGCGGAGATCAGGAGGGATCGAAGTGGGGTTCGCACGGATGGCCGTCTTGCTATCTAGGGCGCGGGCGTGTGTATGGACGCCATGCAGATAGGCGCCATCTGAAAGGCCGTTACGGGAGGTGTCTGGGGAGGCGCTATGAGAGACGCTTGTAGAGGCGTCTGTAAAGGCCCTGGCGTCGGCGGCTGTCTCTCCTGTAAGTACTGAATGTACAGGGGGAGGGAGGCATCTATCATGGGTATCTGTGCCGTAGGCGCCTGTGGGAGACCGAGCGTCTGTCCGGAGGATGGTATAGGCACCATCTGGTATGTAAGCGCCACGCCGGGCGTCACAGTGGTCACCGCCGTAAACATAGACGCTGTCGTGGTTGTCAAAGTGCTCTGGGTAAGGGGGATGGGGTGGGGATCCCACGCCGACATATTGCGCCGGCACTTTGAGCAGGAGGGCATGATATCTGCAATGAGGCAGTGTAAAATCACAATGCGTACCTGCCTGATTATGTATGCTATAATTTGTTTATCCCACTGTGTGGGTTTATGAAACAAATATTACGACAAACGTAAGACAACATACAACAAACAAACAATACGTGCGATGATACGCCAATCGTGGGGTACCAAGCAAAGAATATAGAGCGCAAACCAGTCCACTAACTGCTGGCTACACAAAATATTCAAGATGGCTACTTGGAGCAACAAGACACCTGGCCTTATGTTTCCTTTTGAGAAAACGCCAGTAAGTGTCTACTAAAGTTATTTGTACAAAATACAAAGACAAAAAAACATTAATTCAGATAGCAAACACGTGAGGGTTTGAATCAGTTTTATGTTACAGCAAAGAGAAACAGGTCTTCTCTCATCAAGTGACAAGAGTAATGTGAGGATCCGTAACGTCAATTCCTTTGGTCACGTGAGAGCTGCGTGATGGGCTGGCCTATCAGCTAGTTGGAGCAACTTCTTCACGCAAGAACAAGCAGTAATATGCATTAAGGAGTAATGCAGGATAAGTAAAAAATTTATCTTTTGAACTGGAAAGACAACACTTGCAGAATATAACCCCCAAATATTAGAACTCAGTCTCGTAGAAAAACATTTTATCAACAACTGATGTCGACATTGAAATTTGTGCCACAAACAACATGAAATGTATTACATAGCAGGAAGTTTTATTATATACAGATATTTACATAAACATTTACATAAACATTTGGCACAACATGGGGGCTGCCTCGGTTGCCTCAGAGACCCTGGGGTCGAAGTGACCCGGGTTGACACCCTGGGGTCGTGGAGACCCGGGTAAGATAACAATGTCCTGGGGTCTTATGGACCCGGACTGTGTAGCTGTGAGAGGGATATGCCGGTCCTGGGGTCCGATGACCCGGACGATCCCTAGAGTTAAGCTAGTACTGGTCGTGCTGACCGGACAGTACCGAAATAGCGTAAGTTCTTTGGGGGCCACAAGCCTTCCATGCTCTGAGTATGGAGTGGCTTATGACGCCCAAACGAGGTTAGCAACCGAGAGCCCCCAAAGAATTAATATAGGTAAATAACATGAATATGGCACTTAGTGATGGTGACACATAGCCTTGTGGGCTTGTGGGCTTGCCCTAAGGTGGAGTCGGACGTAACAGTCCGACGTCCACCTGCCCATAGTCTTAATGAGGTGATCCTCGATGTGCACGGTGGCCGCCGTGGTAGCTGCTCCTATCCGGAATGAGTGCCCGGAGTAGTCGGCAGAGTTGTAGCCAGTCAACGTGAGGACCCTATCTAACCATGACAAAAACACAGTCCTGGATATTGGTAGATAGTCCCGACTGACGAACAGCGGATCCTGGTATGCAGCCCTGCACTGCGTTCTAATGGAATACAGTTTTGACAAGGCCGAGTAGGGACATGTCATAGTGTCAGTAGCGAATAAGGCAATGCGAACACCTAGTCGGAAGGGATCAGTCTTAGACACTTTTAAGGTTATAACGCATGTTCTTTTATGATGTACAAAACTAATGTCGCTCATAGTTATGTTCCTACTGGGATCAAAGTTGGCTGAACATGTGAGTTCACCGCATCTCAAGAATCCGAAGATCGCTGCAAGACACATACATTCCATTACCAAATCGTTGAAAGGACCGAACACGCCATCCCTGAGCCGCTTGATGATGTTACGTAGCACATGGTAAGTGATGGGGAGTCTCTTCCTCCGCTCTGGTGTGTGGGCCCGTTTGTATCCTCTGAGTAGAGTTTGAATCCGATTTAGGGCACCGGTGGAGACATCGTCAAACAGTGTCCTGATGCCCGCTTGTAGGTACGTAAATCTGATTCCCGCCAGATAGGTCTTCACGGTGCCATGTGAGAGTTTGAGGAAGCCGAAGCAATGTGCAAGGAAGTACTGAAGGTAGGCATCGTTAACTGGTGGCAGGCCGCTGCTGGCACCCAGTGTGGTGAACAAACTGAACTTTAACATGAACTTTAGGTAGCACTGAAATCCTGTAGAATATGCTGTTCTTGTTTGTCGACTGATCGCAGCTGCCCACAGGTGTCCAGGTGACGATTCAGGTCCACGTCACTTGTGAGCTGGGTGGGCAAGGCGTTGGATGGAGGTCTGCGTGGGGCGCCAGGGCTCGGAATTTCCTGAACTGCAAACGGGAAAGTGCATCAGCAATGTTATTTTGTACGCCTGGAACATGTTCAGCTAACACAATAAAGTTATTTACAGCTGCTTGCCATGTAAGGGTCCGCATCAGAGCCATAATGTCCATACGTTTTGATCGACCCTTTTGAATAATACCCACAGTAGCTATATTGTCAAAATGAAACAGTACTCTCTTCCGTGTCCAATGTCGTCCCCAGAGAATGGCCGACACCACAATAGGATAAAGTTCCAACCAAGCAATTGATTGTGCTGAGTCTCGACTGTTTATAACGTCCTGAGGCCACGCCTGGGCGAACCATGCCCCATCAAAATATCCCCCGTGTCCTACACTTCCAGCTGCATCCGTATACAGATTGAGATCCGGAGCTGATGTGATATGGTCGTCATGGAACAACGAGATGCCATTCCACTGGTTCAGAAATTTTCTCCACATGTGCATCTCTATCCGACATTGCTTAGATATTCTGATATGATGATGCAACTTGACCACAGTGGTTGACAGTCGAATCAGGTAAGATAAGAAGGATCTGCCTGGTACTACCACTCGACAAGCATAGTTTAAATGCCCTAACAAAGACAGCAACTCTCTTTTCGTACACTTAGTCCGAGTAGAAAATGATGTTAACATATCCGCTATCCTTGTCAACTTGTTCTCTGGTAACCTCGCTGTCATCGAGACTGAGTCCAAGATGATGCCCAGGTATTCTAAACAAGTTACAGGTCCTTCAGTCTTGTGAACAGCGAGTGGAATTTGTAGTTTGTCGAACAAGGTTAAGATGGCGTCCATAGTTGTGCTAGCTTCATAACCGGGAGGATCGATAGTCAGGAAATCATCTAACAGATGCAGAATGTTTTTAACGCCGTAGTTGTATTGCAATATCCAGCACACCGCTTGTGATAGGGTATCGAAAATCTTTGGACTGGATCTGCACCCGAACGCCAATCTAGTGTAGAAGTAGTACCTATCGTCCCATCGGAAACCAAAGAACGGCCAGTACCTGGGGTGCAGCGGAATCTGTTTGAATGCGTCGGTAATGTCCACCTTACACATTTGTGCACCATGTCCCAGTTGCTTAATAACTGAAATAGCATAGTCTATGGTCACATACGAGAGTGAAGCAGATTCTTTACTAATGAGGTCATTGATACTTGCGGTATGTTCCAAGTTATGAGGGGCTGACAGATCAAGGATTAGCCTCTTCTTGCCCGAGTACTTGCCCGTGGCAACTCCTAAGGGGTTAATTCTGTACACAGGGTATGGAGCTCGCTGGAAAGGTCCGATAACGTATCCTTTATCGACTTCTGTTTGCACTGCCTTAGTCACAACTATTGGATCCAATGTAGCGCTACGATTGTTGTTACATTCCGTTGTTGACTGTGGAACCTCCGACATTAAGGGGTCGAATCCATGTTGCAAGCCGTTGACGAGATATGTAGCAAATGGAGGATGGGGATGAGAGTCGAGTTCTGCCTGTATAGCCTGAACATTGATGGGAGTGAGTTGGACTGTTAAGGTGCCTGCGTCCTCTTCTCTGGTTATATCCGGGAAAGTTAGTCAAGCTTGGTTGTCCCGTCTCGATTTGGGAGCCTTGGCGCAAGTTGCCTGTCCGTGGTTTGGGGCATGACAATTGAGACATACATGAAGGTATGCACAGTTCACTCTCACACAGCCCTGGTGATTGAAATTATTGCAGACCTCCCTTCCATTTGACCTAACTCTAGGTCGTCCCCTGGTGTCGTTTTTGTCCGTCGCCCCCATCCTGTCGGAGCTGCCACTTCGGTCCGAGAACAGGGTAGGCCTAACTGTATCAGTACGTCGCTCAGGACACAAGTCTGTACCATGGGTGATGCTGTGGCAAATCGCACACGATCTGGAACGGCGCCCCGAAGAACACAGCCCGTACAGACGTGTGTCCCTCATATCCCAGCGAATGTTGCAACCTTGTTCTGCGTAGGACGCCACTCTGGCAGCAAATAACTTGTGGTAGTCATAGTGGTAGTCATAGTCAGAGTCCCCATACAACGTAGCCAGTTCGATGACCGTTTGCTCGTGTCCATCCAATTGTTTCCGTTTGGCGTTATTGATGTCACACAGAATGTCCTTGTAAATGCCAAAGGCCTGTATAAATTCTGCTAGTGTAAGAGTGCGATTTAGTCGAGCATCCTCCTTTAAATGATACACATTGCCATCGTACTCGGCCATTCTAGCGTCTAGCGTGTCTTGATTAGGTATCAATAGCAAGGCCAGGTTACAGTACTTGCCGTCTTTAATCTTCTTCTTGAGCGCCGGCGCGACTGTGTGGATGTGGGGCAACGAGTCCGACGGCACATCATGGCTGAGTCGATCCGGTTGGCTTGTAGCTGCGTACTCAGTGGTCACTGCGTTATGGCTGGTCATGTTGGCTATCATGTGTTTCAGCTCTGCAAGTTCGCGTTGTAGACTGGCAACACTAACAGGTGACACGGAATTGGTAACATCGTCCCCGAAGTCCGAAACAACACTGTAGGGTAGCGTGGTCCCGCTAACGAGGGCATCTGGGTTCCTGTGCTGTATGCTGGCTTCGACCACCCCCGGAAGTGTGGCCGCCGGAGACAAAATGGCACTCGGGTCGTAGCTGTCCGACGAGGTCAAGGTCGCTGCTGCTGGCCGTTGTTGTTGGTTTTCTTGGAACAGCTGCAACAAGCTTTTCCTAGGCCAATTATTTGGAACCCTCACGCCCCGCTCTGCCAGTTGTTTGCGTAGCTGGGCCACGGTCAGATACGGTTGACTGCTGATTCTCCCTGTAGTACGACTGGCACTGGCAGCAATGGCGCGGGGTTCGAGGCTATCCGGATTTTCTTCAGGCTGTGCGGAGTCGAGAACATTAACCCGATTGCGCTGACTTCTGGCTCGTCTATGTCTCCTCTCCGCCATTATTAATCTTGGTTCGCTGAGTATCGCAAAACCTGAGATCGGATGGCTTGACTGGACTCGTGATTTTTGCACCGAAGCAGATGCGATTAACGCAGTTGAGTGGCTTGCGACAATGTAGAAAGTAGCCTCGTGCGGGGCTGCAGGGTTAATAAAGGTAAACACTGTGACGTCATGTCCGTCTTACTGGGCATGCGCAGACTGTTTAGAAGTGCATTGTGGGATGTAATTACTGTAACATGATCCAGACGGCATAAACAATACGTTCGGGCGACAGAGTTCAGAAATCGTGTTGAATATAAACGTAATGAGGTGATTGACCTGTAATTGGTATATTAAATATGAACGCGTAAGTACTGTTGTTGTTGCACAAACTAAAATATCCAATTACCATTATTCACATTTCAATCAACAAGATCATCACACAATACACAAATCAGGCAGTAAGTTAAAAAAGAGACGTGTTACTTTTCTTCACTTTTGAATAGAAGTTACCTCAAGATTATTTATCACACCTGTTCCTCAAGTTTGTTACTTTAGCGACATAATCAAACAGTCATCACAGGTTAACAAAAGACAGTAGAAAAAATGGCATATATTTCGATATTTAGTATGACATTGTCCTAAGACATTAGTATGATATTAAACGCAAAATACATTCAAAAAGTTATATGGTAAACGGTTTCCTTCTTTGAATTATTGAACAAGGCAACCTTATCACACATTAACCTCAAAGAAATACTCATTTAGATCGCCTGGTAACATAAATTTCAAAAACAGACACTGCTATTGAAATCAAACAATTGATTTGGTACTGATCTAAGAACTAACATTAGAACAATGGTGAACTTATGAGGTTCTATAACAACTTCAAGATCCAAGAAGATGATATTTTGTTTTAACGCAGATTACATGTGGTTTACAATGATGTCTATGATCCTCTCTTCGTCACCTTGCTCCAACTGGTAGACACAATCATATCGTCCAAAGATCTTGGGGGGCATTGCAATGCAAAGAATATCATGGAAGGACACCCAAATCTTGTCTGGACTACGAGGCCACTTGTACTTTGCTGGGGTCTCACTGGACGCTTCTGCATAAAGTTGACTAAACAGTCATCATCTTCCATGTCAACCTCCTCTGTTTCCCCAATATACCACTTCTGTTGGTACAAAGCTGCAACAAAGTCACCAACACTTGGTACAATCCTGTCAAGTGTTGAGATCTCTGCTTCAGTAGGAACTTTTGCTTCTATGTTAGCTGGTTCTTCCAGAGCATCAGCAGGAACTTCTGCTTCAGTCTTTGCTGGTTCTTCCAGAGAAATAGTTAGTTCGAGTTCAGGTGGTTTGGCTGCCTTCAAAATCGTTGATGCTGTCCAGTCGCTGTGATAGTTCCCCTTTCAAACACAGCGAGCAAGATGTTAATTTTGTGAGAACTGTTCCTTGTGATTCAGCAAGAACGGCATGTAACTTCATTGTCAGTTTAAGTGGTAGGACACCGTTTGTGAGCTCTTGAAGTTCTTCCCTTACACAGCGAATGTCCTCACTTTTGAAAAAATACATAAGTTGAGCTGGTATGGTTCCCCACTTGAAGAAATCTTCTGCATCCTGTTTGGTACACTTTTTCTAGTGAACTGCAAGATCTGCCATCCCTCCAATTCTGTCACAGGGACGTTTACCATGTCCTGACTAAAAAAAGTTTCAGGTTGCTGGAATACCAAGCAAATGTTTGTGGTCAGACACAAGGTAGAATATAGTCTTGTTCCTGTACTGTAAGGACGGACTATCAGTCCAGTTGTGCACCCACTTGACAACACCTACATCCTCTTGTATTCTAGGAAACAGCTGCTTCAGAAAGACACTTCCAACATTATGCCATGTATCAAATACATAACTCATGTGAAACAGCTCTGTGGAAACTGACCTATAATACATCACAACAGGGTGTAGGGTTACGCACTCTGCACTTCATCATCACTGGAGCAAGAACAGTTTTCCGCAAAATCCATTTGTACAATCACATGATGCTTTGGGAGATTGTCTTTGAGATCCTTGAGTGCCTTATATTGCCCTTTGATCCTTGATACATGTTCCAGAAACTCTGTAGTTTGATTGTGTACGAGCATACAAAACTCTACTTTGTTCAGCTTCTTTTCCACAATTTTCATTCGTTTTTTACCATCTGGACAATCAACTCTGTGCCACTGATCATATGTCACTTCATCCATTTCGATTTCAGACAGGAATTCATTTAGGTTTGATTCTACCATCTTTCTTGCATAGTCCTCTGGACTAAGAGGTACACTGGCACCAGATGCCTTTATTCCTTTCAAAAGAAATGCCATGTTCTGATGTCTTTGGCATAGAAATTTTTTGTTTGAAATGTATTTGGTGAGTGAAAATTTCTGTGGACGTAGTCTACAAAATGTTGCAAATGACATTTTGCCTTCATCATTTTCAGAATTGTTCTTGAGATACAAGTTACGCAAACTGTCACAGAGAACTTTTTGCTGTTTTTGGCCCCCATCAGTTTTCTTTGTATCACTCTTTCCTGGCATCTGACGGCTGTTATCGTCTTTAGACAGGAAGACATGAACAATCTTCTTTACTTTCCCTCTTGCTGCTAACAGAACATTTCTTTGATCTGGTTTCAAGGGTTCTTGTCAAAACGGGTTGACGATATACTCATCATTTTTCTTTCATATCTCTTAGACACAGTCTTGTATTTCCTAAAAAAGTTCGGATTCACAATTTTCAGTCTATCTATTTTTCATCTTTGTCTAGCTGTTGCACAACCTATCTGTTTTCTTGTTCCAGGTTTACTAATGGAAGTAAATGGCATCTGAACCTTAAGTAGTGGTGGTGGTATCTGATACAGTACTGCTGACCTGATTTTCATCCTCTTCAACATCTGTCCCTCCACGGTTGTTTTGGTTCCCCCTGTCAAACATCTTTTTATTTTTTATGCTCTCTCTCTTCTCTCTGTGCTTGTGTACCCGCTTAAGGACATTATCTCTTCGTTTCTTGGCATCCTGCTTTGATCTTTCAGCAAATGGAACATAGTATTTTCTCATTCTTTCCCTTTCTTTCTGCATGAAGTTTTCTCCTTTTTCAAGCTTTCTCTTTCTTTAATACCTCTGTATTTCCGCTCTTGTCTTTCCATTGTTGTCTGGCCTAAAATGTAACAATAATTCATACCAACTGAAAGATGTAATGCCTAAATCACAAATGTAATCTTTGTTATCTTGTCTATTATATTCTTGACTAATGGCTATTAGATGGAAAAGCAAGTTACTACAACATATAGTTTAAAAAAATCACATTTGAATACTTTCAACGGGTGGCCCAGTGGTCTAAGTTGACGCGATTCGCTGTGCAGAGTTGCGTCCCTTGGGCACGCCTGAAACCTATGGTTGTGGGTTCGAATCCCGGTTCGCCCCGATTATGTTTCTAGGTGTGTCAGCACCATACCCGTGCTTGTGGGTTTCACCGAAAGGGTAAACGTCTAAGACCTGCATCACTTCGGGCTTTCCTCCCACATTAAGCTGACACACCGTGATATAACTGGAAAAATGTTAAAAGAAGCATTAAACCCAACTCACTCACTCCAATGCCCTGCAATGCTTGATAACATGAAATGTGATTGTGTAAACAGTTAAATTTTAAAGAACCTGTGGTATTAAAGTCAGAGCTCGATTGTTATGTAAGCTTTGTTGTCAAAACTTCAATAGCATTTTTTTTAAAAATAATTAACCAAATTCTAAACATTTTCGTTGCTCAGAAAGTATACACTTATACATCAAATGAGAAAAATAGAAATCACTACGCGAATTGTCATGCTCATAATCTCATTTCAATTCCAATCGATACATTTTTACACACTCAAACCACACTGTACGTGTTATCACATTACCTTGATAAAGAAACATGGTCGTCTCAGTTGTAATTATACATGTGTTATTTATCTTAGGCATATGGTTGCATAAAAAGCAGACTTAAATACAATAACGACTGTAAATAGAGCTAACTAAAAAATTTGCACATAGCACTTCAAGGTCAATCTGCCATGTAAAAGAACTCATGAAAATGTTTTTATTCCCAAATAATGAAAGTTGCATGCGCATCTTGTTGCATTTAATGTGTTACCTCAAATCACTCAGCAATTCTATATTATCATTGTCTGTAATTTGATTTATATCTTAATGACAGATACAAACACAAATGGTGCATGTTTCATGAAAATTGGTGAAACAAATATTCAAAACTCTCAACATTGCTGGGCTTATTCTTGTTTGTTTGTTTGTTGTTTAACGCCTCACTCAGCAATATTCCAGCTATATGACGGCGGTCTGTAAATAATCAAGTCTGGACCAGACAATCCAGTGATTGATATCATGAGCATCGATCCACACAATTGGGATCGATAACATGCATCAACCAAGTCAGCGAGCCTGACCACCCGATCCCATTAGTCGCCTTGTACAACAAGCATAGTCATAGCATAGTTGATGAAGACCTATTCTACCCCGGGCTGGGCTTATTCAAAGGCATTGTGTGTGGATATGATAGATCACCGAGAGGAGCTTATGCACACTCAATGACCCCTGGCATCACAGGGCATTTCTCACAGCAACAAGTGGTCTTCTGCCTTGACCTGTCCCATTTGTGACTCATGTGTGCGAGTAGGGTACACATATCTATTGCTAGTTTCAGTATTCATAAAATTTCTGTTTTTGTATTGATATGATTTCTATTTTCGTATATTGTTATCTTTCATTTTTATAGTTGGCTGGTCTGATTATAGCTGTTCATCTGTCAGAATTAGAATTTGTTTGGTGTTCGCTATTGCATCTCTTGGCTTTAGGAGATGTACGACAGATCAAACAGCAATTCTTGTTTTAACCGAGCCCAGACTGGGGCATAGTCTTAACATTCAAGTAATGAGTGAGCAATGGATTCAGGTTGATTGCAAGATGGGCATACTTTGTCATGGTGCTTTTTGTAACCGAGATTTCAGATAAAAAAATTAAATCATATTATTATACAGAAAGAGAAGTCTTTATCAATACACAAACAGAATATTAGAATTCACAACCGATATGTGTACCCGACTCACACACCTGAGTCCCAAAGAAAGATGGGTCAGCCGAAATTCCCAAGGCAGAAGGTGACCTCTTAAACTCTGAAAGCAACAACAACAAGTATTTGTCACAGAGTGACGAAATATCCCCCGCCATATACACCATAGTACCAAATATGAAGACAATCCAGCGATTAGTTCTTGAGATATTGTGGCAACACCGTTTTCCAACTCCAAAAACAGATTTGCCTGCTGTGACCTTGAAAATGGGGTCAAGGTCACCAAATCTGACAGGTGTATGCGGTGTCTGTATATACACTATAGTTCCAAATATGAAGACAATCCAGCGATTAGTTCTTGAGATATCGCGGCAACACCGTTTTCTAACTCCAAAAGCAGATTTGCCTGCTGTGACCTTGAAAATGGGGTCAAGGTCACCAAAACCGACTGGTGTCTGCATATACACCATAGTTCCAAATATGAAGACAATCGAGAGGTTTAGTTCTTGAGATATTGCGGCAACACCGTTTTCCAACTCTAAAAGCAGATTTGCCTGCTGTGACCTTTAAAATGGGATCAAGGTCACCAAAACCGACTGGTGTCTGGGGAGTCTGTATATACACCATAGTTCCAAATATGAAGACAATCCAGTGTTTAGTTCTTGAGATATCGCGGCAACACCGTTTTCCAACTCCAAAAGCAGATTTGCCTGCTGTGACCTTGAAAATGGGGTCAAGGTCACCAAAACCGACTGGTGTCTGCGGAGTCTGTATATACACCATAGTTCCAAATATGAAGACAATCCAGTGTTTAGTTCTTGAGATATCACGGCAACACCGTTTTCCAACTCTAAAAGCAGATTTGTCTGCTGTGACCTTGAAAATGGGATCAAGGTCACCAAAACCGACTGGTGTCTGTGGAGTCTGTATATACACCATAGTTCCAAATATGAAGACAATCCAGTGTTTAGTTCTTGAGATATCGCGGCAACAAACAGGTGGGACGTACGGACGGACGTACGGACGGTCGTGAATACTATATCCCCCGCTTCGCGCGAAAGCGCGACGGGGGATAATGATGTTAGGCAGTAGGTGTTTGAGGCTCAAAATAAGGAGACCTCTCACCCATCGCCCAGAGGGTTGTACCGACTCTCTGTGGCACCCCAAGCATGTTCATTCTGTTCTTGTAAATAAAATTGTAATTAGTCTCTTGAGCCCAGGAACTTACTGCAACCAACTACAAGAACACATTGGAGGATATGTATACATCTGTGATCATCTAATGGAATAACAAGTAAGCTGCATCCACCTCAGACCTCAACACTGAATTAAGGACAACAATCTCCTCCAAAGACACCAACCAAGGAAGAAAAAGTCTTCAAATATTGTAAGTACTTATTACATTGTTGATTACTTGTCTTTCTTTAATTTAGTACGGAACATACCCAGTACTAAACGCCCTCATGGTGAGGAGAGGTGAAATGGGGTTTAACGTCACGTCTAAGATTATTGCACTTATATAGCGACGTGCATGTACGTGTGTGTGTTTGTGTGGCTGCTTGTACTAGTCCGGACTGATGCAGATTTATAGTGCTAGCTCACTGAGATACCATGCCACAGTTAAAGGGTAACAACAAGTACCATCTTTTAACCATTTTTGGTATGACGCGGTCAGGGATCGAACCCCGGACCTTCCGCTCTCCGGGGGGACGCTCTACCACCAGACCACGGAGCCGGTCTCACGCCCACATGACAAATATGGAGTCTGGTATGGAAAGTTACTTTGAAAGTGAAATTCCAACTGTGTCTTTAGTTATGACCCTTGCTGAAAGTGTAATTCTGGCTAAATTTGGAACAATAACATCAAATAGCTTAATAGATACAAGGGCATCATCCATTTGCTGCATTTCGCCTGCTTTTCTGAACACAGCTTTTGAAAATCTTATACCGTATTTGACCTAATAAGCGCTCAGGGCGCTCTCAAAATTAGAAATAGGGGGTGCTTATCAGAATATGTATTTGATGAAAAAAAAAGAATTTAAAGATAGTAAATTTAGTGGTTTGCAGAAAACGATCTCTCTCAGTATTTACCCCCTTAGACATATATGTGTCTTACATATAATACTGTGTGCATGCTTGCACATATTAACTTACATATCTACATATTTGTGATAACACAACTCAACATTAAAGAAGAGTAAAATTGATCGCCGACGCCCATTGTTCCAGATGGAAGTACCGGTAATCAGCAGGTAAAGTCAAAAAATAAAAAATAAACATCTGCTTTGTGTTTGTGGTTTTCAAATGTTACCTTATTTTACCTTTATTTTTGAGTGATAATGATGATATAGTTAATGTTTATTACCACTTCTTTGTTCCAGCTACTCATTGGTAAAATTAACTTGAATATTTTTTGTCAAAACGTGTTTGTTGTGATGTCGGCTATTGTGCCAGTTCTACAATCGATATATCCAGCTTGTAAATGAAAATACTACAACCACCTACCTGGAATTCATTTATAAACATTTTCAGCATAAAATGTATGCAAATATCCTGAGAAGTACATCTAGTTTTTAATTCATCATCTTTTTCAAAAGTAACAACTTCGCATAACCCCACTGTTACAGGCGAATTTGCATATCACGTGACCGGACTTTTTTCACGGTTTTAAACAAACGCTGAAATCAGAATGTGTTTTGTATAATTATTTGCTACTAAAACTGCGACTGTGAGGTACACGACAATATATATTTATACCTCAAAGTGATCGTAAATATTATCAATGTTGCATTGATAAATATGATTCATGGTATGTGGAATATTTGGGCTCTATTAGAACGGGGTGAGCGGAAGTTGTAAGTATTGTAGGGATAGATTTTTAATGTAATTTTGAATAAAAAAAATAAAATAGATTACAAACATAAGTCCAGATATACAATGAACACTTAAATAGTGTTACCAGAGGGGTTAACCTGCGTAACTCAATACGGATTTGTTGATATTCTATTTCCTGTGACGGATCACAACAGTCATATCAGCTGAGAGCCTGAAATGATACTAAAGAAAAGTCTGTATGTATTATACACGAGAGATATTTTTCCAGAATTTAATTGCCAATTGTTAAGGGTTCATATGACACAGGAGTGTGTATTACACACAAATAAATACGTTTTGTGTACATTGATCAATCGGAAGTGGCGCTTATTGGGATTTGCAAATATCGCCATTGGTGCTTATTAGAGCCGGGCGCTTATTACGTCGAACGCAGTACTTTGAAACTCACCCTTTCCACATGTTCCATGTGTTGGTTCAGTTGTGTTAGATTTTGTTATTGATCAGGAATTTTCACAAAGGTTTTATGTTCTGTCTACATTACCAAAGGCAGTGATACAAGGTGAGAACTTCCTTGATGACAATGATTAAGTCTTATATTATAGCAATCATTCCTTGATTATGGGCAACAGCACCACAGATAGAAGTTATATCCATTCCATAGCAGATTCAGTGCAAGAAATTTCTAGATAAGCAAAAAACAAGAGATCAGATTTACATCACTCCTCAGAGTAAAATTCATTTAAAGGTTAGGCTGCCAGAGGCCAAAGATGATTCCCTCATTCTCATTGAACCCATTGCTTCCCTCACTGTTCATTCTGAAGAAGCAGGTGGTAGAACTCTTTCAAAAGCAACAAGAGTTTGCCACTAACATGGCTATATCCCCCGCCCCTGTTGCAGAATTTATGAAATAATTGAATCTTAACAAACCATAACCTTTTTTAACCGAGGTGGAACTTGTCATGGAAATTAAAAAAATGAGTTTGGAACCATGTCCATCTTGTTGCCATGGAAACGTAAAAAATAAATATTTCTAAAATTTCTAAATAGCAAAAGGCACCAGTTCAGCAGGTACCTGACAGACCTGCAAAGTTTCATGAAAAAATATTGAGTTATGCTCCGGAAACGAACCCTACCCTCACAGAACCTAAGTCCATCTTGTTGCCATGGAAACGTAAAAAATAAATATTTCTAAAATTTCTCAATAGCAAAAGGCACCAGTTCAGCATGTACCTGACAGACCTGCAAAGTTTGATGAAAAATTTTGAATGGTTTATGAGTTATGCTCCGGAAACGAACCCTACCCTCACAGAACCTAAGTCCATCTTGTTGCCATGGAAACGTAAAAAATAAATATTGCTAAAATTTCTCAATAGCAAAAGGCACCAGTTCAGCATGTACCTGACAGACCTGCAAAGTTTGATGAAAAAATATTGAATGGTTTATGAGTTATGCTCCGGAAACGAACCCTACCCTCACAGAACCTAAGTCCATCTTGTTGCCATGGAAACGTAAAAAATAAATATTTCTAAAATTTCTCAATAGCAAAAGGCACCAGTTCAACATGTACCTGACAGCCCTGCAAAGTTTCATGAAAAAATATTGAACGATTTATGAGTTATGCTCCGGAAACGAAACGTGACGGATGGACGGAAGTACGGACGGACGGAGCCCGTTTCTTTATCCCCCGCCAACTTCGTTGGGTGGGGAATAAAAAGCAAAATTTCTACATTTAAGGCTTATGAATCCTTCCCAAGAAGAAAAGGTTCTAAACAAGGGTACAGTTGTAGGCAAAGTTAGTAACATTGACAAAGACTACAGAATTTCCTCGCTGTTGCACTCTTCAATATAGCACTAACTCGGTCATAGTGCAAGTAAAACATGGTTCCCAAAGTTGACTAACATTTTTAATAAACTCAAGTTTTCAAATGACACAATGTTTTTCCCTATCTCAGAAAACATTATCAGTTGATCACTGTAATCACATAACACCGGAAATACCAGTCAACAAATCCGAAACTGAAGTGCACAAATTAATCCTATTATCATAATATCTGGCTATTAAATTTTTTTTAATTGTATTTCTGGACTAATGTTTGCAATATATTTTAATAATTATATTCAAAATTTCATTCAATAATTATAACAGAATTTATGACATAACAAGTATTTTTCACAAAGTGACGAAATGTCCCCCGCCTGTATATACACCATAGTACCAAATATGAAGACAATCCAGCGATTAGTTCTTGAGATATTGCGGCAACACCGTTTTCCAACTCCAAAAACAGATTTGCCTGCTGTGACCTTGAAAATGGGGTCAAGGTCACCAAAACCGACTGGTGTATGCGGAGTCTGTATATACACCATAGTTCCAAATATAAGGACAATCCAGTGTTTAGTTCTTGAGATATCGCGGCAACACCGTTTTCCAACTCCAAAAGCAGATTTGCCTGCTGTGACCTTGAAAATGGGGTCAAGGTCACCAAAACCGACTGGTGTCTGCGGAGTCTGTATGTACACCATAGTTCCAAATATGAAGACAATCCAGCGATTAGTTCTTGAGATATCGCGGCAACACCGTTTTCCAACTCCAAAAGCAGATTCGCCTGCTGTGACCTTGAAAATGGGGTCAAGGTCACCAAAACCGACTGGTGTCTGTGGAATTTGTATATACACCATAGTTCCAAATATGAAGACAATCCAGTGTTTAGTTCTTGAGATATTGCGGCAACAAACAGGTGGGACGTACAGACGTACGGACGGTCG
This sequence comes from Haliotis rufescens, assembly GCF_023055435.1. NCBI lineage: Eukaryota > Metazoa > Mollusca > Gastropoda > Lepetellida > Haliotidae > Haliotis > Haliotis rufescens. Next base: position 28,425,330 of record NW_025964112.1, read on the forward strand.
TGAATACTATATCCCCCGCTTCGCTTTTTCGCGCGGCGGGGGACAATTAAATCTAAACAAACCATAACCTTTTTTAACTAAGGTGGAACTTGTCATGGTAATTGTAAAAAAAAAGAAGAGTTTGGAACCTAAGTCCATCTTGTTGCCATGGAAAGGTAAAAAATAACAATTTCGAAAATTTCTAATTAGCAAAAGGCACCAGTTCAGCATGTACCTGACAAACCTGCAAAGTTTAATGAAAAAATATTGAACGGTTTATGAGTTATGCTCCGGAAACAAACCCTACCCTAACAGAACCTAAGTCCATCTAGTTGCCATGGAAATGTAAAAAATAAAAATTTATTAAATTTAATAACAGCAAAAGGCACCAGTTCAGCATGTACTTGACAGACCTGCGAAGTTTCATGAAAAAATATTGATCGGTTTCTGAGTTATGCTCCAGAAACGAAACGTGACAGACGGAGCCCGTTTCTATATTCCCTGCCAACTTCGTTGTGCGGGGGGTAATAATGTTTACAATAATTTCAGCGAAATCGTATGTGAAGTGAGCGGTAGATCACACAACTCACCATTATTTACAGCAACCACCGTAAGATTAACGCTATTGAGGCCTTGAAACAAACTTTAGTTGCAAGAGAATGGATACAAATAACATAAATGCAGTTAAAAGTCATATTTGAGGCAGTTTGACAATTAAATGTCAACATAACGTTCGCAATCAAAATACATGCAGTGCAGGAAGTCCCTACTGTGATTGGTCAAATTGCTCCATACGTAAAAAAAATATCCTGAATACAACCTGTACCAAAGTGCTACGCTTATGGTTCTTATAATTTTAAGTATATATATAATGGAAGCTGCAACTAAAATAACACAATATTGGAATATGTTATTCCTGATAAAATAATTTCAGATACAATTTCTTCCGACCATTGCATCAAAATTCTTTGAAGTTGTATCATTGGGTACTTTTTAACTGAATCACCGGTAGATTGTGAGGAAACGTGCACAGCTGGTTGCTATTGCCGGCTTAGTTTACGAGAAAATACACATCGTAATCTTAATCTCTGCATATAAAACAATGCCTTGGAGAGCAGGAAATACATTTAATGGTAACTCATCATGTCTAGTGATGTTTTATATCAAATTTCATACTTTTATTGACCAAGTTTGTTATACCTGTTAATTCACCTAAATTCGCTGAAGGGATACGATATGTTTTTCTGAAAGCGCATATTAATCCTTGATAAATCTTTTTTTACACTATGAATCATAAACAACTATTCTAATCTTTTTTTAAACTCTGAAAAGTGCAACATAGATCGTGTGAGGTAGGCAGAGCATGTGTACTGTTTAGTTGGTCATCTACCACCTATGACTCGATCTTCTTTAAACTGCTGATCATCTATAACGTCATCTATCAATTATTTGGACCCGAAGATAGCGTTGTTGTGAGGGATCACTGTATTTTTTACATAGACTCTGATCAACCATTTAGGAACACAGGTTAACACTGACAATGAGAAGATAGACAATAACACCAGGGACTTTGTCAAACTTGCACAAGAATTAGGATTTGATTTGACCAATACACAACCGACTCCAGACCAATGACATAGACTACTTATATTTTGGGGACAAAATGGAGACATGTTCTCAATGAGTTTTGCAGATAAAGGAAAGACTGACATGCACCAACATATTATTTACACTAAGTGTCCAAAAAGTCACTGAAGAACTGTAGAAGATTTTCTAAAGTATGATTTGAATGAGGAGTCCACTTCTAGCTCCCATCATCCTAGTCAAGAAACGGGATGGCTCATATAGATTTGTTTGTGGCTACAGAAAGTTGAATTCTTTTACTTTACCAATATCATGGCCTCTTCCTGTTTTTAGATGATGTTGTTGATCACATTGCCAGTGCCCAAGCTAAGATCTTCTCCTCTTTAGACCTAGCTAATGGCTTTTTGTAAGTTCAACTACATGAAGATTCAAAGCATAAAACTGCTTTTTCAGCCATCAAGGTCCCTTATCAGTTCAAACATTTGCCCCCAGGTTTGTCAAATTCCCCACTTTGTTTTCAGCAGCTTATGGGCAAAGTGCTAAGGAAGTTGCTTTTTAAGGTTGCACTGACTTACATTGATGACTTGATCATTTACAGCAAAATCTTTGAAGAGCATCTCCAACATTTGGAGCAAGTATTCTACTATCTCAAACAGGCAAAATTAACACGAAAGCCATCCAAATGCAATTTTGCAACTGACAAGATTTTATTTCTGGGTCATGTTTTATCATGTGGAGTTGTTTAAGATGAAGACAAAATGACTGAAGCATTAAAAGCTTCACAGTGCCAAAATCACAAAAGCATGCTCGCTCTTTAATTAGACCTCACAAACATCTGCAGATAGGATGTGTGAGTGACCTGTCCATAAGTGGAGAAAATCAGTGGAGAGAGGTGAACAAAAATTACATTTGAAATTTGGATTGCATACTTGAGTGCAGTCCAAGCAAAGTAGATGAGGATTTTTAGAAGATGCTTTATCACGATTTGTAAAACATGCAAGAATGTGTTATGCAAAATATGAAGTTGTAGTTGAAATTGACTTGAGCATGCTGATGGAAAACACACGGTTGCATTCGGAAGAAATGTTACAATTTTTTTTAAGTGTGCAAAATCCAAACACAGAAAAACTGGTATTTAAATATACATAAGCATGTTAATATCTAGCCAAAAATTGAAAACAAACTTGACAACCTCAGTAAGAGGTTAACAAACGTGACGCAAAATCAAACGAGCCACGTGGTGGGAAAAAAAGACAGTCTTTTTATCTGGAAAACACCTGCATATTAATACACAATCAAGTGAAAGTAACATAAAAGTAATACATCACCCATTACAGTCGTAATTTAGTGTGGTGGCAGAATGTTAACCACCAAGTTAAACCAAAAGTTGGAGAGGAGAGCCAAGCGAGACACTCCTTCCCTGTCGACGACAAGCAGTAATGATGATTTGATGTGATGTCACATCGGGGCACATGACAGTGGTGATGGTCCTACAAAAAGCAGACTTGAGATGGAAACAGCTTTTTCTTTTTTCACCCAGGACCATCGCTAGGCACTGTCTCTTTTGTCATAAGATAAGCAGTAAATGCATTAAGGAGTAAATAGGACAAGTAAAACGTTTTGAGTAATACACCTGTTAGGCTTACCCAAATTTTGACAAGGAATTTCGTTTCGCAACTGATGCCTGTGATATGAGCATATGTTTTGTTTTGAGTCCAAAAGATGAGAAAAATAATGAACATCCTATATCTTTTGGTGGTCAAGCTCTTCATGGCAGAGAAAAAAAATCTGGGGCATAACAGAAAAGGAAGGTTTAGTTCTATGTTAAGACAATTAGATCATTTCATCCATATCTTGAAAATTCCAAATTCACAGTCTACACTCATCTCATCTCAGGAATCAACACTGCAAAAAAAAATCCATATATACAAGCTTGTATATCCTTTGGAAAGATGATATTTCCAAAGGATATACAAGATTGGAATGATGATATATACAAAAATATACAAGTTTGTATATACGACATATACACAAGTATTTGTCACAGAGTGACGAAATATCTCCCGCCTGTACACCATAGTACCAAATATGAAGACAATCCAGCGATTAGTTCTTGAGATATTGTGGCAACACCGTTTTCCAACTCCAAAAACAGATTTGCCTGCTGTGACCTTGAAAATGGGGTCAAGGTCACCAAATCTGACAGGTGTATGCGGTGTCTGTATATACACTATAGTTCCAAATATGAAGACAATCCAGCAATTAGTTCTTGAGATATCACGGCAACACCGTTTTCTAACTCCAAAAGCAGATTTGCCTGCTGTGACCTTGACAATGGGGTCAAGGTCACCAAAACCGACTGGTATCTGCGGTGTCTGTATATACACCATAGTTCCAAATATGAAGACAATCCAGTGTTTAGTTCTGGAGATATCGCGGCAACACCGTTTTCCAACTCCAAAAGCAGATTTGCCTGCTGTGACCTTTAAAATGGGATCAAGGTCACCAAAACCGACTGGTGTCTGCGGAGTCTGTATATACACCATAGTTCCAAATATGAAGACAATCCAGTGTTTAGTTCTTGAGATATCACGGCAACACCGTTTTCCAACTCTAAAAGCAGATTTGTCTGCTGTGACCTTGAAAATGGGATCAAGGTCACCAAAACCGACTGGTGTCTGCGGAGTCTGTATATACACCATAGTTCCAAATATGAAGACAATCCAGTGTTTAGTTCTTGAGATATCGCGGCAACAAACAGGTGGGACGTACGGACGGACGTACGGTCGTGAATACTATATCCCCCGCTTCGCGCTTTCGCGCGGCGGGGGATAAAAAATATACAAATTTGTATATATGGTGTATCCAAATTTGTTTTCTTTGTACATGTATATATTGGTAAAGGGAGATAATTATTATGTATTTGTGTATAATTATTATATATGTGCAAATTGAAGTGTTGAGCACTGTGTTTCTTTGTATATGTTGGTAAAGGAGGATAATTGCTATGTATTGCTCTATAATTGTTTTGTATGTGCAAAATAGTATCAGAAGTTACAAAAAACTGAATATAGTGGCAGGAAACATTACTGGAATGTTTAATTAGTACTCCACACTGTTAGCGGGAGTACATACTGTCCTTGCAATGATATTGACGGGTGGGCGGTTGAGGCGTCTGGTACTTTTCCTGGCGCGGTGCTTGGTATGTGAGTAGACTTTATGGTCAAATGCACAGAGAGGATTAGCTGTCGGGGGTGATTGCATTGGCGGTAACTTCTGTATTGAAAGTGTTTGAGCTTGGATTCGTTTTACGGGGAGGCAGCGATGTGTTTTGTAGCATGCTCTCGTGCACATATGCCAACAGAGTGGATTGCACAGAGGATGAAAACTATTTTATCACTACTTAAAAGTGTTGCATTTGGTTTGTTCTGAGCTGTCGGTTTCATTGGTGATTGTTATTGTGTGAAATCTAGGCGGAAACGCGGAAAATCGCTTTTTGTAAAACGGTAGTCCTTGGAAAAATCATCTACAAAATATTATCAAAGATTATTTTTTAAAAATACTACGAAAATATTGTGTATTCTTTGTATATATTGGTAAAGTGAGATAATTATTATGTATTTGTGTATAATTATTATATATGTGCAAATTGAAGTGTTTTAAGTTGAGCACTGTGTTTCTTTGTATATGTTGGTAAAGGAGGATAATTGCTATGTATTGCTCTATATTTGTTTTGTATGTGCAAAATAGTATCAGAAGTTACAAAAAACTGATATAGTGGCGGGTAACATTACTGGAATGTTTAATTAGTACTCCACACTGTTAGCGGGAGTACATACTGTCCTTGCAATGATATTGACGGGTAAGCGGTTGAGGCGTCTGGTACTTTTCCTGGCGCGGTGCTTGGTATGTGAGTAGACTTTATGGTCAAATGCACAGAGAGGATTAGCTGTCGGGGGCGATTGCATTGGCGGTTACTTCTGTATTGAAAGTGTTTGAGCTTGGATTCGTTTTACGGGGAGGCAGCGATGTGTTTTGTAACATGCTCTCGTGCACATATGCCAACAGAGTGGATTGCACAGAGGATGAAAACTATTTTATCACTACTTAAAAGTGTTGAATTTGGTTTGTTCTGAGCTGTCGGTTTCATTGTAGTTATACATTGTTATAATGTGAAATCTCGGCGGAAACGCGGAAAATCGCGTTTTATAAAACGCTAGTCCTTGGGAAAATTGTATTATGAGCAACCGGATGCGTAAATAACGTGTGTAATATATTCCCGTATTATATTTTATAATACTTGTTCTTTTAATATTGTTATCAATGAGAGAACGAAGATTACCTTGAAAAAACACAACAGCATGCATATGTTCTAGCAAAAGGAAACTTGATATATATTCATTTGGCTTAATTTCTACTTTGGAAAACTAAGTTGGCGCTCTAAAAGCTTGACGCTGTATAATTTGGCACGCGCATGGTTGGGTGCAATCCATATGTACATCAATAATAATAATAATAATAATAATAATAATAATAGTACATCATGATGGCAGTTTCAATGTAAAGATTAAGTATTTCTAAAGATATGGAATATAAATCTTGATAACTGCTTTAATCTTTGATCTTTGGGAAAATAATAATGGAATTGGTTGAGTGACTAACGTATTCTACATTAAAAGTGACAGGAACGTGATTTACATAATTAAAATATAGAATAATATACAAATTATAAGAGAGGGTTTGTGATTTATTTTGGGATGAAGTCAGTATTTAACTTGCGCTTTCCGACATTATGCGTATTTTGCACACGGTTAAAGGGCAAGTTCACACAGAAATAAACCTAATTTTCTTGTACTTTTTCCACAATAAAAGTGTTAACCTAGAAGTCTCATAGACAAAAATATAAAAATATCACAATTAATTAACATATGTTTTGCATTAAAACGATTCATATTTTTCACATTTACCAAGTGTTCTATTTCCATAACAAAAACACCATGGCTTATGCCCCTTGCAATATGACGTCATTGGTGCCAATTGATAAACATTATGACGTCATCATGCTTTGTTAGAGCCGCTTCACGTGGTGTAGGTACAGGTGTGTGATTCTAGCGTCTCAGATGCCAGCCAGCATAGTGTTATGCTGAGTCACCACTGCGCCGGAGTGTGTCGTAGGCCATGTTGTTTTAACGAAAACTTGTACTTGATATCTTTTGCGTTCAGAATAGACAGGGACCCAGTTGAATTGGCACCAATTACGTGGTAATCTAAGGGAGATAACTCAGGCCTGTTTAGCTCGAAAAACGAAGGCCTCATAACAGCATATTATTTTCACACTATTGTGAGCTTCCTACTTTCACTGTGAAAAAAATGAGTGTATATTTTCAAACACAGATACTAACTAATTCTAAAATTGCGTTTTGTTTAGAAAAAGAAAGAAAGTAATTTTTGCGTGTACACTTCCCCTTTAAGAAATAAAATGCAATTCATTTATTTATAAGAAGTACGAATGCATCAATCCTACATCACAGGACCATGTACATAATTTGTTGAATGTTATTTCGTGAATACACAAATTGCATAACACATTCCCTGACGACAAACCCAAATTGCCCGTCCCTTTGTGACAGGTGTTAATTAGAGAATGTATTGCCACCATATTATGTCCCGGCACTTTTATGACATGTAATGAACCTCGTCAATCCCTGGGTCTGTAACAACAACATGGGTCTAATAAAATCAAAGTAACATAAATGTTACGTATTTCGAATTAAAAAAGAGACTGAAAAAATGTAACATGAATATAATTGCCCTTTTGAGGGTAATATAATTTCGGGAAAATATACGTTTTCTTGTATTTATGGACGACTTCACACAAGCTGAAAAATTAAACATATGTTTATATAGCTATATTTACATACATGGCATTAACATGTAATAATAATATTGATCATGTTTGTTAATTTGTACATTTTGTTGTTATTGGTATCCTGAGTATGTTGTAATAATGCATGTGTTCTGATCTTATTTGACGTAGATTACATGAACTAGTAGAGTGACTTTCTTTCATCAGCGTGGAAGGATTACCCACACATATACCCTTAATCCTTTGTCAAACAGAAAGAAGTCATATAGATATCATATCTAACTGGTACTAAAAGTTCACTATCAATCTCCTCTGATAACAAACTTACATTTAATATCCCCAAGCTACAATACCAAGCATGCTCATGGAGTAATTATGAGAAACCCGAATGATATCCTGTCTACGTGGTCACACCCGGTGATTGTTAAGACATTCAGACAATATGGCAGTCTGTATTCATTTCTTATATCCCAAAAGTCCCCACCAAGCTTCCTTTTATTAACATTGGGATGAGGGGAGATATACATATTTTATTAAATAATACATCAATACATCAAAACAGAACAAAAAAGATAGGTCAATAGTGCGGTTGATGGAAAGGGGTTTCCTAAGAAAAGCTATTTAACTGTTTAATACTTAATATGTGTCTCAAAGTATGTATTAATTCTTACCACTAGTTATTATATATGTGCAAATCCACCCGAACGTCGGATGTACATGGCCGATTTCAAAATAGCTAAATTAGGCACTGTTCAAATTGTTTCCAATAAACCACTGATTAGAAACTCACTTAACCTTTAGAATAGAATCGTTTCTTAATATATTGTAGTTGGGGCATGTGAAAAATTTAATGCAGTGTACCATTGTGACAGCCACAAGAGCATGCATGATGTGTTATCTGAGATGTGTTTTTTAAGCCGATGGAAGTTTAAAGTGACAAAATCTGGTATCATGGCTTAACTGAATATAACATTGTCCAAGTTTAATAATCCTCTTTTTCCGGTGACTATTCCAATTATTAATGGTATCAGGTAGGAATGACTTGGCATAGCATTCAGTTCTACAACGTATAGCCTGTGAATTGGTTAGATTTCTTTATATGTAATCACTAACAGCAAAGATGTTTTCCATCTTGTAAAAAGGTGTAATGGCTACGTTGGTCTCACTCTACATTTTCTCGTGGCTTGTACCTCTTATTGCCCCACAAATAGTCCGTAAACAGTGAGTGGGCGAGGTAAAAAATAACGTCTCATCGGCATTATTTCAGCGTCCGTAATGAATTTATGTGTAGACATTCTAGGATTAATTCTTGTTCTTTGGTACAATTATCCAAATCATGGGAGCAAAATATTGGCAATATATATATGCTTGTTCATGACTTATGTAAAAGGGGTTATTTATCAGAGTGAGTGAGTATGGTTCACGGCGGTGGACACCAGAAAGGTATTTAAGACAATTAATCATAGGGCTTACCTCTTTAACTCGCCAATATCAGAATCTGACTGAAATATTAATACCAAAGTCCTTTCATTTTAAGATTAAGTTTTGCACTTGGGCACACTTTGACGTGATATTGAACAGTTTTCTTTTTCCCTGGATTAAGTTTTACTTGCATTCATTCATTTGGTAATTTTCTCCAAATCGGCATTAATATTTTACGCAGTAGTATTTGGAACTGTCCATTTTGGGAAACAGAAATTCCAAGGTGAATAATATGTACTATAGTTTGTTGGCTCGACATGCAAGACTCCATAATTTTAGCTATAAAGTCATAGTAATATTAAATTATTTTTTTTTATAAATAATTCATTGATGTATTTGACATGAGATGTAGCAACACTCGGAAGTAGGTAACGTTTCTAGCTCTTACGTCGAGTAAAATCAGAAATGACTCGCGTGATACATATATGATATACATATACATATATGTGAACAGCCTCTCGTTATTAATGCTCTTTAATTGTAGTCATCTTACTATTTGATCGTTTATGCCACACAAAGCTATAAGTTCCGTAATAAAAATACGGAAAAATGAACAGATTAATCTCATGGACATATATTCAAAAATGGTAGAATAACGAATGAAGTAATGTTTTAATTTCCGTTCCCATAATACTGTTTAGATGAAACACCGTTAGCAACTTGAATGGGAATAAACAGTGGTAGCTTTCACCAGCCAAAGGATACTAGACTATACAAGAACAGTTTTAGCATCTCACACCGTCCCGACAGGCGCCAACCTCTCAAATATTGCACAACATATATTGATGGCGTAATATGATATTAATATTACATTGTTTCTTGAATACTGTGCGAAGAATATTTTGTACGATGGCAAGATTCAAAACAAGTATCATTATCTTCTTTGCGAGGAATTTAGAAGTTGGAGTATTGAGAGAGGATAAGATCTGTGGATGAACAACATCACTTGCTTGATAATGGTGTTACAACATACACCTAAGCGTCGCTCCTTACTGTGATAAAGACGTTGTTCATCAATATATCTTACCTCTACTCAGTTTTCATTATCGCTAAAATTAGACAAAACTGTAAAAATGGTTTAACATTCAATGTTATCAATATTAATTAACACAAGTATTGTGGTAGCACAGCTAGTCCCTGTAAAATTTTCATTTAAAAGAAATAAATAAAAAATCACAGCGCACAGGGAAATTGAGCAAGGCTCAATTCGAACGGTATTCCCATGTTATGTTCTGTTTTTCTGAAAATGTACATGAAGCGGATTGGTCAAGAAGTTTATATGAAGACCACTCCGGAATACAATGATTCAAAAATGCATACCGGTACATGATATTGTAAATATATCTAGATTTTTAGACAGGATAATGCATAGATAATATTCCAACAGTCATTACAAGATATCAATAAAATCGACCTGATGTCAAGCACATGTTATTTGACAACATTGCAGTAGTTGTGAATTATAGGTGGATATGTTTGAATTTCCCCTTAGGACTGTGGTGAATGAATTATGGCTCAATTCGGAGTAGCTAGTTCAAGAAATGGATGGGATAAATGATAAACATGTAAGGTTCACCCCCAGACATCCCATTAGTCTTTAGTCTTTAGACTTAAGAATGGAAAGGCTACAGGTGTGGATGATATTCCTGCAGAAGTGTTAAAAAAATGTAAGTTCAGTTGATTTGTTGTACAGAATTATTAACTATTGCTTTGTAAATGGAACTGTACCAGCTATGTTGAACAGCGATATATCCATCCTATTCCTAAGAGCGGTATGAAGGATTTTAGAAACCCTTTGGTATCATTGTAACATCTATTCCTAACAAGTATATGCTTATGTACTCAATTAAAGACTGAGTGGTTTGAAAAGGACAATATCATAGCTGATAAGTAAAATGATTTTAGATCCAAATGAGACTGTATTGATCATTTATAGGTTTAAACGTCTTTAGTTCAGTATAGAAAAAAACAAAACAATCAACCTTTGTTACATTTGTTCATGTAAAAAAAAACTTCGACACCGTTTACAGCGAAGCTGAGGAATATTGGAGTTCGAGGAAAGATATTGAAGCCTATCCAGTCGATTGTATGTCGATGTCAATTGTACTGCACGTGTAGGAGAATTTCTTACAGTGCGTTTTACTGTTTAACATGGTGTAAAGCAAGGCTGTAAATTATCCCCAGCTATATTTTCTGTGTATGTTAACGACCTGGCTATTAACAATCTCAATTGTGGCGTACTTGTTGATGACACTATGCTCTCCATTTTAATGTATGCTGCCGATATTGCATTAACTGCCCCCAATGAATGTTCATTACAATCCATGCTTAATGTACTGCATGAATGGTCAACACGTTGGCAACTGTCAGTGAATATGAATAAGACAATCGTAATTCATTTTAGAAATCACAACCGAGATCATCGGTTTCATTCCTCTACGCTGGGCAAACACTGGTCTATGTAGAATCATATCGTTTTCTGGGACTACGGGTTGACGAGCATCTAGATATGTGAAACTGTGAAAGAGTTGTACAATTCTGTCAGTCATGCTTTGTCTTTGTTTTATTCTGTTGGGTGTATGTCTTATGATGTTTTTATGAAACTGTATGAAAGTCTTGTTGAGCCGGTAATGTTCTATGGCTCTGGTATTATGAGGATAAAACGTTAATCTAATCCAAAATAGAGCCTGTAAATTATTTCTTGGTGTTAGTAACGGTACCTCCAGTATAGCCACTTATGGAGACATGGGTCTCTCCTCCCCGTTTGTTACATTACATGCTAATGTTTTTAGACTACCCCAAGATTTAATAACAGTACTTGTAACGCTTTGATGAAGAAAATGGTTACTATGTAAAAGTTCATGGAGTACTAAAGTTGTTAAAATTGCCTGTAATCTTAATATTTATGATGTTATGAATATTATGACTGCTCCAATGTCCCGAAAGAAGAAAATTGCCCATATTAAAAACGTTCTCGTAAACAAAGATGAACTGAGCCTGAGAACAGAGCTTTGGAACGATAAATATAACGTTAAGGGCAATACATTAAGAACTTTCAAGATCGTAACGTTGTTGCTCCTTATGTTTTAAATATACGGACCACCGTCGCATTTTAGCTAGTTTTAGACCTGGATCGAAACAGGACGATTTACAACCCCCCAACCCTTTTAGAAAATAGAATCTGCCCGCACTGTTTTAAATTTGTTCATAAAAGTTTGTCAAAAATGAATTTCACTTTTTTAAATGTTATGTCCTTTATGATCTTAGAAGTATTTTACTTAGATAATGGTCATCTCTTTTGAAACACGTGACGCATTCATAAAATAACTTCTTCTGTAAGGTTCACACCCAATTGTCAGACATCCCATTTGGCAGGTGACCGAATCATCAGACAGACCAGTCAAGTGTGACCAGTGTATTCGCCTGGTCTAAACTACTAATTACTGTGCTGCTCTCGACTGTGGGCAGAGTAAACTATTCAAACTCGTTAAGTGATACAGATTAACCAGATTCCTCTACACTGGGCAAACACTGGTCTATGTAGAATCATATCGTTATCTGGGACTACGGGTTGACGAGCATCTAGATATGTGAAACTGTGAAAGAGTTGTACAATTCTGTCAGCCATGCTTTGTCTTTGTTTTATTCTGTTGGGTGTATGTCTTATGATGTTTTTATGAAACTGTATGAAAGTCTTGTTGAGCCGTTAATGTTCTATGGCTCTGGTATTATGAGGATAAAACGTTAATCTAATCCAAAATAGAGCCTGTAAATTATTTCTTGGTGTTAGTAACGGTACCTCCAGTATAGCCACTAAGGGAGACATGGGTCTCTCCTCCCCGTTTGTTACATTACATGCTAATGTTTTTAGACTACCCCAAGATTTAATAACAGTACTTGTAACGCTTTGATGAAGAAAATGGTTACTATGTAAATGTTCATGGAGTACTAAAGTTGTTAAAATTGCCTGTAATCTTAATATTTATGATGTTATGAATATTATGACTGCTCCAATGTCCCGAAAGAAGAAAATTGCCCATATTAAAAACGTTCTCGTAAACAAAGATGAACTGAGCTGGAGAACAGCTTTGGAATGATAAACATCAATGTTTAAAACTACTTTCAACTACTTGTATGTATAGATCATAAACAGCTGGCGTACGCATTTTATATTGATCAAACTGTTATTAAGATCTGTACAAATGTTCTATTTCTTATGTAAAACATAACGAAATACAAATTATTTCATAACATCATATAGTTGTCATAATGAAAATAGTATTAAAGCATTATTGTCACATGCAATAATAATACTGTTCGGTATCATTAGTAAACTTTGCAACCACATATTATGTGAAACCTTCTATAAGGGGGGTGAAGAAATTGAATGAAGCAGTGGTAAAATCTAACCATATATACAAAATTGTATAGTTTTGGAAATACCAACTATACAAAATTGTATATTTTGGAAATACCAAATATACAAAATTGTATATTTTGTATATATGGGTATTTTTTCTTGTGCAAGTCCTGCAATCCTACCATGACTCTGTGTTAGGTGGTTGCCACCACAGGAAGGAAAGGATGCATAACACCATAAGATCAAAGTACTACTGGCCCAAGATGTCCAGCGATACTGCCACTGATGTCCAGATATGAGGGGTATGTCAACAAACCACGAGGCACTAACATGGCAAGAAGGCACCTCAACGTCCACTACCTGAGGTGATCACTCGGTGGCACATTGATATTCTTGGTCCCTTGCCAACAACACAAGACAAGCACAAGTACTATTGATCATCAGAGACACAGCATCCAGATGGTGTGAAGCCAAAGTAGTAGCAGATGTTCTCAATGAAGATTTTGTTTGTTTGTTGTTTAACGCCACACTCAACAATATTCCAGCTATAAGGTGGCGGTCTGTAAATAATCGAGTCTGAAGCAGACAATCCAGTGACTGATTTCACAAGCATCAATCCATCAAATTGGGATAGGATGACATGCATCCACCAAGTCAGCGAGCCTGGCCACCAGATCCTGTTAGTCGCCTCTTACAACAAGCATAGTCGCCTTTTATGGCAAGCGTGGGTTGCTGAAGACCTATTCTACCCCGGATCTTAACAGGTTCAATCAAGGTTTTCAAACCAGATGACATCTACTAAATTCTTTTATCCAAGAGAGTAAACAGCAAAATCTACTAGAGTGCAATGAAAGGATCCAGAAAGAGGAAACACATGGGGGTATGGATGCAGCATTCTAGACTCCATTCTCAAAAGAAAGATGTCAGGAAAATGTTGAAGACGTCCACTGAAAAAAACTAAACTGTAGCAAAACAAACAGAACTGAAATTAACCTAACCAAAGCAAAGCAAACAGAATTGAAATGAACCTAACCAAAGCAAAACAAACAGAATTAAAATGAATCTTACCAAAGTAAAACAAACCGAATCACAGCAAACCAAACCAAACCAAACCTAACCTAACAACCAAGATAAAGCAAAGTGAAGCAAACCAAACCAAAATGTAATGAAAGCCACAAACAAACGATTCTGAAAAGGATACATGTATGTTTCAACACTTTACTATTAATATTTCTTATTAGCGTAATGAATCAATGCACTTGTTATATGCGCATGCACATACATACATGATGCATCTAATGTTCTATCAAAAGTTGGAGCTTATTATTATTCCATATACATAGTGTAATTTGCCACCCACAACCTGGTCACAACAACACATTGTAATAATTACATACTGATGAATGTATTTTTACATCATAGTTACTACTTTCTTTTATTTTTAATTTTATTTAGGCTTAAAAAATAATAGAATTTGTTCTCAGGCAATGGCTTTTGAAATTTTTGCACGTGCGGGCAGTCAAGTCATCCTAATAATACAACGCGTCCGGCGGTCCAAAAGCCAGTAGGACGGGAGTTAGAAGAAATAATGTGACTTGGAGGCGGCAACTGGCACAGGATCTATCAGCAGAGATAGCAGGTACGTCAGGTAGCGAATCATTTCGTATTAATTTGCGCAATATTATGCATAATACAAACTCGGCTACGACAGTACTTCCTACCATAACACACACAAATATGGCAATGCTTGCTAACAGCATGCTCACAAACATGGACACGCATATGCCTGAACGCATTCAGACGCCAAATCAGGATAGGTTTTCAAGCAATCAAGGGCACACAAACATTAGCACATTTGCACGCGAACACTCACAAACAGAGAAGGATACGAAAGCACCCTAAACATTCATAACATGCATCCGTCCCAACAACAAGCACAAACACTCAATTCTTTCGCAACTATGAATATAAACGATCCAACCATGTTTGGCATACCCGCAACAAATACACCCTGTCTACAGTTAAACGTCAGAGTGGGACACATCGGATCACATGTTTCCCAGCAACTATGGGAAAAAATACACAAGAGCGAATTCATTGAGCTCAAACAACTACCGGTAATATCGGCCCCAAATCAGACACCTCAAGAGATGTTGGCATTTACATTGGCGCTCGACGCCACAGGTCAGATAATTTTTAAACCCAAACAACAAATGCGTTCATTAGGCATTGGCACATGGACATCAGCGTTTAACGTCTACAGCGATTTCACCTCTTATCCCCCCACCCACCCCAATTGACAGATTGCGTCTTTCCCACAGAGAAGAACATCATTGTACATAATCTTATCAAGCTGTTTATAAATGTATCGTTCTTATTGGTGTTATCTTATTTCAATAAATTTGGTACAGTGGGCATGGTGCAGTTGGGGGCTTTAGTTAAACATGATGCTGGTGCATGTACGATATTCTGGCTGCCTGGTAACTACAGCGGGAGCCCAAATTCTTCTGCCCGCTGTTTCCCTTGAGGGAGTGACAGTATCTTTGCTGTGGGTCTTGTCTGCCAAACATGGTGGAGGGACAACTTGACCCGTGGCAGTGTCTAGATGCGATTTCTAGTTCGCCGTACCAAACAGTCGGTGCCTCAATAAACAAGGGCCAATTGAAGAAATATTTTGCACATTTATTCCTGATAGAAAACTACACAGTACTCTATAAAAATATCTTGATGCTTTCAATCATACCAAGGTTAAACACCGAGAACGGTGGAATTTGCTTCAAGTTGTTGCTAATAGTTTATCAAAATGTAAGTGACAGGCGGACATGAGATTTGGAATCTACTGATAAGGAAGAGGGGACTATGATGGCTGGAATGACCTCTTTGTTTATACACAGTGGGAGCTTGCTTCTGCTGCCTGTCTCAAGAATCTCCCCACTGTCTGCTGTTAGTCTTGCTCCTTGTAGACTATTGTATTGAATGATAAGTCCATGGGTGTAAAGTTGTTTCTATCCTTATAATAGGCAAGTCTGGATAATCGGTCAGTCTGAGGATGCAAGTCTTTAATAGGACAACTTATAAGTATTTATATAATCTAGAAATTATTATTTAAAAGATTGATTGTTGCCTTAGACACTTGTGAAAGTCTATTTCTCTAGTCTACTTGCCACTTTGGTATGGAAAACAAGGAAAAACTCACAATACACTTTATACACTATACACATGTCATTATGTCACCCAGTCAGTATCATGTAGTCAATAACCAACAGACAATATGTACTTACACATAATTCTATATAATTATAGATAGCAGGGGAAAGTTTAACAAGTACAAAAAATGTATTATGTTTGCTGTTCAGAGTGGGTTTTTTATACGAATGATCAATTGTGCCAAGGTATTCAGCATGAAAACAGTAATATTAATTACCACTGCTGAAAGCAAACACCTATTTCTACACAATATATGTTGGTTGTACAGTTCATGTTCTCTAGGAATAATCATACATAAATATAAATAATTGCAAGTCAGCATTATTATGAACAGTTACTAGAAATATTCAGCAAAACTACAATGAACATTCTTCAAAGAAAAAGTACTACCTCTACAATAAGTTAAAATTGTTTGTTATCCCGGCTTGACGTCTGTGGAAATAAGGATACAATAGTACCAGTAAATAAATATTGGTATGTCAGCATTATAATGAACAGTGTCTCAAAATGGCATCTAGGATTCCGACAATATGCATTTGTCATTGCAAATAACTACTTCCACAGTATAGATTTGCTACACATACCACTTCTGTTGTGATAAATATACATAAACATAAATACACATCTTTCATAACTCAAAAATTTGAGATAAAAAATCAACTTTCATGAATGGAAAAACTATACACAAGGTACTGGTGGGTTATAGCCAACAAGGGAGGCTGAAATGATGAGCGATATGTTGCAAAGAAAATGAATGTTGGTGGAGGAGAACGGGCAGTAACCCACAGAAGAGAGATAATGCCACTCTGTGTCTTGATGAAGACAAGAAGTTTATACCCCAACATGGAAGGGCAACCATACCTTGGACATAAGTTGGAATAGGACGACATTTATTCCAAGGAATAATACCTGTAATGTTCAACATATCAGATTATGTTTGTTTGTTGTTTAACGTTGCACTCAGCAATATATTACAGCTATATGACGGCGGTCTGTAAGTAATCGAGTTTGGACCAGACAATCCAGTGATTGACATCATGAGCATCAATCCATGCCATTGAGATTGATGACATGCATCAACCAAGTCAGCGAGCCTGACCCCTTGATCCCGTTAGTCTCCTCTTACGACAATTCTAAGGGACTGAGAACAATGGGGAGATGGACCACTTAGTGCTTGGGATGCAAGCGTGACATTTCATAAGCGAGGTCCGCATGTTTGCCATGTTTTTCCTCAATCTTGTCACTATTAGTGTCAAAAGGACAGAAAATTCAATGATATATATGATTTCATTGGATTTATCAAAAAGGACAATTATAATTATTATTATTATTATTATTAGGGCTCCAAGCCGAAAGGCTGTAGAGCCCTATTGTAATCGTTTGATTTATTATTATTAGGGCTCCCTGCCATCCTGGCAAGAGCCCTATTGTAATTGTTCGATTTATTATTATTATTATTATTATTATTCTTTATTATTATTATTATTCCGCCGATTTTTGTTCCAATCCGAACTCCAAAACTACTGCTCAGAATCTCTTGAAATTTTGCACAAAGATAGCTTAGCTACTGAAGTTATATCCACAAAAATCTCAAGACTCTAGACTCAAAGACTAAGGGCAGATAACTCAAAACAACTTTAAAAATCGCGATTTCAACAGCTAATATCTCCGCCACGAAAGCTCCAAAGACTTCCAAAATTCCTGAACAGATCCGGAATCAGATGCCAAACAAAATCTCTACACATCCAATGTAGCGAAATTGCTTCGTTTGGCCTCCAGATCGGATTAAGTGTTTTTGCACTGTTTTTTAGCAGATTTCTCAGTACTTGACTCCCAAAATCTCCTCAGCTCAAAGTACCAGCTCAAAAGCTTCCAAACTCTCCAGACTTTGGCTCCAAGTACCATACTAACAACTTCAAACAAAAAATCCTCAGATATGTCTTCAATGGCCGCCATATTGACTCCAACTTCCGGCTCAAAGTTATTTTTAAAATTTTGAGAGGACATCTTTAGCTAGCTCTGGCATTGGAAACTTATGAGGTAAGGCATTTGAAGAACTTCTGTTGAGTCTTGCTTTGGTTGCTGAACAAGATCTCTTCTTGCTCTTATGTCAAAAGTCACGTGATGTGGCGGCCATATTGGATTTTGCTAGCCTCTCATATTTTTACTTTGCAAACTACGTAGCTGCTAAAGTTCTTGATAGAAAGTGCTACAAATTACCACAATACACCAGCATCAGACGCTGAACATTTCATGTTCTTAGCTGTTTGTCAAAAGTTGCGTCATTTAGCGTCCATATTGGATTAAAGACCGTGAAAATGCCAAAAGTGATAAAAACGGCACAAAACAGCATATATCTCCGCCAAAATTGCTCCAATAGCTACCCTATTTTGCATGTGACACCGTCATAAGATAGCGATCATTTTCGATCGGGCCGTCAAAATGGATATTTCCAGCCGTTTGGCCGCCATCTTGGATTTAAGTTTTTCTTCGTCAGGTTGCCATGGAAACCAAACTTGACAACGGAATGCATTGATATTCACAGAACTATTAGATACAGACCATAGGAAGATGTCTGCAAAGTTTCAGCTTTGTAAGTTAGATAGTTCGTGAGAAAATGACAAAACAGAGTTTTGGTGGACAGACGCGCGGACGGACGGCGGACATGCATATCATCAAAATTTACCTATACATATGCTAGAACTGGTCGGGGTAATGCATAATTACTAATCACTTCCACCATACATGCAATAACAGTCGCGTGAGAGCTCGCCAAAAAAAGTACATTTTCGTTTAACGGACCACCTAAATGACCTTGACCCCGTGACCTTGGTGACCTTGAATTTTTTAAAATGGTTTTAGTCCAGCTACCCGATCCCGGGGTCAAAAGTGCCAAAATCGCAAAAATAACGATTTCTTATTAGGGCTCCCTGCCATCCTGGCAAGAGCCCTATTGTAATTGTTCGATTTATTATTATTATTAGGGCTCCCTGCCATCCTGGCAAGAGCCCTATTGTAATTGTTCGATTTATTATTATTATTATTATTATTATTCTTTATTATTATTATTATTCCGCCGATTTTTGTTCCAATCCGAACTCCAAAACTACTGCTCAGAATCTCTTGAAATTTTGCACAAAGATAGCTTAGCTACTGAAGTTATATCCACAAAAATCTCAAGACTCTAGACTCAAAGACTAAGGGCAGATAACTCAAAACAACTTTAAAAATCGCGATTTCAACAGCTAATATCTCCGCCACGAAAGCTCCAAAGACTTCCAAAATTCCTGAACAGATCCGGAATCAGATGCCAAACAAAATCTCTACACATCCAATGTAGCGAAATTGCTTCGTTTGGCCTCCAGATCGGATTAAGTGTTTTTGCACTGTTTTTTAGCAGATTTCTCAGTACTTGACTCCCAAAATCTCCTCAGCTCAAAGTACCAGCTCAAAAGCTTCCAAACTCTCCAGACTTTGGCTCCAAGTACCATACTAACAACTTCAAACAAAAAATCCTCAGATATGTCTTCAATGGCCGCCATATTGACTCCAACTTCCGGCTCAAAGTTATTTTTAAAATTTTGAGAGGACATCTTTAGCTAGCTCTGGCATTGGAAACTTATGAGGTAAGGCATTTGAACAACTTCTGTTGAGTCTTGCTTTGGTTGCTGAACAAGATCTCTTCTTGCTCTTATGTCAAAAGTCACGTGATGTGGCGGCCATATTGGATTTTGCTAGCCTCTCATATTTTTACTTTGCAAACTACGTAGCTGCTAAAGTTCTTGATAGAAAGTGCTACAAATGACCACAATACACCAGCATCAGACGCTGAACATTTCATGTTCTTAGCTGTTTGTCAAAAGTTGCGTCATTTAGCGTCCATATTGGATTAAAGACCGTGAAAATGCCAAAAGTGATAAAAACGGCACAAAACAGCATATATCTCCGCCAAAATTGCTCCAATAGCTACCCTATTTTGCATGTGACACCGTCATAAGATAGCGATCATTTTCGATCGGGCCGTCAAAATGGATATTTCCAGCCGTTTGGCCGCCATCTTGGATTTAAGTTTTTCTTCGTCAGGTTGCCATGGAAACCAAACTTGACAACGGAATGCATTGATATTCACAGAACTATTAGATACAGACCATAGGAAGATGTCTGCAAAGTTTCAGCTTTGTAAGTTAGATAGTTCGTGAGAAAATGACAAAACAGAGTTTTGGTGGACAGACGCGCGGACGGACGGCGGACATGCATATCATCAAAATTTACCTATACATATGCTAGAACTGGTCGGGGTAATGCATAATTACTAATCACTTCCACCATACATGCAATAACAGTCGCGTGAGAGCTCGCCAAAAAAAGTACATTTTCGTTTAACGGACCACCTAAATGACCTTGACCCCGTGACCTTGGTGACCTTGAATTTTTTAAAATGGTTTTAGTCCAGCTACCCGATCCCGGGGTCAAAAGTGCCAAAATCGCAAAAATAACGATTTCTTATTAGGGCTCCCTGCCATCCTGGCAAGAGCCCTATTGTAATTGTTCGATTTATTATTATTATTATTATTATTATTCTTTATTATTATTATTATTCCGCCGATTTTTGTTCCAATCCGAACTCCAAAACTACTGCTCAGAATCTCTTGAAATTTTGCACAAAGATAGCTTAGCTACTGAAGTTATATCCACAAAAATCTCAAGACTCTAGACTCAAAGACTAAGGGCAGATAACTCAAAACAACTTTAAAAATCGCGATTTCAACAGCTAATATCTCCGCCACGAAAGCTCCAAAGACTTCCAAAATTCCTGAACAGATCCGGAATCAGATGCCAAACAAAATCTCTACACATCCAATGTAGCGAAATTGCTTCGTTTGGCCTCCAGATCGGATTAAGTGTTTTTGCACTGTTTTTTAGCAGATTTCTCAGTACTTGACTCCCAAAATCTCCTCAGCTCAAAGTACCAGCTCAAAAGCTTCCAAACTCTCCAGACTTTGGCTCCAAGTACCATACTAACAACTTCAAACAAAAAATCCTCAGATATGTCTTCAATGGCCGCCATATTGACTCCAACTTCCGGCTCAAAGTTATTTTTAAAATTTTGAGAGGACATCTTTAGCTAGCTCTGGCATTGGAAACTTATGAGGTAAGGCATTTGAACAACTTCTGTTGAGTCTTGCTTTGGTTGCTGAACAAGATCTCTTCTTGCTCTTATGTCAAAAGTCACGTGATGTGGCGGCCATATTGGATTTTGCTAGCCTCTCATATTTTTACTTTGCAAACTACGTAGCTGCTAAAGTTCTTGATAGAAAGTGCTACAAATGACCACAATACACCAGCATCAGACGCTGAACATTTCATGTTCTTAGCTGTTTGTCAAAAGTTGCGTCATTTAGCGTCCATATTGGATTAAAGACCGTGAAAATGCCAAAAGTGATAAAAACGGCACAAAACAGCATATATCTCCGCCAAAATTGCTCCAATAGCTACCCTATTTTGCATGTGACACCGTCATAAGATAGCGATCATTTTCGATCGGGCCGTCAAAATGGATATTTCCAGCCGTTTGGCCGCCATCTTGGATTTAAGTTTTTCTTCGTCAGGTTGCCATGGAAACCAAACTTGACAACGGAATGCATTGATATTCACAGAACTATTAGATACAGACCATAGGAAGATGTCTGCAAAGTTTCAGCTTTGTAAGTTAGATAGTTCGTGAGAAAATGACAAAACAGAGTTTTGGTGGACAGACGCGCGGACGGACGGCGGACATGCATATCATCAAAATTTACCTATACATATGCTAGAACTGGTCGGGGTAATGCATAATTACTAATCACTTCCACCATACATGCAATAACAGTCGCGTGAGAGCTCGCCAAAAAAAGTACATTTTCGTTTAACGGACCACCTAAATGACCTTGACCCCGTGACCTTGGTGACCTTGAATTTTTTAAAATGGTTTTAGTCCAGCTACCCGATCCCGGGGTCAAAAGTGCCAAAATCGCAAAAATAACGATTTCTTATTAGGGCTCCCTGCCATCCTGGCAAGAGCCCTATTGTAATTGTTCGATTTATTATTATTATTATTATTATTATTCTTTATTATTATTATTATTCCGCCGATTTTTGTTCCAATCCGAACTCCAAAACTACTGCTCAGAATCTCTTGAAATTTTGCACAAAGATAGCTTAGCTACTGAAGTTATATCCACAAAAATCTCAAGACTCTAGACTCAAAGACTAAGGGCAGATAACTCAAAACAACTTTAAAAATCGCGATTTCAACAGCTAATATCTCCGCCACGAAAGCTCCAAAGACTTCCAAAATTCCTGAACAGATCCGGAATCAGATGCCAAACAAAATCTCTACACATCCAATGTAGCGAAATTGCTTCGTTTGGCCTCCAGATCGGATTAAGTGTTTTTGCACTGTTTTTTAGCAGATTTCTCAGTACTTGACTCCCAAAATCTCCTCAGCTCAAAGTACCAGCTCAAAAGCTTCCAAACTCTCCAGACTTTGGCTCCAAGTACCATACTAACAACTTCAAACAAAAAATCCTCAGATATGTCTTCAATGGCCGCCATATTGACTCCAACTTCCGGCTCAAAGTTATTTTTAAAATTTTGAGAGGACATCTTTAGCTAGCTCTGGCATTGGAAACTTATGAGGTAAGGCATTTGAACAACTTCTGTTGAGTCTTGCTTTGGTTGCTGAACAAGATCTCTTCTTGCTCTTATGTCAAAAGTCACGTGATGTGGCGGCCATATTGGATTTTGCTAGCCTCTCATATTTTTACTTTGCAAACTACGTAGCTGCTAAAGTTCTTGATAGAAAGTGCTACAAATGACCACAATACACCAGCATCAGACGCTGAACATTTCATGTTCTTAGCTGTTTGTCAAAAGTTGCGTCATTTAGCGTCCATATTGGATTAAAGACCGTGAAAATGCCAAAAGTGATAAAAACGGCACAAAACAGCATATATCTCCGCCAAAATTGCTCCAATAGCTACCCTATTTTGCATGTGACACCGTCATAAGATAGCGATCATTTTCGATCGGGCCGTCAAAATGGATATTTCCAGCCGTTTGGCCGCCATCTTGGATTTAAGTTTTTCTTCGTCAGGTTGCCATGGAAACCAAACTTGACAACGGAATGCATTGATATTCACAGAACTATTAGATACAGACCATAGGAAGATGTCTGCAAAGTTTCAGCTTTGTAAGTTAGATAGTTCGTGAGAAAATGACAAAACAGAGTTTTGGTGGACAGACGCGCGGACGGACGGCGGACATGCATATCATCAAAATTTACCTATACATATGCTAGAACTGGTCGGGGTAATGCATAATTACTAATCACTTCCACCATACATGCAATAACAGTCGCGTGAGAGCTCGCCAAAAAAAGTACATTTTCGTTTAACGGACCACCTAAATGACCTTGACCCCGTGACCTTGGTGACCTTGAATTTTTTAAAATGGTTTTAGTCCAGCTACCCGATCCCGGGGTCAAAAGTGCCAAAATCGCAAAAATAACGATTTCTTATTAGGGCTCCCTGCCATCCTGGCAAGAGCCCTATTGTAATTGTTCGATTTATTATTATTATTATTATTATTATTCTTTATTATTATTATTATTCCGCCGATTTTTGTTCCAATCCGAACTCCAAAACTACTGCTCAGAATCTCTTGAAATTTTGCACAAAGATAGCTTAGCTACTGAAGTTATATCCACAAAAATCTCAAGACTCTAGACTCAAAGACTAAGGGCAGATAACTCAAAACAACTTTAAAAATCGCGATTTCAACAGCTAATATCTCCGCCACGAAAGCTCCAAAGACTTCCAAAATTCCTGAACAGATCCGGAATCAGATGCCAAACAAAATCTCTACACATCCAATGTAGCGAAATTGCTTCGTTTGGCCTCCAGATCGGATTAAGTGTTTTTGCACTGTTTTTTAGCAGATTTCTCAGTACTTGACTCCCAAAATCTCCTCAGCTCAAAGTACCAGCTCAAAAGCTTCCAAACTCTCCAGACTTTGGCTCCAAGTACCATACTAACAACTTCAAACAAAAAATTACGTATGTGATATGTTGACCTGATAGCCCTTGTCCTGGCGATTCCAAAACACCAAACCGTTTGTCTCTAGCTCAATGGTCAACGGAGCTACAGCTTTTTGAAAATGGCACTCTTTGGCCCAGGTCCATCAACTTGCCAAATAGCACAACTCTAAACTTGACAAATAGCTGAACTCGAAATACCCGTAACTCCGAAACTACTCGTCCGATTTCGACCAGATTTTGTATATGTATATTGAGTGGGGATGTCTGTTCTCACGACCAATTGTAGCGACATAGGAAATAAGACGACGGGGAGAGAAATTATGCATAATTTATGTATAACAACATCTTTCAACATATTGCTCCTAACCAGATCATTCTATAACTGGCAGACTAGGCAATCTTTAGTATTTACATGTGCAAATCGATATTGAAATGCAGTCACAAATCACAAATCCTACATACATCAAACTCTTATTTCACATGTTCTGGAAATGTCATTTAGTGGGGGTGACATGGGTATTCTACGAGCTCTTCAAACATTTTTTAAAGTAAAAGACACTGAAAGAAGCAGCAGTAAATGACAAATAAGTCCCGTTCACTGCACTTCAATCGCCAGCAATACTGTGTCCTCTTTGCGCTATACGCTACATTATTGCTGATAGACCAGTGGTATAGGTTTATTTATATACCAAAGTACAGTCTGCAGTACGTGAGCTTTGTGTATAGTTTTCGGCTGTGGACTACAGAAATCAGTTATCAGGGTCAATGAGATACAGTGTTAAAACAGCTGATGGACAACGCAAGCAGAAACGGACTATAGAAATACATTTCCGTTTGCGCTCGTATGTTCAACGGTTCTGCATAGAAAACAGTGTAGCTTGGAGTAAATAACGACATTGTGTGTTTTGTTATGTGAAAGCTCATACCAGCATCAATTGGCGCGAATTCACAATACACATTGTCAACAGAGTTAAGCAAAGAACTGCGCATACATGTATATTGGCCTCACAGCGTGTCAGCGTACCTCAGTCCCATGCGGCTTGGTCGGTCGGTCGGTTGCATATTGGAACGTAACCCACGTGCACGGTAATGGTATGGCGAGACAGCTACAAGCGGGGTCGTCCGAGAGCCGCGCGTTGGGTGCTTCAGTCAAAACATGACCTACATCCCGCCCGAGGTGTTACCTCCTTCATAAATGCTGTTCAGACTATGAGATTTACGGTAGGTTTGTGATTGAAAGTTTGATATCGCTGAACTCTCCGATTAATGTACTATCTTTTAAACGTACTTGTCATAATTTTGTAACTACAACAGACAGGTTCACTTCATGTTTCGACGGTAGCGATTTCTATAGTCTGTTTCTGTATGGATTTTCTTCGCGCTATATGTTGTACTCTCTGCCAGCGGGAAGCACGCAGTTTCGCGCACATGCACGTATGGACGATAAATCCAGATGTGTGTAAAACAGAACCAGACACCTTGTACGACATGATGTATGGAGGGCATTAATGTTTTCAGATGGATCTATATCAACATCGTATTTTTTGTTCGTTAGCGGTCCACGTGGAAGCTCATATCTGCATTGGCGCGAATTCACAATACACACTGTCAATAGAGTTAAGGAAACACAGAATTGCGGAATGCATGTTTGTTGACCGCACAGCGCGTTAGCTTGACCGAGGATGGGTCAGTCGAGTGCATATTGGAGCGTGAGCCACGGTAGCGTTTTGCGGGACGCACTAATTAAGCTCCCGGTAGATTGTGTTAAACGCACAAACACTTATTCTTTCGGCCGGCACTGATACTAGGTAAAATAGAAGATAGGAGAGCAGTATAATACTCGGCTACAGATGTTGATACTGTTGTAGTGGCGGGTAATGAAGGCTCCAGTTGCCAACGGGACGAATAGAGTTACCACCCTTAATAATGCCAAACTGGACCTGTGCCAAAATGGACTGTTTTTCTCAGTCAAAACGGACAAGTTACATGTCACATAGTTAATAAAGGCTATATTATAATGATACACAGTAATGCACATATCCTTCCTGATACCGGTAGTGACTTGTAAGTAAACAGGAAAAATGACCTGTTTTAGAAGGTCCACACTTCTGAAGCTTCATAGGGCGCCAATTATGAATGACCATGACCTTGTATCATTGGTATCAAAGTAACACCACGTGGTTTCTTAGAACGGATTTCCGCACTATCAAATTACCTTTTTATAATGCGAAACTGTTCATTATTGAAAATTCCATTTTGTTTCTGAGACATCCCTGATATAATGCCAACTTAATATCTTAATATTAATTACCAATATCATTATCGTTTAGAAACCAGTCCCTTTCTTTACTTACTTAAGTGTTATGATCTCTATTGCGTTTACAGCTAATTTTCTTTGAAACTTTGATAACAAAAGCTTGGAAGACTTGGGGTTTTCTTTGCTGATTGCTTGAATTGCTTCAACAAGAAGATGACAAGAGGTCACCGACATGTGTTGTTACTGTTAGATAATGTCCCAAGCCATCTCATCCCTTAGCACGTGTCAAATGTCAAGTTCCATGTCCTGCCAATTACAATAACAAGTCACCAACACCCCTGCATGCTGGTATCTTCCATCCTAAACAGACCCAGAGTCAAAATGGGAATTTTTTTCTTGGTCAAAACGGACCGGTGAAATATCCTATTGATAATCCAGATCATCTTATACTCGTACACAGTATAGCACATATCCTTCCGCCTATCCGAATGCTTTTATATAACAACAGGAGAAAATGCATTAATGGTAATCAATTAGTTTTATTAAGAACTCAGTTTCAATGGTTTTTAGTACTCTGTATAACCAAAGTGCAATTTTACAAAAGTACATCTATGAATAGAACAGGATCCGCTTCTACAATTCTTACCAAGCGGGAGCCCGACATCGCTGCTTGCAGCTATATTTATTATTATTATTATTATTATTCCGCCGATTTTTGTTCCAATCCTAACTCCAAAACTACTGATCAGAATCTCTTGAAAATTCCCACAAAGATAGCTTAGCTCCTGAAGTTATATCCACAAAAATCTCAAGACTCTAGACTCAAAGACTAAGGGCAGATAACTCAAAACAACTTTAAAAATCGCAATTTCAACAGCTAAAATCTCCGCCAAGAAAGCTCCAAAGACTTCCAAAATTCCTGAACAGATCCGGAATCAGATGCCAAACAAAATCTCTACACATCCAATGTAGCGAAATTGCTCCGTTTGGCCTCCAGATCGGATTAAGTGTTTTGGCACTGTTTTTTACCAGATATCTCAGTACTTGACTCCCAAAATCTCCTCAGCTCAAACTACCAGCTCAAAAGCTTCCAAACTCTCCAGACTTTGGCTCCAAGTACCATACTAACAACTTCAAAGAAAAAATCCTCAGATATGTCTTCAATGGCCGCCATATTGACTCCAACTTCCGGCTCAAAGTTATTTTTAAACTTTTGAGAGGACATCTTTAGCTAGCTCTGGCATTGGAAACTTATGAGGTAAGGCACTTGAACAACTTCTGTTGAGTCTTGGTTTGGTTGCTGAACAAGATCTCTTCTTGCTCTTATGTCAAAAGTCACGTGATGTGGCGGCCATATTGGATTTTGGTAGCCTCTAATATTTTTACTTTGCAAACTACGTAGCTGCTAAAGTTCTTGATAGAAAGTGCTACAAATTACCACAATGGACCAGCATCAGACGCTTAACATTTCATGTTCTTAGCTGTTTGTCAAAAGTTGCGTCATTTAGCGTCCATATTGGATTAAAGACCGTGAAAATGCCAAAAGTGATAAAAACGGCACAAAACAGCATATATCTCCGCCAAAATTGCTCCAATAGCTACCCTATTTTGCATGTGACACCGTCATGAGATACCGATCATTTTCGATCGGGCCGTCAAAATGGATATTTCCAGCCGTTTGGCCGCCATCTTGGATTTAAGTTTTTCTTCGTCAGGTTGCCATGGAAACCAAACTTGACAACGAAATGCAGTGATATTCACAGCACTATTAGATACAGACCATGGGAAGATATCTGCAAAGTTTCAGCTTTGAAAGTTAGATAGTTCGTGAGAAAATGACAAAACAGAGTTTTGGTGGACAGACGCGCGGACGGACGGCGGACATGCATATCATCAAAATTTACCTATACATATGCTAGAACTGGTCGGGGTAAAGCATAATTACCAACCACTTCCACCATACATGCAATAACAGTCGCGTGAGAGCTCGCCCCAAAAAGTACATTTTCGTTTAACGGACCACCTAAATGACCTTGACCCCGTGACCTTGGTGACCTTGAATTTTTTAAAATGGTTTTAGTCCAGCTACCCGATCCCGTGGTCAAAAGTGCCAAAATCGCAAAAATAAGAAAATCTTATTAGGGCTCCCTGCCATCCTGGCAAGAGCCCTATTGTAATTGTTAGATTTATTATTATTTATTATTATTATTATTATTATTATTATTCCGCCGATTTTTGTTCCAATCCTAACTCCAAAACTACTGATCAGAATCTCTTGAAAATTCCCACAAAGATAGCTTAGCTCCTGAAGTTATATCCACAAAAATCTCAAGACTCTAGACTCAAAGACTAAGGGCAGATAACTCAAAACAACTTTAAAAATCGCAATTTCAACAGCTAAAATCTCCGCCAAGAAAGCTCCAAAGACTTCCAAAATTCCTGAACAGATCCGGAATCAGATGCCAAACAAAATCTCTACACATCCAATGTAGCGAAATTGCTCCGTTTGGCCTCCAGATCGGATTAAGTGTTTTGGCACTGTTTTTTACCAGATATCTCAGTACTTGACTCCCAAAATCTCCTCAGCTCAAACTACCAGCTCAAAAGCTTCCAAACTCTCCAGACTTTGGCTCCAAGTACCATACTAACAACTTCAAAGAAAAAATCCTCAGATATGTCTTCAATGGCCGCCATATTGACTCCAACTTCCGGCTCAAAGTTATTTTTAAACTTTTGAGAGGACATCTTTAGCTAGCTCTGGCATTGGAAACTTATGAGGTAAGGCACTTGAACAACTTCTGTTGAGTCTTGGTTTGGTTGCTGAACAAGATCTCTTCTTGCTCTTATGTCAAAAGTCACGTGATGTGGCGGCCATATTGGATTTTGGTAGCCTCTAATATTTTTACTTTGCAAACTACGTAGCTGCTAAAGTTCTTGATAGAAAGTGCTACAAATTACCACAATGGACCAGCATCAGACGCTTAACATTTCATGTTCTTAGCTGTTTGTCAAAAGTTGCGTCATTTAGCGTCCATATTGGATTAAAGACCGTGAAAATGCCAAAAGTGATAAAAACGGCACAAAACAGCATATATCTCCGCCAAAATTGCTCCAATAGCTACCCTATTTTGCATGTGACACCGTCATGAGATACCGATCATTTTCGATCGGGCCGTCAAAATGGATATTTCCAGCCGTTTGGCCGCCATCTTGGATTTAAGTTTTTCTTCGTCAGGTTGCCATGGAAACCAAACTTGACAACGAAATGCAGTGATATTCACAGCACTATTAGATACAGACCATGGGAAGATATCTGCAAAGTTTCAGCTTTGAAAGTTAGATAGTTCGTGAGAAAATGACAAAACAGAGTTTTGGTGGACAGACGCGCGGACGGACGGCGGACATGCATATCATCAAAATTTACCTATACATATGCTAGAACTGGTCGGGGTAAAGCATAATTACCAACCACTTCCACCATACATGCAATAACAGTCGCGTGAGAGCTCGCCCCAAAAAGTACATTTTCGTTTAACGGACCACCTAAATGACCTTGACCCCGTGACCTTGGTGACCTTGAATTTTTTAAAATGGTTTTAGTCCAGCTACCCGATCCCGTGGTCAAAAGTGCCAAAATCGCAAAAATAAGAAAATCTTATTAGGGCTCCCTGCCATCCTGGCAAGAGCCCTATTGTAATTGTTAGATTTATTATTATTTATTATTATTATTATTATTATTATTATTCCGCCGATTTTTGTTCCAATCCTAACTCCAAAACTACTGATCAGAATCTCTTGAAAATTCCCACAAAGATAGCTTAGCTCCTGAAGTTATATCCACAAAAATCTCAAGACTCTAGACTCAAAGACTAAGGGCAGATAACTCAAAACAACTTTAAAAATCGCAATTTCAACAGCTAAAATCTCCGCCAAGAAAGCTCCAAAGACTTCCAAAATTCCTGAACAGATCCGGAATCAGATGCCAAACAAAATCTCTACACATCCAATGTAGCGAAATTGCTCCGTTTGGCCTCCAGATCGGATTAAGTGTTTTGGCACTGTTTTTTACCAGATATCTCAGTACTTGACTCCCAAAATCTCCTCAGCTCAAACTACCAG
Source organism: Haliotis rufescens (assembly GCF_023055435.1). NCBI lineage: Eukaryota > Metazoa > Mollusca > Gastropoda > Lepetellida > Haliotidae > Haliotis > Haliotis rufescens. The sequence continues at coordinate 28,456,261 of NW_025964112.1, forward strand.
CTCAAAAGCTTCCAAACTCTCCAGACTTTGGCTCCAAGTACCATACTAACAACTTCAAAGAAAAAATCCTCAGATATGTCTTCAATGGCCGCCATATTGACTCCAACTTCCGGCTCAAAGTTATTTTTAAACTTTTGAGAGGACATCTTTAGCTAGCTCTGGCATTGGAAACTTATGAGGTAAGGCACTTGAACAACTTCTGTTGAGTCTTGGTTTGGTTGCTGAACAAGATCTCTTCTTGCTCTTATGTCAAAAGTCACGTGATGTGGCGGCCATATTGGATTTTGGTAGCCTCTAATATTTTTACTTTGCAAACTACGTAGCTGCTAAAGTTCTTGATAGAAAGTGCTACAAATTACCACAATGGACCAGCATCAGACGCTTAACATTTCATGTTCTTAGCTGTTTGTCAAAAGTTGCGTCATTTAGCGTCCATATTGGATTAAAGACCGTGAAAATGCCAAAAGTGATAAAAACGGCACAAAACAGCATATATCTCCGCCAAAATTGCTCCAATAGCTACCCTATTTTGCATGTGACACCGTCATGAGATACCGATCATTTTCGATCGGGCCGTCAAAATGGATATTTCCAGCCGTTTGGCCGCCATCTTGGATTTAAGTTTTTCTTCGTCAGGTTGCCATGGAAACCAAACTTGACAACGAAATGCAGTGATATTCACAGCACTATTAGATACAGACCATGGGAAGATATCTGCAAAGTTTCAGCTTTGAAAGTTAGATAGTTCGTGAGAAAATGACAAAACAGAGTTTTGGTGGACAGACGCGCGGACGGACGGCGGACATGCATATCATCAAAATTTACCTATACATATGCTAGAACTGGTCGGGGTAAAGCATAATTACCAACCACTTCCACCATACATGCAATAACAGTCGCGTGAGAGCTCGCCCCAAAAAGTACATTTTCGTTTAACGGACCACCTAAATGACCTTGACCCCGTGACCTTGGTGACCTTGAATTTTTTAAAATGGTTTTAGTCCAGCTACCCGATCCCGTGGTCAAAAGTGCCAAAATCGCAAAAATAAGAAAATCTTATTAGGGCTCCCTGCCATCCTGGCAAGAGCCCTATTGTAATTGTTAGATTTATTATTATTTATTATTATTATTATTATTATTATTATTCCGCCGATTTTTGTTCCAATCCTAACTCCAAAACTACTGATCAGAATCTCTTGAAAATTCCCACAAAGATAGCTTAGCTCCTGAAGTTATATCCACAAAAATCTCAAGACTCTAGACTCAAAGACTAAGGGCAGATAACTCAAAACAACTTTAAAAATCGCAATTTCAACAGCTAAAATCTCCGCCAAGAAAGCTCCAAAGACTTCCAAAATTCCTGAACAGATCCGGAATCAGATGCCAAACAAAATCTCTACACATCCAATGTAGCGAAATTGCTCCGTTTGGCCTCCAGATCGGATTAAGTGTTTTGGCACTGTTTTTTACCAGATATCTCAGTACTTGACTCCCAAAATCTCCTCAGCTCAAACTACCAGCTCAAAAGCTTCCAAACTCTCCAGACTTTGGCTCCAAGTACCATACTAACAACTTCAAAGAAAAAATCCTCAGATATGTCTTCAATGGCCGCCATATTGACTCCAACTTCCGGCTCAAAGTTATTTTTAAACTTTTGAGAGGACATCTTTAGCTAGCTCTGGCATTGGAAACTTATGAGGTAAGGCACTTGAACAACTTCTGTTGAGTCTTGGTTTGGTTGCTGAACAAGATCTCTTCTTGCTCTTATGTCAAAAGTCACGTGATGTGGCGGCCATATTGGATTTTGGTAGCCTCTAATATTTTTACTTTGCAAACTACGTAGCTGCTAAAGTTCTTGATAGAAAGTGCTACAAATTACCACAATGGACCAGCATCAGACGCTTAACATTTCATGTTCTTAGCTGTTTGTCAAAAGTTGCGTCATTTAGCGTCCATATTGGATTAAAGACCGTGAAAATGCCAAAAGTGATAAAAACGGCACAAAACAGCATATATCTCCGCCAAAATTGCTCCAATAGCTACCCTATTTTGCATGTGACACCGTCATGAGATACCGATCATTTTCGATCGGGCCGTCAAAATGGATATTTCCAGCCGTTTGGCCGCCATCTTGGATTTAAGTTTTTCTTCGTCAGGTTGCCATGGAAACCAAACTTGACAACGAAATGCAGTGATATTCACAGCACTATTAGATACAGACCATGGGAAGATATCTGCAAAGTTTCAGCTTTGAAAGTTAGATAGTTCGTGAGAAAATGACAAAACAGAGTTTTGGTGGACAGACGCGCGGACGGACGGCGGACATGCATATCATCAAAATTTACCTATACATATGCTAGAACTGGTCGGGGTAAAGCATAATTACCAACCACTTCCACCATACATGCAATAACAGTCGCGTGAGAGCTCGCCCCAAAAAGTACATTTTCGTTTAACGGACCACCTAAATGACCTTGACCCCGTGACCTTGGTGACCTTGAATTTTTTAAAATGGTTTTAGTCCAGCTACCCGATCCCGTGGTCAAAAGTGCCAAAATCGCAAAAATAAGAAAATCTTATTAGGGCTCCCTGCCATCCTGGCAAGAGCCCTATTGTAATTGTTAGATTTATTATTATTTATTATTATTATTATTATTATTATTATTCCGCCGATTTTTGTTCCAATCCTAACTCCAAAACTACTGATCAGAATCTCTTGAAAATTCCCACAAAGATAGCTTAGCTCCTGAAGTTATATCCACAAAAATCTCAAGACTCTAGACTCAAAGACTAAGGGCAGATAACTCAAAACAACTTTAAAAATCGCAATTTCAACAGCTAAAATCTCCGCCAAGAAAGCTCCAAAGACTTCCAAAATTCCTGAACAGATCCGGAATCAGATGCCAAACAAAATCTCTACACATCCAATGTAGCGAAATTGCTCCGTTTGGCCTCCAGATCGGATTAAGTGTTTTGGCACTGTTTTTTACCAGATATCTCAGTACTTGACTCCCAAAATCTCCTCAGCTCAAACTACCAGCTCAAAAGCTTCCAAACTCTCCAGACTTTGGCTCCAAGTACCATACTAACAACTTCGCAAAAAATATACATATGTGATACGTTGCCCTGATAGCCCTATTCCTGGCGATTCCAGAACACCAAACCGTTTGTCTGTAGCTCCATGGACAACGGAGTTAAAGCATTTTGAAAATAGCACTCTTTGGCCCAGGTCCATAAACTTCAAACTTGCCAAATAGCTGAATTCTAAATACCCGTAGCTGAACTCTAAATACCCGTAACTCCGAAACTACTTGTCCGATTTCGACCAGATTTTGTATATGTATATTGAGTGGGGATGTCTGTTATCACGACCAATTGTAGTGGCATAGGAAATAAGACGACGGGGAGAGAAATTATGCATAATTTATGTATAACAACATCTTTCAACATATTGCTCCTAGCCAGATCATTCTATAACTGGCAGACTAGGCAATCTTTAGTATTTACATGTGCACATCTCATCCCTGAGCACAGGTCAAATGACAACATCCATTTCCTGCATATTACAATAACAAGTCACCAACACCTCTGCATGCTGGTATCTTCCATACTTAACAGGTACAGGGCCAAAATGGGAATTTTTTTCTTGGTCAAAACGGACAGGTGAAATATCCTATTGATAATCCAGATCATATTATAGTCGTGCACAGTATAGCACATATCCTTCCGCCTATCCGAATGCTTTTATATAACAACAGGAGAAAATGCATTAATGGTAATCAATTAGTTTTATTAAGAACTCAGTTTCAATGGTTTTTAGTACTCTGTATAACCAAAGTGCAATTTTACAAAAGTACATCTATGAATAGAACAGGATCCGCTTCCACAATTCTTACAAAGCGGGAGCCCGACATCGCTGCTTGCAGCTATATTTATTATTATTATTCTTTATTATTATTATTATTCCGCCGATTTTTGTTCCAATCCGAACTCCAAAACTACTGCTCAGAATCTCTTGAAATTTTGCACAAAGATAGCTTAGCTACTGAAGTTATATCCACAAAAATCTCAAGACTCTAGACTCAAAGACTAAGGGCAGATAACTCAAAACAACTTTAAAAATCGCGATTTCAACAGCTAATATCTCCGCCACGAAAGCTCCAAAGACTTCCAAAATTCCTGAACAGATCCGGAATCAGATGCCAAACAAAATCTCTACACATCCAATGTAGCGAAATTGCTTCGTTTGGCCTCCAGATCGGATTAAGTGTTTTTGCACTGTTTTTTAGCAGATTTCTCAGTACTTGACTCCCAAAATCTCCTCAGCTCAAAGTACCAGCTCAAAAGCTTCCAAACTCTCCAGACTTTGGCTCCAAGTACCATACTAACAACTTCAAACAAAAAATCCTCAGATATGTCTTCAATGGCCGCCATATTGACTCCAACTTCCGGCTCAAAGTTATTTTTAAAATTTTGAGAGGACATCTTTAGCTAGCTCTGGCATTGGAAACTTATGAGGTAAGGCATTTGAAGAACTTCTGTTGAGTCTTGCTTTGGTTGCTGAACAAGATCTCTTCTTGCTCTTATGTCAAAAGTCACGTGATGTGGCGGCCATATTGGATTTTGCTAGCCTCTCATATTTTTACTTTGCAAACTACGTAGCTGCTAAAGTTCTTGATAGAAAGTGCTACAAATTACCACAATACACCAGCATCAGACGCTGAACATTTCATGTTCTTAGCTGTTTGTCAAAAGTTGCGTCATTTAGCGTCCATATTGGATTAAAGACCGTGAAAATGCCAAAAGTGATAAAAACGGCACAAAACAGCATATATCTCCGCCAAAATTGCTCCAATAGCTACCCTATTTTGCATGTGACACCGTCATAAGATAGCGATCATTTTCGATCGGGCCGTCAAAATGGATATTTCCAGCCGTTTGGCCGCCATCTTGGATTTAAGTTTTTCTTCGTCAGGTTGCCATGGAAACCAAACTTGACAACGGAATGCATTGATATTCACAGAACTATTAGATACAGACCATAGGAAGATGTCTGCAAAGTTTCAGCTTTGTAAGTTAGATAGTTCGTGAGAAAATGACAAAACAGAGTTTTGGTGGACAGACGCGCGGACGGACGGCGGACATGCATATCATCAAAATTTACCTATACATATGCTAGAACTGGTCGGGGTAATGCATAATTACTAATCACTTCCACCATACATGCAATAACAGTCGCGTGAGAGCTCGCCAAAAAAAGTACATTTTCGTTTAACGGACCACCTAAATGACCTTGACCCCGTGACCTTGGTGACCTTGAATTTTTTAAAATGGTTTTAGTCCAGCTACCCGATCCCGGGGTCAAAAGTGCCAAAATCGCAAAAATAACGATTTCTTATTAGGGCTCCCTGCCATCCTGGCAAGAGCCCTATTGTAATTGTTCGATTTATTATTATTATTATTATTATTATTCTTTATTATTATTATTATTCCGCCGATTTTTGTTCCAATCCGAACTCCAAAACTACTGCTCAGAATCTCTTGAAATTTTGCACAAAGATAGCTTAGCTACTGAAGTTATATCCACAAAAATCTCAAGACTCTAGACTCAAAGACTAAGGGCAGATAACTCAAAACAACTTTAAAAATCGCGATTTCAACAGCTAATATCTCCGCCACGAAAGCTCCAAAGACTTCCAAAATTCCTGAACAGATCCGGAATCAGATGCCAAACAAAATCTCTACACATCCAATGTAGCGAAATTGCTTCGTTTGGCCTCCAGATCGGATTAAGTGTTTTTGCACTGTTTTTTAGCAGATTTCTCAGTACTTGACTCCCAAAATCTCCTCAGCTCAAAGTACCAGCTCAAAAGCTTCCAAACTCTCCAGACTTTGGCTCCAAGTACCATACTAACAACTTCAAACAAAAAATCCTCAGATATGTCTTCAATGGCCGCCATATTGACTCCAACTTCCGGCTCAAAGTTATTTTTAAAATTTTGAGAGGACATCTTTAGCTAGCTCTGGCATTGGAAACTTATGAGGTAAGGCATTTGAAGAACTTCTGTTGAGTCTTGCTTTGGTTGCTGAACAAGATCTCTTCTTGCTCTTATGTCAAAAGTCACGTGATGTGGCGGCCATATTGGATTTTGCTAGCCTCTCATATTTTTACTTTGCAAACTACGTAGCTGCTAAAGTTCTTGATAGAAAGTGCTACAAATTACCACAATACACCAGCATCAGACGCTGAACATTTCATGTTCTTAGCTGTTTGTCAAAAGTTGCGTCATTTAGCGTCCATATTGGATTAAAGACCGTGAAAATGCCAAAAGTGATAAAAACGGCACAAAACAGCATATATCTCCGCCAAAATTGCTCCAATAGCTACCCTATTTTGCATGTGACACCGTCATAAGATAGCGATCATTTTCGATCGGGCCGTCAAAATGGATATTTCCAGCCGTTTGGCCGCCATCTTGGATTTAAGTTTTTCTTCGTCAGGTTGCCATGGAAACCAAACTTGACAACGGAATGCATTGATATTCACAGAACTATTAGATACAGACCATAGGAAGATGTCTGCAAAGTTTCAGCTTTGTAAGTTAGATAGTTCGTGAGAAAATGACAAAACAGAGTTTTGGTGGACAGACGCGCGGACGGACGGCGGACATGCATATCATCAAAATTTACCTATACATATGCTAGAACTGGTCGGGGTAATGCATAATTACTAATCACTTCCACCATACATGCAATAACAGTCGCGTGAGAGCTCGCCAAAAAAAGTACATTTTCGTTTAACGGACCACCTAAATGACCTTGACCCCGTGACCTTGGTGACCTTGAATTTTTTAAAATGGTTTTAGTCCAGCTACCCGATCCCGGGGTCAAAAGTGCCAAAATCGCAAAAATAACGATTTCTTATTAGGGCTCCCTGCCATCCTGGCAAGAGCCCTATTGTAATTGTTCGATTTATTATTATTATTATTATTATTATTCTTTATTATTATTATTATTCCGCCGATTTTTGTTCCAATCCGAACTCCAAAACTACTGCTCAGAATCTCTTGAAATTTTGCACAAAGATAGCTTAGCTACTGAAGTTATATCCACAAAAATCTCAAGACTCTAGACTCAAAGACTAAGGGCAGATAACTCAAAACAACTTTAAAAATCGCGATTTCAACAGCTAATATCTCCGCCACGAAAGCTCCAAAGACTTCCAAAATTCCTGAACAGATCCGGAATCAGATGCCAAACAAAATCTCTACACATCCAATGTAGCGAAATTGCTTCGTTTGGCCTCCAGATCGGATTAAGTGTTTTTGCACTGTTTTTTAGCAGATTTCTCAGTACTTGACTCCCAAAATCTCCTCAGCTCAAAGTACCAGCTCAAAAGCTTCCAAACTCTCCAGACTTTGGCTCCAAGTACCATACTAACAACTTCAAACAAAAAATCCTCAGATATGTCTTCAATGGCCGCCATATTGACTCCAACTTCCGGCTCAAAGTTATTTTTAAAATTTTGAGAGGACATCTTTAGCTAGCTCTGGCATTGGAAACTTATGAGGTAAGGCATTTGAAGAACTTCTGTTGAGTCTTGCTTTGGTTGCTGAACAAGATCTCTTCTTGCTCTTATGTCAAAAGTCACGTGATGTGGCGGCCATATTGGATTTTGCTAGCCTCTCATATTTTTACTTTGCAAACTACGTAGCTGCTAAAGTTCTTGATAGAAAGTGCTACAAATTACCACAATACACCAGCATCAGACGCTGAACATTTCATGTTCTTAGCTGTTTGTCAAAAGTTGCGTCATTTAGCGTCCATATTGGATTAAAGACCGTGAAAATGCCAAAAGTGATAAAAACGGCACAAAACAGCATATATCTCCGCCAAAATTGCTCCAATAGCTACCCTATTTTGCATGTGACACCGTCATAAGATAGCGATCATTTTCGATCGGGCCGTCAAAATGGATATTTCCAGCCGTTTGGCCGCCATCTTGGATTTAAGTTTTTCTTCGTCAGGTTGCCATGGAAACCAAACTTGACAACGGAATGCATTGATATTCACAGAACTATTAGATACAGACCATAGGAAGATGTCTGCAAAGTTTCAGCTTTGTAAGTTAGATAGTTCGTGAGAAAATGACAAAACAGAGTTTTGGTGGACAGACGCGCGGACGGACGGCGGACATGCATATCATCAAAATTTACCTATACATATGCTAGAACTGGTCGGGGTAATGCATAATTACTAATCACTTCCACCATACATGCAATAACAGTCGCGTGAGAGCTCGCCAAAAAAAGTACATTTTCGTTTAACGGACCACCTAAATGACCTTGACCCCGTGACCTTGGTGACCTTGAATTTTTTAAAATGGTTTTAGTCCAGCTACCCGATCCCGGGGTCAAAAGTGCCAAAATCGCAAAAATAACGATTTCTTATTAGGGCTCCCTGCCATCCTGGCAAGAGCCCTATTGTAATTGTTCGATTTATTATTATTATTATTATTATTATTCTTTATTATTATTATTATTCCGCCGATTTTTGTTCCAATCCGAACTCCAAAACTACTGCTCAGAATCTCTTGAAATTTTGCACAAAGATAGCTTAGCTACTGAAGTTATATCCACAAAAATCTCAAGACTCTAGACTCAAAGACTAAGGGCAGATAACTCAAAACAACTTTAAAAATCGCGATTTCAACAGCTAATATCTCCGCCACGAAAGCTCCAAAGACTTCCAAAATTCCTGAACAGATCCGGAATCAGATGCCAAACAAAATCTCTACACATCCAATGTAGCGAAATTGCTTCGTTTGGCCTCCAGATCGGATTAAGTGTTTTTGCACTGTTTTTTAGCAGATTTCTCAGTACTTGACTCCCAAAATCTCCTCAGCTCAAAGTACCAGCTCAAAAGCTTCCAAACTCTCCAGACTTTGGCTCCAAGTACCATACTAACAACTTCAAACAAAAAATCCTCAGATATGTCTTCAATGGCCGCCATATTGACTCCAACTTCCGGCTCAAAGTTATTTTTAAAATTTTGAGAGGACATCTTTAGCTAGCTCTGGCATTGGAAACTTATGAGGTAAGGCATTTGAAGAACTTCTGTTGAGTCTTGCTTTGGTTGCTGAACAAGATCTCTTCTTGCTCTTATGTCAAAAGTCACGTGATGTGGCGGCCATATTGGATTTTGCTAGCCTCTCATATTTTTACTTTGCAAACTACGTAGCTGCTAAAGTTCTTGATAGAAAGTGCTACAAATTACCACAATACACCAGCATCAGACGCTGAACATTTCATGTTCTTAGCTGTTTGTCAAAAGTTGCGTCATTTAGCGTCCATATTGGATTAAAGACCGTGAAAATGCCAAAAGTGATAAAAACGGCACAAAACAGCATATATCTCCGCCAAAATTGCTCCAATAGCTACCCTATTTTGCATGTGACACCGTCATAAGATAGCGATCATTTTCGATCGGGCCGTCAAAATGGATATTTCCAGCCGTTTGGCCGCCATCTTGGATTTAAGTTTTTCTTCGTCAGGTTGCCATGGAAACCAAACTTGACAACGGAATGCATTGATATTCACAGAACTATTAGATACAGACCATAGGAAGATGTCTGCAAAGTTTCAGCTTTGTAAGTTAGATAGTTCGTGAGAAAATGACAAAACAGAGTTTTGGTGGACAGACGCGCGGACGGACGGCGGACATGCATATCATCAAAATTTACCTATACATATGCTAGAACTGGTCGGGGTAATGCATAATTACTAATCACTTCCACCATACATGCAATAACAGTCGCGTGAGAGCTCGCCAAAAAAAGTACATTTTCGTTTAACGGACCACCTAAATGACCTTGACCCCGTGACCTTGGTGACCTTGAATTTTTTAAAATGGTTTTAGTCCAGCTACCCGATCCCGGGGTCAAAAGTGCCAAAATCGCAAAAATAACGATTTCTTATTAGGGCTCCCTGCCATCCTGGCAAGAGCCCTATTGTAATTGTTCGATTTATTATTATTATTATTATTATTATTCTTTATTATTATTATTATTCCGCCGATTTTTGTTCCAATCCGAACTCCAAAACTACTGCTCAGAATCTCTTGAAATTTTGCACAAAGATAGCTTAGCTACTGAAGTTATATCCACAAAAATCTCAAGACTCTAGACTCAAAGACTAAGGGCAGATAACTCAAAACAACTTTAAAAATCGCGATTTCAACAGCTAATATCTCCGCCACGAAAGCTCCAAAGACTTCCAAAATTCCTGAACAGATCCGGAATCAGATGCCAAACAAAATCTCTACACATCCAATGTAGCGAAATTGCTTCGTTTGGCCTCCAGATCGGATTAAGTGTTTTTGCACTGTTTTTTAGCAGATTTCTCAGTACTTGACTCCCAAAATCTCCTCAGCTCAAAGTACCAGCTCAAAAGCTTCCAAACTCTCCAGACTTTGGCTCCAAGTACCATACTAACAACTTCAAACAAAAAATCCTCAGATATGTCTTCAATGGCCGCCATATTGACTCCAACTTCCGGCTCAAAGTTATTTTTAAAATTTTGAGAGGACATCTTTAGCTAGCTCTGGCATTGGAAACTTATGAGGTAAGGCATTTGAAGAACTTCTGTTGAGTCTTGCTTTGGTTGCTGAACAAGATCTCTTCTTGCTCTTATGTCAAAAGTCACGTGATGTGGCGGCCATATTGGATTTTGCTAGCCTCTCATATTTTTACTTTGCAAACTACGTAGCTGCTAAAGTTCTTGATAGAAAGTGCTACAAATTACCACAATACACCAGCATCAGACGCTGAACATTTCATGTTCTTAGCTGTTTGTCAAAAGTTGCGTCATTTAGCGTCCATATTGGATTAAAGACCGTGAAAATGCCAAAAGTGATAAAAACGGCACAAAACAGCATATATCTCCGCCAAAATTGCTCCAATAGCTACCCTATTTTGCATGTGACACCGTCATAAGATAGCGATCATTTTCGATCGGGCCGTCAAAATGGATATTTCCAGCCGTTTGGCCGCCATCTTGGATTTAAGTTTTTCTTCGTCAGGTTGCCATGGAAACCAAACTTGACAACGGAATGCATTGATATTCACAGAACTATTAGATACAGACCATAGGAAGATGTCTGCAAAGTTTCAGCTTTGTAAGTTAGATAGTTCGTGAGAAAATGACAAAACAGAGTTTTGGTGGACAGACGCGCGGACGGACGGCGGACATGCATATCATCAAAATTTACCTATACATATGCTAGAACTGGTCGGGGTAATGCATAATTACTAATCACTTCCACCATACATGCAATAACAGTCGCGTGAGAGCTCGCCAAAAAAAGTACATTTTCGTTTAACGGACCACCTAAATGACCTTGACCCCGTGACCTTGGTGACCTTGAATTTTTTAAAATGGTTTTAGTCCAGCTACCCGATCCCGGGGTCAAAAGTGCCAAAATCGCAAAAATAACGATTTCTTATTAGGGCTCCCTGCCATCCTGGCAAGAGCCCTATTGTAATTGTTCGATTTATTATTATTATTATTATTATTATTCTTTATTATTATTATTATTCCGCCGATTTTTGTTCCAATCCGAACTCCAAAACTACTGCTCAGAATCTCTTGAAATTTTGCACAAAGATAGCTTAGCTACTGAAGTTATATCCACAAAAATCTCAAGACTCTAGACTCAAAGACTAAGGGCAGATAACTCAAAACAACTTTAAAAATCGCGATTTCAACAGCTAATATCTCCGCCACGAAAGCTCCAAAGACTTCCAAAATTCCTGAACAGATCCGGAATCAGATGCCAAACAAAATCTCTACACATCCAATGTAGCGAAATTGCTTCGTTTGGCCTCCAGATCGGATTAAGTGTTTTTGCACTGTTTTTTAGCAGATTTCTCAGTACTTGACTCCCAAAATCTCCTCAGCTCAAAGTACCAGCTCAAAAGCTTCCAAACTCTCCAGACTTTGGCTCCAAGTACCATACTAACAACTTCAAACAAAAAATCCTCAGATATGTCTTCAATGGCCGCCATATTGACTCCAACTTCCGGCTCAAAGTTATTTTTAAAATTTTGAGAGGACATCTTTAGCTAGCTCTGGCATTGGAAACTTATGAGGTAAGGCATTTGAAGAACTTCTGTTGAGTCTTGCTTTGGTTGCTGAACAAGATCTCTTCTTGCTCTTATGTCAAAAGTCACGTGATGTGGCGGCCATATTGGATTTTGCTAGCCTCTCATATTTTTACTTTGCAAACTACGTAGCTGCTAAAGTTCTTGATAGAAAGTGCTACAAATTACCACAATACACCAGCATCAGACGCTGAACATTTCATGTTCTTAGCTGTTTGTCAAAAGTTGCGTCATTTAGCGTCCATATTGGATTAAAGACCGTGAAAATGCCAAAAGTGATAAAAACGGCACAAAACAGCATATATCTCCGCCAAAATTGCTCCAATAGCTACCCTATTTTGCATGTGACACCGTCATAAGATAGCGATCATTTTCGATCGGGCCGTCAAAATGGATATTTCCAGCCGTTTGGCCGCCATCTTGGATTTAAGTTTTTCTTCGTCAGGTTGCCATGGAAACCAAACTTGACAACGGAATGCATTGATATTCACAGAACTATTAGATACAGACCATAGGAAGATGTCTGCAAAGTTTCAGCTTTGTAAGTTAGATAGTTCGTGAGAAAATGACAAAACAGAGTTTTGGTGGACAGACGCGCGGACGGACGGCGGACATGCATATCATCAAAATTTACCTATACATATGCTAGAACTGGTCGGGGTAATGCATAATTACTAATCACTTCCACCATACATGCAATAACAGTCGCGTGAGAGCTCGCCAAAAAAAGTACATTTTCGTTTAACGGACCACCTAAATGACCTTGACCCCGTGACCTTGGTGACCTTGAATTTTTTAAAATGGTTTTAGTCCAGCTACCCGATCCCGGGGTCAAAAGTGCCAAAATCGCAAAAATAACGATTTCTTATTAGGGCTCCCTGCCATCCTGGCAAGAGCCCTATTGTAATTGTTCGATTTATTATTATTATTATTATTATTATTCTTTATTATTATTATTATTCCGCCGATTTTTGTTCCAATCCGAACTCCAAAACTACTGCTCAGAATCTCTTGAAATTTTGCACAAAGATAGCTTAGCTACTGAAGTTATATCCACAAAAATCTCAAGACTCTAGACTCAAAGACTAAGGGCAGATAACTCAAAACAACTTTAAAAATCGCGATTTCAACAGCTAATATCTCCGCCACGAAAGCTCCAAAGACTTCCAAAATTCCTGAACAGATCCGGAATCAGATGCCAAACAAAATCTCTACACATCCAATGTAGCGAAATTGCTTCGTTTGGCCTCCAGATCGGATTAAGTGTTTTTGCACTGTTTTTTAGCAGATTTCTCAGTACTTGACTCCCAAAATCTCCTCAGCTCAAAGTACCAGCTCAAAAGCTTCCAAACTCTCCAGACTTTGGCTCCAAGTACCATACTAACAACTTCAAACAAAAAATTACGTATGTGATATGTTGACCTGATAGCCCTTGTCCTTGCGATTCCAGAACACCAAACGGTTTGACTGTAGCTCAATGGACAGCGGAGCTAAAGCATTTTGAAAATGGCACTCTTTGGCCCAGGTCCATAAACTTGCCAAATAGCACAACTCTAAATACCCGTAGCTGAACTCTAAATACCCGTAACTCCGAAACTACTCGTCCGATTTCGACCAGATTTGGTATATGTATATTGAGTGGGGATGTCTGCTACCACGACCAATTGTAGCGACATAGGAAATAACACGACGGGGAGAGAAATTATACATAATTTATGTATAACAACATCTTTCAACATCTTGCTCCTAACCAGATCATTCTATAACTGGCAGACTAGGCAATCTTTAGTATTTACATGTGCAATTCGATATTGAAATGCAGTCACAAATCACAAATCCTACATACATCAAACTCTTATTTCACATGTTCTGAAAATGTCATTTAGTGGGGGTGACATGAGTATTTTACGAACGCTTCAAACATTTTTTAAAGTAAAAGACACTGAAAGAAGCAGCAGTAACATGACAAATAAGTCCCGTTCACTGCACTTCAATCGACAGCAATACTCGTGCATACGATTCCGTTCTCTTGGCGCTGTACGCTACATTATTGTCGGTATAGGTTTATTTATATAACAAACTACAGTCTGTAGTACGTGAGCTTTGTGTATAGTTTTAGGCTATTGACCACAGAAATCAGTTATCAGGGTCAAATGAGATACAGTGTTAAAACAGCTGATGGACAACGCAAGCAGAAACGGACTATAGAAATACATTTACGTTTGCGCTCGTACGTTCAACGGTTCTGTATAGAAACTTGGAGTAAATATCAACATCGCATGTTTTGTTATTTCTAAGCTCATACCTGCATCGATTGCCGCGAATTCACAATACACATTGTCAAGCAAAGAACTGCGCATACATGTATATTGGCCTCACAGCGTGTCAGCGTGCCTCAGTCCCATGCGGCTGGGTCGGTCGGTCGGGTGCATATTGAAACGTGATCCACGTGCACGGTAATGGCATGGCGAAACAGCTATAGCGGGGTCGTCCGAGAGCCGCGCGTGGGGTGCTTCAGTCAAAACATGACCCACATCCCGCCCGAGGTGTTACCTCCTTCATAAATGCTGTTCAGACTATGGGATTTACGGTAGGTTTGTGATTGAAAATTTGATATCGCTGAACTCTCCGATTAATGTACTATCTTTTAAACGAACTTGTCATAATTTTGTAACTACAACAGACAGGTTCACTTCATGTTTCGACGGTAGCGTTTTCTATAGTCTGTTTCTTTATGGATTTTCTTCACGCTGTTTTCAGTAGTCACTGCTAGCAGAAAGCACGCATTTTGTACGTTTGTGATTTAATATCGCTGAACTCTCCGTTTAATTTACTGGTACTTGTCTTAATTGTATTACCTCAATTTCAAGTAATAACAGACCATTTATATGTTCACTTCGTTTCAATAGTAGCGACTTCTATAGTCTGTTTCTGTATAGATTCTCTTCACGCTGTTTGTAATACATTCTGTCAGTGGAAAGTACGCAGTTTGTAGGATTGTGATTGAAAGTTTAATATCGCTGAACTCTCCAATTAATTTTCTCTCAAACTGGGTTTAACGGTAGGTTTGTGATTGAAAGTTTAAAATCGCTTAATTTACTATCTTTTCACGTACTTGTCATAATTGTATTACCACAAATTCAAATAATAACAGATCATTTATATGTTCACTCAGTTTCGATGGTAGCTATTTCTATAGTCTGTTTCTGTATAGATTCTCTTCACGCTGTTTGTAATACATTCTGCCAGTGGAAAGTGCACAGTTTCCCGTACTTGCACGGTAGATCCATCCTGTTGCTCCCTGTCTAAAAGAATCGTTGTACAACATGTTGTTTGTTTTTTTATATAAAATGCCTTGTTTTTCCTTGGAACGGATTTCCGCACTATCAAACTACCATTTTATGATCTGAACCTGTTCATTATTGATAATTCCATTTTTTTTTCTGGAAGATCCCAGATATAATGCCGACTTTAAGGAGTATTATTTACCAATATCATTATGGATTAGAAACCAGTCCCGTTCTCAACCTACTTAAGTGCATTGATCTCCATTGTGTTTACAGCTAATCTTCTTTTAAACTTTGATCACAAACGCTTGGAAGGCTTGGGGTTTTCTTAGCTGATTGGTTGAATTGCTTCAACAATGACATGACAAGAGGTGACCGACATGTGTTGTTACTGTTAGATAATGTCCCAAGCCATCTCATCCCTGAGCACGAGTCAAATTACAAGATCCATTTCCTGAATATTACAATAACAAGTCACCAACACCTCTGCATGCTGGTATCTTCCATACTTAACAGGTACAGGGCCAAAATGGGAATTTTTTTCTTGGTCAAAACGGACAGGTGAAATATCCTATTGATAATCCAGATCATCTTATACTCGTACACAGTATAGCACATATCCTTCCGCATATCCGAATGCTTTTATATAACAACAGGAGAAAATGCCTTAATGGTAATCAATTAGTTTTATTAAGAACTCAGTTTCAATGGTTTTTAGTACTCTGTATAACCAAAGTGCAATTTTACAAAAGTACATCTATGAATAGAACAGGATCCGCTTCCACAATTCCTAACCAGCGGGAGCCCGACATCGCTGCTTGCAGCTATATTTTATTATTATTTATTATTCCGCCGATTTTTGTACCAGAGCTAGCAAAATAACCTATGGATCAATTTTGTTCAAATTTTGTGTGTGTATGTAGACCGTTGGGTACTAGATTCGGCCAAACACCCAAGGCCAAGTTGCAGATACAGTAGAACACGGATATAACGAACACGGATATAGCGAACAAACGGATACAACGAACTGTTAAAAAATCCCCGATTTATCTCCTATATAATATCATATAAAATTTACGTATATAACGAACTCCCTATAGCGAACTAACGGATACAGCGAACTGATACCTGATCACCGACAAGACCATTTATCACTTATTAGCGACGTGTATAGCGAACTGAGAAATCTCACTCAGTGTCAAGTATCACTGACAATTGGCTGTATGCAATCAGCGGCGAATCAAAACAATGGCGGCGAATCAATACAATCAGTGGTGACGGATCAACCTTGTTAAATTTGCATTGTGTTAATCTTACCTGTACATGTAATCTTGTCTGTAAAACAAACAGTTTTTGACAGTTTGGCGGATCTGAACGATGGCGTTTCAAGAATGCAGTCAGCGAAACGAGGCCAAAGTAAAATCACAGACTACACATCTCGTATGAAAATCGAAAAATGATAAATATGTTTAAATTTTGTACATGTATTTGATAACAATCTTCAGAAAATGTTATGAATTTAATGTTATTAAATGAATGTTGTAAATTGATATCAGTTGAATGATCACTGCTAATACAAATCAATGCTGCAGTTACGTGTGTATTGTGTTTTGTCTTATCCAAGGTGGCGGACGTTTCCGAGAGAAAACGTGTATAACGAACAACGGATATAACGAACTGATTTCTCTGGTCCCTAGTAGTTCGTTATATCCGTGTTCTACTGTAACTAAAAAACAGAATTCTTTTTAAGATGTATTTCGCCCTATTGCTCCGCTTATCCGATTACTTTGAAACCTTGCATATATCTGCTGCTTGAACTGCTTGACATTTTTTGTTCTTTGACTTTGGTCATTGGTCACGTGGTTTGGCAGCCATATTGGATTCAAGGTTTTTACAGTGATTTTGGGTACCTGTCTTCAAATGCAAACAACTCCGAGTCCACTGCATGAAATGCTTTCAAACTTTCTGATAATTGTCTCCATACATAACACATCAAACACTAATAGCCGATTTTTTATATCTTTTTTAGTTGCGGCCATATTGGATTTTGATTTTGATCATTTTTGTCACCAAAATTTTACTTTAAAGATCATATCTTGTAAGGTTCTCCACAGAAACTATTGATAGTTTACATGAAGTTAGTGTGCCATATGTACCTCATTTTTTGTCTTTTGACTTTGGTCATTGGTCACGTGGTTTGGCAGCCATATTGGATTCAAATTCCGAGTCCACTTCATGAAATTCTTTCAAACTTTCTGGGAATTGTCTGCACATACAACACAGCAAACTCTAATAGCCGTTTTTGGATATCTGTTTTAGTTGGGGCCATATTGGATTTTAATTTTGATAATATTTTTTACCGAAATTTTACTTTAATGATCATATCTTGTTAGTTTGTTGACAGAAACTATTGAAAGTTTACATGAAGTAAGTGTGTCATGAGCATCTTATTTTCTGTTCTTGGTGCATCGAAAAAGTAACACCACTTGGTGGTAATATTTGATTAATATTTCGGACACGCATGGAACACGCCAATTTCGTAGCGGCAATGTCCTGCAAACGGTGAGTATCTTTTGACAGAGTTGGTACAAACAAACCCTTTGAGAATTTGAACATGTTCGATGTCGTAAATGGGTTTAGAACAGACTTAGCACACACCAGTTTCGTAGCGGTGATGCCCTGCAAATTGTGCCTACATGTGACGGATTTGGTACAAGGAAACCCTTTGAGGATTCGAACATGGACGTTTGTGCACAGTGTAACTTGGAGCCTGACATTGCTGCTTTGCAGCTGTATTTATTATTATTATTGTTATTATTATTATTATTATTCAGCAGTCAATAGCCAAATAAACCTGTGTGTAGACTTTGCCTAGTTGACCTGATTAGACATCCTGAACATTTGTATTTTGACTGTTGAACATCTGGTACATAGCAGAGTATCAGCATGGTCATTTGTTGGACAGTAAGAGACCTTATCAGATGAAAGTCCTGACAGGGGCAGTGTGCCTGCCAGTTGGTTTCCCTTGGAAACTAATTCCACCGTTCATGGTCTTTAAGACCAAAGCGAACACAAAATTTGTAAATTTATATGAACCTACCTGAATTGCATTTTGAAGGTGGTTTGCGTTTCATGCTAGGAACCTTTTTATATCGTAACATTTGTGCAAACTGATTTCAACAAGTATTTGTCACAAAGTGACGAAATGTCCCCCGCCTGTATATACACCATAGTACCAAATATGAAGACAATCCAGGGATTAGTTCTTGAGATATTGCGGCAACACCAATTTTCCAACTCCAAAAGCAGATTTGCCTGCTTTGACCTTGAAAATGGGGTCAAGGTCACCAAAACCGACTGGTGTCTGCGGTGTCTGTATATACACCATAGTTCCAAATATGAAGACAATCCAGTGTTTAGTTCTTGAGATATCGCGGCAACAAACAGGTGGGACGTAAGGACGGACGGTCCTGAATACTATGTCCCCCGCTTCGCGCATTCGCGCAGCGGGGGACAATAAACATATATCCGATATCTTTATTTTAGCTGAGTATAAATTCGGGTTTTTATATTAGCAAATAACAGCGCGATGGTAAATTATGAACCATTTCAATAAATTTATTATCTAAAAGTTAAACAGAAAAATAACTTAATTTTCGAGATCATCACGTTGGTTGCAGAATTACAAACATTCGGGTTAATCTGATGTGTCATGCTATGAAATTTGCAGGAAACAAATAATGACATAAATATTCACTAATCCTAATTTCAAACGTTTTGGTTGAATATTTACGAAATACTAAAATATAAAATCGTGTCATGATGCTAGCAGATGTCCTAAAATCAACATGGCGCGCTTCAACAAAGTTTACATTGCCTTTATAATTCCAGCTATATCACGGCGAGTCAGCTTAATGTGGGAGGAAAGCCCGAAGTGATGAAGGGGTCTTAGATGTTTACCACTTCGCTGAAACCCACAAGCACGGGTATGATGCTGACAAACCTAGAAACATAATCGGGGCGAACCAGGATTCGAACCAAGAATCATAGGTTTCTGGCGTGCCCAAGGGACGCAACTCTGCACAGCGAATTGCGGCGCCTTAGACGACTGGGCCACCCGTGCCCCCTTGCCTTTATAAATATGAAAGTTGATGATCTTCTCAATCGAAGAATGTTTTATTTGTCATTTTCCAATTAATATGACGAGAGAAAAAATAAAATAAAAATTGTGAATTCTGACAGCAATATTTCAGTAAGTGCAATGGTCACCAGATGTAATGTCACTGACAGGGGTAGTCTCCTGATAATTT
The DNA here is from genome assembly GCF_023055435.1 of Haliotis rufescens. Classification (NCBI taxonomy): domain Eukaryota; kingdom Metazoa; phylum Mollusca; class Gastropoda; order Lepetellida; family Haliotidae; genus Haliotis; species Haliotis rufescens. The sequence continues at coordinate 28,476,018 of NW_025964112.1, forward strand.
TTAGATACCAAAACAATTACAGAAAATATGAAATATTTCACCTATCACATACAGCAAAAACATAAGTCAATACATAGTATCAGTTATCACCACTAATATGAAATAAAAATGTGACTTTGACAATTTTATTGGGTTATTATTTAATGACTATGACTTTGCATGATCCAGTGACCCGGAAATGTTAGATGATAAATCAACATGCCACATGCAAGTTTCTCGGTATATTGTATTTGAACTTTTGTTGTTAAGAATCACCATTCAATGTTACCGTGAATATAAATGGACACGATTAATATTTCAGCGATACGCTGATACGTTTCAGTATTAATAAGTGTATCCCTCGCAATACGTCTATGGATATCGTCGATCAGTAAGATCACCCTCTACAACAGGTGTGTGAAAATGGGCTTGACAAATGTTTCAAAATAACATTCCTGCATTGCTGAATATGATAGGATATATATAAGCAATAAAATGCTATATACATATTTTTGGTGTTAGTTTCACATTACATTGGGCACAGTTTTCCTTTCATAAAACATTCATAGATTCTAGCATGATTTTAGAACAATTTCACAAAGCATTTCTAAATTTATTCCAAAAATATACTCAACAACAAAAGTTCCTGTGACACCAATATTTTAGTGTATGTTTCAAACAAGTAAAGTTTGGTTTTCAATATTGAAGTACATGTATGGAATCAAGTCACAAAAACGCAACTGCTACAGAAAAGCATGCATTCCATGCAAATGTTGACTTTTATGCAAGCCCCATGCATTTCACTACCCAAGAATGGGTATAAAAACATGTGCGTTAACGGGATTCCATATGCATTGTTTAGCATCGTGCTGACAACAATCACTCAGAAAAACAACAAAATTACACAATTATTCAACATTACGAAATGCCACGCCTGTCCGAAAATGAGTGTCTGCGAGCCATTGGTATGCTTGAAGCAGGATCAAGTCAACGTGATGTTGCAAGACAATTTAATGTCCAGAGAAACACCATTTGGTGTTTATGGCAACGTTGGCAACAAACGAATGCAGTCAGAGACCATCCTCGGAGTGGCAGGCCACGCGTAATATCTTCGACAAATATCTTCACAAACCGTACGTCGTAGCCTCAGATGTGCAGGGATTGCTGCCAGAAGACCCACCAGACGTCCCATTTTGACAGGAAACCACCGTCTACGCTGGACGAGTCTCGTTTTCACCTCAGCCACAGCGATGGATGGATTCGAGTGTACCGACGTTGAGGTGAACGTTACGTCAATCATTGTGTCATGGAAGAAGATCGGTTTGGGGGTGGCAGCGTTATGGTATGGGGTGGGATAACAGCAAGACAGAGGACCCGTTTGATAATGGTAGAGGGAAATCTCAATGGACAGCGCTACCGCGACGAGATCATCAGCCCTGTTGTTCTACCGTTTTGGCGTCGTCAGGGCCCAGGCATTACCCTTCAACATGACAACGCCTGGCTTCCTCTTGCTCGACTTGTTCAGGATTCTCTTCAACAAAACAAAGTGAATGTCATCCCCTGGCCGGCTCGCTCCCCTGATCTCTCACCAATCGAGCACATGTGGGATGAGATGGATCGGCGCCTTCGACGTCAACCACGTGTTCCACAGACACCCCAGGAACTTCGAAACATGCTCCAGCAGATATGGACAGATATCCCACAGGACTTTGTGAGATGCCTGGTCCATTCCATGAGACGAAGATGTGTTGCTTGCATCGCAACCAGAGGTGGACACACACTATTGATTTGTAAATTGACATTTTGGGATGTTCATGTTTTTTTTTATGAAATCACACATTTTTTTAAGTCAGTATGGCAAATTAAACCATTTGAACACTTACAGGAGTCTTTTATCTGTTGCAAACCGAAATTGTTTTAGATTTGGTGAAAAAACATAACTTTGCATTAAATCTTATTCAATGTCACAAGAACTTTTGTTGTTCAGTACATAAAGAGACCACCATGATTTCGTATTGATGATAGATTTATAATTGTTTAATTATTTACAGTTGTTTACAGGTTTTAAAATTTTAAGTTATATTTTTATATTTAATCGATCTAGTTATTTTGTTCCGCAATGATTGTGTGTATGGACGCTAAATATTGGTCAATTCATCATCACAGTGTTACTGATCAAACTTCAATTATTATCTTTAGTTTAAGTGAGTAATGGAATGAGTGAGTGAGTGAGTGTGGTTTTATGCCCCTTTTACCAATATTCCAGCAATATCACGGCAGGGGTCACCAGAAATGGGCTTCACAAATTGTACCCATGTCGGGAATTGAACCCGGGTCTGCGGTGTGACGAGCGAACGCTTTCACCACTAGGCTACCCGACCGCCCCTATCTTTAGTTTAAAGATATTTTATTCTACAATTATTATCTTTCACTCTGAATATCAATAATGTGAATACCGGGTAAGTAACTATTTGATGTCATCATTTAATTTTAGTATTCCATGAATAATGAATAAATTGATCAGATCCTTAAAGGGGCACTGATCTAACGCAATTCCCCGGGACTGGTTGTTGCCTTTGTTATTGTTTTTTCCCAGTGAGTACCCGGATGTATAGCAGAAATCTAGACTAGTTCGCGACCTCTGCTGCGCCATTCGTAAGCGCATTAGTCACTTTTATGGGTAGTAATAAGGGCGTATGGTTACATTGATCAACAAAATGAAATACAGTTTTCGAGATAATAAGGAAATGGTATCTTTGTGAGTAGCATCGGTAATGGTGACGAAGTTTTGATAAGTCACTTGCTTGGTAATTTTGCGATTTTCGTTTACACTATTTTGACTTGCAACACAAAGTAGATATTTCACCTGAGCATATGCTTTTTTTATAGTGTGTATATTTTTTTACTGTCAAATGTGTAACAAATTTATTAAACGTCTAAATATTCAGTTATTTTACAAAGTTACTGAAAAACATTTCCATCTGTATTATTATGACAACGAATTCCCAACATTTTGATGTTTAATGTCATCACCAAGAGACTGAAAATGTTACGTTGAAAAGTACATTTCTAAGTTGTTTGGCTTTTAATCCTACATAATAATCTGTTGTGATGTTTGTAGGCCCTTTTGATCGCCTTAATCAATCTGGACAGATTTTTTAGTCAAAATGACTGAAATATATACACATTTTATAAATTGCCTGAGAGAATCACATTTTACAAATTGACGGTAATATATACACGCTTACAAAGGAAAAGACCTGTGACAACAACGTCTATCGCGCATTGAAGAATTTCCCAACCAAGACGTAGAGAAACAAGAACGAATCGGTTCAAATGAAGGAAAACAAAATGCAGATATCATAATTATAACCGACCAAATTTATGTGTATAAGTTTTAGGCAGCTTCCTTGTTCGAGGAATGTATCCGTGAATATCCACACAAAGGGACAATATCCAACTCGTCTGCAGCTGTACAAAGAAACTTATTCGATGTCACGTGTCTCAGTAACAATTAAATATTTTAAAAGATATATATCGTTTCGGGGTATTATAACCCGTGTTCGTTTCTCAACTGATCGCTTGGATTGTTTCAGGTGTTCTACATAGGTGTCAAGTCTCAATGGTCGGCTGAGAAAGCCCACGTGACAACTATTTTCATAACGTCCACGGTTCCTAAAAATTCCATTGAGTGATAGATAACAATAATCAATCAATCAACGTATTATCAGTTAACCCTTTGAACAAAGTATGTTGTCTTTTTACATCGGCACTTTGCGCTATGAAATGAGTGTATTCCCTTTGTTTTAGTAAACCTAGACATGTAAACACTCACTCTTGACATATCCACTGTGCAAGTGATTAATCAATCAACATATTTTCTGTTAATCCTTTGATGACTAGGAACGATCCGTTGATTTACAAAAAAAAGTAAATCAACTGATCATTCATCTCTTGCTGGGCTGCCACGTGCATATTACATAACACACATTTCACCTCACTTCAAACCTGGATTTAGATTGAATAATTACCCCAGACACAATAAATGCCAAATGGGAACCTTTGTCAGGTAATATAAGTGGTGCTACCACTAATTGTACCTGTAATAAATTCATTAACTGAGCATCAAGTGAATGACGACAAATACACAAGTGTAGGGTTATACGAGAAAACGTGGATGACAACAAGGGAGTAGTAATCGTATTATCGACGCAAGCCGAAATCCGAAAATGCTTTCACTGCATGGATACTGTTTTTAGTATTAAACTATAACCATCTGGGGTATTTCCAAATGACGACATCCGATGAGCTCCCTTGTTCTTTTTGTCTGTTTGTTTAGGCTGAAGAAATGAATTAAAATGCGCCCTTTGTCGAAATCTTTATAGATCACAGTTAACCAATCAGTGTTCAAAAATGCGTAAAACAAATATTGCCTGCAGCCTACAAGTTTATTTAGCTGTCCTTGCAGACGGTACCCCAGTCTCTGGTCACGCTCAGTTGCGTTGTGTATCATCCGGGTACTCACGGGGGAAAAACAATAACAAAGGCAACAACCAGTCCGTTAGATCAGTGCCCCTTTAACATATACACACTAAACTCATATGGACATTAATCTTGTGCATTAAGTGGTTTGTTTCCAAATAAAACAATTCTAAAATATATTTGTAATAGGAATATGATACATTAATTACTTATAACAGTACATGAAATATTTGTTTGTTTAATCACAAGAACCACGGTGGCACATAAGCTGGTGAGTTAGCCATATGTTTATCAGAAAATGTTATCTTTTGAAAAAGAAATAGGGCATATTGACAATTCTTGCAGTTCTGTTCTGTTCTGTTGGAGAAAGGTACATGGAAATATCCTACCTTGTGCATGTATTTTTTTCTGGGTTCTCACTGATGAAATAATGTGTAATTAATCTGGCAGGACTTTCCAGGTTTGTTAGAGTATGCTCGATGTCTGACAGTGAGACTTGTGTCCCTGAAGTAACATGGAACCATTGTGGACTGTGGTCAACATGTATAAAAAGATTTCACATAAATGCAGATCATCACCAGCTTTGGATCTGACATCCTTGAACATTTGATGGGTTTCAGAATATCCAGTCAGAAAAGGTCCTCATCATGTTCTGTTTGTCTCTTATGGTCTATTTTATACATACAGGTACTGCTTCCAACCTGTTTTTCCTTTGTATGCAATCACAATATCCCTACTTCCTCAGCTAGTGTGTATAAAAGTTGCCCTGTCATCATGAAACAAGAATTATAAATTATCATATCTTCAATCAAAAAAAATATTTGTCTTACCTTGAATATGCTTTGGTTAGGTGCCAGAAATTGTCAGTGTCATAAACATTTAAAAAAAGATTTTCATAAAGACTTTTCTTAGACAGACCTAAGTCAAACCATGTGACAAGTTAGGTAGAATTATAACTTTAAAAGCCCTCATTTCTGAGGTGTCCATATTTTTCACATTTTGTTATAATTTTAGGACAAAACATGAGCCGTGCAGATCTCCTGTTCTGTTAGTAAAACAAATTCTCGTCTTAAAATGTGAAAAGGAATCATTCAGACAAGAATTTTTTTTCCCCCATAGATTCACGAAAACCAGTTGAAATGTACAGTAGTGACTTTTGTACCCTAAATTTCTAGTGATTTGGTACCCAAATGGGTATGTGATTTTGTAGATCTAACTAGAATCAATTCCAAGCTATACATTAATTTTGATTGTCTTAAAGTTAACCTACTATTACTTTCCTACTTTTCTATCAAAACAATGCATTTTAACTCTTCCTCAGTGCCAAAACGTCACTTTTCTATCAAAACCAAACAACCAATTTCAAGGATCACAGTCATAGTCATATCATGAACTTGATGAAATATTTTATTATGTGTTCTGCTCATCTACATGAAAACATACATATAATTATAGATCTATTGTCTTATTTTATTATTTTCACAAAGTATTTTGGTTACAATTTAATTTGTTTTGGGTACAAAATCACATACAGAGCCTATATATATATTTACACTACCTCCATCCAAAATTTTAATCAGTTCAGAGGATGGGAGGTTCTCAGAAAAAGTTTTCAACATCTTTTATATTCTAAATTGTTCTTTTTGTAATGTTAGACCAATAACAATATAATGTTGTTATTATTATGCCATATCAATATGTTATATCACTCCCCGTCGCCATCCTTGTCAGAAAATAATTCGAAAAAAATCGACAGTAGAACCCAAGCATTACAATACGCACCTGCGGCAATCACGAACAAATATGAAACATCGGATTGGAGACTGCTGCCAGGACAAACATAGTAAACAGTTGACGATAGAATATTACATTACGTAATTACTCGTTAATCTTTTTTCGGGATAAGCAACGGTAGTTAGATAAACTTTTGCATATTTTGCCTCTATGTTTGAAATACGGTACATGCTTGAGGTTTCAAAACAATAGATAAAATTGCAAGAATCTTGATTGTTTTTCGTAATATGCATTATTTTTCTACTGAATGGTTTACCTATAATGTATATAAGTTTTGTGTATCATAAAATATTTTAAATTATTCACAGCGTTTGTTGACTTCTTTCAACTAATTATAAACAAATCGCGAGTTTGGCTACGCTCAAACATATTTCTTAAGTTGGTCGGTTTGTCAACAACAGGTCAATGTCATAAAGTTTATCAAACGAAATAATTTGCAAACTCGATAAAAAAAGAGATTTTTTTTTACAAAGATATATACATCCGTGTTACTAATTATAGAAACTTAAGTTAGACGTAACTGAATGGTTATAATGGTATTACGAGATCCATCCAATCAATGATGTAACGATTCAGATTGTTTTTGTTTACAATTAGTTACACCAAAGGTTTCTAATTTTTAGAAATTAAGGAACTTGAGTGTTTTCCTTTCGTCAGCAAACAAAAAATTATGATCGAATAGGAAAAATAACAAAATTGTAAAGAAAATTTCGGACTGCATGCCGCTCAATGTGAAGTGCCAAAAGTCAACAATGGCCGTTTCTTGTAGTTGTGTGCCAAGAAGTTTGGCCGAAACATTTTTAACTCGTGATATTTTCTTTTTGAGGTAAATAAACTACTGAAAGTTTTTATATTGAGCAAACTGAGCATTTATGCATGTAATACATACATGTAATTTAAATGTTACGCAAAGCCTTCTTGGTAAATAGATATGGCGAGTTTTATTTTGGGGTGTCGTCATGCTAATCGCCTATCGAATGGGTTCGACATCAAATGCATGGGAAGCGACAACTCTGTCGAATGGGTTCGACGTTAGCGTGCAGGGCTTTAAACAAGAAAAATGACACACTGAAATTGTAATATGCCAGGTAATGATCTCACTTCAGTTTGTCCCCCTTGTGGCTGCTTTGCCAGAGAATGATTGTGTGTGTGTTGTGAGTGACCATGAACCCCAAAGTACTTGCTGGTAGAGGAGCCACCCAGGTCTCACAAAAGTTCACCCTACTAAATACTTATGAATTTCACGCAAATAACACTGGGAACTCCTCAACACAGCCAATTGCAAGCAAATAGCAGTGTAACAGAGGTTTGGTATTAACAAGAATTATAAATGCTGAGCACTGCTAATCATGCTGAGTACTTGTTAACAAATTCAAATACATTCTGAACAAAAATGACTTAATCTATTTTTTGTATGGCTACTGTGACTGCCATTATAAAAGTCTGACTTAAATCTCTTAAACACTGAGTTTTCTGTTTTATTGGTCATGTTGTCTCTGAGGAGATGGTGTTAACAGCATGGGGAAGAGTATTTCGAAACAATATAAGAGCATGTCAAAGTCAAAATTGAGAACATCACAAACAAGAAAGAAATGAGCAAAGTTCACATACCCCCGTTATCCCTGCTGGTCAACAATAATAGTAAATAGTAACTTCAAACTAACACAAAGCACAGATACTTATGATGATCTACATGTACGGAAACAATTTTGGAAAATATATTAGCTATACAAAACCAGTCATCAAAATTTCAAAACATCAAAATCATGTTTCCATGAAAACTGCAAAAGAGAAAACTTTCAGAATCTTATAAAAGATAAAAAACAATCATAGTGGTTAATGTAGCAAGTTTGTTGAAGCTAGGATACATAATATTGTAAACATGGATCGTACAAAAACACTACCCAAAATTTATGTTTCACCATGATTCCATGGAAACGGCAAAAAATCAAAAAAATCAGAATCTTCAAACTAGCAAAAGGCACAAGAACTCATTGTGGTAAATGGGTGTAGCACGTTTGGTGAAGCAAGGATGCATAGTTAAAAAATATGGGCCGCACAAAACACCCACCCTAAAAGTTTAAGTTTCTTAATGTGTCCATGGAAACGGCAAAAATTTTAAAAATCAGAATCTTTAAACTAGCAAAAGGTACAAGTACTCATTGTGGTTAATGTGTGTAGGAAGTTTGGTGAAGCTAGGGTGCATGGTTAATAAGTTATGGGCCGTACAAAAGCTCGGACGGATGGACGGACAGACGGAACGCTATATACCCCAGATTTACTTCGTAAACGGGGTTATTAAAATGTAATATATGTGTTGAGCTCCTCTACTATCAGTACTGAAGGACATGGGGTGTCTCGAGCTCCAATGGTGGAACAAGTATGTTAAGTTTTTCATTGGTCCATTGGCTTCTGTGGAGTAGACATTTACACCGGACACAACATTAGCTCACTTGACTTTCAGTCAGATGAGCTAAAAGTGGCATATGCTACTCACTGAAAGTAGGTTACTTGACATACATAAATATTCAAATGACACAACAACTAAAGGCATAAGACCTAAAGAAATATATGCAGAAAAAGGCATTTAATTGAAAATGGTAAATACAATTTACCAATGGCCTGCACTGTGATCTTGACCTTTCACATAGGTCACTCACAACCATTTGTGATCTGGGCCCAACCCTGAGGATGACATTACCAAGTTTCATTGACCTACATTTAGTTGGGCAGTAGGCATAAAAAATATTTCAATACAAAATAATAATTAAAAAAATGCTACCTTTATTAAGTCACCCCCATAAATCCTGCGGTTTGGTTATCATCAGAATTTCAACAGAAGTCCTCTTCACTGTCAACTACCCCTTATAATTTTTTGTGCAAGTTACAGTATCTTGCATGTGTAAGGCGTGAAATCTTAACTTCTTTCCAAATCTATCACTTAAATTCTTAAATTTGAGAGGTGGGTATGATTACTCCTGATGTAATAGGTAGTATTCTTTGAATTATTAATAATACAATGATGACTATTGTTTCATAATTGTTGCAAATACATAACCTCTTTTACAACATTGGCAGAATATACAAGTGGCACTGGTGGGTTCTCACATCTAGTAATACCCTGGATAGTTAACAGACTAATAATAGTGAATGGATAGAAAAGTGTGCCAGCATAGGTATAGTTATACATAACAGTGATCCCATGCTACAACGCTACACTTGGGGTCCAAATAATTTGTAATAGTTAACCCCAATTCCAGTATTATTCCCTCTCAAATTCAGCTTTTTGGGGATACACAAAATAATAATACCTCATGCTAATAACTGCCTGAAAGTCTTATAAGATATGGAAAAAACATTTTCTATGTCTCTTACGTCTTTGTGTTGCTGCCACATTAAATCCAAGTCCATGAACAGGACAAAGATGACAATCTGGTAGTTCCAAGTGTTTGCTAAGTGCAGGGATTGCATAATGCCTCTGTCCCAACCATCCCAAAGTTGTGGATTGATTTTTTGCCACAAACTCAGGTAGAGTTTAAACTGTTATGGATGTCTAGTCTTTTAAATGAGTGAGATCATGGCTGCTGCAGCTAGTAAAAAAAATGCTTTCTTCCTGGACCCTTGTAGCAAAGGAGCATGTGTCAAAGGTTCATATGGTACCCCAGAAAGAGCAAATCACACACCTAGGTTCCATTATGGAAGTGTCTTAACATCTTCCAAGACAGAACGATTAATAATGTTGAAGCACTGAGGTAAGAGCAGATCTGTGTCACTTGATGGTACAGTAACTGAACTTCTTATCCTGTTGGAGATGAATAGAAAAGTGTGCCAGCATAGGTATAGTTATACATAACAGTGATCCCATGCTACAACGCTACACTTGGGGTCCAAATAATTTGTAAATGTTATAGACAATCAGCCGTTTAACCAAGCTGGAGTTGTGTTCGTCATCTATCCCCCACAACAGAACATGCTCTGCCTACCTCGCACAATCTACGCCGCATGTTTCAGAGTTAGGAAAAAGATTAGAATCGTAGTTCATTGTGCAAAAAAAGATTTATTGAGTATCATGTGCAGTGAAAAAACACATCCCTTCGGCAAATTCAGGTGAACAAACAAGTAAAACAAATTTGGTCAATAAAAATAAGAAAATTTGATATAAAACATCACTACACATGATGATTTACCATATAAATTGTATTTCCTGCTCTCCATTGTCTCCAAGGCATTGTTTTATATGCAGAGGTTAACCCATGTGTATTTTCTCGTAAACTCAGCTGGAAATAGCAATCAGCTGTACACAAGTTTTCTCCCTATCTACCGGTGATTCAGTTAAAAGTACCCAATGATACAACTTCAAAGAATTTTGAAGCACTGGTCGGAAGAAATTGTTTTTGAAATTATTCTTTAATCAGGAATAATCTATTCCATTATCATGCTATTTTATTTGCAGGCTTCACTATATATGTTTAAAATTAAAGAACCATAGGCAGAGCACTTTGGTACAGCTGATTGCTATTGCAGGATACTTCTTGTGTATCGAACAATTTTACCAATCAGCGTAGGGACTTCCTGCGCTTCATGTATTTTTTGATTGCGAAAAAGTTATGGTGACATAAAATAGTCAAACTGCCTCAAATATGACTTTTAACAAGTCAAAGTATGGCATTTATGATATATTTATCCATTCTCTGTTTCAAGGCATCAATAGCTGTAATCTGACCATGGTTGATGTAAATAATGGTGAGTTGTGCGATCTACCTTTCATTTCACACACAATTTTGCCAAATTTAATGTAAACAATATTGAATGAAATGTTGAATAAAACATATTTCAGATATACAATGAACACGTTTTATATACAGATAGTATAATAATAAGATTATATTGCATACTTCGGTTCCGACTTGTTGCATAGTATTTCGGAGCATCTTTAGAATACGGTACCACATCTTCTCGTGAGGACGGTCTCTGCCGTAGGTCAAATGTCTTAAAGACAAGCAGCCAGTTTTTGTGAGAATCCGTCGGACGCGAACTCGCGACCTTCGAATTGTCAGCCTGACAGCTAACCGACTGAGCTACGTCCACACTGTGAAACAAAGTGCAAATTTACCTAGTCATGCCTACGACGTTACGGAACGGAACAAAAAGGGTCGAATAGGTGATGGACACTTGCGATTGATCCCGATGCCATTTAGCACACTCGTCCCATTCCGTAATCTACAAGATACCGAGTGGCGAGGAATGATCCGATATGGTGCGAACTGAAAACGGCTCCAGGCATCAGACGTCAGACGTCGAACTCACGAGTACACATGAATGACATGGTATTTAACAGAAAAGTGTGGTAGGGAACACTGTAAGGATGATGTGGATAATAGTAAGGAACGAGGGAGGCATGTGCATGAGTGACGACACAACGGTGAGTTCGCTTTTGAATCAGTACTGAAAAAATGTAGCCGGTGAAGGTGGCTTGTGTGAATGTTCCAGGACAGTTTCCAGAAGCCAAAGTATTTGACACAAAACCCTTTCATCCTTTTTACTCAACGTTTTTGTGTGAAGAATATCAGGAGCCGCTATAGAATCTATAATAGCCACTAAACGGGTAGATTTACCTAACCCTAATAATCATAAAGGGATGATTGATCGTAAAGGGGATCCAAGGGCTAAGGACAGAGTTCGGGTAATCTAATAACCACTAAACGGGTACCTAACCCTAATGATAGGAAAGGGGTGATTGATCGTAAAGGGGATCAAAGGGCTAAGAATAGAGTTCAGGGTAACCTACCCTAACACTAGCAATATTTGGATGTGTTCAGTGCCAATATAACATCCCTAATAAACTGCATTCTTGTGCATAATAATGAAAATTAATGAACTGAAAATATAATATATGTATATTAGTTCCCATTTATAACCATTTTAGCCACTTGAATTACGAGAAAAACAAAATAAAAAATATATAAAAAATAAAGGTTCTTTCGTAAACTAACGCTTGCTATAAAATGCGCTACGCAGGCTATATTTAGTAAACAAATATTCAAAACTCTCCACACTGCTTGGCGTATTCAGTGACATTTTGTGTAGAGATGATAGATCACTGTGAGGAGCTTATGCACAGTCGATGACCCCAGACTTCACAGGGCATTGTGACTGGCAACAAAATACTACAAATTACATCATAGGGTATTGTCATGTGTTTAAAAAGTTTGTGGTACTGTATTCTAAAGGTTGGCCAGTATTTCCAGTATTACATGAACACGGGGATCAGCTGGTAATGTTTTTCCGATGGGGGATGCACCCTCAGTGTCCATAAATAGATGATGTTTCAGGATGTTTTTTCCAGGCATGCCCACCACTTAAGACCCATCTGCTCTCCATGCAGATGGCGGCAGTCCTTTTCAAGACGCTGCTAATAAGGTTGCCATGTTAGCCATGTATGGAACGGAATCAAAGCTATGAAAATTTTCCGCAACAACTTTATTAGGCCTTGAGGTTTCAGATATGTCAAATACATAACAGCAATCAACAGACATGCCTTACCTTAAGTTTCCATGAATGTTTGTATGAGCTAAAAATCTATAAGCATCTGTGTGGGTGTAGTCCTTGACTCACCTTGCATGCCACCTCTGTGCCATTTTCTTTGAAGTCTTCAAACGCCATCACCTCAGCCATGATAAACCCTTTCTCAAAGTCAGTGTGGATCTTGCCTGCTGCTTGAGGGGCCTTGGCACCAACCTGAAGACAACAGCAGTGCAGTAATGAGTCAATATTTGACTCAATATTCCATTTAGAATGAGAAGTATAAGTTATCATCCCAGATAACACTGTATCAATTTCTGATTAAAACTGTGATCTCATAATTCCAAAACAGAAACAACAGAGCATAAAACTCAAGCAACATCTAAGCATCTGTATTGTAATAGGTGCCCTCTAAAGCCTGTAAAAGGTGCCCAGTGAAAGTAGACTTATAGAGATAGTTGACAAAAGGTCAGATGTTATACTGCTGTGTTTTGCGTTGTGTTCTCTTCTCCCTGTGCAGTATTCTTTTGTCTCTACGTTCTAGGAGGCTCCTGAACGGCTTACCAATTCTAATCATAAACAAAACATAAAGAATGACGTTGGATTTAAAGTTTATTTAACAGGAAAAAAAACAACAGGGGCAAAATCCTTCTCTTATCTATTACCTACGTAATTTTCCCTCTTCCCTACCTACGTAAACCTATTCAACCTTATAACTAAAACTTGTATTCTTCACCACCCCTCTAACTTAACTCCCAAAAGTAGAACATCTATAAAACAAACCTATTCAATACCTACTCTACTTTTCCCCCACCCATACATCTTGATCTAATACCTCGACAAAAGCCCTAAAATAATAATGAATGATCCTGGTTCAGGACGCAGGAGTTGACCGTGCTTACCAGATACTGGTGAGTGACGACTGACAATTCCCTACCCAGGGTAGGCTTATAAAGCCAACACGCAGACCATGTGACAAGGAAAACGGACACAACCAATGAACACGCTCCTTACATCTCGGCTCTCCAAACCATGGCTTCCACCTAGCCGAGCATGCAAGAAGCGTGGCATCGTCACGTCTTCCCAGCCACTACGCCCGCATGGGCATAAGCTTCCACACAAGGACTACAAAGATAGGTACTACGTCAGCCGTTCAACTCCCCCTTAAACTAACCCACCCACTACGTTCTTAAATATATATATTTACCCACAATAACCCCCGGTCGACCACAGTATTATGATGATGTTCATGTATAACTTGATGCAAGTTGGATCACCAAATACATGATCCAAGTAAAAATGCATGGTAAAAATGATTACCCCAGGTATTCTAGTGCTTGAAAACAATAAATACAGGAAAATATAGTCCTCACAACTTGAAATACAATTATGAAATAACAAAGATAGCTGCATATGTACTAATACTCATAAAATGAAAACACGCTATCACGATAAGGAATAATACTTACAGTAATGACAAATATAGCACAATGCACTTATCAAGAAATGTCTATTTTCTTTGCAATAAACCTCATCATTGATTTCTGATCAAATAGTTACAATCCGTGTAGGAACTGAAAGTCAAGGTTACAGTGAGTGGATACATTTAGCTGTGACCCTGGCAAATAGTGCTTTAAATATAACATCTGTACACATATATTTCTTTCAGTTCATGCTGGCAATGTGTGTATGCTGCACATGCTGCTAAATAAATTTGCTCCTGTCCAACACTCAGCATTTATAACACAACTGGTAAGTGGCATCACTTTTGGAATGCATAAAAAAACAAAAGATACATAATTCCGACTTTTAATGGTTTCTTCACAGAATTTTAAAGAAATAGTTTAAAAAATAAATATTATGAGAGCTAAAAATGCAGAAGTAGAATCCCATATATATGGCTGCAACCAAAGGGGATATTGGGACACAGCATTTGTATGGTTTGATGCATTAAGTATGGAGATACTTCTCAAAAAGTTTGTAAGCATTTCAATTGGTAGGGTTCAGAGGAGTAGGGTGTTTTAATCTAATATAGCTTCCACACCAAATCACTTTGACATGCAATCAAGAACACAAAATATGAAACATATGGCATCAGAGCTTCACGCCAACTTTTGGAAGTTTCTGTGAAGAACCTTACAACTTTAAAGCAACAAATCAATAAGAATTAAATCTAATACGGCCACAAGCAAAAATGATATCAGAAAACCTGCAAAAATAATTTTATGTTTTAAGTATTGAAACAATCCTTAGAATGTTTGGAAGCATTGCATAAGGGCTCAGAGAGGTAGGATTTTGGATCATTTACCGAAAAATAATAATAGATGCACTCTAAGGTGAAAATCTTGAATCCAATATGGCTGCCAAACCATGTTACCAATGACCAAAATGAAAGAACATAAAATGTCAAGCATCTAAAACAGCAGAAACATACCACCTCTAATACATCATAGCCATAAATCCTGAACTGTGGATGACATTACACTATAAAATCTTCAGATTTTCAACAGAAATCCTCTTCACTGTCAGCAGACCTGTCAACCCCTCATCATGACAATGTGGGTGATTTGACTTCAAAATGGGGGAGATTTGCCTCCAAAGGGGGAGATTTTTAAGATAGTGAAGATAAGATAATTTCCAACTTTTATTTTTAATAATGTTACAAAGAAAACCAAATATTTTGAAACAATAAATAATCAATAAGTTTCTTATACGTACAACTTGCTTAATTTCAGTTTGCATTTTCCTCCTCCAAAAATAAACCCAGCACAATCTACCCATATAACTTTCGTTCAAAGATCATCTCAGCTAAACGCAAACAGATATTGAAATTTCACAATCGGTAGCTTGACCAGTTGACGACGTGTTCAATCCGACCAGTTGTCGGGCTTCGTTCCGATGCAGGTTTTCTGAGTATTTGGCGCGATGTTGGTTACAAAATTCGCCAAAGAAATATCAAATGCATTTATCCTGACACAACATCATCGCCCTTAATTTCAATAAGATCTACTGGTTTTTTTCTGTCTGCGGTAGTCTGTTGACAGTCAGCTATCCTACCTACCCAGCGCATACTCCACTGAGCTTTAATCATATCATCAACCACAAATGGACATCTTAATTTCCTTATTGTTAGTGTCACAATAATCAGTTCCTTATTACAACACCCAGCCAAATAACCACACCTTCACTTTACTCAATTGGCTGTAGAGCCCTATTGTAATTGTTCTTTATATTACTCGGGATCCAAACCTGAAAGGCTGTAGAGCCCTATTGTAATTGTTCTGTTTATTATTCAGGATCCAAACCTGAAAGGCTGCAGAGCCCTATTGTAATTGTTCTGTTTATTATTCAGGCTCTATGCCTGAAAGGCTGTAGAGCCCTATTTCAATTGTTCTGTTTATTACTCGGAATCGAAACTTGAAAGGCTGTACAGCCCTATTGTAATTGTTCTGTTTATTATTCAGGATCCAAACCTGAAAGGCTGCAGAGCCCTATTGTAATTGTTCTGTTTATTATTCAGGCTCTAAGCCTGAAAGGCTGTAGAGCCCTATTTCAATTGTTCTGTTTATTACTCGGGATCCAAACCTGAAAGGCTGTAGAGCCCTATTGTAATTGTTCTGTTTATTATTCAGGATCCAAACCTAAAAGGCTGTAGAGCCCTATTGTAATTGTTCTGTTTATTATTTGGGCTCCAAGCCTGAAAGGCTGTCGAGCCCTATTGTAATTGTTCTGTTTATTAGGGCTCCATGCCTGAAAGACAAGAGCCCTATTGTAGTTGTTCTATTCATTATTCTTTATTATCAGGCCTCCCTGCCTAAAATAGGCAAGAGCCCTATAGTAATCGTTCTGTTTATTATTCTTTATTAGGGCTCCAAGCCGAAAAGCTTGAATCCCTATTGTAATCGGCCAATTTATTTATTATTTATTGGACTCTATGCCTGAAAGGCAACAGCTCTATTGTAATAGTTCAATTTATTAGGGCTCTATGCCTGAAAGGCAAGAGACCTACTGTAATCGTTCAATTTATTAGGGCTCCAAGCCGAAAGGCTGTAGAGCCCTATTGTAATCGTTCGATTTATTATTATTTATTATTATTATTTATTATTCCGCCGTTTTTTGTTCCAGAGATAGCAGTTTAACCACTGGCTCGATTTTGTTCAAATTTTGTGTGTATGTGCAAGTTCTTAGGTACCAGATACCACAAAAATTCCAAGGCCGTAGGCCCAATGGCCAAGGGCAGATAACTGAAAAACAAGTATTTTTTGAAGATATATTTCGCCTTATTGCTCCGCAACCGCTCGTCCGATTACTTTCAAACTTTACACGTCTGCTGCTTCGGGTGCTTAACATTTTCTGTTCTTTGATCTTGGTCATTGGTCACGTGGTTTGGCAGCCATATTGGATTCAAAGTTTTTACAGGGTTTTGGGGGTACCTGTCTTCAAATCCTATCTCCTCTGAATCCACTGAATGAAATGCTTTCAAACTTTCTGAGAATTGTCTCCACACATAACACACCAAACTCTGTTAGCCGATTTTGGATATCTTTTTTAGTTGCGGCCATATTGGATTCAAGGTTTTCACAGGGTTTTTTGGGTACCAGTCTTCAAATACTATCTCCTCTGAATCCACTGCATGAAATGCTTTCAAACTTTCTGAGAATTGTCTCCACACATAACACACCAAACTCTGTTAGCCGTTTTTGGATATCTGTCTTAGTGACGGCTCTGTTTGATTTTGACGATTTCTTTCACCGAATTTTTCCTTTATATAAAGATCACATCTTGTAAGGTTCTCCACAGAAACTATTGAAAGTTGACATGAAGTTAGTGTGCCATATGTACCTCATCTTTTGTTTTTGGTTGCATGCTAAAAGTAACACCGCCTGGTGGTAATATTGACAAAATACCGAAAACATCGCTCAGAAAACTCAGGATTATTTCCCTTTGACCGTCAAGTGTCTTTTGCAGTATGTATACTACCATTGAAGATGAGGGTTAGAATTGGTCTTCAGCAACCCATGCTTGTCTCAAGAGGCGATTATCGGGATTCGAACATTGTCTGGGTGGTAAATGGGTTTAGAACACTCTGGTTAACTCTGGCACACACCAATTTCGTAGTGGTGATGTCCTGCAAACGGTGGCTATCTTTTGACGGAGTTGGTACAAGCAAACCCTTTGAGGATTCGAACATGAGGATTCGAGGTCGGAAATGGGTTAAGAACACACTGGGACACATGTGGTGATGTCTGACAAGCGGTTCATTACATTTGACGGCGTTGGTACAGGCAAACCATTTGAGGATTCGAACATGGTCGAAGTCAAACATGGGTTAAGAACACACTGGGACACGTGGTGATGTCTGACAAGCGGTTCATTACATTTGACGGCGTTGGTACAGGCAAACCATTTGAGGATTCGAACATGGTCGAAGTCAAACATGGGTTAAGAACACACTGGGACACGTGTGGTGATGTCTCACAAGCGGTTCGTTACATTTGATGGCGTTGGTACAACCAAACCATATGCGGATTCGAACATGGTCGAAGTCAAACATGGGTTAAGAACACACTGGGACACATGTGGTGATGTCTCGCAAGCGGTTCATTACATTTGATGGCCTTGGTACAAGCAAACCATATGCGGATTCGAACATGGTCGAAGTCAAACATGGGTTAAGAACACACTGGGACACATGTGGTGATGTCTCGCAAGCGGTTCATTACATTTGATGGTGTTGGTACAAGCAAACCATTTGAAGTTTGAACATGGTCGAAGTTGGAAATTGGTTAAAACATCCTGGGACACCCAGGCACATGTCAGTTTAGTAGTGGTGATGTCTCACAAGAGGTTCCTTACATTTTACGGCGTTGGTACAGGTATACCCTTTGAGGATTCGAATATGAACGAGGTCGGAAACAGGTTTAGCACTTTATCTCAGCAGTGCGACAGGAACACGCGGCCCAGACGAACGTAGAACGCTAATCCGTTTGACTGGAGCCCAACTGACAAAGAAGTTACAGCCTGTTAAAGAGTCACCAAGCCGAAAGGCTGAAGAGCCCCTGTGTTAGCGGTTGATTTAATATTATTATTATTCCGCCGATTTTTGTACAAGAGCTAGCAAAATAACCACTGGCTTGATTTTGTTCACATTTTGTGTGTGTATGTGGACCTTTGGGTACTAGTGCCCGCCAAAAACCCAAGGCCGTAGGCCCAAAGGCCAAGGGCAGATAACTAAACATCAAGACTTTTTAAAAGATGTATTTCGCAACCGCAACCGCTTATCCGATTACTTTGAAATCTTGCATGTATCTGCTGCTTGAGCTGCTTCACATTTTTTGTTCTTTTACTTTGGTCATTGGTCACATGGTTTGGCAGCCATATTAAATTCAAGGTTTTCACAGTGTCTTTTGGGTACCTGTGTTCAAACGCAAACAACTCCGAGTCCACTGCATGAAATGCTTCCAAATTTTCTGAGAATTGTCTCCACACACAACACAGCAAACTCTTATAGCCGTTTTTGGATATCTGTTTTAGTTGCGGTTGTATTGGATTTTGATTTTGATAAAAAAAAATACTGAAATTTTACTTTAACAATCATATCTTGTTAGCTTGTTGACAGAAACTATTGCAAGTTTACATGAAGTTAGTGTATCATATGCATCATATTTTCTGTTCTTGGGTGCATGGAAAAAGTAACAACACTGGGTGGTAATATTTGATTAAAATTTGGGACACCCCTGGAACACGCCAATGTCCTGCAAAAGGTGACTATCTTTTGACAGAGTTGGTACAAACAAACCCTTTGAGGATTCGAACATGTTTGATGTCGGAAATGGGTTTAGAACAGACTTAGCACACGCCAATTTCGTAGCGGCAATACCCTGCAAGTTGTGCCTACATGTGACGGATTTGGTACAACGAAACCCTTTAAGGATTCGAACATGGACGTTTGTGCACAGTGTAACTTGGAGCCCGCCATTGCTGCTTTGCAGCTATATTTATTATTTATTAATATTATTTATTATTCCGCCGATTTTTGTACCTGCCCTAGCAAAATAACCGCTGGCTCGATTTTGTTCACATTTTGTGTGTGTTTGTACACCGTTGTGAACTAGTGCCCGCCAAAAACCCAAGGCCGTAGGCCCAAAGGCCAAGGGCAGATAACTGAAAAACAAGTATTTTTTGACGATATATTTTGCCCTGCTGCTCCACAACCGTTTGTCCGTTTACTTTCAAACCTTGCATGTATCTGCTGCTTCAGTTCTTTGATATTTTTTGTTCTTTGACTTTGGTCATTGATCACGTGGTTTGGCAGCCATATTGGATTCAAGGTTTTCACAGGGTTTTTGGGGCACCTGTCTTCAAATACTATCTTCTCTGAATCCACTGTATGAAATGCTTTCAAACTTTCTGAGAATTGTCTCCATACAGAACACAACAAATTAGCATAGCCGTTTTTCGATATCTTTTTTAGTTGCGGCCATATTGGATTTTGATTTTGATAAAAAAAAATACTGAAATTTTACTTTAACAATCATATCTTGTTAGCTTGTTGACAGAAACTATTGCAAGTTTACATGAAGTTAGTGTATCATATGCATCATATTTTCTGTTCTTGGGTGCATGAAAAAAGTAACAACACTTGGTGGTAATATTTAATTAAAATTTGGGACACCCCTGGAACACGCCAATGTCCTGCAAAAGGTGACTATCTTTTGACAGAGTTGGTACAAACAAACCCTTTGAGGATTCGAACATGTTTGATGTCGGAAATGGGTTTAGAACAGACTTAGCACACGCCAATTTCGTAGCGGCAATACCCTGCAAGTTGTGCCTACATGTGACGGATTTGGTACAACGAAACCCTTTAAGGATTCGAACATGGACGTTTGTGCACAGTGTAACTTGGAGCCCGCCATTGCTGCTTTGCAGCTATATTTATTATTATTATTATTATTATTATTATTATTCCGGCGTTTTTGTTCCAATCATAACTCAAGAACTACAGCTCAGAATCTCTTCAAAATTGGCACTCCAGTGTTCTGAAGCAGATACCACAAAAATCCCAAGGCCGTAGGCCCAAAGACCAAGGGCAGATAACTGAAAAACAAGTATTTTTTTAAGATTTAAGTTGCCCTATTACTCCCCAACCACTGTCCGATTACTTTCAAAATTGGCATGTGTCTGCTGCTTCAGGTGCTTGACATTTTTAGTTCTTTGACTTTGGCCATTGGTCACGTGGTTTGGCAGCCATATTGAATTCAAGGTTTTCACGGTGTTTTTTGGGTACATCTCTTCAAAAGCATAGAACTCTGAATCCATTTAATGAAATGCTTCCAAACTTTCTGGGACTTGTCTCCATACACAACACATCAAACCTTTGATAGCTGTCTTGGGATATCTTTTTTAGTTGAGGTCATATTGGATTTTGATTTTGATCATTTTTTTCGAAGACATTTTACTTTAAAGATCATATCTTGTTAGGTTCTTCACAGAAACAACTGAGACTTTACATTAAGTTACTTAGTCATATGAACCTCATTTTTTGTTCAAAGCTTGGTTGTAATATTTAAAAACAGATACTGAAGCACTCGTAAATCTAGGTAGGTAGGATTATCTCCCTTTGACTGTCGACTACCCTTGAAGATGAGGGTTAGAATTGGTCTTTAGCAAATCATGCTTGTCTTGAGAGGCGATTATAGGGATCGGGTGGTCAGGCTCCCTGACTTGCTACTTTATTTCCAAATTGCCAAATGCTACCGTACCCCCCCCTGCCCCCCGACACCCCCAGAACAGGCCAATTTCTTGGCGATGTCCAGCCTGCCTGCGGTGACTATGATTTACGACGTTGGTACAAGGAAACCATTTGAGGATTCGAACATGGTCGAAGTCTGAAATTGGTTTCGAACACCCTGGGACACTAATGACTATATTTTGATGCAGTTGGTTCAAGCAAACCATTTGAGGATTCGAACATGGTGGACGTCAGAAATGGGTTAAGAAGATCCTGGTACGCCCTGGAACCATCAATTTTGTAGCGGCGATGTCCCACAAGCGCTGCATACATTAGACGGCGTTGGCACAAGCAAACCATGTAAGGATTCGAACACGAGGATTCGAGGTCAGATTAGGGTTAATACTCACTGGGACACATGTGGTGATGTCCCGCAAGCCGTTTCTTGCATTTAAGGCATTGGTACAAGCAAACCATTTGAGGATTTGAACATGGTCGAAGTCGGAAATTGGTTAAAACACCATGGGACACCCAGGCACATGTCAATTTCATTGTGGTGATGTCTCAAAAGCGGTTCCTTGCATTTGACGGCGTTGGTACAGGCAAACCATATGCGGATTCAAACATGGACGGAGTCTGAAATGGGTGTAGAACATCCCGGGAGGTTCTGGGGCATGTCGTAGAGGCGATGTCTCACAAGCGTTTCCTTACTTTTGACGGCATTGGTACAAGCAAACCAGATGCGGATTCGAACATGGAGGGCACGTGAAATGGGTTAGAACCTCCCGGGACGTTCTGGGACACGTAAATGTCGTAGGGGTGATGTCTCCCAAGCGTTTCCTTACTTTTGACGGCATTGGTACAAGCAAACCATATGTGGATTCGAACATGGACTGCGTGTGAAATGGGTGTAGAACATCCCGGGTCGTTCTGGGACACGTCAATATCTAAGGGGCGATGTCCCTAAACGTTTCCTTTCTTTTGACTGCGTCAGTACAACCAAACCATTCAAACATGGACAAGGTCGGAAACAGGTTCAGCACTTTGTCTAAGCAATGCAACAATAACCCAGAGTCCTTGTTATCTCAGAACACTAATCCGTTTGACTGTAGCTCAATGGGCAAGGGAGCTACGCTCATTTTTCTCCCGGACGATTTGATTCCCTACCACCCTGCCACTAACTGCCACAAACTGCGACCCTGCCACCCTGCCACAAATTGCCGTACAGCAGACCTCTGAATAGCAGACCTTTGAAGACTTGTAACTCGGAAGCTACTGGTCCGATTTTGACCCAATTTTGTGTGTGTATGTAGAGTGGGATCATCTGGATTATTTTTGTAATCTTATTGTCCTATTGTAATCGTTGATTTATTATTATTTGGGACACCCCTGCACATGCCAATTACGTAGCTGTGTCTTACTTTTGGCGGCATTGGTACAAGGAAACCATTTGAGGATTCGAAAATGAACAGGGACTGGAATTGGTTCAGAACACCCAAGAATGCTCTGGCTCCCAACAATTTTGTCAAAACGGTTGGTTGGTTGGTTTGTTGTTAAACACTGCACTCAGCAATATTCCAGCTATATGACGGCGGTCTGTAAATAATCGAGTCTGGACCAGACAATCCAGTGATTGATATCATGAGCATCGATCCATGCAATTGGGAACGATGACATGTATTAACCAAGTCAGCGAACCTGACCACCCGATCCCGTTAGTCGCCGTTAGTCTTCAAAAGCATATGACTCTGAATCCACCACATTTCTGAAATGCTACCAAACTTTCTGAGATTTGTCTCCATACATAACACATCAAACATATATATTTGATTGGATAGTTATTAGTTGCGGCCATATTTGATTTTGATTTTGATACTCATCAAAGACCCCAATCAGCCATAATCCCGTTGTTTATATTACTGGCTTAATCCTCTGTTTATGCCACTGACTTCATCGACGATTGTCATCACTACCCTTGTGTGTACATAACAGGCTACATAACAATATCTACTCTTCTGTATAAACATTGCCTCCTACTTGTATAGATACTTGTCAACAACACTCTGTATATCACTTGCTTAATAACGGTGATAGAACCTACACCGAAACGCCACTCTTAATTGTAATAAAGAAGTTGTTCATCCATAAATTCTTATCCTTACTTAGTACTCCAACTTCTAAATGCCTATCAAAGAAGAAGTCTGTGAAATATCAAATTATAAATAACATTGTACAATACTCTTATGCACTGTATTATAAAGCGGATTCGAGTAGGCTGAAACCGAATGACTCAGTGCTTCTAGAAATCATAGAGCCTGACATCGCTGCCCGCAGCTATATTTAGGGCTCCAAGCCAAAAGGCTGCAGAGCCCTATTGTAATTGTTGTGTTTGTTATTATTATTGGGGCTCCCTGCCTACAAGGCAAGAGCCCTATTGTAATTGTTCAATTTATTTATTAGGACTCCCTGCCTACTAGGCAAGAGCCCTATTGTAATTGTTCGATTTATTATTATTATTTATTATTTATTATTCCGGCATTTTTTTGTTCCAATAGTAACTCAAGAACCAGTAGCCAGAAGCTCCTGAAAATTTGCACCAAGATACCTTAGGTCCTGAAGCAGATACCACAAGGCTCTAGGCTCAAGGACTAAGGGCAGGTAACTCAAAACAATTTCAAAAATTGCAATTTCAGTAGCTGATATATTTGAAACTACTGCTCCAATGACTTCCAAATTTCTTGTGCAGCTGCGGTAGCAGATGCCCAACAATTTCGCCTCGACGGTCAATGTCGCTAAAACGCACAGTTTGGCCGCCATATTGGATTAAAGGTTTTGGCTACGTTTTTCACCATTTTTCTCAGTACTTGTCTCCCAAAATGTGCTCAGCTCAAACTACCAGCTACAGACCATGGGAAGATGTCTGCAAAGTTTCAGCTTTGTACGTTACATAGTTCGTGGAAAAATGACAATACAAGATTTTGGTGGACAGACCCGCGGACGGATGGCGGACATACATTTCATCAAAATTTACCTATACATATGATAGAACAGGTCGGGGTAATGCATAAATACCAATCACTTCCACCATACATGCAATTACAGTCGCGTCATAGCTCGCCAAAAAAAGTACATTTTCGTTTTACGGACTACCTAAATGACCTTGACCCCGTGACCTTGGTGACCTTGAATTTTTGAAAATGTTTTTAGTCCTGCTACCCGATCCAGGGGTCAAAACTGCCAAAATCGCAAAAAAAACGATTTCTTATTAGGGCTCCCTGCCTACAAGGCAAGAGCCCTATTGTAATTGTTTGATTTATTATTATTAGGGCTCCCTGCCTACTAGGCAAGAGCCCTATTGTAATTGTTCGATTTATTATTTATTATTATTTATTATTCAGGCGTTTTTTGTTCCAATCGTAACGACAGAACCAGTAGCCAGAAACTCTTGAAAATTTGCAGCAAGATACCTTAGCTCCTGAAGCAGATACCACAAAAATTACAAGGCTCTAGGCTCAAGGACTAAGGGCAGGTAACTCAAAACAATTTCAAAAATTGCAATTTCAGTAGCTGATATATTTGAAACTACTGCTCCAATGACTTCCAAATTTCTTGTGCAGCTGCGGTAGCAGATGCCCAACAATTTCGCCTCGACGGTCAATGTCGTTAAAACGCACAGTTTGGCCGCCATATTGGATTAAAGGTTTTGGCTACGTTTTTCACCATTTTTCTCAGTACTTGTCTCCCAAAATGTGCTCAGCTCAAACTACCAGCTACAGACCATGGGAAGATGTCTGCAAAGTTTCAGCTTTGTACGTTACATAGTTCGTGGAAAAATGACAATACAAGATTTTGGTGGACAGACCCACGGACGGATGGCGGACATACATTTCATCAAAATTTACCTATACATATGATAGAACAGGTCGGGGTAATGCATAAATACCAATCACTTCCACCATACATGCAATTACAGTCGCGTCATAGCTCGCCAAAAAAAGTACATTTTCGTTTTACGGACTACCTAAATGACCTTGACCCCGTGACCTTGGTGACCTTGAATTTTTGAAAATGTTTTTAGTCCTGCTACCCGATCCAGGGGTCAAAACTGCCAAAATCGCAAAAAAAACGATTTCTTATTAGGGCTCCCTGCCTACAAGGCAAGAGCCCTATTGTAATTGTTTGATTTATTATTATTAGGGCTCCCTGCCTACTAGGCAAGAGCCCTATTGTAATTGTTCGATTTATTATTTATTATTATTTATTATTCAGGCGTTTTTTGTTCCAATCGTAACGACAGAACCAGTAGCCAGAAACTCTTGAAAATTTGCAGCAAGATACCTTAGCTCCTGAAGCAGATACCACAAAAATTACAAGGCTCTAGGCTCAAGGACTAAGGGCAGGTAACTCATAACAATTTCAAAAATTGCAATTTCAGTAGCTGATATCTCCAAAACTAATGCTCCAATGACTTCCAAATTTCTTGTGCAGCTGCGGTATCAGATGCCCAACAATTTCTCTTCACATCCAATGTAGCAAAATTGCTTCGTTTGGCTCCTATATTGGATTAGAGGTTTTTGCACTGTTTTTTACCATTTTCCTCAGTACTTGTCTCCCAAAATCTGCTCAGTTCAAACTACCAGCTCAAAAGCTTCCAAACTTTCCATACTTTGTCTCCAAGTACCATACTACCAAGTTAGCAGAAAACATACTTAAGTCTTGTGTTTTCCTGATAGCTTATGTCTTGGCGATTCCAGAACACCGAACCGTTTGTCTGTAGCTTAATGGACAACGGAGCTACAGCTTTTTAAAAATGGTACTCTTTGGCACCCTGTCATAAACTTGCCAAATAGCAGAACTCCAAACACCTGTAACTCCGAAACAACCTGTCCGATTTCGGCCAAATTTTGTGTGTGTATGTAGAATAGGGATGTCTGTTACCACGCTCAATTGTAGCGACATAGGAAATAAGACGACGGAGAGAGAAATTATACATAATTTATGTACAACAACATCTTTCAACATATTGCTCCTAACCAGATCATTCAATAACTGGCAGACTAGGCAATCTTTAGTATTTACATGTGCAATTCGATATTGAAATGCAGTCATAAATCACAAATCCTACATACATCAAACTCTTATTTCACATGTTTTGAAAATGTCATTTTGTGGGGGTGACAAAGGTGCTTTACGAACTCTTCAAACATAAGACACTGAAAGAAGCAGCCGTAAAATTTACAAGTAAGTCCCGTTCACTGCATTTCAATCGACAGCAATACTAGTGCATACGATTTCGTTCTCTTGGCGCTATACGCTCCATTATTGTCGGTAGACCAGTGGTATAGGTTTATTTATATAACACATTAGTACGCAAGCTTTGTGTCTGGTTTTCGGCTATGGACTACAGAAATCAGTTATCAGGGTCAGTGAGATACAGTATTTATACAGCTGATGGACAACGCAAGCAGAAACGGACTATAGAAATAGATTTACGTTTGCGCTCGTATGTTCAACGGTTCTGCATAGAAAACAGTGTAGCTTGGAGTAAATAACGACATCGTATGTTTTGTCATGTGAAAGCTCATATCTGCATCAATTGGCGCGAATTCACAATACACATTGTCAACAGAGTTAAGCAAAGAACTGCGAATACATGTTTATTGGCCTCACAGTGTGTTAGCGTGCCTCAGTCCCATGCGGCTGGGTCGGTCGGTCTGGTGCATATTGGAACGTGATTCACGTGCACGGTAATGGTATGGCGAGACAGCTATAGCAGGGTCATCCGAGAGCGACGTGTGGGCTCCTCCAGTCAAAACAGGACCCTTCCTCCCCACCCCCGAGGACACCTCCTTCATAAATCTTTTTCGGACTGTGGGATTTAAGGTAGGTTTGTGATTGAAAGTTTGATATCGCTGAACTCGCCGATAATTTTACTCATACTTGTCATAATTGTATTACCACAACTTCAAGTAGTATCAGACGGGGTTATATGTTCACTTCATGTTTCGATGGCAACGATTTCTATAGTCTGTTTCTTTATGGATTTTCTTCACGCTGCTTTCAGTAGTCTCTGCCAGCAGAAAGCACGCATTTTGTAGTTTTGTGATTGAAACTTTAATTTACTGGTACTAGTCATAATTGTATTACCACAATTTCAAGTAATAACAGACAATTTTATATGTTCACTTCGGTTCGATGGTAGCGACTTCTATAGTCTGTTTCTGTATAGATTCTCTTCACGCTGTTTGTAATACATTCTGCCAGCGGAAAGTTCAGTTTCCCGTACTTGCACGGTAGATCCATCCAGTTGCTCCCTGTCTAAAAGGATCGTTGTATAACATGTTGGGTTTTCTTTTTATAAAATGCGTTGTTTTTCCTTGGAACGGATTTCCGCACTATCAAATTACCCTTTTATAATGCGAACATGTTCATTATTGATAATTCCATTTTTTTCTGAAACATCCCAGATATAATGCCAACTTTAGGTAGTATTATTTACCAATTTCATTATGGTTTACAAACCAGTCCCTTTCTTAACATACTTAAGTGCTATGGTCTCTATTGCGTTTACAGCTTATCTACTTTTAAACTTTTATCACAAACGCTTGGAAGACTGGTGTTTTCTTTGCTGATTGGTTGAATTGCTTCAACAAGATGACAACAGGTGACTCACATGTGTTGTTACTGTTAGATAACGTCCCAAGCCATCTCAACCCTTAGCAGATGTCAAATGTCAACATCCATTTCCTGCAAATTACAACAAGAAGCCACCTACACCCCCTGCATGCTGGTATCATCCATGCTAAACAGGTCCAGAGCCAAAATTGACTTTCTTTCTCCGTCAAAACGGACAGGTGAAATATCCTATTGATAATCCAGGTCATATTATAGTCCTACACATTAGTGCATATATCCTTACTCATATCGGAATGCACTTATATAACAGCAGGAGAAAATGCCTTAATGGTAATAGATTAGGGTCATTAAGAACTCCGTTTCAATGGTTACTAGAACTCTGTATAACCAAAGTGCAATTTTGTAAAAGTACTTCTATGAATGGAGAACAGGATCCGCTGCTTCAAATTACGATAGGGAGCCCGCCATCGCTGCTTGCAGCTATATTTTATTATTATTATTATTTATTATTCCACAGATATTTGTACCAGCGCTAGCAAAATAACCACTGGCCCGTTTTTGTTCAGATTTTGTGTGTGTATGGAGACCGTTGAGTACTAGATTCCCCTTAAAAAACCCAAGGCCGTAGGCCCAAATGCCAAGGGCAGATAACTGAAAAACAAGTATTTTTTGACGATATATTTTGCCCTGCTGCTCCACAACCGTTTGTCCGCTTACTTTCAAACCTTGCATGTATCTGCTGCTTCAGTTCCTTGACATTGTTTGTTCTTTGACTTTGGTCATTGGTCACGTGGTTTGGCCGCCATATTGGATTCAAGGTTATCACAGAGTTTTGGGGGTACCTGTCTTCAAATCCTATCTCCTCTGAATCAACTGCATGACATTTTTTCAAACTTTCTGAGAATTGTCTCCATACATATCACATCAAATTCTGTTAGCCGATTTTGGATATCTTTTTTAGTTGCGGCCATATTGGATTCAAAGTTTTCACAGTGTCTTTTGAGTACCTGTCTTCAAAACGCATCTCCTCATGATCCACTGCATGAAATGCATCCAAACTTTCTGAGAAGTGTCTCCTTACATAACCCTTCAAACTCTGTTAGCCGTTTTTGGATATCTTTCTTAGTGACGGCGCTATTGGATTTTGATTTTGATGATTTCCTTCACCGATTTTTTACTTTATACAAAGATCATATCTTGTTAGGTTCTCCACAGAAACTATTGAAAGTTGACATGAAGTAAGTCGGACATATGTGCCTCATCTTTTGTTCTTGGTTGCATGCTAAAAGTAACACCGCCTGGTGGTAATATTGACAAAATACTGAATACATCGCTCAGAAAACCTAGGGTTATCTCCCTTTGACCGTCAAGTGTCTTTTGCAGTATGTATACTACCCTTGAAGATGAGGGTTAGAATTGGTCTTCAGCAACCCATGCTTGTCTTAAGAGGCGATTATCGGGATTCAAACATTGTCTGGGTGGTAAATGGGTTTAGAACACTCTGGTTAACTCTGGCACATGTCAATTTCATAGCGGTGATGTCATGCAAACGGTGACTATTTGTTGACGGAGTTGGTACAGGCAAACCCTTTGAGGATTCGAACATGAGGATTCAAGGTCAGAAATGGGTTAAGAACTCACTGGGACACATGTGGTGATGTCTCGCAAGCGGTTCCTTACGTTTGACGGAGTTGGTACAAGCAAACCATATACGGATTCGAACATGGACGGCATCTGAAATGGGTTCAGAACATCCCGGGACGTTCTGGGACACGTCAATGTCGTAGCGGCGATGTCTCGCAAGCGTTTCCTTGCTTTTGACGGCGTCGGTACAAACAAACCATTTGGGGATTCGAACATGGACGAGGTCGGAAACAGGTTCGGCACTTTATCTGGTTTTCTTGGCGACAGAAACCAAAGGTCCTGGCAAACTCAGAATGCTAATCCGTTTGACTGTAGCTCAATTGATAAAGAAGTTATAGCCTGTTAAAGAGTCAAAAAGCCGAAAGGCTGAAGAGCCCCGGGGCCAGTGTTATCGTTTGATTTAATATTATTATTATTCCGCCGATTTTTGTACCAGAGCTAGCAAAATAACCACTGCAATGTCAGAGAGAGGGAAGGAAAGTTCTCCTAACTATCCTGTTGCTAAGCCTATGCTAATGGTGGTACAAACCAGTACAGTTGGCAACATTCAATTATTTTCAGCATGCACATTCTGGATATGGCAAGTTTATTCATAATGAAGTTACCTGTATGGTCCATGCTTTGACTTCATCTTTGCCAGATGTAAAGAAATAGATGAGATTAAGAGACTTGTATCCTGTCACTATTATTTTCTCCAGAGCACTGCAAAATTAATGGCATATAATGGTAGAACATTGTCACAAATATTTTGAAATCTAACTCAAAATAACACCACAGCATAATGTAGCACATCAAGCACAATATTCCTTTCTGCCATGGCCCTGTAGCTCACCTGGATATGTAAAGACAAGCACTTAACAAAAGTGCTGTCACCACTGATATTTGAACATAATCTGCATGCATACTGATGACTAACATCTTCCACGAAAATCTAAGGATTTGAACATCAACTGATGACAATAATAAGCGCCAAGATCAGAGAGGTGATGGAGGAATGGGTTAGGCCAATAAACAAAATAATTGGTTTGGGATCGGATGGCTCAAGCATTATCACCGGCATCAGAATCGGTGTTTAAGTGATTGTCTGTGCTTAGTACATGTACACTGCATTGCACATCATGTGGCCCTGGCGTCGTCACAGTGTGCAGCTAAACTATCAAAGTGCATATTGGATTACCTGACAACAATCAATGACGTGTATAAACTGTACCAGTATTCTGCAACACTGTAAGACAGATTAAAAGAACTTTCTACAGTTTTGGACAAAACAGAATTCTCCAGTGTCAAATAGCCCTGTACTGTAAGGTGGTTGTCACTGATTCAAGGTGTTACATCTACAAGAACTAATTGGTTAGCATTAGTCATTGAAATAGAGGAAGAGGCAGTCTAGCATAACAACACAGTTGCGGTGAATCTTACCAAAAACTGAAAAAGTTTTCATGTGCTGCAACTATGTACATGTTGTTCTCCTGTACATTGAAAACTTGTCACCGTCTTTCAAAAGGACAAGCTGAACCTAGCTTTGATACAGCCTATGGTGGATTCAACCATTGGATGCCTACAAGCTTTACTGGATGAAACTGGTACACATGAAAAGCATCTGAAGGAGAATGAAGTTGATAGCAAATTTTGTAGTGTCAAGTTGACGATTGCTGATCACCTTTCAAGCCAAATTAGTGGGTTTTATTGAAGACTTGATTCAAACATTTTGCAATCGTTTTTGTGCCATAAGTCTGAGTGTCTTGCAGTCACTGGACATTGCACTGAATCCCTTAAAGTACCTACAGGCACTTCAAGTCCTCACTGCTCATGGAGGGGAATCCCTCAACATACCATATTTTCTTGAGTATAGTGCGCACCCAAGTATCATGCACACCCCCCCTTCTGGTGAATTTATATCGCAGTCTATAGAGTGACCCCACATATAAGGCGACCCCCTTGTACAAGCCTGTAAAATCAATGCTAATTTATATAACCAGTCTATAAAGCAAATCGGAATGAAGCACGTCACAAGCACAAACACAATCCCTACATTTGCAATAAAAACATGTTTGTCTTCTGCAGAAAAATATTACATTGTTTCCCTTCAGCGATCAGGGAAACGAACAGATCAATACAAATTTCAAAGTTGAGATAAAAAAACAACTAGGCATGATCATTTACCGATTAAATTGTATTTCCTGTTCTGATAGGCATTGTTTTATACACAGGAATTAAGATTACCTAGTGTATTTTCTCGTAAACTAAGCCGGAAACAGCAATCAGCTGCACACACGTTTTCTTGGAATCTACCGGTGATTCGTTAAAACTTACCAAATGATATAACTTAAAGCATTTTGATGCAAGGATCGGGAAAAATTGTACCTGAAACTACTTTTTTAATCAGGATTAATATATTCCAATATCATGTTATTTTAGTTGCAGCTTTTACTAAATATATTTAAAATAATAATAACCCTAAGCGCAGCACTTTGGTGCAGCTGATTGCTGTTGCCAGTTATTTTTTTTTCACATGGAACAATTTGACCAGTCACCGTTGAGGCTCCCGAGCACATGATCGCAAGAACAATATGTTGACAGAGTTGTCAAATTACAACAACTCTGACTTTTAACAAGTCAAAGTCTGTCATTTATGATATATGTATCCATTCTCTGTCAACTAAAGTTTGTTTCAAGGCGTCAATTGCGGTAATCTGACCGTGGTTGCTGTTAATAACGGTGAGTTGTGCAGTCTTCCGATAGCTTCATACATGATTTCACCGAAATTAATTAAAACAATATTAAAAGGAATTTTGAACAAAACAAGAGTTTGCCAATAACGTGGCTATATATCCCCCGCCCCTGTTGCAGAACTTATGACATGATTAAATCTAAACAAACCTTAACCTTTTTTAACCGAGGTGGAACTTGTCATGGAAATTGTAAAAAAAAGAAGAGTTTGGAACCTAAGTCCATCTTGCTGCCATGGAAACGTAAAAAAATAAAAATTTCAAAAAATTCTAAATAGCAAAAGGCACCAGTTCAGCATGTACCTGACAAACCTGCAGAAAGTCTGATGAAAAAATATTGAACGGTTTATGAGTTATACTCCGGAAACGAACCCTACCCTCACAGAACCTAAGTCCATCTTGTTGCCATGGCAACGTAGAAAATTTGTTGAATGGTATTTCTGGTGTTACATGCTCACATTGTCTTTGCATTGGGGGAAAAAAAACATGAAAACTCATTATGGCGTGAATAATGCGCACCCCCTTCTACACAGCTGTGGGTTTTTTTTGGAAAAAAGTGTGCACTATACTCAAGAAAATATGGTACTTCTGATTCACTTCAGCCCAGTCATTGGTTCAGACAATAATGACACAGCACATCTACTTGATCTAGACTGTTCCAAAAGAGATTTCCAGCAATTCAAGCGAGCTGTAGCTTGCCTTGGCACTGTTACTTTTGAAAACGCATGCCAGGTCCTGATCAACAAATATGCTGACATACTCCCTGACTTTGAAGCACTGGCTACCATTGCGATCACAATTCCAGTAAACATCATACCTGCAGAGTGCAGGTTCAGCGTTCAGAGCCGAATCCACACAGCCTCATGATTCTGAATATGCATGCTGCTGATCATGAAATAAATTAACAAGAAAGAGAAATTTATTTTTTTTAAATGAGAAACTTGTGACCGCATGTACATTGGACTCTGAAGAAATTAATACCAGGTAATTTTCAAACATTTTTTTGTATTTGTTCAAAGTAGGGATTTGCCAAAATTGGGGGAACTGGTAGATATTAGAGTTGGTTGATTGGTCCAGTGTTTTTTGAGGATATGAGGTTTATAACGGACAGGGACAAACAGGCCAAAACATTATCTCACTTGACTTTTAGACAGATAAATTACTTACTACTCTTTTAATGCTTTTATCAGTAAAATATCACAAAATGTGTTGTAATAAGCACTTCATGTTGACGGCTCCAAATCGCCGCTGCAAACATGTCTACAGCTTTTCTTTTGAACATGATCTGAAATACTATCAGTTTAGACATTTTGAAGTAACTTTCAATCAATCTCTTCCTCTTTTCACTATCACCAACAGTATCATAGAAGTCCCAGCCCGACTTTGTGATGGGCACCCAACAGCATCAAAGGTTTCAGAACGTTTCCTTATACTTGTTGAATCCTGCAACTCACACATATACCAAATGTCCACACATTTTAAACAAAAATGGATGCATAATGGCCATAAATAGTTTTACAATATGGCTGGCTTGATTTACATAGGCTACTCCGTGTCTCAACAGACATTGGGAAAAGCATGTAGGTATTGTTTGTGACATAAACCTACCTTTGGGTGTTACGCTCCTTGAGTAAGGCTTCTTTGGCTTCATTATCTTCACCCATGTCTGCCAGTCTTAATTCCAAAGCACCACTGAACAGGATGACTGTTGCTCCAGGGTCATTTGCATCAATCCATTCTTTGATTCCCAATAACCTACGAAGATACATATATATTCACATGATCATGAGCTATGGATCTCAACAAACTTTTATCTATATACTATCATATAAGTAACAGAAAGTTCAAATCTACTATTGGTCACATCCATAACGATAACATCAGAATTCAGAAGTGTAAAAGTGCCAAAAATGCAAAGGATTACAGAAATTAATGATGTAGCCTCATCATCGCCTTTTCAGATTGTTTTGAGATAATTATTATGGAGACATATCCTTAACTGAAATTTTACTATAAGTCATTTCAAGTTCTGCAAATTGAGTAAAATCCTCTAAATTTATGTCCTATTGAAGGATGATCCCATTTGGTTCAAGCATAAATGATTACACTTTCAATTTAAGCTTGTCATGCCGATTGCAGTGACGATTTTCATTTTTAACACAAATATAATTAAGAAATATATTTTGATTTTATGAAGGTAATCGAGAATTCACATCATTGGTGTCCCAATGTTATTTTGAAAAGTTGGCAAGGTTTGAACCCATAGCACCCACCCTGGTCAATGAGCTCCAACGTACAAATCTGAGACCATAATACCAATTGCAGTGACCTGTTTGTCATCTCCATTATTTCTACATGAACATGAAGTGATTATGTTGCCACAGTGATGATTTATTAAGGTCAATAATGTTGCCTAGTACATTCAGATACTTCTTATCCAGGTTTAGTAATAATTGCATGAACATCAAAATAGTGCCCCAGCTATGCAGCTGACCTGGATAGGTAGTCAACAGTTTAAGATGTCAACAAAGACACACTATCCACAAACTAGATGCAGATTATTGGGGAGGTGAGAGGGAGTACTTTTTTATGTAAACAGACGTAGGTCCCTCATTACCATATTCGACGTAATAAGCGCCCAGGGCGCACTCCAAATTAGAAATAGGGGGCTCTTATTAGAATATTACTTTGGTGGAAAAAACAGAGTTGAAAGATAAATTTCGTGGTTTATGCTGACAGCCTGAAATGTTTATGTACGACAGATATATTTTTCCAGAATTTAATTGCCCATAATTAAGGGTACATTTAACACACGAATGCGTATTATACGCGAATAAATAAGTCTTATGTACATTGATCAATCGGAAGGGGTGCTAATTGGGATTGTTCACTAGCCAATATGTAAGCAATTATCGCCGTGGGCGCTTATTAGATCGGGGCGCTTATTACGTCGAATACGGTATACCTTTTGGATTCATTTGTCTAACAAGATCGCTTCAAACACTAATATTAGTTTTTTCATTGAACTGAATCACCTCAAAAGAAGACTAGATCTGAATGGATGACATAAATCAAGCAAATATGTGATAAACTTCCATGGAACTATTTTTCCAGAATAGAACATCTATGGCGTCACTTCGAGTTCTGATGTCACTTCTGCTGTTTATGTAGTTAACTTATGGTTCTGATGAAGTCACTTACGGTCGCTCCGACTTCAAGCATAAATCTAGCCATTATCATTTGGCCTGTCCTACATAATGATCAATAGGTACAATGATCTATCAAGGCTTCTGGTGTCGGACTCTAACCACATGTTATGAGATCCTTACTGGCAGCTGGAAACAACCCATTCAACATAGTACATTGACAGTAGCTGATAACGTTGTCAATCAAGCGGAGGCATACAGAACTGGGGGGATGGTATCATCATATGATTCAGGCTATGAATGATGCAGGCTTTGAAGTAGTATAGGTAATGATGGTTCTGGACCACTTCCACTGGAGCCGGATTCATATACCTATACTGCTACTACAGATGGAATTTTTTATGCTAAAATGATGATGCGATTCAATGACAGTCATAAGTTGTATTAAACGAAACATCAATATTAATTAATAATGGATAAAATTTACTATAGCCCACAAGGATATTGGAAAGGTATAGGAGCAATAAAAAAATTAGCCACCGCGGCTAAGGTATATAAAGATGTGGCCAAGGATTGGTTAAAGAAACAAGCGATGTGGCAAATATATTTACCGGCACCGCGTTATATACCGAGGAAGAAGTTTGATATTTTTACAACGAATGAAGTTCATCAGGCTGACCTCTTGTTTCTTCCCCACGATAAGGTAAAACGTAAAAAGTATAAATACGCTTTAACAGTAGTGGATGTGGCTAGTCGATACAAAGAGGCTGAACCATTAACCTCGAAAGAATCAACAGAGGTAGCTAATGCACTGAGCCGCATATATAAACGCGGACCGCTAAAATGGACTAATCTATTTCAAGTAGATCCTGGTCGCGAGTTTATGGGATCGATAACAAAACTGTTAACAAAGCACGATGTCAAAATCGTCCGTGGTGAAAGAGAGGCCCACCGCAGTCAAGCTATCGTCGAAAGATTTAACCGGACATTAGCGGAACGTTTGTTTGACTATCAGTATGGGATCGAAATGAAATCGGAACAATTGAGATCAACCGAATGGGTGACACGATTATCAGCCGTTGTATCAGCGCTGAATAATGAAGTAACGAGATTAATAGGGAAGAAACCATCCGATGCTATTAAAATGAAATCCGTGACTTCCGAATCTTCAGCACCGAGGAGAGGCAAAGAACGAAAACTTCCGGATAGAGTAAGGGTAAGATATTTATACCAGCCCGGGGAAATAGAAGGAGGCCTACGTCGCGCAACCGATCCAATATGGTCCCTTAAGACGTATAACATTAGTCGATTGGTTACGAAAGAAGGAGAGCCTATTCTTTATTATCTTCAAGATGGACCGGGTAGGGCATTTGTACGAGAAGAGTTGTTCATAGTTCCCGACGGTACGGTATTACCACCATAACCATAAGCATAGGTAGTTACACCATCATTATCAATCCATCTCTTTGTATCTAAGGGGGATAATGATGTCTTGTTCATTCTTAATCCATATATCCTATGATTGTAACTTCTTAAAGAGTTCATCTCGTGTTTGAACGTTCTACCGTTGAATAATGATTCTTTATACTGTTCGTGTTTGATATGCTTTTTTACCACATACTTCTTAACACCCTTAGCTTTTCTTATCTCTCCATTATCGGACTTTTTTATAGAATACATCTTAGGTCTTAATCCTACATACTCCGCTATAGGGGTCCCAGCACATTCATCCTTCATCTTACCTAACACCTTTTTATTTACTACGCTGTGCAGTGGATTATCTTTTGGGTAATCGCTCGTGTCGTACATATCTATTATTTCTGCCATATCTTTATACACATCCTCGGTTTGTATTTCCATCAACAAAGAATCTGTGTCGGTATATAACACCTCACATCTATCGCCGTATTGCTTCTTAAGTTCGTTGTAATAAAAGTCATACATTAAGTGTTTTGACAAGTCGAGAATACTCATACCGACGTACACCGGTCTGTTGAATTTTATATTACTCTTCTGCATATGCAACGCGGCTAAGTCGTTATCGAATATCTTGCTTCTGTTAAAAGCCGGACTGGCTATAAGTTTCCTGAGTCTTTCTTCCTCATTAGATCTGACTAATTTAACATCAACACGCTTCCTTAGATTCTCCATAGTTTTACCAAATACTGAGTTATTCATGAGCTTATATAGATTCTTTTCGAAATTGCTGGTAGCTATCTTTCTTAAATCTGTGTTCAACCTTATATAGGGCTCCATCCAAGGGCTTTGATCGAACTTTAGAACTCTGTGTATTTTCTTAAGTTTCATACCTAACGATAGATACAACTGGAGATTTCTGTAGTGACCTATATATTTTGTTTTATCCATCAAATTTGGTACGAGTTTTTCTACGTTAGCTAACCTACTATTACCCATCAAGGAGCGTTGATATTCCGACATCCAATCTTTATTAACCATTAATCTTTCGGGAGCTAGCGGATAACTGTTATGATCTTTATGTAACCAACTTGGATATTCCAAGTCAACTTCTAGTATGTACCCTTCATTCACATGGATATTATGGATATCATTCACTTCGATATCATCGACCCATTCAAAACCACCAGTGGGTAAAGGTTGACTCATAGCCCATCCGTACAAATTGTTAGCGTCGAGATATAATATGTGCGTGTCGGGTTTACTCGGATCGTATCCTTCCACTAATTTATTATTAGCCTTAGAATACCTTTGAGCTGCCATCGATATACCACCTCTTAATCCTTTCTCAATAAACAAGTGCATATCGTAATCTGTGAGTAGTTTTAGTTCTACGCCGGTCTTCTTCAACAATGCATCCCACGATAGTCCGGGACTGGAATAGTACCATGCCGGGTCCAAGCCGTATTGTTTTAAACATGTCTTTCTAAATATCTCGAATATATCGGCGAGTAACAGTACATCGGTTTTTAAGTACAGATCGTGATAATCCCCTAAATTCTTACAACCTAATTTATCCCAGACCGTCAGAGCGTGTTCATAATCGGCATCGGTTATTTTAGATTCTGTTAAGTTACTATAGAATGATTCAAGGGGTGGTAATTCAGTTTCTTCGAATCTAGACCAATCATCCATATATTCGTAAGGATATACACCTTTTCTCAGCAACAAATGATGCGTTAACCTATCGGTATATTGATTTGTTATCGCAAAGTCATCGGGATTGTTCGCATTAGCTAAATTGTCCAGGGAAGATAACAGAAACTGTACTGAGTCTATGAATCTAAGCCCATTACTTTGCTTTATTCTAGATTTCCCATCCTTGTCCCTATAATGTATAGGTTTAGTCAACGAGAACGATATGTATTTTTCCATAGTGTTAGGAATGCACGTTAAACCGCCGTCGGTCTTTGAGATAGCTTGCATGATGAGATGTGAATCGTATCCCCTAAGGTTATGAAACACAACGGGGATGGGTATTGTTTCAGAGTTCATTTTTAGTTTCAAGTTACACTCGTTATGAGCGGCCCCTCGATAATTACCCGTGATGTGACAATGATCTCTTACGGAATCCCCATCCAGGAGTTTATTACAAACGTGACAACTCGTTGACTTCTTATGGGCCCTCCAATCATCCCTCCTCATACACATGGGTTTCTTACACGATAATTTTTCCCTGATTATTCTCTCTTCATTTTGTAGATATTCTAGGAACTTTCCCGCTGCATCGGGACCTCTGTAAATCACGGGCGGGTTTGTTTTCCCATCATACCTTACAACTATATATCCAAACCCACAAGGAATATGTTCTTGAGTTTTGTACGTAAAACTACCTTGATTGCTACGGTTGGTATTTTCTATGGGTTTGATAAGCGCTTCGAAGTCGGCGTAAATTACGTACAGTACTGGCATTTGATTACAATAATGTTCAAATTTTAATATATTTTTTCCCTCTTTAGGCATATCGATCCTGATAGCGGTCTGTCCAACACCTCTACAGTCTTTCTAGCATGTTTTGTTTGATCGTATAATAGCCTGTTTAAAATCTTTATCCATCTTTTTCGATCAGAAATGAATTGATTCTGGGAATATGTTTCGGAGCGGAGCTTATCCTGTGTACAACAATTCCTTTAGAATGTCCGAAAAGATTTATGGCTATATTATTTTGCTTTTCCACCTTATCAATTTGTGATATTGGTGTAGGTTCGTCTATGCCATCGAAGTTGAGTCCATCGTTTTGGGGATAGCTAGAAGGTCTATCCGGATGCTTGTCTACGGGGAACAATGCAGATCTTATCATCATTCTTAAACAGTCATCGGATTTATTTTTTACGTTAATTAGGACTTTTTTCTTCTTATAATACGGGGGTAAATCTATATAAGAACCACCTTTGGAGGGCATATAATTTGCTATATCTAAATATAAACTATCGATTTTATCCACACCCCAACCCTATCTATTAGTCCAGCGTTCTGAAGTTTCCTGTATCCTCTGAATTGATGTATCTAATGATGCGTTTATAGCAGGGGTCCGGAAAATTTAAAATCCCAATCGGACATTTGCATTTAGGCCACGCCCCCTTCAAATAGCGTATTTTAGTACGACTTTTCACACACATTACAAGTTTACGTATTCATAATATCATGAATTATGAATTGTTTCAATTTAAATTGTTTAATTCACCTGACAATTAATAACAAATAATATCATTTTAGATTTACATGGAAAACATACGTTTGTTTCTTTTATAATAACGATCTGTTAACGTAGTGAGCGTTCTAATTAATATTCATGAGTTATATTCATGAGTCTGCTCAAGTGTACGCGTTGTTACATTTGGATCGAGACTATTATCCCATATTTGGTTATCACGTGACCTCAGGGGAATTTTTTTTTTTTAAACTAAAGATTTTTTAAAAAACAAGACAGATAATTTAATCACAAATACAAAAATATCGTTGATAGCAATAGTTATTTGAATACTTTTTTCATCTGTACTTATTTATTGACCATAAAAATATTGGATATCGATCGTCCGAGAAAGCAAAATGGCGGTCAATCAAGATTCAATATACGACTAGCTACTGAAAACAATAAAATCTGCAAATCCTCATTGTATGTCAATCAAGTGAAAGTCGTTAGCCACGACTTACAAAATGATCGTCCAGACTTTGAGGGTTTGGCAGATCCGCTCTACTGATCTGCATCGGTCGACTGGCTGTCGTCACGCTTTCGCTTCTTGTCTGAGGTTACGTATCGTAGCATTGTGAGGATAATGAGGTACATCGATGATGCAAGGTATTAATGTACAGTTGTAAACACCTTTCACTCAAATTAACAAGATGTTCTCAGTAATTAATCCTCGATTAATCAGTGTCAACTCAGTTTATTGCCTATTACAGTGATTGACCGATTGGACTATCATGTAGGTACGATGTATTTACAGCAATCAAAACAAACAAAGCTTGTCAGTGTAGTTAATCTTCATTGTGTTGCAACTGCAGACAGAAACTGCTCAGTCCTAACTGTTGATCATGTCCGGTCAAAATTTAAGAATGTCCGGACAATACTTTTTAAAATGTCCGGTAAGCAATATTTTAAAACGGACATTTGAGATTCCCAATCGGACATGTCCGGCGCATATGACGGTTTCCGGACCCCTGGTTTATAGTATCGGATTCGGTTATAACTTCTTGATTGCTTCGGAAATATGATTCCGTATATTCGGTGCTATCGTCTGTGTTACTTTTACTCAATAACATTTTAATCGTCAGCTGGTATTTTATACTATGTAAATCATCTAACTCCTCATTAATTTTACTCCATATGATGGGCTTAATATCGTTAACATCCATGTTGGAATTAATATCCATCTTCCAACCTCTTAGATATTTACCAACGTCGGAGGATGTGGGTACAAATATTAATTCTTGTTGTTTATTATCAATATCGTCATTATGTTGAATATCAACATTATTATTAGGTTGATTATTATCTAGTAAAGCGATCAATTCAGCTTTTCTCATTCTGGAATAACCTCTCAGCCCACTGTTTCTCGCTTGAGCTTTGAGTTCTCTAACAGTCTGGGGTTTGTTGTATTCCAAACCGAGTAAATCAATCAATTCAGCTTTTCTCATTTGAGAATATCCACGTAGGCCACTTTGCTTTGCCATAGCCTTCAACTCTCTGACAAAAACCATTGTGGTTGAATGGTATATGCAAAATGAGACAAATGTCTAATTGGTTGTTTTCATATATCTAAATACGTATTCTCCCCAACCTATTCCTCTCATTGATGTAATCTCTCTTCCTAGCATAAATAATCTGGTTCCTGACCCTATCAGCACCGTGTTCCTTACATAAACAATAATGACCTTTGACCCCTATCCCGCATACAGAACACGTATAGTTTATGTTTCCACGCCTGATGTAATAATTGTGTATACCGCAGTAAATTTCATCAACACAGCGTCGATTACATAGTCGTCTTACCCATGAGTGTAAATTTGCAATTATTCATGGTTATAAATCTATCATATCATTTGTCTAAATGCAAATCACATCTACACTGGTGAGATATTGATTAGGAAGTCGGCCAACGCTATTTATAGATCGCTCTAAACTAGGTCATGGTTTATGCATAGCCACAGCTGTCACTCTGACTTATGCATAATTGTATAGCTGAAAATCAATAGAGAAGTCAATCCAATAATCACAAATGCAACCTCACGGTTCTTTTGTTCCGCTGACGGTGTATAAAACTGACTCATTGTTGGTCTCGGTATTGGGTCGAGTTTTTTCCCATAAACGAGGTAGTATTCGTGCATGGCAGATTCGACATCCTTAAACGTTTGAATTGAATGTCCTTCCTTAAGCAGTTTTTCATGAATAAAATCTAATCTCTTCATTCTCTGCCGCGTATATTGTGACTGGGCTGCTTGGAGTTGTTCTAAAGCATTGTTATGTCGTTTACGTTCCTCTTCAACTTCTTTAGCGTTTGATTCTCTCATACTAGAAAATAAAAAATTACTCCCCGAAAAAGCTAGAGCATTAACAATAGCTCCACCGACCATCATCGCAATTGTTGCCATATTTATATGAAAGTACTATATTCAAATGTTTAATTACTTCATTATGTCTTCCGGGATAAGCCCTTGTTTGATGAGCATATCCTTCGTTGCCATTGCTAATCCAATATCCAGAATCATCATACCAATGTGAAATCCATTAAAATCTAGCTTGGGAGGTGTGGCTTTAGTAATCATTTTAGCCATACGGGCATAGCCAATGGCCAAGCCGGTGACTACCGCTGAATGATACGTTGCGTTTACCAACATTTTACCGTCTGTAACTGGAGTAGTCATGCTTCTTATAGCATTATATGGGGGCTAACCTCTAATTGAACTTGTTGTTGCGGCGGGGGTGACGTTTTCTCTTCTCCGGTCTTATAAAAGAACCATACAGCCGCTATACCAGCAACTCCTACTAGTGCCCATGTTTTAATCGGATTAATATTTGAATTATTTATTAATTTTGCTTTGCGCGCCAGTCCTCCCTTTCTTCCTGCAGCTATTTTTGGGGGGTTCTTAGTAACTCTAGCTTTTAGTATTTTCTCATTCACATGTGGTGCAATCTGTGTTTGTGGTGGTTCCTCATTCACTCGTTGTTCCGCAATCTGTTGTTCCTCGTTCACTTGTTGTTGTGTGTTCACAATCTGTTGTGGTGTCACCTGTTGAGTCTCCATTATTATTAAGTGGGCATGTATGTTTAAATTGACAATACCTAGCCGTTATAAGCTGTGGTGAACGGAGCTAAGAACATTCCGAATCTATGATAAAACTCACAGCTCACTGAGCTTATAGCGTGTTCGATGAATGGGTCTTTCTCTAGAGATTCGCATAAATACATGCGATGTTCTGCCGGGATGGGGAGAAACGTACTAGCTACGACTGTGTATAGTTGTAATATAGACAACCCTATCGTTTTAGTCATGGTAGCTCCCAGTCTAGACTCGTAACGCTCGTACAGTTTTTTAATCTCTTCGTCGGTCATAAAATCTGTTTTTTCGCAGCCCGTTTGCCCGCATATGATAGCGCAGTGCGGATCTTTAGGTAAAAGATTATCAATAGATTGCTTGCACGAATCTCCCATTCTGTATATTAAGTTGCGCATCCATAATCACGTACAAATATATGTTTAATTTACCAGCTGATTCCTGGAGCTTCGTTATCTGTATGGTGGCACCCTCGCTAGCATTTTCTATTCTCCTCCCACTGCCGTGTAGTTGGTCATCGTCCGTTGTTCGCATGTCGAGCCATAGCGCGTACTTCGTGGTGAGGTATTCACCCATCGATACATCCCCGAGAGACAGATCTTTCACGACCACGAAAACTTCCGGGGAGTGTTTTATAGAAGGAAGTTTTTTAATCTCATCCCACTGGTGATACGCTAGCATTCCTTGGCTATATAGTTGATTAGGAACGCCCTCGATAGTCAATTCTACTTTTGAAATCTTGGGATTGTAGAACTTCTCGGTATTTCTTTTAAACGCATCGGAGGGGTCCTCGAACAACATTAAAATACCCTTCAACGACCTCGTGGGGACGTTTAGATTGATATTCCACATCGTATCTTTTTTGTCCCTCGGGATCTTTCGGTGTCGCAGCACGCGATCGTACAAAATGGCTAAACTTCCCGTATAATGGTTACGAATTTGTCTGGCTAATTCGGGATCCGTTATCATATCGTACTCCAGAGAGATAT
Organism: Haliotis rufescens; assembly: GCF_023055435.1. Lineage (NCBI taxonomy): Eukaryota > Metazoa > Mollusca > Gastropoda > Lepetellida > Haliotidae > Haliotis > Haliotis rufescens. The sequence goes on from NW_025964112.1 coordinate 28,520,424, forward strand.
TGTCAATGGAATAGCTAGCATCTACACCACCGGTTCTGATTACTCTACCGTAGTCATTAAAAGTGAGTTCGTATTCTAACCAATCGCCTAGGGATGCTTAATAAAAGGGCATGTGGGAATCTAGTAATTCAAAGTCTAGGGGAATAAAGAATCTGTTACCTAATGCGTCGGCAACGGCCTTATCTTTTTCGTTGGTATGAACACCATTTTCAGCGCCCACTCGCTGTCTCAATGTGTTCTTATTACAAATACCTTGGTACTGTAAGTTTTCCCGCTCTTTATCCGTTCTCCAGAGATCCATGTAGCAATAGTATACACCACTATCGTCGATACTCAAAACCTCATCACCGCTAATTTTAATCGCGATTTTCTTAACAATAGCACGACCTATGTTCTGAACAGGCTCCCTGTTAATGTCTGTAGAAGTCAAACTAAACGTAAATGCTAGTCGGACAGTTCCCGGAACTAACACATCGTGTGCGCCGAGATTAGGAAAGCGAACCAGAAGCGTTTGATTCTGATCGATGGTACTCGGGTTATTAGTTATAGTTACAGACTTACGAATTGCTTTGACCCCTAATGGATCTCGAAGTCTACGTTGTGGGTTTAAATTGCATCCGTATTGCGAAGACATTGTTATATTGAAAACATGTACCCTATGTTTAATATAAAAATGGCTAATTTTGAACATAATGACTTAGATCTAAGTACCTTTGATGACTTTGATAACCAGAATCCAATCGATGATACTGATGAAACCAGCTTTATGAATTTTAACAATGAACTTTTACAATCAACCTTCAATGATGAACTTTTGAAACTATCCGTCAATGATTATTACGATACCTTTAAAGATGATAGTCCTATTGTTCATAACTATTAAAAGTTTACGATAGATAGTAAAGGAATATTGCGACTGCGTGGCGCTCCGGATATTGACCTTATGCATTCTCGTACTCGTAAGCCCCTAGCCTTGTCTATGATAGCCGGTAAACACTGTATCAGCACTGTTCGTGATGAATTAGGTTTTGTGGACTACCAACGACTTTCCGCGAAGACTACTAAGGTTCTTCGAACCGTGCGTGATGAACTCGGTAATACAGATGATTTGGAAGCTTCCTCGAAGGTGGCCTCGGACGGACTCTGAGAAATCTTAGATACCTATTACGATAATTCAACGTTACAGGTACCATCCTCTGAGTTTAGTATTAGGGAATTACGAGGTCTTGACAAGGCAATGCGAACAATGCGGGGAGAACTGATAAATAATATAGCCAAGATATCTGTACTCGACAAGGATATAGCTAAAGAGAAAACAAAACTTGAACAGGCGGGTGATAATGAGTTCAATAGACGCCACGTAGCGGAAAGATTGCGTAACTTAGAAGACGAAAGATCGGCCCGCCTCGAAGCAGCTTCCAGTAATAGAGAGGCACTTCGTTCGCAAATCAGTCGTATTCGAGAAACTATCGATCAAGTCCTCAACGATGACACTACACTGGCCGATAAAATTAAAACATTGTTCAGAGAACAGGGAATAACAATTGCCAGTATTTTAACCGCGTTGGGATTTATTATATCGACTTTGACTCTCGCGTTAACCGGTGGCACAGGTGGTACAGGTGGTAGCGGATCACCTCCTAGTAATGGTATTAAAGAGTGGATAAAAAAGCATTTAAAAAGCATTAGGTTCAGCACTGGGAAAGCTAGCTGAGAAAGCCGCGGCCGCACTTCCCGGTATAATAGGGAGTGTTGTTTCCTGGCTATTGAATTTATTAGCTAAGACCACCACTTGGCTTAGTCAAAACTTGTGGGGGTTGATCGTAGCAATTGCAGGGCTGTTGTACGTATCCGCTAAGAACTATTTAACCAAATCAGTTTGCTAACCAAATCATGAGTAAACCAACCGCGACTCCACCCACTACAAGCGCTGTTTTTTCATCGATATGTTGTTGATTTTTAGCCTCAATATGCGGTGACACTTGTGGTTGTGCGTTAGTAGATGTGTTAGCGATAGTTGGTGTCTGTGGCTTGACTATTCCCTTTTCGCCTGTGATTGTTTGCGTTATTAATTCGACATTAATATCTGAATTTATAGCTGGTTTGTGTTGATCGGTAGCGATAACAATTTTATTATTATAGCCTATCACTTGACCGATCTTAAGTTCCATATTACTCGGAGACATGTATAGTCCCGGCGCATAAACGTAGTCCACTTTGGATTGAGCGTACTGTAATGCATCTTGAAAACGCTTTATAGACGATGGTATGTCAACTGGTGAATTAATGGCGTCCTCCACGTTTGCAACAAACTGTTTTTGCGCATCGAACGCCGTCCCAGTACCGATAATGGACGTTCGTGTTTGCGATTGTGCACCGAGAATTGCCCATACATAAGTTCTTATCGATTCATTAAATCTTACAAATCCTGGGTTAGTAAAATTATTTTCCGTTTTATCATTAAGAAATTTGTTCCAAGCGTCATCGTTCAGTTGTATAAATTTTTTAACAATATAAATAGACCCACTCTTAAAACTCATAATATCCCCTCTCCAATCGTTACTATAAAGTTCCCAGCCTTTATACCAATGACTGGTTTTTAGATGATGATCATACATTCTTGCGTAAAGTTTGCTGTCCTGATGCAACTTACCAAAATGAACATGAGGTTTATTAAGTTCTCTATATACATAATCGCTTTCTTCTTTGACGGATATATTTTCCTCTCCTAGACCATGGTTTGCTCCTTTAATACGCCAATCTTTACTCGTAGAAACATTAAATTCCTGACAAATACGCTCATACGCGGACCTATCACAATTATTATTTGTGGAATTCCACGCTCGATCCTGCGGTAATGGAGCACTAATTTCTTTAAGTATACGTCAAATCTGATAGTACACGTGAAATAATAAAACAGACTTATATAGTTTAAATCCTGGGGTATTAACAGATACGCCACATCCCGTTGTGGCACACCATTCGGCAAAGTTTAACTGATTCTGCCAAAATTGCATCAGATTGTGAAACCAATCGTGGATCATTTTATCGCTAGTTGCCGTGACCCTGTACTTTTCAAAGATATCAGGTAATTTAACGAAAAAATCATCACCATAGGAATTTACCATAATCGATAGATTAGTAATCTGTCTCGATTTCATATTTAAGTTATGATATAGTATCATTGTATATTTAATATGTATGTTCCACTCCCTGGTATTACAGCTTATGCTCACTCAATGATGAAATTTTTAAACCTAATGGAATGAGTCTCACACAAAATGAGGCGACTGGGACAGTGAAAATATACACTGGAGAAACAAGTATACTTATTGGCGAGAACTTAGCAATTACACTTGGATTTGGACAGTCAGTATCAGTAACATTACCACCCAACACAACAGTGACTGTATATGCATTACCCGATTTAGTTCCCTATAAAGAGTTGTGCATCCATCTTGATGAAATAAGCACGACAGATAATATTCAACTAGAAAGTCCTTCAACTCTACTCAGATGTGTTCCAGTTAAAGATGAAAAATACAATAGTGGTAGAACGGAATCTTTCTCAACATTACAATATAAAAAATTAAAGCGGGGTATTATTTCAGACCTCAAAATTTCTGTATTAGATGTAAAACACCAACCAGTACATATAGGATACTTAAGTGTAACACTCCATATTAAAAATAATGGTTGATTCCATATTTAAGTTATGATATAGTATCATTGTATATTTGATATGTATGTTACACTCCCGGGAATAACAAATGGCCAGTCTATTCAACTGCTTCGTACTATCGATAACTCGGATGGTCAGCTTGAAGTCGCTCTATGCGATGTAACGTATTACCCACGGTGGACCAATATAAATGCTGCAAAAAATAATAATAGGATATGGTTATTAACTCTAACTGGTACTATTATCAAACGCATTACTATACCTGATGGGTATTACAGCGTAAGCTCACTCAATGATGAAATTTTAAAGCCTAATGGAATGAGTCTCACACAAAATGAGGCGACTGGGACAGTGAAATTAGACCATGGAAATCCACCTATAATTTTATTGGACCAACCAGGTACAGAGGAATTTAGTCGCTTAATTGGCATACATCCTGATGTTAAATTACCCGATTTAGTTCCCTATAAAGAGTTGTGCATCCATCTTGATCAAATCAGTACGACAAATAATATTCAACTAGAAAGTCCTTCAACTCTACTCAGATCTGTTCCAGTGAAAAATGAAAAATACAATAGCGGTAGAACAGAATCTTTCTCGTCATTACAATATAAAAAATTGAAGTGGGGTATTATTTCAGACCTCAAAATTTCTGTATTAGATGTAAAACACCAACCTGTACATATAGGATACTTAAGTGTAACACTCCATATTATAAATAATGGTTGATGCATCAGGCCCTGGAATGCTCAGACAATGTAATACAATTGCGCTTTCCGATCTCGGAGACACAGAAGGATTTGATAAACCTGGTTACAATGGTAAGTTATACGCTTTACACTTACACGATAATGTATACAAGCGGAAAGAAGTCACATTCACAGGTAATCTAGAAGATTTAAGCGATGTTGACGTTAGTAGACTCATTAAAAACACTTCGTACAATATTATTCTCAACGGTGAGAATAAATGGCCTATGGTCGAAGCAAACATCGAGTGGCTACTGAATATCGTCATTACCCCACCTTATGTGATGATGGGTAAGGGTCATAATTTAACTAAGATAATAAATAGTGGCATCGTACTCGCGGCTTATATCCCATCAAAACGAAAAAGTGTGTTAGTTACCCCCCTGCCAGAAAACCCAGGTCATATGTTATATAGTCGTCCGGCCTTAAAAAATGTTACTTTAAATTTGATTACTGAATTCGAAGATATTAAAGATAACTTGAGTGCAATACCTAATATTTCCACGCTTATTATTGAAGTCTTGTTCGGAGATGCACTGGAAAATGCCTTCGAAATATTACCAGGTCTATCGATTAAATGGCTCAAGAAACACGAGCGTCGACGTTGCAGTATTATTCATATCGGAGCATCGCCTGTTGCAACCCTCGAGGGGGTCCAAATTATTAAAAGTGACAGCATTTCTCTTACTAAGATATTCTTGCCGTATAATATACATTTGATAAGATTGATGTATACTCTCAAAACATTTAAGCAAGACCAATTAAAGACTATTATATGATAGTAATATACACTATGAGTTTATATCCAGCGCTCATATGAAGCATTTGAAAAGATGGATACTGTTGATGGATTTCGATTACATCAAATAAGCGACATAAAACATCGAATAGAGAAGGATAGGGAGTTGAGACTTGGATTGTATAAAAAGTATCGCAGAGCCGTGAATGCTCTGGACGGAGTTGACACCGCGCTTGTAACGGCTGGCATTGGACTCGGTGTAGCCGGTGTCGGTTATCAACTATAATCGCCGCACCTATCGTACTTGGCATGGAAATAGCCGCTGGAGTCTCGGGACTGGCAGGAATAGCGATAAAATTCATTTCTCGTAGGTTACAAAAGAAAGCATTAAAACACGATAGTATTCGGATACTCGCCGAAGCAAAGTTGAACAGCATTGAGGATCATATTTCGACAGCAATGGTCGATTGTAAGATATCCGAGGATGAGTTTCGTTTAGTGCTGTCAGAACTCACCAAATACAATGAAATGAAGCAGGAGATTCGATCAAAATCTCGTAAGACCAGTGGTATTAGCGAAGACGAGAAAAAAAAGTTCATAGAACAGGGGAAGCAACAAGCGCATCAATTATTCCGTGCCAAAACCAAAGAACTGGTTGGAGATTAAAAATAGATTGCTTACTATTGTTAGATTACATTTAGACAAATGCTTATATACATATATATAATAATGGAGATCGAAAAAGCTATTAAATGGAGAGAATTACCACAAGGTTTTTATTATATCAGTGATGTCAAACCAACCAAATACGGTTATCAATTGTTTCTTATCAATTTACAAAAAGAGTGTAGTTATATAGTCTGGTCTCCTAGTAAAATGAACGAAGAACTTAATAAAAATGTTGAATATCGCTTTATCGATAAAAATAATGAAGAATATTTTTATTACCATTTAGACTCATCTAAAGCAATGATTGGCCCCAGGTATTGGTGAGCTAGAGCCAATTTAACTTAATCTCATGACTATCGTTGAATCGCATCATCATTTTGGCATAAAAAATGCCACCTGTAGTAGCAGTATAGGTATATAAATCCGGCTCCAGTGGAAGTGGTCCAGAACCATCATTACCTATACTACTTTTGAAGTAAGACAGATCATTATAAATGTCGGGTCACCGAAATGAAGCATCCATTCAAAGTCACAACAGAGAATGCTCTACTAACCAAAAGAAACCACTAAGCTCCACACTGTCGTGTACAGTGTAGGCCAATATATGAATCTGAATTCAAACCGTTCTGCCTCAAGTGGTAATCCCTGTCATCAGCAGCTCATCTAGCCTTGGTAAGACTCAAACACACACATTATAATAATCCATTTTTAAAATCAAACAGGTAAGGATTACATTCTAATTCTAGCTTTACTGGGTGCAACTTCTATTTCAAACAAATGACATTGCCGCAGCCTCCATGTTATGACTTTTGTAAAACCAAGGGACATAACTCCCATGGAATATTTGGGATGGATGACGTCAAGAGAAAAGCAACTCTCTGCGTTAATATCGTTCGCTCAAAATAATTAAAGTTTGGTGTTTAAATGGATGATTTTGTATCTGTCAATATAAGGATTGAAGTTGTATTTGTTGATGCTCATCAGCTGATGAAGACATTGCCCCACTTCACGACCATAGCCTTGGTGATACCCTTGTCTGAATTTGTCCTGTAATAAGACTCGTCAGATTGAAAAATATCTGCCACCATCGGAATAGTTACATCGTATTCTTACAATCCTCATCTTTGTTTCCACTGACAGAACTTGTCCCATCTGTTGTCATGGATAATCACCAAGAATGCCCCAGAAGAAGCCGGGAGCCTGATCTTATTCACAATAACTTCCAGGCAAGAAGATGACAACTGGGAATATTGATGTACTAAATGTCTGATCGCGGCTGACAAAAAGATCTTGATGTAAAGGTAGAAGGAGAGGGTATTCCCTGAGCAGTGGGAAGCCATGTCCGAATCTCGGCCATACCAGGCCTATAAGGATGACCAGGCAGACTATGTCCTATAATTCCCGTAGAACCTTGTCAGGGAGATACCAGGATCGGAAAGTCCCAGAATCTGTGAGTGTACATCTCTGTATACTGCTTCTTCTAGCTTGAATGAAGTTGTGTGATCATAGCTGAAGAACAACTAGACGTGAAGTGAAATGAGGTTTGACGCATATCATTCAGACTGTCTAAATCAATTAATTGCAGGATACTGTCGGAACATTAAAATTAAGTAATCTTTCACCCTTTTTCAAATAAGGTGGCAGAGGTACATCTGTTGATTCGACGACAGCATCAGAAGTTTCTGGCACAGGTAAAGTGACTTTTCAAATGAAAGATGACCAAAATAACAGCAGGATTTTGGGGACAACTACTCAAGATAATGTTTGTGGTTAAAATAACGGCACAAGTAAAATTGTTGTTGATACTTTATTGTGTGCAATGTGGAGTCTGGGGAGTTCCATCATCATGTAAAGAATCATAATATTACAAAGCAGTGGTTTTATCAGTCTACATCAATCTGTGCTCTGCAAATATAATAACAAATATTAGACATTACAATTGAATTAGATGAACAACTGTGTAGAAATACCTGAAACATGATTTAAGCAGCAAGATTAGAGGAACAAGATACTTTTTTATTAAAAATTCAATTCATTACAAAATTTAACATCAATTAATGTTTCGTGAAAACGCCCCCTACAGAAGATCTGTGGCTCCCTGTACTAAAGCTAAGGAGTAAATCCTGCATAGTGAGGCACAGTGTGGCATCCCACTGATGAACTGACTGTTACATATCAGGATCCTTACAAAGTAAAATGGCAACGAAAGAAGAGGCCAACTTCTTTTTCATGGCGATGTTGTTGTACATAAGATTTCAGTCCTATGTTTGAAAGGGAAACAAACATTTCCGCCAGTTAAGTCAACATAGGAAGTCACGTTTATATAATTCCCCTGGTGCACGTGGGTGGGCGGGTGTGCGGTGTCAAATGGGGACGTCCCCATTTAAGATAATGTCGGAAAACAAATTCCACACCATTTTTTTACCGCCATGTAATGTATTTCTGTATCGGGATAAGTGTCCCCATTTCATGCTATTGTTGCAGACCAAGGTATACACCAAAATATCTTGGGGATACACACATTACCTGGTTCCTCATCTAGCCACGGACAAAACATATTCACATAGATCTAGGGTAAAATAGGTCTTCAGCAACCCATGCTTGCCATAAAAGGCAACTATGCTTGTAGTAGGGAGCGACTCATGACATTGGGTGGTCAGGCTCGCTGAGTTGGTTGATGCATGTCATTGTATCTCAACTGCGTAAATTGAAGCTCATGATGTCAATCACTGGATTGTTTGGTCCAGACTCAATTATTTACAGACCTCCATCACAAAGCTGAGTGCAGCCTTAAATAAACAAACAAACAAACACAGGTGGTTGTTGTACATTAGATTTCAGTCATATGTTTGAAAGGGTATCAAAGGGTTAAGTCAACCTGGGAACTTATGCTTATATGATTCCACTGATGTACAACATTTTTGTTTTGCTGCGAATAGGATATTGTATTTTGCAAATTTGTATTGTCAAGAGGTAATATGTTTGCATTATTGCTTTATAACTTTTATATTGCTTTAAAACCAATCGAGACACAGTGTTGGTTAGTCACATTTTTCAATCAATTTACCTCTTACTCATTTTGAAACAAATCCGTAAAGTTTTAATGCATAATCTAAACACTAATGCCGTACTTCTTTTAAACCTCACCGGATGTAACATTACCACAGTGTATCAGGATTATAAAATAGATTAACTCGCTTAACAAGATTAACTTGTCTTGGGCCATGTTCACACCATCCTGAATCATTCCGAACTAGGCCTTTATACTTGAAAACAACAGAAATTGTGCAGTTTTAGCCCTGAACTATGAGGATGTGTCGATACAGGGCTCAAATAGGTATGGGAATAAAAACTCCTGAATCTATCTTATTGGCGCAAAATATTTTTCATTCAGTCTGAACTTGCATGTAAAAACACACTAGCACAAAAACAATGATCAAGAGTTGACAAGTCTAGTAAATTTTACATTGGTAATAAAATTCCACTTTCCATACAGGCCTCCTTAAGAAACATTATTTTTTTAATTAAACACTGTTAAAAAAATATAACTTCAGTATTACACTTGTAATGACCCAGTGCATTTCAAGGCAGTTGTGAGGCCTTTTTCGTGGTTTTTAACGTCACTTTCAAAAGTTTTTCAGTAACATCAGAGGGTGCCTGCTTGCGGATGGGTGGCCAAATATGTCACTGGGGTGCCATGCCACAGACACAGGACATACCTCTCCACCCAGTCATATCACACCAGTTCTACCCAAAGTGCCAAGCTTGAAGGACATTGGTATGACCCAACTGGGTATTGAAACCTGGTCTTCCACTTATGTTATGGACATTCAGACAGTGTTGTCCCGATCAATCCAGTGCTAGAAAACCATTAAGGATAGGATTTGCTGGGATGGGTTGTGGCTCACTTCTGGATTAAAGGGGACACGTGCCTGACCTGACCATGATTTAGTCTGTCTAAAAGGGGACACTGTATATACATCCTTCTGAATGACACTATATGAATGGGGACATTGACCTAACAAACTGTAAATATTGTTGTTTTTTCGGCATTGGGGTTGTTGTTTTCAGTTGACAAAAGGTAATCTGCATAGGCATTAAAAAAAGCCTGACAGAATCGCTATAGGTGCAATTTACGATTTTCTAATGATTTTTCAAAAACGGCAGATTTACCTTTTTCATGGAACTCTATCTATTCCAATTTTTTTAAAAGTCTCTATTCATAACATGTAAGCTTATGGGTAGAGATATGTGAAGCCACAACATTAGGTAAATTCTAATTACTGTTACTAAGCCTGTCAACCTGACTAAATGGGGATGCTGTATACACATCCTTCTGATCGACCCTGGATAAATGGGGACATTCACCAGACACTGTACAATGACTGAGCATGCGTGTCTTAATTAGAACACTGTTTACACATCCTTCTGACAAATCCTGGATGAATTGGGACACTCTGTACAGTGTCCTGGCCTGTCTAACACAGGACACACAGACAAATTGGGGCAAAGGTGTGTCCCTATTATGGCTACAAAAATCACATTTGGTATATTCAAAGATGTAGCATATTGAAACAATAAACAAGTGTCACAAGGGTGTCTCCTCTTTGGAACTGTAAATAGAATAGACTCCGTGAGTGTGAGGTTTCATGCCGCAGTTTAACATGAATTCCCCACTACGACACAGTATACTGACTCCGAGCTGACCACAACAAGTACCATCTATTAACATCTTTTGGTATGACATGGCCAGGGATCAAACCCACAACATTCCATTCACAAGGCAGATGCTCTATCCACTAGACCACAGAGGCGGTCTTTGAATAACAAGAAGCTGCATTGATGAACCTGATGAGCATTGGGGATAGAGCTTCAAGGATATAACTACTCAGTCAGACGCATATTTACCATGCTGGTTGTGTAGAAGCCCTTTCTTCTTGTAGGCAATTCTTCAAGATAACTAAACGGCTTTCTTCATTGGGACCCAAGCTTATTGGCCTATTGCTGTGTCCATGTGGTACCCTGTCCAAGCTTGAAGCGACAAAGGCTACATTCTACATCACCTGACCTGAAAAGCTTTATGTTCTTCTGGGTCTGCAGAGGCGACTGAGTCTTCTTTAAGTCAGCCATCTCTGCTGAAATGACCAAAAGCTCTGGTCAAATATGGCCTGCATCGCCTCTTGCTTTCTAACATGGTAGGAGGTGGGTGTGGCGTCTGATTGTGTTTATGACTGGTTTCCAAGAATGGTGCACGATGTGGCTTCCTGTCCCCTTTGTGGCTTCTGGATGGGACATCTGGGTACTGATCCCTACTGAACCTGCACTGGACCATCTGTTTTGCAGCCTCCTTCCTCTTAGATTTTACCAGGACTTCGCCACCTTGGAAAACACCTCCGTAGAAACATGAGCACTGAGGTTACCTAATATCCTCCATGCATCTCCTAGGTCTGCACTTTCAACAAAGCTTGTGTGGATCCACAGCGATCATGAAGTGACCACACTTCTTGACGGAAGATGATGTTGATGGGGTCAGCAGCTCCCAGTCAATCCCAAAACACACTTCTACCCCATAAGCTATGGAACTATGAGTTACTAAGGTGAGCTAAAAAGGTACCTATCTTCTTCATCTGGATGTCAGGATAATAATAATCCTAATCTTTGTTATACCAATGATCAAATATAGTGACAACTTCCAAATGTAATGTGCTATGTCACAAGCACACGCAGAAAAGAAGTGAGGTTGTCCTGCCTTATGCATGCACATGAAGTACAGGTAGCAAGATACTATTAATTGCATACCAGATTATCATCATATTCAAACAAAATGACCACTACATGAATAAACCTTTTTCTTTAAATCTGCAGGAAAGGCACTGTAGTTGCAAACATACTTCACAAATGGGCTTCACTGTGATCTTATACTTACAATCATTTCAGATCAGAGCCATATGTCACTTGGATGAAATGTACCAAGTTTCACTGATGCTTAATGAAACTATTTACAAGATATTTCACAATTGTAATGACCTTTAACATGAGCATTAGTGACCTTGACATTGTACACAATTGTGACACATGATAGGTATTGAATTAATTAAAAGCATTCTTAATTGTTTTATGTGACATATTTGGAGATCATTGGAATGAGACCCTGCCCTGAGATCATGTTTACAAAGTTTTATCAAATTCACATCATATAAATCCTCAAACTATTGCATACCCAAGCTTTTCTAAAGCCTAATTCTCATTGATTGACCTTGACCTTCAACATGATCCAATTAAATGCAAGAACATATTACTTGTTCCAATCTTAGATGGTGTTACAAACATGAACTAAGTCTATAAATACCACAACATACAGCAGTTATTTTTTGTCAAAGTGACTTGACATTTGACATGGCCATGACATGTTAGTTACTTAGTCCATCAAAACTGATTTAAAAATGTTGGGTTTCATAACGAATTAATCTGAAATTTAAGCAATTTAAGCAATGTTTCATAATTAGACCTCAACTGACCTTAACCAATTGAAAGTTGATGCTGTCAAGACTCACCCCAAATGGTCATGCATAAAAATATTCATAAAATTGTAAACCCTCACATACGGTTGCTTTAGTAATTATTTTTACTGAAACACTCTGAAAACCCTCTTCTTTTTAAAAAAAAAATATTTGACATAGTTGTTCTGTGGATTTGGGCATGAGATAATCAAACACAGCAATGTTATTTTGTCACATTCTTTGTCATGTGTGTAAATATTCACTACTAAAATTGTTTTCTTGTCCTTCAAGTTTAAGTTGATTATGTGTTTCAGCATCACAGAATGTCGACAAATTAGAATCTTCATTCTATATTCATATCAAATGATGGCGCTACAAACCTCTTATTTTTCTTTCGGATGTAATCCTTCTCAGACAGATTCACCAGATATATCACAGGTTTTGCTGTTAGATATAGACACTTGTTTAATTCCTCAATCTGAAAAGACAAACAAAAATAGTGCACTGTAAATCTTTTAATTAATGCGAACGTGAATTAAATGCGAAAAATGAAAGTGGTCTTTATTCACATGAAACTTTGCATTTATGTCTCCAAAATGACTATCAACAATAAGACGGCCTCACTACTAACTTGAATATACACACAAACACAGTTTATTGAGCAGCAGTTGTAACTAGTATAACAATGTCATTCAAAGAATAGGAATTACACAATAAGCATCCAATGAGTTATCACTGCTGGGGTCGAGTATTCTACCCACTCATGTCAAACTAGGCATCACTGACCACTCCAGCAGTCCATACAGATGCCACCATAGCAACACTGCCTCAAAGGCCGACACAACCCAACATGCACCAATAGACTTTAACACTCCCCTCAGATCTATAGCCTTTGTCTTGTCATCTGCCTTCAAGTTTGTTGACACCTTCTCTGCATACCAATCAGTGAACTGTTGCTGGTTCAATTATTTTATTGCCTTTGAAATTCCTTTAAGATAGTCAACAGAATAAACATATAAACTGTGAGTTCTTTTTAGGAAAACATTGTTTATTGTTGTTGTGGAAGTGCTCTACTCAGCGCTAATAGGTGAGGTGAAATGGGGTTTAACGTCACGTCCAAGATTATTGCACTTATATAGCGACGTGCATGCACGTGTGTGTGTGTGTGTGTGTGGCTGCTTGTACTAGTCCAGACTGATGCCGATTTATAGTGCTAGCTCACTGAGATACCATGCCGCAGTTTAACATGAATACCCCACTCAGACACAGTATACTGACTCCGCGCCGACCAGTCCTTGTTTTAGCCCCTTAATGCCGAGCGCCAGACAGGGTAACAACAAGTACCATCTTTTAACGTCTTTTGGTATGACGCAGTCGGGGATCGAACCCCGGACCTTCCGCTCTCCGGGCGGACGCTCTACCACTAGACCACGGAGGCGGTCCTCAGCGCTAATAAGTGGTGCTATTTGTTGTTTGACAGGATTAAGGTAAGGTTGGATTAAGGTAAGGATAAGTATCATTCCACTGGGGATTGGGTGGATGGAGTTGCATTTTTGGCTTGGGATCAGCAGGCGTATTAATTTTGAGACACATTAATTAAAAATTTACTGTTTTCCAAATAAATACTGAGGAAACAAAAAACTTCAGAGAAGAAGTTTACAGTGTCATTTAAGCATTTTGAGAGAATATGAAAGCATGGTCAAAACAAGGTCAATTTTTAAAATATTGCAATAAAACAGAGCAAATATGTTGAGCCCATTAACAAACTAGTAGTTACCTCATTTCATTTAAGAATTGTTATTCATTGTTTGTGCATGCAGCAAAGTATAACAGTCACAAATTGTATTAAATTGCATAGTGTAGTGGAGCAATTTTATGCAAAATTTGTGACTTATACTTCGATGCATGCACAAAAAATAAAAAACAATTCTTATAATTACAAAATCAACCTTTATCTGATATTTTACTCTATTTATCTGGTTTGTTGACAAATTTGATCATTTCGCTTCACATAGTAACATGCGCAAGAATACATGAATACAACTTTATCGCTACATCATAAAGTAACAAACAAGTGTTTTCGCAAGAGTAAACAAAATTTATTGAATGGATACCCATATACTATATCGTTTGCATAAATGCTTTACTTTCACCGATATTATACCTGAGCCAGAAACACTTCAAACCTATTTGTTTTTGGAAGGGACTATATTAATGACATCATATCCCAGCATGGCAGTGACAGCAAGCGATGGAGAAGCAGCTAACATTGTAATTTCAAACATGGTTCATGTAATTAGCTAACAGGCAGTTTTCAAAATTTTAATTCATCAAAATTTGTGAATGCTTTTCTTCGATGAATGCACAAAAAATGAAAAACAATTATAAAATGGATCTTTAAAGAGTTGCTTGAAAAAAATCAATATCGGTATTCCTGAAGAGAATTCCCAACATCAAGCTATTTAAAGACATAAAGAAGGTCAAAGTTATTTGAAAAGTAGTTCTGTCACTTCCTGGAAAATGTGTATATATGTTGTATAAATCCATGTTTACGGGAGCTCTCGATCAATCAGAATTGCCTAAATTTGTGTAACAAATTCATTTTGTAATTATTACACAATGAACAAAAATGGCCGAGTAATGGCCATAGATAGGTTTTACAACATTGCAGAACAAACTGGAGAGTCACTAGTGGGAATTTTCAGCTAAATTGGTCCAGTGTTAAAGACGTTTATGATGGACAACACATGTCAGACTCCAGAAACACAGCAAAAGCTCACTTGGCTAAAATTTTAGCCCAATGGCAGAGTTACTCACAGGGTACAATCAAAGTGAACTCCATTTTATTTTCAGTGAAACATTCAGCCCTCAAGTAAGAGTGAGTTATAATTAAAATTCAGCATTATTTCAGCCATATAACGACTCAAGTAAGGAAAATGTGACTGTTCATTGGATATATACTCAACAACAAAAGTTCCTGTGACACAAATATTTTAGTGTATTTTTCAAAAAAGTAAAGTCTGGTTTTCAATATTGTAGTACATGTATGGAATCAAGTCACAAAAACGCAACTGCTACAGAAAAGCATGCATCCCATGCAAAAGTTGACTTTTATTCAAGCCCCATGGGTATATAAACATGTGCATTAACGTGATTCCATATGAATTGTTTAGCATCGTGCTGACAACAACCACTCAGAAAAACAACAAAATTACACAATTATTCAACATTACGAAATTCCACGCCTGTCCGAAAATGAGCGTCTGCGAGCCATTGGTATTGGTATTGGTAAGCAGGATCGAGTCAACGTGATGTTGCAAGACAATTAAACGTCCACAGAAACACCATTTGGTGTTAATGGCAACTTTGGCAACAGACGAATGCAGTCATAGACCATCCTCTGTGTGAGTGATGAGATCATCCGACCTGTTGTTCTACCGTTTTTGCGTCGTCATGGCCCAGGCATTTCCTTTCAACAGGACAATGCCGAGCCTCATTGCTCGACTTGTTCAGGATTCTCTTCAACAAAACAACGTGATTGTTACCCCCTGGCCGATTTACTCCCCTGATCTCTCACCAATCAAGCACATGTAGGA
Source organism: Haliotis rufescens (assembly GCF_023055435.1). Classification (NCBI taxonomy): domain Eukaryota; kingdom Metazoa; phylum Mollusca; class Gastropoda; order Lepetellida; family Haliotidae; genus Haliotis; species Haliotis rufescens. The sequence goes on from NW_025964112.1 coordinate 28,536,359, forward strand.
TGAGATGGATCGGCGTCTTCGACGTCAACCACGTGTTCCTAAGACACTCCAGAAACTTCGAAACATGCTCCAGCAGATCTGGACAGATATCCCACAGGACTTTGTGCGATGCCTGGTCCATTCCATGAGACGAAAAGTGTTGCTTACATCGCAACCAGCGGTGGACATAGTTATTGATTTGTAAATTGACATTTTGGCATGATCATGTTTTTTATGAAATCACGCATTTTCTGAAGTCAGTATGGCAAATTAAACCATTTGAACACTTACAGGAGTCTTTTATCTGTTGCAAACCGAAAATGTTTCAGATTTGGTAAAAAACATAACTTAGCATTAAATCTTATTCAATGTCACAGGAACCTTTGTTGTTCAGCATAAAATGTGTGGTTTATTGGATGTGAGAGGATAATAAAATGTTGTAGTATGATTACGTCCGCGTACAATGATTAGCTGCTCTAATGGTTGCCTATAATGATTGCATGATCCTCCCTCCTTCTCGTGGTGTCTTAAACATACACCAAATCTCCTTTGGTGTATTTACTTTCATGGGTCATAATCCCACTTTATTCTTTGTAATGTTGTTTGGATATAAGACCTGGCCATCCTATGCACATCCTGCATTGTGTTCTGTAAGGAATTCACATACTCTTAAGATTGGCTGGTACATTCACAACTTGTTTGTTGAATATCCTGTCTATCAGTTTACAGATGACCGGACTGACCCTGCTAGCTGTGCAAGTTACTCCTCTGACCCTGCTTTTGTGACTTCCCAACATGACAGCATATCGTCTTAGCTCAAAATTTGCTATGCATGAATTTTGTCTTAAGTTTTTAAGATTTTGCTCAGCTAAGATTCGGTCTAAGACTGGATCTTGAAACGGTCTTAGCAAAATCTTAGCTAAGTCTAAGTCTAAGACTGTCGTCATAGGGACACGCACACGTTATACCGTACTACGGTAATCATTGGATGCTGAGGTGTTTTTTTCTGACTTACATTTGCCTGAGATCGAAAAAGTGAAGGTTGTACGAGAATTGCCCTCATGTGGCACCTGATCTACCTCCGGCTATAAAATTACGCAGAGATGAAGAATATTAAATTTCCCATCTGATGGTGTAAATCTGACTGTAAATATTAAACTGGTTTTAAAAAAAGACACTTCTAGGTGTTGTCCGAGAATTTATTCTGCGCTGAAATACAGGAAATTTCTCCGCGTTTTAGCGAACACCGATAAAAGTACTGAGCGATGATTTCTTTTATTTAGCAGCTTTACCGAAACAGAGCAAACAAAATACTGCCTAATATTTGAAGGGCAAAATAATATATCAAATGGAGTTATATGCATATGTATAATGACTTAAATTCAATGCAAAAAATAGCCTGCTGTAAATGACGAAAACTGATATACCTCAATAACGTCAAAAGGCGACAGAGAGGTTACACGCTTTCAAAGAAAAGGGGGCATAACTCCGCTATGTTTAGCAATTAGCTGTGGGTAAGGACAATACATTTTCGTGGTGTTCACGAGGAACCAAACTATTCCAACACAAATATCGATATTGATACTGTATACGTTTAGGCATAAAAAACCCATAAGAAATGACGAAATTGTACTTCATAAAAGATAAGTAATAGCGAAATGGATGGCCCTTTCTAACCCATAAATTAGTCCTTAGATTCCAATATTCTCCTGATTGTGCAAGTGTTATTTGACAAATGTTGCACCATTATTAATGAAGCACTAATGTAATGTAATCAAATGTAATGAATTACTTAAAATGATACCATTCTATTTGACGTCATGGCTGCTTTTATTAATTTGACAATGTTGGAGAAAGACGACACTGGTATTTTGATTAATACATATCTCCCCTAATTTTTTATCATGGTATGGAAAAAGAATGCAAAACGGAAATTGACGCTTTTTCTACACAACATGAAAAGACTGCGTTTACCGTGTAAATAATATCTTGAATAGATAAACATTAGATAGTTTACAGTGTATCTTAATTGGACAAGACACGCACCTGTTTGGCATCAATTTTACATAATCAAGTATGTATTTGTTCTATTATTATGTAATTATTTCTCATCAGCTTGTCTCAAAATTATACAATAATGATGCAAAGAAAGGTCTATTGATATAGAATTATCAGGATAATCGTATAAGGATTATCGTCCAGCAACTTGGTACATATGGCACGGGTTATATTTTTAAACTTTTTACAATTCTTGAAGAAATAAAGTTAACAGTTTAATATCCTGTGGTCACAATATTTAAAAAAGGGTGAACCCATTGATTATAGATGTATAACGAGAGGAATAATTAATAAATCTTTGTGACTAGCCCGCACCTGACAAATCCTCAGATATCACTGTTGCGCAGTGGAACTGAATATTTGAGCGTGGTTTAACTTAAAATGAAAACTAATCTAAAATTTGTATGAATTACCTTTTTTGAATGAAACAAGGAACTAAACGTGATAACCTATTATGAAACTATGAAGATCTATGAGGAACTAAACGTGATTACCTGTTATTATGTGAAGGAAAGATGAATAAACCTCAAATGATAGAAACTAAATGCTAATTCTAACTTCTACTCCTAAGGAAGTCTTAACACTGTGAAACGCTCTAACACCATCTAACTCATCAGCTCTCTAACGAACCTTCTAACGAACATTCTGACGAACATTCTGCCAACTCTCTCTCTCATCTAACCATCTAACTATCCATCTAGCGAACTCTCTAACCAGCTCTCTAGCGAACTATGACCAACTCTTTCTCTCTAACCATCTAAATAACGAATTCTGACCAAGTAACTAACTGATGCGCGCTACCGCCTTATATTTGCTCACAACCCTCACATTTCACGTGCAGTCACAGCCATACGTTGGTGCGTTCAGGCAATGCGATCGTTATGCCTCGGGTGCGTTTTGGAGAACAGATTCTTTATTTAACACTAACACGAGTGCGCGTGAAGCGCGATCTATAGGCTCCGGGTGCGTTTTGGAGCACACTTTTAATGAACGAACATGTCTTCAGAACAATCACTGTTCTGTATATCAAACAGCATAAAAAAAATTCCAAGACCAAGCCAATTCTTCTAGAAATGTGTGCATGTAATTTAACGAAAAATAATATCCATTTTTGGTTAAGTTATATCGTCAGTTTTAGTTATTTATATGAACTTATAATATTGACATACATACATGTTGCAGTTACATTTACATTTCATCTTGTAACACTTGTTTAAATTGAAGAAATATTGTATACGACACTATAAACTTTTCAATTTCATATGTAAACATTGTTCAAACAAACAGGAGATTATCAAACGTTCATATATGTTGTGGCCTATATCTACATATAATATCATATTGAATATTGATTAATTTCCAAAGTGAAATTAATTGTGTGAACACATGTACAAATTAAAAAGATATGCAAGATCTACATCATGGAACAGTAAAATGCAGTAAACATTGATCGTGTGTACTTTCATTCAAGGACCTTCACCTCAGAGAAATTACCAAATATGTTGAAGTTTGACATCACTACCAGTGACAGAATTTCACAAAATGGCGTGTTGACTGTCAACAGTGCACAGGATTTTACGAGGGGACTTTCGTTCATTCAAGGTTCGTATATACATAAATGTGACATCTAAGCAATCAGAAAAATTCTGACAATCTGTGTACTGTTATTTGTTGTTATATTTTACATTGAAACCAATGGAAATAGTCAGAAATTCCGATAAATACCGTTGTGTGTGATTTTGCATCAGTCATTGCGTCACACAGGACGGGAACTTCGACAAGTTCTGTTGAAAATATCAAATCATTGCAATGTATATATTTTTAATTCCCTAATTCTTCCTACGATTCTCTTCCCCTGTATATTCTGAAAATGCTGAGCCAATGTACTCAACGAATAGACGAACTGCTTTGTTTACATTTCCAACAAGTGCAGTTTTTTCAGCATTCGTTTTCACACCTCATTTATTTTGCTTCAATACATCTAGACAATTTGTATTGTGACAAAGACCATTTCGCATTTGATTCTAAAATGTATGAGGAATTCAAGGATGTAGGTATTGTAGCCGATTTTGAAATATACGTGATGGTATTTGCGTCTCCTTACCGGTGTACATATAACATGGTTCATCTTCCTGAGGCAAATGAGTTAACTGACTATAAAAGTCCAGTTTCCACCCATGCCGTACTAGGGTGGTATCATGGAGTTACATTTTGGCTGGACTAACAAGTCTATGCATAGTCCAATCATAATCGCACAACGAAATTGAAATCCGGTTCGTAAACTGTCATGCAGATTTCGCTCAATTGCAGGATTTGCAAAGCATGTGCACCACCAACTCATAGTCAACAGATATTTTCCAAATCTTTTCATATTTTTTATCAAGGTGCTTGCGTGATTTGATGCACTTTGTCAATGCAAGACCCATTTTATCACAATATAAATCTTGATTATCTATCAGATCGTCACGCCCCGGTGCCGCCATCTTGTTTGAAGCAAATGCAAGTGATACGAGAGGTGGAATCTGATTGGTCCATAGGAGAGGCATAGAAGGGACATAACTCGTAATAGCCACTGGTTGCGCTACAATCAAGCCCAGGAATTCCAGCCTAGTTCGGCAAGGGTGGAAACTGGACTTTTATAGTAAGTTAAGTCTCTTGCCTCGGGAAGATGAACATGATTTTGTAAACACTATCCAATATGGCTGACACAAAATGACTGAGCAGCTAAAAGGTGAAAAGCCCCAGTGGCAACAAACTAAAGGAATATCAAAACTTGAATAATAGGTGGGAGACTGTGGGAACGCTGAGTGGGGTAGAATCTATGCAAGTTCATCACCGGTTAGACCAACGATGAAAAAAATGGTAGGCCGAAGAAATCTTTCAAAGAGCTTGTCGTCGTTGTACATATCAACAGAATTGAATCAGTCTCGAAATGTCCGCTGAATTTGTATTTTTTCCTTTTTAGCCCCGAAGCGACGCATGAGGCGAATATCCGCCATCCGCCATCTTTCTTGCAGCATATTTTGTCTTAAGTCTACTCAGGGGCAGTCTTAGAACTTAAGATCAAATTTTGTCTTAGACTTAAGTTATTCTCATAGATTGAGCTTCGTGATCCCTGATTTAAGACAAAATTTGGTCTTAAGTTAGTTTCATGATCCCGGGGCCTGGAATAAGGTCCTAAAATACCGCCACACCTGTCGATTAGAAGATAGATGTACCTTCTCGGGAATCCACGATAATCCATCTGCATTGAAGTGCTCAGCCCCTGGTCTATGGAGTACCATCATATCGTACTGACTTAATTCCTACAGCCAGTGGGCGAATTGTCCTTCCATTGATCTGAACCCTAGTAGCCAGGTGAGACTGCTGTGGTCTGTTCTTAATGTGAACGGCCTACCCAACAAATAATGGCGGTACTGTCCTTGTACAGTTCCTTGCATGTAGTACAGTTCCTTCTCTGTTCAGGAGTGAGACTAAAACTTTTTGAAGGACTGATCTTCTTTTTCCTTCCAGACAAAGCGTTTCAATCCAGTGAGAATAAACAATGATGCCAGAACATGATGCCAGGTTAGGATTTTGTATTGAGACCAGATATTATTTACTCTCCTCAAATTGATGAAATGGGAGGGCATAAACCATCCCATTGACAACTGCATCATACCAGTTTTGTAACATTTTATGTCTGTTTCTTCTTTGTTATTGAGTAATTTTGTGACTGTCAACATGACCCTGTAGTAAGGGGTACAAACAGATGATTTAACATGTGACAACAATGACATAATGTGTGTGAAACATATTTGCTAAAAAAACTGGTATGTTTGGTAAGGCTGTGATTATTATTCAATGATAACCAACCTTTGTTGTGTCCTCAATGGAAAACAATTGTGAAATACCAGGTTATATATGTGAGTAGGGTTACAACACAATAAACATTGCAATACAAACACTGGTGATATGAGATTTTGAGAGCAGTACAAGAATACAAAGTCATAGATACCTCCGCACTTTTCAAAGTTTGTTATACACCTCATTATAACAAAAACAGTTACCGTATTCGACGTAATAAGCGCCCCGCTCTAATAAGCGCCCACGGCGATATTTGCTAATATATTGGCTAGTGAACAATCCCAATTGGCACCCCTTCCCATTGATCAATGTACACAAGACTTATTTTTTCGCGAATAATACGCACTCGTGTTATATGCACCCTTAATTATGGGCAATTAATACATCAACATTTCAGGCTGTCAGCATAAACCACGAAATTTATCTCTCAACTCCGTTTTTTTTTCACCAAAATAATATTCTAATAAGAGCCCCCTATTTCTAATTTTGAGAGCGCCCTGGGCGCTTATTACGTCGAATACGGTAATCTTAAACTTGTGAGTACAACTGATATTATGTCTGAAGACAAAATCAAATGATTCCCTCTATTCTTCAAATGCTATGATGACAGTCCAAGGTACATTCCATTTGATCAGCAAGCCTGACCACCCGATCCTGTTAGTAGCCTCTTACCACAAGCATAGTCGCCTTTTATGGCAAGCATGAGTTACTTGAAGACCTATTCTACCCCGATTTTCATAGGTTGGCCATATTGGAAAGCAGATTTGAACCTTTTGAACAAATTGGGTTGTCAACTCTGGTGGGAACAAGCATGTGCAGTTGAAGTTTCATTGGTCTGGTGGTTTCCAATTTGAAGATGTTTACAGCGGACACTGCAACATAGCTCACTTCACTTAGTCAGGTTAGCTAAAAATTAAGGACAAAAACACCTGAACAGAGACCATAATTTTATACTGAGGGACTGATCAATGTACGCGAGACCAACAGCACTTTCACGCGAGATTTCAAGATTTAAAGTCATTAAAGTTACTTTCTGATTTTTTTTCTTCAAATTTCATAATTATTTTTGTAATATTTCAAGTGATAATTGTCTTGCTGAGATGGTGCTGAAATTTACAATTAAAGAATGTAATGTTTGGACTACTTTCTCTGCTAAACGACAGATAAATCTGATCAAATAATGTACTCTTTTCCAAAATAATAATCAAAATTATAATTTTAATCAGAACTATTAGTGATATCAGTGAACAAAATAGTTTTGGTTTAAGTACAAAAATAATGTCTAATCAACTTTACCAGAATATATTTGTTGTAAGATTATGCTGATTTCTTATCTGTTTCTTTTAATTTTTGTTGTCGTATGTAAGGTCAAAAATTCTCATAAAACCTTTGAAAAAATTTAGGCGGGAGGCATTTGATACAGTATGCTTCTTAATCCTGTTATTACACTATCTGGTTATAACAAGTGTTCCATCATTATATGACTTACATTTGTTATCTTTTTTGTTATCTATTTATTCAAAACTTCATTACCGTTTGCATCAATTTTGGTGAAGTTTTGTGTTATCTAATCGGCAGATTGCTCCAGCTCACTGTTATATACAGCAATGATGATCAAATTACAGCTCTGGGCACTTTGAAACCAACTTTAGTTGACAGAGAATGGTTACACATATCATAAATGCCATTGTTTGACTCATTTGTTGTAGTTTGATAAGTAGTCAAGATATTCTTCAACATGGGAGGACCCTAATGGTGATTTGCTAAACTGCTCCATACATATAAAAATTCTGGCTGTATTTCAAAGTGCTGTTATAGTGACTGTTGTCTGAATGAACATTTAATGCCAAAGGCTTATTACCCTGGAGCCATATCATGTCATCTATATAAGATGCTAATCCTAATTGTTAATCCCCGTTGTATTATATATCAACTGTCTGCCATCCTGAACGAGATGTGTAAGTATGTCACTGATGAATTATTGTTTACATTTAATAATGACTAACTAAATGTCAGGTGACCTTGGCTATATCAGCCTTGATCCAGAGATGAAAATGAGAGTGATGGAGAAGGAGAGGGAAGGAAAGGTCTTACCCTTAGGCAGGCTTGGGTTAGGCCAGGTGCTCCGGGGCACCAAGACAACAACCATTACGACTATTCGCTGACCTGGCACATAGTGTTTTTCGTATGTATATATCTACCTGTATAAAGTAAAATTGTATATACCGCAAGCCATCGTCTCCAAGTTGTTACTTCCTACCGAGAACCATACGCCAACCCCTTGCATATACAAGTATGCAAATTATAACATTAATCAACGTCACACCAACGTGTTGTTAATTTGGTGGAGAATCCGGGTATGACAGACTTCTTAGTCTGTCCTTTCCCGTTCCTCTTTGAAGCAAGGCATATTGTTCACAATACTATAAGAAGTGACAGTCTCTTATTAAAAGGATATACTACCTTCTTGAAGGTCATGCAATCAGAAAGAACGAAGAACGGCATGTAACAAGATTGAAGAAACAAGAACCTCTCCTATCAAGAACAAGTTCTCTGATCCCAAACCTTCCCTGGTCGAATATCTTAGCAACTCTGCTAAGACTTCCCCTTCAAGATTTCGTTCCTGCACAGGACCAAAGAAAAGAAGTATACACACGCCTATCCCACAGAGATCCGACCACAGCTATCATCATGCAGACCCTGCACAATACGGAAACCGCCCCAAAGGCACCTTCAAGATGGACACTGTGTACAAGATATCACATTGGAATTACTAATTTGTGTGTACTGACATGGACTAAATCCAGGATATATGTTCGACTGTTTATTAGTGCAACCAGGTATGTTTGATCAAAGCCAGTATGTTAATGCCAAAATGTCTTTCCAAAATTCATTTTTGTATATGTGCAATATACTCCAAATTTCATCTTTAGTCATGCTAGATCTTTGAAGTTATTGTGTACGGAATCTTTGAAATATCTCTAGGCCACACCAGACATATATCGATACAGCTAGGGCCCAAACAAAACTAAGCTGTTTGGTTATCAAGTCACACCTTAAAGCTAGACTCATAATTTCAAAAATCTAATGACAAAATTTGTCATTTGTTACAAGTTATAAATGTTCACAGTTTGGTACAAAATTGAACGTATTGTCAAGGACTTTGAATTCAGATTAGGGATATTCTTGGGTAAGCCACCCCCACACATATGTATATTATATGTTAGTATTAAGCAAAGCATTATTAAGTATTTCAGAGTTTTGATGTCAGAATTAAGGATTATTATTTTTCTTGGGCATTGCACCCACAATATATGGGCAGGCTCCGTCAAAGACACGGGAAGAGCACCCATTGTACTTAAAAGACAACAACCATTACGACTATGTGCTGACCTGGAACATAGTGTTTTATGTCTGTATATATCTACCTGTATAAAGTAAAATTGTACATCCCGCAAGCCATCGTCTTCAAGTTGTCACTTCCTACCGAGAAACATACGCCGACCCCTTGCATATACAAGTATGCAAATTATAACATTAATCAACGTCACACCAGTGCATTATTAGTGCTATGCTTATGGTTATTATTTAATAACTTTTTACATGATATACAGCTTTTCCATTGGACAGGAGGTCGGACATGACCGCGAAATTGAGGTACATATGTTTTGCATGAGATTATTCTTGAAATGAGGTAAACAATGACGGACTACTTCCACATTCCTCTGGGAACCCCTGGGAATTACCAAGCAGGAATATACACAGAAGCGTTGTTTCTGATCATTTAGACTCCTTAATCTTGAACTCAGTGTTTTAACATACATTGAGGAACATCAGAGAGTTTGACTGCATGATCGTTTACAAATATCATCTCTACAACCCATCCCCTTCTTCTTGGCCTTCTTCCATCTTGGCATTTAACTCTACAGAAAGGGAAATGCACTGCCCGGCTCGTGAGTCAACAGAGTATATCCTATCTCTGCAGCTGGGATGGAGGTCCCCAGCAATCTTGTATTAACCACATATTCTGCAGGCAGTTGGCGACGACAGGTGATCTAAATAACTAGAACTATTCTGCAGTCCAGTAGACACTACTAGTGACTAGTAAATGTTAACTGAAGATACAGATTAACTACAGTGTGACTAACTGCCAATAATGTGCAACATAAAAGTTAGTAAAAAAAATCCAGACATTGATGCCAGCGCATACAGGAAGAAAAGAGAATTTTCCTGCCTTGGGCATGTGCATGGGGCTTGGGCAGGAAGATACTATTACTTGAACAACTGATTATGGATAGTTGACAGTGAAGAGTAATTCTGTTGAAAATCTGAAGATTTTATAGTGTGATGACAGCCAAATTGTCATCTTTTACCTTCTCCTGACTCATACTATTGCTTGAATCCCACGGAAAGTGGATGTTTCCACCTGTGTGCGAGATTCAGATCAAGATCTGTTCTAATAACCCCTTGGGAACGTGATATTATTCCTTATTCATCTTATATCATTAAGGGGTACCACCTCCTTCTTGTGAAAGAGAGGAGTAAATCTAATAGATTTTGTTGGTTTTGTAAAGCTCACTAAGGAAAAATATTTTCCTCGCTTACTATAAACGGTTATAGTGTTAAGAGAAGATCATAAACTCAACACACCCGTTTTCACTCATGCTCTAACTTACATAGCGAAACAGGGAAACATGGACTTTGAGTCATTGGTTATGGAACAGTAACCAGACATCACTAAGTCTATGTGAATATTGGGAGAGTTTTCTGCAGGAAGCTCTATCCTTTTGTAGGTATGTAAGTTGTTGTGTAACCACTAATGGTCCAAAATGGTGAATTACAGCAACATCTTGTGTTGAGAATACTCTGAGATAGTGATTAGCGAAGGCAGAGTCCAATCTCCAATCTCCAGAAACAACCCTCTATTATTCTCGGAATGGAGCAGTTTCCATGAAACGCTAAGATTGGCGCTATAGCTCTGACTTTGTGTGGGTTTGATGATGATGGTGGATCCAGTGCTGCTACCTTGTAGGCTCTGAGAATGACTGCTTTCATCCAAAAGGAGATGGTTGTTCTGGAAACTTCTGCTGAATTTATTCCTAGATAACAGAATAAGCAGTCTTCTTAATCTTTGCCTTCTGGAACTTGTCCTCTGCAGATAGACTCATAGTGCTATAGTGGATAAATCTTCAACATCCTCTGATCCCCATATGGATGTGAGTGGCAGGACATGAAACTGTCTGTCTGGTTGACAAGGTAGGTGATTCTTGGTGATAAAATGTGTCTTGCCTTTATCAATAGCTTGAGACTGTGAGATTGTACAGAGGGCCGGAGATATTGTCGTTCCTTGGAGATTTATGTAGAATTCCACAGTTGAGTGGTCTGTTTTTGTCAAGAACTTGTCCTTTATCTGTGGAGCCCTCTGATAACTTCCTCAAACTCCAGATAGTTGACGTGGAGGGATTATTCTTCGGGTGACCATATCCTCGAAGGTACTTCTTCATTGAAGTGAGCGCCCCATCCTTGCTGGTTGGCATCTACGAACAGATGGTGGTTGTATTTCGGCTCTTCTCCAGACATTTGCTTTGATTGTCCAGGAATGCAGGTATTTCTTCAATCATTGTGGAAGTCAAAGTTCAAGGTGTGGGTGATCTTTGAATGGTCTTAAGAATCTCCGAATTGGACGTAGCTGCAGTCTGGTCCTTACTTTCAGTGCTTGAACGGACGTGTGTTTACCTAATATCACTTATCACTGGTTGACTAAAGTGAAAAGTAACTGTCTGTGAATAGCTTTTTGATGATAGCTTTGAATCAATTCACTGATCTCATGGAACTTGAATCAGATTCTACTTTGTTAGAAATGTGAACCCTATAAACTTGAGGTCCTGTGATGGTTGGAGGTCTGAATTTTGATGATTGATTTACCAACCAAGTTGAGTTTACAATTTCAGGGTGAAGTTCAGCTGACATCTGAGCAGTTCTACTGCTTGATGTGCCTGAATTCTATCTTCCAGGTAAAAGGCGCAGCAGATCCCCTTGTTGTGCAGAAAAGTTATAACTGGTTTGGTTACCCATGTAAACAACTATTCAAAAGGGAAGGATTGTCCATCCTTTAAACAGGAACTCCCATACTTTAACATAGGCTTACAACAGTCATAGCACTAAGATTGCTTTGTGCAAGTGGGCCCAGGAGGCAGGAAGGATGGGCATTTGCAGGTAGGTGTCTTGTAGATTGATGCTTACAAGATGATCGTGCTGCTTTATCAACTGCTTTAGTTACGGCAGACATAGCATTTTGAAATCGTCTATTCTTAACATACTTCTTGTTGAATTTGTCTATCATGTACATTAACTCTTTGGCCCCAAACTGCCCGCAGCATCAACTGCTGCGCATGCCCGCTAATTCGGGCGGCATGTACGGGTTTACAAAATCGCTCATTCTACTTCCTGTCTCGTGTGTAATCTCGTTCTAAAAATAAAAACGAGATCTTGATGCAACGACACGTCATTCAATGGAATTTCCCATGGTGGCGTCTTTTTGGCGCAAAAATCGGGGATAGGTTACATGTATTTTATTGCTTGAATCGGTAAATCTACCGTAATGGCGGCCAACTATGATTCGGATAGCGATCAGATGTCTGATAACGACTTCATCGGGAATAATAATGTGTTTGATTTAAATACTTAATGCGAAGGGGAGAGGGAATTTCGCGGATATTTTGGTGAAGATTTTGAGGGTTTTGATGAGGTGTATCCCCCCCACACCTCCAACTTTAAAGAATGGGAGTGGCAGAGGTACTGCAATGGTGGAGACATGAAGGATTTTGAAGAGGAGACAGGGCCCAAGAATACTTATTGACATGGTGAGTAAAGAGAGTCGTGCTATTGATTTTTTCCAACTGTTTTACAATGATTCTGTGTTTGAACAGATTATCAGGGCAACGAATGAGAATGCAGTCTACAAGTGAACGAGCTTTCCCAACAACAACAAAGGTGAGTGGCATGACATATCTCTTTCTTTCTTTTTTAAATTTATTTTTCTGATCGCAATCCGAATTGTAGTTGGCCAGTTTGTCATATGTCCTTGTATTTTGCTCAATTTTAATAAAATTTATTTCCATTTTGATGTTTGTTTTCTTGTTTTTTTCAACTCAGTTTATATTTTAGTAACTGTAATACTGTAATATTTATTTATTCTTTGATTTAATTAAGTACTAATTTAATTTATTATGCAATTGTAAATAGCAATGTATTGTAAATATGTTATCACAACTTGTATATTTGTAGAATTTACGATCTTTTCCGTCCTTTTACAATCTTTCCCTCCTTTCAGATCAATCTGTGATATCTTCCCTATGATGTCTTTCTTATAGTAGCTGTGGTTCAGTGTTCAGGTAATGTGATAAATTACTATTTAATTACTTAAATGCTTAATTTTTGTTACAAATCCAGAAAAAGAACAAAACAAATCTGATATTTGTGTTTTTGCCTGTTTTAACAAGTTTACCGGTGTTAATGAGTTTACCTAAGAGGCTGTAAGTGTATCATAAGTAATATGTGACATCAGTATAGAAAACAAAGTCAGTACCAAGTGTTGTAAACTTGTTTATTTGTTTACAGATATGCATGAAGAGAATTTACCTATAACACCTGGGATTACCTGTGCTGTCCAAGATGACAAGACCACTGCATTATGTTAAACTTGTATCTGTTATTTATTTTTGTGATTTTTAATACAATTTGAGCCCAAATTCATTGTCTGTTATCATTTGTTCAGTGTTTTCAAGTTTTATTTTACCTGTAAACACCTGTGATTAGAAAATAACAAAGGTTGGAGACAATAACAACAAAAGATATCATAGTACATGTATACTTAACCCCCTTTACAATGGTATATGATAAGTATATATTAAAAGCAAGTTTCTGGTAGAAAAAGTGCATCAAAAATGAAAGTGTGATTTTCCAATAATACTGCTAGGGAGGCCAGTGTAAAGGCCTTGTCAGTGTGAGGGACTGCAGTGTTTCAAGGGACATAACTCTGGAGCAGCCAGGGATGAAAGAGTTAAAGCCCCATCTGCGGTAGGAACTACCTCACTCTAGTGGGCGGAGCTTATACGAGTGATCTGACAGGTCAATATGACGTCATGATAACACACACATTTCATTGGTTATTGCGTAAACGGGTGACGTCATGTAAACACCCACCCACGTGGGCCGTTTGACAACAAGGACGTAAGTTTTAATGGTAATAAATATCTATCAAACGATTCCAAGACTTTTCAAAGAAACGCGTAGGTCTTTGGTTTCAAAACCTACCTGCCATGTCGTCTTCACATCTTCATAAAATGATACCGCGGAATGTCCACGATATATCCAACGCAGTCCAACACAGAAATTATAGACGTTCTTGTTCTGAGCTATTCTAGATCTCCCGACGACAACGAATTAATATGTTTGTCGTGATAAATATGAACAGTGTAATTGAACAAAAAAACAACATAATATGTGTCACGGCACCAATCATTATCCTGTGGTGTACGGTATATCTGCAGTTGTATAAATAGCATTTCTCACATATACACGGTAATCGGTGATTTCAACAGTGTTTTTCTTCGTTGTGTTCGTCTTGCCTTCATCTGGAATCTGGATGACAACGATCGTGTAAAAAACCCTGGTAATGGTCAAAAATATTTTCACATGATAAGAGGAGTTTTTTGTCGTTTCCGTGACATTTTTTCATTGCCCAGTAGCAATGTATTTTGGCAAAGTCACACTTTTCCGATGAAGCTCTTCGTGCCGAAGTAACTCGATCCGTGAAACTTGGCGGGTGCCAGTGACCCAGATCCCTCTTGATTGGCATGCCAAGTGTCATTTGCATAAGGCCATCCATATTTTTTGTATGTGTTTCTCCCCTCAAGCCTAAACTAACCAGAGAGCGGCCGGACGAGATAAAATATATATTACTTATCAAAAAATGTCTTTCAATAATTGTGTAAGTTATTTTATGACATTTAAAAAAAAAGTTTAAACACTTGGTACTAGAATCTAGTCTATAAATTTGTTTATTATGTAGATCGATTCGCTTTGTTTTCGGAAGCGAGTTTTTAATAAACAACGGAACAAAGATAAAGTTGATCTGGTTCTTTTATAAAGTTGAGCTAGTAGTATTTCTTTTAATAGATCGGTGAGCAATTTTCCACAGCGGCAGCAAAATTAAGACACGAAAACATTATATTATTTCACGTCGCAAAGGAAATAAGAATATTAAAATACGGACAGCCTCACAGACTTCGAAACGATTTTTAAATAAATGTTTGTTCACATTAATTCTGTCATGTGCGAGAAAACGGATTTCAACATTATTTTCATCAAGCTTATTCAGGTCGCTGGCTGCACAGATCATCCTCTCTTGTAAACTACTTCGACATGAACACATGTTTTGTTGCGAAGCTCAAAGCAACAATGTTTCTCTCAGATACATTTTTTTCTCCATCCATGACAAGCATCTGTCATAATGTGCCTTAACAACCTTCCTGGTCAGTTGAATTCAACAATGGCTTCATTCACGGCTTCATCACAAGATTACTTCCAAATACCCAGCACGTGATCAGGGTTACCACCTTGGGATGAATTAATAAATTAATTTGCACTTTTAGAAAAGATTTTTTTTCGTGAATATTATTATTAAAAAATATTCTGTACATGGTACTTTGGGATTGCACTGCCGATTTCTTTTATTACTTTATAAAACTTTTTGTTTTCCCCTTTCTGACCTCGCGATCTCCTAGCAACCACGCCCCATAAGTGCATCGAGTTGCTGCTTACAACTGACAAGAACTTTGCAATTTCACTTGTCTTCAATATGAGCAACAAAACATTTTCATGTAAATCCTAATTTGACGAAGAGTTGTTCGAGATAATCAGGGAGCCTTTGGTCATTTCGATTGTGACATTAGTGACTTTATCATGGAGAAAGTTCCAATTCAAGATGACTTCATTCCGATTCACAACTCGAATCGACAAGATGGTGCCTCTCTTCCCGCCCTTGCAAGTGCAACAGAAACTTTGACAAATTCAGTGCCGATTCTTGGGAGTAGTGAATCAGTGTCACAGCGAGATTTCATTGTGGAACCAGATGAAGCTGAATATGTATGTTCACACTTCTTTTGTCAACCATGCGTGACACGGCACAGACAATCACAGTTAGGGAATGGTGCGGCCACCATGTTGCAGAAATTCGTCGATTCGAACACATTGTTTCTGGACTGAGCTAAATAAACGAATCGTAGATACTTGGACATGAAGAAACGAAATTATACGTTGCAGCAAATGAAGGATTGGTGTGGACAAAACGGGAAAGGGATCCCAGATTGTATTTTAAAACTTGTGCGCGAAGTGTATCCAAATACCCCGAACAAAAAATACATGGGACAAGTGTGGATCTAATGATCAAACTCAGTTTTGTGTGTGAAAATTCTGTAAAAGAAAAGTAAATTCATAATTAAAGTTGTCTTGGAATATGTGTATTGGAGTTTTCGTTTATCGTAAGTACAATATTATCGGGATACGCCTTCTGTAAGCCAAAACATCAAGTATATTCAGTTACTTATTTACTAGTTGCTTATGTGCATTGTTATGTTGATACACGTAACATATTCATCTATTGTAGTCAAGCTGAGAAATATTTGCTCAACTTCTGGTGCTTCAAATTAGGCCCCTTCCTAAACACAAGTTGAAAAAACTCTGTAATAATTTACGTTTTATGAATATAAACTGATTATTGTGTGGCACAAATCTAACTGTTGAATGCAAATGACCAAAACTAAACAAATATCTGTAATTTTCGGATTGAACTGAAAGAATCGCGTCGTCAATTTCGTATTTAAGTATCGTTACTGTTACATTAACTGAAACTGCTGTTCTGCTGTAAAAATATACAACACAATACACTTTGACCACAAATGCATTAAATGTGCCACATGTACACATGACCATGTGTTTTGCTATTTATAGCGCAAACGTAAATAAGCTCCGCCCACTGTGATCGTTGCAGACGCCAAACACGATCGATTCGATTTTTTAGGATAAAACTACAGAAAATTTATTGACTTATAACTTGATATGGAGCCATTTGTTGTATCCATGGTTTGTCATTCAAGTTCATACAAAGTTTGACGGTCAATGGTGATCTTGTTCCCGTATGGTTTTCAAAAAACGTCTCCCGACACTCGATTGTGTTTACATTGTCAGTCATTGTTCGAAACTAAAACACCGCCACCTTGCGGGCTATTTATAGTCAGGGTGGGGCTTTAAGCAAAACTTTTCATTTTGAGTTCTTAATTGGGGATCAAGAAGATCAGCAAATATAAGCCTGGAGTTAGGGCATCTGGCTGCAGTATCTCTACTGCTCCCTTGATTGTTGATAGCTTCTGTTATCTTGGGTTGCAGTACTTCCAAATATCTAATGAATGGTGGGTTCAGTGAGAGAGGTGGTGCCTTGCTTATGGTTAACTTGTAGCCATTCTTGAATATGTTGGTAGTGAATTGGTCGTCAAGTATATCCAAATTCCTCAACTATCTTGCTACCCTTCCACCTACTGTTGATGGCTATACACAAACGGCTGGAGGTGAAAGTTCCAAGTAGTTCATCAGCTACCCTTTATTGGTAGGCACAGGATCCTCTGGATCCTCGGCCACGGTTGGACTGGTCATGTGATCTGTCTTGTGGGCTACAAAAGGCATAAGACTATCCTTCTCTCTGGGTAGATCGCTTGTCCTTGGCTAACTGCATCCTCTGCAGAGACTGTTTATACATGAAGTTCATTGTCTGGACAGATTTTATCAACATCTGATCCTTAGTTTCTTGCACCACGTCCTTGTTGGCACTTCTTATGCGACCAACAGAGATTGCAGAGGCTTCCCATGATTATTAAAGTAGAGGCTGTGTAGAGGTCTGATGTGGAACTTATGCGTTCTGAGATGAATTCCTGATTCTTCTTCTGAGCAACCATTGCTGACAGGTACATGCTATCTCTGTCGGTCTACAGATTCTTGAGCTCTTTCACCAGCGACTTGTTGACAGAACATGATATTGTTAGGCCGCACAAGGAACATCTAGTAGTTGTATCCTGTTGTGCCAACTTCTTATCTTCCCCTCTGTATGATCTACCCTTAGTATCTGATATAAGAGTGCACTCCTTGTCTATTTCCAGTGCCCTGAGGAAAGGGGTCATGTAGTGCAGGGGGACTTCTTAGGGTTAACCCATGAGTTGGCAGTCCTTGAATTTTTGTGGCTTTGGCGAAAGACGTATCAGGATTCTTTGCTACTTGCGAGACTGACTATTTCACCTATCAAGCCAATACAATAATTATTGGAGGGTGAAGAGTTTCTGGATGCTGAAGAGATGGTGAGTCTATCAGTGACCCAGGCTCGGGAGTTTGTTGAAAAACAGTAGGCTTTGTGAAGACATCCCTTCATCGCCTGTGTTGCTGTACAGCAAGTAGAAAATGTTGTGAGAATACAGGCTTTGTGAACATATGGGAGTACTTAAACCCTTGAAGGATGCATACAGGTCTGCAGCTGCATGAAGAGCAGTGTAGCTGCCTATGTGAAAGCCTGTGGCTGTATGAAGGCCAGCATCTGTGCAGGAATATCTATTGCTGCGTGCTGCTGTAAAGCAAATAAAAACTTCCTGGGTCATAACATGAATTACTAATCTGTGTTTGTAATTCGTTTTGTTGTTTAATGCTGCACTCAGCAATATTCCAGCTATATGACAGCGGTCTGAAAATAATCATGTCTGGACCAGACAATCAAGTGATTGACATGAACATCAATCCACGGAATTGGGATAGAATGACATGCATCAACCAAGTCAGCGAGCCTGACTACCCGATCCCTTCAGTCGCCTCCTACGACAAGCATAGTCACTTTTTATGGCAAGCATGGGTTGCTGAAGACCTATTCTACCACAGATCTTTAGTAAATCAAGCTGGTATCTCACTCTGTTGCAAATGGTTAGGCTGTGTGAATGTAATAGGCTACATGAAACGTTGCGGGTTGCGTGAACCCTTGCAGCTTCACCCAGTCTGGCCCTGCGTGCAGGTTGGTTGCTCTGTGGACTTCTAGTGTAAGGCAAGGTTTGCCTGGAAAGCTGAAGGAATCATCGAGTCTGCAACGAAGGTACGCTGCACGCATCCCTTGCAGCTGTAAAAGGACTGGTTGCTGCACTTTCGGGCCTTTCTTGACACAATTGTTATCACTCATGCTTTGAATTACGTAGTAACACAGGGGAACATGGACTCTCTGTCAGTGGTTATGGAACAGTAACCTGACATGAACAAGTCTTCTGCTGCCCAGGGAAGTCGCTGCAAGGTTGATTTGTGAAGAAGGCATAAATACTTCCCTTAGAGAGTCTAGCTCTCTATCTTTCACTGAGGAGAGTGTAGGTGTGGTGTCGATTTTTTGTTTCTTTAATGAAGTCAGTTCTGAGGATGACCCAGAACAAGATGATTCCCTCATCTTACAATCCATCTTCCTTCTTCTGTACTGTAAATATATATCCTACAAATTTATCTTTTCCCAGTGGAGAGAAGAAACTACAGTTCAGCTCTTTAGAACAACTCTGATGAGGATGATGCAGAACGAGATGATTTGTACTACAAACAGGTACTGTGCAAATTCTTAAATCCTGGTGCAAAAACTACACCAACTGTCTGGTGTGCAGTGATGAGGGATGCAGGATGCACAGATGGGTAGAAGATCTTGAACACCCCATATTACATTCTTTCATAGTAAAAAACAAAGTTGAAAATTTTACAATAAATTGTATATTTATAATACTTATCCTATCTCACGCTATGCGCTTCATCCTTCTTTTGATCCCTTGTGTTTAAACGTCCACACGTTTCCATCTTCTAAGCTTCATTTGACCAAACATCCCAGCATCACCATGGCCACCGTCCCAGCAATCAGGTCATGCACCCGAACCTCGTGCAGCATGCTGACCTCGATCTGGCCACCTGACCTCTATCTCATCATTCTCTTTCTTGGAGCTGACAGTCTAGAGTAACTGTGATGCGGGGTCGGATGGGCGGGCATAGATTGTGTGCGATAGGATAAGTATTCTACATATACAATTTATTGTAAAATTTACATATTTTCAAACTTGTCCTACCTCACTCTATGCATTTATCCCACAGTTGGATTACCGAAGTCTGTATTCGTCTGTAACCGTGAGATGACACAAGGAAGCTGGAGTCAATTTTGCTTTAATCCTGGGACTGTCACACATCCGTGTCTTGAGGCCAAACTCGGGATGGTAAATAGCCTGTCGGGTTGACCAGGAAGTTGGTTCTTTGCAATGAAGTCCCATCACAGACCCAGATGGACTTTGCAATGGCTGTGCCTCTCGAATGGAAACCTGTTAACATCCAAGGTGTGTGTCTCGCTGAGCCTCACAGCAGTAGCCAAAGCTAGAAGAATGACTGTTTTGAGAGTGATGTGCTCAAAGTCTTTTTATGCCAAGGTTCATATTCTGCTGATGTCAATTGTCGTAATATTATGTCCAAATCCAATTTGGGTGGACGAAATCTGGACGACTAGTCGACTAGTTATTAAGAGCGGAAAAGTGCTTGAAGTTCCGAAACTACAGAAATCTTCACTCCCGTTGTGGTAGCGATGACCGAATTTAAGCTGCTAGATATGTAGATAATGTCTAGCCCTTCAACTTCCGAGTGGAGCCAAGGTGCTGAAGAAAATTGTCAATTTGCTATGAGAAGCAGTAGTTGGTGGGATGATAGGCCTGCCGCTGCAATACCCCTCGCTACTGGCCAGTAAGGTGCGATCAAAATCAGTTGCAGCTGTTTTACAGATATGATCTTCTGGATTACCCATGGTAGAAGCACTGTTGGTGGAAAAACGTAAGCATTGAGATTCTCCCATGATATGGCCAGAGCATTTTACTCCCACTCTCTTGATCCTGGAATTAGAGATACGAATCTGGGGAGTTGTGTTTTGAACCTGGTAGCTAATAAGTCGATCTCTGGACGATGGTAGAGGTGGCAAATCCCCTTGAACATCTTCGGATGGTAACCAGAGTTCTGCTGTCTGATGATTCTGTCGATATACCAAATGAATGAAGCATTGTCGAACTGCATCAATAGCTTTGGGTGTTGATAGGAATGGTGTTGAGAGTCAGAGTCAAATGATCGCAGTCAATCAGGATGACGATGACAGATGGAGGAACTGGAGCGACCTTGGCTATAGGTGTAGGATCGATCTGTAGAGTGACTTCGCACAGTAGAGTAGAGAAGTGAATGCAAGCACACTGAGTGACTGTTTATCTCGATCGTCATAACCTGTATGGTGATTTCTCTTCGGTGAGCACTGTAAGACGGTGCGTAGACCAGATACATGAAGATGTTGATATATCGTCTGCTAAGCTAGTCCCACTGCGCATGTCGGAGGTGGGGCTGCTGGGAAAATCTCGTGTTGTGAGAAAGGGTGTGAGCATGTGCTGGCCAGCGTGACAGGTTGTTTTTGTGTGAGTGGTGTAAGCTGAGGAAGAATAAAAGAAGCAAAGTGTCTACAGCGGTTGGTTTTGGTTATTGGACTGGCATTAACAATGGTAGCAGAGCGTGGTTACTGAAAAAAATTGATAATTCCCAGACGTAAATATCAGTTCTTCTCACTTCATTGATAGAATGGACAATTTATCACCGTTCACAAGTTGTTGACAAGTGTCACATATAATCTTCAATTCAAGACCTCTGGTTTATCATAACTGTGAATGATAAAAACATTTGTGAGTGTATTTCAACAAACAAGTAATTTTTGTGATTGGCGAGATAAAAGCGTGTTTGGAGAGATCGAAAACCAGACAGTTTTGGAGTGTTGACATTTTGTTTATGATTGATTAAAAGCTAAAATGGCAGCGAAACTGAATCACCCCGAATTCTGCAAAGGGAAAAGTTATGAGAGATACAGACAGGAGCTACTTGCTTGGCGTGAAATTACTGAGGTTAAGAAAATGAAACAAGGAATAGTATTAGCTTTATCACTCCCAGAAAATGAATGTGGTATACAAGAGAAAGTATTTGATAACATTCCTCTTGAAAATTTGAAGAACGAAAATGGTTTTGAAACTGATAGCTTTCTTTGACTCTCAGCTTGGAAAAGATGATCTTGATAGTCTTGAAACATTTGAAGACTTTGAAGATATTTCTAGAGAAGTGGGGCAATCAATCAGTGAATATATCTCCAAATTTGATAAAAAATATAATAAAATATTGAAGAAAAGCATGAGTCTGCCACAGGAAATCTTAGCATTCATGCTAAATTAACCAAAGAAGAAAAAATGTTAATGATGACAGGTATGGACTACACAAACAAAGCCACTTTATATCAACAGGCCAAATTATCTTTGAAGAAATTTCTTGTGGTTGAGGAAATGGTATGCAGTCAATTAAAGTTAAATACTCAAACATCATTAATCATGACAATGAGGAAGCTTTTGCCAATCAGTATACAAGTTCAGTCAGAAGTCGGGGTCGAAGTTACATGTATGGCAGAGCACGTGGCTTTCGGGATGGAAGACAAGGCTGGAGAGAATTGAGACAGCCAGAGCGTAACATGAATCCAGTTGGCACAAATGGAAAAACTTTGACATGTTTGGCCTGTGGGTCTTTCAGGCATTTAATTGCACATTGTCATCATAGTTGGGAAAATATGTCTAAAGTTCACTATGTTGAAGGTGGAAGTGAAAATGAAGAAACTGTTGAACAGGTCATTTTGTTTACAGCGAACATTAAAGATAACATGGCGCAGTTAGGCAATGATGTTGTGCGGTATTGGACACAATTAGCCAAATTTACGGAAATTGTCAGATGTGCAAAGCTTATACGAGAACACCTGCCAGACCTGCTCTTGCCCTGCCAATGGAATCACAGTTCAATGAAACAGTTGCAATGGATTTGAAGTGGGGAAGGGGGTGGACTCTTCATTTGGTTGACATGTGGTCATGACTTACCATTTCTGTGGATAACACCTAGTGAAGTAATTGACAAAATTATGACACATTATATTGGTGCAGGTTTTGGTGTCATGCAAGCTATATTAACAGATAATGGGGGTGAATTCAGCGCTGACGAGATTAGAGAGGTAGCCAGTATACTGAATGTTAAGTTTCACACCACTGCTGCCAAGAGTCCATTCCAGAATGGTCTGTGTGAGAGGATACATTCTGTTGTTGACATGATGCTCACAAAAATGGAAGAACAGTGTCCTAAAACTCCACTGAATGTTCTCTTGTGTTGGGCAAATATGGCCAGAAATGCACTACAAATGTGGCATGAGTATAGTAGTTATCAGCTTGTGTTTGGACAAAATTCCAACATGACTGATGGTGTTCCTGCCCTGGATGGTGTGACGAGAAGTGAGGCATTTGCACAGCATTTGAATGCTTTGCATCTTGCAAGGCTTTCATGGAGTCTGAGGCAAGTGAGCGGATACGTAGAGCTTTGCGATCCAAAATTAGAGCATCAGAGGAAATCTACAATAATGGAGAACAAGTTTATTACAAACGAGAAGGAAATGAGAAATGGTTAGGTCCAGGACGGTAAGGTTATCTTTGTGCGTCATGGTGGTGTATTTGTCGGAGTCTCCCCAAATAGACTGATTAAGGCAGGACATGAAATTGGTGAACAAAAGTGTGAAGCGGCTAATCTTCGAGGACGAGAATTTGAAAATGACAATTTGAAAAATCTACCTTTTGAGATGCTTGAGTGTGACAATCATGTGACTGTTTCTTCAGATCGTCCGACAGCCAACACAGATGGTGAAAGTGTTGATACTATCAGTCTATGTAAGAATGATCAGATAATGTTCAAAACTGCAAAACTAGGAGAACTGAATAAGTTGAAAGAGTTTCATACATATGAAGAAGTTCAGGACTGTGGGCAGAATAGAATTTCAACCAGATGGGTAATATGTCACAAAGGAGAACAAGTCAAGGCCAGACTAGTTGCCAGAGGTTTTGAGGAAGATGTGGAAATAAAGAGCGATTCTCTAACAATTGGAAAGAGTGCAATGAAAGTGTTTTCGCTTTGGCAGCTTATCACAAATGGACTGTCGAAACCACTGACATTAAGTCTGCATTTCTACAAGGCAAATTATTGGATAGAGATGTGTTCATCATTCTTATTGGCATGATTGCTAGTCATGTTGATGACTTTTAACATTGTTGACAGATGTATTTTGAGGCTAATGTGATTATGAAGCTTCAGGTGCAATTCTTAGCAGGAAAAATAGAAACAGGACAGTTCAGATTTTCAAATCACACAAGATCCTGTTGGAATCATGACAGATCAACAAGAGTATGTGGACCAATTGGAGATAGAAAACATTTCATTACAAAGGAAGACACAGAAACATGAACCTCTCAGTCCTCATGAACATACCAGGCTCAGAAGTCTTGTTGGAAAGCTCAACTGGCTTGTACAAGGTTCTAGGCCTGACCTTGCGTTCAAAATGATTGAACTCAGCACAAAGTTTAAGAGTGGAATTGTGGATGATCTATTGAGGGCCATAAAAGAGATTCGGAAAATGAAAGACTCTGAAGCAAAGATTTACTTTCCGTACATTGGGAATCTTTTGAGTTGGAAACTTGTGGTTTTCACAGATGCCTCACATGCCAATTTATGTGATGGTGTGAGTAGTGTTGGAGCACATGTCATTTTCCCTGTTGGGGAGAATAATTGCTGCTGTCCTGAGAGTGAGATCTACAATAGCTGCAGAGACACTGAGTTTGCAGGAAAGACTTGAAGATGCAATCTATTTAAGAAAACTCATTGAGGAAATGACAGGCACGACAGGCATGTTTAACATTCATGCTTTTGTTGATAACAGAAGTGTGGTGGAGGCTGTACATTCAACCAGTCTTGCTGATGTCAAGCGTTTGAGATTGGATATTGC
The DNA here is from genome assembly GCF_023055435.1 of Haliotis rufescens. Taxonomy (NCBI): domain Eukaryota; kingdom Metazoa; phylum Mollusca; class Gastropoda; order Lepetellida; family Haliotidae; genus Haliotis; species Haliotis rufescens. Next base: position 28,561,215 of record NW_025964112.1, read on the forward strand.
CGCAATTCAGCAGTCTCTATGTGGCAGTGTTGTATATATGCATATTTTCTGTATTTTATATATTTGTATACCATATGATGTTTTGAAATTAAATGGTGTTTTAACCTTTTATTATGTTGAATTAAATTAAATAAACCTGTATGGCTGCTGTATTCTACAGCTCTGTTCTCTGCGTGGAGTTTTCTTTTATTTCTACTGGTTGTGGGGTAGAGTAGGAAGCTTGGGTCGGTCCTTTGTTTAGTACAGCTTGCGCCTGATTGGCCTTGTTTCAAATACTAACACCCAGCATTTAACCAGCTCACCAGCCACTACACCTTGACCATGCGGACAACAAATTTCTGCTCTGTGTAGTATTTCCAACTGAGACCGTCCAAATAGGTTAGTAATGTTTCTATACGTATTGTTATAATGTACTTGCATCTATTTGTGTAATCAGCTGTAGTGTTACACAGTCTTAATACATATTTAGATAGGTCATTACATATAGTCATATAATTGCAGCCATGTAAATGTTTTAACTAGGTCAGTACGTTTCAAGAGAAATCTAGCACTGTTTATCTTCACCTTTCCTAAATGTTTCATTTGAGAATGAGTGAGTGAGTGGGTATGTATTTATGATGTATGTGTTTGCTTATGACAATGTTATTTATGTATAATATAAAGCGTTCATAGGTATGTTATGTGTAATACATAATTCATGTTTTCTAAGGTAACCCGTTTTACCTAAGTAAGTATATTTGTCTTTGTATTTGTATTTATATTTAGATGCAGGCACCATAAGTCCTGTCAGTTGCGTTTGTGAAAGCAGTTCCCGCCCCAGTTTCACCTACAGGGTATGCTTGTATTTTCTTGTGTATTAATGAAATGAATTAATTGTATTTATCATATTATTCCACATGTATAGGGATACAAATGTATATATAGTTATTGTAAGTTATAACACATCCTTTAATGTATTTGTTGAAAGCAAGAGTTCTATCTATTCCTATGATGTCGTGGGTGTGACGATGTCAATGAGTATAATGTGATGTGCTCTTATATATCTGTGTTTGTGTATATTAACATACATATATATTTACCCGTATATATATCTTTACATTTAATATGTTTCAGGGCGTTTGTTCTGATAATAAATCCTCACGACAAATAACGACCTGTGTTATTCATGAACACCCCCGGTTACATCTACAAAACAAGGAAGTGACCTCTGTCATCAACAAATTGCTAACGCAATGATAAAAAGAGGAGCGGCTGGGGTTCAGCTTTTGAGTGTGCTGCAAACTGGATGTCTTCAGATTGATGGATGGTGACTTTGTGATAGTATGTGAGTGATAGTATGGGGCAGAATAATCCCAAAGGCAGGAGGGAAGTCTACCCCTGAGATTGCTTTTCACATGCCTGTGTACATTGTATTCTTTTAAATATAAGTTAAAAAGTCTTAAAATATATTTTGAAACATTTTATAATATCTTTACAGATTTTTATGAACAATGTTTGACACTGACTTCTGTGCTCGCAAGTGATGATGAAGAAAAATAGAAAAAGAAAATGTATTGAATGTTGATATATCGTCTGCTAAGCTAGTCCCACTGCACATGTCGGAGGTGGGGCTGCTGGGAAAATCTCGTGTTGTGAGAAAGTGTGTGAGCATGTGCCGGCCGGCGTGACAGGTTGTTTTTGTGTGAGTGGTGTAAGCTGAGGAAGAATTAAAGAAGCAAAGTGTCTACAGCGGTTGGTTTTGGTTATTGAACTGGCATTAACAGAAGATCCCGGTAGAGAATAGGCCTTCAGTATCTCAAGCTTACCACGGAGACGCGGAACGTGAATGAAAGGAAGGTTGATGTCAATCTTCCTGTCGATATTGATCTTGATGTCAATGGGAAGGAGCAGCAGCATACTGAAAGTCAACCGCCTTTAAAGTATATTCAGGGTAGGGCTAATATCGATGATCCACATATCGATCAGGTGTGGGATAAGGGTAGTATCACATGGGCTGAAATCGCTGGGATGAAGATCAATGTCGATCCTATCGCTGGGATGAAGATCAATGTCGATCCCAGTCGATATCCCTGTCATATCCGCAAAGTCAAGATGAGTATCGATAAGGATAACATTGAGAGTTTGGGTCCGACGAACGCAATCGGTTGAGGTGATGTTAATGGTGAGTAGAACAGGAACGGCCTTGATCATAATCATATGTCGATCCATAGAGTGATGACAATATGAATCGGAATGGTTCTCATCGTGTTTCGTTGTCGAGTGTGCTCTATAAACAATCGACCTTGAGGGGAGTAATCTGAAAGTCTTGTCAGACCAATCTCGAGATCGATGACTGGAGGAAGCGCTTTCCTTGGAATGTCAATCCTTGTCATATCGATCCGTGAAATGTCGACCCTCTGAAGAATTTCGACCCCGGTTCGATGTCGACCTCTCCCAAGAATGTCAACCATTAGAAGTCGACTGTGAATGTCAACCCTTATCTCAATGTTGATCTTCCTTAGGTCGAGATCTCTCTCTCTCTACTCTTCCTAAGTCCAGTCGGCGTTGTCGCTATCAGACTGCGAGAGTTGATATTAGTCGCTATAGGTGGAGTGGGAGTAACTGGATCAATCGGAGTAGAGATGAGGCTGGTTGCAAGGGATCGACTGGTCGAACTGTAACCTCCGAAGTCAATGATTGACTTCCACTAGATAGGGTCTGAGTAGATGGACATATCTCGGAAGACTGGTTTAAATTTACTGCCAGCACCATACGTATGTTCGACGTATTTGTTGACTCAGAGTTTGTCAAAGTCGGTGGATCACTGACGATAGATTGTGAAGAAACGGTGGTAACTTCGTCATGTAAAAAACTGTCGGATACTGTATCCACTGAAAGGGAAGTAATTGTAGGTGGTGTCATTTGCTTTACCATGGATTTTACAGATGGACGACTGCTAGTTTTTGTCACACGCTTGGGTTTATTGGACGATGAAGGTCCGTGTTCTGTATCTTTAAATTTTGATGGGCGATCAATGCCTCTCTTCTAGCATTTCTTAAGATAGTCAGTGAATGCCTCCTGGGTAAGATGAGTGCAATCTGAACACTGTAAACATGGTTGACATATGCCCAGAAAATCACAACATAGTTAGTGAGGATATGCCAGCGAAAAATGTGGCGACACTTCTTACAAGCTGGTCGTTTTGCCAGCCTGATTGCCTGGGCATGCTGCGTTGGCGCTACACTGACCCAGGCAATGACTGCACAATGGCCGCCTCCACTAGATGAACAAACATGGCCGACATGAGAAATGCCAAATAAATGGCTTTTCATGTGAATAAAATTCAGAGGCCAAATGTCAGAACTAATGACATACCCTATCATTAAATACCATTATTGCGATCAAAAGTGTTTGTTTATTCTAGTTATTATACTGGGTGCTAACTCTGCTAAACCCACCACTTCACAATGAGAGAAAACGGGGCATAATCGGCCACATTTGCTTCATCAAATTTGCTAAAATAAAGATGCCAATGGTATTTCATTGACGTGGTCGTTTAATTCCATGTATTATGTATATGATTTTGTGATAACAGTGAGCTGACACGAAATATTAACGCACATATCACTGTTGAAAATGGGGTATCTGTCATTGTTTACATTTCACCGATGTGACGACCACTTTGAGTCTTAAACAGCTTAAATAATATTTTCCTTCACTAAAAGTAAGAATGGACATTATTCCCGTGACATATACATTGCAAGAGCATTCATGAAAATGCTAGGAAATTTTTTTAATCACCCTTTCTAGAGTTATTCTATAGTAAATACATGGCGTGTCGGCCATGTTTGTTCGTCAAGTGGAGGCGGCCATTCTGCAGTCATTGCCTGGGTCAGTGTAGCACCAGCGCAGCATACCCAGGGAACCAGGCTGGTCGTTTTGCTTGATCTTTGCCCATATCTTAGGCATAAGATTTTGAGAAAAAAGAGGCCCAATGCTGCCCAAGATTCCAGGTGCATGACCTGATTGCTGGGACGGTTGCCATGGTGATGCTGGGGTGCTTTGGTAAATGAAGCTTAGAAGCTGGAAACTTTGTTCAAGGATGTATCCACAAAAAGGATCGGAAGAAGGATGACATGCATTGAGATTGGATAAGTTTAAAAATGAACATTTTATGCCAAAACTTTGAAGAAAAATAAGTAAAAGATTTAGAAATGATAGTTTTGAAGGTGTAACCCAAGCAAAAAGATTGCTAGAAAATGAAAGAGTGATGAGTAACCGGGCTTTGTCACTTGATTCCAGTGCGCATGCGCAGTCCAGGGGTATATTTGCTTGAGATGATTGTTCTGTTGTCCAGGAACACAGTTCAGGAAGTTCCCACTTCCTTTCAGTAATGAGTGGAGATAAGCAATATTAAAAGTATATTAACAGTTTCACATACTTGTTTTTTTTAACTGAATCATCTGTAGATTGAGAGAAAAGGTGTGTACAGCTGATTTTTATTTCTGATTTAGTTTATACACATGGTAATCGCAGTCTCTGCATGTAAAACAATGCCTAGTAGAACAAGAAATACAACTGAAATGGTTAACTTCATGTTTTGTGGAAGTTAAGAAAAATGCTGGTGTTTGATAATGCGGGGGTTGTCCATGGACCAAGAGGTTCGCATTATCGTGAGGGACAACTGCATGTGCAAAGATTGCACTGATTTGTAAAGATATCATATCTCTGGTAAACTCAATGTCATCCAATATGACCTGTTTGAAATGATTGGGTATGTCAAAACATTTATGATCATTCAGGTGAGGTGAGGTGAAATGGGGTTTAACGTCGCGTCCAAGATTATTGCACTTATATAGCGATGTCATGATCATTCAGTCCATCTGGAACATAATGTGAGTTGTTCTCACCTCCTTTGCATCCCAGCTTCCTTGACGGATCCATTTTTTGCCTTCCAACAGATTTCGAACTTTCAAGTAGCAATCCTGAAAAGATAATTTACTGAAGAAATCAGCACAGGACAAAAGCAAGTAGCTCATCTGTTTCAAATGAATAATGCTCATAATGTTGAAGCTAAGTGCATATGGGGACATGCCTAAAATAATTATCTCAGTAAATTAAGGATCATTAAACCAAACACGAAAGTTATTCACATCACATGTAAACACAGAAGCAGACCCATCCCAAACTTTCCTGAATGCCCCCAAAACTGTGCCTCTGTCTGTATAACAAAGATTCAAGCACTTCTGGTTTAATGACAGCCCGTACAGCATAGAGAGGCAGGAATCCTAGCATCCAGGTTCTTCCTATTGCCACCCCCCAAGAATTACCACCAGACTTTTGTTTTTAAAAACTTCTATGATTCATGGATATTAACATTTTACACACAATTCAACTTCCTCATACAGGACCAATTTCTGATGGCCTCCTGATATGAAAAGCATGTTTCTACCTCTTCAGAACAAAGATTTTGCCATAGAATCTTTGCATTTTGAAATTTTGAATTTATGACAAATTCATAATGGTGGAAGATTTCATGACCTACTCTAATTGAACAGTGATCATATGGAGTTCTTGAAGCAAATGTGCTCATTTAGAACTTGTGGCATTTAACCCAAATGAAGTCGAACTTGATGAAAATTATATCCTGTAACCTGAAATGCAAATATTAGCAAAGGAAAGGGATCCTTCATACAAGTCATACAAGTGTGGGTGGCTAGCTGAGGTTGTTAATATTGCAATTTGCTAGTGACTGCTCCCCTCTGCTTATGACACAGTTTCCTAATTTTTCTGACAATCACTGTTCTTGTTGAAGAAACCAATCTATATTACAATCAGTACTCGGAATCAAAAGGTGTGGAATGTTAACCTAAATACAGTAGAGCGTATCAGTGTAAACCACTTACTATCCAGAAAATGAAGAACAATAATAACAATAATAACAAGTGCAAAAGTGAGCGTGGCTCACTAATACCCCCGACCCGCCTAGTGTGTCAGTAGTTACAAATTAAATAGCTAGGATAGGGTTAGCCTTTAGGGTTTGAAAAATTCATAAAAAAATGGAAAATTAATAAAAACAATTTTTTTCTTTTGACTGCACCCCTCCATATGACACAGATTATATGTACTAAGTTTGAGATGAATCCACTGAATAGTTTAAGAGAAATCGCGCGGACAAAGTTTTCGGACGGACGTTGGGGTTTGAAAAATTCATAAAAATGACGTTCGCTCGTCACGCCGGAGACCCGGGTTCGAATCCCGACATGGGTACAATGTGTGAAGCCCATTTCTGGTGGCCCCCGCCATGATATTGCTGGAATATTGCTAAAAGCGGCGTAAAACCAAACTCACTCACTCATAAAAAAATGGAAAATAAATAAAAACAATTTTTTTCTTTTGACTGCACCCCTCCATATGACACAGATTATATGTGCTTAGTTTGAGATGAATCCCCTGAATAGTTTAAGAGAAATCATGCGGACAAAGTTTTCAGACAGACGTTAGGGTTTGACAAATTCATTAAAAAATGGAAAATTAATAAAAACAATTTTTTCTTTTGACTGCACCCCTCCATATGACACAGATTATATGTACTTAGTTTGAGATGAATCCCCTGAATAGTTTAAGAGAAATCACGCGGACAAAGTTTTCAGACGGATGTTAAGGGTTTGAAAAATTCATTAAAAAAATGGAAAATTAATAAAAAATGTAAATTTAATATTTTTGTCTGTGCAGAAATAATTACCACTACCTCCCTGCCTACTCTTACTATTTTATCAGCTATTCCCTTCATTACGTAATATTATTCCACTAAATATTTCTTTAATTCCCTTTTACTCACTTGCCTTATTCTTAAATTAATCCATCAATGCATAATTACTTTAACATTTTCTATGTTATATCCAAGCACGTGTTTACCTCACATCCCGTCTATTTTTATACCCTGTTTACTTCCGTTGTCTCACCAGCTACATAATGTACCTTCACAATTTTATCGTAATCCTAAATAGACTTACGTATTTCATCAACTATTATCTTTTTCTTATATCAATATGTAATTTCAGCATCTATATCTTGTACATTTCTATTAATAATCCGCAGGCACCATTTCTTAAATATTAATTCATGGTGCATCACGGTCTTTATTATTTCCGACATGTTGCGCATGCGTAGTCTATGTTCCTTCTCAGTTCTTCGTCCGCCATGTTTCACCACTTTTCTCGGGCAATTGCATACCTAACTTTCATCTATTAGCCCCAAACCGCATCGTACGTGCCCAGATACAGTCACATATCCATAATGGCTAATCGGCGACCCGCACGAGCTAGCACACGGCGACGTACATTGTCAGAAACGGACGAAACAGAAACATCGACTAGCGTCTCACGGTCACGTCAGGCTAGAAGACAGATCCCTTATCTTACAACCAAAGTCTTGCGTCAACGTCTAGAAGACATGGGGTTCAAACTTCCAAAAGCTTGGGGACGGAAGATACTGTTGCAACTATATACTGAGAATCCCCAAAAGAATACAGTTGAATCCAGCGAATCTCCAACGCAGTTGACTACTGGGAGGTCACGGCCCACACCTTCTGCCACTGTTAGTAGGGCACCCGACAACCCACTAGCAGACCCAGACCTGGTTGCCTCCCAGGCTAATTTAGACATGGATCATCATGTTAGCAATGGACCCACCATCACGTCCCTCAAAATCAGTTGAAGGAACTAACAGACCTTGTCTACACCTTGGCACAGAATCGGTCATCGCCAGCACAACAGGCTTCAGGCAACATAGCCTCTCCAACTCACACGGCCCAGGGTCCTCCAGCGACGTCGCCTGCATGTCAAGATTGGTCTCAGATTGGCATCTACCAACGTTCCCAAGATACAACTTTTCCAGGACCACATCTGTTTCCCCAGGTTGGACACACTACGGCAGCAGTGTCTTCAGATTTCCTCCCACCAATTGATCTGGTCCCTGAGCAACTCGTGACAAAGATCCGGGCAGGTAAATATGTCAATCTGGCATTGCTCTTGACCACTATTCACGACTTCGGGGATGGTAAGGGAGAAACAGCTCCTAAACTGACTAGACCCTTGTCTCCTCGGGAATTCACTAAAGCATTCCGAACGTATCGGAACATCTACTGTGGCCAAGATGTCCAAAAGAAAGCACAAATGGAATCTCACGAGGAATATGTGTTAGACCTCGCGGCCCAATACGAATCGGACGGATACTATGAGTACCACAAGCGATTCGCCATGAGAGTGGCAGCGTATGCAGCTATCGGAAAACCAACTCGGGTGCTCCAGGGAACGGTGTAATTTTGCACATACTTGCCTGACCTGCCAAGCTACCTCTCATGGTAAATCTGTCTGCCGGCAGAATAAACGCAAATCGGATCAATGACAAGACTTAGTGGATAGTCCTCCAGTGAATGTTAGTGTCCTAACACATGAACTCCAAGCACATCCAGATCGTGATTTTGCAAACTACGTTATTCAAGGATTTACATTCGGATTCAATCCCATGATTTCTGCAGCACCAACTGTGACTTTATAATGTGTGAATAATCTTACTGCCATGAGAAATCCACAAGCCGTGGATACAGCAGTTCAAATAGAGGTTGATAACGAGTATGTATGTGGACCTTTTCACCTACCTCCCTTCAAAGTTTGTCGCATTAATCCACTCGGTCTGGCAGTGGGGAAATACTCTGGCAAACAGCGTTTGATTCTCGATTTGTCCGCTCCACACAACGACAGCAATCATAGCATCAATGAATTAATTGACAAGGACACATGTTCTCTATCTTATGTGACTATAGACAATGCTATCCGTATTATTATACAATTAGGACCAAATGCGCTCATGTGTAAGGCTGATATTAGAGACGCTTTTAAACAGGTCCCTATTCAGAAAGACTTTTGGCCTTACTTCGGATTCAAATGGCACGGTAGTTACTATTTCTACAAACGTTTGGCTTTCGGATTTTCGGATTCAGAATATTCTTCACCTCCTGAACGATTTTTTGACAGTTGATTCTGCCAGCTACCCAGCGAATAAAACCATGACAGACCTACGTTATGTTTTCCAGCTGCTCAACATTCCTCTCTCAGCCAAGAAGACTGTGGGTCCTACAACAAGATTAGAGTATCTAGGCATCATATTGGATTCCACTACTATGTCTGCTCATCTACCCAAAGACAAAGTGCTGCAGATTATCAGAGTCATTGAAACCTTCATGCACAAGAAAAAGGAGAAAGGAGCTACTCTCCCTGCTTGGCCATCTCAATTACGCAGGCAGAGTGATACCTCCCGGTAGAGCTTTTGTCTCTTATCTAATCAGCTTATCCACGACAGTCAGCAAACTACATCACCATGTTTCGTTGTCTAAGGAATGCCGATTAGATCTGTGCATGTGGAGAGAGTTTCTTCTTCAATGGAACGGAGTGTCCTTTTTCCACGATACCCGAATCACGGATTCCTACGACATCGAACTATTCACTGACGCAGCTACATCTACAGGCTTTGGTGGTTTTTTCAAAGGAGAGTGGTTTGCCGATACTTGGCCCCCAGAGATCAGATCAAACTCTACTTTGATGAAGAGTACCGCGTTCTTGGAACTCTATGCCATTGGGGTAGCAGCTTTTGTGGGGGGAAAACAATGGTTTAAACGAAAGATCTTGTTTCGTTGTGACAATCTCGCTGTCGTTCATATCATTAAGAAAGGCAGAGCTCGTTGTAAGCACATCATGGCACATCATGGTAAACTCACTTGGTTATCTGCCACTCATAACTATGTCATCTTAGCCAAGCATGTACAGGGAGTGCATAATGAACTTGCTGATGCTCTCTCACGCTTCCAGTTCCACAGGTTCCGCCAGCTAGCCCCTCATGCAGCCCCCAGCGCCACGCCGTGCCCAGACAGCTCAGCCGTGACATGGTACTGAACCAGCAGTTAGTCAACATGTGGACAACTTCCCTCGCCCCGCGCACCGTGACTACCTACTCTACTGGTTATCAGAGCTACCTTAACTTCCTCATCAGATATCAACTGTGCCATCCTCTACGCAACCATCATCAGCTGCCAGTTATAAGTGAGATACTGCTACAGTATTTCATTGCCTACTGCTTCAGCGTCCTGCATCTCCAATGTGCTACAGTCAAGAACTATCTAGCAGGTATCCGTTTCGTCTACCTTCGCGCAGGTATTGATACCTGCCTTGATCACCCTACTGCACCTAGTATGAGTAGATTACAGACCTTACTTCGAGGATACAAGAAGCTGCATATTTCAAGCACTAAGAAACGTCTACCTATCACCTACAACATCTTGACATGCATTGTTGCGGCATTAAGGAATGGAGTGTTTGGTGCCCATGACGACCTTGTCATGGAAGCTATGTGTTCTCTAGCATTTTTTGGCTTCCTGCGGTGCGGGGAGTTCACATGTGCAAAGTCTTTCGACCCAGAAGTCAATGTGTGTATTAAAGATGTAGTTCTTCACCCTAGTCAAGCTAAATGCTCTGTTAACCTTAAAACCTCTAAAACAGACCTGTTTCGCCAAGGAGTCACGGTGAATGTATTCGCTACTTCAGGATCATGCTGCCCTTTCTCAAGTATGAGGTTACTTATGTTTGTGCGGCTTCAGTGTGGTGGGAAGCCTTGTGATGCAATGTTTACCGATAGAGCCGGTCTTCCTGTGGCTAGATCTGCTTTCCTGTCCTGGCTTAACATAGTGCTGTGCAGAATCGGCCTGAACCCCTTGTTGTACTCAGGCCATTCTTTTAGAATAGGAGCTGCCACTACAGCAGCCCACGTCAATATTCAGGATCACATGATCAAGACCTTAGGTCGATGGTCTTCAGACTGCTTCACCAGGTATATCCGTACCCCTGAAGATGACATCTGACGAGCTCACTCATCCATGGCTCGATCTTGACACTACGACAGGGACACTTCCCTAGACTCTCAGCTACACCTTGCTTTTGTGTGTCGCAGTGACAATCATTATTTTATTTTACTTCAGTATTATCGTTGTATCAATGGTCCTAAACCACCATTTCATGTATATATTTATTCTACTTTTCACCTTATATTCATTGGGGGCTCTCGGTTGTTACCTCGCTTTGGGCATTTTATTTCATAATCTCCCCCAATTCATTTTCACATTCCAATCATAATTCATATCCCTCTTCGCAGGCCAGCTACTGCCCCTGCACACACACAGCTCTTTGTCAGGCCAGCTTGCCCCTGCAACCAATCTTACAAAACTTATATCATTCATAAGCAACAACCGAGCCAGCTCCCAATTTGTGCCAAGTTTTATAATAAATTGTGTATTTTACTTCTTGTTTCTGCACAAAATGTAAATTTTATATTTTTGTTTGTGCAGAAATAATTACCACTACCTCCCTGCCTACTCTTACTATTTTATCAGCTATTCCCTTCATTACGTAATATTATTCCACTAAATATTTCTTTAATTCCCTTTTACTCACTTGCCTTATTCTTAAATTAATCCATCAATGCATAATTACTTTAACATTTTCTATGTTATATCCAAGCACGTGTTTACCTCACATCCCGTCTATTTTTATACCCTGTTTACTTCCGTTGTCTCACAGCTACATAATGTACCTTCACAATTTTATCGTAATCCTAAATAGACTTACGTATTTCATCAACTATTATCTTTTTCTTATATCAATATGTAATCTCAGCATCTATATCTTGTACATTTCTATTAATAATCAGCAGGCACCATTTCTTAAATATTAATTCATGGTGCATCACGGTCTTTATTATTTCCGACATGTTGCGCATGCGTAGTCTATGTTCCTTCTCAGTTCTTCGTCCGCCATGTTTCACCAATTTTCTCGGCCCTCCGGCCACCCCATGCTACCTCCTCGGAGTTGTGCCGGCTGTTGCTTAACATTCATACCTTATTCTTTACTCTTTGGCATTTTATTTCATAATCTCCCCCAATTCATTTTCACATTCCAATCATAATTTATATCTCTCTTTGCAGGCCGGCTACTGCCCCTGCACACACACAGCTCTTTGTCAAGCCGGCTTGCCCCTACAATCAGCTGCTTCCCCACGGTTATCCAGGCCGGCTTGCCCCTGCAACCAATCTTACAAAACTTATATCATTCATAAGCAACAACCGAGCCAGCTCCCAATTTGTGCCAAGTTTTATAATAAATTGTGCATTTTACTTCTTGTTTTGTTGTTTCTGCACAAACAATTTTTTTCTTTTGACTGCACCCCTCCATATGACACAGATTATATGTACTTAGTTTGAGATGAATCCCCTGAATAGTTTAAGAGAAATCGCACGGACGAAGTTTTCAGACGGACGGACGGACAGACAGACGGACGGAATCTTGGTATAACTATATACCCCCGACATTTTGTCGGGGGTATAATAATTAAAGCTGCAAGCAGCAATGGCGGGCTCCAAGTAACACTGCGCACAAACATCCATGTTCGAATCCTCAAAGGGTTTCCTTGTACCAAATCCCTCAAATGTAGGCACCACTTGCAGGGTATCGCTGCTACGAAATTGAAGTGTGCAGGGGTGTCCAAGTCTGTTCTAAATCCTTTTCCGACCTTCAACATGTTCAAATCCTCGAAGGGTCAACTCTGTCACCGGAAATCGCCGCTACAAAATTGGCGTGTTCCAGGGGTGTCCCAAATATTACAAACAAGCGGTGTTACTTTTAGCATGCAACCAAGAAAAGATGAGGTACATATGTCCGACTAACTTCATGTCAACTTTCAATAGTTTCTGCGAAGAACCTTACAAGACATGAAGTAAAATTTAAGAGAAAAAAATCATCAAAATCAAAATCCAATAGGGCCGTCACTAAGAAAGATATCCAAAAACAGCTAACAGAGTTTGATTGGTTATGTATGGAGACAATTCTCAGATAGTTTGAAATCGTTTCATGCAGTGGGTTCAGAGGAGATTGGATTTGAAGATATATACCCAAAATACCCGGTGAAAATCTTGAATCCAATATGGCTGCCAAACCACGTGACCAATGACCAAAGTCAAAGAACTAAAAATGTCAAGGAACTGAAGCAGCAGATACATGCAAGGTTTGAAAGTAATCGGACAAGCGGTTGCGGAGCAATAGGACACATCTTAAAAAAATACTTGTTTTTCAGTTATATGCCCTTGGCCATTGGCGCTACGGCCTTGGGATTTTGGCGGAATCTTAGTATTCAACATTCTTCATACACATACAAAATTTGAACATAATTGAGCCAGTGGTTATTCTGCTAGCTTTGGTACCAAAATTGGCAGAATAATAATAATATGGAATCGAACTATAACACTAGGGCTCTTCAGCCTTTCGGCTTGGTGACTCTTCAACAGGCTGTAACTTCTTTCTCATTTGAGCTTCAGTCAAACGTATTAGCGTTCTGAGTTTGCAAGGACCCGGGGTTTCTGTCGCAATGCTCAGATAAAGTGCCGAACCTGTTCCCGAACTCGTCCATGTTCGAATCCCCAAATGGTTTGGTTGTACCGACGCCGTCAAAAGTAAGGTAAAGCTTGCGAGACATCGCCCCTATGACACTGACGTGTCCCAGAACGTCCCGGGATGTTCAACTCCCATTTCAGATGCCATCCATGTTCGAATCCGCACATGGTTTGCTTGTACCAACAGCGTCAAACGTAAGGAAACGCTTGCGAGACATCACCACATGTGTCCCAGTGAGTTCTTAACCCATTTCCAACCTCGAATCCTCATGTTCGAATCCTCAAAGGGTTTGCTTGTACCAACTCCATCAAAAGATAGTCACCATTTGCAGGACCTCACCGCTACGAAATTGGCGTGTGCCAGAGTTAACCAGAGTGTTCTAAACCCTTTTACCCAGACAATGTACGAATCCCAAAATAGCCTCTTAAGACAAGCATGGGTTTCTGAAGACCAATTCTAAACCTCATCTTCAAGGGTAGTATACATAATGCAGATGACACTTGACAGTGAAAGGGAGTTAATCCTAGTTTTTGCCGAGCCATTTATTCAGTATTTCAGTGAAAAAAATCATCAAAATCAAAATCCAATATAGGCGCAACTAAAAAAGATATCCAAAATCGACTAATTCAATTTGTAGTGTTGTGTATGGAGACAATTCTCAGAAAGTTTGAATGCATTTTATGCAGGGAATTCAGAGTAGTAGGGATTTGAAGACAGGTACCCAAAAACCCTGTGAAAACCTTGAATCCAATATGGCTGCCAAACCAAGTAACCAATGACTAAAGTCAAAGAACAAATAATATCAAGCACCTAAAGCAGCAGATACATGCAAAGTTTGAAAGTAATCGGAAAAGCGGTTGCGAAGCAAAAGGGCAAAAATAAAGCTTAAAAAAAATACTTTCAAAATATTTTTTCATATCTAGAACTCAACCGTCTACATGCACATACAAAATTTCAACTAAATCGAGCCGGTGGTTACTTTGCTAGCTCTGGTACAAAAATTGGCGGATTAATAATAATAAACAAGAGTTTGCCACTAACGTGGCTATATCCCCCGCCCCTGTTGCAGGATTTATGACATAATTAAATCTAAACAAACCCTAACCTTTTTTAACCGAGGTGGAACTTGTCATGGAAATTGTAAAAAAAAGAAGAGTTTGGAACCTAAGTCCATCTTGCTGCCATGGAAACGTAAAAAAATAAAAGTTTCTAAAATTTCTAAATAGCAAAAGGCACCAGTTCAGCATGTACCTGACAAACCTGCAAAGTTTGATGAAAACATATTGAACGGTTTATGAGTTATGCTCCGGAAATGAACCCTACCCTCACAGAACCTAAGTCCATCTTGTTGCCATGGAAACGTAAAAAAATAAAAGTTTCTAAAATTTCTAAATAGCAAAAGGCACCAGTTCAGCATGTACCTGACAAACCTGCAAAGTTTGATGAAAAAATATTGAGTGGTTTATGAGTTATGCTCCGGAAACGAACCCTACCCTCACAGAACCTGAGTCAATCTTGTTGCCATGGAAACGTAAAAAATAAAAGTTTCTAAAATTTCTAAATAGCAAAAGGCACCAGTTCAGCATGTACCCGACATACCTGCAAAGTTTGATGAAAAAATATTGAACGGTTTATGAGTTATACTCCGGAAACGAACCCTACCCTCACAGAACCTAAGTCCATCTTGTTGCCATGGAAACGTAAAAAAATAAAAGTTTCTAAAATTTCTAAATAGCAAAAGGCACCAGTTCAGCATGTACCTGACAAACCTGCAAAGTTTGATGAAAAAATATTGAATGGTGAGTAGTATAGGTAATGGTGATTCTGGACCACTTCATCTGGAGCCAGATTTATATACCTATACTGCTACTACTAGTACTATACAGATGGAATTTTTTATGCAAAAATGACGATACGATTCAACGATAGTCATGAGATTAAACTAAATTGACTCTAGCTCACCACCACCTGGAGTCAATCAATGCTTCTATGATATAAATTTTTATAGGTAATGGTGATTCTTGACCACTTCCACTGGAGCCAGATTTATATACCTACACCACCACTACAGAGGGAATTTTTTATGTTTAAATGATGATGCAATTCAACAATAGTCATGATTCGTATTAAAAGAAACATCAATATTAATTAATAATGGATAAAATTTACTATAGCCCACAAGGATATTGGAAAGGTATAGGAGCAATAAAAAAATTAGCCACCGCAGCTAAGGTATCTAAAGATGTGGCCAAGGATTGGTTAAAGAAACAAGCGATGTGGCAAATATACTTACCAGCACCGCGTTATATACCGAGGAAGAAGTTTGATATTTTTACAACGAATGAAGTTCACCAGGCTGACCTCTTGTTTCTTCCCCATGGTAAGGTAAGACGCAAAACGTATAAATACGCTTTAACCGTAGTGGATGTGGCTAGTCGATACAAAGAGGCTGAGCCATTAACCACGAAAGATTCAACAGAAGTAGCTAATGCACTGAGTCGCATATATAAACGCGGACCACTAAAATGGCCTAAGCTATTTCAAGTAGATCCCGATCGCGAGTTTATGGGATCGGTAACTAAACTGTTAACAAAGCATGATGTCGAAATCAGGTGTGGTGAAAAAGAGGCCCACCGTAGTCAAGCTATCGTCAAAAGTTTTAACCGGACATTAGCGGAACGTTTGTTTGGCTATCAGTATGGGATCGAAATGAAATCCGAGCGATTGAGATCAACCGAATGTGTAACGATTATCAGCTGTTGTATCAGCGCTGAATAATGAAGTAACGAGATTAATAGGGAAGAAACCATCCGATGAGATTCAAATGAAATCTTCAGCACCGAGGAGAGGCAAAGAACAAAAACTTCCGGATAGAGTAAGCGTAAGATATTTATACCAGCCCGGTGAACTCGAAGGAGGCCTACGTCGCGCAACCGATCTGATTTGGTCCCTTAAGACATATAACATTAGTCGATTGGTTACGAAAGAAGGAGAGCCTATTCTTTATTATCTTAAAGATGGACCATAAGCATAGGTAGTTACACCATCCTTATCAATCCATCTCTTTGTATCTAAGGGTGATAATGATGTCTTGTTCATTCTTAATCCATATATCCTATGATTGTAACTTCTTAAAGAGTTCATCTCCTGTTTGAATGTTCTACCATTGAATAATGCTTCTTTATACTGTTCGTGTTTGATATTCTTTTTACCACATACTTCTTAACACCCTTAGCTTTTCTTATCTCTCCATTATCGGACTTAATCCTACATACTCCGCTATAGGGTTCCCAGCACATTCATCCTTCATCTTACCTAACACCTTTTTATTAACTACGCTGTGCAGTGGATTATCTTTTGGGTAATCGCTCATGTCGTACATATCTATTTTTTCTGCCATATCTTTATACACATCCTCGGTTTGTATTTCCATCAACAAAGAATCTGTGTCGCTATATAACACCTCGCATCTATCGCCGTATTGTTCTTAAGTTCATTGTAATAAAAGTCATACATTAAGTGTTTTGACAAGTCGAGAATACTCATACCGATGTACACCGGTCTGTTGAATTTTATTTTACTCTTCTGCATGTGCAACGCGGCTAAGTCGTTATCAAATATCTTGCTTCTGTTAAAAGCCGGACTGGCTATAAGTTTCCTGAGTCTTTCTTCCTCATTAGATCTGACTAATTTAACATCAACACGCTTCCTTAGATTCTCCATAGTTTTACCAAATACTGACTTATTCATGAGCTTATATAGATTCTTTTCGAAATTGCTGGTAGCTATCTTTCTTAAATCTGTGTTCAACCTTATATAGGGCTCCATCCAAAGGCTTTGATCAAACTTTATAACTCTCTGTATTTTCTTTAGTTTCATACCTAACGATAGATATAACTGGAGATTTCTATAGTGAACTATATATTTTGTCTTATCCATCAAATTTGGTACAAGTTTTTCTACGTTAGCTAACCTAGTATTACCCATCAAGGAGTGTTGATATTCCGACATCCAACCTTTATTCACCATTAATCTTTCGGGAGCTAGCGGATAACTGTTATGGTCTTTATGTAACGAATTTGGATATTCCAAGTCAACTTCTAGTATGTACCCTTTATTGGAATCTGAGGGGATATCATTCACTTTGATATCATTCACATCGACCCACTCAAAACCACCCGTGGGTAAAGGTTGACTCATAGCCCATCCATACAAATTGTTAGCGTCGAGATATAATATATGCGTGTCGGGTTTACTCGGATCGTATCCTTCCACTAATTTATTATTAGCCTTAGAATACCTTTTAGCCTCCATCGATATACCACCTCTTAATCCTTTCTCAATAAACAAGTGCATATCATAATCGGTGAGTAGTTTTAGTTCTACGCCGGTCTTCTTCAACAATGCATCCCACGATAGTCCGGGATGGTACCATGCCGGATCCAAACCGTATTGTTTTAAACATGTCTTTCTAAATATCTCGAATATATCGGCGAGTAACAGTACATCGGTTTTTAAGTACAGATCGTGATAATCGCCTAAATTCTTACAACCTAATTTATCCCACACCATCAGAGCGTGTTCATAATCGGCATCTGTTATTTTAGATTCTGTTAAGTTACTATAGAATGATTCAAGGGGTGGTAATTTAGTTTCGTCGAATTTAGACCAATCATCCATATATTCGTAAGGATACACACCTTTTCTCAGCAACAAATGACACGTTAACATATCGGTATATTGATTTGTTATCGCAAAGTCATCGGGATTGTTCGCATTAGCTAAATTGTCCAGGGAAGTTAACAGAAACTGTACGGAGTCTATGAATCTAAGTCCATTACTTTGCTTTATTCTGGCTTTACCATCCTTGTCCCTATAATGTATAGTTTTAGTCAACGAGATCGATATGTATTTTTCCATATTATTAGGAATGCACGTTAAACCGCCGTCGGTCTTTGAGATAGCTTGCATGATGAGATGTGAATCGTATCCTCTAAGGTTATGAAACATAACGGGGATGGGTATTGTTTGAGAATTCATTTTTAGTTTCAAGTTACACTCGTTATGCGCGGCTCCCCGATAATTACCTGTGACATGGCAATGATCTCTTACGGAATCCCCATTCAGGGGTTTATTACAAACATGACAACTCGTTGATCTCTTATAGGCCCTCCAATCATCCCTCGTCATACACATAGGATTTTTACGCGATAAATTTTCCCTGATTATTCACTCTTCGTTTTGTAGATATTCTAGGAACTTTCCCGCTGCATCGGGACCTCTGTAAATCACGGGCGGGTTTGTTTTTCCATCATACCTTACAACTATATATCCAAATCCACAAGGAATATGTTCTTGAGTTTTGTACGTAAAACTACTATCTTGATTATTTTGATAAGCGCTTCGAAGTCGGCGTAA
The DNA here is from genome assembly GCF_023055435.1 of Haliotis rufescens. Taxonomy (NCBI): domain Eukaryota; kingdom Metazoa; phylum Mollusca; class Gastropoda; order Lepetellida; family Haliotidae; genus Haliotis; species Haliotis rufescens. Next base: position 28,580,108 of record NW_025964112.1, read on the forward strand.
ATTACGTACGGTACTGGCTTTTGATTACAATAATGTTCAAATTTTAATATATTTTCCCCCTCTTTAGGCATATCAATCCTGATAGCATTCGGTCCAACACCTCTACAGTCTTCTTTATGCGCTTCTAATAGATCTTGTCTGCTGTACCCATGTAGGCATCTTTCGCAGAAATATTTCTTTTCTTTAAGGGTTGTTTGATCATATAATAGTCTGCTTAAACTCTTTATCCATGTATAATGATATTTACCATCTTTTTCGATCAGAAATGAATTGATTCTGGGAATATGTTCCGGAGCAGAGCTTATCCTGTGTACAACAATTCCTTTAGAAGAATGTCCGAAAACATTTATAGCTAAATTATTTTGCTTTTCCACCTTATCAATTTGTGATATTGGTGTAGGTTCGTCTATACCATCAAGGTTGAGCCCATCGTTTTGAGGATAGCTAGAAGGTCTATCCAGATGTTTGTCTACAGGGAACAATGCAGATCTTATCATTCTTAAACAGTCATCTGATTTATTTTTTACATTAATTATGGCTTTTTTCTTTTTATAATACAGGGGTAAATCTATATAAGATCCACCTTTGAAGGGCATATAATTTGCTATATCTAAAATAAACTATCGATTTTATCCACACCCAAACCGAACCTGTATTAGTCCAACGTTTTAAAGTTTCCTGTATCCTCTGAATTGATGTATCTAATGATGCGTTTATAGTATCGGATTCGGTTATAACTTCTTGATTGCTTCGGAAATATGGTTCGGTATATTCAGTGCTATCGTCTGTGCTGCTTTTACTCAATGACATTTTAATCGTCAGCTGGTATTTTATACTATGTAAATCATGTAACTCCTCGTTAATTTTCCTCGATATGATGGGCTTAACATCATTAACATCCATGTTGGAATTAATATCCATCTTCCAACCTCTTAGATATTTACCAATGCCCGCGGATGTGAGTACAAATTTTAATTCTTGTTGTATTTTCTCAACATCATTATTATCTAGTAAAGCGATCAAATCAGCTTTTCTCATTCGAGAATAACCTCTCAGCCCGCTATTTTTTGCTTGAGCTTTGAGTTCTCTAACAGTCTGGGGTTTGTTGTATTCCAAACCGAGTAAATCGATCAATTCAGCTTTTCTCATTCGAGAATATCCATGTAGACCACGTTGTTTTGCTAAAGACTTCAACTCTCTCACAAAAACCATTGTGGTTTAATGGTATATGCAAAATGATTCAAATGTCTAATTGGTTATTTTTCATATATCTAAATATGTATTCTCCCCAACCTATTCCTCTCATTGATGTAATCTCTCTCTTCCTAGCGTAAATAATCTGGTTCCTGACCCTATCAGCACCGTGTTTCTTACATAAACAATAACGACCTTTGACCCCTATCCCACATACAGAACATGTATAATTTACATTTCCCCGCCTGATGTAATAAGCGTGGATACCACAGTAAATACCCACAGAACGTGGGTTACATTGAGTCGGCTTCCCCATGAGTGTAAATCTACACAGATTCATGGTTATACATCTATCATATCATTTGTCTAAATGCAAATCACATCTCCACTGGTGAGACATGGCTATTTATAGATTAGCAGTCAGAGTGACTCGCTCGCTCGCCCGCCCTAACTAGGTCATGGTTTATGCGTAGTTATTGTGTAGCTATAAATAGCAACAGCAGTCAATCCCAACATGATAAATTTTATCTCTCGGTTTTTCTGAGCCTCTGACGCTGTATAAAACTGACTCATTGTTGGTCTTGGCATTGGGTCAAGTTTTTTCCCATGAACGAGGAAGTATTCGTGCATGACAGATTCGACATCCTTAAACGTTTAAGCGAGAGCATTAAACACAGCTCCACCGACCATCATCGCAATTGTTGCCATAGTTATATGAATATAATATATTCAAATGTTTATATGAATATAATATATTCAAATGTTTAATTACTTCATTATGTCTTCCGGGATAAGCCCTTGTTTGATGAGCATATCTTTTGTTGCCATAGCTAATCCAATATCGAGAATGACCATACCGATATCATAACCATTAAAATCTAGCTTGGGAGGTGTGGCTTTAGTAATCATTTTAGCTATACGGGCATAGCCAATGGCCAAGCCGCTGACCACCGCTGAATGATACGTTGCGTTAACCAACATTTTACCATCTGTAACTGGAGTAGTCATGTTTCTTATAGCATTATATGGGGGCTAACCTCTAATTGAACTTGTTGTGTAATCGGGGGTGACGTTTTCTCCGGTCTTATAAAACAACCATACAGCCGCTATAGCAACAACTCCTACTAGTGCCCAAGTTTTAATCAGACGACTATTTGAATTATGCATTAGTTTCGCTTTCCTCGCAAGCCCCCCATCCTACCAGCCGCGATTTTTGTCTGGGATTCCTAGTAACTCTGGCTTGTTTTTGTGTTTGTGGTTGTGGTGCAATCGCTGGTATTTCCTCATTCACTATCTGTTGTGTTTGTGTTGCAATCGGGGTTATTTCCTCATTCACAATCTGTTGTGTTTCCGCAATCTGTTGTGGTGTCACTTGTTGAGTCTCCATTATTATTAAGTGGGGATGTATGTTTAAATTGACAATACCTAAGCGTTATTAAAGCGGTGGTGAGTGGAGCTAAGAATTTTCAGTATCTATGATAAAACTCACAGCCTACTGAGCTTCAAGCGTGTTCGATGAATGGGTCTTTCTCGAGAGATTCGCATAAATACATGCGATGTTCTGCCGGGATAGGAAGAAACGTACTAGCTACGACTGTGTATAGTTGTAATATAGACGACCCTATCGTTTCAGTCATGGTAGCTCCCGGTCTCGACTCGTAATGCGCGTACAGTTTTTTTAATTTCTTCATCGGTCATGTTATCAATTTTTTCGATGGTATAATTTTCCCCCAAATATTGGGAACATTTTCCACCGACTACCACAGCCGCAAGTCTTTCTCTATGTTTATCTCAAGATTTATCTGTCATAGGTTCTGGCTCATCTTTGAGCATTTGTTCGATGAGTTCGTCGCATTCCATAATGTAATACCTAAGGAGATATTTAAGTCTAACATAATAAAATATGGCATATCCAATACAGCCCGTAATAATAAACTGTTGCGAAAGAATGAGGATTTCAAACCACATTATGTCATAATAACCGCTAATGTTCAATTTATCGTATTTTTACTATAATTTTGCTATATTTGCTATAATTTTGCTATATTTGCTATAATTTTGCCATATTTTTGCTATAATTTTGCCATATTTTTGCTATAATTTTGCTACATTTGCTAAGCCATTGCATAAGCAGCTGGTTGATTGGTTTTTAATACGAGTTTACAGTGCTTTGTTGCTGCTAACAGTTTTCTGACTTTATCACGTTCGAGCTTGGTATAAATAACATTATTTTCGCGTAGACATTCCTCGAATGAATCTCGGTCTTTGCAATGAAACAGGGCTACCCATTTGGTCTGCTCTCTGAGATCTTTCTGGATAGAGTTATATGTTTGAGTAAGTACCCAAATGCTATGCTGAGTATGCCGTCCGGAGAATGTTAAATACGAAAGCAGATCTTTCTTTACTCACACTGCAATCGTCTATTACGAAAAGGGTTGATTCTCCTTATATTTTTCATGACATACTCGTAAACAGTCTTGTAAACGATCGCCCGGATCAACACTGTGTAGCCCGTCGTCATTCATTACCCAATCTCTCGATAGGTATGTTTTATTAACGCTTATAGTCTGGCACAGAATAATAATATGGTCGACTGTCTAAAATATCTAGAATAAAAGCTGTTTTTCCACAACCCGTTTGCCCGCAGATCATAGCGCAGTGCAGTTCTTTAGGTAGAAGATTATCAATAGATTCCTTGCACGAATCGTCCATTCTGTATATTAAGTTGCGCATCCATAATCACGTAGAAATATATGTTTAATTTACCAGCTGATTCCTGGAGCTTCGTTATCTGTATACTAACACCCTCGCTGGCATTTTCTATTCTCCGCCCACTGCCGTGTAGTTGGTCATCGTCTGTTGTTCGCATGTCGAGCCATAGCGCGTACTTCGTGGTGAGGTATTCACCCATTGATACACCCCCGAGAGACAGATCTTTCACGACCGCGTTAACTTCTGGGCTTCGTTTTATAGGAGGGAGTTTTTTAATCTCATCCCATTGTTGATACGCTAGCATTCCTTGACTATATAGTTGATTAGGAACGCCTTCGATAGTCAATTCTACTTTTGTAATCTTGGGATTGTAGAACTTCTCGGTATTTCTTTTAAATGCATCGGAGGGGTCCTCGAACAACATTAAAATACCCTTCAACGACCTTGTGGGGACGTTTAGATTGATATTCCACATCGTATCTTTTTTGTTCCTCGTGATCTTTCGATGTTGAAGCACGTGATCGTACAAAATGGCTAAACTTCCTGTATACTGGTTACGAATTTGTCTGGCTAATTCGGGATCTGTTATCATATCATACTCCAGCGAGATATTGTCAATGGAATAGCTAGCATCTTCAGCAGCTCTGATTACTCTACCGTATTCATTAAAAGTGAGTTCGTATTCTAACCTATCGCCTAGGGATGCTTGATAAAAGGGCATGTGGGAATCTAGTAATTCAAAGTTTAGCGGAATATAGAATCGGTTACCTAATGCGCCGGCAACAGCGAGATCTTTTACGACGGTATTATCACCATTTGAGCACCCAAACGCAGTCTCAATGTGTTCCGATTACAAATACCTTGGTACTGTAAGTTTTCCTGCTCTTTATCTGTTCTCCAGAGATCCATGTAACAATAGTATACATCGCTATCGTCGATACTCAAAACCTCATTACCCCTAATTTTAATCGCGATTTTCTTAACGATAGCACGACCTATGTTCTGAACAGGCTCCCTGTTAACGTCGTTAGCAGTCAAAATAATCGTAAATGCTAGTCAGACAGTTCCCGGAATTAACACATCGTGTGCGCCGAGATTAGGAAAGCGAACCAGATGGTGGTACTCGGGTTATTAGTTATAGTTACAGACTGACGAATTGCTTTGACCCCTAATGGATCTCTATGTCTACGTTGTGGGTTTAACTTGCGTCCGTATTGTGAAGACATTGTTATATTGAAATTATATAACCTTATGTTTAATATAAAAATGGATGATTTTAATCTAGATAACATAACTGATACAAGTACAATCGAAGAGGGTACTGATGAAACCAGCTTTGGTGGTATGAATCTTAACGATGAACTTTTACAATCAACCGTCAATGATTATTACGATACCTTTAAAGAAACCCCAATTTTATTGGTTGTGACTATTCAAAGTTTGAATTAGATGGTAAAGGAATATTGCAACTGCATGGCGCTCCGGATATTGATCTTATGAATTCTCGTACTCGTAAGCCCCTAGCCTTGCCTACGATAGCCGCTAAACACGGTATCAGCACTGTTCGTGATGAATTAGGTTTTGTGGACTACTCACGACGAGAAAAACTTTCCGGGAAGACAACTAAGGTTCTTCAGACTGTGCCTACTGAACTCGGTAACATAGATAATTTGGAAGAAAGCTCGAAGGTGGCCTCGGACGCACTTGGAGAAATCTTGGATACCTACTACGATAATTCCACGGTCAGTGTACCACCATATTCAGAGTTCAGTATTAGGGAATTATGAGGTCTTGACAAGGCAATGCAAACAATGCGGGGAGAACTCATCAATAATATAGCCAAGCTATCCGAACTTGACAAGCATATAGCTTATGAGAAAACAAAACCTGAACAGGCGGGTGATGAATTCAGTAGACGCCGCGTTGCAGAAAGATTGCGTAACTTAGAAGACGAAAGATCGGCCCGCCTCGAAGCGGCTCCCAGTACCGATTATTCCCGTTCGTGTTTGCGATTGTGCACCGAGAATTGCCCCTACATAAGTTCTTATTGATTCATTAACTCTTTCAACTCCTGGGTTAGTAAATTTATTTTCTGTTTTATCATTAAGAAATTCATTCCAAGCGTTTCCAGGTGGTTGCTCAACCTTTTTGACAGTGAAAGCAACACCACCCTTAAAGTTCATACTATCATCTCTCCACTCTTTACTCGAGAGAGCAAAGCTCGGAAGAAGCTGACCTCTTTTCAGTAAATCATCGCTGACTTCTTTAACAGAGTATGCTCCAGCCTACGGAATACCTAGACCATGGTTAACTCCACTCAGACGCCAATCTTTACTCGTAGAAATATTAAATTCCTGACAAATACGTTCGAATGCCCACCTATTGTACGGATTATTTGATGCATTCCATGCTCGATCAGGCGGTAATGGGGCACTAATTTCTTTAAGTATACGTCTAATCTGATAGTATACGTCAGAAATAATACAGAACCAGATCACAGAAATGATAAGTGATTTCAGCGAGGTTGTTGTTTTGACATGTAGTGTGGGCTTATCTTACAGCAGTATTAGGGCTAAGATATCTGGAAAGACTTACAGTGCCCTATGTGACTCAGGTGAAACTTTGTGCTGTATGAATTCAAATGTATTCTCATCTATTGGAGGTGAGAGTAGATTTCTTATAACAAAAGGAGGTGCAAGGTCATTGGTTGGTGCAGATGGGAAACCGTTAGATGTGTTAGGCATATCTACAATACCTCTTACAGTTGGTCAGCTAGCTGTTGTACAGGACTTTCAGGTGTTTAGCCTTATCAATTGATGTGTTGTTAGGCTTAGATTTCTTGTGGAGCCAGAAGGCTAACATTGATGTTAGCCACAATAGGTTGACTTTGTGGGATGGACATACAGAGACAAAGTTCATTGCCAATTCAGATAATTCCAACTTTGTTACATATATATGTGATGTGGTACCACCACCACACACCGAAACTTTGTTGCTGGTGTACGTTAATGACCCAGATATAAAGTTAGGCATCGTTGATCCAATTGAGTCTATTGTAGAATCGTTACACGTTAGGTGCAAGATGTTTCACTTCATCAGTCAATCAAATAGCATTGTTTAGGTTGATGAACCCTGCTAGTTCAGAGATTAAGTTAGCAATAGGTGTCATTGATGAAGTCGATATTGCCAATGTGTATGGAGAGTTAGGAGACAGTGACAACACACATACCATGCCTATCACTACAGGTGACAAAGCATTCAACCATGTTGATATTGACAGGACTCAATCATTAGGTGACAGGAATATGGATATCCAAATATGAAATGGCAGTTGATTAGTCATAGAGGAATGCGATACCAAGTCCGATTAGCAGGTGTCTCGAAAAGAGAAGGGGTCCTAAGTGAGTTTCTCAATTCAGAAATTGGGGAGGATTTCCATGTCAGAAGAACAAAGACAGGGAAAGCGAAGAAAGAAAACAACAAACAAGTAAACAATAGAACTGCAAGTAAGGAAGTGTGACAATCATATAGGTATATGATATACAGTGATTTTGACACGAAAAGCTGTATACAGGTCAATGACTTGGACCCAAGAAATGTAATAAGTCAGTGGCAAAAGTCAACAAGTCACTTAAACAAAGATTCCGGATGCAGTAAAATTTCGAAGTTAAATCAGTACTTTTAAAAAATTGGGCATAGCTTCCGCACACCCGGCTACCCGCCGGGTCTGGGAGCATTACTGCCATCAACTTCACCCCCCCATCCCCCAGACACAAGGACAACTGTCACAAGCGTGCAATGTCTGACCTTTCCCCATGTTGAAATATATTATTTTTTTAAATAGCCTTGTACTTACTTACCTTTTGTTGAAAAAAACATTGCAAACATGACATTATTTCAACACATATCCAGGGTTATGGGTTTTCGGACACTGAAGAAACAGTCATAGTTTTCTCGCTGATCACATGAACAACTGTAAGTGTAAAACTTCTCATTCACTTATTCATAAAGGACAACTTTATCTTAGAATCAAGCCATCATCTGAGTATTTATAATTTCTGTGTGACACCTACCGTTATGGTGCAAGTATTCGTGATTGAAAACGTATGATGTCCGAAAACCTATGATCCGACGATAATAGTATTGTGTCATGAATAATAATAAAGGCATAATTGATGCGGAAAGTTCTGATTGAAAACAGGACAATCCGCAACGGTTCTCCGGAAACACGATATTTTCGGAGTATTTTTTTTAATCTTTGATTATATTTTTACGAGGAAGATGACTCTTTTCGAGGACCACTGTTTTAAAAAACGCAATTTTCAGCGTTTTTGCGGGGATTTCACATTGTTAGATCTAATTATTTACGTATTGAACAAATTGACCAGTCACCGAAGGGACTTCCCGCGCTACATGTATTTCGATTGCGAAAGTGTTATGTTGGCATTTAATAGTCAAATTGCCTCAAATATGACTTTAAATGAGTCAAGGTATGGCATTTATGATATGTGTATCCATTCTCTTGCAAATAAAGTTCATTTCAAGGCGTCAATAGCGGTAATCTGACCGTGGTTGCTGTAAATAACGGTGAGTTGTGCGATCTACCGATCACTTCGCATACGATTTCACCAAAATTATTATTATTATTGAATAATTTTTTTAATAAAATCTATAAGATATATTGCAAACATAAGTCCAGATATACAATGAACACCTTTTTATAACCAGATATTATGATAATAGGATTAAATTGCGTACTTCAGTTCGGATTTGTTGACTGGTATTTCCGGTGTTACGTGATCGCGGTGATCAGTTGATTATGTTTTTTTGAGATGTCATTGGAAAACTTGAGTTTATTATAAACATAAGTAAATTTGGGGACCATGCTTTACTGCCCGCTATAACCGAGTAAGCGCTATTATTGACGGGCGCAATAGCGAGAGAACACTCACTGTATATGATGCTGAAAGCTCGGATCGAAAACAGGACAATATGTGTACTGTACATTCTCTCGATTGGCACTAAACTTTATGAGAGCATTTCATTGGGCATTAAAATCGATACCCTGAGTGGAATAATCCCTACTATTTAATCATGAAATTATGACACATGTGACGGCTTGCTTAGCATTTCTATCGGTCAAAAGTCCAACAACTTAAACAAACCATCGGTCAAATAGAAATTTTATCGGTCTATGACCGGTGACCGACGGCCATCTGAAACCCTGATATACGGAGGATATGTAGATCCAAGATTATAATAACAAGTTGGTTTTAGTCCCAAGTTATAGTGTCATGTGTCAAAGCAAATGGGTACCCAGATAGGAAATCGAGGATGATAATGAAAGCCATAGAGGTAACATGCCTACGCAGATATGAAATGATGAAAAGTCGTAGAGGTAACATGCCTACGCAGATGTGAAATGATGAAAAGTCGTAGAGGTAACATGCCTACGCAGATATGAAATGATGAAAAGGGCGTAGAGGTAACATGCCTACGAAGATATGAAATGATGGTAAGTCGTAGAGGTCACATGCCTACGCTGTCATGAGATGATGATAAGCCGTGGAGGTAACATGCCCACGCCGTAATAATGTCGACAAGAACGTAGAGGGAACATGCCCACGTGTATTTGAGAGTGATAAAACACATAGAAGACCGGATGCCTATGTTGTTTGAAAAGCTTGAGAGATCAAGTCCAGAGATGCCTGACAGTCTCTAGTTGTGAGGTAGATATGTCTCTACCTCAGGTTGCTGAGTATATTGAGGACAGTTGAAAAACTAACGATGAATTCACTCGGGACGAAGGACAGAGGGTCGATTTGTCTCGTAGCCTGGGTGAAGACCTATAAATCGGTCATGGGATGTAGATGATTGGCCAATCATATTTGTACAGAAGAGTTTTGCCTGGTCAGAAGGCTGTTGTATACCTCCTGTTGAGGAGTGGGAATGTTTCAAGAGAGTACAGACGGAATATTAAAGAGGTTTTGTTTTCTTCATGAATTATGATGCTGACACAGACACAACGATAGGAGTGAAAAGGGACATGCGGTTATATATTACTGGGATTGAAGATGTAAGAAATCAGAAGTTGTTTAAAAACAGGGCCTTTTAACTTAAAAATATTCAACTGACCCACAAGTACAGCATATTATTGACACATGAACTGGAACTGTATGAACATAAGCGCTGTGTTCTGCGGTTAACTTAATGTTGCTAGACATTATTTATGGGAGAGTAATATGTTGTATGGTACATCGGTGACGATCAATTGGGATTGTTGTTTATTGTTTTTCACTTTGGGGAAGATATGGCTTCATAGGGATAACAGAGTAGGAACTGAGATCAGATTTAAAATCTGAGAGGTTACTTGGATAATTGCGTTCTAAAGGACCATTAGGCTTCGCACTTAAAGCTATGATGACACTACTCATGATGTGGAACTCAGTACCATTGACGTCATGCATTCCGGATATCTATCTCTGGGGTAATACCTTCAGATATATCGGACGATTTAACGTACGAACAGACATGGTATCATATATTCACTACTGAATTGCCAAAGATATCTAACTATCCCATTCTGCTTAGAGACACGTGAGGGAATATTAGTCTTCAGGCGAATCATACGTCCTGTGATAAGAATATGAGGGCTGTATTGAATTTTACTTATCGCATACATGACGACACTTTAAACGACTTGGTTGATGGGGTCACTTTGATCAAAAATATTATTCCTCAAGGTCCAATTCCTGGTTCTCAGACTTGCTCCAAGAGAGCATTTCTACCTTTTATTGGTGAATTCTCACATAATTTATTTGGTTCCGCCCTGACAGCGACGTGAACATGAGGGGTTCTTACATGTCTAAGGCGAATGACAGAATGGATGGTTTGAAGCAAGGTATAATTGCAAATCATAATGAACTGACTGAACTGATAAATGTAGAGGATGGTAAGATACGATGGTTTCAGGCCATGTATTCACATTGGATACAACTTGTTGCAAAGGAGTTACATTTTGCTACTATGGTTGAAAGGAAGATTAATCGGTTGAGCACAGGATTATATAAGTTATTACAAAATGTACTATCACCCGAGTTGATACCTTTCAGACGTTTAAGGTGGGCTCTATCAAAAATAAGGAGAACATTAAAGGATAAATATCCAAATTTCCATCTGGTTCATAAGGATTTGCCATACTATTACACAGCCACCAAGGTACATTATGTAAGACATGACAGTACTGTTTATGTCACTATGATGTTACCAGTAACATCCAAAGATAGGGAAACACAACTTTATCAAGTTAAGTCATTCCCAATTCCTCTAAATCACACTTCTGGTGATGCCACAGTGGTTGGTGAGACCATACCATATATCACCATTTCTACAGTTGACGAGACGTTTTTGGAATTCACAAGTGATCAATATGAACTTTGCACTCAAAATCAAATGCTAATAAAATGCCACAATCTACCAGCTCAAAGATCATTTCAAAATCCTTCATTTGGCTTCGTTCCTTAATGATATTGACTTGGTGCAGGTCATTTTATGTTTGAACTAAATTCTGGCGACCTGTTGTTATCTGGAATTTCAAAAATTGTCTACTCTTGTGCAGATAAGACCAAGACGATGAAAGGCTGTAGTTTGTGCGTTATACCATTGTTGTGCAACTGTAGAGTGGATGGAGATGGAATGACCATACTACCTAGACTGACAGGATGTCATGAAGCAACCACAAAAACTAGTTTCAAATATCCTCTGAATGTAGGGCTACTGAGACACTACTTTTCGGCAGATGATCTCAGAGCAGAAGTGGAAAATTTCCTAACGGATGAACCTGCTAGAATTTCAGGTGGCTAATCATACCTTTTCAAAAATAATGGGTGATGATAAAAAGATAAGAATTAGTCTTCGTAGAGCTGTTAAACTCGCAAAAAAAATAAAAATAATTTACACTGACCCAACCGATCCTATTTTTATGAATTATTAGACTCCAGTAGGAGAGACTCAATTGTTATCAGGAAGCCTATATGTGATTTAGGGATGCATCTTTTGAATAATACTTTAACTAGCTCTGGCTATTCTGTCAAGAATGTTAAGTGTGCTAATTTTTACCAACAATAACCTAGCAAATATCAAAGCACTAATGAATGTATAGAGTTACCCAGGAAGGTATCTCTATCATGGGTTAAGGCAGGTAGACTGACCAGAATGATGGATGAGGATTACATAGCAAGTGTTTCTCTGATACATGGAAACGTACAATATCCCATAGTTGTTAATGAATCAGGTAAACCTTCTGCTCCACTACCTTGCACCACCGCTACTCAAACAGCTACTGTTAGGGAAGTAAATTTATCCATCAGTTCCGCAGGGACCAGAGAGCATTGAAATGTCGCAGTTTTAGAAATTTAAGTAATCTCAGACATAGCTAGTGTCCTCTTGTATAAATGTTGATGTTATACTGTATTCAAGATGTTACCTTACTACATGTTTTATGTTTTTGTGCTTACCTACATGCATTTATATATAATATATATGAATGGGTACACCTACCATATGAGAAAAACATATGTTGAATTTCATGAGAGAAAATATATCTGTTATATGTTACCAGTATGATGTATATGGTGCATTGCATTGCATCTCAGGAGTTCATTGATGTTTGAAAACGTATACTGTATTGGTAGATGCAGATCTTCTACAATAACACTTGTGAACAGTTTTACCATCAGGAATATGTATGTTGTGGCATGTTTGATGACTTGAATATTTGTTGATAGTAGATTGCATGTGTGATCACTGCCCAATGAGACATTTGACAATATTCTATATAGGTGCATGTCCATTGACTTTACGATAAGTTGATGTTGTTTTGATGTTGAAAAAAACAAATGTAGCAGAATGTAAAATAGTATGTATTTTAACTTACATATTTTAAACTTAGGTAAATAATTGAGTTAAGTATGGTAATAGGTCCTTAAGCTAACCTGAGCACTCTCTACTAATCCTTAGGTAAAGTAAGGGGGATAGTTATGTAAGGTCTTTAGTGATCTGGTCCAGCCACAGCTTGGCCAGTGATTGCCTTTTCTATTGTTTCTGTAGCATGTGACCAGGTTTTTAGCTTTAAACACTTCAATATTTCTCTTCTCTGGTCACTGCTGCGTTACAACTCGGCATGATTCACTGCACTGCACTGACTGGGGTAAGTTAATTTAGACTTCTTTAGTATTTATATTCATCATAAGGAGGTTAGGATCTGATATTTTAGTCTTGTTGAGTACACTTTTATCATTTTAATTGCATATTTCTTATATAGTATAATTTGCAGTATGATCCACATGATACGCAATGTTGTAAATATATTGCTTATTCTTCAAAGTCATGATACGTAAGTGAGTAGTGTGATACTAATTACACTAGCCATGACTTAATGTTAAGCAACCATATTGTTATAAGGTGCTTTCAGTAATTTATATAGTTTATAGCTTGAAGCTGTACCTATTAGAATAGATTTATCATTAGCAATAATTTATAGCTTACAGCTATAAATGTAATAATATATTGTACAGTATTTTAGTACACTAAGTCTTGTATGAGTTAGTTGATGATTATGTACATAGTTCTAGGAAAGTATTAGTAAATATGTACTGATGTAGTGCATATAAATATTAGGTTTATATTACTGTGTGTGTGTGTGTGAGAATGTGTGAGAGAATGTGTGAGAGAATGTGTGAGAGAGAGAAAGCGTCTGTGTGCTTATTATATACATTTTACTTAATTGTGTCATTTCATTATTAGGCATAGAGGCACATATAAAGCCATACTGTTGGCACTGACGTGATGAGCCTGCGTCCCTGAAACGAGGTTGGTATTTATGTGCTAATAGTTGTATGTATATATTGTTGTATTTTTAGGTGTATTGTATCATATAAATGGGATTTGTAGCTGTAATATATAGAGAGCTGATGGTTGTTCTGATTATATATGCTTAAATTCATGCTCATGGTAACAAGTAAATGTAATATGTTTGTTTAATTATACATGTTATAGATTCTTGTAATTGTATATTACTAATTCAACCTTATTATATTATGTTTTAGGGAATTATCATCCATAGCCATATTGTGGTGGGATCTCCATATCCCTGATATGAACAGACCGAATAAATCCCATGAACCCCCAAACAAGTATTCGTCGTCATTACCTAGACGTTATACCGCTGTAACACAAACTGTTGTGATTGTTGAGTCAGGTGAGATGTTGTTTGTTTACTGTGTATAGATGCTGAAGCTAAATTTCAACATTTACTTGAGTAATTATAAGAACAAACTGTTGTAGTCTTCAGTTAAAGAGGACTTCATGGACAGCTATCAAAACCCCACAAGTAAATTTCAACAACCAGTTACCAATCCCCCATCTCAGCATTCACCCTCTCTCAATCCAAACAAGAATGGGAACGGTACACATTTGAATCCAGACTGTGAAGTTTGATCAGATCTACAACAAAAATGTGTGTGTGCAGGCTGTGACATTCCACTTGGTTCATCCTTGTTTTGAAAGATATTACAGTCTAATGAACTATAAGATAACTTGTACTGCAGAACTTCACACACAAGTAGACATCATTTTCTAGGCCTAAAATACAACACCCGTTACATGAACTAACTGTAAATGAAATATTTTATTCAAATATATGATTTTTTTTAAAATACTATTGGTTTTTTTTTTACCTTAGGAAAATGTTTTCTAATTATCAACAACAGCACAAATATGTTTTGAGTCAGTCAGCAAAGGATATAACTAGACAGCTTGTTAAAATGAATTTAATATGAATTTTAAAAAACAATAGATTTATTGTGAACATACTATATTTTTTAGTTCATAACCTTGAGTCAATTTGACCTTCAATAACAAAGACAAGTATTTCAATGACATCCAAAAGGGCTATCCATGATATAAGCAAAATTGTATGTACCTAGATTAACATGAATATAACTTATTGAAAGAGAGTTACAGTGACTTACCACTTATTTCATAAAATTGTCATAACTTGTAAAATTAGATGCTAGTAGAGGTTTGGTGTGAAAGTAAAATTTGTGATGACACAAGCAATATTCCATAGATGTGCATTGTCAAAACACATGCACGTTGCACGTCCCATATGCTGCACAGGAATACAAGGGTCATGCAAGCTGAAAAACCAACAACTGTCTCTTGCTCTGTCATAGTTGATATTTTTAACAGAACACTAGATTTTCAGGTGAAATTGAGGAATGGGGAGGCATAGATTGTCCACTGGAGAAAAATGGAGAATAATTGAAGGTATGTTATACAGAGCTGTTACCAGACAACTAGGGTATCATCATAGCATTATCACTCATTTAACATGCCCAAACTAATGACCAAGCATAGCACCTAACAGTAAAGACCAAGCATTGCTGAGATTTGTAAGGCGTGTCCCCTTTGGCAGTGCCCCTGCATTATGGAACCAGTGGAAAACCCACAGATGACTTTCTGTCATAACGGTTAGGAATTGTCTCAAGGCAGTGGGATATCTAGCACGAAGACCAGTCAAACCTCCATTTTTTAATGACAGACATATCTGTGAACATCGAATGTGGTGCAGTGCACGAGTGGCTTCCTTGGGTAGAATTCATTGGTCAGATGAGTGTAAAATGTCTGCACCAGAACCGTGCGAAAACTTCAGGGATGCCACAGGAATCTGACTTTCAACGTCAACATTACGAAACAGGTTGAAAAGTGTGGGTCTGAAAGCAAGACGTCCTTTCAGAGGAATACGTCTAACTGTGGCACACAGGTGCCTCAGACAACAGTGGGCACAGCAGTTTGGTGGTCATCAACAGCAGCCCTGGGTAACACCATGTTTTCTGACGAATCAAGGATCTTTACTTTACACATGGTAGAAACAGCGTTTGTAGATGGCATGAAGAGAGGTAATATCCAGCAACAGTCCAAAAGCATGATAGGTATGTTGGCGTCAGAATCAGAAGCGTCAGAAGCTGGCATCACCTATGACAGCAGGACGAATCTGATGATTGTCAGCATTAGAAATTGGCACTAGTCCTGTAGTCCTTGCCAAACTGCCCAATAGTAAAGGTATCATAAGGACCAGCAGAAATTTGCCATTTTTAGGGGTTTTGCTATAAGTTATAATGATAAGGACTAGTGGACTGAAACTGTTAGTTTCTACCCCTGATTGTGCAAGGTAACATGACTGGTCAGTGTTGTGTGTACCAAAGTTCACATCCAGAGGTCATACCATTTGCCAAGCATATAAGTCAGAACTTTTGAGTTTCAGGATGACAATGCACATCCTCACACTCGTTGAGGTTGTTTTGCAGTCGACAGTCTGAGGAAGCAAGGTATCAAAACATTGACCTGGCCAGCCAAATCTCCATACTTGTCACCAATTGGGCACCATCAGGATATTCTGGGCCAAAGAGCTTGCAACTGACCTCAGTATTTCGAGAATTTGCAACAGCTTAGGCATGCCTTACAAGAAGATTTTGTTTGTTTGTTGTTTAACACTGCACTCAGCAATATACCAGCTATATGACGCCAGTCTGTAAATAATCGAGTCTGGATCAGACAATGCAGTGATTGACATCATGAGAATCGATCCATGCAATTGGGATACGATGACATGCATCAACCAAATCAGCGAGCCTATTCTACCCCGAATCTTCACGGGTCCTTACAAGAAGAATGGCTAAGGGCATAACGGGAGGCAATCTGACATTTGATATTCAGTATGCCAAGATGATGTCATGTCATGTTGATGCTCACGGGGTATGGACCAGATACTGACTTTACTAAGCAGAATGCATTCCACCATATCATTTCTAAATGAATAATTGATTCCCTTAAATATGTTTTCTCGCATACATGATATGATATCCCTGAGATGTCCAAGCTCTGCATGGTTCAAAGACAAAGTGCTGGTGTGGTGGCAGTTAAATTCAGACAAAACCTCAAAGCATCTGCATTTACATAGGGCTTCTTAATGATGAATGCAGAAAAGGCATAGGAAAGAATTACATTTTCAAAATGGCTACCATGATTGTCATGTTAAATAGTGGATCAGAGTTATATGACAAAATCTCAGGAATCTGAATATTCTGTATGCTACATACTTTGCCTGTTATAACAGTGTGCAATTTGCTACCTATCTTAAGTATTAATAACACAGGGTCAAAACAGCTTGCATGAATGCACCTTGGATTCGCAGCCAACAATTTGGAGTTAACTGACCTTGCCATTCCTCTTGCTTCTGTCATCAAAGAAAAACTGGCACCAGGATGTGGGGAGGCTGGGTACATAACATATGGAATACTCAAGATTCCTGTAAATTTTTAGTATTCTGCAACAACAGCATGCATTTATCCCACATATTGGTGGCATCATTCCGTAGACGGGAATGTCAGAGTAACTCTTCATTCCTTAAAAATAATGGAGCAGAGGTCCCGCAGGGGCCGAGGCCCATTATTTTTAAGAAATTGCGAGTAACAAGCATAGTCCCCTACTTAAAACGCATCCCTACTTTAACACATTGACAAACATTCTCTTATTGAAAATATTTGAAAAATAAACCAGAACTCTTTGTAGTCTGTATTTATTATACTGTGCGAGTCGCCCTTGCGTGATGCATGAGGAATGAATTCTCTGCTACTGTCGCACGTGCACCAAGCTCCGTGGTGCAATGCATGTACACGGTTCGTCATAATTTCATGGGGTCCTAAACTTGTATTGTACAATCACTTTCATGTTGAACAGACATGCAGATGGGGATTATAGGAATATAGAGCCCTGAACAAGGATATATATATGTTCATCTTATATTGTTTTCTTGTCAAAGGTGTATCTAATAGCTTTAAATAGGAACATTATTATAGATAACTCGCTGTAACACAACTATTTGAAAGTATTTAATAGGTAATTTTACACCATACTGTCATGTGTCGCCATAGCCGAGGTCAACAATTAGATGTTCTTAAATCTAACAATGCAAGTTCAAACCAGCTGGCGACACATGCTTTCAACAAAATTTGAAATCATTCCCTTGTCAAAATATTTAAAAAATAGTTTCTTCTGTTTAAGTATAAGTTAATTGAAATGTTGGTGCAAGATTATGTAATTGACAAACAACTCTCCATTCCTTATAAATAATGGAGCGTTTAAACAATAGCATTAAGTAATAAATGTGTTTGAATCCTGGGTGACCAGGACCAGATGCATGATTAGGCTGACTACTTCACTGCTGAGTCAGTGTTGTGTGTTCACTAGTCCGTATCTTCAACACCTTAAGGCTGATACTTCAAGATATGGAGTGCCCGGTAGGAAACTGAACAGAAGGGTACCACTGTAGATAAATCCTAACAGAAGACTATCTTTCATGAAGTGATAAGGGGTTTAATGTTGTGTTCAAGACTGGTGCACTTATAAAGAGACACAGATGCATGTGTGTGTGTATGTGACTGCTTGTATTAGTCTACACTCATGCTGTCTTTTTAGTTAAAGTAGACAATTTATGGAAAACAAGTCCTTTATTTTACTGTAATGGTGATGTGTTGGTATAGATCCTTATACCATTGTCAAGCAAGGCTGAAAAATGAACATGGTAAGGATGAAACCGCTCACTCAGTTATTATAGTGCATGGTAACACATGGCTCCCAAAACTTACTTACATTTTTACTTAGCTCAAGTTTTACACCGACATGATGTTTTTCCCCATCTCAAAAAGCATTATCAGCTGATCACCATGAGCACATAACACTGGAAATACAAGTCAACACATCAGAACTGAAGTATGCAATTTAATCCCATTGTAATACTATCTGGTTATAAACATGTGTTCCTTGCATATCTGGACTTATGTTTGTCATATATTTTATAAATTTTATTCCAAATTTCCAAATTTCATTCAATATTGTTTAAGTAATTTCAGTGAAATCACCGTTATTTAAAGCAACCAAGGTCAGATTACTATTACTGACTCCATGAAACAAACTTTAGTTGCCAGAGAATGGATACATATATTATAAATGCCATACTTGGACTCGTTAAAAGTCATAATTGTTGCAATTTGACAAATATACGTCACCATCACCTTTTCGCAATCGAAAAAGTGGGAAGTCCCCTAGGGTGACTGGTCAAATTGTTCCATACGTAAAAATATCCTGCAACTGCAATCACCTGTACCAAAGTGCTATGCCTATGGTTCTTTTAATTTTAAATATATATAGTGAAGGCTGCATCTGAACAAACACGATATTGGAATATAATATGCCTGATAAAACAATAATTTCAGATAAAATTTCTTCTGACCATTGCATCAAACTTATTTGCAGTTGTATCATTGGGTAATTTTTAACTGAATCACTGGTAGATTGGGAGAAAACATGTGTTCAGCTGATTACTATTTTTGGCTTAGTTTACGAGAAAATACATACAGTAATCTTTATCACTGCATATAAAACAATGCCTTGGAGATCAGGTAATACTATATAAATGGTAAATCATCGTGTCCAGGGATGTTTTATATCAAATTTCATATTTTTATTCACCAAGTTTGTTATACTTCATTCACCTGAATAGTTCGCTAAAGGATTACGATGTGGGATTTTTAAAGCGTATAAATCTCGATAAATCTTACTTTTACACTATGAATCATAAACAACCACTATTCTTATCGTTTTTCAAACTCTGAAACGTACATCATAGATAGTGTTAGGTGGGCAGAGCATGTACTGTTGTATTTGGGAGCCTATATGATTGTGTTTCTTTTTGGGGTTCGTTGATATGGATGCCGAATCCTGTCCATTTTGAGCCCAGGTCAAAGGACCCGTCTGTGTAAATGTGACACCAATTTGGCCATTTTTCATGAATGTATGCTAATGTGATGGATTTAGCGGTATTTGGATCAGTTTCTTTATTTAGTCTGGTGGAGAGAGATATGTCGATTTTGAGGGGTTGATGTTTGGGTGTGAAAGGTATTATTTGGGGCTGTGTTTAACTGTTAATTATTTAGGTTGTGTATATGTAGGTAATTTATTAAGCGCTGAGGATTTTTGCAAGCTAGAGCTTGGAGTCTGGGGCTTTTATCACGATATAACATTTATACTAAGTTTTCCTATAATAATTAGATCCACATCAAGTGCTTTTATAAGTTATCATAGTGTAATATTTATACAACATTTCATATAATTATAGTTTAGCAAGTAATACTTATCATCAGGTAAAATGCATATACAAAATATCAGTAATAGCTTTGTAGATAGATGCTAGCCTAAGGTAACAAGACCCCATCTCCCAGACATAATATCCAATAAGACAAAAGATATGTCTCCATAGTCTTATAGATTACCTTGAACTATTTTATCTAAGTAAATCTGTCATCACCTATATTAGAATAACATTCAGCAATTACTTCAATTTAGACTCATTAAGGATTAGCCCCCATACAAGCTCGTCTATAGTGATACCATAATCTCTTTCCAAGCACCCGGTAAATATGTGAACAAGATTAGTGACAGTCCAACAGGATTAACAGGATTAAGTATTCACCTCTGTCTAGCCATTCATTTACCATAGGGCACACCCCATCGTGTATCAACCAATCGTATTTCTTTTTATTGTTCTAATTTTTGTTAAAAACATACAAAAGCAAAATGTTAGGCAGAAGGGGTTTGTCGCTCTAACCAAGCAGATCTCTCTCCCACAGCCCAGAGGGTTGTACCGACTCTCTGTGGCACCTTCAGCTATTTTCTAAGATATTGTAAATTGCTCATTGTTAATTGTTTTTGTAAAAAAATTGTGATTAGTCTCCTGTGACTCCGGCTCTTTGCTGACTAATTCCCCCAAGAAAACCGGCACGCCATTTGGAAGGTTTTGTTCAACCGAACAGTACCATAATAATTCCATAATACCAATATTAGTTTTAAGGATCTGTTGGATTTGTTGGTTTTGTTGGGTTGAGGCCCAGTAATTTATTGTTAGATGTTCTCGGCGTAGATCCTGGGGTATTTTGCCTGTTAGTGCCTGTAGCGATATGCGCAGCGTGCCATGCTGAGTGCGTGTGATTATCTTGAGTGCTTATATATTGAATTGAGTTTACTTTATCGTTTAATGAGGAGTTTAAGGTGTTGTATATTCAATATATTTTTTATTTAATTAGTGATTTGTAAAGTGATAGTAGGGTCTCCTTGGAGGACCCCAGTTGGAACCTGTCAGGCAGCATAGTGTGTTTAGGTCTTTTGTGCATCTATTTGTTAGATTTTTAATGTGAGTACCCCATGTGAGGTGTTCATCAAAGATTAGTCCAAGGAACTTGGTTTCTTTTTGGAATTGTATGTTTTTTTTGTTTAGTTGTAGTTTGGGGGTGTTTGCAAGCATATTTCTGTGTTTGAATAATATCCCTGTGGTTTTTCGGCATTTAGTGAGAAACCCCATTTATTTGCCCATATTTGAATTTTATTCAATGCATTCTGCACTAATTTTTGAGCCATATTTATGCTTCTGGTGAGAACTCAGAGGGCTTCATCATCCGCGTATTTGGAAGTTTGAATTTTATTGGGTATTCCCTCGAATAGGTCATTAATCATAACATTGAAAATGCTATCTTGGGGTGTGCCATTCTCCCAAGGGACACTGGTCCGACAGCGTTTGGTCGATACCCACGGTTATTTTGCGATTGGTTAGGAAATCTTGGATATAGTTTATTGTTTGGCCTTTAAGTCCTGCTTTTTTTATCGTTTTTGTACTAGCCCCTTATGCCATACCATATATCTAGAAATATGCATTCTGTGTATTGTCGGTTTAGTTGGCCCTAGGACATGGTACAGAATATATATGGTAGGTGGAGTGAGTGAGTGAGTATGGTTTTACGCCGCTTTTAGCAATATTCCAGCAATATCACGGCGGGGGACACCAGAAATGGGCTTCACATATTGTACCCATGTCGGGAATCGAACCCGGGTCTTCGGCCGCCCTATGGTAGGTGGAGGATTAACAGTTACAACAATTGCATACATGTGAGTGACTAACATGGGTAGGTGAAATAACAACAACAGAAGAATAATACTGTAACAACATGATGGACAGAACACATGATGAGGAAGTCAATCAACAGGAAGGCAATTAAACAGGATTAAAGGGGCACTGATCTAAAGCAATTCCTCGGGACTGGTTGTTGCCTTTGTTATTGTTTTTTCCCCGTGAGTACCTGGATGATACGCAACAAAACTGAGCGTGACACGAGACTGGGCTACCGTCTGCAAGGACAGCTTAAAAAACTTGGAGCAAAGACCATATTATATATGGTCTCTGCTTGGAGGCAATATTTGTTTTACGCATTTTTTAACACTGATTGGTTAACCGTGATCTATAAGATTTCGACAAATGGCGCGTGTTAATTAATTTTTTCAGCCTAAACAAACAGACAAAAAGAACGGCGGAGGCTCATCGGATGTCGTTATTTGGAAATACCCCTGATGGTTATAGTTTAATAATAAACAAGCGTATAGTTGACGAAGTCATCTATATCCCCCACCTATTTTAACACGTTATGGTCCCAAACCAGGTAACTGACCCAGGATTTATCTTAGCCCATTTCAAAATAGCTGTAATGGAAATTCTAAAATATACATTTCTAAAACTCCTTAATATCAAATGGCACCAGTTCAGTATGTGCTTTATATATAGACATGCAATGTTTGACAAGGAAATATTTAACAGTTTATTTGTTATATTCCATAAGTGAACCCACCCTATAATAGAACCTAAGTCCAACTTGTTGCCATGGAAACGTTAAACATAATTTTTTTATAAAACTCCTAAATAGCAAAAGGCACCAGTTCAGTATGTGTCTGGTAGACATGCAAAGTTTTGTAAGAAAGTATTTAACGGTTTTTGAGTTAGGTTCTATAAGGGTGGTGTTCCTTTCCGGAGCCTAAGTCCAACTTGTTGCCATGGAAACGTAAAAAATAAAAATTTATAAAACTCCTAAATAGCAAAAGGCACCAGTTCAGCATGAGTCTGATAGACATGCAAAGTTTCGTAGAGAAATATTTAACGGTTTCTGAGTTACGCTCCGGAAACAAACAGCACCCTTATGGAACCTAAGTCCAACTTGTTGCCATGGAAACGTAAAAAAAATTAAAATTTATAAAATTCCTAAATAGCAAAAGGCACCAGTTCAGCATGAGTCTGATAGACATGCAAAGTTTCGTAGAGAAATATTTAACGGTTTCTGAGTTATACTCCGGAAACGATTTCGGGACGCACACACACGCACGCACGCACGCACGCACGAACGCACGCGGACGGAACGGAAAGAATTTTCGGATTTCGGATTGCGTCAATCCCTTGTTTTGATCCATGTTTTCTAGTATAACCCTACACTTGTGTATTTGTCGTCATTCACTTGATGCTCAGTTAATGAATTTATTACAGGTATAATTAGTGGTAGCACCACTCAGAATACCTGACAAAGGTTCAAATTTGGCATTTATTGTGCCTGGGGTAATTATTCAATCTAAATCCAGGTTTGAAGTGAGTTGAAATGTGTGTTATGTAATATGCATATAGCAGCCCAGCAAGAGATGAATGATCAGTTGATTTACTTTTTTGTAAATCAACGGATCGTTGCTAGTCATCAAAGGATTAATAGAAAATACATTGATTGATTAATCACTGTTATCTTGCACGGTGGATATGTCAAAAGTGAGTGTTTACATGTCTAGGTTTACTAAAACAAAGGGAATACACTCATATCACGGCGTGAAGTGCTGATGTAAAAACAACATACTTTGTTCAAAGGGTTAACCGATAATACGTTGATTGATTGCTCATTGTTATCTTACTCAATGGATGATTTTAGGGACCGAGGACGTTATGAAAATACTTGTCACGTGGGCTTTCTCGGCCAACCTTTGAGACTTGACACCTATGTGAAACACCTGAAACAATCTAAGTGATCAGTTGAGAAACGAACACGGGATATAATATCCCGAAACGATATATATATATTTAAAATATTTGATTGTTACAGAGACACGTGACATTGAACAAGTTTCTTTGTATTGCTGTTGGATATTGTTCCTTTGTGTGGATATTCACGGATACATTCCTCGAACAAGGAAGCTGCCTACAATTATACACATAAATTTGGTCGGTTATAATTATTATATTTGCATTTTGTTTTCCTTCATTTGCTGTACCATTGGACAGATTCATTCTTGTTCCTCAACGTCTTGGTTGGAAAATTCTTCGATGCGCGATAGACATTGTGTTCACAAGTCTTTTACTTTGTAAGCGTGTATATATTACAGTCAATTTGTAAAATGTGATTCTCTCAGGCAATTTATAAAATGTGTTAATATTTCAGTCATTTTGTCTGAAAAATCTGTCCATTTCTTTAACAGATTGACTAAAATTGATTAAGATGATCAAAAGAGCCTAAAAATATCACAATAGATTATTATGTAGGATTAAAAGCCAAACAATATAGAAATCGTAACATTTTCAGTCTCTTGGTGATGATATTAAACATAACAATGTTAAGAATTCGTTGTCACAATAATACAGATGGACATATTTTTCAGTCAATTTGTAAAAAAACTGAATATTCAGGCGTTTAAAAAATTTCCTAACTGAACATTTTGCACATTTTGACTGTAAAAATATACACACGATAAAATTAGCAATGCTCAGGAGAAATATTTACTCTGTGTTGCAAGTCAAAACAGTGTAAACGAAAATCGCACAATTACTTAACAAGTGACCTTTCAAAACTTCGTCACCATTACCGATGCTACACACAAAGATACCTACATTTCCTTATTATTTCCAAAACTGTATTTCATTTTGTTGATCAATGTGACCATACGCCCTTATGTATACTGTCAATAAAAGTGACAAATGCGCTTACTAATTGTGCAGTACAGGTTACGAACTAGTCTAGGTTTCTGCTATATCATCCGGGTACTCACGGGGAAAAAACAATAACAAAGGCCACAACCAGTCCCGGGGAATTGCTTTAGATCAGTGCCCCTTTAAGCATACACAGGTGAGGTGAAGTCATGGAAGTTGTAGAGGTATTTTAGTGCTAGCCAACTGATGATACCATTCTGCAATTTAACATGTACATGTATATCCCATTCACTGTAAACTGATTCCGAATGCCTGACACGTACCAACTTTTAACATCTTTACATATGACACAGCCAGGTAATTGAAACACTGACCTTCAGTTCTACAGGCCAACACTCTATCCATTATGTAATGTTAACATGGAACAAAGACATCTGTGTTGCTTGTAACACTCAGTCTACTCTGTGTTCTTTTGGTACACTGCTTTAGCCTTACAACATGGCAACTACATGTCTCAATAATGATGATGGCATCACACCTCTGACCTACGACCTATGACATAACATCAATTCTATTGTAAACACTAAACAGAAGACCACAGAGGCAGTCCTGTAAAAATTATCAGGACCAGCATTCCAGAAAGCACAGAGAAACTCCTCATGATTCACAATCTTGAGGTTTTCATTCAGTGATAATCTGGAGTCAAATTCTAGAGTGAAATGTCAGAGTAATCATAAGAGCAGCAAATCATAACATTTTTTTTTACATTTTCATATTATCATTATCATATACTTGTTTCAGGTACATCTTAGCAATACTTTCTTGGTCCTTATTGAATTATTATTGTCTAGATCCCCTGCGACACTGGCAACACCATCATACAGTAACATTCTAACACTCTGTATTTAGGAAATAAGCGACAAGTGGGAGTCATTTATTGTCTAATAAAACAATGCAGGGAAAATGAACCATGAGAGGCAAGGTCACGAGTGGTTATTCTCCCTGCAATGTTTTATTGTTTCGATAAACAACAACCAAGAGCTATCAACATTATGTACAGCCTCTTTAAGGATAATGAAGTAATGTACAAGCTATAAAAATATTTACCTATATTTTCATAATGATGACTCCTTCATTAGATTGCAACCCCAGCAATGTCGGACAAGTCCATTTAATGCACAGGTGGGTATTTCCATGAAATAAACCACACTTCGTTCTACATTGTTCTTCACGATTTATCACATAGTATCTATTACACTGTCATTCATATTCAATGATAAATTGTGTCATTGTCATTTCTTCTCTGAAAAAAAAATCAAATTCCCTCTTACCAAAGTTTATCCTTCCGAGTCTCGTATTCCATTTCAGTCATTTTCTTTTTTATATGCTCTGCTACCACTGTTTGTTATTGTTTGTGGCCAACAAATTATTGACTCCTTTCAGTTATCTCATTTCACATCACTCCCTTTGACAGCCTCACGTGATAGCCATTTGCAACCTACCATGTCTACCTCACAGGAAGCTTCAATGCATATCTCACATACAGAGGTCATCAAAGACAGACACTTCATAAAATAGTTTTTGTTCGAGCTTTCAGGGCTTTGTGGTCTTTGAAAGAAAGTTAAAAGGAAGTAAGACAAAAGTTTGGATATTGACTTTTTTTCTATAAAAATTATTTTTGGTTTATTTTACTGGCAGGACCAAACCTGAATCCCATTGTGCCTTGTGGTGTCTGAGAAGATTTAACAGATTTTTCACAATTCAACTTATTTTTCCTTAAAAACTTATTTTGAGTATATGAACAAAGAAATCCCATAATGGTGCTCAACATCTTCATCCCTTCTGCCAGTTCAGAAAGGAAGTCAAAAGGACAGATGGAAAGACGGGCAACAGGCTGATGGCAACAGATGGATGCCACTTAAATATATACCATACACCTAAAGCTACACATTATTATTATTATTATTATTATTATTATTATTATTATGTTTTATGATACAGTGTTATTTTTAACATTTGAACATCCACTTACATACTCTCCCTTTTTTCCTTTCTCTCCTCCACGTCCCACCGTCTTCTCAAGAGGATCCATCTGCTTTTTTAGGAATTCAATGTCTTTCAGTCGTAACTCATCATGAATGATTTCAAGATCTCGAGCTGGGTCAACATCTCCCTCAACATGAACGATATCTTCATCATCAAAACATCCTGTGGAAAAATTGAATCTCATGACTGTATGAAACTGAACACCAAAATTATACATATACATTTGCACTTGATGCCTATGCCAAAACAACTGCTTTGTCTGCCAAAACAATGAATACTTTTGCATGATATAGGTGGAATATTGTGACTTGAGCAGACAATTTTCACACATTCATCACTACACATCAGCCTTTAAACATTACATGGAACAGGTGTCCCAGGCACCTCAATTCTCATTACAAAATCATCATGGATTCTGAAGTTAATGATTTTCGAATTATTTTCTTACAATGAGATATACCATATAGTAATGTCATAATAATAACAACATAATATAGTTATTGGTCTGCCATTGCAAGGACAATTCTGAATAGTGAAGATGTCAAATTTTTATTTTTTCTGAAAACCCCTCTTACTCGGAATGGATGAAACTAGGTAGTCTACATGGCGACTGGATTTTGTTGAACGATGTGATCAAGAAATATTTCTTGTCTGTTTATAATTACACATCCTGTAGTTATTTCTGAAGGAAAATAAATCAGGTATATGACACATCATTTAACTTACAAGTAGGCACAAAATGGAAAAAATATGGACCCCACAGATATGAGGGCTTTTATAGTTTTCGTTCTATCTGGTTTGTCACATGGTTTGGCCGAGGTTTTGATGTCTCAAAGTAAAATCCTTATGATTTTTTTGTACTGGTCAAGTAACTAATTACTTTTGAGCAAGTGATTTTTTTTCTTTTCATTTTTATGAGACACTGGCAATATCAAACACTTAACAGCTGCTTAACTAAAGAGTATTCAAGGAATGACATATTTAAAAAAATTCTCAATAATATTTTTCTTAACAATTCTTGTTAAACACTATAACAGACCAACTGAGGAACATACGTGTGATTGTATACAAGGGAAAAACAGCTTTGCAGCAGTATGTGCGAAAAAATATATATTTATTTTTAAATTCATAAATGTTAAGTCAAATTGATCTTTCAAATTCAAAATCATGCCATAAATGTAATGTATAAGAGCAAAAATTAGAAAATATCCCAAATGTGAAACTAAAGCTGAAAATATTCATTGAGTATATTATAAATATACTGAACAACAAAAGTTCCTGTGACATTGAATAAGATTTAATGCAAAGTTATGTTTTTTATCAAATCTGAAACAATTTCGATTTGCAACAGATAAAAGACTCCTGTAAGTGTTCAAATGGTTTTATTTGCCATACTGACTTCAGAAAATGCGTGATTTCATAAAAAACATGATCATGCCAAAATGTCAATTTACAAATCAATAGCGTGTGTGTCCACCTCTGGTTGCGATGCAAGCAACACATCTTCGTCTCATGGAATGGACCAGGCATCGCACAAAGTCCTGTGGGATATCTGTCCATATCTGCTGAAGCATGTTTCGAAGTTCCTGGTGTGTCTGTGGAACATGTGATTGACGTCGAAGATGCCGATCCATCTCATCCCACATGTGCTCAATTGGTGAGATCAGGGGAGCGAGCCAGCCAGGGGATGACATTCACATTGTTTTGTTGAAGAGAATCCTGAACAAGTCGAGCAATATGAGGCCGGGCGTTGTCATGTTGAAAGGTAATGCCTGGGCCATGACGACGCAAAAACGGTAGAACAACAGGGCCGATGATCTCATCGCAGTAGTGCTGTCCATTGAGATTTCCCTCTACCACTATCAAACGGGTCCTGTAATCCTACCCCATACCATAACTCTGCCGGACGTAACACTTGAATCCGTCCATCGGAGCTCTAGTTCATCCTCGCGCCCAAAATCGATGACGGGGGGGGGGAATGAGGAACGATCTGTTGGGCTGGCCTGGGAGCTGATTCTTTGCAATGAAGTCCCAGCACAGGCCCAGATGCACGGCTCCGTGTGCTCCCTGCTCAAAACGGACCCCTGTGACGTCTAGGGCGTATAGCTCACTGACACGGGCTGCTGTAGCGAGCGCCAGTACGAAGACCGTCTTTTTCGTCAGATTGTAGAATGACGATGTTTCGAGTGGCTCGAAAGGCGCGTCTCTCAGCGAGGTGAGAATGACATTCAAGTCCCAGGCCGGGGAAGGGAACTTCGCCTTTTGGTCTTCAAGTCTGAATGAGCGGAGCAGTGCCTGGAGTTCTGGGATTTCTATCATGCGTCGATCTTTAGGAACTG
Source organism: Haliotis rufescens (assembly GCF_023055435.1). NCBI lineage: Eukaryota > Metazoa > Mollusca > Gastropoda > Lepetellida > Haliotidae > Haliotis > Haliotis rufescens. Next base: position 28,609,295 of record NW_025964112.1, read on the forward strand.
CCAGGACAGAGTTGAGTGCCACAAAGGAGGTCATGATGGAACTGCCCTTGAGCTTACACTTGTGACGCAGATGGAGCATGGACTCGGCCAGGAATTGAGGCGATGCAGATGTGGGGTCTTGGTGCTTACTCCTGCAAAAGCTCTCAAAAGATTGCCACTTGTCATCATTAAGGCTCCTTGTGGTTGGGCGATGTGCCACCGCTCTGGTCGAGTCGCCCTTGGCGCCCAAAATGCTCTCTGTAAATTGACCAGACATGAAGACGTAACCTGTCTGGTCCTGGGTGTGGCTGTCTGCTGTGTGAGGGTGGATCAGCAGATTTTGCCAATCTGGGAGTGGCAGGGGGTTGACGTCGGATAGCTCTCTGAGGTCGACGAACCGGCCGGAACGTGCAGCCCGTGCTTGAACATGGCGGTCTTCCTCGCTCTGTTCAGCTTGAACGAAACAAAGGTTGAGTGGAAACAGCCGATTCTGGATCTATAAAGTTCATTATCACATCCCATCCTGTTTACTGGCTTGAAGTATGATAAGGGTTAGAACATATATGTTGATACTTGCGATTTAAACTTTGTATTTTACCAGTTTCAACGGAGCTCATGTGTTGCACGTCTGACCCGGCACTCGCTTGGTGGCGGCCGCCCTCATCAAGTGTCCTTGATCATGGGGTCAGGAGGAACAGACGTAGGGTCTGACCAAATAGTGTCTTTCTTATCGATGCCCGACCCTGGGGAAGGTGCCATCGCCTCCAACCGGTCAGTGAGCCAGTCTAGATCGTGAAGACTTGCTCCCATTGCATCGTGAAGAGGCACCAGGCGATTTGGTACCACAGGAAAAGATGGACTACACTGTAGAGACGACATGTAAGTCTAGGTTAGTCATATGTGAGGGCGTCTGTAGAGGTGCTTGTTGAGATGCAAGGAGAGAGGCGCCTGTCAAGGCGCTTGTAGAAACCCTGATAAAGGTGCTTGCAGAGACGCTTGGGAAGACGCCAGGAGAGGCACCTGTAGAGGTGCTTGTATATGTCGTCCTTTTTTCATATTTTCAGGGTTCTAAAAACTTAGCATACAAGCATATTTACATGTTGAATTAATTCCTGCATCATTTGGTATCAGCAGGTCAGTAATCATATGTTGTTTCATTATTATGTTAACATAAATTCAACAGCACTAGCCAGAATGCAATTTTCTTTCAGTTGCTTAGCAGATAAGTGTAACACTAACCATTACATCATTTTTAGAATTAATATCATTATGAGGCCAGGGGCTACCAGGGGCTTAAGCGTTGGACCTCCGTGGTATGAAAGCCAATCATTTGTCCGCATGTAAGTCCAACGTCAAAGACGCCTGAAGTTGTAATTTGACAAATGAAAAAAAATCAACTAAAAGTTCAATGCTGTACATGTTTAAACATCGATGTGACCAAATGTAATAAAATAATGGCATATGTAGAGATGTGTTGTCAATCAAATCTAGTAAAATCCTAGATATTTTTTTATATTTATATACTTATCCTGCATTACTCATTAATGTATATTACTGCTTGTTCTTGACAGAGAAAAGAGCTGTGTGAGGGTCTTTGCTTGAAGAAATTGCTCCAACTAGCTGAGAGGCCAGCCCATCACGCAGCTCAAAGCCCTCTGTAAATGGACCAGACATGAAGACGTAACCTGTCTGGTCCTGGGTGTGGCTGTCTGCTGTGAGGGTGGATCAGCAGATTTGGCCAATCTGGGAGTGGCAGGTGGTTGACGTCGGATAGGTCTCTGAGGTCAACGAACTGGCCGGAACGTGCAGCCTGTGCTTGAACATGGCTGTCTTCCTCGCTCTGTTCAGCTTGAACGAAACAAAGGTTGAGTGGACACAGCCAATTCTGGATCTATAAAGTTCATTATCACATCCCATCCTGTTTACTGGCCACCAGGGCGCGACCAAAGTCAGATTGAGGTTCCGTGTCGATCTGATCTTCTGGACGACTTTGGGAAGGACTACAGGTGGCGGAAAAGCGTACGCTTTTAGTCCTTCCCAGGGGACGCTGAAAGCGTCGACTGCCATGCCAGTGGATCCGGTACCGGAGATATGTAGGTCTGGATCTGGTAGTTCTGGCTGGTGGCGAATAGGTCTATGTTGGGGAGACGGTGGTCTCGACAAGCAAGAGAGAAGGTGTCTGGGCGAAGTTTCCACTCTGTGGGAGCCACTTTGCCTGGCCGAGACAGGGCATCCGCAAGGATGTTTCGACAGCCCGGGATGTGGTGGACCTGGAACTGGATCTGCAGATAATCCACCAGGTGAAACAATCGGAACGTCTGTTGAAGGAGCAAATTCGAATGAGTCGTTCCTTGGTTCCGGAGACACCATATGACAGTGATGTTGTCTGTCGAGATGGAGAGCCAGGCGTGTCTGAGCGCCTGCTTCCAGTGAGTGATGGCCAAGATAAGCGCTTCCAGTTCGAGGTTGTTGATGTGCTATAGGCACTGATCGGCGGACGACAGCCCTGAGGCGACCTGTCCCTCCAGGTGTGCGGCCCATCCCTGTAGGGACGCATCTACGAAGAGGGGTAGAGAGGTCGTAAGCCCTGTCAAGGAGACGCCGCCTAAGACATTCGATTCCACCGTCCACCACCAGAGATGCTGCTTAAGATAATCTGGGAGGACGGTATAGGAGTCGAAGGGTGAAGTCCTGGTGGAGGAGTAGAGTGACAGGGTCCCGATGGTCCAGCAGGCAGTTGTCTATGTACGCTTTGAACTGGATGTCCCGGCAACGGAGGTAAGAGGCTATCTGCTTAGTAAGCCGTGTAAATAGCCATGGGGCCGAAGAAATTCCAAACGGGACGACCGCCCATTGATAATGGACTCCCATGAAGATGAAGCGGAGGAATTTCCGGTCGTCGGGATGTATAGGGACGTGTAGGTAGGCATCCTCGATGTCCAGGCTGATGAGCGCCTCCTGTGCCTGGATCCGGGATCGCAGTAGCCTGAGCGTGGTCATCCTGAAGTTAGGTGGAAGCGCCAGGTAGCGTTTGTTGAAAGCGGCGAGGTTGTGGATCATCCTGTTTTTGTCCGAGTCCTTCTTGGGGACCAGGAAGATGGGTGAGTAGAAGCCCGGTGTTATGGCTGGGGCGTGTACAACCTCTATAGCTTTCTTGTCTAGCAGCGCGCCCTGATGTTCCCGCTCAGTAGCTACTGTTGGGTTGGGGGGTATGTATCCACTATGGGTGACAACATCAGTGGCGGGTCGTCTACAAGCGTCAGCTTGTACCCGTGTTGGATGATGTTGGTGATGTATGGGTCCCCCAGAATCTCCCAATTCTGCCAGAAGTGAGCCAGTCTCTCACCTACTGGGGTGTCGACAACTTGGACAGCTTGGGGTGGGAGGTCCCAGTCGTGCCTGTCCAGTGGTTCACTGGAGTTCCCTGCTGCTGGCGTTACCCCTCTTGGGGTAGCAGCGACGGGACTGGTATAAGCCTGAGGACTTTCCTTTCCCCTTGCCTCTGCCTGAGAGGTTGAGGTGGAGCCCCGCCCCCGAGTCCGGAGCGTGTTGCGACGTGGTTGGTAGGAGCCAGACTGGGACGCCTTAGCAAAGTCTGGCTGTGACACCCTGGCCAGGGCCTTGATAGCTGTCTCATCAAGGGCGAAGGCTGAGACCCGGGCGTGTGTCTGGGATATCTGTCCATTAAAGAGGTCACAGCCGGACCAGGGTTGACGCAAAAGGTCTCTCTTGAACTCTGGGTACCAGTTGGACTAGGCAAGGTACCCAAGGCGTCTAGTGGTAGTGAGCTCGATCAGAGCGGCGCGCATGTGGGAGCGCGTCTGTTCCACCTGGTCAAGTTAGATGGTCAATCCTATGGGGGTTGTCCTCCGCTAAGTCCTGCAGTATGGCCCTGGAGGACGAAGCCATCAGTGAGAGAGGTTTGAGCATGTGGCGAATCTCGGTCTCCACGTAGGCGAGTTTGTTGTCGGAGACTGTTGGACTGTTGGAGGTGGAGCGGTTCAATCCCGTCATGCGGTGCATGTCCTCATCTAAGGAGTGAGCGTGGTCCGCAACTTGAAGAGAGTGGACTGGGAAGTCATCTCGTCTATAACGTGGGGCCCTGAAGGACTGAGTCAGTGACAACTTACTAAAGTCCTCGTCCAAAGCTGAGATCATGTCTCTGATCAGTGGGTCAGGAGGGATCAAAGTGGGGTCCGCACGGATCGCCGTCTTGCTATCGACCTCTAGGCCAGGCGTGGGAGCGATAGCCTCCAATCTGTCTGCCAACCAGTCTGCGACCTGGTCAAGACCCAGGTAGGATCCACTGTCCATAGGGGTGTCGTCATAACAAGGGATGAAGGCGCCCTCCGAGGAGTCGGATCGATAGCCACTGGAGCGCCTGCTAACCAGGGAGCGGCTCCTAGATGTATGACCTTGCCTAGAAGATCTCTTTCACTCCGCCATGAGGACGTACTTGGCAAGGGCGCCCGGGCGTCTGTTTTGACGCCGTGCAGATAGGGGCAATCTGAGGAGGCGTCTGTGGAGGCGCTATGAGAGGCACTTGTAGAGGCGTCTGTAAAGGCGCTGGCGCTGGATGGCTGTCACGCCTGTAAGTACTGAATGTACTGGAGGAGGGAGACGTCTATCATGGGCGTCTGTGCCGTAGGCGGGGGCGCCTGTGGAAGACCGAGCGTCTGTGCCATAGGCTGGGGCGCCTGTGGAAGACTGAGCGTCTGTCCGCAGGATGGTATAGGTGCCGTCTGGTACGTGAGCGCGGTTGTCAAAGTGCTCTGGGTAGAGACTACAACCCTGGTGTCCGACATCAAGGTAGCAGTTGAGGTTCGGGGGTGATCATCCGAGATAGCCGATCTGGAAGGCGAAACCTCGGAGTGGTCTGACATCGTGCGCTGGTGTTTCCTGGCCTGCTGTGTTCTGCGTTTATTACACACGGAGGTACTGTCTGAAAGCTGTGGGTGAAAGCAGTAAACAGTCTTTACATCGGTGACCTTGGAGGCATTGAGATGTACAATTAAGGCACAGGGGTTGGGGATCCCACGCCGACATATTGCGCTGGCACTTTGAGCAGGAGGGCATGATATCTGCAACGAAGCAGTGTAAAATCACAATGCGTCCCCGCGCGATTATGTATGCTATAATTTGTTTATCCCACTGTGTGAGTTTATGAAACAAATATTACGACAAACATAAGACAACATACAACAAACAAACAATACATGCGATGAATCGCCAATCGTGGGGTACCAAGCAAAGAATATAGAACGCAAACCAGTCCACTAACTGCTGGCTACGCAAAATATTCAAGATGGCTTCTTGGAGCAACAAGACACCTGGCCTTATGTTTCCTTTTGAGAAAACGCCAGTAAGTGTCCAATAAAGTTATGCACATGTGGCCGAGTTGATTTTATTGCTATTTTGTAAATATTTTAGTAAAGTCTTTTAATTGTCTCGTTTCTGTTTTAGCCTGTTTCTGTCTCAAGCTAGATTACTTAAGCAGTATGAAAACAACAACAATTAGACTAGCTCCAGTACTTACATAACTACTAACATAACAATAGCCACTTTCACCTATACAGTCACCAACAGCACAAGCGTCTTGCTTTGTTTTCCTTCCCAGCTTCTGTGTTATGTAAGTAAAAGGTTTCTTCTGTTTTTTGCTGACTTTGCTAAATTAGTTGGTCACTTACACTTGAAGGATATCAGTGGTTCTTTGGACTGGATTTCAAATCAGTGGACGATATATTTGTGTTCAGGATCTCTATAAGGTTAGTTTGTGTTTGGTTCATATTTATGTATCTTGTAGATATGTCTGTGTATTTAGTTTTATGAATTAGATGCATTAAGGTAATGCATTGATTGGTAATTATATATATTTTATAATATATCTATATATGTCAAACTGAAAATAGTTTAAAAACATAAACTAGTACTTCATCATAAGTATACATGTTATCTCGATATCTTCAGATATTCCATACCTTCCCTCTTAATTTGTTAAACACTTCAGTTAAATCTAAACTAAATCTATAATCTAATTTAACTATTAATCACTACTGAAATACCATCTAACTACATGTGTGAATGCAGTATGTATGTGTGTAGATTATGATTGAATGGATACATATGAAAAGGTCATTTTACATGTTCTTAATTTTATTGGCCATTTCCTTTTTCTTATGCGGCCTTATTGTTTAAATTTGTTCTAGAATATGGCAATTGATGCCTGTGATCTGCCAACGCTGACATAGTTGCCAGCTCATTGCCACACAGTGGTAAGTTATGTGTACATTTTGTGTATATTGTGTTTATATTATGTTTATATCATGGCAATCTGTAGAGGCGGTATTTGTGTAACCGTCTTAAGTATTTCTATATGTAATTTGGCTTAAAACCACAAGGGTAAGTGTAATTACTGCTCAGCATGTTTGATACATTAATGTAAAATATCACGTGTAAATGTTTATAGTATGCATAGCATATTAAACTGGATGAGCCGTTTATACGTTGGTGTGTTGATACTATGATATGTTTTATTTCATTTATTAGATATTTTCATTGTATTTTTAGAGTACAGAGTCCAGAAACAACTAGCGTGTGCGCAAATAAAATCAACTGTCAACTCACACCCCAGTAGCCTGTTCTGTGTTTACTGCACTAACCGGAGCCTTGCCCGCTACTACATTTTGGAGCCCCCAGTGAGGACTGACAGCATGGTGGAGTACATCCTGAACATCGAGGGAAATCGAACCTAGCGTTCATCATCAGTCGTCATTGGTTGTCTGTGACTTCCAGATATCATCGGTGACTATAACTGTGTTGTTTGACCATTCTACGTGTGACGATATCTTTACAGTGACTGTGTTGTGATATCAACGACTACATTGACTATTTTTTAAATCTAAATAATTGCATTGCGTCGTGTTGGTGATATGTTTTCATGTGCGCAGTCACCCTGCTTTGTGCAATGACGAGAGACATTCAACATGAAACCAGATTCTACGTCACCTCAGTGAATGTGTGTATTCAGAGACCATGAGATTCAGTGACAGTTCTTGTGAACATCATTGCTATTTTATTTGATATGCTTTGAATATTAACTACTTCTATAACTAGATCTACCCGTAACTTTCACTTGTGCATACCAGTTGTAAAAGGCGCCGCGATTCGCTGTGCGGAGTTGCGTCCCTTTGCCACGCCAGAAACCTATGATTGTGGGTTCAAATCCCGATTCGCTCCAATTATGTTTCTAGGTTTGTTAGCACCATACCTGTACTCGTGGGTTTCACCGAAGTGGTAAACGTCTGAGACCTGCATCACTTCAGTCTTTTCTCCCACATTAAGCTGACACGCGGTGATATAACTGGAATACTGTTTAAAGCGGCGTTAAACCCAACTCACTCACTCACTTGTGCATATCGTTACACTTCAGCTATTGTTTGCCATTCATGTGTATGCTATGTCAAAGATGTATTTGCTTATGCTGAGTGCTATACTTACCGTTTGATTGCTTTCGCATTATTGTTCTGCCATACTTACCTGTTGTTTGCCATGCCGTGTTGATTGGTATTCACTTATTGATGCCATATCTGTTTGACTAGAACCGGGTACCCGTGACTTGCTTTTCAGTGTGCATGTGTTTGAATTGATATTCATAACTAAGTCTCAAGCCATTTAAACTTTAAATATCTAAACTTTAACATAATATCTAACTTAAAAAAATCTCTACATTTAGGTTAAATTCAGTATAAATTCTTAACTTAGCGTTAGGTTATATATCATTAGCTTAGTATTTATTACTTACTACTAGATTACACATCGTTGACTCTTGGTTGCTTGTGTAGTAATTAGTTATAAATAAAGTTGGTAGTTAGAGGAGTCATGATGTGAAGGTGTTGTTCTCTTAAGATTGTTTTTCCTTGGCGGCTGTCTTCAGCTGTTCTGCTAGTTGGTAAGTTGGTGTCATTTGTCTATATGGTAAAGTCTCGTTAAATATTCTATCTCTGTCTATCCCTTTTGCATGCCCACTGCATTTGCACTTTACTAAACATCAATTGAGCACAGTTAATCTAACCTTTTAGTTTAGTGTATAATTACCTTCCACAATAGTTATCAGCCCCCTACTTCTCAGAATACTGCTGTGGTATACGGCATAAAATATGTAAGTTTGCTTTTTTACAACGCCAATACGGCATAGTCTTAATTCCCCAGTACCCCTCATGTCTTAGCTACATTAATTAGTTAAATATGTAATTGTGTCCCTAATGTAATCATGTAATCAGCAGATTACATTTCCCCTTTGCTTCTTCCTCATATGCCTTTTACACACGGTTAGTGTGTTTGTAATTCTGTATTGCACTCAGCTGCTGAATTACTTGTCATTTTTTCATAATGTAGTGATTCAGTATTGCACCCATTCACTGAATTGCTATGTAAGTGATAGTGTCATCACATTTTCTTTTCTGTATTGTTCACAACACCAAGGTGTTTGGAAATACATTTTTTCAGCCATGGCTGAAGGTGGCATGTCTCAAGAAGACATAGATCAGCTGGTTAAAACCTTAAATGCACTTAAGCTGCAACCCAAGTCAGATACCCCAGAGGATTTCTTGGCTTGGATGCAGGCATGTATTGGCAAGGCTAGCCCAGAAGTAAAAGCAGAACCTGGAGGGTCAGATAGCACTGAGAATGCTGAGGTTCCGCTAAAACACAGCACTGTGGTAAAAGTGGCAGATGTTCCACGTTTACCTTTCTTTTCTGGTGAGGCCAGCAAAGATTCAAGCTATGACCTCTGGCGGTATGAGGTCAGGTGTCTCTTTCAAGACAAGCTCCACTCAGAAGATACGGTGAGGCAGGCAATCCGACGATCTCTGAAAGGTCCAGCTGCTAGGGCATTACTTAGATTAGGAGCTCATGTTGATGTTAATTCTATCTTGGCAAAGATGGATAGTGTCTTTGGGGATGTTAACACAGCTGAGACCCTCCTAGCTAAGTTCTACTCAGCTAAACAGTTGGATTCAGAGTCAGTTGCTTCTTGGGCACTACGTCTTGAAGATCTCCTTGGACAGGCCGTGGATGCTGGAGAAGTACAAGTAGGCAAGACAGATCAGATGCTGAGATCGATGCTGTGGACAGGACTCGTTCCAAGACTGAAGGACATATGCGGCCACAAGTTCGACAACAGCCACACCTTCAGTGAACTACTTGTTTCTCTCCGAAGAACAGAGCAAGAGGTTAATAGTCGGTCTGGGTCATCACAAAAGAAATCTACTCCCGCAATGGCTGCTGTGAAAGCTGAAAACAAGGAACTCGAAGAAATCAAGGGAATGATTAAGAAACTCACAGGTGAAGTGGCAGAACTGAAGAAAAAGAGCGATTCACCATCACAGGGTCCACTTTCTTTTCCTTCAAGACCACCACCAGGACACCTTTCAGGTAGAGGGTATGCACCCCCTCAGGGACCCCCGAGGCAGTTTCGAGGACCTTCCACTCGGTTTCCTTCTCCCACATTTCAGGACAGTAGTAACTATGTTCAGGGGCCCTCTGCACAGTTACAACCAGCTACCTCAATTCAGGCACACAGTTATCAGAGGCCACCAGTTACCCAGACACCCAGGATGAAACCAGGATGGACAACTGATACCTATGGTCAACCCACTCCTATCTGCTATCGTTGTGGTCAAGTTGGACACATCAGCTATCAATGTAATGTACGGACAGACCACCGATGGAATTCTTTAAACTGAAGGAAATCCATGTTTTGGGACGAGCCATGGATTTTAATGCACAAAGTCCCTATGGTAAACACATGGCTAGTAAAGACATGATTGACCTTGTGGGAAGTACTTCAGAAGTTGATGTTGCCGTTCATGGGGTGAAAACTAGAGCTTTGTTGGATACGGGAGCCACAGTCTCAACCTTGAGCGAATCCTTTCACCAAGAACACTTATCTCACCTCCCAGTAATCCCACTACAACATATCCTTAATGTTGAATGTGCGGACGGTCAGTCCTTACCTTATTTAGGCTATGTCGAAGCACCACTTTTTGTAACTGGCATGTCTCCAAACGAGCAGAATGGGTTGTTTTTAGTTGTACCCGATAGCAACTATAATGAGTCTGTTCCTGTTCTAATTGGGACCAACATCTTGAATTCACTGTTGCTTAAGTGTAAAGAACTACACGGGGAGAGATTCTTGCAGACCGCTAACCTCTTTACGCCATGGTATTTAGCCTTTAGATGTCTTGTTATCCGGGAAAAAGAGTTAGTAAAACAACAGAATAAGCTTGCTGTTGTGAAATGTGCCGAGCTCAAGAGGATCATTGTTCAGCCTAACAGTCAAGTTAAAATTCGTGGATTTCTTCACAAACCTCTCAACCATCACTCACCATGTGCAGTTCTCCATGCAACACCATCATCAGCTATACCAGACGACCTCGAGATAGCTCCAAGTTTAGTATCATACCCTCGTGCACAGAAGATGGGAGTTGATGTGTACATCTCCAATGTTACAACCAGAACTGTTTCTATATCACCTCACGCTATACTTTGTGAGATTCAGCCTGTCACTATTGAAGATATGCCTCAGACATCTACCTCAAGTGCAGAGTCCCTGATTGAAAAGATGGATTTCAAGGAAGCAGCTGTAACACCAGAACAGTTAGCTCAAGGAAAAGGTGTAATCCGAGACCACATAGACATCTTCTCAACTGGAGATACTGATGTTGGACACACGGACAAGGTACTTCACCGGATTGAACTCACTGAGGAACGTCCCTTCAAGCAACGACATCGACGCATTCCTCCACCCATGTACCAGGAAGTGAGGGACCACTTGAAACAACTTTTACTTTGTGGAATTATTCGGAAGTCTTACTCCCCTTGGTCATCTAATGTGGTACTTGTTCGCAAACGAAATGGTAAACTGAGGATGTGTGTAGATTTTCGCGAGCTGAATAACCAAACTATCAAGGACAGTTATTCACTCCCACGAGTTGATGAGATGTTTGACGCTCTGGCCGGCTCTAAATTCTTCACGACTTTGGACATGAAGTCTGGATACCATCAAGTTGAACTAGCCGAAGAACATAAAGAGAGAACTGCCTTCACAGTGGGACCACTCGGATTTTACGAGTATAACAGGATGCCTTTTGGTCTTTGCAACAGTCCCGCTACATATCAGAGGTTGATGAATGAATGCTTTGAAGGTCTACATCTAAAAATTTGTCTAATCTATCTTGATGACATCATTGCGTTCTCAGAGACCTATGATGAGCACTTGGACCGTATTGCTCAAGTATTCAAAAGAATCAGAGAAAATGGATTAAAGTTAACTCCAGACAAGTGTTCCTTTTTCAAGGAAAGGATCAAGTTCCTTGGCCATGTAGTATCATCCAAAGGTATCGAAGCAGATCCAGATAAAGTCCAGCGCATCACCGATTGGCCACGACCAACATCTCCAGAACAAGTTCGTCAGTTTCTAGGCTTCGCTGGATATTATCGCAAGTTTGTAAAGGATTTTGCAAAGATTGCCAGACCTTTGTCTTCTCTCATGCCATCTCCAAAGCAAGTCAAGAAAAAGACGTCACCGAGTCAGTCTTGGTCATGGGGTCCAGAGCAAGAATCAGCTTTCCAGCATTTAAAGGAGCTACTTTCCTCACCTCCAATACTTGGATATCCTGACTACTCTAGGAAGTTCGAACTACATACTGATGCCAGTACTCATGGACTTGGCGCTGTTCTGTACCAGGAGATGGATTCAGGGAAGAAACAGGTCATCTGCTATGGTAGTCGTGGGTTAAGTAAGTCTGAAAGGAATTACTCAGCTCATCGTCTAGAGTTCTTAGCTTTAAAGTGGGCAGTGACTGAGAAATTCAAGGATTACCTGTATGGGAATACTTTTACAGTATTCACAGACAATAATCCGTTGACTTACGTTCTCACGACTGCTAAGCTAGATGCTACAGGTCATCGTTGGTTAGCATCATTATCAGCCTACGACTTTGACATCATTTATCGTCCTGGACAGAGCAATGCAGATGCTGATGCATTATCAAGATTACCTAGACTAACAGAGGAGGAAGATATAGAAGCATCTGAAGTATCTACAGAATCAGTAAAAGCCATTTGCAACACCATCCATGCTCAGCCTTTTGTGGAATCACTTTGCTTTTCTGCTGATGTTGTAAACATTGAAATGGACCAGACACAAGATATCCGCAATATGACTGATCGCGACTGGAGAAGGGTACAGGCTAAAGATCCAACACTCAGGCCATGGATTGATTGTGTGAGAGCTGGTCAGAAGCCCAAACGAGAAATAGTACCTCGGAGCAAGGCCAACTCTTCACTCTTGAAGATATTTGATAATCTTTTCATGGAAAATGGCGTTCTTTACAGAAAAACTAACATAGGAGAAGAAAAGAGACGACAACTGGTACTTCCTGCATCCCATGTTGAAATGGCTTTACTTGGATGTCATAATGAAGTGGGTCATCCAGGACGGGACCGGACTCTTTCCTTACTAAGAGACAGGTTTTTCTGGCCTGGCATGCTGAGAGACACGGAAGAATGGATCCATGCCTGTGGCAGATGCCTGAGAAGAAAGTCTCCTACCAATATCAGAGCTCCCTTGGTGAGCATACAGACGACCCAGCCACTTGAGTTAGTTTGTATGGATTTTTTATCTCTGGAATCATCACGAGGATATGACAGCATTTTGGTTATCACAGATCATTTTACCAGATATGCCATGGCAGTACCAACCAGGAATCAAACAGCCAAGACCACCGCTGAAGCCTTTTACAACAACTTTGTTCAGCATTATGGTATGCCCCAACGACTTCACACAGACCAAGGTGCAAACTTTGAAGGCAAGCTAGTGAAGGAACTCTGTGATATTTTAAACATCAAGAAATCCAGAACAACTCCTTACCATCCGATGGGAAATGGCTTGTGCGAGAGATTCAACAGAACACTCTGCGACATGCTTGGGACTCTGGCACCTGACCAGAAGAGAGACTGGAAGAATCATGTTGGACCACTAGTTCATGCATATAACTGTATTCGTCATGAATCCACTGGCCAGACTCCTTTCTTTCTGATGTTTGGACGTGAACCAAGACTTCCCATCGACCTGGTATTTGGGCTTGAGCTTAACCAACAGAAGAAGTCTCTATTTCAATATACGAAGTCTCTGAAGGAACGTCTCCGACAAGCCTACCAACGAGCTGCTGAAGCATCTAAGACATCAAAAGATCATCAAAAGGCCGACTACGACATGAAAGTAAGAGGAGCCACTTTGGATGTAGGAGACAGAGTCCTAGTTAAGACCTTGGCTTTTGATGGGAAGCATAAACTTGCAGATCGTTGGGAAGAAGATGTGTACGTGGTTCTCAGGCAACCAAATCCTGCCATTCCAGTGTTTGTGGTCCAGAAGGAGAACTCAGAAGGAAGGAAAAGAACCTTACACCGGAACCATCTTCTACCCATTGGCACCATCTCAAGACCGGAAGTTCCGCCCAGACCAATCCCTGCACCAAGACGATGTAAACAGAGAGGAAAACCAAATGAAGGACAACAACTAGACGACAACACAAGTGAGAAAACAGAAGATTCAGAGGACAGATATTTGTGCTTAGTGCCTGTTCAGACATTCCAGGAGAGAGCAGAAGATCATGACTCAACAGCCATGAACAGTGAAGCTGCTGACAGGATGGAAGATTCTGCCCAAGAAGAAACTGGTGATGATCAAGGAATTCTTGTGGCAGTGGGACCTTCTTTTAGTGGTGACGACCACTCGTCAGAGTTGTCGGAAGAACAACATGACACAGAAGAAAACCCATATGAAGAATTCGGACATGAAACTGAACAGGACCAATCTGATACCTTAACGGCACTCAGAATAGAGGACAACCAGGAGCTAACTGCAGTGGAATTGTTAGAAGCTACTGATGAAGCTGCTGCGCCACTTGCAGAAGCCACTATAGCCCACCCTACCCCACCGACAGCAGCCAGACGTTCCAATCGATCAACTCGGAAGCCCTCTTGGATGACATCAGGGGAATACCTGATGAGTCACCAGATCCCAGACCAAGACAGGGAGAGGAGATCTCGGACTATCCAGGAACTTGCTTCCAGTGGCGTTTTGGAACATTTATCTCGTGCATTTATTTCGATTGTTGATGGTAGTATTAAATGACGAGGACGTCATTATTTGGGAGGGGGTAGTATGTGGCCGAGTTGATTTTATTGCTATTTTGTAAATATTTTAGTAAAGTCTTTTAATTGTCTCGTTTCTGTTTTAGCCTGTTTCTGTCTCAAGCTAGATTACTTAAGCAGTATGAAAACAACAACAATTAGACTAGCTCCAGTACTTACATAACTACTAACATAACAATAGCCACTTTCACCTATACAGTCACCAACAGCACAAGCGTCTTGCTTTGTTTTCCTTCCCAGCTTCTGTGTTATGTAAGTAAAAGGTTTCTTCTGTTTTTTGCTGACTTTGCTAAATTAGTTGGTCACTTACACTTGAAGGATATCAGTGGTTCTTTGGACTGGATTTCAAATCAGTGGACGATATATTTGTGTTCAGGATCTCTATAAGGTTAGTTTGTGTTTGGTTCATATTTATGTATCTTGTAGATATGTCTGTGTATTTAGTTTTATGAATTAGATGCATTAAGGTAATGCATTGATTGGTAATTATATATATTTTATAATATATCTATATATGTCAAACTGAAAATAGTTTAAAAACATAAACTAGTACTTCATCATAAGTATACATGTTATCTCGATATCTTCAGATATTCCATACCTTCCCTCTTAATTTGTTAAACACTTCAGTTAAATCTAAACTAAATCTATAATCTAATTTAACTATTAATCACTACTGAAATACCATCTAACTACATGTGTGAATGCAGTATGTATGTGTGTAGATTATGATTGAATGGATACATATGAAAAGGTCATTTTACATGTTCTTAATTTTATTGGCCATTTCCTTTTTCTTATGCGGCCTTATTGTTTAAATTTGTTCTAGAATATGGCAATTGATGCCTGTGATCTGCCAACGCTGACATAGTTGCCAGCTCATTGCCACACAGTGGTAAGTTATGTGTACATTTTGTGTATATTGTGTTTATATTATGTTTATATCATGGCAATCTGTAGAGGCGGTATTTGTGTAACCGTCTTAAGTATTTCTATATGTAATTTGGCTTAAAACCACAAGGGTAAGTGTAATTACTGCTCAGCATGTTTGATACATTAATGTAAAATATCACGTGTAAATGTTTATAGTATGCATAGCATATTAAACTGGATGAGCCGTTTATACGTTGGTGTGTTGATACTATGATATGTTTTATTTCATTTATTAGATATTTTCATTGTATTTTTAGAGTACAGAGTCCAGAAACAACTAGCGTGTGCGCAAATAAAATCAACTGTCAACTCACACCCCAGTAGCCTGTTCTGTGTTTACTGCACTAACCGGAGCCTTGCCCGCTACTACACACATGTTTATCAAACACAGAATTTTACAAAATACAAACCGTAGGCACAACACAAAGACAAAAAAACATTAACTCAGATAGCAAACACGTGAGGGTTTGAATCAGTTTTATGTTACAGCAAAGAAAAACAGGTGACAAGAGTAATGTGAGGATCCGTGACGTCACTTCCTTTGGTCACGTGGGAGCTGCGTGATGGGCTGGCCTCTCAGCTAGTTGGAGCAACTTCTTCAAGCAAAGACCCTTACACAGCTCTTTTCTCTGTCAAAAACAAGCAGTAATATGCATTAGGAGTAATGCAGGATAAGTAAAAAATTGTATTGTTTTGGACTGCCAGTTAGTTGACTAATCAGGGTCTTGATGGCGACTCGAAATTGAGAATATGAATTCTTTTGCAGGTAATCCATTTAATCTTATTCCAAACAACAACTCAATTGTTCATCGTCATGCACACTTTTTGAGTATTTAAATCGATTTTGGTTATAAAATTTGCCAAAGAAATATCAAGTCTGTTTATCCTGACACCTCATTGTCCTTAATTTTCCTAAAAATATAATGCTTTTCTGTTATCAGTTGTCTGTTGATTGTCCAGCGACATGTTCTAAATAAAAGCGACAAAACCCATATTCATAAGAAATCTCATTCAAACACAGAGTTGAAAGTGCTACTCTGTTTTCACAACAATTTATGAAAGAATTATACCTTGCTGTTGGCCTGTCTGAACTCGACCAGTATTTATCTCATTGGTGTCCTCGTGTTGCTATGTGAATATCTGAGAAGTAAGCAAACCACTGGCCTAAAATAATCATGTGCATGATTACAATCTCACAAAACTTTGATGTACTGCTATTTGTGTGTAGTGGAAGAGCGAATAAAGGATTCAACCATTAAAACTATATCCTGTTACGAGTAAAACCTAAAATAGATTTTCTAAGTTAGGAACATTACATGAGGTGTAATCAACCATCAAGATCATTGTAAACAATGAAATTACTTCACCCAGATTAGCTATTCGTTTACAGTCCCATCATTTTTATCTCCCTCAGTTTTCTGGCTGCATGGCTTTATTTTTATCTTTGCCATGTTTTACAATGGTTTTTATGGTTTTAATGAGTCTTTCAATATTAGTGTGAAGAGCGTGTGAACGAAAATGGTGACATGAAAAGAGAAAATCAATGTGATACTGACATGGGCAAAGATTAACGTTATGATGCAAAGAGACAGCAAAAATGACTAGACGAGTGGAAAGCAGAGTTTCAATGGGCCAATTTTGATGATGCAAGTGAAAAGATGTTTTGTAATCACTGTAGTGGCAGAGTGCTATGTTTTGAGGAAAGTTCATATAGGTGAGTTCAGCCAAGTTTGCCGAGGGCAGAGTTGAAGATGTCCTCCATACATGAGATCTTGGAGAGATGTCAGTAACCCAAGACATGACATCTACCACTGATAAGATCAGAAGAGTTAATTGACGGCTTCCACGATTATTGTCTGTAGTTGCAAGTAATGGCCCCCCAGATGTCTGAAAATACCCTGACTTAACTTGAACCTGCCCCTAATGTACACAATGTCCTGTATGAACCAAAACTCTGACTTGGGTGGATAAACAAGAAAACCAAGGAAGGACAGCAGCTGTATGATGATCGTATCTCGCTGGAGCTGCTGCTTGTAGAGATCAGCTGAGAGAAAGTCACTGATATAGCCAAATAATCTGACGAATCTGAGATGGGCAATGCAGATGATTCAAGTTATGAAAAACAATGGGGCTATGGATATGCCAAATTGGAGCATGAGAAATTTACACTTCTTCCCGAGGTTTCTGTTGGATTTCATATGGAAATTGGATAGGAAATACTAGAAAGTCCTTGTTGAGTAGCTTCAGGCTGATGAACATTAGCATCTCTGAAGTGTTCTCTTTCTGCACTACAAATACTGGAGAACATAAAACATAAAATTCTGCTGGTATCCGTCTTGGCTAGTGCACAAATTGCTCCCTTCTCTAGTAACATCTGTATTGTCGAGTTCGCAGCAGCCCAGTTGGTCCTTTCCATGTTGAAATGACAACTTCTGATCTGGATACAAGTGCTGCATGCTCGTGAAAGTACAACTTGTATCCCAAGCAAACAACCTTGAGTAATCAATGTTCGTATGTGATGATGTATGCTGACGTCACCAGACTGATGGTTCACACAAGGAACTGGTCAGTTTTGTCTTGCCGAACATTGTCAATGATGTGGTGCCGTTGATTGTTAAATAGCACTGGGGCTGTGATGGGTTGGATAACACTGACTTCTTGACAGGTTCAGATATCCTTGAGTTAACTTGAGCCAGCAGGTGGCATCTCTGCTTAACTTGGCTGGCTAGTCGAGAAAACAGAGACTAATGTGTTGTATAAGTTGACCACATCCGATTTGGTGCATGAGAGATTGTCATATTCACGATGAATAACTTTGCTGCTCCTCAACAGGCAATCATAATGTTTCTGACGTGTCTGGGATAACTGCTTCCATGTTGATAAACCCCTGGCTGCTACAGTGATCTGAGCAGGGGACAGGGGCATGGTCAGATGGATTGGCAAGTTGATTGTCTCGAGCCAAGCCTGTTGTAATGGATAGATTCCTAAATGGATTCTAAATGATGATCCATTAAGTTGAGACAGATTTAGCCACCAAAGCTGTGATTGAGGCTTGCATGGACTCAACCATGGACAACATCAGCGACTTCATCAAATCGAAGGTGACGGGAGGGTCTGAGTGGACAATGTAGCAGCAACGCTACATGATGATCGTACAGTGACGAAAGAAAAGTAGGAGACATTGGCTCATTCTGTGCATCAATAGTGCAGAACTTTGCTCAACAGAGAATACATCGAGAATGTGTTTCCCCATTGTCATTGCATTGATGGACACTAGGCATGCTGTCAGTGGGGTTTGTGCATGCTCCAAAAATATTTTACCAAATGTAACCTACGACTTCCCAGATTAAAACTGACGTGTAGACTTGTCTTTTAGAAATTTAAAAAAAAATTTTAGTAGTGATATTACCAAAAAACGTGTGCAAGAGTAGACTAAAAGATTCAGGTGTTGTAACTGCCCACACAGTAAAAAAGTAATGATTCCCACTGAGTGTAAGTGCTCTTGCACAAGGTACAGTTTACATAACTGGTTTTGGAAGTCTGACAGTGAATTATCTGCTGAAAATCTAGGGATTTTTTTTGTGTGATGTTAGCCTAATTGCAGGAATTATGGCTATGATACTTCAGACATATATCCACAAAATCTAAGTCAAGTGAGCAAATTGTTCGCTGTGAGGAATTTGCAGTGATAAAGTACTTGCAGAAAAGGGCTCAACACCAAGACCCATTCATGAAGATCTGAGTACAACACTCGGGAAAGATGCCCCTTCCCCTATGCCACCATAAAGAGGTGGACAACAGAGTTTAAGCATAGCAGGAAGAACCTCGAAGACAAGCTCCATCCTGGGCGGCCTGTGATGCCCGCAACAACAGAAATGATCCAGTGGTGATATAGTGATGACAATCCAGTGATTGACATCATGAGCATCGACCTACTCAATTGGGATACAATCACACACATCAACCAAGTCAGCGAGCCTGACGACCTGATCCCGTTAGTCGCCTCTTACAACAAGCATAGTCACCTTTTCTGGCAAGAATGGGTTGCTTAAGATCTATTCTACCCTGGTGTAAAGTCTGAAAGTATAACCCCCTTTAAAGTATACCTGGGTAGATCCTGGGAGCTCACAGAATCTACCCTCCTTTCCCAGAATCACCCCCCGGTGGTATACTCTGGGAGTTCCCAGAATCTATCCCGGGGTATATAATCTGGGAGCTCCCAGAATCTACCACAGGCTATAACTATAACCCAGAATCTACTCCGGCCCTGTTTGATTTAAACATTTTTATTTCATGAATATACATGAAGTTTTCTTTTGGGGAATTCATCTAACTCAGTCTTGATCTCTTCTGGTCAATTGCTGTAACAACATTGTCATCTGATTAAGTTTACATAAATGCCTATTCAGTACACAATAAATTTTAAAACATTCATTTCCTGTTATTTAAATTGAGAAGACCAGTTTTTCCAAACAGTAATCATAATTAAAGAAATTTCATAAGTGAGATGAGAATTGACTCATTTGAATAGGTTATACACATGTATATAAAAATGCAAAGGTACCGATCTTAACCACTTTTAATTATGGATGATCAAGTTAATGACGAAAATGGTGTCTGGGCAACGGATGCAGAGATTATGGCCACTGCTTCTCTTCTACAAACTGATATTGTTGTCTATACCCATTATGGACAGGAGCTGAAATGGCTATGCTACCCAGCATCATTCACGCTTGAGAAACTGTCCATTGGTGCAGTGTATCTTGCCAACCTGTATGAACACTTTAACGTAGTGATAAATGTCCAGTGACATTGAAATAATTCATGGAATCATTGGATATTGGTTTTCAGAATAAAATTGTAAATTTTCTAATAAATTGTATATTTATATACTTATCCTATCTCACACTATGCATTTCTTCTTATTCTTCGATCTTGGTGTGGAAACGTCCTAGAACAAAGTTTCCAGCTTCAAAAAACACCACTCACCCCAACACATCCCATACATCACCAAATCACCACTGTGATCATGGTTCACGCACCACTAATATCCTGTGCGACACGATCCCAGCGACCTGATCACCTGACATATCCAGCACCCTCATTCTCAATCTAGAGCGTACAGGCTGGTGTAACTGTGATGCAGGGATGGTTGGGTGGGAATTAAGCGTGTGAGATAGGGTAAGTATATAAATATACAATTTATTATAAAAGTTACAAATTTTTAAACTTATCCTATCTCACACTATGCATTTATCCCACGGTTGGATGGTTAGGGCGCAGATACCCTAGCCTGTAAGATCCTCAACCGTGAGACGTACACAAGGAAGCTGGAACTAATCAGGAAAATGCAAAGGATTTTAGAAGGATTTGTGATAAACTCGTGTAAGGGTTGCTTCAAAAAACCCTCTTTGTGTTACCAAGAGATATACATCATGACATCGGGGAATCATGAGTTCCATGGTTTCACACAGAAAGCCGTTCTAAGAACGACCGTGTAACCATGAGCCAGGCGACACCTACTCTGTCACGACTTAAACCTCATCCCGGATAGGAGGAGGTGTTTTGTTTCAAACACCCCGTCCCTGGCGTAGGTTCTACAAGACAAACCTCACACATACGGTCCCAAGGACGTAAGGCGGACCAGCTTGGCATCTCTTTTTTCGCTTCGTCAACCTATCACACTCACGTAGAGATTGAATAAGGTAAGAACGAGAAGAGGAAACGATTGATGATACCCGTTTATCACACAGGTCTTCAATCAATTCCTGAGACATCACATGCGCAAAGACAGAGGTGAGCAGGTAGAAGATCGGGACACCATTTAAACAAATGGCCACACCGGATTGTGGCTTCTATTGACGTAGACCAAAGTCCCAACAGACAAGCATATATACCCTCCCAATGGGAGCTTGTCTGGGAAACCTGATTAACATAAGCAATAAATGAAATTATTGCAGTATATACAGGAAACCAGACTTGGGACTTGTAGTCCGCTGGGCTTCCTCATCTGCGCTGTGTGGCTGCTGTGACCTTGGACGTCAGCGATTGAGATTCCGAAAGGAGTAGGAGCCAAAGATCATATCAGAACGCCAGAAACATCCCTCCATGATGGCTGAAAGTGTGCAATACTATGCAACGCCAAGGTGGTAGTCACTGCCCTCATCTCATGAGGATTGGAAGCAGCTGGGGTGGTAGTCCCTCAAAGGTGTAGACCCTGAGGATGATAGAACGCAGCCAGTGGAGATGGTGGTTCAAGATACATCAGAAGTTGCAGCCGTCGACAAGTGGATGAAAACATGCTTGCGACAGCGACGGATGGTCTGAGATGCTTTCAAGCAGATCTTGTAGGCTCAGGCTGAACAAATTGAAACGTCTTCCTTGACATCAGCTCTCAATCAAAGACAGTGGTGGAGTCTGAAAAGACGATCGGTTCTCTTTGAATACTATCTTATTGAAGACGCTGGAACCGGACTCAACCGACGTCTAAGCACGAGCTGCAGGAGCCAGCGCAAGCAGGAAGATCGTCATGAACCTAAAGTTCGAGGTTTTATCCACAAGTGGTTTATAGTCAGTCAGGAGAAGTGACGGAGGAATACAGGGAAATCCCATGCTGGAGGGCAAAGTCTGGAAGATTGGTCCATAAAGTGGTATGAGCGAATCAATGTCCGAAGGTCAGCGACAGCACAAACCTTGGAACCTGAAGTCATGGTAACGCCTGAATTACTCGCAGTCTGAAAGATCTGTGTAGATCCATCGATTCGGGAACTGTAGCAAGTTTTATCCCATTAGTGAGTAGTTGGTACAGAACTGATCGCTGTCCAGTAAGTGCCCTGTGTCGAATGATAAGAAGCCTTGTATACTTCTTAAGTGACATAGGTAATCTGCTACTTGTGGTATAGTAGCTTGGCTGCAGAAAACCCTGGATCTTGCAAACTGGTGAAAACTTTTGTATATATATCGTCACCTAGATTCTCGTTGATTGACAAAGTGCTAAGGAGGCTGCCTTAGCTGCTCTTATGGAAATCATCTTACGAGACTGTTCTTGATATACTCCATACGTGAAGTTCGTATAATTCTGGTCTTGGATGGACCTGATTGGAGGGAGGATGTAGCAGTAGATGTCACCAGTTTGTAAGTCTTAGTAGTGGAATCTCTGCCAATTCGACGATATCTGGAACCTAAGTTCTTGTCGGTCAAAGGGCGCTACCAACAGCAGTTGTAGGTAGCTTGTGTGTAGAATCTTGTAATATCCTTGGTATCAAGGCTGGTGGGGGAAACGCATACGCGTTTAAGTCCTCCCATGATATTGTCAGAGCATCGATTGACCAGGCTAGTGGGCCCGGTGCTGGTGACACAATGTTATCTGATGCAAATAGGGTTACTAGTAGACAACCTTTTCTTTTATTGCCTGTTGGAATGCTTCGGCCGTAGCTTCCATTCTGTTGGCGATAGTCTGGCTGGTCTGGATAAAGTGTTTGCTAATCCACTTGCCGCTCCCAGTATATGTCTTGCCTTTATCTGTAAGTTGAGCTTGTCTACCAAAAGTCAACTGCAGGAGGGTCTCTGATTTCATCGTGCCTTGAAGGTGCATGCGACAGTTGAAATGAGTGTCCCGATCATCAGACATTGGTTTCTTGTCTGTGGGGTCCAAAGAAATATTGCCCGGATTACAATTATTCCAGATAATTGATGTGGTAGAGCCATCTGCTTCTGATGTTACTTCCCAGTTGAAGTGAACAGGTGGTTGTTGTATTCCGGCTTGTGTAAACAAGTTCTGCGTATAGTCTGGAAAACTATCTGAAAAACTATCGGACCTACTCCAGTCAAAGTTGGTATGAGATTATTAAATAGTCTTACATAACTGGATATTACATTTAAAGACAATCGGTGCATGAATAAAAAATCTGTCTATTTAGCTATCACTATATTTCATCAACAACCAGACCTGTTCGTCACGGGTGGAACGAGCATTCATTGAAACAGCCATCTGCATAATGCTACCCCTGCGTCACAGGGCCATATGACACAGTTGAACCAATCAACTCAACTCGAAAGGGTGCACGGGAATCACACACGTTGAGACGCCCAACGCTAACACCGTATCCCCTGCAGTCTTTCCGATCACGTGGTCAAAAGCTCCCAAACACACGAACGGTGTCCCGAGTAACGAAAAACATCGGTGTATAGGCAGTCAGTTGCTTGTAGAATATGGGACAAACCGGTGTAGTACCTAGGTGAGCCTCGTATGACACTTGAAACCATCTTAAGACATCGAACATCTGCCATTTGTATCGATGAAAGACCGACGAACTCCCCCGTCAAATCGTCTGTTAGAATGGCGTAGGTTGACCATGGATAGGGCGTGAAAACTAATATGGAACATCAGGCTGAATTCGAGGTCGTCGATGAGAAAGGTCGGCTGCAATGATATCGAGCCTCAGGATGATGTCGTCTGTCTGACGATTCAAATCTGAATAGGTGGAACGCGTTGCCTCGAGTGTCATAACCTGTAATGGAATATCAGGCTTAAGGCGACGGCGTTGAAGATAAAGGTGTGCTGCGATGATATCGAGCCTCAGGATGGTTTTGATTATTCAATTCTGTCATAACCTTGTAATTGTGATTTCTCATAGGAGAGTATCGTAATACGATTCATGGCTGGCAGGCACGTGGACCGGATCCATGAAGATCCCGGTAGAGAAGAGACGTCAGTATCTCAAGCTCACCATACGAGGTGACTATGCCTGTAAGAGATCGATGAGACCGGTTGGTCAAGTTCGCTGATATGGTTGGTGCAGGTCATCGTATCCCAAGACGTATGTGGATGCTCGTGATGACAATCACTGGATTGTCTGATCTAGACAACGGAATGCAGTGAAGGCCTTGTCCAAATTCGCGTAAAGAAGTCTGATGCACAATGAGAGAGAGAGGTCTATTGATTCCGTGGAAGAATTACGATCTTATGACTGAGGACGATCCGTCGTTCGTCTGTATTATATAAAAAAGTTATATCCGGGATAACATCTTCTCAGTAAAGTACATGCTCGTACTTTATGGGCTTGAGTCCCGTTCGGGATTCGCACCCACACTGCCAGAGTAAGGGACCTAATCTCCAGCACACAAATTGGTGAAGTCTGGTGATCTGTCGATCTGTCGATCTGTCGATCCCTCGGTCGTCTATGATCCCTTGATCACTCGGTGGTTTCGATCCAGCGAAGGATGACAGTCCTGTGAGTGAAGAACCGTCGTCAGTTGGCTTTCACTTCCTCGCCGACGATTTTAGTGTTTTCGGTCAGAATGGTTGTCGCCATTAGAAAGGAGACATGTAGCTGTATCCTCAGAGCGCTGTAGAAGCAATGACCTGAGTAACAAGTGTGTCTAGGGAAGAGGCAACCCTCAGTTGACGGCTTGACTTCCCAGGCAGAGTAAAGGGCCGTAGTCCAACACACTGAACTGGCCATTTAAATGCGGGACGACTGTAGAAGCCAGGGAGTGGGCATGTGCACTGGGGCGTGGTCCACACATAGGCGGGAGTCGCAGTAGTCAAACGAGACGGAAAGCGATCCTCCTCCACGGATAGCGATGTAACCATCCCCAAAAGTGACTATAATATTTTGTTAAGCAAGAGAACGAAGGTACAGCCACAGGGGATAACCCAATCGTTTGGGTTTCAAAGCAGAGGAAAAACAATATGCAAGCAAACAACGCCTTGAACCGACGAACAGTCTCCTTAATCGAACACTAAGCTAAGTAAGTTGAGATCCAATTGCAAGGTGGTACACAGTGGACATCGTTATTAATACCACTCTCTCTTCGAAACGTAATGGTCAACGTTAGTAGTGATGTCGTGTATTTAAATTTTATATATATATATATATATATATATATATAAAACACCAAAGAAAACCCAAACAAACAAAATTTCTCTGTTCAAGAATAACATCTTAACACCATAGCGATAGAATTGAGAATGAGGGTGCTGGATATGTCAGGTGATCAGGTCGCTGGGGTCGTGCCACACGGGATTTTAGTGGTGCGTGAACTATGATGATATAACATTTATACTAAGTTTTCCTATAATAATTAGATCCACATCAAGTGCTTTTATGAGTTATCATGGTGTCATATTTATACATCATTTCATATAATTATAGTTTAGCAAGTAATACTTATCATCAGGTAAAATGCATATATAAAATATCAGTAGTTTCAGTTATAGCTTTTTAGATAGATGCTAGCCTAAGGTAATGGGAGCGCATCTCCTAGACATACTATTCAATAAGACAAGAGTTATGTCTACATAGTTTAATAGATTTGAAGCTTTTAGATAAATGCTAGCCTAAGGTATCAAGATCCCATCTCCTAGACAAAAGATATGTCTACATAGTCTTATAGATTACCTTGAACTATTTTATTTAAGTAAATCTCTCATCACCTATATTAGAATAACATTCAGCAATTACTTCAATTTAGACTCATTAAGGATTAGCCCCAATACAAGCTCGTCTATAGTTACACCATAATCTCTTCCAAAGCACCCAGTAAATATGTCAACAAGATTAGTGCCAGTCCAACAGGATTAACAGGATTAAGTATTCCCCTCTGTCTAGCCATTCATTAACCATAAGGCACAGCCCATCGTGTATCAACCAATCATATTCCTTTTTATTGTTCTAATTTTTGTTAAATACATACAGAAGCCAAATGTTAAGCAGAAGGGGTTTGTCGCTCTAACCAAGCAGATCTCTCTCCCACAGCCCAGAGGGTTGTACCGACTCTCTGTGGCACCCTCAGCTATATTCTAAAATATTGTAAATTGTTCATTGTTAATTGTTCTTGTAAATAAAATTGTGATTAGTCTCCTGTGACTCCGGCTCTTTGCTGACTAATTCCCCCAAGGAAGGTTTTGTTCATTCGAACAGAACCATAATAATTCCATAATAGAACCATGATCACAGTGGTGATTTGGTGATGTATGGGATGTGTTTGGGTGAGTGGTGATTTTTAAGCTCGAAACTTTGTTCTAGGACGTTTCCACACCAAGATCGAAGAATAAGAAGATATGCATAGTGTGAGATAGGATAAGTTTAAAAATTTCCTCTCATGTTTTATGGTAGTTTTCTCTATTTGTTATTGATAATAACATAAAAACTCAGACTAAGACAATGAGTAGTATAGGTAATGGGAGTTTTGCCGCAACCCCACTGGAGCCAGATTTATATACCTATACTGCTACTACAGATATTTTATGTCAAAACGATGACGCGATTCAACAATCGCCATGAAACGTATTAAAAGAAACATCAATATTAATTAACCCTATGGCCCCGACTTCCCGATTTATCGGACAGCATAAACCATGGCCCAGTACACGGCTGCCGGATAAATCGGGCAGCTACTGTCCAAGTCCCACACATGGGCTGCCCGCTAAATCGGGCGGCAAGAATGTGTTTACAAAATCGCTCTTTCTACTTCCTTTATCGTGTGTAATCTTGTTCTAAAAATAGAAATGAGATCTACACGTAATGACACGTCATTCCATGGAATTTATCAGTGTTTTTGGCGCGTAAATCGCGGATATGTCACCTGTTTTTCTTGCTTGAATCGTAAATCTAGCGTAATGGCGGCCAACTACGATTCGGATAGCGATCAGATGATTAACAACGACTATCGGGAATAATAATGTGTTTGATTTGAATAATTTACGCGAAGGGGAGAGGGAATTTCGCGAAGATTTTGACGGTTTCGACGAGGTGTTCCCCCCCTCCCCCCACCCCCGCCAACTTTCAAGAATGGGAGTGGCAGAGGGACCACAACGGTGGAGACATGAGGGGTTTTGAAGAGGCGACCGGACTCAAGAATACTTATTGACACGGTGAGTGAAGAGTCGTGCTATTGATTTTTTCCAACTGTTTTACAATGATTCTGTGTTTGAACAGATTATCTGGGCGATGAATGAGAATGCAGCCTACACGTGAACGAGCGATCACAACAACAACAAAGGTGAGTGGCATGATGTATCTCTTTCTTTCTTTTTTATAAATTTATTTTTCTGATCGCAATCCAAATACTAGTTTGCCGGTTTGTCGTATGTTCTTGTATTTCGCTCAATTTGAATAAAATTTATTTCCATATTCATGTTCGTTTTCTTGTTTTTTACATCTTAATTTAAATTTTGGTAACTGTAACAATTATTTATTTATTAATTGATTTAATAAAGTGCTGATTTAATTTATTATGCAATTGTAAATAGCAGTGTATTGTTAAGATGTTATCACAACTTGTATATTTGCAGAACTTGAATTTACGATCTTTCTGTCCTTTTACAATCTTTCCCTCCTTTCAGATCAATCTGTGATATCTTCCCTGTGATGTCATTCTTATAGTAGCTGTGGTTCAATGTTCAGGTAATGTGATAAATTACTATTTAATTACTTAAATACTTAATTTTTGTTTCAAATCCTGAAAAAGAACAAAATAAATCTGATATTTGTGTTTTTACCTATGTTAACGAGTGTACCTGCGTTAACAAGTTTACCTGTGTTAACGAGTTTACCTAAGAGGCTGTAAGTGTATCATAAGTAATATGTGACATCAGTATAGAGAAAAAAAATCGGTACCAAGTGTCGTAAACTTGTTTATTTGTTTACAGATGTGCATGAAGAGAATTTACCTGTAACAACTGGGATTAGCTGTGCCGTCCAAGATGACAAGACCACCGTGTTATGTTTACCTTGTATCTGTGATTTATTTTTGTGATATTTAATACATTTTGAGCTAATTTTCATTGTCTGTTATCATTTTTTCAGTGTTTTCAAGTTTTATTTCACTTGTAAACACCTGTAATTAGAAAATAACAAAGGTTAGAAACAATAACAACAAAGAATATTACAGTATACTTAATCCTCTTTACAATGGTATATGATAAATGTATATTAAAAGCAAGTTTCTGGTAGAAAAAGTGCATCAAAAATGATAGTGTGATTTTCCAATAATACTGCCAGGGAGGCCAGTGTGCAGGCCTTGTCAGTGTCAGGGACTGCAGTGTTTCAAGGGACATAACTCTGGGGCAGTCAGGGATGAAAGAGTTAATAATGGATAAAATTTACTATAGCCCACGAGGATATTGAAAAGGTATAGGAGCAATAAAAAAATTAGCCACCACGGCTAAGGTATCTAAAGATGTGGCCATGGGTTGGTTAAAGAAATA
Source organism: Haliotis rufescens (assembly GCF_023055435.1). Classification (NCBI taxonomy): domain Eukaryota; kingdom Metazoa; phylum Mollusca; class Gastropoda; order Lepetellida; family Haliotidae; genus Haliotis; species Haliotis rufescens. The sequence continues at coordinate 28,637,637 of NW_025964112.1, forward strand.
AGCGATTTGGCAAATATACTTACCGGCAACGCGTTATATACCGAGGAAGAAGTTTGATATTTTTACAATGCATGAAGTTCATCAGGCTGACCTCTTGTTTCTTCCCCACGATAAGGTAAGACGCAAAACGTATAAATACGCTTTAACCGTAGTGGATGTGGCTAGTCGATACAAAGAGGCTGAGCCATTAACCTCGAAAGGTTCAACAGAAGTAGCTAATACACTGAGCCGCATATATAAACGCGGACCACTAAAATGGCCTAAGTTATTTCAAGTAGATCCTGGTCACAAGTTTATTGGATCAGTAACTAAACTGTTAACAAAGCACGATGTCGAAATCAGGCGTGGTGAAAAAGAGGCCCACCGTAGTCAAGCTTTCGTTGAAAGATTTAACCGGACATTCCCGGAGTTGCTCATAGTTCCCAACGATATTACCACCATAACCATAAGCATATAGGTAGTTACAACATCCTTATCAATCAATCTCTTTGTATCTAAGGGGGATAATGATGTCTTGTTCATTCTTGATTCATATATCCTGTGATTGTCACTTCTTAAAGTGTTCATCTCGTGTTTGAATGTTCTACCATTGAATAATGCTTCTTTATACTGTTCGTGTTTGATATTCTTTTTTACCACATACTTCTTAACAACCTTAGCTTTCCTTATCTCTCCATTATCAGACTTCTTAATAGAATACATCTTAGGTCTTAATCCGACACACTCCTCTATAGGGGTCCCAGCACATTCATCCTTCATCTTACCTAACACCTTTTTATTTACCACGCTGTGCAGTGGATTATCTTTTGGGTAATCTATTTTTTCTGCCATATCTTTATACACATCCTCGGTTTGTATTTCCATCAACAAAGAATCTGTGTCGGTATATAACACCTCACATCTATCGCCATATTGCTTCTTAAGTTCGTTGTAATAAAAGTCATACATTAAGTGTTTTGACAAGTCAAGAATACTCATACCAACGTACACTGGTCTGTTGAATTTTATATTACTTTTCTGCATATGTAGTGCAGCTAAGTCGTTATCAAATATCTTGCTTCTGTTAAAAGACGGACTGGCTATAAGTTTCCTGAGTCTTTCTTCCTCATTAGATCTGACCAATTTAACATCAACACGCTTCCTTAGATTCTCCATAGTTTAACCAAATACTGAGTTATTCATGAGCTTATATAGGTTATTTTCAAAATCGCTGGTAGCCATCTTTCTTAAATCTGTGTTCAGTCTTATATAGGGCTCCATCCAAGGGCTTTGATCAAATTTTAGAACTCTGTGTATTTTCTTTAGTTTCATACCTAACGATAGATATAACTGGAGATTTCTGTAGTGAACTATATATTTTGTCTTATCCATCAAGTTTGGTACGAGTTTTTCTACATTAGCTAACCTAGTATTACCCATCAAGGAGTGTTGATATTCCGACATCCAATCTTTATCAACCATTCATCTTTCGGGAGCTAGCAGATAACTGTTATGGTCTTTGTGCAACGAATTTGGATATTCCAAGTCAACTTCTAGTATGTACCCTTTGTTCATATTGATATCATTCACATCAATATCATTCACATCGACCCACTCAAAACCACCCATGGGTAAAGGTTGACTTATATCCCATCCGTACAAATTATTGGCGTCGAGATATACCGTATTGGACGTAATAAGCGCCCCGCTCTAATAAGCCCCTACGGCGATATTTGCTAATATATTGGCAAGTGAACAATCCCAATTAGCACCCCTTCCGATTGATCAATGTACACAAGACTTATTTATTCGTGTATAATACGCACTCGTGTGTTATATGCCCCCCTAATTATGGGCAATTAAATTCTGGAAAAATATATTTGTCGTATATAAACAGTCAGGCCGTTAGCATAAACCACGAAATTTATCTTTCAACTCTGTTTTTTCCACCAAAATAATATTCTAATAAGAGCCCCCTATTTCTAATTTTGAGAGTGCCCTGGGCGCTTATTACGTCAAATACGGTATGTGTGTATCGGGTTTACTGGGATCATATCCTTCCACTAATTTATTATTAGCCTTAGAATACCTTTTCGCCGTCATTGATATACAAAGTCATAATCCTTTCTCAATAAACAAGTGCATATCATAATCGTGAGTAATTTTAGTTCTACACCGGTCTTCTTCAACAATGTATCCCACGATAGTCCGGGACTGGAATAGTACCATGCCAGATCCAAGCCGTATTGTTTTAAACATGTCTTTCTAAATATCTCGAATATATCGGCGAGTAACAGTACATCGGTTTTTAAGTACAGATCGTGATTATCACCTAAATTCTTACAACCTAATTTATCCCACACCGTCAGAGCGTGTTCATAATCGGCAACGGTTATTTTAGATTCTGTTAAGTTACTATAGAATGATTCAAGGGGTGGTAATTTAGTTTCGTCGAATCTAGACCAATCATCCATGTATTCATGAAGATATACACCTTTTCTCAACAACAAATGACGAGTTAACCGATCAGTATATTGATTTGTTATTGCAAAGTCATCGGGATTGTTTGCATTAGCTAAATTGTCTAGGAAACTGTATGGAGTCTATGAATCTAAGTCCATTACTTTGCTTTATTCTAGCTTTCCCATCCTTGTCCCTATAATGTATAGTTTTAGTCAACGAGAATAATATGTATTTTTCCATATTATTAGGAATGAACGTTAAGCCGCCGTCAGACTTTTGAGAAAGCTTGAATAATGAGATGTGAATCATATCCTCTAAGGTTGTGAAACACAACGGGGATGGGTATTGTTTGAGAATTATTACTCGTTATGCGCCGCTCCCCGATAATTACCCATGACGTGGCAATGATCTCTTACGGAATCCCCATTCAGGGGTTTATTACAAACATCACAACTCGTTGATCTCTTATAGGCCCTCCAATCATCCCTCGTCATACACATGGGTTTCTTACGCGATAAATTTTCCCTGATTATTCTCTCTTCGTTTTGTAGATATTCTAGGAACTTTCCCGCTGCATCGGGACCTCTGTAAATCACGGGCGGGTTTGTTTTCACATCATACCTTACAACTATATATCCAAACCCACAAGGAATATGTTCTTGAGTTTTGTACGTAAAACAACATTCAGTATTGTGTTCGGTATTTTCTATAGGTTTGAGAAGTGCTTCGAAGTCAGCATAAATTATATACGATACTGGCATTTGATTGCAATAATGCTCAAATTTTAATATATTTTTTCCCTCTTTAGGCATTTCAATCCTGATAGCAGTCTGTCCAACACCTCTGCAGACTTCTTTATTCGCTTCTAATAGATCTTGTCTGCTGTACCCATGCAGGCATCTTTCGCAGAAATATTTCTTTTCCTTATGTTTTGTTTGATCGTATAATAGTCTGTTTAAACTCTTTATCCATGTATAATGATATTTACCATCTTTTTCGATCAGAAATGAATTGATTCTGGGAATATGTTCTGGCGCGGGGCTTATCCTGTGTACAACAATTCCTTTAGAAGTATGTCTGAAAACATTTATAGCTAAATTATTTTGCTTTTCCGCCTTATCAATTTGTGAGACTGGTGTAGGTTCGTCTATACCATCAAAGTTGAGTCCGTCGTTTTGGGGATAGCTAGAAGGCCTATTTGCAATTTTAGAATCTACTGGGAACAATGCAGATCTTATCATCATTCTGAAACAGTCATCGCCTTTATTTTTTACATTAATTATGGCTTTTTTCTCTTTATAATACGAGGGTAAATCTATATAAGATCCACCTTTGAAAGACATATAATTTGCTGTAACTAAATATAAAGTACCGATTTTATCCACACCCCAACCCGAACCTCTATTCCAGCGTTCTAAAGTTTCCTGTATCCGTTGAATTGATGTATCTAATGATGCGCTTATAGCATCGGATTCAGTTATAACTTCTTGATTGCTCCGGAAATAAGGTTTGGTATATTCAGCGCTATTGTCTGTGTTATTCTTACCCAATGACATTTTAACCGTTAGCTGGTATTTTATACTGTAAAACAGGAATTTTGAAAATAATGCGAGCTCTTGATTTTAGACATAAATGCGCATTTCTAAAATGCGAATGCCCATACCCTTTCCTAAAAATGTATGTGCTGGATTTATGTTCTGTGTTATTTCAATTAATGTAACCTACGTTAATTAAAAGCCTTACCTGCAAACTCTTCGTTTGTTTCAAATGCCTTTTGAGCAGGAACTGTGAGTAGACAGAGATAAATAAAATAACTGTGCACATTAAATCCCCTGTCCATGTTTTTTCAGTGTGAGATTCCTTCCTTATTTTAATATTATTTAAGCTAATTGCCCGTATGTTTGATGGCCAAGCATGAGAATGGTTTCCTTGCAGCTATCATTGTGTTAGTGTTGTTTTAGTTGATAGTCTGTTGGTACTAGTATATACATTCGGCCCTTTGATGAAAAGAAGTAGAAAAAAGGTCAGTGTATCAAATAAGGGGATTATGCTGATAGGATATTCTCAAATAAAACAACAAGATTGTCACTAGTAAATAAGTAATTCCGAAATGCTTGCTTGACAAAAATAAGTCATGTGGCGTTTCGTTACCAAAGTTCCTGCGGGTTTACCCGACCCAGAACAGGCTTTTACCCCTGAGAAGGCCAAACGCATCAGAGCAGTTAACAAGAGTATCACAGAAGAGAGCAGATCCGAAGAGACAACTACCAGTCGTCGCGGTGTAAAAAGGAAGAGAACAAACAACAACTACTCGCCAGAGACCTGGGCTAAGATCGCTAAGTATGCATTAGAAAATGGCAACACAAGAGCGGCTAGACATTTTAGTAACTTGCTTAATGTGAACATGGGGGAAAGTGCAGTGCGTGTTATGAAGAAGGCCTACATTGAAAAGACCTCTGGCAACAAATCAAAAGAAGTGAAGGAACTTTGTCACAAGAAGCGGGGTAGACCACTGCTGTTAGGGGAGTTGGATAATTTGGTCAAAGATCATGTGACTGAATTACGAAAGGCCGGTGGTGTATTGAACAGAAACATTGTGATCGCAACAGCACGAGGGATAGTGAAGTACGAAAACCAGGCACTGTTGTCAGAGAATGGGGGACCTATACAGCTAGATCGTGGTTGGTCTGATTCCTTTCTTTCAAGACTGGGCTACGTGAAAAGGGAGGGAACGAAAGCTGCGAGGAAACTACCATCAGATTTTGATGAGAAGAAGGAGGAGTTTCTGACAGGTGTGGGCGGAGTTATCGAAGAAAAGAACATTCCACCCAAACTTGTGATTAACTTTGACCAGACTGGAGTGAAAATTGTTCCTGTTTTGAATTAGACACTTGCTGCAGAAGGGTCGAAGCAAGTTGACATCATTGGCCTTGAAGACAAGCGAGAAATCACAGTTCTACTCGGCAGTACAGTGAGTGGAAGTTTGTTGCCCCCGCAAGTCATCTACCAGGGAATGACTGACAAGTGCCACGCCTCCTACAAGTTTCCCAGTGATTGGCACATCACCCATTCATCCAATCATTGGAGTAACCAGGAAACGATGTTGGATCCATCTTCCAACCTCTTAGATACCTACCATCACCGGCTGTGGGTACAAATTTTAACTCAACAGGTTGATTATTTTTATCAACATCAACTGATTTATTATTATCTAGTAAATCAATCAATTCAGCTTTTCTCATTCGAGAATAACCTCTCAGCCCCCTTTTTTCAGCTCGAGCTTTGAGTCCTCTAACAGTCTGGGGTTTGTTGTATTCCAAACCGAGTAAATCAATCAATTCAGCTTTTCACATTCGAGAATATCCATGTAGACCACATTGTTTTGCCAAAACTTTCAGCTCTCTAACATAAGTCATTTGGGATATATAACTACATGTGAACAAATCTCTAATTGGGTGAATTCTACCCAATCTATTTATCACATTTCGATAAGCCTTTTTCCTCTCATAAATAATTTGAAACCGTTTCTTGTCAGCACCATGACTCTCAGATAAACAGTAACTACCTTTGACCCCAATCCCACATACAGAACACGAATAATAATATGCCCTTTTCTAATTGCAATGGAATGGATTCCACAAAAATCCGCCATACAGCTTTTTCGTGATTGACCCATGCGTATGAATTTACATCTTGATGTGCCCCTCGCCATTGTGATAAATATACACTTCTAGTATCAATTGTCTAAATGTGTGTCGTCAGCCAAGTCCTGCCCAGCCTAATATAAGCAGTCAGCCATATTTATAGCTGAGTAGTCAGGGTTATTAATAGCTGAACAGCCAGTCAGTGCTATTTATAGATTAGCAGTCAGGGTTATTATTAATGGCTGATAGATCATGGCTTATGCGTAGTTATTGTGTAGCTAAAAATAGCAATTACTGATAACTCAAACATTATAAATGCTATCTCGCGGTCTTTCTGAGCATCTGACGCTGTATAAAACTGACTTATTGTTGGTCTTGGTATTGGGTCAAGTTTCTTTCCATAAACAAGGAAGTATTCGTGCATGGCAGATTCAACATCCTTAAACGTTTGAATTGAATGCCCCTCTTTACGCAGTTCATCATTAATAAAATCTAATCTTAACATCCTTCGAGTTGTTCTAATGCTTTATCATGTCTTTTCTGCTTCTCTCCTCTCATACTAGAAAATAAAAAATTACTCCCCGAAAAAGCCAGAGCTTTAACAATAGCTCCATCGACCATCACCGCAATTTTTGCCATATTCAAATGTTTTATATGAATATAAAATATTCAAATGTTCAATAATATAAAATATTCAAATGTTTAATTACTTCATTATGTCTTCTGGGATAAGCCCTTGTTTGATTAGCATATCTTTTGTTGCCATTGCCAATCCTATATGAAGAATCATAATACTGATATCATAACCATTAAAATCTAGCTTGGGTGGTGTGGCTTTAGTTATCATTTTAGCTATACGGGTATAGCCAATGGCCAAGCCACTGACCACCGCTGAATGATACGTTGTGTTTACCAACTTTTTACATTCTGTAACTGGAGTAGTCATTGCTTTTATAACATTACATGAGGGCTTAACTCTAATTGAACTTGTGATTGTGCAATCGCTGGTGACGTTTTCTCTTCTCCGGTCTTATAAAACCATACCGCTGCTATAGCAACAACCCCTAGTACATAGGGAGCCCAAGTTTTAACCGGACGACTATGTTGTTCAGTATTGTGTATAGTTTTGACCTCCTCGCTTGCTCACCCTTCCTACCAGCTGCTACTTTTCGAGGATTCTAAGTCACTCTGGCTTGTGATTGTGCAATCGGTGGTATTTCCTCATTCACTTGATGTGATTGTGTTTCCACAATCTGTTGCACAATCGGTGTTATTTCCTCATTCACTTGTGGTGTCACTTGAGTCTCCATAAATAGTAGGTGGGGACGTATGTTTAAATTGACAATACCTTGCCGTTATTAAACCCTGTGCTAAGAACATTCCATGTCTATGATAAAACTCACAGCTTACTGCGCTTATAGCGTGTTCGATGAATGGGTCTTTCTCTAGAGATTCGCATAAATACGATGTTCTGCCGGGATAGGAAGAAACGTACTAGCTACGACTGTGTATAGTTGTAACATAGCTGACCCTATTGTTTTAGTCATGGTAGCTCCCAGTCTAGACTCGTGACGCTCGTACAGTTATTTAATTTCATCATTGGTCATGTTATCAATTTTTTCAGTGGTATAATTTTTCCCCATATATTGGGAACATTTTCCACCGGCTACCAAAGCCACGAGTCTTTCTCTATGTTTATCTATATGTTGATCTACATGTTGATCTGTAACTACTTCTGTATGTTGATCAGGTTCCTTGAGCATTTGTTGGATGAGTTCATCACATTCCATAATGTAATACCTAAGGAGATATTTAAGTCTAACATAATAAAATATGGTATATCAAAAACAGCCCCCCCCAAAAAAATTGTTGTAAAAGAATGAGGATTTCAAACCACATTATTACATAATAACCGCTAATGTTCAATTTATCATATTTTTGCTATATTTGCTATATTTGCTAAAATTTGCTATATTTTTGCTATAATTTTGCTCAGCAGTTGCTATTTTTGCCATATTTTTGCTAAGCAGCTGCATAAGCAGCTGGTTGATCGGTTTTTAATACGAGTTTACAGTGCTTTGTTTCTGCTAACAGTTGTCTGACTTTATCTCATTCGAGTTTGGTATAAATAACATTATTTTCGCGTAGACATTCCTCGAATGAATCTCGGTCTTTGCAATGAAACAGGGCTACCCATTTGGTCTGCTCTCTGAGATCTTTCAGGACAGAGTTGTATGTTTGAGTAAGTACCCAAATGCTATGCTGAGTATGTCTGAGTGCTACGTATGAAAGCATGTCTTTCTTTTTGGAAAGTTCTTTACTCGCACTGCAATGGTCTATTATGAAAAGGGTTGATTCTCCTTTGTATTTTTCATGACATACTCGTAAACAGTCTTGTAAACGATCCCCCGGATCAACTTTGTACGCCCCAGGATCAGTCATTACCCAATCTCTCGATGGGTATGTTTTATTAACGCTTATAGTTGGGCATAGAATAATAATATGATCGAAAACATCCCGATAATGACTTTGTAAAATATCTAGAATAAAAGCTGTTTTTCCGCATCCAGTTTGCCCACAGACGATAGCTCAGTGCGGTTCTTTAGGTAAAAGATTATTAATAGATCGCTTGCACGAATCTTCCATTCTGTATATTAAGTTGCGCGTCGATAATCACGTACAATTATATGTTTAATTTACCAGCCGCTTCAAAGAGCTTCGTTATCTGTATAGTAACACCCTCACTGGCATTTTCTATTCTCCGCCCACTGCCGTGTAGTTGGTCATCGTCTGTGGTTCGCATGTCGAGCCATAGCGCATACTTCGTGGTAAGGAATTCAGCCATCGATACATCTCCCAGTGACAGATCTTACACGACCGCATTAACTTCTGGGCTTTGTTTTATAGAAGGGAGCTTTTTAATCTCATCCCACTGTTAATATGCTCGCATGCCTTGACTATATAGTTGATTAGGCACACCCTCGATAGTCAATTCTACTTTTGTAATCTTGGGATGCTCCAGAGGGGTCCTTGAAAAACATTAAAATACCCTTCAACAATCTAGAGGGGATGTTTAGATTGATATTCCACGTCGTATCTCTTTTGATCCTGGTGATCTTTCAGTGTCGAAGCACGCGATCATACAAAATGGCTAAACTTCCGGTAGATCCATGTAACAGAAGTATACATCGCTGTCGTCAATACTCAAAACTTCATTACCGCTAATTTTAATCGCAATTTTCTTAACAATCGCACGACCTATGTTCTGAACTAGCTCTCTGCTAGCGTCGCCAGAAGTCAAATTAATTGTAAATGATAGTCGGGCGGTTCCCGGAACACATCGTGTGCTACGAGATTAGGAAAGCAAACCATAAGTGTTTGATTCTGATCAATGGTTATTGGTTATAGTTACAGACTGGGGAATTGATTTGACCCCTAATGGATCTCGAAGTCTATGTTGTGGGTTTAACTTGCGTCTGTATTGCGAAGTCATTGTTATATTGAAATTATGTAACCTTATGTTTAATATAAAAATGGATGTTTTTAATCTAGATATCTTTTATAATCCGAGTACAATCGAAGAGGCTACTGATGAAACCAGCTTTATGAATCTTAACGATGAACTTTTTAAACCGGCCGTTAATGATTATTACGATGCCTTAAAAGAAACTCCTATTGGTCGTGACTATTCAAAGTTTATGATAGATAGTAAAGGAATATTGCAACTGCGTGGCTCTCCGGATATTGATCTTATGAATTCTCGTACTCATAAGCCCCTAGCTTTGTCTACAATAGCCAGTAAACAGGGCATCAACATTGTTCGTAATGAATTAGGTTTTGTAGACTTCTCACGAGAAAAATTTTCTGCGAAGACTACTAAGGTTCTTCAGACTGTGCGTGCTGAACTCGGTGCCATAGATAAAGAAGAAAGCTTGAAGCTGGCCTCGGACGAACTCGGAGAAATCTTGGATACCTACTACGATAATTCCACGTTACAGGTATCACCATATTCGGAGTACAGTATTAGGGAATTACGAGGTCTTGACAAGGCAATGCAAACAATGCGGGGAGAACTCATCAATAATATAGCCAAGCTATCCGAACTCGACAAGCATATAGCATATGAGAAAACAAAACTTGAACAGGCGGGTGATGAATTCGTTGCTGAAAGATTGCGTAACTTAGAAGATGAAAGATCGGCCCGCCTCGAGGCTGCTTCGAGTAATAGAAAGGCACTTCGTTCACAAATACGTCGAATTCGAGAAACTATCGATCAAGTCCTCAACGATGATACCACACTGGCCGATAAAATTAAAACATTGTTCAGAAAACAGGGGATAACCATTGCTAGTATTTTAACTGCATTGGGATTTATTATATCGACTTTGACTCTCGCGTTAACAGGTGGCACAGGAGGTGGCACACCACCCAGTGATAAAAATGGTGTAAAAGAGTGGATAAAAAAGCATTTAAAGCATAAGGAGAAGCACTGTGAAAGCTCGCTGGGAAAGCTGCATCTGCACTTTCCGGTATAATAGGGAGTTTTGTTTCCAGGCTCTTGAATTTATTACCTAAGACCATCACTTGGCTTAGTCTAAACTTGTGGGCACTGATCGTAGATCATTGACTGTGGCTTGACTATTACAGTTTCACCTGTGTTTGTTCGCGTTATTAAATCAGTTTTAATATCTGAATTTATACCTGGTTTTTGTTGATTGGAAGCAATAACAATTTTATTATTATAACCGATCACTTGACCGATTTTAAGTTCCATATTACTCAAAGAAATGTATAGTCCCGGCGCATAAACGTAGTCTACTTTGGATTGAGCTTACTGTAATACCTCTTGAAAACGCTTTTTAGAAGATGGTATATCAACGGGTGAATTAATAGCATCCTCTACGTTTGCAACAAACTGTTTTTTGCGCATCGAGCGCCGTCCCAGAACCAATTATTCCCGTTCGTGTTTGCAACTGTGCACCAAGAAATGCCCATACATAAGTTCTTATTGATTCATTAACTCTTACAACTCTTGGGTTAGTAAAATTATTTTCTGTTTTATCATAGAGAAATTCATTCCAAGCGTTAGCGGTATCGTTTAGTTGCACAAATTTTGTAACAATATAAGCTAAATCACTCTTAAAACTCATAAGATCTCCTCTCCAATCGTTACTCAAAAGTTTCCAGCCAGGATTAAGATTATGCAATCTTACAAAAAGATTGTTTTTCTGTAACAACTTAAATGGATTGAATGGTTGATGAGGTTTTTTTAACTATATAATCACTTTCTTCCTTAACAGTTTTTTGTCCATTGTACGGAACACCTAGACCATGGTTAAGTCCTTTAATACGCCAATCTTTACTCGTAGAAATATTAAATTCCTGACAAATACGCTCGATCCTGCGGTAATGGTGCACTAATTTCTTTAAATATGATCTGATAGTACACATGAAATGATAAAACAGACTTATTTAGTTCAAACCCGAGAGCATAAAGAGAAACACCACATCCTGTTGTGGCACACCAAAGTTTAACTGGTTCTGCCAAAATTGCATTGGATTGTGGAACCAATCGTGCACCATTTTATGGCTAGTTGCCGTGACCCTGTAATTTTCAAAGATATCAGGAAATTTAGCAATAAAATTAGCACCAGAGGCACTTACCAAAATCGAATGATTAGTAATGTAAGTTGATTTCATATTTAAGTTATGATATAGTATCTTTGTATATTTAATATGTATGTGACACTCCAAGGAATAACAAATGGTCAGTCTATTCAACTGCTTCATACTATCGATAACTCGGCTGGTCAACTTGAAGTCGCCCTGTGCGATGTAAGGTATTACCTGCAGTGGACCAATATAAATGATGCGAGAGAAAATAATAGGTTTTTAATAGGTGAATTAGGTATTGATCACACTCTCATTGTTATACCTGATGGTTATTACAGCGTATGCTCACTCAATGATGAAATTTTTAAGCCTAATGGAATTAGTCTCACACAAAATGAATCAAATGTGATGCTGAAATTAAGCGCTGGAGAAGAGGAAGTATTTCTTGCCAAGACCTTAGCAGAAACACTTGGACTTGGAAGGCGAAACGGGAATAATACCACCCAACGAAACTGTGCATGGAATTAAATTGGCCGATTTAGTTCCCTATAAAGAGTTGTGCATCAATCTCGATCAGATAAGTACAACGGATAATATTCAACTCGAAAGTCCTTCAACTATGCTTAGAGCTATCCCAGTCAATATACAATACAATAGCGGTAGAACGGAAACTTTCTTATCATTACAATATAAAAAATTAAAGCGGGGTATTATTTCAGACCTCAAAATTTCTGTATTAGATGTAAAACATCAACCTGTACATATAGGATACTTGAGTGTAATAACATGTATAAATAATGGTTGATTCATTAGGTCCTGGAACGCATAACCTTAGACAATGTAATACAATTGCGCTTTCCGATCTCGGAGACACAGAAGGATTCGGTAAACCCGGTACCGATGGCAAGTTATACGCTTTACACTTACAAGATAATGTATACAAGCAAAGAAGTTACATTCACAAAAATCTAGGAGATTTAAGCGATGTCGATGTTAGTAGACTCAATAAAAACACTTCATACAATCTTACTCGTAATGATGATAATAAATGGACTATGGTCGAAGAAAAAATCGAATGGCTGTGGAATATCGTCATTACCCCACAATATGTGATGATGGGTAAGGGACATCATTTAACTAAGATAATAAATAGTGGAATCGTACTCGGGGCTTATATCCCCTCAAAACGAAAAAGTGTGTTAGTCTCTCCCCTGCTAGAAAACCCAGGTCATAGGTTATTTAGTCGTCCGGCAGTAAAAAATGTTAGTTTAAATTTGGTTACTGAATTCAATGATATAAAACAGAACTTGAGTGCTATACCTGCTCTTTCTACAATTATTATTGAAGTCTTTTTTGGAGATGCACTCGAAGATGCTTTCGAAATATTATCAGGTCTATCAATTAAATGGCTTTATGGGCGTATCACCCGTTGCAACCCTTGAGGGGGGTCCAAGTTAATAAAAGTGACAGCATTTCTCTTACAAAGATATTTATGCCATATAATATACATTCAATAAGGCTGATGTATACTATCAAAACATTGAAGCAAGACCAATTAAAGACTACTATATGATATAATAATATACACTATGAGTTTATATCCAGCGCTCATATGAAGCATTTGAAAAGATGGATACTGTTGATGGATTTCGATTACATCAAATAAGCGACATAAAACATCGAATAGAGAAGGAGAGGGAGATGAGACTTGGATTGTTTAAAAAGTATTGCAGAGCTGTGAATGCTCTCGACGGAGATGACACTGCGCTTGTAACAGCTAGCATGGGACTCAGTGTAGCTGGTGTTGGTTTATTATCAACTATAATCTCCGCACCTATCGTACTTGGCATGGAAATAGCTACCGGAGTCTCAGGACTGGCAGGAATAGCGATAAAATTTATTTCTCGTAAGTTGCAAAAGAAAGCATTAAAAAAACATGATAATATTAGGATACTCGCCGAAGCAAAGTTGAACAGCATTGAGGATTATATTTCAACAGCAATGGCTGATTGTAAGATATCCGAGGAGGAGTTTCGTTTAGTGCTGTCGGAACTCACCAAATACAACGTAACGAAGCTGGAGTTTCGATCCAAGAAAAAAAAATTCATAGAACAGGGGAGACAACAAGCGCGTCAATTATTCCGTGCCAAAACCAAAGAACTGGTTGGAGATTAAAAATAGATTGCTTCCTATCGTTGGAAAATACAATATTTTAGAGGAATGCTTACATTAGTATATAATAATGGAGAATTACAAGCCAATCAAATGGCGAGAATTACCACAGGATATATATTATATCAGTGATGTCAAACCAACCAAATACGGTCATCAATTGTTTCTTTCCAATTTAGAACAAGTATTTGTCACAGAGTGACGAAATATCCCCCGCCTGTACACCATAGTACCAAATATGAAGACAATCCAGCGATTAGTTCTTGAGATATTGTGGCAACACCGTTTTCCAACTCCAAAAACAGATTTGCCTGCTGTGACCTTGAAAATGGGGTCAAGGTCACCAAATCTGACAGGTGTATGCGGTGTCTGTATATACACTATAGTTCCAAATATGAAGACAATCCAGCGATTAGTTCTTGAGATATCGCGGCAACACCGTTTTCTAACTCCAAAAGCAGATTTGCCTGCTGTGACCTTGACAATGGGGTCAAGGTCACCAAAACCGACTGGTGTCTGCGGTGTCTGTATATACACCATAGTTCCAAATATGAAGACAATCCAGTGTTTAGTTCTTGAGATATCGCGGCAACACCGTTTTCTAACTCCAAAAGCAGATTTGCCTGCTGTGACCTTGACAATGGGGTCAAGGTCACCAAAACCGACTGGTGTCTGCGGTGTCTGTATATACACCATAGTTCCAAATATGAAGACAATCCAGTGTTTAGTTCTTGAGATATCGCGGCAACACCGTTTTCTAACTCCAAAAGCAGATTTGCCTGCTGTGACCTTTAAAATGGGATCAAGGTCACCAAAACCGACTGGTGTCTGCGGAGTCTGTATATACACCATAGTTCCAAATATGAAGACAATCCAGTGTTTAGTTCTTGAGATATCGCGGCAACACCGTTTTCCAACTCTAAAAGCAGATTTGTCTGCTGTGACCTTGAAAATGGGATCAAGGTCACCAAAACCGACTGGTGTCTGCGGAGTCTGTATATACACCATAGTTCCAAATATGAAGACAATCCAGTGTTTAGTTCTTGAGATATCGCGGCAACACCGTTTTCCAACTCTAAAAGCAGATTTGTCTGCTGTGACCTTGAAAATGGGATCAAGGTCACCAAAACCGACTGGTGTCTGCGGAGTCTGTATATACACCATAGTTCCAAATATGAAGACAATCCAGTGTTTAGTTCTTGAGATATCGCGGCAACACCGTTTTCCAACTCCAAAAGCAGATATGCCTGCTGTGACCTTGAAAATGGGGTCAAGGTCACCAAAACCGACTGGTGTCTGCGGAGTCTGTATATACACCATAGTTCCAAATATGAAGACAATCCAGTGTTTAGTTCTTGAGATATCGCGGCAACACCGTTTTCCAACTCTAAAAGCAGATTTGTCTGCTGTGACCTTGAAAATGGGATCAAGGTCACCAAAACCGACAGGTGTCTGCGGAGTCTGTATATACACCATAGTTCCAAATATGAAGACAATCCAGTGTTTAGTTCTTGAGATATCGCGGCAACACCGTTTTCCAACTCCAAAAGCAGATATGCCTGCTGTGACCTTGAAAATGGGGTCAAGGTCACCAAAACCGACTGGTGTCTGCGGAGTCTGTATATACACCATAGTTCCAAATATGAAGACAATCCAGTGTTTAGTTCTTGAGATATCGCGGCAACAAACAGGTGGGACGTACGGACGGACGTACGGACGTACGGACGGACGTACGGACGGTCGTGAATACTATATCCCCCGCGGGGGATAAAAAGAGTATATAGTCTGGTCTCCTAGTAAAATGAACGAAGAACTTAGTAAAAATGTTGAATATCACTTTGTTCAAAATAATGGTAAGCGTATGAGTAAAAATAACAGAGAATATTTTCATTACAATTTAGTTTAATATCATGACAACATTTGAATCGCATCATCGTTTTGACATAGAAAATCCCCCCTGTAGTAGCAGTATAGGTATATAAATCTGGCTCCAGTGGAGTTGCAGCAGAACCCCCATTACCTATACTACTCAATGACAATTGCTTCGTGAAATATATTACACCCATCTGACTATATTTAGAAGAATAAGAATGTAAATGGTACTTACAGACAAGTGCATACTTATAATTGATTTCAAAATGATTTTATAACTTACAAATTGATGATGACTAGAAGGAGTTCAAGTCAATGTGATTTGTAAGATTTTTTTATATTAGTTTAAACAGTTTATTTGTTTATTTCTTGTTTGCATGTATAAAACAACATTTTGAATTTTTGGAATCGAAAACAATTTATTATTATCTACACCGAGGTAGATTCTGGGAACTTCCAGATTATACCCCCTGAGGGTAGATTTGGGGAAAGGGGGGTAGATTCTGGGAAGTCCCCAAAATCTACCCAGGTATACTCTGAAGGGGGGTAGATTTTGGCAGCTTACACCGTGTCTTCACAAGGACAACATGAAAATAATTACTTAAGTAGAACCATAGCAGTACTATGGGTCCAAGCCTTATTTTCAACAGTAATAGTTACAATTGCTCTAGTTACTTCACTGCAAAATAAACCCTGCAATCGCTCAAGGTGCAACTGTAGATATTACAGTAATACTGTAGTGCCATTTTTGTCTTTTAACTTTCACAACCTAACCATAAATGATAGTCACAATCCATTATCATTTATCAAAGTTATTCAGGAACCTGCCACAGGCCAGTTGATATATTGTTATGTGCTCTTAAACCATCTAATTATCATCAAATTGGCTGGTTAATAGTCTTCTTAGAGGAGTATCTAAATATCAAACATAAATACCATCAAATACTTTTCAAACTTATTGTCTGGAAACCAGTACCAAGCTAATTCTAGATTGTTCATGTGACAAACTTAATATTGCTTGATCTTGCTGGTTCATGAAATTTGACATGTCTTTCAGATTGGACTATCCATTTACCAAACTTGTCAAAATTCTTTGATATCTTTGGACATCATTGTTTAGGCGGCAAGATAAAGTCTACTGTTCTACTGATATAGTGAATAAGGGCAATATCAAATTTATGAACACACAATAACAATGTTATATTTTTGGGATAACACTTTCTTAGTAAAGTACACATTCCAGTACTTTTTAGGGTTGGATCCCATCTGGTAATCGTACCCACACTCTCAGAGTGAGGCACCTAATCACCAACACACAAAATCAGCAATCTAACCACCTCAGCCACCAAGGCTTCCACAAAATGAAGGTTCGACAACTGGAAAGTCTAGATCAAATACTTTGAAAATTGGCACGGCTCCATGGCCAAAAGCTATGAACACACAATGCCATTTTAGGCTTAGTGGTTTAGATCGCTGATTAGGTGCCTCACTCTGGCAGTGTGGCTTCGATTCCCGGATGGGACTCAACCCCAAAAATTAGTAGAATCTGTACTTTACTTAGAAAGAGTTATCCTATATATAACATTTGTCACAAAATCAAATTTGTTTATATACGAGTATTTACTTACGAACAACATGGAAGATAGCATCACAAGCCTTGATGTTGGACAAGAATGCATTCCCAAGACCCTTTCCTTCATGAGCACCTTTCACCAAACCAGCAATGTCCACCACGTTAAGGAATGCTGGCACTTTGCTGTTAACAGAAAACCAACTATTACATGTATCTTGAAGAGACAAGGATTCCTGACATTTATTGCAGTCTGAGGGCACATGTGACAATAAATCAGAATTCCTTTGCCTCTTTTGACTTGAAAGAAAAAGATCTTCAGCAATCCATGCTTGCCTGAAAAGGCGACTATGCATGTCATAAGAGGCGAATAATGGGATTGGTTGGTCAGGCTAGGTCAGCACTTCTGGTTGAATGACATCAAGCACATCTTTTACCTCATCTCAGCATTATGCTATTTTAGTTGCAAATTTACAGTTTGTTAAGTTGTTTAATAATAATTAAATTAATAATGATAATAAATATAACTGCATACAGCAATGGTGGGCTCCAAGTAACACTGCGCACAAACATTCATGTTTGAATCCTCAAAGGGTTTCCTTATATACTCAACAACAAAAGTTCCTGTGACACCAATATTTCAGTGTATTTTTCAAACAAGTAAAGTTTGGTTTTTAATATTGTAGTACATGTATGGAATCAAGACACAAAAATACAACTGCTACAGAAAAGCATGCATTCCATGCAAATGTTGACTTTTATGCAAGCCCCATGTATTTCACTACCCAAGAATGGGTATAAAAACATGTGCATTAACAGGATTCCATATGCATTATTTAGCATCATGCTGACAACAACCACTCAGAAAAACAACAAAATTACGCTATTATTCAACATTACGAAATGCCACACCTGTCCGAAGATGAGCGTCTGCGAGCGAATGGTATGCTTGAAGCAGGATCGAGTCAACGTGATGTTGCAAGACAATTTAACGTCCACAGATGTTTATGACAGCGTTGGCAACAGACGAATGCAGTCATAGACCATCCTCAGAGTGGCAGGCCATGTGTAGCCAATAATCGACAAGACAACTGGATTCAAACAACGCACCTACGAAATCGATTTCAGCCAGCAACAGGGACTGCAAGAAGCATCCCTGGCCTTCGACGAATATCTTCACAAACCGTACCTCGTCAGATGTGCAGGGATTGTCGCCAGAATACCTGCCAGACGTCCCATTTTAACAGGAAACCACCGTCAAGCACGTCTACAGTGTTGCAGACAGCATCTACGCTGGACGGCAATGCAGTGGGGACAAGTTCTATTCACTGACAAGTCTCGATTTCACCTGAGACACAGCGATGGACGGATTCGAGTGTACCGACGTCGAGGTGAACGTTACGTCAATCATTGTGTCATGGAAGAAGATCGGTGGGGCCAGCAGTGTTATGGTATGGGGTGGGATGACAGCAAGACAGAGGACCCGTTTCATAGTGGTAGAGGGAAATCTCAATGGACAGCGCTACCACGACCAGATCATCGGCCCTGTTGTTCTACCGTTTTTGCGTCGTCATGGCCCAGGCTTTACCTTTCAACATGACAACGCCCGGTCTCATATTGCTCGACTTGTTCAGGATTCTCTTCAACAAAACAACGTGAATGTCATCCCCTGGCCGGCTCCAAGTCTGTTCTCAACCCATTTCCGACCTCGAACATGTTCGAATCCTCAAAGGGTTTGCTTGTACCAACTACGTTCAAAGATATTCACCAAACATTGCCGCTACAAAATTGGTGTGTTCCAGGGGTGTCCCAAATATTAATCAAATATTACCACCAAGCAGTGTTACTTTAAGCATGCAACCAAGAACAAACAATGAGATGCATATGGCACACTAACTTTAAAAAAACTATCAATAGTTTCTGTGGAGAACCTTACAAGATATGATCTATAAAGTAAAATTTCTGTGAAAAAAATGATGAAAATCAAAATCCATTATGGCCGCAACAAAAAAAGAGGTAAAACAAGTGCAAAAGTGAGCGTGGCTAGTGTGTCAGTAGTTACAAATTAAATAGCTAGGATAGGGTTAGGCAGGGTTCCCCCTAGACTCCAATATCTGAAAGTCACCTTGACTCAGCCTATGTATTTTTGGGAGTCAAAAATATTTTTTGAGAGTGAAATGTTTCATTATATGATTAATGAAATTTAAAGTGTTCACTGTTAATGTTACACTTAAAGTTAAGTATCTTTTAAATATTATATGTCTTTAGTTTAAGTTAACAAGTGCTAATTAATGTTCTCAGCTGATTGTACTACAGAGAAATAAAGGATATATGAATGAAAAACAAAGTTTGTTGGTTTTATCTTTTCACAATCTTTAATTACTTCACAGCTCATGAAACAATTTACAGTGACACTAATACAGGATGAATAAATAACATCAGTCTCAACTGTGAGACATAATTTTTAATCATGGATGGATATTAAAATACATTTTATGTCAGATTATAATTTAATACCACTAACTCATTTACATCTTTTATCTAGTTATCTTGTATTATCTATCAACAGTGAAGTTGAACTGAAGAATTGTGAACACTCGTAATATTTTCTGGTTGAATACAGTTTATTAGCAACAACAAACACGCCCAAAGCTTAACATTTCATATATACCATATTTATTCGTGTATAATACGCACTCGTGTATAATACGCACCCCTAATTATGGGCTATTAAATCCTGAAAAAAATATCTCGTGTCTTATTTCAGGCTGTCATGATCCGTCATCGGAAATAGCATAACAAATCCAAATTGAATTACGCAAGTTAATCCTGTTGTTACACTATCTGGTAATAAAAATGTGTTCTCTGTATATCTGACCTTATGTTTGTCATCTATTTTATTAATTTTATTTAAAATTTCATTCAATAATGTTTACCTAAATTTCGGCAAAAACATGTGTCCCTCCGATACTTACAACTTCCGTTTACCCCGTTCCATAGGTTCCGCTTAACCACATACTGTGACCACGCCAAATCACATTATTAACCCCAACAATGATAATATTTTCTTTTGTTTCATTTTTTACGAGTCTACACATCTAGATAAACATGTGTCATGGTTAACTTTTAGTGAGAAAATATGCCAAAACGTGAAAAACCACTTTGATGAATAAATATATTTTGTCGTGTACCTCACAGTCGCACAGTTTTAGTAGCATATCTATATAATTATGCAAAACAATATGTAAAGCCCCCGGCTGTTCTGATTTTAGCGTTTGTTTTAAAACGAGAGAAAAGTCTGGTCATGTGACAGGCTATGCAAATTAGCCCGTGGCAGTGGTGTTATGCAAAGTTATGTTACTTCTAAAAACGACGATTAATTAAAAACTAGACGTAAATTTTAAGACGTTTGCATATATTGTCTTCGGAAAATGTTTATAAATTAAGTAGTTGCAATATTTTCATTCCAAAGCTGGCAAACAACAACATAATTATTTTGAAATTGTGTCAGTCATGACGCAGTCATTTCTTTCTGGACGTATTTTTCCTTAATTGAGAGTCATGTACACAAGAATTCTGCGTCAGGGGAAACCCTGGTTAGGGTTCATTAAATTCATTAAAAAAATGGAAAATTAATAAAAAAATAAATTTTCTTTTGACTGCACCTCTCCATATGACACAGATTATATGTACTAAGTTTGAGATGAATCCATTGAATAGTTTAAGAGAAATCGCGCAGACAAAGTTTTCGGACAGACGTTAGGGTTTGAAAAATTAATTAAAAAATGGAAAATTAATCAAAACAATTTTTTTCTTTTGACTGCACCCCTTCATATGACAGATTATATGTACTAAGTTTGAGATGAATCAACTGAATAGTTTAAGTGAAATCGCGCAGACAAAGTTTCTGGACGGACGGACAGATGGACAGACGGACGGACAGACGGATGGAATCTTGGTATAACTATATACCCCCGACATTTTGTCGGGCGTATAAAAAAAAACTAATAGAGTTTGTTGTGACCAAAGTCAAAGAACAAGAAATGTCAAGTTATTAAAGCAGCAGACACATGCAAGTTTTGCAAGTAATCGGACAAGCGGTTTTCGAGCAATAGGGCGAAATATATCTGGAAAAAAATACTTGTTTTTCAGTTTTCTGCCCTTGGCCATTGGGCTTACGGCCTTGGGATTTTGGTGGAATGTAGTGCTCAACGATCGACATTTGAACAAAATCAAGCCAGTGGTTATTTTGCTAGCTCTGGTACATAAATCGGCGGAATAATAATAATATTAAATCGAACTATTACAATAGGGTTCTTCAGCCTTTCGGCTTGGTGACTCTTTAACAGGCTGTCACTTCTTTGTCATTTGAGCTTCAAACGGATTAGAGTTCTTAGTTCGTCAGGACCCCGGGTTTCTGTCGCATTGCTCAGATAAAGTGCTAAACCTGTCTCCGACCCTGTCCATATTCAAATCCTGAATTGGTTTGTTTGTACCAACGTTGTCAAAAGTAAGGAAACGCTTGCGAGACATCGCCGCCACGAAACTGACGTGTCCCGGAATGTCCTGGGATGTTCTTAACCCATTTCAGATGCCATCCATGTTCGAACCCACATATGGTTTGCTTGTACCAATGCCATCAAACGTAAGGAACCGCTTGCGACAACACCACATGTGTCAATTGTGAGGAACCGCTTGTGAGACATCACCACTACGAAATTGACATGTGGCTGGGTGTCCCATGGTGTTATTACCAATTTCCAACTTCGACCATGTTCGAATCCTCAAAAGGTTTGCTTGTACCCACGCCGTCCTACGTAAGGAACCGCTTGCGACAAATCACCACATGTGTCCCAGTGAGTTCTTTACCCATGTTTGACTTCGACATTGCCCAAATCCTCAAATGGTTTGCTTGTACCAACTCCTTCAAAAGATAGTCACCGTTTGCAGGCCGCTACAAAATTTGAGTGTGCCAGAGTGAACCAGATTGTTCTAACATAAGGATCCACTCAGATAGACATCACCGGATGTGTCAAACTTAACCAGTATGCAGGGTCAAACTTAACCAGTATCTGTTTACAACCTTAACAGTAAAACAGAAATGTTTGACAGTATGTCTGTTGAATTTGGATTGGAAAGTATTCATGGCTCAGTTGACATGCAGATTGTAGCGCAATCTACGACTAAATTCACTGGCAAGATGAAAGTGTTTCACTGGCACAAATATGCACAGAAATGGTATCATTTAAGGGACACAGAGTTTCCTGACTTAGGTTCACGGTCAATTGTTGACATACTGATAGGTATGTATTACCTGGAACTGCACTCGTTCCATGGTGATGTCTGTGGTAGGCCTGGGGAACCAGTGGCTAGACTCACACCTTTGGGGTGGACGTGTGTAGGGAATGTAACAGGGCTCCATGTTAACCAGAAACAAGGAGAAGGTACATTCTTCGTTAACAACATTGACAATGATAAAGGACTTGGATCTTTGGTCCAACTATATTGGGAAATAGAAAATGTTTCCAGTTCTAATCCCATCATGAGTGTGAATGATCAAACGGCTGTTGATTCTGTACAATCTTCTCTTCAGTACTGCAATCGTAGGTACAAGGTTGGGGTTCTCTGGGGAAAAAGACACCTGATGAACTTACAAACAACTATGATATGGCTTTCAGTCAGTTGTTGAATATTGAAAAGAAGTTGTTCAAAGACAAAGCCATTTTCAGAGGCATATGATGATGTCATTGCACAGCATATAAAAAGGGGTACATCAGGAAAGTGCTTGAAAAAGAAATTAAAGAAACAAAATGGTTCTTTACTCATTTTCCCCTTGTGAAACCAGATAGAAAACAACGAACAGCCAAAGTCTTCTCGACATTGGATGCCAAAGATGGATTTTGGCAAGTAGAACTGGATGAAACAAGTAGCTACCTAACTACCTTCCGGACTCCTCTAGGACGATACAGGTGGCTACGAATGCCCTTTGGCATCGCAACAGCTCCAGAAGAATATCAGAGATGTCAGCATGAAGTTCTGGAAGGTTTACCTGGTGTAGATGTAATTCATGATGACATTCTTGTGTTTGGCTGTGGAGACACAATTGAAGAGGCCACACGAGATCATGACCAAAATCTCATCGGTCTACTGCAAAGAGCCAGATCAATCAACCTGAAGTTGAACAAGACAAAAGATGCAAGTTTGGCCAGGTGCAACCTTGCTTCAAAATGGTCAATCTGTGTGCTTCGCATCCAGATCCCTTACTCCTACAGAGCAGCAATACGCACAAATTGAAAAAGAATGCTTAGCTGTGGTGTTTGGCTGTGAATGCTTTGATCAATATGTGTGCGGTTGTGAGCTGATCAATGTACAAACCGATCATAAACCACTTGAGACTTTCAAGAAATCTCTTCTCTCTTCTCCCAGAAGGCTACAGAGAATGCTACTACGTCTGCAAAAGTACCACCTTGATGTCCGCTACAAGAAGGGCACAGAGATAGACATTGCAGATTTCCTGTCGCGAGCCTCACTTCCACTCAGGAAGATAGAGCCGACTTTGAAAGACTATGAAATCTTTGCTGTTTGGGAGGACACTTCCTTCATCAGCGAACTGCAGAATATCAACGCTGTCGAATGTATCACTGTCACAGATCAGAGTCTCGATCAAATTCAGCGTCTCACTCAACAAGACATCAATCTCCAGACTCTCAAGTCCACCACCTTAGCCGGCTGGCCAGAACAACGTGAGGACACTCCAGTGTGTGTCAGAGACTACTGGACATTCCCGAGAGGAAATGAATGTTCAGAATGGTGTTCTCTTCAAAGGATCACGAATTGTGATTCCACCAGCAATGTGAAGTGAAATGCTTCAGCGCCTTCATGGAAGCCATCTCGGAGCCAAAGCATGCATCTGAAGGGCACGTGATGTTGTGTATTGGCCAAATATGACTGTAGACACTAAAGACCATGTTGGTCAATGCACAGTGTGTTCAGAAATGAGGCCCAAACAGCAGAAGGAAATCTTAGTGTCACATGAAGTGCCTGAACGTCCATGGAGTAAGATTGGCGTGGATCTTTTCACTCTACATAATGAGGAAAATCTTGTTCAAGTAGACTACCATTCAGACTACTGGGAAGTTGACAAGCTGACAGACACAACTTCCACATCTGTTGTTGAGTGTATGAAGGCACAGTTTAGCAGACACGGCATACCAGATACCGTAGTGTCGGATAATGGTCCACAACTCACATCACGAGAGTTTGCTCAGTTTGCCAAAGACTGGCACGACATCGCCTTATCACAGTAAGTCAAACGGCAAGGCCGAATCAGCTGTAAAGATTGCAAAGAAGCTGATCAAAAAGACACAAAGACTCATGGAAAGCAATCCTGGAATGGCGTAATACCCCTACTGAAGGTATGGACAGTAGCCCTGTACAAAGAGTTATGTCGCGTCGAACACACACAACTCTCCCAGTTGCTACACAACTTCTGAAACCTGAGGTTGTTGACAGTGTCAGTGCCAAGAAAGCCCTCAAGCACAGAAAGGCTAAACTCTATTACGATAGTCATGCTAAGCAACTACCTGAACTCCTAGTTGTTCAACCAGTACGTGTTCAACCAGGGCCTTCAGACAACGGGTAAATGGTGTCACGGGACTTGCTTCAGACAAATGTCGACAAGGTCATACATTGTTGACATTGATGGTAAAGAGTACAAGCGCAATCGCAAGTTTCTTAGATCAACGTCTGAAACTACAACACCAAAACAGTTGCCGGAAGTTACCAGTGAGATTGAACCAGATTCTCACATAACAGCGAAAAAGACAACTGCTACCAAGACATCGCCTGTTGTGAAACCACCTCCTTCATCACCACCAGTACCAGCAGAGCTTCCTAAGGAAAACATCAAGACCACCAGGACAAGCAGCCAAACCACCAACCAGACTGAAGACTTTGTTACCTACTAATTGTGCCAAGGAATGAGCACGATTTGTGAACTGTTTCATTTTGACTTCAAACACACAAAAAACCACTGTGTTTTAATTTCTTTGTTGTGTTCTCAGTATGGTATTTTTTCTACAGGAATTTCAGAGAAATTACACAGAGACTTTGCTTAGTTAACATGTTAAGTTTTATAAAGCAATATGAATATTTTAAAGAAACTAATCTGTACATTATTCTCAACCTATCTGCACAATATACCAGTATTTTAATATTACTTAACTTTTGAAGAAAAGGGGGATCTTACGAGAGTAATCCTTTTCCGTTATAACTGCACACATTCTTACTTTTGTATGTAACCCTGATGTGTTCTACGTCATCAAAATAGTATACAAACAAGAACATGCCAAAAATCCACTTAAATGGATGATAATATGGATTCAGTGGAAAGTGATAGTCAGGCAATAGAACTCTATGAACAGCAAAATGCATTATGGAGTTCAGCAGGTATGCATGCCAGAAAATGGGTGTCTAATTCTTTACCATCTTCCCTAGGCAAGAGCGTTAACCACCCTTGCCGAACTAGGCTGGTATTATGGAGTTACATTTTGGCTGGACTAACGAGTCTATGCATAGTCCTATCAAAATCGTTCAACGAAATCGAAATCCGGTTTGTAAACTGTCATGCAGATTTCGGTCGATTGCAGAATTTGCAAAGCATGTGCACTGTCAACTCATTGTTAACAGATATTTTCCAAATCTTTTAATGTTTTTAATCAAGGAGCTTGCGTGATGCATTTCGCGATATAAGACCTGTTTTATCACAATATAGACCTGTATTATCGATCAAATCGTCTTGAATGGACACCGCCATTTTGATTCAATCAAATCAAGTCATGGAATGGGATTGGTCCATAGGAGAGGCTTAGAAGGGACATAACTCATAATAACCACTGGTGGCGCGATCGAGCCCAGGAATTCCAGCCTAGTTTGGCAAGGGTGAAAACTGGACTTTTATAGTCAGTTAACCTCCTTGCCTCGGGAAGATGATTCTTTACAGGTTCTAGACAACATTCCTCTTGAAGACAGAATGAAGGAGATCAATATACACATGAATGAGTTGCCTTCAGTTAAAGCTCTTGGATTGACATGGAATGCAAAAAGTGATGACTTTTGTTTCTTTTACCATGTTCAAGACAACAGTTTTAGCACGACAAAAAGAAACTTTCTGAGAGAGACTGCAAAGCTCTTCGATCCTCTTGGCATATTGGCACCTTTCATCATGAGGGCCAAAGTTATCATCCGAGAAATATGAACAACATGTGCTGGGTGTGATGAAGTTATTATCCCATAATTAGAACAGAAAGCATGGCAGTGGTATCATGAAATAGAACTTCTTAGATAGATTCGTGTACCAAGATACATGCAAGTGGCTTCTGATAAAGAAAATACAAAGCTGCCACTTTTGGAGAGGCTTCACAAGAAGCATATGGAGCTGTTGTCTATGCAGTCACTATGGACAAAGGAGAGGTGGTCTCAAGTAATGTCATAGCTGCAAAGAGTCATGTGGCACCTCGTAAAGCAATTAGTATTCCAAGAATGGAATTGCTTGCAGCTGTTATTGGAGTTCAACTTCTCAATGCTGTTGTAAAGGCCTTGGCAATAACACATCATTCTGCAACACTATGGTCTGACAGCTTAAATGTGTTGTGGTGGGTGAAAAGTCTGATAGAGGTTTCAAGTCATTTGTGGCAAATTATGTTGGATTCATCCCTGAGAATACAAATCCTAGTCAGTGGAGGCATGTCCCCTTTCAACTGAATGCTGCAGATATTGTCAGCAGGGGTGCTCAAATTCAAACATTGGAGAACAGAAAGTGGTTAAACGGTCCTTAATTCCTGACTTCAACTGAAACTGAGCGGCCAAAACAAGTTGTTGACTTCAGTCACTGTGATAAACTTGAACGATGAATTTCTCAGATGGTAGTTACAATGTTGTGTGTAACTGCTGAAGTACCTCCTTGGCATTTGGAACCTTGAAGGTTTTCAGGCTGGAAACAACTTTGCAGAATTCTTGAATGGGTTTTCAGTTTCTTCAACAATTCTCATATACCTAACTTTATCAGAAAGACAGGTGATCCGGATTTTGAAGAAATTGAAGATGCTGAAATGAAACTGTTGACCAAAACACAGAATGAGGCATTCTCTTAAGAATACACTGCCTTGGCTAAGGGCAAAACCCTTGCCCACAACAAGTAAGATTCTATTTCTCAATCCAATGCTTGAAGAAAATGGTCTCCTACGATCTGGTGGAAGATTGTATATGCAGAGGTGTTATCTACAGATGCCAGATTTCCCATTATACTTCCGAGATGACATTAGGTTACAAAACCGAGAGCCAAAATGTATCATGAAGAAGGTAAGCACTTTGGTACGAACACTATTTTGGCAGCACTATCATCAAGAATCTGGATTATTTCAGCCAGGGAAGAGTGAGTGAGTGAGTGAGTGAGTGAGTGAGTATGGTTTAACGCTGCTTTTAGCAATATTCCAGCAATATCACGGCGGGGGACACAGCCAGGGAAGAGATTCGTGAGTGGGAGAGAGAGTGTTCTTGGTGTCGGAATCTAAAGACAAAACCCACCCATCAAATCATGGTGGATCTTTCCGGTAATCATAGAGCAATGTTCATTACGTGCATTTTCTCAAGTTGGTGATGACTTTGCTGGCCCATTTATCACCAAGCAAGGTCGAGGAAAACGTCTCCAAAAGCAATACCTTTGTATCTTTACATGTCTTTCTACATGAGCTGTACACTTAGAGATGGTATATGGACTTGACACAGACTCCTTTTTTAACTCCTTTTTCAGATGCCTAAGGAAATAATTTCAGACAATGGCACAACAGGACTCAGACGCAGTTAAAACTTTAATAGCAAACAAAGGAGTTACTTGGACATTCAAACCTCTCCATGCACCTTACTTTGGCGGTGTGTTTGAGTCCATGATCAAGTCGGTCAAACACGCAATCTTTGCAATATTGAACGATGGAGATGTTACTGATGAGGAGTTAATGACTGCCTTCACAGGTACAGAAGTTCTTGTCAACTCTCGACCATTGACTTACGAGAGTGCCCATCCACAAGATGAGACACCTTTAACACCATTTCCATTTCCTTTAACACCAAACCATTTCCTTCTTGGACAGATGGGAGGAGAATTCGCTTCAGAAATTGATTCATCATTTCTCTTCAAGGAGGCAATGGAGACGAGTCCAAGAGCTAGTGAGACATGTATGGAGACGTTGGGTGAGTGAATTGTTGCCAATTCTCAATCTTAGAAAAAAATGGTTCACACCAACCAGACTTGAGAGGCTTGGATTCTTGTCTTGAGCAGCCACAACGATGTCATGAAGAAGTACAGCGGGCACTCTAAGTAGTGCTTGTTGAATATAGCCAAGTTGTATATCATTCGTAGTTGTCCAGCTTCCTCCTTGAGGATGAGGAATATTGGGAATTAGAAGCCTGGTGTTATGGCTGGGGAGTGCACAACCTCTATGGCCTCTTTGGCTATCAACGTATTGATGTTGGTCAATAGAAGCCTGGTGTTATGGCCAGGGAATGCACAACCTCTATGGCCTCTTTGGCTATCAACGTATTGATGTTGGTCAATAGAAGCCTGGTGTTATGGCCGGGGAGTGCACAACCTCTATGGCCTCTTTGGCTATCAACGTATTGATGTTGGTCAATAGAAGCCTGGTGTTATGGCCGGGGAGTGCACAACCTCTATGGCCTCTTTGGTTATCAACATGTTGATGTTGGTTAATAGAAGCTGATGCTGATTGTGTTTGAGGGTAGGCGTCCACCAGGGACATTGATGTCAGAGGAGGCCCTTTATTAGTGTGCAATGAAAGCCCTGGTTATGTATAGATTCTCCAGGATGTCCCAATTTTGCCAATAACATCGGAGTCTCTGTTGTCCGTCGGAAGAACGCTGGTTTCTCTGCTACAATGACAATCATCCGGTTTTTGTTCACATGGGCTATCACAATTTGAAGGCTGGAGAGCTGTAACAGTATCCTCAGAGCGCAGGGAGCGAGGATGGCCCGAATCCCGCTCAGGTAGGGGGGAGAGGCACCCCTCTGATGTCTGTTCAGACTTTCCCAAGGTTGCATCAAGGAAGACCCCTATCTTCAAAATAAGGGGGAAGGGTCAGATGATAGCACAGTCCGGTGGTCAGTTGAAAGTGGGACGACTGTAGGAGACAGTGAGCCGTCACGTGCAAGGGGCGTGGTCCGTTCAAGAGCAGGAATGTCGGCATTCAAAAACAACTTGGATAGCAAATCTTCCTCAACGGAAAGCAGATTTATTTCCTTTCTTCTTGCAAGAAGATTAAGGCACAGTCACATGATATAATACAAGTCCCTTGGGTTTATTCGCGGAGGAAGGACCGTGCTCGGAATCCTTAGATGCCTTGAACCTGCGATTAGCTGACCATTTAGAACACTTACGGAGGTAAGTTTTGAAATACGATTCAGACAAGTTAGCAAACTGTTCACATCGTGTTGCAATCTCACATACCCCATGACAATCACAACAAATAAGGTAGGGATCGAGAGGGGAAAACAGACCATTGCAATCGGAGCAACGGGGGCGTAACGACTCTATACGTCATTTTATTATGGATTTAACTTGTATAAAAACAAAAACAAAACTATTCTCTGTTCAAGTGACGTCTTGACATTCAGGCGATAGAATTGAGAATGAGGGTGCTGGATATGTCAGGTGATCAGATCGCAGGGATCGTGTCGCACGGGATTGCAGTAGTGCGTAACCCATGCGCCAACGCAGGTTTGCTTGGCATGTATTAATGCAGGGTTAGCTCCCCTTGAAGGACTCGCCTGTCTTGGGAGGCTCGCTTGGGTTTTGCGCTCGTTTCGAGGGTTGCCAATAAATGTCATGAAGTGTTTACCTGTGTCCTGTCGATGTGTGACAAGTGTATAGTTCCTCCTAACCTAACTGGCAATGATCACAGTGGTGATTTAGTGATGTATGGGATGTGTTGGGGTGATTGGTGTATTTTGAATCTGGAAACTTTGTTCTGGGACGTTTCCACACCACGATCGAAGAATAAGAAGAAATGCAAAGTGTGAGATAGGATAAGTTTAAAAATTTGATATATGCCCAAATATGGGCATTAATGATGTTTCTATGTATCATTGTACTGACCACCAAAGTGACGTCACAGTAGACGTCAGTACCGGAATAA
Source organism: Haliotis rufescens (assembly GCF_023055435.1). Lineage (NCBI taxonomy): Eukaryota > Metazoa > Mollusca > Gastropoda > Lepetellida > Haliotidae > Haliotis > Haliotis rufescens. The sequence goes on from NW_025964112.1 coordinate 28,668,156, forward strand.
TGTTTAATATATGTAAATATAACATTAAATATCACTGACAGGAAAACAGAAGTGGCATCATCAGTCATCATGATGTCATGTTTATAAGACCTAGAAATGGTAATATAACCAGAAGTGACATCATAAGTGATCTAAGAACCACAAGTGATGTCATTGAGGACATCAGAACTGGAAGTGACCCCATAAACATGATATAATACCACAAGAGGCAACAAAACTGAAGTCTTAGGGAAACCAGATGCCAGATCCCACCGATCCCTCTGGTGTATTCTGGCTATGAAGTAATAGAGGCAGTGTCTTTGAAGAAATTATTTGAACAGTTATCATTGTGAATAGTTTTTCGCTTATCCTGCATTATTCCTTAATGCATTATCAGCTTACTTTTGACAGTAATGAAGCTGTGATTGGTCCAGCTGATGGAGTGAGTGAGTGAGTATGTTTTTACGCCGCTTTTAGCAATATCACGGGGGGGAGGGGGGCACCAGAAATGCATGGGCTTCACACATTGTACCCATGCTGGGAATCGAACCCGGGTCCTCGGCGTGACGATCGAATGCTCTAACCACTAGGCTACCCGACCGCCCCCCCCAGCTGATGAGAAGAAGAAGGAACAGATAACATGTGCTGATAAATTGGTCCCAGGTTTTCTGCTGTTTTTCTGTTCCTGTGGTCTTCAACTTAACCTTCAACCTAGTCCCTTCCCCCTGTGAACGGTGGCATCTGGTATGATGTTATACATATGCAATAATATTTAACATAAGCACGTGGTGGTGACAGTTTGTCACAATCTTTCACATGTTGTTGCTCTGTTCCGCCATCTTAACATGCTAACATGTCGCGGTCTTTCAGTAGGTCATTGTCAGCAAGGTATTAGCATTGCATATAAATACCTCTAGCTGTCTATCAACGTTTATAGTGTAACATACGTCATATTATGTCATAAATCCATTATCGTGAATGTACACCTTGTTTGTTCTCATTAATTAGATACCGTAGTTTTAGAAACTTCTACATGAATTCTCTCAATTTACTTTAGTTGCTTGCACTCTCACCCGTTTCTTCGTTCACTTTTGTGTTATACGTTTTTTATAACACAAATCCATTATCTTGAATAAAAACCTGTGTCTCTCCGATATAATTGGACACTCAACTTGTTTACAACTTCAATTTAATTTGGTTTTTGGTTTCACCTATTACGTCCCAGGCAGAGGCTACACCAGTGTCCACAGTGCAAACGCAGCTTACTACATTAACTATGTCTGCTGCAGCACCTGTCTACACACCTCAGGGTTTATCTACTAGACCAGCACCTTCAGGCACCTCTAACGATGCCTGCGCTACCTGCTAACTCTACCTTGGCTGCGCCTTCAGGTCTAACGTCTACGCCTGACCACCCCTCATAATGCCTCCCGCCTTCCCGCCAGCACCACAAGCTGTCTTCCCTCCGGCATCATACATGGACCCAACGTGGATGCAATCATTTATGTAGGCCATATTTCAACAAGCACACGCACCTCCCTTCCTTCAGGCAACTGCGCCTACCTTTCAGCAACCTATGCCAGCACTAAGATTAGCAAAGCTACCCAAGTTTGTGTAATATCACAAGCACCTAAAGTGCCCCCAGCACCTTCTGCTCAACAGACAATGGCGACTGTTTCAGTCCAATCTACGTCTATGGCTGTGCCTGAGGTGGGCTTCGGTACCCCGTCTTCGTTACAGGATTCATTATCTCCTGGCACATCCTTCAGGCAATCCTCCAGGGCGTCTAAATCCAAACGATGCAACAGGAGCCACTTTCCTCTCCGCTGTTCAGAGCATTATCTAACACACTCCTCTGACGGACATTAGCTCAGCACTTACCCAGGTGCCAGAGTGCATGGCTTACCATCTATCACCTGGCTCCATCCCACCTGACCCAATGTTGAAGGATATGGTCAGGGCACTGGATGAGACTTTTGACCAGCATTTAAGGTCCCCAAGTTCAGAGGGCATGATTTTCCCATACATGCCTTTGGGGTGGAAAACCATGCTCATGACTTGAACGAATCTCATCCAAGCCTATTACCACCAAGATCCCTGACAACCATTTTTCCTTCATAGAAACGGAGACCAGGCGATCCCTCAAAACCTTGTCGGCATTAGCCCCATTATCTTGGGCTATGGATAGAGACCTCACTGAGACCAAAGCCAACAGGATCAATCACGTGGACTCCTAACACGAGGCATATTGATCATATGTGCAATCACTTGAAGGCGGCCTTCACCGCTATGCTCTATCTGGGGTATCTGGCCTTGTCCAACTGGGATTCCGAATTGGTTACCTCGTCAGACATTGTTGGCCACAACACTTCCAATGGCTAGATTGACACTCAAACCAAGGTCTGGAGTTACACTCAAGACAAGACAGCACTCAAGGCTCTGGAACCTTGGTCATCATGCGTCTAAGTCAGGCAACTATCAACAAAGGCGCTCACCTCTCAAGGACAAGACTACTGATCAGTCCTCTTTTCATGGCAAAGGACGAGGCAAGGGCAGAGGCCAAGGCAATCAATCCTGTAGGGATAATTCCAAAGGTAGGAGCGGGGACTGGAGGGGGAAACCTAGGGGGAAACTTAGTGGACATTCAGAGGCAGCCTCGGCCTCAATGCTTACGACTCCCTGATCCTGATGAGCCTCAACTTGCAGAACGTATACCTGCATGTGTCTATCCATCCCAGGGACCGGTGGTTCCTCAGGTTCCTGTTCAATGGTATCCACTACCAGTGAGCGGTCCTACCATTTGGCATTTCAGAGGCTTTTTACCTGCCTTACCAAGCCAATAGCTGCCTATGTGCACATGAGGAACATCTGGCTCAAGTTGTAAATAGATGACTACATACTGAACCATCAAGTTGCGGCGATCCTAACCCGTCACCGGGATTTCACCAACTTGGTTGGAGAGTGATCGAGGTGAAGTCGGAACTAATCCCATCCTACCGACCCCAGTTCATAGGAGGTCTATTCCAAACAGATCTAGACCCTTTAACAGTGCCATGGCACACATGGGTCAAGATCCTACACCATCCATCTGTCTGCTGCCCTTCTGTGACTGCTTATGTCAGCACAGGACTTGCCGATCAGGGGTTAGTTGCAATTATGCTCCTCATATCTGACGGCAGGACTTGCTGTATCCATCATTCTACCGGCCCATCTAAAGACTCACCTCAATTGGTGGGCGGTAGAGATGAACATCTTAGGAGGTGTCTCCTTAACTTAGCTATCCCCAAAGTCACATCTATTTGTAGATGCATCTCTGAAGGGTTGGGGTGCACATCCAGAGGATCAGACAGCATTGGGGCTTAGATCCTGCACACAGTGCACATGGCACATCTGGAGTTTTAGGATGTGCTCATATTAGAAGCCCCCACTGAAACACCCAACTAGCCCTTTCTACCGACATCACAATGGTCTGGTGCCTGCGAAATTAGGGGACAACTCACTCACACTCTCTTCTCAAACAAACGTTCAAGTTTTTCAACCTGGTGGATCGACTGGGTCTGTGCTTCCTGGTCCAGCACATATCTGGTTGTTGGAATGTGCTGGCAGACAGAGTTCACCTCAGGTTATGCTGGCATTTTATGGCCAAAAAACAGCTTCCAGGACAACCCAACCACTGTTTCACCATTCCACCTGTCATTCTTGAGAAAATTTGTCCCCCTTTAGCAGACGGAAGGATGAACTCCATTCCTATATCCCTCACCCCACTTTGTGGCTGGAGAAAATAAAGTCACCATCATTAACTATTGTTTTTCTGTGTTCTATTGAATATAATATATACTGCAATCAAATGAAAGAGCAGGGATTAACTACTGTGTCCATCTGGATAGGCAAAAGGTATACCTGACAGGCTTGTAGTGCTCAACTAGATGGTCCCACCTAGTGTCTGGCACTGGTACACGACCTGTAACAAAGTGAAAAACAGAACGTATGCACTGTGAATAACATTCTGCTTTGAGGATGACTACAAACACAGGTAAGATGAACTAAAAATCAACTGCTTAGAATAAACACAAAGTCAACTTTTTAGATAAACTTATCTGCGGTACTACCTTTGTTTTTTATTCCATTTCAACACACACATACAAGTCCTGCACTAATATTCTCAAGATGAAAAAGAAATATCTTTGTTGTGATAAATACGAGCAGTGCATAATATTGCAACGTTCAACATAATGTGTATCACAACACCAAACATAACCCTGTAGTCATGGTAGTGTACGATATATTTTATTGAATAACATTTGTTGTAAAATAATCCACAGTAATCAAGGTGATTTCAACAGTGTTTTAGTCAGGTGATGGTGTTGCCTCATCTGGAATGTGGATTAAAGTGATCATGTAAATCCTTGGTAAGGCTTAGAAGAATAAAAGAATTGGTTTCTTTTGAAAATATAGTCCAGGTGGGCAGCCTTTTTTTTGTTGGTTGTTCGAACTAGCATGTAACGATATAAACAGTTGTGTAAAATCAACCTGGGAAAGGGCCTCCCTACAAATACTGGAATACACTATTTAACTACATTTGGACTACCATAATAACCCCTATAATGAGCTTCTATTTTATTTCGCAATGCGAAAACATTATCATATGCACACAACACCGGATGAAGCATGTCAGCAAATCTGTTTTGGAGTATGCAAGTCACAGAGAATATACTACACTCATTCTCCTAAGATACCATTTTTACGAAACGAGTACTTTTTATGGTGTAGGAGACCACGTAATTTAACATAAGTAAGGGACATCGGGTGGCTATTTTTAGAACCTATAAGAAACATCCTATAAATTCGATATAAGTACGTCTGGACGTTGTAAGTATCTTGTAGTCAATTATCTCACTTATTACACACGTTTTGGCCGTAAATTGTTTCCTTTTGGTCGTTTGGGGGTGGGTGTTTTCCTACTTGAGTGCTCGAGCCGCGTGTTGTATGTTCCGCCACAAGCTATGATGCGCCGAGCACAATATGGTAGGAACGCCCTGATTGGTCCGTTCAGCGTTGCTGGCCAATGGCTGTACCACAGGAGTTTTCCCTAATCAGGTCAAGGGTCAGCCTAGTGGCACATAAGGACATGGTACTGCAGCATTCAGTACGTGTCTTAAGAGCTCGGGATTCCCCGACACGAAAGTCCACTCCGGTGCGGGGAAAGTTAGTAACAGTCTCTTGTTTAACAAGATGTCTCACTAGTTAAATTATAAAATAGGTTTGATTTAGCTGGGTGGGGGAGAAATGAGGATGTAGATTTGTTTATATAGTTTGTGTAAGGGGGTTTCCGTGGGGGAGAAGTGAGGGTTAGGATTAAGTGAGTGAGTGAGTTGGGTTTTACGCCGCTTTTAACAGTATTCCAGTTATATCACAGCGTGTCAGCTTAATGTGGGAGGAAAGCCCGAAGTGATGCAGGTCTCAGATGTTTATCACTTTGGTGAAACCCACGAGCACGGGTATGGTGCTGACAAACCTAGAAACATAATCAGGAACCGGGATTCGAACCCACAATCAAAGGTTTTTGGCGTGCCCAAGGGACACAACTCTGCACAGCGAATCGCAGCGCCTTAGACGACTGGGCCACCCGTGCCCCCGGTTAGGATTAAGAAGGTTTTGAGTAGGAATAGATAGCTTCCTTCCGTAAGATTGTTGGATTTCTTCATTTTATATTTTATTAATCAGTTTACTTTTGTTGTATTAAAAATCATTATATTTTCAACAAGTCTTTTTGTCCTTTTTCACCCGCCGGATGCATGAACCCAACCACAGAGTCTCACAGGAGTGTCCCCAGTTAGCTGACTCATGGTTAAACCAGACAGTTAACATCAAATAAAACACAACGCAAAGGGCCATGAGTCAGCAGTGGGATTCCAACTAGAACACTCCGTGGAGCCAGTGAACTCTGCTGTCACTGGGCCGCCTCAGGCAAGGCGCATCTATTACAGTGGTATCGGACCAAGTGAAAGCAAGGTCAGATACCATAGAAAGTTCACGAGTTTCATAAAAATTGTATCTAACCAGAATGAGTGTTGTATTTTATTTAGTACCCACGTTGAATAGATATTTAAGTGTAAATACATAACGGATTTCGTTCGTTGACAGACCAAACTGAAACTGGTTGCAAAATCTGGTTGCTCATGAATATTGACATATGCCCAAATATGGGCATTGTTGACATTTCTATGCATACGCATTAACAACATGCACCTGCAGTTGTGTTTGCAAACATAACACCACCAACACTCAAGATCCTTTTGGAAGAATTTCTTTAACTTATGGTAATCCAAGCGCCATGTTGTTAGTACGCAGGAGACCAATAAGAAAATCTTAAAAGTCACATTAGTACAGCGCTTTGAATATCAGACCAACAGTCGGTCACTCACACAGTGCATTCAAAATGGTTCGGTTTCCTTGGTCGATCAGCTAAATTTATATCATGTCCGTACCATTTTGGAAGAGGGAATCAGAGTGTTCGCCAAAGACATGCGTGTCAACTGTACCACCCTATACTGAAGACGTGAAAATCAACAAACTGAAGTCTGCTTGTATGTCAGTGACAGCTTCGAACGAAGGGCAAGGTCACCACCGGAATAAGAAAAGACAACCGTGATTTTATCACAGCTTTTGCGCTAGAGATAGGGAATGTTATTGTTCACATCTGGGATATTTTGGGCCACACAATCAGAAATCAGGCACACTTCTACGGAGTTTTAGAATGATTTGTATCGGAAATGTTCACTTTGAGTGATCTGGTCGTGCAGTCATGAACAAACAACTCCCGAAACAGTGCCACAAAATACGCTTCGAAGGGGACACTGATGGCACAACCAAATATCCCAAGTAAGTCTAGATATCTGACCAGATAGTTTAAACTGACTTCATTTTACCACGCTTATCCTTTTCCGTGAAATCAAATTGAAAGTTGCGAAAGTGGTCGGGTGCGTCACGCTCACCCGGACCATCGATCTATTGATCGGAAGTCGTACATTGTAAATGGATATAGCTTGATTATATAATGTCTGTAGAAGCTCTATGCATAACTTATATAGAATGCAAACCAAATTTGATGCATGTGACTATCTTCAGTATCTTGTTTGGTTTATAAAGTGTTTGTTGATGTCTCTCGCTCTCATGAGATTGCTTCAGTTCGTATTTGTAGTTGCAAAATGAATGACGCCTTGCAATTTTTTTATGAATGAAAAAAGTAGTCCCGGTCTGACAGAGGTCATGGTTATCCAAATTGTGTGAAAATAATAAACCATGGTAAACCTTGTAATGGGAGAATAATACATAAAAATTACATTTCTTATTTTGTCATAATATCCAGTAAATCATCCCAAGAAATGCTGAATAATTATCATTAAAATTAAGCGAGTTATGCATATTGGGGTTCTCACCATATCTAATTACCAAGAAGGCTTTGCGTAACATTAAAATTACGTATGACATGCATAAATGCTCAGCTTGCTCAATATTAAAACTTTCAGGAGTTTAATTACCTCAAAAAGAAAATATCGCGAGTTTAAAAAGTTTCGGCCAAACTTCTCGGCACACAATTACCAGAAGGGTTATAGCTAAAACAGCACCTCAGCAAAACGTCACCTGGCGAAAACAGCACCGATTGGCGAAAACATCACCTCGCCTCAAGCAAAAACGGCTACTATTGCCTGGCGAAAACAGCACCCTATTTTTTTTCACCTTGGTAAAATAAATGAAATTAAACTTACCTGGTCGCTTGCAAACACCAATAATTGTGAAATGTTAAAACAAGTTTACATTAGAAATTAGTCTCTACTCCAACTATATTCCTACTTAGCCTATACGCAACTACACTTATTGTGAAAACATAACATGTCTTGAAGAAAAATAAATGAAATTAAACTTACATCGTCGCTAACAAAAACCAATAATTGTGAAAAGTTCAAACAAGTTTACATTAGAAATTAGCCCCCTGAATCAGCTACTATCACAATGCTCGGTGGTACATGGGCCGATATTGTAAACATGAGATGAAGATGAAAACTGTGAAGAACTGTATATATGTGAATGTATGTAGTTGTCTGTGAACAACTGGAAAACAGGAAAGAACATGTAAATACATCAAATAATATGTAACAAATAACATAAATCAGATATACTACAACATAAATCGTTCTTATCGTTATTAAAAGCAGAGGTGCCATTTTCGCCCGTCACATAGTAGCCGTTTTCACCAAATGCGGTCCCGTTTTTTAGCCAGAGAATTTGGTGACGTTATGCTGAGGTGACGTTTTAGCCTGCACCCCTACCAGAAACGGCCATTGTTGACTTTTGGCACTTCACATTGAGTGACATGCAGTCCATTAGGGTTTGGACATTAGGGTTTGAAAAATTCATAAAAAAAATGAAAATTAATAAAAACAATTTTTTTCTTTTGACTGCACCCCTCCATATGACACAGATTATATGTACTAAGTTTGAGATGAATCCACTGAATAGTTTAAGAGAAACCGGGCGGAAAAAGTCTTCAGATGGACATTAGGGTTTGAAAAATTCATAAAAAAATGGAAAATTAATAAAGACAATTTTTTTCTTTTGACTGCATCCCTCCATATGACACAGATTATATGTACTAAGTTTGAGATGAATTCACTGAGCAGTTTAAGAGAAACCGGGCTGAAAAAGTCTTCAGATGGACATTAGGGTTTGAAAAATTAATAAAAAAATGGAAAATTAATAAAAACTCGCGCGGACAAAGTTTTCGGACGGATGGACGGACAGAATCTTGGTATAACTATTTACCCCCGACATTTTGTCGGGGATATAAAAAAAACATTTTTAAAGAGTTTGCAAATGATTTCGTTTGATAAACTTTCAGACACAATGACAAGCCGACAAACGTCAGTGATACGTTTGGGCGTTGCCTAACTCGCGATTTGTTGAGTTGAACAAAGTCAACAAACACTGCGAAAAATGACAAATATTGGATGACAGGCAAAATCTGAACTGATATACATTCTAGGTAAACCATTCAATAGCTAAATAGTGCAGTTTACGACAAATAATAAAAATACTTGCAATTTTAGCTTATCACTTCTGAAATCGGAAGCACTTACCGCATGTGACACATGGAAGCAAAATATGCAAAAGTTGGTAAGCTATCATAAAGAAATTCCGAAACAGATTCAAAGAAAATACATAATTGACTTTTTTTCGTCAACTATGTACTATTTATTTATCTGGAGAGCAGTCTTCACTCCTATTTGTTTCATATTTCTTCGTGATTGTCGCCATCAAATGTGTAAGTCTAAATCCGAAACCGTAATGGATTTCACGCTCGATGATTTTAATATAAAATTGTTTTCTGAAAACGAACGCAACGGAGAGCGATATAACGTATTGATATGCCATAATAATAACAACATAATATTGTTTTTGGTGTAACATTACAAAAAGAACAATTTAGAATATTAAAGATGTTGTTGAAAACTTTGTGAAAACCTCCCGTCCTCTGAACCGATTAAAATTTTGGTGCACGACGACTGTATGGAGGTAGTGCAAATATAAATAGGTTCCTATATATGTGATTTTGTACCCAAAACAAATTAAATTGCACCCAAAATATTTTGTGAATTTGTACCTAAGAAAATAAGACAGTAGATCTATAACAAGAAAGAAGTGAGCAAAGCTCACATACCCCCGCTATCCCCGCTGGTCAACAACAAATAGTAAATAGTTTGTTAATTAATGAAATATTACATATTTCTAACTGATGTTTTAAAAACTAAGATTGAGTTCCAGTGACAATTGACCCCCCCCCAAATCTCCCATGTTACCAGTGTTCACTACGAGGAAGTAGATCACCATGAACACCTTTGAATAAAAATTTGATTGAGGAGTTACATAAGAAGAATTATCAAAAGGACCAAAAATTGTTGATATAAAAACACATAAAAAATGGAACAATATCATATAAGAAAATCAATAAATTAATAATTTCCATCTAGCCTTAACAGATATGGTAAAGAATTCATAAATTCAAACTAACACAAAGCACAGATACTTAGGATGATCTACATGAGTGGAAACAATTTTGGAAAATATATTAGCTATACAAAACCAGTCATCAAAATTTCTAAATTCCATCATGTTTCCATGAAAACAGCAAAAGAAAAAACTTTCAGAATCTTATATAAGATAAAAAACAATCATAGTGGTTAATGTAGCAAGTTTGCTGAAGCTAGGATACATAATATTGTAAACATGGATCGTACAAAAACTCTACCCAAAATTTATGTTTCAACATGATTCCATGGAAGCGGCAAAAATAAAAAAAATCAGAATCTTTAAACTAGCAAAAGGCACAAGTACTCATTGTGGTAAATGTGTGTAGCAAGCTTGATGAAGCTAGGATGCATAGTTAAAAAGATATAGGCCGTACAAAACACCCACCCTAAAAGTTTAAGTTGCTTAATGTTTCCATGGAAACGGCAAAAATTAAAAAGTTCAGAATCTTCAAACTAGCAAAAGGCACAAGTACTGATTGTGGTTAATGTGTGTAGCAAGTTTGGTGAAGCTAGGGTGCATGGTTAAAAAGTAATGGGCCGTACAAAAGCTCGGACGAACGGACGGACGGACGGACGGACGGAATGCTTTTTACCCCCGGCTTACTTCGAAAACTGGGGTATAATTAAATTTATGTTTTCATGTAGATGAACAGAACACACAATAAAATATTACATCAAGTTCATAATATGATTATGACTGTGATCCTTGAAATTGATTGTTTAGTTTCGATAGAAAATTGACGTCTTGTCACTGTAGAAGAGGCCAGTTAAATTGGTGAAACCTAAGTTAGAATGTATTGTTTTGATAGTATGTTAAGTTTAAGACACCAAAATTAATGCATATCTTTGAAATAATTCTATGTAGATCTACAAAATTACATAACCATTTGGGTACCAAATCACTAGAAATTTTGGGTACAAAAGTCACTAGATTTACTGTACATTTAAACTGTTTTTTGTGAATCAATGGGATAAAAGAATCTTCGTCTGAATGATTCCTTTTCTCATTTTAAGACAAGAAAGTGTTTTACGTAACAAAAAAGGCAGATCTACACGTCTCACATCTTGTCCTAAAAATATATAAAAATGTGAAAAATATGGACACCTCAGAAATGAGGGCTTTTAAAGTTATAATTCTACCTAACTTGTCACATGGTTTGACTTAGGTCTATCTAAGAAAAGTCCTTATGAAAATCTTTTTTTTAACTTTTATGACACTGACAATTTCTGGCACTTAGACAAAGAGTATTCAAGGAAAGACAGATATGTTTTTAATTGTAAATATGACTTTCCTTTATAATTCTTGATGACAGGGGAACTTTTACACACACCAGCTGAGGTAGTTGTGAGACTGTGATTGCATACAAAGGAAAAACAGGTTGGAAGCAGTACCTGTATATGCAAAATAGACCACATTAGGTGAACTAAAGTCATGGGGCGTGGCTGACCAGAAAAAAATACATCTGGCAAGGGTAAACATGTATACAGGCATATTTCTTTTCATAGCATTTTTCTTAGAAACATAAACTAACTCACCAGCTTATGTGCCACTATGGTTCTTGTGATTAAACAAACAAAATTTTCATGTACTGTTACAAGTAAGTAATGTATCGTATTAATATTAGAAATATATTTTAGAATTGTTTCATCTGGAAACAAACCACTTAATGCACAAGATGAATGTCCATATGAGTTTAGTATGTATATGTTAAGGATCAGATCAATTTATTCATTATTTATGGAATACTAAAATTAAATGACATAGTTACTTAAAATAGTTACTTATTCACATAATTGATGTTGAGAGTGAAAGATAATAATTGTAGAATAAAATATCTTTAAACTAAAGATAATAATTGAAGTTTGATCAGTAACACTGTGCTTATGCATTGACCAATATTTAGTGTCCATACACACAATCATTGTGGAAAAAAATAACTACTAAATATATAACTACTAAATATAAAAATATAACATAAAATTATCAAACCTGTAAACAGCTGTAAATAATTAAACAATTAAAAATCTATAATCAATACACAATCATGGCGGTCTTCATACTTTTGGAATAAATTTAGAAGTTGTTCTAAAATCATGCTAGAATCTATGCATGTATTATGAAAGGAAACTGTCCCAAATTTAACGTGGAACTAACACCGAAAATATGTATGTAGCATTTTATTGCTTATATATATATCCTATCATATTCAACAACGCAGGAATGTTATTTTGAAACATGTTTTGTCAAGCCCTGTTGTAGAGGGTGATCTTAAAATGCTGATTGACGATATCCATAGACGTATTGCGTGGGATACACTTAAAATAGTGAAACTTATCAGCGTGTACATCGCAGAAATATGAAACATGGCCATTTATATTCAGCGTAACATTGAATGGTGATTCTTAAATATCAACAGAAGTTCAAATAAAAGATACCGAGAAACTTGCATGTGGCATGTTGATTTATCATCTACCGTTTCCGGGTCACGGGAGCATGCAAGGTCAAACAGATTAAATGATACGCCAATTATATCGTCAAAGTCACATTTTTATTTCATATTAGTGGTGATTACTGATACTATATATTGACTCATGTTTTTGCTGTATGTGATAGGCGAAAATATTCCAAAATTTACTGTAGCTGTTTTGGTACTAAAAATTATCAGGAGACAACCCCTGTCTGTGACATCACATCCGGTGACCTTTGCACTTACTGAATTATTGCTATCAGAATTCACGATCTTTATTTTCGTTTTTCTCTCGTCATATTAATTGTAAAATGACAAATAAAACATCCTTCGATTGAGAAGATCGTCAACTTTCGCCAAGGCATATTTATAAAGGCAATGTAAACTTTATTGATATTGAAATAGCAAAGAGTTATTCAGAGGTCGGGCGAAGCGCGCCATGTTTGATTTTAGGACGTCTGCTAGCATCATGACACTGGTTGTTTATTCTTGTATATCATAAATATTCAACCCAAACGCTTGAAATTAGGATTAGTGAATATTTATAAGTCAGTAATTGTTTCCTGCAAATTTTATAACATGACACGTCAGATTTACCCGGATATTCGTATATCTGCAACCGACATGATGACCTCGAAAATTAAGTTATTTTTCTGTTTAACGTTTAGATAATAAATTTACTGAAATGGTTCATAATTTACCATCGCGCTGTTATTTGCTTATAAAACAACACAAATTTTTACTCAATTAAAATAAAGATATCGGAGATATGATTATTGAAATCAATTTGCACAAATGTTACGATATTAAAAGGTTCCTAGCATGAAATGCAAACCACCTGCAATAACGCAATTCAGGTAAGTTCAAGAAAATTTACAAATTTTGGGTTCGCTTTGGTCTTTACCTTGGTATGATTGAAAACATCGGGATATTTTTATATAGTACTGTGTAGTTTTCTATCAGGAATAAATGTGCAAAATATTTCTTCAATTGGCCCTTGTTTAATAAGGCACCGACTGTTTGAAATCACCCACCCTCTTTAGAGCGCCTTATGCTAAAATTAATCAAGAAGTGTGAAAATAATTCAATCTCATTAAAATCAGATCTTAGTTCTCGCTACTGTTAAAACAAAGCTTTAGCGGTTTAGCGGTAGCGAGAACTAAGATCTGATTTTAATGAGATTGGAAAATAATTCAGCAGGCTAAAGGCAAAGGCTCATTACCCTGGAGCCATGACATCTATATGCCTTGAAACACTTACCGTATTCGACATAATAAGCGCCCAGGGCGCTCTCAAAATTAGAAATAGGGGGCTCTTATTAGAATATATATTTTTGAGTTCCGAGAGCGTAAATTTCGTGGTTTATGCTGAAATGTCTATAAACGACAGATATATTTTTCCAGAAATTAATTGCCCATAATTAAGGGTGCATATAACAAACGTATTATGCACGAATAAATAGCCTTGTGTACATTTATCAATCAGAAGGGGTGCTAATTGGAATTGTTCACTAGCCAGAATATTAGGAAATATCGCCGTGGGCACTTATTAGAGCGGGGCGCTTATTACGTCGAATACGGTAATTGCTGTTATTTATAAGATGCTAATCCTATTTGTTAATCCCCATTTTTGTGTACATCGACCATCTGCCATCCTGAACGAGATGTGCAAGTATGACACTGATGATTTACTGTTTACATTAATATTTATTACTTACTAAATGTCAGGTGACCTTGGCTATATAAGCCTTGGTCCAGAGAGATTGAGAAAAAGAAAGGTCTTACCCTTAGCCTAGCTAGGGTTAGGCTGGGTGCTCCGGGGCACCTAGACAACAACCACTACCACTATGTGCTGACCTGGCACATAGTGTCTTTTGTATGTATATATCTACATATATAAAGTAAAACTGTATATACCGCAAGCCATCGTTTCCTAGTTGTCACTTCCTACTGAGAACCATACGTCGGCCTCTTGCATATATGAGTATGCAAATTATTCATTAATCAACGTCAGACCAACGTGTTGTTAATATAACAATTGCATTATTAAAGAAATGTTTTTTCAGTAAACATGGTAAAAAAATAAATCTTTGATTTAAAGAACATACATGAGACAAACATAATTCTACATGTCTTTGATACTCTGTATTGTCTGTTAATTTTGAAAATATTTAAATGTGATATTGAGTTTCTACCTAAAAATAATAATCTGAAATTAATTTTTAGAGGATTTCATCTTATCCGAAAAACCAAACATATTTTAAGATGCATAAATGTAAATCATTGTTGAAAAAAAAAAAAAACATTGTTTTTGAGAGAATACCTAATAAGGTTGATTGGTGCCCACGTGCACTAGGGCTTCCACGAGTCCAAATTTTTGGACTCGAGTACCCGAGGGGTGAAACTCGACTCGTACTCGAGTACCCGAAAATAGGACGTCCTTTAAGAACATTGGTTCATTAGATCAAAATTGCCATCTAAAAGTATTAAAACATGTTATAAGTATAATTGAACTGCACTGAAATGTAAATAGAAAGCGTCCACGGAACTTGTTTATCTGTCAAAGTGTATGGAAGTGTTCAGTGTTAATGTTTGCTTGTAACTGCACTAATCTTAATCACGACCTTCAAAAACATTACGTCACGACTACAAATACTACAATACATATTGAACACAAACCAAGTTTTTTCTGACGATCAGCGTTTCATTCGACACCTGCCAACAAGCACAAACAATAATTCGCAGGAAGAAAATCGATAATGTGCATCACGTGACATACACGTATACACAGCTGCTGGGCTGCAAGACTAAGGCCGCTAAATATGGAAATGTAGTACTATAAGTTCATTCATTCATGAGTTGGTCACGTTTTCAAACTGTACCAACCTGTCGACCTGTCGCTTGATTTGTAAGCTCTGAAATAGCACATATTTACCAGCTAATCAGTTGTTAATCTGTGTAAGGGAATACACTTGGCATTTGAGTCGGAGCAAAGAAGCAATAATCGCCTTGATACATTCAATTTCTTAAAGTCGGGAAGGAAAAACAATAATTACGTCTATTTTATGTGACTTTCTCAATTGTTCTAATGTACATTTACTTTCTACAAAGAATACATTATTCAAACAATATTTAAACAGAGTGATCTCCCCTTATCGAGTACTCGAGTCCTTGATAACGGAATCGAGCCCCACTAAAACCGACCCGGCCCCGAGTACTCGAGTACTCGTTGAAGCCCTAGTGCCCACCATCTTTATCTTTATCATTTTGTCATCTTCCCAAGGCAAGGAGGTTAACTGTCTTTAAAAGTCCAGTTTCGACCCTTGCCGAACTAGGCTGGAATTACTGGGCTCAATCGTAGCGCAACCAGTGGTTAATACAAGTTACGTTACCTCTCCTATGGACCAATCAGATTCCACCTCTCGTATCACATGCATTTGTTTCAAACGAAATGGCGGCGCGCAGTCAAGACGATTTGATAGATAACAAGCATGAAATACTCACATCCCCCGCCAATATGACATGTCGGGTGTGTGCAATGCATTAGCTCCTGTGAACTATGTTCACTGGGCCTTTTTGTAAAGAAATATACTATGTTTTGCAAGATCTGCTCCAGAAACGAGGACTACTGCCATTTTCAGTCTAAATCAAAGTCGTTGCCATGGAAACTCAAAAAATAACTCTTAAAAAAAAAAAAAACTATCCAAAGGCACCAGTTCACCACTAGACCAATCAGTGTGCAAAATATGGTGACGAAAAATGGTACGGTTTTCAAGATCTGCTCCGGAAACGAGGACAACCGCCATTTTCAGTCTAAATCAAAGTCGTTGCCATGGAAACTCGAAAAATAACTTTTTTAAAAATCTCAAACTATCAAAAGGCACTAGTTCACCACTAGACCTATCTATGTGCCAAGTATGACGAAGAAATATGGTACGGTTTTCAAGATCTGCTCCGGAAACGAGGACTACTGCCATTTTCAGTCTAAATTAAAGCCGTTGCCATGGAAACACTTCAAATTTTTTTTGTTTAAATCCCAAACTATCAAAAGGCACCAGTTCACCACTAGACCTATCTATGTGCCAAGTTTGGTGAAGAAATATGGTACGGTTTTCAAGATCTGCTCCGGAAACGAGGACTACTGCCATTTTCAGTCTAAATCAAAGTCGTTGCCATGTAAACTCGAAAAATAACTTTTTTAAAAATCCCAAATTATCAGAAGGCACCAGTTCACCACTAGATCTATCTATGTGCCAAGATTGGTGAAGAAATATGGTACGGTTTTCAAGATCTGCTCCGGAAACGAGGACTACTGCCATTTTCAGTCTAAATCAAAGTCGTGGCCATAGACACTCGAAAAACAACTTTTTTAAAAATCTCAAACTATCAAAAGGCACCAGTTCACCACTAGACCTATCTATGTGCCAAGTATGGTGAAGAAATATGGTACGGTTTTCAAGATCTGCTCCGGAAACGAGTACTACTGCCATTTCCAGTCTAAATCAAAGTCGTTGCCATAGACACTCGAAAAACAACTTTTTTAAAAATCTCAAACTATCAAAAGGCACCAGTTCACCACTAGACCTATCTATGTGCCAAGTTTGGTGAAGAAATATGGTACGGTTTTCAAGATCTGCTCCGGAAACGAAGTGTGACGGACGGACTGCACCCATTCCTATATCCCTATATCCACTTCATGGCGGGGGATAATAAAGATCTATATTGTGATCAAACGAGTCTTACATCGTGAAGTGCATCAAATCATGTGAGCACCTTGATTAAAAACATGAAAAGATTTGGAAAATATATGTTGACAACGAGTTGGCGGTGCACATGCTTTGCAAATCCTGCAATTGACCGAAATCTGCATGACACTTTACGAACCGGTTTTCGATTTCACTACGCTTTTTTGATTGGACTATGCATAGACTCGTTAGGACAGCCAAAATGTAATTCCATAATACCAGCCTAGTTCAGCAAGGGTGGAAACTGGACTTTTAGAGTCAGTTAACTCTCTTGCCTCAGGAAGATGTCATTTTGTCCGCTCCGCAAGAAAATCAAAGAAAAAATATAAATACATATATTACTTTCTTGAGTTTACAAAGATCTAGGTACTTATAACTTAAACATTCAAGTTTAAACGAGGTAATGGATTTTTTTTTAATGAGTTTCTTAAATGTCCTGAGATAGTATGTTTAAATAATTTAAGTCTTCAAGTTGAAATAACAACACCAAATTATTATAGGCCAAAATGAATAAATCATATTGATCTGGGTAAAAGGGGAAACAACTGCTGTGGTTGCAAAACATCTTGGGCGTGAGATGTACGGCCCGGCAAAGGTTGGTTGTTTCCTGCATTAAAATTGAGTATTGCTTAAGACACAAATTGATTGAGTGTTTATTTTCTTAAAATATGAAATTTAAGTCTCGATTATTTAAATATAACTATGAAATATGTTTTAGATGCTGGGTTACATAGATCAACACCTCGTTATAACATGACATTTCTTATGTGGTTGATGGTTATTTTTAAAAAACTATAACAAAAACAATATGGTATGTTTCACAATTTTATCAGTATTTTTACATGAATTAAATATAACTGTTTCATTAGCTGTTTTATAAGTCTTGAAAATGCCTAGTAAAGATCTACCGGAGTGGCTCACTTGGTCCCGTAATATTGATGCAGTATCTCGCTTCAATTACTGTCTTCCCATTCTATAACTGAATCTCGTACACTGGGAAGCAAAAATTCTCTGATACATCTCCACATATCACACCCCTTCCTCCCCCACAAATTTTCTCTTGGTCACCAACTTTCGGAGGAGGAAACATCGTCACTACGGTAATGTTTTGACAGCTGAGGATTTCCTATACTAGACAACCTCGTGAATCCACGATCCAAAAATAGTGCCGTCAATTATTTTTACCCAACCAATCAAAACATGATGACACAGCTCTCTACTCTCAGCCAGCCAATCAGATTGTGTGAATAAAAATAAACCACTGCGAATAAACCACTGCGGGTGATTGGAGATCAAGCGTGTTCATTGGAGATCAGTAATTATGACATAGATCCATTTCCAGTACCAGTGGGTGTAAAACAGGGGTGCAAGTTATCTGCCACCCTATTCTTCATATATGTCAAAGATCTGGCTGAAGAAATCAACTACCGTATTTATTAGAGTATAATGCGCACCCCCCTCTAGCCGATTCAGTATTTTGGAGAAAACAATATTATGTATTGGAGAAAACACGCTTACAAGGTTTTGGTAGACCCCCAGGGCATGCTCTGTCTACCAAAACCGAGGGAAAGTGTTTTTCCATACTTATAAACCGAAAAAAGAAACTTAAAACATTTATCACGATTTTTATGTTTTGAACATACTTTCCATGAACCTTAGGAAACGCACGTAAAATATCTGTTGCTGGCGTACGGATCTTGAAAAGGACATTCTAAAAACCAGTGTAGCTTATCAACACCTCTGTAGCCTCGTGGTACACTCAAGGTTGCGAGTTCGATCCTCAGGAATATAAAGAAAACATTTGTCATTTGATTTTACATTTCATTACATGTTACAATCTGAACGGAAGTTACATTATATAAAATCACTGGGATATTATAGCAAATATGACTTGAATATCCTATAAAATCCCTGGGATATTATATAAAAAATCCCAGGGACATTACAACGTCCCTGTTTATGAGATTTAACCCGACTGGAAAGTAAAACCTCACAATAGGTTTTAATGCCTATAGAATGAAGTCTCTTACTTAAAAGCGATCCCAATGAATAGGTTTATAAGCAAGAAAAAAAATTACACTGTACCCCTTCAGCTAATTCTGGTAAACGAACGGGTGATCAGACATTTGGTCAGTACAAATTTTAAATTTGAGATAAAAAATTACCAGACATGTTTATTTGACGTTTAAAATGATAATTTTATATTGTGTTTTGTGGAAATTCAATTTTTTGTTTCTACTAACTACATGCATGTCCAGTGTATTAAGATTTATTTACACATATAGAGAAGCAGCCCAGAGCACTTTGGTCAAACGAACAAGGTACCAATATCCGAACACAGGAACATTTACTGTGTAACCCAACATATTCATATATGGATGTCTGCCGGGGACCCCCTGCTGCGTGTGGCCCCTGGCCCCCCAAAAGAAGAGACCATTCAAGGGCTGGATCAAACATTGGAGGTACCACATGAAAGTAAGTGTAAATGAACTGGTTCATCTCACAGAGTACAGAATTGGCCACACAACACAAATCTTCCTCTGCATAAGACCTGCCATCTTCCTGAGGCAAGTGAGTTAACTGACTATAAAAGTCCAGTTTCCACCCTTGCCGAACTAGGCTGGTATTATGGAGTTACATTTTGGCTGGACTAACGAGTCTATGCATAGTCCAATCAAAATCGCACACCGAAATCAAAATCTGGTTCGTAAAGTGTCATGCAGATTTCGGTCGACTGCAGGATTTGCAAAGTATGTGCACCGCTAACTCGTTGTCAACAGATATTTTCTATATCTTGTCATGTTTTTAATCCAGGTACTCACGTCATTTGAAGCATTTCGCGATGTAAGACTTGATCACAATATAGATCTTGATTATCGATCAGATCGTCTTGACTGGGCGCCACCATTTTGATTGAAGCAAATGCAAGTGATACGAGAGGTTGAATCTGATTGGTCAATAGGAGAGGCATAGAAAGGACATTACTCGTAATAGCCACTGGTGGCACTACGATCGAGCCCAGGAATTCCAGCCTAGGTCGGCAAGGGTGGAAACTGGACTTTTAAAGTCTGTTAGTGTTAACTCTCTTGCCTCGGGAAGATGAAGGCCTGCCAGACCCCTCCACCTGAGAGGGTCCCCAAATTTGGGCTGGGTTAAACATTGGAGGTACCACATGAAATCAACATATAATGAACTATTACACTCTTCTAAGTATAAAATACCCATTGCCAGACAAATCCTTCGCTGCATAAGGCCTGCCAGACACCCCCAAATGTTGACCCTTAATGCACTCAGTGGACACTTTGGTAAAATTTGACTGGTGTATACATATAAAGTACCAGATGAAAGTAAGTTTAGATGAACAGGTACATGTTACTGAGTACAAAACGGCCAATACCTGACAAATGTTCCTCTGCATAAGGTCCGCCATACCCCCCAGAGAGGGTCCCAAAATTTGGGCTGGGTTAAACATTGGAGGTACATGTACCACATAAAACCAACATAAAATGAACAATTGCACTCTACTTATTGCACAATACCCATTGCCAGACAAATCATCTTCTGCATAAGGCCCGCCAGACACCCTAAAAGAGTTGACCCTTCAGGTATGCACGGGTAAAATTAGGCTGGAATATATATTGATTGTACCACATTAAGGTAAGTTTAAATGAACAGGTTCATATCACAGAGTACAGAATGGTCCACACCAGACAAATCTTCCTCTGCATAAGGCTTAAACATTGGAGGTATCACATGAAACCAACATAAAATGAACAATTACATTCTACTTATTACAAAATGTGTTTTTCAGAATAAAAACGATGTTTTATTGGTCTGTTTTCAGTCGTACAAATGGGTATCTCTCATACCCTCACTTCTAGTCGCACATTTAAAAGGAAGCCAGAAGCTGGAATGTAAACATTAAACTTGTTTCCGTCCGGGTGCGCACGCACCTCCCTATGACATGTTACAAATCTCGAAGAATAAGCCATCATTCAGGACTGGACTGGATTACTTCCCTGTGGGGATGGCTGGGTGGGTACGTACGACTGAAAACAGACCAATAAAACATCATTTTTATTCTGAAAAACACATGTTTTAGTCTGTTTTCAGTGGTACAAATGGGTAGAATTCGACAGAACACTGGAAGGAGGGTCGGGAAAGTAATCAGGAAGTGACCTCTTTCACGTCGAATGTACCAAGTTCCTCACCCCTGTAGTGACAAGAGAACATTCGACCAGATGCACGGACGAGACAAGTTGTTTATCACAAACGCACAGCATGGTTAATGCTCTTCAACACACAACTAATTATCGATACGACAGGACAACTGCACGCGTCAGTTGAACTGCGATCAAAGTGTAGTCGGCGTATAGTTTAGTTACAGAGCAACTGGCAGTATACAAGGTAACTAAAACAGCATGGTTAATGCTCTTCGACCCACAAGTAACTATCGATGCGACAGGACAACTGCACACGTCAGTTGAATTGCGATCGAAGTGTGGTCGGCGTATAAGTTAGTTACAGTGAGTGAGTTTGGTTTATGCAGCTTTTAACAGTATTCCAGTTATATCGCGGCGTGTCAGCTTAATGTGGGAGGAAAGCCCGAAATGATGCAGGTCTTAGACGTTTACCAGTTCGGTGAAACCCATGAGCATGGATATGGTGCTGACAAACCTAGAAACATAATCGGGGCGAACCGGGATTCATACCCACAATCATAGGTTTCTGGTGTGCCCAAGGGATGCAACTCTGCACAGCGAATAGCGGCGCCTTAGACGACTGGGCCACCCGTGCCCCCTTAATTTAGTTACAGAACAACTCGCCGTATACAAGGTAACTAAAAATAGCATGGTTAATGCTCTTCGACATACAACTAATTATTGATGCGACAGGACAACTGCACACGTCAGTTGAACTGCGATCGAAGTGTGGTCGGCGCATAATTTAGTTACAGAGCAACTCGCAGTGTACAAGGTAACTAAAAAATACGAGCAGTACTATAAAGTATGGGAAGACGATGCATACACCGAATAACCATAATAAAAAAGCCAAAGTACTGCACGCAACAAAAAACCATAAGAATGCGTACATTCACCAACAGCTTTTATTGTAACATGTTATATGGCACGAAGTGTCGAGCAAAAAATCCAAAGTGAATAAAGCGCAAATTCACTGTCTTTTCTGGGAGATCTGTTGTGCCACCACGAGTGGACCAAACTGTTTGAGTCCTTCAACATCTTCTGTTGAGACATCTCTGAGATAATGCAAAGCAAACACTAAAGTAGATCTCCAAAAGCAGCCCTCCATAATAATTTGCAGCAAACAATTACTGTGGAGTGCTAATGTTGAAGCTATGGCCCAAACTTCTTGCGGATGAGAGGAGGTGGGAGGTGCGATTCCTTGCGCCTCGTTAGCTCTGAGAATAACCGCTCTCAACCAAAAGGAGAGAGTATGACGTGTAATCTCATTCTTTGCATTGGTTGAGAGCGGTATGTGGTCGTCACTGTTCAGATCGCTGCAGGTAAATACGAAACTCACAAACTGGGCACAGGGTGAACTCAGCGTGATCATGAGGGCCCATAATGGCAGACAAGGAAGGAATGTGGAACATTCTCGAATCTTGGCCAGGAAGTTGATTTTTCGCTAAAAAATCCCATCTGAGACCAAGATCGACGTTGCCATGGTTATGCTGATCGAATGTAATCCGACCGACATCAATGGCATGTTTTTCCGATACTCTCGATACTCCGTGGGAGACGGCCTCGATGGTCTCGACAGGGTGTCGGCTATCACATTCTTGGCCCCCGGGATGTGACGGGCTCTTACGCCCATGTCCAAGTCGTCGACGAGGGCGAAGAACCTGAATCTCGAGGCAGTTGAAGTGGAGGACCTTTCCTTCTGGCGACCACAGCCCAGACGCTTCGTCCCCGAAGTGCGCTCCCCAGTCTACGAATAGGTGTAGTATGAACGGAGGCTCGCTCATAAAGATGCCTTCGCAAACATTCGAAGGCTGGAGCAACCACTCCAGATGACAACGTAGCTGTGCCGGAAGTGGAACCAGGAGATTAGGAAACGTATCCGGATGTACTGTAGATCCCGAGGTGGTACCACAATCCATCGTCGACATCAATTGTGTAGGCGTAGATGAAGGAGTTGGTGTACTGGTTGACGGTCCATGGACCCCCGATGTAGTGGAATCCTTCTTGGTCGACGCCGTCGAGGCGAGTACCGCCGCCGTGATCTGGGCTATCAAAGCCGGGTCGATATGAAAGTCCTCGTGGGGACGAGGGCTATGATCTCTAACTGTAGAAGTACTACGATCCCCATCGTAGTTATCGTCCAAATTGTACTCCCGACGACAACGCAGGCGATGAATGTCCTCGTGTCGTTTACTGTCTCTCGACGAGGCACTCGACCTGTCGTCCCGGGAATGGGAACGACTTCTAGAGAGGGATCTGTGTTCACTGTCGTCCCGCACAACGTCCCTATCACCACCCGGTCCCGTCGTAACAGGGGTGGCTGAGTGACGCTCTGGATCAACCGATTGACGAAGATCAGTCGTGCGGGTAATATCATCAGCAGGCGAACGTGTCGAAAACACCTCAGTTGACTGAGGCGGGTCTTTATCAACTGATTTCTTGGGTGTGGCCGAATGGCCAGCCCAAGGGCCTTATGTGGAGGGTGCAGAGTCCAAGGATCCACCCGATGACCTTCTCTGCTTGTAGCGCTGGTCAGCAGTCCGCTTCGGCAACGCACGAAGATACAAGTTTAAGTTTATAGAAGTCAAGTGCTCACTTTCTTTACAACGTTTATCCCACGAACACGTTGAAAACCCGTCCTTAGGACAATACTTGTGAGGTTCTACTTTAGACAGTTTTCTTTGACACGAGGCACCAATGCCCGACATGTTGCCACGTGTATAATCAAGTCAAACAGTGAAACACGTGTGAAACACAAACAATGGATTACCAAGGATTACATTCCAGGAGTCTACAGGGAAGACATATTATTATTACTTTATTAGAACAACAACTGTAGACAAGCGATAAGTACTAGTAGAATACAAACTAGCAGTCTACCGTGAAAAAGTCTTTCTCGAGCGACCAGTCTCAGAGGCGTGCTGAGAGATTTGTGACATGTCATAGGGAGGTGCGTGCGCAACCGCACGGAAACAAGTTTAATGTTTACATTCCAGCTTCTGGCTTCCTTTTAAATGTGCGACTAGAAGTCTGGGAATGAGAGATACCCATTTGTACGACTGAAAACAGACTAAAACATACCCATTGCCAGTCAAATCATCTTCTGCATAAGGCCCGCCAGACATACCCTCACCTCACCCCACCCCACACAGTTGACCCTCTATAATCCCAGTGTGCATAATGAAACATAGGAGGCAGAAGAGCATTGGACATCAGCTCTGAGAGTCAACAAATGGTCAAATTTATGTTTTTTTATCTTAAAGATGGAAGGATTTTATTGAGATTAAAATCATGTATTTATAAAATTAGGTCTCTGAATACTAGTATTGATATCTTAGATTAGTCCTATCATTGAAATGTAATAAAAATGGCATGAATCTGATTCTTGTGAACATATATCTGATCAGCTATGAAGTCCTCAAAGCCTGCAATAGCCTGATAGCTTGGCTATGGATTCCTACAAGCCCAAACATGCTCAGATAGGCATATGATGCTATGTGCCATGATTTTTATATACTGAACAACAAAAGTTCCTGTGACATTGAATAAGATTTAATGCAAAGTTATGTTTTTTACCAAATCTGAAACAATTTCGGTTTGCAACAGATAAAAGACTCCTGTAAGTGTTCAAATGGTTTAATTTGTCACACTGACTTCACAAAATGCGTGATTTCATAAAAAACACGAACATGCCAAATTGTCAATTTACAAATCAATAGCGTGTGTCCACCTCTGGTTGCGATGAAAGCAACACATCTTCGTTTCATGGAATGGACCAGGCATCGCACAAAGTCCTGTGTGATATCTGTCCATATCTGCTGGAGCATGTTTCGAAGTTCCTGGAGTGTCTGTGGAACACGTGGTTGACTTCGAAGGCGCCGATCCATCTCATCCCACATGTGCTCGAATGGTGATAGATCAGGGGAGCGAGCTGTCCAGAGGATGACATTCACGTCGTTGTGTTGAAGAGAATCCTGAACAAGTCAAGCAATATGAGGCGGCGTTGTCATGTTGAAAGGTAATGCCTTGGCCATGACAACGCAAAAACGGTAGAACAACAGGGCCGATGATCTCGTCGCGGTAGTGCTGTCCATTGAGATTTGCCTCTACCACTATCAAAAGGGTCCTCTGTCTTGCTTGTAATCCCACCCGATACCATAACGCTGCCGCCCCAGAACAGATCTTCTTCCATGACACAATGATTGACGTAACGTTCACCTCGACGTCGGTACACTCGAATCTGTCCATCGCTGTGGCTGAGGTGAAAACGAGACTCGTCAGTGAATAGAACTTGTCCCCACTGTATGACCGTCCAGCGTAGACGCTGTCTGCACCACTGTAGACGTGCTTGACGGTGGTTTACTGTCAAAATGGGACGTCTGGCAGGTCTTCTGACGACAATCCCTGCACATCTGAGGCCACGACGTACGGTTTGTGAAGATATTCGTCGAAGGCCAGGGATGCTTTTTGCAGTCACTGTTGCTGGCTGGAATCGACTTCGTAGATGCATTGTTTGAATCCAGTTGTCTTGTTGATTATTGGCTACGCGTGGCCTGCCACTCTGAGGATGGTCTCTGACTGCATTCGTCTGTTGCCAACGTTGCCATAAACACCAAATGGTGTTTCTCTGGAAGTTAAATTGTCTTGCAACATCATGTTGACTCGATCCTGCTTCAAGCATACCAATGGCTCGCAGACGCTCATTTTCGGACAAGCGTGGCATTTCATAATGTTGAATAATTGTGTAATTTTGTTGTTTTTCTGAACGGTTGTAGTCAGCACGATGCTAAACAATGCATATGGAATCCTGTTAACGCACGTTTTTGTACCCATTTCTTGGGTAGTGAAATGCATGGGGCTTGCTTTTCTGTAGCAGTTGCGTTTTTGTGACTTGATTCCATACATGTACTACAATAATGAAAACCAAACTTTACTTGTTTGAAAAATACACTAAAATTTTGGTGTCACGGAACTTTTGTTGTTGAGTGTTGCAGAATGGTTAATGATAGCCCCTAATACCACTTGGAAATGTTTTAGGACGGTGATCTGGAAAATCTGGGTGATAATTGTGTTTAATAACCTATGATCTCCATTTATTTAGCAAGTTTTATCATCTAAAAAGCTGAATTCAGGCCAAATATATCTCCATCTTTATCAATTTTACATAGACGTCTTTTCTTCGTTGACGAGATACGATTGCGTCTGGAAAATCAAGTCTAACCCAATGCAATGGTATCATTAGAATAATATCAAAGGCTAGGCCTACCGAGATATCGAGATTAGACTAGCTCACTGTATCAATGGATGCTGCATGGATAAAACCATGCTTGATGACACATAACCTGTAGGAATGTCAACACAAAGGAGATCTGGCTTGAATTTTTTTAAAGAAACCTTCTCGCCACGATAAAAAGAAAGACTGTTTTCTAAAACCCTTACCTTATTAATTTGCGCTCCTCTTCTGAAGCTTACTCGTACGAACGTATTCGTAAACTTTAAAGCCATTTTTAAATTTGTCCGACAAGGTAGGCCTACGATCGAGCAAGAACTATGCAACCAATCATTTACATTGCATTAGTTACACTTGATTTTCCAGACGCAATAGTATCTTGTCAACGAAAAGAGGACATCTATGTAAAATTGATAAATATGGACATATTTGGCCGGAATTCAGCTTTTTAGATGATAAAACTTGCTACATAAACGGAGATCATAGGTTTTTAAACACAATTATCACCAAGAGTTTTCCAAACGGTATTAGGGTCTATCATTAACCATTCTTATAGCAGGCTTTGAGGACTACCTAAGCATGTTTGGGTTTGTAGGAATCCATTGCCAAGCTATCAGGCTATAGCAAGCTTTGAGGACTTCATAGCTGATCAGATATATATTCATCAGAATCAGATTCATGCCATTTTCATTACATTTACTAGTATTCAGAGACCTTAAATCCTTCCATCTTTAAGATAGAAAAACATAAATTTGACCATTTGTTGACTCTCAGAGCTGATGTCCAATGCTCTTCTGCCTCCTATGTTTCATTATGCACACTGGGATTACAGAGGGTCAACTGTGTGGGGTGGAGTGCGTAGGGGGGGTGTCTGGTGGGCCTTATGCAGAAGATGATTTGACTGGCAATGGGTATCTTGTAAGAAGTAGAGTGCAATTGTTCATTTTATGTTGGTTTCATGTGATACCTCCAATGTTTAAGCCTTATGCAGGGGAAGATTTGTCTGGTGTTGCCCATTCTGTACTCGGTGATATGAACCTGTTCATTTAAACTTACCTTAATGTGGTACAATCGATATATATTCCAGCCTAATTTTACCCGTGCATACCTGGAGGGGCAACTTTTTAGGGTGTCTGGCGGGCCTTATGCAGAAGATGATTTGTCTGGCAATGGGTATTGTGCAATAAGTAGAGTGCAATTGTTCATTTTAAGTTGGTTTTATGTGGTACCTCCAATGTTTAACCCAGCCCAAATTTTGGGACCCTCTCTGGGGGGTATGGCGGACCTTATGCAGAGGAACATTTGTCAGGTATTGGCCGTTTTGTACTCAGTAACATGTACCTGTTCATCTAAACTTACTTTCATCTGGTACTTTGAATGTATACTCCAGTCAAATTTTACCAAAGTGTCCACTGAGTGCATTAAGAGTCAACATTTGGGGGTGTCTGGCGGGCCTTATGCAGCAGGCGATTTGTCTGGCAATGGGTATTTTATACTTAGTAGAGTGTAATACACATGTAGTTCATTTTATGTTGATTTCATGTGGAACCTCCAATGTTTAACCCAGCCCAAATTTGGGGACCCTCTCAGGCCTTATGCAGAGGAAGATTTGTCTGGTGTGGCCAATTCTGTACTTTGTGAGATGAACCAGTTCATTTACACTTACTTTCATGTGGTACCTCCAATGTTTGATCCAGCCCTTGAATGGTCCCTTCTTTTGGGGGGCCAGGGGCCACACACAGCAGGGGGTCCCCGGCAGACATCCATATATGAATATGTTGGGTTACACAGTAAATGTTCCTGTGTTCGGATATTGGTACCTTGTTCGTTTGACCAGTGCTCTGGGCTGCCGGTCTAATATGTGTTTATTTTACGCCTACAACAATCCCTCATATCCACACGGTCACAAGTGCCTATTTACCCATAAGCCCTCTCTCTCTCCATTCCTCTCTCCATTCCTCTCCCAAAGTTAGAAGGACAACAGACTTGCTACAATAATTGCCATACGCGCCAACCCACACCACCTTCACCTGCTTAGGTCTTCACCTTTGTATCAATTTGCTGCTTCTTTGTTAATATGTACATTTTTTCAATTTGCCTTTACTATCAGAGGCTGACTGATTAGCCATTTGCTGGCCAGGCTTTGCCCACTCATCTTAGAGGGTCCTTTTCTCCCCCAAAGTCTACACCAGAGCTCAGGTTGCAGCCCCGGTCTGCAGACCACTGTCCGAACCTCGCAGTGGCTCCAGGACCCTCACCTAGCTCTTGGTTGTTCCCTCTCCTTGTGATAAGGTATCACCAGAGCTCAGGTTGCAGCCCCGGTCTGCAGACTACTGTCCGAGCCTCGCAGTTGCTCAAGGACCCTCACCTAGCTCTTGGTTGTTCCCTCTCCTTGTGATAAGGTATCACCAGAGCTCAGGTTGCAGCCCCAGTCTGCAGACCACTCTCCGAGACTCGCAGTGGCTCCAGGACCCTCACCTAGCTCTTGGTTGTTCCCTCTCCTTGTGATAAGGTATCACCAGAGCTCAGGTTGCAGCCCCGGTCCTCAGACCACTGTCCGAGCCTCACAGCGGCTAAAGGACCACCACCTAGCTCTCGGTCGTTCCTCGTCTGTGATAAGAATCAGTCAGCTCCCAAGTTTGTGCCAAAACCATTATGATGTATGTGTTTTATCTTGCGTATTCAATATTTTGTACTTTCATCTCATTGCTTGTTGTGTTTGCACAAATCATATTTTTTGTTCTGCTAGGCTTTGTTTTACATGCAGGGAATAAGATTACCTTGTGTATTTTCTCATAAACTAAGCCAGAAACAGCAATCAGCTGTACACACGTTTTCTTGGAATCTTCCAGTGATTCGGTTAAAACTTAACCAATGATATAACTTTAAAGAATTTTGATGTAAGGATAGGGAAAAATTGTATCTGAAACTATTTTCAGATCGCAAAAAGTAGTAGTATAGGTAAGGGGGGTTCTGCCTCAACCCCACTGGAGCCAAATTTATATACCTATACTGCTACTACAGATGGAATTTTTTATGCAAAAACAATGATGCGATTCAACGATCATCATGAGATAAAACTAAATTGTAATAAAAATATTCTCTATTATTTTTACTCATACGCATACCATTATTTTGAACAAAGTGATATTAAACATTTTACTAGGAGACCAGACTATATACTTTTTTTTGAAATTGGAAAGAAATAATTGATGACCGTATTTGGTTGGTTTGACATCACTGATATAATATATATCCTGTGGTAATTCTCGCCATTTGATTGGCTTGTAATTCTCCAATCTTATATGCTTATGTAAGCATTTGTCTAAATTATTGTAGTGTGATCTAATGTGATCAAGCAATCTATTTTTAATCTCCAACCAGTTCTTTGGTTTTGGCACGGAATAATTGACATGCTTGTTGCCTCCCCTGTTCTATGAACTTTTTTTTCTCGTCTTCGCTAATACCACTGGTCTTACAAGAATTTGAACAAATCTCCTGCTTCATTGCGTTGTATTTGGCAAGTTCTGACAACACTAAACGAAACTCCTCCTCGGATATCTTACAATCAGCCAGTGCTGTTGAAATATAATCCTCAATGCTGTTCAACTTTGCTTCGGCGAGTATCCGAATATTATCATGTTTTAATGCTTTCTTTTGCAACTTACGAGAAATAAATTTTATCGCTATTCCTGCCAGTCCTGAGACTCTGGCAGCTATTTCCATACCAAGTACAATAAGGTGTGGCAATTATAGTTGATAATAAACCAACACCAGCTACATTGAGTCCCATGCCAGCTGTTACAAGCGCAGTGTCATCTCCGTCGAGAGCATTCACAGCTCTGCAATACTTTTTATACAATCCAAGTCTCAACTCCCTCTCCTTCTCTATTCGATGTTTTATTTCGCATATTTGATGTAATTGAAATCCATCAACAGTATCCATCTTTTCAGATGCTTCATCAAGCGTCAGATATAAACCCATAATGTATATTATTATATCATATAATAGTCTTTAATTGGTCTTGCGTCAATGTTTTGAGTATACATCAACTTTATTAAATGTATATTATACGGCATAAATATCTTAGAAAGAGAAATGCTATCACCTTTATTAACTTGGACCCCCTCAAGGGTGGCAACTGGTGATACACCCATATAAATAATACCTCAACGTTGACGTTGGTGTTTCTTCAGCAATTTAATCGATAGACCTGATAATATTTCGAAGGCATCTTCTGGTACATCTCCAAACAAGACTTCAATAATAATTGTAGAAAGAGCAGGTATAGCACTCAAGTTCTGTTTTATATCATTGAATTCAGTAACCAAATTTAAACTAACATTTTTTACTGCCGGACGACTATATAAACTATGACCTGGGTTTTCTGGCAGGGGAGAGACTAACACACTTTTTCGTTTTGAGGGGATATAAGCCCCGAGTACAATCCCACTATTTATTATCTTAGTTCATTGATGTCCCTTATCCATCATCACATATGGTGGGGTAATGACGATATTCAATAGCCACTCGATTTTTTCTTCGATCAGTCTGTTTATTATCATCGTTGCGAGTAAGATTGTATGAAGTGTTTTTATTGAGCCTACTGACATCGACATCACTTAAATCTCCTAGATTACCTGTGAATGTAACTTCTTTCCGCTTGTATACATTATCTTGTGAGTGTAAAGCGTATAACTTGCCATCGGTACCGGGTTTACCGAATCCTTCTGTGTCTCCAATATCGGAAAGCGCAATTGTATTACATTGTCTGAGTGATCCAGGGCCTAATGAATCAACCATTATTTATAATATGGAGTGTTACACTAAAGTATCCTATATGTACAGGTTGATTTTTAAAACTAATACAGAAATTTTGAGATCTGAAATAATACCACGCTTTAACTTTTTATATTGTAATGATGAGAAAGATTCCGTTCTACCGCTATTATATTTTTCATCTTTGACTGGAACTCTTAGTAGAGTTGAAGGACTTTCGAGTTGAATATTATCCGTTGTACTGATCTGATCAAGATGGATGCACAACTCTTTATAGGGAACTAAATCGGGCAACTTAATTCCATGCACTGTTTCATTGGGTTGCATAAATGCCGTTCCTCTTCTTAAGTATTTTTCAAGTCCAACTGTATATGATATGTTCGGCGCAAGATTTATAATCTTTTCTCCAGCGCTTAATTTCAGCATCCCATTCGACTCATTTTGTGAGAGACTAGCTCCCAAAGGCTTAAAAATTTCATCATTGAGTGAGCATACATTGTAATACCCATCAGGTATAATAATGTGAGTGTTATCAATACCTACTTTACCTATAATCAATCTCATTATTATCTCTCGCAGCATTTATATTGGTCCACCGCGGGTAATACGTTACATCTCATAGAGAGACTTCAAGTTGACCATCTGAGTTATCGATAGTATGAAGCAGTTCAATAGACTGACCATTTGTTATTCCTGGGAGTGTAACATACATATTAAATATGCAAATATACTGTATCATAACTTAAATATTGAATCAACAATTATTTATAATATGGAGTGTTACACTCAAGTATCCTATATGTACAGGTTGATGTTTAATATCTAATACAGAAATTTTGAGATCTGAAATAATACCCCGCTTTAATTTTTTATATTGTAATGTTGAGAAAGATTCCGTTCTACCACTATTATATTTTTCATCTTTGACTGGAATAGCTCTAAGCATAGTTGAAGGACTTTCTAGTTGAATATTATCCGTTGTACTGATCTGATCAAGATGGATGCACAACTCTTTATAGGGAACTAAATCGGGCAATTTAATTCCATGCACTGTTGCGTTGGGTGGTATTATTGGCTTTAGCCAATAAAATCAAAGTGTATTTGCTATGTTCTTATCAAGAAATAGTTCCTTTTCTCCAGCGATTAAAATCAGTATCCCATTCAACTCATTTTGTGTGAAACTAGCCCCCCAAAGGCTTAAAAATTTCATCATTGAGTGAGCATACGCTGTAATACCCATCAGGTATAATAATGCGAGTGTTATCATCAAATAGTACTAACTCATTATCATCTCTCGCAGCATTTATATTGGTCCACCGCGGGTAATATGTTACATTGCAGGTAGCTACTTCAAGTTGACCATCCGAGTTATCGATAGTATGAAGCAGTTCAATAGACTGACCATTTGTTATTCCCAGGAGTGTAACATACATATTAAATATACAATGATGCTATACCATAACTTAAATATGAAATCAACTAATATTACTAATCAGTCGATTTTAGTAAGTGCCTCTGGTGCTAATTTTGTTGTTGAATGCCCTGATATCTTTGAAAAATACAGGGTCATGGCAACTAGCGATAAAATGGTGCACGATTGGTTTCACAATCCGATGCAATTTTGGCAGAACCAGTTAAACTTTGCCATATGGTGTGCCACAACAGGATGAGGTGTATCTCTTTATGCCCCAGGATTTGCACTAAATAAGTCTGTTTTATCATTTCACGTGTATTATCAGATTAGACATATACTTAAAGAAATTAGTGTCCCATTACCACAGAATCGAGCATGGAATTCCAGAAATAATCCATACGATAAGAGAGCCTTCAAATGTATTTGTAATGAATATAATGTTTCTACGGATAAAGATTGGCGATTAAAGGAGCTAGCCATGGTCTAGGTGTTCCATACAGTGGGCAAAAAACTGTTAAAGAAGAAAGCTTTGATTTAGTTAAAAAAACTCATCAATCATTCGATCCATTTAAGTTGTTACAGAAAAACAATCTTTTTGTAAGATAACATAATCTTAATCATGGCTGGGAACTTTCGAGTAACGATTGGAGAGGTTCTCTTATGAGTTTTAAGGGTGGTTTGGCTTATATTGTTACAAAATTTGTACAACTGAACGATACCGCAAACGCTTGGAATGAATTTCTTAATGATAAAACAGAAAATAATTTTACTAACCCAAGAGTTGTAAGAGTTAATGAATCAATAAGAACTTATGTATGGACAATTCTCGGTGCACAATCGCAAACACGAACGTCCATTATTGGTTCTGGGACGGCACTAGATGCACAAAAACAGTTTGTTGCAAATGTTGAGGATGCTATTAATTCACCAGTTGACATACCATCGTCTATAAAGCGTTATCAAGATGTATAACAGTACGCTCAATCCAAAGTGGACTACGTTTATGCGCCGGGACTAAACATGTCTCCGAGTAATATGGAACTTAAGATCGGTCAAGTGATAGGTTATAATAATAAAATTGTTATTGCTACCGATCAACAAAAACCAGGTATTAATTCAGATATTAACACCGAATTAATAACGCAAACAAACACAGGCGAATTGGGAATAGTCAAGCCACAAATATATACTAACGCTCAACAATCTACTAACGCACAACCACAAGTGCCACCACATATTGCGGCTAAAAATCAACAACATATCGATGAAAAAACAGCGCTTGTGGTGGGTGGAGTCGCGGCTGGTTTACTCATGATTTGGTTAGTGAACTGATTTGGTTAAATAGTTATTAGCGGATACGTACAACAGACCTGCAATTGCTATGATCAGTGCCCACAAGTTTTGACTAAGCCAAGTGGTGGTCTTAGCTAATAAATTCAAGAGCCAGGAAACAATACTCCCTTTTATACCGGGAAGTGCAGATGCGGCTTTCCCAGCGAGCTTTCCCAGTGCTGAACCTAATGCTTTTAAATGCTTTTTTATCCACTCTTTTATCAATAGGTGGTGGGGGTGCACCACCTCCTGTATCACCACCGGTTAACGCTAGAGTCAAAGTCGATATAAGAAATCCCAATGCAGTTAAAATGCTGGCAATGGTTATTCCCTGTTCTCTGAACAATGTTTTAATTTTATCGGCCAGTGTAGTGTCATCGTTGAGGACTTGATCGATAGTTTTTTCGAATTCGACTGATTTGTGAACGAAGTGCCTTTCTATTACTGGAAGCAGCCTCGAGGCAGACCGATCTTTCGTCTTCTAAGTTAAGCAATCTTTCAGCAACGTCTACTGAATTCATCACCCGCCTGTTCAAGTTTTGTTTTCTCATAAGCTATATGCTTGTCGGATAGCTTGGCTTTATTATTGATGAGTTCTCCCCGCATTGTTTGCATTGCCTTGTCAAGACCTCGTAATTCCCTAATACTGTACTCCGAATATGGTGATACCTGTAACGTGGAATCATCGTAGTAGGTCCGTCCGAGGCCAGCTTCGAGCTTTCTTCCAAATTATCTTTATCTATGTTACCGAGTTTAGTACGCACAGACTGAAGAACCTTAGTATTCTTTGCAGAAAGTTTTTCTCGTGAGTAGTCAACAAAACCTAATTCATCACGAACAGTGTTGATGCCATGTTTATCATAGACAAGGCTAGGGGCTTATGAGTACGAGAATTCATAAGATCAATATCCGGAGAGCCACACAGTCGCAATATTCCTTTACTATCTATCGTAAACTTTGAATAATCACGACCTATTGGGCTTTCTTTTAAGGCACCGTAATAATCATTAGCGGTTGATTGCAAAAGTTCATCGTTCAGATTCATAAAGCTGGTTTCTTTTATTGTACTCGGATTATCAAAGTCATCTAGATTAAAATCATCCATTTTTATATTAAACATAAGGTTACATAATTTCAATATAACAATGTCTTCGCAATAAGGGCGCAAGTTAAACCCACAACAAACTTCGGGATCCATTAGGGGTCAAAGCAATTCGTCAGTCTGTAACAATAACTAATAACC
Organism: Haliotis rufescens; assembly: GCF_023055435.1. Taxonomy (NCBI): domain Eukaryota; kingdom Metazoa; phylum Mollusca; class Gastropoda; order Lepetellida; family Haliotidae; genus Haliotis; species Haliotis rufescens. The sequence goes on from NW_025964112.1 coordinate 28,703,636, forward strand.
TGAGTACCATTGATCAGAATCAAACACTTCTGGTTTGCTTTCCTTATCTTGGCGCACATGATGTGTTAGTTCCAGGAACTGCCCGACTAGCATTTACAATTATTTTGAATTCTGCCAACGTTAACAGGGAACTCGTTCAGAACATTGGTCGTACGATTGTTAAGAAAATCGCGACTAAAATTAGCGGCAATGAAGTTTTGAGTATTGACGACAGCGATGTATACTTCTGTTACATGGATCTCTGGAGAACGGCTAAATAATGGGAAAACTTACAGTACCAAGATATTTGTAATCAGAACACATTGAGACTGCGTGTAGGTGCTGATAGTGGCGATAATACTGTCGTTGGAGATAAGGCTGTTGCTGATGCATAAGGTAATCGATTCGATATTCCGCTCGACTTTGAATTACTAGATAGTCACATGCCATTCTATCAAGCATACCCAGGCGATAGGTTAGAATACGAACTCACTTTTAATGACTACAGCAGAGTAATCAAAGTCACAGGGGATGAAACGGCTAGCTATTCTAAAGACAATATCTCACTGGAGTACGATATGATAACAGATCCTGAATAAGCCAGACAAATTCGTAACCAGTATACCGGAAGTTTAGCCATTTTGTACGATTGCGTGCTTCGACGTCAAAAGATCACCAGGAACAAAAGAGATACGACGTGGAATATCATTTAAAAAGTCCCCACTAGATAGTTGAAGGGTATTTTATGTTGTTCGAGGACCCTTCTGATGCATTTGCAAGAGATACCGAGAAATTCTACAACCCCAAGATTACAAAAGTAGAATTGACTATCGAGAGCGTGCCTTATCAACTATAAGGTCAAGGCATGCAAGCATATCAACAGTAGGATGAGATTAAAAAACTCCCTTCTATAAAACGAAGCCCAGAAGTTAATGCGGTCGTGAAAGATCTGTCTCTCGGGGATGTATCGATGGCTGAATTCCTTACCACGAAGTATGCACTATGCCTTGACATGCGAACCACGGACGATGACCAACTACACGGTAGTGGGCGGAGAATAGAAAATGCTAGTGAGGGTGTTACTATGCAGATAACAAACCTCTTTGAAGCGGCTGGTAAATTAAACATATATTTGTACGTGATTATGTCGCACAACTTAATATACAGAATGGAAGATTCGTGCAAGCGATCTATTAATAATCTTTTACCTAAAGAACCGCACTGCGCTATCATATGCGGGCAAACTGGTTGCGGAAAAACAGCATTTATTCTAGATATTTTACAAAGTCTTTATCAGGATGTTTTCGTCCATATTAATATTTTGTACCCAACTATAAACGTCAATAAAACATACCTATCGAGAGAATGGGTAATTAATGGTCCTGGGGTGCACAGAGTTGATCCGGGCGATCGTTTACAAGACTGTTTACGAGTATGTCACGAAAAATACAAAGGAGAATCAACCCTTTTCATAATAGACGATTGCAGTGCGAGTAAAGAACTTACCAAAAATATAGATATGCTTTCATATTTAGCATTCTCCGGTCGGCATATGGAGCATAGCGTTATGCAGCTGCTTAGCAAAAATATAGCAAAAATAGAAAATGCTAAGCAAAAATATAGCAACTGCTAAACAAAAATATAGCAACTGCTAAACAAAAATATAGCAAAAAATAGCAAAAAATATATAGAAAAAATAAAGCAAAAATATGATAAATTGAACATTAGCGGTTATTATGTAATAATGTGGTTTGAAATCCTCATTCTTTCGCAACAGTTTATTATTTCAGGCTGTATTGGATATGCTTTATTCCATTTTGTTAGACTTAAATATCTCCTCAGGTATTACATTATGGAATGCAACGAACTTATCGAACAAATGCTCAAAGAACCTGATCAACATGCTGAATTAGTTACAGATAAATCTTTAGATAAACATAGAGAAAGACTCGCGGCTTTGGTAGCCAGTGGAAAATGCTCCCAATATTTGGAGGAAAATTATACCATCGAAAAACTTGACCGATGAAGAAATTAAAAAACTGTATGCTCGTTAAGAGGCTAGACTGGGAGCTACCATGACTAAAACAATAGGGTCAGCTATGTTACAACTATACACAGTCATAGCTTCTTAGTACGTTTCTTCCTATCCCGGCAGAACATCGCATGTATTTATGCGAATCTCTAGAGAAAGACCCATTCATCGAACACGCTATAAGCTTAGTAAGCTGTGAGTTTTATCATAGATATGGAATGTTCTTAGCGCCGCTGACCACCGCTTTAATAACGGCTAGGTATTGTCAATTTAAAGATAAGTGCCTACTTACTAATAATGGAGACTCAAGTGACACAACAGATATCACAACAAGTGAACGAGGAAATAACCCCGATTGTATCACAAGTGAACGAGGAAATAACCCCGATTGCGAAATCACAACAAGTGAATGAGGAAATACCAGCGATTGTGAAATCACAAGCCAGAGTGACTAAGAATCCTCGAAAAGTCGCAGCTGGTAGGAAGGGTGCGCTAGCGAGGAAGTCAAAACTAATACACGATTCAAATATTGAACATAGTCGTCCGATTAAAACTTCGGCTCCCTATGTACTAGGGGTTGTTGCTATAGCAGCGGTATGGTTTTATAAGACCGGAGAAGAGAAAATGTCACCCCCAATTGCACAATCACAACCCGAAAGTTCAATTAGAGTTAAGCCCTCATATAATGTTATAAAAGCAATGACTTCTCCAGTTACAGACGGTAAAATGTTGGTAAACGAAATGTATCATTCAGCGGTGATCAGCGGCTTGGCCATTGGCTATGCTTGTATGGCTAAAATGATAACTAAAGCCACACCACCCAAGCTAGATTTTAATGGTTATGATATCGGTATGATGATTCTTGATAATGGTTAGGCAATGGCTACAAAAGATATGCTAATCAAACAAGGGCTTATCCCAGAAGACATAATGAAGTAATTAAACATTTGAATATGCTATATTATTGAACATGGCAACAATTGCGATGATGGTCAGTGGAGCTATTGTTAATGCTCTATCTTTTTCGGGAAGTAATTATTTATTTTCTTGAGGGAATCAAATGCTAAAGAAGTTGAAGAGGAGCGTAAACGACATAATAAAGCATTAGAACAACTCGAAACAGCCCAGTCACAATGGGCCAGGCGCAGAATCGAGAGATTAGATTTTATTAATGATGAATTGCGTAAAGAGGGACATTCATTTCAAACGTTTTGGAATGTTGAATCTGCCATGCACGAATACTTCCTTGTTTATGGAAAGAAACTTCACCCAATACCAAGACCAACAATAAGTCAGTTTTATACACCGTCAGAGGCTCAGAAAGACCGCGAGATAGCGTTTATAATGTTTGGGTTATCAGTCATTGCTATTTTTAGCTACACAATAACTACGCATAAACCATGATCTATTGCGTATCAACCATTAACTCTTTCGACACCGTAGGCCGGTTATCCGGCCAAGAAGCATCGAGTCCCCAGACACCGCAGGCCGGTTATCCGGCCAAGCCGTAGTCACGTCAAAATAGTACTATATTTTTATGGACCTACCTGTAATATCATTCATTTATTAAATCTATCACATTTCACAATGTCTGAAATACATATTCCATTTCAATTTAACATTTTTTATCGTTAAATTAAAAAATATATTCACTATTTCCCGCGATGTTATTGAAAATAAAATTCTCGGACACACATTTCGACAACCGGTCCACATCGAACACGTCAAAGAGGAAAATAAAGACGTTTTAAACAAATCTTTAAATATATTATACAAAGTAATATATAAAATCAACAAAAATATATCTAAAAGTAATCAAACTTACATCTAAGTTATTATTTTCATCTTTTCGTGCGATCGCGTGTAATGTAAGTCAAATGACATCTCGGCTTTCGTCGCCTTGAATTCTCGGCTCGGACACAACGTTTAATGCAAAAATATATGCATGAAAAATCTTTGTCACAGCTCGTAACCTAGCACGATACATTCACGAAGTTCCATATTTTTAATATATATCGTGATTTCCTGCTCAAAACGTTCAGAATAACACGATTTAACAAAATTCTTTCGCAAACTTCTGTAATTTATCGAACACGAGCTTGGTATCACAGCTGTTATTTGATTGGCTGCCTTAGGTCACGTGCTCAAAATTGACCAATCACGAAACTTGTAGCAGATTTCAGCAAGAAAGCGTCATTAGAAACCAATTTTAATCCAATGAAATCGCTTGTTATAACTACGGGGAAAAACCAGTCGATGTTACGAGCGTGTAGATGAAGGAATAAGCTTTCCAGCGATGTGTCATATGCCATTCTTCGATGAACGTGTTATTCATACGAAACCTCGAAAACGGGGGTATTTCTTCATTTTACTGAGCGGACAGTCGCTGTTATCGGGAAATGGGTGATGACACAGACTATTTATAATTCTTTTTAAAATGATTTTCCAATAACGTAAACAATGAAAATAAAATAGAAATAGGTACGTGGATATTATGAAATCATATATTTGCCGAAAATCGTCAAGTTTTCGCTTCCTTGGTCCTTAATCTGGATGTTAACAACGTGTTAGCGTACATTTTTTATTTACAACGAATTTAATTAAGTTGTAAATGCATTATTTTAAATAATGTGAAAAGCATAACTTTCATATTTATAAACCATAGGATCAGGCCTTTCAAATGGTGTATAACATGTAGTAGCAAATATATTTTACAAGCAGGTATTTTCTTTGATAAATGTTGGCTTCATCTATCACACAAGAGCCTCTGGGAACTCGGTGTCCCAGCAGTAAACACTTCTGGTTGACTGGTGTTGAAAGAGTTAATAACCCTGACTGCTAATCTATCAATAGCGCAGACTGGCTGTCCAGCTATGTTGAGCTGACTACTCAGCTATTAATAACCCTGACTACCTAATCTATAAATAGCGATGACAACTATGACTCACCAGTGGAGATGTGATTTGCATTTAGACAAATGATATGATAGATGTATAACCATGAATCTGTGCAGATTTACACTCAGCCGATTCAATGCAACCGACGTTGTGTGGGTGTTTACTGTGGAATCCACACTTATTACATCAGACAGGGAAATATAAATTAAGTTTCTTCTGTATGTGGGATAGGGGTCAAAGGTCGTTATTGTTTATGTAAAAAACACGGTGCTGATAGGGTCAGGAACCAGATTATTTACCCTAGGAAGAGAGATTACATCAACGAGAGGAATAGATTGGGGAGAATACGTGTTTAGATATTTGAAAAACAACCATTTAGAGATTTGACTCAATTTGTATACCGTATATCGCTGTGTATAAGGCGACCCCACGTATAAGACGACCCCCCTGTACACGCCTTAAAAATCAACCCAAAATCCTATACTCCGTGTATAAGGCGACCGGGAATGAAACACATCACAAGTCTGACTGAAATAGAAGATTTAACATGCGCTTTCCGACTGTAGCGTATTTCGCACACGGACATCACAAGTTAGTTAGTTAGTTAGTTACTTTGGAGATTTAATGTGCGCTTTCCGACTGATGCGTATTTCGCACACATCACAAGTGCGCACACAAACCTTATATATGCAATAAAAATATGTTTATCTTGCGTTGTTTTTTTTCTACAATGATAGGTCGCGTGTGTAACTCCAGCACACGTCGCCATTTTGTGTTTACACGGTACGACACCAAATTGGTGCCCGTAAAATAAAATTCATTTATGAAGTAATAACATATAAGAGACAATGGTGAGTAATTTAATCGCCAGTTAACTATGTTGTAACTAACTAGGCTTATGTTTGCTTCACATTCAGCGTGTTTATTCCACAATCACTTGTACACACCGTCTCCAACACTTGTTAATACAACTGTTAAAACAGCGGGAATTGATTTCAGCTTCACCGGTTATCACATGTTAGGTCACATGTGCAATATGCAAATGCTTACCGGTACTTCCGGCTCTCTGCTCACGGATGTTGATTGTTTTACTTACCGTGTCAGGTGGTTTGACAATCTGCATCGAGGCGAGGGTCATTTCAACTTTATTTGCAGAAATTATTAAACTTTATTCAAGGAAAAGAGATACAAATCATGTTTATGTATGGAAATAGTTATTGGAACAGTTATTTAGGACGAAATGCGAAGTTTTATTGTCAAATGCTGGGCTGGCTATCGGACACCGGTTGACATCGCCAGTGGAAAAAAATGTGAGATCTTCGACTCAGTGTATAAGACGACCCCCCTTCTTAGCCCCCTCATTTTAGGTACGAAAAACTTGCCTTATACACAGCGATATACGGTATACCATTAAATCACAATGGTTTTTTTGTCAGAGAGTTGAAGGCTTTGGCAAAACAACATGGTCTACATGGATATTCTCGAATGAGAAAAGCTGAATTGATTGATTTACTCGGTTTGGAATACAACAAACCCCAGACTGTTAGAGAACTCAAAGCTCAAGCGAAAAAAAGTGGGCTCAGAGGTTATTCTCGAATGAGAAAAGCTGAATTGATCGCTTTACTAGATAATAATAAATCAGTTGGCAATGTTGATAATAATGAGTTAAAATTTGTACCCACAGCTGGCGTTGGTAAATATCTAAGAGGTTGGAACATGGATATTAATTCCAACATGGATGTTAATGATGTTTAGCCCATCGTATCGAGCAAAATTAACAAGGAGTTAGATGATTTAAATAGTATAAAATACCAGCTGATGGTTAAAATGGCATTGAGTAAAAGTAACGCAGACGATAGCACTGAATATACCGAACCTTATTTCCAGAGCAATCAAGAAGTTATAACCGAATCCGATACTATAAACACATCATTAGATACATCGATTCAGAGGATACAAGAAACTTTAGAACGTTGGACTAATAGAGGTTCGGGTTGGGGTGTGGATAAAATTGATAGTTTATATTTAGATATAGCAAATTATATGTCTTTAAAAGGTGGATCTTATATAGATTTACCCTCGTATTATAAAAAAAAAAAGCCATAATTAATGTAAAAAATAAAGGCGATGACTGTTTCAGAATGATGATAAGATCTGCATTGTTCCCCGTAGATTCTAAAATTGCAAATAGACCTTCTAGCCATCCCCAAAACGATGGACTAAACCTTGATGGTATAGACGAACCTACACCAATCTCACAAATTGATAAGGCGGAAAAGCAAAATAATTTAGCTATAAATGTTTTCAGACATTCTTCTAAAGGAATTGTTGTACACAGGATAAGCTCCGCCCCAGAACATATTCCCCGAATTAATTCATTTCTAATCGAAAAAGATGGTAAATATCATTATACGATAATAAAGAGTTTAAGCAGGCTATTATACGATCAAACAAAACATGCTAGAAAGAAATATTTCTGAGAAAGATGCCTGCATGGGTACAGCAGACAAGATCTATTAGAAGCGCATTAGAAGACTGCAGAGGTGTTGGACAGACTGCTATCAGGATCGATATGCCTAAAGAGGGGAAAAATATACTAAAATTTGAACATTATTGTAATCAAATGCCAGCACTGTACGTAATTTACGCTGACTTCGAAGCACTTATCAAACCTATAGAAAATACGGAACACAATAATGAACGTAGTTTTACGTACAAAACTCAAGAACATATTCCTTGTGTGATTGGATATATAGTTGTAAGGTATGATGGGTAAACAAACCCGCCCGTGATTTACAGAGGTCCCGATACAGAGGGAAAGATCCTAGAATATCTACAAAATGAAGAGAGAATAATCAGGGAAAATTTATCGCATAAGAAACCCATGTGTATGACGAGGGATGATTGGAGGGCCCATAAGAGATCAACGAGTTGTGATGTTTGTAATAAACCCCTGAATGGGGATTCCGTAAGAGATCATTGCCACGTCATGGGTAATTATCAGGGAGCGGCGCATAACGAGTAATAATTCTCAAACAATACCCATCCCCGTTGTGTTTCACAACCTTAGAGGATATGATTCACATCTCATTATTCAAGCTTTCCCAAAAGTCTGACGGCGGCTTAACGTCCATTCCTAATAATATGGAAAAATACATATCATTCTCGTTGACTAAAACTATACATTATACAGACAAGGATGGGAAAGCCAGAATAAAGCAAAGTAATGGGCTTAGATTCATAGACTCCATACAGTTTCTGTTATCTTCGCTGGACAATTTAGCTAATGCGAACAATCCCGATAACTTTGCTATAACAAATCAATATACTGATCGGTTAACTCGTCATTTGTTGTTGAGAAAAGGTGTATATCCTTACGAATATATGGATGATTGGTCTAAATTCAATGAGACTAAATTACCACCCCTTGAATCATTCTATAGTAACTTAACAGAATCTAAAATAACCGACGCCGATTATGAACATGCTCTGTCGGTGTGGGATAAATTAGGTTGTAAAAATTTAGGTGATTATCATGATCTGTACTTAAAGCCGATGTACTGCTACTCACCGATATATTCAAGATATTTAGAAAGACATGTTTAAAACAATATGGCTTGGATCTGGCATGGTACTATTCCAGTCCTGGACTATTGTGGGATGCATTGTTGAAGAAGACCGGTGTAGAACTAAAACTACTCACAGATTACGATATGCACTTGTTTATTGAGAAAGGATTAAGAGGTGGTATATCGATGGTAGCGAAAAGGTATTCTAAGGCTAATAATAAATTAGTGGAAGGATATGATCCGAGTAAACCCGACACGCACATATTATATCTTGACGCCAACAATTTGTATGGATGGGCTATGAGTCAACCTTTACCCATGGGTGGTTTTGAGTGGGGCAATATTCATAATATCGATGTGAATTATATCAACAAGGTTGATGTGAATAAAGGGTACTTGGAAGATGACTTGGAATATCCAAATTCGTTGAACAAAGACAATAACAGTTATCCACTAGCTCCCGAAAGATTAATGGTTAATAAAGATTGGATGTCAGAATATCAACACTCCTTGATGGGTAACACAAGGTTAGCTAACGTAGAAAAACTCGTACCAAATTTGATGGATAAAACAAAATATATAGTTCACTACAGAAATCTCCAGTTATATCTATCGTTAGGTATGAAACTAAAGAAAATACACAGAGTTCTAAAGTTTGATCAAAGCCCTTGGATGGAGCCCTATATAAGACTGAACACAGATTTAAGAAAGATGGCTACCAGCGATTTCGAAAAGAATCTGTATAAGCTCATGAATAACTCCGTATTTGGTAAAACTATGGAGAATCTAAGGAAGCGTGTTGATGTTAAATTGGTCAGATCCAATGAGGAAGAAAGACTCAGGAAACTTATAGCCAGTCCGGCTTTTAACAAAAGCAAGATATTTGATAACGATTTAGCCACACTACATATGCAGAAGAGTAATATAAAATTCAACAGACCGGTGTACGTTGGTATGAGTGTTCTTGACTTGTCAAAACACTTAATGTATGACTTTCATTACAATGAACTTAAGAAGCAATACGGCGATAGGTGGTGGTGTTATATACCGACACAGATTCTTTGTTGATGGAAATACAAACCGAGGATGTGTATAAAGATATGGCAGAAGAAATAGATATGTACGACATGAGCGATTACCAAAAAGATAATCCACTGCACAGTGTAGTAAATAAAAAGGTGTTAGGTAAGATGAAGGATGAATGGGCTGGGACCCCTATTGCGGAGTATGTCGGATTAAGACCTAAGATGAAGAGATAAGGAAAGCTAAGGTTGTTAAGAAGTATGTGGTAAAAAAGCATATCAAACACGAACAGTATAAAGAAGCATTATTCAATGGTAGAACATTCAAACACAAGATGAACACTTTAAGAAGTGATGATCACAGGATATATGGATTAAGAATGAACAAGACATCATTATCCCCCTTAGATAGAAAGTGATGGATTGATAAGGATGTTGTAACTACCTACCCTTATAGTTATGGCAGTAATACTGTATCGATGGGAACTATGAGCAACTCTTCTTCTCGTACAAATACCCTGCCTGGTCCATCTTTAAGATGATAAAGAATAGGCTCTCCTTCTTTCGTAACCAACCGACTAATGTTATATATCTTAAGGGACCAAATCGGATCGGTTGTGCAACATAGGCCTCCTTCGAGTTCACTGGGCTTGTATAAATATCTTACGCTTACTCTATCCGGAAGTTTTGTTCTTTTTTTGCCTTACTCAACTGCATTTCTCGAATCAAACTCAGCTGAGTTTTTAACTCAGGGCTGAAGTTCGATCTCAGTTTGTTTTTTTATGCGATGTAAGCGGCCTTGGCGCGAGATTTGACTTCTGTTTCCAATGTAAACACGGATGTGCGTGATGTTACGTTTTGTCGTCTGCTAACATATCCGCGATGGCTGAAAGCAAACGGAGGCCGAATTGGACTGAAGAAGAGCGAATTTTACTAATTGACAATGTGAACAAAATTCAAGATCGATTGTTCGGAAAAATTAAAGGATGCGGCACGCAGAAGGGAGGAAAAATCAAAGAACAAGCCTTGGAGGAGGTGGTGAATGCCCTAAATGCGTAAGTCACATAGTTGCAGTTGTTATTGTATGACTCTATTATCGCGGTGTCGGCAAATCTTGTAATCCACACACCTGTCGACTGTTTACTTATGCAAATCTAAATACGATAGTTCATCGCATGATCGAATACAGGACTGGTTGCAGTATGTAAAGACTACTTGCAAGTATACACACGTTAACTCTTTTGATGATATTTTCTGGCATGTTTTTGAAGTGGAAAAGTCCCTACCTCCAATCAGTTTTTTTAGGCAAAGTCGCATGACCCATGCAGCCGAGGTCGTATGCATACTGAATATGCATAATCCAAAACAAGAAGTGATGAAAAACACACGTCCACACGTATCACACCAAAATAGCCATAGCGAGATGATTTAGAGTTGCCCGCCCTTGAGTCGCCAATGACAGGAAGCTTTGTTTACCGAATATTGGATAAAGAAAATCTGCATCAATCAGTACACATGGATGTGTCATAGTTGAATAATGAATAAGAAACATTTTTTCGTATTACATAGTTGCTGTGTTAGTAAGCATTCGCCGTTACGATCCACTATAAATTAATCACCGCGATATTATATTTAAAGCGTACCATCATTCACACCTTGTTTACTGTCTCGATTTCACTGCAAACACGAAGGTTTGGCTAAAGAGAAGTCGGGAACTAAGAGACGGGAAGAACAGTTATACCGAAATATCATATTTGTGGCATGTTAAAGTGGATGAAAGTAAGTTTGGAAGTTTCAGGTATATCTGGGCCTTGTCATCAGGAAAACCTAAAAAGGCTTTAGCTGCATGAGGGTCGTGATTGGGGTGTACTGTATTTTCGCTCTAATAACAATGATAATAATAAGATATTAATAATAATACATACGTTTCTGTAATTTTTACTGGACTGTTTTAGGAGTGAGATATGTCTCAGTAGATAAATGAATTTTTGAAAACACAAGTACTTATTTGCAATTGTGATTCATCTCTGGCCAAGAATCATCATGAGGTAGGTACTGAAATATTTGCAAAACGTGCTTGTGCTCTGCTCCCATTGATGTCTGAAGCAGGACTGAGAAGTATCGGGTTCAACGTCCTTTGCAGTGAGTTAGATTTGCATACATTTATTATTTTAGCAAGTGCAATGGATTCGCACATTTAATTATTAATTTAACTAGTGTGATGGGTTCACGCATTTATTATTTCAACAAGTGTGATGGGTTCACGCATTTATTATTTCAACAAGTGTGATGGGTTCACACATGTATTATTTTAACATGTGTGATGGGTTCATACTTGGATGTTTATGATAACAAAGTGTTTATTTATAATATTTAAGTTAGATGTAATGAAGCTTTTGAATGGTAGTCTTAAAGATTAATCTTTAGACATCGGTTCGATTCCGGTCGAAGGCAAACACATCAAAAATCATTATTCACTGCATGTATTTGTATTTTGTGATGCAATGTTCTTGTATTAATATCCTTATTATTAATAAATGTTGCAATAACACATTGTTTAAGTGCAAAACATGTTTTTATTTTTGGTATTTAAATTTTGATGTCATTGGGACACTTTTACTCATTTAATTAATGGTATGTCACACTAAATGTAACATTAGGAAACAACTGAAATACCATGAATGAAGACAGGTACATGGATGCATACATTTGACATACTCCAGCATATTGGTATTGTATACATTAAAATGTAATTCACACTTATGTACCATTGACACAATTACAGTGACTTAACACTGGACAAACAGTTATATGATAGTTATGTATAATACGAGTATTTAATTTTTTTGCCATGGGGTCCATGATAATGAAGAAACATGTCTATATGTCTGTCCTACCTGTTGATAGGTGGGTAGGTGAAAATTGGAGGCATTGAAAACACCATTAGTGGTAAGTCAGTAAGACAACAAATTGTTGCATATTACATAAAAATACACAGGCAGTTTGTTGAGTGTGAGGTCAAGGAAAATATTAAATTTCATCACTTGAGTAACATTATCATGATGGTCTGTATTTCTATTTTAACAGAAAATCAGGAGAGGTGAAAAGAACAGTTGAGGAGGCAAAAAAACAGTATGCCAATCTGAAACAAAGAGGTTCGACTTTTACAGTCTATACAAGTATCAGCATATGAAAACTAATTAACAGATACAAGTACATCAATGCAGCTGAAGGCCAGCATAATCAAAATATCTGACAGGAATTAAAACAATGAATACATAATAACAGAACTTACTCAATAAGAAAACAATAACATTGTTGTCATCGTCATTTCAGTATGTTAATTTCAGTATGTTATTTACAAAGGTAAATCAATAATGTCATCACAAGAAGATGTAATAAGTTATATGGTGATTTGTCTTCAGCCAAAGACAAATCTGATGCCATCAGACGTCCCAAAACTGGTGGTGGGCCAAAGCCAGTCTTGCCCTCATTTGCAGAGACGTTGATCATTGAAAATCTACAAGATCGACCTACCCTGCAGGGTTTGTTAGATGGCTTTGACACTGAAGGTATAATAAATATGCACATGCTTAATATATATATCAAGTATATCACTACTTTTATAAAAATATAATGAATTATAATTATGAAAACAATTGAAAAAAATAAATTAAACACTCATCACAGATGCTTATGAGTCAATGTGATAATGTGATAAAATATGATGACAATTCAAAAAATGATAATGAAAATACATAATTAGTCTTATAGCTATTTCATGTTCACTGCATACATAAAAATAATAGAGTCCTAAAATAAATACACAACAAACGTATAAACAAAGAGAATGGCTATAATGATTTTGTTCATGAATGTTTCAGATTTCAGTGGAACACTATCTGCAACAACTGCATCTGAGGATCCGGGGTTGGGCATGGACATGTTGTCAAATGAGCCCAGTAAGTTCTAAATAATGTACATGTCGGATTTCATGAGTTTACACATATGTCAGCTTTGTACTAAAAATTGAATTGAATAACTTCCTAGAGAAAACAGCAGCACGTAGCGCATTTTTGTGAAATAAAGGTACATGTGTCAATGAAAAAAACCTGGTTCAGCATTTATGTATGATTAAATGCAAATATATTTCTGATATAAGTGTTAATTCATCAACAGATACTCATCATGATTTAAACCAAACTCATAAAAATATGGGGCGTTAGGTTATCCTAGTGGTTAAAGCGTTAGCTCATGACGCAGAAGACCCGGGTTCGAATCCCGACATTGGTACAATGTGTGAGGCCCATTTCTGGTGTCCCTCGTCGTGATCTTGCTGGACCATACTCACTCACTCATAAAAATACAGTGGAAACATGGATAAGCAATTTATGAATTTGGATGAATTATTATTCTTTCAGATTGCCCGGTGCAACTGGATCTTGTGATTGACAAACAGGGAATCCTGCAAGTGCCAACCCCAAGTGCCTGCAATGGTCCTTTCAATGAGCCACCCCCCAAAAAAGCTAAATTGCATGAGGAAGAAATTTTTACCCTCAGGGCCGAAAAAGAGAAATTTTTACAAGAAACCATTACATTAAAAGAACAAGCAGAATACTTTAGATCCAAAAACATCATTGCCAAATTAGAGAAGGAAAAGTTAGAGCTGGAAATACAAATATTAAGAAAGAAATGTGTAACATTAGAAGAAGAGTAAAATGAAATCAAAGTACAAAATGAAGAACATAAAGATAGACGTGTAGTCAAGTTTCAAGAGAATAATAATTTATATTATAATAAGAATTAATAATTATGTCAATAGCTATGTTAATTGCTAAGATATATAAATAAATAATACAAGAAAATTTGCCTTTTGGAAAAAACAATTTGGAATTCAAGGAATTATACTGAATGCCATTCAGTCTCTGTACCAAGGAGTGAAATATTGTGTAAAGGTAATTACAGAAAGAACTGATTGGTTTGAAGTCTCCATGGGTGTGAAACAAGGCTGCTGTTTGTTGCCAACTTTATTTTCAATGTTCACAAATGACTTGGCAGATAAAATCAGTGACCTGAAATGTGGTATTAATATTGATAACTTGAACATTTCACTATTTCTGTATGCTGATGATATTGTGCTCATAGCTCTGGATGAATATAACATGCAGAAGCTTCTTAATGGTCTCGCTGACTGGTCTAAACATTGGAAACTTGGAGTAAACAAAGATAAAACAAAGATTATGCATTGCAGACCAGTATCTATCCCTATGGGAACTTACCAGTTTACTTGTGGTGAAATCAATATTGATTACTGTATGGAATATAGGTATCTTGACAAGTGGCTGAATGAGCATTGTAATTACAAAAAAAATTTGACTGAAATTTGTAAATCAGCAAATAGAGCCCTTGGGGCTGTGCTAGCCAAGTTCAACAACATGGGTGGTTTAAGTCATGAAGTGTTTACTAAATTGTTTGACAGCTATGTTCAACCTGTCCTCAACTACAGCGCCAGCGTGTGGGGTATGAACACTTATAAAGAAATTAACCATATACAGAACAAAGCCTGTCGATTTTTCCTGGGTGTTTGGAAAAATAGCTCAAATATTGCTGTACGAGGTGATATGGGATGGAGAAATCAACAGACTAAGATTCAAGTTGAAGTGTTCAGATGTTTGCATAGAGCTGTCACAGCCGAACCAGATTCAATAATAGCCTATCCAAACTACCATAATATAAAAATATCTGTTTTTAGTGAACAATATCCTTATGTAAAATTTTGTGTGTCATATGTTTTATATTATTTGTGAGAGAAGGTGATTCAGTAGAAAATTTGAAATATGACAGACTGACCAAGGGGATTGGGGACAAACAGAATGACGGGATTAAAGTAGATGCATGACTGTGTGACATGGTGTGACTTGGGGCGTATATGGGTGTGTGCTAGGAAGGGTTGGGCAGAGTGAATAAAGAATGGTTGATTGACACGGTTGAACTTGTGCATGATTGAATGTGTGTGGGTCATAATGAATAATGCGTGTGATTGATTGACCGAGTTGAATTTCTGTGACTCGCTGATCTGGGACATGTATATGGGGGAAGGGGAAGGGGGGGTGCTAAGGTGTGTGAACTGGTGTCTGGGTTGAATTTGCATGAGAATATGTATCTGTGTGTCTCTTGAGTGGGGCGGGGGTTGGGTGGTGGGGTTGCTGTATACATATAAATATATTATTAGTTATAATGTTTTATTTATGTATTTTATTGATTGTATAATTTTAGGTGTCTTTTAGGCCAGTAATGGCCAGGTGTATTATGTACACATGACACATTAATAAACAATATTATTATTATTATTATTATTATTAATTTCATGCATTCCTATTGACAGTAACATGGATGGATCCACATGCCTACTTTGTCTAACTAGCAAAGTCACTCATCCCTGACTTTACCTGGGCTGTCTAACAGCTCCTGTTTACCTGTACACAAGAATTAGAAGGAGCAGGAAGATACCAAATATTAACCAGCATTATCAAAAAAATTGTTAATAGCAAAATTCTTTTGACCATATATTACAAGCATCTATGTATGGAGACTAAATCTTACCTTTCATACATCAAATAGATTTATGAAAAGAATGACTGGCATATGTAATTTCTGACATTAACACCACTCCAGTCATTAGCAATGTTGACATTGACATTGGCATTTTCCATTCCATCAGAGGGTTCATGATGCAAATTAATTATGTCTTTCCTATCAATTCCTATGTTGTGAAGTACTACACATGCTGTGATAATTTGACAGGCCCTCTCTGGTGATGTTCTAAGGCCACTATGTAAACAAGAAAATCGCCGCTTAAGATGCCAAAGCTTTGTTCTATTAAAACTCTCGTTCGGACATGGCAGCGGTTATATTTTTCTTGACTTCTAGATGCTGGAGAGAGGAATGGTGTCATCAGGTAGGTTTTGCAGGGGTAGGCTGAATCCCCTAACAAAAAACCTTTGTATGTGCCTGTAACATACAAAAATAAGAACACATGACAAATGAAATTCTGTCACCCAAATAATATTTGGAACGGCAGGGGAGATAAATTGATAGACATGATCACACTATACAAATGAGAACTTAAGTATTTCACATCATAATGCTGTCTGTCTGCTAATGATGCTAGAATATCGTGAATGGTGCTTTTACATTTCTTCATGAAAACATTGCAACATGCCAGCTCAAGAAATATTTAACAACTTCAGTGGTTATGTGATCATAATTTATTTCTGATAAAACCAGCTTTGAGAAATATTCACGTTACTTGTATTTTTTATTTAATAGTCATTTGTACCGATGTTCATAGCAACTACAAAGTCTGGTAATCAAATGTGATACCTACCATTTTCAAACGCAACACTGATTCTGCTATCCCTGAATATCCTGCTTTCATGTACACTTCCTGGCCATTTTGCTACACAGTTGATAAATCTGTATTCTGCATCACAGATCATCTGAAAGGGAGCAGAGGCCTGTTTTCATTGGTACTGAAATATACTTTCATTTGTAAATAATGACATAAAATTCCCATTATTTGTTAGGTATCATGTAATCATAATGAATTGGTGTTAATAAATACATAACTTGTGTGAACCATTTATATACATACCTGAACATTCATCGAATGATAGCCTTTACGATTCAGGTAGTCACCTTCATTCACCTTTGGGCCTATGATTCTTACAAATGTGCCATCTACACACCCTAGCACATTTGGAAATCCTAAAAGAAAATGATTTTATTTTTAATTGGTTGGAATCTTGTATTTGTGTAAAAACATTCATCTTCCTAATTAAGGTTAAATGAAGTGAACATAATATGGAACAGCAAAATACTTGTAAATATTACTCAAATAAGCATGTCAAGTTTCAGCTTTATGAATAAACTTACTGGTATGATCAAGGTCAATGCACACTACTTTTGAAAATGTCAGATAATTCAAATACTTGTTAATGATTTATTATTTGATAAACATACCAAACATTCTTATTTTTTATTATTTTTATTGGTTAAAAGGATGATGGTGGATGGTAATTTCATATTGATTCATACCTGAACATTTTACACTATACAATTACAGAATGTAGCCTAAGGGAACTATTATGCCTGTTCAAAACAATGCCGTTTTCCGTTTTCTAAACTCCGGATTTTAGCATTGCTCTAACTTGCACCTAGAGTTATGCCCCCTTTACTTTTATAACGTAATGTTAAAACGGTTGAAAGATCGATGAATTACCTGAGATTTTGTGAAACTTCTGTTTTGTGGTGTCTGCGTCTGATCCTGTCGGCATCCTCACAAACTGGTAAGCAGCTGAACATAGACTTATGCAAACATCTCGGACAGACCGGAAGACCGATGGTGCAGATATTGCCGAGAAGGAGTCAGAAATGAGGGAATAAAAGCCTCCCGTAGCAAGAAATCTCAGCGTAACAAGTACCTGTGTTGGGGTCGGAAGGGGGCTGTTACGTTGAGTGGGTCTTTGCAGTCTGTTGGACACGAGTGACACGATGTAAAGAATCGTTTCCGCCCGAAACCTAAATCTAAGGAACAAATCATCGTCCGACATGTATTCCAGTGGGTTTTCACGATCGGTAAGCCGCCTTGTAATAACCTGTCTCCTTCTCGATCTCCTCTTACGACTATTAGTAATCGCCATTTTTGTCCGAATAAAAACTTAAGTAACCATGTAGGCTTACTTAAGTTTTACATGGTTTCGAACTCAGTTTGAGTCGAAAATTGAACTCAGTTTGGTTTGAGAAATGCATATTCCTGAGTTTTCTCAAATTTGAGTAAAAACTCAGACTTAAGTAAGTTTTTGAACTTAAGTTTGTTTCGAGAAATCGGGGCCTGATGAACTTCATTCGTTGTAAAAATATCAAACTTCTTCCTCGGGATATAACCCGGTGCCGGTAAGTATATTTGCCACATCGCTTGTTTCTTTAACCAATCCTTGGCCACATCTATAGATACCGCGGTGGCTAATTTTTTTATTGCTCCTATGCCTTTCCAATATCCTCGTGGGCTATAGTAAATTTTATCCATTATTAATTAAAATTGATGTTTCTTTTAATACGTATCATGACGATCGTTGAATCGCATCATCATTTTTGCATAAAAAATTCCCTCTGTACTAGCAGTATAGGTATATATATCTGGCTCCAGTGGGGTTGCGGCAGAACCCCCATTACCTATACTAATGTAGATATGCTAGATGTGCCAGTCAAAAGTGGAGATTGGAAGTAGATACAGATAAAACCAAAGTTTTTCACTTTCGGACAAACAACACAAGCCATTCGAGTGTAACAGGGATAAAATCAACCATTTTTTAACAATAGTACCAATTACATTCTATTATGTGTTGTATATATGTATATAGGGTTGTTCAACAGACTACTGCTTGTTTACAACAAGTGTCATTATTAGTTGTCTGTCTATCTCTATCTCGGGTATAATACTCTCATAGCTTAATCAGGTTATAGGTTCAGTTCATTCTTGTTTTAAGGGTAGTCAGGTTATTCCATTTTAGTGTAATTGTTTTACTGTCTTGATCAAAGGGCTGAAGGCTAGTTCTTTGTCTTGATTGGTGATTTTGAATATCTATGTCACCAGCCATCTTAAAACCTCTGACCATAGTCACTATCACAGCACTGCACCACAGTACACAGGTTAGTTATTATTATTACTTACTAAACTTAGTCTATTGTCTAAAAGTATATTAATCTTACTGTTTGCATTAAATAACTTATAGTAATCTACTTTTTGTGATATTATAAATAGTTAGTGATTTATTAGCATGAATGTTATGAATGGGTTCATGAAACAATGTGTTAGATTTCAGTGTAATGGCTGTGCAATATTTCAATCTTAATGCATAGTGTAAGCTTTGTCTGTATGATTATTATTTGATATGAAATAATCAGGAATATTGTAAATATGGACAAAATGCTATTTAGGAAATATATATGTTGTCTGCGTTGTGTATTCATAATGAACAATGTGAATAATATGTGATTGTTATTTATCATGTAGGTTACTGCATACGGCTCACTAAAAAGGGTTCGCTGCCCCTCAGGCTGAAGGCTAGGCTCCCGTGTCACCCACAGGGTATGCCTTTGTTGTAGTTTGTTTCAACTAAAGAGGCCCAGATGCAAATGTCATATTGTGTATATATGTATATATGCCTATTTCAATTACACCTGTATAATTGTTTCGTATACTATCAGTAATGTTCAGCTGGTAGGTAATATATAGCTATTTGTTTATGAGTAAAGTGATTAACTTATTATGAAATTCTAATGCTGCATATCATATATAAATATGCAGGGACTTGACAGTGAGATTTTAATTTTTCTTTATGCAATATTTAATTGATTTATATATTTTTGTGATACATGTAGATGTGTTTAGGAATACTTATTGCCTATTTTATTGTTATTACAGAGTGTCATGTAATAGCCACGTTACATAGCAAGAATAAACAGGTGTCTCACACCCCACCGCCTTGGTCCTCATTTAGCCAGACCAGCAGAGGCTGCAACACAAGTATCGTTCCACTGCAGGTAAGTCAACCTGTATAGAATGGATACTTACAGATATTTAGGGATTTGGCTCAAAATGATTATCACAACTTCTTTTAGTCTTTGTAACTACTTCATGTCCCTTCATCAGGTGAATACTGAGTAAGTGTGTAGAGTTAATATATACATTTACATATATATATTAGTTCTATACATTCTACATATATATACTAGCCACATACAGAAACTGTGCACGGAGAAAATATATTCTGTATTGAAATACAACACAGCAAGAACAAAATGATGCAGTAAATGTCAACGGGACGTGAACAACATCTGTTACGATGACGTCAGAAGATCAAAATGGAGTAGGGGGTCAAACGACAAAGTCACAAAGTCAATAACGGGTATGACCACCCTGTGCGTGAATCACAGCAGTGCATCGGCGACGCATGGAGTCCACCAAATGGGCATGGAAGGCCTGGGGAATGGCCTGCCATATCCTCCTCAAATCCTGTGCCAAGTCACGGACGTTATCTGGAGGATGTGGAAGACGATGCAGACGACGCTCCATTTCATCCCACACATGCTCTATTGGGGAGAGATCTGGAGAAACTGCAGGCCATGGCAGTAACATGACATTGTTATGGTGAAGGAAATCCATTGCGACCCTAGCCGTGTGAGGACGAGTGTTGTCCTGTTGAAATGTCAATCCCGGGCCATGACGTTGCAGGAAAGGAATGACCACAGGCCTCAGAATCTGATCTCTGTAGCCAACACTGGTGAGATTGCCCTGAACAACCACCAAAGGGGTTCGGTGCCGTGCTGTTATCCCACCCCAAATCATCACAGAGCCACCTCCAAAACGATTCTTCTCCACAATACAGTTGCGTGCATAACGTTCTCCCAAACGCCGGTAGACACGTTGGCACCCGTCACTGTGGGAAATGTTGAACCTTGATTCATCTGTAAAGACAACATTTCTCCACCATATTCGAGACCATCTTAGACGGTTGACTCGATGACGGTGTGTCAGGATGGGACGTATGGCAGGGCGTCGTGGTCGAATCCCGTACTGATGTAAACGATTCCTGACAGTGTTGGGATGGATACGGCGCAGTCCAGGAATTGTCTGGGACGTTGTTACTGCCGTTTGGAACCTGTGTCGGAGATGTGTAACTCGAATCCATCTGTCCTGTCTTGGCGTCGTTACTCGGGGACGTCCTGAATGTGGGTGGTCGGCAACGTCATTTGTGTTCTGATAACGCCTCACCAATGCCGATATCGTGTTACGATGGCATTGGAAATGTGTTGCCACCTGTTGTTGCCTCATTCCCGCTCGGATCATTCCAATGGCTTCATGACACTGTGCAGCTGTCAATCTTGGCATGATTTGCTTGTGATATGCTTGTGTCTGCGCCTGAGAAGTTTTGAATTTTTGAATGACCACAGATCATGCTTTCCAAAGTGACAGCCAATTTTGAGTTGCACATGCTGTGTACAGCTGCACAGGATGCACGTGCAGTAACACATTGCACGTCCATAGGCCCCCATCAATGACGTCATATCGCATGGCACATGCATGAGCGTTTGAATGTCTCCAATAATTGCTGTGTTCAAACCTATATTTCATATATGGACGGTGTGCCCTTATATCTATATTTTCTCTGTGCACAGTTTCTTAATGTGGCTAGTATATATATATATTAAGAAATAAATGAGTGGCAGTTGATTTTCGTACAATAAAACACTGCAGGGAGATTAAACCATGAGGGCGCATGGACAAGTCCATTTTATGCACTCGTGCATGTTTCCCACATATTCTCACAATCCTCACGTCTATTACCTGTACCTTTTCTCCAAATACAGATTGTCATACCTCTCCCGCTTTTGGATGCGATCGTTCAGCCATCACATTTATCGGTGTTGCCTAGCTTCATCTATGGGGAACAACTAACATGTGACTTAGTTATCAGGTAATATACTCCAATGAGTGTTTATTTGTAGTTAAGTCGGCTTGAAAACTTGAGTAGTTCACAATCGTATTCCGTTTCTCTCACACGCCCAAACTTAATCATGCCATAGTGCATGCGCAGTCAGCTGTCAGCAATTCCTTTGTCCATCTCACAACACATGGTTCATTCAAGCACGCTTCGTAATGGTCGGATCTTGACTGAACTGTTTTATGACATACATTCCGGATTCTCAACGACGTACCTACGTAGTAACCAAAAGTGACCGTCACATACAGTAACTCCTCTGTACAGGACTATGGCTTCTCGTCGAAAACGCAATTCGACGAACGAAGCTGCCATCGATGTCAACAACCAAGATGGCCGACACGACTTCGGTCTAATTCTTCGGACGTTCGCAGGAGATACCAGTCAATAAATCCAGACTCGGCAGCCAACGAACATTCTCACAATCCTGCCAACTGGTACGTTTTGCTGCCTCACCATACTCAATCGTCACCTTCCGCCACTGAAACAACGACAAGTCCCTCCACCCTGCCGCAGCAATCACCCGCTAGAGAAGAAATTAGAATACACAGGAAATTCACCCTGACAACTGCCATTGCCAACCATGCCGCCACCGCTACGCAACCACTGGACCCCAACACACTGCCAAGACTGGAGACAGCGTCTGCAAATCTCAGGCAACAGATTCACGAGGGTAGGGACATTAATTTGGCTCTGTTACTAATTCCGGATGATGTTCATTGTGGCCCACGTAGCATTCAGATAGGTGATGGTCAATTACATCTTAAAACTACAAATGACAAGCGACTTCAGAAAGTGTTGGGTATCAGAGACTTTCTCAAAGCATTTGAAAGATTAAAAAAGATAATGTTGGAGAAATTCCCCAACAGGTCAGCAGAGTTGGACGAATATCAAGGCATCATTATTGGACTAAGTAACGAGACGTACGACAATGCGTTCTACACTTACAAGATGTTCTCTGCACAAGCGGCAGCAGCCATTGAACTATTAAATCGACCAGTAAACTGGGGCAGACTGGACCGAGAACTCTATATCAAGATCTTTACGTCCAGGAAAGCCAATGCATGCCAGTGGTGCGGCGAATTAAATCACGCACTAGAATTCTGCCCATTGTCACTTGATGGCCAACTCAAATCATCCTTGGGACCCAGGAAGCTGCAGCAGACACAGAAGAACAATTTTGACAGTACAGACGCCCATGGATGAGCCATTATCTTCCACCAGGGACAATCCATCTGTAATAATTACAACAATAGAGGATGCAGCCACCAACATTGAAGGTTCATGCATGTTTGCTTGATATGCAAGAGGAACCATCCGAAATATCAATGTCGTCCAGACAAGACATCCAAGAATGGGAAGTCGGATAAATGACTCGATGCCAGACCATCTCCTGTTAATATTGAGACACTGAAAGCTACATTAGTCGAGCATCCAGACAAGAACATGACATCATATCTCATCCTCGGCTTCCAAGAAGGTTTCTACACAGGAATTAAGACTCCACCAACCATCACACGAGTATGTCGTAACTTATTATCAACCCGACGACCCCTCAATATCAAAATTGTGACTAAACTGATCAATGAAGAAAAGGACAAAGGTTACCTTATTGGTCCGTTTCACACAAGTCCCTTTCCTCTGCAGCGAGTTAGTCCAATAGGATTGGTTGAGGGCAAATATTCCAAAAAATTACGACTTATAGTAGATATGTCAGCTCCACATGAAGACCAAGATAATCCAAGTCTCAACTCCTTGATTGATAAAGAAGAATATTCCTTAAAGTATGTCAAAGTCGATGATGCCATTTCATACATTAGACAGTTAGGTAGAGGAACATTCATGTGCAAAACTGATGTTACAAATGCCTTCAAACTTATCCCAATTCACCCCTCATTGTGGCATCTTCACGGTATCAAATGGCAAGGAGAATATTTTTACTACACACGATTGGTGTTTGGCTACAAATCCAGTCCAAATCTTTGATACCCTCGCTTCAGTAGTGTGTTGGATAGCCTAACAGCCTTACCATATCGACTATATATTACACCTGCTCGATGACTTTATCTGCTTCAGTAAGACTTGGGAACAAGGACAGGAAACCATGTCATCACTTTTGCAAATGTTTGATGACTTAGGCATCCCTCTCTCTCAACCCAAAACTGTTGGCCCCACGGCTTGCTTGGTGTACCTCGGTATCGCCCTAGACTCCATCAAGATGGAAGCTAGACTGCCCATGGAGAAGATAGACAGATTGACAACCATCATCCACTCCTTACTACAACAGAGTGAAGTCACCAAACAAGACTCGCTGGTAGTACTGGGACACATGAACTTCGCAATGCAAGTGGTGAAACCAGGACATACCTTTATCGGCTACCTTCTGCAATTGGCACATTCAGTTCCAGACCTAAAGAACAGGGTACAGTTAGATCAAGAATGTCGACTTGACTTCACCATGTGGATTTGTTTCCTCGAACAATGGAATGGAGTGTCCCTTTTCACAGCTGACAGGATCGATGCTCCAGACTTCCTACTATACACAGATGCAGCAGGAGCCATAGGTTATGGCGCATATTTTCAGCGAAAGTGGTTTGCCTCCAAGTGGCCTGGGCGTCTGTTCACACTGGTAGGTAGCAGACGACATGACTATAGCCCTTATGGAGTTATACCCGATTGTTATGTCAGCAGAGGTCTGGGGAAGAGAATGGGCTAAGAAATCAGTTAGATTTTATTGTGATAACAAGGCCACAGTGGACATCATCAATAAGGGCAGATCCAAATCTCCGGGTATCATGAGGTTCCTTAGGAAGTTAACGCTCACCTCAGCTTGATTCAATTTCATTTGCAGCGCGAGGCATGTCCCAAGAAAACACAACCAAATCAGTGATGCTTTGTCTCGATTACAGACAGCCAGATTCAGACGTCTAGCTCCTCAAGCCTGTCGCCACCCAACTATGTGTCCTCCTATGGAAGAATTGATGTTTCCGAGAACACTACCAACTACAGCGTGGCAGATAACGAGTTAGACAACCTGTGGGCATCTGCAGTCTCCCATCATACATATGAAGTCTACCAAGCAGGGTTCAAGGCCTATACTCTTTCATCGCAACATGTAGCAGTATATTGAGTTCATCACTTCCTCCCATATCGGAAGAATTGTTACTCAGATTTGTGGCACACTGTCATAAACATCAAAACCTCAGGTATGCAACAATTAAGACATACCTATGCGGTGTGAGGTTTATGTATCTCAAAGCGGGAGTGCCGAACCCTTGGACTCTGGGCAACCTGACAAGACTGCAAACCATAGTAGGTGCAGTGAAGAGACAGCGAGGCCGTACAAAATATCTTCGGTTGCCCATAACAAGCTCTATACTTACCAAGTTGTGTCACCTTTTAGACCAAGGTGCCTTCACCTCCACACTCAATATTATGCTGAAAGCAGTGTGATGCCTGGCATTTTTCGCATTCCTCAGATGCGGGGAATTTACGTGTGATAGATTCAACCCGCATGAAAATTTGTGTTTCAATTCAGTGGTGTTTGCTAGCGATTTGTCATCCCTTACACTCACCTTCCAATCTTCAAAAACTGATCCATTTCGCAAAGGTGTTACAATTTTGCTGCATCGGATGAATACTACCATCTGTCCAGTACACAATATGCTGACCTACATGTATCACAGGAAACAATCTGGAACTTCCCCTCATGACCCTTTGTTTGTGTCACCCAGTGGTAATGCCTTATCCAGGAAGTTCTTTATTCAGTGCCTCAAAACCTTATTAAGTATGGCTGGATACGATGACAAAGCCTCGACGGACATACATTCAGAATAGGAGCAGCAACATCAGCTGCAAGAAACGGTGTGCCCGATCACATGATTCAGACGTTGGGTAGATAGACCTCAGCGTGTTACACTCGCTATATCAGAATATCCCAAGTTTCCATATGTAAAGCTCAGATAGCGATGGCACAAAAGTGACCAGCATTCAATAGGATTAGAACAAGACTGGAACTCTGTAACATTTTATCATGTTCTCCTGTTTATCTCTTATGGCCTAATTACTTTTTGGGATTCTCATCAATTCAATTTCACAATTATCATTAATAATAATATGGGCAATCTATCCGCTCTATCAGGTAATTCAGGCGGATACTATTCCCCCTGCAAGTAATTTAACCTTCGTCTCTTTTTTTGTTTTTCATCATTCGTCTACTCTGCCAGGTACTCCTGGCGCTCGGGAGCAAGTCTAGGGGTGCGCGACTCCTACTTGTATTACTTGGCAGAGGTACAACCCGGCGATCGGGTATATTTCTTCACCGCCCATGTTCGTACGCTCAGCCAAGTCTCAGTATGCTCAAACAGTATGGAGTGCGCGACTCCTATTTAGAGACTTGGCTGAAGTTAAGTCTTCCATGTACTATTTTTATGTCATGTATATATGTATATACCAAGAATCCCCATATGCCAAAAATTTAATAAATGTTGTTCTTTTATCTGTTGTCGTGTTGTTATTGACATTATAAACCACACTTCGTTCTTCATTGTTCTTTGCGAATTATTGCTAAGCTATTTTTTTATCATACATAAGGTAGGATTAAAACAAACATAATATAATGAAAGGGCCAATGAGATTAACACACAGAGAAGACAATTAAGTACAAGGAAGGTGCAGTGATTGGGTTGGGTTTAATAACAAAGAGCTGACTATGGAAACAAGGCAGTAAAGATGTCCATATATTGTTGATGGCATATCTCTAGGCAACAAACCAAGATTCTCAATACCGACATCAGTGACTGGAAAAAGAGGAACCTTCAAGAAACTATTGAAATTCGAAGAAAGAAGTCAGCCATTAACAGAGACCAAGGCATCTACCTACCCAGTGTGTCCTCCACTGTGCCTTAATAATATTATCAACCACATATGGACATCTTGATTGCCTTATTGTGAGTAGCTTTGAAACGTCATTACAAAGAATAAAAGAATTTATCTTTAAAAGGTGTCATGTATTCATATTCTACCAACTTATCTTTCAAAGACTTCATCACAATGGCTCCATTCGATATATGGAATGATACAGGCAAAATGAATGGTAGTAAGATACAAACCTATAGACCTTTCAACTGAACCCCAAGTACATACATAAGTCAGTTAAAAGTAGGAATTAGCTAAAATTAGGTGTGGATCTCTTCCATTATCAATAGAAACCTGCTGTTTTTCTAAGCCACCTACCCCACTTCAAGGGACAATTTGTATACACTGCAACAAACAACAACGGTGGGTAATTTAAGATCACAAGAACCACAATAGCGGATGTCAAAACCAGGAGTCCGGAAAATTTAAAATCCCAAGCGGACATTTGCATTTAGGCCACGCCCCCTGCAAATAGCGTATTTTAGTACCACTTTTTACACACACATTACAAGATGTTACGTATTCATAATATGATGAATTATGAATTGTTTCAATTTAAATTGTTTAATTCACCGGACAATTAATAACAAATAATATCATTTTAGATATATATGGAAAACATACGTTTGTTTCTGTTATAATAACGATCTGTTAACGTAGTGAACGGTCTAATTAATATTCATCAGTCTGCTCAAGTGTACGCGTTGTAACATTTGGATCGAGACTATTATCCCATATTTGGTTATCACGTGACCTCATGGGAAATTATTTTTTTTAAACTAAAGATTATTTAAAAACAAGACAGATAATATAATCATAAATACTAAAATATCGTTGATAGCAATAGTTATTTGAATACTTTTTTCATCTGTTCTTAATTATTGACCATAAAAAAATTTGATATCGATCGTCACAGAAAGTAAAATGGCGGTCAATCAAGATTCAATATACAAATAGCTACTGAAAACAATCAAATCTGCAAATCCTCATTGTATGTCAACGAAGTGAAAGTCGTTAGCCACGACTTACAAAATTATTATTAAGACTTTGAGGGTTTGGTAGATCCGCTCGACTGATTTGCATCGGTCGACTGGCTGTCGTCACGCTTTCGCTTCTTGTCTGAGGTTACGTATCGTAGCATTGTGAGGATAATGAGGTACATTACTTACTTACTTACGAGATTTAACGTGCGCTTTCCGACTGATGCGTATTTCGCACACGGGCCCGGCCAGGCCATTTAATGTGTTTCCGAAAGGGGCGAAAGTGGTCAGTGCAACCCAAGAGGGGGGTTTTAGGGGTTGCTTATATAGAATTTGGGAATTTTGAGATTTGGAATAGATGCCGATGGGATTGGGGAGGAGAACTAAGGGAGCTGGGTATGGTGGATGTTTGTTTGTTTATGTGATTTTGATTTGGTAGGTTATTGTGTTTTTAGATGCGTTTTATTAGTTTTTATTAAGAATACGCCTAAGGCCTTGAAGTTTTATAGTTTATTTTGTGGGTTTAGTATTGCTTCTAGAGTTAGAGCCTTGTTTAGATTGAGGGTGGTTAGTAATGCGGTTCGATGTGTTAGGTAGTGTGTGCAGTGGATGAGTGCGTGTTCTGGGGTTTCTGGTTGTTTGCAGTGTGGGCAGTTACCTGTAGTGTGTTTTTTAATTTTTTTTAGGTGGTTATTTAGGTTGGTGTGTCCTGTTTGGAGTTTAGTGATTACTCTGTCGATTTTTTTCGATGGATGGAGAATTTGGGTTTGGTTAGTGGTTTGCTGAGCACTTTTTTGATTTGGCTATTTGAGTTTAGATATAGGTTATGCCATTTTTTGGTGATTTTTTGCTTGTTTACACTTTTAATTTCTGATTTTGAGATGGGTAAGTTTAAGCTTATTTCTGGGATTTTGAGGGATAGTTTAGCTGCTTTATCGGCGTTTTCATTACCGTATATTCCTACGTGGGCGGGTATCCACAAGAAGGTTATTTGTTTGCCTGCCTTAGTTAGGTCGTTGGAGCTTTTAAGTATTTGATTTATTAATTTAGGTCGGTTTTTGGTATTTTTGTTTTGGAGGGCTTGCAGTCCACTTAGGGAGTCGGTAAGTATTAGGATTTTTTTGTGTTTTTTGGATTCTTGATTATGGAGGGCTGAGGCCATGCCCATTAGTTCTGCCGTGAATATTGATTGGTTGTTTGGGAGTCGGAAGGATTTTGTGGTTTTAGTTGGTTGTGTGGTATGGACTCCGAAACCTGTGTGTTTGGAGGTCGGATCTGAGGATCCGTCCGTGTAAATGTGACACCAATTTGGCCAATTTTCGTGTATGTATGCTAGTGTGGTAGTTTTAGCTATGTTTGGGTCGGTTTGTTTATTTATTTGGCTAGCTAGTGTTGTGTCTATTTTGGGTATTTTAAGTTTAGGGGTGAAGATATTTGATTGTTTGCAGTTTTGTTTAAGATTTTTAATTTGGTGTTCATTTAGGTAGTTTGTTATTCTTTGGGATATTGGGGTAAGTAAGGGGTGTTTACGAGCTAGAGCTTGGTTTTTGGGGCTGATGCTTTGGTTTATTAAGTTTTGGATGAGAGGGTTTGATTGGGACGCGGCCCAGAAATTTAAGCTTAGCTGTTCCCTGCGTAGACTTAGTGGCATTTCTCCTGTTAAGGCCTGAAGTGAGGTGTAGGAGGTGCCATGTTGGGTGCGTGTAATTAGTTTGAGAGCCTGATATTGTATTGAGTCAAGTTTTTTAGATAGAGAGTTGTTTAGGGTGTTGTATATGGCGCAGCCGTAGTCTAGTTTTGATCTAATTAGTGATATGTAGAGAGAGAGGAGGGTATCTTTGGATGCTCCCCAGTTAGAGCCAGTTAGGCATCTTAGGGTGTTTAGGTCTTTACTGCATTTAGTTGTTAGGTTTTGGATGTGAGCATCCCAGGTGAGATGTTCATCGAAAATAAGTCCTAAGAATTTGGTTTGTTTTTGAAATTTGATTGTTTGATTGTTTAGCTGGAGGATTGGGGAGGCGGGTTTCATGTTTTTATGTTTGAATACTATTCCTGTTGTTTTTTCTGAGTTAAGGGAGAAGCCCCATTTGTCAGCCCATTGTTGTATTTTATTAAGAGATTTTTGGAGTAGATTTTGGGCCATGTTCATGCTTTTAGTGCGGATCCAGATGGCTCCATCATCCGCGAATTTTGATGTGTTTACTTTAGGGGATAGGCCCTCGAATAGATCGTTTATCATTATATTGAAGAGGGTGGGGCTGAGGATACTGCCCTGTGGAGTACCATTTTCTAGGGGACAGGAAGTCCTGGATGTAGTTTATTATCTGACCTTTGAGTCCTATTTTTTTAAGTTTTTGTGTTAGCCCATCGTGCCATACCATGTCGAAAGCTTTAGAGAAGTCTAAGAAGATGTCTGTGGTATATTGTTTATTTAGTTGTCCTGTCTTAATATCTTGTTCTAGTCAGGCGAGGTTATCTAGGGTTGAGCGGCCAGGAGTGAAACCGCTTTGATCTGGGTTTATGATGTTATTTTGGGTTAAGTAATGTTGTAATCTATTTTTAGCCATTGATTCCATTACTTTACATAAGTTTGAAGTTAGGGATATTGGTCTATATGAGTTAGCTTGATTAGCTGGTTTATTAGGTTTAGGGATTGGTATGACTAGGGCCTGTTTCCAGGGAGTAGGAACCTGTCCGTTTAGGTAGATGAGATTGTATAGTTTGAGTTGTGCCTGGAGTAGTTTTAGGGGGAGTTTTTTAATTATTTGGTAAGAAGTTAGGTCTAATCCTGGGGCTGTGCCCTTTTTCCTGTTTTGGATTACGTAGAGGAGCTCCTCCATTGTGTAGGGTTGATTTATTTCTAGATTGTTATTGTTTGGTTCTTTTGTGGGTTTGTTTTCTGTTTTAAGTTTATCTTGGAATTTTTTACTGAAGTTGGTGTTACTGCTAACGGCCGAAAAGTGGTTGGCGAGATTATTTGCTTTTTGGGCGGGGTTGGTTGAGTTGTCAATGTTAGGGGTTTTTTTATGTCGTTTTAAGCCTCTGATGGCGTGGATTTTGCGCCAGACCATTCTGGCATCTGTACGGTTATTTATACCTTCGCAGAATTTTTTCCAGTCTCTACTATTGGCTATTTGGACTAGTTTTTGAACCTGGTGGTTTAGTTCGTGGGCTATGTTTAAATATTTGTAGTCGCGTTTTGCTTTATTGAAGGCTGATTTACGTTTTCGTCTAGTCTGTTCTATTTCCTCATTCCACCATGGTACCGTCGGTTTGCCTGTCTTAGATGTTTTGAAGGGGATGGAGGTTTTGGCTGTGTTTATTATATAGTCTGTTAGGTTCGTTGCAGATATCTTGGAATTGGTCCCAGTTAGCTTTATTGTAATGGAATTTTGGTTCTTGGTTTTCTGTTTGGATTGGTACGTTTGTATTTCCTATGGTTATGTTTATTGGGAAGTGGTCACTACCTAGCGGGTTGTCGTGCACTTCCCATTGAGGTACATCGATGATGCAAGGTATTTATGTACAGTTGTAAACACATTTTACTCAAATTAACAAGATGTTCTCAGTAATTAATCCTCGATTAATCAGTGTCAACTCAGTTTATTGCCTATTACAGTGATTGACCGATTGGACTATCATGTAGGTACAATGTATTTACAGCAATCAAAACAAACAAAGCTTGTCAGTGTAGATAATCTTCATTGTGTTACAACTGCAGACAGAAACTGCTCAGTCCTAACTGTTGATCACGTCCGGTCAAAATTTAAGAATGTCCGGACAATACTTTTTAAAATGTCAGGACAGAAAAATTTAAATGTCCGGTAAGCAATATTTTTTTAACCCGGACATTTGAGATTCCCAATCGGACATGTCCGGCGCATATGACGGTTTCCGGACCCCTGGTCAAAACACTACAAGGTTTTCCTAAGTGGAATCTTTTAGTGGTACTATTGGCACTTTTAGAGGACCAGCTAAGTTGTTTCAAACCATGCTTTCCTGCGCACAGAATCAAGGGTGTCCGAACTGTATGCTCTTGATGTATCTGGTTTCATGTACGCAGAGGCTTGGAGCAATACTAGTGTAAGTGCCTTACTGGAGTTTGGGGCTACTATAAATCAGACCTCACTTCTGGGGAGATTGGGACAAAGATTTAACACTATTCCTGCTCTTGGCAATGATATGGACCCCACAGATTGACACCAGTGTCCAATGCATGCTCTTCGGTATCGGCTATTCAGTCGCATGGTAGAGACAGGAAACACCTATTTACTCCTGTGCTTGGTAGATTTACACGTCATGAGATCTGAGCCTAATCCACTGTTGTGGATCTATTCTTCAGCTGTTCAAGCTTGACAAGTTAATTAACAATTGGGCCTACCAACAACCTGTTGGTTAGATAGAACAGGTTACAGGCAGGAAATCTCAATCAATTGTCACGTGATGTTTTCAGTATGGAGTTGACATCACACTACCAGTAGACTGGTAACTATCCAGGGATTGCTAAATGCCATTGCTCACAGATTCACTAATAGAGGAAGGGTAATCCTCGTAAATTGGACATTATGTTTTTAGAGGGAAGTGTCTAGTGAATTGTTCCCCATTTATGTAGCCTGGCAACCCAGATAAACGTAATGGCCAAACGATTGCTGCCAAAAGTGTGAGTGATATGACAATTGATATTGGGAGATATAAGACAATATGATATCACATAAAAGAAATAAACAACTCGTGGTTGTTGTTTATTGTACAAGAAAACACCACAGGCAGAATAACCACTCCAGGCTGTGCCCCTCATGGTTTATTCTCCCTGCAGTGTCTCATTGTACACGATAAACAACTCCCAATCGTCATTTATTTCTTAAAGCTCTGCACGCTAACGTCGAACCCATTCGACAGAGGTGTCACTTCCCCTTCATCTGATGTCTAACCCATTCGACAGGCGAATAGCATAACGAAGGCTTTGCGTAACATTTAAATTACGTATGACATGCATAAATGCTCAGCTTGCTCAATATCAAAACTTTCAGTCATTTATTTACCTCAAAAAGAAAATATCGCGAGTTAAAAAAGGTTTCACCCAAACTTCTCGGCACACAACTACCAGAAACAGCCATTGTTGACTTTTGGCACTTCACGTGGAGCGGCATGCAGTCCGATATTTTCTTTATAATTTCATCATTTTTCCTATTTGATCATAAATTTTTGTTTGCTGACGAAAAGGAAAACACCCATGTTCCTTAATTTCTAAAAATAAGCAACTTTCGGTGTAACTAATTGTAAACAAAAACAATCTGAATCGTAACATCATCGATTGGATGGAACTTGTACAATCATGGCAACGGCGGTAAACAAACAACTCCACATGCATAGTTATCCTGTTAGACTATTACAATCATTTTGTTACATCTAACTTAATTTTCTAGAATTATTGACACGTATGTATAAATCTTTGTAAAAAAAATTCATTTTTAAAGAGTTTGCAAATGATTTCGTTTGATAAACTTTCGGACACATTGACAAGCCGACAAACGTCAGTGATACGTTTGGGCGTGGCCTAACTCGCGATTTGTTGAGTTGAACAAAGTAAACAAACACTGTGAAAAATGACAAATATTGGATGATACGCAAAATCTGAACTGATATACATTCTAGGTAAACCATTCAATAGCAAAATAATGCAGTTTACGAGAAATAATCAAAATACTTGCAATTTTAGCTATCATATCTGAAACCGGAAGCACGTACTGCATGTGACACATGGAAGCAAAATATGCAAAAGTTGGTAAGCTATCATAAAGAAATTTCGAAATAGATTCAAATTCAAATTTACTATTTTTCGTCAACTATTTACTATTTATTGATATGGAGAGCAGTCTTCACTCCTATTTGTATCATTATCAAATGTGTAAGTCTAAATCCGAAACCGTAATGGATTTCACGCTCGATGATTTTAATTTTAAAATATTTTCTGAAAACGAACGTAACAGAGAGCGACATAACGTATTGATATGCCATAATAATAACAACATAATATTGTTATTGGTCTAGATCTTACATTACAAAAAGAACAATTTAAAATATTAAAGACGTTGTTGAAAACTTTTTGAGAACCTCCCGTCCTCTGAACAGATACAATTTTGGTACACGACGACTGTATGGAGGTAGTGTAAATATATAGATTCTAGGCTCCTATATGTGATTTTGTACCCAAAACAAATTAAATTGTACCCAAAATACTTTGTGAATTTGTACCTCAGAAAATAAGACAATAGATCTATAATTATATTTATGTTTTCATGTAGATGAACAGAACACATAATCAAGTTCATAATATGATTATGACTGTGATCCTTGAAATTGATTGTTTAGTTTTGAGAGAAAATTGACGTCTTGTCACTGAAGAAGAGGCCAGCCAGTTAAGTTGGTTAAACCTAAGTTAGAATGTATTGTTTTGATAGTATGTTAAGTTTAAGACACCAAAATTAATGCATATCTTTGAAATAATTCTAGGTAGATCTACAAAATCACATACCCATTTGGGTAACAAATTACTAGAAATTTTGGGTACAAAAGTCACCACTGTACATTTAAACTGGTTTGCATGAATCAATGGGATAAAAAAAATTCATCTGAATGATTCCTTTTCTCATTTTAAGACAAGAATTTGTTTTACATAACAAAACAGGCTGATCTACATGGATCACGTTTTGTCCTAAAAATGTGAAAAATATGGACACATCAGAAATGAGGGCTTATAAGGTTATAATTCTACCTAACTTGTCACATGGTTTGACTTAGATCTAGGTCTATCTAAGAAAAGTCCTTATGAAAATCTTGTTTTAATTTTTTTATGACACTGACACTAATTTTACACAAAGAGTATTCAAGAAAAGACATATGTTTTTGAATGAAAATATGACTTTCCTTTATAATTCTTTTTTCATGATGACAGGGGAACTTTTATACACACCAGCTGAGGAAGTTGTGATACTGTGATTGCATACAAAGGAAAAACAGGTTGGAAGCAGTACCTGTATGTATAAAATAGACCACATAAGGTGAACAAAAGTAATGGATTGGCTGACTGGAAAAAATACATCTGGCAAGGGTAAACATGTACACAGGCATGTTTCTTTTCATTCCAACCAGAAGACTGAGATAGTATTTTCTTAGAAACATATGGCTAACTCACAAGCTTATGTGCCACCATGGTTCTTGTGATTAAACAAAATGTCATGTACTGTTACAAGTACTGTTACTGTAATTAATGTATCATATTCCTATTGAATCATATTTCAGAATTGTTTTATTTGGGAACAAACCAAATAATGCACAAGATTAATGTCCATATGAGTTTAGTATGTATATGTTAAGGATCTGATTTATTCATTATTCATGGAATACTAAAATTAAAATGATGACATCAGAGAGTTACTTATTCACATAGTTGATTTTCAGAGCGAAAGATAGTAATTCTTGAAAAAATATGTTTAAACTAAAGATAATAATTGAAGGTTGATCAGTTACACTGTGCTGATGCAAAGACCAATATTTACTGTCCCCACACACCATTGTTGAAAAAAATAACTACTAAATATAACTAAAAATTTTAAAACCTGTAAACAGCTGTAAATAATTAAACAATTACAAATCTATCATCAATACGCAATCATGGTGGTCTTCATATTTTTGGAATAAATTTAGAAATCCTTCGTGAAACTGTTCTAAAATCATGCTAGAATCTATGAATGTATTCCCGAAAGGAAAACTATCCCAAATGTAATGTGGAACTAACACCGAAAATATGTACGTAGCATTTTATTGCTTATATATATATCCTATCATATTCAACAACGCGGGGATGTTATTTTGAAACACGTTTTGTCAAGCCCATTTTCGCACACCTGTTGTAGAGGGTGATCTTGCTGATCGACGATATCCATAGACATATTACGTGGGATACACTTGTTGTAGTGAACTTATCAGCATGTAATTCAGCAGGCTAAAGGTTAAGTAAAGTATGTAGTTCATCACAATAAATGTGTCTATTGTATTTCTGTGTCTTGTTGGTATAATCAACCTGATGATAAATTACAATTCGGACTGTAAAATGTTGTCTAGTAATCTGTTGTGATTTCATTTCAAATAGATGCCAGGGTCTTAAAGATATCACAAGTGTACAAAATGTCTCAACTTACTCTCATTCGGATCTATGGTACAGAATGGGAAGTTCTCTGCTGTGGCTTGACTCTTTGTCAACACATTGAAAAAGGTGGACTTCCTGTTGATTTGAAAAAAAGCACATTTAGAAGACATTTTCAAAAGTGAACACAGATCAAACCAAATCACTCAAAACTGGTGCCAAGGCCGTGCATCTCACCTTCATACATGTCCATGTAAACACCTTAAAATATCAACTGAGACAGACACTTAACCAGTATTCCAAATACCCACCTTCTGCCCAGTCTGAGACAGTTTGGTTTTGAATGGGGCAGTCACCTTTAAAACCTTCAATTCTGACTGATTCTTTTTTCAATCAATCAAAACAGGACATGACAATCCAATGATTGACATCATGAGCATCAAACTACACAACTTGGATTCGATGACATGAACCAACCAAGTCAGCGAGCCTGACCACCTGATCCTGTTAGTCACCTCTTACGACAAGAGAGAGCCTTGACGATGACCGCTTCCAGGAAGGCCTTCAACAGCAACCAATCCAGAAAACATTACCCGGGTGCATGACATGGTGATGGCTGATCGACGATTGACCACTCGACATATTGCCAGTGTTGTGGGCATCTCTCATGATAGGGTTGAGCACATTATCACCAACGAGTTGGAAATGAGAAAAGTTTCTGCATGATGGGTGCCAAAGCTCTTGACAGCGGATCAGAAACGTGTCAGATTCCTGAGGTCCCGTGACAATTCATGCCGTTTCGAAGCAGATCCCTATGATTTTTTGGCCCGATTTGTAACCATGGATGAGACCTGGATTCATCACCAGAAACCAAAATTCAGTCTCAACAATGGAAGCATCCGAAATCACCAGTCCCCAATAAAGCCATCGAACACTTATGGGATGAGGTTCAAAGGCGTCTGCACAATGTGCGCCCAGTCCCTTCAACTGCCGATGAACTATGCACAGCTGCTCTGGATGTGTGCAGGAGGATCTCTAGGGCCTTCACAAATCGTCTGATCCACTCAATGTACAGGAGATGTGTGGCAGTGACCAATGCTAATGGTGGTCACACCAGGTATTGACTGACATTTTGGGTATTGACCCGAAACTGTAAGCACTTAACATTTGAAAAAAACAATTATGTCATCTGCCTTTTAATCCATTAAACTGTCTTCAGTCAAATCTTGCCCTATTAGTATTTCTTGTCTTTACTGTAGAAAATAAATAACATGTATACTGTATACTCAACTTGCGTTTCTTTTGCATGTGAGTATATATTGTTGTCATTATTCTTGTTTATGTAATATTAATAAATATATTTAATCCTGCACTTTATATTTATAATTGTCAGTTTAACATATACTGAAATCCTCGACAGTACATGTGACAGTAACATTGTCAATCCCGACAGTATGCCGGGTAAGTGAGGATAGCCCCTTAATTTCAAACACTCGTATTAAGTTACAGAACGTTATCTACTAACCCGACATTGGGAAGTCCAACAATACCAATTTTCAGGTTTGTACCAACTCTACCAATAAGAGGTGCAGGTTTTGCTTCTTCCTTCTTCTTAGGTGGCATAATTCAATCTGTGAACAACAAAACGATCAGGTTGTTTTACAATGGGATTATCTTGATGTGCATCAGAAGGAAAAAACTGTGGAATAACAAGGGTTTCAGAAACAGTGCCAAACATTGATGCTTTAAAACACAAGCTACATTCACAGTGATACATCCATGTTCACATGCTTGCAATTATTTTGCAGTGATGTTCAGCAAAGTGTGATAAGTGATGTGAGGATCTATACTGTTGTAGCCACCATGACCTTATGGCCCTTTTTGTTGTTTTATGCTGCAATCAACAATATTTCAGCTATATCACAGTGACTTGTAAATAATGAAGAATAGGACAGACAAACCAGCAGCAGCCAATAAACAAACTTCTAGTCAGCCACTGACAAATATTTTCTGCATAAGCAGTGGGGACCTACAGTCCGTTTGATTCCATCTGAGACTGATGAATTGCTCACTAACTCAAAATCTAATAATTGCAACAAAACCAAAATGTGCACAGCGACATGAATTGGACAGACCAACTCTGATGGTTTGTCTCATAATTTTGGACACCCGAATAAAAAAATTGTTTAACAAACGATCATCATATTGTTGACATTTTTCGCCATCCCATACCAGGGAGGACCAGTCGCTCATGGAACAGCCAGGAAATGAACAAGCATGTGCACCGTATATGGGGGTCATCTCAAAAGCCGTTTTGGGTGTTCAATCGGAGTCACTGAATCGGAATTGGTGTCGCTGTTGTCCGAATCGCTATTGCCGCTGTCCGAGTCTACCCTGATGATCATTGGCTTGATTGTGGCATGGTCCAATCCACTATGACCCCAATAATGTCTCTCTATTTCATTCTCAACTTTCTCAACACACTTTTGCCACGTTTCCTGCATGATGGTGTCTATTGATTGTTGAACCAGTTTGTGTACATCCCTCAGTTTGAATGTTGTATAATTCCTGCGAATATCCTACCTCTATTACATCATAGCCACAAAGTCCCATTTTGGCAATAATCACACTATAAAATCTTTAGATTTTTCGACAGACATCCTCTTCACTGCCAATTATCCCATAGTCTTGAGGTAAACCCTATCCCTTGTCAAACTGCATCTGCGCATGCGCAAGGCGGGAAAACATCACTTCTTTCCCGTGTGTGTTGGATCAACAAGTAGTATAGGTAATGATGGTTCTGCCGCAACTCCACTGGAGCTGGATTTATATACCTATACTGTTACTACAGATGGAATTTTTTATGTGTAAATGACTATGCGATTCAACGATCGTCATGAGATTAAGTTAAATTGACTCTAGCTCACCACCACCTGGAGTCAATCAATGCTTCTATGATATAAATTTTTATAGGTAATAGGGGTTCTGGACCACTTCCACTGGAGCCGGATTTATATACCTATACCACCACTACAGGGGGAATTTTTTATGCGTAAATGATGATGCGGTTCAACGATAGTCATGAGACTAAACTAAATTGTAATGAAAATATTATCTATTATTTTTACTACCGTATTTTCTTGAGTATAGTGCGCACCCATGTATAATGCGCACCCCCCTCTAGCGGGTTCAATATTTTGGAAAAAAAGAAATTTGAATATTATGAGCAGAAATTTTTTACACCGTACCCTTTCAGCGAAGTCCGGCAAACGAACGGGTGCTGAGAAACTTCGTCAGTACAAATTCGAAATTTGAGATAAAAAATCACCAGACATGTTTATTTACCGTTTAAATAGTATTTATTGTTCTGCTAGGCATTGTTTTATATTTAGGGATTAAGATTACCTTGCGTATTTTCTCGTAAACTAAGCTGGAAACAGCAATCAGCTGTACACACGTTTTCTTGGAATCGACCGGTGATTCAGTCAAGACACACCCAATGATATAACTTTATAAGATTTTTAATGCAAGGATCGGCAACAATTGTATCTGAAACTATTTTATTTATCAGGAATAATATATTCCATTATTTTCTTAATTATATGCAACCTTTAATAAACATATTTAAAATAATAATAACCCTAAGCGAAGCAGCTGATCGCTATTCCCGGGCATTATTTTTTACATGGAACATGTCTGACCAGTCACCGTCAAGGCTCACGCGCACATGATCACGTGATCGCGAGAATTTCATGTTGACATAGAATCGTCAAACAAAAACAAATATGACTTTTAACGAGTCAAAGTATGTCATTTATGATATATGTATCCATTCTCTGTCAACTAAAGTTTGTTTCAAGGCGTCAATAGCGGTATTCTGACCGTGGTTGCTGTTAATAACGGTGAGTTGTGCGATCTTCCGATCGCTTCACACACGATTTCGCCGAAATTAATAAAAACAATTTTATCAGATTATAAGGAATTTTGAATAAAATCAATGAAATAAGTTACAAACATAAGTCCTGATATACAAAGAACACTTTTTATAGCCAGACAGTGTAATTACATGATTATTTTGCGTACTTCAGTATGGATTTGTTGACATGGTATTTCCAGTGTTTCGTGCTCACGGTAATGTCTTTCCATGGGGGAAAAAAACATCCAAACTCATAATTCGTGTATAATGCGCACCCCCTTCTACATAGCTGTGTTTTTTCGAAAAAAAGTGCGCACTATACTCAAGAAAATACGGTAATACGTATACCATTATTTTTAACGGAGTGATATTCAACATTTTTACTAAATTCTTCGTTCATTTTACTGGGAGACCAGACTCTTGGTAATTGAAAGAAACATTTGATGGCCGTATTTGGTTGGTTTTACATCACAAATATAATACATACCTTGTGGTAATTCTCTCCATTTGATAATTTTGTCCCTGAGCATAAATGTTTCAATAGCTTTTTCGAGTTCTTCCTTTGTTGGTTTGTAATTCTCCATTATTATATACTTATGTAAGCATTCGTTTAAATGTGATCTAACGTTAGTAAGCAATCTATTTTTAATCTCCAAC
Organism: Haliotis rufescens; assembly: GCF_023055435.1. NCBI lineage: Eukaryota > Metazoa > Mollusca > Gastropoda > Lepetellida > Haliotidae > Haliotis > Haliotis rufescens. The sequence goes on from NW_025964112.1 coordinate 28,744,314, forward strand.
CAGTTCTTTGGTCTTGGCACGGAATAATTGACGCGCTTGTTGTCTCCCCTGTTCTATAAACTTTTTTTTCTCGTCTTCGCTAATACCATTGGTCTTACGAGATTTTGATCGAATCTCTTGCTTCATTACGTTGTATTAGGTGAGTTCCGACAACACTAAATGAAACTCCTCCTCGGATATCTTACAATCAGCCAGTGCTGTCGAAATATGATCCTCAATGCTGTTCAACTTTGCTTCAGCGAGTATCCTAATATTATCGTGTTTTAATGCTTTCTTTTGCAACCTACGAGAAATGAATTTTATCGTTATTCCTGCCAGTCCTGAGACTCCAGCCGCTATATCCATGCCAAGTACGATAGGCGCGGCGATTATAGTTGATAATAAACCAACACTGGCTACACTGAGTCCCATGCCAGCTGTAACAAGCGCGGTGTCAACTCCGTCCAGAGCATTCACGGCTCTGCGATACTTTTTATACAATCCAAGTCTCAACTCCCTCTCCTTTTCTATTCGATGTTTTATGTCGCTTATTTGATGTAATCGAAATCCATCAACAGTTTCCATCTTTTCAAGTGCCTCATCGAGTGCCGGATATAAACTCATAGTGTATATTACGATCATATAATAGTCTTTAATTGGTCTTGCGTCAATGTTTTGAGTATACATCAACCTTATCAAATGTATATTATACGGCAAGAATATCTTAGTAAGAGAAATACTACCACTTTTAATAATTTGGACCCCCTCGAGGGTTGCAACGGGTGATGCTCCGATATGAATAATACTGCAACGTCGACGCTCGTGTTTCTTGAGCCATTTAATCGATAGTCCTGGTAATATTTCGAAGGCATCTCCCGGTGCATCTCCAAACAAGACTTCAATAATAAGCGTAGAAAGATTAGGCATTGAACTCAAGTTCTGTTTAATATCATTGAATTCAGTAACAAAATTTAAACTAACATTTTTTACTGCTGGACGACTATATAACATATGACCTGGGTTTTCTGGCAGGGGAGAGACTAACACACTTTTTCGTTTTGATGGGATATAAGCCGCGAGTATGATGCCACTATTTATTATCTTAGTTATATTATGTGCTTTAACCATCATCACATACGGTGGGGTAATGACGATATTCAGTAGCCACTCAATGTTTGCTTCGACCATAGTCCAAATATTATCATCGTTGTGAGTAAGATTGTAAGAAGTGTTTTTTTTAAGGAGTCTACTAACATCGACATCTCTTAAATCTCCTAGATTACCTGTGAATGTAACTTCTTTCCGCTTGTATACATTATCTTGTAAGTGTAAAGCGTATAACTTACCATCGGTACCGGGTTTACCGAATCCTTCTGTGTCTCCGAGATCGGAAAGTGCAATTGTATTACATTGTCTGAGCGTTCCAGGGCCTGATGAATCAACCATTATTTATAATATGGAGTGTTACACTAAAGTATCCTATATGTACAGGTTGGTGTTTTACATCTAATACAGAAATTTTGAGGTCTGAAATAATACCACTCTTTAATTTTTTATATTGTAATGTTGAGAAAGTTTCCATTCTACCGCTATTGTATTTTTCATCTTTGACTGGAATAGATCTGAGTAGAGTTGAAGGACTTTCAAGTTGAATATTATCCGTCGTGCTTATTTCACCAAGATGGATGGACAACTCTTTATAGGGAACTAAATCGGGTAATTTATCTCCATCAAATGTTGACTTGATTAATGTTATATCCTCGATTGCAAATGCAAGTGTAATTGCTAAGTTCTCGTAAAGCTTTACATCCTTTTCTCCAGCGCTTAAAATCAGTATCCCATTCGACTCATTTTGTGTGAGACTAATTCCATTAGGCTTAAAAATTTCATTATTGAGTGAGCATACGCTGTAATACCCATCAGGTATAATAATGTGAATGTTAATACCATTGCCATCTAATATATGTATCTTATTATTATTTCCCACAGCATTTATATTGGTCCACCGCGTTAATATGTTACATCGCATAGGGCGACTTCAAGTTGACCATCCGAGTTATCGATAGTATGAATCAGTTCAATAGACTGACCATTTGTTATTCCCAGGAGTGTAACATACATATTAAATATACAATGATACTATATCATAACTAAAATATGAAATCAACTTATATTACTAATCAGTCGATTTTAGTAAGTGCCTCTGGTGCTATTTTTTTTGTTGAATGCCCTGATATCTTTGAAAAATACAGGGTCATGGCAACTAGCGATAAAATGGTGCACGATTGGTATCACAATCCGATGCAATTTTGGCAGAACCAGTTAAACTTTGCCATATGGTGTGCCACAACGGGATGTGGTGTATCTCTTTATGCCCCAGGATTTGCACTAAATAAGTCTGTTTTATCATTTCACGTGTATTATCAGATTAGACATATACTTAAAGAAATTAGTGCCCCATTACCACAGGTTCGAGCATGGAATGCATCAAATAATCCGTACAATAGGTGGGCATTCAAACGTATTTGTCAGGAATTTAATATTTCTACGAGTAAAGATTGGCGTATTAAAGGAATTAACCATGGTCTAGGTGTTCCGTACAGCGGACAAAAAACTGTTAAAGAAGAAAGCGATGATTTAGTTAAAAAAAACTCATCAATCATTCGATCCATTTAAGTTGTTACAGAAAAACAATCTTTTTGTAAGATGACATAATCTTAATTATGGCTGGGAACTTTCGAGTAACGATTGGAGAGGTTCTCTTATGAGTTTTAAGGGTGGTTTGGCTTATATTGTTACAAAATTTGTACAACTGAACGATACCGCAAACGCTTGGAATGAATTTCTTAATGATAAAACAGAAAATAATTTTACTAACCCAAGAGTTGTAAGAGTTAATGAATCAATAAGAACTTATGTATGGGCAATTCGCGGTGCACAATCGCAAACACGAACGTCCATTATTGGTTCTGGGACGGCACTAGATGCACAAAAACAGTTTGTTGCAAATGTTGAGGATGCCATTAATTCACTAGTTGACATACCATCTTCTATAAAGCGTTATCAAGATGTATTACAGTACGCTCAATCCAAAGTGGACTACGTTTATGCGCCGGGACTATACATGTCTCCGAGTAATATGGAACTTAAGATCGGTCAAGTGATAGGTTATAATAATAAAATTGTTATTGCTACCAATCAACAAAAACCAGGTATTAATTCAGATATTAACACCGAATTAATAACGCAAACAAACACAGGCGAAACGGGAATAGTCAAGCCACAAATATATACTAACGCTCAACAATCTACTAACACACAACCACAAGTGCCACCACATATTGCGGCTAAAAATCAACAACATATCGATGAAAAAACAGGGCTTGTAGTGGGTGGAGTCGCGGCTGGTTTACTCATGATTTGGTTAGCGAACTGATTTGGTTAAATAGTTATTAGCGGATACGTACAACAGCCCTGCAATTGCTATGATCAGTGCCCACAAGTTTTGACGAAGCCCAGTGGTGGTCTTAGCTAATAAATTCAAGAGCCAGGAAACAATACTCCCTTTTATACCGGGAAGTGCAGATGCGGCTTTCCCAGCGAGCTTTCCCAGTGCTGAACCTAATGCTTTTAAATGCTTTTTTATCCACTCTTTTATCAATAGGTGGTGGGGGTGCACCACCTCCTGTATCATCACCGGTTAACGCTAGAGTCAAAGTCGATATAAGAAATCCCAATGCAGTTAAAATACTGGCAATGGTTATTCCCTGTTCTCTGAACAATGTTTTAATTTTATCGGCCAGTGTAGTGTCATCGTTGAGGACTTGATCGATAGTTTCTCGAATTCGACTGATTTGTGAACGAAGTGCCTTTCTATTACTGGAAGCAGCCTCGAGGCAGACCGATCTTTCTTCTTCTAAGTTAAGCAATCTTTCAGCAACGTCTACTGAATTCATCGCCCGCCTGTTCAAGTTTTGTTTTCTCATAAGCTATATGCTTGTTGATTTCGGATAGCTTGGCTATATTATTGATGAGTTCTCCCCGCAATGTTTGCATTGCCTTGTCAAGACCTCATAATTCCCTAATACTGAACTCCGAGGATGGTACCTGTAACTTGGAATTATCGTAGTAGGTATCCAAAATTTCTCTGAGTCCGTCCGAGGCCACCTTCGAGCTTTCTTCCAAATTATCTATAGTACAGAGTTCAGTACGCACAGTCCGAAGAACCTTAGTAGTCTTCGCGGAAAGTTTTGCTCCTTGTGAGTAGTCTACAAAACCTAATTCATTACGAACAGTGCTGATGTCGTGTTTACTGGCTATCGTAGACAAAGCTAGGGGCTTACGAGTACGAGAATGCATAAGATCAATATCGGGTTTGCTACTCAGTTGCAATATTCCTTTACTATCTAATTCAAACTTTGAATATTCACGAACAATAGGACTAACATCTTTAAAGGTATCGTAATAATCAGTACCCTCTTCGATTGTACTAGGGTTATCAAAATCATCTAGATTAAAATCATCCATTTTTATATTAAACATAAGGTTACATAATTTCAATATAACAATGTCTTCGCAATAAGGGCGCAAGTTAAACCCACAACATAAACTTCGGGATCCATAAGGGGTCAAAGCAATTCGTCAGTCTGTAACAATAACTAATAACCTGAGTACCATTGATCAGAATCAAACACTTCTGGTTTGCTTTCCTTATCTTGGCGCACATGATGTGTTAGTTCCAGGAACTGCCTGACTAGCATTTACAATTATTTTGAATTCTGCCGACGTTAACAGGGAACTCGTTCAGAACATTAGTCGTAAGATTGTTAAGAAAATCGCGATTAAAATTAGCTGCAATGAAGTTTTGAGTATTGACGACAGCGATGTATACTTCTGTTACATGGATCTCTGGAGAACGGCTAAATAATGGGAAAACTTACAGTACCAATATATTTGTAATCAGAACACATTGAGACTGCGTGTAGGTGCTTCTAGTGGTGATAGTACCGTCGTAAAAGATCAGGCCGTTGCCGACGCATTAGGTAACCGATTCTATATTCCACCAGACTTTGAATTACTAGATTCCCACATGCCCTTTTATCAGGCATCCCTAGGCGATAGGTTAGAATACAAACTCACTTTTAATGACAACAGCAGAGTAATCAAAGTCACTGGGGACGAAACGGCTAGCTATTCCATTGACAATATCTCGCTGGAGTATGATATGATAACAGATCCCGAATTAGCCAGACAAATTTGTAACCAGTATACAGGAAGTTTAGCCATTTTGTACGATCGCTTGCTTCGACATCGAAAGATCACCAGGAACAAAAAAGACACAACGTGGAATATCAATCTAAACGTCCCCACGAGGTCGTTGAAGGGTATTTTAATGTTGTTCGAGGACCCCTCCGATGCATTTAAAAGAAATACCGAGAAGTTCTACAATCCAAAGATTACAAAAGTAGAATTGACTATCCAGGGCGTTCCTAATCAACTATATAGCCAAGAATTGCTAGCGTATCAACAGTGGGATGAGATTAAAAAACTCCCTTCTATAAAACGAAGCCCAGAAGTTAACGCGGTCGTGAAAGATCTGTCTCTCGGGGGTGTATCGATGGGTGAATACCTTACCACGAAGTACGTGCTATGGCTCGACATGCGAACAACGGATGACGACCAACTACACGGTAGTGGGCGGAAAATAGAAAATGCTAGCGAGGGTGTCACTATACAAATAACGAAGCTCCAGGAATTGGCTGGTAAATTAAACATATATTTGTACGTGATTATGGATGCGCAACTTAATATACAGAATGGACGATTTGTGCAAGCAATCTATTAATAATCTTTTAACCAAAAGAACCGCACTGCGCTATCATATGCGGGCAAACGGGTTATGGAAAAACAGCTTTTATTCTAGATATTTTAGAAAGTCATTATCGGGACGTTTTCGATCATATTATTATTCTGTGCCCGACTATAAACGTTAATAAAACATACCTATCGAGAGATTGAGTAATGAATGAGGACAGGGTACACAGAGTTGATCCGGGCGATCGTTTACAAGACTGTTTACGAGTATGTCATGAAAAATACAAAGGAGAATCAACCCTTTTCGTAATAGACGATTGCAGTGCAAGTAAAGAGCTCACCAAAAAGAAAGATATGCTTTCGTATTTAGCATTCTCCGAATGGCATACTCAGCATAGCGTTTGGGTACTTACTCAAAAATACAACTCTGTCCTGAAAGATCTCAGAGAGCAGACCAAATGGGTAGCCCTGTTTCATTGCAAAGACCGAGATTCATTCGAGGAATGTCTACGCGAAAATGATGTTATTTATACCAAGCTCGAACAAGATTAAGTCAGAAAACTGTTAGCAGCAACGAAGCACTGTAAACTCGTATTAAAAACCGATCAACCAGCTGCTTATGCAATTGCTTAACAAATTATGGCAAATGCTAAACAAAATTTTAGCAAATATAGCAACTGCTTAGCAAAATTATAGCAAAATATGGCAAAATTATAGCAAAATATGGCAAAATTATGGCAAATATAGCAAAAAGATAGCATAATGTGGCAAAATAATAGCAAATATAGCAAAATTATAGCAAATATAGCAAAAAAATACGATAAATTAAACATTAGCGGTTAATATGACATAATGTGGTTTGAAATCCTCATTCTTTTGCAACAGTTTATTATTACGGGATGTATTGGATATGTCATATTATATTATGTTAGACTTAAATATCTCCTTAGGTATTACATTATGGAATGCGACGAACTCATCGAAAAAATGCTCAAAGAATCTGATCTACATGCTGAAGTAGTTACAGATAAATCTTTAGATAAACATAGAGAAAGACTCACGGCTTTGGTAGCCGGTGGAAAATGTTCCCAATATTTGGGGGAAAATTATATCATCGAAAAAATTGATAACATGACCGACGAAGAAATTAAAAAACTGTACCCGCGTTACGAGTCTAGACTGGAAGCTACCATGACTGAAACGATAGGGTCGGCTATATTACAACTATACACAGTCGTAGCTAGTACGTTTCTCCCCATCCCGGCAGAACATCGCATGTATTTATGCGAATCTCTCGAGAACGACCCATTCATCGAACACGCTATAAGCTCAGTGAGCTGTAATTTTATCATAGATACTGAATGTTCTTAGCTCTACTTACCACAGCTTTAATAACGGCTAGGTATTGTCAATTTAAACATACGTGCCAACTTAATAATAATGGAGACTCAACAGATTGCGGAAACACAATCACAACAAGTGACACCACAACAGATTGTGAATGAGGAAATAATAACCCTGATTGCACAAGAGATAGTGAATGAGGAAATACCAGCAATTGCACCACAACCACAAAAACAAGCCAGAGTGACGTGGAAGAACCCCCAAAAATATCTCGGCTGGTAGGATTGGGGGGCTCGCGCGCAAAGCGAAACTAATGAATAATTCAAATATTGATCCGATTAAAACTTGGGCACTAGTAGGAGTTGTTGCTATAGCAGCTGTATGGTTGTTTTATAAGACCGGAGAAGAGAAAACGTCACCCCCGATGTCATAACAACAAGTTCAATTAGAGGTTAGCCCCCATATAATGCTATAAGAAGCATGACTACTCCAGTTACAGACGGTAAAATGTTGGTAAACGCAATGTATCATTCAGCAGTGGTCAGCGGCTTGGCCATTGGCTATGCCCGTATAGCTAAAATGATTACTAAAGACACACCTCCCAAGCTAGATTTTAATGGTTATGATATCGGTATGATGATTCTTCATATTGGATTGGCTATGGCTACAAAAGATATGCTCATCAAACAATGGCTTATCCCGGAAGATATAATGAAGTAAACCAGAAATAGGATGTTAACCCTTTCGCCCCGACTGCCCGATTTATCGGGCAGCTTAAACCGTGTCCCAGTACCCGGCTGCCCGAAAAATCGGGCGGCTATTGTCCAAGCCCCACACACGGCTGCCCGATAAATCGGGCGGCGCGACCGTGTTTACAAAATCGCTCTTTCAACTTCCTTTCTCGTGTGTAATCTCGTTCTAAATATGGAAACGAGATCTACACGTGATTGACACGTCATTCCATGGAATTTCCCAGTCTTTTTGGCGCGAAAATCGCGAATGTCACCTGTTTTCGCAACAGGTATTTTTCTCGCTTGAATCGTAAATCTAGCGTAATGGCGGCCAACTACGATTCGGATAGCGATCAGATGACTAACAACGACTCTATCGGGAATAATAATGTGTTTGATTTGAATAATTTACGCGAAGGGGAGAGGGAATTTCGTGAAGATTTTGGTGAAGATTTTGACGGTTTCGACGAGGTGTCCCCCCCCCACCCCCGCCAACTTTCAAGAATGGGAGTGGCAGAGGGACCACAACGGTGGAGACATGAGGGATTTTGAAGAGGCGACCGGACTCAAGAATATATATTGACACGGTGAGTGAAATATCGTGCTATTGATTTTTTCCAACTGTTTAACAATGATTCTGTGTTTGAACAGATTATCAGTGCGACGAATGAGAATGCAGCCTACAGGTGAACGAGCGATCACAACAACAACAAAGGTGAGTGGCATGACGTATCTCTTTCTTTTTTTTTAAATTTAAGTTTCTGATCGCAATCCGAATTGTAGTTTGCCGGTTTGTTGTATGTCCTTATATTTCGCTCAATTTGAATAAAATTTATTTCCATATTCATGTTTGTTTTCTTGTTTTTTACATCTTAATTTAAATTTTAGTAACTGTAATGATTATTTATTTATTAATTGATGTAATAAAGTACTGATTTAATTTATTATGTAATTGTAAATAACAGTGTATTGTAAATATGTTATCACAACTTGTATATTTGCAGAACTTGAATTTACGATCTTTCCGTCCTTTTACAATTTTTCCCTCCTTTCAAATCAATCTGTGATATCTTCTCTGTGATGTCATTCTTATAGTAGCTGTGGTTCAATGTTCAGGTAATGTGATAAATTACTATTTAAAAACTTAAAAACTTAATTTTTGTTTCAAATCCTGAAAAAGAACAAAATAAATCAAATATTTGCGTTTTTACCTGTGTAAACGAGTTTACCTGCTTTAACAAGTTTACCTGTGTTAACGAGTTTACCTAAGAGGCTGTAAGTGTATCATAAGTAATATGTGACATCAGTATAGAAAACAAAGTCAGTACCAAGAGTTGTAAACTTGTTTATTTGTTTACAGATGTGCATGAAGAGAATTTACCTGTGCCGTCCAAGATGACAAGACAACTGTGTTATGTTTACCTTGTATCTGTGATTTATTTTTGTGATTTTTAATACAATTTGAGCCAAAATTCATTGTCTGTTTTCATTTTTTCAGTGTTTTCAAGTTTTATTTCACTTGTAAACACCTGTAATTAGAAAATAACAAAGGTTAGAGACAATAACAACAAAGAATATTAAAGTATACTCAATCCTCTTTACAATGGTATATGATAAATGTATATTAAAAGCAAGTTTCTGGTAGAAAAAGTGCATCAAAAATGATAGTGTGATTTTCCAATAATACTGCCAGGGAGGCCAGTGTGCAGGCCTTGTCAGTGTCAGGGACTGCAGGGTCTCAAGGGACATAACTCTGGGGCAGCCAGTGATGAGCCAGAGTTAAGATTAGATTTTATTAATGAAGAACTACGTAAACAAGGACATTCAATTCAAACGTTTAAGGATGTCGAATCTGCCATGCACGAATACTTCCTCGTGTATGGGGAAAAAACTTGACCCAATGCCGAAACCAACAATGAGTCAGTTTTATACACCGTCAGAGGCTCAAAAAGACCGCGAGGTTATATTCATAATATGTGGGTTGACTGCTGTATTGATTTTAGGTTACACAATAACTACGCATAAACCATGAACTAGTTAGGGCGGGCGAGCGAGCGACTGTTAATCAATAAATCACCAGTGGAGACTTGGCATGCATTTAGACAAATGATACTAGAAGTGTATATTTATTACAATGGCGAGAGGCACATCAACATGTAAATTCATACGCATGGGCCGATCACAAATTTATGGAAAGAGCTGTATGTCAGATTTTTGTGGAATCCACTCCATTGCAATTAGAAAAGGGCACATTAATTATTCGTGTTCTGTATGTGGGATTTGGGTCAAAGGTAGTTACTGTTTATGTAAGAGTCACGGTGCTGACAAGAAGCGGTTTCAGATTATTTATGAAAGGAAAAAGGCTTACCGAGATAAATAGATTGGGTAGAATTCAAACCAATTAGACATTAGTTCACATGTATTTATATATAACAATGACTTGTGTTGTCAGAGAGCTGAAAGCTTTAGCAAAGCAACGTGGTCTATGTGGATATTCTCGAATGAGAAAAGCTGAATTGATCGATTTACTCGGTTTGGAAACAACAAGTATTTGTCACAAAGTGACGAAATGTCCCCCGCCTGTATATACACCATAGTACCAAATATGAAGACAATCCAGCGATTAGTTCTTGAGATATTGCGGCAACACCATTTTCCAACTCCAAAAGCAGATTTGCCTGCTGTGACCTTGAAAATGGGGTCAAGGTCACCAAAACCGACTGGTGTCTGCGGAGTCTGTATATACACCATAATTCCAAATATGAAGACAATCCAGTGTTTAGTTCTTGAGATATCGCGGTAACAAACAGGTGGGACGTACGGACGTACGGACGGTCGTGAATACTATATCCCCCGCTCCCCGCTTTCGCGCGGCGGGGGACAACAAACCCCAGACTGTTAGAGAACTCAAAGCTCAAGCAAAAAACAGGGGGCTGAGAGGTTATTCTCGAATGAGAAGAGCTGAATTGTTTGCTTTACTAGATGACGCTGTTGATAAAAAACAACAAGAATTAAAATTTGTACCCACATCCGCCGGCATTGGTAAATATCTAAGAGGTTGGAAGATGGATAATAATTCCAACATGCATGTTAATGATGTTAAGCCCATCATATCGAGCAAAATTAACGAGGAGTTAGATGATTCACATAGCATAAAATACCAGCTGACGATTAAAATGTCATTGAGTAAAAGTAACACAGACGATAGCACTGAATATACCATACCATATTTCCGAAGCAATCAAGAAGTTATAACCGAATCCGATACTATAAACGCATCATTAGATACTTCAATTCAGAGGATACAAGAAACTTTAGAACGTTGGACTAATAGAGGTTCGGGTTGGGGTGTGGATAAAATCGATAGTTTATATTTAGATATAGCAAATTATATGCCCTTCAAAGGTGGATCTTACATAGATTTACCCCCGTATTATAAAAGGAAAAAAGCCATAATTAACGTAAAAAATAAATCTGATGACTGTTTAAGAATGATGATAAGATCTGCATTGTTCCCCGTAGATTCTAAAATTGCAAATAGACCTTCGAGCTATCCTCAAAACGATGGACTCAACTTCGATGGTATAGACAAACCTACACCAATATCACAAATTGATAAGGTGGAAAAGCAAAATAATTTAGCTATAAATGTTTTCGGACATTCTAAAGGAATTGTTGTACACAGGATAAGCTCCGCTCCAGAACATATTCTCAGAATCAATTCATTTTTGATCGAAAAAGATGGAAAATATCATTATACATGGATAAAGAGTTTAAGCAGGCTATTATACAATCAAACAAAACATGCTTGAAAGAAATATTTCTGCGAAAGATGCCTGCATGGGTACAGCAGACAAGATCTATTAGAAGCGCATAAAGAAGACTGCAGAGGTGTTGGACAGACTGCTATCAGGATCGATATGCCTAAAGAGGGGGGAAATATATTAAAATTTGAACATTATTGTAATCAAATGCCAGTACTGTACGTAATTTACGCCGACTTCGAAACACTAATCAAACCTATAGAAAACAAGTATTTGTAACAAAGTGACGAAATGTCCCCCGCCTGTATATACACCATAGTACCAAATATGAAGACAATCCAGCGATTAGTTCTTGGGATATCGCGGCAACACCGTTTTCCAACTCCAAAAGCAGATTTGCCTGCTGTGACCTTGAAAATGAGGTCAAGGTCACCAAAACCGACTGGTGTCCGCGGAGTCTGTATATACACCATAATTCCAAATATGAAGACAATCCAGCGATTAGTTCTTGAGATATCGCGGCAACAAACAGGTGGGACGTACAGACAGTTCACGTACGTGAATACTATATCCCCCGCTTTGCGCTTTCCTGCGGCGGGGGACAATAATCAAGATAATAATCAAGATAGAAGGTTTACGTACAAAACTCAAGAACATATTCCTTGTGGGTTTGGATATATAGTTGTAAGGTATGATGGGAAAACAAACCCGCCCGTGATTTACAGAGGTCCCAATGCAGCGGGAAAGTTCCTAGAATATCTACAAAACGAGTGAGAATAATCAGGGAAATTTTATCGTGTAAGAAACCCATGTGTATGACGAGGGATAATTGGAGGGCCTATAAGAGGTCAACGAGTTGTCATGTTTGTAATAAACCCGGGTAATTATCGGGAAGCCGCGCATAACGAGTGTAACTTGACACTAAAAATGAATTCTCAAACAATACCCATCCCCGTTGTGTTTCACAACCTTAGAGGATACGAATCACATCTCATTATGCAAGCTATCTCAAAGACCGGCGGTGGCTTAACGTGCATTCCTAATAATATGGAAAAATACATATCGTTCTCGTTGACTAAAACTATACATTATACGGACAAGGATGGGAAATTTAGAATAAAGCAAAGTAATGGGCTTAGATTCATAGACTCCGTACAGTTTCTGTTATCTTCCCTGGACAATTTAGCTAATGTGAACAATCCCGATGACTTTGCGATAACAAATCAATATACCGATAGGTTAACGTATCATTTGTTGCTGAGAAAAGGTGTATATCCTTACGAATATATGGATGATTGGTCTAGATTCAACGAAACTAAATTACCACCCCTCGAATCATTCTATAGTAACTTAACAGAATCTAAAATAACAGATGCCAATTATGAACACGCTCTGACGGTGTGGGGTAAATTAGGTTGTAAGAATTTAGGCGATTATCACGATCTGTACTTTAAAAACAATGTATTGTTACTCGCCGATATATTCGAGATATTTAGAAAGACATGTTTATAACCATACGGCTGGACCCGGCATGGTACTATTCCAGTCCCGGACTATCGCGGGATGACAGGAGTAGAACTAAAATTACTCATCGATTACGATATGAACTTGTTTATTGAGAAAGGAGTGAGTGAGTGAGTGAGTGAGTATGGTTTTACGCCGCTTTTAGCAATATTCCAGCAATATCACGGCGGGGGACACCAGAAATGGGCTTCACACATTGTACCCATGTAGGGAATCGAACCCGGGTCTTCGGCGTGACGAGCGAACGCTTTAACCACTAGGCTACCCGACCGCCCCTTATTGAGAAAGGATTAAGAGGTGGTATATCGATGGTAGCGAAAAGGTATTCTAAGGCTAATAATAAATTAGTGGAAGGATACGATCCGAGTAAACCCGACACGCATATATTATATCTCGACGCTAACAATTTGTACGGATGGGCTATGAGTCAACCTTTACCCACGGGTGGTTTTGAGTGGGTCGATGATATCGAAGTGAATGATATCAATGCGAAAGATGTGAATAAAGGGTACATACTACATACATCTCTTGAAGAAACACCTGGGTATAAGGCCTCATGCGACGATGTCCATGTATGCACTAGAGTATTGGCGCTAACCAAGGGCGTATGCGATGTAACAGAGCATTTGCTAAATGTTAGTTGCCAGTGTAGACGTTAACACATGCACAAGAGTTATAGCTGATGCTGGCGTCTGGTACATAGGCGCAAGCGTTGGGTACAAATGTGCCATAGACTGCTGCCACATGGATTGCATAAAATTCTGTATCCAATTGCAGTCCTGGTACAGCTGAGTGTACAACTGCTGTGCTGCCGGATAAGTAGGTGGAACAGGGATAAGCTGGTTATGCGTCGCTGACGTAATAGGGTACGTTGGAAATGGGGTGGCTGATGTAGACGCGCCTGTGGGGTAGGAACACCCATCAATGTCGGCTGAATCGTGGCTTGTGACTGCTACACCCCAATCAAAGCGTCATGAGAGGTGCGCGCCAGCTCCGCAGGGGCCGTAGCACTGTAAGCCCTAGACGCCTGAAAATTAGAAGCAGGTATGATATTCACAGTAGCCCCCAACATTGTTGAATTTGGAGGAGGGTGCAGTCACTATTACCATCCTGCGACTGTGACATCTTCCTCGCAACAAGACAGAGACCTGTCTAAAAATGGCAAAACTCAATGGAGAGTGAGGTGAACAAAAATTACATTAAAGTTTGGAGAGCAAATCAGTGTGCAAGCCAAACAGTGTTGATGAAGATCTTTGGAAGATTTTTTACCACGACAATTTTTACACCGCGCAAGCAAATAGAGAGGTGTTGAGTTATGTTAGGCAAATAGGGAGTTGTTGATTGATACAGAGTTGAAGAATTGCCATAGAATTTATCGACAAATATTTCATGAGTTGAAAGTGTATACAATGAAATTATGCACGCAAACTCCATGTAACGCCAGAGCTACCAGTATTTAAATAAATATAAATGTGTTATAAATCCTTAGCTACAAACTGCAAACAATTTTACCACCCCTGTGGGTAAACAATTGTAACACAAATTCAAAATGGCGGGAAACGAGCCACGTGGAGGGAAAAAAGACAAAGTCTTTTCACACCAAAATCACCCACATATTAAGACACAAAATAGTGAAATTAATATAAAAAAAATATATATTACCTATCACAGATATAATTTAGAGTAATAGCCAAAGCTAAGGGTCTAAAAAAATTCAATTTGATGAGCTCAGCCAAGAGACGTCCTTGCTGTTATACGACAGGCAGTGATGTGAGGAAAGTGACTTGTCATCAAGGGCACATGACAGCAGCAATGATCCAAGCAAAAAGCAGGAGTTGAAAATGGAAACCCCTTTTTTTCACCCAAGACCTTCGCTGAGAACTATCTTTTGTTGTCATAAGGGAGGCAGTGAATGCATTAAGGAGTAATGCAGGATAAGTAAAAAATGTATGTTTATCAACTTTCACCTGGTATTCCTTCATATGCTGTCCAACTTGAGCCAAATGTTCCAGTGTAATGATGCAGGGCTTTACACTGTGCATGAGGCAATTGATGGCACAGTAGCTGGACCTGACAAAATGTCTGATGGAGACAAATTGAAAATTATCACGATGAAAGGTGTCACTGTGGAGAAAGAGGTCCTAAGGGATGAATACAGGTTCAGAAGACATCAACTGAGCATTCTTGAGAGGGCAGCCAGTCGTGCAAGAAAGAAAATAAATCCTGAGTTTGAAGTAGAAAATGCTACACTGAGGAAAGAATACCTGACCAAAAGGTTTGATGTTGAAGGTGAAGTGTGTGGGGTTTCCTATTGGCTTAATCTTGACAACTGGTCAGAAACTCCAGATGCTGTGAATACATTTGGTGATGATGAAATAAAGATTTTGTTTCATCAGTTTGAAACCCCACTCACATCCAAATGAGTTGGGTTTGACGCCGCTTTAAACAGCATTCCAATTATATTGCGGCGTGTCAGTTTAATGTGGGAAGAAAGCCTGAAGTGATGCAGGTCTCAAGACGTTTACCACTTTGGTGAAACCCACAAGCACGGGTATGGTGCTGACAAACCTAGAAACATAATCGGGGTGAACTGGGATTCAAACCCACAATCACAGGTTTCAGGCATGGGAAAGGGACGCAACTCTGCACAGCGAATCATGGCGCCTAAGACGTCTGGGCCACCCGTGCCCCCCTCTCACATCCAAGTAGACACATTGGAAAATATTTTGTTACAGTGGACATCAGTGAAAAGACACATACTTAGAACTTTGAAGTTAGAGGAATCTCTTGACTTCATATCAGTATCATTATGGGATAGAATTGCAAGATCAAATGACAAACAAGGATCCCTAAAGGATATCTTAGCTCTAATCAAGGTAGTTCTCTCTCTTCCAGTAAAATTCCTCTCTGTGTGAAAGAGGATTTAGTTGAAAAAGAGTGAAGTCTGACTGGAGAGCCAGACTTCAATGTGACAGTTTGTCTGATCTGATGTCGTCAGATGGACCTGATCCAATGTTAAAGATTTCATTCCTGCGAGATACCTGTAGGCATTTGGATAAAGCCGATGGTGGTGGAATTCAGACATAAGAGATGAGGGTCCCACCCTGACTTATTGTGGTGGCACTTGCTACAGTGGGGCATGTATCTGAACACGTCCTTTGCGCTGCGGCGGTAGAACAGGTCCCATGTTCACAACAGCTTGGAATGGACCGGACTTCCCGTAATAACCCTGGAACCGGGGGTCAAAAACAGTGTCATACTCTTCAAGAAGCGACTTGAAACTGGCCACTACCAATGGGGGAATAGTAGAATCAGGATCTAACTTGACAGGGCTAGAGTAGTTTGCGCCCTGGTGATGAACAGTTGAGGTTTTAAGACACGAAGTTGGAGGGTCATGGGCTGTCGCATTGTTGTCCGGTAGGATAGCAACTGGTCTGACTTGACAAAAGTGTTCATGTCGTCTCACGGCCTGTGGACTATCAGTCAAATTTGGGATGCGGATCCTGCCTGAGACACTTGTTAAGAGGCTAGGTGGAGGCCACATGTAGTCGTCTTTTGTAGTCACTTGTCTAGAGTCGGTACGTGGCTCAACTGCCACGGTTCCATCTTGAGAGTACATGTCGTCGGGAAGGCTGACCTCCAGATATTCACCAGGCCATACTGTAGCAACACGGGGAGCTCGTATAAGGCTTGCACGCCGCACAGTGTGACGAGTGGTCGGTTCGTCGGTAGAGCCATAAGTATATGTAGCATTGTCACCGACGTGCACTTGTTGTTTAGCTGGTCGAGTGTACACATCATTGCACTCAAGGAAGGGGGTTCCTGCAATGACATCGACATCGAGGTCCTTAACAACCAAGCCTTCGAACAAAAACTGTTTGTCATCGCGCGCAAATGTCATGCAGGTCTCTCCAACGACTTCTAGGGGCGAGGATCCATCTGCTTGATGGGCTGACTGTGATGACTTGGTAATCTTAGCATCTAGACGTATTGCGGCTGACAGGCGAATCATGTTGCCGGTTGCTCCAGAGTCGAGTGTGAGGCGGACACCACGATGATGGTGGAAAACATCAATATATGGAGATTGGCGGACCTGGATCCTAAGTGCTGAGAGGTTAGACTTAGATGATGTTGGGGGCTCGATGGTGAAAACATCCTCTGTCTCCTCATTGTCATTGTCGTTTATGTCTAAAATGTGCGATATCTGTCATGTATTTCCTGTCCCGTTCTGGCAGGTGTGGGCACACACTGAGGAAGTGGCGTATGTCTGAACGACCAGCTTGGCTGCACAGAGGGCACATCTTGTTTGGGCGTTGGGGGGAGGTCTTTGGAGGTCTGTTGGTAAATGGAGATCTTCGGTTGCCATCTGAGGACGCTGCAGCCCTCATAATCTTCACGTCATCCCCCTGTCCGTATTTCATCTAGGAGAGATGAAAGCGCCTGTGAGACTTCCGGTTTGATGGAAGCTAAGGTCCGTGAGCGTAGTTCGGTTCCATATCTTTGCTTGACCAGTCTTGGCAATTCAGGGTGAATCAATCGTAGCCATGTGAGTATAACAAAGTTCTCTAAAGTGGGAGAAAGTTCCTCGTCCTCGTTGATTATCACTCCATGGTGCGTAATAGCACCCTCCCGATGCAAGAGATTGTCCACAATAAAGGCCATGAGGCGCTGATATAAATCTTCTAGGCGTTCCTCAGGGTCAAGCTTAATGTCAGAAAAGTCTATGAAGTGAGCTCCGGTAGACTGAAATCCATAATGGAGTCTGATAACTTGCCAGATCTGACCAATGGATGTAGAATTCTTCACCATAGTGTTCCTTGAGATAACGGGGCAATAATTGGCTACTTGTCCAAGCATAAGTTCCAGGGCACTGACCTTTTGTAGAGCTGTTCGTCGCAACGCGACGGGAACCTCCTCATTATCATCCGTAAATCCATGCAAGGGAGCATGGGCGGTTCTCTTGAGCCATGTAGCACCTGTCGCTAGGAATGGAGCAAAGTTCCGATCTAGTGACAATGTATACAAAAAAATTTGACGCCAGTTCTCAAATGAATTAACTGTCTCGTGTTTGGTTAAACACAACTGTTTAGGTGCTCTCGCAGTACTAGCCACGATGAGGGTGTAACTTGTGCTATCCAGTAAAAGCAATACTGACCGATCGTCTGCTGTGAAGCGATTGTGATACTTTGAGTGTTTTGCACGATCCAACCGAATGTCAGGTGTGGGAACTTGTCCGTAGCGCTGCCACCACGCCAGTAAGGTTTGACGGACACTCTTAGGCCACTGACGATTGGGACACAAGATGGAGAGGCTTTTCGGTTGCGAGAGGTTTTATTTCCGAACACCACGAGGCGAGTACAAAATAAAGAGCGAGAGAAGAGCGAAGACAAGGGAGGTAACTCGGGAGTCTTCCGTACCGCTAATAACCAGCCAACACTATTGGCATAAGCATTGATTCTGGTCCTGGGCAGTCTCCAGGTTGTGAGGCAGAAGTACCATATCAGACTATCTAAGCAATGTCGGATAGAGATGCACATGTGGAAAAATTTTCTGAACCAGTGGAATGGCATCTCGTTTTTCCATGACGACCATATCACATCAGCTCCGGATCTCAATCTGTATACGGATGCAGCTGGAAGTGTAGGACACGGGGGATATTTTGATGGGGCATGGTTCGCCCAGGCGTGGCCTCAGGACGTTAAAAACAGTCGAGACTCGGCACAATCAATTGCTTGGTTGGAACTTTATCCTATTGTGGTGTCGGCCATTCTCTGGGGACGACATTGGACACGGAAGAGAGTACTGTTTCATTTTGACAATATAGCTACTGTGGGTATTATTAAAAAGGGTCGATCAAAATGTATGGCTCTGATGCGGACCCTTACATGGCAAGCAGCTATAAATAACTTTATTGTGTTAGCTGAACATGTTCCAGGCTTCCAAATAACATTGCAGATGCACTTTCCCGTTTGCAGTTCAGGAAATTCCGAGCCCTGGCGCCCCACGCAGAACTCCATCCAACGCCTTGCCCACCCAGCTCACAAGTGATGTGGACCTGAACCGTCACCTGGACACCCTGTGGTCAGCTGCGATCAGTCGACAAACCAGAACAGCATATTCTACAGGATTTCAGTGCTACCTAAAGTTCATGTTAAAGTTCAGTTTGTTCAACACACTGGGTGCCAGCAGCGTCCTGCCACCAGTTAACGAAGCCTACCTTCAGTACTTTCTTGCACATTGCTTCGGCTTCCTCAAACTCTCACATGACACCGTGAAGACTTATCTGGCGGGAATCAGATTTACTTACCTACAAGTGGGCATCAGGACACTGTTTGACGATGTCTCAACCGGTGCCCTAAATCGGATTCAAACTCTACTCAGAGGATACAAACGGGCCCATACACCAGAGCGGAGGAAGAGACTCCCCATCACTTACCATGTGCTATGTAACATCATCAAGCGGCTCAGGGATGGCGTGTTCGGTCCTTTCAACGATTTGGTAATGGAATGTATGTGTCTTACAGCATTCTTCGGATTCTTGAGATGCGGTGAACTCACATGTTCAGCCAACTTTGATCCCAGTAGGAACATAACTATGAGCGACATTAGTTTCGTACATCATAAAAGAACATGTGTTATAACCTTAAAAGTGTCTAAGACTGATCCCTTCCGACTGGGCGTTCACATTGCCTTATTCGCTACTGACACTATGACATGTCCCTACTCGGCCTTGTCCAAACTGTTTTCCATTAGAACGCAGTGCAGGGTTGCATACCAGGATCCGCTGTTCGTCAATCGGGACAATCTACCAATATCCAGGACTGTGTTTTTGTCATGGTTAGATAGGGTCCTCATGTTGACTGGCTACAACTCCGCCGACTACTCCGGGCACTCATTCCGGATAGGAGCAGCTACCACGGCGGCCACCGTTCACATCGAGGATCACCTCATTAAGACTATGGGCAGGTGGACGTCGGACTGTTATGCCAAGTATATCAGAACGTCCGATTCCACCTTAGGGCAAGCTCACAAGGCTATGTGTCACCATCACTAGGTACCATATTCATGTTATTTACCTATATTCTTAATTCTTTGGGGGCTCTCGGTTGCTAACCTCATTTGGGTGTCATAAGCCACTCCATACTCAGAGCATGGAAGGCTTGTGGCCCCCAAAGAACTTACGCTATTTCGGTACTGTCCGGTCAGCACGACCAGTACTAGCTTAACTCTAGGGATCGTCCGGGTCATCGGACCCCAGGACCGGCATATCCCTCTCACAGCTACAAAGTCCGGGTCCATAAGTCCCTCACTTTTTACGCTCATATAGTGCCACAGGATGATAAATGGTCCCTCACTTTTTACACTCATATAGTGCCACGGGATGATATATGGTTCCTCACTTTTTACACTCATATAGTACCACAAGATGATATATGGTCCCTCACTTTTTACACTCATATAGTGCCACGGGATGATATATGGTCCCTCACTTTTTACACTCATATAGTGCCACAGGATGATAAATGGTCCCTCACTTTTTACACTCATATAGTGCCACGGGATGATATATGGTTCCTCACTTTTTACACTCATATAGTACCACAAGATGATATATGGTCCCTCACTTTTTACACTCATATAGTACCACAGGATGATATATGGTCCCTCACTTTTTACACTCGTATAGTGCCACGGGATGATATATGGTCCCTCACCTTTACACTCATATAGTGCCACTGGATGATATATGGTCCCTCACTTTTTACGCTCATATAGTGCCAAGGGATGATATATGGTCCCTCACTTTTTACGCTCGCATAGTGCCAAGGGACGATGTATGGTCCCTCACTTTTTACACTCACATAGTGACAAGGGACCATATATGGTCCCGAGAAAATGCCTTTTTCAATTGTGAATTTAACACCAAGGGAATGACAGCGGATTCTGATTATGCACCCATGTCACATTCACGTAAATATTTTCAGATAAAATCCTTGTTCATAAGAAATAATATGACAATAGTGGTCAGAAAGACATGTTTTCAAAACTGTACACATATTGACCTAAATACATTCCTGTTCACTCCTTTACGAACAAGTTTACTTACAAGTTTTGTATATTTTTATCGACTATCGGTAATGGCGGAATGGTCGGTACACATGAGAAAATGACAGTGTATATTTCTATTACATTTATGACCTTCATTGAATGAAAATATGAAAAGCAAACTTATAGAAAGAATGCTTTGATAGTGAACACCAGTTTGGTATAAGTTATGGTTGTTGAAGAGAAGGTTATGATCCACAATTGGAAAATGAGTGACATATGCAAGAACATAACAAATCCAAGTTACATGATTGCTGTGCATCATTTTATTCCAATGAGTTTGCCTTGTCTGGCCACTAATTTCGACTCCGTACACTTATCAATTAGCACAGAATATTATGATATGACACTCACAACTTAGTGAATATGCATATACATATTCACATCAGTTGACATTTACTGCAAATTTAAGTTTTTAAGAATGTCATCATAAACTGAAAATTGAACTCGACACCATTTTTAACAATTTTGTACCTAGATTGGTTTCGCATGTGGTATATTGGTTCCAGATTCTTTGGAATACATGAGCGGTACATCAATATTACACCTACTGACTACAGTACAGGAGTCTGGACCAGACAATCCAGTGATTGATGTCATGAGCATCACCATGCAATTGGGATACGATGACATGCATGAACAAAATCAGTGAGCCTGACTACTCGATCCCGTTAGTAGCCTCTTACGACAAGCTTGGGTTTTACAGCAAGCTTGGGTTCCTGAAGATCTATTCTACCCCGATTCAGCACGGGTCTACTAAAGTGTCACTCATAGACTTATGTATACTTTACCTTTTCGTGTTTACGCTTACGGCTGATGATTACCATGTGCGTTAGCATGCCTATGTACATTTTCGATTTGTTTTTCCTTTCCCTGAAATTTGTAAAATGGCTATGATTGGGTTGCTGAAATAGTACTTTCGGTGTGACTAATGTTCATTTAGCTAATCGAAAGGTATATATACTATGTAATTATTTCATTTACCAATAAAAATGCCACATGAGAAAATAATATATGAAGGCATAATGTGTAACTTCATCATTCTGCAATGAATGTCAACATATGGCAGTAATTAAATCTATAATTTGTGTCATATTTATACTGTACTGTCAATTCAATAAGTATATAATGATCTTTTTCGTATTTTATGGAACATGGTATATATAATTAAAGTCTTTCATAAAAATATGTTCAAGGACGCATCCATATGTATTTTGATTTACGTTGTCAACAGACAATCGCGGTCAAATATATCACAAGCAACATGGGATCATTCACACAAGAATCACCACGACAAATGTATAAATTATTGAAAGTATTTTTTTTATGTAAAATAAACAAGGAAATATTTTAATATCATGTAATGATCATAAATGTTATCAAATAATCAATATTGTATATATTAGTCAATGTCGTGACAAGTGATTTTTCACCTGCCAACAGGTTAACAAAGCCAATATTCCCAGAAATATTTTAAGAATGTGGGAAAACCAGTTTTGATATCATAACTGTGTTGTAACTCTGATAGGGACACAACAATGTTTTCTCCATTCACTATATTAATTATTTTACTTACAACCTTAATAAATCATTTTTTTTTTTAAATACTCTTTGCCAATCTTTCATTTATTATCATAGAAATACACAAATGAAATTTTTTTAAAAGTGAATGGAATGTTTGCCTTTCAAAAGGTCTCATACATGAGTTTCAGGCCTATCAGTGCAATGCTAACAAGTCAACAAATAACACAAGCCATCCAATCACAATTTGTGTGTGCGTGTGAGTGAGAGAGATCTGTGTTTCTGTTCATATGCTACTTACTCTGCAAGTAAGTGCATGCTAAGAATTAGTCTTCATTGATGATGCTTATACGTAGTTATACTTTACCTAAATACATGTACCGAAGATTTATATCAAATGGATATCGGTAAAGAAGTGTGTCCTATCAAGCGTGTGCGCTCACTCCATTTGTGTGTTCGGATATGTTGACATTGTGGTGGATAAGTACCGATCTTACTCCATTTGACAGACACCTCATGACAATGTAAGACTTTAGTACATAATATGTTGTACATATTAACTGACCAGTTAACACATATCACACAATCAGCTAATTCTGTAGAAAATGCCAAAATGTTGTCACCAACAAAAACATGCCACTCTTGTTATGAAAACAATTTTCACTTCTGTTTCAACACTATCAACAGGATATAGTACAGGGGCTGGAATTCTATGTATTGAGATTAGAAAAATTTTTTACTTAAAACTGTGAGCCTGATTCTATTTTTCAGATATATACATTGTAACAACCCCCAGGACTACACCCTTCCTCCACAGTCAAGACTCTAGGAATGGGAGCCGGTCACCATTTCAGAAATGAGGGAATTACTGGGCCGGTACAGCTTACAGGACTGGTAAAGAAACCAAAGATTTCCTCTTACTGGAATGAGGGGGTTCACACAGAGATATGGTATTTAATACTTATAACATATTATTACTTAAAACGATAGATTTATGACCATGATGACTAATATATATATTTTTTTCAGCTTTTAAGGTCAGTTTAAGCTATATGATATCATACTGCTCACCTAGGTCTAATTTTACAGCAAGATGGCTACTGGTCAAATCATATAGATAATATAGTAGATAAAGTAAGCCCAATGATTAACAGCTTTAGAACATTCAAATACCGCCTGTCCAGAAAAATGCTCCAAAATATATATTTATCATTTATTTTACCAATATTCAACTATTGTGACCAGGCATTGGTATTGGAAAGGCTACATTTAGACACACTAAGAACAATATGTGGAGCTACTCGTGGTACCAGTTACGAGTCTCTATACTCTGAAACTAACCTGACACCCTTATCCAAAAGACGTCAATCTCATAAATAATATTAAAAACATTTTCCAAAATGGTTAACAAGTTGGCCCCTGAATATCTATGTAATCAATTTAAGAACCTTAAGAATGCTACAACAGTTAACTACCACAAATCATTTTTACCCAACACAGTGCAAATGTGGAATATAGTACCAGATAATGTTCAGTCAAAGTATACTGTGATTGACTTCACTAAAGGTATCGCCACAACAGAAAATCCTAAAATCTTTGGCTTTAACTTAGACTATGTTACCGTTTCTGTCAAATTATCCATTGCTGCCTCAGATTAGGATGCAGTGATTTAAATGCATGCAAATATCACAAATATATCCATGAGTCTAGTACCTGCTCCTGTGGATATCATTATGAGGATACTACACATTTTCTTTTCATGTCGCAACTACTACAATCTTTAGAACAATATGTACTACCATATAAAGGGATATGACTCGGATTCAGTATTATATGGAAATGCTACAACATCTACTGATACTAACCTTGCTATTGTACAATCTGTCAATTTGTTCATTGCAAAATGTAAAGGATTTAAAATTTTAATTTCTCTTCTTTACGATTACATCATTCAAATAGTTGTTTGTATGTGTGATATGCTGGCAGGGGTGCAATGATACACCTAGGTCACGATACAATATGTATCTCAATACTTACATCACGTTTCCATACATATCTCAATACGCTATGATACACATAGTGAAAAGAGAAGACAAGAGATAAATGAATTAAACTTAGTTTATTCAAATGAAAATTTAAATGAAAGTGAATGAATGTTCATGAGTCATAAAATATATACTGTAATAAGTATTATAACTTAATGAATCTTCTGCCATTTCCATGTAATGGCTAGCTAACACAAAAGTAACAGTCCTACATGACTAGACAAGTACCAGTAACTTGCTAGCAAAGGTTGACATTTTCCCCCCCGACATGTTTGAGTTAGAGACCGCTCAGCCAATCAGAAAGCTTGAACTGCTACTGATATACATAGCTAGCATAGCTGCTGTATTTGAAGACGTCAGTGTGTGTAGCGAAAATAATATTGTCCCTATGTTTTTATGACTCAGTTTGAATTTGAAATTCATTAAAAACACATTTAAAACGTATCTGTGATAAAAGTTTATTTATAAAAAGATATTGTGAAAAATCGAGATACAGCACCTCACAAATCGTGCACCGTATCGCATGGAGTGAATCGCGATGCATCGGTGTCCCAAGTTATCGTTTCAGCTCTATATACTGGTATGCTGTTTTGTTTATGTACCGATATATGTATGTGTGTTTTTGTGTGTTTTTGTGTGTTTTTGTGTGACTTGTATATTCACATCATAATATTTGCAAAAGTACGTACAATTAATCTAAATATATTATTTTATGTACAGTTTACTCTTATTAATTGTTAAATGTCCTTTGTAGGGATAGGTGTTTAAACAGGTTTAACCTGTTCACCAATCTCATTCCTTTCTTTGGAAATAAATATTGTTTAAATCATACTGCTCAGCTGCTGACAGTGAACACTATACAGTGAAGTCACCCATTGTTCATGATGTCACAAACTGATAACATTGCATTTGATTGCAATTTTACTGAGAGTTGAAATTTCATGTTTTGTTTTTCTCCCTTTCATTAGTAGGTTTTATTAAATGACATAATAGAAGATCAGGAGTTTTGGTTATACTCTAGTTATTTTTGTTTGATTCATGCATTTCACTTTTTGTAAAATAATAATAATATTTGTAGTGATTACTTCATAAATTATGCTTATGATTTCTTTCAACTTTCCAGGACACCAGGCTTCGGGTAGGTGATGACAAGAAACTGTTTTCAGTTGTTGCTCCACGTGATTCATGCAAGTGATAACACGGAGCCAACTCCCTGAAGACAGCCTGGTGATGAGCTCCTCAACAAGTTCAACAAGTTCAAACCAATGTCATCAAGTCATTTGCATCAAACTATCAGTATGTATTGTTTTAAATGAATGTAAACAAGTTTATGTGTATTATTCCAAGATCTCTAAGTGAACTTAAGAAACATCATGTGTATCAAGCCATTCATATTGGTTTTGATAAGTTTAATATCAATCAGGATTGAGATTATTTGTTTAATGTATCCATCATTAGAAAACATGTTAAATGCATTATGTACATATGTGTGTGTATATTTCACAGGCTGGTCCAAATGTGTGTGTGGATGAGAGGGTCGTTGGTTTCAAGGGGAGACACAAACTGAAGCAGTACCTGGCTAATAAGAAGAAAGACAAGTTGGGTTTGAAGATGTGGTTTCTTGCTGAGTCTGAGTCTTGCTACACTCATCAGTTCCAGGCCTCCCTGGTCAGGAAACACAGATGTGCCAGACCACGCATGAATCAGAATGTGGGACACCACGTGGTCATGGAACTGATGCAGCCTCATCTCAACAAGGGCCATCACGTCACCCTGGACAGTTACTTTTGCAGTCCTGGCCTTTGTCGTGCTTTATATGACAAAAGGCACTTTCTGCACAGGTACTGTAGCCGTCCGGAGACAAGAGATGCCCAAGTCCTTTAACGTACGTCAAGAGGGGCTTGACGAGAGGACAAGCGACATCAAAGGTCCAGGTCCCACTGCTGGCTCTGGCCCGACAGGAAGATTGTAACCATGCTGACAACGCTTGGTACACCATGGTTAAGATATTTTTAATCAATGCACAAAGACATTTATTCTTTAGAGCATTACATCATAATAAAATTATAATGAAAAATATGTAATGTTTCTGTTATCAAATTAATATATTCAGATGTTATTTGTGACATGTAATGAGATATTAGTTAATTTCAGTATGGAAGACTGCCCTGATGCTAAGGAACGGACCTTGAAGATCCCTTCTGTGGTAAACATGTACAATCATACCATGGGAGGGGTATACGTCATCTCATTTCTCAAATTATTTCTTATGTTCTTTCAATCATTTCATACATGATGTTCCAGGGCTTCTGGTTACAATCAAAGAATAGATTATTATTGAGAGCAATAAGTTTAACACCGCTTTAAACAGTATTTTCGGTTGTATCACGGTGTGACATTTGTAAATACAATTGTACCTATGCCATTGTTATTAAGAGGCCCATAGGGTCTATCGCTCACCTGGATATTTACGCAATCCTATTGGCATAAATGTATTATTCTCTTCATAACAAACAAATGTATACAATGTATCTGTTTATTATAGGGTGGGAATAATATCGGTTTGCATGTTATGGTCAAGGTTCTAACTCCTTTGCGAGTGCTGGACAGATGAACAGAAGGGCCAGTCCTGGTAGCATATGTGCATTCCTCTCATTATGCTCAGCAATTGTACATATGGTTATACAGTGGGGATCTTAACTGTGTCCAAGTTATAAACTCTTTTTAGCCCCAGCCCTTAGTCACCGGGGGTGAGGGTAGGGTTCAGCCCCTCCATTTCTCCAATTAAGAGTCCCCACCAAAGCCAAATTACCCCTATTTTGACCTCCCTTGTCGTATGATCAGCCCTTCCATTAGTACAATTTTGAATTCTCACCACCGGAGAATGCTTCCAACCAAATACGGTTGATATCTATCTCTTACTAGTCTTAGTTCCAGAGAAGAAGTTATTTAAAGCAACATAACCAAATTACCCCCATTTGGCCCCGACCCACAGCCCCTTGGGGGGTCAGCCCCTCCATTTGTAAGATTTTGAATCCCCACCACCTAGGGATGCTTCAAACCAAATACGGTTGATATCTATGTCTTAGTTCCAGAGAAGAAGTCATTTAAAGCAATATAGCCAAATTACCCCTATTTGGCCCCGACCCTCAGCCCCTTGGGGGGTCAGCACCACCATTAGTACAATTTTGAATCCCCACCACCTAGGGATGGTTCCAGTCAAAGTTCATTAATTTCTAATTAGTAGTTCAGAAGAAGTTGTTTGAATAAAATGTTGACGTACGGACGACACGGCATGGCATAAGCTCACCTTGGTCCTTTGTTCCCCGTGAGCTAATAATAATACATTTTTCTTTTAAATGTAAGTTGACTTTTTGACTTTTCATTTATAAGGACAGGGATGAGTGATTGACCCTGAAAGGGTACTTGTAAATCTTTTGTCTGATATAGTTATCAGGTATCACAACAGAATTTGAGAAACAGGGCTAGAACTAAACTCTAAAGCTTTATTAGCCTGGGTAAAGATATGCCTTTGTAATGTGAAAACAATGCAAAAATTTAGAAATTTGTACTTGCCCGGAGGATTTGTATTAGCCTCAGCCTCATGTTAAGTTCTAAGACTGCATCAAACTGAAAATTGTGCCTCTTGGAAACATCCTCTGAATATTTCAATTATTTAATTGTATTGCAAAAGTGGTAAACATATAAACATACATATTTCTGTCTGTAACAATTTTGCATAACCCTTTATTTTATTTCTTCTGTTCATAGACCCATGGAATAAACTTTGTCAGAACATTGAACAGAAGTGAAATGAAATGGTTTTTTTCCTTCTCAATGATTACATTCATATCTTCAGCAATAAAAAAAAAAATCAATGTAATGAATATAAGTATGGAACCATTTGAAAATAATAATTCTTTTTAACAACTCCGGTTAGGGCGCAATAATATTTATTCAACTAAACTACACAAAATGACAACATTGTCTAATAACAGTTGGTTGCTGATGCAAGGCAAACAATATCTTGGCACCATGCAATGTCATAGATAAGCATGAGAAACTCCCTCATAAAACATGTACATTGTGTACATAGGCGATGAATACAAAATAAAAATAATGGCAAAGCGGTTCAAGACCTGGCCCCGAGGTTATAAAACTTCCCTGAGTACGATTTCATGCTCAAATCCGGTTTCGTGCTCAACTCAAAACTCAGACTCAATAAACGGAGGTTATAAATAATCTGAGTACGTTTTCGTGCTCAACTTGAGCATGAAATCCGTACGATCTCAAGTACGCTTTGGACCGTGCTCAACGCTGAGTTCGACAACAACAATGGCAGCTCACCTGCGACAGACGCGACAAGCGAGGCGGAACACCCGTGTTCCGAGAGTCTTTCGAGATCGTTCTAACCCGCTGGAAGATTTAGATGTCGAAGAAGTTTTTGACCGTTACAGATTTAGGCCAAATACTATAATATATTTACTTGGTCTACTCGATCTGACCAGAGAGACAGCTCGTAACTGTGCGATTCCACCACTGTTACAGTTGCTGGTATGCCTTCGCTTTTTGGCGACAGGCGCTATGCATCTGCTGGTTGGGGACAGCCTACGTGCAGTTTCGTTGCAAATCTCCAAACTTTCAGGAAGGTTTATTAAATTCCCAGTTGGAGGAGACGCCGTACGAGCGAAGGAGGCATTCGGCAACATTGCAGGTACGTACATGGGATTTTCCCAATGTAAACACAAATAAATGATTTCATTGGTGTGATTCGCGTCAGTGCCATTTTGATTGGTCAGTAAAAAGAAAATGGGTCAGAGGTCGAGGTCATGTATATAAATAAAATAAAATTATAATCAAGCGATAGATCTTAGGATGGGCTGTAAATGAAACTAGTAAACATTGCCCAGCGCAGTATGCTATCTATTGTGACACCATGACACGTTTTACTTACAGGATTCCCTAACGTAGTAGGGTGCATTGATGGGAAGTTCATCCGGATACAGCGGCCTACCACGAACGAGGGAGACTTCGTGAACCGGAAAGGTTACCATTCCCTGAATGTACAGGTAAATGGGCATAATTGTACTCCATAACTATTCGTTATAATGTATGTGTTGGTTTAGGGGTGGGGAGATGTATGACTTTTGTAATTCTTATGTATGTATTGTAAATTGGAGTTTAAATTTCTGATTTGCTATCCCACAGATGTGCTGTGATGCAAATTTCTGCATCACAAGTTGCAACGCCAGCTGGCCGGGATCGGTGCATGACAGCCGTATTTTCCGGACGTCAGCACTGTGCAGGCAATTTGAAAATGGTAAGACACGTTTTTAGAACAATTTGGTGAAAGTATTCTGCAAGTGAACAAGCATATAGTTTATCCTGTTACAAATAATATAAAATCATTTCTGTAATAGTAATTATAAGTTAAGATGTAAATTTAAATCAATATGCAGACATTTTTGTATGACATCTCATTGAATTGAAGTGACATACAAAGGGCAATTGCTTTGGAACCCTGGATAGACATGGCATAAAATCTCAGAATCTCCATACCCATTTTAATTAATAAATTAGATTGGATTCATATCCTCATTTTCATTTTTTTTTTTCTCACAAGTTATTTTTTAACTAAACAATTCCATTAATTAGGATGAATGTATTTGTTCCTGGGAAAAGGTTTATTTCATTCATCATGTTCAAGATAAATATTGAAATATTTCAATTCTTAATGAGACAAATTTTATTCATACATTATATGTACTTTTTACCAGTATTCAAATCATAAAACAATCTGTTATTCTTTCAATAATATATAACCTTATTTTATTATGTTTAAGGACAGTACAAAGGTTTTTTGCTGGGGGACTCTGGCTACCCATGTCGTTGGTTCCTCCTGACGCCTCTACTGAACCCCACCAACCGTGCAGAGGAACGCTACAATGGGTCATTGTGCAGGACAAGAGTGCTCATTGAACAGACCTTTGGTGTCCTGAAACGGCGGTTTCAGTGCCTGCACAATGAGCTCAGGGCGACCCCAAGACAGGCTGTGACCTATGTTGTTGCATGTGTTGTGTTGCATAATTTGGGTATTGAAAGGGGGGATATTATAAATCATGATGAAAATCTAATGCCTCCATCTTCAAATGTGAATAATTATGTGCCACCGGTTACAGGTCCAAATGATGGAGCTGATGTGAGACGGCACATTATTCAAACATTTTTTAGTCGATAAGCATAGGAACATTTATTCACTACAATTTAATCTATCTGAATTTGTGATTTCAAATGTATATCATCTCATTTAATGATTGTGTGAGTGGTATTGCTCAGTAAGTCAGATATGTCATGACAGACTTGAATACATAATCAATTTGGTCATTCAATGTTTTATTCAGATACAAGCAGTGCACAAAATGGAACAATATTTAATTTGTATAGTCTGGCCATGCCAACAGTGCAGATTTATTTGTTGTTTAACTCCTTACTCAGCAATATTCCAGCTATATGACGGAGGACTGTACAGTAATTGTGTCTGGACCAGACAATCCAGTGATTGATATCATGAGCATCGATCCACGCAATTGGGATCGATGACATGTATCAACCAAGTCAGTGAGCCTGACCACCCGATCCCGTTTGCCGCCTTTTACGGCAAGTAAAGTGGGAAAATGTTATAATATAAAGCACATACTACGGTAGAAACTACCATTTTTAGTCAACAAGTCCTTACAATGATAACATATAGCAGAAACCTGAAAAATGGCATATGTCTACAAGTTCTTTCATACATTGACAAGTGGACACTTTGGCACGAACTGCAGGACTAGTTCAAATTTCTAACATTGCACATTGTGACAGAGCAATTCAATTCATATTTGTTTCTTAATTTCTAAATTTGAACAAGATAAAGAGTTAGCATTTCTACATAACTCTCTTTAGTAATTTTGATAATAATTATTCTTCAGTTGGACATGATTCGACAAGAGAAACACCAAATTCCGCATTCATTTTTAGTTGGTAGTAGACTGATTTCCTCTGCAGCATTTGAATTTCAATGTCTAATTTCTTTTGATTTTTTTCTAACACTTCAATTTCCAGTTTCAGCTTCCTCTGTTCAAGTTTGATCCTTTCCGTGTCCTGTATCGTGTTGTCATATGTTGCCTCAGCTTGTGTTCTTTTTCGTTTGCGCCCGGTCTTTTTGTCTGTAAATATAATGAGACTGACTTGTGTACTCTGCGTCATCTTTGGGAGTATAGTATTGTTGATAGCATTATGGGTGTTAGTGTGACATAAATATAATTCGAATATATTTCCTGTCTCTTAGTATTTTCAGCTTTTGACAAGACAGTGAATGTATTGTTTGGGGTAATACATGTATTAGCATCTTGCTATGAGTGTTTTCATTTCTATGCTTTCAATAAATCATACAAAGGTCATAGTTTATTAGTAGTAGTATTATACTAGTATTATACTAGTATTATAGAAGGATTATGCAAACATAAATTTGATCTGTAACTGCAATCTTGAATATACTGAAATAAACTCTGAAAATGTTGATTATTTAGTATAGTAATATGTTCTACAGATATTACTCAGATCCTTCTGATGTACCTTTTGCTGGGATGTCTTGCTCATCAATGTGATGTGCTTCACCTTGCAGACCTGTAAATAAGGGGATACAATTTTTAACATTGAACAAATGCAAAAAATTATTGTATCATTTTCTGACATTTATATATTTAAGCATTCAATAAAGTCACAAAATAAAGTTATACTTTAATGTTATTAATTGAGAATAATTACATTGATTGTATACCATGTGTCAGCTCAGACAATAATGTTATGACAGGAATAGCAAACTATGCTCTACAATACATGTTGGAAATTTTGGTATTATGTTCAAGACATGACCTATATAAGGGAGACAACCCACAGACTGAGAGTAATTAGATATATGTCCCATGTTATAGATGTGATTATGTATAATAATACATGTTAATAGTATTCAGACATATGATGATATGTATTACCTTCTGGTGCAGCGGCAGCTACATCGCCATCATGAATGACTGAAGTGAACAGAATATTAAAATACAGTAATGCAGCTATTTTAATAATTTTCGGGTTAGAATTGACAAAAACAATTGCATTTGTGACTGAAATTGTGATGAGTGATTAATTTGATTATCTGACAAATATTAATCATTATTTGAATGATTTTGTACAAGTGCAATTCACAACAAATGTATTCATTACTTTGATCACAGGCATAAAAAAGTTGTTGTCTGAAATTTTTGTTGTTGTTTCCTTTGTCTTTTGTCAGTACTTGATTTGTTTGTACTATATTTGATAAGTATTTTTGTCATCCAAATACATTGTCCCAGGTGATAGGTCTCACCATAACCAACATTAATGAGAAATAGTTGGCTTTAAAAGTTACATTAATCTTTTACATATTGAACTGCCCATACCATCAGTGTCAATGCCATGTTCTAGGCCATGAATACCTGGCCTCCCCTCCAAAGACTGACAGAGGACCTCGTCCGCGTTGGACAGTGCTGGGAGTGGAGGCCCTCCTCCAGTTGTGGCCATTGACCTTTTGAGGCCGTCGATCTTGCTTTTAGCTACAATACAAACTTGCAGTTTAGTTCAGTAACAATAACATATATATTGAAATATTAAATTTGGGTTTCATTGACATGTGTTCATGTGTTATTGAGGGATAAACATGTGTTTCATCAATAATATAATAACCATTTAATACATTATGATGGAGTAACAATGTTGACACAATATGCCTCTTAGTATTTTTCTAATATAAAAGAGTACCTCTTTGTTTCAAATTGAAGTACTTCTTCTTCACTTCAATAGCCTCCCTTTTGGCATTGATGTGTCTTCTGAAAGTATATAAAAGAAGAGATATAATTTGAAAATTAATATACAGAACATGTTTTCTTCTTCACAGTCAGGGAATTGTGGAGGGGAAAGCCCATGAAAATACATGTCTCCATTTAGATTACCAGTATATACAATAAAGTTAATGCAACGAAGAATCACATTTTCGACTGTTTACTTATGCAAATCTGCATGGGCACCACATTTCAACGCATGATCGAATACAGGACTCGTTGCGATATGTCACGCCTACGCCTGAGAACTTTATAACTTAATTACCCCAACCTCCACTCGAAATTATTTGGAAAAGAATCCACTAAAACTGTTTGGAGGATGTCCCTTGACCTTGACCCTAGACACAGCCCCCCCCCCTTACTTTTTTACTCGCTTATGACAGGTATACTTTGTTTTACCGAACACATTAAAAAAATCAGCATCGATCAATCCTGTGTCATAAAAGTTGAATGAACACTTTGCGCAAGACGTATTTATAACTTAACTACCGCGATGATATAGCGTACCATGCTGGAAATGATATTAAACAACAATAACATATGAACAACTTACGTGTTGAGGATATCCGTGATGCTTTGCCATCCATCGGTCCGCTGTCGATGGATGGACTTCACACCGCTTCCCTTTATTTCGCCGAACAACAGTTGCTCTCGCTGAACGACTTCCTGTATGAGACAAACCTCCTCCGCTTCTGACCACCCCTTACCCCGCCTTCTCGATTCGGTCACGCCCTCCGTTGCCATTGTAAATAAGCAGACGACAACATCCGGGTTGTTTTCTTACCATTCTTGACGGAAGAGTTCCAAATTGCCGCTTATATCATAAACAAAGATTCCTTTGAGCATGCTCAAGCTGAGCGTGAGTTGTTCTCAGCTGAGTACAGACTCAAGATGTTTTATAACCTCTGCTTGAGTACAAATCTCAACTGAGTACGAACTTGAGCATGAGCATGTATTTGAGCACGAAACTGAGTTGAGCACGAAATTTTTTTTATAACCTCGGGCCCTGGCCAGACTTTGCAGAGCATAAAATATCATGGATTGAAACTACTTGAATAATTCCTAATACAGCCACTTTACCTACTTGTTTAATAACAGATAGGTCTTGATGCAAGGCAATGAAATTTCTTGGTAAGCTTTGCAGCATGAAGTGTCAAATGAGAAACTCCCAACATAAAACGAATACATTGTGTACCTAGGGGATGAAATGGGTTTTTTTTAAATACTAGCAACGCAGTAAAAAAACCTGTCAACCTTTGCAGAGCATAAAATATCATGGACTGATAATACTGGAATAACACCTCATACAGCAAAACTATTTACTAGTTTAATAACAGTTGCATGTTAATGCAAGGTAATACCCTATCTTGGCCAACTTTGTAGTTGCAGCATGAAAAGTCATAAACAATAATGTGCACGAAAACACCCTACCATGTTTTGTTAATTGTTTCTAAAAGGTTTTTAAGATTGACATGGTACATAACCAGTATTTCTTGTAGCCTAAATTCATATTCTTACACACACAGATAGGTGTAATGATTATGTTTTAAATATTTGTATATGATGACAATTCAAAATGGGAGTTGTTGTATATGTTGTTGTCCATTGACAAATGCAATAATAATTATTATTACTGATGGTCAAGGGGTGATAACTCTTCATTTTTTTTAAACACTTGACCAGTTAACCATAACATATACTACTCTAAAAGAATGATTAATTTAAAAACATTTTGCAGTAGGATGGTTTTAACAATTTATCGGAATACTAAATTCATCTCAGAAATAAAATGAATCAGGTGAATCTAATCTTCAACACTGAGTTATATTGTCATATACAGATTAACAGACACAACATTTTGCCTAACACTCAATGACGTTTTTGAGATTATTCTCAACGTTGGTTGGTTGGTTTGTTGTTTAACGCCACACTCATCAATATTCCAGCTATGTGACGTCAGTCTTTTTATAATTGAGTCTGGACCAGATAATCCAGTGATTAATATCATAAGCATCGATCTAGGCAATTGGGATCGATGACAAGCATCAACCAAGTCAGCGAGTCTGACCACCCGATCCCGTTACGACAAGCATAGTCCCCTTTTGAGGCAAGCATAGGTTGCTGAAGACCTATTCTACCCCGGTTCTTAACAGGTCTATTCTCAACGTAGTTTAATACATTGCCTATGTCTTTAGGGTCTTCTGCGCTAAATGCAATGCTAAGTTGGCAAATTATTTCGTGGAAATAGTCAATCGGACAATTTGACAGAATGGTCAAGATATCATCATATCGTCTTGGTCAAATTTCATTTTTGTCTTGGCGGTTCTCATTGCAACTGTGTGAACCCATAAAGATAACCGGTTGGGGATATAAGAACTTACCCCGAGATACTCGATCGGTGGTAGTTTTATTCAATTGTCTGCATGAGGTATCACGGTAAATGTCTATTTCATGTGAGAGCAAAACATGAGTTGGACACGGGTACAATTTGACAAGTGATCGGCAAGTGAAATTTGGAATTGAATGCTGAAAAGAATACCTGTTGAAAAATAAACCAGGACAGATAATCAAACGTCTTAATATTATTCAGGTATCCTTCATCTTTCGACCCTTGCCGAACTAGGCTGGTATTATGGAGGTACATTTTGGCTGGACCAACGAGTCTATCCTTAGTCCAATCAAAATGGCACACCGAAATCGAAATCCAGTTCGTAAACTGTCATGCAGATTTCGGTCAATTGCAGGATTTGCAAAGCATGTGCACCGCCAACTCATTGTCAACAGATATTTTCCAAATCATTTCATGTTTTTAATCAAGGTGCTCACGTGATTTGATGCATTTCGCGATTATCACAATATAGATCTTGATTATCAATCAGATCGTCCGGACTGGGTGCCATCATTTTGTGTGAAGCAAATGCAAGTGATACGAGAGGCGGAATCTCATTGGTCCATAGGAGAGGCTTAGAGGGGACATAACTGGTAATAGCCACTGATGGCACTACAATCGAACTCAGTAATTCCAGCCTAGTTCGGCAAGGGTGGAAACTGGACCTTTGAAGTCAGTTAACTCCCTTGCCTCGGGAAGATGGGTATCTTTTTGGTTCATGATTATTAATACATGAAATGTCAAATAAGTATGATACATTCATACAATACAAATAGCAAATACCAAGTTTGTCCAATCTCATTTAAATCAGATCTAAGTTCTCAATGCCGCTACACAAAGATCTGAGGACATCCCATTAAGGGTCATGTCAGAACAATCTTTCACGAACTTTGACCGACCATTGAAACGACCATTGAAAACTGAACAAACGCACATTCCGGAATGTCTAATATATGGTTGCGACTGTATAGCGGTGCTTCCCACGTACTGTGCAACACCACCTCTGTTCAAATGTTTATCCCACAGAAGCGATAGATAGACGATAATCTTGACGGAATCAGTCATACGAGCCGTAACTATCATTCGGAATACCCCGTGTTAACGTTTTTGAGGTTGCATGATTTGAAAACACATTCTGACTGTCACCTTCATGTTCTGGTAAGTGATGCTTTGATTGGTCGGATGAAAGGTCATTCTGACGTGACTCGTAATGGGATGTCCTCAGATCTTTGTTTAGCAATAGTGAGAACTAAGATCTGATTTTAATGACATTGGAGTTTGTCTATATTGACATCAAAATGGCGGCCATTTGAGTTTGAGAAATAATATGTGCAATTGGTGTGCTGTTACTCACTATCCCGTCTATTATTTTTTAACCAACTTCTGATAAAACGTTGTTGAGGGACGTTAGGTTGAAAGTGGCTGTTTGAATTAAGAAAATATCATTTATTCAAATCCATATTCGTGACCAGTGTGTACTGAAGATTGTATGAGTTAAATGTGACCGAAAAAATATGACAGCGGTACATTTTGTGACGACTTGTAATTTTCATAGAAGATTACTTACATTAGAATAGGGATCCTAGACGACTGTGTAATGTTGCATTCTGATGGTTAGATCTACCATTGAAAAAAGGTTTTATCAAAACAAGAAGAAGATTAAAATACACACTTATTACGGGATAAATGACTGTGATAGGTGTTGAGCATTAACTGTAAAAATTGAATGAAAGGGAGGTAACTCGTGTATAATGCAATTAATATTTTTATTAAATATGTTTTCACCTCAGTACACAATAAGAATTACTTTGAATAATGAGAAATCATTGTTTTAAGAATAATCAAAGACACTTAACTTTGCCCAAACAAGTCCATCACTGTATGGAGCTCAGGGGCATCTGCTACACCAAAATATGATATTTCCTTACAACTACAGTCATGTGCAACTTATATTGGCCCACCTTCAAAATGGCGGCACATTGTTTACATTAGCAACCTCGTCTTTCAAAGTCAATAACTTAAAATCTATTTTCACATGCCTTTAATATTTTGTGAGATGACCTTTCATCTTTATAACATGCAAAATCCGCTTTGGAATCATCGAATAATCATCATTAATTTTCTATAATGTTCAAATCAGGTGACTGAGCTAGCCATTCAATCGTGTTTACTTGGTTGTCTTCCATTTACTTTTTTACTTTTGCCGCACGATGTATAGGGGCATAATCGTCTTGGAAGACATAATCTTCTTCGTGAAAATGACTGGCAATAACTGGCCACAAATTAGTGTCAATTACAACCATTTATTTGTCAGCATTTATATTTCCTTCTACGGGAACTAAAGTTCCGACAACCTTAAAAGTGATGCAACCCCATATCATCAAAGACACCTTATGTCCCTGGGGTGGGCACACACTCTGGCCTGTATGCTTCATCGGACTTCCTCCATACATACACCTGGTTTTCAGTACCAATAACAATTTTACTTTCGTCTGAAAATATCACCTTTTTCCAGAAATTATCTACACTTTCTTTTTTCCACTCTTTACACCATGAAACATGTTTAATTCTATTCACCTGGCGCACAACCATTTTTTTCTTAGCAATCTGTCTTAAGTTTCCTTCAGAGTGCAATGCATGCTGGACACTTCGTTCCAAAAAACCTGATCCTCATTTGAATTAAATTCACTGGTAATTTCCTTCAAAGTCATTCGTCGATTATTATTCGTGAGTCTTATTAACGAGGTGCGATCACGTGCATCAATGGATTTTCTTTGTGCTCTCCAAGGTAGATTTTCGACGGATCCAGTGCGGCACTATTTATGATTAATATATCTAACTGTAGATCAAAGGAATCTTCAAGAGATCTGCAATTTGTCTCTGACTTCTACTGCTTTCAAAATTTTCTGCAATTATGTCTTTGACAGGCACGCCTAGCTCATTACTTTTTTTTACGACTCATCTCGGCTTGTCGGTCACTCAGTCAACAAAAGCAGCAGACGACAAGTTTAGAACGTGTCAGGTTGGTTGGTTGGTTGGTTGTTTAACGCCGCACTCAGCAATATTCCAGCTGTATGACGGCGGTCTGTAAAATAATCAAGTCTGGACCAGACAATCCAGTGATTAATATCATGAGCATCGATCCACGCAATTGGGATCGATGACATGCATCAACCAAGTCAGCGAGCCTGACCACCCGATCCCGTTAGTCGCCTTTACAACAAGCATAGTCACCTTTTACGGCAAGCATGGGTTCCTGAAGACCTATTCTACCCCGGAATCTTCACAGGTCGTGTCAGGTGACAGCCACGTGATGTGAGACGTAATGCATCCACTAAAATAATTATATGACGTCCGGTTGCAATACCCGTGCGTATGGCAAGCGGTTTTAACATTTATTACGGAATTACAGATATCTTCAATTGTTTTAAAGATATCGGTATTTTATTTAAAGATATCAATAATGTTTTTAAGATATAAAAAAGTAATTAAAGATATCTTAAAGTTATTTCTGATATCCATAATACAATTACTGATATCTTTAAATGTTAGGTGATATCAACAAATTAGTTTGTGATATCTCTAAATGTATTTGAGATATCATTAAACAATTACCATCCTACAGTACATAAATATATTAGAAATAAATTCAAGATCTCTTAAATTCAATTGAAGATATCTTGAAATAAGTTATACATATCCACATATGCATTACAGATATCTTTAATTCAATTAGAGATATCTTTAATTCAATTAGAGATATCATTAAGTCTCACCATTACTGATATCAAAAATCCAATTAAAGAAATCAATAATTTTGATATCTTTATATCAATTATTGATATCAGTTTTCTAATTTAAGTAACATCTTTAATAATGGCAACAATTGAAGATATCAATAAATTGTTGATATCTGTATTTAGTTTCAAGATATTAGGAATTGAATTATTGACATCATAACAAAACATGACATTTTGATATCTTTAAATCATATTTTGATTTCAGTAATCGAATTTAAGATATCAGCAATTCTTTTCAAGATATCAGTAATACGCTTCACCATATCCTAATTCATTTC
This sequence comes from Haliotis rufescens, assembly GCF_023055435.1. Lineage (NCBI taxonomy): Eukaryota > Metazoa > Mollusca > Gastropoda > Lepetellida > Haliotidae > Haliotis > Haliotis rufescens. The sequence goes on from NW_025964112.1 coordinate 28,784,524, forward strand.
GGGATATCTTAAATTTTATTGCAGATATCTACAATTATCTGCATTTAAGATATCTTCAGTTCCATTCAAGATAGGTTCAATTCGATTCAAGATATCTTCAATTCAAGATATCTTTAAAACAATTGAAGATATCTGTATTTCCGTAATAAATATGAAAACGGCTTGCCATGCGTGCGCTTTAAAGAAGCGAGTTGAACATTACACGACTGACGTTATTGCTGGGTGGGCCAATATAAGTTGAACATGACTGTATAATGAATGACTTGGTCTTTATTAGACAGTGGCCTCAGAAGAATTGTATTAAGAGTTATATTCCCTTACTTTCTTGACAACTTATGTTATAGCAGTTCATTTATTATGCACCTCAAATGAATGGAATATGAACTCATTGTTTGGAAAATTATGCAGATAATGTAGGACTTTAAATCCTACCTTCACCACACAGTATGGATATTTATATCTACCCAACTTAATAAAGTTACCATGGCTTGTCAATTTGTGCATACTCTCAGTGAACAAGTTACCACAAAGTGCAAGTTTTGAATATAAAACCGATGAGCAGATATTAAAGAGTGTATATTTACATACTAATTTTCATAATTATCATAAAAAAGAAAGTAATCAATTTGAAGTGTTTCACAGTGGTTTGAAGTGTGATAAAAGAATATGTTACAATTCATGTTACATTTTAAAGTAACTGTTATGAATTTTATGTCTATACATCATATACATGTTTGTAATGTTTGGCATAACATTTCAACATATTTTTGGAGGAAATGGCAATCAATTTTCAGTGCATTTATCATTCATTTAACTATTCATATGCCTGTGCATCACAAAATCCTTCCAATGAAATGATTTGTTTGTTTGTTTGCTGTTAACACTGCACTCAGCAATATTCCAGCTATATTGCACCGGTCTCTAAATACTCGAGTCTGGACCAGAAAATCCAATGATTGACATCATTAGCATCCATCTACGCATTTGGGATACAATGACATGCACCAACCATGTCAGCGAGCCTGGCCACCCAATCCCGTTAGTGGCCTCTGACGATCATAGATTGCTGAAGATCAACTTTAACCTGGATTTGATATATATTACAAATTGAGATATATATTAGTAATCAGCTAGTCAGCAAAATACAGTGACCATGCATGTTGTAAATGTTGTCATGTTTACACAGTATTTAGTTTCGTAGAATAATGCAGAAAGGCAGTGGCAGAACAATCACACCCAAAAGTGGGAGACATATGGCAATCAGTATTAGGAGAAATGGTACAGATAATCAACGTGAGGATTGCGAGAATATGCGAGGAATACCAAACTTAACCCACCTAGTCGTAAAATGGACTTTGTGGGGTCAGTTTCTGTTCAGGGAGTCATTATTAGTAAAATTTGGGTAAATATTTTTTTAAGCTTGTACGGTTTATCAACATCCTTAAAGAGGCAGTACATAATGTTGATATCGGATTTTGTTTATGAGAATTTCACGACTTGTGGTCGTTGTTAATTGTTCAATAAAACACACTGCAGTTTTCTATTGTATGATAAATAACTCACACTTGCTGTTTATTTCTTAATTACAATCACTTTTAAAAGATATATACAATATGCACATTTGATTTATGCAATCAACAGATTCCCTAACATGAAATTAATACATCCTATGAACATATATAGTTCATAAAAAAAAGCACAATACCACACGGCCATCAAAGTTTTCTTTTCTGTTTGCCATAACCATCTGATTGTTAATGCAGTGGTAAGTGCATAGAGTTTATCACGTGTGTTTGGAGATGGTAAATATCCTGCATTAGAAATAAACTTTGTATTTAGCGAGCCTTGGCAAGCTAAATACATAGTGTTTATTCCTAATACAGGATATTTACCATCCCCAAACACACAAGCGTGATAACCTCTTTATCATATAATGTCATTCTGTAATTCTGTGCTTGAAAATCGCTTTCCCTCTCTCACAAACAATACTGAAACATTGCGAGTTTTCCTGGAATGTGCGCATTAATATTTATCACTTCACAGGGTAAGTGATGTGTCAGTCGGACAGTGACAGTAGCCAATATAGTTCCAAATGAAATCTGTTTCTTATACATTGGTGAAGCAACATATTATACGCAAAACAACAATTGTTTTTACTTGCCTTTCGCGGCAATCCATCGGTCTGTCCGCTAGAGTAACTGCCCTTGTCAAAGGGAAACTACTCTAACCCTAGTCTATGAGACGTCACGGCCATGTTCAGACGTTGTTGACAGTCGGCCTGTCCTGTCATAACGTTAAGTGCAGTCAGATGTACACACAGCGACAAAATGAAATAAGGTAACAATTCAAACATATTTCGGCCAAATCCAACTATTCTAATTTGTGGAAAAGGTTTCCAGCCGCAGAAGTCGACAAGCACAAATATGGCTACTAATCCCGCTTGGTTAGGCCTAGTGCCCTCGCAAGATTGTTTCGCAATTTATATCTCCAAAGTTGCCAAAATTTATAAAATGCCTTAGCTACGTCACACACAGTACATTAGACTGTTCTTTTGATAATGATAGCAATTATCCCTTTAGTTTATCCAGATTCCCGATGGTTAATTCTGAATCGATCCCCGAATGGCAAGGGCGACGCCATGTTTGTTTATAAACACTGAAAGTAGTCCCTACTTGACCTTTGATATTTGCATCTCTATCCACATATGACCCCAACGGATATGGTTTTTATCCGTTGGCTTTATCCTGCCAAGACCCACCCATTATATGATAAATATTCATATCTTCTGAAATATTTATAATTAACACATCTATTTTTTTCAACCTGCATTCTTCACACATCCCTGTATTTATGCTGTTATTCACAACTAAACATTGATATCATATTAAGTGACTTAGCATCATACAAACTATTGCTTTTTCTATTTTCTTATGACTAAAAACTGTAAATAAATAATGGTAATATTACGGACAATGTTAAAAGGGGGAATTTCAGAAAAAAAATATTAATAGACATTACAGGTACGGGACCAGTTGGTATACAGTTTTGAAGTTTGCACGAGAATGGTCAAACAAGCCTGAAACAGAAACAAACAAATTTTGTTTTATATAATAATTTCATAAACCTCAGTGTAAATATGAACTAATTTGTTTTTTGTGCTCAATGCAAATGTTTTCAACCGAAATGTAAACACTTTTCTATCACGGAATGGGCATAACTGTACCTAAAGAAATAATTATTATACATCTAAACTACTGTTTCATGTAACTATTACATTATCAAATGGTTAAAATTCAACGGAATATTTACAGGGTATCTACTTATCAGATATGAGACACTCCACATCATTTTTTACCACATGCTGAATGTGTGTTCGTCTTGTGCGATCCGTGTTGACACTTCATTTATACCAGTGCAAAATAACACCTGGCATGTCATTTCTGGTTTGTCTTATTCTTTTAATTAATTTAAGCTGTTATTACATGTATTTTCACATCCCAAAAATTTAATGTTGCATGCAATCTTCTTGTTTTATTACAGTTGTATTTATCAAAAGCCTTTATCGTCAGATTGTTGCCATGAGTTTTCCTATGTACCAACATGAAGAAATAAATAATAAAATACACAAAGGTTAAACTACGTGGTCATAAAGTTACACATTCGGAACTGAAAAAACATTTACTTTTTTTCATCTAATTTAAATAAATGTAAACCATATGAATAATTTTGCCTGCAATTTCAAGTTGAGCCGATGTGAATGATCGATCAGCACAAACGGCAGCCATTACAGCCGAGTCAGGAGTGGACGTGGGATGGGCGCTCTGCATTTGGATCCCATTGACATATCTGGATACTGGGCTATGCTGATTTCGTAATAATTATGTTACGTATTGCTATTATTGGTTAGTCAGATTGTTTATTTGTCGGATAAGTGCACATTAAAGAAGGATTGCAGCTTTTATTTCAAGCCATTTTGCAGTTTGTAAAGCCCGCTCATGGTGACCCGGGGAATCCTGTGACGTCATTAGGCTGCCTAATTAAAAATGGCATAGCCTCAAAAAAAAAAATTTCAGATGTGGTGATACAAAATATCCTAAGTGTAAACCAAGTCAATGAAGCCTTTTACATTGGAAATAGTTCATGTCAACTTCTGTAATTTGCTTTGACGTTCTGAACACCGATATATTTGTTTCTTGATTATTTGCAAGTCCAATCAATTGATGCACATATCTTTGTTTTTGAATAAATGTCATATGATTAGAACAATAAAGGTATTTTCGGTCAAATGTTGTTCATTTCAAATATTTATGACAAAGGCACAGTACCGGACCTACTAAATAACGTACGGGGGTGTCCGGAAACATCCAGGCAACGCCAGGGAGCGTCCGGGATAATGATACAAAGTAATAAAGTGTATTCTATGTAATTATGTTTTTGTATTAATTATAAAAAATAATATATAGCTAGAAAATAATTACAAACACAATAATTCTTTTTAAATATACGCAAATACGATTGTATTTTATTCAAACTGACTTAGCCTTTGAAGGATACAATGTAAATTTGCATATGGAACAAAAATAAGGTACATATAAAGTGTCATATTCTGTACACCAGGGTTAGAAACTAACAGTTTTTGTCCACTAGTCCTGATAATGATAACATTTAGCAAAACCCTTAAAATGGGCCAATTTCTACTAGTCCTAAAGGATACCTTTACTATTGGGCAGTTAGGTAAGGACTACAGGACTAGTGCCAATTTCTAACGCTGTACACTATTTCATAAGTTTTATTGAAAGACAGGTGTGTAAAACGTCTGGCTCCTTAGGATCCGGCAGATCAGGGAGCATCTGGTGGGAGCGTCTGGAGAATGATACTAAATAATAAAGTGCATTCCATATAATTGTGTTCTTGTATTAATTATAAAAATTAACATATAGCTAGAAAAACATTACACACACCATATTCCTTTTAAATGGTGAATCTGCAGAGCAAATACGATTTGATTTTATTCGAACTGACGTGGTGGTCGAAACTTAGTCTTTGAAGGATACAATGTAAATTTGTTTATTGAAAAAAAATCATGTACATTTATAGTGTCATATTCTGTATACTATTTCATAAGTAATATTGAAAGACAGACGTTTTTAAAAGTTCATGCATAGCACCAGATAGTTCACCGAGTGTAAAATGTCCAGTACTATAGTGTCCATTCAGGCAATGCCAGTGAGCATAAGGGCAACGTCAGGAAGCATCTGGTGGGAGCGTCTGGGAGAATGATGCTAAATAATAAAGTGTATTCTATAAAATTGTGTTCTTGTATTGATGCATAACAATTAACATATATATCTAGAAAAACATTACACACACCACTGATTTGATTTTATTCGAACTGGTGTGGTGGTCATGTGGCCAAGTCAAGTTTTAAGCATTTGTACATATAAGTTGGGTATTTTAGATGTTTCATTTTAGCTTTAAACTTTACACGCAGTAGTACACTACGAACCTTAAGAGTTATACAAGCCCTCAATAAAATAAGCCTAGCCCTGCACCCTTCATTTAACTATATCCACCTTACTGGGTCAGGCCAGGTTCTGACCCATGCGTTTGCACTCTGCACAAGTTTCTTTTGTCTGGTCAGCTTACTTTCTATTGTGTATTTAGTTCTAAAGGTTTCTCTCCGGCATATCATGTAGGCAGTTGTTTTCTTTATTATCAGCCCCTTACTGATTGTGGATGTTAAACATTGTGTACATTAATGGAACTAGGTGTTTGTGTATTGAGGATTTCATTATCCAGGTTAGTTAATTTGGTTTGTGTATCTCATATTCTATATATAGTCTTGTACATTTTGTATTTCTTAAGAGGTGTGTGCTGAATACATCAGTGTACAATTAAACTTAGCTGGTAGTCAAAGTAAAGTAGGTATTTGAACGTGACTGCGAAACTAAGAGGTAAGCTCATTGCCACACAGTGGTAAGTGGGGAACATAATTGTGTATATGGATCGTTATATAGTTTATTATTTATATTGGTAATATTTCTTTATGGAGAGAAATATTGACATGATTCATCAATCATATTTATTCATATCTCATATCTACTATTTATCTTTGTATTTATGCGTAATTATGGTTGGCTGGTTCTTTGGTTTGTTGTTTAACGCCACACTCAGCAATATTCCAGCTGTATGACGGCGGTCTGTAAATAATCGAGTCTGGACCAGACAATCCAGTGATTGATATCATGAGCATCGATCCATGCAATTGGGATCGATGACATGCATCAACCAAGTCAGCGAGCCTGACCACCCGATCCCGTTAGTCGCCTTTACAACAAGCATAGTCACCTTTTACGGCAAGCATGGGTTCCTGAAGACCTATTCTACCCCGGAATCTTCACAGGTCCATCATGGAATTGATTTATTTGTATCTTCATGATTATATATATATGGTTCAAACTAATAACTAGTATCTAGTTATCCTTCTAAATAGATGTTTTTCATGTGAATGTAATGTATTCACATAGTAATTACAAATGGCAATTTTCTATAGTTATTCAGAAATAGTTAACAACCTACTATTTATATTTAAGGATTTATTCATGCTAGTGCTGATGTGCTAGCTGATTAGATGAATGCTTGTGAAGTAATTGTGTGTAATCTCCACGAAAGCTATATTATGTTTGTTTTTTTACAAAAATACTTATGCTTATGATGTGGCCATCATCCTCATGTAACAGGGAAAAGGTGAAATAAAATGTATAAAAAAGAAAAGAAAATACTGATGATGTTTGCATTATATTTTCAGGGTTTACTACGATTATTATTATTATTATTATTATTATTATTATTATATGCACTCTGAATAAAGATGGCTGTCATGTGAATTGACAAGTAGCATTGTGTTGTGTGTGCCCCACCAACATCTACCCCATACCTGCTACAACAGTCATAACTTAGTCTTTGAAGGAAAATGATACTAAACAATAAAGTGTATTTTATTTTTTACTCTGAGTCTCATTGCTCACCTCTGAATCCTGAATACTATCTAACACAAATCTCAAAAGCATTGAGAAAAGAGGTGCAATCTGAAGATAAATTACTACTGAGCCAAATATCGAAAAATAACATATAGCAAGAAAAACTATTACAGACACCACTATTCTTTTTAAATGGTGAATCTGTGTATCGTCTTAATAACAACATTAAGAGGGTCGATTCTCTCATCTCATGTCATCTACACATTTTTCTAGGAATTGTTGTAATAACAACATTAAGTGGGTCGATTTTCACATCAAGGTTTCTCTAGGAACTGTTGTATTAACATTAAGCGGGTCGATTCTCACATCTCATGTCACCTCCAAGTTTCTCTAGGAACTGTTGTATTAACATTAAGAGGGTCGATTCTCACATCTCATGTCATCTCCACGTTTCTCTAGGAACTGTTCTACTAACATTAAGCGGGACGATTCTCACATCTCATGTCATCTCCACGTTTCTCTAGGAATTGATGTATTAGCAGGTAGATTCTCACACCTCAACTCCATGAGAAACACGTACAACATAAATACTTCTATTTTAAACAGACTATGGCATTACAATCTAAAATTGCTATCAGATAGTAATAATTATCAATCAGGGAATTTCATAGAATCTGAAAACCTTGACAATGGGATTGTTTTGTTGTGGACAAGAAATCCATCCCGTAGTTGTCATAAGGGTGTGTTTTGTGAACAGTGCAAGTTGTGGCACCACCCTAAGTGCGAGGGACTCACAGAAGTTCCAAGAACTGTCTGCGAGCAATGTTGAGTATTGTTGTACATTGTGCAGATTCAACTACAGCGCTGTTCTGGACAAACTTGAGGAAGCTGCATACCTTGGTAAGTTAAAACTCCACCTCTTTGCACTTTTTTGTTGTTGATCCAAATTGTTTGTTTCAATGAAACACCTTTGTGCAGAACAATAATAATATATAACACTATGCAAGATCTACATTCTGATACTACTTATTTTTTAATTCAGATGTAATTTTTGAAATAAAGTTTTATATGGAAGGTAAAACTCTTAAATCTTATGACAATGTCGGAGAGAATCAAGCAATAGGCAAGTGATCAAATAATTTGTTATAATAACATTAATGGTGTCGGTTAATCCAATTACTGCTACTTCTCACTACCTAGTATATACTAACCCTTGAGAACACAATGTTATTTCGTAAACTGAAATAAGGTTTAAATGTGATTATCCCTGGCTTCCGGCGAAGTCACAAGCCTTTCAAAGTCACCTGAGAAAAAACGAGATCTCGTCCTTGATTCTCTGGCTTCCGAAGACACAAGACGTTGATATTTTTTGCTCGTCTTGCGAAGATAGAATTCCTGCTAGCCGCATGGACACCATGTGCATGTCAGCCATGAGGCAAACACGGCCACCGGAACCAGCCATGAGGCAAACAATAACCAGAACCATGAGGCAGTTGGTGATGTTGATTTGGAGAATCGAAGCAGGAAACGAAATAGGAAGGACTGGAAAGGCTTCACGGTCCCAAAACGGGACCAAGCCAAGTCTCACCATCATAGTTCTAATTCTGATAGCACGTCATCCAGCAGAAGAAGTGACAGAAGTTCGTCAGAATCGTCAGTTTCGGACGATTGTGAAACCAATAATTGTACTAATAGTACTGACAATCACCTTTATAAGCGGTTTAAGCCCACAGATTATAGGGCTGAAAAGGAACTTTCTAACGAACTGCTAGATTATGCACATGAACATTTCAACCACTACATTAAAGATGTCCAGAGCTGTCCAAACCCAAAAGGATTTGTGCCACTGGAGCTTGACGAAGAATGGTCAGATATGCTAGAAGAGAAAAGATTTACTGCAGCTAAATCTGTTGAAGCATGGTTAAGTAAAATCCAATTAAGACTACTCAATGTGATGGGACCACTTGGTCAGGTGCGGCAGACTGTGGATAAAATCAGAGATAAAGGTGGTGAGGAGATTGAAGTGAACGACTTTCTAAAATTAGTTGAAAAGACTGTTTGTTTGTTGTTGTAAAGGACTAGCCAACGTTGCCAGTACCTTATAGTAGACTGAACATTCTAACGAAGCTGATGAAATTGAAAAGTCAGAAGAAAGCTCAGAAATTTCTCTCAAAGGATGAGAAAAAGTTCAGTGACAGGAAGGCCTTATTTGGCAAAGGTTTTTAAAAGAAATTGTTAAAGCTGTCCAAGGACAGAAAGAAGAGATTAGATATTGAGAGACAGTTTTCGGACTACAAAAACAAGAGCCACTATGGCTTCAAGAGCTCTGCTAGAGGGTTTAACAGAGGAAACAGTCAGCCCTTTCACAGAGGGCCCTCATCAAGTAACCAGGGTTACAGAGGTGGGGGTCGCTACAGTACCAACTCGTACCAGAAGATGCAATTCACCAATTTGACTAGAAAGCGAGACGGTAGTGGCAGAGTGAGGGTTTTCCAGAGGAAGGTATTTATGTTTCATAATATCAAAAGGGAAACACACTGCACAAGTCAGTTACAGGACCTAGACTTTCAAGTCAGTCAATCAGATCACAAACTAGGGTGGAGATCAAAACACTTCATATAAAACTGGGAGAAGCTGACAAAGGATGCTTACATTCTAAATATTGTTCGGGGTACAGAATAGAATTCAATCAATTCCTCAGCAAAAATCAGAACCAAACGAACTAAAAATGCAAAAATCAGATATGGACATAATGTCGGCAGAAGTAACAAAAATGTTAGAGAAAGGGGCGGTGCAGTAGGTTTCTCCAGTAAGAAACCAGTTTGTGAGCACAGTGTTTGTGACCCCCCCCAAAAAAAATAGGGGGTCACAGATCGGTATTCAATGCAAAGAAACTAAACTTTTTTGTTGCTTACCTTACACTTCCAAGTGGAAGGAATAGTAACATTGACAGAACTAGTAAACAAACAGGACTATATGATAAAAATAGATCTCAAAGATGCCTATTTTTGTGTCCCAGTGGGCAACGAGCACAAGAAATACTTAAGATTCTGCTGGCAAAACAAACTTTACAAGTTTCAGTGCCTACCCTTCGGACTGGCTTCAGCACCGAGGGTATTCACGAAGCTGTTGAAACCAGTGATATCTTTCTTACGCAAAATAGGAATCCGAGCCCAAATTTATCTGGACTTGATTTTGGCCAATCCCCAGAAAGATGCATTGATGGTTGAGAGGGATTCGACCCTAGAAGGATGCTTACATTCTAAATATTGTTCGGGGTACAGAATAGAATTCAATCAATTCCTCAGCAAAAATCAGAACCAAACGAACTAAAAATGCAAAAATCAGATATGGACATAATGTCGGCAGAAGTAACAAAAATGTTAGAGAAAGGGGCGGTGCAGTAGGTTTCTCCAGTAAGAAACCAGTTTGTGAGCACAGTGTTTGTGACCCCCCCCAAAAAAAATAGGGGGTCACAGATCGGTATTCAATGCAAAGAAACTAAACTTTTTTGTTGCTTACCTTACACTTCCAAGTGGAAGGAATAGTAACATTGACAGAACTAGTAAACAAACAGGACTATATGATAAAAATAGATCTCAAAGATGCCTATTTTTGTGTCCCAGTGGGCAACGAGCACAAGAAATACTTAAGATTCTGCTGGCAAAACAAACTTTACAAGTTTCAGTGCCTACCCTTCGGACTGGCTTCAGCACCGAGGGTATTCACGAAGCTGTTGAAACCAGTGATATCTTTCTTACGCAAAATAGGAATCCGAGCCCAAATTTATCTGGACTTGATTTTGGCCAATCCCCAGAAAGATGCATTGATGGTTGAGAGGGATTCGACCCTAGAAGAAATTCTAGAGAAACAAGTATTTGTCACAGAAGTGACGAAATGTCCCCCGCCTGTATATACACCAAAATACCAAATATGAAGACAATCCAGCGATTAGTTCTTGAGATATCGCGGCAACACCGTTTTCCAACTCCAAAAGCAGATTTGCCTGCTGTGACCTTGAAAATGGGGTCAAGGTCACCAAAACCGACTGGTGTCTGCGGTGTCTGTATATACACCATAGTTCCAAACATGAAGACAATCCTGCGATTAGTTCTTGATATTGCGGCAACACCGTTTTCCAACTCCAAAAGCAGATTTACCTGCTGTGACCTTGAAAATGGGGTCAAGGTCACCAGAACTGACTGGTGTCTGCGGAGTCTGTATATACACCATAGTTCCAAATATGAAGACAATCCAGTGTTTAGTTCTTGAGATATCGCGGCAACACCGTTTTCCAACTCCAAAAGCAGATATGGCTGCTGTGACCTCGAAAATGGGGTCAAGGTCACCAAAACCGACTGGTGTCTGCCGGTCTGTATATACACCATAGTTCCAAATATGAAGACAATCCAGTGTTTAGTTCTTGAGATATCGCGGCAACAAACAGGTGGGACGTACGGACGGACGTACGGTCGTGAATACTATATCCCCCGCTTCGCGCTTTCGCGCGACGGGGGACAACTAGATTTTGTAGTGAATTGGAAGAAGTCGGTCCTAGAACCATGTCGTATAATAGAGTACTTTGGTTTCACTGTCAACTCGATAGACATGACGTTGTCACTTCCACAAGACAAAGTGACTGGCATTCTTCGACAGTGCGAAATGATGTTGACTTGTTCCCACACAACAGTACGACATCTAGCGACATGGATAGGCAAACTTACTGCCTCAATGATGGCGGTGCTACCAGCACCACTACACTATCAACATTTATAAATGTTGAGAACAAAGGCTCTCTTACCCAAACAAAACCAGGAGACGAAAATGACACTGCAATGCAAACAGGAACTGAGATGGTGGAAACATCATCTCGCCGATTGGAACGGCAAATCTTTCCTCTCGACAGGGCCAGATGTAGTCATAACTACAGATGCCTCGAAATTGGGGTGGGGAGCAGTGTATGGGAAAGTTCGGATAGGTGGAGTGTGGAGTCTCTCCGAGAGAAAACACCACATCAATGTTCTGGAGCTTATGGCTGCATGGTTATCCATTCAGACATTTGCCAAAATCAGAACAGAGGTGCACATCCATCTAAGGATGGACAACCGATCAGCAGTGGCATACCTAAACAAGAAAGGGGGAACGAAGTCCATGGACTTGTTGACGGTAGCCCAAATGATCTGGGGTTACTGCCTCAAGAAAAAGAACATAATATCAGCTGAATACCTTCCAGGGAAGGACAATGTGGAGGCAGATTGGGAGTCGAGACACCACTCAGACTCCAGCAACTTGAAACTGAAAACAGTTTATTTCAATCAAATAAACAAAATTTTTGGGACCAATAAATGTGGATCTGTTTGCCAACAGACTGAACAGACAGGTGGACAGGTATGTCAGCTGGCGGCCAGATCCAACAGCATGGCAGACGGACGCCTTCCTAATGGAATGGGAGGACATGAAATCATATGCATTTCCCCCATTAAGATTAATAGGCGGATGCCTAATGAAGGTAAAAAAGAAGAAAACAGAACTCATACTAATAGCTCCATCATGGCAAAGCCAACCGTGGTTCCCTACTCTGATGGGCTTGTTAACAGAGGAGCCAATCCTCCTCCCTCCAGACCCACAGATGTTGTCGTCTCCAGCAGGGGAGACCCACCCCCTGATGGAACAAGGGTCTCTTAACCTTGCAGCCTGAAAAACCTCGTGAGTTGTAACCAGCCAGAAGGCATTTCTGAATCGGCTTCCGCGTTACTCTCCAAATCCAGGCGCCCAGGCACCAGGAACTCTTACAACAGCTCCTGGCAGAATGGCGTAGTTGGTGCATGGGGTGGGAAATTGATCAATTTCAAGCCTCTGTGGCAAATGTCACTCTCTGTATGAATTCATCTGTATGAATTAGGCTATTCTTACAGCACAATCAATGCAATAAGATCTGCTATTTCAGCCATTCATCCCCATGTGCAGGGAGAACCGTTAGGTCAAACGAAAGAAATTAAGAACACAATGAGAGCAATATTCCATGAGAGGCCTCCCCAGCCTAAGTACACCGAGACTTTGGACGTTGACAAAGTGACAGAGTACATTAAAAGCTTAGGCCCAAACAATGACTTACATGATAAGATCCTTACACAAAAGACAGCTATGTTGTTAGCCCTGACGAGTGCAAGTAGGGCTTCGGAGTTGCACAAATTAGATCCTTGCAATGTTTCAGATTTTGGGGACCACATTGAATTTCTTATCACTAGATTGACAAAAACAGGGAAGGTGGGGTCTTGTGCAAGCAAAATGACCGTATATTCATGTGACATACCTGAACTTGACTCCACATCAGTACTTAGAACTTACCTACACAGAACTAAGTGCTTGGAGAGCATCTTCAGAGCAGGAACATCAATTGTTCTTGGGATGCTCCTGGCCACATAGACCAATTGTCACATCAACTGTTTCTAATTGGTTGAAACAGCTGATGAAACAAGCAGGGATAAATGAATCGGAGGATATTACAATGCACAACTGTTTGGATACAGAATTTTCAGGGTTTAACAGGACTTTAAACAATCACATTTAAACCTTATTTCAGTTTACAAAATAAAATTGGGAATTTTATGAGCGTGTGGAGCACGGCAATGAAATTGTAATTTTATGAGTAAACTGAAATAAGGTCTAAATCCCTCCCTCTCCACTCTGGTGGTTACACATAATGTGCTTGAATGGATTCAACCTATATCTTTAGTGAAAGATTTTTCTGGATCCTATTATTTAATGGTTTTCATTTTATATGTGAAAGAGTTAATTTAGTGAAACCAGAAACTGATAACTTTTTTTTATTTGCAGTTAGAAGAGTTTGCCGACTGTTGAGGAAGAATGAGGATTCACTTCACCTGTTGGTTGCTGTTCTGGTTGTTCTATCAAGTGGGATAATGGTACCTGTGTGTATGGATGGACCACAGTCGTTTCAAGACTTATTTACAAGTTGACTTTGTGACTCAGAACGAGTGCAAATGAGTGCATGATCTGATTATCTGATTGACCAATGACACAGATATTCCTGGACCAAGATGTTCGATTTTAGTTTTCTGGCGCAGCAAGTACTGTACCAGTATTGTTTATTTTGTTGAGTAAACTGTGTTATCACACTTAATATACTTGTCTGTTCTTCTTCGCTCAGAGAATCAAGGATGAGATCTCGTTTTTTCTCACGTGACTTTGAAAGGCTTGCGACTTCCACCGGAAGCCAGGGATAATCACATTTAGACCTTATTTCAGTTTACTCATAAAATTCCAATTTCATTGCGCATGCTCTGCACGCTTATAAAATTCCCAATTTGCAATCGCCTCAACTTGGGTTTTTGTTGTTTTAAGGGTATTGAGAGTCTTATTATGTAACTCCAAGCCCGGGTTTCCAATTTGCCTGAACTGACTGTTAATAAGAAACACAAGGAAAACAACTGGTAATTGGATCTGACTAAGAAAGGGGCTTTGAGTAAGGCCCTGCAAAATTGTTTCCCCACTTCCACACACATTTTATGTGAATGGTACAATAAACAAAATATAAAAAGACACCTTTGACATCAGTTGGCGCTTCAGATCAGCAGATACGACTCATTCATCAGAAAATCTTTGGACCCTCCAGACTGGTGATTAGCAATGGCTCATATCAGTTCGAACTGAATCAAATAGAACTAGAAGACCTTGTTTCAACAACTGTCCCAGATTTCTGTTCTTACCTATCTAAAGTCATTAAAACTATAAAAACTGACATTTTCCTGCTTTCAAAAAAAAGGCCAAAGCAGTTCTGCTACTTGGTCTAACAATGCCTGTGAGAGCATGAACAACATCATCAAATTAAGTTCCAATTGGAAATCATTGAAAATTCCAGCTTTAATAGACACACTTCACACAATTGTAAAAATCCAATATGCTGACATGCGCTGGCCCAGCCAAGACATCTACCATGTCTACCAACTAACACTGTGCATCGTGCATGGTAGGCTTTAAATTTTCTAATGACTGCTGGATATAAAAAAGCCAACAGGAGAAAGCCGGACATTTTCGAAAGTTCCTGCGTGGCCCCAGATGTCCACAAAGCAATACTGTTTCGTTGGATGGTCGTCTCTGTTTAAGTCTTCATGTCTGTCTAAGACAAAGACATGAATCTGGGGGTTCTATAAGGTACCATAAACAGTGAGTGTTTGGTGGACATACTTTACTTACTAAGTAAGATGGCGGTACATCGAAAGTTGTGAGGTCATACACATGACGTTATACAAATGACGTCATACACAAAGGCTAGTGAGACTACTTGTCACGGTCTCAGTTTATTAATTATCAACATTCCAAAGACACCACAGACAGCCCGAAAGCCAGAACGAAAGAGGATTAAAACCGCAGACGTTCATTCTAAGAAAGTAGTATTTTAAAAAAATTATTCATGTACTGTATGAAAATAGGAAGTAAGTCAGGTAGATATGATGAACATCGTTTATTAATTAGTAATTATGTTATATATAGAATTTGTCTTCAGCAACCATACACGCTTGTCGTAAGAAGCCACTA
Source organism: Haliotis rufescens (assembly GCF_023055435.1). Classification (NCBI taxonomy): domain Eukaryota; kingdom Metazoa; phylum Mollusca; class Gastropoda; order Lepetellida; family Haliotidae; genus Haliotis; species Haliotis rufescens. Next base: position 28,800,063 of record NW_025964112.1, read on the forward strand.
TGCTTGTGGTGAGAGGCGACTAACGAGATATGGTGGTCAGGCTCGCTGACTTGCTTGATGCATGTCATCTTATCTCAGTTGCGTAGATTGATGCTCATGATGTCAATCACTGGATTATCTGGTCCTGACATGATTACTTACAGACCGCCGTCATAAAGCTGAGCTATTGCTGAGTGCGAAAAAATACCAAAAAAACAACAACTTAACATACGACCCATGAAGATCTGGGTTAGAATTAGTCTTTAGCAACCCATGCTTGTCGTAAGAGGCGACTAACAGGATCGGGTGGTCGGGTTCGCTGACTTGGTTAATTTGATTGTCTGGTAGGACCCAACAGTCCCGGTGTGCACGTGGTCATGGGGATGTTTCACTATTCAAAACAAGTAAGAAAAACACGAACAGTAATCAGCACAGTGCGTCACTGAGCGGTATGCAGGCTGACTGACGTCCAGGCATGATGAGGGGTTTTGATGAACGAAAGAACGTGCTAATTCGGGGATTCGCGAAAATAGGCGTGTGCCTAATCCATTTGAATTATATACAACATTACAGTAATTATCTGCACTCTATGTAATCGTTTAAATAAAACTGGAGACACGTGGAGAGAGCAAACCTGTTCTTTCTCCTGATTCCACTGGAAATAATGTTCTTGCAGTGTCGACAACGTGTTTCACTGTGTGTTGCAACGCGCAGCGCAGGTTTGCCGGAAACGGATTTCAAACTGGATCCTTCTTTTTGCGCTGCCAAATGTTTGCCGGCCTAGACTGGTTCCCGTTCGTTCCTGCGACAATTGAAAAGCGGAACAAGTGCAGCGACACCAAGCGGAGGATCCGGGAACCAGTCTAGTCTATTGCCAGCCTCTCCTACCCAGAGTTCCATGCGGCCGGCAGCCAGCTAGCATAGTACCTCTGCCACAGGCCAGCGCCATGTGACGATTCGTCACATCTTTCACAGTTCATTCAAGATATTGCATATGCTTTTCATCCGTTTCATGTTTGACAAGTCTACACATTTTCATAAACAAATGTCAAAGAATGGTCAACTTTCATTGAGAAAGTATGCAAATACGTAAAAATCGGGATTGCCTAAAAGTCGGGTCGGGCCGGGCCGGGCCAAGACGGGCCAAAGTGTTATTGGCTAATTACTTAATAACCGGCGATCATATCTACATATTATTGATGCAACATACACACATGACACTACTGAACAATCACCAATCCAAAACGTGCAGCATAATTAAGTAATTCGGAGTAAATCACTTAAAAACTAGAAAGTGGAGCTGTGTGTTAGCGTCGCTGATCTAGGTAACATGTAAAAGAGCAATCGTTAAACGAAATAGGATTTGACACGTATCAAATACTTCTAGCTATCGTCATACGAATTTCCATCTGTCGGCATAGCGTTTATATTATAGGAACGTACTATATCTAAGTAAATACCACTTTATAACGTCACTGTTCATCGTATTTAAAGCAGACACGTTGGTTAAAGTAGACCTCTTCTCCCTCTACTCTCGACAGTCACACAGTTCGCTCCGACTTGGCCCGGGCTGTCAAAATCAACTTTAAACAGACAGATTTATCTTCAAATGTGATTACCTCTATAGATTAGTGTTATATCTACATATACACCACTTTATAATGTTACAGATCGCAGTATTTATAGACAACAAGGGGCTCAAAGTGAAGCCCTTTTCCCTCTACATTCTCAACATAGTCTCTATCAGAAGTGTTTGGCTTGTGTTGGGTCCGACTTGGCCCGGGCGGTCAAAATCAACTGTAAACACGCAGATGTATCTACAGATGTGATTAAATCTATAGATTAGTGTTATATCTACCTATACACCAATTTATAATGTCCAGGTGTATCGCATTTAAAGAAATCTGCGCCCTTAAAGTGAAGCATTTTTACTGTATTTTCTTTAAAAAATCCAAGTCAGAAATGTTCGGTCCGACCAAGGCCCGGGCTGTTAAAATCAACTTAAACCTCACAGATGTATCATCAAATGGATTCACATCTATAGATTAGTATTATATCTACCCATACACCACTTTATAATGTCACAGATTGCAGTATTTATAGACAACAAGGGGCTCGAAAGTGAAGCCCTTTTCCCTCTACATTCTCAACATAGTCTCTATCAGAAGTGTTTGGCTTGTGTTGGGTCCGACTTGGCCCGGGCGGTCAAAATCAACTTTAAACACGCAGATGTAACTTCAAATGTGATTAAATCTATAGATTAGTGTTATATCTATCTGTACACCAATTTATAATGTCCAGGTGTATCGCATTTAAAGAAATCTGGGCCCTTAAAGTGAAGCATTTTTACTGTATTTTCTTTAAAAAATCCAAGTCAGAAATGTTCGGTCCGACCTGGCCCGGGCTGTTAAAATCAACTTAAACCTCACAGATGTATCATCAAATGGATTCACATCTATAGATTAGTATTATATCTACCTATACACCACTTTATAATGTCACAGATTGCAGTATTTTTAGACAACAAGGGGCTCGAAAGTGAAGCCCTTTTCCCTCTACATTCTCAACATAGTCTCTATCAGAAGTGTTTGGCTTGTGTTGGGTCCGACCTGGCCCGGGCGGTCAAAATCAACTTTAAACACACAGATGTAACTTCAAATGTGATTAAATCTATAGATTAGTGTTATATCTACCTATACACCAATTTATAATGTCCAGGTGTATCGCATTTAAAGAAATCTGCGCCCTTAAAGTGAAGCATTTTTACTGTATTTTCTTTAAAAAATCCAAGTCAGAAATGTTCGGTCCGACCTGGCCCGGTCTGTTAAAATCAACTTAAACCTCACAGATGTATCTTCAAATGTGATAAAATCTATAGACCAGTGTTATATCTACCTATACACCAATTTATAATGTCACAGATCGCAGTATTTATAGAAAACATGGGGCTTAAAATGAAGCCCTTTTCCCCTCTACATTCTCAACATAGTCTCTATCAGAAGTGTTTGGCTTGTGTTGGGTCCGACTTGGCCCGGGCGGTCAAAATCAACTTTAAACACGCAGATGTAACTTCAAATGTGATTAAATCTATAGATTAGTGTTATATCTATCTGTACACCAATTTATAATGTCCAGGTGTATCGCATTTAAAGAAATCTGCGCCCTTAAAGTGAAGCATTTTTACTGTATTTTCTTTAAAAAAAAACAAGTCAGAAATGTTCGGTCCGACCTGGCCCGGGCTGTTAAAATCAACTTAAACCTCACAGATGTATCAAATGTATTAACATGTATACAAAGTGAAGCATTGTTTCGCCTTAGCTAAAATTCACCATAACCTTATAGATTTAAACGTTGTATATGTCATTTTAACTGTAACCTTTTGATTGAAATCCTATTCTTTTGTAAAGGAAAATAACTTACACGTTTAGAGGCATCCCAATCGTAAATCCTTGGTAGAAAACGATTGACAAGGTAGACGTTACCCATAAAATTGTGTCTACCTTGTCATCCGTCAACTTCAACAAAGAGAAACAAATGTAGATGCATGGACGTAACACATCCTTCGATCATTGTAGTGGTCAGTTTACTGACCCGGTGTGTTGACATTTGTCATCAGCAGGTTGTCAGTTACTGACCATACCAAACCACACCACGTGTTTGTGTCTACGTAAACATACCAATTGTGTTTTTTAGATCACAGACCCCTACGTATGAAATGAGTCCTTTATAATTGAAAGAAACGCCGGAAAGGATTATTCCAAATAATTAGAAACTGGCAGACTGCGTAGACGGGGCGTAGTTGTTGGCATCTAATTGTGTCACTATTAGTACGATGCATGTACTACATGCCATTCCACTTCCCGTTATTAGTTATACAATATTTATAATTCCAAAATAAGTGAGTAAATGCTTTTGACTTCCCCATTCTCGAGATTAATCTAAGCTTGTATACCTTGTTTGATCTCATTGTAGAGTAAGTTTTGCAGCTATGTTGCTGAATAAATTGTAACTTAAGCTGTTTATTCCAACAACAGATAACGCGTGTTGAAGTCTTGGCATGTTTATATGGTGTCATAAGCTATGATCTTTAGTCAAACGTGTTTTGAATTTATAAGAAATGTAAAAAAACACTATCTCAAGACTCACACATGTTCCTTTTTTATGCTGATTCAGAAAACGCAACATTCATATTCATATTTATTGTAATGTGAATTTTAAACATGTGTTTTAACTTTCTCAATTATGTTTTGCCATTTTACGCAATATTTGTTCTTACATCAGGTGTAGACACTTACGGTTTCTTTCCCGAACGCAAATTATAATCTCAGACGATAACTAAACTGTAATTAGGAATATACCGATGCGGGTTGAGAATGCATTTACAAAACTGATTCACATGTACTCATAAAACATACGCATAATATTTCCAATTGAGAATTATTCGTAACGTACTACTGGTTAACACATGTGAACTCATCTCAATGTTGAAGATTATCGTGAACTGTTAGTATTTGTACTTACATCTGAGGTACCACTTAGGGACCAGGTTTTCGTACCTATATGCACATGTACATCTTTTTTTGCAAGAAAAACACTTCCTGCACCCGAACTTGAGTTGATAACATTAATGTTTGGTTTCACAGTTCAAGCATCGTCTCACAATGCGCTAATTTGATTATTCGATTATACTGGAGAAACGTTTTTGCCTTACTTCAAGTCTTGTGTCTCATCGATCCTTCTCATTGCGTCCGTATATGCACGTTAAGTGTGGAATTAATCCAAATTACACCTGTACCCAGCTTGCTTAATTGCCCCTTGCTTAATTGCAATCAAGTAGGTGTTGCGTAATCAATCAACCATTTGCCCTTAATTAGCTGTCTTGAGCTGTAGTTAATAGCAGACCGTTTCATTGATAACTTATGCATTTGGTGAGGCTAATTAGCCCAAAGTACTCAATGGGAAGTGCACGACGTCCCGCTAGGTAGTGACCACTTCCCCATAAACATAACCATAGGAAATACAAACGTACCAATCCAAACAGAAAACCAAGAACCAAAATTCCATTACAATAAAGCTAACTGGGACCAATTCCAAGATATCTGCAACGAAGCTAACTTAAACGAAATAGAAAATAATGATCCAGAAACCTATTGTAAAAACCTAACAGACTATATAATAAACGCAGCCAAAACCTCCATCCCCTTCAAAACATCTAAGACAGGCAAACCGACGGTACCATGGTGGAATGAGGAAATAGAACAGACTAGACGAAAACGTAAATCAGCCTTCAATAAAGCAAAACGCGACTACAAATATTTAAACATAGCCCACGAACTAAACCACCAGGTTCAAAAACTAGTCCAAATAGCCAAAAGTAGAGACTGGAAAAAATTCTGCGAAGGTATAAATAATCGTACATATGCCAGAATGGTCTGGCGCAAAATCCACGCAATCAGAGGCTTAAAACGACATAAAAAAAACCCCTAACATTGACAACTCAACCAACCCCGCCCAAAAAGCAAATAATCTCGCCAACCACTTTTCGGCCGTTAGCAGTAACACCAACTTCAGTAAAAAATTCCAAGATAAACTTAAAACAGAAAACAAACCCACAAAAGAACCAAACAATAACAATCTAGAAATAAATCAACCTTACACAATGGAGGAGCTCCTCTACGTAATCCAAAACAGGAAAAAGGGCACAGCCCCAGGATTAGACCTAACTTCTTACCAAATAATTAAAAAACTCCCCCTAAAACTACTCCAGGCACTACTCAAACTATACAATCTCATCTACCTAAACGGACAGGTTCCTACTCCCTGGAAACAGGCCCTAGTCATACCAATCCCTAAACCTAATAAACCAGCTAATCAAGCTAACTCATATAGGCCAATATCCCTAACTTCAAACTTATGTAAAGTAATGGAATCAATGGCTAAAAATAGATTACAACATTACTTAACCCAAAATAACATCATAAACCCAGATCAAAGCGGTTTCACTCCTGGCCGCTCAACCCTAGATAACCTCGCCCGACTAGAACAAGATATTAAGACAGGACAACTAAATAAACAATATACCACAGGCATCTTCTTAGACTTCTCTAAAGCTTTCGACATGGTACGGCACGATGGGCTAATACAAAAACTTTAAAAAATAGGACTCAAAGGTCAGATAATAAACTACATCCAGGACTTCCTAAACAATCGTAAAATAACCGTGGGTATAAACCAAACTCTATCGGACCAATGTCCCCTAGAAAATGGTACTCCACAGGGCAGTATCCTCAGCCCCACCCTCTTCAATATAATGATAAACGATCTATTCGAGGGCCTATCCCCTAAAGTAAACACATCAAAATTCGCGGATGATGGAGCCATCTGGATCCGCACTAAAAGCATGAACATGGCCCAAAATCTACTCCAAAAATCTCTTAATAAAATACAACAATGGGCTGACAAATGGGGCTTCTCCCTTAACTCAGAAAAATCAACAGGAATAGTATTCAAACATAAAAACATGAAACCCGCCTCCCCAATCCTCCAGCTAAACAATCAAACAATCAAATTTCAAAAACAAACCAAATTCTTAGGACTGACTTATTTTCGATGAACATCTCACCTGGGATGCTCACATCCAAAACCTAACAACTAAATGCAGTAAAGACCTAAACACCCTAAGATGCCTAACTGGCTCTAACTGGGGAGCATCCAAAGATACCCTCCTCTCTCTCTACATATCACTAATTAGATCAAAACTAGACTACGGCTGCGCCATATACAACACCCTAAACAACTCTCTATCTAAAAAACTTGACTCAATACAATATCAGGCTCTCAAACTAATTACACGCACCCAACTTGGCACCTCCTACACCTCACTTCAGGCCTTAACAGGAGAAATGCCACTAAGTCTACGCAGGGAACAGCTAAGCTTAAATTTCTGGGCCGCGTCCCAATCAAACCCTCTCATCCAAAACTTAATAAACCAAAACATCAGCCCCAAAAACCAAGCTCTAGCTCGCAAACACCCCTTACTTACCCCAATATCCCAAAGAATAACAAACTACCTAAATGAACACCAAATTAAAAATCTTAAACAAAACTGCAAACAATCAAATATCTTCACCCCTAAACTTAAAATACCCAAAATAGACACAACACTAGCTAGCCAAATAAATAAACAAACCGACCCAAACATAGCTAAAACTACCACACTAGCATACATACACGAAAATTGGCCAAATTGGTGTCACATTTACACGGACGGATCCTCAGATCCGACCTCCAAACACACAGGTTTCGGAGTCCATACCACACAACCAACTAAAACCACACGATCCTTCCGACTCCCAAACAACCAATCAATATTCACGGCAGAACTAATGGGCATGGCCTCAGCCCTCCATAATCAAGAATCCAAAAAACACAAAAATATCCTAATACTTACCGACTCCCTAAGTGGACTGCAAGCACTCCAAAACAAAAATACCAAAAACCGACCTAAATTAATAAATCAAATACTTAAAAGCTCCAACGACCTAACTAAGGCAGGCAAACGAATAACCTTCTTGTGGATACCCGCCCACGTAGGAATATACGGTAACGAAAACGCCGATAAAGCAGCTAAACTATCCCTCAAAATCCCAGAAATAAGCTTAAACTTACCCATCTCAAAATCAGAAATTAAAAGTGTAAACAAGCAAAAAATCACCAAAAAATGGCATAACCTATATCTAAACTCAAATAGCCAAATCAAAAAAGTGCTCAGCAAACCACTAACCAAACCCAAATTCTCCATCCATCGAAAAAAATCGACAGAGTAATCACTAAACTCCAAACAGGACACACCAACCTAAATAACCACCTAAAAAAATTTAAAAAACACACTACAGGTAACTGCCCACACTGCAAACAACCAGAAACCCCAGAACACGCACTCATCCACTGCATACACTACCTAACACATCGAACCGCATTACAAACCACCTTCAATCTAAACAAGGCTCTAACTCTAGAAGCAATACTAAACCCACAAAATAAACTAGAAAACTTCAAGGCCTTAGGCGTATTCTTAATAAAAACGGAACTAATAAAACGCATCTAAAAACACAATAACCTACCAAATCAAAATCACATAAACAAACAAACATCCACCATACCCAGCTCCCTTAGTTCTCCTCCCCAATCCCATCGGCATCTATTCCAAATCTCAAAATTCCCAAATTCTATATAAGCAACCCCTAAAACCCCCCTCTTGGGTTGCACAGACCACCTTCGCCCCTTTCGGAAACACATTAAATGGCCTGGCCGGGCCCGTGTGCGAAATACGCATCAGTCGGAAAGCGCACGTTAAATCTCCAAAGTAAGTAAGTAAGTAAGAGGCTAATTAACAAAACCCATTTATTTTCTTTTGAACTTACGTTAACATGTTTGTCCTAAAATGCTTCCAGAATACTTTTGTAAGCTATGATTGTGTCGTGTCCCTCGCAAGTACGAAATAAAGTTATAACATATCACCATATTGGTATGAAAGATACTATTCCATAAAACATACTATCACTGGCCACTGACAAACATTAGCAGTATTAGAATAAGTTAGTGAGTGGGTGAGTACGGTTTTACGCCGCTTTCAGCAATATTCCAGCAATATCACGGTGGGGGACACCAGAAATGGGCTTCACACATTGTACCCATGTTGGGAATCGAACCCGGGTCTTCGGCGTGACGAGCGAACGCTTTAACCACTAGGCGACCCGACCGCCCTCTTAGAATAAGAAACATAATTAAATACAGTATGACGTATAAGCATACAGAAAACTAAGAGAGCCCAAATTACTTCAGTTTCTGTACTGTACTTGGGTTTACCTCCTTTGCATCCTGCGTATCATTCTACCCGTCGGATCGACTTGACCCGGGTGGTTAATCATCTTAAACATCACGACTGTAAAAACAAAGTTCCTAGATATATATAGAACTTTAATTTACGGCGTCTTTTAACCATCACGGCCATAATACTGAGTAGTCCAAGTCAGGTTCAGGAGAAGTGTGTTTTCACAGAACGAGCTTTGTCGGAAATGGCTGCTCGGAGATGCAGCATGTATTCTCGCGGTATGGCAGATTACAACTGTCTCAGATAATCCTGTTTTCCTAAACACACAGATAATAGAAGCATTAAGCAGGGTTGAGGGAGAGCTTTATCCTGAAATCCAAAGTGTCTCACCGTACCTTCTCCAAGTGTTACCCTATATAAGTGACGAGGTAGCGCACTGACATCCTATTCCAAATATCACGATCAGAAATGACTGCAATTCTCGTTGGCGACTCTTTGGTCAAATATCTCGGACGGTACACTGAGAGAGAAGACATAGTTACGAGATCGCTGTCAGGAGCCAAGGTGGCTGACGTCCCCGATCTCCTCTGGGACATTGAGAGGTTTAAGGTAGGAGACGTCTTCATATCATATCTTTTAGCAGTTAAAGGAAGTAACATTTTGCACATTATGAGGACTGTTCCACGCACGTACTAATGAATAATCAGTCATCATAAACTCACCCCAATGATAATTGAAACCGGTTTGGATAGCTGATACAGACACTGTGTGATAAAACATATTTCCAAAAACCTATCTTACGTTTGGGTTTCAGTGAAAGATACATCTGAAGTGACCGTTATTTTCACATTGTTTTCAGTTCGTCATTGTCCATGTTGGGATAAATGACTTGGCTTACATGCCCAGAGCGCCGAGACAGGTCTTGGACGACTTCATCAAGCTGCTCGGCTGTTTAAGGGAACGGAACCCACGGTATGTCATATCATCTCCTGTCATACACAATCCAATATTTGCATGTAAATTACCGGCTTTTGAGCTGACTTCGCAATGCATCATCACACATAGTCCATAACGTCAGATGACAACATAGTATCAGAGACCATATACCGGTATATGGTCTCCGATAGTATAATAGGTTCGACCGATTTGTTTGACGTGACCGCCGCGTCGGCAAAAGTACTGTTTTGGGGGTAAATAACGATTTTTATGTTTTTACAGAGCTGTGGTATTCCTTTCCGGAGTCACCCCGAGGGATCGGAACCGGTGGCGCCAGGGCCAGGGCATTTCAAACCACGATGCCCTGAACATAAAAGCCTACGCCCTAAACAAAGGTCTAAAACACCTTTGTGAAGCGGAGCGACTCACATATGTTGGACACCCTGAATTTATGTCTTCTGGCAAAGTGCGGAAGGACTTTCTCGCGCATGATGGCCTACATTTACGTCCAGCAGGTCAAAAACAGCTGGCATCAGACCTGATCCGTGCTCTTGCTGTGGTATGTTTTTTTAAAAGAATTATTGTTTCATAGTATTTTTCTTTCCAATAGTTTGAATATTTACTGTATTAATGCACCACAAGGTCATGAAGTGGCCATACAATTTCCGAGTGCTGTGATGGGATTCAAACCATGCACCTTCACACCCGAGCTCGGACGCTATGCTCACATGACCAAAGAGGTTAACACCCATTCTCCTGTTCACTGCAGAACTTTCTCATCTATCATCTACTTGTTTATCAACTTTCGGCTAATACATTTAGTATAATACTTATACTGGTACCTAATCCGTTTTTGTACAAATAGTAACAACAATGTGGCACCAATACAGTGTTAGAATGTTATTTTTTTTAAGTTAGCATCCGTTTTCTGTTTTTTTCACAGGTTCAGCATACACCCGTAAAGAACGCCCATTCGCAAATTCAAGTACGTCCCACCTTCAAACGCATTTAACATTAATTTTGCCTTAGGTATATTTCCTTTTCATATCAAACTGAATTAATCTGAACATCAATAGAATCGTCCATGATGACAATGCCGTCTACAATAATGTGTTCCTTTTTAACCAGACGACTCGCCCACTCAAGACTACCAGTCACCCAGACAAGACGACGACTCCCCCTACCACGCCTTCGGAGTGGGTTTTGTCGGACCCAACACAAGCCAAACACTTCTGATAGAGACTATGTTGAGAATGTAGAGGGGAAAAGGGCTTCATTTTAAGCCCCATGTTTTCTATAAATACTGCGATCTTTGACATTATAAATTGGTGTATAGGTAGATATAACACTGGTCTATAGATTTAATCACATTTGAAGATACATCTGTGAGGTTTAAGTTGATTTTAACAGCCCGGGCCAGGTCGGACCGAACATTTCTGACTTGGATTTTTTAAAGAAAATACAGTAAAAATGCTTCACTTTAAGGGCGCAGATTTCTTTAAATGCGATACACCTGGACATTATAAATTGGTGTATAGGTAGATATAACACTAATCTATAGATTTAATCACATTTGAAGATACATCTGTGTGTTTAAAGTTGATTTTGACCGCCCGGGCCAAGTCGGACCCAACACAAGCCAAACACTTCTGATAGAGACTATGTTGAGAATGTAGAGGGAAAAGGGCTTCCCTTTCGGCCCCTTGTTGTCTATAAATACTGCGATCTGTGACATTATAAATTGGTGTATAGGTAGATATAACACTAATCTATAGATGTGAATCCATTTGATGATACATCTGTGAGGTTTAAGTTGATTTTAACAGCCCGGGCCAGGTCGGACCGAACATTTCTGACTTGGATTTTTTAAAGAAAATACAGTAAAAATGCTTCACTTTAAGGGCGCAGATGTCTTTAAATGCGATACACCTGGACATTATAAATTGGTGTATAGGTAGATATAACACTAATCTATAGATTTAATCACATTTGAAGATACATCTGTGCGTTTAAAGTTGAATTTGACCGCCCGGGCCAAGTCGGACCCAACACAAGCCAAACACTTCTGATAGAGACTATGTTGAGAATGTAGAGGGAAAAGGGCTTCACTTTGAGCCCCTTGTTGTCTATAAATACTGCGATCTGTGACATTATAAATTGGTGTATAGGTAGACATAATACTAATCTATAGATGTGAATCCATTTTATGATACATCTGTGAGGTTTAAGTTGATTTTAACAGCCCGGGCCAAGTCGGACCGAACATTTGTGACTTGGATTTTTTAAAGAAAATACAGTAAAAATGCTTCACTTGAAGGGCGCAGATTTCTTTAAATGCGATACACCTGGACATTATAAATTGGTGTATAGGTAGATATAACACTAATCTATAGATTTAATCACATTTGAAGATACATCTGTGTGTTTAAAGTTGATTTTGACCGCCCGGGCCAAGTCGGACCCAACACAAGCCAAACACTTCTGATAGAGACTATGTTGAGAATGTAGAAGGAAAAGGGCTTCACTTTCGAGCCCCTTGTTGTCTATAAATACTGCAATCTGTGACATTATAAAGTGGTGTATAGGTAGATATAATACTAATCTATAGATGTGAATCCATTTGATGATACATCTGTGAGGTTTAAGTTGATTTTAACAGCCCGGGCCAGGTCGGACCGAACATTTCTGACTTGGATTTTTAAAGAAAATACAGTAAAAATGCTTCACTTTAAGGGCGCAGATTTCTTTAAATGCGATACACCTGGACATTATAAATTGGTGTATAGGTAGATATAACACTAATCTATAGATTTAATCACATTTGAAGTTACATCTGTGTGTCTAAAGTTGATTTTGACCGCCCGGGCCAAGTCGGACCCAACACAAGCCAAACACTTCTGATAGAGACTATGTTGAGAATGTAGAGGGAAAAGGGCTTCACTTTGAGCTCTGTGTTTTCTTTAACTGCTGAAATATGAGACAATAAAGTGGTAAATAATTAGATAAAATACTAGTCTTTAGATATAAATAATGTTAGGAACTTTAGAAGTGCTTGGACAGTTATTAACACGTGTCGTGTCAGTCTTTTGACATTCGCGAATATCCACTTCCAGAAAACATCCTGTGTTGGTTTAACACGAATTAGTAAAGGTTAATTACCTTAACACGTTAATTAATGAAAGAAGAGTAGTCAAAACACTGTCGTTTCCTGCCCAGGTCATCACACCTTTACACGCTAAGGTCGGTGAGAAGCATTCTAATCAAAGAATACACAGTCAAGACGCTGACTTTTCTACGAGACTCACGGTATGTAGTCATAATCATCAGTTTATTATATTGTTGAAGGTGCATTTTTATTCAAACTCAATTAAATGAGCAAAACTATACGTTTGTGGACATTTGAGATCTGCCTAGATATGCGCGTTTCGTTTTATTATTCTGCAATCCATTTTTAGTATTACCCGCTGGCCCGGCCCGGCCCGACTTTTCTTGGCCCGACTTTTAGGCAATCCCGTAAAAATCTACTTGTTTTTGCATAGTTATCCTATGTTTACATTGGTTGTATGTTTACATTGGCTCCACGTGCTGTCATCTAAGCCCAACGGAGAGCTAGCGACACGGTCACTTTGATGCATAAATATATATTGTCATGCAACTCACTGTCGCAGTTGTAGTAGCATATCTATATAGTTATGCAAAACAATATGTAAAGCGCCCCCAAATACTTGCATTAGTCCGATCTATACTGATTTCTGAAAAAGCGCGTTTGTTTACAAACAAGAGAAAAGTCCGGTCACGTGATATGCAAATTAGCCTGTGGCAGTGGTGTTATGCTGAGTCACCACTGCGACGGAGTGTGGCCAAAATTAAAAACACTCAGCGTGTTTATTTGACGTCACATCCGGTGATTTTCTAAAATGGCTACGCTTATGCCGATACAGGGGAGCGACACACCTGTGAAAAGCGTGTCATCTTGCGTTTGCTGTGGAAAACCAAAATCTGATGGCGGGCAATTTTATAGGGTGGAAACTAGACCAACAAAATCCAACTGAGAACAGTCTCGCTAATCTTTTAGAGTGCTACGGCGCATTAAAAGTGGTTCATGGGTTGAATTCGAAGTGAAGACAGACAATAAAAAAAAATGTATTTCTGACATTCGATGATTTTGTTTGCTTTTGTATATTCCCATAAACCTAAAACAATTAGATCATGCCCTCTAAATGGTTAAAATAGCTGCAAAGTTATTATTGTTGACATATTTATTTACAAGAATTCATTTCTATATTTTTTTGCGGATTAACACAAAGTTTGCACTCCAGCTGTTTCGTTTTCAAATAACTTCATAAACTGAATTATTGAAGTCAATTCTTAAAAAATCTATGTTCCATTGACAATATAGAAAGCTATCACGTTTCATGGATAGTTCTACCATACCACCACTGTACAATGTAACTGTCACGGTCGCTATTCTAAGATGCGTAGTAAATCACACAGGGCAACACAGTCCTAAGAACAGTTAACGTAAATATTATATCAAAAGTAGACTGCAATCTTTAATTAATTAATGATTGATTGATTGATTGATTGATTGATCTTTGAAGATTTTATAGATTTTCGGCAACTAGGTCCATTTACACCTTGTCCATAATGAAGGCTTACAAAATTCCTAAAAAAGTAGAGAACCTGCCAGATGGTCATATATGTCCCTCCTCTTCAACCCTCACATTGAAGTCGAATAAAATTCAAACTACACCACATAGATCTAGATACACTTCACAGTTTTGAATACTGTGGGAATTTCTCTGTTTGGTCATATCATCCATTGGCATTTTGGGCCAAGTAAAAGTACTGAAAATTAGATACATAGTAAATGTCGCCATTTTCTTACACATTACTAAATTACCACTCACGGCGTTATTTACAGCATGTTTTGAAATAGAAATCTAATAATTTCGGATATTTACTCGGAGAAATGAATTTAAAAAATAGCATATTAGTAATCACGGGTATCTGTCTTTGATCAAATCCCGAATGATCATTCCAAAACGTCGCCGATAGCCCTAGAATCGTTTAGAATGTCTTTGAAAATATGCAAACTCGAACGACGAAGTATACTTTCCGCCTTATTGGATAGTGTTTAAAAAATCACGTTTCACGTATACCGGTTATGAGATGCCTGTAACATCACTTTAATTTCATACTCAGCTGCGATACATACATCCTTGAATTCATCATACAGAGTAGAAGCAAATGACAAATGGTCATTGTCACCAATACAAAGTGTTTAGATGAAATTAAGCAAAATAAATTAGGTGTGAAAACAAACGCTGTGCTCGAAAAAATACACTTGTTTGAAATGTAAACAAAGCACAATTCAGATTTTACACAGTGTAGCTTTCCCTCCTATTTTGAACTGTCCATTCATCTATTCATTGAATATACATTGGCTCAACAATTTCAGAATATGCAAGGGAAGAGAATCGTATGAAGAATTAGGGAACTAAAAATAGATACATGGCAATGGTTGATATTTTCAACATAAATTGTCAAAGTTTCCGTCCTGTACGTGTGACGCCATGACTGACGCAAAATCACGCACAACGACAACGGTATTTATCGGAATTTCTGACTATTTCCGTTGGTTTAAATGAAAAATATCACAACAAATAACAGCACACCGATTGTCAGAATGATTCTGATTACTTACATGTCACATTTATGTATATACGATCCCTAAATCAACGAAAGTCCCCTCGTAAAATCCCGCGTACTGTTGACAGTGAACACGCAATTTTGTAAAAGTCAGTCACCGGTAGTGATGTCATACACAAACATTGTTGTACATATTTGGTAATTTCTTTGAGGTGAAGGTCCTTGAAAGAAAGCACACACGATCATTGTATCCTGCTGTTTACAGTTATAATTATTATGTAGATTTTGCATATCTTTTATACATTTTTTCACACATTTAATTTCACTTTGGATGTTTGTATGAACCTTTGATAATCTCCTGTTTGTTTACATGAGAAATTGATAAGTTTATAGTGTCGTATACCACATTTTTTTAATTTGGACAAGTGTTACATCATTACCTTACCTTGAGCCACATATTTTTGACAATGCAGTTATAATGAACAGTACAATGTGCAGAAATGTCTTTATAATGCTATTGACATATGCAGCAAGACAGCAATGCCCGAGACGAGGTAAGGGAACCTCTTCTCTCTGATTGTTTGTGGATAGTTGTAATGCATTAATAAAAGGTTCGATGTCACAGAGATAACTCCTTTTGAGGAGGATGCCCATGTCTGTCATGTTCAGTATGATGGAAAGCAGTTTTCTAAGAACGCATACCATAAGACCCCATACCATCTTTCCAACGATCTTAAAAAGATTATCAACATAATCACAGGTTTGATTTATGTACATAGTTACTAAATACCATCCATGTTTAAAAGAAAATCGATACCTGACCGCACCCAGGTGCAATCTTAGACTACATTACTACTATGGTATTATTTGAAACACTTTGAAAATGAATGTCACCATCATACTGCTGCCACTCAGCTACAACGTTGTACAAAGTTAGAAGTGATGACTGGGTGAATGAATAGAAACCATCCATTATGATTCTGCCCATTTGTTGAGTAATGGACATTGATTTATTTCGTTGGTATTGATAAATGTATTGCATTTGAATGTTGCTTTAAAAAAATATAGCTAGAAAATATCAACATAGGCCATGGTTTTTTGCTATTGTATTCCAATTTCAAGAAGTTTCATCATTTTAAATGTAATCATCCTATAAATATACTGAACAGCATTGAAAACGCACCACCATGAAAATGGATGTATTTTTATCCGGGCTTAAGGCATATGAAAATATATAAGTGAATGAGTAATATAAAACTTTCTGGACGGAGCATGAAGAAGAACAGCTCGTCAAAACACATTCCTAAATGATTTCTGAGCGAAATCGCCAAAACGCAACAAATTGCGTGCACATCATGGAAAACGTGTTTTGTTTCACGGGAAGCATGCATAATAGGGCAGTAGTATAGGTAGTGATGGTTCTGGCTCACTTCCACTGGAGCCGGATTCATATACCTATACCACCACTACAGATGGAATTTTTTATGCCAAAATGATTATGCAATTTAACGATAGTCATAAGATTCAGCTAAATTGACTCCAGCTCACCAACACTTGGAGTCTATGATACAAAATATTTATAGGTAATGATGGTTCTGGCTCACTTCCACTGGAGCCAGATTTATTACCTATACTGCTACTACAGGGGGGATATTTTATGCCAAAATGATTATGCGATTCAACGATAGTCATGAGATTGGCTCTAGCTCACCAATACCTGGGGCCAATCATTGCTTTAGATGAGCCTAAATGGTAATAAAAATATTCTTCATTATTTTTATCGATAAAGCGATATTCAACATTTTTATTAAGTTCTTCGTTCATTTTACTAGGAGACCAGACTATATAACTACACTCTTTTTGTAAATTGATAAGAAACAATTGATAACCGTATTTGGTTGGTTTGACATCACTGATATAATAAAAACCTTGTGGTAATTCTTTCCATTTAATAGCTTTCTCCATTATTATATATTTATGTAAGCATTTGTCTAAATGTGATCAAACGATAGTAAGCAATCTATTTTTAATCTCCAACCAGTTCTTTGGTTTTGGCACGGAATAATTGACGCGCTTGTTGCCTCCCCTGTTCTATGAACTTTTTTTTCTCGTCTTCGCTAATGCCATTGGTCTTATGAGATTTTGATCGAATCTCCTGCTTCATTTCATTGTATTTGGTGAGTTCCGACAGCACTAAACGAAACTCATCCTCGGATATCTTACAATCGGCCATTGCTGTCAAAATATGATCCTCGATGCTGTTCAACTTTGCTTCGGCGAGTATCCGAATACTATCGTGTTTAAATGCTTTCTTTTGTAACCTACGAGAAATGAATTTTATCGCTATTCCTGCCAGTCCCGAGACTACAGCGGTTATTTCCATGCCGAGCACGATAGGCGCGGCGATTATAGTTGATAGTAAACGGATACCCGCTACACCGAGTCCCATGCTAGCCACTACAAGAGCGGTGTCAACTCCGTCCAGAGCATTCACGGCTCTGCGATACTTTTTATACAATCCAAGTCTCAACTCCCTATCTTCTCTATTCGATGTTTTATGTCGCTTATTTGATGTAATCGAAATCCATCAACAGTTTCCATCTTTTCAAATGCTTCATTGAGCGCTGGATATAAACTCATAGTGTATATTACGATCATATAATAGTCTTTAATTGGTCTTGCTTAAATGTTTTGAGACTATACATCAATCTTATCAAATGTATATTATACGGCAAGAATATCTTAGTAAGAGAAATGCTGTCACTTTTAATAATTTAGACCCCCTCGAGGGTTGCAACGGGTGATGCTCCGATATGAATAATACTGCAAAGTCGACGCTCGTGTTTCTTTAGCCATTTAATCAATAGACCTGGTAATATTTCGAAGGCATTTTCCGGTGCATCTCCGAACAAGACTTCAATAATAAGCGTGGAAATATTAGGTATTGCACTCAGGTTAACTTTAATATCATCGAATTCAGTAACCAAATTTAAAGTAACATTTTTTAAGGCCGGACGACTATATAACATATGACCTGGGTTTTCTGGCAGAAAAGTGACTAACACACTTTTTCGTTTTGACGGGATATAAGCCGCGAGTACGATTATCTTAGTTAAATTATGTCCCTTACCCATCATCACATAAGGTGGGGTAATGACGATATTCAGTAGCCACTCGATGTTTGCTTCGACCATAGTCCATTTATTCTCGCCGTTGAGAATAATATTGTACGAAGTGTTTTTAATTAGTCTACTAACGTCGACATCGCTTAAATCTTCTAGATTACACGTGAATGTGACTTCTTTCCGCTTGTATACATTATCTTGTAAGTGTAAAGCGTATATCTTACCATTGTTACCGGGTTTATCAAATCCTTCTGTGTCTCCGAGATCGGAAAGCGCAATTGTATTACATTGTCTGAGCGTTCCAGGGCCTGATGCATCAACCATTATTTTTAATATGGAGTGTTACACTTAAGAATCCTATATGTACAGGTTGATGTTTTACATCTAATACAGAAATTTTGAGGTCTGAAATAATACCACGCTTCAATTTTTTATATTGTAATGACGAGAAAGATTCCGTTCTACCGCTATTATATTTTTCATTTTTCACTGGAACACTTCTGAGCAGAGTTGAAGGACTTTCTAGTTGAATATTATCCGTCGTGCTTATTTGATCAAGATGGATGAACAACTCTTTATAGGGAACTAAATCGGGTAATTTAACATAAGGATGTGTGTCAATTAAGCAACTAAATTCCTCTCTACCTGGTTGGCCCAATACAACTATATTATTTGCATGGTCGAATTTCACTGTCCCAGTCGCCTCATTTTGTGAGAGACTAACTCCATTAGGCTTTAAAATTTCATCATTGAGTGAGCTTACGCTGTAATACCCATCAGGTATAGTAATGGATTTGCTAGTACCATATGAAGTTAATATCATTATCCTATTATTATTTTTTGCAGCATTTATATTGGTCCACCTCGGGTAATACGTTACATCGCATAGAGCGACTTCGAGCTGTCCATCCGAGTTATCGATAGTACGAAGCAGTTGAATAGACTGACCATTTGTTATTCCCGGGAGTGTAACATACATATTAAATATACAATGATACTATATCATAACTTAAATATGGAATCAACCATTATTTTTAATATGGAGTGTTACACTTAAGTATCCTATATGTACTGGTTGGTGTTTTACATCTAATACAGAAATTTTGAGGTCTGAAATAATACCACGCTTCAATTTTTTATATTGTAATGACAAGAAAGATTCCGTTCTACCGCTATTATATTTTTCATCTTTCACTGGAATAGATCTGAGTAGAGTTGAAGGACTTTCTTGTTGAATATTATCCGTCGTACTGATCTGATCAAGATGGATGCACAACTCTTTATAGGGAACTAAATCGGGTAATGTATCTCTACGTAGTGTTTTGTTAGAATTTATAATTCCTATTCTAAGATTAAATCCAAGTGTAACTTCTAAGTATGGGATAAGAATTACAGCTTTTTCTCCAGTGTCGATTTTCACTGTCCCATTCGACTCATTTTGTGTTAGACTAGCTCCATTAGGCTTAAAAAATTCATCATTGAGTGAGCATACGCTGTAATACCCATCAGGTATAGTAATGAATTTGGGAATACTATGTTGACCAGTTGTATGTATCCTATTATTATCTCTTGCAGCACTTATATTGGTCCACAGTGGGTAATACGTTACATCGCATAGGGCGACTTTGAGTTGTCCATCCGAGTTATCGATAGTATGAAGCAGTTCAATAGACTGACCATTTGTTATTCCCGGGAGTGTAACATACATATTAAATATACAATGATACTATATCATAACTTAAATATGAAATCAACTTACATTACTAATCAATCGATTATAGTAACTGCCTCCGGTGCTGAGTTTACGGTTAAATTCCACGATATCTTTGAAAAATACAGTTTCACGGCAACTAACGATACAATGGTAGACGATTGGTTTAACCGTCCGATGCAATTTTGGCAGAATCAGTTAAACTTTGCCATATGGTGTGCCACAACGGGATGTGGCGTATATGTTAATGCCCCAGGATTTAAACTATATAAGTCTGTTATATTATTTCACGTGTACTATCAGATTAGACGTATACTTAAAGAAATTAGTGCTCCATTACCGCTGGATCCAGCATGGAATCACGCAAATAATCATTATAATAAGATGGCCTTCGAACGTATTTGTAATGAATTTAATGTTTCTACGAGTAAAGATTGGTGCATTAAAGGACCTAGCCATGGTCTAGGTATTCCGTACAATGGACAAAGATCTATTAAAGATAAAAGCGATTATTTAATTAAAGAGGGTGTGATCCCTTCAGGCTTTGCTCTCTCGAGTAAACAGTTTAGAGCAGATCGTATGAACTTTGAGAGTGGCATTCCTTATATTATAACAACGTTTGTGCATCCAAACGATACAACAGACGCTTGGAATGAATTTCTTAATGATAAAACGGAAAATAATTATACTAACCCAGGATTTGAAAGAGTTAATGAATCGATAAGAACTTATGTATGGGCAATTCTCGGTGCACAATAGCAAACACGAATGTCCATTATCGGTTCTGGGACGGCGTTCGATGCGCAAAAACAGTTTGTCGCAAACGTGGAGGACGCCATTAATTCACCAGTTGACATACCATCGTCTATAAAGCGTTTTCAAGATGCATTACAGTACGTTCAATCCAAAGTGGACTACATTTATGCGCCGGGACTATACATGTCTCCGAGTAATATGGAACTTAAGATCGGTCAAGTGATAGGCTATAATTATAAAATTGTTATCGCTACCGATCAACAAAAACCAGGTATAAATTCAGATATTAACGTCGAATTAATAACGCAAACAATCACGGGCGAAAAGGGAATAGTCAAGCCGCAAACACCACATGTTTCACAACCATCTACTGACGCACAAGTGTCACCGCATATTGCGGCTAAAAATCAACAACATATCGATGAAAAAACAGCGCTTGTAGTTGGTGGAGTCGCGGTTGGTTTACTCATGATTTGGTGGTTAAATAGTTCTTAGCGAATACATACAAGAGCCCTGCAATTGCTACGATCAGCCCCCACAAGTTTTGACTAAGCAAAGTGGTGGTCTTAGCTAATAAATTCAATAGCCAGGAAACAACACTCCCTATTATACCGGGAAGTGCAGCCGCGGCTTTCTCAGCAAGCTTTCCCAGCGAGCTTTCCCAATGCCGAACCTAATGCTTTTAAATGCTTTTTTATCCACTCTTTTATACCGTTTTTATCGTTAGGCGGTGTACCACCACCTGTACTGCCACCTGTTAACAAGAGAGTCAAAGTCGATATAATAAATCCCAACGCGGTTAAAATACTGGCAATGGTTATTCCCTGTTCTCTGAACAATGTTTTAATTTTATCGGCCAGTGTAGTATCATCGTTGAGGACTCGATCGATAGTTTCTCGAATTCGACTGATTTGCGAACGAAGTGCCTTTCTATTACTGGAAGCTGCCTCGAGGCGGGCCGATCTTTCCTCTTCTAAGTTACGCAATCTTTCCGCTACGCGGCGTCTACTGAACTCATCGCCCGCCTGTTCAAGTTTTGTTTTCTCTTGAGCTATATGCTTATCGATTTCGGATATCTTGGCCATATTATTGATGAGTTCTCCCCGCATTGTTCGCATTGCCTTGTCAAGACCTCGTAATTCCCTAATACTGAACTCCGATACCTGTAACGTGGAATTATCGTAATAGGTATCTAAGATTTCTTCGAGTCCTTTCGAGGCCACCATCGAGGCTGCTTCCAAATCATCTGTATTACCGAGTTCAGTACGCACGGTTCGAAGAACCTTAGTAGTCGTCGCAGAAAGCCGCGAGTAGTCTACAAAACCTAATTTATCACGAACAAACACGGTGCCGTGTTTACCAGCTATAGTAGACAAGGCTAGGGGCTTACGAGTACGAGAATTCATAAGATCAATATCCGGAGAGTCACGCAGTCGCAATATTCCTTTACTATCTATCGTAAACTTTGAATAGTCACGGCCTATTGGGTTAACATAATTTTTATCTTCTTTTAAGGCATCGTTATAATCATTGACGTTTGATTGTAAAAGTTCATCGTTAAGACTACTAAACCTGGTTTCATCAGTACCCTCTTTGGTTCGATTCGGATCATCAAAGGTACTTAGATCAAAGTCATTAATATCAAAATCAGTCATTTTTATATTAAACATAGGGTACATGTTTTCAATATAACAATGTCTTCGCAATACGGACGCAAGTTAAACCCACAACGTAGACTTCGAGATCCATTAGGGGTCAAAGCAATTCGTCAGTCTGTAACTATAACTAATAACCCTAGTACCATCGATCAGAATCAAACGTTTCTGGTTCGCTTTCCTAATCTCGGCGCACACGATGTGTTAGTTCCGGGAACTGTCCGACTAGCATTTACGATTATTTTGACTTCTACCAACGTTAACAGGGAGCCCGTTCAGAACATAGGTCGTGCTATCGTTAAGAAAATCGCCATTAAAATTAGCGGTAATGAGGTTTTGAGTATCGACGATAGCGATGTATACTATTGTTACATGGATCTCTGGAGAACGGATAAAGAGCGGGAAAACTTACAGTACCAAGGTATTTGTAATAAGAACACATTGAGACTGCGCGTAGGTGCTGAAAATGGTGTTGATACCAACGAAAAAGATAAGGCCGTTGCCGACGCATTAGGTAACCGATTCTATATTCCCCTAGACTTTGAATTACTAGATTCCCACATGCCCTTTTATCAAGCATCCCTAGGCGATAAGTTAGAATACGAACTCACTTTTAATGACTACGGCAGAGTAATCAGAGCTGCTGAAGATGCTAGCTATTCCATTGACAATATCTCGCTGGAGTACGATATGATAACGGATCCCGAATTAGCCAGACAAATTCGTAACCATTATTCAGGAATTTTACCCATTTTGTACGATCGCGTGCTGCGACATCGAAAGATCACGAGGGACAAAAAAGATACGATGTTGAATATAAATCTAAACGTCCCCACGAGGTTGCTGAAGGGTATTTTAATGTTGTTCGAGGACCCCTCCGATGCGTTTAAAAGAAATACTGTGAAGTTCTACAATCCCAAGATTTCAAAAGTAGAATTGACTATCGAGGGCGTTCCTAATCAACTATATAGCCAAGGAATGCTAGCGTATCACCAGTGGGATGAGATTAAAAAACTTCCTTCTATAAAACGTTCTCCGGAAGTTAACGCGGTCGTGAAAGATCTGTCTCTCGGGAGTGTATCGATGGGTGAATACCTCTCCACGAAGTACGCGCTATGGCTCGACATGCTAACAACGGACGATGACCAATTACACGGCAGTGGGAGGAGAATAGAAAATGCTAGCGAGGGTGCCACCATACAGATAACGAAGCTCCAGGAATCGGCTGGTAAATTAAACATATATTTGTACGTGATTATGGATGCGCAACTTAATATACAGAATGGGAGATTCGTGCAAGCAATCTATTGATAATCTTTTACCTAAAGATCCGCACTGCGCTATCATATGCGGTCAAACGGGCTGCGGAAAAACAGCTTTTATTCTAGATATTTTACAAAGTCATTATAGGGACGTTTTCGATCATATTATTATTCTGTGCCCGACTATCAGCGTTAAAAAAACCTACCTATCGAGAGATTGGGTTATGAATGACGACGGGGTACACTGACTTACAAGACTGCCTCCGAGTATGTCACGAAAAATACAAAGGAGAATCAACCCTTTTCGTAATAGACGATTGCAGCGCGAGTAAAGAACTCACAAAAAAGAAAGATATGCTTTCGTATTTAGCATTCTCCGGTCGGCATACTCAGCATAGCGTTTGGGTACTTACTCAAAAATACAACTCTGTCCTGAAAGATCTCAGAGAGCAGACCAAATGGGTAGGACTGTTTCATTGCAAAGATCGAGATTCATTTGAGGAATGTTTACGGGAAAAAATGTAGCAAAATGTAGCAAATTGTAGCAAAAATGTAGCAAAATGTAGCAAACTGAACATTAGCGGTTAATATGACATAAAATGTGGTTCGAAATCCTCATTCTTTTGCAACAGATCATTATTACGGGTTGTATTGGATATGTCATATTATATTATGTTAGACTTAAATATCTCCTTAGGTATTACATTATGGAATGCGACGAACTCATCGAACAAATGCTCAAAGAATCTGAGCCTGATCAAAAAACACATCAACATGTAGATAAATCTTTAGATAAACATAGAGAAAGACTCGCCGCTTTGGTAGCCGGTGGAAAATGTTCCCAATATTTGGGGGAAAATTATACCATCGAAAAAATTGATAACATGACCGACGAAGAGAATAAAAAACTGTACGCTCGTTACGAGTCTAGACTGGGAGCTACCATGACTAAAACGATAGGGTCATCTATATTACAACTATACACAGTCGTAGCTAGTATGTTTCTCCCCATCCCGGCAGAACATCGCATGTATTTATGCGAATCTCAAGAGAAAGACCCATTCATCGAACACGCTATAAGCGCAGTGAGCTGTGAGTTTTATCATAGATTCGGAATGTTCTTAGCTCCGTTCACCACAGCTTTAATAACGGCTAGGTATTGTCAATTTAAACATACGTGCCCACTTAATAATAATGGAGACACAATCACAACAGATGACACCACAACAGATTGTGAAAGAGGAACCACAACAGACTGCGGAACAACGAGTGAATGAGGAACCACCACCAGTGAAGGAGAAAACACCATCAGTGAAGGAGAAAACACAAAAACAACCAAGAGTGACAAAGAATCCTTTGAAAATAGCTGCAGGAAGAAAGGGTGGGCTGGCGCGCAAAGCGAAATTAATAAATAATTCAAATATTAATCCGTTTAAAACATGGACACTAGTAGGAGTTGTTGGTATAGCGGCTGTATGGTTCTTTTATAAGACCGGAGAAGAGAAAACATCACCCCTGCCGCAACAACAAGTTCAATTAGAGGTTAGTCCTCATATAATGCTATAAGAAGCATGACTACTCCAGTTACAGATGGTAAAATGTTGGTAAACGCGACGTATCATTCAGCGGTGGTCACCGGCTTGGCCATTGGCTATGCTCGTATGGCTAAAATGATTACTAAAGCCACACCTCCCAAGCTAGATTTTAATGGATTTGATATAGGTATGATGGTTCTTGATATTGGATTAGCAATGGCAATGAAGGATATGCTCATCAAACAAGGACTTATCCCGGAAGACATATTGAAGTAATTAAACATTTGAATATTTTATATTCATATACTATGGTCGGTGGAGCTGTTGTTAATGCTCTAGCTTTACAATATAGTTACAGCCCAGTTACAATATACACAGCAGAGAATGAAGAGATTAGACTTTATTCATGAAAAACTGCTTAAGGAAGGACATTCAATTCAAACGTTTAAGGATGTCGAATCTGCCATGCACGAATACTTCCTCGTTTATGGGAAAAAACTCGACCCAATACCGAGACCAACAATGAGTCAGTTTTATACACCGTCAGAGGAACAAAAGAACCGCGAGGTCGCATTTGTGATTATTGGGTTATCTGCTGTATTGATTTTCAGCTATACAATTACGCATAAGTCAGAGTGACAGCTGTGGCTAGTTAGGAGAGTCAGAGTGACAGCTAATCTATAAATAGCCTAATCAATATCTCACCAGTGTAGCTGTGATTTGCATTTAGACAAATGATATGATAGATGTATGAACATTGCATTTAGACAAATGATATGATAGATGTATAACCATGAATAATTGCAAATTTACACTCATGGGGAAGACGACTCTATGTAATCGACGCTGTGTTGATATTTACTGTGGTATACACAATTATTACATCAGGCGCGGACACATAAACTTAGTGTTCTGTATGCGGGATAGGGGTCAAAGGTTGTTATTGTTTATGCAAGAAACACGGTGCTGATAGGGTCAGGAACCAGATTATTTATGCTAGGAAGAGAGATTACATCAATGAGAGGAATAGGTTGGGGAGAATACGTATTTAGATATATGAAAACAACCAATTAGACATTTGTCTCATTTTGCATTTACCATTCAACCACAATGGTTTTTGTCAGAGAATTAAAAGCTATGGCAAAGCAAAGTGGACTGCGTGGATATTCTCGTATGAGAAAAGCTGAATTGATGGATTTACTCGGTTTGGAATACAACAAACCCCAGACTGTTAGAGAACTCAAAGCTCAAGCGAGAAACAGTGGGCTGAGAGGTTATTCTCGAATGAGAAGAGCTGAATTGATCGCT
This sequence comes from Haliotis rufescens, assembly GCF_023055435.1. NCBI lineage: Eukaryota > Metazoa > Mollusca > Gastropoda > Lepetellida > Haliotidae > Haliotis > Haliotis rufescens. The sequence continues at coordinate 28,826,815 of NW_025964112.1, forward strand.
TTACTAGATAATAATCAACATAATGATGATGATGATATTCAACATAATGACGATGTTGAGAATAAACAACAAGAATTAATATTTGTTCCCACATCCGCCGGCGTTGGTAAATATCTAAGAGGTTGGAAGATGGATATTAATTCCAACATGGATGTTAACGATATTAAGCCCATCATATGGAGTAAAATTAATGAGGAGTTAGATGATTTACATAGTATAAAATACCAGCTGACGATTAAAATGTCATTGAGTAAAAGTAACACAGACGATAACGTCGAATATAACGAACCATATTTCCGAAGCAATCAAGAAGTTATAACCGAATCCAATACTATAAACTCATCATTAGATACATCAATTCAGAGGATACAAGAATCTTTAGAACGCTGGACTAATAGAGGTTCGGGTCGGGGTGTGGATAAAATCGATAGATTATATTTAGATATAGCAAATTATATGCCTTTCAAAGGTGGATCTTATATAGATTTACCCCCGTATTATAAAAAGAAAAAAGCCATAATTAACGTAAAAAATAAATGCGATGACTGTTTAAGAATGATGATAAGATCTGCATTGTTCCCCGTAGACAAAAATCCGGATAGACCTTCTAGCTATCCCCAAAATGATGGACTCAACTTCGATGGTATAGACAAACCTACACCAATATCACAAATTGATAAGGTGGAAAAGCAAAATAATTTAGCTATAAATGTTTTCGGACATTCTAAAGGAATTGTTGTACACAGGATAAGCTCCGCTCCGGAACATATTCCCAGAATCAATTCATTTCTGATCGAAAAAAATGGTAAATATCATTATACGTGGATAAAGAGTTTAAACAGGCTATTATACGATCAAACAAAACATGCTAGAAAGAAATATTTCTGTGAAAGATGCCTACATGGGTACAGCAGACAAGATCTATTAGAAGCGCATAAAGAAGACTGTAGAGATGTTGGACAGAATGCTATCAGGATCGATATGCCTAAAGAGGGAAAAAATATATTAAAATTTGAACATTATTGTAATCAAATGCCAGTACCGTACGTAATTTACGCCGACTTCGAAGCGCTTATCAAACCCATAGAAAATACCAACCATAGCAATACTGATAGTAGTTTTACCTACAAAACTCAAGAACATATTCCTTGTGGGTTTGGATATATAGTTGTAAGGTATGATGGGAAAACAAACCCGCCCGTGATTTACAGAGGTCCCGATGCGGCAGGAAAGTTCCTAGAATATCTACAAAATGAAGAGAGAATAATCAGGGAAAAATTATCGTGTAAGAAACCCATGCGTATGACGAGGGATGATTGGAGGGCCCATAAGAAGTCAACGAGTTGTCATGTTTGTAATAAACCCCTGGATGGGGATTCCGTAAGAGATCATTGTCACGTCACGGGTAATTATCGGGGAGCCGCGCATAACGAGTGTAACTTGAAACTTAAAATGAATTCTCAAACAAAACCCATCCCCGTTGTGTTTCACAACCTTAGGGGATACGATTCACATCTCATTATGCAAGCTATCTCAAAGACCGACGGCGGTTTAACGTGCATTCCTAACAATATGGAAAAATACATATCGTTCTCGTTGACTAAACCTATACATTATAGGGACAAGGATGGGAAATTTAGAATAAAGCAAAGTAATGGGCTTAGATTCATAGACTCCGTACAGTTTCTGTTATCTTCCCTGGACAATTTAGCTAATGCAAACAATCCCGATGACTTTGCGATAACAAATAAATATACCGATAAGATAACTCGTCATTTGTTGCTGAGAAAAGGCGTATATCCTTACGAATATATGGATGATTGGTCTAGATTCGAAAAAACTTGTACCAAATTTGATGGATAAGACAAAATATATAGTTCACTACAGAAATCTCCAGTTATATCTATCGTTAGGTATGAAACTTAAGAAAATACACAGAGTTCTAAAGTTTGATCAAAGCCCTTGGATGGAGCCCTATATAAGGTTGAACACAGATTTAAGAAAGATAGCTACCAGCGATTTCGTAAAGAATCTGTATAAGCTCATGAATAACTCAGTATTTGGTAAAACTATGGAGAATCTAAGGAAGCGTGTTGATGTTAAATTAGTCAGATCTAATAAGGAAGAAAGACTCAGGAAACTTATAGCCAGTCCGGCTTTTAACAGAAGCAAGATATTCGATAACGACTTAGCCGCGTTGCATATGCAGAAGAGTAATATAAAATTCAACAGACGGGTGTACGTCGGTATGAGTATTCTCGACTTGTCAAAACACTTAATGTATGACTTTTATTACAACGAACTTAAGAAGCAATACGGTGATAGATGCGAGGTTTTATATACCGACACAGATTCTTTGTTGATGGAAATACAAACCGAGGATGTGTATAAAGATATGGCAGAAAAAATAGATATGTACGACACGAGCAATTACCCAAAAGATAATCCACTGCACAGCGTAGTAAATAAAAAGGTGTTAGGTAAGATGAAGGATGAATGTGCTGGGACCCCTATAGCGGAGTATGTAGGATTAAGACCTAAGATGTATTCTATAAAGAAGTCCGATAATGGGGAGATAAGAAAAGCTAAGGGCGTTAAGAAGTATGTGGTAAAAAAGCAAATCATAAACAGTCCATCGACTACAACCCATCGTCCTTGCGACTTCAGCTACGGACGTTCCCGTCTGCAACATGCCGCTGGCACGTTCACGTTGCACATTTGAAAGGCGTGGCATGACAAATGGCCGTAAAAACTTTTGTTTTCTTGTGTTTTTCTTTTTTTGGTTAATGACTGCTAACAAGTATGGCTGAAAACATGTGTGTTATTATGGCCATGTGACCAGTTGCACGTGAAAAAACACTTTTGCCAATATAGTGCTGTGCGCATGATTTTGATCGATTCACCTGCACATAACGGATGTTATCTGAAGACAATACGTGGCCATTACTGTTTAAATATACAATAAGGGCCCACAATGATAACTGGTCAAAATGTTAAAATTTTAGGATTGTGAAGTTTTTAATTTGGTTCAGTATATGTCGACATATATAAATTTCCTACATGCGTATCTCGTTCAAATACCTGAGAATATTTTATTCGCTCAAAGTTTTCTGACAAGTGTGAATTAAATATTTTTCTCGCATAGCACAATTGGGGGTGTATTCGAAAACCTGCGAAATGTTCATGCAAAGAATACGCAAGACTATGTTCACTATTATTTCTCTTACATATTGATATCATGTACGTAAAATGCATAAAGAAAATAATTTTGGAAATTAAATTTCCTACAATTAAGTAAAATTTAAATTTTGAAGGTCTTTTGTGACGCTTCTCAGTGGAGGCTTTTGAAGGAGGGTAGCGAGTCGTCTAAAAATAGCGACCATGAAAAATTACATAACATTGTGTATGTCTAATATTTCGAAGGCGCTCACAGCCATCGTCTCATTGGCCTGTATGGGCTCCTATATTTCTGATATCAGAGACGGCGCAGCATAACCAGGGAACCAGGCTGAATGTTTGCAAGCTCCTTCCCAGCGCGCTACACTCTCTGTAACATCGCCAGTGTGGGCGCGGCCATATGGCAAGCCGTTTTCACATTTATTACGGAATTACAGATATCTTCAATTGTTTTAAAGATATCTTCAATTGAATTGAAGATATCTTGAATCGAATTGAACATATCTTGAATGGAAATGAAGATATCTTAAATGCAGATAATTGTAGATACCTGCAATAAAATTTAAGATATCACGAAATGAATTTAGGATATGGTGATAGGATATCTTGAAAAGAATTGCTGATATCTTAAATTCGATTATTGATATCAAAATATGATTAAACGATATCAAAATGTCATGTTTTGTTATGATGTCAATAATTAAATTCCTGATATCTTGAAACCAAATACAGATATCAATTATTAATTATTGATATCTTCAATTGTTGCCATTATTAAAGATGTTACATTAATAATGTTACTTAAATTAGATTACTGATATCAATAATTGATATAAAGATATCATCAAAATTATTAATGATACCTTTAATTGGATTTTTGATATAATCAGTAAGAGTCGGAATTAATTATATCTTGAATTGAATTAAAGATATGTGTAATTGAATTAAAGATATCTGTAATGTATTTGTGGATATGTATAACTTATTTCAAGATATCTTCAATTGAATTTAAGATATCTTGAATTTATTTCTAATATATGTATGTACTGTAGGATGGTAATTATTTAATGATATCTTAAATACATTTAGAGATATCACAAACTAATTTGTTGATATCACCGTAACATTTTAAGATATCAGTAATTGTAATATGGATATCAGAAATGCATTTAAGATATCTTTAATTATTTTTTGTTATCTTAAAAACATTATTGATATCTTTAAATAAAGTACCGATATCTTTAAAACAATTGAAGATATCTGTAATTCCGTAATAAATGTAAAAACGGCTTGCCATACAGCCATGACAGGAATCTTGAAATTTGAACCTCTAACCCCAAATGTAGTAACTTTTTTGTACTTCTTTTTATGTCTTTGGGAATTTCATCATAATGAATTTTGAAAAGGTTTATGACTGACCATATTTCCCAGATGAATTTACCTTGTTGGTTGTTTTATCAGATTGGTTCGATATTGCAGACGAACGGAAAATCAACAAACTCCCCCTTACATTCTTACTATCCTAATTACATGATAGATGTAATGAAACAGAAATTCAAATGGACAAACAAAAGAAATCACTAATGTGGCAGGCTCAAGTCCTTATGTACATAACTTTTAGTTAAGATTTATTAGTAGGTAGTTAGGTTATATGGCCTTGTTACCATTTTAACTGATTAGTTTATTACGATATTTACATTATAAGAATATATTATTAGTTATAATATTAGTTATGTTTTATACCTTAGTATTTTATACCTTAAACATTCATTCCATAGCTCTGTAACATTAAGTAAGCTAACTCTCAGTCTAACTTCCACTAATTGTCACACTGCATGCCTTTGACTTACAGCACTCTTTGCCCCAGCGTGCCCCGGCCCAGTCTATTGTCTTGTTGATAGGCCAAGCTGGCCATAGCTACAACAATGTTTGTTGTTGAATTTTACAAATCAGTTGCTATTGTCACCTCAAGGAAAGACCATATACATTCATTTCTTATGTGAGGATTTGGATTTGTGAAGGGATTTATTCATACTTAAGGTTAGTTGATTATTTATTTTAGGATGTTGTATATATGAATGGTTTCTAATTATTGCGATTAGCAATAATATATATTGTAGAATGCATTCTTCATTTAATTTATTAGAAACATAATGCATCTTGTATATATTTATAGTTCTTGATGAACTCACAGTTCAGTGAGTTATTATTATCTGTATAATAAACACGAAACCTAGATATATATATAAACTAAGTATTATAAACCCCTCTGTACAGTAATGGAAAGTAAAATATATGTCTGTATGCTTGATGTATGTTGGTAAGTGCAGGTGTATGAGTGTTGTATGTCTGAAATGAGCGGCTGTTGTACTATATATTTTTATACACTATTTTACCATGGGATATCACTTGTATATAGTATTAACGAATAATTTGCATACTCGTATATGCAAGGGGTCGACGTATGTTTCTCATTAGGAAGTGACAACTTGGAGACGATGGCTCGCGGTATATACAGTTTTACTTTATACATGTAGATATAGACATACAAAAGACACTATGTGCCAGGTCAGCACATAGTGGTAGTGGTTGTTGTCTAGGCGGAGCACCCAGCCTAACCCTAGCTAGGCTAAGGGTAAGACCTTTCTTTTTCTCCTTCCTCTCAATCTCTCTGGACCAAGGTTTATATAGCCAAGGTCACCTGACATTAAGTAAGTAATAAATATAAATGCAAACAGTAAATCATCAGTGACATACTTGCACATCTCGTTCAGGATGGCAGACGGTCGATGTACACAAAAATGGGGATTAACAAATAGGATTAGCATCTTATAAATAACAGCAATTAAGTGTTTCAAGGCATATAGATGTCATGGCTCTAGGGTAATGAGCCTTTGCAATTAAATGTTCTTCAGACAATGGGTGTCGTAAATCAGTCGCTATGACAGTATTCTGCATTTGTATTTCTTTATTATGCAGATTTCTCAGTGGCAACGTTCACCGTACAATCATTGTTACGGTTTTACCAGTTCAGGTTTCACCTATCTGGTATGTAATGTTCATTATCACTTTATTATCATATTAATATATTTTGTATCTGTGTATTGATGTATTGTACGGATACGTTTGATGTATTGTGTAATGTAAAGTAAATGCCATTCATTTAATGGAAGTGATATCTATATTTTAGAAATTTAAAGAGTAACTATAACGGATTGTATATATTTATTTTACATTAAATTTTCCTTATGTTGTACTTTCATTGTTTCAGGCTGAATTAAGTACGTACATTCGTACCTATAATGAAATAAACGTCATCAGCCTCACCCCCCAGAAGCTGTTTGTGATTATTTGCCCAGTAGATCACCTACTCCACTATCGGCCAACACAAGCACGGTTACATTGGAGCCCCCGGTGAGGATCAAGATAGACGTTGCTACCACCGCCAAGTGCCATTTTGTGGACACCCAGGATCACTCCCCGTATTGTGCCAACATGTGATGTGCCTGTGCGTTGGTAGATATGTGTGACTTTTGACTATTTATTATAATATGTGACTATTGCTGTTTATACAGCTGATTACATGTACTGTGTACAGACTCTATGAAGATTGTGCTGCAGCCTCATGTGACATATGAAATCAACAACTGTGTTTTAATCCCCTCCACATCTTCGATGTTACTCTGATTACTTGTATCTACTGCTTGTGTGCTGTCTAATAAATTTAACATGTAAACTTAAGTTTCAATAGGAGCGCTCCGACTAAGTACTTTCTTAGTTAGTTATATACTTAGTTATAAAGTTAGTTATATAGTTTGTTAGTTAGTTAGTTAGTTATAAAGTTAGTTATATAGTTAGTTAGTTAGTTAGTTGGTTCCCATATTTATTATCACACTTAATCTCTTTGTGTTCTTCTTAGTGTCGTTATATAAGTGCAATAATCTTGAACGCAACGCTATACCCTATCACACCTCAACTCTTATCATATTTAGATTTAGTATTAGTTGTTTCATATTTCTCGCATCAATTACAATAACAGCCACTATCTGTCTGTGTATGTGAATGAATGATGTGCTGAGGCGACCTATAAGTAGTTGGTTAAACTAAACTATTTAACTACCTAGATAAACTTATTATAACTAAATAAACTATTAGGTATGTTGTGTTAGATTACGTGTGGTTTATTTGTTTATTCCTGGTGCTGATGATAACAGGGTAGTGTATGTTATAGTTCTGTAAATATTTGATATTGTAGGTTCTGTGTTCAGTGTTGTTTCTTTCTCTTAGGTTGTTGGTGCGATTGTCTTAGTTGTAGGGTAAGTTCATTGATCCTGTTAGCCCCATACCCGTCTCCAATTGCGCGCGTCTGCTTACAATTTGCACTGCCACTATTTGCATGAATAATATTTGTTACTAAACATAAGTTGTATCTTAGCATTATTCCTAAGGTTTATTTAGCATTATTTTAGTGTTATTCCTTATCTAAGCGTTAGTCAGCTCAGGTAAATTTGTGTTTACTGTTAATACGCACTGTAAAGGGTACATATTTCACTGGTAAGCCCCAAGGTATCCTGTTTGGTAAGTTGCTAACCTATTCCATAGCCTATCTAAGTCATGGTTATCCAATATCCATCATCTTCCACAGTAGCTTTAGTGTACACATGAATGTGTGCATTATACTTCTCTTGGGCTAGGTACGTCCAGCTTGTACATCATTTGTATACTGTATAGTATACTAACCAACAGAATAGTCTCAGTTATTAAGCCCTTCAAACTACAGTTCTCCATGTGAGAATTTATTTTCCCTTGTTTTTTTAACAAGGTACCATTTTGTCTTTGGCGTTTCATGTCCTCATTACCCCTGTGTATTCACTGGTAGCAATTATCTATTTACTCGGAAATTCTGCTTCTCATACTTCAGTATGGCAACACGAAATATGTCGCAGGAGGAGATGGATCAGTTGGTTTCTTCTTTGAATAAGTTAGGTTTACAAACTAAAGCTGAAACACCTGAGGATTTACTGCAATGGATCACCGAGGTTGGTAGGCATAATCAAGAACAGGAGGAACAAACAGCAGCTGCTACTATCTCTTCTCTACCCACTACCGTCACCTTAGCTAAGAGTCCACAGCTACCATACTTCTCAGGTGACAGGAAGGGAGATGCCGACTTTGATCAGTGGATGCACGAGTACACATGTATGTGTTCCCACTACTCCACGGACATTGTCCTGGAAGCAGTCAGGGGCTCACTTCGCGGCAAGGCGGGCAGAGTTGCTATGCACGTGGACAAGAATGCCTCACTGGATGCCCTCATCAACAAGCTGGATAGTGTATTTGGCAATATACACACAGAGCACAACAACATGGCACAGTTCTACACGGCCAAGCAAGGGGACAATGAGACTGTAGCTGAATGGTCCTGCCTTTTGGAGGATATCCTCAGGCAAGGAGTTATCCCTGTTAGGGTCCAACCTAGCGACACGGAACAGATTCTTCGGGATACCTTGTGGACTGGCCTCCGTGCCGATTTGAAGGATCTTACTAGCTATAAAGCAGACCATGATGAGCCGTATGAGAACTTCCTCAGGTACCTCCACCAAGTTGAAGATGACCTGCTGCAGAGGAAATCAATGAAGAAGACTTGCACCATCAACAAAACCACTGTTACCCCAGACAACTCGGAACTCAAGGAGATCAAAGGCCTGCTGAAATCAATGTCTGCAGAGATAGCGATCCTCAAGGCACAAGTAGGTAGGACTGACAGGCCAGGATGCACCCCAAATCAGGAATTGCAATCTTCAGGTCAAGGTCAAGGTCACGGTCAGCAATGGCAGATGCCCCATAGGTAATGGACACAGCCTCCAAGGACAAGAGGACGTCGACCCTTTGGACAGCACCCGACTGGCCATGGAACACCAACCTGGTTCCGGGGACCACAGACCTTTGAAGACATCCTAAGATGTTACAGATGTGGGCAGCCTGGACATATTCAGAGGGGATGCAGAGCAATCATATACGGAGACCCTTTAAACTACCACAGGCCTATGGGAAGGGGCAGACCATGGGCCTAGGAAGTGTCAACAACCAGCAGATAACAGCCGATTTAGTGGGAGACCCAACAGAGAGTAATATGACCAACAATGGAGTCAAGTGGAAGGCGTTACTGGACACAGGAGCAACTATCTCATCTATATCAGAGACATTCTACAGGCAGAACTTCCCTGGTGTTCCACTTGAACCCTTGAAGCACATGCTACATGTGGAATGCGCCGATGGAGAACTCCTGCAGTACAGCGGACTAATTGTTGTAGACTTGGAGGGGACCGGAAGCGCATCGACTAAGATACACTCTATGGTACTCGTCGTGCCTGATAGTGCTTACAACAAGAAAATACCAGTCACTCTAGGAACCAACATTCTCTCCATTTACCTGACTCAGTGCAAGGACCAGTATGGACCAAGGTTTCTACAGCAAGCCGACCTGCACACACCTTAGGCTTTTCGCAGCATTTTGATAAAGGAGAGAGAACTTGCAAAGAACAATTTCTCTGTTGGCAAAGTAAGAAGTGTTGAACAAGACCGCAAGATTATCCCAGCTAACAGTGAGATCCACATCGCCGGTTATGTTAACAGACCCCTACCCTATAAGCCAACTCATGCCATCAACCTTAGTCTCTTATGATGGAAGTGGACAGAAGATACTTGTTGATGTATGCATCTCCAATCTTACAACCCGCTCAGTATCTCTTCCAAGTCGTGCTCTTCTTTGTGAGTTGTAAGTTGTGAAGTTGGATGGTATACCACAGACCTCTTCATCATCAAATACATCTAATGATGCCTCTGTCTTAGACCTCATGGACTTCAACGAATCAGCCGTGTCAGAGGAAGAACTTGCACAGGGAAAACAAGTCATCAAATATTACTTGGATGTATTTTCCACTGGAGACACTGACTTGGGACACACGGACAGGGTACTCATCGGATTGAACTTACAGATGACATGCCATTCAAACAGCGTTACAGAAGAGTACCACCAGCCATGTACGAGGAAGTCAAGGAACATCTTAACCAACTTCTACTTTGTGGAGTCATCAGGCACTCTCATTCTCCATGGTCTTTAAATGTTGTACTAGTACGTAAGAAGTCAGGAAAACTTAGACTTTGCGTGGATTTTCGCCAACTCAATCAATAGACCATTAAGGACAGCTACGCAATTCCAAGAATTGAAGAAATGTTTGAAGCCCTCGCAGGATCTAAGTTCTATAGCACCCTGGACTTGAAGAGTGGCTACCACCAAGTAGAGATAGATGAGACACACAAGGAACGAACTTGCCTTCACCGTTGGACCCATGGGATTTTATGAATATAATTGTATGCCCTTGGGATTGTGCAACAGTCCAGCGACCTCCCAAAGACTCATGAACGAGTGTTTTGACGGCTTGCATCTAAAGATATGTCTAATCTACTTGGACGATATGATTATCTTCTCATCAACAATCGAAGAACATCTTGATCGATTGAGACAAGTTCTACAGAGCATCAGAGAGACAGGATTGAAGCTTTAACCAGAGAATTGCTCTTTCTTCAAGAATAAAGAAATCAAGTTCCTAGGCCATGTTGTTTCTGGAGAAGGCATATCGGCTGATCCTGGAAAGGTGGAAAAGATTTTGAATTGCTCGAGACCTACCAATGGTTCAGAAGTTAGACAATTCCTTGGATTCACAGGATACTATCGGAAATTTGTGAAGGATTTTGCCAAGATTGCCAAGCCATTATCCTCACTGATGCCACATGGGTAATCTAAGAAGTCCAAGAATTCACTTGATCAACCATGGCAATGGAAAGAAGAACAAGAACAAGCCTTTGAACAACTCAAGACATTACTGGCTTCAACACCTATCCTTGCATACCCGGATTAAAGCCAGCCATTCGAGCTGCATACAGATGCTAGTGGACGAGGACTTGGCGCAGTGATGTACCAGGAACAAGATGGAGCAAAGAGGGTTATCAGCTATGCAAGCAGAGGACTTACCAAGTCAGAAAGCAACTACTCAGCTCATCGACTGGAGTTCCTCGTGCTGAAGTGGGCGGTCAGCGAGAAGTTCCACGACTATCTCTTTGGAGCAAGGTTTACAGTGCTTACTGATAACAACCCCCTTACCTTAGTCCTCACCAGTGCCAAGTTGGATGCCACAGGTCACCGATTGTTAGCAACTCTCTCTGCTTATGACTTTGACATCCACTACAGACCTGGAATGAATAACTTGATGCAGATACATTATCTCGACTGCCAGACTTAGAACAAAGAAGACATCTCTATGGATTCTGTAAAGGCCATCTGTGGTGTTGTTCACGCCCAACCGTTTGTAGAATCTCTGTCTCTCCGCAAGTTCAGTGGATAAGGATCTTCACGAGACAGCACATGACCTACGTGGAATGACTGACAGCTACAGATACAACTTTACCTTCTTGGATACAGGCAGTACGTAACAAGAAGAAGCCAAGGAGACAAGACTTTCCTCATACCCTAGCCAATACCTCCTTGTATTGGAAGACCGCCTCCGTGGTCTTGTGGTAGAGCGTCCGCCGGAGAGCGGAAGGTCCAGGGTTCGATCCCGGGCCGTGTCATACAAAAAGACGTTGAAAGATTGTACTTGTTGTTACCCTGTCTGGCGCTCGGCATTAAGGGGCTAAAACAAGGACTGGTCGGCTCGGAGTCAGTATACTGTGTCTGAGTGGGGTATTCCTGTTAAACTGTGGCATGGTATCTCAGTGAGCTAGCACTATAAATCGGCATCAGTCCGGACTAGTACAAGCAGCCACACACACACATACACGTGCATGCACGTCGCTATATAAGTGCAATAATCTTGGACGCGACGTTAAACCCAATTTCACCTCACCTCACCTTGTATCGGAGCTTCCATCTTTTGTACTTCAATGTGGGATATTGTATCGCTAGATCAATGTGGACGGAATTACAAAAGATCAACTGGTGTTACCATCTAACTTCATAAATGATGTGTTACAAGGCCTCCACAATGACATTGGACACCCTGGACGTGATCGAACCCTTTCATTAGTTCGTGACAGATTTTACTGGCCAGGCATGCTAGCTGATACAATTGAATGGCTTAAGAACTGCGACAGATGTCTCAGGAGGAAAACGCCGACTAATATCCGGGCACCTCTAGTTTCCATCACCACGTCACAGCCATTGGAGTTAGTCTGCATGGATTTTCTCACCCTAGAAACTTCAAAGGGAGGATATCAACATGTGCTCGTGATCACAGATCATTTCATGGGGTATGCATTAGCAGTGCCAACCAAGAATACTACAGCCCGGACCACTGCAGAAGCATTCTACAAGAACTTTGTTCTCCACTATGGAATGCCCATGCGAATTCACAGTGACCAAGGAGCCAACTTTATGAGTCGAATGATTAAGGAACTGTGCAGCATCTATGTCATATCTCAGCCAAGAACTACACCATACCATTCAATGTGTAATGGGATGACAGAACGCTTAAACAGGACTCTGCTCAACATACTTGGGACACTGAAGCTTGATCAGAAGTACGACTGGAGTAGTATAGGTAATAGGGGTTCTGCCGCAACTCCACTAGAGCTGGATTTATATACCTATACTGCTACTACAGGTGGCATTTTTTATGCCAAAATGATTATGCGATTCAACGATAGTCATAAGATTAAGTTAAATTGGCTCTAGCTCACCAATACCTGGGACCAATCATTGCTTCTATTATTATAAAAATGATGATGTGATTCAACGAAAGTCGTTTTAAAAGAAATATCAATATTAATGAATAATGAATAAAATTTACTATAGCCCACGAGGATATTGGAAAGGTGTATGAGCAATAAAAAAATTAGCCACCGCGGCTAAGGTATCTAAGGATGTGGCCAAGGATTGGTTAATGAAACACAAGCGATGTGGCAAATATATTTACCGGCACCACGTTATATACCGAGGAAAAATTTTGCTATTTTTACAACATATGAAGTTCATCAGGCTGACCTCTTGTTTCTTCCCCAAGATAAGGTAAGACGCAAAACGTATAAATACGCTTTAACAGTAGTGGATGTGGCTAGTCGATACAAAGAGGCTGAGCCATTAACCTCGAAAGATTCAACAGAAGTAGCTAATGCACTGAGTCGCATATATAAACGCAGACCACTAAAATGGCCTAAGCTATTTCAAGTAGATCCCGGTCGCGAGTTTATGGGATCGGTAACTAAACTGTTAACAAAGCACGATGTCGAAATCAGGCGTGGTGAAAGAGAGGCCAACCGCAGTCAAGCTATCGTCGAAAGATTTAACAGGACATTAGCGGAACGTTTGTTTGGCTATCAGTATGGGATCGAAATGAAATCTGAGCGATTGAAATCAACCGAATGGGTGACACTATTATCAGCCGTTGTATCAGCGCTAAATAATGAAGTAACGAGATTAATAGGGAAGAAACCATCCGATGCTATTAAAATGAAATCTGTGACTTCCGAATCTTCAGCACCGAGGAGAGGCAAAGAACGAAAACTTCCGGATAGAGTAAGGTAAGATATTTATACCAGCCCGGTGAACTTGAAGGAGGCCTACGTCGTGCAACCGATCTGATTTGGTCTCTTAAGACATATAACATTAGTCGATTGGTTATGAAAGAAGGAGAGCCTATTCTTTATTATCTTCAAGATGGACCGGGTAGGGCATTGTTGTTCATAGTTCCCGACGGTACGGTATTACCACCATAACCATAAGCATAGGTAGTTACACCATCCTTATCAATCCATCTCTTTGTATCTAAGGGGGATAATGATGTCTTGTTCATTCTTAATCCATATATCCTATGATTGTAACTTCTTAAAGAGTTCATCTCGTGTTTGAACGTTGAATAATGATTCTTTATACTGTTCGTGTTTTATATGCTTTTTTACAACATACTTCTTAACACCCTTAGCTTTTCTTATCTCCCCATTATCGGACTTCTTTATAGAATACATCTTAGGTCGTAATCCTACATACTCCGCTATAGGGGTCCCAGCACATTCATCCTTCATCTTACCTAACACCAATTTATTTACTACGCTGTGCAGTGGATTATCTTTTGGGTAATCGCTCGTGTCGTACATATCTATTTTTCTGCCATATCTTTATACACATCCTCAGTTTGTATTTCCATCAACAAAGAATCTGTGTTGGTATATAACACCTCGCATCAATCGCCGTATTGCTTCTTAAGTTCGTTGTAATAAAAGTCATACATTAAGTGTTTTGACAAGTCGAGAATACTCATACCGACGTACACCCGTCTGTTGAATTTTATATTACTCTTCTGCATATGCAACGCTGCTAAGTCGTTATCGAATATCTTGCTTCTATCATGGTATAACATTTATACTAAGTTATCCTATAATAATTAGATCCACATCAAGTGCTTTTATGAGTTATCATGGTGTAATATTTATACATCATTTCATATAATTATAGTTTAGCAAGTAATATTTATCATCAGGTAAAATGTATATATAAAATATCAGTAGTTTCAGTTATAGCTTTTTAGATAGATGCTAGCCTAAGGTAATGGGAGCGCATCTAGACATACTATTCAATAAGACAAGAGTTACGTCTGCATAGTTTAATAGATTTGAAGCTTTTAGATAAATGCTAGCCTAAGGTATCAAGATCCCATCTCCCAGACAAAGGATATGTCTACATAGTCTTATAGATTACCTGGAACTATTTTATTTAAGTATATCTGTCATCACCTACCGGGGGTATATTAGAATAACATTACTTCAATTAAGACTCATTAAGGATTAGCCCCCATACAAGCTCGTCTACAGTGCATTAAGGATTAGCCCCCATACAAGCTCGTCTACAGTGTATTAAGGATTAGCCCCAACACAAGCTCATCTATAGTGACACCATAAACTCTTTCAAAACATCCAGTAAATATGTCAACAAGATTAGTGCCAGTCCAACAGGATTAACAGGATTTAGTATTCCCCTCTGTTTAGCCATCCATTTAGCATAGGGCACAACCAATCGTGTATCAACCAATCCTATTCCTTTTTATTGTTCAATTTTTTGTTAAATACATACTGTAGCCAGGTTTTAGGCGAACCGTGGGTATAGACCAAACTCTATCGGACCAATGTCCCCTAGAAAATGGTACTCCACAGGGCAGTATCCTCAGCCCCACCCTCTTCAATATAATGATAAACGATCTATTCGAGGGCCTGTCCCCTAAAGTAAACACATCAAAATTCGCGGATGATGGAGCCATCTGGATCCGCACTAAAAGCATGAACATGTTCCAAAATTTACTCCAAAAATCTCTTAATAAAATACAACAATGGGCTGACAAATGGGGCTTCTCCCTTAACTCAGAAAAAACAACAGGAATAGTATTCAAACATAAAAACATGAAACCCGCCTCCCCAATCCTCCAGCTAAACAATCAAACAATCAAATTTCAAAAACAAACCAAATTCTTAGGACTTATTTTCGATGAACATCTCACCTGGGATGCTCACATCCAAAACCTAACAACTAAATGCAGTAAAGACCTAAACACCCTAAGATGCCTAACTGGCTCTAACTGGGGAGCATCCAAAGATACCCTCCTCTCTCTCTACATATCACTAATTAGATCAAAACTAGACTACGGCTGCGCCATATACAACACCCTAAACAACTCTCTATCTAAAAAACTTGACTCAATACAATATCAGGCTCTCAAACTAATTACACGCACCTAACATGGCACCTCCTACACCTCACTTCAGGCCTTAACAGGAGAAATGCCACTAAGTCTACGCAGGGAACATCTAAGCTTAAATTTCTGGGCCGCGTCCCAATCAAACCCTCTCATCCAAAACTTAATAAACCAAAACATCAGCCCCAAAAACCAAGCTCTAGCTCGTAAACACCCCTTACTTACCCCAATATCCCAAAGAATAACAAACTACCTAAATGAACACCAAATTAAAAATCTTAAACAAAACTGCAAACAATCAAATATCTTCACCCCTAAACTTAAAATACCCAAAATAGACACAACACTAGCTAGCCAAATAAATAGACAAACCGACCCAAAACATAGCTAAAACTACCACACTAGCATACATACACGAAAATTGGCCAAATTGGTGTCACATTTACACGGACGGATCCTCAGATCCGACCTCCAAACACACAGGTTTCGGAGTCCATACCACACAACCAACTAAAACCACAAAATCCTTCCGACTCCCAAACAACCAATCAATATTCACGGCAGAACTAATGGGCATGGCCTCAGCCCTCCATAATCAAGAATCCAAAAAACACAAAAAAATCCTAATACTTACCGACTCCCTAAGTGGACTGCAAGCCCTCCAAAACAAAAATACCAAAAAACGACCTAAATTAATAAATCAAATACTTAAAAGCTCCAACGACCTAACTAAGGCAGGCAAACAAATAACCATCTTGTGGATACCCGCCCACGTAGGAATATACAGTAATGAAAACGCCGATAAAGCAGCTAAACTATCCCTCAAAATCCCAGAAATAAGCTTAAACTTACCCATCTCAAAATCAGAAATTAAAAGTGTAAACAAGCAAAAAATCACCAAAAATGGCATAACCTATATCTAAACTCAAATAGCCAAATCAAAAAAGTGCTCAGCAAACCACTAACCAAACCCAAATTCTCCATCCATCCTAAAAAATCGACAGAGTAATCACTAAACTCCAAACAGGACACACCAACCTAAATAACCACCTAAAAAAATTTAAAAAACACACTACAGGTAACTGCCCACACTGCAAACAACCAGAAACCCCAGAACACGCACTCATCCACTGCATACACTACCTAACACATCGAACCGCATTACAAACCACCTTCAATCTAAACAAGGCTCTAACTCTAGAAGCAATACTAAACCCACAAAATAAACTAGAAAACTTCAAGGCCTTAGGCGTATTCTTAATAAAAACGGAACTAATAAAACGCATCTAAAAACACAATAACCTACCAAATCAAAATCACATAAACAAACAAACATCCACCATACCCAGCTCCCTTAGTTCTCCTCCCCAATCCCATCGGCATCTATTCCAAATCTCAAAATTCCCAAATTCTATATAAGCAACCCCTAAAACCCCCCTCTTGGGTTGCACAGACCACCTTCGCCCCTTTCGGAAACACATTAAATGGCCTGGCCGGGCCCGTGTGCGAAATACGCATCAGTCGGAAAGCGCACGTTAAATCTCCAAAGTAAGTAAGTAAGTAAGAGGCTAATTAACAAAACCCATTTATTTTCTTTTGAACTTACGTTAACATGTTTGTCCTAAAATGCTTCCAGAATACTTTTGTAAGCTATGATTGTGTCGTGTCCCTCGCAAGTACGAAATAAAGTTATAACATATCACCATATTGGTATGAAAGATACTATTCCATAAAACATACTATCACTGGCCACTGACAAACATTAGCAGTATTAGAATAAGTTAGTGAGTGGGTGAGTACGGTTTTACGCCGCTTTCAGCAATATTCCAGCAATATCACGGTGGGGGACACCAGAAATGGGCTTCACACATTGTACCCATGTTGGGAATCGAACCCGGGTCTTCGGCGTGACGAGCGAACGCTTTAACCACTAGGCGACCCGACCGCCCTCTTAGAATAAGAAACATAATTAAATACAGTATGACGTATAAGCATACAGAAAACTAAGAGAGCCCAAATTACTTCAGTTTCTGTACTGTACTTGGGTTTACCTCCTTTGCATCCTGCGTATCATTCTACCCGTCGGATCGACTTGACCCGGGTGGTTAATCATCTTAAACATCACGACTGTAAAAACAAAGTTCCTAGATATATATAGAACTTTAATTTACGGCGTCTTTTAACCATCACGGCCATAATACTGAGTAGTCCAAGTCAGGTTCAGGAGAAGTGTGTTTTCACAGAACGAGCTTTGTCGGAAATGGCTGCTCGGAGATGCAGCATGTATTCTCGCGGTATGGCAGATTACAACTGTCTCAGATAATCCTGTTTTCCTAAACACACAGATAATAGAAGCATTAAGCAGGGTTGAGGGAGAGCTTTATCCTGAAATCCAAAGTGTCTCACCGTACCTTCTCCAAGTGTTACCCTATATAAGTGACGAGGTAGCGCACTGACATCCTATTCCAAATATCACGATCAGAAATGACTGCAATTCTCGTTGGCGACTCTTTGGTCAAATATCTCGGACGGTACACTGAGAGAGAAGACATAGTTACGAGATCGCTGTCAGGAGCCAAGGTGGCTGACGTCCCCGATCTCCTCTGGGACATTGAGAGGTTTAAGGTAGGAGACGTCTTCATATCATATCTTTTAGCAGTTAAAGGAAGTAACATTTTGCACATTATGAGGACTGTTCCACGCACGTACTAATGAATAATCAGTCATCATAAACTCACCCCAATGATAATTGAAACCGGTTTGGATAGCTGATACAGACACTGTGTGATAAAACATATTTCCAAAAACCTATCTTACGTTTGGGTTTCAGTGAAAGATACATCTGAAGTGACCGTTATTTTCACATTGTTTTCAGTTCGTCATTGTCCATGTTGGGATAAATGACTTGGCTTACATGCCCAGAGCGCCGAGACAGGTCTTGGACGACTTCATCAAGCTGCTCGGCTGTTTAAGGGAACGGAACCCACGGTATGTCATATCATCTCCTGTCATACACAATCCAATATTTGCATGTAAATTACCGGCTTTTGAGCTGACTTCGCAATGCATCATCACACATAGTCCATAACGTCAGATGACAACATAGTATCAGAGACCATATACCGGTATATGGTCTCCGATAGTATAATAGGTTCGACCGATTTGTTTGACGTGACCGCCGCGTCGGCAAAAGTACTGTTTTGGGGGTAAATAACGATTTTTATGTTTTTACAGAGCTGTGGTATTCCTTTCCGGAGTCACCCCGAGGGATCGGAACCGGTGGCGCCAGGGCCAGGGCATTTCAAACCACGATGCCCTGAACATAAAAGCCTACGCCCTAAACAAAGGTCTAAAACACCTTTGTGAAGCGGAGCGACTCACATATGTTGGACACCCTGAATTTATGTCTTCTGGCAAAGTGCGGAAGGACTTTCTCGCGCATGATGGCCTACATTTACGTCCAGCAGGTCAAAAACAGCTGGCATCAGACCTGATCCGTGCTCTTGCTGTGGTATGTTTTTTTAAAAGAATTATTGTTTCATAGTATTTTTCTTTCCAATAGTTTGAATATTTACTGTATTAATGCACCACAAGGTCATGAAGTGGCCATACAATTTCCGAGTGCTGTGATGGGATTCAAACCATGCACCTTCACACCCGAGCTCGGACGCTATGCTCACATGACCAAAGAGGTTAACACCCATTCTCCTGTTCACTGCAGAACTTTCTCATCTATCATCTACTTGTTTATCAACTTTCGGCTAATACATTTAGTATAATACTTATACTGGTACCTAATCCGTTTTTGTACAAATAGTAACAACAATGTGGCACCAATACAGTGTTAGAATGTTATTTTTTTTAAGTTAGCATCCGTTTTCTGTTTTTTTCACAGGTTCAGCATACACCCGTAAAGAACGCCCATTCGCAAATTCAAGTACGTCCCACCTTCAAACGCATTTAACATTAATTTTGCCTTAGGTATATTTCCTTTTCATATCAAACTGAATTAATCTGAACATCAATAGAATCGTCCATGATGACAATGCCGTCTACAATAATGTGTTCCTTTTTAACCAGACGACTCGCCCACTCAAGACTACCAGTCACCCAGACAAGACGACGACTCCCCCTACCACGCCTTCGGAGTGGGTTTTGTCGGACCCAACACAAGCCAAACACTTCTGATAGAGACTATGTTGAGAATGTAGAGGGGAAAAGGGCTTCATTTTAAGCCCCATGTTTTCTATAAATACTGCGATCTTTGACATTATAAATTGGTGTATAGGTAGATATAACACTGGTCTATAGATTTAATCACATTTGAAGATACATCTGTGAGGTTTAAGTTGATTTTAACAGCCCGGGCCAGGTCGGACCGAACATTTCTGACTTGGATTTTTTAAAGAAAATACAGTAAAAATGCTTCACTTTAAGGGCGCAGATTTCTTTAAATGCGATACACCTGGACATTATAAATTGGTGTATAGGTAGATATAACACTAATCTATAGATTTAATCACATTTGAAGATACATCTGTGTGTTTAAAGTTGATTTTGACCGCCCGGGCCAAGTCGGACCCAACACAAGCCAAACACTTCTGATAGAGACTATGTTGAGAATGTAGAGGGAAAAGGGCTTCCCTTTCGGCCCCTTGTTGTCTATAAATACTGCGATCTGTGACATTATAAATTGGTGTATAGGTAGATATAACACTAATCTATAGATGTGAATCCATTTGATGATACATCTGTGAGGTTTAAGTTGATTTTAACAGCCCGGGCCAGGTCGGACCGAACATTTCTGACTTGGATTTTTAAAGAAAATACAGTAAAAATGCTTCACTTTAAGGGCGCAGATGTCTTTAAATGCGATACACCTGGACATTATAAATTGGTGTATAGGTAGATATAACACTAATCTATAGATTTAATCACATTTGAAGATACATCTGTGCGTTTAAAGTTGAATTTGACCGCCCGGGCCAAGTCGGACCCAACACAAGCCAAACACTTCTGATAGAGACTATGTTGAGAATGTAGAGGGAAAAGGGCTTCACTTTGAGCCCCTTGTTGTCTATAAATACTGCGATCTGTGACATTATAAATTGGTGTATAGGTAGACATAATACTAATCTATAGATGTGAATCCATTTTATGATACATCTGTGAGGTTTAAGTTGATTTTAACAGCCCGGGCCAAGTCGGACCGAACATTTGTGACTTGGATTTTTTAAAGAAAATACAGTAAAAATGCTTCACTTGAAGGGCGCAGATTTCTTTAAATGCGATACACCTGGACATTATAAATTGGTGTATAGGTAGATATAACACTAATCTATAGATTTAATCACATTTGAAGATACATCTGTGTGTTTAAAGTTGATTTTGACCGCCCGGGCCAAGTCGGACCCAACACAAGCCAAACACTTCTGATAGAGACTATGTTGAGAATGTAGAAGGAAAAGGGCTTCACTTTCGAGCCCCTTGTTGTCTATAAATACTGCAATCTGTGACATTATAAAGTGGTGTATAGGTAGATATAATACTAATCTATAGATGTGAATCCATTTGATGATACATCTGTGAGGTTTAAGTTGATTTTAACAGCCCGGGCCAGGTCGGACCGAACATTTCTGACTTGGATTTTTAAAGAAAATACAGTAAAAATGCTTCACTTTAAGGGCGCAGATTTCTTTAAATGCGATACACCTGGACATTATAAATTGGTGTATAGGTAGATATAACACTAATCTATAGATTTAATCACATTTGAAGTTACATCTGTGTGTTTAAAGTTGATTTTGACCGCCCGGGCCAAGTCGGACCCAACACAAGCCAAACACTTCTGATAGAGACTATGTTGAGAATGTAGAGGGAAAAGGGCTTCACTTTGAGCTCTGTGTTTTCTTTAACTGCTGAAATATGAGACAATAAAGTGGTAAATAATTAGATAAAATACTAGTCTTTAGATATAAATAATGTTAGGAACTTTAGAAGTGCTTGGACAGTTATTAACACGTGTCGTGTCAGTCTTTTGACATTCGCGAATATCCACTTCCAGAAAACATCCTGTGTTGGTTTAACACGAATTAGTAAAGGTTAATTACCTTAACACGTTAATTAATGAAAGAAGAGTAGTCAAAACACTGTCGTTTCCTGCCCAGGTCATCACACCTTTACACGCTAAGGTCGGTGAGAAGCATTCTAATCAAAGAATACACAGTCAAGACGCTGACTTTTCTACGAGACTCACGGTATGTAGTCATAATCATCAGTTTATTATATTGTTGAAGGTGCATTTTTATTCAAACTCAATTAAATGAGCAAAACTATACGTTTGTGGACATTTGAGATCTGCCTAGATATGCGCGTTTCGTTTTATTATTCTGCAATCCATTTTTAGTATTACCCGCTGGCCCGGCCCGGCCCGACTTTTCTTGGCCCGACTTTTAGGCAATCCCGTAAAAATCTACTTGTTTTTGCATAGTTATCCTATGTTTACATTGGTTGTATGTTTACATTGGCTCCACGTGCTGTCATCTAAGCCCAACGGAGAGCTAGCGACACGGTCACTTTGATGCATAAATATATATTGTCATGCAACTCACTGTCGCAGTTGTAGTAGCATATCTATATAGTTATGCAAAACAATATGTAAAGCGCCCCCAAATACTTGCATTAGTCCGATCTATACTGATTTCTGAAAAAGCGCGTTTGTTTACAAACAAGAGAAAAGTCCGGTCACGTGATATGCAAATTAGCCTGTGGCAGTGGTGTTATGCTGAGTCACCACTGCGACGGAGTGTGGCCAAAATTAAAAACACTCAGCGTGTTTATTTGACGTCACATCCGGTGATTTTCTAAAATGGCTACGCTTATGCCGATACAGGGGAGCGACACACCTGTGAAAAGCGTGTCATCTTGCGTTTGCTGTGGAAAACCAAAATCTGATGGCGGGCAATTTTATAGGGTGGAAACTAGACCAACAAAATCCAACTGAGAACAGTCTCGCTAATCTTTTAGAGTGCTACGGCGCATTAAAAGTGGTTCATGGGTTGAATTCGAAGTGAAGACAGACAATAAAAAAAAATGTATTTCTGACATTCGATGATTTTGTTTGCTTTTGTATATTCCCATAAACCTAAAACAATTAGATCATGCCCTCTAAATGGTTAAAATAGCTGCAAAGTTATTATTGTTGACATATTTATTTACAAGAATTCATTTCTATATTTTTTTGCGGATTAACACAAAGTTTGCACTCCAGCTGTTTCGTTTTCAAATAACTTCATAAACTGAATTATTGAAGTCAATTCTTAAAAAATCTATGTTCCATTGACAATATAGAAAGCTATCACGTTTCATGGATAGTTCTACCATACCACCACTGTACAATGTAACTGTCACGGTCGCTATTCTAAGATGCGTAGTAAATCACACAGGGCAACACAGTCCTAAGAACAGTTAACGTAAATATTATATCAAAAGTAGACTGCAATCTTTAATTAATTAATGATTGATTGATTGATTGATCTTTGAAGATTTTATAGATTTTCGGCAACTAGGTCCATTTACACCTTGTCCATAATGAAGGCTTACAAAATTCCTAAAAAAGTAGAGAACCTGCCAGATGGTCATATATGTCCCTCCTCTTCAACCCTCACATTGAAGTCGAATAAAATTCAAACTACACCACATAGATCTAGATACACTTCACAGTTTTGAATACTGTGGGAATTTCTCTGTTTGGTCATATCATCCATTGGCATTTTGGGCCAAGTAAAAGTACTGAAAATTAGATACATAGTAAATGTCGCCATTTTCTTACACATTACTAAATTACCACTCACGGCGTTATTTACAGCATGTTTTGAAATAGAAATCTAATAATTTCGGATATTTACTCGGAGAAATGAATTTAAAAAATAGCATATTAGTAATCACGGGTATCTGTCTTTGATCAAATCCCGAATGATCATTCCAAAACGTCGCCGATAGCCCTAGAATCGTTTAGAATGTCTTTGAAAATATGCAAACTCGAACGACGAAGTATACTTTCCGCCTTATTGGATAGTGTTTAAAAAATCACGTTTCACGTATACCGGTTATGAGATGCCTGTAACATCACTTTAATTTCATACTCAGCTGCGATACATACATCCTTGAATTCATCATACAGAGTAGAAGCAAATGACAAATGGTCATTGTCACCAATACAAAGTGTTTAGATGAAATTAAGCAAAATAAATTAGGTGTGAAAACAAACGCTGTGCTCGAAAAAATACACTTGTTTGAAATGTAAACAAAGCACAATTCAGATTTTACACAGTGTAGCTTTCCCTCCTATTTTGAACTGTCCATTCATCTATTCATTGAATATACATTGGCTCAACAATTTCAGAATATGCAAGGGAAGAGAATCGTATGAAGAATTAGGGAACTAAAAATAGATACATGGCAATGGTTGATATTTTCAACATAAATTGTCAAAGTTTCCGTCCTGTACGTGTGACGCCATGACTGACGCAAAATCACGCACAACGACAACGGTATTTATCGGAATTTCTGACTATTTCCGTTGGTTTAAATGAAAAATATCACAACAAATAACAGCACACCGATTGTCAGAATGATTCTGATTACTTACATGTCACATTTATGTATATACGATCCCTAAATCAACGAAAGTCCCCTCGTAAAATCCCGCGTACTGTTGACAGTGAACACGCAATTTTGTAAAAGTCAGTCACCGGTAGTGATGTCATACACAAACATTGTTGTACATATTTGGTAATTTCTTTGAGGTGAAGGTCCTTGAAAGAAAGCACACACGATCATTTTATCCTGCTGTTTACAGTTATAATTATTATGTAGATTTTGCATATCTTTTATACATTTTTTCACACATTTAATTTCACTTTGGATGTTTGTATGAACCTTTGATAATCTCCTGTTTGTTTACATGAGAAATTGATAAGTTTATAGTGTCGTATACCACATTTTTTTAATTTGGACAAGTGTTACATCATTACCTTACCTTGAGCCACATATTTTTGACAATGCAGTTATAATGAACAGTACAATGTGCAGAAATGTCTTTATAATGCTATTGACATATGCAGCAAGACAGCAATGCCCGAGACGAGGTAAGGGAACCTCTTCTCTCTGATTGTTTGTGGATAGTTGTAATGCATTAATAAAAGGTTCGATGTCACAGAGATAACTCCTTTTGAGGAGGATGCCCATGTCTGTCATGTTCAGTATGATGGAAAGCAGTTTTCTAAGAACGCATACCATAAGACCCCATACCATCTTTCCAACGATCTTAAAAAGATTATCAACATAATCACAGGTTTGATTTATGTACATAGTTACTAAATACCATCCATGTTTAAAAGAAAATCGATACCTGACCGCACCCAGGTGCAATCTTAGACTACATTACTACTATGGTATTATTTGAAACACTTTGAAAATGAATGTCACCATCATACTGCTGCCACTCAGCTACAACGTTGTACAAAGTTAGAAGTGATGACTGGGTGAATGAATAGAAACCATCCATTATGATTCTGCCCATTTGTTGAGTAATGGACATTGATTTATTTCGTTGGTATTGATAAATGTATTGCATTTGAATGTTGCTTTAAAAAAATATAGCTAGAAAATATCAACATAGGCCATGGTTTTTTGCTATTGTATTCCAATTTCAAGAAGTTTCATCATTTTAAATGTAATCATCCTATAAATATACTGAACAGCATTGAAAACGCACCACCATGAAAATGGATGTATTTTTATCCGGGCTTAAGGCATATGAAAATATATAAGTGAATGAGTAATATAAAACTTTCTGGACGGAGCATGAAGAAGAACAGCTCGTCAAAACACATTCCTAAATGATTTCTGAGCGAAATCGCCAAAACGCAACAAATTGCGTGCACATCATGGAAAACGTGTTTTGTTTCACGGGAAGCATGCATAATAGGGCAGTAGTATAGGTAGTGATGGTTCTGGCTCACTTCCACTGGAGCCGGATTCATATACCTATACCACCACTACAGATGGAATTTTTTATGCCAAAATGATTATGCAATTTAACGATAGTCATAAGATTCAGCTAAATTGACTCCAGCTCACCAACACTTGGAGTCTATGATACAAAATATTTATAGGTAATGATGGTTCTGGCTCACTTCCACTGGAGCCAGATTTATTACCTATACTGCTACTACAGGGGGGATATTTTATGCCAAAATGATTATGCGATTCAACGATAGTCATGAGATTGGCTCTAGCTCACCAATACCTGGGGCCAATCATTGCTTTAGATGAGCCTAAATGGTAATAAAAATATTCTTCATTATTTTTATCGATAAAGCGATATTCAACATTTTTATTAAGTTCTTCGTTCATTTTACTAGGAGACCAGACTATATAACTACACTCTTTTTGTAAATTGATAAGAAACAATTGATAACCGTATTTGGTTGGTTTGACATCACTGATATAATAAAAACCTTGTGGTAATTCTTTCCATTTAATAGCTTTCTCCATTATTATATATTTATGTAAGCATTTGTCTAAATGTGATCAAACGATAGTAAGCAATCTATTTTTAATCTCCAACCAGTTCTTTGGTTTTGGCACGGAATAATTGACGCGCTTGTTGCCTCCCCTGTTCTATGAACTTTTTTTTCTCGTCTTCGCTAATGCCATTGGTCTTATGAGATTTTGATCGAATCTCCTGCTTCATTTCATTGTATTTGGTGAGTTCCGACAGCACTAAACGAAACTCATCCTCGGATATCTTACAATCGGCCATTGCTGTCAAAATATGATCCTCGATGCTGTTCAACTTTGCTTCGGCGAGTATCCGAATACTATCGTGTTTAAATGCTTTCTTTTGTAACCTACGAGAAATGAATTTTATCGCTATTCCTGCCAGTCCCGAGACTACAGCGGTTATTTCCATGCCGAGCACGATAGGCGCGGCGATTATAGTTGATAGTAAACGGATACCCGCTACACCGAGTCCCATGCTAGCCACTACAAGAGCGGTGTCAACTCCGTCCAGAGCATTCACGGCTCTGCGATACTTTTTATACAATCCAAGTCTCAACTCCCTATCCTTCTCTATTCGATGTTTTATGTCGCTTATTTGATGTAATCGAAATCCATCAACAGTTTCCATCTTTTCAAATGCTTCATTGAGCGCTGGATATAAACTCATAGTGTATATTACGATCATATAATAGTCTTTAATTGGTCTTGCTTAAATGTTTTGAGACTATACATCAATCTTATCAAATGTATATTATACGGCAAGAATATCTTAGTAAGAGAAATGCTGTCACTTTTAATAATTTAGACCCCCTCGAGGGTTGCAACGGGTGATGCTCCGATATGAATAATACTGCAACGTCGACGCTCGTGTTTCTTTAGCCATTTAATCAATAGACCTGGTAATATTTCGAAGGCATTTTCCGGTGCATCTCCGAACAAGACTTCAATAATAAGCGTGGAAATATTAGGTATTGCACTCAGGTTAACTTTAATATCATCGAATTCAGTAACCAAATTTAAAGTAACATTTTTTAAGGCCGGACGACTATATAACATATGACCTGGGTTTTCTGGCAGAAAAGTGACTAACACACTTTTTCGTTTTGACGGGATATAAGCCGCGAGTACGATTATCTTAGTTAAATTATGTCCCTTACCCATCATCACATAAGGTGGGGTAATGACGATATTCAGTAGCCACTCGATGTTTGCTTCGACCATAGTCCATTTATTCTCGCCGTTGAGAATAATATTGTACGAAGTGTTTTTAATTAGTCTACTAACGTCGACATCGCTTAAATCTTCTAGATTACACGTGAATGTGACTTCTTTCCGCTTGTATACATTATCTTGTAAGTGTAAAGCGTATATCTTACCATTGTTACCGGGTTTATCAAATCCTTCTGTGTCTCCGAGATCGGAAAGCGCAATTGTATTACATTGTCTGAGCGTTCCAGGGCCTGATGCATCAACCATTATTTTTAATATGGAGTGTTACACTTAAGAATCCTATATGTACAGGTTGATGTTTTACATCTAATACAGAAATTTTGAGGTCTGAAATAATACCACGCTTCAATTTTTTATATTGTAATGACGAGAAAGATTCCGTTCTACCGCTATTATATTTTTCATTTTTCACTGGAACACTTCTGAGCAGAGTTGAAGGACTTTCTAGTTGAATATTATCCGTCGTGCTTATTTGATCAAGATGGATGAACAACTCTTTATAGGGAACTAAATCGTGTAATTTAACATAAGGATGTGTGTCAATTAAGCAACTAAATTCCTCTCTACCTGGTTGGCCCAATACAACTATATTATTTGCATGGTCGAATTTCACTGTCCCAGTCGCCTCATTTTGTGAGAGACTAACTCCATTAGGCTTTAAAATTTCATCATTGAGTGAGCTTACGCTGTAATACCCATCAGGTATAGTAATGGATTTGCTAGTACCATATGAAGTTAATATCATTATCCTATTATTATTTTTTGCAGCATTTATATTGGTCCACCTCGGGTAATACGTTACATCGCATAGAGCGACTTCGAGCTGTCCATCCGAGTTATCGATAGTACGAAGCAGTTGAATAGACTGACCATTTGTTATTCCCGGGAGTGTAACATACATATAAAATATACAATGATACTATATCATAACTTAAATATGGAATCAACCATTATTTTTAATATGGAGTGTTACACTTAAGTATCCTATATGTACTGGTTGGTGTTTTACATCTAATACAGAAATTTTGAGGTCTGAAATAATACCACGCTTCAATTTTTTATATTGTAATGACAAGAAAGATTCCGTTCTACCGCTATTATATTTTTCATCTTTCACTGGAATAGATCTGAGTAGAGTTGAAGGACTTTCTTGTTGAATATTATCCGTCGTACTGATCTGATCAAGATGGATGCACAACTCTTTATAGGGAACTAAATCGGGTAATGTATCTCTACGTAGTGTTTTGTTAGAATTTATAATTCCTATTCTAAGATTAAATCCAAGTGTAACTTCTAAGTATGGGATAAGAATTACAGCTTTTTCTCCAGTGTCGATTTTCACTGTCCCATTCGACTCATTTTGTGTTAGACTAGCTCCATTAGGCTTAAAAAATTCATCATTGAGTGAGCATACGCTGTAATACCCATCAGGTATAGTAATGAATTTGGGAATACTATGTTGACCAGTTGTATGTATCCTATTATTATCTCTTGCAGCACTTATATTGGTCCACAGTGGGTAATACGTTACATCGCATAGGGCGACTTTGAGTTGTCCATCCGAGTTATCGATAGTATGAAGCAGTTCAATAGACTGACCATTTGTTATTCCCGGGAGTGTAACATACATATTAAATATACAATGATACTATATCATAACTTAAATATGAAATCAACTTACATTACTAATCAATCGATTATAGTAACTGCCTCCGGTGCTGAGTTTACGGTTAAATTCCACGATATCTTTGAAAAATACAGTTTCACGGCAACTAACGATACAATGGTAGACGATTGGTTTAACCGTCCGATGCAATTTTGGCAGAATCAGTTAAACTTTGCCATATGGTGTGCCACAACGGGATGTGGCGTATATGTTAATGCCCCAGGATTTAAACTATATAAGTCTGTTATATTATTTCACGTGTACTATCAGATTAGACGTATACTTAAAGAAATTAGTGCTCCATTACCGCTGGATCCAGCATGGAATCACGCAAATAATCATTATAATAAGATGGCCTTCGAACGTATTTGTAATGAATTTAATGTTTCTACGAGTAAAGATTGGCGCATTAAAGGACCTAGCCATGGTCTAGGTATTCCGTACAATGGACAAAGATCTATTAAAGATAAAAGCGATTATTTAATTAAAGAGGGTGTGATCCCTTCAGGCTTTGCTCTCTCGAGTAAACAGTTTAGAGCAGATCGTATGAACTTTGAGAGTGGCATTCCTTATATTATAACAACGTTTGTGCATCCAAACGATACAACAGACGCTTGGAATGAATTTCTTAATGATAAAACGGAAAATAATTATACTAACCCAGGATTTGAAAGAGTTAATGAATCGATAAGAACTTATGTATGGGCAATTCTCGGTGCACAATAGCAAACACGAATGTCCATTATCGGTTCTGGGACGGCGTTCGATGCGCAAAAACAGTTTGTCGCAAACGTGGAGGACGCCATTAATTCACCAGTTGACATACCATCGTCTATAAAGCGTTTTCAAGATGCATTACAGTACGTTCAATCCAAAGTGGACTACATTTATGCGCCGGGACTATACATGTCTCCGAGTAATATGGAACTTAAGATCGGTCAAGTGATAGGCTATAATTATAAAATTGTTATCGCTACCGATCAACAAAAACCAGGTATAAATTCAGATATTAACGTCGAATTAATAACGCAAACAATCACGGGCGAAAAGGGAATAGTCAAGCCGCAAACACCACATGTTTCACAACCATCTACTGACGCACAAGTGTCACCGCATATTGCGGCTAAAAATCAACAACATATCGATGAAAAAACAGCGCTTGTAGTTGGTGGAGTCGCGGTTGGTTTACTCATGATTTGGTGGTTAAATAGTTCTTAGCGAATACATACAAGAGCCCTGCAATTGCTACGATCAGCCCCCACAAGTTTTGACTAAGCAAAGTGGTGGTCTTAGCTAATAAATTCAATAGCCAGGAAACAACACTCCCTATTATACCGGGAAGTGCAGCCGCGGCTTTCTCAGCAAGCTTTCCCAGCGAGCTTTCCCAATGCTGAACCTAATGCTTTTAAATGCTTTTTTATCCACTCTTTTATACCGTTTTTATCGTTAGGCGGTGTACCACCACCTGTACTGCCACCTGTTAACAAGAGAGTCAAAGTCGATATAATAAATCCCAACGCGGTTAAAATACTGGCAATGGTTATTCCCTGTTCTCTGAACAATGTTTTAATTTTATCGGCCAGTGTAGTATCATCGTTGAGGACTCGATCGATAGTTTCTCGAATTCGACTGATTTGCGAACGAAGTGCCTTTCTATTACTGGAAGCTGCCTCGAGGCGGGCCGATCTTTCCTCTTCTAAGTTACGCAATCTTTCCGCTACGCGGCGTCTACTGAACTCATCGCCCGCCTGTTCAAGTTTTGTTTTCTCTTGAGCTATATGCTTATCGATTTCGGATATCTTGGCCATATTATTCATGAGTTCTCCCCGCATTGTTCGCATTGCCTTGTCAAGACCTCGTAATTCCCTAATACTGAACTCCGATACCTGTAACGTGGAATTATCGTAATAGGTATCTAAGATTTCTTCGAGTCCTTTCGAGGCCACCATCGAGGCTGCTTCCAAATCATCTGTATTACCGAGTTCAGTACGCACGGTTCGAAGAACCTTAGTAGTCGTCGCAGAAAGCCGCGAGTAGTCTACAAAACCTAATTTATCACGAACAAACACGGTGCCGTGTTTACCAGCTATAGTAGACAAGGCTAGGGGCTTACGAGTACGAGAATTCATAAGATCAATATCCGGAGAGTCACGCAGTCGCAATATTCCTTTACTATCTATCGTAAACTTTGAATAGTCACGGCCTATTGGGTTAACATAATTTTTATCTTCTTTTAAGGCATCGTTATAATCATTGACGTTTGATTGTAAAAGTTCATCGTTAAGACTACTAAACCTGGTTTCATCAGTACCCTCTTTGGTTCGATTCGGATCATCAAAGGTACTTAGATCAAAGTCATTAATATCAAAATCAGTCATTTTTATATTAAACATAGGGTACATGTTTTCAATATAACAATGTCTTCGCAATACGGACGCAAGTTAAACCCACAACGTAGACTTCGAGATCCATTAGGGGTCAAAGCAATTCGTCAGTCTGTAACTATAACTAATAACCCTAGTACCATCGATCAGAATCAAACGTTTCTGGTTCGCTTTCCTAATCTCGGCGCACACGATGTGTTAGTTCCGGGAACTGTCCGACTAGCATTTACGATTATTTTGACTTCTACCAACGTTAACAGGGAGCCCGTTCAGAACATAGGTCGTGCTATCGTTAAGAAAATCGCCATTAAAATTAGCGGTAATGAGGTTTTGAGTATCGACGATAGCGATGTATACTATTGTTACATGGATCTCTGGAGAACGGATAAAGAGCGGGAAAACTTACAGTACCAAGGTATTTGTAATAAGAACACATTGAGACTGCGCGTAGGTGCTGAAAATGGTGTTGATACCAACGAAAAAGATAAGGCCGTTGCCGACGCATTAGGTAACCGATTCTATATTCCCCTAGACTTTGAATTACTAGATTCCCACATGCCCTTTTATCAAGCATCCCTAGGCGATAAGTTAGAATACGAACTCACTTTTAATGACTACGGCAGAGTAATCAGAGCTGCTGAAGATGCTAGCTATTCCATTGACAATATCTCGCTGGAGTACGATATGATAACGGATCCCGAATTAGCCAGACAAATTCGTAACCATTATTCAGGAATTTTACCCATTTTGTACGATCGCGTGCTGCGACATCGAAAGATCACAAGGGACAAAAAAGATACGATGTTGAATATAAATCTAAACGTCCCCACGAGGTTGCTGAAGGGTATTTTAATGTTGTTCGAGGACCCCTCCGATGCGTTTAAAAGAAATACTGTGAAGTTCTACAATCCCAAGATTTCAAAAGTAGAATTGACTATCGAGGGCGTTCCTAATCAACTATATAGCCAAGGAATGCTAGCGTATCACCAGTGGGATGAGATTAAAAAACTTCCTTCTATAAAACGTTCTCCGGAAGTTAACGCGGTCGTGAAAGATCTGTCTCTCGGGAGTGTATCGATGGGTGAATACCTCTCCACGAAGTACGCGCTATGGCTCGACATGCTAACAACGGACGATGACCAATTACACGGCAGTGGGAGGAGAATAGAAAATGCTAGCGAGGGTGCCACCATACAGATAACGAAGCTCCAGGAATCGGCTGGTAAATTAAACATATATTTGTACGTGATTATGGATGCGCAACTTAATATACAGAATGGGAGATTCGTGCAAGCAATCTATTGATAATCTTTTACCTAAAGATCCGCACTGCGCTATCATATGCGGTCAAACGGGCTGCGGAAAAACAGCTTTTATTCTAGATATTTTACAAAGTCATTATAGGGACGTTTTCGATCATATTATTATTCTGTGCCCGACTATCAGCGTTAAAAAAACCTACCTATCGAGAGATTGGGTTATGAATGACGACGGGGTACACTGACTTACAAGACTGCCTCCGAGTATGTCACGAAAAATACAAAGGAGAATCAACCCTTTTCGTAATAGACGATTGCAGCGCGAGTAAAGAACTCACAAAAAAGAAAGATATGCTTTCGTATTTAGCATTCTCCGGTCGGCATACTCAGCATAGCGTTTGGGTACTTACTCAAAAATACAACTCTGTCCTGAAAGATCTCAGAGAGCAGACCAAATGGCTAGGACTGTTTCATTGCAAAGATCGAGATTCATTTGAGGAATGTTTACGGGAAAAAATGTAGCAAAATGTAGCAAATTGTAGCAAAAATGTAGCAAAATGTAGCAAACTGAACATTAGCGGTTAATATGACATAAAATGTGGTTCGAAATCCTCATTCTTTTGCAACAGATCATTATTACGGGTTGTATTGGATATGTCATATTATATTATGTTAGACTTAAATATCTCCTTAGGTATTACATTATGGAATGCGACGAACTCATCGAACAAATGCTCAAAGAATCTGAGCCTGATCAAAAAACACATCAACATGTAGATAAATCTTTAGATAAACATAGAGAAAGACTCGCCGCTTTGGTAGCCGGTGGAAAATGTTCCCAATATTTGGGGGAAAATTATACCATCGAAAAAATTGATAACATGACCGACGAAGAGAATAAAAAACTGTACGCTCGTTACGAGTCTAGACTGGGAGCTACCATGACTAAAACGATAGGGTCATCTATATTACAACTATACACAGTCGTAGCTAGTATGTTTCTCCCCATCCCGGCAGAACATCGCATGTATTTATGCGAATCTCAAGAGAAAGACCCATTCATCGAACACACTATAAGCGCAGTGAGCTGTGAGTTTTATCATAGATTCGGAATGTTCTTAGCTCCGTTCACCACAGCTTTAATAACGGCTAGGTATTGTCAATTTAAACATACGTGCCCACTTAATAATAATGGAGACACAATCACAACAGATGACACCACAACAGATTGTGAAAGAGGAACCACAACAGACTGCGGAACAACGAGTGAATGAGGAACCACCACCAGTGAAGGAGAAAACACCATCAGTGAAGGAGAAAACACAAAAACAACCAAGAGTGACAAAGAATCCTTTGAAAATAGCTGCAGGAAGAAAGGGTGGGCTGGCGCGCAAAGCGAAATTAATAAATAATTCAAATATTAATCCGTTTAAAACATGGACACTAGTAGGAGTTGTTGGTATAGCGGCTGTATGGTTCTTTTATAAGACCGGAGAAGAGAAAACATCACCCCTGCCGCAACAACAAGTTCAATTAGAGGTTAGTCCTCATATAATGCTATAAGAAGCATGACTACTCCAGTTACAGATGGTAAAATGTTGGTAAACGCGACGTATCATTCAGCGGTGGTCACCGGCTTGGCCATTGGCTATGCTCGTATGGCTAAAATGATTACTAAAGCCACACCTCCCAAGCTAGATTTTAATGGATTTGATATAGGTATGATGGTTCTTGATATTGGATTAGCAATGGCAATGAAGGATATGCTCATCAAACAAGGACTTATCCCGGAAGACATATTGAAGTAATTAAACATTTGAATATTTTATATTCATATACTATGGTCGGTGGAGCTGTTGTTAATGCTCTAGCTTTACAATATAGTTACAGCCCAGTTACAATATACACAGCAGAGAATGAAGAGATTAGACTTTATTCATGAAAAACTGCTTAAGGAAGGACATTCAATTCAAACGTTTAAGGATGTCGAATCTGCCATGCACGAATACTTCCTCGTTTATGGGAAAAAACTCGACCCAATACCGAGACCAACAATGAGTCAGTTTTATACACCGTCAGAGGAACAAAAGAACCGCGAGGTCGCATTTGTGATTATTGGGTTATCTGCTGTATTGATTTTCAGCTATACAATTACGCATAAGTCAGAGTGACAGCTGTGGCTAGTTAGGAGAGTCAGAGTGACAGCTAATCTATAAATAGCCTAATCAATATCTCACCAGTGTAGCTGTGATTTGCATTTAGACAAATGATATGATAGATGTATGAACATTGCATTTAGACAAATGATATGATAGATGTATAACCATGAATAATTGCAAATTTACACTCATGGGGAAGACGACTCTATGTAATCGACGCTGTGTTGATATTTACTGTGGTATACACAATTATTACATCAGGCGCGGACACATAAACTTAGTGTTCTGTATGCGGGATAGGGGTCAAAGGTTGTTATTGTTTATGCAAGAAACACGGTGCTGATAGGGTCAGGAACCAGATTATTTATGCTAGGAAGAGAGATTACATCAATGAGAGGAATAGGTTGGGGAGAATACGTATTTAGATATATGAAAACAACCAATTAGACATTTGTCTCATTTTGCATTTACCATTCAACCACAATGGTTTTTGTCAGAGAATTAAAAGCTATGGCAAAGCAAAGTGGACTGCGTGGATATTCTCGTATGAGAAAAGCTGAATTGATGGATTTACTCGGTTTGGAATACAACAAACCCCAGACTGTTAGAGAACTCAAAGCTCAAGCGAGAAACAGTGGGCTGAGAGGTTATTCTCGAATGAGAAGAGCTGAATTGATCGCTTTACTAGATAATAATCAACATAATGATGATGATGATATTCAACATAATGACGATGTTGAGAATAAACAACAAGAATTAATATTTGTTCCCACATCCGCCGGCGTTGGTAAATATCTAAGAGGTTGGAAGATGGATATTAATTCCAACATGGATGTTAACGATATTAAGCCCATCATATGGAGTAAAATTAATGAGGAGTTAGATGATTTACATAGTATAAAATACCAGCTGACGATTAAAATGTCATTGAGTAAAAGTAACACAGACGATAACGTCGAATATAACGAACCATATTTCCGAAGCAATCAAGAAGTTATAACCGAATCCAATACTATAAACTCATCATTAGATACATCAATTCAGAGGATACAAGAATCTTTAGAACGCTGGACTAATAGAGGTTCGGGTCGGGGTGTGGATAAAATCGATAGATTATATTTAGATATAGCAAATTATATGCCTTTCAAAGGTGGATCTTATATAGATTTACCCCCGTATTATAAAAAGAAAAAAGCCATAATTAACGTAAAAAATAAATGCGATGACTGTTTAAGAATGATGATAAGATCTGCATTGTTCCCCGTAGACAAAAATCCGGATAGACCTTCTAGCTATCCCCAAAATGATGGACTCAACTTCGATGGTATAGACAAACCTACACCAATATCACAAATTGATAAGGTGGAAAAGCAAAATAATTTAGCTATAAATGTTTTCGGACATTCTAAAGGAATTGTTGTACACAGGATAAGCTCCGCTCCGGAACATATTCCCAGAATCAATTCATTTCTGATCGAAAAAAATGGTAAATATCATTATACGTGGATAAAGAGTTTAAACAGGCTATTATACGATCAAACAAAACATGCTAGAAAGAAATATTTCTGTGAAAGATGCCTACATGGGTACAGCAGACAAGATCTATTAGAAGCGCATAAAGAAGACTGTAGAGATGTTGGACAGAATGCTATCAGGATCGATATGCCTAAAGAAGGAAAAAATATATTAAAATTTGAACATTATTGTAATCAAATGCCAGTACCGTACGTAATTTACGCCGACTTCGAAGCGCTTATCAAACCCATAGAAAATACCAACCATAGCAATACTGATAGTAGTTTTACCTACAAAACTCAAGAACATATTCCTTGTGGGTTTGGATATATAGTTGTAAGGTATGATGGGAAAACAAACCCGCCCGTGATTTACAGAGGTCCCGATGCGGCAGGAAAGTTCCTAGAATATCTACAAAATGAAGAGAGAATAATCAGGGAAAAATTATCGTGTAAGAAACCCATGCGTATGACGAGGGATGATTGGAGGGCCCATAAGAAGTCAACGAGTTGTCATGTTTGTAATAAACCCCTGGATGGGGATTCCGTAAGAGATCATTGTCACGTCACGGGTAATTATCGGGGAGCCGCGCATAACGAGTGTAACTTGAAACTTAAAATGAATTCTCAAACAAAACCCATCCCCGTTGTGTTTCACAACCTTAGGGGATACGATTCACATCTCATTATGCAAGCTATCTCAAAGACCGACGGCGGTTTAACGTGCATTCCTAACAATATGGAAAAATACATATCGTTCTCGTTGACTAAACCTATACATTATAGGGACAAGGATGGGAAATTTAGAATAAAGCAAAGTAATGGGCTTAGATTCATAGACTCCGTACAGTTTCTGTTATCTTCCCTGGACAATTTAGCTAATGCAAACAATCCCGATGACTTTGCGATAACAAATAAATATACCGATAAGATAACTCGTCATTTGTTGCTGAGAAAAGGCGTATATCCTTACGAATATATGGATGATTGGTCTAGATTCGAAAAAACTTGTACCAAATTTGATGGATAAGACAAAATATATAGTTCACTACAGAAATCTCCAGTTATATCTATCGTTAGGTATGAAACTTAAGAAAATACACAGAGTTCTAAAGTTTGATCAAAGCCCTTGGATGGAGCCCTATATAAGGTTGAACACAGATTTAAGAAAGATAGCTACCAGCGATTTCGTAAAGAATCTGTATAAGCTCATGAATAACTCAGTATTTGGTAAAACTATGGAGAATCTAAGGAAGCGTGTTGATGTTAAATTAGTCAGATCTAATAAGGAAGAAAGACTCAGGAAACTTATAGCCAGTCCGGCTTTTAACAGAAGCAAGATATTCGATAACGACTTAGCCGCGTTGCATATGCAGAAGAGTAATATAAAATTCAACAGACGGGTGTACGTCGGTATGAGTATTCTCGACTTGTCAAAACACTTAATGTATGACTTTTATTACAACGAACTTAAGAAGCAATACGGTGATAGATGCGAGGTTTTATATACCGACACAGATTCTTTGTTGATGGAAATACAAACCGAGGATGTGTATAAAGATATGGCAGAAAAAATAGATATGTACGACACGAGCAATTACCCAAAAGATAATCCACTGCACAGCGTAGTAAATAAAAAGGTGTTAGGTAAGATGAAGGATGAATGTGCTGGGACCCCTATAGCGGAGTATGTAGGATTAAGACCTAAGATGTATTCTATAAAGAAGTCCGATAATGGGGAGATAAGAAAAGCTAAGGGCGTTAAGAAGTATGTGGTAAAAAAGCAAATCATAAACAGTCCATCGACTACAACCCATCGTCCTTGCGACTTCAGCTACGGACGTTCCCGTCTGCAACATGCCGCTGGCACGTTCACGTTGCACATTTGAAAGGCGTGGCATGACAAATGGCCGTAAAAACTTTTGTTTTCTTGTGTTTTTCTTTTTTTTGTTAATGACTGCTAACAAGTATGGCTGAAAACATGTGTGTTATTATGGCCATGTGACCAGTTGCACGTGAAAAAACACTTTTGCCAATATAGTGCTGTGCGCATGATTTTGATCGATTCACCTGCACATAACGGATGTTATCTGAAGACAATACGTGGCCATTACTGTTTAAATATACAATAAGGGCCCACAATGATAACTGGTCAAAATGTTAAAATTTTAGGATTGTGAAGTTTTTAATTTGGTTCAGTATATGTCGACATATATAAATTTCCTACATGCGTATCTCGTTCAAATACCTGAGAATATTTTATTCGCTCAAAGTTTTCTGACAAGTGTGAATTAAATATTTTTCTCGCATAGCACAATTGGGGGTGTATTCGAAAACCTGCGAAATGTTCATGCAAAGAATACGCAAGACTATGTTCACTATTATTTCTCTTACATATTGATATCATGTACGTAAAATGCATAAAGAAAATAATTTTGGAAATTAAATTTCCTACAATTAAGTAAAATTTAAATTTTGAAGGTCTTTTGTGACGCTTCTCAGTGGAGGCTTTTGAAGGAGGGTAGCGAGTCGTCTAAAAATAGCGACCATGAAAAATTACATAACATTGTGTATGTCTAATATTTCGAAGGCGCTCACAGCCATCGTCTCATTGGCCTGTATGGGCTCCTATATTTCTGATATCAGAGACGGCGCAGCATAACCAGGGAACCAGGCTGAATGTTTGCAAGCTCCTTCCCAGCGCGCTACACTCTCTGTAACATCGCCAGTGTGGGCGCGGCCATATGGCAAGCCGTTTTCACATTTATTACGGAATTACAGATATCTTCAATTGTTTTAAAGATATCTTCAATTGAATTGAAGATATCTTGAATCGAATTGAACATATCTTGAATGGAAATGAAGATATCTTAAATGCAGATAATTGTAGATACCTGCAATAAAATTTAAGATATCACGAAATGAATTTAGGATATGGTGATAGGATATCTTGAAAAGAATTGCTGATATCTTAAATTCGATTATTGATATCAAAATATGATTAAACGATATCAAAATGTCATGTTTTGTTATGATGTCAATAATTAAATTCCTGATATCTTGAAACCAAATACAGATATCAATTATTAATTATTGATATCTTCAATTGTTGCCATTATTAAAGATGTTACATTAATAATGTTACTTAAATTAGATTACTGATATCAATAATTGATATAAAGATATCATCAAAATTATTAATGATACCTTTAATTGGATTTTTGATATAATCAGTAAGAGTCGGAATTAATTATATCTTGAATTGAATTAAAGATATGTGTAATTGAATTAAAGATATCTGTAATGTATTTGTGGATATGTATAACTTATTTCAAGATATCTTCAATTGAATTTAAGATATCTTGAATTTATTTCTAATATATGTATGTACTGTAGGATGGTAATTATTTAATGATATCTTAAATACATTTAGAGATATCACAAACTAATTTGTTGATATCACCGTAACATTTTAAGATATCAGTAATTGTAATATGGATATCAGAAATGCATTTAAGATATCTTTAATTATTTTTTGTTATCTTAAAAACATTATTGATATCTTTAAATAAAGTACCTATATCTTTAAAACAATTGAAGATATCTGTAATTCCGTAATAAATGTAAAAACGGCTTGCCATACAGCCATGACAGGAATCTTGAAATTTGAACCTCTAACCCCAAATGTAGTAACTTTTTTGTACTTCTTTTTATGTCTTTGGGAATTTCATCATAATGAATTTTGAAAAGGTTTATGACTGACCATATTTCCCAGATGAATTTACCTTGTTGGTTGTTTTATCAGATTGGTTCGATATTGCAGACGAACGGAAAATCAACAAACTCCCCCTTACATTCTTACTATCCTAATTACATGATAGATGTAATGAAACAGAAATTCAAATGGACAAACAAAAGAAATCACTAATGTGGCAGGCTCAAGTCCTTATGTACATAACTTTTAGTTAAGATTTATTAGTAGGTAGTTAGGTTATATGGCCTTGTTACCATTTTAACTGATTAGTTTATTACGATATTTACATTATAAGAATATATTATTAGTTATAATATTAGTTATGTTTTATACCTTAGTATTTTATACCTTAAACATTCATTCCATAGCTCTGTAACATTAAGTAAGCTAACTCTCAGTCTAACTTCCACTAATTGTCACACTGCATGCCTTTGACTTACAGCACTCTTTGCCCCAGCGTGCCCCGGCCCAGTCTATTGTCTTGTTGATAGGCCAAGCTGGCCATAGCTACAACAATGTTTGTTGTTGAATTTTACAAATCAGTTGCTATTGTCACCTCAAGGAAAGACCATATACATTCATTTCTTATGTGAGGATTTGGATTTGTGAAGGGATTTATTCATACTTAAGGTTAGTTGATTATTTATTTTAGGATGTTGTATATATGAATGGTTTCTAATTATTGCGATTAGCAATAATATATATTGTAGAATGCATTCTTCATTTAATTTATTAGAAACATAATGCATCTTGTATATATTTATAGTTCTTGATGAACTCACAGTTCAGTGAGTTATTATTATCTGTATAATAAACACGAAACCTAGATATATATATAAACTAAGTATTATAAACCCCTCTGTACAGTAATGGAAAGTAAAATATATGTCTGTATGCTTGATGTATGTTGGTAAGTGCAGGTGTATGAGTGTTGTATGTCTGAAATGAGCGGCTGTTGTACTATATATTTTTATACACTATTTTACCATGGGATATCACTTGTATATAGTATTAACGAATAATTTGCATACTCGTATATGCAAGGGGTCGACGTATGTTTCTCATTAGGAAGTGACAACTTGGAGACGATGGCTCGCGGTATATACAGTTTTACTTTATACATGTAGATATAGACATACAAAAGACACTATGTGCCAGGTCAGCACATAGTGGTAGTGGTTGTTGTCTAGGCGGAGCACCCAGCCTAACCCTAGCTAGGCTAAGGGTAAGACCTTTCTTTTTCTCCTTCCTCTCAATCTCTCTGGACCAAGGTTTATATAGCCAAGGTCACCTGACATTAAGTAAGTAATAAATATAAATGCAAACAGTAAATCATCAGTGACATACTTGCACATCTCGTTCAGGATGGCAGACGGTCGATGTACACAAAAATGGGGATTAACAAATAGGATTAGCATCTTATAAATAACAGCAATTAAGTGTTTCAAGGCATATAGATGTCATGGCTCTAGGGTAATGAGCCTTTGCAATTAAATGTTCTTCAGACAATGGGTGTCGTAAATCAGTCGCTATGACAGTATTCTGCATTTGTATTTCTTTATTATGCAGATTTCTCAGTGGCAACGTTCACCGTACAATCATTGTTACGGTTTTACCAGTTCAGGTTTCACCTATCTGGTATGTAATGTTCATTATCACTTTATTATCATATTAATATATTTTGTATCTGTGTATTGATGTATTGTACGGATACGTTTGATGTATTGTGTAATGTAAAGTAAATGCCATTCATTTAATGGAAGTGATATCTATATTTTAGAAATTTAAAGAGTAACTATAACGGATTGTATATATTTATTTTACATTAAATTTTCCTTATGTTGTACTTTCATTGTTTCAGGCTGAATTAAGTACGTACATTCGTACCTATAATGAAATAAACGTCATCAGCCTCACCCCCCAGAAGCTGTTTGTGATTATTTGCCCAGTAGATCACCTACTCCACTATCGGCCAACACAAGCACGGTTACATTGGAGCCCCCGGTGAGGATCAAGATAGACGTTGCTACCACCGCCAAGTGCCATTTTGTGGACACCCAGGATCACTCCCCGTATTGTGCCAACATGTGATGTGCCTGTGCGTTGGTAGATATGTGTGACTTTTGACTATTTATTATAATATGTGACTATTGCTGTTTATACAGCTGATTACATGTACTGTGTACAGACTCTATGAAGATTGTGCTGCAGCCTCATGTGACATATGAAATCAACAACTGTGTTTTAATCCCCTCCACATCTTCGATGTTACTCTGATTACTTGTATCTACTGCTTGTGTGCTGTCTAATAAATTTAACATGTAAACTTAAGTTTCAATAGGAGCGCTCCGACTAAGTACTTTCTTAGTTAGTTATATACTTAGTTATAAAGTTAGTTATATAGTTTGTTAGTTAGTTAGTTAGTTATAAAGTTAGTTATATAGTTAGTTAGTTAGTTAGTTGGTTCCCATATTTATTATCACACTTAATCTCTTTGTGTTCTTCTTAGTGTCGTTATATAAGTGCAATAATCTTGAACGCAACGCTATACCCTATCACACCTCAACTCTTATCATATTTAGATTTAGTATTAGTTGTTTCATATTTCTCGCATCAATTACAATAACAGCCACTATCTGTCTGTGTATGTGAATGAATGATGTGCTGAGGCGACCTATAAGTAGTTGGTTAAACTAAACTATTTAACTACCTAGATAAACTTATTATAACTAAATAAACTATTAGGTATGTTGTGTTAGATTACGTGTGGTTTATTTGTTTATTCCTGGTGCTGATGATAACAGGGTAGTGTATGCTATAGTTCTGTAAATATTTGATATTGTAGGTTCTGTGTTCAGTGTTGTTTCTTTCTCTTAGGTTGTTGGTGCGATTGTCTTAGTTGTAGGGTAAGTTCATTGATCCTGTTAGCCCCATACCCGTCTCCAATTGCGCGCGTCTGCTTACAATTTGCACTGCCACTATTTGCATGAATAATATTTGTTACTAAACATAAGTTGTATCTTAGCATTATTCCTAAGGTTTATTTAGCATTATTTTAGTGTTATTCCTTATCTAAGCGTTAGTCAGCTCAGGTAAATTTGTGTTTACTGTTAATACGCACTGTAAAGGGTACATATTTCACTGGTAAGCCCCAAGGTATCCTGTTTGGTAAGTTGCTAACCTATTCCATAGCCTATCTAAGTCATGGTTATCCAATATCCATCATCTTCCACAGTAGCTTTAGTGTACACATGAATGTGTGCATTATACTTCTCTTGGGCTAGGTACGTCCAGCTTGTACATCATTTGTATACTG
Source organism: Haliotis rufescens (assembly GCF_023055435.1). Taxonomy (NCBI): domain Eukaryota; kingdom Metazoa; phylum Mollusca; class Gastropoda; order Lepetellida; family Haliotidae; genus Haliotis; species Haliotis rufescens. Next base: position 28,870,583 of record NW_025964112.1, read on the forward strand.
TATAGTATACTAACCAACAGAATAGTCTCAGTTATTAAGCCCTTCAAACTACAGTTCTCCATGTGAGAATTTATTTTCCCTTGTTTTTTTAACAAGGTACCATTTTGTCTTTGGCGTTTCATGTCCTCATTACCCCTGTGTATTCACTGGTAGCAATTATCTATTTACTCGGAAATTCTGCTTCTCATACTTCAGTATGGCAACACGAAATATGTCGCAGGAGGAGATGGATCAGTTGGTTTCTTCTTTGAATAAGTTAGGTTTACAAACTAAAGCTGAAACACCTGAGGATTTACTGCAATGGATCACCGAGGTTGGTAGGCATAATCAAGAACAGGAGGAACAAACAGCAGCTGCTACTATCTCTTCTCTACCCACTACCGTCACCTTAGCTAAGAGTCCACAGCTACCATACTTCTCAGGTGACAGGAAGGGAGATGCCGACTTTGATCAGTGGATGCACGAGTACACATGTATGTGTTCCCACTACTCCACGGACATTGTCCTGGAAGCAGTCAGGCGCTCACTTCGCGGCAAGGCGGGCAGAGTTGCTATGCACGTGGACAAGAATGCCTCACTGGATGCCCTCATCAACAAGCTGGATAGTGTATTTGGCAATATACACACAGAGCACAACAACATGGCACAGTTCTACACGGCCAAGCAAGGGGACAATGAGACTGTAGCTGAATGGTCCTGCCTTTTGGAGGATATTCTCAGGCAAGGAGTTATCCCTGTTAGGGTCCAACCTAGCGACACGGAACAGATTCTTCGGGATACCTTGTGGACTGGCCTCCGTGCCGATTTGAAGGATCTTACTAGCTATAAAGCAGACCATGATGAGCCGTATGAGAACTTCCTCAGGTACCTCCACCAAGTTGAAGATGACCTGCTGCAGAGGAAATCAATGAAGAAGACTTGCACCATCAACAAAACCACTGTTACCCCAGACAACTCGGAACTCAAGGAGATCAAAGGCCTGCTGAAATCAATGTCTGCAGAGATAGCGATCCTCAAGGCACAAGTAGGTAGGACTGACAGGCCAGGATGCACCCCAAATCAGGAATTGCAATCTTCAGGTCAAGGTCAAGGTCACGGTCAGCAATGGCAGATGCCCCATAGGTAATGGACACAGCCTCCAAGGACAAGAGGACGTCGACCCTTTGGACAGCACCCGACTGGCCATGGAACACCAACCTGGTTCCGGGGACCACAGACCTTTGAAGACATCCTAAGATGTTACAGATGTGGGCAGCCTGGACATATTCAGAGGGGATGCAGAGCAATCATATACGGAGACCCTTTAAACTACCACAGGCCTATGGGAAGGGGCAGACCATGGGCCTAGGAAGTGTCAACAACCAGCAGATAACAGCCGATTTAGTGGGAGACCCAACAGAGAGTAATATGACCAACAATGGAGTCAAGTGGAAGGCGTTACTGGACACAGGAGCAACTATCTCATCTATATCAGAGACATTCTACAGGCAGAACTTCCCTGGTGTTCCACTTGAACCCTTGAAGCACATGCTACATGTGGAATGCGCCGATGGAGAACTCCTGCAGTACAGCGGACTAATTGTTGTAGACTTGGAGGGGACCGGAAGCGCATCGACTAAGATACACTCTATGGTACTCGTCGTGCCTGATAGTGCTTACAACAAGAAAATACCAGTCACTCTAGGAACCAACATTCTCTCCATTTACCTGACTCAGTGCAAGGACCAGTATGGACCAAGGTTTCTACAGCAAGCCGACCTGCACACACCTTAGGCTTTTCGCAGCATTTTGATAAAGGAGAGAGAACTTGCAAAGAACAATTTCTCTGTTGGCAAAGTAAGAAGTGTTGAACAAGACCGCAAGATTATCCCAGCTAACAGTGAGATCCACATCGCCGGTTATGTTAACAGACCCCTACCCTATAAGCCAACTCATGCCATCAACCTTAGTCTCTTATGATGGAAGTGGACAGAAGATACTTGTTGATGTATGCATCTCCAATCTTACAACCCGCTCAGTATCTCTTCCAAGTCGTGCTCTTCTTTGTGAGTTGTAAGTTGTGAAGTTGGATGGTATACCACAGACCTCTTCATCATCAAATACATCTAATGATGCCTCTGTCTTAGACCTCATGGACTTCAACGAATCAGCCGTGTCAGAGGAAGAACTTGCACAGGGAAAACAAGTCATCAAATATTACTTGGATGTATTTTCCACTGGAGACACTGACTTGGGACACACGGACAGGGTACTCATCGGATTGAACTTACAGATGACATGCCATTCAAACAGCGTTACAGAAGAGTACCACCAGCCATGTACGAGGAAGTCAAGGAACATCTTAACCAACTTCTACTTTGTGGAGTCATCAGGCACTCTCATTCTCCATGGTCTTTAAATGTTGTACTAGTACGTAAGAAGTCAGGAAAACTTAGACTTTGCGTGGATTTTCGCCAACTCAATCAATAGACCATTAAGGACAGCTACGCAATTCCAAGAATTGAAGAAATGTTTGAAGCCCTCGCAGGATCTAAGTTCTATAGCACCCTGGACTTGAAGAGTGGCTACCACCAAGTAGAGATAGATGAGACACACAAGGAACGAACTTGCCTTCACCGTTGGACCCATGGGATTTTATGAATATAATTGTATGCCCTTGGGATTGTGCAACAGTCCAGCGACCTCCCAAAGACTCATGAACGAGTGTTTTGACGGCTTGCATCTAAAGATATGTCTAATCTACTTGGACGATATGATTATCTTCTCATCAACAATCGAAGAACATCTTGATCGATTGAGACAAGTTCTACAGAGCATCAGAGAGACAGGATTGAAGCTTTAACCAGAGAATTGCTCTTTCTTCAAGAATAAAGAAATCAAGTTCCTAGGCCATGTTGTTTCTGGAGAAGGCATATCGGCTGATCCTGGAAAGGTGGAAAAGATTTTGAATTGCTCGAGACCTACCAATGGTTCAGAAGTTAGACAATTCCTTGGATTCACAGGATACTATCGGAAATTTGTGAAGGATTTTGCCAAGATTGCCAAGCCATTATCCTCACTGATGCCACATGGGTAATCTAAGAAGTCCAAGAATTCACTTGATCAACCATGGCAATGGAAAGAAGAACAAGAACAAGCCTTTGAACAACTCAAGACATTACTGGCTTCAACACCTATCCTTGCATACCCGGATTAAAGCCAGCCATTCGAGCTGCATACAGATGCTAGTGGACGAGGACTTGGCGCAGTGATGTACCAGGAACAAGATGGAGCAAAGAGGGTTATCAGCTATGCAAGCAGAGGACTTACCAAGTCAGAAAGCAACTACTCAGCTCATCGACTGGAGTTCCTCGTGCTGAAGTGGGCGGTCAGCGAGAAGTTCCACGACTATCTCTTTGGAGCAAGGTTTACAGTGCTTACTGATAACAACCCCCTTACCTTAGTCCTCACCAGTGCCAAGTTGGATGCCACAGGTCACCGATTGTTAGCAACTCTCTCTGCTTATGACTTTGACATCCACTACAGACCTGGAATGAATAACTTGATGCAGATACATTATCTCGACTGCCAGACTTAGAACAAAGAAGACATCTCTATGGATTCTGTAAAGGCCATCTGTGGTGTTGTTCACGCCCAACCGTTTGTAGAATCTCTGTCTCTCCGCAAGTTCAGTGGATAAGGATCTTCACGAGACAGCACATGACCTACGTGGAATGACTGACAGCTACAGATACAACTTTACCTTCTTGGATACAGGCAGTACGTAACAAGAAGAAGCCAAGGAGACAAGACTTTCCTCATACCCTAGCCAATACCTCCTTGTATTGGAAGACCGCCTCCGTGGTCTTGTGGTAGAGCGTCCGCCGGAGAGCGGAAGGTCCAGGGTTCGATCCCGGGCCGTGTCATACAAAAAGACGTTGAAAGATTGTACTTGTTGTTACCCTGTCTGGCGCTCGGCATTAAGGGGCTAAAACAAGGACTGGTCGGCTCGGAGTCAGTATACTGTGTCTGAGTGGGGTATTCCTGTTAAACTGTGGCATGGTATCTCAGTGAGCTAGCACTATAAATCGGCATCAGTCCGGACTAGTACAAGCAGCCACACACACACATACACGTGCATGCACGTCGCTATATAAGTGCAATAATCTTGGACGCGACGTTAAACCCAATTTCACCTCACCTCACCTTGTATCGGAGCTTCCATCTTTTGTACTTCAATGTGGGATATTGTATCGCTAGATCAATGTGGACGGAATTACAAAAGATCAACTGGTGTTACCATCTAACTTCATAAATGATGTGTTACAAGGCCTCCACAATGACATTGGACACCCTGGACGTGATCGAACCCTTTCATTAGTTCGTGACAGATTTTACTGGCCAGGCATGCTAGCTGATACAATTGAATGGCTTAAGAACTGCGACAGATGTCTCAGGAGGAAAACGCCGACTAATATCCGGGCACCTCTAGTTTCCATCACCACGTCACAGCCATTGGAGTTAGTCTGCATGGATTTTCTCACCCTAGAAACTTCAAAGGGAGGATATCAACATGTGCTCGTGATCACAGATCATTTCATGGGGTATGCATTAGCAGTGCCAACCAAGAATACTACAGCCCGGACCACTGCAGAAGCATTCTACAAGAACTTTGTTCTCCACTATGGAATGCCCATGCGAATTCACAGTGACCAAGGAGCCAACTTTATGAGTCGAATGATTAAGGAACTGTGCAGCATCTATGTCATATCTCAGCCAAGAACTACACCATACCATTCAATGTGTAATGGGATGACAGAACGCTTAAACAGGACTCTGCTCAACATACTTGGGACACTGAAGCTTGATCAGAAGTACGACTGGAGTAGTATAGGTAATAGGGGTTCTGCCGCAACTCCACTAGAGCTGGATTTATATACCTATACTGCTACTACAGGTGGCATTTTTTATGCCAAAATGATTATGCGATTCAACGATAGTCATAAGATTAAGTTAAATTGGCTCTAGCTCACCAATACCTGGGACCAATCATTGCTTCTATTATTATAAAAATGATGATGTGATTCAACGAAAGTCGTTTTAAAAGAAATATCAATATTAATGAATAATGAATAAAATTTACTATAGCCCACGAGGATATTGGAAAGGTGTATGAGCAATAAAAAAATTAGCCACCGCGGCTAAGGTATCTAAGGATGTGGCCAAGGATTGGTTAATGAAACACAAGCGATGTGGCAAATATATTTACCGGCACCACGTTATATACCGAGGAAAAATTTTGCTATTTTTACAACATATGAAGTTCATCAGGCTGACCTCTTGTTTCTTCCCCAAGATAAGGTAAGACGCAAAACGTATAAATACGCTTTAACAGTAGTGGATGTGGCTAGTCGATACAAAGAGGCTGAGCCATTAACCTCGAAAGATTCAACAGAAGTAGCTAATGCACTGAGTCGCATATATAAACGCAGACCACTAAAATGGCCTAAGCTATTTCAAGTAGATCCCGGTCGCGAGTTTATGGGATCGGTAACTAAACTGTTAACAAAGCACGATGTCGAAATCAGGCGTGGTGAAAGAGAGGCCAACCGCAGTCAAGCTATCGTCGAAAGATTTAACAGGACATTAGCGGAACGTTTGTTTGGCTATCAGTATGGGATCGAAATGAAATCTGAGCGATTGAAATCAACCGAATGGGTGACACTATTATCAGCCGTTGTATCAGCGCTAAATAATGAAGTAACGAGATTAATAGGGAAGAAACCATCCGATGCTATTAAAATGAAATCTGTGACTTCCGAATCTTCAGCACCGAGGAGAGGCAAAGAACGAAAACTTCCGGATAGAGTAAGGTAAGATATTTATACCAGCCCGGTGAACTTGAAGGAGGCCTACGTCGTGCAACCGATCTGATTTGGTCTCTTAAGACATATAACATTAGTCGATTGGTTATGAAAGAAGGAGAGCCTATTCTTTATTATCTTCAAGATGGACCGGGTAGGGCATTGTTGTTCATAGTTCCCGACGGTACGGTATTACCACCATAACCATAAGCATAGGTAGTTACACCATCCTTATCAATCCATCTCTTTGTATCTAAGGGGGATAATGATGTCTTGTTCATTCTTAATCCATATATCCTATGATTGTAACTTCTTAAAGAGTTCATCTCGTGTTTGAACGTTGAATAATGATTCTTTATACTGTTCGTGTTTTATATGCTTTTTTACAACATACTTCTTAACACCCTTAGCTTTTCTTATCTCCCCATTATCGGACTTCTTTATAGAATACATCTTAGGTCGTAATCCTACATACTCCGCTATAGGGGTCCCAGCACATTCATCCTTCATCTTACCTAACACCAATTTATTTACTACGCTGTGCAGTGGATTATCTTTTGGGTAATCGCTCGTGTCGTACATATCTATTTTTCTGCCATATCTTTATACACATCCTCAGTTTGTATTTCCATCAACAAAGAATCTGTGTTGGTATATAACACCTCGCATCAATCGCCGTATTGCTTCTTAAGTTCGTTGTAATAAAAGTCATACATTAAGTGTTTTGACAAGTCGAGAATACTCATACCGACGTACACCCGTCTGTTGAATTTTATATTACTCTTCTGCATATGCAACGCTGCTAAGTCGTTATCGAATATCTTGCTTCTATCATGGTATAACATTTATACTAAGTTATCCTATAATAATTAGATCCACATCAAGTGCTTTTATGAGTTATCATGGTGTAATATTTATACATCATTTCATATAATTATAGTTTAGCAAGTAATATTTATCATCAGGTAAAATGTATATATAAAATATCAGTAGTTTCAGTTATAGCTTTTTAGATAGATGCTAGCCTAAGGTAATGGGAGCGCATCTAGACATACTATTCAATAAGACAAGAGTTACGTCTACATAGTTTAATAGATTTGAAGCTTTTAGATAAATGCTAGCCTAAGGTATCAAGATCCCATCTCCCAGACAAAGGATATGTCTACATAGTCTTATAGATTACCTGGAACTATTTTATTTAAGTATATCTGTCATCACCTACCGGGGGTATATTAGAATAACATTACTTCAATTAAGACTCATTAAGGATTAGCCCCCATACAAGCTCGTCTACAGTGCATTAAGGATTAGCCCCCATACAAGCTCGTCTACAGTGTATTAAGGATTAGCCCCAACACAAGCTCATCTATAGTGACACCATAAACTCTTTCAAAACATCCAGTAAATATGTCAACAAGATTAGTGCCAGTCCAACAGGATTAACAGGATTTAGTATTCCCCTCTGTTTAGCCATCCATTTAGCATAGGGCACAACCAATCGTGTATCAACCAATCCTATTCCTTTTTATTGTTCAATTTTTTGTTAAATACATACTGTAGCCAGGTTTTAGGCGAACCGTGGGTATAGACCAAACTCTATCGGACCAATGTCCCCTAGAAAATGGTACTCCACAGGGCAGTATCCTCAGCCCCACCCTCTTCAATATAATGATAAACGATCTATTCGAGGGCCTGTCCCCTAAAGTAAACACATCAAAATTCGCGGATGATGGAGCCATCTGGATCCGCACTAAAAGCATGAACATGTTCCAAAATTTACTCCAAAAATCTCTTAATAAAATACAACAATGGGCTGACAAATGGGGCTTCTCCCTTAACTCAGAAAAAACAACAGGAATAGTATTCAAACATAAAAACATGAAACCCGCCTCCCCAATCCTCCAGCTAAACAATCAAACAATCAAATTTCAAAAACAAACCAAATTCTTAGGACTTATTTTCGATGAACATCTCACCTGGGATGCTCACATCCAAAACCTAACAACTAAATGCAGTAAAGACCTAAACACCCTAAGATGCCTAACTGGCTCTAACTGGGGAGCATCCAAAGATACCCTCCTCTCTCTCTACATATCACTAATTAGATCAAAACTAGACTACGGCTGCGCCATATACAACACCCTAAACAACTCTCTATCTAAAAAACTTGACTCAATACAATATCAGGCTCTCAAACTAATTACACGCACCTAACATGGCACCTCCTACACCTCACTTCAGGCCTTAACAGGAGAAATGCCACTAAGTCTACGCAGGGAACATCTAAGCTTAAATTTCTGGGCCGCGTCCCAATCAAACCCTCTCATCCAAAACTTAATAAACCAAAACATCAGCCCCAAAAACCAAGCTCTAGCTCGTAAACACCCCTTACTTACCCCAATATCCCAAAGAATAACAAACTACCTAAATGAACACCAAATTAAAAATCTTAAACAAAACTGCAAACAATCAAATATCTTCACCCCTAAACTTAAAATACCCAAAATAGACACAACACTAGCTAGCCAAATAAATAGACAAACCGACCCAAAACATAGCTAAAACTACCACACTAGCATACATACACGAAAATTGGCCAAATTGGTGTCACATTTACACGGACGGATCCTCAGATCCGACCTCCAAACACACAGGTTTCGGAGTCCATACCACACAACCAACTAAAACCACAAAATCCTTCCGACTCCCAAACAACCAATCAATATTCACGGCAGAACTAATGGGCATGGCCTCAGCCCTCCATAATCAAGAATCCAAAAAACACAAAAAAATCCTAATACTTACCGACTCCCTAAGTGGACTGCAAGCCCTCCAAAACAAAAATACCAAAAAACGACCTAAATTAATAAATCAAATACTTAAAAGCTCCAACGACCTAACTAAGGCAGGCAAACAAATAACCATCTTGTGGATACCCGCCCACGTAGGAATATACAGTAATGAAAACGCCGATAAAGCAGCTAAACTATCCCTCAAAATCCCAGAAATAAGCTTAAACTTACCCATCTCAAAATCAGAAATTAAAAGTGTAAACAAGCAAAAAATCACCAAAAATGGCATAACCTATATCTAAACTCAAATAGCCAAATCAAAAAAGTGCTCAGCAAACCACTAACCAAACCAAAAATTCTCCATCCATCCTAAAAAATCGACAGAGTAATCACTAAACTCCAAACAGGACACACCAACCTAAATAACCACCTAAAATATTTTAAAAAACACACTACAGGTAACTGCCCACACTGCAAACAACCAGAAACCCCAGAACACGCACTCATCCACTGCACACACTACCTAACACATCGAACCGCATTACAAACCACCCTCAATCTAAACAAGGCTCTAACTCTAGAAGCAATACTAAACCCACAAAATAAACTATAAAACTTCAAGGCCTTAGGCGTATTCTTAATAAAAACGGAACTAATAAAACGCATCTAAAAACACAATAACCTACCAAATCAAAATCACATAAACAAACAAACATCCACCATACCCAGCTCCCTTGGTTCTCCTCCCCAATCCCATCGGCATCTATTCCAAATCTCAAAATTCCCAAATTCTATATAAGCAACCCCTAAAACCCCCCTCTTGGGTTGCACGGACCACTTTCGCCCCTTTCGGAAACACATTAAATGGCCTGGCCGGGCCCGTGTGCGAAATACGTATCAGTCGAAAAGCGCACGTTAAATCTCCAAAGTAAGTAAGTAAGTAAGTAAGGTTTTAGGCAGAGAAGGGGTTTGACTCTCTTACCAAGCAGACCTCTCTCACACAGCCCAGAGTGTGTACCGACTCTCTGTGGCACCCTCAGTTATTTTCTAAGATATTGTAAATTGTTAATTGTTCTTGTAAATAAAATTGTGATTAGTCTCCTGTGACTCTGGCTCTTTGCTGACTAATTCCCCAAGAAAACCAGCACGCCATTTGGAAGGTATTGTTCACCCAGAACAGTTCCATGATAATTTGGTGGAGAATCATCGTTTTCGGAACCATGGAGTCCAGGAACTAACTACGACCAGCTACAAGAACCCATTGGAGGGCATGTCCAACCGTGATCATCTGATGGAATAACAAGCAAGCTGCATCCACCTCTGTCCTCAACACTGGATTAAAGACAACCAACTCCTCCAAAGACACCAACAAAGGAAGAAAAAGTCTTCAAATATTGTAAGTACTACATTGTTGATTACTTGTCTTCCTTTAATTGAGTACGGTACATACTAATAGGTGTCATGGCAAATATGGAGTCTGGTATGGAAAGTAACTTTGAAAGTGAAATTCCAACAGTGTCTTTAGTTACGCCCTTGCCAAAAGTGTAATTCAGGCAAAATTTGGCACAAAAACAACAAATTGTTTAGTAGATACAGGGGCATCCATTTGTTGTTTTTCGTTTGCTTTTCTGAGCACAGCTTTTGAAAACCTTACTCTTGGAAACTCACCCTTTCCACAGGTTAAAGGTGTTGGGGGCGAATTGCATAAAGTGTTAGGTTCAGTTGTGTTAGATTTTGTCATTGAGGATCAGGAATTTTCTCAAAGATTCTATGTTCTGCCTACACTACCAGAAGCAGTGATACTAGGCGAGAACTTCCTTGATGACAATGATGCAGTCTTAGATTATAGCTGTCATTCCTTGATACTTAACAACAGCACCTCAGATAGGCAATATATCAATTTCATAGCCAATTCGGTGCAAGAGGTTAGTGGATTAGCAAAAACAATAGATCAGATTTACATCCCCCCTCAAAGTGAAATTCATTTCAAGGTTAGACTATCAGAGGTCAAAGAGGATTCCCTCATCCTGATTGAACCCATTGCTTCCCTCACTGCTCATTCTGAAGTAGCAGGTGGTAGAACTCTTTCCAAAGGGAAAAGTAAAACTGCTACATTTAGGCTTATGAATCCCTCCCAAGAAGAAAAAGTTCTTGACAAGGGTACAGTTGTAGGCAAATTAAGTTACATTGACAAAGACTCTGTTTTTAAAATCGACTCTGACCAACCATTCATCGGTACCGTTAACAAAAACAATGAGAAGAGAGACAATGACACCAGGGATTATGTTAAAATTGCACAAGAGTTAGGATTTGATTTGGCCAATACACAACTGACTCCAGACCAACGACACAGACTACTTAGATTTTTGGGACAAAATAGGGACATGTTTTCAACAAGTCTTGCAGATTTAGGAAAGACTGACATGCACCAACATATCATTGACACTGGCAACCACCCACCCGTTAGAGTAGACCATATCGCCAATCTCCTCATCTCCAAAAAGTCACCGAAGAACTTATAGATGATTTTCTGAAATATGATTTGATCGAGGAGTCTACTTCTATGTATTCAGCTCCCATTATCCTAGTCAAGAAACGTGATGGCTCATATAGATTTGTTTGTGACTACAGAAAGTTTCATTCTGTCACTTTACCAATGTCATGGCCTCTTCCTGTTTTTGATGATGTTGTTGATAACATCCCCAATGCACAAGCTAAGATCTTCTCAACTTTAGACCTTGCTAATGGCTTCTTCCAAGTGCCATTACATGAAGATTCAAAGCATAAAACTGCTTTCGTCACCCATCAAGGCCTTTATCAGTTCAAACGATTGCCCCAAGGTTTGACAAATTCTCCACTTTGTTTTCAACAGCTCATGAGCAAAGTGCTACGAAAATTGCTTTTTAAGGTTGCGCTGATCTACATTGATCATTTGATAATTTACAGCAAAAACTTTGAAGAGCATCTCCAACATTTGGAGCAAGTATTTTACTATCTGAAACAGGCAAAATTAACACTAAAGCCATCCAAATGCAATTTTGCAACGGACAAAGGTCCTTTTCTGGGTCATGTTTTATCATGTGGAGGTGTTCAAGTTGATGACAAAAAGATTGAAGCAATTAGAACCTTTCCAGTGCCCAAGTCACAAAAGCAGATTCGCTCCTTCTTAGGTCTCACAAACTTCTACAGGAAGTATGTGAAAAATTATGCTCACATAGCACTTCCACTAAATGCCTTGCTAAAGAAGCATTCAGAGGCAGAAGTAGGAAAGAAACCAAAGTTCCAATGGTCACTTGAGTGTGATCAGGCCTTCAACACACTCAAGCATGCTATGAGTAATACACCTGTTCTGGCTTATCCAAATTTTGACAAAGAATTTCTTCTCGCAACTGATGCCAGTGATATGAGCATAGGTTTTGTTTTAAGTCAAAAAGATGAGAAAAATAATGAACATCCAATAGCTTTTGGTGGTAGAGCTCTTCATGGCAGCGAAAAGAACTGGAGCATTACAGAAAAGGAAGGATTAGCTCTAGTTGAAGCAATTAGATCCTTTCGTCCATACCTTGCAAATTCCAAATTCACAGTCTACACTGATCATATAGCATTGAAATGGCTGAAATCCTTCAAGGATGCCATAGGTAGGTTAGGGCGATGGTCTTTTGAACTTTCTACTTACACTTTTGACATTGTTCACCGCAGCAGCAAAGCCAATGGGAATGCCGATGCTCTCTCACGTAGGGAATATGGGGAAAATATTAACTGTAATGATCAGACAGAAGAAGATGCTGAGAAAACAGTCTTCTCAGTTACTTCAACTCAGCAAAGCAAATTAACTAGCAATACCACAATCTTTCAAAACACACACTCATCCACACAGGTCACACAGACAACTCAGACTGAGGATATTTGCACACCTATTTTCAATCACTTAGAATCAGACACACAGACAACACATTTGTCAGTCACCTTTGAATATGAAGAGGATTATCAGTCAGTACCAGTTAATGTTGTCGCAGCATTACATACTACAAATGCTGATGTTACCCAAGACACATTGGTTGAAGTAAGTATAAAAGAACATCCAAATTTACGTCACCTACAAAGGATTTGTCCAGATTTCATCCAAATCTTTGACTACAAAGAGGATGATGTCCTTCCACGAAATGAAAAGGATCGTCAAAAGATTCTTATTGAAGCCAATACTTTTGAAATTGATGAAGGCATCCTATACCGATTCGTTCCACAAAGACAGAAAGGCCATGCAGACAAGTTCATTAAACAGCTGGCAGTCCCAAGAACCCTCAGAAATCAAGTCCTGCAATCCTATCATGACTCAGAGTTTGGCGGTTGCCACCATGGGAAAGAAAGGATGCACAACACCATGAGACCTAAGTACTACTGGCCCAAAATGTACAGCGATATTGCTACTTATGTCCAGACGTGTGAAGTATGTCAACAGACCAAGAGGCACTACCATGGCAAGAAGTCACCACTCCATCCACTACCTGTAGAAGAGGTCTTCACCCGATGGCACGTTGACATTCTCGGTCCCCTGCCAACAACACCAGATAAGTACAAGTACATTTTGGTCATCACAGATGCATCATCTAGATGGTGTGAAGCCTTTCCACTTCGGACCCAAGGAGCCAAAGAAGTAGCAGATGTTCTCGTCAGAGAAATATTTTGTCAGTATGGCACTCCAAGGACCTTAATTTCAGACAGAGGTCAGAACTTCATGTCCAAACTTATCAAAGCAATTTGTGAACTTTTGGCAATTAAATTTACCCATACCAGCCCATACCATCCTCAAACAAACAGCTGTGTAGAAAGGCTCAATTCCTATATCAATCAATCACTAAGAGCCTATTGTAACAAGTCTCAAAATGATTGGCCCCGTTTTATTCCTGGCATCATGATGGCCTATCGGATGGCCCCAAATTCATCAACACAAAAATCCCAATATGTTATGCTTTTTGGCCGAGAAATGAGAGCTCCACAAGATGTAGCATTAATTCCAAAAGAAAATTTAGGCCACAATAACAAAAGTTATCTTTCAAATTTGCTTGAGGAGCTGGAAAACACTAGAACAATTGCAGCTGAAAACACTGCTCGGGCTAAGGAGGTGTATTCAGAACAATAAAATCGAAAGGCTAAAGAACCAGAATTCGCCCCAGGTCAAAGAGTTTGGCTTTATTGTCAAAAAGTTGAAAAAGGCCTTTCCAACAAATTAACCAAAAAGTGGTATGGTAGCTATTATATCATCCACACAGGTCCAAATTATACCTACAAACTACGCCGAAGTTCTGACGACAAAATACACAAACCACTGGTCCATGCCAACCGTCTGAAGCCATATTTTGATCCTGCTGATCGTCCACAGTATCCTCCAGAACCATACCTCAATGACACCAGTAACATAGATTCAGGAGTCATGGATGACAACGAGGAACCAGTCAATGATACTCAGCTTGACAGCAACAATTCCCCATCAACAAGTTCAACTTACCAGGCTACTGATCAATCACCTCCACAACAGCAAGGTAAGAAGGTCAATTCCAAAACAAAGGCGGGTACTTCCAGCAACAAGAGTCCGAAGCAAAAGACCCCAACAAAGAAGAAAAACCCTGCTCCAAGTACAACAGAAAAACCTGCCAGTCCCAGTACAACAATGACGAAGGAAAATCATGCTCCAAACAAGCTAAATGAAAAAGTAAACAATGGGAAAAGAGGAGTGAATAGTAAGTATTACCAGCCAAAATCCAGAAAACAACTTGACGACAGCCAGGCACAACCTCAAAGTCAGAGTCCAACATCAGGTAATCAAACCAAGGATATCCCTCAGGTTTTCAATCCGGAAGACATCCACTCAATTGTAAGTTCTAAGAGAGCAAACGGCAAAATCTACTACAGAGTAAAATGGAAGGATCCAGAAAGGGGAAACACATGGGAGTATGGCAGCAGCATTCCAGACTCCATTCGGAGAGAATTTCACCTCAAAAGAAGTATGTCAGGAAAACGACAAAAACGTCCACTGAAGAATCATAAGTTTTTCAACCAAAAGGAATCAGCACAAGACAATAAATCAGTCAATGTTCTGTCAGGGAATACAATGTCTGGAAATGTCAAGCAAGACAACACCAAACTATGCATAGAATTAGATGTCAAACCATATCCGTTTTTTCCCAAGCGCCTACGAAAAGTAGATCATAAAATAGAAAGAGTTATGGGCATTGAAATTATTCAAGGAGACTGCTATGTCAAGGTCTCATATAAAGATTATCCTAATCAATTCACATGCTATTTTGAAAGTGTTCCTCCCCACCTCATACAGCGCTACCTTGATGATAGCTGGAAGGATCTCAGTAAGTGGTCCTGTCTAGAAGATAATCCTCCATATGATCCAGAGGAATAAATCCAAAAGGGTTATTTTTCCACATAAAGACTTTGGAAACATCAACACCTTTTCCTACCGTATTTCACTCACAGACTGTATTCAACCATACCAGGATCAACTTGCCATACATACCGAAAGCTGCCAATTGAACATATTCTTGATCAAAATACCAAATCTCCTGAATAAACGGTGAAACAGCTACTAGCTGTATCTTGTTATGTTTTCTTGTGTCCAGTCTTTTCACTATGGGTTGCCAGTTGAGAACAAATGGCATCAGCCTGATCATCTGAGTTATTTGTATCACAGCAAATTTTGAGCATTGACCTGATCAACCAATCTCAAAAGCGAAGTGCAATGACACAAACCAAACCATACTGCGAATTGCACAGAAACCTATCGAAGCGAAGCAAACCATACTGCGAATCGAACCAAAACCGTACCAAAGCGAAGCAAACCATACTGCGAGACGAACCGAAACCGTACCGAAGCGAAGCAAACCATACTGCGAATCGAACCGAAACCGTACCGAAGCGAAGCAAACTGTGAATCGAACCGAAACCGTACCGAAGCGAAGCAAACCATACTGCGAATCGAACCGAAACTGTACCGAAGCGAAGCAAACCATACCGAAGGAAAATAAACCAAACCCTATCGCATTGAACCGAACAAAAATCAAAGAAAAGGCAAACCAAATAGTTACGAAAACTAACAAATAATTCTAAAAAGGATATACATAAGTTCTAACACCTTTTGTATACCTTATTAGTGTAATAAATCAATGCACTTGTTATATGCACATGCACATACATGTATATATAATGCGTCTAATGATTGTATCCAAAAATAGAAGGATATTTTATTAATATTTTTTTTTTTCATGATATACTTTTGTAATTTGCTGCCAATACATTCTTCCTGGCCATGACACCATTTAGTAATAATTATGTACTGATCTTTTACATCGTAATCATCATATTTGTTTTATTTTCTAGTTATTACAGAAAAACGGAGGAAGTATTTATATATGACATATTATTTGAACATGCTAACTCTCTTTTCTTTCTTTCCATGTAAAACCCCTAATGGACACAGCCAACTATCTTACAACCCCAATCCAGGATGTGGAACTCAAGGCCTCCTACATCACCCATAAAACCACCAGTACAGAGTGCCAAGACAAGCCAGCTCCACATCCAGAATCCCTGATGACAGCATTTTTATATTATGTTTCCTTATATCAAAGAGACTCTATAATAATTGTTATTTACTATACTACCAGTTTAACTTAATACATTGTCCATCTAAGCCATAATTATTTTAATTTTTACACGTTTGGGGTCCAAACTTTTTCAGACGGAGGCGAAGTTATCATGGTATAACATTTATACTAAGTTATCCTATAATAATTAGATCCACATCAAGTGCTTTTATGAGTTATCATGGTGTAATATTTATACATCATTTCATATAATTATAGTTTAGCAAGTAATATTTATCATCAGGTAAAATGTATATATAAAATATCAGTAGTTTCAGTTATAGCTTTTTAGATAGATGCTAGCCTAAGGTAATGGGAGCGCATCTAGACATACTATTCAATAAGACAAGAGTTACGTCTACATAGTTTAATAGATTTGAAGCTTTTAGATAAATGCTAGCCTAAGGTATCAAGATCCCATCTCCCAGACAAAGGATATGTCTACATAGTCTTATAGATTACCTGGAACTATTTTATTTAAGTATATCTGTCATCACCTACCGGGGTATATTAGAATAACATTACTTCAATTAAGACTCATTAAGGATTAGCCCCCATACAAGCTCGTCTACAGTGCATTAAGGATTAGCCCCCATACAAGCTCGTCTACAGTGTATTAAGGATTAGCCCCAACACAAGCTCATCTATAGTGACACCATAAACTCTTTCAAAACATCCAGTAAATATGTCAACAAGATTAGTGCCAGTCCAACAGGATTAACAGGATTTAGTATTCCCCTCTGTTTAGCCATCCATTTAGCATAGGGCACAACCAATCGTGTATCAACCAATCCTATTCCTTTTTATTGTTCAAATTTTTGTTAAATACATACTGTAGCCAGGTTTTAGGCAGAGAAGGGGTTTGACTCTCCTACCAAGCAGACCTCTCTCCCACAGCCCAGAGTGTGTACCGACTCACTGTGGCACCCTCAGTTATTTTCTAAGATATTGTAAATTGTTAATTGTTCTTGTAAATAAAATTGTGATTAGTCTCCTGTGACTCTGGCTCTTTGCTGACTAATTCCCCAAGAAAACCAGCACGCCATTCGGAAGGTATTGTTCACCCAGAACAGTTCCATGATAATTCTGTTAAAAGCCGGACTGGCTATAAGTTTCCTGAGTCTTTCTTCCTCATTAGATCTGACTAATTTAACATCAACACGCTTCCTTAGATTCTCCATAGTTTTACCAAATACTGAGTTATTCATGAGCTTATACAGATTCTTTACGAAATCGCTGGTAGCTATCTTTCTTAAATCTGTGTTCAACCTTATATAGGGCTCCATTCAAGGGCTTTGATCAAACTTTAGAACTCCGTGTATTTTCTTAAGTTTCATACCTAACGATAGATATAACTGGAGATTTCTGTAGTGAACTATATATTTTGTCTTATCCATCAAATTTGGTACGAGTTTTTCTACGTTAGCTAACCTACTATTACCCATCAAGGAGCGTTGATATTCCGACATCCAATCTTTATTAACCATTAATCTTTCGGGAGATAGCGGATAACTGTTATGATCTTTATGTAACCAACTTGGATATTCCAAGTCAACTTCTAGTATGTACCCTTTATTCACATCATTATTATGGATATCAATATCATCGACCCACTCAAAACCACCCGTGGGTAAAGGTTGACTCATAGCCCATCGATATACCACCTCTTAATCCTTTCTCAATAAACAAGTGCATATCGTAATCTGTGAGTAGTTTTAGGTCTTCTTCAACAATGCATCCCACGATAGTCCGGGACTGGAATAGTACCATGCCGGGTCCAAGCCGTATTGTTTTAAACATGTTTTTCTAAATATCTCGAATATATCGGCAAGTAACAGTACATCGGTTTTTAAGTACAGATCGTGATAATCGCCTAAATTCTTACAACCTAATTTATCCCAGACCGTCAGAGCGTGTTCATAATCGGCATCTGTTACTTTAGATTCTGTTAAGTTACTATAGAATGATTCGAGGGGTGGTAATTCAGTTTCTTCGAATCTAGACCAATCATCCATATATTCGTAAGGATATACACCTTTTCTCAGCAACAAATGACGTGTTATCTTATCGGTATATTTATTTGTTATCGCAAAGTCATCGGGATTGTTCGCATTAGCTAAATTGTCCAGGGAAGATAACAGAAACTGTGCGGAGTCTATGAATCTAAGCCCATTACTTTGCTTTATTCTAGATTTCCCATCCTTGTCCCTATAATGTATAGGTTTAGTCAACGAGAACGATATGTATTTTTCCATATTATTAGGAATGCACGTTAAACCGCCGTCGGTCTTTGAGATAGCTTGCACAATGAGATGTGAATCGTATCCCCTAAGGTTGTGAAACACAACGGGGATGGGTTTTGTTTGAGAATTCATTTGTAGTTTCAAGTTACACTCGATATGCGCGGCTCCCCGATAATTACCCGTGACGTGACAATGATCTCTTACGGAATCCCCATCCAGGGGTTTATTACAAACGTAACAACTCGTTGACTTCTTATGGGCCCTCCAATCATCCCTCGTCATTCGAATGGGTTTCTTACACGATAAATTTTCCCTTATTATTCTCTCTTCGTTTTGTAGATATTCTAGGAACTTTCCCGCTGCATCGGGACCTCTGTAAATCACGGGAGTGTTTGTTTTCCCATCATACCTAACAACTATATATCCAAACCCACAAGGAATATGTTCTTGAGTTTTGTACGTAAAACTACTATCTTCGGATTGCTTCCATTGGTATTTTCTATGGGTTTGATAAGCGCTTCGAAGTCGGCGTAAATTACGTACGGTACTGGCATTTGATTACAATAATGTTCAAATTTTAATATATTTTTTCCCTCTTTAGGCATATCGATCCTGATAGCGGTCTGTCCAACACCTCTACAGTCTTCTTTATGCGCTTCTAATAGATCTTGTCTGCTGTACCCATGTAGGCATCTTTCGCAGAAATATTTCTTTCCCTTATATTTAGTTTGATCGTATAATAGCCTGTTTAAACTCTTTATCCACGTATAATGATATTTTCCATCTTTTTCGATCAGAAATGAATTGATTCTGGGGATATGTTCCGGAGCGGAGCTTATCCTGTGTACAACAATTCCTTTAGAATTTTCGAAAACATTTATAGCTAAATTATTTTGCTTTTCCACCTTATCAATTTGTGATATTGGTGTAGGTTTGTCTATGCCATCGAAGTTGAGTCCATCGTTTTGGGGATAGCTAGAAGGTCTATTTGCAATTTTAGAATTTACGGGGAACAATGCAGATCTTATCATCATTCTGAAACAGTCATCAGATTTATTTTTTACGTTAATTATGGCTTATTTCTTCTTATAATACGGGGGTAAATCTATATAAGATCCACCTTTGAAGGGCATATAATTTGCTATATCTAAATATAAACTATCGATTTTATCCACACCCCAACCCGAACCCCTATTAGTCCAGCGTTCTAAAGTTTCCTGTATTCTCTGAATTGATGTATCTAATGATGCGTTTATAGTATCGGATTCGGTTATAACTTCTTGATTGCTTCGGAAATATGGTTCAGTATATTCGGTGCTATCGTCTGTGTTACTTTTACTCAATAACATTTTAATTGTCAGCTGGTATTTTATACTATGTAAATCATCTAACTCCTCGTTAATTTTACTCCATATGATGGGCTTAATATCGTTAACATCCATGTTGGAATTAATATCCATCTTCCAACCTCTTAGATATTTACCAACGTCGGAGGATGTGGGTACAAATATTAATTCTTGTTGTTTATTCTCAACATCATTATCAATATCAACATTATTATCATTATGTTCATCATCATTATTATCTAGTAAAGCGATCAATTCAGTTCTTCTCATTCTAGAATAACCTTTCAGCCCACTGTTTCTCGCTTGAGCTTTGAGTTCCCTAACAGTCTGGGGTTTGTTGTATTCCAAACCGAGTAAATCAATCAATTCAGCTTTTCTCATTCGAGAATAACCACGTAGGCCACTTTGCTTTGCCATAGCCTTAAACTCTCTGACAAAAACCATTGTGGTTGAATGGTATATGCAAAATGAGTCAAATGTCTACACGTATAGTTTATGTTTCCGCGCCTGATGTAATAATTGTGTATGCCGCACTAAATTTCAACACAGCGTCGGTTACATAGAGTCGTCTTACCCATGAGTGTAAATATGCAATTATTCATGGTTATACATCTATCATATCATTTGTCTAAATGCAAATCACATCTACACTGGTGAGATATTGATTAGGCTATTTATACATCACCTAACTCGGTCATGGTTTATTCGTAGCCACAGCTGTCACTCTGGTTATTTATGCGTAGCTATTGTATAACTGAAAATCAATAGAGCAGATAACCCCATAATCACAAATTTTACCTTGCGGTTCTTTTGAGCCTCTGACGGTGTATAAAACTGACTCATTGTTGGTCTCGGTATTGGGTCGAGTTTTTTCCCATAAACGAGGAAGTATTCGTGCATGGCAGATTCGACATCCTTAAACGTTTGAATTGAATGTCCTTCCTTAAGCAGTTTTTCATGAATAAAGTCTAATCTCTTCATTCTCTGCCAAGTATATTGTGACTGGGCTGCTTGGAGTTGTTCCATTGCTTCGTTATGTCGTTTACGCTCCTCTTCAACTTCTTTAGCGTTTGATTCCCTCATACTAGAAAATAAAAAATTACTCCCCGAAAAAGCTAGAGCATTAACAATAGCTCCACCGACCATCATTGTTGCCATATGTTTAATAATATAATATATTCAAATGTTTAATTAATAACTTCATTATGTCTTCCGGGATAAGCCCTTGTTTGATGAGCATATCCTTCGTTGCCATTGCTAATCCAATATCCAGAATCATCATACCAATATCATAACTATTAAAATCTAGCTTGGGAGGTGTGGCTTAAGTAATCATTTTAGCTATACGGGCATAGCTAATGGCAAAGCCGGTGACCACTGCTGAATGATACGTTGCGTTTACCAACATTTTACCATCTGTAACTGGAGTAGTCATGCTTCTTATAGCATTATATGGGGGCTAACCTCTAATTGAACTTGTTGTTGCATTGGGGGTGATGTTTTCTCTTCTCCGGTCTTATAAAAGAACCATACAGCCGCTATAGCAACAACTCCTACTAGTGCCCATGTTTTAATCGGATTAATATTTGAATTATTTATTAATTTCGCTTTCCTCGCAAGTCCTCCCTTTCTTCCAGCTGCTATTTTCAAAGGATTCTTTGTCACTCTGGCTTTTAGTATTTTCTCATTCACATGTGGTGCAATCGCTGGTGGTTCCTCATTCACTCGTTGTTCCTCGTCCACTTGTTGTTGCGTTTCCGGAATCTGTTGTGCAGTCTCGTTTACAATCTGTTGTGGTGTCACCTGTTGAGTCTCCATTATTTATTTGAACTTCGTTCTTTAAGTGGGCACGTATGTTTAAATTGACAATACCTAGCAGTTATTAAAGCTGTGGTGAACGGAGCTAAGAACATTCCGTATCTATGATAAAACTCACAGCTCACTGTGCTTATAGAGTGTTCAATGAATGGGTCGTTCTCGAGAGATTCGCATAAATACATGCGATGTTCTGCCGGGATAGGGAGAAACGTACTAGCTACGACTGTGTATAGTTGTAATATAGCCGAATCTATCGTTTTAGTCATGGTAGCTCCCAGTCTAGACTCGTAACGCTCGTACAGTTTTTTAATTTCTCCGTCGGTCATGTTATCAATTTTTTCGATGATATAATTTTGTCCCAAATATTGGGAACATTTTCCAAAGCCACGAGTCTTTCTCTATGTTTATCTAAAGATTTATCTAAATATTTATCTACATTTTGATCAGGCTCAGATTCTTTGAGCATTTGTTCGATGAGTTCGTCCCATTCCATAATGTAATACCTAAGGAGATATTTAAGTCTAACATAATATAATATGACATATCCAATACAGCCCGCAATAATGAACTGTTGCGCAAGAATGAGTATTTCGAACCACATTTTATGTCATATTAACCGCTAATGTTCAATTTGCTACATTTTGCTACATTTTGCTATATTTTGCTAAGCAATTGCATAAGCAGCTGGTTGATCAGTTTTTAATACGAGTTTACAGTGCTTCGTTGCCGCTAACAGTTTTCTGACTTTACCTCGCTTGAGCTTGGTATAGATAACGTCATTTTCGCGTAAACATTCCTCGAATGAATCTCGATCTTTGCAATGAAAGAGTGCTACCCATTTGGTTTGCTCTCTCAGATCTTTCAGGACAGAGTTGTATTTTAGAGTAAGTACCCAAACGCTATGCTGAGTATGCCTTCCGGAGAATGCTAAATACGAAAGCATATCTTTCTTTTTTGTGAGTTCTTTACTTGCGCTGCAGTCGTCTATTACGAAAAGGGTTGATTCTCCTTTGTATTTTTCGTGACATACTCGGAGGCAGTCTTGTAAACAATGGCCCAGATCGACTCTGTGTACCCCGTCGTCATTCATTACCCAATCTCTCGATAGGTATGTTTTATTAACGCTTATAGTCGGGCACAGAATAATGATATGATCGAAAACGTCCCTATAATGATTTTGTAAAATATCTAGAATAAAAGCTTTTTTTCCGCAGCCCGTTTGCCCGCATATGATAGTGCAGTGTGCGGATCTTTAGGTAAAAGATTATTAATAGATTGCTTGCACGAATCTTCCATTCTGTTTATTAAGTTGCGCATCCATAATGACGTACAAATATATGTTTAATTTACCAGCCGTTTCCTGGAGCTTCGTTATCTGTATAGTGACACCCTCGCTAGCATTTTCTATTCTCCTCCCACTGCCCTGTTGTTAGTCATCATCCGTTGTTCGCATGTCGAGCCATAGCGCGTACTTCGTGGTGAGGTATTCACCCATCGATACACTCCCGAGAGACAGATCTTTCACGACCGCGTTAACTTCCGGAGAACGTTTTATAGAAGGGAGTTTTTTAATCTCATCCCACTGGTGATACGCTAGCATTCCTTGGCTATATAGTTGATTAGGAACGCCCTCGATAGTCAATTCTACTTTTGTAATCTTGGGATGGTAGAACTTCTCGGTATTTCTTTTAAACGCATCGGAGGGGTCCTCGAACAACATTAAAATACCCTTCAGCGACCTCGAGGGAACGTTTAGATTTATATTCCACATCGTATCTTTTTTGTCCCTCGTGATCTTTCGATGTCGCAGCACGCAATCGTACAAAATGGCTAAACTTCCTGTATAATGATTACGAATTTGTCTGGCTAATTCGGGATCCGTTATCATATCATACTCCAGCGAGATATTGTCAGTGGAATAGCTAGCATCTACACCACCGGTTCTGATTACTCTACCGTAGTCATTAAAAGTGAGTTCGTATTCTAACCTATCGCCTAGGGATGCTTGATAAAAGGGCATGTGGGAATCTAGTAATTCAAAGTCTAGGGGAACATAGAATCGGTTACCTAATGCGTCGGCAACGGCCTTATCTTTTACGACGGTATCATCACCATTTTCAGCGCCCACTCGCAGTATCAATGTGTTCTTATTACAAATACCTTGGTACTGTAAGTTTTCCAGCTCTTTATCCGTTCTCCAGCTCTTTATCCGTTCTCCAGAGATCCATGTAACAATAGTATACATCGCTATCGTCGATACTCAAAACCTCATTACCGCTAATTTTAATGGCGATTTTCTTAACGATAGCACGACCTATGTTCTAAACTGGCTCCCTGTTAACGTCGGTAGAAGTCAAAATAATCGTAAATGCTAGTCGGACAGTTCCCAGAACTAACACATCAGTAGTATAGGTAATGATGGTTCTGGCTCACTTCCACTGGAGCCGTATTTATATACCTATACTGCTACTACAGAGGGAATTTTTTATGCCAAAATGATGATTTGATTTAATGATAGTCATGAGATTAAGCTAAATTGACCCCAGCTCACCAATACCTGGAGCCAATGATATAAATTTTTATAGGTAATGGGGGTTCTGGACCACTTCCACTGGAGCCAGATTTATATACCTATACTGCTACTACAGGTGGCATTTTTTATGCGTAAATGATTATGTGATTCAACGATAGTCATGAGATTAAGTTAAATTGGCTCTAGCTCACCAATACCTGGGGCCAATCATTGCTTTAGATGAGTCTAAATGGTAATAAAAATATTCTTTATTATTTTTATCGATAAAGCGATATTCAACATTTTTATTAAGTTCTTCGTTCATTTTACTAGGAGACCAGACAATATAACTACACTCTTTTTGTAAATTGATAAGAAACAATTGATAACCGTATTTGGTTGGTTTGACATCACTGATATAATAAAAACCTTGTGGTAATTCTTTCCATTGAATAGCTTTCTCCATTATCATATATTTATGTTAGCATTTGTCTAAATGTAATCACACGATAGTAAACAATCTATTTTTAATCTCCAACCGGTTCTTTGGTTTTGGCACGGAATAATTGACACGCTTGTTGCCTCCCCTGTTCTATGAACTTTTTTTTCTCGTCTTCACTTATACCACTGGTCTTACGAGATTTTGATCGAATCTCCTGCTTCATTTCGTTGTATTTGGTGAGTTCCGACAGCACTAAACGAAACTCATCCTCGGATATCTTACAATCGACCATTGCTGTCGAAATATGATCCTCAATGCTGTTCAACTTTGCTTCGGCGAGTATCCGAATACTATCGTGTTTTAATGCTTTCTTTTGTAACCTACGAGAAATGAATTTTATCGCTATTCCTGCCAGTCCCGAGACTACAGCGGTTATTTCCATGCCGAGCACGATAGGCGCGGCGATTATAGTTGATAGTTGATACCCGCTACAGCGAGTCCCATGCCAGATACTAAAAGCACGGTGTCAACTCCGTCCAGAGCATTCACGGCTCTGCGATACTTTTTATACAATCCAAGTCTCAACTCCCCATCCTTCCCTATTCGATGTTTTATGTCGCTTATTTGATGTAATCGAAATCCATCAACAGTATCCATCTTTTCAAATGCTTCACCGAGCGTCGGATATAAACTCATAGTGTATATTACGATCATATAATAGTCTTTAATTGGTCTTGCTTAAATGTTTTGAGACTATACATCAATCTTATCAAATGTATATTATACGGCAAGAATATCTTAGTAAGAGAAATGCTACCACTTTTAATAATTTAGACCCCCTCGAGGGTTGCAACGGGTGATGCTCTGATATGAATTATACTGCAACGTTGACGCTCGTGTTTCTTGAGCCATTTAATCGATAGACCTGGTAATATATCGAAGGCATCTTCCGGTGCATCTCCGAACAAGACTTCAATAATAAGCGTAGAAAGATTAGGTATTGCACTCAGGTTAACTTTAATATCTTCGAATTCAGTAACCAAATTTAAAGTAACATTTTTTAAGGCCGGACGACTATATAACATATGACCTGGGTTTTCTGGCAGGGGAGTGACCAACACACTTTTTCGTTTTGACGGGATATAAGCCGCGAGTACGATGCCACTATTTATTATCTTAGTTAAATTATGTCCCTTACCCATCATCACATAAGGTGGGGTAATGACGATATTCAGTAGCCACTCGATGTTTGCTTCGACCATAGCCCATTTATTATCATCGTTGCGAGTAATATTGTACGAAGTGTTTTTAAGGAGTCTACTAACGTCGACATCGCTTAAATCTTCTAGATTACACGTGAATGTGACTTCTTTCCGATTGTATACATTATCGTGTAAGTGTAAAGCGTATAACTTACCATTGGTACCGGGTTTATCAAATCCTTCTGTGTCTCCGAGATCGGAAAGCGCAATTGTATTACATTGTCTGAGCGTTCCAGGGCCTGATGCATCAACCATTATTTTTAATATGGAGTGTTACACTTAAGTATCCTATATGTACAGGTTGGTGTTTTACATCTAATACAGAAATTTTGAGGTCTGAAATAATACCCCGCTTTAATTTTTTATATTGAAATGACGAGAAAGATTCTGTTCTGCCGCTATTGTATTTTTCATTTTTCACTGGAACACTTCTGAGCAGAGTTGAAGGACTTTCTTGTTGAATATTATCCGTCGTGCTTATTTGATCAAGATGGATGAACAACTCTTTATAGGGAACTAAATCGGGTAATTTAACTCCCTGTGTTGTTATGTTGGGTTTTATCTTGTTTACCGGTATAGATTTAGAGTCGTCCTGAAATCCAAGTTTAGGTACTAAGTTGAGGCCAATAATTAAACCTTTTTCTCCAGTGGCTAATTTCAGCATCCCATTCGACTCATTTTGTGTGAGACTCATTCCATTAGGCTTAAAAATTTCATCATTGAGTGAGCATACGCTGTAATACCCATCAGGTATAGTAATTAATCTGTCAATTGTACGTTCGTTTATCAGTAAAAATATCTCATTATTTTCTTTTGCAGCACTTATATTGGTCCACAGTGGGTAATACGTTACGTCGCATAGAGCTACTTCGAGTTGTCCATCAGAGTTATCGATAGTATGAAGCAGTTCAATAGACTGACCATTTGTTATTCCCGGGAGTGTAACATACATATTAAATATACAATGATACTATATCATAACTTAAATATGAAATCGACTCACATTACTAATCAATCGATTATAGTAACTGCCTCCGGTGCTGAGTTTACGGTTAAATTCCACGTTATCTTTGAAAAATACAGTTTCACGGCAACTAACGATAAAATGATTGATGATTGGTTTAACCGTCCGATGCAATTTTGGCAGAATCAGTTAAACTTTGCCGTATGGTGTGCCACAACGGGATGTGGTGTATCTGTTAATGCCCCAGGATTTAAACTATATAAGTCTGTTATATTATTTCACGTGTACTACCAGATTAGACGTATACTTAAAGAAATTAGTGCTCCATTACCGATGGATCCAGCATGGAATCATGCAAATAATCATTATAATAAGAGGGCCTTCGAACGTATTTGTAATGAATTTAATGTTTCTACGAGTAAAGATTGGCGCATTAAAGGACCTAGCCATGGTCTAGGTATTCCGTACAATGGACAAAGAACTATTAAAGATAAAAGCGATTATTTAATTAAAGCGGGTGTGATCACTTCAGGCTTTGCTCTCTCGAGTAAACAGTTTAGAGCAGATCGTATGAACTTTGAGAGTGGCATCCAAACGATACAACAGATGCTTGGAATGAATTTCTTTATGATAAAACGGAAAATAATTTTACTAACCCAGGATTTGAAAGAGTTAATGAATCGATAAGAACTTATGTATGGGCAATTCTCGGAGCACAATCGCAAACACGAACGTCCATTATCGGTACTGTGACGGCGTTCGATGCGCAAAAACAGTTTGTCTCAAACGTGGAGGACGCCATTAATTCACCAGTTGACATACCATCGTCTATAAAGCGTTTTCAAGATGCATTACAGTACGCTCAATCCAAAGTGGACTTCGTTTATGCGCCGGGACTATACATGTCTCCGAGTAATATGGAACTTAAGATCGGTCAAGTGATAGGCTATAATAATAAAATTGTTATCGCTACCGATCAACAAAAACCAGGTATAAATTCAGATATTAACGTCGAATTAATAACGCAAACGATCACGGGCGAAAAGGGAATAGTCAAGCCGCAGACACCAACTATCGCACAACCATCTACTAACGCTCACGCACAAGTACCACCGCATATTGAGGCTAAAAATCAACAACATATCGATGAAAAAACAGCGCTTGTAGTGGGTGGAGTCTCGGTTGGCTTACTCATGATTTGGTGGTTAAATAGTTCTTAGCGAACTGATTTGGTGGATAAATAGTTCTTAGCGAATACGTACAACAGCCCTGCAATTGCTACGATCAGCCCCCACAAGTTTTGACTAAGCCAAGTGGTGGTCTTAGCTAATAAATTCAATAGCCAGGAAACAACACTCCCTATTATACCGGGAAGTGCGACCGCGGCTTTCTCAGCGAGCTTTCCCAGTGCTGAACCTAATGCTTTTAAATGCTTTTTTATCCACTCTTTTATACCATTTTTATCGTTAGGCGGTGATCCTCCACCACCTGTACTGCCACCTGTTAACAAGAGAGTCAAAGTCGATATATTAAATCCCAACGCGGTTAAAATACTGGCAATTGTTATTCCCTGTTCTCTGAACGATGTTTTAATTTTATCGGCCAGTGTAGTGTCATCGTTGAGTACTTGATCGATAGTTTCTCTAATACGACTGATTTGCGAACGAAGTGCCTTTCTATTACTGGAAGCTGCTTCGAGGCGGGCCGATCTTTCGTTACGCAATCTTTCCGCTACGCGGCGTCTACTGAACTCATCGCCCGCCTGTTTGAGTTTTGTTTTCTCTTTAGCTATATGCTTGTCGATTTCAGATATCTTGGCTATATTATTGATGAGTTCACCCCGCATTGTTCGCATTGCCTTGTCAAGACCTCGTAATTCCCTAATACTGAACTCTAATAGGTAATAGGTATCTAAGATTTCTCCGAGTCCGTTCGAGGCCACCATGGAGGCTGCTTCCAAATCATCTGTATTACCGAGTTCAGTACGCACGGTCCTAAGAACCTTAGTAGTCTTCGCGGAAAGTCGTCGGTAGTCCACAAAACCTAATTTATCACGAACAGTGCTGATGTCGTGTTTAGCGGCTATCGTAGACAAGGCTAGGGGCTTACGAGTAAGAGAATGCATAAGATCAATATCCGGAGCGCCACGCAGTCGCAATATTCCTTTACTATCTATCTCAAACTTTGAATAGTCACGACCTATTGGGGTATCATCTTTTAAGGCATCGTAATAATCATTGACGGACGATTGTAAAAGTTCATCGTTAAGATTCGTGCCACCAAAGTTGGTTTCATCAGTATCTTCGTTTGGGTTATCAAAGTCATCAAAGGTACTTAGATCAAAGTCATTAATATCAAAATCAGTCATTTTTATATTAAACATAGGGTACATAATTTCAATATAAACAATGTCTTCGCAATACGGACGCAAGTTAAACCCACAACGTAGACTTCGAGATCCATTAGGGGTCAAAGCAATTCGTCAGTCTGTAACTATAACTAATAACCCTAGTACCATCGATCAGAATCAAACGCTTCTGGTTCGCTTTCCTAATCTCGGCGCACACGATGTGTTAGTTCCGGGAACTGTCCGACTAGCATTTACGATTAGTTTGACTTCTACAGACGTTAACAGGGAGCCCGTTCAGAACATAGGTCGTGCTATCGTCAAGAAAATCGCGATTAAAATTAGCGGTAATGAGGTTTTGAGTATCGACGATAGCGATGTATACTATTGTTACATGGATCTCTGGAGAACGGATAAAGAGCGGGAAAACTTACAGTACCAAGGTATTTGTAATAAGAACACATTGATACTGCGAGTGGACGCTGATAATGGTGATAGTACCGTCGTAAAAGATAAGGCCGTTGCCGACGCATTAGGTAACCGATTCTATGTTCCCCTAGACTTTGAATTACTAGATTCCCACATGCCCTTTTATCAAGCATCCCCAGGCGATAGGTTAGAATACGAACTCACTTTTAATGACTACGGTAGGGTAATCAGATCTGCTAATGAAGATGCTAGATATTCCATTGACAATATCTCTCTGGAGTACGATATGATAACGGATCCCGAATTAGCCAGACAAATTCGTAACCAGTATACCGGAAGTTTAGCCATTTTGTACGATCGAGTGCTGCGACACCGAAAGATCACGAGGGACAAAAAAGATACGATGTGGAATATCAATCTAAACGTTCCCTAAAGGTCGCTGAAGGGTATTTTAATGTTGTTCGAGGACCCCTCCGATGCGTTTAAAAGAAATACCGAGAAGTTCTACAATCCCAAGATTACAAAAGTAGAATTGACTATCGAGGGCGTTCCTAATCAACTATATAGCCAAGGAATGCTAGCGTATCACCAGTGGGATGAGATTAAAAAACTTCCTTCTATAAAACGTTCTCCGGAAGTTAACGCGGTCGTGAAAGATCTGTCTCTCGGGAGTGTATCGATGGGTGAATACCTCACCACGAAGTACGCGCTATGGCTCGACATGCGAACAACGGACGATGACCAATTACACGGCAGTGGGAGGAGTGTCATGGAACTGTTCTGGGTGAACAATACCTTCCAAATGACGTGCTGGTTTTCTTGGGGAATTAGTCAGCAAAGAGCCAGAGTCACAGGAGACTAATCACAATTTTATTTACAAGAACAATTAACAATTTACAATATACTTAGATAATAACTGAGGGTGCCACAGAGAGTCGGTACACACTCTGGGCTGTGGGAGAGAGGTCTGCTTGGTAAGAGAGTCAAACCCCTTCTCTGCTTAAAACCTGCCTACAGTATGTATTTAACAAAAATTTAAACAATAACAAGGAATGTGATTGGTTGATACACGATGGGTTGTGTCCTAAGCTAAATGGATGGCTAGACAGAGGGGAATACTAAATCCTGTTTATCCTGTTGGACTGGCACTAATCTTGTTGACATATTTACTGGATGCTTTGAAAGAGATTAGGGTGTCACTATAGATGAGCTTGTGTGGGGGCTAATCCTTAATGCCCTATAGACGAGCTTGTATGGGGGCTAATCCTTAATGAGTCTTAATTGAAGTAATGTTATTCTAATGTACCCCGGTAATGTACCCCGGCAGATATACTTAAATAAATATCCTTTGTCTGGGAGATGGGATCTTGATACCTTAGGCTAGCAAAGCTTCAAATCAATTAAACTATGTAGACGTAACTCTTGTCTTATTGAATAGTATGTCTAGATGCGCTCCCATTACCTTAGGCTAGCAACCATCTAAAAAGCTTTAACTGAAACTACTGATATTTTATATATGCATTTTACCTAATGATTATTATTACTTGCTTAACTATAATTTTATGAAATGATGTATAAATATTACGCCATGATAACTCATAAAAGCACTTGATGTAGATCTAATTATTATAAGATAACTTAGTATAAATGTTATCCCATGATAGGAGAATAGAAAATGCTAGCGAGGGTGCCACAATACAGATAACGAAGCTTCAGGAAGCAGCTGGTAAATTAAACATATATTTGTACGTGATTATGGATGCGCAACTTAATATACAGAATGGGAGATTCGTGCAAGCAATCTATTGATAATCTTTTACCTAAAGATCCGCACTGCGCTATCATATGCGGTCAAACGGGCTGCGGAAAAACAGCTTTTATTCTAGATATTTTAGAAAGTCATTATCGGGACGTTTTCGATCATATCATTATTCTGTGCCCGACTATAAGCGTTAATAAAACCTACCTATCGAGATATTGGGTAATGAATGACAACGGGGTACACAGAGTCAATCCGGGCGATCGTTTACAAGACTGTCTCCGAGTATGTCACGAAAAATACAAAGGAGAATCGACCCTTTTCGTAATAGACGACTGCAGCGCAAGTAAAGAACTCACAAAAAAGAAAGATATGCTTTCGTATTTAGCATTCTCCGGTCGGCATACTCAACATAGCGTTTGGGTACTTACTCAAAAATACAACTCTGTCCTGAAAGATCTCAGAGAGCAGACCAAATGGGTAGCACTGTTTCATTGCAAAGATCGAGATTCATTCGAGGAATGTTTACGCGAAAATGATGTCATTTATACCAAGGGGGAACAAGATAAAGTCAGAAAACAGTTAGCGGCAACGAAGCACTGT
Organism: Haliotis rufescens; assembly: GCF_023055435.1. Taxonomy (NCBI): domain Eukaryota; kingdom Metazoa; phylum Mollusca; class Gastropoda; order Lepetellida; family Haliotidae; genus Haliotis; species Haliotis rufescens. The sequence continues at coordinate 28,902,595 of NW_025964112.1, forward strand.
AAACTCGTATTAAAAACCGATCAACCAGCTGCTTATGCAATTGCTTAGCAAATTATAGCAAAATTATAGCAAAATTATAGTAAATGTAGCAAAAATGTAGCAAAATGTAGCAAAAATGTAGCAAATTGAACATTAGCGGTTAATATTACATAAAATGTGGTTCGAAATCCTCATTCTTTCGCAACAGTTCATTATCAGGGTTGTATTGGAAATGTCATATTATATTATGTTAGACTTAAATATCTCCTTAGGTATTACATTATGGAATGCGACGAACTCATCGAACAAATGCTCAAAGAATCTGATGCAGATCAAAAAACACATCAACATGCTGAAGTAGTTACAGATAAACATAGAGAAAGACTCGCCGCTTTGGTAGCCGGTGGAAAATGTTCCCAATATTTGGGAGAAAATTATACCATCGAAAAAATTGATAACATGACCGACGAAGAAATTAAAAAACTGTACGTTCGTTACGAGTCTAGACTGGGAGCTACCATGACTAAAACGATAGGGTCTTCTATATTACAACTATACACAGCCGTAGCTAGTACGTTTCTCCCCATCCCGGCAGAACATCGCCTGTATTTATGCGAATCTCTCGAGAAAGACCCATTCATCGAACACGCTATAAGCGCAGTGAGCTGTGAGTTTTATCATAGATTCGGAATGTTCTTAGCTCCGTTCACCACAGCTTTAATAACGGCTTGGTATTGTCAATTTAAACATACGTGCCCACTTAATAATATAAATGGAGACACAACAGATTGCGGAAACACAATCACAACAGGTGACACCACAGATTGTGAACGAGGAACCACAGATTGTGAACACACAACAGATTGCGGAACAACAAGTGAATGAGGAACCACCACCAGTGAATGTGAATGCACCACATGTGAATGAGAAAACAAAAAAACAACCCAGAGTGACAAAGAATCCTTTAAAAATAGCCGCAGGAAGAAAGGGAGGGCTGGCGAGGAAAGCAAAATTAATAAATAATTCAAATATTAATCCGATTAAAACATGGGCACTAGTAGGAGTTGCTGGTATAGCGGCTGTATGGTTCTTTTATAAGTCTGGAGAAGAGAAAACGTCACCCCCGCCGCAACAACAAGTTCAATTAGAGGTTAGTCCTCATATAATGCTATAAGAAGCATGACTACTCCAGCTACAGACGGTAAAATGTTGGTAAACGCGACGTATCATTCAGCGGTGGTCACCGGCTTGGCCATTGGCTATGCCCGTATGGCGAAAATGATTACTAAAGCCATACCTCCCAAGCTAGATTTTAATGGATATGACATACCAATGATGGTTCTGGATATTGGATTAGCTATGGCAACGAAGGATATGCTCATCAAACAAGGACTTATCCCGGAAGACATAATGAAGTAATTAAACATTTGAATATTTATATTCATATAAAGATTTGAATATGGCAACAATTGCGATGATGGTCGGTGGAGCTGTTGTTAATGCTCTAGCTTTTTCGGGGAGTAATTATTTATTTTCCAGTATGAGGGAATCAAACGCTAAAGAAGTTGAAGAGGAGCGTAAACGACATAACTTTAGAACAATACCAAGCAGCCCAGTTACAATATACACAGCAGAGAATGAAGAGATTAGACTTTATTCATGAACAACTGATTAAGGAAGGACATTCAATTCAAACGTTTAAGGATGTCGAATCTGCCATGCATGAATACTTCCTCGTTTATGGGAAAAAACTAGACCCAATACCGAGACCAGCAATGAGTCAGTTTTATACACCGTCAGAGGCTCAAAAGAACCGAGAGGTCACATTTATTATTATTGGATTGACTTCTCTATTGATTTTCAGCTATACCATGCATAAGTCAGAGTGACAGCTGTGGCTATGATCTATAAATAGCCTAATCAATATCTCACAGTGTAGCTGTGATTTGCATTTAGACAAATGATATGATAGATGTATATACCATGAATAACTGCAAGTTTACACTCATGGGTAAGACTACTATTTGTAACCGACGCTGTGTTGATTTTTTTTACTGCGGCATACACAATTATTACATCAGGCGCGGAAACATTAACTATACGTGTTCTGTATGCGGGATAGGGGTCAAAGGTCGTTATTGTTTATGTAAGGAACACGGTGCTGATAGGGTCAGGAACCAGATTATTTATGCTAGGAAGAGAGATTACATCAATGAGAGGAATAGGTTGGGGAGAATATGTATTTAGATATATGAAAACAACCAATTAGACATTTGTCTCATTTTGCATATACCATTCAACCACAATGGTTTTTGTCAGAGAATTAAAAGCTATGGCAAAGCAAAGTGGACTGCGTGGATATTCTCGTATGAGAAAAGCTGAATTGATGGATTTACTCGGTTTGGAATACAACAGACCCCAGACTGTTAGAGAACTCAAAGTTCGAGCGAGAAACAGTGGGCTGAGAGGTTATTCTCGAATGAGAAGAGCTGAACTGATCACTTTACTAGATAATAATCAACCTAATGATAATGTTGATATTCAACCTAATAATGTTGATAATCAACATAATAATGATGATGATAATCAACAACAAGAATTAATATTTGTACCCACATCCGCCGGCGTTGGTAAATATCTAAGAGGTTGGAAGATGGATATTAATTCCAACATGGATGTTAACGATATTAAGCCCATCATATGGAGTAAAATTAACGAGGAATTAGATGATTTACATGGTATAAAATACCAGCTGACGATTAAAATGACATTGAGTAAAAGTAACACAGACGATAGCACCGAATATACTGAACCATATTTCCGTAGCAATCAAGAAGTTATAACCGAATCCGATACTATAAACTCATCATTAGATACATCAATTCAGAGGATACAGGAAACATTAGAATGCTGGACTAATAGAGGTTCTGGTTGGGGTGTGGATAAAATCGATAGTTTATATTTAGATATAGCGAATTATATGCCCTTCAAAGGTGGATCTTATATAGATTTACCCCCGTATTATAAGAAGAAAAAAGCCATAATTAACGTAAAAAATAAATCCGATGACTGTTTAAGAATGATGATAAGATCTGCATTGTTCCCCGTAGACAAAAATCCGGATAGACCTTCTAGCTATCCCCAAAACGATAGACTCAACTTCGATGGTATAGACGAACCTACACCAATATCGCAAATTGATAAGGTGGAAAAGCAAAATAATTTAGCTATAAATATTTTCGGACATTCTAAAGGAATTGTTGTACACAGGATAAGCTCCGCTCTGGAAAATATCCCCAGAATCAATTCATTTCTGATCGAAAAAGATGGTAAATATCATTATACGTGGATAAAGAGTTTAAACAGGCTATTATACAATCAAACAAAACATGCTAGAAAGAAATATTTCTGTGAAAGATGCCTGCATGGGTACAGCAGACAAGATCTATTAGAAGCGCATAAAGAAGACTGTAGAGGTGTTGGACAGAATGCTATCAGGATCGATATGCCTAAAGAAGGAAAAAATATATCAAAATTTGAACATTATTGTAATCAAATGCCAGTACCGTACGTAATTTACGCCGACTTCGAAGCGCTTATCAAACCCATAGAAAATACCAACCATAGCAATACTGATAATAGTTTTACGTACAAAACTCAAGAACATATTCCTTGTGGGTTTGGATATATAGTTGTAAGGTATGATGGGAAAACAAACCCGCCCGTGATTTACAGAGGTCCCGATGCAGCGGGAAAGTTCCTAGAATATCTACAAAATGAAGAGAGAATAATCAGGGAAAAATTATCGTGTAAGAAACCCATGCGTATGACGAGGGATGATTGGTGGGCTCATAAGAAGTCAACGAGTTGTCATGTTTGTAACAAACCCCTGGATGGGGATTCCGTAAGAGATCATTGTCACGTCACGGGTAATTATCGGGGAGCCGCTCATAACGAGTGTAACTTGAAACTAAAAATGAACTCTCAAACAATACCCATCCCCGTTGTGTTTCATAACCTTAGGGGATACGATTCACATCTCATTATGCAAGCTATCTCGAAGACCGACGGCGGTTTAACGTGCATTCCTAATAATATGGAAAAATACATATCGATCTCGTTGACTAAACCTATACATTATAGGGACAAGGATGGGAAATCTAGAACAAAGCAAAGTAATGGACTTAGATTCATAGACTCCGTACAGTTTCTGTTATCTTCCCTGGACAATTTAGCTAATGCGAACAATCCCGATGACTTCGCGATAACAAATAAATATACCGATAAGATAACTCGTCATTTGTTGCTGAGAAAAGGTGTATATCCTTACGAATATATGGATCATTGGTCAAGATTCGAAGAAACTGAATTACCACCCCTCGAATCATTCTATAGTACAGATGCCGATTATGAACACGCTCTGACGGTCTGGGATAAATTAGGTTGTAAGAATTTAGGCGATTATCACGATCTGTACTTAAAAAGCGATGTACTGTTACTCGCCGATATATTCGAGATATTTAGAAAGACATGTTTCAAACAATATGGCTTGGACCCGGCATGGTACTATTCCAGTCCCGGACTATCGTGGGATGCATTGTTGAAGAAGACCGGCGTAGAACTAAAACTACTCACAGATTACAATATGCACTTGTTTATTGAGAAAGGATTAAGAGGTGGTATATCGATGGCAGCTAAAAGGTATTCTAAGGCTAATAATAAATTAGTGGAAGGATACGATCCCAGTAAACCCGACACGCACATATTATATCTCGATGCCAACAATTTGTACGGATGGGCTATGAGTCAACCTTTACCCACGGGTGGTTTTGAATGGGTCGATGATATCAATGTTATTAATATTCATAATAATGATGTGAATAAAGGGTACATACTAGAAGTTGACTTGGAATATCCAAGTTCGTTACATAAAGACCATAACAGTTACCCGCTAGCTCCCGAAAGATTAATGGTTAATAAAGATTGGATGTCGGAATATCAACGCTCCTTGATAGGAAATAGTAGGTTAGCTAACGTAGAAAAACTCGTACCAAATTTGATGGATAAAACAAAATATATAGTTCACTACAGAAATCTCCAGTTGTATCTATCGTTAGGTATGAAACTTAAGAAAATACACAGAGTTCTAAAGTTTGATCAAAGCCCTTGGATGGAGCCCTATATAAGGTTGAACACAGATTTAAGAAAGATAGCTACCAGCGATTTCGAAAAGAATCTATATAAGCTCATGAATAACTCGGTATTTGGTAAAACTATGGAGAATCTAAGGAAGCGTGTTGATGTTAAATTAGTCAGATCTAATGAGGAAGAAAGACTCAGGAAACTTATAGCCAGTCCGGCTTTTAACAGAAGCAAGATATTCGATAACGACTTAGCCGCGTTGCATATGCAGAAGAGTAATATAAAATTCAACAGACCGGTGTACGTCGGTATGAGTATTCTCGACTTGTCAAAACATTTAATGTATGACTTTTATTACAACGAACTTAAGAAGCAATACGGCGATAGATGCGAGGTGTTATATACCGACACAGATTCTTTGTTGATGGAAATACAAACCGAGGATGTGTATAAAGATATGGCAGAAAAAATAGATATGTATGACACGAGCGATTATCCTAAAGATAATCCACTGCACAGCGTAGTAAATAAAAAGGTATTAGGTAAGATGAAGGATGAATGTGCTGGGACCCCTATAGCGGAGTATGTAGGATTAAGACCTAAGATGTATTCTATAAAGAAGTCCGATAATGGAGAGATAAGAAAAGCTAAGGGCATTAAGAAGTATGTTGTAAAAAAGCATATCAAACACGAACAGTATAAAGAATCATTATTTAACGGTAGAACGTTCAAACACGAGATGAACTCTTTAAGAAGTTACAATCATAGGATATATGGATTAAGAATGAACAAGACTTCATTATCCCCCTTAGATACAAAGAGATGGATTGATAATGATGGTGTAAATACCTATGCTTATGGTTATGGTGGTAATACCGTACCGTCGGGAACTATGAACAACTCTTCTCGTACAAATGCCCTACCCGGTCCATCTTGAGGATAATAAAGAATAGGCTCTCCTTCTTTCGTAACCAATCGACTAATGTTATACGTCTGAAGGGACCATATGGGATCGGTTGCGCGACGTAGGCCTCCTTCGAGTTCACCGGCCTGGTATAAATATCTTACCCTTACTCTATCCGGAAGTTTTCGTTCTTTGCCTCTCCTCGGTGCTGAAGATTCGGAAGTCACTGATTTCATTTTAATAGCATCGGATGGTTTCTTCCCTATTAATCTCGTTACTTCATTATTCAGCGCTGATACAACGGCTGATAATCGTGTCACCCATTCGGTTGATCTCAATCGTTCTGATTTCATTTCGATCCCATACTGATAGCCAAACAAACGTTCCGCTAATGTCCTGTTAAATTTTTCGACGATAGCTTGACTGCGGTGGGCCTCTCTTTCACCACGGACGATTTCGACATCGTTCTTTGTTAACAGTTTAGTTACCGATCCCATAAACTCGCGACCGGGATCTACTTGAAATAGCTTAGGCCATTTTAGCGGTCCGCGTTTATATATGCGACTCAGTGCATTAGCTACCTCTGTTGATTCTTTCGAGGTTAATGGCTCAGCCTCTTTGTATCGACTAGCCACATCCACTACCGTTAAAGCGTATTTATACGTTTTGCGTTTTACCTTATCGTGGGGAAGAAACAAGAGGTCAGCCTGATGAACTTCATTCGTCGTAAAAATATCAAACTTTTTCCTCGGTATATAACGCGGTGCCGGTAAATATATCTGCCACATCGCTTGTTTCTTTAACCAATCCTTAGCCACATCTTTATATACCTTAGCCGCGGTGGCTAATTTTTTTATTGCTCCTACACCTTTCCAATATCCTCGTGGGCTATAGTAAATTTTATCCATTATTAATTAATATTGATGTTTCTTTTAAAACGACTTTCGTTGAATCGCATCATCATTTTCATACTAATAGAAGCAATGATTGGCCCCAGGTATTGGTGAGCTAGAGCCAATCTCATGACTATCGTTGAATCACATAATCATTTTGGCATAAAAAATTCCATCTGTAGTGATGGTATAGGTATATAAATCCAGCTCCAGTGGAAGTGAGCCAGAACCATCATTACCTATAAAAATTTATATCATTGGCTCCAGGTGGTGGTGAGCTGGAGTCAATTTAACTTAATCTTATGACTATCGTTGAATCGCATCATCATTTACGCATAAAAAAATCCCCCTGTAGTGGTGGTATTGGTATATGAATCCGGCTCCAGTGGAAGTGAGCCAGAACCATCATTACCTATACTACTCATCGTGTGCGCCAAGATTAGGAAAGCGAACCAGAAGCGTTTGATTCTGATCGATGGTACTAGGGTTATTAGTTATAGTTACAGACTGACGAATTGCTTTGACCCCTAATGGATATCGAAGTCTACGTTGTTGGTTTAACTTGCGTCCGTATTGTGAAGACATTGTTATATTGAAAACATGTACCCTATGTTTAATATAAAAATGACTGATTTTGATCTAGATACCTTTGAATGAATGAATCTTAACGATGAACTTTTGAACCCAACCGCAAATGATGAACTTTTGAAACCAGCCGTTGATGATTATTACGATACCTTTAAAGATGATAGTCCTATTGTTCGTGACTATTCAAAGTTTGAGATAGATAGTAAAGGAATATTGCGACTGCGTGGCGCTCCGGATATTGATCTTATGCATTCTCGTACTTGTAAGCCCCTAGCCTTATCTACGATAGCTGGTAAACACGGTATCAGCACTGTTGGTGATAAATTAGGTTTTGTAGACTACTCACGACTTTCCGCGAAGACTACTAAGGCTCAAAGTAACACAGATAATTTGGAAGCTTCCTCGAACGTGGCCTCGGACGGACTCGAAGAAATCTTGGGTACCTACTACGATAATTCCACGGTACCATATTCGGAGTTCAGTATTAGGGAATTACGAGGTCTTGACAAGGCAATGCGAACAATGCGGGGAGAACTCACCAATAATATGGCCAAGATATCCGAAATCGACAAGCATATAGTTTACGAGAAAACAAAACTCGAACAGGCGGGCGATGAATTCAGTAGACACAGCGTAGCGGAAAGATTGCGTAACTTAGAAGACGAAAGATCGGCCCACCTCGAGGCTGCTTCCACTAATAGAGAGGCACTTCGTTCGCAAATCAGTCGAATTCGAGAAACTATCGATCGAGTCCTCAACGATGACACTACACTGGCCGATAAAATTAAAACGTTGTTCAGAGAACAGGGAATAACAATTGCCAGTATTTTAACCGCGTTGGGATTTATTATATCGACTTTGACTCTCGCGTTAACCAGTGGCACAGGTGGTACAGGTGGTAGCGGATCACCACCTACATCGGATGGTATAATAGAGTGGATAAAAAAGCATTTAAAAGCATTAGGTTCAGCACTGGGAAAGCACGCTGAGAAAGCCACGGCTGCACTTCCCGGTATAATAGGGAGTGTTGTTTCCTGGCTATTGAATTTATTAGCTAAGACCACCACTTGGCTTAGTCAAAACTTGTGGGCACTGATCGTAGCAATTGCAGGGCTGTTGTACGTATCCGCTAAGAACTATTTAACCAAATCAGTTCGCTAACCAAATCATGAGTAAACCAGCCGCGACTCCACCTAATACAAGCGCTGTTTTTTCATCGATATGTTGTTGATTTTTAGCCGCAATATGTGGTGGCACTTGAGCGTCAGTAGATGGTTGAGCGATAGTTGGTGTTTGTGGCTTGACTATTCCCTTTTCGCCCGTGATTGTTTGTGTTATTAATTCGACGTTAATATCTGAATTTATACCTGTTTTTTGTTGATTGGTAGCGATAACAATTTTATTATTATAACCTATCACTTGACCGATCTTAAGTTCCATATTACTCGGAGACATGTATAGCCCCGGCGCATAAACAAAGTACACTTTGGATTGAGCGTACTGTAATACATCTTGAAAACATTTTATAGACGATGGTATGTCAACTGGTGAATTAATGGCGTCCTCTACGTTTGCGACAAACTGTTTTTGCGCATCGAACGCCGTCCCAGTACCGATAATGGACGTTCGTGTTTGCGATTGTGCACTGAGAATTGCCCATACATAAGTTCTTATCGATTCATTAACTCTTACAAATCCTGGGTTAGTAAAATTATTTTCCGTTTAATCATAAAGAAATTCATTCCAAGCGTCATCGTTCAGTTGTACAAATTTCTTTCGGTTTTATACCGATTATCATATAATCTTGAGTAAAGTTTGCTGGTACTCCGCAACTTATTAAAATTAACATGAGTGAGTGAGTTGGTTTTAACGCCGCTTTTAACAGTATTCCAGTTATATCGCGGCGTGTCAGCTTAATGTTGGAGGAAAGCCCGAAGTGATGCAGGTCTCAGACGTTTACCACTTCGGTGAAACCCACGAGCACGGGTATGGTGCTGACAAACCTAGAAACATAATCGGGGCGAACCTGGATTCGAACCCACAATCATAGGTTTCTGGCGTGCCCAAGGGACGCAACTCTGCACAGCGAATCGTGGCGCCTTAGACGACTGGGCCACCCGTGCCGCCCAGAATTAACATGAAGTTTATTAAGTTCTTTATATACATAATCGCTTTCTTCTTTGACGGTTATTTTTTCCTCTGTGTAAGGAACTCCTAGACCATGGTTTGCTCCTTTAATACGCCAATCTTTACTCGTAGAAACATTAAATTCCTGACAAATACGCTCATACGCGGACCTATCATAATTATTATTTGTGGAATTCCACGCTCGATCATGCGGTAACGGAGCATTAATTTCTTTAAGTATACGTCTAATCTGATAGTACACGTGAAATAATATAACAGACTTATTTAGCATAAATCCTGGGGCATTAACAGATACACCACATCCCGTTGTGGCACACCATATGGCAAAGTTTAACTGATTCTGCCAAACTTGCATCGGATTGTGAAACCAATCGTGCACCATTTTATCGCTAGTTGCCGTGACCCTGTACTTTTCAAAGATATCAGGGATTTTAACGAAAAAATCAGTACCATAGGAATTTACCATAATCGATAGATTAGTAATGTGTCTCGATTTCATATTTAAGTTATGATATAGTATCATTGTATATTTAATATGTATGTTACACTCCCGGGAATAACAAATGGTCAGTCTATTCAACTGCTTCATACTATCGATCGATAACTCGGATGGACAACTCGAAGTAGCTCTATGCGATGTAACGTATTACCCACTGTGGACCAATATAAGTGTTGCAAAAAGAAATAATAAGATGATTATACCAGGTGAAAACAGGGGTATGGAAAAATACATTATTATACCTGATGGGTATTACAGCGTATGCTCACTCAATGATGAAATTTTTAAGCCTAATGGAATTAGTATCACACAAAATGAGTCGAATGGGACAGTGAAAATATACACTGGAGAAACAGGTATAATTATTGACGAGAACTTAGCAATTACACTTGGATTTGGACAGCCAGTAGTATTACCAGCAAACAAACCAGTGACTGTATATGCATTACCCGATTTAGTTCCCTATAAAGAGTTGTGCATCCATCTTGATCAAATAAGCACCACGGATAATATTCAACTAGAAAGTCCTTCAACTCTACTCAGATCTATTACAGTCAAAGATGAAAAATATAATAGCGGTAGAACGGAATCTTTCTCAACATTACAATATAAAAAATTAAAGCGGGGTATTATTTCAGACCTTAAAATTTCTGTATTAGATGTAAAACACCAACCTGTACATATAGGATACTTAAGTGTAACACTCCATATTATAAAAAATGGTTGATTCCATATTTAAGTTATGATATAGTATCATTGTATATTTAATATGTATGTTACACTCCCGGGAATAACAAATGGTCAGTCTATTCAACTGCTTCATACTATTGATAACTCGGATGGTCAACTCGAAGTCGCCCTATGCGATGTAACGTATTACCCACTGTGGACCAATATAAATGCTGCGAAAGATAATAATAGGATAATGCTATTATATCCATTTGGTACTAGCAAATCCATTACTATACCTGATGGGTATTACAGCGTAAGCTCACTCAATGATGAAATTTTTAAGCCTAATGGAATTAGTCTCACACAAAATGAGGCGACTGGGAGAGTGAAATTCGACAATGAAGAAACAAATATACTTTTATTGGACCCATCAGCTACACTTGGATTTACACACTTAATTGGCACAATATACAAGTTACCAGATCAGGAGGTTAAATTACCTGATTTAGTTCCCTATAAAGAGTTGTGTATCCATCTTGATCAAATCAGTACGACAAATAATATTCAACTAGAAAGTCCTTCAACTCTGCTCAGATCTGTTCCAGTGAAAAATGAAAAATATAATACCGGTAGAACGGAATCTTTCTCGTCATATATAAATAAAATTATAAAAATATAAAATATAAAAAATTAAAGCGTGGTATTATTTCAGACCTCAAAATTTCTGTATTAGATGTAAAACACCAACCAGTACATATAGGATACTTAAGTGTAACACTCCATATTAAAAATAATGGTTGATGCATCAGGCCCTGGAACGCTCAGACAATGTAATACAATTGCGCTTTCCGATCTCGGAGACACAGAAGGATTCGATAAACTCGGTACCAATGGTTAGTTATACGCTTTACACTTACACGATAATGTATACAAGCGGAAAGAAGTCACATTCACGGGTAATCTAGAAGATTTAAGTGATGTCGACGTTAGTAGACTCCTTAAAAACACTTCGTACAATATTATTCGCAACGACGATAATAAATGGACTATGGTCGAAGCAAACATCGAGTGGCTACTGAATATCGTCATTACCCCACCTTATGTGATGATGGGTAAGGGACATAATTTAACTAAGATAATTAATAGTGGCATCGTACTCGCGGCTTATATCCCATCAAAACGAAAAAGTGTGTTAGTCACTTTTCTGCCAGAAAACCCAGGTCATATGTTATATAGTCGTCCGGCCTTAAAAAATGTTACTTTAAATTTGGTTACTGAATTCGATGATATTAAAGTTAACCTGAGTGCAATACCTAATCTTTCTACGCTTATTATTGAAGTCTTGTTCGGAGATGCACCGGTAGATGCCTTCGAAATATTACCAGGTCTATCGATTAAATGGCTCAAGAAACACCAACGTCAACGTTGCAGTATTATTCATATCGGAGCATCGCCCATTGCAACCCTCGAGGGGGTCCAAATTATTAAAAGTGGTAGTATTTCTCTTACTAAGATATTCTTGCCGTATAATATACATTTGATAAGATTGATGTATACTCTCAAAACATTTAAGCAAGACCAATTAAAGACTATCATTTGATCGTAATATACACTATGAGTTTATATCCGGCACTCGATGAGGCACTTGAAAAGATGGAAACTGTTGATGGATTTCGATTACATCAAATAAGCGACATAAAACATCAAATAGAGAAGGATAGGGAGTTGAGACTTGGATTGTATAAAAAGTATCGCAGAGCTGTGAATGCTGTCGACGGAGTTGACATTGCGCTTGTAGCAGCTGGCATGGGACTCGGTGTAGCTGGTGTCGGTTTATTATCAACTATTTACGCCGCGCCTATCGTGCTCGGCATGGAAATAGCCGCCGGAGTCTCAGGACTGGCAGGAATAGCGATAAAATTCATTTCTCGTAAGTTGCAAAAGAAAGCATTAAAACACGATAATATTAGGATACTCGCCGAAGCAAAGTTGAACAGCATTGAGGATCATATTTCGACAGCAATGGTCGATTGTAAGATATCCGAGGAGGAGTTTCGTTTTAGTGCTGTCAGAACTCACCAAATACAACGAAATGAAGCAGGAGATTCGGTCAAATTCTCGTAAGACCAGTGGTATTAGCGAAGACGAGAAAAAAAAGTTCATAGAACAGGGGAGGCAACAAGCGCGTCAATTATTCCATGCCAAAACCAAAGAACTGGTTGGAGATTAAAAATAGATTGCTTACTATCGTTAAATCACATTTAGACAAATGCTTACATAAATATATATAATAATTGAGATCGAAAAAGCTATTAAATGGAGAGAATTACCACAAGGTTTTTATTATATCAGTGATGTCAAACCAACCAAATACGTTTATCTTTTGTTTCTTATCAATTTACAAGAAGAGTGTAGTTATATAGTCTGGTCTCCTAGTAAAATGAACGAAGAACTTAATAAAAATGTTGAATATCGCTTTATTGATAAAAATAATGAAGAATATTTTTATTACCATTTAGGCTCATCTAAAGCAATGATTGGCCCCAGGTATTGGTGAGCTAGAGCCAATTTAACTTAATCTTATGACTATCGTTGAATCGCATAATCATTTTGGCATAAAAAATGCCACCTGTAGTAGCAGTATAGGTATATAAATCCAGCTCTAGTGGAGTTGCGGCAGAACCCCTATTACCTATACTACTACTGGAAAGGATTCGTCGGTCCACTTGTTCAGGCATACAATAAAACAATTCACGAATCAATGGGCTACTCCCCATTTTACCTGATGTTTGGTAGAGAAGCACGACTACCCATTGACCTTGCCTTTGGGATTGAGATTAATAAGGACAAGCAGACACTGACGTCCTATGTCCAAGCCCTGAAGACAAGCTTGGAACAGAGCTACAAGATCGCCACATCTGCATCAAGCGAAGCCCAGAAGAAACAGAAGACAGGGTATGATGTCAAAGCCAGAGGTGCAACAGTCCAGTCTGGAGATCGCGTCCCGGTGAAGATATTAGCCTTTGAGGGAAAGCACAAGCTCTCTGACAAGTGGGAAGAGGATCCATACGTAGTTCTTTCTCAGCCAAACCTGGGCATACCAGTATTTGTTGTGAAGAAAGAAAACGGAGAAGGAAGGAACAGAACTTTACATCGTAACCTCCTCTTACCCACAGGATCTTTACCAGTTGAGAGAATTGAAGAAGAACTAACAGCTCCGACTCCAGGACAAGAGAACCATAAAGAACTAGAAACAGAGACAGAAACATCAGTGTCGGATCAAGATGAGCGTGGGTCCATCTCAAGCCTGCTTGTTGAATTTCCAACAGAGTCTGATGATACCGCTGTCATCAACGCAGGATCCTTGGAACGAGATTCTACCTCACAGTTGGAGGGTGACGATCTGACGACTGGAGAGGTAGGCAGCCATTCTTCTGGTGGCGACGGCCACATGCCACGGGAGTCAGAGAACCCTGGTACAGGAGAAGCGGATGCAAGAGAAGAAGCAGCAGATGCTAATGTCAGTGAAGAACAGGACACAGACCCAGTGGTAGGAGCCACTGCTCCTGTCCCATCAGATGACCGACCAAGGCCAAGACCAAAGCCGCCAACAAAGGAAATCACTCCGGCAGAGACGGCCACCGGAGTGGCAGCGCTCAGGAGATTATGTGATGAGTCAGACAACATCAGAGGACAGGGATGATCGAACTCAACTCATCGAACAGCTTGCGGCTGCTGCCATCTTTGAGCGAATTGGTGGTGTGATGTCACAGCTCATTGTCACTTTACTTAATAACACCAGCAAATGACGAGGACGTCATTTGGGTGCAGGGGGAAGTATGTGGCAGGCTCAAGTCCTTATGTACATAACTTTTAGTTAAGATTTATTAGTAGGTAGTAAGGTTATATTGCCTTGTTACCATTTTAACTGATTAGTTTATTACGATATTTACATTATAAGAATATATTATTAGTTATAATATTAGTTATGTTTTATACCTTAGTATTTTATACATTAAACATTTATTCCATTGCTCTGTAACATTAAGTAAGCTTACTCTCAGTCTAACTCCCACTAATTGTCACACTGCAAGCTTTTGACTTACAGCACTCTTTGCCCCAGTGTGCCCCGGCCCAGTCTATTGTCTTGTTGATAGGCCAAGCTGGCCATAGCTACAACAATGTTTGTTGTTGAATTTTACAAATTCAGTTGCTATTGTCACCTCATGGAAAGACCATATACATTCATTTCTTATGTGAGGATTTGGATTTGTGAAGGGATTTATTCATACTTAAGGTTAGTTGATTATTTATTTTAGGATGTTGTATATATGAATGGTTTCTAATTATTGCGATTAGAAATAATATATATTGGAGAATGCATTCTTCATTTAATTTATTAGAAACATAATGCATCTTGTATATATTTATAGTTCTTGATGAACTCACAGTTCAGTGAGTTATTATTATCTGTATAAAACAGTATTAAACACGAAACCTAGATATATATATAAACTAAGTATTATAAACCCCTCTGTACAGTAATGGAAAGTAAATGTATGTCTGTATGCTTGATGTATGTTGGTAAGTGCAGGTGTATGAGTGTTGTATGTCTGAAATGAGTGGCTGTTGTACTATATATTTTTATACACTATTTTACCATAGGATATCACTTGAATATAGTATTCTGCATTTGTATTTCTTTATTATGCAGATTTCTCAGTGGCAACGTTCACCGTACAATCATTGTTATGGTTTTACCAGTTCAGGTTTCACCTATCTGGTATGTAATGTTCATTATCACTTTATTATCATATTTATATATTTTGTATCTGTGTATTGATGTATTGTACGGATATGTTTGATGTATTGTGTAATGTAAAGTAAATGCTATTCATTTAATGGAGGTGATATGATAAATTTAAAGAGTAACTATAACGGAGTGTATATATTTATTTTACATTTGCTTATGTTGTACTTTCATTGTTTCAGGCTGAATTAAGTACGTACATTCGTACCTATAATAAAATTAACGTCATCAGCCTCACCCCCACAGCTGTTTGTGATTATTTGGCCAGTAGATCACCTACTCCACTATCGGCCAACGCAAGCATGGTTGCACTTAGAAGGCGTAACAGTATTTGGCGTCACGGCAGTCAACGAGACCAAAGTCTTATCTGAAAACATAACGGTAAGTCGGTTTGCGAGTTCAACTCCAAGCATGGTTGTAGCCACCTATCACAGTGTGCGGAGCTTTCACTGGTGACAGTAACGGCATATCGCTGTGAGGAGCATGCGATGTTTGTATTGACTAGGTTCATGTCTACCTGAACTCGTTAAAGCGGTATGCTTGCATCGCGTATCAACAGTGGAACCAGTTAAATGTTTGTATGCGCCGACTATGCTCCTGTCTACCTATAAGCTTGCGTCGCGTATTGTAGCGCTGTGGCCTGGTCTGGGAAAGGGATATATACTGATGCGTCTAGTCTGTCTTACAGACCCCGATACAAATATGTATCAAAATTAGCCCATGCAAGTCTATAATGTTTGACAAGTCTAGATTACTGCAGTATCTGAAAATGAAGAGAGTCACTGGGCTCCCTTTTATTATATTTTTATTAAGATAACTGAACAACTGGGTTTTTTCTGTACGATATGTTCATTTCAGAGAGGGGCGGTCGGGTAGCCTAGTGGTTAAAGCGTTCGCTCGTCACGCCGAAGACCCGGGTTCGATTCCCTACATGGGTACAATGTGTGAAGCCCATTTCTGGTGTCCCCCGCCGTGATATTGCTGGAATATTGCTAAAAGCGGCGTAAAACCATACTCAGTCAGTCAGTCATTTCAGAGACTAGATGTTAGTCTATGACGCGGCCGTATTAACAGGTAGTATATAATGCGCCACTACACGCGTCAGCGTTCGCTTTTGTTTATTCCAACTTTTGGTTGAACTGACACTTCCGGTTCGTCTGTGGATGTTATGGTTGCAGAATAAACTGCATTGAGTTGAGATTGCGGTGTTGACTAATCCTTGGCGTGGTGGCAGCGGTGGTATCCACGCCGGAATATCATTCCAACACAAAGGAGTGACTTTTCAACCGTACACCCTCAAATTATCTCAATCAGTGAGCAATTCATACATCAAACGAACTGTCAGTCAGCCGTTGTATCGTAGTGCACGTAAGTTCGTTATAGTAGATGCAAGTGTAGGAACTCGCATTGTGTCAGCATTATGGCCCAGCAACGTGCACCAAAGCAGTGGCGGTTAACGAAACGAGAGACTATCAATTCCTTTGAGAATTGGCGCCAGAATTTGATGTACATTTTATCACTTGATGAATACTTTGCCCCATTTCTCAGTAACGAATGTACTTGGGAGAATAGACAGCTACCAATCTAAACAGAGGTCTTACGGACGACAGTGAAAATGTCCATGCCGCTCTTAGAAAAACTGCAATTCAGAAAAATGCTCAGCTAGACTTGATGCTAGGCCAGATTGCTAATTTTCTGTCCTGTTATTTCACGAAATTCTATTACCAAAAACTCAACATCCGTTCAGGATATTTTGCAGAAAATAAGGCAACATTATGGTTTCCAGTCTACTGGTTCCCATTTCTTGGACATTGCTGATATTAAGTGTGGTATTAGCTAAACCCTAAGTGGGCCCCATCCTTAAATGGGCCCCAGCCAAAGACATGAAGGGAGATCACTCTCACGAGTATGCTGCTGGCTGGAAGCACATGGCTTCAGCCACACTCCTGTACACGGCTACACTTACAGTGAATAAACACACTTAACGAACGAAGACATCTTTGTCATATTGCCACATGGTGTCAGAAGAAGGATTTTGTCATGGCAAGCTTTCAAATAACTCCTCCTGAGCAATTTGATTTCTCTAACACGGGGGGATGGACAAGATGGATCCGTCGATTCGAGCAGTATCGCATCACCTCCAAGCTTGCTACAACAGACCAAGAAACCCAAGTAAATCAGCTCATATACCTGATGGGAGCAGAAGCTGATGACATTTTGCCGACTTTCACTCTCTCTGAAGAGGATCAGAAGAGCTATACTATTGTCAAAACTAAGTTTTATCAGTACTTTTCTGTTCGTCGAAATGTCATATTTGAGCGAGCTAAATTTAACTAGCGTGTACAGAGAGACGGTGAACCAGTTGATAGCTTCACCACAGATCTCTATTCTCTTGCAGAAAACTGTAATTATGGTGCTCTTCGTGATGACAGAATTGTCGTTGGAATCCGTGACCTCAAATTATCAGAAAAACTTCAGCATGACTCTGAATTAACATTACAGAAAGCTGTCACAAGTGCCAGACAATCTGAAATTATCCACAAGCAGCAACCTGTGATTCGAGGCAATGTGTCTTTGAGTACAGCAAGTGTAAATTCAAGAGTTGAAGAACTTGTCACTCCTAAAGGCAAAGGCATGTTCATACTGTGGTAGAGATTCACACCCAAGAGCAGAATGTCCTGCAACCAGGTCAACCTGTCGGAAATGTCGTAAAGTTGGACACTGGGATGTAGTATGCAGGAGTCAACGGTGGGGTCTATCAGAGATTTGTCCAACAATGAGTGTACTAACGAGAAGGAATATGCGTTCCTTGGTTCCATTAGTGCTGATAGTGCAAGCTCCGATCCATCACAGCCTTGGCTTGTAAATCTTGAGGTTAACTCACGACTAGTTCGTGACTTTAAGATTGACACTGGTGCTGACTTCACCGTCATTCCCTATGACCTTTATGTGTCTAAGCCTTTTCCAAAACTTCAGCAAAGTGGCAAGAGACTGTATGGTCCAGCCAACTCAAGTTTGTATGTTGTTGGAAAATTCAGAGCATAACTTAAAACTGTGTACGGTGATGTTGTGACTGAGCAGGACATATTTGTCGCCAGAGGTCTTACTCGTTCTCTGCTGGGTAGACCCGCAATTCAAGCTCTCAACCTTGTCAGCCGCATTGATAGCATTGTTGGGGACAAATGGAAAGACATGTTTCCCGAACTGTTCACTGGGCTAGGAAAGATGGAAGGTGAATATACTATCAGGCTCAAAGAGGATGCTAAGCCTTTCTCTATCTCAACACCCAGACGTGTGCCTCTACCTCTCATGAAGAAAGTGAAACAGGAGCTCCAATCAATGGAAAGCAGTGGTGTCATATCTAAGGTGGACTGTCCTACCGACTGGTGTGCTGGTATGGTGGTCGTCCCAAAATCTTCAGAGAAGGTCAGAATATGTGTTGATCTGACTAAATTGAACGAGTCTGTGAGGAGAGAATGTCACCCTCTTCCTGCTGTGGATCACACACTAAGTCAGTTGAGTGGAGCTAAAGTGTTCACAAAACTAGACGCAAACTCTGGATTCCACCAGATTCCATTATCCACAGATTCCTCACTACTTACCTGTTTCATCACACCCTTTGGCCAGTATTGTTTTAACTGCCTACCTTTTGGCATCTCGTCAGCACCAGAACATTTTCAGAAAAGAATGCAACAGGTTCTGGAAGGTCTAGATGGAGTTGTGTGCCAGATGGACGATATCCTCATTCATGGTCATGATGAAAGCAAACATGATCAGCATGTAGCAGCAGCCTTGTGCAGATTGCGTGATTCAGGCATAACACTTAATCATGAGAAGTGTCAGTTTTCAAAGAAGAAATTCCTTGGACACATAATTGACAGCACTGGCATTTATGCAGACCCAGACAAAATTCATGCTATTACCAGGATGAGAGAGCCACAGAAAGTCTCTGATATCAGGACATTTCTCGGTATGGTTAATCAGCTGGCAAAGTTTGTACCCAATCTTGCATCTAAAACACAACCTCTTCGCAAACTCCTTGGGTCTGGGAAGAACCACAGCGTTCTGCGTTTCAGTCTATCAAGGACCAACTGACATCTGCTCCAGTACTCGGACATTATGATCCAAATGCAGAGACTTGTGTTTCAGCCGATGCTTCCTCATTTGGATTGGGGGCAGTAATCTGTCAGAGAGACTGCAGCTGAGTATATAAAGCAGTAGCCTACTGCTCTAGATCAATGACCGAAAAAAGAAAGGCCCTACGCACATGTGGAAAAGGAGGCATTGGCAATTACCTGGGCTTGTGAACGTTTTCGTGACTACCTGCTAGGTAAACAGTTTCACATAAACACTGACCACAAACCACTTCTTTCTCTGTTGGGAAACAAGAGCTTGGACCAATTGCCACCTCACATACAGCGACTCAAGATGCGCCTCATGGCCAATTCCTGTACTATATCACATGTACCAGGGAAACAGCTTTGTTCAGCGGATGCACTCTCTAGAGCGCCCATGGATATTCCACTCTCAAGCCAAGAGTCTTGTCTTCTGAGGGACACAAATATCTATGTTGATTCTGTTCTTGCTACATTACCTGCAACAGATCAATGACTGGATGAGATACGTCTCAAACTACGTGAAGACCCGGTATGTGAACTCATAATGAAATACTGTACTGATGGATGGCCAAAATACACATCTCTGCCGGACTGTGCACGAAACTACTGGCCATATCAAGGGGATCTCACTGTAGTAGATGGGCTACTCATGATGGGAGTAAGACTGGTAATTCCAGCTTGCATGAGAATTGAAATTCTTGACATTTTGCATTCTTCTCACCAAGGCATTACTAAGTGCAGGGCGCGAGCAAACGAGTCAGTTTGGTGGCCAGGCATCAGCACACAGATAGAACATGTAGTTAAGGGTTGTCATATATGTGCGCGATTCCGACCAAACCCACCTGAACCTCTGAGATCTTCAGAAATTCCATCACGCCCATGGAGTAAAGTGGGGACAGACCTATTTGAATTGGATTCCATACCATGCTTACTTGTAGTGGACTACTACTCGAAGTATATTGAGATTGCAAAACTTGACAGTACTACCTCTGCAAGTGTGATAAACCATCTGAAATCTATTTTCACAAGACACGGTATTCCGGACATTGTGATTTCTGACAACGGTCCACAGTACTCGTCCTATGTTTTTCATAAATTTTCGGAGATCTATTGCTTCACTCATATCACAAGTAGCCCGAGGTACCCACAAAGTAATGGTGAGGCAGAGAGAGCAAATCAAACTGTGAAGCAACTTTTGAAAAAATCATCTGATCCTTACATGGCACTCCTCACCTATAGGAGTACACCGTTACAGAATGGATTCAGGCCATCTCAGCTCTTGATGGGACGCAACTTGCAGACAACACTCCCAGTTCGTACATCTCAACTTCAGGCTAATCAACCATCTTCACAGGAAGTGAAGTCGTCGTTTACCAAAATCAAACAGCATCAAAAATCAAACTATGACTTTCATCACAGATCACGCATTCTTCCCCAGGTGAAGGACGAAGATACGGTGCTTGTTAATGACAGTGGATTCATCAGAGAAGGTCAAATCCACAGGGAAGCTGAAACTCCCAAGATCATTCTACATCAAGGCAGGTGATAGCATTCTGCGCAGGAATCGTAGACACCTCACTCCTGTGCCAGAAAAGCAGCCAACAAACACAGACGCCAGGTCACAGCCCTTGGATGTCTCGTCTGGTGTGCCATCAAGTGTGCAGCGTGACATTCCACCTCATGTGACTCTGACCAGATCCGGAAGGGTTTCAGTTAAACCTGACAGACTTGATTTGTAGAAAAATGAATAGTAGTCAGTTAAGAAACATTATTGTTTCATGTTAGTAGTTAACAGTTCAGTAGATTTAAATCTACATTGTGTTTGATTTCAGTAAAAGACACTGAGGATCAAATGTATGTTTACTCCAAAAATGGAAAGGACATTATTATTTGTGATGTATAGTTTAACATCAACAGTTATTCTTTTATTACTAGTTTTTGTTGTTAGAGAACTCTCAACTTGCTTTTGTGTTTAACAAAGGGAGATGTGGTATTAGCTAAACCCTAGGTGGGCCCCATCCTTAAATGGGCCCCAGCCAAAGACATGAGGGGAGATAACTCTCACGAGTATGCTGCTGGCTGGAAGCACTTGGCTTCAGCCACACTCCTGTACAACGCTACACTTACAGTGAATAAACACACTTTAATGAACGAAGACATCTTTGTCATATTGCCACATGAAGCTACAAACGGATGAACGTCCTGAAGACCTGTATCAGAGGATCATGGCATTTTTCGAGGATAACCTCCTGACAACTACCTGTGGTATCAGACACCATGGTCAAGCAATAACTGTTGATGAGGATCTCACAACTACCATGGAAAATATGATAGTGACTTTGTGGTTGCAGTTTGTCCATCCAGGCCTCCCTTCTCTTGTGAAACAGAAATACGGGGCTGAACTCCGCAACCATACTTTGGCTTCCCTTAAGCCTGAAATCTCCCAGGCTTTGTCATCATTGCTCGATGAATTACGCAGTATTGAAGACACCAAGGCTTTACGAGCATACACATCAAGTGGCTACCCAAGGCAAAATACCCAATTTCGTGGAGGAAAGCCTGCATCCTCGAGTAAGATGTGGCAATGCATCCTCTGTAGGACGGCAGGGCGTCCTTCTTATAACACACACTCTCTGAAATATTGTCGGTTCCTTCTAGAATCTGACAGAGGTGCATTGTATGGCCGTTCCCGCCTTGTCCCCGATGAGGAAGAGGAGAATGCATACCGTATTGGTGAGGAAGAGACTCACGATGAAACAAACTTGCTCATTGACCACCATAGTATCAAGCGTGTCAATGTAGAGCCTTTGCCATACCTGAATGCATTCTATGGAAGTCATCCTGTTCGTCTTACTTTGGAAACTGGCGCTACCACGAATATGGTTCGGGCCTCTTTTGCATCGGCCATCAACCTCCCGATCACTAAGGCATCCCAACAAGCCTGTCAGGCCGATGGTGTCACCCCATTAGAAGTGGTAGGCCAGGTTCAGTGTACTCTAGGTCGTGGGGACTTAGATTTCCAACTGGACGCCCTTGTTGTGAAACAGCTGGATGTAGATGTTCTTGCAGGGAATCCATTCCTCAAGCTTAACGACATTGCGGCTAGACCAGCCAAGAACCAAATCGTCATTGGAGGATCCAAGGTTGTCTACTATGGCCAGCAATCGGACACCAGTGCTTCCGTGCGACGTACTCAGGCCTTCATACTGAGAGCCCCATCTAGACAGACAATCATACTGCCTGGGGAGTATATTGATGTGAACATTCCACATGATACCCCATCCGACTTACATTGGGCTTTGGAACCTAGACTGGACAGTCCTAGCAACGTGGGTGTTCCCACCTCAAAAACATGGCCCCCATATCAGGATGTGATGTCTATTGGTCACATGATTAGAATTGCAAACACAACTGATAATGAAATCACGCTCAAGAATCATGAGCACTTTTGTCAAGTGAGACCAATTATAAGTCCAACTCCCATGGGGGATTCACATCCTATGATGAACGAGCCAAACCCTCCACCAACTGCAGGTACCTCCAGACGTTTTTCCAAGTGTGTATCAATAGACCCAGATTCCATCCTTCCTGTTGACATGCGTCAAAGGTTTACCACCCTCCATGAAGAGTTCGATGATGTGTTCAACCCTTCAATCTCCAAGTACAATGGAGCAAGTGGAGACATAAAGGCTGTGGTTAACATGGGACCGACACTTCCCCCTCAACGAAAAGGCCGTTTACCACAGTATAATAAGGAAATGATGGACACGTTACAAGCAAAGTTTGATGAACTTGAGACACAAGGGGTATTCACCAAACCGGATCAGGTCAACGTCACAATTGAATACCTAAACATGTCCTTTCTTGTTTAGAAACCTGGAGGCGGAAGTCGGTTGGTTACATTGTTCGGAGAGGTTGGCCAATACTGTAAACCCCAACCTACACTGATGCCACATGTGGATAAAGTCCTTCAAGAGATTGGGAAATGGAGGTTTATTGTCAAAACAGACTTGCTCAAGTCTTTCTATCAGATACCTCTATCCCACAGTTCGATGAAGTATTGTGGTGTTGTGACCCCCTACAAGGGCCTACGTGTCTATACCCGCTGTGCTATGGGCATGCCAGGATCAGAGGCGTACCTGGAAGAGCTGATGAGTCGAGTTTTGGGGGATCTTGTCCAAGATGGTAGAGTGATCAAACTGGCAGATGATCTGTTTTGTGGTGGTCAATCTCCGGAAGAAACCCTCTCCAACTGGCGCATGGTCTTGTCTGCCTTGAAAAACAACAACCTCCACCTGAGTGCAACCAAGACTGTGGTATGCCCGAAATCTACCAATGTTCTTGGATGGATTTGGTCGGATGGAACCTTAAAGGCGAGTGCTCACAAGATATCCGCCCTTGTTGCTGTTCAGCCACCTCCTACAGTACGGGGGTTGGGCAGCTTTATTGGGGCATACAAGGCTCTGAGCAGGGTTCTGCCTGGACATGCATCCTTGATAAATCCCCTTGACAATGCCGTGGCTGGTAAACAATCCTCTGACAAACTAGTGTGGACTGATGATCTCAGGACATCCTTTGAAAGTGCCCCGTCTTGGCTGGCCTCCTGCCAAACTATTACCATACCTCGTACATCTGATCACCTGTGTATTGTCACTGACGCCTTTATCAAATCACAAGGAAATGCTGCAACTTTGTGTGTCAGCAGCGTTGGAAACCTTGAACTTGCAGGCTTCTTCATTGCGAAGTTGAAGAAACATCAGTTGCAGTGGTTACCATGCGAACTGGAGGCACTTGCAATCGCCTCCTCGGTCAGACATTTTGCCCCCTATATTACAGCCTCTCAAAAGCAAACTCATTAGACAGACAGTCATCCCTGTGTTCAGGAGCACAACAAACTGTTGCGAGGTGCCTTCTCTACAAGTTCAAGAGTGACTACATTTCTCTCTATCCTGAGCAGATATCAGATCTCAGTGGCACATATTTCAGGTGCTACTAACTTGCCGTCAGATTATGAAAGTAGACATCCTGTCGAGTGTACTGATCAGACCTGTCAGGTATGCAAGTTTGTCTCAGAATCTGTGGACTCTGTCATCATGTCACTCTCCGTTAAAGATGTTGTGGATGGTGGCGCCAAGATGCCTTTCACAAGTAGGGCAGTATGGCAGGCTACTCAACAGGAATGCCCATACCTCCGCAGAACTCACTCTCAGCTGTCACAAGGAACCAGACCGTCAAAGAAAATTACAAACATCCCGGATGTCAAACGCTACTTGAGGGTAGCTTGCATTGCCAGTGATAACCTTTTGATTGTGCCAGATGAGAAACCATTTCAACCAAAGCGTGATCGCATTATAATACCAAGGACTGTCATCAATGGTTTCATGACTGCCCTGCACATTCGCTTCAATCATCCATCATGCTACTGTGAGGTTGTTCCCGGTACTGGACAGCTTCGCCCGAACGCAACGGTCCCCAACAGTAGTGTGTGGCTGCACGTGGAATCCTAGACTACGACGCGTGATCCGATTTCGATTGTACCCAGTCTCGTTATTGTCCTTGTCAAGTAAACGTCTTGTGTTCGTACCTCTGTGTTGTATTTTATGTGGGCCAGAAGACCTTACAATGGTGGCAGCGGTGTTGAAGCTTGAACTCATGAAAGAACTTTGAAGAAAGTGCTACTTTAAGGAGAAATTCAAGGAATGTGCTCTTCATCGAACTGTAACGTGATTTTGTTCCATTTTGCCATTTTGACCTTGTGGTTGAACTTTTTCGTCTACTTTGTGATTGACTTTGAACATTTGAGCAAGAATACTATTCCATTCATCATGGCTGAATGTGGTACAAGTCAACAACATTCTGGTGATATCAAGCTCTTCCGAATTCCTTTGTTTGATCCAAAACAGTCAACTTTTGCGAACTTTATTGAAAATATGTATGAAGTGAAAGCTTGGGGCCTTAATTGGAACTCTGAGAAGAAGTTACGTGGTTTAGCTTTAGTACTTCCTGCAGGGTTTTGCTCACGGGTATTTAACGATATCCCTGACGATAACAAAGCTGATTATGCAACTCTGAAAGCTGCTTTGATTAAAGAACTTGATAAGGCTCAAGAGCGTACTCAAACTGCTGCTAGGGAGTTCAGAGACGTGTCAAAAACCCCATGAATCTATTGATGATTTTGCCCACCGTCTTCAGATCAAGGCTGATGAAGCGTACCCCTCATTCGCAAAATCAAACAAAAGTGAACTTTGTGCTCAAAGTTTTTTTGATGGCTTGTCTAGTAAGAAATTTAGAGAACAACTGAACGTTGCTATTTGTCAGCAATCTAAATCTCCAAAATTTGATGCTCTAGTAGACATAGCTAGACGTTTAGCGGGTTCTCTGTGTGAGGACAATGATAAGTCTGTGTTTCTCATCAAGTGTAATTATTGCAAGAAGCCAGGTCATAAAGAGCGACAGTGTTACAAAAAGAAACGAGATTTTGGTTCATCAAATAGTCACAGCAGATATACTTTTTCAAAATCAGCGGAAGCTGATGGTCGTGATTCAGAGTCAAGTGATATGTCAAGGTATAGAAACGTTCGGTGTTATAACTGTCGAAAATATGGACATATTGCGACTAATTGTCCAGGTAAATCCCCGGTACACTGTGTTTCTTCAGATACCAACAGTAACTTTTCCCCAAACCCTCAAAATTCACCAACCACCAAAATCAGTCTTGGTAGCGAGTCTTTCACTGCAGTCATAGAACCCTCAAAATTCACCAACCACCAAAATCAGTCTTGGTAGCGAGTCTTTCACTGCAGTCATAGATAGTGGAGCGAGTGTCTCGTGCATAAGTGTGTCTTTGCTTAAGAGAGCTTTTCCAAATGGTGTTTGTCTAGAAGAGACAAAATCTAAATTGACTGATTTGTCTGGTTCTTTGTGCATTATCGGTGTGTTCGATACAACTATACAGATTAGTGGTGATATCTATGATTGTAGATTCCATGTGTTGGATGTTCGTGATGACCATATGTTGCTAGGATGGGACTTTATGTGTAGGTTTGAGGAGATAGTGTTGACATCAAAGGAAAAGTCAGCCGACTTTAGAAATCTGGTTACTGATTGCAGTGTACACAAAGTTCATATTGCTGAAAGTACTACTATTCCACCTAGAAGTCAAGCAGTCTTGAGAGTAGCTATAAGTCAGTCAAATGTGGCCAACATGTTATGATAGAAAAACATTCTGAGTTTGAATCTAGAACAGGTTTGTTGGTTGGTAGGTGTGTTTCTAAAACAGATGATGCTCATGTTGTGTTATGAATCCCGATGTTGTCAGCAAGCGAGTCTATAGGTGTCAGCCAATAGGTCAGGCATCTAACATTGTCGGTAATCAGCCTGTGAATGATTCTGTGTCCTCGGATTCTTGTTCCACAAATTGGAAAATAGGTCCTATTGACAATGAACATAAGTTAAAATTATGCAGTTTGTTGAAGCAATATGAGAAAAACATATTTTGTGGGTTAGGTTTTGTGAAAGACTTTACTTATAAACTGAATCTTAAGGATGCTGCTGATCTCAGTCAAGTTAGACATGGTCGACGACAATTCGGTCCTCATATTGATGACATCATCGACAAACAGACACAATCTATGATTGAGCAGGACATAGTTGAACCAAGCAACTCTACTGTGTTATCACCAATAGTTTTGGTACGCAAATCTGATTTATCTCTGAGATCTACGTGCTATTAATAAGCAGTTAAAGATGAAATTTTCCCATTCATGTCTCCAACTGAAGCACTTAGGAGAGTTAGAATTCCAAATATTTCAGCACTCTTGATATGAATGCAGCTTACAATAAGATATATCTTGCTGAACAATCTCGTCCTCTCACTGCATTTCAGACAAGCTCAGGTGTCTACCAATTCAAACGAATGTGTTTCGGGTTAAAGACTGCGCCATTAGCCTTTCAGCGTATGATGCATGTTGTACTAGGTGGCTTAACTCGTGATCATGTATTGGTGTATTTGGACGATGTGTTGGTCCATTCCCCTACAGCTGATGAGCATTTGAATACTTTGCGACAGGTATTTGAAAAATTTGCATCCACTGGTGTTACTTTGAAGGCAGACAAATGTTTCTTCTTCATGGAAAGTGTCCAATATCTTGGTTATGAGATTTCTGCTTCAGGTGTTAGTCTGGGTAAGAAAGGTTTAGAAGCAATCATGCAGTTTCCGGTTCCGACTTCGTGGGAAGAGGTTCGTTCGTTTGTAGGTCTTGCAACGTACTTTCAGAGGTTTATTCCAAATTTTTCAGATCTTATTATGCCTCTCAGTCATATTGTTGAAAAGCGTGTCTACTGTTGGCAGTCGCCACATCAGGAATCTTTTGAAAGGCTCAAGTTGATCTTGACGTCTAACCCTGTTTTGAAACATCCTGATTTCAGTGCAGAGGCGTCGCAATTCATTATACAAACTGATGCAAGTAAGACAGGTTTAGCGGGAGTACTTTTGCAAGATGGCCATCCAATCAGTTATACTTCAAATACTGAACGAAATTATTCCACAATCCACCGAGAAGCACTGGCGATAATTTGGGCTGTTAGAAAATTTCGACCCTATGTGTTCGGGAAGATTTTTCGCTTGAGAACTGATCATAAGCCACTGACATACATTTTGACATCAAAATCTGAGAAATTCGCCAGATGGAGTTTAGAACTTTCTGAATACTCATTTGACATTGATCATATTCCAGGGAATGAAAACATTCTAAGTGATGTTTTGAGTCATATGCCTGTTGAAGATGACTTGCCTGTATTTGCTGTGACTAGAGGTCAAGATAAACGACATGCTATTATTCGTAAAGCTCATGAATTGGGTCACTTTGGTGTAAAAAGAACATGGCAATTAGCACAGAAAGGTGATTCTTCAATTACTCAATGTGAGGTAGCTGAAATAGTGGAGAAATGTACTGTGTGTATAGAGGGTCCACATGCTATACCTAGATCTCCTTTAGGTGTTACGGTTACTGCTTCGCGTCCTTGGGAGGTTCTTCATTGCAATTTTGTTGGCCCACTTCCACGTTCATCTTGTGGTTATGTGTATGTGTTTACATGTTTAGATGATCTGAGTAGGATGTTTTTCGCCTTTCCAGTTCGTACGGCGACGTCATCTAGTGCTGCAAAAGTGTTGGAACGTCTGTTTTCCATATTTGGTCCGCCCAGTGTTTTACATATGGATAATGGTACTGTCTTTACATCAAAAGAGTTTAGTATGTTTACTTCCAATTGGGGAATTAGATGTAGTTATACTCCAGTTGCTAGACCACAAGCTAATCCAGTCGAAAGAGCTCACAGAACATTAAAAACTTCGTTAGTGAAAACAGCAGAGTGTGAGAAAACATGGGACAGAGTTTTGCCAGAAATTGTATTAGCACATAATTCGCTGTTAAATCGCACCACTGGTTTTGCTCCGTATTTTGTTATGTTTGGTCGTAACAGTTTGATTCACCAGTTAGTGTCAGACGATTTTTCTTCTTTTGGGGAGGATATGGATGGCTGTGTAGAGTTATGGGATAAGTGTGTCGAATCTCATGAATCAGCTAAATTACATCGTGAAGAACAGACATCTGAAAGAGTTTCAAGGATGTTTAATGTTGGTGATCGTGTTGCTGTGAAAATATTAGGAGGACATAAGTTCAAGAAACAACATTTCAAGTCTGCATTTGTGATATCCAAGTGTAATGGTGAGTTCCTGCAAGTCAAGTCATCAGATCGTTCATCGAGAGAAACAGTCGCCGTAAGTGTTGATCAAGTCGTGCCAGACCTTTCTTGAGAGGGGAGGGATGTGAGGTTGTTCCCGGTACTGGACATCTTCGCCCGAACGCAACAGTCCCCAACAGTAGTGTTTGGCTGCACGTGGAATCATAGACTATGACGCGTGATCCGATTTCGATTGTAACCAGTCTCGTTATTGTCCTTGTCAAGTAAACATCTTGTGTTTGTACCTCTGTGTTGTATGTTATATGGGCCAGAAGACCTTACACTACCAACTGAAACAACTGTTTAACAGGTATTTCTATGCACTTGACATTGACAAGGCAATCACTGATGCTACTGCTTCCTGTCACCATTGTGCATCTTTGAAATCCATACCATCACAATTGTATCCACAGTCAACAACTTGTTCCCCGGACACTGTTGGCACTCACTTTGCAGCTGATCTCATTAAACGTTATGGACAGTTAGTGTTTGTGTTGAGGGAAGTTGTTTCATCCTTCACCCAAACCTGTTTTGTACAGAACGAATGACATGACCAGTTACGCAACGTCATTCTTATGCTTACT
The DNA here is from genome assembly GCF_023055435.1 of Haliotis rufescens. Classification (NCBI taxonomy): domain Eukaryota; kingdom Metazoa; phylum Mollusca; class Gastropoda; order Lepetellida; family Haliotidae; genus Haliotis; species Haliotis rufescens. Next base: position 28,932,673 of record NW_025964112.1, read on the forward strand.
GCTGATTTTAAGCATTTTGGCCCAGATGGTTGCACAATCAGAGTGGATCCTGCCCCTGGATTCATTTCACTGGCCAAGGACCAGATATTGTCACAGCATGGCATTCACCTAGACTTGGGCTCCCCTAAAAACATAAACAAGAACCCTGTCGCTGAACGAGCTATTGAAGAACTGGGTGTCGAATATCTCCACTTGAGCCCAGAAGGTGGTCCTCTTTCTCCAGTTACTCTAAGCTTGGCTACAGCCAACCTGAGTACAAGGATTAGAAAGGGTGGGCTGTTGTCTCGAGAGGTGATCACTCAACGAGACCAGATAACTGGGGTTCAGCTCCCGTTATTTCAGCAGCTTTCCAGACAACTTAATCATCCTTCAAGCAGTAAGTCTAAGGCACATGGGCATCTCCGTTCAGACCCTGCCAATGTTACTATTGGAGATCTAGTATATGTCTAGTCGGACACAGACAAGACACATGCTGGAGACAGATACATGGTCACTGGACTTTCGGACCATGGCTTTCAGATCAGAAAGTTTACTCAAAATCAGTTTAGATCCAAGGTTTATGATGTTCGTCCCACTGATTGTTACCCTGTGAGACCCACAGTTCTTGCGTCTCAACCCAGAGACCAAATTAGAGTTCTTATGGAGAAAGATAATGTTGTTGAAGAGTTAAGACCACAATCATCAACTGCCGATGAACCTCCTTCAAACGGTGACAGTGATGCTTATGACATGACCATGAACACTGATGGATCTTTACCTGGGACCATCAGTTATCCCGAGGATGAAGAGAATACAGACCTTGGTTGTTCTGTTCCTCTGGACAGCCAACGTAGATCCCTGAGACAGCAGTCAGCACCATCGTGGCAACGATCTGGCGACTGGATAATGACATTATGACTCTAACATGCCATATACAAAATGACCCTTTATCAGTGTTATAAATGCACGATGTTGCATACATTTCATTTGGACTTTAATTGATGTTTTGTGTATTGTTTCAAACATTCTGAACTTCATTGTGAAGTTGGAGAGGGAGAAGAGTGGTTACGCCACTACACGCGTCCGCGTTCGCTTTTGTTTATTCCAACTTTTGGTTGAACCGACACTTCCGGTTCTTCTGTGGATGTTATGGTTGCAGAATAACTGCATTGAGTTGAGACTGCAGTGTTGACTAATCCTTGGCGATGTAAAAACTGGTGTGCATCCGGTAGCGGATTTACGATAAAATGTGCTCATCGGTTTTTACGTTTATAACTCCATAAGCTCAAAAATATATTGAAGTTACTTCGAATAAATAAATAGGCCAACAAAACAATAATAACTTCACATATTGCTTATTCATTCATTAAAACACAAACAAACTCGAGACAATGAACAACAATACAAGAAATCAGTGACATCGCTCAGCGCACTAACACAACACAAGCCCCTCCCGTTCTATTATCACCCAATCAGTGAACAATGGACATTAGTAGGCTTGGTCTAATTTATTTTTTCGGTTTAATGAAACATAAACACAAATGTTTTTGCTTGGTTAACCAATCAAATACCACGGAATCACTTGTTATTTATTGATGTGAAAAGCAATACTATTATCAACGAGGTTTTTTATTAGTTTTCATGAGACATGGCAGAAGTGACAGACTAATTTACTTAACCAGTTTCACGAATGTGATTTTCAAGGGTACAGTTATTCCGTTACGTTAGGGATGAGTATTCTTTAGAGAGAAGTAACTAAACTTTTAAAAGGAAACTTTATTTTTGTCTCACATATATTCTTCAAAAAAAAGGAAACGCAATGCCAGATTTATGTGAGGTAGGAAAATACATTTATACGAGGAACTGTACAAGGTATTGAGCCAAAATGTTGTGGAGGGGACACTTAGTGATTGTAGTCATCTCAGTTATGGGGAAATAGGAAAAGTCTAAGGTGAAGGTCAGCTACCATCAATAACGCGTAGAGATGAGTATGTGAATCATATCCTGGGGCATGGTAGCCCACTCGTCCTGCAACACAAAAGCCTGCAACGCAAAACTGCTGCAAAGTCTGGGGTTGTGATTGACGTCGGCATAGCCGTCTGTCCAATTCATCCCACAGCTGCTCTATCGGGTTCAAATCCACGGATCTGGAGGTCCAGGGGAGAGCATCAACGTTGTTGTTGTGTAGACAGGCTTTTGTGATCCATGCTGTATGCAGTCGAGCGTTGTCCATCTGGAATACACCGTTGCCGTTGGCTGCAATGGAAGGACTTGTGGTAGGAGAATTTTGTTGATGTATCGTTGCGCCGTAAGACTGCCCTTAATATGGACCAAACCTGTCCTTCCATGATGAGACATAGCTGCCCATGTCATAACGCTACCCCCAGTTGAACGCAGTTCGGCGCAAAACGCTTATGTCGAAGTCGGTATACACGTTTTCTTCCATCCCATCGTTGAACCAAACCAGTCGCCATTTCCTGAGATCCCATGCCTGTACTCTGTTGCACCACCGGACCGTCATTGACGGTGTAGACGTCACAAGCCAGGTCAAACTTTTGTTTGTCTCGCTCGAATTCCCACTTTCCTCAGACGATTTCTGATGGTTTGGTCAGAAATTCTTCGCATACAAGGCACCTGTCCTGCCGTGTCCGTTGCTGTAGCAAATCGATTCTGAAGGTGATGCAACCGGATGTACCAATCCTGAGCAGGGGTGGTCACTCTTGGTCTTCCACTTCTGGGATGACCTTGAGTCGAATTAGTGCGGGTATATCGATCCAATAGTCAGGATGTGGTGCTTTGGTGAACGTTGAAGTGTCTTGCAATGGCAGACTGGGACTCCGCTGCTTCCAAACGTCCAATGGCGATATTTTGGTCAGCTGCAGTTAATCTTTCTCCGTTCACGTCAGAAAATTTGTAATGAACTGATGAATTTTGTACGGTCTTTTATAGTCAGTGTCTCTACTCTTGTTTCCAACACTTTGCACGTGCATTGTGCTGAAAACTATTCCTGAAAGCAATTTCCGTGCATCCTTTGCATTTTTGCTGATAAACGTTTACAAAAAACATTTTGAGATGTGGTTGCACGCAATGCACATGACATGATTAACGGATATCAAACATAAGAATTGTCTGTATGACAATCTAATTGGAATTCTCAAAACTTCTATGCGTTTTTTTTTGAAGAGTGTATTATCATAAGCGAGGTAACTCTCACAGAGAAGTATGGTTCGTGGTTAAAAATACCAAATGCACTCACAACATTGTGGGTTTCAGGTTTAACAAGATCTGCATGACCCCACAGATCTACTTCATTATAAAATAATATTACAACAATGTAGATATTACTTTGAAAAGATGAATTACGAAAAACTATTTATAACTTTAACACTGTAGATATATCAATGTCAACAGTATCATGTATACCTCTATGATTGTGTCACCTAAATACCACCCCATGTTCCTTGAAAACAAATATTTCAGGAAATCATTGTTGTGAAAACACATCACTAGTTTTTCTTTCATAATATATTTGTTTTCTACTTTTCTATTGGATAAATGTTGAAACTTAATTTTGCCATATTCTTATTCCTTATTCTGAAGGTACCACATGCAAATTATATTTTTTTTATCTTCTATCTGACACCAATAGGTAGTAAAGGTTGTTTTGTACAACGGCACCCAGGGCAGTTGGCGACTCAGACGGAGCCTCTTGGTCAAAGTTCATGTCCTCATCACCAAGGTCAAGGATATCCTTGTCTGGAACATTGGTAGCCCTGGGAGAATTTATAAATTTGATTTTGTTAATTATGAATGTTTACATTTCGATATAATTGGCATAGGTGTAAATCAGAGATATCCATTTCCTATGTTATTACAACAATAACATGTCATATAAGTCTCGTTAGTACTAATGGTTGATCCAACATCTACCATTAGGAAAATAAGACATTATGTCTCATGCGTTCTAAATGGTCATTCTCTGGAATATCTACTGGAAAGCGTCCAACACACCCAAATTTTAAATCCAGATAGCATCAAGGATAAATAAATCAATAAGAACCAATTAACAGAACATACCACATCTCATCCATGTTTACACCTTGACATAGGCTATTGTAACTGCCTTTGAATTGTTTTATATGGTTTGGTTTTGCTTTTGTTTTCTAAACTAATTCTCATCTCTGAATGTTTCAGCATGGCTGACTGGGAGGTATTCACTCAATCTTTATACTCAGGAGTCCCCCATGTTGGTGGGTCATTACCCTCATACGGTAACAACCGGTCAACATGAACAACCCTGGAGGAACTATTTGGACCATTTTGAATACGATATGTGATGTCATCAATTTGCTTAGTGACAACCCAACCTTGACACCACTCCGAAATGAATTTGTAGCCTTTGTGGGGGTTAAACAACCATACTGGCTGTCCGACCTTTAGTCGTGATTCCTTGCTCCCCAGGTCATATCATTTTTTATGCACTTCAGAAGAATGTCTGAGATTTCTCCGAGCAGACTCAAAAGCATGTTCAAAATGTTGTTTGACCTCGCTGACATAGTCATCTCTTGTCAAAGGATTCTCGTTAGGATTTCCTGTGACCAGGTGGTAAGGCATTCCCACTTGCCTACCGAGCACCAACCGGTTTGGTGTATAACCTGTCGGCTCATGCTTTGAGCTTCGATTAGCAGCCATTACAAAAGAGAGATGTTTGTCCCAGGACCTTGGTCTCCCTTCAGTATAAATGCTAAGCATGACTGCTAATGTTCGGTTAAACCCCTCGACCTGGCCATTTGCCTGTTCTACCCGAACTATCACCACATGCATTAGTGTCTGTCTCGCCAGATGGTACAATTATTGCACCTGGCATCTTTGTCTCATAAGTCTGTCCTGACACCATACCACTCTTGGTCGAAAGTTTGTCACCTTCAACAATGTCTGTAGCGATTCTACCTCGAAGTTGATCAAAATGGCTACGACAACTCCTGTCGCCAACATCAACTTCATAATGTCTCTCTCCATATTTTGTCAAAACTTGCCCGGGTACCCATTTGTCATGTGCACGATAATCATGCCCCCATACCTCCTGGTTTACTTGCAGTTGTCTAGTCTCAGCTGGATCACTCATTTGACCTGCCAACTTAGATGACATAGCAGACTGAATGTCTTGTTTCAGCAAGTCTAACTTTGTCCTTAATTCTCGACCCAGAAACAACTTTGCTTGAGTTTCACGGGTAGTGCAATGAGGAGTCGACCTGTAAGCCAGCAGAAACTGATCAACCTTTGTCAATACAGATCCACCGTCTTCCTTAGCTGCCTTCATGGCCTGTTTGAATGACTGGACTGCCCTCTCAGCTTGTCCATTAGTAGCCGGATGATATGGAGCTGACAAAATATGTTTGACACCATTGCATTTCAAAAATGCTTCGAACTCTTCTGACACAAATTGCGGTCCATTATCTGTAACCACTTGATGTGGCAAACCGAACTGTGCACACAGCTTTCGTACTTCCTTCACTGTAGCACTAGATGTTGTAGAATTCATTTACTACAATTTCTGGCCATTTTGAGAATGCATCTACAATTAACAGAAACATGTGACCCATAAATGGCCCTGCAAAGTCAAGATGAATGCGGGTCCATGGACATGACGGCGGAGCCCATGGGTGTACAGGGGCTAACTGTGGATTGTTGTGGGTGTTCTGGTATGTTGAACATGTCTTGGCAATTCCCTCTATTTCACCATCTATCCCAGGCCACCAAATGTAACTTCTTGCTACAGATTTCATTTTCACAACTCCAAAATGTCCTGTGTGTAATTCTTGCAACACAGTCTGTCTCAGTTTAGAGGGAATTACTACTCTCATTCCCCACATCACACAGCCCATATGTACAGTGAGTTCAAACCTTCGACTGTGATATGCTTTCATCATGAAATCTTCCCCATGCTCTCATGTCCATCCATTCATCACCGCTGTGTACACTTGAGACAGTAGAGGATCACGTCTTGTTTTGTTTCTAACATCAGCAGTAGTAACTGGTAGTTGCTCAAACTGTCAGTTGTAAAACATCTCCACGTCATCTAGTGATTCTTTCTGCACCCTGGTAACATTGACAAGTGGAAGTCTGGATAACACATCAGCATTTGCATGCTTCTCTGATGCCTTATACTCAATCTCATAATCATATGCACTAAGGAAGAGTGCCCATCTCAGCATCCGAGCAGCCGCAATTGTAGGCACCGGTCTTCCAGCTCCAAACAAAACAGTCAGTGGGCGATGATCTGTGATTAATGTGAAATGTCTGCCATAAATGTACTGGTGAAACCGTTTTACACCAAAAATAATCCCCAAAGCTTCTTTGTCTATTTGAGAATATCCACTCTCAGCTTTCTTCAGTGTGCGGGAAGCAAATGCAATGGGCCTTTCCAAACCATCCCTTGTAACATGTGATAGTACTGCCCCAACACCATATGACGAAGCATCACATGCAAGGCGTATGGGTAGTGAAGGATCGTAATGACATACCACATCCGAGCTGGCAATCATGCACTTGCATTTCTTGAAAGCTTCTTGACAATGGGAAGACCATGCCCACTTCTTATCTTTCCTCAGTAAGTCATTTAGTGGATGTAGTACCGTAGATAAATGCTCCAAAAAACGCCCATAATAGTTCACATCACCCAAAAATGAACGTAGTTGCGATATATTCTCTGGTGCTGGAGCATCAGTTAAGGCCTGTACTTTATCCTTAGCCGTTTGAAGTCCTTCACTATCGATCACATGACCAAGATACTTGACTGAATCGACAAAAAACTTGCACTTTCCCCTCTTCACTCTCAAACCATATTCATGCAACCTTTTCAACACTGCCTCTAGATTTCTGAAATGTTCTTTATCACTTGATCCGGTCACTAAAATGTCACCTTGATGACACACTACTTTGTCCAAGCCTTGCAATATCTGGTCCATTGTGGTCTGAAATATGGCTGGTGCAGAGGCGATGCCAAAAGCAAGACAGGTATACCTGTAAAGTCCCTTTGGTGTGTTAATTGTCAAATATTTCTGACAATCTAAATCAACTTCCATCTGTTGATATGCATGTGCTAAGTCTATTTTGGAAAATGTTCTTCCACCAGCCAGAGTAGCAAAAAATCTTCCATTTGTGCAATGGGTACTTGTTAACATTCAACACTGGGTTCGGGTGTAGACTTGAAGTCCCCACAAATTCTCACTGATAGATCCCCTTTGATAACAGGTACAATCGGAGTTGCCCACTCACTGTGATCCACTTTAAACAATACCCCATTCTTCTCCATTCCTGTAATCTCTTCCTTCACCCTGTCCTGTAAAGCATAAGGTACAGGCCTTGCTTTCATGTCTTTGACAGACAGGTGAGCTTTAATACCTTTTATTCTAACAATTTCTTCTGAGAAAACATCTCAGTACTTCACAAGTATCTCTTCCAACTTTTCCTGACTTGAATATTCGCTACACATGTGAATGTCATCACCTAGCTTTTTCAATCAATGTCCACATATGGTAGCCATGCTCTACCTAGCAGAGGGGGCACTTCCCCTTTTACAACATGCAAATCCAACTTGTTCACGTCATTTCCATTTGCAACATCAACTTTCAGTATGCCAAAGTTTGTAACACGCTCACCTGTGTAAGTTCTCATAGGTACTGTGGCCTCGACCTAGTGACATCCGTTAAAACGATCCTTGTACACTTCTTCAGTAATGATGGAATTTCGCGAACCAGTATCCAGTTCCATTTTTAGGTCAGTACCGTTTATGTTGACTGTGACCCACATAACCCCAGAACTTCCGGGCATGGCAAACATCTGATTCAAACACTCTGATAGATCATCGACAATGAAATCATTATCATTGTCAGTTATGTCAATGGCATTTACGCGAGAATTTGGTTTCTTACTGCCATTGTTTACATTTACATTTCCAGTTGACCTTGAACTTGATCCTGGGTCACGACCCGAAATCTTCATCCGACAAACTGCCTGCAGATGGCCTCATTTGCCACAGAACGAACACACTGTATCCTTAAATCTGCAATTGTTCGCAAGGTGAAATGAGTTACCGCAACGATAACAGAACTTAGTATTTCCAGTCCTAGGTTTGCTGTTGAACGAAAACACTTCGGTGGATCCGTGTCTCTTGTCGCCGCCTCGGCTAAGCTCATCACAGACCTTGGCCGCTTATTCCATCGAATTTGCAATTGCCAATGCCTGGTCAACAGTCAGGTCATTTTTTTGCTAACAATTTCCTTTGAATCGGAATAGTTCTCAAACCAAGCACAAGTTGGTCCCGCAGCCTGTCATTTAATGTAACGCCAAACTCACAGTTTCGCGAAAGTCCCTTCAATGCAACCAAATATTGCGCAACATTTTCACTTTCACTTTGCATCCGTTTGTGAAATCTGTATCTTTCTGCAATGAATAGTGGTCTGGGCATGTAGTGATTCTGTAGACGTGTCACTAAGTAATCCAATCTGTGGTCTTGCGGTCTCGCAGGCAAAAGTAAAGCTTTTAGCACTCCATATGTTCTGCTGCGAGCATGGAAAGAAATCCGGGCACTCGTCGTTCGTTCAGAATTTCATTTGCGTCAAAAGAACAGAAATATTCTTTCTGCATACGACGACCAATCTTCCTTATTTTCGTCAAATTGTCCAACTTCACCGATGACGCCCGCCATTGTGATGATCATGAGCAGTCCCACTATCATTTGCCAAAAAAACCGCACTGCTGAATAAAAATGTGTATCAGCAAAGGCCAATTGTAAAATTCATCCTTGCACGTAATATTTCCGTAGTTTGAAGTTTTTATCCTCGTCGCCACTGTAATATATTTGTAAAACTGCACATCATGCTCAGGTACTTGTACGACCCGCACCTAGGCTGGGAGGAACATCAAGCAACAAGACGTCTGAACTGAACAATGATTTATTCCTAACTAACTGCAGGTACATAGTCATGACGTCACTCCCAATGCTGGGGCATGTGACTTATGACGTGGTAGTGCGTGCACATTGGCACTCACCATATGTAAACAAACATAACACAACAACACTGACACTGACCAATAATTCTTCCCTTAGCTAAAGTGTATTTGGTATCAAGAACATTGATAACCTTAACTGTAGCTGCCTAATTACAATTGGTGACTACTGAATTGCCAATGATTATACCATGTGTGAATAAAATCTCCCTGCAGGGTTCTATCAGGATCGAAGACCGTTCCCAATAACGTTTAGGCAAGCTCACTTGGATAAAAGATACAGAAAGGGGCGGCAAAGAGAGATCATCTGCAACGATGACAGTGGTTTCAGCCCAACAGTTGGTAACCACCTGCCCATCAACCAGATCCTGACCCAGGGATGTTGATCAGACCCTCCAGTCCATCCAGTACATCTATACCCAGAATGCCGTAAGTCGGCAATTTTCTCACTGGACTTACGGCTTCGCCTCATCAGCTCTTCATGTTTAACATCTGGAATACTGTTCCATACCGCCTGTGCAGAGTGTCTGAAAGTCACTGGTAATCCAGTCACTCCTGCTCAGGAAGGCCTGCATAAAACTGCTGGGCTACACCCTCCATAGCACATCCCAACATTTGGGCTGCCTGGGTATTATCCCAGCATGACTGTGCAGCCAGATTCTTAAACTGTGCTTCGAAAGCACGATAATCTCCTTGGCCATTAAATTTAGGTAATTCGAGAGATATTCTTTCAATTGAATGATCTCCCCTTGGGGGGTATCTGTCCAGAGTGTGCAAGACCCAGCACACTACTGGACAATTGTGACACTAGACCAATTAGATTTTTGTCTGAACTCACCATTGGTGGTGGAGCAAGTACTGGGTACGCGGTCTGACCAGTGTATGGGTAATTATAACTAGTCTGTGAAAACTGATTCTCAGGGTACACACTAGGAACATTTGGCAAACAATCTTCACTGTGTGACCTGGATGACAAGTATTCACTGACCCTAGGGTCAGAATATTCTGGTTGTCTCGTTACCTGCAGATCATCTTGAACTCTACCTACAGAAATAACAGCAGGTGAATTTTCTGGACTCACAGCATTGAGTTGCTCAGACAGTTCATGTCTGGATGGTTGAGCAAAGTCAACATCTGGAAACCGAGTGCTAGTTTTTTCACCAGAACTTAGCTCCGAAATATTGGACACATGGCTAGAGTGTAAATTTCCAGCCCGACCATTAACATGATCCACTCTCCTTGACAGGGACTTGATAGATAATTATTTTCCATTTAATTTTTCCATATAATTTTTTGTCACAAAACATTTATCTTATGGAATCTTATCAATTTGGAATATTTGTGAAATATTATTCTTACTTTATTTATATATGAGATCAACAACGGATCCCATTGCTGCCACCATAAAACTGTAATGGTTCAGGGGGTGGTTATTGGGGTAGAGCTTTGGGTAGCAAATGGTGGATCACTCCCAATACCACCAACCACACAGTTTTAATTATTTAACTTATTGTGGTTGACTGGGGGTTATTATGGGTATGGTATATATAAATATATAAATTTAAGAACGTAGTGGGAGGGTTAGTTTAAGAGGGAGTTGAACGGCTGACGTAGTACCTATCTTTGTAGTCCTTGTGTAGAAGCTTATGCCCACACGGGCGTAATGGCTAGGAAGACGTTACGATGCCACGTTTCTTGCAACCTCGGCTCGGCCATGATTGGGAGAGCCGAGATGTAAGGAGCGTGTTCTCCTGGTCACATGGTCCTCGTGTTGGCTTTATAAGCCTACCCTGTGTAGGGAATCGTCAGTCGTCACTAACCAGTATCTGGTAAGGAACGGTCGACTCCCGCATCCTGAACCAGGATCATTTATTATTTATTATAGGGCTTTCGTTGAGATGTTAGATTAACAGGTATGGGTAGGGGAAAAGTAGAGTATGTAATGAATAGGTTTGTTTTATAGACGTTTTACTTTTGGGAGTTAAGTTAGAGGGGTAGTTAAGAGTACAAGTTTAAGTCATAATGTTGAATAGGTTTTCGTAGGTAGGGAAGGGGGAAAATTACGTAGGTAATAGATAAGAGAAGGATTTTGCCCCTGTTGTTTTTTTTCCTGTTAAATAAACTTTAAATTCAACGTCATTCTTTGTGTTTTGTTTATAATTAGAACTGGTAAGCCGATCAGGAGCCTCCTAGAACGTATAGACAAAAGAATACTGCACAGGGAGAAAAGAACACAATGCAAAACACAGCAGTACCTTTTGTCAACTATCTCTATAAGTCTACTGTCACTGGGCACCTTTTACAGGCTTTAGAGGGCGCCCATTACAGATTTGGTGCCGAGACCAGGATTGGGTTATATTTTTCAATTTCTAGTTATAGTCAGCTTCTGAAAACTAAATTAAAATTCAAGTGAAAATATGACTGAAGGTTCAGGTTAAAATTGGTCAGTTTTGTCTGAGACTGATGATGATCATTTTCTTGGTAGTGCCGGTGTTAATCCACAGGAACCACTTATCGATATGACAAGTGAGTTACCACCACCTCGGCAAAATATGTATCCTACATCTACACTGTACACACCTCTACCTGTTGTAGGAGATGCTGTCGGTTTAAGAAGTGGACAGGCTGGCAGGGATACATATTTGGGGTCAGGCTATAATGCACCTGCACATCGGAACGCTGATTATCGGTGGTTGGGTCACTCTTTACCAGACGTTCATTTCAGTACACCAGAAATACCACAGGATAGGTCAAGGGTTGATTTTCAGAGTCCCAGAGGATTTGATAGTGTAAGGCCATTAAATACAGCAGGCACTGTTTTGTCAGAATTTGAGAAGACTAGGGTTTCTCATCGGGAAGTTAGACCTGACAAATTTGACGGGACGTCATGTGATTGTCAAGATTATATTGTTCATTTTGAACAAGTTGCTTCATGGAATGGGTGGACCGAGTATGAAAAGGCTCAACAACTTAGTATGTTTTTGAGAGGCGCAGCACAAAAACTTCTGAGTAATCTTACGTTAGGACAACTCAATAGTTATCAGGCAGTCAAAAGTGCATTGAGTAAGAGTTTCTACCCAGTAGAACATAATGTAGCCTATAGAAGTGAATTTCGAAATCGTCGACAAGGTCATGATGAAACCGTTTCGGATTATGGGTATCAGCTCCGTAGATTAGCAAATTCAGCTTATCCTACCAGCACTTATTCATCACTTGAGGTACATTTAATTGATCAGTTCTTAACTGGCCTGCATAGCTTTGACATGAGGAAACATGTCACCTTTGCACATCCCCAAACACTTGAAAATGCTATTTCATACGCCATTGAGTTTGAAGCTGTCGATGGTAGCAGGAGAAAGAAACCTGAAACTTTAGACAGGGGAGCAGGAATTAATCAAACAGTTCAACCAGTTGGTAGTACTGGGATGGCACTTGAGACAGTTGCTAAGATGATAGATGATCGTCTGGAAAGTTTCAAATGTAGCTTACGTAGTGTTACGCCCAATACCTGCTATGTCTGCAATCAACCAGGTCATTTTCGTGACAGGTGTCCTAACTTATCAACGCTTGGTTTACGGGATCAGTCTGTTACTAATAAACCTGAATCGGGAAACTACATGAGGCTGAGATCGAGGCTGGGATTTCAGCCAATGTTGGGCAGATGGGTAGGCCATGCGAAGATGTAGTTCCAGTGAAGTTATCTTCACCTGATGTGAAAGACAAACCCATTTTAACTGTTGATGTTGGAGTGCAAGTAGATTTACTAAAGTTGGTAGGGAATAGTGTAGATCCCTTGGTGAAGCAATCTTCACTCCATGGTGTTGGGTTGGGAGAGAGGTTATCTTTGTCAGCATCAGGTGTAGGGAAACCGATGAAGTCATCTTCGTCAACACGGACTGGTATGTCTAGTCCACGGGAGAAAATTGTTTTGCATTCTTTGAAGCCTCAGAAATATTTGTATATAGAACGTTCTGATAAAAGGGGTTACCTCAAGGCTGTTGTTCCAGTCTCGATTATCTCACAAGATGATGTCCTTAAACTGGGTTTACAGGATGATAAACTGAAGGAAGTTCATAAAGATTTCTTTACGGCCAATGGTACACCTATAGTTGTTCCAGGTTCTGCTTGTTTTGAGTTTTGTTTTGGAAACGTGCAGTTTCAACAAGAGTTTGTGGTTGCAGATTAGGGTACTATTGGTAGTATTCTTGGCATGGATTTCCTGGAGGATTATGATGGTGAGGTATATTTGAGACGAAAGACACTGTCTACATCTAGAGGTAGGCTCAAGTTGTACAAATTGAACACAAGCAATTGTGCACGGGTCAGAATTATTGATAAGGTTATTGTTCCTGAGAATTCTGAGAAATTAATCAAATGTATTGTTGACGGTTCATTTGGTGCTGATTTGGGTTTGGTTGAGCCAAAAATTATAGGAGATACAAGGGAATTTTTGTGGCTATGAGTCTTGTCCAACCTGACAAGGATGTAGTAGTCATTTCAGTGCTGAATATGAATAGCAAGAGGGTGACTGTAGATAGTTCATCAGTAATGGGTACAGTTTGCATGGTAGAACAGATGGTAGCATGTGAGGATGTTGTTACCGCTAAGGCTGAATGCCAGGGCTTACCAAGTCGCTTGCCGTCACTGGTTGATCACTGTTCCACTGATCTTTCAGAAAGCCGAAAACAGTCTGTTTCTGATTTAGTTGGAGAATTTCAGGATGTTTTCGTCGGTGAAGATGGTTTGTTAGGGCAGATGGATGAGATTACACATACCATCAAATTACCTGCTAGGAGGGTTCCTTTAACTAAGAAACAGTTAGTAGAGGAGGAAATTGACAAGATGTTGCAACAGAATATTATAGAGCCTAGTAGTAGTCCTTGGTCTGCTCCTGTTTTTCTAGTAACCAAGAAAGATGGATCCTGCAGGTTCTGTATTGATTTTAGGAAATTGAATGACGTCACTTTACAAGATGCCTATTGTCTGCCCCAAATAGATGAAACACTTGAAACGTAAGGTGGTTGTCATTGGTTTAGTACCCTTGACTTAGCTTGTGGATATTGGCAAGTCAAAATGAATCCGAAAGATAAGCATGAAACCGCTTTCGCAACTAATGTCGGACTCCATCAGTTCAATGTCATGCCGTTTGGTCTCACTAACGCTCCAGCTACTTTCAAGAGATTGATGGACAGGGTACTGGGAAAATTAAAGTGGAAAAAGTGTCTGTGTTACCTGGACGATGTCATCCTTTTGGGATCATATTTTCAGTCTGCTTTAACCAAGCTTAGGTTAGTTTTCATTCAGTTTCAGTTTCAGGCAAATTTGAAACTCAAACCTAAAAAGTGTATGCTCTTTCAACCTGAAGTTGCTTTTCTAGGACACATAGTCTCAGCCAATGGTCTTAGATGTAGTCCAGAAAAGGTAGAAGCTGTCAAAAATTGGCCTAGAACGGAAACCCGGTCAGATATTCGCAGTTTCTTAGGTCTTGTAGGTTACTATAGGCAGTTTGTAAATAACTTCTCGGATATCGCTTCTCTTATGGTGAAGCTCACTCGAAAGGGTATACCATTTCAATCGACTAAGGATTGTGAGAAGGCGTTTGATCAGTTGAAGCAGTGTCTCGTAACTGCTCCAGTACTTGCTTTTCCTCAAGACGAAGGACTTTATGTGCTTGATACGGATGCTAGTGGGTTCGGTATAGGTGCAGTATTGTCCAAGGTGCAGGAAGGAGATGAAAAAGTTCTTTCGTATGCAAGTCATACTCTGGGACCGTCACAACGCAACTATTGCACAACCAAACGTTTGCTTCTGGCAGTGGTAACATTCCTTAAGCACTTTAGACACTTTCTATATGGCAGAAAGTTTGTCCTTTGATTTGGCTGCAAAACTTCAAGGATCCAGAAGGAATATTAGCCAGGTTGCTTAGTGTTGTAGAAACCTATGATTTTGAGATCTAGTATAGGCCTGGTAGAAAGCATCAGAATGCAGATGCGATGTCACGTAGGTCACAGCAAAGGTGTACTTTTGAGAAGTGTCTTGATTGTGATTCTCCGGATTTGGCTTGTAGTCAGCATGATAGTCAGTTGGTCTCATCAATAGAGCCTATTGATGATCTGCAAGTTGCAGAAAGCCGTGTTCAGTCACCTGAACCTGTCAGTCCGGTAGAAGTAGAGGAGAGGAATGTTATTCCTACTGATTCGGAGGAAAATGGGAATTCTACAGATGACAGCTGGAGTAGGTTGTAGACTATTCAGTGACTCTGCAGCCCCTGGCAGTGTGGCTAACCGGTTACCAGTGTGGACTCGGGATGAGTTGCTCGATTGGCAACTAGCTGACATTGGCATAGGTCCACTATTGAAGTTGTTGTCAGTTGATTGTGAGCAACCTGAGAAATCAGAAATCATAGGTTGGAGTTCAGATGCACAGATGCTATGGGGACAATGGCAAGATCTTAGGCTGGAGAACAGACTGTTGTACCCCAAGGTAGAATCTGATATTTTTGGATCTCGTTTTACAGTTGGTAGTACCAACAGCTATATGTACATCAATTTTTGAATATTTGCATACTTCACGTACAGCTGGGCACTTCAGTTGAGATAAAACTATGACATCTATCAAAACCAGATTTTATTGGCCAGGAATGTCTAAAGACATTAAAAGATAGTTGAAATCTTGTGACTTGTGCGCACGCTGTAAACAAGGTCCAGGACGAGGCAGGTCTCCATTACAACAGTTTACTGTACGGGTTCCTATGGAATGTCTGGCCATAGATATTGTTGGTCCTTTACCTATAAGTAGAAATGGCAATGAGTACATTATGGTAGTTGGAGATTATTACCCCAAATGGAAGGAAGCCTTTGCATTGAGAGATCATACAGCATTAACTGTCGCCGACAAATTAGTGTCTGAGGTGATCTGTAGATTTGGATGTCCTGAGCTGATTCACACTGACCAGGTGAGAGAGTTCGAGTCCCATTTATTCAGAGAATTGTGCCATTTTGTTAGGGATTGATAAAACCAGAACTACCCCTTATAGACCTCAATCAGACAGGTTAGTTGAACACTTCAATAGGACCTTAAGGCAGATGCTGAGCATTTACTCTGATCAGGAACTCTCAGAATGGCACGACCATCTATCGTACTTACTCATGGCGTATAGAGCCTCCGAACACTGCTCACCCCACCTGCAACTGACTGTGACCGTTGCCCTATTCAATATGTGAAATGGTTGAGGGAGACCACGCAAGGCATATTTCAGTTTGCAAATGACCAGCAAGGTAGAGCCGCTCAATTACAGGAGAGAAACTATGACCACAAGTTGAAGGCAAGATCATATGAAGGAGGCTCCTTTGTTTGGCGATGGTATCTGCCTAAGGCCAATCAAAAGCTAGGGTTAGGATGGGATGGGCCCTATTTGGTAGTAGGCCATCTGTCCCCTACTACGTATCGAATTCAGAGGAGTCAGGAGAAGCCAGTTATCAGCGTCCATGTAGATCAATTAAAACCTTTTGAGGGTACTCCATGTCCCAGGAATTAGTTGAATCAACCAGAGGATGACCCCGCTGCTTCGGAGGTCCAAGACCTCACATTTGCGGATATGGAGGGATCCTATTCAGAGGGGGCAGTTAGAACACCAGTCGCTGTTAGAACTCGTGCGGGGCGGACGGTAAAACCACGGATAAGGTTTAGTCCCAGTTAGATGGGAGGGGGTTGGTATTCAGTAATTTGTAAATAGTTTCAACTGTTGTTTGATTGTGTTGCTTGTTTTTTTTTATTTGGGGGGGGGGGGGGGGTTCCTGATTGGCAAATTTTACCACTATATTTCGCACTGGGAATAAATGTGCTTATAAAGTTCTGCTTTCAGATGGAATTCCAAATAGGAGTCAGTCAGGCTGAAATGGCCGATTTTGCTGAAAAAGAGCGTCCCATCTGGCCTGATGAGGGCATGACTTGTGCCGTGCCGGGGTGCAACACGATACACTTTTATAAATACTGGCAGATGGTGGACCATTGGGTCTGTGCACATCGCCCCAAGCATAACCTCAGGGAGTGCTCCATCTGCCAGAGAGTGTTCCAACGGAAGCAAGAGGCAGAGCGGCACGCAAGGACTCATTCATTGCCAGGCATCATAGCCACCGTACAGAGACGGAACCGCCGATTCCACGATCCTCGACACTGCCTTCTTCCCCGGAGAGACCCTGTTTCAGGGACTAGAAGAACTGAAGGGGAACAGGCTGCCCAATCACGGTCTTCGCAGTCAAAACGACGCCTGAGGCGCGAGGCTCAGGAGGAAGAAGACCAAGAAACCTTGGCGAACTTCTCCAGTGATTGAGAAGTTCACATTGTCGCATTTTGACCATATTGTATGGGCCTGAATCCTTTTATATATTTTTAATATACTATACAGGTTTTTCTATATATTTACCCTTGTTGATCTATTAAGATTTGTTTTGTTCTTGTATTTTTGAAGGGGGCAAAAAGGGTAACTTTTTTACTTAAGGGGGGGGGGGGAGAATGTGGTCGACTGGGGGTTATTGTGGGTAAACATATATATATTTAAGAACGTCGGGCGTTGGTTGGTTTAACAGGGAGTGGAACGGCTGACGCAGTACCTATCTTTCTAGTCCTTGTGTAGAAGCTTATGCCCACGCCGACGTAGTGGCTGCGAAGGCGCTTCTTGCATGCTCGGCTAGGTGGAAGCCATGATTGGGAGAGCCGAGATGTAAGGAGCGTGTTCGTTGGTTGTGTCTGTTCTCCTGGTCACATGGTCCGCATGTTTGCTTTATAAGCCTACCCTGGGTAGGGAATTGTCAGTTGTCACTCACCAGTATCTGGTTAGGTACGGTCGACTCCCGCATCCTGAACCAGGATAATTTATTATTTATTATAGGGCTTTTGTTGAGATGTTAGATTAAGAGGTATGGGTGGGGGAAAAGTAGAGTAGGTATTTAATAGGTTTGTTTTATAGACATTTTACTTTTGGGAGTTAGAGGGGTGGTTAAGAGTACAAGTTTAAGTAATTAGGTTGAATAGGTTTACGTAGGTAGTGAAGGGGGAAAATTACGTAGGTTATAGATAAGAGAAGGATTTTGCGCCTGGTTTTTTTTCCCTGTTAAATAAACTTTAAATCCAACGTCATTCTTTGTGTTTTGTTTATAATTAGAATTGGTAAGCCGTTCAGGAGCCTCCTAGAACGTAGAGACAAAAGAATACTGCACAGGGAGAAGAGAACACAACGCAAAACACAGCAGTATAACATCTGACCTTTTGTCAACTATCTCTATAAGTCTACTGTACTGGGTGCCTTTTACAGGCTTTAGAGGGCGCCTATTACATTATCAATAACAATTTCACCATTAAGAAATACACAATAACATTTATTACATTACAAAAATATAATTATTCTTTTCAGTATTTCATTCAGTTAAGAAAATATATAAGAAATATAAAATACGTGAATGACAACTCACATCTCTCGGATCGAACCGGCAATCTCTCTCTCGCCTTTGAATTTTTACAACTGATAAAACTGTCAACAAAGTGACGTCAAACCGGAAGTAGTCTCTCGCACGAGGATACGGTCGTTGCAGGGACGTAGGAAAATTGCATTCCACCAGTGACAGAAGTTATCCTACTTCGTGTCACGGCTATGGCCATTTTGATGGTCTAGATGCAATTTTGTAGCCATATAGGCAGATTAAAGCCATTATGCTACAAGAAGTAGTTTCGTGGAACAGACTCACGAATATAGGTCACGTCACACGAACTATCATGTTGCCAAATCGAAATAGGTGATTTAGAACGTGTTCACATTTTGTTTTTGCACATTAAACAAACAGTCAGTAAGATCAGTGGTGATATGTGTTAATTCATGTGGCAAAAACGTATATCTTTACGGTTGTATGCTGTATCATGTACAACATGTACAATATGATTATCTCACTGTATACTGACCGAAATATACAAAAGGCTTGTACATTACATCCCCTTAATCATAAACCCCCTTTGGGCTGTGAAGCACAAAATGATTATTAGAATAAATAAGTGTGGAAGAGGGTATGTTGTCAGGGACAACCTTAGAGAGTCAATTGACATGCCCATAAACAAAAACGAAATCAAACTAAAACAGGATGCCCAAAAGTGGCTTAGTTATGTCAGGTGTGCTGTACAAAGATCACCAACGACCAGCTTTATCAAATTGTCTGTCAAAACCCAAAGAAAATCGCTCAACAATCCTGTCAGCGTTCAGGTGCAGATGAATGGGCACAACCAACACATGAGTAGTAATACTCACATTACTAGGTCAGTCAGTCCCCGACCACCACCACATTATGCAACCAGCCACCCAAGTGCAAAAACTGCTCCCGAGTTTCTTGCAGAGAAAACAGCAACATATGGTGTACAATCTGCAAGAAAGAGGGTCATTCATCCTTGGCGCCAAAATGTCCTAAACACATTAATAAAATGCCTACTCAGCAATCTGAATCTGAATCTGTCCAACCCAATGAGGTCTAAAAAAGCAAAGCAACTACTGATCACTGTACTGAGCAAACAATGGAATCTGCGAGCACTGAGCAAACAATGGAATCTGCGAGCACTGAGCAAACAATGGAATCTGTGAGCACTGAGCAAACAATGGAATCTGAGAGCACTGAGCGAACAATGGAATCTGTGATCACTAATCCGCTTGCTCACAGACACAAAGTCACTGCAAAACGCAAGGGGAAAAAGAGCCAAGCTCCCCACATCAAACCCTATGCCTTTTTAATACTCAAACTGAGGCACACAGCCAACAAGTCAGTCAAGGCAAAGAAAACAGCAGCTCATGGTAGACAAAAGGCTCAGAACACAAACAAAATTGTAGAGTCCATTGCCACGGCATTGATCCAAATTACAAGCGGGAAAATGAGTGCCAAAGCCAACTGCATCCTCAAACTGGCTTCCAAAATACTGAAATACAAAGGAACAAAGAAACAGTTCCAAAATAGTGTATGCCCTAAAACTCAATAAACGCTTATCTAAATGATCATGGACTTGCTTTTATTACAGTGGAACGCAAATGGCCTTTAGAGCAACGCCAATGAACTGAACTAAAAAAATAGGTGATAAAGCCGCATGTCATTCTAATACAGGAGACTTTACTCAGCGAAAAAGCCAAATTCACACTACCTTGGTACACACAATATAGAAAAGACAGAAAAAGACTTATGCCTAGCAACAAGGGAGTAGGGACAAGGGACTTATCAACCTTGTTCACGACAGCTGTACCGCCAAAAATATTAAATCAAACATAGGAAACCTTGAAACCCAAGTAATCTTGCTAAAACTGGCAAATGGAACCAGCTCAAATGGGATAATCCATGGTGACTTTAATGCCCACAGTCCTTTAGAGGAAGACAGGAATGATTCATGCAAATATGGCAAAAAACAGAGAAATGGGCTGAAGACGACAATCTCATAACTGAACAACAGCAGAGTCAACATTATGACCATGTCCAAAACATGTGGAGTTCAACTGACCTCACAATTGCAACCAACAACCTCGCCACACATTGCCGATGGCAAGTCCACAATGACACTTTGGAAGCGATAACCTTCCAATTATCACGGAACTGTTCTGGGTGAACAATACCTTCAAAATGACGTGCTGGTTTTCTTGGGGAATTAGTCAGCAAAGAGCCAGAGTCACAGGAGACTAATCACAATTTTATTTTCAAGAACAATTAACAATTTACAATATCTTAGAATATAACTTAGGGTGCCACAGAGAGTCGGTACACACTCTGGGCTGTGGGAGAGAGGTCTGCTTGGTAAGAGAGTCAAACCCCTTCTCTGCCTAAAACCTGCCTACAGTATGTATTTAACAAAAATTTAAACAATAAAATGGAATGTGATTGGATGATACACGATTGGTTGTGTCCTAAGCTAAATGGATGGCTAGACAGAGGGGAATACTAAATCCTGTTTATCCTGTTGGACTGGCACTAATCTTGTTGACATATTTACTGGATGCTTTGAAAGAAATTAGGGTGTCACTATAGATGAGCTTGTATGGGGGCTAATCCTTAATGCACTATAGACGAGCTTGTATGGGGGCTAATCCTTAATGAGTCTTAATTGAAGTAATGTTATTCTAATATACCCCGGTAAGTGATGACAGATATACTTAAATAAATATCCTTTGTCTGGGAGATGGGATCTTGATACCTTTGGCTAGCATTTATCTAAAAGCTTCAAATCAATTAAACTATGTAGACGTAACTCTTGTCTTATTGAATAGTATGTCTAGAAGACGCGCTCCCATTACCTTAGGCTAGCAACCATCTAAAAAGCTTTAACTGAAACTACTGATATTTTATATATGCATTTTACCTAATGATAATTATTACTTGCTAAACTATAATTATATGAAAGGATGTATAAATATTACGCCATGATAACTCATAAAAGCACTTGATGTAGATCTAATTATTATAAGATAACTTAGTATAAATGTTATCCCATGATAACTTCCCCTCCGTCTGAAAAAGTTTGGACCCCAAA
Organism: Haliotis rufescens; assembly: GCF_023055435.1. Lineage (NCBI taxonomy): Eukaryota > Metazoa > Mollusca > Gastropoda > Lepetellida > Haliotidae > Haliotis > Haliotis rufescens. The sequence goes on from NW_025964112.1 coordinate 28,954,207, forward strand.
CGTGTAAAAATAAAAATAATTAAGGCTTAGATGGACAATGTATAAAGTTAAACTGGTAGTAGTGAATAATAATTATTATAGAGTCTCTTTGATATAAGGAAACATAATATAAAAATGCTGTCATAAGGGGTTCTGGATGTGGAGCTGGCTTGTCTTGGCACTCTGTACTGGTGGTTTTATGGGTGATGTAGGAGGCCTTGAGTTCCACATCCTGGATTGGGGTTGTAAGGTAGTAGGCTGTGTCCATGGAGGTTTTACATGGAAACAAAGAAAAGAGAGTTAGCATGTTCAAATAATATGTCATATATAAATACTTCCTCAGTTTGTCTGTAATAACTAGAAAATAAAACAAATATGATAATTATGATGTAAAAGATCAGTGCATAATTATTACTAAACGGTGTCATGACCAGGAAGAATGTATTGGCGGCAAATTACAAAGGTTTATCATGAAAAAAATAGTAATATCCTTCTACTTTTGGATACAATCATTAGACACATTATATGTGCATGTGCATATAACAAGTGCATTGATTTGTTACATTAATACGGTATACAAAAGGTGTATATCATTGTTAGTTTTCGTAACTATTTGGTTTGCCTTTTCTTTGTTTTGGTTCATTTCGGTTGTTAAGTTTGCTTTATTTGAATTTGGTTTGTTTCGCTTTGATTTTCCTTCGGTTCAATGCGATAGGGTTTGGTTTATTTTGCTTCGGTATGGTTTGGGTTCGATTCCCAGTATGGTTTGGTTCGCTTCGGTACGGTTTGGGTTCGATTCCCAGTATGGTTTGGTTCGCTTCGGTACGGTTTGGGTTCGCTTCCCAGTATGGTTTGGTTCGCTTCGGTACGGTTTGGGTTCGCTTCCCAGTATGGTTTGGTTCGCTTCGGTATGGTTTGGTTCGCTTCGGTACGGTTTGGGTTCGTGTCATTTCACTTCGGTACGGTTTGGGTTCGCTTCGGTACGGTTTGGGTTCGATTCCCAGTATGGTTTGGTTTGTGTCATTTCACTTCGGTACGGTTTGGGTTCGCTTAGGTACGGTTTGGGTTCGATTCCCAGTATGGTTTGGTTTGTGTCATTTCACTTCGGTACGGTTTGGGTTCGCTTAGGTACGGTTTGGGTTCGATTCCCAGTATGGTTTGGTTTGTGTCATTTCACTTCGCTTTTGAGATTGGTTGATCAGGTCAATGCTCAAAATTTGTTGTGATACAAATAACTCAGATGATCAGGCTGATGCCATTTGTTCTCAACTGGCGACCCATAGTGAAAAGACTGGACACAAGAAAACATAACAAGATACAGCTAATAGCTGTTTCGTGATTTGCACCGTTTATTCAGGAGATTTTGTATTTTGATCAAGAATATGTGCAATTGGCAGATATCAGAATATATGGGGAGTAGATCACCGTATGGTTGAGTGGTACCACATTCTGTGTAATTCAGATATGATTCACGGTAGAAAAAGGTGTTGATATTTCCAAAGTCTTTATGTGGAAAAATACCCCTTTTGGATTTATAAATTGGTGCTTCCTCTGGATCGTATGGAGGATTATCTTCTAGACAGGACCAATTTCGGAGATCCTGCCAGCTATCATCAAGGTAGCGCTGTATGAGGTGGGGAGGAACACTTTCAAAATAGCATGTGTGGACAGTATCAGGATGTTCTTTATATGAGACCTTGACATAGCAGTCTCCTTGAATAATTTCAATGCCCAGAACTCTTTCTATTTTATGTTCTACTCTTCGTAGGTGTTTGGGAAAAAACGGATGTGGTTTGACATTTAATTCTATGCATGGTTTGGTGTTGTCTTGCTTGACATTTCCTGACATTGTATTCCCTGACAGAACAATGACTGATTTATTGTCTAGTGCTGATTCCTTTTGGTCCAAAAACTTATGATTCTTCAGTGGACGTTTTCGTCGTTTTCCTGACATACTTCTTTTGAGGTGAAATTCTCTCCGAATGGAGTCTGGAATGCTGCTGCCATACTCCCTTGTGTTTCCTCTTTCTGGATCCTTCCATTTTACTCTGTAGTAGATTTTGCCATTAGCTCTCTTGGAACTAACAATTGAGTGGATGTCCTCTGGATTGAAGACCTGAGGGATGTCCTTGGTTTGATAACCTGATGTTGGACTTGGAGGTTGTACCTGGCTGTCGTCGGGTTGTTTTCTGGATTTGGGCTGGTGATGCTTACTATTCACTCCTCTTTTCCCTTTATTTACCTTTTCATTTACCTTGGTTGGAGCACTAGGACCTGGTGTGGCATGATTTTCCTTCATGGTTGCCGTGGGACTGGTAGGTTTTTCTGTTGTACTTGAAGCAGGGTTTTTCTTCTTTGTTGGGGTCTTTTGCTTCTGACTCTTGTTGCTGGAAGTACCTGCCTTTGTTTTGGAATTGACCTTCTTACCTTTCTGTTGTGGAGGTGATTGATCAGTAGCCTGGTAAGTTGAACTTGTTGATGGGGAATTGTTGCTGTCAAACTGAGTATCATTGACTGGTTCCTCGTTGTCATCCATGACTCCTGAATCTATGTCACTGGGGTTATTGAGGTATGGTTCTGGAGGATACTGTGGATGATCAGCAGGATCAAAATATGGCTTCAGACGGTTGGCATGGACCAGTGGTTTGTGTATTTTGTCATCAGAACTTCGGCGCAGTTTGTAGGTATAATTTGGACCTGTATGGATGATATAATAGCTACCATACCACTTTTTGGTTAATTTGTTGCAAAGGCCTTTTTCAACTTTTTGACAGTAAAGCCAAACTCTTTGACCTGGGGCGAATTCTGGTTCTTTAGCATTTCTATTATATTGTTCTGAATACACCTCCTTAGCCCGAGCAGTGTTTTCAGCTGCGATTGTTCTAGTGATTTCAAGCTCCTCAAGCAAATTGGAAAGATAACTTTTGTTATTGTGGCCTAAATTTTCTTTTGGAATTAATGATACATCTTGTGGAGCTCTCATTTCCCGGCCGAAAAGCATAACATATGGGGATTTTTGAGTTGATGAATTTGGAGCCATCCGATAGGCCATCATGATGCCAGGAATGAAACGGGGCCAATCATTTTGAGACTTGTTACAGTAGGCTCTTAGTGATTGATTGATATAAGAGTTGAGCCTTTCTACACAGCTGTTAGTTTGAGGATGGTATGGGCTGGTATGGGTAAATTTAATTGCCAAAAGTTCACAAATTGCTTTGATAAGTTTGGACATGAAGTTCTGACCTCTGTCTGAAATTAAGGTCCTTGGAGCGCCATACCGACAAAATATTTCTCTGACGAGAACATCTGCTACTTCTTTGGCTTCTTGGGTCCGAAGTGGAAAGGCTTCACACCATCTAGATGATGCATCTGTGATGACCAAAATGTATTTGTACTTATCTGGTGTTGTTGGCAGGGGACCGAGAATGTCAACGTGCCATCGGGTGAAGACCTCTTCTACAGGTAGTGGACGAAGTGGTGCCTTCTTGCCATGGTAGTGCCTCTTGGTCTGTTGACATACCTCACATGTCTGGACATAAGTAGCAATATCGCTGTACATTTTGGGCCAGTAGTACTTAGGTCTCATGGTGTTGTGCATCCTTTCTTTCCCATGATGGCAACCGCCAAACTGAGTCATGATAGGATTGCAGGACTTGATTTCTGAGGGTTCTTGGGACTGCCAGCTGTTTAATGAACTTGTCTGCGTGGCCTTTCTGTCTTTGTGGAACGAATCGGTATAGGATGCCTTCATCAATTTCAAAAGTATTGGCTTCAATAAGAATCTTTTGACGATCCTTTTCATTTTGTGGAAGGACTTCATCCTCTTTGTAGTCAAAGATTTGGATGAAATCTGGACAAATCCTTTGTAGGTGACGTAAATTTGGATGTTCTTTTATACTTACTTCAACCAATGTGTCTTGGGTAACATCAGCATTTGTAGCATGTAATGCTGCGACAACATTAACTGGTACTGACTGATAATCCTCTTCATATTCAAAGGTGACTGACCAATGTGTTGTCTGTGTGTCTGATTCTAAGTGATTGACAATAGGTGTGCAAATATCCTCAGTCTGAGTTGTCTGTGTGACTTGTGTGGATGAATGGGTGTTTGGCAAGATTGTGGTACTGCTAGTTGATTTGCTTTGCTGAGTTGAAGTTACTGAGAAGACTGTTTTCTCAGCATCTTCTTCTGTCTGATCATTACAGTTAATATTTTCCTCATATTCCCTACGTGAGAGAGCATCGGCATTCCCATTGGCTTTGACGCTGCGGTGAACAATGTCAAAAGTGTAGGTAGAAAGTTCCAAAGACCATCGTCCTAACCTACCTGTGGCATCCTTGATGGATTTCAGCCACTTCAATGCTATATCATCAGTGTAGACTGTGAATTTGGAATTTGCAAGGTATGGACGAAAGGATCTAATGGCTTCAACTAGAGCTAAGCCTTCCTTTTCTGTAATGCTCCAGTTCTTTTCGCTGCCATGAAGAGCTCTACCACCAAAAGCTATTGGATGTTCATTATTCTTCTCGTCTTTTTGACTCAAAACAAAACCTATGCTCATATCACTGGCATCAGTTGCGAGAAGAAATTCTTTGTCAAAATTTGGATAAACCAGAACAGGTGTATTGCTCATAGCATGTTTGAGTGTGTTGAATGCCTGATCACACTCAAGTGACCATTGGAACTTTGGTTTCTTTCCTACTTCTGCCTCTGAATGCTTCTTTAGCAAGGCATTCAGTGGAAGCGCTATGTGAGCGTAATTTTTTCACATACTTCCTGTAGAAGTTTGTGAGACCTAAGAAGGAGCGAATCTGCTTTTGTGACTTGGGCACTGGAAAGGTTCTAATTGCTTCAATCTTTTTGTCATCAACTTGAACACCTCCACATGATAAAACATGACCCAGAAAAGATACTTTGTCCGTTGCAAAATTGCATTTGGATGGCTTTAGTGTTAATTTTGCCTGTTTCAGATAGTAAAATACTTGCTCTAAATGTTGAAGATGCTCTTCAAAGTTTTTGCTGTAAATTATCAAATCATCAATGTAGATCAGCGCAACCTTAAAAAGCAATTTTCGTAGCACTTTGCTCATGAGCTGTTGAAAACAAAGTGGAGAATTTGTCAAACCTTGGGGCAATCGTTTGAATTGATAAAGGCCTTGATGGGTGACGAAAGCAGTTTTATGCTTTGAATCTTCATGTAATGGCACTTGGAAGAAGCCATTAGCAAGGTCTAAAGTTGAGAAGATCTTGGCTTGTGCATTGGCGATGTTATCAACAACATCATCAAAAACAGGAAGAGGCCATGACATTGGTAAAGTGACAGAATTCAACTTTCTGTAGTCACAAACAAATCTATATGAGCCATCACGTTTCTTGACTAGGATAATTGGAGCTGAATACATAGAAGTTGACTCCTCGATCAAATCATACTTCAGAAAATCATCTATAAGTTCTTCAGTGACTTTTTGGAGATGAGGAGATTGACGATATGGTCTACTCTTAACGGGTGGGTGGTTGCCAGTGTTAATGGTATGATGGTGCAGGTCAGTCTTACCTAAATCTGCAAGACTTGTTGAAAACATGTTTCTATTTTGTCCCAAAAATCTAAGTAGTCTGTGTCGTTGGTCTGGAGTCAGTTGTGTATTGGTCAAATCAAATCCCAACTCCTGTGCAATTTTGACATAATCCCTGGTGTCATTGTCTCTCTTCTCATTGTCGGTGTTAATGGTACTGATGAATGGTTGGTCAGAGCCGATTTCAAAAACAGAGTCTTTGTCAATGTAACTAAATTTGCCTACAACTGTACCCTTGTCAAGAACCTTTTCTTCTTGGGAGGGATTCATAAGCCTAAATGTAGCAGTCTTGCTTTTTGATTTAGAAAGAGTTCTACCGCCTGCTACATTAGAATGAGCAGTGAGGGAAGCAATGGGTTCAATGAGGATGAGGGAATCCTCTTTGGTCTCTGATAGTCTGACCTTGAAATGAATTTCACTCTGAGGGGGGATGTAAATCTGATCTATTGTTTTTGCTAATCCACTAATCTCACGCACTGAATTGGCTATGAAATTGATATATTGCCTATCTGAGGTGCTGTTGTTGAGTATCAAGGAATGACAGCTATAATCTAAGACTGCATCATTGTCATCAAGGAAGTTCTCACCTAGTATCACTGCCTTCGGCAGTGTAGGCAGTACATAGAATCTTTGAGAAAATTCCTGATCCTCAATGACAAAATCTAACACAACTGAACCTAACACTTTATGCAATTCGCCGCCAACACCTTTTACCTGTGGAAAGGGTGAGTTTCCAAGAGTAAGGTTTTCAAAAGCTGTGCTCAGAAAAGCAGACGAAATACAACAAATGGATGCCCCTGTGTCTACTAAACAATTTGTTGTTGTTGTGCCAAATTTTGCCTGAATTACACTTTTGGCAAGGGGCGTAACTAAAGACACTGTTGGAATTTCACTTTCAAAGTTACTTTCCATACCAGACTCCATATTTGCCATGACACCTATTAGTATGTACCGTACTAAATTAAAGGATGACAAGAAATCAACAATGTATTACTTACAATATTTGAAGACTTTTTCTTCCTTTGTTGGTGTCTTTGGAGGAGTTGGTTGTCTTTAATCCAGTGTTGAGGTCAGAGGTTGATGCAGCTTGCTTGTTATTCCATCAGATGATCACAGTTGGACATGTCCTCCAATGGGTTCTTGTAGCTGGTCGTAGTTAGTTCCTGGACTCTGTGGTTCCGAAAACGATGATTCTCCGCCAAATTATCACAGAACTGTTCTGGGTGAACAATACCTTCAAAATGACGTGCTGGTTTTCTTGGGGAATTAGTCAGCAAAGAGCCAGAGTCACAGGAGACTAATCACAATTTTATTTTCAAGAACAATTAACAATTTACAATATCTTAGAATATAACTTAGGGTGCCACAGAGAGTCGGTACACACCCTGGGCTGTGGGAGAGAGGTCTGCTTGGTAAGAGAGTCAAACCCCTTCTCTGCCTAAAACCTGCCTACAGTATGTATTTAACAAAAATTTAAACAATAAAATGGAATGTGATTGGATGATACACGATTGGTTGTGTCCTAAGCTAAATGGATGGCTAGACAGAGGGGAATACTAAATCCTGTTTATCCTGTTGGACTGGCACTAATCTTGTTGACATATTTACTGGATGCTTTGAAAGAAATTAGGGTGTCACTATAGATGAGCTTGTATGGGGGCTAATCCTTAATGCACTATAGACGAGCTTGTATGGGGGCTAATCCTTAATGAGTCTTAATTGAAGTAATGTTATTCTAATATACCCCGGTAGGTGATGACAGATATACTTAAATAAATATCCTTTGTCTGGGAGATGGGATCTTGATACCTTTGGCTAGCATTTATCTAAAAGCTTCAAATCAATTAAACTATGTAGACGTAACTCTTGTCTTATTGAATAGTATGTCTAGAAGACGCGCTCCCATTACCTTAGGCTAGCAACCATCTAAAAAGCTTTAACTGAAACTACTGATATTTTATATATGCATTTTACCTAATGATAATTATTACTTGCTAAACTATAATTATATGAAAGGATGTATAAATATTACGCCATGATAACTCATAAAAGCACTTGATGTAGATCTAATTATTATAAGATAACTTAGTATAAATGTTATCCCATGATAATTCTCACCTACATAGGTAGTTCACCTCAATTAGAGGAACAGCCCGCTCCTCAGCCCACATGGGAGTATGCAAAAGCTGATTGGCCCAAATTCAGGAAGGAATGTATATCATTAATTAATCGTTCTGATACAATTATTAATAATTTTGACCTAAAATACGGTCATATATCATGCCAAATTATCCACTGTCGCCTTAGGCTCGGCTGCAGTGACCTAAACTCTGATAAGTTTAGACGACATGTATCAGACATATCAGACTGCACTTGTGGGTATCACTTTGAAGACGCAATTCACTTTTTCTATACCTGTCAAAATTACCATAATATCAGAAACACTATGTACTTCTACACACATGGGTATGATTTAAAAACGGTATTACATGGCAATAGTTCAGTTAGCAGTTCTACAAACATGACTATTCTTAAATCAGTTCACGATTTCATTGTTAAAAGCAAAAGATTCGAGTAGCTTAATTTTATGCATGTAGTAATGGAAAACTGCTATATCTTATTTCACAGACACCACTTGTATTGGCTTCATATATTTCATTTGTGCATTTAGTATGTTTATGTTTAGGACTATTTTACATATAATCTGATATATAACCAGCTGTTGTAAAGTTATTACCTGGAGAGGTATTTACATAAGCAAGTTTTGCTTGTTTACCGATCCAGATATCTTTTGAAATAAAAATATGTTTAAACCAATGTATATCATGCAAATCCTCAGTAATTGCCTTGGAAAATCCTGATTTTATTTGCCGAAATCTCACCTCAGCATTTACTGCCGCAGCTGAAAAATCAATTTGTGGTATCATGGTGGGACAGGGAAATAGCAAAAGCTAGGAGAGTGAGAAAGAAAGCCCCTAAATAGGCTAAAAAGGGATAAATCAGCTTTTGCCCAAGTCTGAGCAGCCAGGACAAACGTAAGACAGCTCATAGACGATTCTAAAAAAGAGTTGAGGCAGACGTTCTGCAAATCTCTAAATGAAAAAACAACTGCTAAAACAGTCTGGAACAAAATAAACGTAATCAGGGGTAAGCGTAAACCTACAAAAATTCCCAAGTTAGCCAACGCCCATACAGTCCAAGAAAAGGCTAACATTTTATCTGTGAACTTATTTGCCAACAGCAACAGAAATTGCAGCAAAGAATTCAAACAGGAAAAATGCCTATGCTTTAGGCATCAAAAGGATTCAAACAGGAAAAATGCTTATGCTTAAGGTATCAAAACAGCCGCAAAGCAAGCATCTGGTATCAATAGACCATTTACCGATTTACCAATCTCACTCACCTCAAACATTTGCAAATCTATGGAAGCCATGGTCACAAAAAGGCTCATGCCTCACCTTGAATCTGGCAACCACATCAAACCTGATCAAAGGAGCTTAAGGAAGGGACACTCATGTCTAGATCATATTCTAAGACTGGAAAATGAAATAAAAAAAGCGCAGTTGAACAGACAATACCTAGATGCAGTATTTCTGGACTTCAGCAAAGTCTTCAACATGGTATGGCATGACAGACTCCTTACAAAACTATCACAAAATGGAGTAGAAGGGAACATGGCATACTTCATAGACATGAGACAATCAGTTAAAATAGGGAACGATCAATCTGATCCTATGTCACTTGACAATGGCATCCTACAAGGCAGTATTATAAGTCCAACCCTATTTAACATCATGATCAATTATCTCCTACCCAAACTTCTAAATTCGCTGATGACGGAACAAAATGTGTAAAGCACAGAGATATTTCACAAATCCGAAAATAAACTCCAGTCAGCCCTCGGCAGAGTAGATCAATGGTGCAATAAATGGGGGTTCACCCTTTCAAGTGAAAAAACTGTTGGAGTTTTATTTAAATGCAGGGGAAAGAAGCTATGATAACTTATCTTTCCATAAAAGGCAAACCAATCAAATTCGAAAAATATTTCTAGGGGTGATCCTTGATCAATACCTTACTTGGTGCAAGCATATAGAATATGTAGAAAACAGATTTGAAAAAGACCTGAACGAATTACGGGCACATTGAGGGACACTCACCTTGCCTTTCACTCAGCATCAAATAATGTCTTGAGCCGCCTCGACAGAATACAATACGAAGCACTAATGCTGGCCACAGGTGCAGCAACAGACATTTCACCAGAAGCACTACAAGTAGAAACAGGAGAACTCCCATTGAAACAAATAAGAGTGCAGGCAATATTATCATTCTGAGGACGCACATCAAACCCTTTGGTGAAAAAGATGTGGTAAGACAAAAACACCTAAGAGGAAGCCCTAGCTCGGAAAAAAATCCCTCACTAATATCACTGGGATATTATACTCTTCAAAACAAGAAACCCAATACGGATATTTTGGGCCATGCAAACCATTAGTCCAGAAACACGTACGATTCGGAAAAACGCACACAGTGCCTTAACAAAAGGGCCATGGAGCTGCATGTACTGCACGTGCAGCAACCCTTATGAACAGTATTTAAGTGTAGGGTTTTTGATTGCCTGGCATCTGCGTCAATCGAACAATGACAGTTCAACAACATGCCAAGATTAACAGAAGTGCAAAGAAACAACGTCAGAGGCCACTTGCAGGCAGGAGAATCCCGATCAGCTGTAGCTAGGGTTTATTTTAGCGCCCAGCACCATCACAAGGCTATTGGATCGGTTTCAACAGCATGGGTCAACACGTGATCGGCCAAGGTCAGGACGACCAAGAGTAGCCCAAGATTTTTACATCCCACTGCGCCACCTACGTGAAATGAGAACCAGAGCCACATCAACCACATCCCAAATACCCGGACTGCACAGAATCTTCAACCAGACCATATGAAACTGTTAAAGAGCAGCAGGTCTTCAAGCAAGACGTCCTGTTCGATGCATCATAGTGAGTCAACAACGACTGCATTGGTGTCGTCAACATAGGGTATGGCCTCAACTGCAATGGAAAGATGTCCAGATCAGCGACGAATCAAGATTTCTCCCCTGTCAAGGGGATTGAAGAGCACGGGTCTACAGACGTCGGGGAGAAACTGGAAACGCTGGAAACTGCGTACAGGAAGTGGACAGGTTTGGTGGGGTTAGCGTTATGACATGGGCAGCTATGTCTCATCATGGAAGGACAGGTTTGGTCCATATTCAGGGCAGTCTTACGGCTCAACGTTACATCAACTAAATTCTCCTACCACAAGTCCTTCCATTGCAGCCAACGGCAACGGTGTATTCCAGATGGACAACGCTCGACTGCATACAGCATGGATCACAAGAGCCTGTCTACACAACAACAACGTTGATGCTCTCCCCTGGCCCTCCAGATCCCCGGATTTGAACCCGATAGAGCGGCTGTGGGATGAATTGAACAGACAACCACCATAACAAACCCAGACTTTGCAGCAGTTAGCTTTTGCGTTGCAGGACGAGTGGGCTACCATTCCCACGGATGTGATTCACATAATCGTTTCTTTCATGGGCAGGAACGTTGCTATATAATTTCAATAATCTTGGACGCGACGTTAAACCCCATTTCACCTCACCTCACCATGGGCAGGAGATTTCAGGCCGCTATAGATTCCAACAGGGGACATACGCATTATTGATATTAGCTGACCTTTACCTTAGACTTTTCCTATGTACCGATAACTGAGATGACTGCTATCACCAAGTGTTCTCTGCACAACATTTTTGCTCAATACCTATGGTTCCTTGTATAAATGTATTTTCCTACCTCACACAAATCTGGTTTGCGTTTCTCTTTTTTGAAGAGTATAGTTTAACGTCAGAAGTCACTAAAAAAGACAACGCAACCCGACTACGATCAGTAGCTATCACTAAAATTCAAACTACCTGGGACAGCTGGGCCCATATATACACTGATGGATCCAAGAATTCTATCAAGAACAGTGCTGGTTACAAATTCATATCCACAGCTCCAAACCCCATGCGCGTTCGGTTCGCCTGCCTGATGGCCAGTCTGTATTCACTGCTGAATTGGAGGCAATTCATAATCCACTCAAAATCATACCGGAACTACCGAAAGCAAAGGCAGTCATCCTATCAGACTCACTATATGCACGTCAAGCCATCAGCGGCAGAAACTCAAACTCCAGGCCAAACAAAGTCAATAATATTCCATACGAATATACAAAACTATCGGACCAAGGGCAACAGGTGGAGCTGTGTTGGATTCCATCATTCCTGAAAATGAGAAAGCAGACACACTGGCTCTAGACAAAGCGGAGATACAGCCTGTTCCCTTGACATAAAAAAGCAAAGTTAAAGCCTCCATAGCCCAAAGATGGCAAACCCAGTGGGACGCAAGTAAGATCAGCAGATGGCTACACAAAATTCAACCCAAGATCCACCAGAAAAGCCATACTCATACTCAAATGAAAGGAAAGTCGATATTCCCATCTTACGCCTCAGAATCAGTCACAAAAAGTACTATGACAAGGTTAGTCCATCTTGCAATCAACCTGAATCCATTGCTCACTTGTTACTGGAATGTCATGACCATGTCCCAGCCCGGGCTTGGCTACAACAAGAATTGCATTTAGATCTGCTACCTGTCGTAGATCTCCTAAAGCCAAGAGATGCAATGGTGAAGTTGGAATGATACAAAAACTGCCGTGACTGATTTCCTGGAGAACACTTAGAGCTTGACAACTCCCAGTCCTATTGTCAAGTTCCGTGTCTATAAGGACTGGTCTCTGTGCTGGATGCTGCAAAACAGAAACTGACAGATAAAGAGGGACTGCGTGTTGCTAATGACAACACACAGAGAGTGATGTGAGACAAGAAGTGTGCTTATACCACACATGGTCAAGGCGAGGGAGGGGGGTAAGGCGGCGTACTTGACAAGTTGGTTATTGAGGACAAGATATACACACCAAACACAATGACATTACAGAAATGCGAAAACATAATTCCAACAGCACTGATAGTGTTCAGATAATGAATTCGACACAGGGTAAGCGCACAGCATACAACGTTTATTATCCCCCTGGCATATAATGCGTGGGATATAGCGATCAGCCAGTCTGTCTGTCCGTCCGTCTGTACGTCCGTATTCATTTCCTTTTCCGAGGCAGAACTGAAAACAATTCAGTGTAGTTTGCAAATCTATCAGTCACATACTGAAGTTATGCCTTTTGCTATTTAGGAATTTTAGAATTTTTTATTTTTTACGTTTCCATGTCAACAAGTTGGACTTAGGTTCTATACAAGTGGTGTTCATTTCCGGAGCGCAACTCAAAAACCGTTAAATACTTTCTTACAAAACTTTGCATGTCTACCAGGCACCTGCTGAACTGGTGCCTTTTGCTATTTAGGAATTTTAAAAGTTTTTATTTTTTACGTTTCCATGTCAACAAGTTTGACTTAGGTTCTATAGGGTTGAGTTCGTTTCCGGAGCATAACTTAAAACCCATTCAAAACTTTCTAACAAAACTTTGCATGTCTATCAGTCTCATGCTGAACTGGTGCCTTTTGCTAGTTGGGAATTTTATAAATTTGTATTTTTTACGTTTCCATGGCAACAAGTTGGACTTAGGTTCTTTTAGGGTGGTGTTCGTTTCCGGAGCGTAACTCAAAAACTGTTAAATACTTTCTTACAAAACTTTGCATGTCTACCAGGCACATACTTAACTAATACCTTTTGCTATTTAGGAATTTTTTATTTTTTTATTTTTTAAGTTTCCATGGCAACAAGTTGGATTTAAGTTTTAATATAGGGTGGGTTAACTTATGGAGTATGACAAATAAACTGTTAAATATTTCCTTTCCAAACATTACATGTCTATATATAAAGCACATACTGAACTGGTGCCATTTAATATTAAGGAGTTTTAGAAATGTTTATTTTAGAATTTCCATTGCAGCTATTTTGACATGGGCTCTGAGAAATGTTGGGTCAGGTACCTGGTTTGGGACCATAAGGTGTTAAAATGGGCGGGGGATATAGATGACCTCATTGACTATACGCTTGTTTAGTTATTGTTTCTTGTAATTTGTCATTTGTTTGCATAAAAACCCCACAGAAACACACTTATTTTACTTTCCATTTCATATTGATGCGACCATGGTGGATCTTTTATGGGTAAACAATGTATGTTTCTTCAAGAACATTCAACTCTTGACTCAATACATACAGAATTGCACATTTACTTGTGGTTACTTTACAGACAGCTGCCGGGGGGATATGTCATCTTTCTGATGACTCTTGTTTCAATTGCAATGTTGGTGATGAGTCGGATGTTGGCCTACTGCAGCTAGGTGACATGTATGCAACTGACACCTTTGGTAAACCTGGTGCAAGGCAGGGCCCTGAAAGAAATCGATTTGAATCGTGTCTGTTGGACGTGTGTTGAGTTGGGAAATTCACATTGTCAATGTATATCTAGTGGCTGTCAACGCATACAGTGGCGGCACGTTTAATCATGGCAACACAGTGATTACGCAATGAAGGACAATGAACATATCATACATAAATCGCTGAGGGGCGATGTGTGTGAGTAAGCTCGCCATACAGACTGACATGTGAATGTTACCATGAGTGTTCTCGGGTCCTACAATGTAAGTCATTCGACTTTGATAGTGTGGCTGCTGCCGCGAGAGAAGGCCAGAAACCACGTGCTTTCCATGTACAACTGTTCATAGAGGAGGCAGGTTTGCCAGCCGAAGTGGCTGATGTGTTAAATCATGAAGGTTTTGATACGAATATCGCTTTGCTAAACATAAAACAAGAAGATTTTGAACTAAAGGTAAAAAGGGGGCACATCAGGTGATTTCAAAGTTTCCTGACAGAGTCAGTGCCAGATAGGGTTTCGTTGGGGGTCAGAAGGACAGCATTTAAGTACAATGTATCTGAAAGAGAGGATAACGGCTGCAACTAAGCTTATGAAAGAGACAATAGACCAGTGAAACGTGGTGGTCGATCTCCAGTGAAGGAAGTGTGTGGACAGTTGAACAAGGGCAAGTGAGTGAGTATGGTTTTACGCCACTTTTAGCTATATTCCAGCATTATCACGGCTTCACACATTGTACCCATGTTGGGAATCGAGCCCTGGTCTTCAGCGTGAAAAGCGAACAGTTTAACCACTAGGCTACCTGACCGCCCCACAAGGGCAAGTGCAGCTATGGTAAGAGGTGCAATTTTGACCATGTATGCAATGTACCGGTATGTGGAAAAGATCATCCACAAGTTGAAAATGGCGGAAAACCACCCGAGGGTTCGGAAAAAAATCAATAGGATCCAACTGTCACTCCCTTATCTAATTTGGGACCCACTCACTACTAAATATCTAGGGAATTGTAATTCATTTTCTACAAAAGGTGAAACTTGGAAGAAAGAACTGGAGAATGGTCATGATCAAAACTATTTGTTAGATGGCAAATGTACGGATTTAAGATCACAGATTCAAACTCCACTCCAGTAAAGGTATCTTCGCAGTATGGTAAATCTGAAGTCAGTAAAGAACTTGTGGAGAGAGAATTAAAGGAACAAGTAAAAAGTGGACATTATGTTGTTGCCAATGAGAGTCCTACAGTGGTCATTCTTTTAGGGGCTATACCCAAAGATGGGAATCGTAACTGCATGGTTTCAGTGTTGTACGTCAGTCCCCATGGTGCTCTTAGACTTTGAAAATTCAATGTCTCTGCAGTCAATGATATTTTTGTATTGCAGATGGGCAGAGGCAATTGACAGAAGAGCTCACCCAGGAAGTTTCTGTGTATTGTGCTTCGAATTCGACTTGCTCAGAGAATACTGTAAGAATATACAAGTCTCATTTGAGTACATATCTGAAGTTTTGTGAGTTAATAGGAAAGGCTCCCATCCCAGTCACAGTGTGGCATATTGTGCGCTATGCCACCTTTCTAGCATGAAGATTGAGGCCTACTTAAATCAAACAGTATTTGATTATTGTGCGAATTTTGCATCTTGATTTTGGGAATGAGCACCCATTTCAAGATAGTTGGCTTTTGAAATCTACTCTCATGGCAATTTAAAGAATTAATGGATGTGTTGTACACATGAAAGACACCAATCATGTTGCTACAAGGGAGTGCTTTAACTCAGCAATATTTCACATGTTAACTTGTGGGCGGCTATGATGATCATGCTTTTTTGGATTGTTTTGCAAG
Organism: Haliotis rufescens; assembly: GCF_023055435.1. Classification (NCBI taxonomy): domain Eukaryota; kingdom Metazoa; phylum Mollusca; class Gastropoda; order Lepetellida; family Haliotidae; genus Haliotis; species Haliotis rufescens. The sequence goes on from NW_025964112.1 coordinate 28,970,009, forward strand.
GCAAACCTTTTTCGGGGCTCAGAGAAAATTTATTCAAGCACGAAGCATTTTTCAAGAGGAAGTGCCGTGTCATACTCAGACTGTTCAGTTGGAGTGAAAGTGAATTGGTCCAAAACGTATGTAGGGATACTACGATCTATTCACCCATATTTCCTTTGTCCGGTTAGAGCTACCCTTCACCAGTTTTCCTCAATTACCAGGGTAAACCAGTTGTAATGACCAGCTCAAAATTCACTACAGATCTCAAAGCTCTGCTTCCAAGGCCAGGGCAGAGGGAAATGTGTCAAGTCACAGCTTCAGGCGAGACCTTGTTGACAGGCTTATATAGTTCAAAAATATTTATTATGTATAACCTTTGAAAGTCACGATATGACTGAAAGACTGCCGATGTGACTTTTAATTTTAACTCACTCACTCACTCAGGCGAAGCGACGCTACCCTGGGTTTGGCTGTGATGTGCCTGCGAAATTGTGAAGCTCGTGGGTGATTGGAAAAATGCTGCTTACTTGGTGTACGTTTATCAAATTCCTGACATGAATAAAACATGTCGGAGAAAGTATTCGGCGTTGTGTTTTGTTTTAAATTTTAAATATAAACTGACGGCCAAAGAAACTTTACCACTTTAAAAATGAAACTGCAAAAATTTAAAAGCACAAGTACAAACTAAATCACAAAGTCACAACACAACAATGCTCAATGCAGAAAGTGATAGTGGGCAGCCGAAACTACACTTGCAATAAGTGTCTATAAATGATATGGACGGCATGTCCGACACTCACACTGATAAAAAAAACAACCCACAGAATTACCACGGCTGAAACCCGAACATCGCGAGGGGGCCCTGGGTATGATACAGATAGGGGCCACCCGTGGCCATATTGCTAGACCTTTTGGTTGCTCCCCTTTTGCTGTAACTAACCTGATGCAACGTTACAGACAGAGCGGGCAGACATCAGACAGGCCAAGAACAGGCAGACCCAGGCTAACAACGCCAAATGAAGACCGATACTTGCGTACTTTGCATCTCCCAACTCGATTCCTGACTGTGAAGTAATCAGCGACGAATACTCAAGGGCATCTGGTTAGTGGACAGACAGTGGCCAGGCTGAGGGAATGGGGGCTTACAGACCTTACAGAGGACAGTGATTGACTGAGCAATTTCAGATGTGTGTGCCCTTTGTCCATTACGTTGAAGGCTTACCCCGTAAAGATCCGCAGCAGAATTGGTCTTCAGCTACACATGCTTGCCGTAAAAGGCGACAAGGGATCGGGTGGTCAGACTCGCTGACTTGGTTGATGCATGTCATCGTATCCCAAATGCTTGGATCGATGCTCGTGATGTCAATCACTGGATTGTCTGGTCCGGACTCGATTATTTACAGACCGACATCATATAACTGGAATACTGCTGATTGCGGCGTTAAACAACAAAAAAACAAACGAAAGCTTAATTTTGCTACCCAAACTCAATTGAGGCAACTGTCATGCCAATATTGGATGCTGTATGACTGTCATTATAAATGTTCTTATTGTGAACATTTTGATTGTTTCACTACATTTTACTTTATCCATCTATCTTTCGTGGTTTTGAAACTAGAGTGATTTAAAACTATACACAAAGAAAAGAATTAAGCACACCCCTATTTCTGAATCATGACAAACGGCAAAAATCATTGCATGGGATGACTGACCACAGGAGCTGGGAGATACCAATGTAATCGGATAGGACAAACATTTGACAACAAATAAAGATATTGCTGAGTTGTGATTGAAATTTAATGGTAACACAGGTACTGTTTTTGACCTTAGACAATACCTCAAAAATGTATGGAGCTGCAGGATTAAGTAAACGAGTTACGTTTGATGTTTCATGTGAAAATGTTCCTTAAAGTCTCTACTTGACATGACACCGCCACGTGCCCGGATGACGCATTCGACCGGATGACGTCTCATGCCTCCAGTCAGACGTTGGATCTGTTCATGGGTCATCAACAACCACTCCTCATGCAATGCTGCTTCCAATTGGCCTAATCTTGTACAAGTGGCTCTCGTACCTGTATGCGCCGCCCCAGAGTATCCCAAACATGTTCAAGAGGGGTCAAATCTGGGCTCATTGCTGGCCAGGGTAGAGTCGTTGTTGCATTGGCCCTCATGGAATCCACGACTGCATGCGAACGATGAGGCCTGGCATTGCCATCCATGTACTGAGGTCGAGTAGCAAGAGGGTGGTTGTCAAAATGAAGAACTACGACTGACCTCAAAACGTCCCGTATGTACTGAGCCCCTGTTATGTTGCCCCTTTCGGTGACCAAATCCAACTTCCAACATCATGAGAGATACACCCCAGCTTTGTGGTGATCTCTCAACAAGGGACGCTTTATGACTCGTCTAGCACTCAGCCCTGCTGCTTTCAACCGGTTCCTGACGGTTCTGGTGCTGAAACGAAGAGGGTCCCTGTCTTCGCGATGTGTCGTCAGAGGAGGTCTTCCGGATCTGGGACGGTCCAATACATCACCGGTTTGAGCATGTTTCTCGACTAAACGGCTTATGACAGTGTGGTGATACCCCAAATTCCGACCAATGGCATTTCAAGACATTCCTGCGTTATGCATGCCGATTATTTGCCATCTCGTGGCGTTTGATAATCGCCTTCGTTCCATGGTCACACAATGTCATGGAATAACTATTTAAAACCGAGCTTAAGAAAGCAATTTTAACGTTTGGATATACTCCTTTTAGAGATACTCGAGGGTAGCATGCTGCACGGGCATACCATGCATGGCACGTGAGCTTGACTTATTACATCATCTCGAGAAAACATAATGAAATATATTAGGGTGTGCTTAACTTTTTTTCTTTGTGTATATGTTAAAGTTTCTTTTGGCCGTCAGTTTATATGCAAGAAAACTTTTGATGCTATGCATCAACACGGCGGCAAACCCTTGTTCGTTAAATTATATTTACAATAAAATCATTCCCCCAACATATTTAATCAAGATATTCAAACGAATTATTTCAAAATTTGTAGAAGAAACCTCTCGCTCTAACATACAGTACACTAAAATGACACTGTCGTATAAAAATCAGCATTAAGCACATACAGAAAGTATTAATTGGAAATTAAGGTAATAAAAATTACTTTGGAACAACCTTAATGAGTGACGTACATAAATTTTGGCTTATGAAACCAGATAGGGACTACATTTTTCCAATCCAATGTCTTCAGTTAAATACCAACTATATCAAAGCTGCTGTATGCAGCATATAATTTTGTTACAGCTACAAATCTTTACTTGAATACATAATCGAGACTTGACCAGACAAACCAGTAATTGATACTGTACGCAACGATCGACACCGTCAGGGTACGATGGCATACAATCAACCAGTTCACCAACCATGACCACCCCAACCATGCACGACAAGCAAAGGCCACTTTGGAATCCTCACAGGGTTTGAATATTAAAATGGTCTTACTATGTTGTTTGTATGTATTTAGAAGTATACTTCTATACATATCTGGACACAATGGATAAGACATTCCTCCATAAAGTTACTTTAATGAACACGTTTAAAATTCGATACTATTTGTTAACAAGTGAAAGTATATTTGCATTTGAGGCCCCATGTGTGCTGTTTATAAACGTATATATAGCATATATAGTGAATATTACAGGAATGGATCACTAAATATCAGCAAAAACCGTTTTAATGTACAGCATTATGGGAAATATCGCTTTCTCGCACCATCGCTTTCTCTAATGACTAAACAGTCTTATGAAAGAATCGGGTGTTCTTTAACTTCTTTTGAATAGTATGTACTGTAAATCTTGAAATTAACGTTAGAGTTAATTATAAAGGCAAAACAAGATAGTAGACTTAATTAATTAAACTTTGCATTTATGTCTCAGAAATGACTGTTGATAAGACGGCTTCACTGCACACTTTGAATAGCGGAAATACCAAGTTTAATATAAAACCAATCAACTATCTATTTCCACATTATGGTTACTGAGAACAAATGTCATCCAAAAACTAGAAATTACACAATGGACATCCGGTAGAATAAAAATTGCTTGGGTGAGGACTTCCATGTTGATGACATCTACTCCGCAAACAGAATAAACATTGATATAACCTAAGTGTTGTTTTTAGGAAAACACTATTGTATTTTAGGAAGTAATCTACTCAACGCTAATGAGCGGTGTTGTTTTGATAACTTGGCCTGGGAATCCAATAAAAACTCCTAAAATAGGGCCATACATCAATCAAATTCTTTTTTACGCAGAAATCCGTGGATTGTTATAACAGCACATATAACAGCATGGAGTTGCCCTCCATAGATTTCTTTGATAGAAAACAATTTTATTTGAATCATGAAAATACAAGTTAGGGACAAGTGATACTTGTACAAATATTGGCAATTGGGATACAATGCCATGCATCAACCAAATCAGCAAGCCTGACCGCCCGATCCCGTTAGTCGCCTCTTACGACAAGCGTTGTCGCTTTTATGGCAAGCATCGGTTGCTGAAGACCTATTCTACCCCGGATCTTCGCGGGTCTAGTACTTTTAGGGGTTGAGTCCCATCCAAGTGTCTGGGAAAACACCACTATCGAGAAGTGCATTGAATACTATTTCAAAATATGGTACCAATATTGATGCCTTCTTAATACATTCGGGAGTTTTTGAGTTATTCTGGATTGCATGTCTTTTCTGCAGTTATCGAAAAAATTACGTTCAATTTTGATTCTACGTCTGACAATCACAATCGCGGAAAACAGGATATACCAAATACGCTTTGTAATTATAGGATGTTGTATTACATGACTTATGTTTTATTTGCTTCCCCTTAGTCTTCAGAGCTACGGGAGGGCGGTGGGTGAGTGAATTTGGTTTAACGTCGCTTTTAACATTATTCAAGTTATATCACGACGTCCCAGCTTAATGAGGGAGGAAACCCCGAAGTGATGCATGTCTCAGACGTTTACCACTTCGGTGAAACCCACGATCACGGGTATGGTGCTGGCAAATCTAGAAACATAATCGGGGCGAACCGGGATTCGAACTCACAATCATAGGTTTCTTGTGTGCCCAAGGGGCGCAACTCTGCACATAGAATCGCGGCGCCTTAGACGACTGGGCCACCCGTGCTCCCTCCGGTGGGTATAGCCTTATGTTGAAAGCTGTCGCTCGTCACGCCAAAGACCAGGGTTTGACTAAGTTCCCTTCGTTCGATTCAACACATGAGTACAATGTGTGAAGCCTAGTTCCCCGTGTCCCTCGCCGTGATATAACTGGAATATTTATGAAAGTGACGTAAAACCATACTCACTCACTCAGAGCGAAGGGTGTGCAATTTATGAGGATAATCAACAAGCATAGTCTACATACACATAAACATTTTGGCCAAAATCGGACCTCTGTTTTCTGAATTACAGGTGGTTAAGAGACGGCGTATTTCAGACCCAGAACCCGTGTTTGATACATGAGCGGGTCGCAGAAACACATTAGAACAAGTTTTAGACACAAGGACACATTTTAAGTAGTTTTGTCTAGTTCCTCTTTATCAGGCTGTATCCGTTAGCCGTGGTTCTACGGCCGAAATAATTTGTAGTTCTGTCTTCGTCCGGATATGGGATATCTGACGCACAGAGGAGCAGATTTTGGCAGACAAGTACTAAGAGAAATGGTAAAATCCATGGCCAAGGGAAGTGGGAAGTCGAAGCTAAATTGATGGGCAAATGATGCTGCTGTGACATACTAAACTTGGAAGCCACCGGACTATTGGTTTATGATATAGCTGCTGCTAAAATTCGGTTTAGTGAATTAACTTTGCTTGATCTGCCCTTAGTGATTGAGCCTAGAGCCTTGAAACAATTGGATTGTTTGGGCATCACATTAGTTCAGATGGTCATAATTGTTTGGAGAGATTGGCTTGGACCCCTTAATATATTTGTGGATGAAGTCATTCGTTGTTCGTGACGTCACAAACAATGAAATATGAAGTTCAAAAAGAATACCGCATTTTTTACATTTTCTCAGAAAAAAGCCGTGGGTAATAAAAAGAATAATCTACTCGTAATTACGGATTATACATAATATATAACCACGAGCATGAATTAAGGCATGCCCTGTTCCACACAGATAACGTGAGAAATCGACTATATACCTAAAGCAGTTACTTCCCTTTGACGGCAAACGCATTGGTTACACTGATTGATGCTTATTCGGGACTCTCTGAAACTCCCCTACCGCCCCTAGCGCCTGCCTCTTAACGGGTAATCAATAAGCGTCACATCTATTTTTAGCAGATGACAACCCCACGATGGTTGAGTCGACCACAACAATAATATCCACATGATGAGGAAGTAGATCTACGGACAAACATTTATTTCCGTTGCTCTATCAAGACTAAGTGCTGTTTCTTAGTGCATGAAGAAATGATTTCAAAATAATCTACGGCTTTCAATATAAAGACGTCATTCCAAACATTTGCGGTATTTCCACATTCAACGTTTTCTCAGTTTGGTCTGTCACATGTTGTTTGCGCTGTAAGTACATGATGCTAGTGTTGACAATTAGACCGCATATATATATACCCTACATACATAGGGTCTCCATAGATCTACGTACATACACCGTGAACGCAATTTAGCATTACTCATAGTTATACATGTATATCGCTTGGGCTTCCAAACTCGTCAAAGAATATTTGAAACTTGAACCCTTCGTGTGTATTGTACTCTGCCCAGTATCACGACCCAAGAGCTGTTTTCGAACGGGCACGGCATTACTGTGGGTTGGCCTGTCAATCAAACTAAGCTTGCTGCTTCACGCATTGTGTTTATAATTTGTGTATGCGCGACTGAAAATAGTGCGCAAGGTACCGCTTCTCTCTGTGTTAATGTACTGCAAATTAATGTTCATTGTAACATTTGTTTCACTCTTATAACCATAGTTGTGCAACAATAACAGTCAACTTCAGCAACATGTTGATTTCGTCCTGCAAAATATATATCAAGACAGGTGCCTGTGTAGTAATACGAATTGTTCACAGCCCCTTCGAGTCGATACATATACACGATATGGGAAAGTGAACTGTCGATATTGAGTCAGTGGGACTACGATGTCCACATTAACTGTTCGAAATTCAAATCAAGAGTATGTAGTGCCGGCGAGTTCATCACAGGTAAGTCACGATTTTGTAGCTTTTAAGTCTTCTTAATTACTGCGTGTAATGGCATTAACCATTATCGTTCTACGTTGTATGTGACCGCCATGTTGATAACCACCCACTCTCTGGCTCCGCCTTTCAGGATGTCCAGCCGTCCCCTTTAGCCCTTCTGGCTGCGACTTGCAGTAAGATCGGAGCCCCTCCAGAAGCTGACGCCTACAATCAGGGAGGGGCCCAAACAGTGCGCGTGTTAGGGGCCGGACAATCAACTACAGCGCCAGGGGAAATTGTTGCTCCTAGTTGGGTGCAACTGCCAACAGGTGCAGTCGTGGACGCCAACGCTAGTAATGGAGGAAAACAGACTGGGACTGTCGCGAATCTTGCGGCGGCAGGACAGCTTATTCAACAAAGTCCGCAAGTTGTGGCAACGGTTGGACCAGGTGGCAGTATCACGTACAATGTTATCCCATCCTTCCAAACAGTTTCAGTGGATGGTCAGGAAGCAATTATTATACCAGCAGGGTCATCAGGGCAAGCTTTTTTTGCTGCTGGAGGGATTGGAAATCAGACTATGGTTACCCCTACAGGTCAGATTGTAAGAGCACAAGGTCTCTCTGGTGCCAATGTGATATCAAATGTGGGGTTTCCAAACCTTACAGGGAATGTTGTAAATCTTGGAGGTAATGTGCTTAACCTGGCAACCGCCGCAGGTATGCAGTCTGCAGTGCGTGCTGCTGCTCCAGGAGTGGTGCAGACAATGCAACTACCACTGAATCAGGTACAACAAGTTCCCAACATGATTCAAATTCCAGTGTCAGTTGGTGGGCAAACAGCAATTCAAACTATCCAGTTGCCTCTTCAGACATTCCCAACTGGATTACAGACCGGTTTACCCCAGGGTATGGTGGCAGCTACTGGGGCAGTAGGATCTTTTGGGACTGCTGCACAGGCATTGTCACAGAGTCAAATGACTTCCTCTACCCAGGTGCCACATTCTGTTTCAACTCCTACATGTGTGTCTGCTCAAACTGCATCAGAGGAGGTCCAGGCAAAGTCTGAAAAGGTGGTCGATGAAATAAAAATATCAGCTGGACAAACATTATCGTCAATTAATCAACAACAATTATCAGCAGCTCAACAGACTGCCAATAATATTCAAACTGCAATTGCAAATCAGGCAGTTGCAAATGGTAATTTTGCAAATATAGCTATTGGCCCTAATGGCATACCAACTTTAATTCCATTAGGAGCAAATATGCTTAACACAGGTACAGCTCAATTAGTGCTACCTGCTTCACAACCAGGTGCAGTTTCCCAAAACCCAGTATCATATGCTGTAGCTTGTTATCCCCAGGGTGGGACAGCAACCACAACTACTACAACCACATCAAGTTCTAATGGTAACCAAAATCTGAATTCAAATGTTGTTACAAACATTTTAAGCCCACAACAGATCATGCAAGGTGTAGGACAAAATATTAATGTAGCTAACCTTCAGCTGGCAGGACAGAGTCAAGTAATCTCTCAGAATATTTGGCAGCAAGCACTCAATGTAGCTAATGTTAGACCAACTAATCCACAGACTGTTCAAGTCCAGAATCTTCAAAGTCTTCAGAACATACAAAGTTTCCAGACAATACAAAATCTTCAAAACATGCAAGGTCTGCAGGCTGTTGCCCCACAAGGACAAATCATCAGTGGATCTTCTGTGCAGAATCTTGGTGCAGTGACACTGTCATCTACTGGGGCAATCACTGGTATAACTCAAACCCCCAACCTGCAACAGTTGAATCCCCAGGTACAGGCTATCCAGGGCATTGGCAGTCAACAGATGTCTACAACACAATCAGCAAATGGAACACACATTATTGGTGAGATATCTGTACAATTAACATCAGGGTTAGAAATTCTTTGAATTATAGTGCCTATGACACAGTTATGATTGCAGTGGCATGTTAAAAATGTGTTCCTGGTGCACAATAAAAACTTATATGTTTTTAACAACAAAAGTTTGTGTATAATATATGAAGCCAAGGATAAGTGTACTTTTGCAACAATTAAGCGTCAACACATGGAAAAATTAAGAAATTATGAGAAAGCAGGTAATGCTGTAGTTAACCAAATAAACATGGGGTTCCAGACATTATGAAGGGTGTTCTCGATCACTAGACAATTCTTTGCTTATACATTTGTATGGGAAGTATGCTTATTAGCCAAGATGTTATTGACAAAACAACTTTCTTTTCCGCCACTGCCAAATGGGGTTAGCCACAACCGTGAAGGTTCCTAATGAAACCATTTCTTAGGAGAAGAATCCTGATGCTTCATAGGTGCAGTACCTGTTACGAACCACTTTTATACATTGATGTAGACGCAGAGCTCCAGATAAGCTGCGTATCTGCGTGAAATACGCATCAGAAATGCAGAAATACACAGTAAAATATAATCCAAGCGTTTCAAATACGCAACGAACATTACAGATACGCTACAAAAATAAAACTTGTGCGTATCATCAAAATATTGTGAAGTAACCCTGCGTATTCGATTAGCAAATCAACAACTTATTTTGAAATTAGGGGCATTCCGTCAACCTTGCCAAACTCCACGATGACAGTTACATCATGATCATTTGCCATCACACTTCCTTGTGGAAGTATCGTGGTATTTTTGAGTCCTATAAAGCTCTCGAACCCACACAACACCAGTTTGCAGGGACCAGATGAATAGTGTTTTTGAATATTTAACTTAAATACCCACGTGTAAAAACTAGTGGGTAACAGAAATTTGAATACGCAGGTAGAATTACTGATACCCAATGATTTTAAAATGCATGGGTAAAATACCCACAACACCAAAAGCTTATCTGGAGCTCTGAGACACCTCCGTGGTCTAGTGGATCTGCCCGGAGAGCGGAAGGTCAGTGGTTTAATCCCTGGCTGCGTCATACCATTAGACATTTAGAGATGGTATTTTGTGTACCCTGCCTGGCACTTGGCATTTAGGGGATAAAGCAATGACTGATTGGCTTGGAGTCTAAGTGGGGTATTCATGTAAAAAAATGGTGGCATGGCATCTCATTATGCTTTCACTATAAAACTGTCAGTAGTCCTGACCAATACAACCAGACATGTCTGCACACATCAGTTCATAATTGCAATATTTTGAATGCAACGTTAAACTCCATTTCACTGCACCTCTTGCATTGATGAAGCATGCACAGAAAACCGCTTCAAAATCGGAATTGCCGCTGGAAGTTCTGCAATTTAGAATATTTAGCTTCTGAGATAGAATTCCAAGATAAAATGTTGGACAGAATTTTTTTAAATATTTACATTAATTGATAGATTAATAATGTTTATGAGATGAAGAATGCTGGTTCTGTATTATGGGACTGATGTTGATAGGTCAGGTCACATCATGTTTTTTAGAGTGTAACATGTTAAAAGGCTTTTTCAGTGCAAAACCTCATCAAAGAAAAGTTTCTACTTCCTGTGTAACATCAGGTATGCAACATGTTATATTGGGTATGGGAGTAATGATAAAAGGTGGTTCATTTTGAGAAAAGTGAAAATATGTTTAAGAATTTTGTTACACACATCTAGCTTTGTTGAAGTAACTGCTAATCAGTTGTTGAAGTAACTGCTGATCAGATCATCTTATCCGAGTCAACATGTCAATGTTTTATACTTGTTAAAAGAGAAGAGATGTCCAGATGTGCATTTTGACTGCAACATTTGCTCAAGGAATATGAACTTGTGAGAGTTGTGCTGTCACCCGTAACAGTATCGTAACAGTATAAATGGCTTCAGACACATTCTGTCTGAAAAGGGATAATCTTTTAAAAACAAATTTAGTTATCATGGTTATGGTTATATTTTTCTGATCAGAAATAAAAAGTTCAGACTGTCCATGTACAATTTTCCACTCTCAACATTTGCTGTGTTTTGTCTCAAACCAGGAAATATATGAACAGTAAGACTTCAGATGATGCACATTGCTATGAAGTCATATCACTCTTGGAATCATAAATGTGCTAGTATGAGACTAGTTTCATTCTTGAAGAACAAGATACTTTAACTGTCTGATCATTTTTACTGACAAGTGCAAATAAAGACAAGATGAATTTCTAACCCTGGGAAGTCTAGTGCAGGGGTTGAATTAACTGTTGGCCCATGGCCAGTTAAAATTACAAAGGGCTTGCTGGAACGTAAAGTAGATGGATTGCCTGGGTAGACAGAATTTCACCCTACTCCTTGTATGTTTAATTTTTTTTAATTGAACACTGCTCGTGAATCGTGTCATTTCAATGAGAACATTTTTAGGGGGGTGAGGTTGTGTGAGTGGTTAACCCAAAGAAAGATATATGTTGATCATCTTGGTAGAATGATAACCAGCCGCTTTTTTGTAATGTGTACAACAACAAATGAGGCAAATGGAAGCCAAGATTTAATCTTGGAGTGCAGGGAAAGGCTTTTCAGGTTTCAGAGTTCAAAAGTTTTAGAGCCCCGCTAGGTGGCTACATGACCACAGGTTTGTCCACTTCACGGTCTCCGTCGCAGTCATCTACCCCTGCAAGTGTTGTATGCCACCTGTCACAAGCCTTTTTTCTCAAAAGGTATTCGACTGCATCCATGGTCTCGTGGATAGAGTGGTTGGATCGGGTGGTTTGAACCCAGGCCGTGCCATACCAAAAGATATTAATAGATGTATTTTGTTAGCATTGAGAGGATAAAATAAGAAATGGTCTGCTGTCAATATGCTGGGGTATTCATGTTAAAAAATGATTGCATGATATCTCAGTCGGCCATCACCATAAACATGATTACATCAGCATTAGTCCAGACTAGTACAAACAGCCACACACACAGGTGCATGCATGTTGCTATATAAGTGCAATAATCTTAAATGAGACATAAAACCCCATTTCACCTCGCCTCAAGGTATTTATGCATTTATCATCAAACTTGGGATATACCTTCTCTTGGATTTGATTTGCCCCCATGGTCTGGTTGGTAGAATGCCAGCATGATAGAGAGCCTGTCATACCAAAAGGTGTTAGCATGGTTAAAAGCTGGTACTAGTTGTTACCCTCCATGGCGCTGGGCATTAAGGGGATAAAACAACGACTGGTCTCTGCTGGAATTTGTCTGGACTAGTACAAGCCGACACACATGCATACACTATAGAAGTGCTATGATCTATGATCTCTAGGATGGGGTCCTATCTTCAAAAGGTTTTGGTCAAGATTGAGATTAGTCAGAACGTGAAGCATTCAATTTTTGTGAAACATGGTTATGTAATTGTAAGTTTCTGATGCATGGTTACCTCTACATGCATGAAATTTATATATATTTGTATGCTTCTTCAAGCTTTTGTGTGTTGATTTTGATATTCATAAGTTTGTCTCATGATTCCCAGTTATAACAACTGAGCGTTTTCTGCAGCAACCACAGCTACCGGACAACAAGTTCCTTTCCAGCAGGATCCGAATGATCCAACAAAATGGCAAGTTGTAGCCACTTCCCCAGGGACACCTATCAGCACTCTTAGTCCAACACAAGTTTCGTCACAGTCAGTGGCTTCTGACACACCCACTCCAGGACGCAGACTGCGCCGTGTTGCTTGCACATGTCCAAATTGTCAATCTGACGGAAGGTTAGTTATTTTCATGTGTGACTTATCATTTCAGAGAAAGGGAACTTAATAGTCATCACTGCAGTGGTAGAAACTAACATTTTAGTCAAAAAGTCCTTATAATGATAACATACAGCAAAACCCCTAAAAATGGCAAATTTCTACTTCTCCTTATGATACCTTAACTATTGGACAGTTTGGTAATGGATTAGTGCCAATTTTTATCTCTGCACAGATGTATAAGATTTAATGAATTGATCACTGAAATCAAATGGAACCAATAACGTAACAGATTAATACATTCAATTATTATTCCAATCTGTCGGTCTTGCATGACATCACTGGCTGCTTGTATCATTATTGATGAATCCTGGCTAAGGTTCGTCTGTCCTGTCCAGAAGTTCTCAGCTCACCTGACTGAAGGTCAAGTAAGCATATGTTGTGGCATGTTGTCCATCCATCTTCTTCTGAACCACTTATAGGAAATTAATGCAATTTGACTGGAAGCATCCCTAGTATGTGGGGATTCAAAATTGTACAAATGGTGGGCTGAGGGGCAGGGACAAATTGGGGTAATTTCGCTATATTCCTTTAAACAACTTCTTCTCTGGACCTAAGTGATAGATATCAATCATATTTGGTTGGAAGCATCCCAAGGTGGTGGGGATTCAAAATTGTACAAATGGTGGGGCCAAATAGGCGTAATTTGGCTATATATATTTTTTTTTCTTTTCTTTTATTGTTTTTAGAAAGACGCACCTGTTACATAAATGGGCTTCCGCCCAGGGTAGCAGAAAGCCCATGACATAAAGCACAACTTATCAGTACATCTTACTTTGTTGTTTATTTTACAGAAAATAACATACTTCTCACTCACACATTCACTCTTGTTTATATATCATATTGCAGTTTAGGAAAGTACATGGTCTCAATTTGGCTATATTGCTTTAAACGACTTCTTCTCCTGAGCTAAGAGATAGATATCAACCATGTTTGGTTGGAAGCATCCCTAGGTGGTGGGGATTCAAAATTGTACAAATGGTGGGGTTCACCCTCCCCCCCCCCCCCCCCCCCCCCCCACACACACACACACACACACAAAGAAGTTAGAACCTTGACCATAACATGCAAACCGATATTATCCCACCCTATAATAAACATACATTATATACATTTGTTTGTTATGAAGAGAATAATACATTTATGCCAATAGGATTCGCCCTGGGGTCCAGCCTTGCCTCTGGAAACTTAGATCCTGGATCATAACATGGTTCAGATCATTATGCTACATTTGTATTGAGAGAAATACACATTCATGCTGTCAGATTTGCCATCCTACCATTTCAAAATTAGTCAAAATCAAGTAAAAATTACGAAATATTTGCAGTATTATATACCATGTATACATGTACAATGCACTTGTATATTTTGTCATGATTGCATAATATCCAGGTGAGCGATACAGGCCCTATGGGGCTCTTGTTTTTAATATGGCACTTGTCACCGACACAGTACATCGATATATGTTGTTGATTGGTATTTGACAACCTCCTGGTAGGGTGCGGAAATGGGTGTGACAATATTTTTTTCAAAATAACAAATGTTTACCTGATGTAATATTGGCAACTGCATGATGTATTTGAATAAGTACTCAATAAATATTTTCAGTTTTAGTTTGATATAAAAATTTGGACTTATAATGGTATTTGTTCTCACATTGAATGGATTTGAAAATTTATAACAATTCACAATCCACTTTGCGTAACCACACACCAGCTTCAGTTTCTTTTAAGACCTATAACATCATCTTGTTTCCGTCAGATTAGTTCCCCTCTGAACAGTGTGGTTCCCACTCCAGATCCGCATCAACCAACCTCTGCCTCGCTTCGCGATCCGGTACGAAAGGACAAGCTTCTCGGTCGTCACACTTCACCTGCCTCTTCCTTCAGCAGTTTTGACACTGCAGATCCGGCAATTGTCCCTATCTTGGTCGCGGATGAACTCCCATCTCCCAAAGAGTACTTCAACAGTGGAACATTTGTCCTCCTACGTTGTCCCTTCGGCTACTTCGCCTAGTATTACGCTTTCTCACAGGCTGGTCTTATCCGAGATTGTGTCTAATGTGGACACGACTTTTGGGTCTTGCCGTCGATTTCAGGATCGCTTTCAGTCTCCTCGTTTTGTGTTGACCGAGACAGGTACTCATGGCATCTCTACCCTGGCCCCTGAACTGGACGGGGATATTGCAACGCTGGAATTCAAACATTCATTCTCCTGTTCTTCAGTGGATGATTTATTTCACCTTGATACTTAGGTTCGTAGAACACTGCCCCTAGTCTCTACCATTGTTTCAATGGTGGAGGTTCTCCACTCGATACTGGATCACGCCTCTTTTCCTGAAGAAGCCTGCATTTTTCTTGGCGTGGTTAACCTCGTCAAGATGGCTGGGATTCTGGATCTTTTGGCCCATTATGCAGGGTCCATCACAACTTTACGTCAATGTGGTGTTCTCCCAACATGCTTCCTGGGATGACTACTTCAAAAATTGACTTTATCGATTGCCTTGGTCTATCCCCTCCTTGTTCACGGCATGCATCCAAGAGAACAATTTGTTGCATTTACAGAGGAATCAATTAGAAGAATAAAGGCAAGGCTGTAAGTGACCAATCCCACCAAATCGGATCTTCTAGAAGTGCTCAGTAGTAGATCCAGCTGCTTTCAAGGCCGGGGAAGAACAGGTGGACATTTTGTCTTCTTTTCTGGATGCAAAATGAGCGGCGAGTTTCCCCAAGAAGGGAGACTCATTATCAAAGTGACTTGGATTTTCTACACCTTTGGTTTCTTCCACCCCCAGATGTTCTGTTGTTCCCATCACCTGTCGGCAGAAGATTGGGTCTCTTAACAGAGATGCCCCTCATTGCGACGCCACCTACAACATGTGTGCCTCTTCCTTGCAAATATCCAGATAAACAGCATCCGATACTCAAATAATGCGTTATATAGATACGTTACTAACATAAGAACACCATAAAATGTCTGGGCATGGTGCTGACAACAGTGAATGCTTTTCTGTTCCTTTTCCTTGGCACCCCATTACCAATGGAAGGTGCTCCTGTTTGGAATTTCTCTGGCCCCGTGACTATTTACCTGTCTCACCAAAGCCATCATCAAATTCCTACACATTTAAAGAATCGTCTTTGAATCGTGAATCGTAATAGACGATTGCATTCAGGCCAACAAAGATCCAGACACACTGTATCTGCATCTAAATTTCACACAGCGTCTACTTCATCAAAAAGTCTGAAACAATCCCTGTTCAACATCTCCAGTTTATAGTGCCCTAGGATGGTTGGACAACACCAGGCGAGGTAAGCTCCATCTGCGACCCATCCAGTGTTTTCTCACACCCTATCTCCAGAATAACGATTGTCAGACCCCAATCTCCCTGCCAAACTATATACGTCCTCATCTCCAATAGTCATTGCTTCTGTAGAACGTCTGCGAATGGAGTCTCCTTGCTGCTGTTGAAATCAATTGCACAAATTTAACAATTTAAAAAGGTTCCTAACGTGAAACTCAAACCACCTTCAATAACGTAATTCAGGTAAGTTCAAGAAATTTTACATATTTTGTATTCGCTTTGGTCTCAACCTTTGAATGATTGAAAACATTAGGATATTTTTATGTGGTAAAGTGTAGTTTTCTATGAGGAATAAATGTGCCAAATATTTCTTCAGTTGGTCTTTTTTTCTATGAGGCACCGACTGTTTGAAATAGTCCACCCTCTATACAGCGCCTTATTCTAAAAGAATTCAACAGGTTAAACAGTTGCATTTTAAAAGGAAAGAATATAGATATAACTGTCATGATTAAGTTTGTTTGAAATAACTTCTTGCAAACATACTTCTCCTGCTTGTCATGTGACCTCTCGCTTCCTTAACATGAATAGCTGGAAATGCCAAATAAGTCAATCAACAATAAATGTGAAGCTTATGAGTATTGTTTCACAAGTTCGTATGATCTTTTGAACTTAAATCATATCAATGTGCGATGTTATCTGCTGATTGAGCATGGTCACGCCTGCTGTTAATGAACTTGGCAATGTCACTGCTTGTATTCACAGTATATTGTCTTCAGTGATAAGATTAGGCAAGCAGACTTTGTATTTATTTGGGCCGTATCCTGATTATATCGTGGGGTCGGCCTTTCTCAAAGGCAAATCATGTTGTTAGTGAGTCCAGCTTGGAGGTCGGCCTATTTTGGTAATATACATTATATTTAAGGTGCTTCAACAAAGGACACACAACAGAATGTTTAGTTGACAGCTAATTCAGATATAAATAAGAAATAAATGCACAATACCAAAAGTTACATGAAGCCTTATTCCAGGATTTATGACAACCAAGCACACAGTAAAAATTAATACCTGTAACATAATCAAACAAAGATGAATGTTAATAATAACAATATATATATATATATATATATATATATATATATATATATATATATATATATAGAAACAAGATGACTTGATTGAACCTGCTGGCCAGTCAGATTATTACAATTATTCATTCACGTTGAATGAGCACCATCTTGCTAAGATTTATTTCTAGCATATGGGATTTCCAAATTTCGATGAATTATTGCCTGTAAACTTTGATCTATTTCTTGAAATTTTGTGATGTGCTAAATACTATTGTTATTAGCATACAAAAAGCATTTGGTTGCAAAACACATGCAAATTATTTCATGTGTGTTTTGTTCTTTTTATGGATGAAACATACATGTTTCTGCGTTTACACTAACACTAGTTATCCTGATAATAATATTTTCTGATCTTTAGAAATACAGGAGAAAACAAGAAGAAACAGCATATATGTCACATGCCTGGATGCGGAAAAGTATATGGGAAGACTTCACATCTACGCGCTCACTTAAGGTAATCTATCGACACTCTTCTTAAATTTTTAAATAGTAATTATGGTGATTAAGCAGCACCCTGTAATTGTTACTGCATATGTATTTGCTCAAATTTGACAACCACTGCATGCCATTGTGGCAGATGGTAGAGACTTCATACCCGATATGCCTTCTTATACCCCTAAGTTAAGTATGATTGTATGACATTGAAGATCACTCAGTAGGAACTGTGTGTCAAAACATAATGTGTAGAAAACAGAGAGTATTTTTTTTTGGAATTTGATGTAACTTAATATGATTTCTAGGGTGAGATCATGATAAACATACAATTCTTGGGTGACCTCTGTAGAAGGTCGAGGTCACTTGAGGACATGGCTCAAATTTCAGGAAATGTTAGTTTACTTTATGAAAGATAGCATTGAAGATGAACTGAAAATTAATGCATTAACACAAACCATAACATTGCTATGTTAAATTAGATGATATTGAAGGTCAAAGTCACTTGATATGAACACAATATGCATGATCTCTATTGTGAGGTCAAGACAACATTCATTTTTGATGACCCAGTATAAGGTCAAGGTCACTAGAGGTCTAATTGTGAAACATGGTTCGAATTCAAGAAATTTCAGAATACTTCATGAAAAATCAAAGATGTCACTGTCAACTATCCATAACCAGTTGTGCAAGTTATAGTATCCTGCTCCCCAAGCATCTTGGGAAAGCATAAGGCCGGAATCCTTAGCTCTTTCCTGTGTGTGCTAGCAGCAACATCTGATTTTTCACTGAGTATCATCCAGCATGGTATTGGTAGTTTGTCACTCTGTAGTTAATCTGTATCTTCCAGTAACATTTACTAGTCGCTAGTAGTTAGGATGTGACATCTTGTGGGGCTGAGGTGGCGTCCCCTTCATTGCCAATGCCAGCTGCTGCAGGAAATGTGGTAAATACAAGATCTCTGGGGACTCCTGTTCCACCTGCTGTAAGTGCAAAGATACAATGTGCACCAGGCACCTCTGTGTCTGTTATTTGCAAAGTTGGCAGACTCTTGGAAGAAGGCCAAGAAGAAGCCTTTACGTCACTTTCTGCTGTCACTGCAGACATATGTGCTAGGCCGAAAGAAGAGTTGTCTAGATCAACTAAAGAGGCTCAGAATTATTCCCAGTCTGACTTCACCCGATGCTCTCTGTTGGTGTGCATCCAGAAGCATTCCCAGGCCAAGAGGCCATGAGGGGGACACATTGATTTGGGGGTCAGTGTCAAGGTCCACAGTGGCTTCACCTCTTAGACCTCTGGATGGGCACCTCAACCTCTCTACCCCCACACTCATCAGGACCACCAATGCAGCTCGTAGTTGTTTTTCAAGATCACTGCATGGACTCCGACGAGCTATATGTATACTAGAAGTAGCTGTAGATAGATCTAACATTACGGATACCAGGTATATCACATGCTCTGCAGGGAAGGCTAAGAAGCGTCCAGTCTCATTTACGGTCACCAGCAGAGAAGCTAGTCTTACATTAGACCCACAGCTTGCTTCATTCAATCATGAGAGACAACTGTCCTTGTAAATTGCAAGTACGAGGCAGGTCAGCAGTCCTCTACTCAAGCTTCTGTCTTGGCTGAAAGCAGGATTCAATCTGATCATGAACTGCACAGGGAGCAGCTGGATTACTCCCTGCAACTGGGTTAAAGACCATAATTACTGGTAGTTACTGCCACACAGAACTATCAGCTCCTGTGTTGGGATCATTTACAGCACACAAGATTAGAACTCTATTTACCAGCCAAGTACTTTGAAACTTGGTCTCTATAGAACAAGTGGTCTCCAGTTGCCAGTGGAAGTAACACAATCCGTTCACAAACTTCTACTTGCATGACTTTCAACCTGATCTGCTTAGTCGTTATTCCCTGGGTCCAAAAGTGTCTGCCCAGATTGTAAAATCTGACAGCTTGGGAAGGTGAGGTAACCTTTCAATCATTATTGTCAAATTTAGAGTAGGCCAGATCATAGGTTAGCAGCTGGAATCACACTTGGAGGTCACAGCCACTGGAAGTGATGTCTTCAGAGCCAGAAGGGACGTCACTGGCGTCAGGTCTGGAAGACATTCTGAAAGGTTCATCAGATGTCGTTGCAAGAATGATGGTAGATGGAAGTATCAGTGGAAGTATATTATATATTTTCTTATGTCCCTGACATCTTTATGAATTATTCCTTTTAAGGTGATTTGGTTACTATGTTTGCCTAATTTTACTCTCATGTCAATTTGAAGAACTTTCAAATTATTAGGTACCAATGAACAACTGTTAACTATCCAAGGGTTTGCTGGATGTCTGTATCCATCAATCTCCTGATGTAATAGAGATTTTGTTTTGCAGGAATTTTCGAACAATGATTGTTTATAACAATTGTTAATAAAAATAATAGTTGTTAGTAATTCTAAGAATACTACCTCTATTTCATCAACAGTAATCCCACCCACCTTCCCCAGTATCTAAATAGCTGATTTTGGAAAGAAGTGAGCTTTCGCACCGAGTGCAAAGTGGCATGGGCATCAAGATACTATTACTTGTACAACTGGTCATGGATAGTTGACAGTGAAGAGAACTTTCTTTGAAAATCTAAGTATTTCATAGTGTGAGGCATCCTAAGTAGAGGATTTATAGCTATGATGTAATAGATAACAATGAGCTGTTGAGTTGTTGGATAGAGACATTTGTCCATCATTCTGGCTACTGAACTCTGTAGGATGAAAGGAAAACTATTTTCCAAAACAAAGTAAAATACAAGATATTTAAAGTTTGAAAAATGGAAATCAGTACATATATTGGTACTTGATGTCCTGGAGCATGTGTTTTGACCATGTTGACTTTCTTATCATTGCTTAAAATCTAGCTAAAATATGGATCATAAAAAATTTTGGGAAAAAACAACAAAGCAGCTGTGCACAACCAAATAACTGGAGTTAAGATG
Source organism: Haliotis rufescens (assembly GCF_023055435.1). NCBI lineage: Eukaryota > Metazoa > Mollusca > Gastropoda > Lepetellida > Haliotidae > Haliotis > Haliotis rufescens. The sequence continues at coordinate 28,990,718 of NW_025964112.1, forward strand.
TGATTGTTTTATGTGCAGATGGCATACTGGAGAACGACCATTTGTATGTAACTGGTTGTTTTGTGGCAAGAGATTCACACGTTCTGATGAACTGCAGAGGCATAAACGAACACATACAGGTAAGTGATGAATTTAGCTACCAATGATATAGGTAGATTATAATAACTCTGCAGACATAAGTTTCTGCAGCTTTGGAATTTTGAGATTTTGAGTAAATATATATTTTTAAACTTATCCTATCTCACACTATGCATTTCTTATTCTTTGATCTTGGTGTGGAAACTCCCAAAGTTTCCAGATAAAAAAACACCAATCACCCCAACACATCCCATATATCGCCAAATCACCACTGTGATCATAGGTCACATGCCACTAAAATCCCATGCGACACGACCCAAGCGACCTGATCACCTGACATATCCAGCACCCTCATTCTCAATTCTATCGCTATGGTGTTTGGATGCTATACTTGAACAGAGAATCTGTTGTTGTTTTTTCTATGTAAAATTTAAATACACGACTTCACTTCTAAAGTTTACCATTTACCACGAAGAGTGTGTGGTATTAAAAACGATGTTTACAGTGTTTTACCTCGTCAGAATTGAATTTTAACTTACTTTGCAAAGTGTTATGTATAGACGACTGTTCACCGGTTCAAGGATTTGTTTACGGTTTTAGTGAATGCCTTTTTCCTCCGCTTTGGCGCACAAACAGTTGTGTTAATCCTGCGGGCTGTGCCTTCGTCTTCTTGCTTAACAAGATATTAGTCCATTCGACGATGGTTACATCGCTTTCCGTTGAGGATCGCCCTCCGTCTCGTTTGACTGCCGTAATTACCGCTGCTGTGCGGACCATGCCCTGTGCTATTAATGGCCAGTGGACTGTTCTGTCGTCTGTATCTCTTAACCTAGACTATAGTCTGGAAGTTAATTTAAGGTACCGACGTTTACTACAATATCTGAAAAACTATTGAACCTACTCCAGTCAAAGTTGGTATGAGATTATTAAACAGTCATACATAACTGGATATTACATTTAAAGACAATCGGTGCATGAATAAAAAATCTGTCTATTTAGCTATCACTATATTTCATCAACAACCAGACCTGTTCCTCACTGCATAATGCTACCCCTGCGTCACAGGGCCATATGACACAGTTGAACCAATCAACTCAACTCGAAAGGCTGCATGGGAATCACGCACGCATGAATACGGTCTTAGCGTTGGGCGTCTCAAGCAGTTATTTAATAATATTTATCCAATTATTTTTGCATTTTTTTTCAGGTCAGTGTTATTGACTTGAATGTATCATTCCTTGCCACATTATTATATTTCATGCATCATGTTATTAGGTGTAATATATCATACATAATTATTCATTCAGACAAATCATTGCTTTATGGTTTCGAAGAAAATATTTTAATATTTTCGTAGATGATTTGATACTTTCGGGGCTGTTTCGGGTGAAAGAGAATCAAATTTTGAGCCAAGAATTGCACAAAGTGGACAAGATCTGATTACGACATGTACTACAAAGCCCGAACCTGAAATTCATAGACGATTCCTAGAAATTCTTTGATAAACAAATTTTTTCTCACGAACTACAAGAATGTTTGGCAATCAAATAAGATATATTTAAGATTCTTAAGAAATGATTAAGAATATGGATGAATATGTAAGAATTCATATCCATGGTAATTCGGGCTATTACATGTCGTAGTGAAACAGGGTTATATGTATTACACTATTCTTGGTCCCACGAAATGCCCTCGTCATCAGATTCGGAGTCTGTGCTGTCACCTAAATGAACAACAACAGGCTGGACAGTTTCTGGTCGGATACAGTCTTGTTTCCAATACTCTTCCTCAACTTTGATAACATGTTGGACACAGTTTGCCCAATGTACATCTACCTGTAATTTCTCCCATCCCTTTTAAGACAATCTGCTTGATGTCGGCAAGCTTGAAGGTCTTATTTTGCCGTGCGACCATATTTTTCAAATCACCCCAGATTAGTTCGATGGGATTCAAGTGACAATGGTAAGGAGGAAGTCTAAACACTTCGTGACCGTGTTCTATCAACATGTTGTCAATTAAATAAGAGGGTGGGGGTTTGTTCTGAAGAACCAGTTGGTAGTAGTCAGTTTTTTTGGCTGTCGTGGGCCGAGTAATGCGGTTGTTGTCCAACCACTGACATGTCTCACCTTTGGTGTAATTTGAGGTTGGACAACGGTTAATAGGATCTCGACAACTGTGATAGGGAGCATTGTCCATAACCACCAAGGATTTATCAGGCAGTGCTAAGAGGAGCTGCTCCTCAACATACGCAGTGAAAACCTGACTATTCATCTCGGTATGGTAGTCTCTGCCATCTGTAGATCTGGATCTGAACACTAGATCACACCCAGGGAGGAAACCTCTGTGGAAGCCTGCATGGAGGACAATCAGGCGGCCTTTACCAGGGGGGATCTTGCGCTGTGGCTCTCTGGTATCTGGGTGAGACCATTGGTAAGCCGCTGTGTGGCAGGCGTTAACCCAGGTTTCGTCCAAATAGACAGGCTCATAGCCTTCTTCTCGTTTCTTTTTAATAGTGCGCAAATAATTGATACGCAAACGAATGATATCTGGTCGTTCACACATTGCTAGTTTCGACTCTTTCGTCTTTTTGTACTGATATCCAAATTTGGAAAGGAGTTTACAAATGGTCCATTGGGAAATATCTAAGTCATTCTCTGTAAGGAGAATTTGTTTTAGTTCTCATGTTGAAATAAATTCATTTTCTCGTGTTAACCGCTGAATCACGTCCCTGACAACTTTCTTATCAAAGGAATCTAACTTTAATTTCCTATCCTGTTTTGAGATGCCCCCTAAGCGATGTGCAGGGGAGCATGTGTTTTTATGAGAGTTCAAAATCTTAACTACGGTTTGTTTGGGAAGCTGTAACGCATGAATTGTTCTTTTCATGTACTTTGAAATGTCAAAGAAGGGTGAACATCTTTCACTTTCAGCCTAAAAGTATTCAAATATTTTAACAACGAAACCATTCGCATCAGCGGAAAGATGCTTGCGCATAGACATCATAAAATCTAATGCTAACACTGTATTCGTGCGTGCGTGATTCCCATGCAACCTTTCGAGTTGACTTGATTGGTTCAACTGTGTCATATGGCCCTGTGATGCAGGGGTAGCATTATGCAGATGGCTGTTACAATGAATGCTCGTTCCATCCGTGACGAACAGGTCTGGTTGTTGATGAAATATAGTGATAGCTAAATAGACAGATTTTTTATTCATGCACCGATTGTCTTTAAATGTAATATCCAGTTATGTATGACCAACTTTGACTGGAGTAGGTCCAATAGTTTTTCTGATATTGTAGTAGACGTCGGTACCTTAAATTAACTTCCAGACTATAACTGCAAGTCTATGAAATCTTATTAAATCATACAGGACAACCATTACTCAGCTTTAGGAAGCTGCCAACTGAGGGTTACCTCTTCCCCCTACTAGCTTGTTACTCGGGTCATCATCACTTCTGCAGTGTTCCGAGGATACAGCTACACCTCTCTGGCCTACTAATGGCAAAAACCCTTATGACCGAAAACAGGACAATCGTCTTTGAGGAAGTTATCCTCGACTGACGGCGGATCTTCACTCACAGGATCGTCATCCTAGGTTGGATCGTAAAAGGCTGAGTGATCGAGGGATCTACAGATCACCATACTTCACCTTTATCATGGAGGATCGACAGTTTGCCTCTTCTACAGATGGATACCCAAAGGGGTCTCCACTCAACGATACAGACCAATACATCGACACATCGATTCATCGACCCATCCACTTGTACGACTTCAACTGCAGGTGGGTTAAGGCAGACTCACACGGGTTGGACCGTTGAATCGATATGCCGAATTCGACCGAGTTGTATCGTCTGAGTGATTAATCGAATTAGACAAAAGAGACAAATCGACCGCTTGAACCCACATCGATTGTGTCGTGAGAGTAAAGAGTCTGTTCTAGCTATTCGGCAAGTTGGATGTGTTGCTCACTATTTGAATCACGAAACCCTGTGGAATGTCTCAAGCAAGGATTATTCCAAAAGAGATGGCGTAAAATGTTGTAATAAATCTTATAATAAATCTTATGAGTGGTAGCAAATAGATTAGTCGATATTCGTTACAACCACCGAACATGTTGTACAATGTATGGGAATCGTCAGGTCATCATAAGACGTGTCGACCTGTGTGAGTCGCGCATTAGATCACTGACTCACAGACTCACTGTTTGCTGGCAATAAGGTCCTTTAGACAGTGTTGGTTCCAATCCCGGACGGGCATCTGTACTTTACTGAGAAAATGTTATCCTAAATATAACATTTGTTATAAAAACAGAAGAATGACGGATCGTCCTCAGTCATAGGATCGGTTTTCTTCCATGGTATCAACAGACATCTGTCCCATTGTGCATCGGACAAGGCCTTCGCTGCATTCTGTTGTCTAGATCTGACAATCCAGTGATTATCATCATGAGCATCAAACTTGGGATACGATGACCTGCAATGTCAGTGAACTTGACCAACAGGTCTCGTTGGTCTTCTCTTAAAGGCATAGTCACCTCGTAAAGTGAGCTTGAGATACGTCTCTTCTCTACAGGGATCTTCAGGGATCCGGTCCACCTGCCTGCCAGTCATGAATCATTTTACGATACTCTCCTTTGAGTAAATCACCATTACAGGTTATGAAGATCGAGACAATGCACTCCCTCTATTCAGATTTGAATTGTCAGACAGACGATATCATCCTGAGGGTCGATATCATCACAGCTGATATTTATCATCAACGCTCTCGATCTCATCTTGATATTCCATCATAGTTTTGGCACATGTCTTATCTGCCCTCAACTAGTCAACCTATACCATTCAAACAGAAGATTCAACGGGGGAGTTCGTCAGCTTTTCATTGGTACAATCGGCAGGTGTTCGATGTCTGAAGATGGTTTTTAACGTCATATGGGGCTCACCTTAGTACTACACCGATTCGCCCCATATTGTACAAGGAACTGACTGCCTACACAACGGTTGTTTTCGTTACTTGGGACACCACTTGTGTGTTGGGAGTTTTTGACCATGTGTTCGGAAAAACTGCCGTATTTCATATTCTGTGCATGGATGAATTACACATCACGTCGAGATTGCGGTTTGTAAGTAAGACTACCATGCTGACTTTGGTACAGACTGTACTCATGCGAGCCGTGCGAAGCATTTACAGTAGTAATCAATGGCTTTGTGTGCGGGCTTTCACATCTTCACAACTCTTTTTGTCATCACCTCGATACCGGAATGCACAGCACTTTTCTTGGGCCTACAGGATTGAATCCATCGTCTCTTTACCTATTCTACGCGTTGCCGATCAACCGGATAGGACAGGTCATCCCTCCCTTACTCAAGGCGAGACTTGGTGAATATCCACATTTGTTTCGGTATATGATCCTAATGTTCTCTACGTCACTTCAAGGCACGGTTTCTGCTACTACCGCACTTCCACGAGGTCCCGATTACCCTGCTTCGTACTATCAGTCAACCTGTGAACTATATCTTCAGCCTCGTCTTCTACTAGATACAACTTCGATTTTATCACAAGCACGACCGTCAAGATTTTACTCTGGCTTTAGAACACATTATTTGTGTTATGTGTGCTTGGATGTCGATCTACAGGCGAACTTATCTCCATGTCAACAACTCGGAAGTTCAACGTTCTACATATGGTAATAGCTATTACACTTCGGACGACCTCTCCGCTACCCTTTATTCCAACTGTCTCCAGTCAACAGACGACAGCTTGGACTTTCACAACTGGAAGGAGATACCACCCTTCATTGTCACTGCCTGAACACTACCCTTTGGAATTGCTTCGACCCCCTGGCTATGTACACAAGTGACTAAACCAATTGGATTCACACAGGAATCCTTGATACATTTTCCCTGGACGAAGGGATTTAAGCCCAAATATAAAAAAATACTCAGACTACAACTAAGTTTCACCCTGAAATTATTAACTCAACTACCGTATATCGCTGTGTATAAGGCGAGTTTTTCGTACCTAAAATGAGGGGGCTTATACACGGAGTCGAAGATCTCACATTTTTTTCCACTGGCGATGTCAACCGGCGTCCGATAGCCAGCCCAGCATTTGACAATAAAACTTCGCATTTCGTCCTAAATAACTGTTCCAATAACTATTTCCATACATAAACATGATTTGTATCTCTTTTCCTTGAATAAAGTTTAATAATTTCTGCAAATAAAGTTGAAATGACCCTCGCCTCGATGCAGATTGTCAAACCACCTGACACGGTAAAACAATACCTCCGTGAGTAGAGAGCCGGAAGTACCGGTAAGCATTTGCATATTGCACATGTGACCTAACATGTGATAACCGGTGAAGCTGAAATCAATTCCCGCTGTTTTTACAGTTGTATTAACAAGTGTTGGAGACGGTGTGTACAAGTGATTGTGGAATAAACACGCTGAATGTGAAGCAAACATAAGCCTAGTTAGTTACAACATAGTTAATTGGCGATTAAATTACTCACCATTGTCTCTTATATGTTATTACTTCATAAATGAATTTTATTTTACGGGCACCAATTTGGTGTCGTACCGTGTAAACACAAAATGGCGAAGTGTGCTGGAGTTACACACGCGACCTATCATTGTAGAAAAAAAACAACGCAAGATAAACATATTTTTATTGCATATATAAGGTTTGTGTGCGCACTTGTGATGTGAAGTATAGGATTTTGGGTTGATTTTTAAGGCGTGTACAGGGGGGTCGTCTTATACGTGGGGTCGCCTTATACACAGTGATATATGGTAGGTTGATTAATAAATTATCAGAAGTCCGTCTTACAACCGTTCCAGGATCTCCATTCCTTGGGATCAGGTTCCAGGTTTTTAAAGCCAGACTAACATCCCAGCAACAGAACACATTGAGGAATCACCTCTTGTGATGGACAGTGGAATCGATTGTGTGCGCAGGAACTTGTTTAAACAAGCCGTATTACAACAACCACCTAGCCATGGATGCCTAACTTCAAGGTTAGGGAGCTCACTTCAACTTGCGAGTAACATCAGGCCTATGGTCAGAAGCAGTAAAGCTCTACCACATCAGTTATTTGGAATACAAGGCAGCAGTCCGTGCAATATTTCATTGGGCCCCACCAACGTCTGATGATCAGGACACACAATTCAACTGTGGCATACACTATAAATCTTCAAGGCATGATGAAATCAGAGGCCCTCCTGCAGTAAACTTTTCACCTTAACTATGAAGGCAAGACATATACCTGGAGCGGCAAATGGATTAGCAGACACCTTATCCGGACCAGCCAAACCATCACCAACAGAATGGAAGCTACAGCAAGCATTCCAACTGGCAATAAAAAAAAAGGTTGTCCTCTAATGACCCATTTGCAGATAACAGTGCGTCACCAGTGCCGAACCCACTAGCCTGGTCAGTCGATGCTCTGTCAATATCATGGGAGGGCCTAAACATGTATGTGTTTCCCCCACCAGCCTTGATACAACGGATACTACAAAGATCCTGCACACGAGCTACCTACAACAGCTCTTGGTAGTGCCTTCTGACCGACAAGAACTTGGTTTCCAGATATAGATCTAGATTGAATTAGCAGGGAGTCCAAACTGGTCACATCTAATGCGACATCCTAACTCCAATCAGGCCAATCAAAGACCAGAATTATACGAACTTCACGTATGGAGCTTATGAAGAGCAGTCTCTATTCTATTAGAGCAGCTAAGGTAGATTCCTTAGCACTTCGTCAATCATCGAGAATCTTTATGATGATAAATTGAAAAGTTTTCACCAGTTTAAAGATCCCAGGTTTTTCTGCAGCCAATTTACCTACCACAAGTAGCAGATTACCTGTGCATTTATGAAGTACGAGGAATCTTCAAGTTCAACACTGGGCACTTACTTGGCAGCGATCAGATCTCACTACTACTCACTAATGGGATAAAACTTACTATATTTCCCGAACCAATAGATCTACTCAGATGTTTCAGACTGCGAGTATTTCAGTCGTTACCATGACTTCGAGCTCCAAGATTTCCGCTGTCTCTGACCTGCAGACAATGTTTCGCTCATACTGCCTTTAACTCTTTCATCCCTGGCTGCCCCAGAGTTATGTCCCTTGAAACACTGCAGTCCCTGACACTGACAAGGCCTGCACACTGGCCTCCCTGGCAGTATTATTGGAAAATCACACTATCATTTTTGATGCACTTTTTCTACCAGAAACTTGCTTTTAATATACATTTATCATATACCATTGTAAAGAGGATTAAGTATACTGTAATATTCTTTGTTGTTATTGTCTCTAACCTTTGTTATTTTCTAATTACAGGTGTTTACAAGTGAAATAAAACTTGAAAAAATGAAAACAGACAATGAATTTTCGCTCAAATTGTATTAAAAATCACAAAAATAAATCACAGATACAAGGTAAACATAACACAGTGGTCTTGTCATCTTGGACGGCACAGGTAAATTCTCTTCATGCACATCTGTAAACAAATAAACAAGTTTACAACTCTTGGTACTGACTTTGTTTTCTATACTGATGTCACATATTACTTATGATACACTTACAGCCTCTTAGGTAAACTCGTTAACACAGGTAAACTTGTTAAAGCAGGTAAACTCGTTAACACAGGTAAAAACACAAATATTTGATTTATTTTGTTCTTTTTCAGGATTTGAAACAAAAATTAAGTTTTTAAGTTTTTAAATAGTAATTTATCACATTACCTGAACATTGAACCACAACTACTATAAGAATGACATCACAGAGAAGATATCACAGATTGATCTGAAAGGAGGGAAAGATTGTAAAAGGACAGAAAGATCGTAAATTCAAGTTCTGCAAATATACAAGTTGTGATAACATATTTACAATACACTGCTATTTACAATTGCATAATAAATTAAATCAGTACTCTATTACATCAATTAATAAATAAATAATTATTACTGTTACTAAAATTTAAATTAAGATGTAAAAAACAAGAAAACAAACATGAATATGGAAATAAATTTTATTCAAATTGAGCGAAATATAAGGACATACAACAAACCGGCAAACTACAATTCGGATTGCGATCAGAAAATTAAATTTAAAAAAAAAGAAAGAGATACGTCATGCCACTCACCTTTGTTGTTGTTGTGATCGCTTGTTCACCTGTAGGCTGCATTCTCATTCGTCGCACTGATAATCTGTTCAAACACAGAATCATTGTAAAACAGTTGGAAAAAATCAATAGCACGATACTTCACTCACCGTGTCAATATATATTCTTGAGTCCGGTCGCCTCTTCAAAATCCCTCATGTCTCCACCGTTGTGGTCCCTCTGCCACTCCCATTCTTGAAAGTTGGCGGGGGGAGGGGGGGGGGGGACACCTCGTCGAAACCGTCAAAATCTTCACCAAAATATTCACGAAATTCCCTCTCCCCTTCGCGTAAATTATTCAAATCAAACACATTATTATTCCCGATAGAGTCGTTGTTAGTCATCTGATCGCTATCCGAATCGTAGTTGGCCGCCATTACGCTAGATTTACGATTCAAGCGAGAAAAATACCTGTCGATTTATCGGGCAGCCGTGTGTGGGACTTGGACAGTAGCCGCCCGATTTTTCGGGCAGCCGGGTACTGGGACACGGTTTATGCTGCCCGATAAATCGGGCAGTCGGGGCGAAAGGGTTAAGGGACTACCACCCCAGCTGCTTCCAATTCCCATGAGACAAGGGCAGTGACTTCCACCTTGGCGTTGCATAGTAATTGCACACTCTCAGCCATCATGGAGGGATGTTTCTGGTGTTCTGATATGGTCTTTGCCTCCCACTCCTTTTGGGAATCTCAGTCGCTGACGTCCAAGGTCACAGCAGCACAGATGAGGATGCCCAACGGACTCGACCCAAGTCTGGTATCCTGTATATACTGCAATAATTTCATTTATTGCTTATGTTAATCAGGTTTCCAGGACAAGCTCCGTCAGCGAGGGTATATATGCTTGTCTGTTGGGACTTCGGTCTGTCAATAGAAGCCACCATCCGGAGAGGCCATTGGTTAAATGGTGTCCCAATCTTCTACCTGCTCACCTCTGTCTTTGCGCATGTGATGTCTCAGTAGTTGATTGATGACCTGTGTGAAAAACGGGTATCATCGTTGAGTAGGTGTCGCCAGGCTCTTAGTTACGCGGTCGTTTCTTAAAACGGTGTCCTGTGTGAAACCATGGAACACATGATTCCCTGATGTCATGATGTATATCTCTTGGTAGCTTAAAGAGGGTTTTTTGAAGCAACCCTTACACGAGTTTATCACTAATCCTTGTAAAATCCTTTGAATTTTCTTGATTAGTTCCAGACGGTTGAGGTCCTTACAGGCTAGGATATCTGTGCCCCACCATCCAACTGTGGGGTAAATGTATAGGATAAGTTTAAAAATTTGTATATTTTCTAATAAATTGTTTATTTATATACTTATCCTATCTCACACGCTAAATGCCAACCCAACCATCCCAGCATCACAGTTACACCAGCCTGTACTCTCTAGATTGAGAATGAGGGTGCTGGATATGTCAGGTGATCCTTGTAAAATCCTTTGAATTTTCTTGATTAGTTCCAGACGGTTGAGGTCCTTACAGGCTAGGATATCTGTGCCCCACCATCCAACTGTGGGGTAAATGTATAGGATAAGTTTAAAAATTTGTATATTTTCTAATAAATTGTTTATTTATATACTTATCCTATCTCACACGCTAAATGCCAACCCAACCATCCCAGTATCACAGTTACACCAGCCTGTACTCTCTAGATTGAGAATGAGGGTGCTGGATATGTCAGGTGATCAGGTCGCTGGGGTCGTGTCGCACGGGATTTTAGTGGTGCGTGACCCATGATCACAGTTGTGATTTGGCGATGTGTTGGATGTGAACTTTGTTCTAGGGCGTTTCCACACCAAGATCGAAGAATAAGAAGAAATGCATAGTGTGAGATAGGATAAGTATATAAATATACAATTTACAAGTATGCTTAGTTAGTAACATGTTTTTTTATTATCCCCCGCCGCGCGAAAGCGCGAAGCGGGGGATATAGTATTCACGACCGTCCGTACGTCCGTCCGTACGTCCCACCTGTTCGTTGCCGCGATATCTCAAGAACTAAACACTGGATTGTCTTCATATTTGGAACTATGGTGTATATACAGACTCCGCAGACACCAGTCAGTTTTGGTGACCTTGACCCCATTTTAAAGGTCACAGCAGGCATATCTGCTTTTGGAGTTGGAAAACAGTGTTGCCGCGATATCTCAAGAACTAAACACTGGATTGTCTTCATATTTGGAACTATGGTGTATATACAGACTCCGCAGACACCAGTCGGTTTTGGTGACCTTGATCCCATTTTCAAGGTCACAGCAGACAAATCTGCTTTTAGAGTTGGAAAACGGTGTTGCCGCGATATCTCAAGAACTAAACACTGGATTGTCTTCATATTTGGTACTATGGTGTATATACAGACTCCGCAGACACCAGTCGGTTTTGGTGACCTTGATCCCATTTTCAAGGTCACAGCAGACAAATCTGCTTTTAGAGTTGGAAAACGGTGTTGCCACGATATCTCAAGAACTAAACACTGGATTGTCTTCATATTTGGAACTATGGTGTATATACAGACACCGCAGACACCAGTCGGTTTTGGTGACCTTGACCCCATTTTCAAGGTCACAGCAGGCAAATCTGCTTTTGGAGTTGGAAAACGGTGTTGCCGCGATATCTCAAGAACTAAACACTGGATTGTCTTCATATTTGGAACTATCGTGGATATACAGACTCCGCAGACACCAGTCGGTTTTGGTAACCTTGATCCCATTTTCAAGGTCACAGCAGGCAAATCTGCTTTTGGAGTTGGAAAACGCTGTTGCCGCGATATCTCAAGAACTAAACCTCTCGATTGTCTTCATATTTGGAACTATGGTGTATATACAGACACCACAGACACCAGTCGGTTTTGGTGACCTTGACCCCATTTTCAAGGTCACAGCAGGCAAATCTGCTTTTGGAGTTAGAAAACGGTGTTGCCGCGATATCTCAAGAACTAATCGCTGGATTGTCTTCATATTTGGAACTATAGTGTATATACAGACACCGCATACACCTGTCAGATTTGGTGACCTTGACCCCATTTTCAAGGTCACAGCAGGCAAATCTGTTTTTGGAGTTGGAAAACGGTGTTGCCACAATATCTCAAGAACTAATCGCTGGATTGTCTTCATATTTGGTACTATGGTGTATATGGCGGGGGATATTTCGTCACTCTGTGACAAATATTTGTTTGATTTTTAGTTTTGCAAACAGAAAATAAACATGGGGTGCCATGGTGGCTATTGTAGAAATCATCAAGGGTGATTTAAATTGTATGAAATTTTAATGAAGTTACTGGTAAATTTGACATGGATGCTTTGTTTTGGGCCATTGTTTAGAGATAACTAGTTTGTGGATATTGGCATACATGGCATACAAAATACTTGTATGCAAAATTGAATATCAACAAATCTTCAAACACAGTTGTTTCGCATTGCTTTTACTACAGGTTACTGTTGGTAGCAGTGGCAGTTTAATACACACAGTTAATACCGAATGATCTAGAGTTCCTTGGTGTCAAGTGCAATCTTTTTTTAGGAGAAATGCTTTTTTTAGTTTCTGTATCTGCCCAAACTATAACAAAGAAAAGTGATTCACACTCGTTGTTTTGAGGTAACATTCTTGCATCAATGTAGAAACATGGCTCCCAAAATGTACTTATCTATAACCTGTGCTTGCTGTGCTTGCTGTGCTTGCTGTGCTTGTCATAAGGGGCGACTAGTGGGATTGGGTGGTCAGGCTTGCTGACTTGGTTGATACATGTCATCATATCCCAATTGCGTAGGTCAATGCTCATGTCGATCAGTGGATTGTCTGGTCCAGATTCGATTATTTACAGACCGCCATCATACAGCTGGAATATTGCTGAATGCGGTGTTAAACAACTAACAAACAAACTTACATTTTTTATCCCAGGCATCTCAAAAAACATTATCAGCTGATCACAGCAAGCACGTAACACTAGAAATACCAGTCAACATATTCGAACTGAAGTATGCAATTTTAGTCCCTTAGTATACTATTTTGTTATAAAAACATGTTCATTGTGTATCTGGACTTCTGTTTGTAATATATTTTATTAAGTTTATTCAAAATTTCATTCAACATTGTTTCAATTCATTTAGGCGAAATCCTATGTGAAGTGATTGGAAGATCGCACAACTCACCGTTGTTTACAGCAACCATGTTCATATTACCACAATTGATGCTTTGAAATGAACTTTAGTGTATAGAAAATGGATATATACTAGTATATCATAAATGCCACACACTGACTCGCTGAAAGTCATATTTGTTGTAGTTTGACTATTATGTGTCAACAAAAAGTTATTGCGGGTGCGGGAGTGGGCGTGGGAGCATCGATGGTGATTGGTCAAATTGTTCCATACGAAAAAATATCCGGCAATAGCAATCACCTGTATCATAGTGCTACACTTATGGTTATTAATTTATTTTACATATATATATATATATAGTAAAGATGCAACTAAAATAACATGATATTGGAATAAATTCCTGATAAAAAAATAGTTTCAGATACAATTCTTTCGCTCATTGTATCAACATTTTTTAAAGTCATATTATTACCGTATCATCAGTAGATTCCGATGAACGTGTGTACAGCCGATTGCTACTTCCGGCTTAGTTTGCAAGAAAATACACACAGTAATCTTAATCTCTGCATATGAAACAATGACAATCAGAACAGGATATACAATTTAATCGATAAATCATCATGTCTAGTGATGTTTTATCTCAAATTTCAAATTTGAATTGACCAAGTTTGATTGTTATTATCTGTTCGTATCCCTGAATTCGCTGAAGGGATACGATGTAATATTTTTCTGCGGAAGACAAACACGTTTAAATTTCAAATGTTGGGATTTTGTATGCTTTGGTGACGTGCTTCATTCTGATTCGCTTTATAGACAGGGTATATAAATTAGCATCAATTTCACGCTAATTTTTACGAGACAAATACACATGTAAATCTTAACCTCTGTGTATGAAACATTGTCCCGCATACAGTACACAAATACCATTGAATATCTAAAACATCATGTCTAGTGATGTTTTATGGAAAATTTCATGTTTTCATTGACAAAATTTGCCAACAGCAAAACAAGCACACAAACTCCCATTGCCACCATGGCCATAACGGTGTCTAGCCGGGAGAGCCACATTTCAGAAATGGCTATTGCCGGTAGAGCCACATTTTCAGCTGAGAGCATTTCACCTATTCTAGCGGGTAATTAATTAATCCGATTACCGATACCTTTAAATGAGTGTCCCACATTTAAATTACATCCTCATCTTCACTACAGAAAAGAACATTGAACATTTCCTGGGACATTAGTTAGAGGGTGTTTCTTTCACTTCACCCAATGTATCTGGAGGAGGGTGCAGAAAGCAGGTCTGGTGATGGACTATTTAAGGAAGATAAGGAGGTGAAGAAGCTAGTGAGAAGAGCTGCTGTCCTCCCTCTAGTACCTCGTGACAAAGTGGATGATGTGTGGCTTGATCCAGCTCCTGAACCAACACCTGAGTGAGATGGAATATGCTGACCACGTGGACGACCTCCTTCATCTGCAGTAATGACATTAAATCCATTATGATATTCATATGCTATTCATATTCAACAATGTAAAGTTTTGATGAATATGTTATCCTTGTTGAATAAAAAATGAGAAAACAAGACTTGTTTTGTTATATACGGTAACCTGTTAGAATCACAAAGCATGTTTTGACAGCATAGCCGCGAGAGCCACATTATACACTCACGCAACCATAACCATTGCCGCGAGAGCCACATCAATTTGGGCTATCTATTTTCGAAATGTGGCTTTGCCGGCCTGTAACCGCCATAACACATGAGATGCGCAGTAAAGTAGTGCGCATGAAAAGGGAAGTAACTGCAAGCTGTAATGGATTGAATTGTTTTTAAGTATTGTAGCATTTCACTGTTGGGGTTGTGTGTTTAGGCGCAGAATATTTAAGGATTTTTATTTGTTTTGAAAATGGCAATTAAAACGAAACGTGTGGCGGACTTTGTGATGATGAGGCAGTGCCTGAGAACCAATAATATTTTTTTTTAGCCTTAATCTCTGCATATAAGACAATGCCTTGGAGAGGAGGAAAAACAATTTAAATGGTAAATCATGTCAAGTGATGTTTTACATCAAATTTCATATTTCTATTGACTATGGCACTCTAGTTTGCTCTCTCTATGATGCTCTTTCTTGTGTATTATAGGTGAGAAAAAATTCCAGTGTTCAGAATGCAACAAACGCTTTATGAGGAGTGATCACTTGTCAAAACACATCAAGACACACAACAACCGCCGCAGTGGTCAGCAGAATGCAGTATCTAGTACTCAAGGTAAATATTTCTAACGTCTCAAGTTCATTTGTTCTGGAAAGGTACCCCATTATTGCAAGCATCCATAAACTTTCCAAGTAATCCTAACATACTTTGACTAGTGGATAGAGTGGAAGGTAAGTGGTTTGATACCTGTTTTTTCCAGGCCTTGTGCTCGAAATTAAGGGATAAAACTGCAGCATGGTATCTCAGTGGGCTAGCACTGTAAAACTGGCATCAGCCACATTCACACACACACACAATCTGTTTTAATTAAGAAATTCATCAGTATAGGACATCTATAAGGTATTATAACACTTTAATGTATTTAGCAGCCTAGTTTAAGGTTTGCATGACTTCTGAGCGGGATTTTTCTCATGTCCACTTCACAAAGATTGACATTTCCTCTATAGACTTCTTCTAAATGGGGTTTTGAAAATGTTTTGGTGAAGATTTAAGTCAAAGGTTAAGGTCAGTGCTCAGGGTTTTGTAAAACACCTCTAGTCATAACTCATATTTTCATACCAACCTTTACGGGTCTAAATGTGAGCGAACGCTGCTAGGCCCAGCTAATGTGGCCAAAATTGCATTGCCGACCATAATTATTAATCCATAATTAACAAATGCTGAGGCCTAATTGTCGGAAACGTTGCCACCCAACCAACACTGTGTGTCTAAATGAGAGTGAACCTGGCAAATTGCATTGCCAAATTTAATTGTTACTAGATTCCAGAGTGAAAACCTTAGAAAGACTGGGTTCCAACTGGTAAGAAGGTAACCCAGCCTAATTATTATATATATTAATATAAATTAGGATGACATAGGAGGTAGCCCAGGAAAATCCCGCCCCTTATCCCTGGGCTGTGGATGATGATAAGCCTGTCCGTCATGATTGCCTCATAAGAGAGATGTCTAACTTTTATTTATGAACAGTCAGTGGCAACTGTTTTGGGATGGGGGATGGATGAAAAGTTTGTTATATCCCGGAGACGGTTGGCTAGCCGCCTGTTTAGCTTAGATCGGCTCATTGTCATAAGAAGCGACTAACTGCATCGAGTGGTCAGGCTCGCTGAATTAATTGAAGCATGTCATCAATTGAATTTAGCTGGAATATTGCTGAGTGTGGCGTTAAACAACAAACAAACAAACCAACCATTTCCACCTTACGTGGGTCACGGCATTGTGCCAATAATGGCATGGAAGAATATCCAAAAAACAAACAAGGGATATGGCAGGTGCGCCTGGATTCACTTGATGGATGTCTCCATATCAAGGAGGAGCTGGCTTGTCTTGATCATGTTGATGGTGCCCAGGTGTATAACCAGAGCTCAAGGGCTGCACCGCGTTTCCTCAACCTGAGCATCTATGAACTGGTCCAGTTCATTCCACCTCAGGCCACCCCTCGCCTGTAAGGCACCAGCTGAGGATGCTGTTAGGATAGCTGTTGCCTTGCCCTTGACATGAAGCTTGATCCCACCATCCAAACTAGAAAAAAGTGTACTGTAGTGGCATTTGGCAGTTATTAGCTATGAAGTGGAAAGGGGATATAGGAATGGGTGCCGTCCGTCCGTCACATTTCGTTTCCGGAGCAGATCTTGAAAACCGTACCATATTTCTTCACCAAACTTGGCACATAGATAGACCTAGTGGTGAACTGGTGCCTTTTGATAGTTTGCGATTTAAAAAAATAAAAAAATTTGAGTTTCCATGGCAACGACTTTGATTT
The DNA here is from genome assembly GCF_023055435.1 of Haliotis rufescens. Lineage (NCBI taxonomy): Eukaryota > Metazoa > Mollusca > Gastropoda > Lepetellida > Haliotidae > Haliotis > Haliotis rufescens. The sequence goes on from NW_025964112.1 coordinate 29,008,023, forward strand.
AGACTGAAAATGGCGGTAGTCCTCGTTTCTGGAGCAGATCTTGAAAACTGTACCATATTTCTTCATCAAACTTGGCACATAGATAGATCTAGTGGTAAACTGGTGCCTTTTGATAGTTTGGGATTTAATTTTTTTTTTAAAATCGAGTTTCCATGGCAACGACTTTGATTTAGACTGAAAATGGTGGTAGTCCTCGTTTCCGGAGCAGATCTTGAAAACCGTACCATATTTCTTCACCAAACTTGGCACATAGATAGATCTAGTGGTGAACTGGTGCCTTTTGATAGTTTGGGATTTAAAAAAAAAATTTTTTTCGAGTTTCCACGGAAACGACTTTGTAAATATTTAGACTGAAAATGGCGGTAGTCCTCGTTTCCGGAGCAGATCTTGAAAACCGTACCATTTTTCTTCACCAAATTTTGCACATTGATAGGTCTAGTGGTGAACTGGTGCCTTTTGATAGTTTGGGATTTGTTAAAAAGTTATTTTTTTTAGTTTCCATGGCAACGACTTTGACATAGACTAAAAATGGCGGTAGTCCTTGTTTCCGGAGCAGATCTTGAAAACCGTACTATATTTTTTTACCAAACTTGGCACATAATGTCATCTCACAGTATTGAATACATTTCCTTTCTTGTTGGTAAGTTCTGCATTGCTTGAGTGTATGTTCCTCCAAAAGTGTCATGGACACAGTTGTTGCATTCACTGACTAGCTTTCATACAGAAACACAACTCATTACGAGTTCAACAGTGTAACTGATCTTAAACCTACTCAACTGTATTAACAATATATATTCTTGTCAACCATACTCTGTACTTCACTTGCTTGATAATTGTGTTAGAACCTACACCGAAACCATCGCTCCTAATTGTAATAAAGAAGTTGTTCATCCATATGTCTCATCCTTACTCATTACAAATTCAGTAACATATTCTATCATAAACTGCAGATGGAAAAACAACACCAGTAATATCTTTTTTTTAGTGCTGCAATTAGGCCATTTACAAAAAGGCCCAGTGAACATAGTTCACAGGAGCTAATGCATTGCACACACCCGATATGTCATATTGGCGGGGGATGTGAGTATTTCATGCTTGTTATTTCTGTCCTAATTATGGCCAACTAACGTGAAAAATTATTTCGCAGTTAGACATATATAGTCTCAAAGATGCTAAGCATTTATCGAGGTACAATTAACCTTCCAATTGAATACCCAGCAGTTCGAAATCATGTGGGTGCATTGGTATATTTCTGAATGCTGACTTGATGTAAAACTTTGCAAGCAGCACCCCCTGTCCCAAGTGTTGCACCATTTGTACGGCTTCTCTGAACTTGGCATACGAGATGGAACATGCTTGCAGATCTATGTGGCTGTTTATAGATCCCCCTTTGGGATAGGACAAATGATGAATTAGACGAAAATCATTGACTTACTCACCTTGGCATTGTTGTGAGTCTGACAGTTTCTTTGGGATGAGACCTATTGGAGAGACGTGCAAGTTAACAAAGGGCATAGCATTGCCATTCTGTTATGATCCAGTTCTTTTTTAAGCTTTTGTCTGACAATATCTATCCTATCTTCATGAGTCACTGACTGCTACGGGTTCGTGGGAGCCCCTGTCCTTGAAAGCTGGTCGTGGCACCATGAGACATCTTGCTGCACTTGCTGCATCTGTGGGAGTATTCATAGCTGTACTTTTTGCACCCATGATATATGTTGAATGTGTAGCATATGTTGAGTGCTGGGTCTGAAACACTTGCTGAATTAACCATGGACCTGTTGATGCCCCCGACTGCGGGATCATTTATAGCTCACCGTCAATTTTGTCCCAACATCAGAGAGGGTCTCTAGCCATTCTATGTTGGAATTGCTGGTCATATTGAACCCAGGCATCAGGACCAAATCTTAGTGCTGCTGAACAGTTTGTCTCAATGTAAGAGAGTAGACCTTGCACCATATGCAGAGTGAAATTTTGGCGAGGTATATATTCATTTAAATAGGGAATGCGCATGTCCAGCTTCCAAGTGGAATGTTTTTTCGTTGGCACTTTAACAGGTTTGAAAATCACCTTACCTGCTGTATCGGTGACCATTGTAAGAGCTTCACCCACTTTGATGCCACCGTCATTGTGTAGAAGTGTCCCGATGTCAACAGTCTCACGCGACCATACTTTTTCCCTGGTTTGTTGTTGCAACAATAACCTCGGAGTTGAAGGCAAAGGATTCCCCTGAAGGAAGATTTTCATTGGTTGACATGTACAGCATTGACACGTCACCGGGAACCTTGTTCTGAAAAGACGGGTTAACCCCCATGGCCTGCATGCAGAACGAAAATGCTCAGGAACACTAGCAGGGCCAATAATTCTTACAAATCCTCTACCTCTTTTACATCATTGCCATATATCCTGTATTTTGGCTGCAGTAACACCAATCTGAAACTTTAAGATTTTCAACTGGAGTCCCCTTCACTATACAAGATGTGTTGTCCCCAAAATAGCACTAGCAGCTCACAGCTCTTATGTGTGTAAGGTGGGAAAAACCTTCACTTCTTTCCTGTGTGTGCTGGAGTGAACACGTCCCAACAAAAGTAAATGATCTCTCTAGCACAGGGTTAGAATTTAATTTTTATAGGCACAAGCAAATTTTTGCTTGTGGTTTTAAAAGTTACAAGCAAAATCAAAAATCAACAAGCAATTATTTTTTCTCAACTCAAAACTTCAAAATATATATCACAAGATTGCATGATCATGATTTATGCTGCATATAAATAATGGCTGATTATGCATGTTATGACATTCAGATAACAAAGTAATTAAATTACACTCATAAAACATTTATCAAAGAAAATATCTGCATGTTTGTAAAACATCTTTGCTACCACATATTATACATCATTTCAAGTTCCAATCCTATTGTTTATAACATATGTTATGTTTATCACATTATTTAGATAATGCATTTACAACTTAATTATGTTCGTTGTAAATAATGAAAATGTAAACACATTCATAACGTCCAGATTAAGGACCAAGGAAGCGCAAAATTGACGATATTTGCAAACAGAATCTATAAGATTTCATAAAAAACGCAATTCGAAAAATATTTTTAAAAGAATTGTAAATACATCTGGTATCTGCCATCACCCATTTCCCGATAACAGCGGCTGTCCGTTCAGTAACATGAAGAGATACCTCCGTTTTCAAATAACACGTTCGTCGAAGACTGCCATGTGACACGTCGCTAGAAAGCTTCGATAAAATTGGTTTCTAATGACTCTGTCTTTGCCAAAATCTGCTACAAGGTTCGTGACTGGTCAAATCTGAGCACGTGACCTAAGTCGGCCAATCAAATTACATCTATGGTATGATAAATTTCAGAATTTGACGAAAGAATTTTGTTAAATCGTGTTATTCTGAACGTTTTAAGCAGGAAATTGCGATCTATATTAGAAATATGGAACTTCATAGATGTAATCGTGCCAGGTTACGAGCTGTGACAAAGATTTTTCATGCTTATATTTTTGCATTAAACATCGTCTCCGAACCGAGGAAATTGAGACGACGAAAGCCGAGATGTCATTTGACTTACATTACACGCGATCGCACGAAAAGATGGAAATAATAACTTATATGTAAGTTTGACAACTTTAAGATATATTTTTAAAATTGTATCTATTACTTTGTATAATATATAGCTTGAAATGTCTTTACATTGCTCTTTGACATGTTCGATGTGGACCCGTTGTCGAAAAGTGTTTTCGAGATTTTATTTTCAATAACATTGCGGGAAATAGCCTAGTGAATATTTTTTAATTTATCGATAAGAAATGATAAATTGAAATGGAATACGTATTTAAGACATTGTGAAATGTGATAGATTAAATAAATTAATCATAGGACAGGTAGGTTAATAAAATTATATACTATTTTGACGTGCCTACGGGTGTCGTCTGGGATTCGAGGATGGCATGTCATCTTAAAATAAGAAACGACCTTGGGTCAATTGAATAAATTACCGATGACATAGTTTTTACGGCATTTGATTGGTCTCCCGAAAATAGACATACGTCATTTGCATAATATTAATCTCCGTGCTATATGTTCATTGGTCAAAAAGAGCTCGGAATAGTCCGCGTTCACGTAAGTTGAAAAGAAGTAAAAGTTTTTCCCGGAAACGCGAATGGGGAGGTTACTCTAAATTGGAGGTAAACAAATCAAGGATAATCTTCGCGAAATCAAATGTTATCACGGTGAATTTAGAAATTTAGGTATTTCTCAACCAATTGTTAAACGGAAAAAAGCAAGACGCAAAAAATATCGTCTTTATTTTGATTTATAGACGCAAAATCATAAATTAAGACGCATTTTGCGTCTTAGCGTCCCTAAATTTCGAACCCTGTAGCACTTAGCTATTATCACATTCGTTGCTATACTTTCAGTATTTTGTTATTCTAAATTAATATATTAGTATATATTGGTTCTGGGCTCAATCCATGTGAGCATTGATTGTGATTGTGTTTGTTGTTTTCCATAACGACCCTTCACAATGGCGTCCTCTCCCCTTCAATCAGCCTGTCACAAGTGTGGCAGTTTTATGATTTCCGGCAACCCTCATCACAAGTGTTGGAAATGCAGAGAGCCTTCTTGTACAGAAGATGATAGTTGCACACTCTGTCTCCCACTCTCCAAGAAGGCATTCTCCAAGCTCAATGATGCGCTCACCACTGCCAAGGTGGAAGACGACATGTCGCAGTCTGACAATGAGACCCCTCCACCAAACAAACAAACCAATTGCCCACAGCTGTCTGTGACACCGAAGCAACCCACATTTCCAATCGCTGGCTGGAGCAGCTTTTTTGCTCAGCAGAAGGCCGAGATGTCAACTCTATTTGAATGTCGTCTTTAGGGCTCTATCACTGGAGGTAGAACGACTGAAAAGAATTGGTTGCGAACAGACACAGAAGAATCCCCAAGCCAAGAGGCCATACGGCAGATTCCCATCAACCTTCTACCTCCAGCGCTACAGTCTCTTGACCTCATACCGAAGTAACTAAATCCATGAATCTTTGCAGGTCTGAGTGACCCAGATTCCCTGTTGATCGGCATGCCAAGTGTCATTTGCATAAGGCCTTCCATATTTTTTGTATGCTTTTTCTCACCTCAAACCTCAACTCACTAGAGAGCGGGCGGACGAAATAAAATAAAAAAATGATAAAAAAAAATGTCTTTCAATAATTGAATAAGTTATTTTATGACATTTTATAAAAGTGTAAAACACTGGGTACTAGAACCATAGTCTATAAATTAATTTATGATGTAGATTCTAGATCGAGTCGCTTTGCTTCGGAAATGAATTTTTAAATAAACAACTGAAGAAAGATAAAGTTGACCTTGTTCATTTGTGACGGTGCAATGGTAGATCTAGATCCAGTAGAATTTTTTTTGTTAGATAGGTGCCCACTTTTCCACAATCTCATTAAAATCAGACCTTAGTTCTCACTACCGCTAAACAAAGATCTGAAGACATCCCATTAGGGGTCACGCCAGAACGACCTTTCATCCGACTAATCAGAGGGTCGCTTACCAGATTATGAAAGTGACAGTCGGAATGTGATTTCTAATCATGCAACCTCGAAAACTTTAACATGGTGTATTCCGGTGAATCCTTACAATCTAGACCATCTATTAGCCATTCCAGAATGTTTTGTAATCGAGAATTTGCCAAAATATGTTTCGCAGCATAGTTGCCAATTTGAAATTAGTGCCTTAAAGCAAGAGAAAGCAGCCTTCTGGTCATTCCATTGTTCGGTCTAAGTTCACGCAAAGGTCGGTCTGACGTGACCCGAAATGGGATGTTCTCGGATCATTGTTTAGCGGTAGTGAGAACTAAGGTCTGATTTTAATGAGGTTGACTTTTCCACAGCTTCATGAAAAATTGAGACACAGAAACTTTATATTATTTCACGTCGGAATAGAGATGGGGAACTCGGACAAAACACGGACAGCCTCACATACTTCAAATGTTGATTATGCAATTTTAGTATGGTGTGACTGCAGCCAAAAAACAGGTTTTATGGCAATGATGTAGTATAATATAGCTACGTGATAAATCACAAAGAAAATGAAGAACGGAGCGGGGTTTATTTCACGATCAAACATTGGTCTATCGTCATGTCATTTCTGGAGATTCGAATATGCGCTCCCGACTTGATGATGTAGTATAAATGACAACCTTATTTTTGAGAGAGGAGTGTCCAGTGAGTTGGTCACTATGGATCTAGATGGGTGACGAAGATGCATGCCAAACGACCAAACCCCAAAGTGTGAGAAATATGACAATCGGTATTGGGAGAAAAGGTACAGGTAATCGAGGATTCTGAGAATATCCGGAAATACCTACCTGTGCATAAAATGGACTTGTAGACTTTGCTGTGGTCGGATTCTATTGGGGGGTGGGATGGGGGGCAGTCATCGTTATTTAAATGTGAGTAAATATTTTTATAGCATATGAATTCTGTTTTTGTTTGTGCAGTGATAACATATATTTTCTACATTTCCCCATGTTCCTAGGTTCACAACGTCCCCTGCCATGTCCTGCCATAAATATATTTGCTCAATATCCACTTACGTATACATATCACTTATTCTCCATAGTAATTCCCAGCTCACTTCCAACTCCCCTCACGTTAAAGCCCCACCCTGACTATAAATAGCCCGCAAGGTGGCGGTGTTTCAGTTTCCAACAATGACTGACAATGTAAACACAACCGAGTGTCGGGAGACGTTTTTTGAAAACCATACGGGAACCAGATCACCATTGACCGTCAAACTTCGTATCAACTTGAATGACAAACCATGGATACAACAAATGGCTCCATATCAAGATATAAGTCAATAGATTTTCTGTAGTTTTATCATAAAAAATCGTATCGATCGTGTTTGGCGTCTGCATCAATCACAGTGGGCGGAGCTTATTTACGGTTGCGCTATAAATAGCAAAGCACATGGTCATGTGTACATGTGACACATTCAATGCATTTGTGGTCAAAGTGAATTGTGTTGCATATTTTTACTGCAGAACAGCAGCAGAACATCAGTTTCGGTTAATGTAACAGTAACGATATTTAAATACGAAATTGACGACGCGATTCTTTGAGTTCAATCCGAAAATTACAGATATTTGTTTAGTTTTGGTCATTTGCATTCAACAGTTAGATTTGTGCCACACAATAATCAGTTTATATTTATAAAACCTAAATTATTACACAGATTTTTCAACTAGTGTTTTGGAAGGGGCCTAATTTGAAGCACCAGAAGTTGCGCCAATATTTCTCAACTTGACTACAATAGATGAATATGTCACGTGTATCAACATAACAATGCACATAAGCAACTGGTAAATAAGTAACGAAATATACTTGTTGTTTTGACCTACTGAAGGCGTATCCGGATAATATTGTACTTACGATAAACGAAAACTCCAATACACATATTCCAAGACAACTTTAATTATGAATTTCCTTTTCTTTCACAGAATTTTCACACACAAAACTGAGTTTGATCATTAGATCCACACTTGTCCCATGTATTTTTTGTTCGGGGTATTTGGATACACTTCGCGCACAAGTTTTAAAATATAATCTGGGATCCCTTTCCCGTTTTATCCACACCGATCCTTCATCTGCTGCAACGTTTATTTCCGTTTCTTTAAGTCCAAGTATCTACGATCTCTCCAAACACTTCGTTTATTTAGCTCAGTCCAGAAGCAATGTGTTCGAATCTACGAATTTCTGCAACATGGTGGCCGCACCATTCCCTAACTGCGATTGCCTGTGCCGTGTCACGCATGGTTGACATAAAAGAAATGTGAACATACATATTCGGCTTCATCTGGTTCCACAATGAAATCTAGCTGTGACACGGATTCACTAATCCCAAGAATCGGCACTGAATTTATCAAAGTTTCTGTTGCACTTGCAAGGGCGGGAAGAGAGGCGCCATCTTGTCGATTCGAGTTGTGAATCGGAATGATGTCATCTTGAATTGGAACTTTCTCCACGATAAAGTCACCAATGTCATAATCGAAATTACCTAAGGCTCCCTGATTATCTTGAACAATTCTTCGTCAATTTAGGCTTCACATGAAAATGTTCTGTTGCTCTTATTGAAGACAAGCGAAATTGCAAAGTTCTTGACAGTTGTAAGCAGCAACTCGATGCGCTCATGGGGCGCGGTTGCTAGGAGATCGCGTGGTCAGAGAGGCGAAAATACAAAGTTTTAGAAAGTAATAAAAGAAATGCCCAGTGCAATCCAAAAGTACCATGTACAGAATATTTTTTTTAAAAATATTCACGAAAACAAATCTTTTTTAAAAATGCAAAATAATTTATTAATTTATCTCAAGGTCGTAACCCTGATCACGTGGTGGGTATTTTGAAGGAATCTTTGCGATGATGCCGTGAATGAGGCCGTGTGTATAACATTGTTGAAATCAGCTGCCCAGGAATGTTGAGGCATTGACATTAGGACAGAGGTTCGTCATGGATGGAGAGAAAAATGTATCTGAGAGAAACATTGTTGCTTTGAGCTTCGAGACAAAACATGTGTTAATGCCGAAGTAGCCAGCGACCTGAATGTAAGCTTGATGAAAGTAATGTTGAAACCCACTTTCACGCACATGACAGAATTAATGTGAACAAATATTTATTTGAACATCGTTTCGAAGTCTGTGAGGCTGTCCGTATTTGAATATTTTTATCTCCATTCCGACGTGAAATAATATAATGTCTTCGTGTCTCAATTTTGCTGCCGCTGTGGAAAATTGCGCACCGATCTAATAAAAGAAATACTACTTGATCTACAATTGCACCGTCATAAAAGAACCAGGTCAACTTTATCTTTGTTCCGTTGTTTATTAAAAATTCGTTTCCGAAGCAAAGCGAATCGATCTACATCATAAATTAATTCATAGACTAGATTCTAGTACCAAGTGTTGAACCTTTTTTTAAAATGTCATCAAATAACTTACACAATTATTGAAAGACATTTTTTGATAAGTCATATATTTTATTTCGTCCGCCCGGTCTCTGATTAGTTGAGGCTTGAGGGGAGAAACACAAATATGGATGGCCTTATGCAAATGACACTTGGCATGCCAATCATCAGGGATCTGGGTCACTGGGACCCGCCAAGTTTCACGGATCGAGTTACTTCGGCATGAGGAGCTTCATCGGACAAGTGAGACTTTGCCAAAATACATTGCTACTGGGCAATGAAAAAACGACAAGAAACTACTTTGATCACTTGAAAATATTTTTGACCATTACCAGGGTTTTTTACACGATCGTTGTCATCCAGATTCCAGATGAGGCAAGACGAACACAACGAAGAAAAACATTGTTGAAATCACCGATAACTGTATATATTGTGAGAAATGCTATTTATAAACTGCAGATATACCGTACACCACAGGATAGCGACTGGTGCCCCAACACATATTATGTTTCTTCATTTACACTGCTCATATGCATCACGACAAACGTATTTCGTTCTAGTCCAGAGATCTAGAACTATAATTTGTGTGTTGGATAAATCGTGGACATTCCACGGTATCATTTTATGAAGATGTGAAGACGACATGGCAGGTAGGTTTTGAAACCAAAGACGTACGCGTTTGTTGAAAAGTCTTGGAATCGTTTGGTAGATATTTATATTACCATTAAAACTTACGTCCTTGTTGTCAAACGACCCACGTGGGTGGGTGTTTACATGACGTCACCCGTTTACGCATTAACCAATGAAATGTATGTGTTATCATGACGTCATATTGACCTGTCAAATCACTTGTATAAGCTCCGCCCACTAGAGTGCGGTAGTTACTACCGCAGATGGGGCTTTAAAAATACTCTGTATGATGTTACATTTAAGCTATCCCACAATGCACCATTTTATCCTCTGCTCATGCCCAGAACTACGGACATGACATCACAATGTTTTCTTATATTAGCCCCAACAGCCTCGATATCGTTTACCTATATCTACTATTGTTTATACCAGCTGCAGTGATACTCCTAATCCCACGCAATTCATTGTTATCAGACACCATCCGTCAGCTATTCATGCCTTCATGTGGCTTTGATACCTCATCATGGCTGATAAACGATCCAACAAAGGTCGGATCACGAGATCAAGTTCAGCAACCCCCGCTAGAGTAAACAACAATGGTTTGATCTCTCAACCCGATCAAGATGGCAGCCAACCTGTACAGAACTGTATCAACCGAAGTGAACCTTATCGCACAACTGCAGATTTACGGGGGTTATTGGCCAGACGAGTTCTCGTACTGGCATCATGGAACAAACGTTTTTTTGCTGCAGTTGCTTATTGAGAACCTACACCATAGGTCGCTGGGGGACAGTACGATTACGACATCTGCCAACCATTCTGACCCACATCCGGCAGCAGAGCCTACACGCATGGAGATAACAGCGGCCGACGTAAACAGTCCATCTTTGCATCCTGACATGTTAATGAACATGCATGATCATGAGATCATCCAAACAGGTCAGACAGCCGTGCATAGTGCGACAGTTGAATCACTGCAACGTGAGATTGCTGAACTCAAGTTAATGGTGTATGGGTGCTGTCAACAAACCACAGGCCATTCACAAGTCAACCAGACAGAAAGTTGCAACTTTACAGGAATTAATCCTATCACCAATCCCCCCAGGATGGATGTGCCAACGGATTCCATGCCACATATCAACACAGTGGCACCAGCAGTTAAGAAGAAGATTCAAGAGGGTAAATACTGAAAGTAAGCATTGTTACTTTCTACCTACCCAAGACGCTGTAGAAGCCAGGGTGTCGGAATTTGATGGGAATGTGTACCAACTAAAAGATGACCTCAGGACTAACAGATCACTCACTTTGGGAGAATTATTAAGGCCTTCGGAATTGTGATGACTTTGGCAGCTACAACAAACACTTGGCTTTCCGGGGAAAGGTTGTATTCTCTCATTACATGTCAATACACTCAGTCAAGTGTAGTCGGCAGCCATGTGGTCTGCTAGCGCACAACACACACTTCCCGCGCTGTTACACGTGCGCACTCATTTATATAGAGACATCGTATGGATAAAGCGAGTGACTGGTTATATGATACTAAAACGCTACATTCCTCCCCCTTTAGTTAACAACTTGTTGTTTAAGCAATTAGTGAACAATGTTACTAACTCATCAGTCACTGAGAAAGAAATAGTGATCAACTCCAGAGGTTCAAAGGAAATTTTCCCATAAAGTTCACTGAAGTATTCTTGAACACTGAAATTCACAAACTTAATGTTCATTCACTTGGTTTCTGAAATAAATGAATTGAGCATGCACCTTAAAGTTCAATCTGAAAAAACCCAAAACACTTAACAATGAAATACAGTAGTTTACAGATTTAGTCTATCTGGAGCTCGACGCTCACGAGTCGATCTTCTCAACTCAACAGATGAGGACAGTTCTGGACTAGTGTCACATGAAAGTAACCTGGTACGCGGAAATGGCGAGTCTGCGGGTGATACTGGTACAGAACTAGGCTCTGGGAGCTCTGGTGAGAAAGTGATGACAGACTTCGACACTTCACTTTCTCCCAACAATTCTGGGGATTCTGGTTTCACAGCATCAGGGTCCACATAACGCTTGATGAGGTGATCTACATGTCGCCTCGCAATTTTGTTATTTTCCAAGCTGACTTTGAAGGAGATAGGACCTGTACACTGGATTATCTCCCCTGGTAACCATTTAGGCTTACCAAGAAAGTTCCTGACGTAAACAAGATCACCGACAGCGAACTCCCGTGACTTTGTATGTCTATTGTGGTAGTTTGCCTGCTTCTCTTGTTTATGTTGAACTTTAACACCGATGTCAGGGTGAAGCAAGTCAAGATGGGAACGTGGACGTCTTCCCAATAGTAACTGCGCTGGAGATGACCCTGTCGTAGTCTGCGGAGTGTTACGATACCTGAACAGGAATCTTGACACCCTGGTGTTGATGGAACCGCCGCTGAGCTTCTTAAATCCCTGTTTGAACGTCTGGACACTCCTCTCTGCCAGTCCATTGGACGCTGGATGGTAAGGGGATGTACAGATGTGTTGAATACCATTTCTCTTGATGAATATAGCAAATTCATCACTTGTGAAACATGTCCCATTATCAGACACTATTGTCTCAGGTAGACCATGAATGGAAAATGTTCTCCGAAGACACTCAAGAGTGGCACTCGTAGTTGCACTGTTGACAGGGAAAACATCCATCCACTTAGAGTGAGAGTCTACGATGATGAGGAACATTTGACCTTGTAAGGGACCTGCATAATCAATGTGCAGACGTGACCATGGTTTGGACGGCCAGTCCCACGGATGTAACTTTGCTTCGCAGGGTGAAGAACGACTCTCCTGACATATGGAACAAGTCCTGACCTTGTTCTCCAGCTCTGAATCAATGCACGGCCACCATACAAGACCTCTGGCAATAGCTTTCATCCTCGCTATTCCAGGGTGAGCTTCATGCAACACATCTACACACTGTTTCCTACCCTGAGGTGGAACCACTACTCTGTTACCCCACAGAATCACACCATCCTGAACACTTAGCTCAGTTTTCTTCTGAATATATGGCTTTAGCTCTGTATCTGGCTTCAGGTTTTCTGGAAAACCACATTCCACTAACTTCTTCACTCTAGCTAACAAGGGATCCTTCCTTGTCCAAAACTGAATTTGTCGCACATTCACTGGGAATTCTGCCATGTTCTCGAGGAGCATTATTGTGTCTCCTGGAACAGGCGGCACAGACACAGACGTTTGCAGAGGCAATCTGCTCAAACAATCTGCGTTTGCTAACTTTGAGCCTGGTTTATACACAATACTGTAATCATACGCTGCCAGCATCAAGGCCCATCTCTGGAGTCTGGCTGACGCCATCACTGGAATGCCTTTCTCTGCATCAAGTAGACCCATGAGGGGTTTGTGATCTGATAACAGCTGAAATTTTCGTCCGAACAAATACTGGTGGAATTTCTTTATGCCAAACACTATTGCCAGTGCTTCTTTATCAAGCTGTGAATAGTTCTTTTCTGCAGGTGACAAGGAACGTGACGCAAACGCCACAGGCTTCTCAGTACCATCTGGCATGATGTGTGACAGGACGGCACCTACTCCATATGGAGAAGCATCAGCTGCTAAGTTGAGAGGAAGGTCTGGATTGTAGTGAGTCAAGACCTTACACGAAGACAAGTGAGATTTCACCTTTAGAAATACCGTATCATGCTTCTTGGTCCATGACCATGGAGCGTCCTTTTGTAGTAACCCATGTAGTGGCACTAACGTCGTGGAGAGATTTGGCAGGAATCTCTGGTAGTATTGTACCATCCCAAGGAATGACTTTAACTCTGTCACATTCTGAGGAGCTGGTGCGGACACAATAGCGTTTACCTTCTCCTCTAATGGATGCAGTCCCTGTGCGTCAATCCGGTGTCCCAGGTAAGTGACTGAGCCTTTCTTGACGTGACACTTTGAAGCGTTTAGACGCAAACCTGCTTTCTGCAATCTGTCAAGGACTTCATTCAGATTCTTGTTGTGTTCTGCATCATCAACACCTGTGACGAGAATATCATCGAGGTAGACGCACACATGTGGCAAGTCGCTGAGAAGACATTCAATTGTCCGCTGGAAGATAGCAGGAGCTGCCGACACCCCAAAAGGTAATCGTTGGTACTCGTATAGACCTTTATGGGTGTTAATTGTGGTGAGTTTCTTGGAATCATCGTCCAACACTATCTGCTGGTAGGCATTACTCATGTCCAATTTCGTAAACTTGCGACCACCTGAGAGTGATGCAAATAAATCCTCAATCCTGGGTATTGGGTAACAATCTGGTTTAGCAACCTGGTTGACTGTTAGTTTGTAATCTCCACATATGCGCACTGAAGACTGATCCGACTTCAACACTGGTACGATGGGTGCTGCCCACTCTGAGTACTGCACTGGTTTTATGACACCCTGCTGCTCTAACCGTTCAAGTTCATTCTCAACCTTGTCCCTCAAGGCATAGGCCATGTTCCTGTGCTTGTGGAAGCGTGGTTGTGAAGGAATAGATATGTTAATCTTCACTTTTGTATCTTTCAACTCACCAAGTTCCTCCTTGAAGACATCGGAATGGGAGTTAAGGATACTTTGCACATCATCACAATCTACTCTGAGGATTGTTCCCCAGTCTAGACGAACATGTCGCAGCCAGTCGCGACCAAAGAGATTAACTCTTCTCCCTTTCACTACAATCACTGGCAGTTCTGCTGACTGTTTGCCGTAGTTCACTTTCACTGAGCATGAACCAAGCAGAGGTATCTTCTCACCTAGGTAAGTACGTAACAAGGTATGAGGAGGTCCTAGTTTGGGTGGATCTTTCCCTAACGATCTGTAAGTGTCCTCATTAATCACTGAAAATGTTGCACCTGTATCCAGCTCCATGCTTAATGGCTGACCATTAAGTGCTAAATCAATAAACATTGGTGGTTCCTTCTCTCTCCTCCCAACAAAAGGTGTAGAGCTAGTCTCCATCTTGTAAATGTCATATATTTCACTTTCAACATCATCATAGTTATCAGGAGTGACCTGATTTGTCGCTGAACGCTTGTGCTGACCCCGACTTCGACCTTGACCTCTAGATCGATACGAGCCACGTCCACAACGAGAACCTTTACTATTCTGTGACTGACGACATACCTTCCCAATGTGGCCAATCTTACCACAATTGTAACACTTTGAGGTACGAAAATGACAGTCCGGAGATTTGTGATTTCGTAAACCACATCTGTCACATGGCGGGTAGACAGGAGCATGTTGAGATGATGACATCTTGTGCATGTTACCCCCTGTAGCTGCTGAAACACTTGAAGCACCAACTTTAATATCTTCTACATTCTTTGCTGCCAATTCCATTGACTGTGCTAGTGTAAAAGCCTTATTGTAATCCAGAGCTTTCTCTGCTAATAATCTCCTCTGTATTGCATCATTATTAATGCCACAAACTAGTCTGTCTCTAAGCGAATCATCAAGAGTAGTACCAAAGTCACATGTACTTGCCAGTTTGCGCAACTCGGAAGCATACGCTGCAACACTCTCTTGAGACTTTCTATCCCTCTTGTGAAATTTAAGTCTTTCAACTATCACTGACGGTGTTGGGTGTTGATGATCGCGCATGACTTTCACTATCTCAGCAAACCTCATTTCCTTAGGTTTCGTAGGAGCGCACAAATTCCGGAGAAGTGTGTAGGCTGTCTTACCCATTTCACTAAGCAGAATAGCCCGTTTCATCACATCATCCTCGTCATCAACACCTCTAGCCGTAAAGTACAAGTCTAACCTCTCACAATAAATGTCCCAGCTGTCAGTCTCTGTATTAAATTCGTCGATCTTCCCGGAGGTAGACGACGCCATGTTTATGGAGCGAGTGAAACACGACGGACGTTAATCACACAAAATGTCCACAAAAAACGCTAAGACATCCAGTTTTACCTCGTCGCCAATTTATGTGATGACTTTGGCAGCTACAACAAACACTTGGCTTTCCGGGGAAAGGTTGTATTCTCTCATTACATGTCAATACACTCAGTCAAGTGTAGTCGGCAGCCATGTGGTCTGCTAGCGCACAACACACACTTCCCGCGCTGTTACACGTGCGCACTCATTTATATAGAGACATCGTATGGATAAAGCGAGTGACTGGTTATATGATACTAAAACGCTACAGGAATATTTAAGGATGTGTACTGTGAGTGTACTGTCTTCCCCAAACGTGATTTAGGTTCTAGCAGTCATCAGTTTACCGATCCAACACTGAGGCACAGTCTTGTAAAATATTGGACAAAATTGAGATCCAAGATTTATAAGTTTATTACTCCTTGCACGCCAGTGTGCATGGCTGTATTTGGTAAAAGGCTACAACAAGACAATACAAAGGAATTACCCCTTATGCAATAAGGAAAACACACATGTACGTGGGTACTTATACTACTGTGTGGTGGACTTCATATAAATCCGAATCATCCTAGCATAGCATTAATACTGAAAGAAGCATCAGAGCAATCATTAAGCTTCAGTGAACATCTATAAAAACTATGTGGTGATTTTAAGTGCGCATCATAAAATTTACACTTGGTTTCTGATGCTACACGACACAAGAATTTTCACATACTGAATAAACACAAAATATAACATCCAAAACATATCTAAAAGGTTCTTAACGATATAATTAATAAACTTACTCTATTGATGGCTGAAGTTCGACTTGATAAAGCATGCAATGCTAAAAACCAATGTGGTGAACCCACGTGACTAATGTTGCTGTTGCGACCGATGAACGTTCTAAAACTAGCACTTCCGGTCCTAAGTGAAGAGCATGATTGAGAACCACTAAACAAAAAATCACTGTTACTTGTAACGGCACACTCCCCGCTTGATATATTACAAATATATCACACATACAACCATGCATGAATAACACAATAGACATACTTGAGTACGTCGAGCCACACAATATAATGTTCATAAAGTCATTTGTTTGTCTTCTCTGCAGACAGCAGCACCATCATCTCTGAGATGGGACATGTATATGTTGTTGCTGATTTCTCTCGGATAACACGGACAACAGCCTTTTGCACTTTGCCATCTGTACTCGAAATAGCCTTCTCTATTACACCAATAGGCCATTCATAGTATTCTTTTCCTTTAAGAGAAAAACATTGTCTTGTGAGACATTACAGTTCATCCGAAAACCATTTGTGTCTACGCTGCAAGGTATGAAGATATTCATTCTACCAGAACTAATCAACAAGGGACTGCACTTGTTTCCATTGTGACTTATACAAGTCTTTTATCTCAAAGTCTGACACCATTTCCTCCACATGTTCAGTTTTCAGAGTCAACAGAGTAGAGGGTGTCAGTATGCCTGGCGATTCTGGGTCCGATGAGATAGGTACGATTGGTCGTGCATTCACAATTGCACAAACCTTAGCCATTAATGTTGTCAACACTTCATGTGTAAAGTTTTTCGATGACACATCAGTGAGCATGGAGTCGAGAATTCTTCGTGAAATGCCGATCATTCGTTCCCAAACTCCACTCATATGCGATGAATGTGGAGGATTGAAAATCCAACTGGTTTTGTTCTCGCACAAAAAGCTCTAAATCGGCTCATCCTCAACATTGATAACATGTACATTGAGAATGCCTGCTGCGCCAATGAAGTTGGTTCCGTGTTCTTTTACTCTACCTCTGATAAATGTGAAGCGCCTCAGAGCATTGATAAAAGCAGAGGTGCTCAGATCTTAAATAACTTCAATGTGAAATGCTTTCACAACAAGGCATGTAAACAGTAATGCCCATCTCTTACTGTTTGCTTGACCTCCTCTTGTGCGCTGTGTCAACTTGCAGATTGGCCATCTTCTGCTGGGCTTCTCGACCACGTAGTTTCCGACATTTCATACATTTGTAGATCAAAGAATTGATCAAACGTTTTCCACTTGTAACCCATAGACCTGCAATTCTTACAGCTCCTTCAGAAAAGTATCAGCCCTGATGTTTTACTTGTTCATGATAATGGTGAACGAGGAGAGTGGCAATGTGATGATGACCAGGGATAATAAGAGGATGTTTGTGACCAGTACACAAATTTACTTGACCGAGACGTCCACCTACTCTCAGCATACCTTCCTCATCAACCACTGGATTCAATGTCCTTATTGAACTATCCTTCGGCAAAGGAGATTTAGATCTGATGCAGTCTATCTCTGTTGCATAGACTTCATGCTGAACTTGTTGAATGATAAGACCTTCAGAGGCCATGTAAGCTTGGCTGCCAACAATACCTGTGCACACATGTTTTGATTCACGTTTCGATTTCCAGTTGTGAGTCCTCACCAATTGACGAAGAAATGCTATGGCTTCAACAAGTTTCTTCCAATTTGAGAATTTCTCATATCTGTGAGAATCTAGCTGTTCATGTTTGTGTACAACACTGGTAACACATGAGGTCACTTCTGTCAACAGTTCTGTGTTATTTTCCTCGTCTTCGCTAAACTCAGTGTGTTGATCTTTCTCAGGGAGTTGAGATTGACCTTGAAGCCATGAACTGTTTCCAACTAAGTTGGCTGGAATTGATCTTGCTGCACAATCTGAGGGATTTAAATCTGTTGTAACATAATTCCACTGTTGTGAAGATGACAATTTTCTGATTTTGGGTACTCTATTGGATACATAAACAGAAAAATCTCTGGGTCTTGTTAGAAATATACCCAAGTACAATTCTGATGTCTGTGGAATAACTGACAGATGTCAATGGAATGTTTAAGCACTCACACACCAAATTCTCAATTTCTACGGCTAGCAAGGCTGCGCTCAATTCAAACGAGGAATGGTGTGTCCATGGGTCGGAGCGACCTTCGTCTTGCCTAACAAAAATCCCATCTGTCTTTTTCCAGTCTTCTCACCCGCCATCAGATAAGCTACAGCCGCAATAGCCTTTTCGGATGCATCACAGTATACACATACTTCTTTCTTCTCATACTTTTGAAGAGACATCGGCAAGAATTTCCGAGGAATTTGTAACTGCTCGAGTAACTTCAAAGAATCTCTCCCGTTCTCCCATTCTTGTCAAAGTTCCTCGGGCAACATGTCATCCCATTCCAATTTTTGTGATATGAACTCCCTGAGGAAAGTCTTTCCTTTGATAATGACAGGGGCGACGGAACCCATTGGGTCATTCAGACTATTGATGGTTGAGAGCACTCCACGTTTAGTGTAAGGTTTTGCTTCATCTGACACTCTAAATGTAAATGTGTCAGATTTCACATCCCAGGACATCCCCAGGCTACGCTGTAGAGGCAATGTGTTTTCCTGAAATCTTTAGCAACATCCTCAGATTGGAATGCTTCCACAACTTGTGAGCTGTTGGATATAATTTTGTGAAGTCTTAGGTTTCCAAACTCTCGCAAGGTTTGCTGTGCTCTCTTCACAAGATCTACAGCCTGGTCCACAGTTGGTGTAGACGTGAGTCCGTCATCAACATAGAAATGAATGAATGAATACACATTCACCAGGATTGTTTTGGCAAAAGATTTACCATTGAAAGCTTCCCCACATATCTGTGTACATTTGGAGGAAACAGGACCTCTTATCGCACTTTTAACTATTGTCTAATCCTTCTCCTCGCTTTGTTATCCAGCAGTCTATCACTCTGGACAGGGGGAGGATAGTCTATGTGCAGGGCTGTTGCATGTCTAGGGTCATTGCACACTGAACATTTTCCTGGCTGTTTACACATCCTGGCAATGTGTGTTGTTGCCATGCAACATCTGTATCAAAGTCGATGTCTTTTGATAAACTCCTTCCTCTCTTCAATAGGTTTTTCTTGAAAAGCCTTGCATTCATTTAAAGAATGTTTCGTCTTGTGCAAGGAGCACAAGACTACTTCTTCTGTTCTATTTTCTTTCTGCGACTGTTAAACTTCTGTCTTCCTTGACGAGATCGCAGGCTTTACTGTTTTCTGTGTCGGGTAGGGTTTTTCTTTCTGGACTGAAACACTCTGGCCTGACTCATACACAAAACTCAGATCATTTCTGACCTTGTTGACTCCTGAACAAACTCAACAAACATCGAGAAAGGTGGAAAAGAGACACTGTTGCGTTCTTTATACCTGAATGCTTGAGTCGTCCATCTTTCTTTTAGAGAAATTCGTCAACTTGTGTACAATCGGATTCACCCCTGTGGATGAATCAAAGTAAGATAGCATTGAGCTATACTTCTCACAGTTCTTCACTGATTCTATCTCACAAAGTAAATCAGCAAGTTCATAAAGTCTCTTGTTATCTCTGTTCTTCAACTTAGGAAACTTGGTCAACCTAGATTTAAGAGATGCTTCCACCATCTCAGGTGACCCATATCGCTCATCAAGTCTTTGCCACAATCTTTCAAGTCCCTTCTGAGGGTCCTGAGCATTAGATGCTCTGAGACTAAGGGCATGTGTTGTTGATTCTGGACCCAACCATTTTGCTAATAAGTCCAGTTCCTCCAGGTGTGTAACTCTCAATTCGCCCATCACACTCTGAAATGCATACTTCCAAATACTGTATGATTCTGGCTGGTCATTGTAATATCGCAGTCTAGACAGCAGCAAATCTTTCTTTAAAAGAAAGCGTGATAATTCTTCAGCTTGACAGTCTTGAGTACTTACAAATGGTGCAGCTGACTAGAAAACTGGAGCTTTTGGGTCAAGTGGTCTATTCCTTGGTCTAGCACTAGCTTGACGATCGAGCAGTGACTCTGCACCAGCACGGTCACGTTGTGTCCGATTGTTCTGATCTTGTGTCATTTCTCTAAGCTGTGATACATACACTCGTGTCCGTTCCTGCAAGTGTTTTAGCAAGGAGTGAACTACCTCTTGACGAATGAGAATCAGAACCTTTTGACTTACCGATTTTGTTTTGCTAGTCCGATGTGAGAACTTCTCCAATGCTTCTTGAATACAGCAGTCAATGTGTTTAGCAACAGTCTACTTATAACCTCAAACTGTACACTTTCAGATTATGAGAATCTAAATCTTGCTTACTCTCTTCTGTACCTGTCCTGGAAAAAAAAGCAGCAAGTTCATTTGCAAGTTCTTGAAACTCCTCAAAGGATTTGGTTAGCTCTTTCTCACAAATTCTTAATAATATGAGGTCACCATAACTTGCATTTCTATTGTCAATTTGAAGTTGAACACCCTTCCATAATGTTTCCAGTTTAATACTGAGCTCTTGTCTGGTCGATTCATAAAGAATTTGTCCCTTTTCAGTCAATGTCCTCTTGCGCTTGTCATCTTGGACATCACTTTCTTCATCGGCTTTGCCTTTAAGGGTGTCTACACTCTGTTCCATAACTGTAGTTTCCATCCATCTTCAGCAGTAGTCGAAATCATTTCCTTGTACTGTCTTCCCCAAACGTGGTTTAGGTTTTGCAGTCATCAGTTTACCGATCCAACACTGAGGCACTGTCTTGTAAAATATTGGACAAAATTGAGATCCAAGATTTATAAGTTTATTACTTCTGCGCAGGCCAGTGTGCATGGATGTATTTGGTAAAAGGCTACAACAAAACAAAACAAAACAAAGGAATTACCCCTTATGCAATAAGGAAAACACACATGTACGTGGGTACTTGTACTACCGTGTGGTGGACTTCATATAAATCCGAATCATCCTAGCATAGCATTAATACTGAAAGAAGCATCAGAGCAATCATTAAGCTTCAGTGAACATCTATAAAAACTATGTGGTGATTTTAAGTGCGCATCATAAATTTACACTTGGTTTCTGATGCTACACGACACAAGAATTTTCACATACTGAATAAACACAAAATATAACATCCAAAACATATCTAAAAGGTTCTTAACGATATAATTAATAAACTTACACTATTGATGGCTGAAGTTTGACTTGATAAAGCATGCAATGCTAAAAACCAATGTGGGGAACCCACGTGACTAATGTTGCTGTTGCGACCGATGAACGTTCTAAAACTAGCACTTCCGGTCCTAAGCGAAGCGCATATTTGAGAACCACTAAATAAAAAATCACTGTTACTTGTAACGGCACAGTGAGCATAACGATGCTAAGAGGAAACAACTTGATGGCCATGTGCAAACTGTCTTTGAATTGTCTACTATTTATGGTGGTATACACATTATGACTATCATAAACTATTCACATCGAGAGTGGCATTGTATGCTGAGAAAGGAGTACACATTAGATGGGATATGTGACCAACGCCTGTACAGTTTGTGTTCTTTAGGACTGCGCTCTCGAGCATGTGCCATGTGTCACAGTATCACTCATGGAACGGATCTCTGTCCCAACATTGTCGAGAATTCCTATCGGAAACCACCCATAAAGCAGGAACGGACTATCATATACGACAGGGAAGCAGGGACTCCAGGGGCAGACCATGAGTTCAGAAATATGTGAAAGAACTGTGCAATAACTTCAATGACTTGGGGTGTTCACGCAATCCATGCCCCTTCCTCCACATGTGTTTGGCTTGTAATTCCGACAAACATGGCCACAAGAACTGCAAGCCTGAGAACAAGAAGAAGTATTGGGAATGGGCAGCATGGTATGCATCATTTCTATCAATTAGACCTTACGGCTGTCAATGTTGAAGCTCTTAAACATGAACTGCAACTACATCCTGACCAGTCATTTGCAACCTACCTGACGCAAGGTTTAAAGCACAGTTTCAATCCCATGATTGGATATATCCCGCAGGAGACTGTTGAGTGCCGAAATAATCTCAGTGCTAGGAAGGAACCTTTATCTGTGTCCGAGGCTGTTCAGAAGGAAGTTGATCAGTTATGTATCAGACCTTTGATGTATCACCTTACCCCATCTAAAGGGTCAGCCCTCTTGGTCTTGCCGAGGGCAAGTATTCGAAAAAGAAGCGCCTGATATTGGACTAATCAGCCCCTCATGACAATGTAGACATTTCTAGTATTAATGGACTTAGGATAATGAACATGACTCCTTATCGATATGTGACAGTAGATCATGCCATCTCAGTGATCTTACAGCTTGACTTACCTGTAAGCTGGAGTGACAACTCTGTTCAACGAGGGGGACGGTCGGGTAGCCTAGTGGTTAAAGCGTTCGCTTGTCACGCCGAAGACCCGGGTTCGATTCCTGACATGGGTACAATGTGTGAAGCCCATTTCTGGTGTCCCCCGCCGTGGTATTGCTGGAATATTGCTAAAAGCTGCGTAAAACCATACTCACTGACTCACTCACTCACTGTTCGACGAGGCCAGTTCCGGAGCCTTAAACAGACTACAAGCCTTGATGAGGGTATACAAGAAACTGCAGGCAACTTCTTCCAGGAAACACCTTCCTATCTTTATTAAGTAAGATTGTGTACCAACTAGTTTCAGGTATTTTCTGACCTCTTGATGGCTTTGTGTTGGAATGCGTGTGTGTGACAGCCTTCCTTGGCTTTCTTCGATGTGAAGAATTCACCTGCTCTACTAAGTTCCATCAACGAGTTCATATTATTATGGGCGACATTGAATTTGATCATTATAAGAGAAAATGTGTCCTAATGCTGAAAGCTTCTAAGACCGATCCCTTCCAGAAAGGAGTACCCATTTCCCTGTTTGGCTACAGTACTGGTATTTGTCCATATACTTGCTTGAAGAGACTTCATCACATTAACACACAGTGCCGAACCAAGCCTTCAGATCCATTGTTTGTTAAATGCAACCTTGCACCCATCAGCAGAGCTTCTTTCTTGTACTGGCTGAGCATAGACTTAGCTAGGACAGGTCTTGATTCCAAAGAGTACTCTGGACATTCTTTCAGAATTGGTGCACCTACTACGGCTGCCAGTGCATGCATCGAAGACCACCCCATTAAGACGATGGGCCGTTGGAGTTCAGATTGTTTTACTCGATATATACGGACTCCGGAAGCCACTCTGAGCCAAGCCCAGAGATCTTTGTGTAGAATGTAGACTTGTCATTACTACGGACTCTTGTGTTACTGTGTTACTT
The DNA here is from genome assembly GCF_023055435.1 of Haliotis rufescens. Lineage (NCBI taxonomy): Eukaryota > Metazoa > Mollusca > Gastropoda > Lepetellida > Haliotidae > Haliotis > Haliotis rufescens. Next base: position 29,031,642 of record NW_025964112.1, read on the forward strand.
TATGCAATCTGTTGATAGCCTACTGTCCCTTAAAGTATAGGAGTCAGCATTCCACTAATTATAAGGACTATGTGTCACGCCTTTATGTTTGTGTACCATGGTGACTATCTTGTGTTTATACTTTGACTGTAGTCTACTCAATGCTGGACATTATGATTATAACGCTGTGATGATCATGTGTGGGCTTAGGCCCATATCCCTCGTACAGACTTACAGGACTGTGTTCGTTGAGACCCTTCATCACACCTTGGACTGTGCTAGACTTACCCTGGTGTGTTTAGACCCATTTAGTGTAGATTCCATGTGTAGATCATGATCTTCTCGAATTCCATCCTTTAGGGGTTCATTTGGGCTTCACAAATCATTCCATGTCCTGCATACTGCATAGGAATGGCTTGTGGCCCCCAAAGTACCTTTCTTCCAAATTTACAGTGCAGGGCCAGCACGGTCTCAGGACTTGTTCATTACCCGCAGGGTAACTAGCATTCATTTAATCAGGTCGGCATGACCCTTACCTCTTCATTCATACTCGCAGGGTTTTTCATTCATACCTGCAGGGTATGTCTTTTTATGTAGCAACTGAGTAGCCCCTAATAATATATTGCAAATGTTTACAAAATGTAAATTCTATATCGTCACGGTAGCGCTGTCCATTGAGATTTCCCTCTACCACTATCAACCAGGTCCTCTGTCTTGCTGTCATCCCACCCCATACCATAACGCTGCCACCCCTGAACCGATCTTCTTCCATGACACAATGATTGACGTAATGTTCACCTCGACGTCGGTACACTCGAATCCGTTCATCGCTGTGACTGAGGTGAAAACGAGACTCGTCAGTGAATAGAACATGTCGCCACTGCATGGCCGTCCAGCGCAGACGCTGTCTGCACCACTGTAGGCGTGCTTGACGGTGGTTTCCTGTCAAAATGGGACGTCTGGCGGGGCTTCTGCCGACAATCCCTGCACATCTGAGGCGACGATGTACGGTTTGTGAAGATATTCGTCGAAGGCCAGGGATGCTTCTTGCAGTCATTGTTGCTGGCTGGAATTGATTTTGTAGGTGTGTTGTTCGAATCCAGTTGTCTTGTTGATTATTGGTTACGCGATGCCTGCCACTCCGAGGATGGTCTATGACTGCATTCGTCTGTTGCCAACGTTGCCACAAACACCAAATGGTGTTTCTGTGGACGTTAAATTGTCTTGCAACATCACGTTGACTCGATCCTGCTTCAAGCATACCAATGACTCTCACACGCTCATTTTCGGACAGGCGTGGTATTTCGTAATGTTGAATAATTGTGTAATTTTGTTGTTTTTCTGAGTGGTTGTTGTCAGCACGATGCTAAACAATGCCTATGGAATCCCGTTAACGCACATGTTTTTATACCCATTCTTGGGTAGTGAAATGCATGGGGCTTGCATAAAAGTCAACATTTGCATGGAATGCATGCTTTTCTGTAGCAGTTGCGTTTTTGTGACATGATTCCATACATGTACTACAATATTGAAAATCAAACTTTACTTGTTTGAAAAATACACTAATATATTGGTGTCACAGGAACTTTTGTTGTTGAGTATATTTGCCCAATATCCACTTACGTATGCATAGCACTTATTCTCCATAGTAATTCCCAGCTCACTTCCAACTCCCCTCAGGTTAAAAATACTGTGTATCATGTTACATTTAAGCTATCCCACAATGCACCATTTTATCCTCTGCTCATGCCCAGAACTACGAACATGACGTCACAATGTTTTCTTATATTAGCCCCAACAGCTTCGATATCGTTTACCCATTTCTGTCATTGTTTATACCAGCTGCAGTGATACCCTCCGTCCATCCCCTGTCTCCACCTTTGGGCTATTCGGTCTCATATATTTATTCATTGTAAGAGCTTCAAAAGTCATGTTTTTCTAATAACTGTGCTACTAAAGGTGTACCAGCTAAGTTTTTAAGATCCCATTTATGCTTACTTCCGGCTTTCTACTGCCTGCCATATATTGATATTTTGCACCGTGTCAGCTGGCTAGGCAATCTAGATAAAGGCAAGGTTCATTTGAACTTTACTTTGCAGAAAATATATTGTATGAATAAGCATGAAAGGGAATAAGATACAAATGATGTATATATGTAAATAAATCACTCTGATAGTTTTTTTGGACGAAATGCAAAGTTTTACGATAAAAGAAATCAGTGCTGGTGCAAAAGACTGAAACATTCCCCACGCAAGTTCTTCCTCACCCCTGGCTAGACCTTTCCTCCTCAATTGAGGTGGGGGAAGGCTCATCCTAGGCCAGTTCTACCCCACCCCTGGCCAGACCTTTCCTCCTCAACTGAGGTGGGGGAAGGCTCATCCTAGGCCAGTTCTTCCTCACCCCTGGCCAGACCTTACCCCCTGAATTGAGGTGGGGGAAGGCTCATCCTAGGCCAGTTCTACCCCACCCCTGGCCAGACCTTTCCTTCTGAATTGAGGTGGGGGAAGGCTCATCCTAGGCCAGTTCTACCCCACCCCTGGCCAGACCTTTCCTTCTGAATTGAGGTGGGGGAAGGCTCATCCTAGGCCAGTTCTACCCCACCCCTGGCCAGACCTTTCCTCCTCAACTGAGGTGGGGGAAGGCTCATCCTAGGCCAGTTCTTCCTCACCCCTGGCCAGACCTTTCCTTCTGAATTGAGGTGGGGGAAGGCTCATCCTAGGCCAGTTCTACCCCACCCCTGGCCAGACCTTTCCTCCTCAATTGAGGTGGGGGAAGGTTCATCCTAGGCCAGTTTTGTGAGATAATTTTGTGTTTGTCTTGTTTTGAGTTGTTGGGTTCAAAGTTGATTCTATGGTATCCATTTGCTTCATTCCAGTGACTTTTCAATGTTCTGCCATTGTAAGTATCTACTGTTGTCCTTCATAGCATATAAATATGAAAGGGTATGCTACATGCAAACATTTTATGTTCTGATTGTTTTTCAGTGACAACAGAGGAGGAACCAGACATTGAGTACAATGAAGAACACGATTCTATCCAAAATAGTCATCAAGTGGAAAATGCAGAAGACGATGATGATGACGATGATGACGATGAGGATGAGGGCAGTGACTCTGCAAGCATGAAATTGATGGTTGAAGATGTTACACAGCAGCTTTAGAGTCAATACTGATTCAGTTCACCATGTGCGATCCAACTATAGGCATAACAATTACAGTCTGTGACTTAAGCCACTAGTCAAAAGCCAAGGTCTGAAAGTCCATGTAGTTCACGTTCAGACTGGTAGACTGAAGTTTTCTGGGCGGAGACTGCATTTGGCTCAGCTTTATGTATCAACCATATCTCATAAACATGAGAATAACTCACAAACTTATAAATATCTTCACTGACCTCTTGAGAATCTAGTGGAACTCCATTGTTGACGTACCACTGTATAAATAAAGCTGAAATGTGTTGTATATAATTCAAGCATTGTCATTACAGTAGACTGATCTTCTTAATAAAGACAGTTATTTTATCCCATTACGTACAGAAACGCATGCATTAAATGAAAAACTCTAAAAGAGCATGCATAATATAAACAGTGAAGCTTTTTCAGCATGCGTGCAACGGAGCTAATTTACGAAACACAATTACAAGCTAAAGTACTGACGGGAATGCTAGAAAAATGCTTTTTGTCCGTTAAAAAAGGATAGAATTTTTCACAGACTGTTGCTATTGAAGTATCGAGTAACTACCGATTAATCGACCTCTGGTTTGAAGTATTTCAGTCACAAGGAGTCCTATCGACAAGTTAACAGTAAGTTCACATTTATTCTAAGTCCAATGATGGCAATCTAAAATGGACTATAGAAATATGCGCTCATGACTCTGTTATAATGATAGTAATGTAGTCTTCATAAAACATCTTATCCACACAAAAAAATCATATCGAGAAAGTTCTAGATGTACAGCTTCTAAAATAACAAACTGTTCCCATGATGCATGTTACATTACACTTTCATAGCCATAGCCATGGTACACGACATAGAGTTTGTACTAGGAAATGTATACAAGTTCTTTACTCTTCAGAGAGATAGGTGAAAACCATTTATTAGTTAAGATAGGGTGATTTACCGAATTGCCCAAGCTGTTGGGTTTTAAATTCATGCCATCAAGTTTACGGTATGATAAGTAAAACAAAAACGGTATAGGGGTAGTCTGAAAAAGAAAACCGAGACATAAAAGGATATTAGACAGCTTTGATACAGGGTGATTAGGCGTGTAGTGTACAAGCTTGAATGAGCAGAAGGTACCCCTGACTTGTAGGAAAATTTGGGAGGAAAAAAGACATGATTAATGTTTCCCGGACTGCACTAACAATTGCTCTCCACGAGATGGGATTTCGATACACTGTGCGTGGCGATGACCAAGCAATTTTCAGGGAAAATTATTTCATCCTGTCTATGAGATCACATTCTCTCCGCACCATTCATAACTGTCGCAGTCAGGGCTTCCAGATCATTTACCTTGACAACAACATGTGACTTCATGTGGCTACCATCAGATGGACAAAAAGCACACATGGTACCATCATTAAAGGTAATCATTTCATTGTTTTGTATGCTGGAACCCCTGATCTGTGGCTTTTTGATGGCTAGTTTTCAAGGCAAAAACAACAACTGGTGATTATCATAAGGAATGAATAGTGATGTGTTCAGAGAGCCCATTTTAAACATACTCAGAGTAATTGTCATTGATAACACCAGTTAATATAACGTCCGGGAATCACATAGTGTCGCGCCAACCATCAGCAGTCTGAAGGCGACCATACAGGAATATATGACATAATTGACTTCAGACCATCTGAAACAAAACTTCAACTCATGGAGAAAATTCAGCTGAATAAGAAAACCAGTAAAGTACAAGACATATTTGCTGGCCGCACAACAAGGTCACGTTGTCTTACGTACGTAAGTCAGACATTGTGATCTCAACCCTATTGTGCAAACCAATTGAGCTAACTGTGAAGGCTTCATGGCAAGATATAACACAACATTCAAACTCACACATGTCAAAGATAGGATCAACGCAGTCTTTGCTAGATATCAGCATTGTTGAACCAGTTATCATACCTTTGGGTGACAGTACAGATTCATACACGTCATCAGTGTAGATAGATGCTACAACAAGAAATCATCTGTGGAACAACAAATACTTCTTGATACAAAAAACGCAACTTTCCAATACTCATCCCGTTTCATAGTTTTTGAGTATTCCATCATTTTTCTCAAACAAATATAATGCAGTACATATCCAAAATTGCTACCCCATCAAGGCACATTTCAATTAAGTACAATAACAGCAATATTGTGAGACCACCCCCAACTCTGGTGACATTTGCACCTGTGAGAATGCACGGGCCTGTGTGAGGCCATCACCTCGAGAAAGGTGTTGGGTAATTACCTCGGGTTTTTGGCTGTTTCATACATGCATAACAACACACGAATATTTTCTAAGTTTATCATCATTTTACCTGTAAAAGTACATCTTAAGGGTAATCACAGTGTCAGTTAGGATAGGCTAAATTAGGTCAATTTGCGTTTGCTTTGATATATAAATGTAGCGAACGCGAGGCCCATCAATATGTGGACTATATTTTGGATGAAGTTATTTCCATGTGTCCAAGGGGCGGTCGGGTAGCCTAGTGGTTAAAGTGTTTGCTCGTCAAGCCAAAGACCCTGTTTCGAATCCTGACATGGGTACAACGTGTGAAGCCCATTTCTGGTATACCCTGCCGTGATATTGCTGGAATATTGCTAAAATCGGCGTAAAAACCATACTCACTCCTTGTGTCCAATCTCTGACTGCTTGATAAATACTATTTTGAGAAAAGTTATTGACAAAGTGCACGGAAAGAAAAAAAGACACACCTGCGTTAGTACACGAACAAACGCAGAATGGAAAAGAAAGTTTCCAATTCTTTAAAATAAGGGTGAGCTGCAGTTTGGTTAATTTCAATGTCGTTTCATTAATGCGAAACATTGTGTGGGCTTAAAAAATTATGGAACCAGTAACATTCAAAAGTCAAATATTACTAGACACAATGAAATTACTTGTTTTGTTACTTTATTTTGAGTAAATGAATCCGATGAATCACCTCCTAAATAAAATAATGCAGTTGTCTTGGTCCGAGTTACTGAGCAGAACATTTTCAAACATAGTGCATTTTTGGCAATTACTTTTCTGCAAGTTTCAATGCAATCCAAATACCACAACATAAATACAGAAATTTTATCCTGCACTATACAGGGTACTGGCCTACTTGATATACTGAAATACAGTTGAAAGAGATTTTTTTCTTAAACAAAAACATAATTTAATTTTTTTGAAATGTTGAAATGTTGATTCATTTTGGGGAAAAAAACCCAATAATGATGAACAGATGAATAAAATTTATTGGCTACCCAATGAAAACTGTAGTAACCAAATTAAAATAGAAACCTTTGAGTAAAATCTCAATTGCTTAAAAATTTATCTGAAGCTCTGCATTGCTATGACCATTACTCACAGTTATCCAGAGTGACTACAAGAGAGAACTCAGAATGTTGACATTTACCTCACTCCCAATTAATTCCAAACATTAGCAACAAGTCGCCTCTGTGATTGATTACACTGCTATGGCATAAAAAGGGTATGGCAGTGGAAGGGAGGGGTGTCTTGTGGAGATGTGCTCAATCTATGGAACTAATCCTGGACGATTTTTGGAGACTCATTCAGTAAGCTTTTGCAATTGAGTATTTTATGGCTCACCAGTCCTTGAAAGGCAATGTGAGATATTGTCATCACATGTCGTCAGTTAACATCACAGTTTGTTTTTTTTAATATTTTCTGCTCCTTCCCTAAAATAGCTACATGGATGAGCTGCTCTTTTTGTAAAAAAAGGGGTTAAAGTTTGTACAAGGTATCAAAACTAGAATTTCAGGAAGGCCATTGGGTAGCATCTTTGGTTTCAAACAAGACAATATTTTAAATTTAGTCAAAAACTTAATGGGGGCTGCTCAAGGCATCTTGATTTGGAATCAATGTGGCTGCCAGCATCAATATTGTAAAATACAAACAAAAACAAAACCATCATTTATTTGTCATACATTATTTCATCATTCCTCAGAAACAACTTCATCAATGAAGCTGAAACTTAGCATGCTTATTCTTGCCAATGATGACACCTGAACTTGTTCAAGAAGTTCAAATCTGATGTTCAGTATGGAAGCCATATTGAAAAAGCTATTTATGTCCATAGTTCAACCCAATCGGCTCAGAATCTTCTCTGACCCGAGAAGATCCGGGGTAGAATAGGTCTTCAGCAACCCCCCCATCGCTGTAAAAAGCGACTGCTTGTCGTAAGAGGTGACTAACGGAATCAGGTGGTCATGCTCGCTGACTTGGTTGATGCATGTCATTGATCCCTATTGTGTGGATCGATGCTCATGATGTCAATCACTGGATTGGCTGGTCCAGACTCCATTATTTACAGACCACCGTTATATAGCTGTGATATTGCTGAGTGCGGTGTTGCTTGATGTTTGAAAAGTCCATTTATGGCCATTTCTCATTCTTGTTCAGAATGTCATGAAATGTGCATTTAGTAGTTTAGCAAACATATTTGTTCCAGTTTATGCAATATTTTATATTTTTACATGATTTGGCATTTGCACTTTCACCATGCTCTTACATGCTTGAAAACTTCATGTGCTTGTTCCCCCCAATAATGCCACCTGAAGTTGAAGTTGGAATATCAATACTGACAGCAACTTTTGTTAGTGTCTGTCTTAACAACATTTTATACTGTACTACATATTCAGGTGAGCAACAGTACCGTGGCACTCTTTTGTTCAAGCGAAAATAGCAATGGTATTCTGAGTGTGCACAATTCTTCTCTTTTAAGAAAGAAACAATATTTGTACAAATATGTTTAAATAGGACACAAGTTCAAGGATGTATATTTGGCCTGGCAAAACATCTTATATCTTTTAAAACAGACTTTAATTCCAAATTTATTCTTTGTTCATATTGTTTTTTTGCATATATGTTATATTAAATAAGTATATTATAATAAAATTGGAACGTCTATATATCAATAAATATTGATAAAATTCACTCTATATTGTCATATGTCTGTATTTCTTTCTTTTTTGAGCTCCCTGTAGAGTGTATGCTGGTATTTGTGCTCAGCCGCTTTTGGTTTTCTCAACCATGCACTTATGACAGATGTTGGAGACTTACCTGTAGTAAGTGAATTAAACTATGCATGCAGATACTGTTTTGTGCATTTTTTATCTCCAGAGGTCCATTTTCAACTCAACTCATGATTCAATTAAAGTAACAATGGCAATATGGGTTGCTGTTCTTGAAATACAAACAAATATTTGATCTTTGTTTAGAAATTATTTCATATATCCGTCAGTGTTGTTTTTCTACATGATTGACAGAAGGAAATAAACACAACATCTTTGCATTTTCTATTTCATTTGATTTCTGTCTCCAGCAACTTTTCAAATTGATGAGGGGGCACTAACAGTGACCCAGACATATAAAGCACAATTCACAGTGCAGAGCTGCATCTCTTAGATGTGCCTGAAACCAATGATTACGTTCCTACATTTGTCAGCACCATACCCCTGCTTGTGGGCTTCATCAAAGTAGTAAAGCCTTAGATCTGCAACACTTCAGGTCTTTCTTCCACATCAAGTTGATCAACCCAGGAATATTATCAAAAACAAGAGAATACATTTTCTCAATCGTAGCAGCTAGATAATATACATTGTACTAGTAAGTTGTAGCAGTACCATGAGGGGTACATGTGGTTTTATGCGTCCCTCGTTAGGTTTTATACAAGCCAGCTTACTTATTATTAGTATTATGGTGTGAACAAACTGTGTGAGCATACCGAGCATCATGTTTTATTTAAAGACTGTTGTCGGTGATTCAATAAATTCTGATCAACAACCCACTCAAAGCACTGCACTTAACTATGCCTCTTCACTCAATGTATTTGCCAACACCAGTCATGGTAGAATGGAGATAAACATACTGGGTTTTTCAATGTAGAGCTAGTTTACTTGTAGATTAAACCGCGTTAAATTTAACATTTGAATCGTCGCACTGCACATTTGGTTCCAAATTCAATTTAGCACCTTTAACTCTACAGGTAACCTAGCTCTACATTCAAAAGTATGTTTATCTCCTAATTAGATTTCTGAGGGATCTCATGAAAAAAAAGAAGAATTATATTACAAGCATTGAAAAATCTGTCTTTTTAATTTTTTTTTTTTTAAAGTTGTTTGCATACCAAATATTTTTGTGATTAATTTAAAATTTTCAAAAAAATGGCATTGCAGACTTATCTATGCAGATAACATTATTTTAGAGAAGTGCCATTTTTTAGATCACAACAGCCATATTGAAAAAACTATTCATGGCCACATTTCAGCCATGTTTGCCCAAAATTAACTGTAATGCTCTAAAATTAATTCAAAATGAATCTTTTCTGAATTTGTGCAACCACGGAAGCTGAATTTTGGCTTGACGTCGCTTGACAATAATTGTTCAATTCATAAGGATTTTGGTTGACCCACCAGGTAGTGACATCCGCTCCTGTTCACCTAAAGACAATCGTGCTCCTCCGTTGACCGTGGCGAACAAAGATTCTGCTGCTGATTGTCAGGGTTCATCTTCTACTAGAATTTAAAGAAGTAAAGATTGGTCCCACTCCTCGCCCAAGCATTGATGTTCCAAGGATAGACAATCGACGCACGAGGGACTGCTCACCCAGGGATCGACATTCTTCGGTTCAGCGTTATGGCTCTCGGGATCGGCACTCCTAAGATCAACATTTTCAGAATCGGCACTCAGGAGTTTGACATCTTCCAAATTTTTACTCGTGTTCATCCTGATCATTGTCGAATGCTACTGTGGTTGCTACCTGGCCTCGCATTATGCAGATCATCATCAGCACGGAATTCCTCTTGATAAGGCGCTTTTGTGTACCAAACACTTGGATGGGAGAGCTGCACCACACACTTGGCTTCGTCATATCCTGACTTACGATCCCACAGTGGATATTACCTTTCTCCTCAGGATCTACCTTTCGATCAACTTGACATAAAGAGCCTTGTCGATCCTCTCCCACTTGTAGACGTTCCCGTGATGCTCCCTCCACCTGTGCAGCCGCTCCCATCCTCATGGGACCATAGTTATCCATTACCGAACCTTGAATCGTTTATTCATGAAGTGAGCACTGCCTTCCAGCATCCTTACAGGCTACAGGCGGCTCCTGCTTTGGATTGCTGGACTCCCACACACGCTCCTCCTGGTACAATTGTTCCTGACATCTGAATCGTGTGCCAGCTAATGAAGATATGGATAATCAACCATCCCCTGCATCACCTGAGAGTTTTGAACCTGCTGACCCTTCACCTATCCTTCATTGGATTGTGGACCAACTTTGACTCCAGTTTAGTACTTCGTCGGATGATCGATTATTGTGCTTCCCTGTTTCCTCTCCGGGCTCTTCATACAGCGCTTTTGCGTCTCTTCGTGGATCATGCATTTGTCTGCAGTCCTCTATTCTCTTTCAGATTAAATCCTCCTTGGGGCACTTATTGGATTTCCTTGCTCAAGAAAATCAGCGTTTTTGTATGATATATGACCACCCCAAATGGGGCCTCATCCTCTACAGGCGACACACGCCAAAGGGAGAGACTCTCACCCAAATCACTTTTCCTTATGTCATCTGACTGCACAGACGTACTTCTAAGACTCCTGAGAATTTAACTTCATCCTACTTATCGTGGAATACCGAAGACATGGCTCAAACTGTATGTGTGGTATTTTTCCTTTTCTTTCTTGCAAAGGCGTAATTCCTCGCATTTTATGGTTTTTATATGTTGTAACTCGGCCGCCACGTGCACGTGCCACGTTTGTTTCACGTAATGGCGGCCACTGTGTAGCTTATTCTGTTCTGGTAAATTCCATGTTCGTGTACAACCGACATGGCTTTTTTATCTTAACATTATTTCACTACATTGTTTCCTTTTCAACCCGGCTGTAACTTTAATAAATTGCCCTGCGGGCGCAAGTTACTGTGTGTTTTTTTCCGCTCAGGGGAAGGTTTACTATGCTCCCTTTATATGTTACAAATGTATACACGGCCTTTGCTATCGATATTGCGTGTCGCATTTTCGTTACGCCTTTGCATATGTTGTGTTGTAATTAAGCATGTACTGCAATTTTCACAATTCGCACCGATACATATCCCCCCCCCCCACCGTTCCCATCCGCATCCCTTCCTGTTCCATCTACTTCCTCTCTCACCGAGGAGTCGGAGACTACCTTCGGCTCGGAGTCGAGGGATGAGGAGTGGATGGAGGAGGGAGGGGATGACTAGGAGGCTGCGGGTAGTTTTTCCTCCGCATTCTCGCGGAGGCATGTCAGGGATAAGATTGTCCAAGTACTGCCTCAGGTGGCTGCCCATATGTTCGTCTCAGATCCGTCTGAGTTCCGCCCTCCGGGGGGACGCTTTTGCTCCGTGCAAAGTGCCCCAGGTGCGGTTCCGCATTCTGTCCTCGCTGGTACACGAGGTCATCGGTCCTCTGCTGTCGGGAGGCCGTAAAAGGTTTGTTCTCCCCAAACTTACTAGTCGGTACCAGTTGGCAGAGGACTGTGACTTCGAGGTGCCTTGTTGGAGGTGCCTAGCACCAAGCTGCACAAGCGGGCCTCCCCCCTTGCCTCCTCCAATGCTGAAGCGCCAGATCGGAAGTCCAAGCCTGCTTGGAAGCAGCCGCTTCCTTCAGGCAAGGGCGTTGGGAGGGGCAAAAAGGGCAAGGGCCGGGGCAAGGCAGCCATTTTGCGGGGTTCCCAATAGCTCCTGCCCAGCCCCAGGTGGCCCCACAGTTGACAGTCCTAGGGCTGCCGACTGTTGCCTGAAGTTCCCGTGGGTGGCCGACTCTCTCTCTTCCTGTCGGAATGGGAGAAGGTGTCCTCCAATCCCTTAGTCATGTCCACACTCAGGGCCACTTACCTCAGTGGAAACTTCTTCCGCCACCCTTCTCCGGGACTCCGGTGCCCGCTACCCGAGAGAAGGCGGACATACTTCATGCCGAGATTGTAGCACTGCTAAACAAAGCTGCTATCGAGCCGGTTCCATTGGGACAGGAAAGCGAGGGCTACTACTCGACTTATTTCCTCGTCACCAAAAAAGACGGAGGGTTCAGACCTATTCTCAATCTTAGAAAACTGAACAAACTCATAGAGGTACCGTCCTTCAGGATGGAGACACTGCGCTCAGTGATCTCGAGACCCAGGAGTGGCTCATTGCACACCTTATGTGGTGGACCGAGGATGGGAATCTGTCTCGGGGGCTCCCCCTCGACACTCCCGTTCAATCTCTCACAGTTCAGAAAGACGCGTCACTCTCTGGCTGGGGAGGCGTTCTGAACGATAACACTGCCTCGGGACTGTGGTCCCAGCAGGAGATCGCGCTGCACATCAATGTGCTGGAACTGAGAGCGGTCAGGTTGGTGTTCCAACGATTCTTGGATCTGCTTCGTGGCCAGTTGGTTCGTCTAGAAATGGACAACCAGACGGCGATGACTTACATCCGGAAGCAGGGGGAACGGTGTCTCCGTCGCTTCTCCAAGAGACGTGGCAGTTCCTCCTATGTTCCCAACGTCCGCGCGGACGCTCTGTCTTGCCGGATCCTCGCTCCTCACGAGTGGAGGCTTGACCTGGGGATATATGGGATTATCTCCCGATTATACGGGTCGTTCCAGGTGGATCTGTTTGCGTCTGGGGTGAACCACCAGACACCAGTGTTCTGCTCCCGAGTCCCCGACCAGAGGTCGGAGGCACCGGACGCCTTCCAGCTAGATTGGACGGACAGAGTTCTGTGGGCCTTCCCACCAGTTCCTCTGATTCCCAGGGTCCTTTCTCAGCTAGCCACTCAGCCTGCGCGGCTTCTTGTGCTACTGGCACCTCTTTGGTCGGCGCAGAGTTGGTTTCCCGTAATACTCAGGTTTCTGGCTCAGCCTCCTGTTCTATTACCTTTACGACCAGACCTCCTATCCCAGAACAGGGCACTCCACCCGAATCCCAGGATTCAGTAGATGGCTTGGCCACTGTCAGGAATCGCCTCCAGGAGAGCGGTATTCCTGCACGAGTTGCAGACACAATACTGGCTTTACGAAGGGATTCGACAAACGTTTAATATGAGGATAGATAGGCCTGCTATGCGCGCTGGTGTGTCAATAGAGGGCATGCAGATCCCTTTTCTGCAGATCTAGTCGCGGTGTTAGAGTTCCTCCAATCACGACTTGATGCCGGCCTGGCAGTCGGGGTACTCGACAGCCATTGCGGCTTTTCACATCCCTATCGACGGGGCACTTCTGGGTGCACACCCTTTAGTGAAGCACTTTTTGGCAGGCGTGGTCAGGATCCCCCTTGGGACTTGTCAATCGTTCTTGATTGGCTGTCCGGTCCTTCCTTTCGGGATCTGTCGTCTCTCTCCCTTCAGCTGTTCAGCTGGAAGGCAGCGTTCCTTGTGGCGGTGACGTCAGGTAGACGGGTAGCGACATTCACGCAATGTCCGCCGATCCCGGGCTGACCGTCTTTCACCGGGACAGAGTCAGTATTCGCCTACCGGACTCTTACCGTCCCAAGGTCGCACAAGCTATCCACGTGACAGCTCCTATCGAGCTACCTGCTCTTTCACAGCCTTCCTCGTCGGGGACCTCTGCAAGACATGCTCATGTCTTGGATGTCCGCAAGGTTCTCAAGGTCTATATCAGCAAGGCTAAGGATATCCGTAAGGATAACCAATTATTCTGCTGTTACGGCAGTGGGAAGGCTGGCTCCCCTGCGAGCGTTTTATGATAAAGGCCAATACTGCGGCTTTTTCCATAGCATATGGTCAGACCACGCCCTGTCTCAAGCCCCCGGTGGTGCCTCATGATAAGGTGGGTTCCATTTTTTAAATTCTCTATAGTCTTGTGTGTTTTTTTACGCTTGTTGCAGACGGATGCCACTTCCTTTATTATCTTTAGGAGTCTATCTTGATTCAATAAGTGCCCCAAGGAGGATTTAATCTGAAAGAGAATCGTACAAACCTGTAAGGTTATGGATTCTCTGATAAAATCCTCCTTGGGGCACGGCCGCCCGTCTGCTACGAGACATTGGAAAAGTGATTTGGGTGAGAGTCGCTCCCCTTGGTGTGTGTCGCCTTTAGAGTGTGAGGCCCCGTTGGGGTGGTCATATATCATACAAAAACGCTGTTTTTTGTGTAGTAACATTTTTAATTAAGGAAAATGGTTACAACTATGTCATGTAGATTTTCTTGAGCAAGGAAAATGCAATAAGTGCCCCAAGGAGGATTTCATCAGAGAATCGACCACCTCCGTGGTCTAGTGGTAGAGCGTCCGCCTGGAGAAGAGCGGAGGGTCCGGGGTTCGATCCCCGGCCGCGTCATACCAAAAGACGTTAAAAGATGGTACTTGTTGTTACCCTGTCTGGCGCTCGGCATTAAGGGGCTAAAACAAGGAGTGGTCGGCTCGGAGTCCGTATACTGTGTCTGAGTGGGTTATTCATGTTAAACTGCGGCATGGTATCTCAGTGAACTAGCACTATAAATCGGCATTAGTCCGGACTAGTACAAGCAGCCACGTACACACACGTACATGCACGTCGCTATATTAGTGCAATAATCTTGGACGCGACGTTAAACCCCATTTCACCTCACCTCATCAGAGAATCCATAACCTCTACAGGTTTGTACGAGTTTTTCTGTGGAGTATTCCGGCTCCCATGGCATCTCGAAGACTGTTTCAGCTCCTGAACTCTATGGCGACCCTTTGCCCTAAACATTCGTTGACTGCATCGACTGTGGTGGATTGTAACTTGGCTCATCTCGATTCTACGATTAGGCAGATGCTCCCTCTGATATCCACCATCCTTTCGGTGACAAGGGCTCTCTTGACTTTGATGTCTTACGCAAAATCACACCAAGAGTCGGTACTTTTGATTGAGGACAAGATCACTGCTATCTTGGATCTCCCCTCCCATCACGTGGGTTCACTAACATTCTATGACGCAGAGGCGTTCTCCAACATTGTAATTTGGATGACACTTTCAAAACCCATTTGTCCCAGCTCTTTCGATCTCTTGTGTCTACAGAGACAACATGCACCCTCACTTTATTCCCGCCATACGGGACCTTCGAGAAGATCTCAGTGGACGATCTGGCTATTTTCGTGGCCATAGATGAGACCATCATTTGCTGGCAAGGGTCCCAAGTCCTCCTCCGGACATACTGTTTCATTCTCCAAGGACATCAGTGAGTCCGCCAGAGCAAATCGATTCCCCACATGGGTACAATGTGTGAAGCCCATTTCCTGGTGTCACCAGCCGTGATATTGCTGGAATATTGCTAAAAGTGGGGTAAAACCATACTCATTCACTCACTCCATGGGAGATAGTGTTAAGTCCTGTCTTGTAGCATCGATCGACTTGAGACCCTTTCCGGATCAATTGTAAGTGGTACACAGTATTGCACGTTTTTTACAGCTATGCGGTTGTTAATGTAACGATGTCATCCGTGAAAACACTTTCCTCATGCTATACTTATTCATTATTCCTAATAGATGACACTGACTAACATACCAGAATCGTATCACCAGTTTTAATGCGTTTTCTTACTCATGAGTTACCGGTACTCCCATTTACCACACAAGGCAGTGTTTTAGATAGTTTATTTATTACACTGTTTAGCACTAGTTTCCTCGTTTTATCATTAAATTTACACATATATATAGAGAGAGGGAAAACGCAAAAGAAACGTCACCCAAAGTAACATTGCATGAAAAGTTGTCATTTAAATATCAGGGTAATTTTTGTCAAAGTTTCTAAAATTAAACATTACCTTGTTTGGAAAAATGAAATTTGATTTTAAAAAAACAAAGCAGGTGACAATAAAACCGATCGCCCAAATGCATCGGGGCAAAGGCCATGGTAACCCGATACACGTGAGTTCCATGCAAATTGAAATGTACATGCGTTCCCCCATTTCTTGCCCTTTAAAAATCCTGCCAGATCGGATAACATTCATTCGTTATTTTACCACCCGACGTCAGGTTGTCAGATTGTGCAACAGCATCTTCAAGATCGCTTTGTTACTGCTGCGGAAACTGCTCGACAGAACATGGGGACACACCAGCGACACATTAGTGCGGCCACCTCCACTGTCACAGGCCACACTTGAGGGCCCATTCTGACACCACGTCATCGCCGGGTCTTCAGTGGGCAACACAGCACCAGCAGCGGAGAAGAGTCCTCTTCACAGACGAGAGCCGTAACTGTATCTCAACAGCAGATGGCAGAGAGTCTGGCGACGCCGTCGGGAACGTTATTCGGATGCTTGTGTTGTTGAGAGAGACTCGTGGGGTGGTCCGAGCATCATGGTGTAGGGTGGAATTGGTCTTGCACAGAGGGTCGGCCCTGTGGTCTTCAAGAACATCGGTCCAGGGAGAGGCAATGGTGTCACAGGAGCTCGGTACATTGATCAAGTCTTGAGACCACACGCCATGCTTCATTTAGCACGTCGTCGCAACCACGTGTTTCAGCATGATAACGCCCTTGCCCACTCTGCGAGAGCAACAAGAGTCTTCCTCCAGCAGAATGGCATCAGAACCATGCAGTGGCCTGCCCTCAGTCCCGATTTAAATCCCATTGAGCACCTGTGGGACGAGATTCAAAGACGGCTGAATGACGTCCAACCAAGGCCGACAACTGCAGCTGAATTGCGTCATTAGTTCCTCAGTGTGTGGGCTCGTGTCTATGGCCTTCATCAACCGCCTCATACATTCCATGTATCGACGTTGCACGGCAGTCATCAATGCACATGACGGACACACGAGATACTGACTTGTGATGCCATTTTCTCAGAGACTAGTGTTGTTTCACTTTAAGAACATTTGACACTTTAATTTCAACCTTGATGATCAGTTTTGCCAAGTTTCATCTATTTAATATGTCTCAAAGTATGTTTATAGTGTTTGGACAAATAGGTTTCTCATATACTGAACAACAAAAGTTCCTGTGACATTGAATAAGATTTAATGCAAAGTTATGTTTTTTACCAATCTGAAACAATTTTGGTTTGCAACCGATAAAAGACTCCTGTAAGTGTTCAAATGGTTTAATTTGCCATACTGACTTCAGAAAATATGTGATTTCATCAAAAAACATGAACATGCCAAAATGTCAATTTACAAATCCAAAGCGTGTGTGTCTCTGGTTGCGATGCAAGCAACACATCTTCGTCTCATGGAATGGACCAGGCATCACACAAAGTCCTGTGGGATATCTGTCCATATCTGCTGGAGCATGTTTCAAAGTTCCTGGAGTGTCTTAGGAACACGTGGTTGACGTCGAAGGCGCCGATCCATCTCATCCCACATGTGATGTGGTGAGAGATTAGGGGAGCGAGCTTGCCAGGGGATGACATTCACGTTGTTTTGTCGAACGGATTCCTGAACAGGTTGAGCAATTTGAGGCCGGGCGTTGTCATGTTGAAAGGTAATGCCTGGGCCATGACGACGCAAAAACGGTAAAACAGGACCGGTGTCTCGTCACGGTAGCGCTGTCCATTGAGATTTCCATCTCCCACTATCAACAAGGTCCTCTGTCTTGCTGTCATCCCACCCCATACCATTATGCTGCCACCCCTGAACCGATCTTCTTCCATGACACAATGATTGACGTAACGTTCACCTCGACTTCGATACACTGGAATCCGTCCAACGCTGTGGTTGAAGTGAAAACGAGACTCGTCAGTGAATAGAACATGTCCCCACTACATGGCCGTCCAGCGTAGATGCTGTCTGCACCACTGTAGGCGTGCTTGACGGTGGTTTCCTGTCAAAATGGGACGTCTGGCGGGGCTTTTGCCGACAATCCCTGCACATCTGAGGCGACGATGTACGGTTTGTGAAGATGTTTGTCGAAGGCCAGGGATGCTTCTTGCAGTCAGTGTTGCTGGCTGGAATCGATTTTGTAGGTGTGTTGTTCGAATCCAGTTGTCTTGTCGATTATTGGTTACGCGATGCCTGCCACTCCGAGGATGGTCTATGACTGCATTCGTCTGTTGCCAACGTTGCCATAAACACCAAATGGTGTTGCTGTGGACGTTAAATTGTCTTGCAACATCACGTTGACTCGATCCTGCTTCAAGCATACCAATGGCTCGCTGGCGCTCATTTTCGGACAGGCGTGGTATTTCGTAATGTTGAAGAATTGCATAATTTTGTTGTTTTTCTGAGTAGTTGTCAGCACGATGCTAAACAATGCCTATGGAATCCCGTTAACGCACATGTTTTTATACCCATTCTTGGGTAGTGAAATGCATGGGGCTTGCATAAAAGTCAACATTTGCATGGAATGCATGCTTTTCTGTAGCAGTTGCGTTTTTGTGACATGGTTCCATACATGTACTACAATATTGAAAACCAAACTTTACTTGTTTAAAAAATACACTAATATATTGGTGTCACAGGAACTTTTGATGTTGAGTATATATCTATCCATGGTGACGTTTCTTTTGCGGTTCAGTATACTAATCCTATCTCACAGGTCATGTGCCCTCCAAACCATCACAGCTACCCTTGTCTGTTAGCTCTTCGGAAAGAGAATGATGTGGCAGGGGTGATCAGAGGTGCGTTCAATAAGCCTTTGGTAGCCGATGCGCCAGCAAGCTCCAGCTAGTGCCTCCGAATATTTCCTAATGGACGAAACGCATGATGTGCGCGCTTTCTTGCGCCTCGGCGAATACTGAGGAGGAGGCAAGCCGAGGGACAAAGATGGCGAACTTGGACAAGTGCCGAGCCTGTAAACATTACATTTTTTATATGGAAGAACTTGTTAGACATACATGCCCTCTATGGTGAAGTTTAATACCTTCACATTAGTGATTACATTTATTGGAAGACTTGTCACTTGTTAAAACAAGTGAAACCCAATTGTTTAAGCTGCATTCAGAAGCCCCTCGCAACACGGGGTATTTTTCCTTGCAACCCATGATAATTTCAATACAGAAAAAAACCCTTTTCATGCGTCTGTTTGTGAACACGATACATGTATGATAAAATTTGGTATTAAATGATTTCTCTTTGTAAACATTGGACATATACTGAGAGGCATTAAACACGCACACCAGTCAAAATCATGCGACAATGACAAAGGTCATAAAGCCTGAAATGGAGGTCAATCTTGACAAAATGACGTTGTGACCTTCCATTGCACCTGCAGAGCTTGAGTTAACTCAGCGACAGTATGTGGTGGTTGCAACTGACGTCGAACCCTACGGCCAAGTTCGTCCCACAAATGTTCATTTGGATTCAAATCTGGTGATCGAGACGGCCAATTTAACACCTGAACATTCCAGGGTCACGCGGGCTGTATGAGGTCGGGCATTATCATGTTGGAAGACCAGTTGGTTTACACCACGTCGACGTCCTCTCAGCAACGGTAAGAGCGCTGATTGTAACGCTGGGCGTTGAGATTT
This sequence comes from Haliotis rufescens, assembly GCF_023055435.1. Lineage (NCBI taxonomy): Eukaryota > Metazoa > Mollusca > Gastropoda > Lepetellida > Haliotidae > Haliotis > Haliotis rufescens. Next base: position 29,051,212 of record NW_025964112.1, read on the forward strand.
CCACGAATCCCAACCAAGTCAGAGCGAAAGTTGGCATTCATTGCATCCCACAACATGACACCTCCACCTCCAAAACGATCATGTTCAGTAACGCAGTTTCGAGCAAAACGTTCATGGTTCCGTCTGTATACACGGATGCGGCCATCTGGGAAACTGACGTTGAAGCGTGATTCATCTGAAAAGATGACATTTCTCCATTGCCTGGGAGCAAGATAACCACCTGCAGCTGCCCAACGTTGACGTGCAAGGCGGTGTGCGTGAGTCAACATCTGGCCACCATAGTGTCGACGGCACCGGATGTTTCGTGAAGCAAGGCGACGTCGGACTGTGCGATCACTGATTGGTCGTCCCCTTGTTCCCATCATGCCAATGACAGTCTGTCGTGCTGTTCTGAAGCGATCCCTAAGGTGACTCACAATGATGAGTTGGTCCTGCCTCCGCGACGTCACAGGCGGCGTACCTGATCGAGGACGGTCGGCAACAGTTGTCCTGTGACGATGCTGCAGTCGGACAACAGTTGATCGATGGACGTTGAAGTGCGCAGCAATGGCTGTCGGCGTCTGGCCAGCTCCCAACATCCCTATGGCTTGGTTCCTCTGTGCGTTGCTTAACCGTGGCATCGTGAATATGCATGATACCCTGGCCGCACTGTTTTTTATAGGGCCCAAGTCCCAACTTTGCACGTGCATCATGACTTTTTTCAGATCTTCCTGATTTCCCACATTTCACCTTTATGGTTGCGTTTTAGTCGTCAAGCACTGCGTTCATGGCAGTTGGGATTCAAACTCAAACATTTGATGTTCGACATTATTCTGTATACCCATTTACTTCATGTCAGTTGTAAGACACACAGACACAAATAACGCTGACTTTTAGCATGATAATGGGCGTGCGTTTTTAATGCCTCTCAGTATATATCATTATGTGATATAAACCGTCATTTGTCGAAACTCAAAGAAAACGTAAATTCATACATTTACATAGGTGTTTGTCTTTTCTTAAATAAATCTAAAACATTGCAGTTTGTTGGTTTATTTGTTTGTTGTTTTGTTTGTTGACCGCTGTTGTAGAAAACTACTATCGTCAGCTATGACGTCATTTCTAGTTTAAGAATAAGACGCCAACAATATACCAGTGCGCGTGAACGATATTGCACCAGTGCACATACGATTTTTATTAACTCGGTTATTTGTAAAACTGTGGGTAATACATTATTTTTTATCTGATTTGTGACACGTTTTCGTGTCGTTTTGGCAGTATCGTGACATGTCTCACCCGTTGTATTTAATTTATTCACCTTGTCCCGAATATACTCAAATTCAATAAATACGAATATTAACATCAAACCTGGAATGCAATTTTAAGAAATAAGATTTTATTTGGTTTATTCAATCCACATCGTCGATTATAAGGCATCAATAATGTTTTCTTGTAGGCCTAATCATTTAAATTTCTCCCCGACGTCGGCAAATCTGGTGATTCATAATTTTATTACCCACCCATACACAGCGGAGGAACTCGATGATAGCGTGTAAAACATAACATAATATACTGAACCACAAAAGAAACGTCACCATGGATATATATACTGAACCACAAAAGAAACGTCACCGTGGATAGATATACTGAACCACAAAAGAAACGTCACCGTGGATAGATATATGAGTAACCTTATTTGTCCAAACACTGTAAACATACTTTGAGACATATTAAAAAGATGAAAAATAGCAAAACTCATCATCAAGGTTGAAATTAAAGTGTCAAATTTTCTTAAAGTTAAACACAACACTAGTCTCTGAGAAAATGGCATCACAAGTCAGTATCTCGTGTGTCCGCATGGTGCATTGATGACCGCCGTGCAACGTCGATACATGGAATGGATGAGGCGGTTGATGAAGGCCAGAGGCACTTGAGCCCACACTCTGAGGAACACCTGTTCAGCTGCAGTTATCGGCCTTGGTCGGACGTCATTCAGCCGTCTTTGAATCTCGTCCCACAGATCCTCAATGGGATTTAAACTGGGACTGAGGGCAGGCCACTGCATGGTTCTGATGCCATTCTGCTGGAGACTCTTGTTGCTCTCGCAGTATGGGCACGGGCGCTATCATGCTGAAACTCATGGTTGCGGCGACGTGCCAAATGATGTATGGCTTGTGGTCTCACCCAACAATTCTCTCTCAACAACACAAGCATCCGAATAACGTTCCCGACGGCGTCGCCAGACTCTCTCTCTCTCTGCCATATGCTGTTGAGATGCAGTAACGGCTCTCGTCTGTGAAGAGGACTCTTCTCTACTACTGGTGGCGCCAATTCTGGTGCTGTGTTGCCCACTGAAGACGGTCGCGGCGATGACGTGGTGTCAGAATGGGTCCTCAGAGTGGTAGCTCAATAACTACTCTCATATACAGATAGACAGATTAAATAAAAGTTCCCTCATCAATTTAGACTTAAAGTAGGAGTAAGATGATTTCTTTCGAATTTGTGGTGGCGGGGGGATTTGACATCTTCTGGTGACTCTTATTAATACTTCTGAACTCAGAAATGAATGCAGAAAGTATCTGAATAGCAATGCTGACATGAGCTTCAATTATTCAACTGTCTTTGTTGACATTTTCTGATGTGGCTACGAATTGAGGTAAGCTCCAGCGCTTTTTTTTGTAACTGCGAGACATTTGAGTCATTGCATTCAATGCAATAATATATAAATTCAAACCTTTTGCGCATTAATGGGCCTGTAATCAGTGTGATATTTCAATGTGCGAATTATGACACTAGAGATACGACTTGGAACTGAAAATAGGCCTATGAGAAGAACCACATAAATTCTTGAAGACTTCTCATTTTGAGAACACATCTGCCACTTATCTGTAATTAGGCTGGATGACATGATGTGACTTTGGGAGCCTTGCTTGCAATGGTGTTGTTGGGGCTCTCATTAATCTGCTCGACAGCCATCTTTTCTGCAGGAGGCATGACCCTTTTATACCTCAATAAGTTGAGGCTTCAAATTGTTGTTCAGGAGTGGACGTTTGTATGGGAGATTTTAGTGCAAACTCTGTCCTGTTTCACCAGGATTACCCAAATAGTGTGTTCACATGCAACTAAAATCTTCAGCAGATATTTGATTTTACTTAAGCCTGTGTCACATTTCTTTGTCCTTACATCATACCCAATGAATTATACCCAAAAGTCAGTTGCTATGTGCCTGACATCACTAACAAACATGTGACCAATAATCAGTCAGATCACCTGTCGAAATGAGGTGAGGTGAGGTGAAATGGGGTTTAACGTCGCGTCCAAGATTATTGCACTTATATAGCGACGTGCATGTACGTGTTTGTGTTTGTGTGGCTGCTTGTACTAGTCCGGACTGATGCCGATTTATAGTGCTAGCTCACTGAGATACCATGCCGCAGTTTAACATGAATACCCCATTCAGACACAGTATACTGACTCCGAGCCGACCAGTCCTTGTTTTAGCCCCTTAACGCCGAGCGCCAGACAGGGTAACAACAAGTACCAGCTTTTATCGTCTTTTGGTATGACGCGGTCGGGGATCGAACCCCGGGCCTTCCGCTCTCCGGGCGGACGCTCTACCACTAGACCACGGAGGCTGTCCCTGTCGAAATGAGAGCATCTGACCAAACCTGAAACGTTACAAAATGACAAAAACAAATTCATTGTCCAAAAACACAGTTCTCAATAGTGCTAATGTGATCCACTTGAGGCGATCACAGCCTCGCACTGTTATCTCATACTCGCAGTAAGTTTCTGGATAGTTGACAAGGGAAGATTGTTCCAAAGCACAGTAAGTGCATTGTCGAATTGCTGGATTTGTTTTTCGTTTGCTTGTTGTTTAACACCGCACTCAGCAATATTCCAGCTATATGACGGCGGTCTATAAATAATCAAGTCTGGACCAGACAACCCAGTGATTGACAACATGAGCATCGATTCACTCAATTGGGATACGACATGCATCAACCAAGTCAGCGAGCCTGACCACCCAATCCCGTTAGTCGCCTCTTACGACAAGCATAGTCGCTTTTTATGGTAAGCATGGGTTGATGAAGACCTATTCTACCCCGGATCTTCACGGGTCCCCGCTGTGTGATGGAAAGCTGTCGACCACTTGCTTGTTGCTGATTCAAAAATCTGGGTTCAATTCCATGTCCTGCTGATCACACTTTGCCTGACACCAAGGGCGTTTGCAACGTGAGGTGTTGACCCGGTTTCAAGCATGCCTATGCATCTGCCATATTCTTTGGTTGTCTTCAGTGCATTCAAGTGTTTCTATCTTCAGTAGCAAATGTTGTTGTGCCCTCTGAAAATGATGTGCAAAGATACATGTCAATTCTGTAACAACACATCCAAACAGGTTTGCAAGCACCTTGTGCACATCATGTTCATGCCTTTGTAGTTCATAATAAAATTGAGGCAACATAGGGGTTACCCAATTATTGTGTACCGGGATTTTTCAATCTTAATTTGTTGGATGATTTTTTTATATCATCAAAACACGATCCTTTGCCAGCTTGAGTGATATAGATGGCCGAGATTGTATGTCAGTACTTCTCGTGAGCTATGGAAAGTCTCTAATCCGTTTCAAATGTTTATGGCATTGCAGCCAGTGACAGACGATGATCTTAACGGAATCACCCATACAGTCCCGTACTGTCGTTTGGAATGTCTCGTGTAAACCCTTCACATGATTAGAAAACACGTTCAAACTTTCACTTTAATAGCACAATTGGTTTTCTCAACCACACGCTTAAAAAGACTTACTACTTGATATTACTTCCTATATGATTGGAAGACAAAGGTCAAGGTCACACAGTATAAGAATAGAAATGTCTAAAAAGCAACAAGGGAATGGCCATGTTAAGATACCTGGGACCAGAATACACAATACATACAGAATCCAAACACTATTGCGCTAAATAGACAGTGGTAGCCATAGCCTGCTACAGGTGCTGATGCTATTGTATATCAACAAAAACATGGATCCTGAAGAGCTAGGGTTAGGTTTTCTACCTAAAATATTGCTTAGTCAAATTAATTTGTCACATCAATGCTACAAATGCAAGTGTTGCCGCATCTGAACAGAAACAATGATCATGAGCTAGGGTTAGGTTTTCTACCAAAAATATTGCCGATAGACAAAGAACAATAGTTATCATTGTTAATAATTCTAAGAATACTACCTCTATTACATCTTTGCCATAAATCCTCTATTTTGGCTTCAGTCACACTAACTAAAATTTTCAGATTTTCAACAGACGTCCTCATCACGGTCAATCACGCACAACAGTTGTTCCCAATATAGCACTATAGCAACCCAAGCTATGACGTGCGTAATGGCGGGAATCTCATTTCTTTAATTTCCCACATCTAACCACTAGAGGTCGATGAATTGGGGAGGTTGGTGGGATTCCTTCTGATGTAATAAAGGTAGTATTCTTAGAATTATTAACAATGATAACTATTGTTTGATAATTATTGAGAATCCTCTACCTCTATTACATCTTTGCAAGAATATACCAGAGGGACCAGGAGGGATCTGCCTCCAGTAACTGTAATTGACAGTAATCCTCTTCTGGAAACCATTTCTTCACTAATTCTAATCCTGACTCGAGATAATTTCCTCTGAAATTCCTCCTGATGACTTGAAAATCAGAATGCATCAAGAATCAGTCAAATACGTGATACCTTCACATGAATTACCGTTATATTTACTGATCTTGTAAGTAATAGTGATGTCATTTCAGATCTAGTTCTACGCAATAACGTCATTTCTTGTTAAATTTGGATTTGTGACACTAATACCGGTGCTGACGTCACTTCTGGTTCTGAGGGTGCTTGCGGCTGTGACGTCACTTCAGGTTTGTCACTTCCCTTTTATTGGAAAATGACATCTCTTATGGTCTATCTCTACCAAAAGACGTCATTTCCTGATTAGATGGACTTTGTACTGCTATTTTCGCAGCTGACGTCACTTCCAGTCATGATCTCACTTCCGGTGATGACGTCACTTCCGGTTACTGCAGGCAGTTGATACTCAAGGTGCTCCTAATCTATCCTACACCTAATAGACAGGATAAGCAAGGGTGTACTCACCCCCTGATGCTGCTGGTGTTGGATTCTCTTGGTGGATGATAGTTTGCGCCGCCACAATGGCCCCAAGGGAACATATGCCCTCTAGGTCCGGTTGCACGTCACGCAAGCAAAAACTGGTGAAGGTGTTTTGTAAGGCCCACTGACAGCAAGAGACACTACTTATTCTACTGAGACGAATGTCCATGAAGCGAGACCCGTGGCTAGGGTTCTAATCGCATCAGCCGAGCAGGATCGAGACACAGAGTGAAATTCTGTGCCTTTGTATAACTCGCTGCAATGGTAGCCTTAAGCCAGCCTTTGTGATGTCCTTATTGGAATGAGGCTTGTAGGATATAAAAAGTCTCCTTCGATGGCATATATGTGGGTCTGTATCTGAGAGACATAAAAGTCTGTCTGGATGATCCACTGTCGGTCAGGAAGGTATAGTGCCTATGGCCCAAGGGTCCCATGGTGGTAGACTGACTTTTAGCTACAAAATCTGGGAGCGATCTTAGAGCGATGGAGGTCCAATGTTGATCATGGGTGAGACTAGAATAGTCCAAGGCATGGAGTTCTGAAACTCTAGCTGCTGTCGCCATGGCTAGGAGGAAGGATGCTTTCCTGGATTTTTGGAGTTAGGTGGCCTTAGCCATGGGCTCGGAAGGTTCCGTTAAAAGTGCCGAGAAGCTGGGGAAGATACGAGGTGTGAGTCCGTCATGTTGTAGAGTGAGTGACTGAGTGAGTTACGATTTAAAGTCACATCGGCAATATGTCAGCCATATAGTGACTAAATCAAGTTATACATTAATACATATAGACATTAAAATCTGTCGACAAAGGACAGTAAAAGCACGAGACTATCACAGATGTAAGTTTAAAACTAGCATATCATCATAAAATTTGAACTATTCACAACAGTACACAATAAAAATGGGCTATAGATCACCAATAACCAAAGGTAGGTCACCATACAAGGTACCATGGGGACTTACGGTACTTCTGCTACCTACATGGTACCTCAGCAGGATTTACACCATCCCCCTGGCCACCGATGATTGTTAGTAAGTTTTAGCCAAATCATTAAAAAAAAAAAGAATTCTACGATTAAAAACATACGTACCCTCTCAGGGGGACAATAATTTTACGTTACTTCAACCCTCTTTGAAGGCACAGCCACTAACAATCACAGTTATATCATCATTTTACCAAATTAAAACCACATGCTGTAGAACAGAGTGAAGAGCTATCGTCCCCTGTCAGAACTTATTGTCCTGACATATACTGAGTCAAATTAAAAACTTGACATTTTAAAAAGTAATCCCATATATGATTTACAACGGACAAATGTATCAGAGAAGGTAATTTTTAATCATTAATGTCCAAAGAAGGATTTTAATTAACGGTGGTAACCATAATTTGTTCCAAGCACCTACGGTATTCGGTAATCACATCAACAGTTTAAATCATAAGTCCCAAGCACGAGAATCTGATGGCACACAAGTTCAGTAGCGTGTATGGCCACCATGTGCGTTGACAACTGCCACACAACGCCTCCGCATGGACCTAGTGATGCTTGTGAACACATGATTGGGAAGACGACGCCATTGTTGCTGCAAAATGGTGCCAAGATCTTGCAAATTCTGTGGTTGGTTCTGGAGAGTGCGCAGACTTCTGCCAAGAGCATCCCAGACGTGTTCGATGGGATTGAAGTCGGGAGACCTTGACGGCCAGTCTGTAAAGCATACGGCGCGTCTGTAAATCATAAACAGTCCGTCGACTACAACCCATCGTCCTTGCGACTTCAGCTACGAACGTTCCCGTCTGCAACATGCCGATGGCACGTTCACGTTGCACATTTGAAAGGCGTGGCGTGACAAATGGCCGTAAAGACTTTTGTTTTCTTGTGTTTTTCTTTTTTTGTTAATGACTGCTAACAAGTATGGCTGAAAACACGTGCGGTATTATGGCCATGTGACCAGTTGCACGTGAAAAACAACACTATAGTGCTGTGCGCATGATTTTGATCGATTCACCTGCACAAAAACGGGTGTTATCTGAAGACAATACGTGGCCATTACTGTTTAAATACACAATAAGGGCCCACAATGATAACTGGTCAAAATGTTAAAATTTTAGGATTGTGTAGTTTTTAATTGGTTCAGTATATATGTAGTAGAAAGTCCGCTACCATAGGGATGGATATTGTATTAGTCATAATCCCTTGCCGTCTTCTCCACTTGACAAACTTGTCCCATCTGTTGTCATATAAAAGGGAGGATGAAGGTCTCCATGATCTTGCCACACCTTCTGAGGCAAGCTCAGAGTACCCGGATGTCTGCATCTTTTGCGTGATAACTTCCAGGCGGTTAGATGTAGGCTGGACAGATTGTCGTGGAAAATGCTGGGCTTGGGCTGTCGTAACAGATCTCAACGGAGAGGTAACTGGATAGGTTCCTCCATTAAAAGACTTAATAATCTGGGGAACAACGCTCTGCTGGCCAGATTGGTGCTATCAAGATTATCATGCAATCCGTCTCCTCCACCTTGTGGAGGACCTTGTCTGGGAGAGACCATGATGGGAATGTGTATGCAAATAGACCCGTACAATCCATCGATAGTGCATCGATCTGGTGAGCCCTTGAGTCGGGAACTGGACAGACATTGGGTTCATTGTTCTGGCAGGTGGCAAAGACATCTAGGTGTGATGTGTCCCATAACATGGTTATCCAAGCAAAGATCTGGTGATGTAAGGTTAATTTTGTTGCCACGATTCTCCCTTGCGAAAGGCTGTTGGCAAGGATGTTCAGCTTCCCGGGAATATGACTTGCTTCCATCTGGAGAGTGATGGAGTCTGCCAAGGCAAACAATCGTGTAGTCTCAATCATCAGAACACTGGATCTGGTTCCTCCTATTTCTGGATGTATGCCACTACTGTGGTAGTTGATCCATGTCTGTAGAGGACATAGCATCAACCTTCCTCTGAAGGTCATATCCTGTAGAGATGTTAGGTTGCCTTGAAGAGACATCAACCATCTTAGAGACCTGCTGGGTTGACTAGATAGGGATTGAATCATCCTAATAGTCTTGAAAACTCAATCTTCTGGTGGACATTTCTTGAAATGCAGTTTGTGTCCGTGAGCCAGGACGTCTAGAATCCAGCGGTTGGGTGTAATCTGCTTCCAATTTTCGGCGTATGACAGAAGACGCTGTCCCACTGGAAACGGAAAATACTCATGTTCCTTAATTTCTAAAAAATAGCAACTTTCGGTGTAACTAATTGTAAACAAAAACAATCTGAATCGTAACATCGTCGATTGGATGGAACTTGTACGATCATGGCAACGGTAGTAAACAAACAACTCCACATGCATAGTTACCCCGTTAGACTATATCAATTATTTTGTTACATCTAGCTTAATTTTCTATAATTATTGACACACATGTATAAATCTTTGCAAAAAGAATCATTTTTTAAGAGTTTGCAAATGATTTCGTTTGATCAGAGACTCTGGTTTGATAAACTTTCGGACACGTATTGGCGTGGCCTAACTCGCGATTTGTTGAGTTGAACAAAGTCAACAAACACTGCGAAAAATGACAAATATTGGATGATTCGCAAAATCTGAACTGATATACATTCTAGGTAAACCATTCAATAGCAAAATAATGCAGTTTACGAGAAATAATCAAAATACTTGCAGTTTTAGCTATCATTTCTGAAACCGGAAGCATGTGACACATAGAAGCAAAATATGCAAAAGTTGTTAAGCTATTATAAAGAAATTCCGAAATAGATTCAAATTCAAAAGAAAATACATAATTTACTATTTAACCGGAAGCATGTGACACATAGAAGCAAAATATGCAAAAGTTGTTAAGCTATTATAAAGAAATTCCGAAATAGATTCAAATTCAAAAGAAAATACATAATTTACTATTTATCGTCAACTATTTACTATTTATTGATCTGGAGAGCTGGCTTCACTCCTATTTGTTTCATATTTCTTCGTGATTGTCACCATGAAATGTGTCAGTCTAAATCCGAAACCGTAATGGATTTCACGCTCGATGATTTTAATTTAAAAATATTTTCTGAAAACGAACGCAACGGAGAGCGATATAACGTATTGATATGTCATAATAATAACAACATAATATCGTTATTGGTCTAACATTACAAAAAGAACAATTTAGAATATGAAAGATGTTGCTGAAAACTTTCTGAGAACCCCCCGTCCTCTGAACCGATTAAAATTTTGGTACACGACTGTATGGAGGTAGTGTAAATAAATATAGGCTCTTATATGTGATCGATTTTGTACCCAAAACAAATTAAATTGTACCCAAAATACTTTGTGAATTTGTACCAAAGAAAATAAGATCTATAGTTATATTTATGTTTTCATGTAGATGAACAGGACACATAATAAAATATGATTATGACTGTGATCCTTGAAATTGATAGTTTGGTTTTGAGAGAAAATTGATGTCTTGTCACTGAAAAAGAGGCCAGTTAAGTCGGTAAACCTAAGTTAGAATGTATTGTTTTGATAGGAAAGTGATATTATGTTAAGTTTAAGACACCAAAATTAATGTATATCTTTGAAATAATTCTAGGTAGATCTACAAAATCACATACCCATTTGGGTACCAAATCACTAGAAATTTTGGGTACAAAGGTCGCTACTGTACATTTCAATTGGTTTTCGTGAATCAATGGGATAAAAACAAATTCGTCTGAATGATTCCTTTTCTCATTTTAAGACAAGAATTTGTTTTACGTAACAAAACAGGCAGATCTAAACGGCTCACGTTTTGTCCTAAAAATATATAAAAATGTGAAAAATATGGACACCTCAGAAATGAGGGCTTTTAAAGTTATAATTCTACCTAACTTGTGACATGGTTTGACTTAGGTCTATCTAAGAAAAGTCCTTATGAAAATCTCTTTTTTTAATTAATTCTTATTGTGGCAGATACATATTATTGTATTATATAGTTATGTTAATATTAGTTTTAAGTCATTTAAGCGTTGCATTGATATTTGTATTATGACAATTGCTTTAAGAATTGCAGGTATATTATTTCCGATTTTAACTAATGAATGTATTTTTTCTATCAACAGGTTTAGTCATTTTTGATACAGACTATAATTATAAGAACACAGAAGGTTGGGTCTATTATTAGGTCTATAGTTAGTTTCATTCTAATGTGATTAAGGGTAGATAGGTAGGGCTACCACATTATTACGTGGCCTGATTTAATGAACACCGATTTGATCATTCAAACTCTTGCCCTCTTTCCTAATTCAAATCTGCACTTCACATTCACCCTTTGCACCATCAGGATTGTAATGGAGTCATAAACAGATGCAAATACCTCACAGGTTAGTTTAATCTTTTACATTGGTTTATGAGTGTGTACACTTTATATGTTATATTTGTATTGTGTGGGTATAAATAAAACCAGTAAATTCAACCTGACAATGGTAAATCTAACCTAAATGTAAATAACACTTTAGTCAGGTTTTAGTGCATTTAGGAGTATGGAATTCATACAAAAACTATCAAATAACTCATATAATTCATTCAGGTAATTATATTTTCCCTATGAGTGAATTGTTGCATGTTTGAGTGTTTGATTGATTGATTTCATATATGAGAGGAAGAATAGTGTATATGTGAATGTAAGTATGAATGTGATTTTAGCCTAAGTTGTTTTGATGTGTTCCATGTGTTTGTAATGATTATAGATATGTTGATTTGTAGTTACTGTAGAATTAATGTTGTATATTGTTTACACGGATTTTAGGTAGGCTTGGTATATATCTAAATTGGCGGAGCTTGGTGAACGTCGTGTGCACCCTAGTGCCATACACCGGGTAGGAACTATGTTATTTTGCATTCTCGTATGTTTATGTGATACTGAGTATCACATCTATTCCATTTGATATGCGTATTGCATTAAGACGTCTGTGTCATATTTAATTTGAAGATATTTTGAAGATATGAGTTAATCAAGGAGTTATCTCCCCTTGTTGTATTGTCATACGATCTGTCATTTATGTTTCACCTAATTTGTGTAATGGACTGTTTTTAAGCCTCAAGAATATTGCATGACGCTGTATATATTGAATGGTATATAATTGTTTTAGGGTGTGTTAATTGACCGGAATAAAACGTTCTCACCCCGTAACCAGTGTCTTGGACCTTTGATGTTGCCTCCACACTAAAATCGGTTACAAAATTGGGCCCCCAGTGAGGATCAGCATTCCATAGAAACGCACATCCAGTAGTACAGCCAGCCAAGCCAGTGTTGATTCCAGTCGAGTGATTGTTCATCCACAGAGATAATCGATACTGAGGAATATTCTTGACCCCATGTGACTGGTGCATGTGAATTGTGTTGTTGACAGTGTTGTTGACATTCAAGAGACAGTTTATATGACTCCCATGAAGGACATGCTAGCTATGTAACACTGCCATTATGCTTTTGTACCCTGGGTATACCTTTGTTTAGATAATTCATTGCTGCAGCTCTTGTTTGTATTGTAAATTATGCATCGCCGGCTTAAGATGTAATGTTTATGTTGGTACCAACACTTAGTTATTAGATAGCTTTCACCATATTAGAATAGATTTTGGACTTAAGTTTATTTCTTACCTCCTACCCAAGCCAAGCAATAAAGATGTAATTATTTCTGTTATTTAGTTGTTTACTTCACATCATGTGTTTAATTTAGACATAGGTCATCTACATCCATCATAGTTAGATTATTTCTTTGTGTGGTTGATTGTGAGTATGTGATTTAATTTGATTCCTCTTTACACCTTATACCTTGCCTACTTAAAATAATAATAAAAAACAACAACATATATTTATATATCAAATATTGCAAATAAATAAACATTAAACCATAGTAAACTATTGTTAGTAAAAATTTATATAGCCACCATATTATATAAGCAAATAACACTCCTATAACACTGCACTTGACTTTGCACTGGTATACCAATACTTACTCTATTCATATATTGCAGCTTTGGGTTGTGTGTATTGGTTGGTGATTCATTTAGGCTCAACATTGGTTCAGTAGATGCTGTGATATTTAGTTCTGTTTAACTTTGTTTGTCTTGGTGAGATAACATACATCAGTTGATTATTGCCAATGAGCTAGGTGTTCACTTAGTCTGCTACAGTCAAGTTTTGGGGTTTGGTTTCGCTGGTTCCAGTCTGCTTCCTTCCTTCCTGCATCAAGGTTGGCAACTGATGAATTTATTAAATTGTTTCATTCCAGGTGTGACTCCGTTGGGCAACATTAATGCTACTTGTTTTCTTTCAGCTTCTGTCTTGCTGTTACCATAGTGCCACTAGTTGTTTTAGGTGTTTACTGGTAGCTAGCTATACACTTATCTAACCTTATCTGAAACCTTCGTACCTGTATGTGGGTGTTGTCATATTACCAAAGGGTACGTAGCCCTGTGGATACAGTTCATCTTTGAATGAACCAGTTCATAGCATCATTTTGCTTGCCATTTCAAGCTTTGGTTTTTGGTAACAGTGAGTTACTTTGGGGTAATTGTGTGCTTTCAGTAAGCATTTGCTTCCAACTATTATATTAACCTTGTCTACCAACCTGCACGATGGAACTCAATCAGGAGGAACTTAAGAGCATGCTAACCATCTTCGAGAAGATGGGAATGGCACCAAAGATTGACAACACTGAAGAATTTTAAGACTTGGCTCAAGGACACGTCCAAACAGGAAGGTTTACTCATTGGACCAGATGTCAAGCCACCTCTTCCACCAGCATCAGTCAAGGAAGGACAAAATCCCACTGCTTCATTTCATTATTTTCCCAGGATACCCTTCTTCAGTGGAGAAGCAGGCAAAGATACTCCCTATGACTTATGGCGATTTGAAGTTGACTGTCTACTCCAGTCTAAGACCCACTCCCATGATGTCATTCTGCAGGCTATTAGGAAATCTTTAAAAAGGTGAAGCAGCTCTTATTGCCATGAAACTTGGAAGGAATGCTACAGTTGACAACCTGTTATCCAAGATGAAGAGTGCCTTTGGAACGTTACGGAGGAGAGCTACTCTCATGTCTGACTTTTATAGTTGTGTTCAAAGAGAGGATGAAGTTGTAGGCTTGAGAATATGTTATACCAGATAACGGAGCACCACCCTATTCAAGAGGAAGAACAGGATGAGATGTTGAGGACTCGTATGTGGGATGGACTCAAGTCTGGAATGAAGGGTGTTGCTGCTCATAAGTTTGATGCCATCAACAACTTCGATGACCTACGACTTTGTTTGAGAGAGATAGAGTTTGACCTAAAGAGAGACAAGTCTGGAATACCAACAAAGAAGCAGTCAGCCACAGCTAGGATGGTTACTACTTCGAGCGCTTCTGGTGCTGCAGCAACTAAGGAAGAAGTCACAGATCTCAAAGTCATGATGGAGGAGATCCGGAAAGAGATATCCGAGTTGAAGGAGCAGAGTCAGGCTCAAGCACAAGTAAACCAACAAGTTTACAACAACCCTTCCATACCTCAGAGACTTCATGGTCAGCCAGACAGACATCAAGGAAACATTACCAAGCCACAGCGGAAAGATGCCCATCCAAGCTATAGCCCTTCACCACAGGACAGGTACTTTCAACCTCAGTCTGCTTTTGGACCTTTTACACAGGTTGAAGGGGATCAACAGCAGCCAAGACGAGATGTCACTTATGAACCTGGTTCATATCCAAGCAGATACACACAAGTGCAAGGTCCACCTAGGTGCTACAGGTGTGGATATCTTGGCCATATCTTTTATTAAAAGATATGACGTAAACGGTGACGTCATCCACGTTAGCTTTCTGATTAACGCGCATCTCCGCTTGGATAACCGCCCGCTCCAGACGTGTTTTGCCCTGTCTCATTTTAGCAACTTAAAAGGACGCAAAGGGATTGAGGACTTTCAGTTCTTTTCAAATCAAATCGTAAGTACGATCCTTTCTAGCGTCTTAGTCTTGTTGGATCGTAATCATGGATGTGTAAAAAATTCAGCTACATAGAATGCCTGGGTCAGAACGTATTTTGATTGTAGGACATTCTTTTATTGCTAGGCTGAAAAAGCATATTGCTTGGGGACATGATCGTTTTAGATATGATTTTGGATTGACAGGGCAAAGTAGTGTGTATTGGTTTGGGATCGGGGGATTGACACTGAATCGTCTGAAAACCATTTATTTGTGTGATTTCGAGG
This sequence comes from Haliotis rufescens, assembly GCF_023055435.1. Taxonomy (NCBI): domain Eukaryota; kingdom Metazoa; phylum Mollusca; class Gastropoda; order Lepetellida; family Haliotidae; genus Haliotis; species Haliotis rufescens. The sequence continues at coordinate 29,066,563 of NW_025964112.1, forward strand.
AGAGATTGTATCACTACAACCCAGAAATTCTTGTAATTCAACTGGGTGGCAATGATTTGTGTCGTTCGGACGTTGACCCTCTAAGACTCGCTAGGGAGTTTGAGGACTTTTTTCAAGAGATAAAATCAAAATATAACATCATCAAGCTTGTCATCTGCGAAGAATTCCCTAGGTCTTCCGATAACGCTGTTGTAGTTGGGTATGAGAGAAAACGCCTGCAATTTAATCAGTACTTGAGTGTTATGCTACCGGAGAGAGGCATGTGTTTTTGGAAACATAAGAAAATTTTTCATTCTTCCTTGTCTATTTTCCGGAAGGATGGGGTACATTTGACTGATGATGGCAATTACAAGTTGTATAGAAGTTTGCGCGGTTGCATAATTGCATATTCGGATCTGAAGGGTTTTAGCTAAGTATGGCTATAAAAGCGAAGTCACGATATTTGTATATTTGTAAGACAAATTTGATAAGTTAGATGTATTTGACGTATTTGGCTATGAATTTGTACTAGCAGAAGTAAGCATACCTGTATTTTTTACTATTTAACCATTGCTTGTTAAAATGTTGAAAGATAATCTATTTAGTGTTCGCGGGGGATAACAGAAGTGTTGTCCTTCGCTAGAATGCAACTCTGCGGTTGATGCAATTTTCTGCCCTGTGGTGGCATTGTTTTTTAATCTGCCCTGTAGTGGCAGTGTGTATATTTTTGCTCTCGCGGTTAGATTGTTGAATGACAATCTATTTAGTGTTCGTGGGGGATAGCAGAAGTGTTGTCCTTCGCTAATGCTACTCTGCGGTTGATGCATTTTTCTGCCCTGTGGTGGCATTGTTTTGTTGTTGTTTTTTAATCTGTCCTGTAGTGGCAGTGGGTATATTTTTGCTCTCGCGGTCAAGAGTGTTGAATGACAATCTATTTAGTGTTCGCGGGGGATAGCAGAAGTGTTGTCCTTCGCTAGAATGCAACTCTGCGTTTGATGCAATTTTCTGCCCTGTGGTGGCAATATTATTCTAGTTTCCTACTTCAGTCTACAGGTTTACGTTGTCTTTCAAGGATTTTGCTAAATTGTAATATACAGGGTAGCAACTCTTAAATGCCTTTGATCACATTCACGTTGTAAAACATAATTAGTTAAAAGGTCTCAAGTTACAATAAGTCAGAGTTACTTCGTTGTGGGCGATTAGCTAAGCGTTCTCTTTATAATAGTGAGTTAATAAAGTAACTCACAGTATTAGTTCTTTTGCGCAAACCTTTGCTGGTTTTTGTACTTCGTTCCAAGGTCCATTCCGGTCTGAGATGCCCCTATCCGCTAGAAGTCGGAAACGTTCCAGTCAGACTCCGAACAACACAGTCGGCGACGTGGACCTCTGCCAGGATGAGCTTGCAGGTGTCAGTTCGTCCAAGAGACCCACTAATCGTCAGCGGCGGAGCGGGCGGGCGGAGATGACCGAGCATCCAGAAGAAAGGACTAATACCTCAGCTATCAATGACATCAATATTGGAGAGGGTGAGGCGGTCCTTAATCCTTTTGCGTCCAATAGTATAAACCAGACTGAAATGCAAGAATTCAAATCTACGTCCATACCCTTAGGCTTTGGGGTAGGAGACAAACTTAAAGCTAAAATTTGGCAAAACGAATTCGTTGAAATATCCTCACTTTTGTCAGGTGATACTCACGACCAAAATCTTACAATTAATGTAAATGGTGGATCTGTCAATGTCTCCGATTCATCAAAGAAAAGGTTTTTGTCTATTGACAAATGGGTTTCTGCAATCCACATTTTTATGTCGGTTCACATTCAGAAATATCCTGAGGATGTTCAGGCTATGTTAAAGTATGTTAGTACAATCAGAGAGCTATCCCAGAAAGGGGGTAACTGGTATGCCTATGATACCAAATTTCGGAAGTTGAGGTCAGAAAACAATTTGGATTGGGGAACAGTACACTGGGAATTATGGTTTAGTGCAATTACTTCAAATTTGTAGAATTTTCGTCCCTCAAACCAAAGGCAATTTAAGGCAAAGACCTCAGGGTCTGCCAAATCTGACATCCCAAACGGTTTCTGCTTCAGCTTTCATCTCGGACGGGAATGCAATGCCAAACCTTGTAGATACAGTCACTATTGTCCCCAATGCGGAGGTGACCATGGCTACAGTAAATGTGGGCAGAGGAAAGAATTTGGTAGACCAAACCGAGCAAACCAACCTCCCAACCCCTGTAAACGTGCATAAGCTAGAACATTGGCTTGAAGGTTATGATAAAGAAATCACTGATTATCTATTAGAGGGTTTCAAGTTTGGGTTTCGCATTGGATACGAGGGTAATTTAAAATCAGGAGATTGTCACAACTTAAAAAGTGCTTCAGATAACATAGACGTGGTCCAAAACAAAATCAGCAAAGAATTAAGACTACCGGTAGGTAGAATATCAGGCCCCTATAAACAGTTTCCACTGAAGGATTTTCATCTATCTCCCCTAGGGGAATGCCCCCAAAAAGTCCCAGGTCAATTTAGAATGATCCATCACCTTTCTTATCCTTACGGTAACTCTGTCAACGATGGTATACCTGAAAAGGCGAGCAATGTACATTATGCTTCCTTAGATGAAGCAATTGACATTATTGTTAGGATGGGCTCGGGGTCTTATATGGCGAAGTGCGACATTGAATCAGCTTTCAGAATTGTACCTATTCAGTGAATAGTATTCACCCTCACGATTATCACCTACTTGGTTTCACCTGGAAAGGAGAATATTATTTCGATAAGTGCTTGCCAATGGGTTGTTCGTCAGCATGCAAAATTTTCGAGACGTTTAGCACTGCGTTGAACTGGATTGCAATTAACAAGCTCGGGATAGGACATATGCTGCATATTTTAGAGGACTTCCTCATTATTTCTCAGGGCAGGGGCAAGTGTCGTGGAGAACTTGAAGCATTTTTAAACATATGCGGAGATATTGGGATTCCTTTTGCGCCGGAAAAAACAGTAGGGCCTGCCAACTGTCTCCAGTTTCTAGGAATCGAAATAGATACTATTGCTATGGAAGCCAGGTTACCTTCAGACAAATTAGTTAAGGCTAGAAGCTTGACCGCTGATATGTGCAAGAAGAAGAAGGTTAGACTTAGTGAGCTGCAATCCTTATTAGGCTACCTTAATTTCACTTGTAAAGTTGTGGTACCAGGTAGGGCTTTTCTTAGGAGATTGTATGATTTAACTGTCAGGACCCAGAGACCCCATCATCGGATACGGTTAAATAAGCAGGCTTGGGAGGATCTTAAATTGTGGCTGCAATTTCTAGGTCAGTATAACGGAATATCCGTATTGCGGAAACAGGCGTGGTTGTCGAATAGTGCGCTTCATCTCTTTACCGACGCTGCAGCGTCGTTAGGGTATGGAATTGTTTTTAGAAGCAAATGGGCGTATGGAGTTTGGCCAGGCTGTTTGAAGTTGTTTAACATAGGTGTCTTAGAGTTTTTTCCCATTGTGTTGGCAGTTAGATTATGGGCTGAAGAGCTAAGAGGAAAATGTATTCTGTTTCATACAGACAATATAGCTTTAGTGTCCGTTATCAACAAGCAAACGTCTAAAGAAGTCAAGTTGATGTCCTTGGTGAGGGACCTTGTTCTTTCGTGTTTGAAATGGGATATAATTCTCAGAGCGGAACACATACCGGGAAGACATAATAAGTTGGCAGACCTACTTTCTCGTTTACAGATATCAAAATTTCTCAGTCAGGCACCATGGGCAGACAAGCAGGAAACGCGGATTCCTCTGCCCCTACAACCCGAGAATTATCTATTCACTTAGATACTTTATTAGGGGCAGCTCTATGTAAGAATAGTCAGGCTACATATACCAGAGTGTGGGATTTGTACAATGAATTCTCCCGGGATTGTCTAGGTATTTCGCTGGCGCTACCGATAGCAACACCTAACTGGGCACTATTTTTGGCGTATATGTTACATTTAAAGTTAGCACCTTCAACAATGAGGACCTACAATTCAGCGTTAGGTTACATACATAAAATTCGCGGTTTAGAGGACAAATCAAATTCTTTTCAAGTTCAGAAGTTGTTACATGGGGCTAAGTGTCTAAACTCTTCAGTAGACCAGCGTCTACCAATCACAGATGACAAACTGGGCAGGATGATTGACTCATTACCTGTGGTGTTTTCCAACCCTTCAATCAGACTACTTTATGACACAATTTTTTTAATCGCCTTTCACAGATTTTTTCGGATTGGTGAACTGACGGTGCGTAGTTCGGATGAGGAAGCGGCCTTGCAGGTGCAGGACGTTTCACTTTCCAGCTCCGCGGCCTATCTTAACATATCGATGTATAAACACAACAGCGGTAAAGCTAGCAAGATCGTCACACAAGACAAGTTAGACAGTAACCTATGTCCAGTTGCTGTGCTCAAACGTTACCTACGACAAAGGTCTCTCTTCCCAGGCCCTCTGTTTTGTGACAGATGCTTTAAACCGGTAGCAAGATCCTCCTTTAACGAGGCACTCAGAGTTGTATTTAACTTCTTAAGGTTAGATTCTACTAGATACAAAGGACACAGTTTCCATATAGGTGCAGAATGCTCGGCAGCAAAGAAAGGCTGGTCTGACGCAAAAATCCGGCAAAGGGGCCCATGGAATTCAGATGCATTTAAAGCATACATTCGTGTTCAGCTGTAGAGAATAAGGGTTGTTGTCGGTAGCGTAGCTCAGCAGCAAAAGAGCCTATTCGCTGAATAGGACCAATTAGCAAGGGCAGTTTGGCTATCTAGAGTTTTATTTATCACTTAAATGTGGGGAAAATGCGATTGTTATTGATCTACTCTTACAGCTGCGATTACAGAGTAGAGTCTGTTGTTCAATGTATCACTTACTATGTTATAATGTGTGTTAACTTGTTATGGTTCATTATGCCAAGACAGGGAGTGTGGTGTTTCGCATGGGCAGACACTATGCTTCATGGTCAGGCGAGTTTGTTCAATTAAAGTCTGTCATTAACTATTTTTTTATTTTTAGTAGCTACATGTAAATATTTACACGTCCCAACTAGGGGCCTTATGAATTACATAGTAGAGTTGAGTGTTGTATGGTTGCATTTTATACCTTACCCTTATAATAAGTGTTAAGACAGGGGTGTGGTGTCTCGCATGAGCAGACACTATGCCTCAGGGTCAGGCAATTTGCTCAATGAGTTTCATTATTTAATTCTAATAATTATTAACATTAATAATTTCATGTTCCATCAAGGAATCTTTTACGATTTCCATTTCGTGCGGGCGATCTCAAGTATTGGTCTGCACCAATAATTAACTACAGCTGTTTTAGATTACATTGTTTACGAAATGTAGGCCTATATAGTACGTCATGATACAAAATATTTTATGATAAGCTAGATAAGAGATACTGCCACCAGTATTTACGTTTGCAGGCAACAGACGTTACCGAAGACGAATCCCCAGGTGGAAGTGAAGAGACTCGGGCGAACCGGTCAATACATAGCACTTTCTTTGGACCTGGAACTCTGTGCTATGTTTGTGTGTTTGTATCAAAGATACTCAATCAATGCAGATCAAGTTACATGGAACATTTTCCTTGAATCCGGAAACATTCTTGATCAAAGTTGCAGGACTCTTTGCGGGCCTGGTAAGGCAGTGAACAATAAACTTTCACAAACATTCCATACGTAATTTAATAGCTTGCACATATCATATTTCCTGCATAGAGTTAGGGAGGAGAAAGCTGCTTTAAATTTTATTGATACGTTTCTAAAACTCGTCCCGAGACTGTCGTCGGGTGGGGGCATAGTGTTCCACTATTGTGGCGTCGATTTCCTCCACCTTTGTGGCTTATTTCATACAATTTCGGATTGGCGAATTATACGCTTAAGCGTTTATATATACCTTGTAATAAATCTGTCCGCCTTTTGTGCGGGCCTAAACAACAATTTTCATTGTCTGTAATTTTTGCCACAAATGAACTGGACGTTCTCGGGTCTAAGGGTTTTTGAGTATAAAAGGGATTTATAGAAGTTGGAGTAACAGCTGCAGATAGAAGAGTTGCAACAAAAGAGGAAATATGCTGTTTATTTCTCATTGTACCAGACACAATATATAATGCTAGAGTCCCAGCTTTACTTGGAACAAACATTTTGAGATGTTTACTGGATGACTGTAAGAAGTCGCATGGACACCAATTTTTACAGAAAGCTGATTTACATACCCCATGGTATTTAGCATATCGGAGTATAGTCTTGCATGACAAGGATCTTTCTCGGAATGATGGGAAGTTGGGACTGGTTAAGAGTGCAGAGACAAGGAACATGGTGATTCCTGCGAACAATAATGTCATTATTAGAGGATACATTACAAGAGGACTTAGGTCACCACCCGTCTGTGCCCTTTTACAGCCAACTCTACACTCATACCTTCCAGATGATGTTGACATAGCCCCTATGCTCATTTCATATGATGGGTCAAGTTCAGATGTTGTAGAGGTTCATGTTGTAGTACCACCCAGGTCTTTACTTTGCGAGATACAGCCAGTCACTCTTCAAGGTCCACCAACTTGTCTGCCAGTAGACTCTACAACACTTATGGACCAAGTGGAGATAGAAAAAGAGGGACTTACGTCTGATGAATTCCAGAAAGGACTTGATGTCATCATGAAGTTTAAGGACATCTTCTCTAAGCATGATGAAGATCTTGGACACTCTGACTTAGTTCATCATGGAATAGATCTTGAGAATTCCACTCCTTTCAAGCAGAGACATAGGCGCATCCCTCCAGCCATGTACGAGGAAGTCAGAACACATCTACAGGAACTTCTATCAGCAGGAGTCATCAGACCTTCGCATAGTCCTTGGGCATCTAATGTTGTTTTAGCAAGGAGGAAGGATGGCCGCCTGAGGATGTGCATCGATTTTCGCCAGCTTAATAATTGGACAATTAAGGATTCCTATGCTTTGCCATGCATTGAAGAACTGTTAGACTGTTTGGGTGGGATGAAATACTTCTCTGTGCTGGATATGAAAAGTGGATATCATCAGGTTAAACTTGAGGAGGCACACAAACAGAGGACAGCATTTACTGTTGGTCCACTTGGATTTTTCGAATATAACCGGATGCCCTTTGGATTGTCCAATGCACCAGCCACGTATCAAAGATTAATGGAACAGTGTCTAGAAGGCCTACATCTCACGTTCTGTTTAATTTACTTGGACGACCTCATCATATTCTCAAGGACATATGAAGAACATGTAGAATGGTTGGAATTGGTCTTCCGGAGACTTGAGCAGTGTGGACTTAAACTTGCTCCGAAGAAGTGCAAGTTCTTTAAGCGCAAAGTCCGATATGTTTGATATATCGTCTCTGAGGATGGTATTGAGGCCGACCCAGAGAAAGTAGAAAAGATTAAAGACTGGCCAACACCAACAACTCCAGAGGATGTCCGACGCTTCTTGGGATTCGCTGGCTACTACAGAAAGTTTGTCAAAGATTTCTCAAAAATTGCAAGACCATTGTCAGAGCTTATGCCCAAGACTGGATCCAAGAAGTCACGTCAACAAACTAAGAAGGTTGATTGGAATTGGGGACCTGTCCAAGAGGATGCTTTTAAGACCCTGAAGACAAGACTTACTACACCACCGGTGCTTGGTTATGCCAATTATTCAAAGCCTTTTGAATTGCACACTGATGCTTCCACACAGGGTTTAGGCGCTGTTTTATATCAACGACAAGAGGACCATCTGCGTGTCATTGCGTATGCAAGCCAGAGTTTAACTCCTTCTGAAAGAAACTATTCGGCGCATAAACTTGAGTTTCTATGTCTCAAATGGTCAGTCTCTGAGAAATTCCATGACTACCTGTACGGACATGACTTTGAAGTAGTGACAGATAACAATCCTCTCACCTATGTCCTGACTACTGCTTGTCTAGATGCAACAGGACATTGATGGCTTGCAGCCCCTGCAAGTTACAACTTCAGCATAAGGTATAGACCAGGTTCAGCCAATACTGATGCAGACACGTTGTCTCATTTACCCGGTTGGAATGGATCAAAACAGATGGAACAGATTCCTACCGACTCTGTTAATGCCATTTGTGGAGCCATTCATACTACCAGTTTAGTGGAGAGTTTGTGTCTCTCAGCTTCTATAGTTGGAGATGAGTGAGTGAGTTGGGTTTAACGCTGCTTTTAACAGTATTCCATTTATATCGCGGCGTGTCAGCTTAATATGGGAGGAAAGCCCAAAGTGATGCAGGTCTCAGACGTTTACCACTTCGGTGAAACCCATGAGCACGGGTATGGTGCTGACAAACCTAGAAACATAATCGGGGCGAACCGGGATTCGAACCCACAATCATAGGTTTCTTGTGTGCCCAAGGGACGCAACTCTGCACAGCGAATCGCGGCGCCTTAGACGACTGGGCCACCCGTGCCCCCTTCTGCGATGTAAGACCGCTACTACAAGCCGTGCTCCACTAGTAAACATTCAGACATCACAGCCACTGGAGTTAGTGTGTATGGATTATCTTAGTTTGGAACCTTCCAAAGGTGGACAACATGTTCTGGTAATCACTGATCATTTCACACGCTACGCTCAGGCATATCCAACCAAGAATATGACAGCAAAGACCACAGCTGAAGCTTTCTTTAACAATTTTGTTGTACACTACGGATTACCAAGGAGGATTCATTCAGACCAAGGTACCAACTTTGTTGGGAAGCTGATGTCAGAGTTATGCCAAATGTTAAAAATCGACTAGTCACGTACCACCCCTTACCATCCTATGGGCAACGGAATGTGTGAACGTTTTAATCGCACGCTTTGCAACATGCTTGGTACTTTGGATCCAGACAGCAAGAAGAATTGGAAGGCACATGTAGGTCCATTAGTCCATGCTTACAACTGTACCCGCCATGAGACAACATCACTATATCCATTCTTCTTGATGTTTGGGAGACCTCCTCGGTTGCCAGTTGACCTCGCATTCGGACTTGATATCGATCCTGGAACATTTAGGTCAAAGTTGGATTATACCAGATCTCTAAAGGAACGTCTAAAACACGCCTACGACGTAGTTTCATCATCAGCAAGAAAGGCTCAGTCTAAACAGAAGACCTATTATGATCATAGGGCCAGAGCTGCAACAGTAGAGCCTGGGGACAGAGTTCTGGTGAAGATCGTTGCTTTCGATGGGAGACACAAACTGGCGGATAAATGGGAAGAAGATGTCTATATCGTTTTGGATCAACCTACCCCTTCCATACCAGTGTATGTTGTTGGTAAGGAGAATGGGGAGGGGAAGAAGAAGACACTACATCGGAATCTCCTGTTGCCAGTTGGGTCTCTTCCACTTCAAGAAATACCAGTTCCAAAGCATAGAAAACCTAGGATAACTTCACCTGAACCAGAATCAGCCACAGAAAAACCTACACCAGTTCCAAAGCCTAGGAAACAGAGGAAAACTTCACCTAAACTTGAACCGGATCCTGTTACATCTGATGAGGATGAAAATGGAGATGAGTCGGTCATCTATGAATAGACTGACGATACAGCTGACAGGCCAGCTGAAGATGAGACAGAACAGGCACCAGACTTGGGAGAAACGATAATTCTGTCATAGAAGGTGAAGAGGTTGATGAGGCTGACCATGACTCGCATGGACGGAATCCATCTCCAGAAGATGTTGATGACCCCGACCCTGACACCCATGGACAGAATCAGTCTCCAGACCATCTGATACTTACTGTAGATACAGAAGAACAGCAAGAACCTCTACCCCAGATGCAGACTCCTACTCCCCATCCACGGCGGTCTACCCGAGCTCGGACACAGCCTAGGTGGATGTCAGGAGGAGAGTTTGCCTTCTCTGCAGTGGCTCAACCGGATTGGCTTGTGCGAGCTATCTACCTCAGCTCACTCTTAGCTGAGGGCGTATTCGGCTGCCAACAACATGCTATTTTGGATCTCATCACCCGTAAAGGAAAATGACGAGGACGACATTTCCTTGTGGGGGGGAAGTGTGTGGCAGATACATATTATTGTATTATATAGTTATGTAAATATTTGTTTTTAGTCATTTAAGCGTTGCATTGATATTTGTATAATGACAATTGCTTTAAGAATTGCAGGTATATTATTTCCGATTTTAACTAATGAATGTATTTTTTCTATCAATAGGTTTAGTCATTTTTGATACAGACTATAATTATAAGGACACAGAAGGTTGGGTCTATTATTAGTTCTATAGTTAGTTTCATTCTAATATGATTAAGGGTAGATAGGTAGGGCTACCACATTATTACGTGGCCTGATTTAATGAACACCGATTTGATCATTCAAACTCTTGCCCTCTTTCCTAATTCAAATCTGCACTTCACATTCACCCTTTGCACCATCAGGATTGTAATGGAGTCATAAACAGATGCAAATACCTCACAGGTTAGTTTAATCTTTTACATTGGTTTATGAGTGTGTACACTTTATATGTTATATTTGTATTGTGTGGGTATAAATAAAACCAGTAAATTCAACCTTAACAATGGTAAATCTAACCTAAATGTAAATAACACTTTAGTCAGGTTTTAGTGCATTTAGGAGTATGGAATTCATACAAAAACTATCAAATAACTCATATAATTCATTCAGGTAATTATATTTTCCCTATGAGTGAATTGTTGCATGTTTGAGTGTTTGATTGATTGATTTCATATATGAGAGGAAGAATAGTGTATATGTGAATGTAAGTATGAATGTGATTTTAGCCTAAGTTGTTTTGATGTGTTCCATGTGTTTGTAATGATAATAGATATGTTGATTTGTAGTTACTGTAGAATTAATGTTGTATATTGTTTACACGGATTTTAGGTAGGCTTGGTATATATCTAAATTGGCGGAGCTTGGGGAACGTCGTGTGCACCCTAGTGCCATACACCGGGTAGGAACTATGTTATTTTGCATTCTCATATGTTTATGTGATACTGAGTATCACATCTATTCCATTTGATATGCGTATTGCATTAAGACATCTGTGTCATATTTAATTTGAAGATATTTTGAAGATATGAGTTAATCAAGGAGTTATCTCCCCTTGTTGTATTGTCATACGATCTGTCATTTATGTTTCACCTAATTTGTGTAATGGACTGTTTTTAAGCCTCAAGTATATTGTATGACGCTATATATAGAATGATATATTGACCGGAATAAAACGTTCTCACCCCGTAACCAGTGTCTTGGACCTTTGATGTTGCCTCCACACTAAAATCGGTTACATTATGACATATGTTTTTGATTGGAAATGTGACTTTCTTTTATAATTCTTGTTTCATGATGACAGGGGAACTTTTATACACACCAGCTGAGGAAGTTGTGAGACTGTGATTGCATACAAATGAAAAACAGGTTTGCAGCAGTACCTGTATATGCAAAATAGACCACATTAGGTGAATTAAAGTTATCGGGCGTGGCTGACCAGAAAAAATACATCTGGCAAGGGTAAACATGTATACAGGCACTTTTCTTTTCATTCCAACCAGAAGACTGAGATAGCATTTTCTTAGAAACATATGGCTAACTCACAAGCTTATGTGCCACCATGGTTCTTGTGATTAAACAAACAAAACTTTCATATACTGTTACACGTACTGTTACTGTTATAAATGTATCAAATTCCTATTACAATTATGTTTCAGAATTGTTTTATTTGGAAACAAACCACTTAATGCACAAGATTAATGTCCATATGAGTTTAGTATGTATATGTTTAGGATCTGATTAATGTATTCATTATTCATAGAATACTAAAATTAAAATGATGACATCAGAGAGTTACTTATTCACATATATGATTTTCAGAGTGAAAGATAATAATTGTTGAATAAATATGTTAAAACTAAAGATAATAATTGAAGTTTGATCAGTTACACTGTCCTGATGCAAGACCAATATTTAGTGTCCAAACACACAATCATTGCAGGAAAAAATAACTACTAAATATAACTTAAAATTTCAAGGTGAGGTGAAATGGGGTTTAATGTTGCGTCCAAGATTATTGCACTTATATAGTGACGTGCATGTTAGTGTTTGTGTTTGTGTGGCTGCTTGTACTAGTCCGGATTTATAGTGCTAGCTCACTGAGATACCATGCCGCAGTTTAACATGAATACCCCATTCAGACACAGTATACTGACTCCAAGCCGACCAGTCCTTGTTTTAGCCCCTTAACGCTGAGCGCCAGACAGGGTAACAACAAGTACCATCTTTTAACGTGTTTTGGTATGACGCGGCCGGGGATCGAACCCCTGACCTTCCGCTCTCCGGGCGGATGCTCTACCACTAGACCACGGAGGCGGTTTAAAATTTCAAAACCTGTAAACAGCAGTAAATAATTAAACAATTACAAATCTATCATCAATACGCAATCATGGTGGTCTTCATATTTTTGAAATAAATTTAGAAATGCTTCGTGAAATTGTTCTAAAATCATGCTAGAATCTATGAATGTATTCCTGAAAGGAAAAATATCCCAAATGTAATGTGGAACTAACACCGAAAATATGTATGTAGCATTTTATTGCTTATATATATCCTATCATATATTCAGCAACGAGGGGATATTATTTTAAAACACGTTTTGTCAAGCCCATTTTCGCGCACCTGTTGTAGAGGGTGATCTTGATGATCAACGATATCCATAGAAGTAGTTGAGGGCGACGGTACAAAACAATATGATTGTTTTATAGGGGAGGAACCGGATCGAAAATCACTGCTTCCTGATTGGTCCAAAACGCAGCGCACTGATTGGTCCATTCACGTGCCTGGCCTGCACCTCAGTATTCCAAAAAGACCCGACCCTTGTGTTTCTTTTCCATAGGAAATTTGTTTTTGCCATGGGAGAGAAAGCACAACTCGGCTCGGGTGCTGTCTTCTGATTGGTCGGTGCTGTCTTCTGATTGGTCGAAAACCCAAGCCTCTGATTGGTCACGTATCGATATTGTTTTGGGGAAGGGTTGTCTATAAATCTGACGTTCAGTCAATCTTATAGTGCAGACGTTCATCAGGCACTCATCGCCATCATGACGGACAAGCAGAGTACACCCTATCATTTGGAGAGGAAAGACACGACCCGATCCAGACGGTTAAGAACCTCTAACCATACGTATCGTTTGACATTCAACCCAAACTACTTGGAAACCGTACCACCAGACCTTGTTTCCATTGAACTGCCGTCTTTATTTGACAGGGTGATCGATGACTTCTATCAACAGATGTCAGGCCAGGAGGGAGATCGTATTGGTCTAGGTATCGACCACCCTGCTTTGAACACTCCCATATGGATTCCCTTTCGTCGCCTTGAAGATCTCCATGGGCTAGATATCTTGCATGCCGTGCAAAAAGTCCAACAGTCCAACAAAGCCCTGAACATCGATGCCACCATGGTTGTGACTTTAGTACACGTAGCAGATCCCGACAGGGTAGGATCAGGCAGTGGTGGTCCCCGTCTGAAAAACGTCGTTGGACTTAAAGTATTTTTAAAACGCAAAAGCGGCATTGTAAGAAGATCAATCCTGTTTGGCAAGGGCCCTTGTGGTGGCACAGCATTATGCCCACAAGCCCAACCCTCTGACCCAAGAATGGGACACCCAGAGAAAGAGACTGACGAGAACGGATCGAGGCAGGGACGTTCAAGGCAAACAGGGACGGAAATTATTTCGGCGCCTTGGCATTCCTGAAGGTCCCTGTCGGGGCCTAGACGACCTAGCATGAGTGGGACGCGCCTTGGCCCACATCAATTATCAACTGAAAGTCTACAGTCAAGAGATGGACCAGAGACTGATGTACAAGTGTGATGAGGCTCCACCCAACGCCACCGTGCTGCACTTATTCCATCATGATCACCACTACTATGTGATCACTTCCATGCCAGCCTTTTATGCGTCTAGCTATTACTGCCAACGCTGTGACCACCATTATGAACATCCCGAAAAACATCCAAGCAATACCGCTGCCACTGTTGCCTCCACTCTAGCTATTGCGGGCCCAAGGAAGAGCACGGGATCCCTTGTTTGACATGTCAACGTTGGTTCCCAAATCAACAGTGTTACACCTAACATCTCCAGTCACCGTCAGAGGGAAAACCTAGTGCCTGTCAATCGATTCACAGATGCCCGGCCTGTTTTCAGCTGGTCCGCGTCTTGGAGACCCTCATGGCTCATAACGAGTGCTCAGATGAAGAACATTCCTGCTTAGTGTGTCGAGAACCCATGACCCCAGACCATTGCTGTTACATGACGCCCCTCCGTGAAGCCCACGAGGAAGAGGAGGGGGAGGAAGAGGAAGAATGCTACAGCCAAAACCGACGAAACAACATCAAATACGTCTCCTATGATTTTGAATGCATGCAAGACACTAGAGAGCACATCCCAAATTTGTGCATGGTGCAGTTAGGACGTGGACGATGCATCGGTGAAGCGACCAAGGAGTTGTGCAAACACTGTCCATGGAGAGAAGAAAGTTATGGTCCCAGCCGCGAGATTGTGTTTCCAGACCCCACCACGCGACGCAAATTGTGTGTCTGGTTGACGACTCTGGCCGAAAAACCCAAGAAGAACCAAGAGGAAGAGGAGGGCAACACACGTTAAAGAAAACAGGATGGAACCCTCTCAACTCATTCACCAACAAAACGCCAGCGACGTTCTTCACCCCAGGAGGAGGAGGAGGGCAAGGGGGAGGAGAAGACAAAGAAGATGAAGAACACCACTGTCCAGAAGGAGGAGCTCATTTATGTGATGGCACATAATGCACGATCCTATGATTTGCACTTGATCCTGAAGGGTCTGTACCCACATCTGGTGAAACTCCACACCAAGATGCACTGGTTAAGTTATTTCATGGAGACTGACACCTCCAGCACGCCAGGAATCGAGGTGAAAAAGAGTTCACGTGTGGAGAGGGCAAACATCAGTACAGTGTGGATGGCTACGATCCAGCGACAGGCACCATCTACGAATTCCTGGGGTGTTTCTGGCATGGGTGTCAGACATGTCACAAGACCAAACGTGGAGAACCTCATCCTCTCCTGGGCACGTCGATCGGAGCACATTAAAACGACACCCACTACCGCCTGAGTCTCTTCAACCAACACTCCATGAAGCCGTGAAGAAGTATGGCTACAAGGTGCTTCAGATCTTCGACGTTTGGCATTTTGACCCCAACACCCAGCAAGAAGGACTCTTTGACACCTATATCGACCTTCATTTCAAGGATAAGCTCGAAGCCAGCGGATACCCCGAGGGATGTACCGATCATGACGCTTACATCCAGGAGATCTATGACAAAGAAGGCATTCGGTTGGACAAGGATCGCATCGAAAACACTCCAGGACTTCGCACTATTGCCAAGCTCTTTCTTAATTCGCTCTGGGGCAAGTTCAGACAACGGTTAGACTATAGTCAGAACGTCTATATGAACGATCCTGCGCAGTACTTTGCCTTTGTAGAGGGATGAATGAAATACCATCAAGGATGTCACCGTCGTCAACGAACACATTGTGGCGGTGACCTATACCCAGAAGGAAGAATTCCAAACCCCTCATTCTCATTTCAATGTCGCCATAGCTGCTTGGGTCACCGCACAAGCACGTCTCAAGCTGTACGAGACCCTCGCCCTGGTGGGTCGCAGGGTCTTGTACTTTGACACGGACAGCGTCATTAACATTCATCGACCCCACGACACGAATCCAGAGCTGGGCCATTCGTTGGGTGAGTTTACAGACAAACTGGACGGAAACACCATCAAGACATTTGTGTCAGGAGGCCCCCAAAACTATGGCTACGAGTTAATGAACCCCAGACCCGATGGAACGCGCACGACCAGCAAATGCGAGGGTTCACCTTGAATTACAGAAACCAACAACACCTCAACTTTGACACCATGAAAGGACTGATACTGGGACAACGGCCTGGGAAGGAGGGGGAGAAAATCAGCTTGGATTACCCTCATCAAATCATTTGTAAAGGACCTCGGAACGGGAACGCTCTTGTGGACCGACCCACCCCGAAAAGACTACCGCACCGTTAACGACAAGCCCTTTGGGTACAGAGACGACTAGATCATTTTTATTTCATACCATTGGGGTGTTACAACGGATCAAAAGTGAATCGACATGGACGCTAGAGAAAAAAAACAGGATCGAAATCTGACTAATCAGAAGCCTGGGTTTTCGACCAATCAGAGGGTGCCTTTGCCCTGGGCGGCCCTCTGATTGGTCGAAACAAGGTTGTGCTTTCTCTCCCATGCTACAATCCTGACCCTATGGAAAAGAAACACAAGGGTCGGTCCAGTTTGGAAAAATTGAGGCTCAGACCAGGCACCGGAACGGACCAATCAGGAAGCAGGGTGTCAGTGTCTTAAAACTGACAGACGCTATCCGGTCATCACTTTTCACTGAACGGTCCAAGCAACATCATCGTCCCTCTGTTTGATGTTCCTCACATTGTGTTGGCTGTTGGCGTTTTGTCTGGAAGAAACGTGTTTGGGGAGAGTACCATCAAGTGTTGACACACATCCGTGAAGACTTGGAAAGAAACAACGAACAGAAAATCCGGACAACATCATGTCGAAACTGATGAATTCCAAGACACGGAGCGACATGGGTGGTAAAGGGAGTGGAGATGGGAATGACTGCTGAAGTGTACGACATGTTGTGTGCGAAGATAAAGGCCGACCACGTGTACGCCAAGATACGTTCGAAGATGAGGAAACTGACTGAACCCAAGAAAGTAGCACCGAAGAAGACGATAAAGAAGACCCAGAAGAAAAAAACAAGCAAACCAGCAGCAGCATCAACAACAGCAGCAGCAGCAACCACCACCACAACAACAGCAGCAGACACCGAAACGAAAGCTACATCCTTTTTGAAACCTGCAACACCTGCAAAAAGACGACCATGGAAGAAATTGTCTCTGAAGATCCCTAATCAAGAACAGCTGTAAGAACCATGCTATTCTTTGGGATGTGTATGCCGTTATGATGATGATGATGATGATCTGGACACACCCATCCTGCTTGATGCTTCTTGGTCACGCGCATCACCGGTGGATTTTGATGTTCTCTCCTCAGGTATGCCCATGGTTTGCAACAACGACGACGACAACATTGACCAGGATCCTTTTGGAGACTCTCAACTCACTCCCCTACAACGTGAATGTAGTGTCTGCTGACACAACAACATGTTAAGATACATAAGCTGCAACAGTGGTCAAGTGATGTGTCATGTCTGTTTCAGGGAGGCCAAATGAGAAGAGAAGAGAAGAGTCGAGTGTCTTGTTCACCCCTAGTGACAAAGTTTCTTTTTTCCAAAGTTTACAGACGTTCACCCCCTCTTGGTCACCCTAGTGTTCACAAAAATCACAGGGACGCCCTAATCCTGTGACTTTTTGTTTTGTTGTGTTTGTTCATGTGAGCAGGGGAATAAAAAGTTGAACAAACATAAGTGTTGTGTTGTCTTTTTTTTAGGATGGAGAAAAAAACCAAAACAGGATCGAAATGCACACCAAAGAAAAAAACGGATCAAAATCTGACCAATCAGAAGCCTGGGTTTGGGACAAATCAGAGGTCGCGCTCGGACCGTGCTGGACTCTGATTGGTGGAACCGGGGTTGTGCTTTCTCTCCCATGGTAAAATCCATTTCCAATGGAAAAGAAACACAGGGGTCGGTCCGTTTTGGAAAACCGAGGTGCAGACCAGGCGCCGGAACGAACCAATCGGGGGCGCTGCATGGCGAACCAATCAGGAAGCGGGGTGTCAGTCCCTTTCCTATAAAACAAGAGCAAACTCACACACACTGCATTGTATGAAATCAACCATGTCATCTCGATACAACTGCATGAAGTGTAAGACCGACAGTCACAGTTACCTGTACTGCCATGAAGTGTCATGTATCGAGTGCCACACTCAAGGTCACCGCCACTATGACTGTCCGAAGATAAGCAGTCAAGATAAGCAGAAGACTCCCCAGGGCCCATGTTACAACTGTCAGGTGGGTCATTTCGCTGCAGATTGCCCAGAGCCCAGTCGAAAGAAGACTTCAGCAGCACTGTTCATGTCGACACCAGTAACACCAGTGACACCAGTGACACAAGTGCTTCATCACATAGAAGCCATGCATATTGATGTCCGTGCCCTAAAAGAATGCATTGCACAACTCCCTGCGGGCATCACACCACGTCTAGGGAAAAGAAAACGGGACAGAAGCCCCTCAAGAAAGCACTTGTCAAAGCGCCGACGACGTCATCAGTCTGAGGAGGAGGAAGAGGTAGAGGATGAAGATGATAGATCATCTGAGCAAAGTGACTAACGCATGGGACATGCTGCTCCACTGTTTTTCCAGTTTCCAATCGTTTCCAGTTTCCAGTTTGTTTTCCAACGGCCCTTTTAAGGGCCACCCATCTCTCCCGAAAGAACGCGTTCATCCATGGCTTTGACGACCCTCAAACCAAACCAAAGAACCCACCACCACCACCACCAACAACACCTCCCACCACCATCACTTCTTTTTCTTTTTAAAAAAAAGAAAAAAATGAACATAAAGGATTTTACATGCGCTTCTTTTAATTTTGATATTTTCATATTGTATGAGTGCTTCTTATCGTCGCCGCCTCCCCGGAAACGGATATGTCACCCTCTTGGAGGTGCGTGCGCCACCGGAAACGGAAGTGCCGCCATCTTGGATGTGCATGCATCACCGGAACCGAAACCAGAAGTGACGTCATTGCTCATGCGCAGGCCCGTGACTGGTCCTGTACCGCCGCCCTCAACTACTCTTAGACGTACAGTGGGATACACTTATAATAGTGATACTTATCAGGGTGTAAATCGCAGAAATATGAATCATGTCCCATTTATATTCACCTTAACATTGAATGGTGATTCTTAAATATCAACAGAAGTTCCAATAAAAGATACCGAGAAACTTGCATGTGGCATGTTGATTTATCGTCTACCGTTTCCGGGTCACGGGTATTGGCTGCCATTCGGTCAAAAAATACAAAGTTGAAAAAAAGGACGAAAGTACGCAATTAAGGTCAAATATTACGAATAAAGAACTAAATGTTACTACTTAAGGTCAAAATACAAAACAAACAGACACCGGTTAAACATACACGGGAGCATGCAAGGTCAAATGGATAAATAATACGCGAATTATATCGTCAAAGTCACATTTTTATTTCATGTTAGTGGTGATTACTAATACTATGTATTGACTTGTTTTTGCTGTATGTGATAGGCGAAATATTTCAAAATTTACTGTAATTGTTTTGTTACGAAAGATTATCAGCAGACTACCCGTCTGTGACATCACATCCGGTGACCTTTGCACTTACTGAAATATTGCTGTCAGAATTCACGATCTTTATTTTCGTTTTTCTCTCGTCATATTTATCGGAAAATGACGAATAAAACATTCTATGATTGAGAAGATCGTCAACTTTCGCCAAGGTATATCTAGAAAGGCAATGTAAACTTTGTTGATATTAAAATAGCAATAAGTTATGCAGAGGTCGGGCGAAGCGCGCCATGTTTGATTTTAGGACGTCTGCTAGCATCATGACACAGGTTTTCTATTTTTGTATATCGTATTTTAACAGTATTCCAGTTATATCACGGCGTGTCAGCTTAATGTGGGAGGAAAGCCCGAAGTGATGCAGGTCTCAGACGTTTATCAGTTCGGTGAAACCCACGAGCACGGGTATGGTGCTGACACAACTTTGCACAGCGAATCGCGGCGCCTTAGACGACTGGGCAACCCGTGCCCCCCGACTGTTTGAAATCAGCCACCCTCTTTAGAGGGCCTTATGCTAAAATTAATCCAGCAGGCAGGGGTAAAAGAAGTGTGAAAATAATTCAGCAGGCTAAAGGTTAACTTTCTTCTCAGCTGCTTCACGCCTTCTAGCTTCAGCTAGCTTGGTGAAGGCTTTCTTGGATAGCTTTGAGCACTGATATCTTGCCTCATCTGTACATATAGCCTCTCTGCACTCCCAGCAGCCGCTATGAGGATCTCCCATGATTACAAAATGACAACACTTCTTGCAACCAGGAGTAGGAGACTCCATTATGACCTCACAACATTTTATACTTACGTGAGTACGATCGTCACTACAGGTAGCAGCACTGAATATTGACTAAATGTGTCTGTTTTATAGAAAACTATTAGAACAATCTTCGACTAATGTGACTACTACCAAGTGCAAGATCGTTACAACTATAACAATAGGTGTTGACTCGAGCACACACAGGAAAGAAGTGAGATTCCCTTCATTATGCACGTCATAGCTTGGGTTACTTTATTGGGAACAACCATTGTGTGTAATTGACAGTGGAGTGGACGTCTATTGAAAATCTGAAAATTTTAGTTCGTCTGACTGAGCCAAAATATAGGATTTATGGCAAAGATGTAATAGAGGTAGAGGAATTGCAAGAATTATATTTATTTGTCTAAGCTAGGCTTCCGGTTTCTACAGTTTTCTTGGCTGCCACCTTCTTCTTAGCCTGTTTTACGAACCTGCCATCGTGGCAAATAACTCCATATTGAGCACATCAGATCTCTGCACTCCCAGCAGGGGTTATGGTATGATGATGGCCAAAATATAGGATTTATGTCCATGATGTAATACAGGTTTGGTATTTGCAGGAATTATACTGCCTATGAGACATTAAATTTTAACTTGAAGCTTCATTAAACCCAACTCAGTCATTATTACCAATTCTGACTTCAAGGTATATTACACCAGAAAGGCAATAAACAACAAACAATGTATCACATATGTCAACAAATTTATATCTTTGATGATTTTAACATACTTGATGCAGTACTAACAAATTTGTACATTGGATCATGTCCAGTCCCTAACAAACACACTTCATAAAATAATTGTATGAAAGCTAAAGAGCTTGCGCATGTTCCTACTTCAATGAATATGAATGGACATAATCATGACAGGTATCATCTATCAACAGATAAACTGCATCATTTTGCTATACACAAAGTATATACAAGATAAAGGTAATAGTCCCTGTTTTACTAGAACCAAATTCTCAATCTCTATTACGAAATGAGTCGGGCCTTGCTCGTTCCCTTACATCCTCTATCTTGACCTACAAAAACAGGATCATGTGGACATGATTCTATGATGTGTACGTATAAAAAAAACAAAGTCACAAGTAGCCTACCAACAGTAGATAGAAATAGAGAAACAAAATACTTGAAATTTATCAGGAGCCTCTTTGTGATACTGTCCTAAAATGTGTTCAACATCAATAGTGTCATGTACTGTATTTTCTTGAGTATAGTGCGCACTTTTTTTCCAAAAAACACAGCTGTGTGGAAGGGGGTGCGCATTATACACGAATTATGAGTTTGGATGTTTTTTTCCCCCATGGAAAGACATTACCGTGAGCACGAAACACCGGAAATACCATGTCAACAAATCCATACTGAAGTACGCAAAATAATCATGTAATTACACTGTCTGGCTATAAAAAGTGTTATTTGTATATCGGGACTTATGTTTGTAACTTATTTCATTAATTTTATTCAAAATTCCTTTTAATATTGTTTTTATTTACCCGTTCTTTTCTCCATGTACCAAGTCACAGACCTACACATAGTTACTGTCAAGTCGGTTTGTTACCTTGTGTTTGTTGTCTAAATACCAGAATATGGTAACCACAACTGTTATTGTATTTCACACAATTACTATCAGCAGACAATTTTAACATTCATATTAACATGTAAATTTAAGACAACAGTTCAAATTTTGTTGTTTTTCAAGGTGTTATTTTTTTTTTGCAAGTCAAGTGATGGATCATTTATTACAAAACATGAAACATGACCTCAAAACCTTTCTTGAAAATGACCATGAAGGGCAGAGTTCATCCATGCACAAAAAAGGAACAAATGCTGCATGCCTTGCTTAATTTACATGAATTTTCAATTTGATAATGTTGCACAACCTGACAAGTGAGGAGGGATCCAGCTTAAGACCTTATTGATTATTGATTTGAAGCAAACATTTTATTACAGTTTATTCTTGAACAGTTTTATTTGATGCATAATACACAGAGTAGTTAAGTTGAAGTGAGGTTCCACTGTGGGAACAACTGGAACTGTAAAGGTAACTGCCCTGCAGATAAATACATATACAAACATTTAACAATGGGATATTCTGATAATCTGTAACTGTTCATTGGCTTGTAGGAATATGAAAAAATTGCCTGGAACTGTACCTCTCTTGGATATATAGATTAAAATGTCAACCACTTGGACGTATGAAGTGAGATACCTGTGTATTTCCTTAAGAATGCCCCACCTAAAAGTCTGGACATGTTATTACAATTATTTGATGCAGTATTCATAAGTGGCTCTTATCCAGATCAGCTGTCTTATGATGTCATACTTCCCATCTTGAAGAAGGGTAATCCAAATGATCCCTCTAATTCTATTACATTTTTTTAAGTACATGTAGCAGGCACATTTTTTGCAAAATTTGTTTGTAACAGACTAAGAAAGTGGTCTGCTCTTGAACATTTTATAACTAACAAGCAAGCAGGTTTTAGAAAGGGTTTCCAAACTTCCGACAATATTTTTATTGTTAATACTTTATTAGATAAATATCTGTCTCAAAAACGTGGCAGGACGTATGGTGCCTATATAGATTTGAAAGGAGTGTTAGGCTCTGTGTATAGGAATGGCTTACTCTTTACATTGTGGATCTTTCAAGTCCTGTATTTCTCTAGAGTGTGTATATACACAGTTCTTCAGGTGCTACTCTGGTGTTAGACAGGGATGCCAACTGTCACCTTTTTTGTTTTCATGTTTCACTAACGGTATTGTGAAATATTTTAATTGAATTGTGAGGGAGTTCATGGTGCAACTACTAAGTCCATTGGAATAGTTTATTTTATTGTTTGCAGATGACATAATCCTGTTAGATGTAACAGCTAAGGGCCTACAAAAATGTCTTGACCAACTCTCCCTATATCGTGATAAATGGAAATTGACTATTAATATTTAAAACAGCCAAGTGATTGTATTCAGAAATGGAGGCAAACTTAGATATTATGAAAGGTTTAGGATTGGAGATTCCGTCATTGACATAGTCCCTAGTTATAAATATCAAGGTGTGCAGTTATCGTCCTCTGGTTCTTGGTATCTTGCTCAAAAGACTTTGGCAAGACCAACATTGAAAGTAGATTGACTACTACAATCAACACTGGGAAAATTCTCAACAATCCCAGCTGGTGTCAGTTTTCATGTTTTTGACATAAAAGTATTGCCAATCTTAAATTATGGAGCAGAGGTTTTGGGATTTCATCCTTCACCTGATATTGAAAATGTAAACGGTTGTTTCTGTAAACTTGTTCTGTGCTTGAATAGAAACACCCCTAACATAATTGCAAGAGGAATTGTTAAAAGAACATGAATCAAGGTTTTGCATTACATAAAAGTTATAACATTCTGGTTAAGGTTATTGTCACAACAGGTTAATGTTATCGTGAAAGGTTCTTATGATCTTCAGTATAGAAGGCAGAAAATGGTAAAGCCTGTTGGGCTACTAATGTTAAATCACTGCTGTATACATATGGTTTTGGGGAGGTTTGGTTACAGCAGGGTGTTGGAAATATAAATGCATTTATATTGTGTTTTAAGCAAAGATGTAAAGATATCTGACAACAAACATGGAATAATAATCTAGAATGTTATTCTAAGCTGGAATATTTTTGCTCTTTCAAGGAAAGGGTATTATGAACATCTAACCAATTGTATTGATATAGCCATCTATCAAACAACACTTGTTAGGTTTCAGTGTTCTGGTCATAATTTATTGGTAGAAGCAGGTAGGCATTATACAATACCAAGGCCAGAACGTCTATGTCCCTTTTGTATTGTGCCATTTTGGAAACTGAATTCCACTTTTGTCTCGAGTGTTCATTCTACTCAAATTTGAAGGAACATGTACTTCCTAAATATTATTACATATGTCCAACTCTTGATAAACTAAAACAATTATATAGCTGCAACCTCTATGTTATAAGAAGATTTGCAAAGTATATATTTCTTGCTCTCAAGAAAAGGAACTCTCTTCTTAAAGATGTGCCAGTTTTGTTGTACGATGTCACTGTAACAATGTTAGCCTAGTTCGGCAAGGGTGGAAACTGGACTTTTAAAGTCAGTTAACTCTCTTCCCTCGGGAAGATGTAATAGTTAGTGCTCTGTACAGGTGAACTGATCAAACCAATGTACTTAGTATAATGGGCTGGTGGCCCTTTACAGAATGAACTCATTCATTCATCACCAATGATCAAAGTACCATGGGTACTGAGTCTTATCATACACTCATTAGAAACATTTACCTTCCATTGCATAAGATACTGTTATTTCGTTTAGCGATAAGAGAAGAAAGGCCTTTTATCTCACATAAATAAAAGAAATAAGAATGTTTTACATAACATCTATCCTGCATGTACATTAATACACACTGATACATGAACAACTGACTGAGTAGAGGAATAAAATTAGGTCAAAGGTTGAAGCTTGGCCAAAACCAATTAATGAGCAAAGAGCATATTGATTCACAGGTATCTTTGTGCAGGTGCTGCAACTGGGCAACAAGTAATCAGGAGATATTCCTATAAATCATATTTAAGTGGCGCTAAGTGGAAATGTTTGTCAATACTTATTGAATTCTATGTAGTTGATTTGACTTACACCAAATAACTCTGATCAATTAGAACCATATTCTGTGCCATGTTCATTATTCAACCTTGCTTGACAACAGCATAAGGATCATTACCAAATGTTTCCATTACAGTAACATAAAGAAGTTGTTACAATATATTATGTCTACTTATTCAGAACATATATACTTGTAACTAACTATAAGAGGACACATGACATACTATGTCAAATTTACTGCCTTTGCATTTCGTATAAAATAGTCCATCACATCCAAGAGGGTAGCTTATTATATAAGTCAATTAAGAAATAATATTGGCACTGATGACATAATATCCAAACTTATGACAACAGCATTTCACCTCAATATTGTGTGTGATATGATAAACATCCTACTGTTGTTAATGACTGAACAATGAATTTGGCATAGTAATTTATCAGAAAGTTATTGTTCAGTGGTATTTCAAGGGACTGCAATTAGTGCAGGTCATCTTGGTGAACAGTGTCGAGAGGGGGTGGGACATCTGGCATTGTCATCTTGGTTCCTGCAGTCAAGTAGCCTGCAACACTTGGTCCTGTAGGCCCTGTAAGAGAAATAACTCTGCATTACAAATACTGTAAAGTACAATCAGTAACATCAGTACATTAAAAAGTTATATATTTTAATAGCTGACCAGCACATCTCCACATCATAGTAACTGATGTAAGATGTGATAATTGAGTAACTGACAAGCACACCTCCACATGGTAGTAACTGATGTAACATGTGATACTTCAGTAACTGACAAGCACACCTCCACATCGTAGTAACAGAAGTAACATGTGATACTTGAGTAACTGACTAGCACACACCCACATGGTAGTAACTGATGTAACATGTGATACTTCAGTAACTGACAAGCACACCTCCACATGGAAGTAACATGTGATACTTGAGTAACTGACTAGCACACCTCCACATGGTAGTAACAGAAGTAACATGTGATACTTGAGTAACTGACTAGCACACCCCCACATGGTAGTAACTGATGTAACATGTGATACTTCAGTAACTGACAAGCACACCTCCAAATCGTTGTAACAGAAGTAACATGTGATACTTGAGTAACTGACTAGCACACCTCCACATGGTAGTAACTGATGTAACTTGTGATACTTGAGTAACTGACAACCACACCTCCACATGGAAGTAACATGTGATACTTGAGTAACTGACTAGCACACCTCCACATGAGAGTAACATGTGATACTTGAGTAACTGACAAGCACACCTCCACATGGTAGTACCATGTGATACTTGAGTAACTGACTAGCACACCTCCACATGATAGAAACATGTGATACTTGAGTAACTGACAAGCACACCTCCACATGGTAGTAACATGTGATACTTGAGTAACTGACAAGCACACCTCCACATGAGAGTAACATGTGATACTTCAGTAACTGACAAGCACACCTCCACATGAGAGTAACATGTGATACTTGAGTAACTGACAAGCACACCTCCACATGGTAGTACCATGTGATACTTGAGTAACTGACAAGCACACCTCCACATGATAGAAACATGTGATACTTGAGTAACTGACAAGCACACCTCCACATGGTAGTAACATGTGATACTTGAGTAACTGACAAGCACACCTCCACATGAGAGTAACATGTGATACTTGAGTAACTGACAAGCACACCTCCACATGAGAGTAACATGTGATACTTGAGTAACTGACAAGCACACCTCCACATGAGAGTAACATGTGATACTTGAGTAACTGACAAGCACACCTCCACATGGTAGTAACATGTGATACTTGAGTAACTGACAAGCACACCTCCACATGATAGAAACATGTGATACTTGAGTAACTGACAAGCACACCTCCACATGGTAGTAACATGTGATACTTGAGTAACTGACAAGCACACCTCCACATGGTAGTAACATATGTAACATGTGATACTTCAGTAACTGACAAGCACACCTCCACATGGTAGTAACATGTGAAACTTGAGTAACTGACAAGCACACCTCCACATGATAGAAACATGTGATACTTGAGTAACTGACAAGCACACCTCCACATGGTAGTAACATGTGATACATGAGTAACTGACAAGCACACCTCCACATGAGAGTAACATGTGATACTTGAGTAACTGACAAGCACACCTCCACATGAGAGTAACATGTGATACTTGAGTAACTGACAAGCACACCTCCACATGGTAGTAACATATGTAACATGTGATACTTCAGTAACTGACAAGCACACCTCCACATGGTAGTAACATGTGATACTTGAGTAACTGACAAGGATACCTCCACATGATAGTTACATATGTAACATGTGATACTTGAGTAACTGACTAGCACACCTCCACATGGTAGTAACTGATGTAACATGTGATACTTCAGTTACTAACTAGCACACCTCCACATGGAAGTAACTGATGTAACATGTGATACTTGAGTAACTGACAAGCACACCTCCACAGGATAATTACATATGTTACATGTGATACTTGAGTAACTGATAAGCACACCTCCTCATGGTAGTAACATATGTAACATGTGATACTTGAGTAACTGACTAGCACACCTCCACATGATAGTAACATGTGATACTTGAGTTACTGACAAGTACACCTCCACATGGTAGTAACATGTGATACTTGAGTAACTGACAAGCACAAATCCACATAGTAGTAACATATGTAACATGTGATACTTGAGTTACTGACTAGCACACCTCCACATGGAAGTAACTGATGTAACATGTGATACTTGAGTAACTGACAAGCACACCTCCACAGGATAGTTACATATGTAACATGTGATACTTGAGTAACTGACAAGCACACCTCCACATGGTAGTAACATGTGATACTTGAGTAACTGACTAGCACACCTCCACATGGTAGTACCATGTGATACTTGAGTAACTGACAAGCACACCTCCACAGGATAGTTACATATGTAACATGTGATACTTGAGTAACTGACAAGCACACCTCCACATGATAGTAACATGTGATACTTGAGTAACTGACTAGCACACCTCCACATGATAGTAACATGTGATACTTGAGTTACTGACAAGAACACCTCCACATGGTAGTAACATGTGATACTTGAGTAACTGACAAGCACAAATCCACATAGTAGTAACATATGTAACATGTGATACTTGAGTTACTGACTAGCACACCTCCACATGGAAGTAACTGATGTAACATGTGATACTTGAGTAACTGACAAGCACACCTCCACATGGTAGTAACATGTGATACTTGAGTAACTGACTAGCACACCTCCACATGGTAGTACCATGTGATACTTGAGTAACTGACAAGCACACCTCCACAGGATAGTTACATATGTAACATGTGATACTTGAGTAACTGACAAGCACAAATCCACATGGTAGTAACATATGTTACATGTGATACTTGAGTTACTGACTAGCACACCTCCACATGGGAGTAACTGATGTAACATGTGATACTTGAGTAACTGACAAGCACACCTCCACATGGTAGTAACATGTGATACTTGAGTAACTGACTAGCACACCTCCACATGGTAGTAACATGTGATACTTGAGTAACTGACAAGCACACCTCCACATGATAGTAACATGTGATACTTGAGTAACTGACAAGCACACCTCCTCATGGTAGTAACATGTGATACTTGAGTAACTGAGAAGCACACTTCCACATGGTAGTTACATATGTAACATGTGATACTTGAGTTACTGACTAGCACACCTCCACATGGAAGTAACTGATGAACAATGTGATACTTGAGTAACTGACAAGCACACCTCCACATGATAGTAACATGTGAAACTTGAGTAACTGACAAGCACACCTCCACATGGTAGTAACATGTGATACTTGAGTAACTGACAAGCACACCTCCACATTGTAGTAAGGTATGTAACATGCGATACTTGAGTAACTTACAAGCACACCTCCACATGGTAGTAACTGATGTTACATGTGATACTTGAGTAACTGACAACCACACCTCAACATGGAAGTGACATGTGATACTTGAATAACTGACAAGCACACTTCCACATGGTAGTTACATATGTAACATGTGATACTTGAGTAACTGACAAGGACACCTCCACATGGTAGTAACATGTGATACTTGAGTAACTGACAAGCATACCACCACATGGTAGTAACATGTGATACTTGAGTAACTGACAAGCACACCTCCACATGGTAGTAACGTATGTAACATGTGATACTTGAGTAACTGACAAGCACACCTCCACATGGTAGTAACTGATGTTACATGTGAAACTTGAGTAACTTACAACCACACCTCAACATGGAAGTGACATGTGATACTTGAATAACTGAAAAGCACACTTCCACATGGTAGTATCGTATGTAACATGTGATACTTGAGTAACTGACAAGCACACCTCCACATGATAGTAACATGTGATACTTGAGAGACTGACAAGCACACCTCCACATGGAAGTAACTGATGTAACATGTGATACTTGAGTAACTGACAAGCACACCTCCACAGGATAGTTACATATATAACATGTGATACTTGAGTAACTGATAAGCACACCTCCTCATGGTAGTAACATATGTAACATGTGATTCTTGAGTTACTGACAAGCACACCTCCACATGGTAGTAACATGTGATACTTGAGTAACTGACAAGCACAAATCCACATAGTAGTAACATATGTAACATGTGATACTTGAGTTACTGACTAGCAGACCTCCACATGGGAGTAACTGATGTAACATGTGATACTTGAGTAACTGACAAGCACACCTCCACAAGATAGTTACATATGTAACATGTGATACTTGAGTAACTGACAAGCACACCTCCACATGATAGTAACATGTGATACTTGAGTAACTGACAAGCACACCTCCACATGGTAGTAACATGTGATACTTGAGTAACTGACAACCACGCCTCCACATGGTAGTAACATGTGATACTTGAGTAACTGACAAAGACACCTCCACATGGTAGTAACATGTGATACTTGAGTAACTGACAAGCACACCTCCACATGGTAGTAACATGTGATACTTGAGTAACTGACAAGCACACTTCCACATGGTATTAACTGATGTAACATGTGATACTTGAGTTACTGACAAGCACACCTCCACATGGTAGTAACATTTGATACTTGAGTTACTGACAAACTCAGCTCCACATGGTAGTAACATGTGATACTTGAGTAACTGACAAGCACACCTCCACATGATAGTAACATGTGATACTTGAGAAACTGACAAGCACACCTCCGCATGGTAGTAACATGAGATACTTGAGTAACTGACAAGCACACCTCCACATGATAGTAACATGTGAAACTTGAGTAACTGACAAGCACACCTCCACATGGTAGTAACATGTGATACTTGAGTAACTGACAAGCACACCTCCACATGGTATTAACTGATGTAACATGTGATACTTGAGTTACTGACAAGCACACCTCCACATGGTAGTAACATTTGATACTTGAGTTACTGACAAACTCAGCTCCACATGGTAGTAACATGTGATACTTGAGTAACTGACAAGCACACCTCCACATGGTAGTAACATATGTAACATGTGAAACTTCAGTAACTGACAAGCACACCTCCACATGGAAGTAACTGATGTAACATGTGATACTTGAGTAACTGATAAGCACACCTCCACAGGATAGTTACATATGTAACATGTGATACTTGAGTAACTGACAAGCACACCTCCACATGGTAGTAACTGATGTAGTATGTGATACTTGAGTAACTGATAAGCACACCTCCACATGGCAGTAACATATGTAACATGTGATACTTCAGTAACTGACAAGCACACCTCCACATGATAGTAACATGTGATACTTGAGTAACTGACAAGCACACCTCCACAGGATAGTAACATATGTAACATGTGATACTTGAGTAACTGAGAAGCACACCTCCACATGGAAGTAACTTATGTAACATGTGATACTTGAGTAACTGACAAGCACACCTCCACATGTTAGTAACTGATGTAACATGTGATACTTGAGTAACTGACAAGCACACATCCACATGGAAGTAACTGATGTAACATGTGATACTTGAGTAACTGACAAGCACACCTCCACATGATAGTAACCTGTGATACTTGAGTAACTGACAAGCACACCTCCACATGATAGTAACATGTGATACTTGAGTAACTGACAAGCACACCTCCACATGATAGCAACATGTGATACTTGAGTAACTGACAAGCACACCTCCACATGGTAGTAACTAATGTAACATTTGATACTTGAGTAACTGACAAGCACACTTCCACATGATAGTAACATGTGATACTTGAGTAACTGACAAGCACACCTCCACATGGTAGTAACATGTGATACTTGAGTAACTGACAAGCACACCTCCACATGATAGTAACATGTGATACTTGAGTAACTGACAAGCACACCTCCACATGGTAGTAACATGTGATACTTGAGTAACTGACAAGCACACCTCCACATGGTATTAACTGATGTAACATGTGATACTTGAGTTACTGACAAGCACACCTCCACATGGTAGTAACATTTGATACTTGAGTTACTGACAAACTCAGCTCCACATGGTAGTAACATGTGATACTTGAGTAACTGACAAGCACACCTCCACATGATAGTTACATGTGATACTTGAGAAACTGACAAGCACACCTCCACATGGTAGTAACATGAGATACTTGAGTAACTGACAAGCACACCTCCACATGATAGTAACATGTGATACTTGAGTAACTGACAAGCACACCTCCTCATGGTAGTAACGTATGTAACATGTGATACTTGAGTAACTGACAAGCACACCTCCACATGATAGTAACATGTGATACTTGAGTAACTGACAAGCACACCTCCACATGGTAGTAACATGTGATACTTGAGTAACTGACAAGCACACCTCCACATGGTATTAACTGATGTAACATGTGATACTTGAGTTACTGACAAGCACACCTCCACATGGTAGTAACATTTGATACTTGAGTTACTGACAAACTCAGCTCCACATGGTAGTAACATGTGATACTTGAGTAACTGACAAGCACACCTCCACATGGTAGTAACATTTGATACTTGAGTAACTGACAAGCACAAATCCACATAGTAGTAACATATGTAACATGTGATACTTGAGTTACTGACTAGCACACCTCCACATGGAAGTAACTGATGTAACATGTGATACTTGAGTAACTGATAAGCTCACCTCCACAGGATAGTTACATATGTAACATGTGATACTTGAGTAACTGACAAGCACACCTCCACATGGTAGTAACTGATGTAGTATGTGATACTTGAGTAACTGATAAGCACACCTCCACATGGCAGTAACATATGTAACATGTGATACTTCAGTAACTGACAAGCACACCTCCACATGATAGTAACATGTGATACTTGAGTAACTGACAAGCACACCTCCACAGGATAGTAACATATGTAACATGTGATACTTGAGTAACTGAGAAGCACACCTCCACATGGAAGTAACTTATGTAACACGTGATACTTGAGTAACTGACAAGCACACCTCCACATGTTAGTAACTGATGTAACATGTGATACTTGAGTAACTGACAAGCACACATCCACATGGAAGTAACTGATGTAACATGTGATACTTGAGTAACTGACAAGCACACCTCCACATGATAGTAACCTGTGATACTTGAGTAACTGACAAGCACACCTCCACATGATAGTAACATGTGATACTTGAGTAACTGACAAGCACACCTCCACATGATAGCAACATGTGATACTTGAGTAACTGACAAGCACACCTCCACATGGTAGTAACTAATGTAACATTTGATACTTGAGTAACTGACAAGCACACTTCCACATGATAGTAACATGTGATACTTGAGTAACTGACAAGCACACCTCCACATGGTAGTAACATGTGATACTTGAGTAACTGACTAGCACACCTCCACATGGTAGTAACATGTGATACTTTAGTAACTGACAAGCACACCTCCACATGATAGAAACATGTGATACTTGAGTAACTGACAAGCACACCTCCACATGATAGTAACATGTGATACTTGAGTAACTGACAAGCACACCTCCTCATGGTAGTAACGTATGTAACATGTGATACTTGAGTAACTGACAAGCACACCTCCACATGATAGTAACATGTGATACTTGAGTAACTGACAAGCACACCTCCACATGATAGTAACATGTGATACTTGAGTAACTGACAAGCACACCTCCTCATGGTAGTAACGTATGTAACATGTGATACTTGAGTAACTGACAAGCACACCTCCACATGGTAGTCACTGATGTAACATGTGATACTTGAGTAACTGACAAGCACACCTCCACATGGTAGTAACTGAAGTAACATGTGATACTTGAGTAATGACTTAGCACACCTCCACATGGTAGTAACTGAAGTAACATGTGATACTTGAGTAACGACTTAGCACACCTCCACATAATAGTAACTGAAGTAACATGTGATACTTGAGTAACGACTTAGCACACCTCCACATGGTAGTAACTGAAGTAACATGTGATACTTGAGTAATGACTTAGCACACCTCCACATGGTAGGAACTGAAGTAACATATGATACTTGAGTAACGACTTAGCACACCTCCACATGGTAGTAACTGAAGTTAAATGTGATACTTGAGTAACGACTTAGCACACCTCCACATGGTACTAACTGAAGTAACATGTGATACTTGAGTTACGACTTAGCACACCTCCATATGGTAGTAACTGAAGTAACATGTGATACTTGAGTAACGACTTAGCACACCTCCACATGGTAGTAACTGAAGTAACATGTGATACTTGAGTAACGACTTAGCACACCTCCAAATGGTAGTAACTGAAGTAACATGTGATACTTGAGTAACGACTTAGCACACCTCCACATGGTAGTAACTGAAGTAACATGTGATACTTGAGTAACGACTTAGCACACCTCCACATGGTAGTAACTGAAGTAACATGTGATACTTGAGTAACGACTTAGCACACCTCCAAATGGTAGTAACTGAAGTAACATGTGATACTTGAGTAACGACTTAGCACACCTCCACATGGTAGTAACTGAAGTAACATGTGATACTTGAGTAACGACTTAGCACACCTCCAAATGGTAGTAACTGAAGTAACATGGTTTCTTAAGTCAGCATGATGACTTTTGGATAAAATGATCATTCCAATGTGCAAACTAACTTGTTTCAAGACATTTATTTAATTTACTTGACGCATGCTCATTTTACCACCAAAAAACATGTCTGCCATCAAAAGAAATCACCACAACCAGCATTTCCTAATGCATAAATGACATCTTGAGAAGAAAAATGTGGCTGTGCTTTGTTCTTCTGTGGGGATCTGTTACTCCTTAAATGAGTCTGCTTTTATGGGTTGGCCACTACTCTAATATACATGTAGTATACAAGTGAATATAAACTATATGAAAGAGACCTAAAAAGCCTAAAGAAGAGACAAGCACTTAGGTGACATTTATTTCTTGGTTTATGGATGCGCCGCTCTTTCAAAGTCCAAATGTTAAAAAAAAAAAAAATGAATTTTTTTTATCATTTTTTAATCTATAGATTAAAAATGTATTCACTTGACACTATTTCCCGCAATGTTATTGAAAATAAAATTCTCGGACACACTTCGACAACGGGTCCTCATCGAACATGTCAAATAGCAAAATAAAGACGTTTCACGAGCTGAAACGTCTTTATTTACAAAGTAATAAAATCATCAAAAATATATTTATAAAAGTATTATTTCCAACTTTTCGTGCGATCGCATATCGTAAGTCAAATGACATCTCGGCTTTCGTCGCCTCAATTTCTCGGCTCGGACACGATGTCTTAATGCCAAAATATATGCATAAGAAATCTTTGTCACAGCTCGTAACCTAGCTCTATGCATCCATAAAGTTCCATATTTTTAATATTGATCGCGATTTCATGCTAAAATGTTCAGAATAACATGATTTAACCCAAACCTTTCGCCAAAATTATCGTTGCTGTAATTTGATTAGCTGCCTTAGGTCACGTGCTTAAATTTGACCAATCACGAACCTTGTAGCAGATTTTGTCGGTGAAACAATATAAGTTTTTTTAATGTATACTGACATGGCAGGACGTATGTGTTATTCATACGAAGCTTTGAAAACCGAGGTATTTCCTCATGTAAGTGAGCGGACAGCCACTATCATCGGGAAATGGGTGATGACAGATATTTTTTGTAATTCTTTTTAAAATAATGTTCCAACAACGTAAACAAATGAAAATTAAAAAGAAATAGGTACTGGTAAGTGGATTTTATGAATTCTTACATTTGCCGAAAAAATCGTTAGATTTGCGCTAAATTTGGACGTTATGAATGTTTTAGCTTACATTATTATTTATTTAAAACGAACTTTATTTAGCTGTTCATGAATTATTTAAATAATGAAATACACATAACTTTCATATTTATAAACAATAGGATTAATTAGACCTTTCAAATAGTGTATGGCCAAACATGTAGTAGCAAAGATGTTAATTTCAGCAGATAATTCCTTGATACATGTTGGTTTCATCTATCACACAACAGTCTCTGGGAACTTGGTGTCACAGCAGTAATCTTCTGGTTGGCTGGTGTTGAAAGAGTTAAACGTTGCCCATGCTGCCAAAATAGCAGCGTCTTTCATGCATTTCCACCCATGACATGAATATTAAATTGTTATGTTGCCATCCTTGCACAAGCTGAGTGCCAGGGATATAAAAAAAATGTTCTTGAAAAATTGAGTTATTTTACTTTTATTACGCCAGGATATTTTTTTTCATACCTACCTAACTTTTTAGGACAAAATTCAGGTAAAAAAAATGTGAGAGGCTTTTTTTTTTTTTTTTTTAATTGGCCTGCCTCACTTTTGAAATGAGTTTGAAATCCGTAAACCAAGAAATAAAAAAAGTGTCGCCTTAATGTCATCAGAAAAAATTGTAAATTTTCTAATAAATTGTATATTTATATACCGTATATCGCTGTGTATAAGGTGACCCCACGCCTTCAAAATCAACCCCAAATCCTATACTCCGTGTATAAGGCGACCTGGAAGCACATCACAAGTGCGCACACAAACCTTATATATGCAATAAAAATATGTTTATCTTGCGTTGTTTTTTCTACGATGATTGGTCGCTTGTGTAACACATCCCACACATCAATGTGATCATGGTTCACGCACCACTAAAATCCTTTGCGACACGACCCCAGCGACCTGATCACCTGACATATCCAGCACCCTCATTCTCAATCTAGAGCGTACAGGCTGGTGTAACTGTGATGCAGGGATGGTTGGGTGGGCATTTAGCGTGTGAGATAGGATAAGTATATAAATATACAATTTATTATAAAAGTTACAAATTTGTAAACTTATCCTATCTCACACTATGCATTTATCCCACGGTTGGATGGTGGAGCACAGAAACCCTAGCCTGTAAGGACTTCAACCATGAGACATACACGAGTAGGCTGGAACTAATCAGGAAAATTCAAAGGATTTTACAATGATTAGTGATAAAATCGTGTAAGGGTTGGTTAAAAAAACACTCTTTGTGCTACCAAGATATATACATCATGACATCGGGGAATCATGTGTTCCTTGGTTTCACACAGGACGCCGTTCCAAGAACGACCGCGTAACCATGAGCCAGGCAACACCTACTCGGTCACAACTTAACCTCACCCCGGCTAGCAGGAGGTGTTTTGTTTCAAACACCCAGTACCCGGCGCAGGTTCTACAAGACAGACCTCACACATACGCTCCCAAGGACATAAGGTGGACCAGCTTGGGATCTCTTTTATCGCTCCGTCAATCTATCAAACTCATGTAGAGATTGAATAAGGTAAGAACGAGAAGAGGAACGATTGACGATACCACTTTATCACACAGGTTGTCAATCAACTACTGAGACATCACATGCGCAAAGACAGAGGTGAGCAGGTAGAAGATCCGGACACCATTTAAACAAATGGCCACACCGGATTGTGGCTTCTATTGACGTAGACCGAAGTCCCAACAGACAAGCATATATACCCTCCCTCTGGTAGCTTGTCTGGGAAACCCAATAAACAAGCAATAAATGAAAATATTGCAGTATATACAGGAAACCAGACTTTGGACTTGTAGTCTGCTGGGCTTCCTCATCTGCGCTGTGTGGCAGCTGTGACCTTGGACGTCGGCAACTGAGATTCCGAAAGGAGTAGGAGGCAAAGACCATATCAGAACGCCAGAACATCCCTCCATGATGGCTGAAAGTGTGCAATACTATGCAACTCCAAGGTGGAAGTCACTGCCCTCGTCTCATGAGGATTGGAAGCAGCTGGGGTGGTAGTCCCTCAAAGGTGTAGACCCCGAGGATAGTAGAACGTAGCCAGTGGAGATGGTGGTTCAAGATACATCAGAAGTTGCAGCCGTCGACAAGTGTATGAAAACATGCTTGCGACAGCGACAGATGGTCTGAGATGCCTTCAAGTAGGACTTGTAGGCTCAGGCTTGATAAAGTGAGACGTCTTCCATGACATCAGCTCTCAATCAGTGAGAGTGGTGGAGGCTGAAAAGACGATCCGGTTCTCTTTGAATGCTATCCTATTGAAGACACTGGAACCTGCCTCAACCGACGTCTGAGCACGAGTCCCTCTAACACGAGCTGTAGGAGCCAGCGCAAGCAGGAAGACTGTCATGAACTTAAAGTTTGAGGTTTTATCAACAATTGATTTATAGTCAGTCAGGAGAAGTGACGGAGGAATACAGGGAGATCCCATGCTGGAGGGCCAAATCTGGAAGATTGGTCCATAAGGTGGTATGAGCGAATCAATGTCCAAGGTCAGCGACATCGGAAACCTTGGAACCTGAAGTCATGGTAACGCCTGAATTACTCACAGTCTGAAAGATCTGTGTAGATCTATCGGTTCGGGAACTGTAGCAAGTTTTATCCCATTAGTGAGTAGTTGGTACAGAACTGATCGCTGCCCAGTAAGTGCCCAGTGTCGAACCATAAGATGCCTTGTACTTCATAGGTGACATAGGTAATCTGCTACTTGTGGTATAGTAGCTTGGCTGCGAAAACCCCTGGATCTTGCAAACTGGTGAAAACTTTTCCATTTATCGTCACCTAGATTCTCATTGATTGACGAAGGGCTAAGCAAATCCTCTTATGAGACTGCTCTTGATATACTCCATACTTGAAGTTCGTATAATTCTGGTCTTGGATGGACCTGATTGGAGGGAGGATGTAGCAGTAGATGTGACCAGTTTGGAAGTCTTAGCGGTGGAATCCCTGCCAGTTCGATGATCTCTGGAACCCAAGTACTTGTCGTCAGAAGGCGCTACCAACAGCAGATGTAGGTAGCTCGTGTGTAGGATCTTTGTGGAATCCTTGGTATCAAGCCTGGTGGGGGCAACGCAAGGCAGTCAGGTCCTCCCATGATATCGTCAGACCATTGATTGACCAGATTTGTGGGTCTGGTGTTGGTGACACAATGTTATCTGATGCAAATAGGGTTACTAGTAGACAACCTCTTCTTTTATTGCCTGTTGGAATGCTTCGGCCGTAGCTTCCATTCTGTTGGCGATAGTCTGGCTGGTCTGGATAAAGTGTCTGCTAATCCACTTGCCGCTCCCAGTATATGTCTTGTCTTTATCTGTAAGTTGAGCTTGTCTACCAAAGGTGAAAGGTCAACTGCAGGAGGGTCTCTGATTTCATTGTGCCTTGAAGGTGTATGCCACAGTTGAAATGAGTGACCTGATCATCAGACGTTGGTTTCTTGACTGTTTTGTCTTATATAATAAGTGCATTTATAATGCGTCAGATTCCATTCACCAAGTGGATGCTCATAGCCCTACACTATTATTATCCCGGTCAATGGATCAGTGAGCACTCGATATTCATTCTCATCTCCCTGGGGAGTATACAACCCAAGCTGCCTGTGAGGTGCTAGAAGGTTAACAGCTACATTACCATCTCATCCTACCGGGTACCCACTCACTGCTGGGTGAAAAGAGGCACATTGCGAACAAAGTCACTTGCCTAAGGAGACACCACATGTGGTACATGTGCTTCAGTGAGGGGCAGGATCGAAGTCCTAGAATCTCTCAGGAGTCAAGCTGCTTAACGTGGTCACCAATCCAACTACTCTCCGAGACTGACGTTGCTTAACTTCACCTGATTGTGATCTGTGCGCTGTGCACAGGACCACGTGCCACCACTGGTCCAAAGAAATACTGTCCGGATTACAGCCTCATATTCGAGATAATTGATGTGGTGGAGCTGTCTGCTTCTGACCATAGGCCTGTTGTTACTTCCAAGTTGAAGTGAGCTCTCCGACCTTGAAGTGAAGCATCCATGAACAAGTGGTTGTTGTAGTCCGGCTTGTGTAAACAAGTTCCTGCGCACACGATCGATTCCACTGTCCTTCACAAGAGGTGTTTCCTCCATTTGTTCTGGTACTAGGATGTTAGACTGGCTCATTAGACTTGATCCCAAGGAATCGAGATCCTGGAATGGTTGTA
Organism: Haliotis rufescens; assembly: GCF_023055435.1. Taxonomy (NCBI): domain Eukaryota; kingdom Metazoa; phylum Mollusca; class Gastropoda; order Lepetellida; family Haliotidae; genus Haliotis; species Haliotis rufescens. The sequence continues at coordinate 29,105,943 of NW_025964112.1, forward strand.
AGTGGGACTTCTGATAATTTATTAACCAACGTAGTTGTGTTAATAATTTCCGGGTAAAAATGGTAGTCTTGAGTAATTGTCGATATCCTGTGTGACGAACAGCAATTGGTTTAGTCACTTGTGTACATAGTCATGGGTCAAAGCAATTCCAAAGGGTAGTGTACTGCCAGTGACAAGAAGGGTGGTTTCCTTCCAGTTGTGTTAGTCCAAGCTGTCGTCTGTTGACTGGTGACGGTTGGAATGGGGTAGCGGAGAGGTCGTCCAAAGTGTAATAGCTACTACCATACATAGAACGTTGAATGTTGATGTGGAGATGAGTTCGCATGCAGATCGAAAAATTGTTTTCTAAAGCAATGGTAAAATCTTGATCTAGTATTTAGTAGAAAAAACGAGACTGAAGATGTAGTTTACCGGTTGATTGTACGAAACAGGGTAATCGGGACCATGTGGAAGAGCGGTTGTAGCAGAAACCGTGCCTTGAATGGACGTGGAGGACATTAGGATCATATACCGAAATAAATGTCGATATTCACCAGCTCTCGTTTTGAATAAGTGAGGGATGACTTGTCCTGCTAGGTTGATCGGAGACGCGTAGAACTGGTGAAGAGACGATGGATCCCATCGCCTTAGCACCGGAAAAAGCGCTGTGCATTCCGGTATCGATGCGACAACAAAGGGAGTTGTGAAGATGTGACAGACCGTACGTATAGTCATTGACAACTTCTGTCAATTCTTCGCACGGCTCGCATGAGATCAGCCTGTAACCAAAGTCATGATAGTCTTGTTTACAAATAGCAATCTCGGGGTGTGAAGTGCGCAGAACAGGAAATACAACAGTCTTTCCGATCACATGGTCAAAAGCTCCCAACACATGAGCGGTGTCCCGAGTAACGAAAAACACCGGTGTATAGGCAGTCCGTTCCTTGTAGAATATGGGACGCTTAAAAACATCTTCAGACATCGAACAACTGCCGATTGTATCGATGAAAGACCGATGAACTCCCCCGTAGAATCGTCTGTTAGAATGGTGTTGGTTGACCATGGATAAGGCGTGCCAACTAATATGGAATATCAGGCTGAATTCGAGGGCGTCGATGTTAAAGGTCGGCTGTGATGATATCGTACCTCAGGTTGATGTCGTCCGTCTGACAATTCAAATCTGTATAGGGGAGCGCGTTGTCTCCAGCATCATCACCTGTTATGGAATATCAGGTTGAAATCGAGGGCGTCGATGCTAAGATTTTCGTCGAGCCTCAGGATAATGTCTGTCTGATGATTCAAATCTGAATAGGAAGGCGCGTTGTGTTGAGCTTCAAAACCTTGTAATGGTGATTTCTCATAGGAGAGTATCGTAAGACGATACATGGTTGGCAGGCACGTGGACCGGATTCATAAAGATCCCGGTAGAGAGAAAAACATCAGTATCTCAAGCTCGCCATACGAGGTGACTATGCCTGTAAGAGGCCAACGAGACCAGTTGGCCAAGTTCGCTGATATGGTTGGTGCAGGCCATCGTATCCCAAGACCTAGACGGATGCTCATGATGACAATCACTTGATTTTTCTGATCAAGACAACGGAATGCAGCGAAGGTCTTGTCCAAGTAAGCGACGATTGTAGTGTTTTCGGTCAGAGGGGTTGTCATTAGAAAGCCGGAGAGGTGTAGCTGTATCCTCAGAGCGCTGCAGAAACGATGACCCGAGTAACAAGCGTGTTGGGGGAAGAGGCAACCCTCAGTTGACGGTCTGACTTCCCAGGCTGAGTAAAGGGCCATAGTCCAACACGATGAACTGGCCATTTAAAAACGGGATGAATGTAGAAGCCAGGGAGCGGGCACGTGGACAGGGGCTTGGTCCGCACATAGGCGGGAGTCGCAGTAGTCAAACGAGACCGAAAGTGATCCTCCTCTATGTAAAGCGATGTAACCATCACCAAAAATGACTATAATATTTGGTTAAGCAGGAAAATGAAGGTACAGCCACAGGGGATAACACAATCGTTTGGGTTTCAAAGCAGAGGAAAAAAAACATGCACGAAAACCGTAAACAACGCCTTTAACCGACGAACAGTCGCCTTTATCGAACACTAAGCTAAGTAAATTGAGATCCAATTCTGGCAAGGTGGTACACAGTAGACATCATTAATAATACCACTCTCTCTTCGTGGTAATGGTAAACTTTAGTAGTGATGCTGTGAATTTTAATTTTATACATAAAAAAAACCAAACAACAAAACAAACAAACAAAGATTTTCTGTTCAGCATATGTGCATTCCTCTCATTATACTCAGCAATAGTACATATGGTTATACGGTTGGGATCTTAACTGTGTCTCAAGTTACAAACTCTTTTTGGCCCCGCCCCTCAGCCCCTGGGGGGTTCAGCAAATCTGTTTGTACAACTGTGAATTCCCACCACCTGAGAATACTTCCAACCAAATATGGTTGATGTCCATCTCTAAAGTTCCACAGAAGAAGTCGTTTAAATCAATATTGCGAAATTACCTTTTTAGCCACGCCCCACAGTCCCCGGGGGTACTGGTGGGGTTCAGCCCCTCCATTTCTCTAATTTGAATCCCCACCATTGGAGAATGCTTCCAACCAAGTATGGTTGATATCTATCTCTTAGTTCCAGAGAAGAAATCGCTTTAAGCAATATAGCCAATGGCTGCTGTTTCTCTGATCCTGCGGAGTTGAAAACGAATGCATTTGGCAAAATGCAGATGTTGACATTTCCATTTATTGTGTTGTTAGACAAGATATTAGACAGGAAACTTAGTTTTGCCATTCGGTTTGATGTGATGTGCATGGAAGTGGCTGTGCTGGAAGCTGACATTCCTGATGTGACAGTTGATGAGGCACTTGGGCCGCTTAATGTCATCAGAAAAAATGATTGAATGTCACAGTTGATGAGGCAGTTGATGTGTGCACGTTGGACAATATCTGCTATACTTTCTCCTGCTGCCTGTGCTTCATGTAGAAATATTTCCTGATGGAGTTGGTATTCTTGTGACCTGAAGGGAGTTTAATACATGTATTTAGAATACTACTTTTATGTTTCTTATAGTATATAGTTTTCTAGTATTGATATGAACACAAAAATCTATATTTGTTGTATTTATGTCTATGTATGATGACATTTCAAAGTAACTTCATGTCAGTTAACTTTGTAAAGCATGACTGTTATTGGATAGCTAAGAAAGACAAAAATTGTTATGTTTAACTGCTATTTCCATTGTTTGATTTGTGGCAACTCCTTCATCCAAAGGTTTCTTAACTATGTGCTTTCTCATGCTGCAAAAAATAAGTAATTGATGCAAATTCATTTGTTTTTCTTAATGTGTAAATTTATGAATCATTGAAAATTTTACAGTAAATTTTATATTTATATACATATCCTATCTCGCTATGCATTTCTTCCTTCTTCTTTCGATCCATGTATGGAAACGTCCTAAAACAAATTCCAGCTTCTAAAACCATTTCGCCTGAACTCCCCTCACACCATAGTTACCACCCAAACAATTGGGTCACACACTACAATCCCATGCACTGTGACGTACATGGTTTGATCACCTGACACCCTATGCCAGATCATTCTCTCTCTTGGAGTTGACACGCTTGGATGGTTGGGCAGGGTTGGTAGTCGTAATGGTAACTGTAGTCGGGGTAGCGATGTCTATGGCCCCTACTGTGTGTTTACCTGGAGTAAATGATAGACGTTGATGGTGATACAGGTGCTGGGGTTCAGGCAAAATGGTTTTAGAAGCTGGAAACTTTGTTTTAGGATGTTTCCACACAAGGATCCAAAGAAGAAGGAAGAAATATATAGTGAGATTAAAATAAAAGTTTTAATTATGTATTATGATATCATTTATTGCCTTCAATATTACTTAAATTTTAATTTTAATCATCTGACATAAACATGACAAATAACTAGATTATTTATTTATTTAAATTATGATTTTTTTAAAGTATATTTTTTGTTAAATGAGTCAATAGTAGGTATAATTTATTAAAACTTATTTTGTGAGACATTTGTTTTTTGTGATGTTTGTTCCATCCTACATGTCATTCATGATACTGTATAATTTGTTCAAGGCCATCAGTGAACTCTAGTACCAGGCACAGTCGACTTTCCCGAAGTGGTTGATTGGCAAGAAGTGGATGTGTGTCGGTTGTACCTGTACTTGTTGAAGCAGGCCACTGGATTCTGATCGGGTTCATCAGGGATGGCAAAGCGGTGTCCTGCGAATGTCACTTGTGTTTTCTCCAGAATGGGTAATCGAGATAAATACCAAGTACTCTTCCTTGTTGTCATCATCTTTAATTTTGACACACACACACACCCATTTTGTCTGATGTACCTATTTCCTAGTTCTCATCCCAAAATAGAAATGTACAGAGAGCCCACATTGAATGTATGAGGCTGATTCTGTTGGACAAGCATTGAGAACCTGCTTGATACATGGTATCAAGGTTCTCATCTGTTATCTCATCAGAGGCCTAGGATTTATTTCCCTTTCCTTGTGCTTTAAGAATATTTTGTTCTGCTTTCAGCACTGATCTCGACTTGGAAATTCATCACTTTTAAATGACACTGAACCCTTATGCTTTCCTTTTAAGGTGACGCTCAAAGGAAGACAGAAAATTTCAAAAGAGATGAGGGTTCATACTCTGAAGCATCTTTCTTGCGAATTGAGATGAGGAACTTGCATATGAGGTCATCGAGAACAAGGGGCTCTATTTCTTCAACTGGTCTTTCCTTCCCCAGCAAGAGAAGCAGCAAGAATCTTCAGGTACGTTGTAAGCAGTCTTCTTTTTTTTGGTGTTTTCATTTTCTTGCTTATCAAGAAATCTGTCAACATCTTTGTAGAAATGTTTGGGAGGAGCTTCTTGATGTTGTTCGAACATACTAAAATCCATTGAAGTGAGTAAAAGGTCAATATAATCCATCTTCACTTTGATGTTCTTTGATTAGCATTAGCATAAGATAATCTGTTTCAGGGGGAGATAATTCAAGTACAGGGTTAAGGGAAGTAACTCTTGTGTGGAAAGTAGTTCCGTCAAAGTATTTTTTTCACTGCAGAGACACTTTTCTGTCACTACTGTGGAATATCACTTTTCTAAACTTTAGAATTCTCAGTCTTTCACACTTAAGAATACACATAAAAAAAAGTTAAGCACCCCCTAATATTATGTATGATAATACACTACCATAGTGCTTAATGTTGATGGCAATACTAATTACGATATTAATGTTGTTTTGTCCGAATAATGTGACTGTTCATGCGTGATGGTGACGTCCCAATTTCCTGTGTTTTGCACGTGCATCATGCCTCCCTAGCACTCAGCAAAAGACAGTATGTCCACGCAGCAAATACTGGTACTGAAAACGGTGTAAATTGATTTGTGTAGTCGTCAAGACAGAAATGGCAAGGAGGAGAGTATGTGATGCACTAAGATGGAGAATCATTGGTATGCATGCCGCTGGGATGTCTATCAAGGGGACTGGACCTCAACTGGGTTACCATTACTCAGTAATCAGCCAATGAGTGTGAAAACACGCCCAAACCAATTCCGTAAAGTACCTGCCACGTACGGGACGCCCTCCTGTGATGTCTGGATGTGAAAAAAAGGATATTACTGCGATTAGTGCGAAGAAATCCATTTGCAACGAGCACCTACCTGAGGCGTAATTTGTTACCCAATAGACATCTGTCTGGCCAAACATTGCGGAATCGTTTAAGAGCTGCTGGAATGAGGGTCTGAAGAGTCGTCAAACACCACAAACTGGTACAACGTCATTGGAGACTGCGATTACAGTGGTGTTTGGCACACCAAGGGTGGAGGTGAGGTGAAATTGGGTTTAATGTCGCGTCCAAGATTATTGCACTTATATAGCGATGTGCATGTTTGTGTAGCTGCTTGTACTAGTCCGGACTGATGCTGATTTATAGCGCTAGCTCGCTGAGATACCATGCCGCAGTTTAACCCCACTTTGACAGAGTATACGGACTCTGAGCCGACCAGTCCTTGTTTTAGCCCCTTAATGCCGAGCGCCAGACAGGGTAACAACAAGTACCATCTTTTAACGTCTTTTGGTATGACACGGCAGGGGATCAAAACCCGGACCTTCCGCTCTCCGGGCGGACGCTCTACCACTAGACCACGGAGGCGGTCCACCAAGGGTGGAACCTCAGAACATAGAGACGTATCCATTGGTCAGATGAAAGCAGGCTTCAGCTGCATGTGAATGATGGCCGAACGAGAGTACTTCAGTAGTTTCTGAGAAGAGTTGTCCCCATTCAAGACACTATGTACAAAGTAAAATAACATGGATCAAGGACCATAACTCAGTTAAAAAAGTATTTACGACACCAATTTGAGTAACATCAGCGTGTAAAATTTTATTTCTCTAACTTGAATAGTTTTTTAAAAGAATTGTCCCCTGTGAGAAGCGGACGGACAGACGGAAGGAAGGATGGACAGACGGACGGACGAACTCTGTTCCTATATCCCCAACCCCACTTTGTGGCAGGGGATAAATACTGTTTGGTCAGGATGTGTTATGTTATACTTTTTGAGCCTGAAACTTCAGTTCACTGCTGACACATGCAAACATGCAATGCTGTGACGTAGTATAAAGGGAAGTAACCGCATTGCAATCACATTCAGTTCGTAGAACATTCGTAATTCAAGAAATCATTATGCAATTGAGTTCAAGGCAAATGCCGGTTTAAGGCCTTTTAAAGACAAACATTAGAATTCAAGGGCAATTTCCATACCATGATATCACATATAGGGTGAATTATTTTAAATTTGTGCTCTCCTCCCTATTCATCATTATCACCAGAAGTGGGCTGCAGTGGCAACCATATTGAAAATTTGATTCTAACATTTTGGGTTGTCATCAAAGGTTGGAACAAGCATGTGAAGTTTTATCTTTATTGTCAAGTGGTTTCTCAGGAGGATGACAAACACTTTTTCAATAAACAACAAACTTAAACTTAAACTTAAAGAACAAAATATTATCATGACCATCTGGCCATCCAAGTTTCAGGCTTCAGGTCCTTTATGTTATTTTCCTTTGAATCAAAGATGGCTTGCTACCTGGCTGCCGCAATGAAATTTAAATATTGAAGTTTGGAACAAACTTGAACCGCTTTATAGTAACAAACATCCACACAAAATTTCATCTGAATCATGGAAAATGTTTACTGGATTACACCAATGACCTGTGGCTGATGGACTCACTGAGCACCACTGTTCACATATATATGCAGCTTCCATAAAAGTCTCAATGGGCTAGAGAAAACTATGTCATACCTGTGAGATAGCCTGATATGTTGGAGTCTGTGATGAATAGGTCATGCCTTTGATCTTTGTAGTCCTTCCATACTGCTGACTTTTCAAGGATTCCTGTAATCTGTGGACACAATAGCAAGCAAGGTCATAGTACACTCCAACACAGAACACTAATTCCATATCCAAACAAATTATTATAAACTAGAAATGTTTTATAACATGCGAAAACAGAAGCAGCCTCATCCCCACCCTTTGCTAAATTCCCCCAACAACATTAACAACGACGTTATAAGCACTTCCTGTAATGACATCATTTCAGAATGGGAAAAAATATGCCAAATCTGGTACAACTTTTAAAAAGAGAGTCTTTCTCTAGTTATCACAAATTTATTAACACTTACAAGCACAGACAATCTGCGTATGGTTATTTATTTTTACGTTTTCCACTGTAACCAAGAGAATTCGTTTGGAATGCAGATAAATACTGTGGTTATGTATTCAAAGAAAATGTACTATGTTCTAGTTCAGTCAAAGAAAATATTATTATCATTTGGAAATCAAAACCATGTGTCTCCCTTATACTACCACAGATCAGATCAGCTATTTGATGTTATGTCATCCATGTGAGAACCATGTGCACCTATCAAGACAACAATTCACAGGGGCGGGAAATCACAGACTATTAGCTAGTCTATTAGCCTACACAAATACAATTACAAATTGTAACGTCATTGAACGAAAAACCAAAGCTTTTAAGCTAAAGATAGATAGTCATACAATAATCAAGAGTACACACTACATCAATAATTTGTAAATCTAATATTAATAAATATCCATTGCAGAATGTTGGAAGTATGAATATTTCCTGAAGAGATTTATAGGTGAGGTGAAATGGGGTATAACATCATATTAAAAATTAGTGCACTTACATTGCGATGTGCATGCATGCGAGTGGCTGCTTGTACTAGTCTGGAATTATGCTGATTTTATAGCGCTAGGCCACTGGATACCATGCCACAGTTTAACATGGATACCCCACTAAGATACAGTATACTGACTCCGAGCCGACCCGTCCTTGTTTTAGCCACTGAATGCCGAGCGTTCTACCTCTATACCATGGAGGCGGTCAGGATATTTAGAATGTGTATTAGATAACATGTATTTACAAATATCATTAGCTATCAGTTCTCTTGTACAATTACAGCATATTACCATAGTACCATATAGCATCAGTATCAGAGTTTCAATGAATGGAAAACAAATCAAACTAGAACTTTACAGCAGTTGACTCAAACACAAAAAGGTGAAGTTGACATCATTTTGGATGTTAAGTTAATATTTTCAGTTGTTGTATTATTGTTGCATTGTGTGTATCATCAACAGAAAGTAGGGATGAGGTACCACATGCGAAACTCACCTTGACACAATGTGTTTACAATATGGCAAGATGTCGTGGCCATGCTGTTGATTACCTGCAGATTGGCCATTTAATGTTTATTTTTTTATTGTAAACCTACTGCCTCCAAACATTTCTTGTACCACATTAATATCAAAGATCATAGCTGTCTTTACATAATTTTATCTTAGATTAGAATATTTTTTGACAATAAGCCTCATGAAAAGACTAACAAACCTCAATATCATTTAGTCTCTGGTGCCGTGCTAAATTGCCATGCCACACAGTCAATGAAAATATGCAATACGTGTAAATAAACCTTTCCTTGCAGACTCACATCAATAGCATTAACCAATAACTCTACAGCTGGAAAAAGTAAATCTTTTTTAAATTGGTCGTCTGATACCAATATACATAGTTACATGTATGTGACAAACGCATGAAGTTCAAACTTACCGGTAGAAGAAAAAGGTTGCCAAGTGCAGTAAGCACATATTTGGTCTGGTTGGCACTAAGGGGGTGTGAATAGTGAGGGGCCATATATTGTCCAAGAAGTTAAAGATAGTTCAGTGCTCCCAGCAACCATATGATCAACCATACCTGCTCTCCATAAAGTAAACTCCTCTGCATGGCTTTCAGTGCTTTCACAATCTGAGCTTTAGTAGCTGCAGGGTTCTCAACAGCCTCAAGGCCTCCTTCCAAAAGTCGAAGAAGGAATGGCAGCAAATCATTTTTTAGTGCCTGAAGAAGAAAAGGTAATACCTCAGTTCACATAACTGTATATGTTCCCAGAGTAGTGTTACTGAACAGGGAGAAATATACTCAAAGAGATACATCCATGTCTACACTTCACAACCATGCAGTTAGTTGGAAGTAGTATGCATGAATGTGTCTAACATACAAGTAAGAAAAGTGTAGTTATACAAACAATTACATTGATTCATCATTTTGCTGCATAATGTAATCTTTTTATACCATAAACTTCCGCTTTTAAGACAAGCTTATTGGCACCAGAACAGGTGCTGGGGGCTGGGGGCTGGGGGCTGGGGGTTGGTATGATGGGGCAACATAATACACATGAGCTGCAAGATCTCATCCATTTCTTCCAGTAGTTACAGGTTCCACCGACAATGTCAACTGGAACATGATGTTTGACATTAAAACATCACAGCATTATCACTATCCCCTGCCATGGGGCACATTAGAATTGTGTTTGTACATATAGTAGTGAATACTAGGGAACTTAATGTTAACTATAAAACAAGTATCTCTCATAAGCATGCAAACTTTCATGTAGTTTCTCAGGAACCTTGTCCCCATTGAAGATAGGAAGCAGAAACTTGAAGCAAGTGAAGTAGCTCTGAAAAAATCATTTAAGGCTTCAATTTTCAAAGTATTCTTGATAAGTATCTCTTGTATAAGCTTCCACAGTTTCATTCAAGTAACTTCAGTTTCAGAGAAAACTTGTCCCCATTGCAGACACTATGCACTTAGTAAATAACATGGATGAAGGGCCATAACTGTGTAAAAGAATAATTTACGGCTTCTATTTTTGAACTCAAGTCTTGACAACTATCCCTCATATAAGCATGCAAACATTCATTAATATAACTGTTTCTGATAAAACATTTTCCTTTTCCATTTCATGCAGTAAATTAAAACACTGCATTCATGACACCAATTTTTCTTTTTTATCTCATTTGAGATCATGACCAGTAAAATCAATGTGAAAATTTTCATTTCTCTAACTAAAATAGTTTTTGAGAAAATCTGTCCCCATTGAGAAGCTGACTAATGGACGAACTCCATTCCTATATCCTTCTATGTAATAACTATTACTGGAGCAAATTTTGTAAAACAAATGCCATTTTTATCAGATCTATTTATTTCATGATGTATATACAATTTATAAATTCTGCAAATAAAGTCTAAATATGCATTCGGCTCACCTCGATCTAGACTGCCTAACCAGCTGGTGAAAAAAATTAATCAGGACAAATTGTCACCAAAGCTGCTTGGCGAAAATGGCACCAGATTTAGTTGGCGAAAACGCAACCACAAAGATATATTGAGATGTTCTGAGTAAAAAGGGAAAACTAATAATGATTCAGCATTCGCAATGTACTAAAGCAATGACTGTTCTCCATTTAAACACCTTCCTTGAAAGTATGCAGTCCATCTCAGCATTCACCAACAAATTTAGCATTTTTTACTTGTGCACTTTCTACGTTCTCTATTATTTCTCACTCATTATTCTTTCAGTCAATATTTATTCATATGTACAAACATTTTCTGGTTTTTCTTCTCATACCAATCAGTAAACTGTTGTTGGTTCAATTATTCTATGGCCTTTGAACTTCCCTAATACCAGTCAACAGAATAAACATATAAACTGTGTGTTGTTTTTAGGAAAACACTGTATATTGTTGTTGTAGAAGTGCTCTACTTGGTGCTAAGGTTCTGGGCCGGAAGAGACGAAACCTAGCCATAATCAACTCTAAAATCTCTTCACTTTCGTGAGGCTACAGTAAGACTGGTCACGCTACAGTAAACATGGGATAATGCTATACCGGGACTCTCAAATTACAAGAAAAACACAGAAATGCGTATACCGTAATCACAGTAGTAATTTATTAGATGCTGAAGTATAGTATAGTTGCTCAAAAGTACTTTACATTTAACAAATTTAATAACTCCAATACTTTAATATTTCATAGATGTACATTATAATTTCTACAAAAACAACAATAACATATCTTAAAATATAATGGTAAATACATAAATACACTCTATAATAAATTTGCGGTTGCACTGGCATACACGTTGTGTTCAAGTCATTCACTCCAAGTGGATCAGGTCACCAACGTGATCTGTGTACTCAACTTCGCCGATGACGTTGTTGACGAGATTGTCTTTCAGAGCCTGAAGACGGTTGTCAATCAGCCGGTATCTTCTCTTTCTCGGTGGTGCTGACCAGTGGGCTCCAATTTTCGTTGAATGGCGACTTCTACGTTGGATTGTTCTCTTTGAAATAGCGTAACAACTTCAAAAATGTTTGGATGGCTCTTCCTGGCAAGTTTGTTGATATTCCACCCATCGATATTATTGTTAGTGCGATGCCCTTGGTTACCAAAATGGTTCCAGATCTCAGGTCAGAATTGGCCTCCTTCCACCCACGTTGTCATGACGTAGTCCATGAAGGCTGCGACCTTGGGACCCGCGGGACTGTCAGCGATGGCTTGGAGCCAGACGTCGTCGACCTTGTCCAAGGGAAGCAGAGGCAAGGCTGCGGCTCTTCACACCAGTCGTTGCACTTCATCATCGTTCTTGTAGTCCGTAGCCAGACCTTCCTTCTGTACTCGACGCCAAATGCACTGGGTGAAGTGAAAATAACAGTCCCTGATCAAAGTGTTGGGAAAGGCACTCCGTACAGCATTGTGGGCAGCGATTTCAGAGTCTAACTGGAAAGTTCTTGGATTGAAGTAACAATTCTGCTATTGAGCCATTAGACGTAAATGTTCAAATGCCCTGGTGTACGTATCTTCGGACTTGTTCGGAAGCAGACAGTACACAAGCGGGAACATGTGGCCTTGGAATTCAGCATGTAGTGTGTAGATCTGCTCAAACAGTCATGAAGCTGAGGAGAAGGTGCCGTCACCAAACACTTCATCTGCTGCACACAGGTGCTCAATGTTCTTGCTTGTGGTGAAGATGAGAATGTCGTTGTCGATGCGATTAAGGAAGTGTTCTCCTGCTTCGGTCAATGTCCACTGTCTTTCAAGATGAATCTCAGGTCGGGTGGCAGGAAGTTTAGGAAGGGTCTTGTGGCGTTGTCGGTACAGAATGGTCTTCAGGGATGCAAAGGAAGGAATTTCCTTAAGCAGGTCGTCTGGAACTACGTCGTGGTGGCGGCGAAGTCTGGAAATCTCATCTCCGTATATGGTTGGAATCAGCGTTGTGTCCGTCTTAGCACGGTGGATGAGCTTGGACTTGAAAGATTCCACTTACATCTCATATGGGATAGTTTGGTGGGTATGGTTCACCTGCAATTAAATAATTGCATTTTAACTAATATTAACTATAAACAAATACATACATGTGACAAATACCTGTGGTATCTAAAAATAAGTAATAATAATAAGTAAAATAAATAACTGAATAGTTTGTTAAGCAAAGTCTTTTGAGTTTATGTCTTTAAGATTATTATCATCATGATCATGTGCATTATTTTCTTACCTGCAAAGCTGCTTGAAGAATGCCGTTTTCAGTGATCACCGATGCTCTGCATGCAGCAAAAACGCAGTTCCAATACTTCTTCTCACGGACCGTTTTCTTACAACAAAACTTGAATCCCTCATAAAACAAGTGCTGACCACCTCGCACAGTATCAACCATGTTCAATCAAACTTGTGAGTTAGCCATTTTGACCATAGATAAATAAGTTGCACTCTTTATATATACCATCAAATACATACTGTATGTATTCTTAAGAAACGACTCTCCTCTAAACTCATCGGTATCATAACCCATATCAACTAAGAAACTAATTGTTTGTTCAATTAAGAAACTGATCATCTCTTCTCCTGTGTTTAAACATGTATTATTTTTTACGAAACGACTCTCTAGTAAATCTCCTCTCCTCTCCTCTCCTCTCCTCTCCTCTGTTTGAACAGCACGGGCGCTAATCTTAACTACGGTAATCGGGTGTTTTTATAGCAATTACTCATTTCTCGCTTTCGTAGGACAAATACCCCAACTTGGGTTTTCGCTTTACTGATACTAGGGAAAATTGGATTTTCGCTAACCAGGCACGACACCGGTGCTAATAAGTGGTGCTGTTTGCTGTTTGACAGGATTAAGGTAAGGTTGGATTAAGGTAAGGATTATAAGTATCATTCCACTGGGGATGGGGAGGGGGGAGTCGCATTGATATTGAGTCGAAATTTAAGCTAAAGGTCAGCAGTCATATAAATTTGGAGACCCAATAATTTCAAAGGAAGAGAATATATGGATCTCAACTTCCTTATTATGAGGAACACAACAGTTTGGACTATGGCACGGGCATAGGGCCCCTGTCGAGTAGTAAGAAGTCAGCACAATAGGGTTAATGTTCTCGGCATCGCAAACCATGATGTAAACACAAATAGCCTCGAAGCCAGCCAAAGTGCTGGCAGTTCCAGACAAAATACAGTGCAATCCAGCAATCAGCCTTATCTCACAGTATCTAAAAGTTACGAAGACAACATGGTGTTTGTGTACCGAAGAATTGGCCAAGGAAAACCTTGTTGCAGTTGCTTCAAGAAAAGCCACACACGAGGCCAGTATCAGCGACTGTGACCTCTTCTTTTCTAGTCAGCTTACTCTACAGGTTTCCAGTGTTATCTTAAGTTTATGCTAAAGTTTGTTTTCCATGCTGGGTGCTAACAGTGTACTGCCACCTATGAATGAAGCTTACCATCAGTACTTCAAAGCCCATTGTTTTGGCATCCTCAAACCTGACACTGTTAACACTTACCTGGCAGGTATCGGATTCATATATCTGCAAGCGGGCATCAGGACAGTGTTTGATGGCATCTCAACAGGTGCATTGAATAGGATTCAAACCCTACTAAGAGGCTACAAACATGCCCAAAGACCAGAGCAGAGGAAGAGACTACCCGTGACTTACCACGTGTTAAGTATCATTGTCAAGCGGCTCAGGGCTGTGTGTTTGCTCCTTACAATGATTTTGTGATGGAATGTATGTGTCTTACAGGTTTTCTTGGATTCCTTCACATGCTCTGCAAACTTTGATCCCAATGTGAACATCACCATGAATTATATTAGTTTTGATCTTCACAAGAAGAAATGTACCATTACCTTAAAAGTTTCCAAGACTGATCCCTTCCGGCATGGTGTTTCTATTTCACTCTTAACTACTGATACCATAACAAAGGAAGCCAACAGATGATTGGTGCTGCTAGGTGCTTATCAATAGAGAATGGAATTAGCCAACACTTAAGTTATCATAGCTAGGTAATTGGTAATGGACACTGGGCAAATGGGGTGGGGGTGGGGGGTAATTAGCACTGATTGGTGTAAGAATGGACATAGAAAGGGGCAAATTGAAGCCAGCTAGGCAATTAGCCCCGACAAAGATCAAAGTAATACATCCCATGCACTAGGCAGATAGGTTCTCCCTGGTCACAGTTCATGGCTGACTGGTGTCTCCTGATGTCAATGGCTTCTAGTAGTTTCCTTTGTGGCCAGTCGTTGTTGGTAGACAGGTGTTTTGTGGCTTCTATTATGGTTCTGTTCGGATGAACAAAACCTTCCAAATGGTGTGCTGGTTTTCTTGGGGGAATCAGTCAGCAAAGAGCCGGAGTCACAGGAGACTAATCACCATTTTATTTACAAGAACAATGAACAACTTACAATATCTTAGAATATAGGTGAGGGTGCCACAGAGAGTCGGTACAACCCTCTGGGCTGTGAGAGAGAGATCTGCTTGGTTAGAGCGACAAACCCCTTCTGCTTTACATTTTGCTTCTGTGTGTATTTAACAAAAATTAGAACAATAAAAGGAATATGATTGGTTGATACACGATGGGGTGTGTCCTATAGTTAATGAATGGCTAGACAGAGAGGAATACTTAATCCTGTTTATCCTGTTGGACTGGCACTAATCTTGTTGACATATTTACTGGGTGCTTGGAAAGAGATTATGGTGTCACTATAGATGAGCTTGAATGGGGGCTAATCCTTAATGAGTCTAAATTGAAGTAATTGCTGAATGTTCTGATGATGATGATGATGATGTTTATTCTCATAAATCACGGCAGTGATACAGAGATGGAATTAGATACAATAGGAGAAAACATGTCAGTAGAACATTTTCATACATGATCTTATATAATTTCCCTGTTTTAATAGAATTGGCTTATAAGTAATGGACATCAAATGAGAGAATTTTATGGCAGAAGGATACATACAGTAGTATTGAGGCAAAAACTTGTTTCTAATTTCTGAGAGTTTTGGACATTCTAATAAAAAGTGCATTTCATCACATATCAATTTTTTACGCAATGTACATTTTCTTTCCTCTCTTACAATATTATACCATCTTCCTGTTTCAATTGGTAATCTATGATTTACTGTTCTAAAACGAGCAAGAGAGATGCTTAAGGTGATTGGTAGTTCTAGGAAATAAGGTTCTAGGGATGGTAACTCTTTACACATGTTATAATAGTAACCTTCAGATGAATTTTCCTTTGATTCTCGCCATCTTTGCAGAAAATTATCAATGAGAACATGTTTCACATTTTGTTTCAACCAAGCGACACTAATAAAGGTCTGAGACAACCAAATGTAATTGAAGCCTATATTTTGAAGAACACATTTTACTTCTTTTAATAGTGGGAAATGGTAATTTGGATTTGCAATGGACATTTGAAAGTTTAACAGAGGTGAACAGAAGTAATGAGGCCAGGAAAAGACACATCACAACAGAGGGTAGTGAGGTATATGGAGACACAACATGTAAAAAGCAGAAAGGTGAGACGAGTGATTTTCCTGTGCCCGATCGTAATGCAACTGAAAACTTGAACTATTCGCCATCGTGTTCGAAATCAATCAATGATGTGTTGGAGGCAATACAAACACTAAAGCTACGTGTTGATGAACGTTTTAATTCTATGGAGGATAGGATAACTGCCAAACTGAAAACTAGTTTCGAGGAAGAGATCTCAAAGGTGAGAAAAGATTTTGAATCAGACATTGTTGATGCGAATAGACAGTTGACCCAGTTGTCTGATCAGGCCGTGGAGAACGAGAGAAAAGCATAGACAGCCTGCATAGCTCACAGTCTTATGCAGACGCGGCGAGTTCAGAAGCAATACATCTGAACATTGCTATTAAGAATCTTCCCGAATCTAGTAACGAAAATGTGGTGAATAAAGTTCAGTCTCATTAAGGAAGGGCTGAGTTTTCGTAACATAAGCATTGTTATTGCGGAGAGGAAACAGTCAACTAACAGAAGGTATGCAGGAGTGATCATTGCTAGATGTCGTAGTTTGGATGATAAAAAGCAAATATTGAGTGACAAAATGAAACTGAAGGACAGTAGAAATTACAGGGACGTGTTTATTGTGAGTGATAAACCCCTACATCAGAGAATTCAAGAATCAAATCTGAAAAAACTGGTTGATGCAGTGGGAGGAAACCTGAAGATGAACGGAGGAAGGATCCAGGTAATACACAACTGGGAGAACTCTAGTCAGGACTCGAGGCCGAGGCGAGGAGACAATTATTCCCAGGGTAGGAGGGACAACTACGACAACAAGCGGACACACAACGGAACCGGTGATCTCAACGGTGAGAGGTGACAAACCGACGTAAACAACACTACCGGGCATTGGGAGTACAGGCTTTGTTGACAAACAGCGACCACGTGGACTGCCAGCTTATCGGGTTGGAGAACGCCATCGGGACAAAGGTGAAAGGTCTGGTCGTGACACCTATACCCACCGTAACTCCGTGACAAGACAATAACAACTAGGTTGTATGCTGGTTTTGGAATGTGGCCGGCTGGACAACTGATGTTTTAAGTGATAATTTTATTGTACGTGAATCGTTCATCAACTTTCTATCAACTGTCCCATCTCATTAGTAGCACTGAATTACATGTTGATAACTATACATGGTTTGGGCACAACAGAGTACTACTTCACAGAAGTGCCAAATGTGGTTCTAGGGGGGTTGTTTTTTTAGATAAAAACACTGTATGTGATTTATTTGATGTCAAGTTATTAGACAATATGTATGAAGGTATCCTGTGGTTGCAGTTGAATCATAAAGTAACTTTCTGTGTGTGTTACTGGCCGCCTAAGAACTCCACTCGACATGTTGATGCGTCAGAGTTTTTAGATACCTTACTGTCTCAGGTGTACCTATATCAGACTCAGAAATTCTGAGTCAGAATATTAGGTATATATGCGGAGACTTCAACAGCAGGTGTGCAGATCTACGCGACCACGTGGAAGGTGTCGACTTGCTGCCTGAAAGAGACTGTATTGATAACACACTGAATAACCATGGGCGTTTGTTTTGTGATTTTCTTTGTAATGCTAATATGTGTATTGTGAATGGACGGAAAGGAGTGAATGATTTTACGTTTGTAACCCCGAGAGGTAACTCTGTTGTTGATTTTTGTATATGTAACTATGAATGTTTAGAGAGCATTACTGATTTCTGTGTTGTGCATCCTAGTGTGTTGGTTGAGGAAGCGAGGCTAGTTGGTGTGTTAGACACTGAGGCAGTGAGTAAACTTGACCACTCTGTGTTAGTGTGGACTATGAACTTGGACTCCTTTGTATATAATACCCCTGTAACAAAGGAGGATAGTGGATCAGGTTTTACACTCAAGTGTGATTCTACCAATATACCCGACAATTTCCTAAAATCTGGAGAGGTTCGTGATCGGATACTGGACGGATAGACAGTATCATATCAGTGCTAGAATCATCTAATCAAGAACAGTGTGACATGGACAATGCTTTTAACCTATTTCAAGAAACTGTTTTAAGTGAAATGTACAATGTACTTTCAAAGAAGCATGTTTTATCTTCCTATGTAAACTCTAAACAGAAAAAGACGAAGAAGGCGTGGTGGACAGAGACTCTGACTGAGCTATGGAACGATATGTGTAGAGCGGAACGCACTTGGTGTAAATCCCGTGGTCCAAGATTTGTTAGTCTGAAAGCTATATACGTGGGGAAACGTTCAGTGTTTGATAAAGCGGTTAAACGTGCTAAACGTGAATACAGAAACAAGACTATTAGAGAGATAGAGGACATGTGTGATTCGGGGACAAGAGAGTTTTGGAAAAAGATTGGAAGAGTTGGGGTTGGGAATGATAGAAGAAAACAGATTCCTATGGAAGTAGTTACAGAGGATGGAAGGGTTGTAAGAGACAGAGAGGCTGTGTTAAACACATGGACACAAGCGTACTGCACACTTCTCAACACTAACTCTAACAGCACCGAGGAGGAAGTTGTGCACCATAGTGACGTCACTGACATTAACCCCCATCTTAATGAAAAAATAACGCTACAGGAGATACACCATGTCATGATGCAAGCAAAGAAAGGTAAAGCTCCGGGATATGATGGTATACCTGTGGACATTTTGAAAAATGAAGAAAGTCTTAAGTTTTTATACAGAACTTTTAACTTGTGTTTTCTTACTGGTAAAGTTCCAACTGACTGGTCAAAAGGAATCATTAATCCCATACCGAAGTCAGCAACAGATGACCAACATAATCCACTCTCATATAGAGGCATAACGCTTGCCAAATCATCTTATGAATTGTATTGTGGAGTTTTAAGCAATAGATTGACAGAACATGTGGAAGGGGTTGATATTTTATGTGATGAACAAAATGGTTTTAGAAGAGGACAATCAACTACAGAGCACATTTCTACTGTGACATCCGTAATAGAGACACGTAAGAGTATGGGGAAACAAACTTTTGCTGCTTTCGTGGACTTCAAGAAAGCTTACGACTGTATTGATCGAGGTATTCTATTTAGTAAATTGAGTCACATCGGGATCCAGGGGAATATGTTTAATGCTATTGTCTCACTGTATCGGAATGTTCAGGCTTGTATGCGGATTAACAGGTCGTTTACGTCTTGGTTTAACATCAAGAGTGGTCTATGCCAGGGATGCCTACTTTCTCCACTGTTATTCAACCTGTACATCAATGACCTCATAACTACGCTGAATGCCTTAGAAGTTGGTGTAACTGTTGACGATGAATGCATTTGTGTTCTGGCTTACGCTGACGACATCATTCTTCTGGCTGAGAGTGATCAGGACTTAAATATACTTCTTAACGGGCTTGGGCAGTGGTGTACGACAAACAAGATGTCAATTAATCCCAACAAATCGAAGATTGTGCATTTCCGGAGCCAGGCAGTGACAAGAACGGATAGTTTATTCCAGTGTAGCGGCATTAGTTTGGAAATAGTGGAGAGTTACTGTTACCTCGGTTTGTTACTAACAGAACATCTGGACTACACTCGGATAGGGAATGCCGTGGCAAGTGCTGCAAGTCGTGCTCTGGGACTTCTCATATCAAAGAGCAAGATTCTAGGAGGGATGGAGTACAAAACATTTACCAAGCTGTATGACTCCATGGTGTGGGCAACAATAGACTATGGAGCTGCGATATGGGGAGCTCATCACATTCCAGCTATCAGCACCGTACATAACAGGGCCATGAAGTATTTTATGGGAGTGAGGAAGTCAACCCCAAACAGCGCTGTATCAGGGGACATGGGATGGGAGCCACCGGTTGTATGGCTATGGAGAAGTGTAGCAAGGTATTACAAGTGATTGTGCGACGTGAATCCTGACAGACATGTATTTAAAGTGTTCAAGTGGGCAGACTCAGCGGCGTCATTAGGCACACGTAACTGGAATCTCCGTGTCCACAAGAAACTACGAAGTTTACAGTTAGACCATTTTATCCCTATTGGAAACACTTTTTATATACACTTTTTAACGAGTAACGTTGGAGAGAAGATAAAGCAGAACTTCATACAGGAATAGAGTAAGTCAGTCAGACAGGAGGAAAGTAGACATGGAACAGGAAAGAACAAGCTCCGACTTTATCGACATTTTAAGACAAGTTTTGAAGTTGAACGGCATTTGCAGTTTCCCCTACACTGGTCTCACCGCTGTGCTCTAGCTCTATTTCGCTGTGGTGTTGCCCCGCTCCGTGTCGAGACAGGTCGCTACAATAATATACCATTGAATGAACGGGTGTGTTTTAACTGTCATGAATGCGTGGAGGATGAAAGCCATGTTTTATTTCATTGTCCTTTATATAAAAACATTACTGATAGCCTTTTAACTACATGTGCGAATCTCAAGTTCTATCTGATGTTGATAAGTTCTCTTTTATTTTGTCCAATGATGATTTGTTGTTTCTAACGGCCAAAACCTGCAAACTTTTACTTGAAAAATGCAAGAATATTTTATATAATGCTTAGATTTACCTTTGTGATATATTTTATCACTTATATATTCTACTTGTATTTATTTTTATGTGACCTCGTCTCTCATAACTCATATTGAGTGGTTCTGTACTTTTATCTTTGTTCTATGTATATAAGTATGTAGTATGTTGTACAGAAGTGAGACGTTAATAAACAATTGTCTTGTAAACGATTATTCAATAGTGTAGTGAACCATTTACCTAAACAGCTTAGGATAGAAATACCTCTGTAATTGTCTGGGTCAGCTTGGTTTCCTTTGTTTTTGTAGATTGGTTTAATTTACCAACAAGCCAAGCTTCAGGTAAAACTCCAGTGTCAAAAACGAGGTTAAAAAGCCTTACGTAAACCGGCATCATAACATGAATAGAGCTTTTAATGTACTCATTGTAAATACTATCCAACCCACAAGCCTTATTGTTCTTCAATGCACTGACCGCTGACATAATTTCTTCTTCTGTAATCCTACAATCTAAGATATCATCATGATCATCATAATTTATGTTATTGACAAAAACATCGTCATTATCATCAGAACTTTGATAAAGATCTTTAAAAAATTCAAAAAAATTGTCCATACTGATTTTTTCTGCTTTTCTTTGGTTCAAATGATTTTAAAATTTCCCAAAAATTCTTAGGGCTACTATCCTTACATTCCCTCAGTTGTTGGACACATTTGTTTTGATATGTCTTAAACGCCTTCTTTAGGGTTTTACTATAAGCTCTACTTGCTGAAATGTACATAGCTTTGGTATTACTGTCTTTAGTCCTTCCATATATACGTTTACGCTTGTGGTAAAATCTACGTGATGATTTACATTTTTCATCAAACCAGGGTTTATGCTTGTGCTTATGTACAGAGTGTCTAGAATTTTTTACAGTACCTAGAGTAGTTTCAGCCGCAGTAACCAGCGTCTGAGAGATTTTATTAACAATTTGGTTAATGTCATTTGGCTCTATTTGGTCTTTACATGCATCTAATTCTGTACACTGATGGGTAATGGCAACCTTATCGATATTACATAAAAATGTTTCACTTTTATCAGGAATCCATCTCTTTACAAATTTATGTACATGTACATCTTTGTTATCATCTATAGCTGGAGACAGTTGTTGTGATGTACAATCTAACGTAAACGATAAGCCACAGTGTACATCGGACGAGATCGGGTCAAACTCCTGCACCTCAAAATCTATTAATAATGGGAATGTTTCTGCTGATGCAATACAATAATCGACAACACTGGCATTTCTGCATGTCAGTTTACCAATACCCTTGTCTTTGCCTAATCTCCCATTTACAATATACAATCCGTTATTTTTACATAAATCCAGAAGTTTATACCCGTTACAGTTTGTTTCAGTATCCATTGATATTCTATCTAACTTTACACCGTTGTCAACTAGATGTTGAACATTTGAAAACCACAATTCCTTGCAATAATATCCTTGTCATATTCGTCCAAAATGATAAAATCCGGAAGATTTTTAGTACGACAATTCATATCACCAACAATACACATGTACTGTGAGCAGTTTGACATACGAATGATATCATTTTCTAGTGTTGTAAATATTTCCGGTGAATGAAATCTACTTTGCTCTGGTGGTATATACACAGTTCCTAGGATAAGGTCATCGTTAACATGCAGGAAATCACTTGGTATCCTACACCATAAAACAATATCATGTATCTTTTCGATGACGCTCACCTTGTCAAATAGTGTCTTTTTGATGGCTACAATGATCCCGCCAGATACACATGTGTTCAGTACGTTAGTTCTGTTATTCATATGAACTGAAAATCCTGGGATGTTCACAGCATCTAAATCACACGTTTTAGTTTCAGTCAGACACAGTATATCGTATCTGGACACATCGTTCACAAAATTGGGGTTCAACAGCTTTGTCCTAATACCACACACATTAAGAGACAGTATCTTAAGTTTCTTGTGGGAAGTAAGGTTTTCACTGTTAGACGACTCACGGGTTTGCTGACCTCCGTTATCTTCCTACCGCAGCCTGTTTTCTCCCGTGTCCTCAGTCCTGGCCATCTTGTTGGGTTGTCTGTTGTCTGACCGACCGACGGCACTCGCGTATGATCTCCTGCTGGGGGGGAGCGCCTCGTGGGGTGAGAACTATAAACGGGTCGTCTCCTGGGTACACACATCTCGCGTCTATATACAGTCAGTCTACTGTAAGGTTAGACTTCAAACCACGCCTCCTTGCTTCCTTGATAATGGGGAGTAGATCTCTTCGTCTCTGCACAATGTCTTGAGGAAACTGTTCACTAACACCGAATTGCGTTTCTCTCAGCTGTCAGGATTTCCCACCGTTTGTCGGGATTTGCAAATTTTGCCACTATAGTATGTGGTCTGTTAGATAAGTGAGGGCCAATCCTATGTACACGTAAGAGGTTGATGTCTGTGTCACACTTCATTTCTTTCTTTAGGAAACCTTTAATTACCTCTTTAGGTTCTTCTCCAGGCATTTCCGGGATCCCGTGAAAGAGTAGATTATCTCTCATAGAGCGTGTTTTCAGGTCAATAACAGATTCTTTCAAGTCTCGCTGTTGCTGGTATATGGAGTCTATTTCATAAAACACGTCTTCTACATCTCTCGACAACCTGTCCCTATCATCGGTACTCTGTGCTGTAAGCTCCCGTAGCAGTTGTTTCAGCTTTTTGTTTTCTGATGCAGTCTCTCTCACACAGGCTTCAAGCTTATCAACGCGAATTATATGAAATGATGTATAAATATTACACCATGATAACTCATAAAAGTACTTGATGTGGATCTAATTATTATAGGAAAACTTTTAAAACGTATAAATGTTATATCATCATACTTCCCACATGATGTTATGGTTTATGTTCTTTGTAAGCTTGTACCCTTTGTTATTTTCCACCTTTTGTTTTCTTATTAATTTTGTTGTCCTTACATGTACATATATATGCTCTCTGCCTCATGGCATTCATTCACCTGATGAAGGAGTAAGCATACACTCCAAAACGTTGTGTTCCTCATAATAAAGAAGTTGACATCCATATATTCTCTTCACTTCTAAATGCCTTTCAAAGACCCATTAATTTCAAGATTTAAAGTAATACACACGGATTGGTGAAAGAAATCCATATGGTAAAAACATGTTGCACAAGTAGCTGCACATCAAATGTCAATATAGTTATTTAGTAGTTTATGCAACAATAACATTCCTACTGCATCTATACTTTCGTATTTGCCATATTATCTTTCTTACTTTCAACCACATGTGTCACATAGAGTTACGTCCCTTCTTTACCCCATTCCGTCGGGTACTAAACTTACTTGTTTGTTTATACATTGCAGCTAGAGTTTCTTTTTTTTATTTACCTTCATGCCACATGCATCATGTACATTACAATTCACTATGGCCTAATATTTCTTGTATTCCTGTCTCTATTAATAAATAATTACACTGGAACATTGTCCCATAATGCACTGCATTTCCGCCCAGCCTCGTCTTCACATTCCATTGTTGTTTCACATCGCCATCTTGTCTATACGTACACTGCTAACACTTGAAAAAACGTGACACATGACTGTAAATTTTCTCGGTGATCGTTATCAGGCCATCAATCTAACTGCCCCACAGCTGACGCAAAGCTGTCGGAAGTACCAGCTAGTGCATTCCGGCTACGAGCAAGTCTGCTTAGCATGCATGACCTCGTTTTTAGGTCACCATGGAAGGGTCGTCAGGTCGGAGAGGCAGAACCCGCTCAACACGAAACCGCAGACAGAGGAATGCGCCTACACATCAAGACCGACCAGTCGACGTCTGGGATACCGACCGACCAGAAAACTGGACAGCTGCCCAGTTGAAGGATAAATTGAAAGAACTTAGAGTATGTGTTCCTGACAACATGACAAAAAAGTTACTGTTACAAATGTATGTGCTCAACCAGCCAAATCCAAGTGATAGCCAAACACGAAAACCCTCCACAACAACAAACCCCTCAACGTGTAAGCAGACGACAACCAACAGCTACCATTTCCAGGGCAGAATCTGATAACCAACAGGGGCAAGGAGGCGTGACTCCACAACGCATATCTGGAGATACTCAGCATGCTGACCTGAGTCTCAACAACTCGGACTATGTGGTACACTCCCCGCCAACGCCTGGGACTTCTTCCAACATTACCCCGCCTAACAGCCTACATGATGACCCTAATTACACGATCAGTGAGGTAGTCAACGAGATGAGACAACTCAGACAGATGGTACAGAGCCTACAACCTTCTCCACCAGGTAATAATATACCCGCATCGGCTAGCAATCCACCTGATTTCTACAGAAACTCGAATGCTCCGATACAGGGCCAGCCTGTAACATCAGACACTTTACCCCACATCGACAGTGTCAGCCCAGCCCTACGACGTCAAATTGTGGAAGGTAAAGCCATTAACCTAGCCTTGCTCCTGCGACCATCGGCCGAAACAGGAGAATATCGAACGACACAAATTGCAAGTGCAACAGGCGAGGACGACAGTGTGTCTATTAGAGACGACCTACGACACAGGAGTCTATCCTTAGGTGAATTTATTAAGGCTTTTGGAATTTATAAAGCAATCTTCTGTGAAGCCTATCCTCAACGCAGAGAAGAAATGGACAGGTATGAGAGATTACTAGTCGACATGGCATCACACTATGGAGGAACTCTCTTCTACGAGTATCATAGAATGTTCGCAGCTAGATCAGCAGCCTATGTGTGCAAAGGTACTATCATCGACTGGAGTATCTTGGACACCCGAATTTACACCACTGTTACTTCAGGGCGTGGCACAAGGGCATGTGGTATATGCCATAGTTTGTCTCATTCTACTGACACTTGCTTCATGGCCGTTTCTCGTCCAGCAGAACGTGGACAAAGGTACACTCCTTACCAATCAGATCGTCCTAGAGACCATAGAGATCCGAACACCGATTCCCATGGCAGAAATAGAGTGGTTTTCAACGGTGTCGAGGTCTGCAACAATTACAACGACCGAGGCTGTAGCCGAGACCCGTGCCAATTCGCCCACCAGTGTATCATCTGTCGCCAAAGAGGACATGGCAAACAAGAGTGTCCCAGAGACAAGGAGAGCCGGAAAAAACGTGACACAGGACTATCACCATCCACACCCATTGACACCTGTAGATTGGCAACAGACCTAACAGGCCATCAGGACAAACAGTTTGTTCACTCTCTAATCACCGGACTGACAGAGGGGTTCAATCCTCTAATCGACCCTGTACCTCGCACCTCATTCGAATGTGTTAACAATTTTAGTGCCAGAAAACAACCGGACATCGTCACAGAGCTAATCGCAAAAGAGGTGGATAAGGGGTATGTTACCGGGCCATGGTCAAAACCACCCTTTTCCTTGTTTAGAGTCAGCTCCCTTGGTGTAGCTGAGGGGAAATATAGCAAGAAGCAAAGACTTATTTTGGATTTGTCAGCTCCACATAATGCAGAACAGCCTAGCATCAAACAATTAATAGACAAAGATTCATGTTCTTTAACATATGTGACTATTGACCACGCCATAAATATCATCAAGAAATGTGGACAAGGTGCATGGTTATGCAAAGTGGACATTTCCGATGCCTTCAAACAAATCCCAATCAATCAAGACTTTTGGAAGTTTTTCGGCTTCTAATGGCAGGAAAAATACTACTTTTACACAAGATTAGCATTCGGTTGTAGGTCCAGTCCTTGCCTATTTGATATGTTATCTACAGCTTTAGCTTGGATAGCTGAACACAAATATGGCATCAAACACATACTGTGGCTGTTGGATGATTTCTTAACCATAGACCCTGTGGACTTTGAGGCAGAGCGTACCATGGCACTATTGTCACTTCTGTTCAACAGTCTGAAGGTACCACTGGCTACGCACAAAACGGTCGGCCCTGTCCAAGAACTGGAGTATCTCGGCATCATTTTGGATACGGTGAGAATGGAGGCTCGATTACCCGTCAACAAAGTACACCGCATATGTGAATTTATCACAGGATTCTTGCAAAAATCTGCTTGCAAAAAACGAGAACTGCTTTCGTTATTGGGACACCTAAATTTTGCATGCAAAGTGATAGTGCCAGGACGCTCTTTCGTGGCTTTCTTGATTCAACAATCAAAGAAAGCATCTGAGCTACATCACTATGTGACCATTGGCAAAGAGCGCATCAAAGACCTACAAATGTGGTTAAGATTCCTATCTGGTTGGAATGGAGTTTCCTTCTTCCTTGACAGTCACACAACAAGTCAAGTCAAATTGCAATTATTCACGGATTCTTCTTCCGTAGGATTCGGCGGAATTTATGGATCCCGATGGTTTGCAGACACCTGGCCGGTCAACTTGCCACTGAAGAAAAACACAGGACTTGCTATGTCATTCCTAGAATTATACCCTATCGTCGTAGCTGCAGTACTGTGGGGTCATGAATGGCAATCCAAGCGTATTCTTTTTTTGTGCGACAACAGTGCGACAGTTGCCATTATCAGGAAAGGCAGGTCTAAATGTACTAACATCATGCAACTCATGCGTAGACTTACCTGGTGTGCCGCTAATCATAACTTCATTATACTAGCCACACATGTACCTGGTGCCTCAAACAATATAGCTGACTCTCTCTCTCGATTGCAGATGGCCAGATTCAGGCGGCTGGCACCACTAGCAGACATCACCCCCCACGAGTGCCCACCAACTCAGCAAGTACTTTGGAATTAGATACCACACTACAGACACTCTGGGACGCAGCAGTAAGTCGTCGAACAAGAGATACCTATGCCGTAGGATATCAGTGCTTTGTGAGATTCCTCATCATGTGCCAGCTACTGAGATATTCCAGAAATAATCTTCCGGATCTGAGTGAGAACGTACTTATCCTATTCGTAGCCTACTGTTTCAAAACACTCCAGTTAAAATATGCAACTGTCAAAACTTATTTGGCAGGGATCAAGTATGAGTATATGGTTCATGGTGTGCATTGTGTGTTTGACGAAGCTAGCTTTGGAGCTATCAGTAGACTTTAGACTGTCCTCAAGGGATACAAAAAATTGAATTCAGCTCCTACACTACGACGTCTCCCTATCACTTATGAAATCCTTTGTGATATGGTCGACACACTACGAGGAGGAGTATTCGGCCCATTTAATGACCTCATCATGGAAACCATGTGTACAATTGCTTTCTTTGGCTTCATGCGCTGTAGTGAGTTTACTTGTACCTCTGACTTCGACCCGGCAGTAAATATGTGCATCAGTGATGTCAGCTTTGATCATTCAGTGAAATGTGCCAAAGTATTCCTGAAAGCATCAAAAGCTGACCCATTTCGGAAAGGTGTCTTCATTACCTTATGCCATACAGGCAAACGTGTGTGTCCATATACAGTCCTCTACAAATGTGTCAGTGTAAGACTAGCTAGCAATGCTATACAAACCGATCCTTTGTTCATTAATTCAGATGGTCAAACGATTAACAGAGCTAAGTTCCTGCAATCGCTCAGAAGCTTACTTCGAAGGATCCGTATAGATTGTGATCTATACAATACACATTCCTTTCGGATAGGAGCTGCATCCTCCGCAAGTCAGGCCCGTTTAGAGGGCCATCTGATTCAAACGCTTGGACGCTGGTAATCGGAATGCTACACGAGATACATTCACGTATCTCATTCTACAATACAGTCTGCACAACAAGCCATGTGAGTGTACTCGCACCAGTAGACTTTGCTTGAATGCATGCCAGCGAACAAACTGTATATCTATTATCATACCTACAAGTGATGCAAGAGCTCATCTGTATATTTCTATGCATATTCTATGCATACCTACTATAATACCTACTATGATGCAAGAGCTCATCTGTATATTTCCATGCATATTTTGGGGGGCATTCATTACATTCAATCTCCATCAATTTCATTCATTCTCCTGGGCCTCAAAACATTCTCCCCTGGAGAAACTGTTTTGGCCCCCCCCAAAATTCACAAGTAATCGGGTCGCTAAAGGGTAACCCTAGGACACAGTCTGGCGCGTTACCACTTGGCCCCAGGGTACCATCTCACTTTTCCTGCATACAGCCCCCCATGTATGCCAAACTTGTATATATGTACATCTTAATAAATCATAATTTACTTTACATCTGTTGTGTTATTGTTGCATAAAATGTCAATATAGTTATTTAGTAGTTTATGCAACAATAACATTCCTACTGCATCTATAGTTTCGTATTTGCCATATTATCTTTCTTACTTTCAACCACATGTGTCACATAGAGTTACGTCCCTTCTTTACCCCATTCCGTCGGGTACTAAACTTACTTGTTTGTTTATACATTGCAGCTAGAGTTTCTTTTTTTTATTTACCTTCATGCCACATGCATCATGTACATTACAATTCACTATGGCCTAATATTTCTTGTATTCCTGTCTCTATTAATAAATAATTACACTGGAACATTGTCCCATAATGCACTGCATTTCCGCCCAGCCTCGTCTTCACATTCCATTGTTGTTTCACATCGCCATCTTGTCTATAAGTACGCTGCTAACACTTGAAAACCCACCCACCTCCCTTACAACTTTACACTTTTTCTACACATGGCTCATGTACCAGACGCCAACAGCATTCAAACCTTACAACTCTCATTTTCCCACTATGCATCTACTACTTGCCATCCTCCTCCCATCCAAAGTTCAACTACTTAATTTGGGCACTCATGGCAGCAGCCAGCACCATTCATCTTATTGATTAATCATTTCACATTTTCTTGTAACTACCTCTTACTTCGGGACTGTATGCAGATATGGGCCTCAAAACATTCTCCCCTGGAGAAACTGTTTTGGCCCCCCAAAAATTCACAAGTACCCGGCGCGCTACAGGGTAACCCTAGGACACAGTCCGGCGCGTTACCACTTGGCCCCAGGGTACCATCTCACTTTTCCTGCATACAGCCCCCCATGTATGCCAAACTTGTATATATGTACATCTTAATAAATCATAATTTACTTTACATCTGTTGTGTTATTGTTGCATAAAATAACAAGAGTCATCAGAAAGATGACATATGCCCCCGGCAGCTGTCTGTAAAGTAACCAAAAGTAAATGTGCAATTCTGTATGTAATGAGTCAACAGTTGAATGTTCTTGAAGAAACATACATTGTTTACCCAATGGAAAGTAAAACAAGTGTGTGTGTGTGTGTGTGTGTGTGTGTGTGTGTGTGTGTGTGTGTGTGTGTGTGAAACAATAACTAAACAAGAGTATAGTCAACAAAGTCATCTATATCCCCTGCCCATTTTAACACGTTATGGTCCCACCAAACCAGGTAACTGACCCAACATTTCTCTTAGCCCATGTCAAAATAGTTGCAATGGAAATTCTAAAATAAACATTTCTAAAACTCCTTAATATCAAATGGCACCAGTTTAGTATGTGCTTTATATATATACATGCAGTGTTTGGCAAGGAAATATTTAACAGTTTATTTGTTATACTCCATAAGTGAACCCACCCTACATTAAAACTTCAATCCAACTTGTTGCCATGGAAACGTAAAAAATAAAAATTTATTAAATTCCTAAATAGTAAAAGGCACCAGTTCAGTATGTGCCTGGTAGACATGCAAAGTTTTGTAAAAAAGTATTTAACGTTTTTTGAGTTACGCTCCGGAAACGAACATCACCCTTTTGAACCTAAGTCCATCTAGTTGACATGGAAACGTAAAAAACAAAAATTCCTAAATAGCAAAAGGCACCAGTTCAGCATGAGTCTGATAGACATGTAAAGTTTTGTTAGAAAGTATTGAATGGGTTTTGAGTTATGCTCCGGAAATGAACTCTACCCTATAGAACCTAAGTCCAACTAGTTGCTATGGAAACTAAAAATTTCTAAAATTCCTAAACATCAAAAGGCACCACTTCAGTATGTGACTGATAGATTTGCCAAGTTTTGATCAAATACACTGAACGGACAGACAGACAGACAGACAGACAGACTGGCTGATCGCTATATCGATAAAATGTGTCTGATTGGATGCAGTCCTGTCATATCCATATGCATCATGATGACTGATGATGCCAGAGGCCCTGCACATCTGTGGTAATGAGGTCCACCTGGCACCGCACAGCAACGTCCAAGTTCTACATTGTAACACAGATCTGCATCATGTCAGTAATACAAGGTATGGCCCGGTACTGTCTGTCAATAACTATGTGAACAGTTACAAGCGACACATATACTTCTAGGTTTGCACTAAGGTGGCTTCTGAACTCCTGATATACCTTGCAAAACAGTCTGAATTCCACCTGCCTGTTGTCTTGATAAGTTTATCTTCAATGTTTATTTACTATGGCTGCCGTCATAGCCTCCTCATTTAAGAATTGAACGTCAGTTTGGATGTTCAAACAGTTTAATAGGGCTTCAACGAGTACTCGAGTACTCGGGGCCGGGTCGGTTTAAGTGGGAGTCGAGTCCGTTATCAAGGACTTGAGTACTCGATAAGGGGAGATCACTCTGTTTTAATATCGTTTGAATAATGTTTTCTTTGTAGAAAGTAGATGCACATTAGAACAAATGAGAATGTCACATAAAATAGACGTAATTATTGTTTTTCCTTCCCGACTTTAAGAAATTGAATGTATCAAGGCGATTATTGCTTCTTTGCTCCGACTCAAATGCCAAGTGTATTCCCTTACACAGATTAACAACTGATTAGCTGGTATATATGTGCTATTTCAGTGCTTACAAATCAAGTGACAGGTCGACAGTTTGGTACAGTTCGAAAACGTGACCAACTCATGAATGAATGAACTTATAGTACTACATTTCCATATTTAGCGGCCTTAGTCTTGCAGTCCAGCAGCTGAGTATACGTGTATGTCACGTGATGCACATTATCGATTTTCTTCCTGCGAATTATTGTTCATGCTTGTTGGCAGGTGTGGAATGAAACGCTGATCGTCAGAAAAAAAACTTGGTTTGTGTTCAATATGTATTGTAGTATTTGTAGAAGTGACGTAATGTTTTTTAAGGTTGTGATTAAGATTAGTGCAGTTACAAGCAAACATTAACACTGAACACTTCCATACACTTGGACAGATAAACTAGTTCCATGGACGCTTTCTATTTACATTTCAGTGCAGTTCAATTACACTTATAACATGTTTTAATAATTTTAGATGGCAATTTTGATCTAATGAACCAATATTCTTAAAGGACGTCCTATTTTCGGGTACTCGAGGACGAGTCGAGTTTCACCCCTTAAGGTACTCGAGCCCAAAAATTTGGACTCGTGGAAGCCCTACAGTTTAACCAGCGCTTTTAAATCGTTCACACTTCAATGAACTCATCCAAACTGAAGTTCAATTCTTATAATTTCATACTTTGTACCAATGTTTGCTTAAATTTGAAGTCCTCTGGTTTCGCCGAAGAACATTACAACAATGTTACTTTATCAGTATTTGCCGGCTCTTGGTCATATACGTTTCCCCACTCATACTCAGTTACGCAAAGAAAAATAGTTCTTTGATTATATACAATTTAATCTAGAAATATATCAACATAATTTCATTCTCTGAACAAATTTACAAACAATAATTGGGATTATCAAATCTTAAAAATAGGTTACAGGAAGTTGAACAAAAATATAAACATGACCTCGATGCGTCGCGACAAGGTGAGGTCAATTTTCAAGCACAGATTTATACATGATGTCACATAAGTTTGTAAAGAGGTGTATTTCAAGTCGAATGGGAGCATGAGGATGTAATTTATAATTTATACTTACTGCTGTTGAAAATGATGTTCATGGAGCAGTTATGGAAAACACCCCGACGTGTGAACCCTCTCATGGCACTAGCAAATGTGGAATATCACCGATATATGAATGTGTTGCTTGTGTTTCGATAATCGCAAACTTATTCGGATGATGCGGAATGGACTGGTGGGGGTTGAACCGAGTGCTCTGAAACTTGTGTGTTTTTGTGTTAATTTTCAACGTCAGGGTGTGTTATATTTGGAGTTTGGGATTTGTCGTGTGTGCTGTAATACTATCCTTGGCTGGTGTTTCTTGTCACCTGAGATGGACCTACTGTATGACCTGATGCCAGCTTCATTACTGTGCCACCGCTTCTCGGCCTAGAATGCACGCAGATGGTCGGCCAACTCAGAAACTGGAATAGTAGATTTCTAATTCCGTCTACGGATATTTTCTCGACTCCGATGACCAATCGATAAAACAGGTAGGCAAGTTTTGGATTTTTTTTAATTTAAGTTTCTTTCCTTACCTTTTTATGTTTTATGGTTTCTCAAAATCTTAGATTTTTTCCCCGATACGATAGTAAATTGGATTTTAGTTTGGGATTGATCAGGAGCAGTCGCGTTTGCTCTGTCAGCGGCCACATCTGAGCAGGGTACGATATTGTTTTCATTGGTGCAAGATTCCTGTCATTTCCGAAAACAAGGTGAACAGAAGGATGACAAATCATTCAAATACATTCGCGGGAACGCACCACTTAAGCTTGTTAAGGTGTGGTGTTCTGGACAGCAGCACATGGCACACGGGCGGCATGCGCAAATGTGTGCGGAGGGGAGCTCTGTCCCTAGCCTTGTCACTTTTTAATCATGCTTGGTAGAGAGCAGCCACGTTGCCGGTGGCTGCCTCTGACAGTGTCAAATCAGGGCACAATTGTAGTATTTGTAAAGTCAAATGAGGACTTTAATAAAACCAAAAAAGGGTTTTACATAGTCAAATAAGGACTCAAACATTGTCAAATAAGGACAAATCGTGGTAAGTAGTGATTTTAGAAAACGTTTCTGAAATCGTGGGTTAATTCAAATATGGTGTAAATTTGAGTTTCAGTTATTAAACAGACATTAACTTTAAGTTTTGTTGAGTAATTTTTTAAGACTTCCACTGTGTATAACAAGGCATCAAAGTCAATATCCCCCAACAAATCAAATTCGTTCACCTCAGTAATTTTACAGCATTAGTTTTTCTTCACTTGCGTTATTAGTATTGAAAAATAGCCATTCCATATCCAAATCATCGCATGGACAATCCATTTTGTTTCATGTAGCAGCTAGACGACATCAATCACTAGAACCAAAGCATTTATTTATTTATAAGTCAGATGAAATGTTACAAGACCAGGCAAAAATACTAAATTAATTATATTGCTGATAAATGCAGGTATTAAGAAGAAAATAGAAAAACGAGTTGATCGTAAACACGATCGAGAATTTGGGGAAACCCCGGAAAGTAGTTCCAGCAAACTTTCACACGATCAATTTCACAAAAAATTGTTCACATGATGTAAACCTTTTTTGGTCCGTTCACAGGTCTGTGAACTCCAAATATCAGATCAGGTGACTACCCCTTCACCCAATCACCATGAAAGAAACAGTGTAAACTTCAAAGTATGAAATTATTCTGTAATGAATGTCCCCTCACAATCGACAAATAAAGGATCATTGTTCACATCACTGCACTGCATTCTTATAGAGGACAGTCTGCACAAGGAAAATAAGGACATGTCATGGTATCAGTAGTTAAGAGTGAAATAGAAACACCATGCCGGAAGGCATCAGTCTTGGAAACTTTTAAGGTCATGGTACATTTCTTCTTGTGAAGATCAAAACTAATATAATTCATGGTGATGTTCACATTGGGATCAAAGTTTGCAGAGCATGTGAAGGAATCCAAGAAAACCTGTAAGACACATACATTCCATCACAAAATCATTGTAAGGAGCAAACACACAGCCCTGAGCCGCTTGACAATGATACTTAACACGTGGTAGTCACGGGTAGTCTCTTCCTCTGCTCTGGTCTTTGGGCATGTTTGTAGCCTCTTAGTAGGGTTTGAACACCAAACAACAAACACCATGTTGTCTTCGTAACTTTTACATGCTGTGAGATAAGGCTGACTCCTGGATTGCACTGTATTTTGTCTGGAACTGCCAGCACTTTGGCTGGCTTCGAGGCTATTTGCGTTTACATCATGGTTTGCGATGCCAAGAACATTAACCCTATTGTGCTGATTTCTTACTATCCGATGCCCGTGCCAAGTAAATTTTAGATGTCAGGCGAGTAATATGCGTTTTCTAGCATGCCCATGGACAAGTAGAGCACATAAAATGAACTGGGTCAAATTTCATGAGAATGTAATCATGTCATCATGTTACGATATTTCATTGGCTAATGTTTATCTAGTGTCCCAGACTGGCAATCTAATTTGCATAGAGTTACACCAGTCAACCAATGGATTGATATAACACTTCGATGTCAGGCAGGTCAACAATGAGAACCAGGCTTATTTCATTGATAAATCGTAGTAACGCTTCCATATATGGCACATGCTTCTTGGAAATTGAATGACAGACAGTCTTCGTTTATTTGATACACCAGCCACTGCGAGGCTCACGCGCTCTCAATCACGAAAACTTTGTTGACACAAAAGTCAAACTACAACAAATATGACTTTTATCAAATTTGACTTCTGTTAACAAATTTAAGATATCACGAAATGAATTAATGATATGGTGAAGCTTATTACTTATATCTTGAAAAGAATTGCTGATATCTTAAATTCCATTAATGATTTCAAAATATGATTTACAGATATCAAAAAGTCATGTTTTGTTATATCAGTAATTCAATTCCTGATATCTAGAAACTAAATACAGATATCAATAATAATAATTTCCATTATAAAAAACTTTCGCTTATTTATAGATTTCTTCAAATACTTCAGTCTGTTAAATACTATGGGTAATGTTTCTAACCATGGCGGAAAATTTCTTCTCACTACGGAGACCATGTTTTCAATTTGATCACTGCTGTCATGGTCAGTCCCATCAACTCCTCTGTGAATAGCTTGGCGTGCTGTTGAGACTAGTTCCTGCACAAGTGGGGCATTGTTTGTTGCCATTTTGGAACCGGAAGAATTTACGGATATTCCGGAAGTATTTGAAGATATCTGTAAATCATTTCCTGCACTATTGGGGACTGAAATAATTCTTTTACCGTTCCTTCATGTCACATAAATTATATTACAGATATCAACAATTGATGTAAAGATATCTTCAAAATTATCAATGATATCTTTAATTTGAACTTTGATATCAGTAACGGTCAGAATTAATGATATCTCTAATTGAATTAATAATATCTTAAACAAATTAATGATATACGTAACACATTTGTGGATATGTATAACTTATTTCAAGATATCTTGAATTGAATTTAAGATATCTTGAATCATTTCTAATATGATTATGTACAATAGGATGGTAACACCGGAAATACCTTGTCAACAAATCCATACTGAAGTACGCAAAATCATCATGTAATTACACTGTCTGACTACAAAAAGTGTTCTTTGTATATCTGGACTTATGTATGTAACTTATTTCATTAATTTTATTCAAAATTCCTTTTAATATTGTTTTAATTAATTTTGGTGAAATCGTGTGTGAAGCGATCGGAAGATCGCACAACTCACCGTTATTAACATCAACCATGGTCAGATTACCGCTACTGACGCCTTGAAACGAACAATAGTTGACAGAGAATGAATACATATATCCTAAATGCCATACTTTGACTCGTTAAAAGTCATATTTGTTAAAGTTTGACGATTCTATGTCAACACGTAGTTCTCGCGATCACGCAATCACGTGAGCCTTGACGGTGACTGGTGAGACTGGTTCCATCAGAAAAATAATAACCGGCTTCGCTTAGGTTTATTATTATTTAAAATATGTTTAGTAAAAGCTGCAACTAAATTAACAAGATATTGGGATATATTATTCCTGCTAAAAAAAAACAGTTTCAGATACAATTTTTGCTGATCCTTGCATTAAAATCCTGTAAAGTTATATCATTGGGTGTGTCTTGACTGAATCACCGGTAGATTCCAAGAAAACGTGTGTAAAGCTGATTGCTTTTTCCAGCTTAGTTTACGAGAAAATACACAAGGTCATCTTAATCCCTAGATGTAAAACAATGCCTAGCAGAACAAAAAATACAATTTAAACGGTAAATAAACATGTCTGGTGATTTTTTTGTCAAAATTTCAAATTTGTACTGACCAAGTTTCTCATCACACGTTCATTTACCGGAATTCGTTGAAGGGGTAGATCTACGGAATAATTTTTTTCTGCACTTGACATTTGATTTAAGCACATTTGATTCGAAATACTGAATCCGCTATAGGGGGGTGCGCATTATACATGGGTGCGCACTATACTCAAGAAAATATGGTACCACTATAACTATAACATTGAAACCTGTGGTTGAGCATCAACCTTAACCAGACACAAATTACATGCCCAAGTATTAGGAGCAACTACCCGCATATAGTGCTGCATGTATAGTGAGTGAGCATCACCGGAATGAGAAGCTGCTTGACTGAGCATTTGTCATTAGTTACACCCATCGGATGCAGTCGAGTATATGACCTATGTTTCTGACCATCAGAAGAACACATAAATATGTACACCAATGAATTATGGGGGAAATATCCCCAGAAACATTATGGATATTTAACTACCACAATGATCAGAAATAACTGTGTTATTAACTGAGGATACCCCTAACATGAAGGAGATGGTTATGAACAAAATTACAATGATAAACATGTAGGACAATCGCTATTATTCCAGCGAGCACAAATAATGACTTGCAGTGTACCTGCTAACATTTATGACAATCTACTTGGCATGCTACACATAGCTTTTTGAATGTGAGCTATGGTATTCTGGGAGGTACCGTACATAACAATCTGAGGACCAATGTCAAATGGTTCTGATATAGGTGGGATCTGCCTCTAATAACTCCCTGTGTAGTTGACAGCAATCCAATACTGCCTGCTGGAATGACTATATTCGGTACCAGATCGTTAGCCTGGTCTCGATGGTCCCATGAAGTAGGTAGCAGCTGTGTGGATAAAGGGAATGTCACAGGAGTGGCGGAAGAGGAGCGGCTTGGAGAATGAGCGACCGACAGAGACAAACCTCTACAAGAAGGAGAGGGACATGGATGCTCTTCATTGCAATGGTGATCAAAGGGTCGATAAGGAGAGCTGTAATAATCAGTGAGAGGATGAAGCATAAGGATAACCACGCCAGGGAGGACATGATTCCAAGTGTGAGGGTTAGCTCTCCTAGCCACCTGGGCAGGGGTCCGGAAACTTTATAATCCCAATCAGACATTTGCATCTAGGCCACGTCCCCTTCAAATAGTGTATTTTAGTACGACTTTTCACACACATTACAAGTTGTTACGTTCAGTGTTCCCTTGTTATTGCACGCTTCAATATTTTGCTAACTCGGTTATAGCAACACTGGAAATACCAGTCAATAAATCCGAACTGAAGTATGCAATTTAATCCTATTATGATGATATCTGGTAATACAAAAATTGTTCATTGTTTATCTAGACTAATGTTTGCAATATATTTTATCAATTATATTAAAAATTGAATTCACTAATTGTAATATTGTTTACAATAATTTCGGCGAAATTGTATGCGAAGTGAACGGTAGATTGCACAACTCACTGTTTATTCCTGATAAAAAAAATAATTTATATCAAATTTCATACTTTTATTGACAAAGTTTGTTATACAGTCGTGCCTCGTTTATACGGACACTTGCGTCATGTCACAATTTGTCCGTATAAACGAATTTCCGTATAACTGAAACCAGCTTATTACTGGAAGAGTTACTTCCCTTCAATTATGCAACTCATGACAGATGACAGAGCAAACAAATACATCCACTCAATCGTTATTCAAGACATACACGATCTCACGAATAAAAGGATTACCACCAGCGGAAGTGTATTGTCCGGGTAAGTGAGACAATTTTGTGTGCATTTCAGTGTTTTGTGTATGAAAATGACCATCCGGTTCCGGAAACTTTATATAGTAATTATTTCGTTTTGA
Source organism: Haliotis rufescens (assembly GCF_023055435.1). Classification (NCBI taxonomy): domain Eukaryota; kingdom Metazoa; phylum Mollusca; class Gastropoda; order Lepetellida; family Haliotidae; genus Haliotis; species Haliotis rufescens. The sequence continues at coordinate 29,144,647 of NW_025964112.1, forward strand.
ATGAAAATCGTCCGGGAACCGAGGATTCCGGATATCTGAAATCCGTATAAGCGGGACATGACTGTACCTGTTTATTCACCTGAATTTGCTGAAGGGATACGATAACGCTCATCAATTATTTGGACCCTGTTTGTTTTTTAAAATGTCTGGACAGAAAAATTTAGATGTCCAGTAAGCAACATTTTAAACCAGACATTTGAGATTCCCAATCAGACATGTCCGGCACATATGGCCTGTTTCCGGACCCCTGAACGTGGGTTGTCTGCATAATCGCTGTACCAAAAGGGATCTTAAGCATGTTTTAAGTCCAGTCAATGATGATAATCATCAACTGGCACAATCTCGATGAAGTAACTGTGTAACTGGAGGACACGGAGCTACCAAGTAGAAGAACATTCAGACAAGACTGTACAGGAACTATCATCTGAGTCATGTTAAACAGGAGTGATACATGAAGAATCCGCAGTGTCCTTGCAAAAGAAGGTAAATCCTGAGAGAGTTGATCTCAAGAGATCGTGAGGTTAGCAATCTTTCGTGGAGCGATTGTGTGATTGTGTGTAAATACATTTTGAAGGAATCTTCCGTTAGATGTTCACACTTTGAACAACACTTTTCAACACTCCACCAGCCACAGCAGTTACAACATAAGTCATGATGGTCAGAGTTGGAAAAAGTATGCCTACACCTCCGACAGGGAATTTTCTTTGTTCATCCTCCCTCAGAAAGGAACATAAATCTATATGATGTTGTCTCAAATCATCAAAAGGCACCAGTTCAACACTAGACTGATCTGCATAGAAAGTGTCAACAAGAAATATTAAACAGTTTAGGAGTTCTGCTCTGGAAATGGAAACGGGCAGCTTGACATGCTGATCACTATATTCCCCCCATTTTTTAAAACAGGGGGATAATAAGGATCCAAAACATAATCCCAATTGAATTTTGGTCCAAGTGATGTGGCTAATTGTAAACAACACGCAGCCACGTTACCTGCTTTGGCTATAGTCTGTTTCATAATCAATAATTATATTTAGTGAATAAAACATTTACACCTGATTATTATTCCTGCTGACTATTTTACTTGAAATATGACATTGTTATTGTAAATAAATAATAACACTAAATAATAAACATCTCCAGGGGAGTACAATAAATTGATGGTATTAATAACGCGTGGGGTCTGACGTGACGTTGATTAATGAATAATTTGCATACTCGTATATGCAAGGGGCCAACGTATGGTTCTCAGTAGGAAGTGACAACTTGGTGACGATGGCTTGCGGTATATACAGTTTTACTTTATACATGTAGATATATACATACAAAACGCACTATGTGCCAGGTCAGCACATAGTGGTAGTGGTTGTTGTCTAGGTGCCCCGGAGCACCCAGCCTAACCCTAGCTACGCTAAGGGTAAGACCTTTCTTTTTTCTCTTTCTTTGGACCAAGGCTTATATAGCCAAGGTCACCTGACATTTAGTAAGTAATAAATATAAATGTAAACAGTAAATCATCAGTGACATACTTGCACATCTGGCTCAGGATGGCAGACGGTCGATGTACACAAAAATTGGGATTAACAAATAGGATTAGCATCTTATAAATAACAGCAATTAAGTGTTTCAAGGCATAAAGATGTCATGGCTCCAGGGTAATGAGCCTTTGCAATTAAATGTTCTTCAGACGATGGGTGTCGTAAATCAGTTGCTTTGACAGTATCTGGAAGCCATGGATTCAAAACAACAGTTTGTCAAAGCTTATTGTATTGTTCATAAAGGAAACAAAATGTTTTCTTATGTTACTGTACCATCTCTTTACCTTTGATAAAATATTTATTTATCATTTCAATTTATCAGGCAGTTTAATAAAATCCAAAGATCTGCATTTAAATGAAGTGATTGCACTTTATATATTCATACAAATAAAAATTAATTCCAGCTTGTATTTTCTTCACATGAAAGCTTTCATAATGTTTGCAATATACACAGAAGTGAATATATTACAGGGACCTACATTAATAACTGTTCAGGTAGGAGACAAACCTGTGACACCAGTTCTTCTTCCCCCTTGTCAAACATCTTAGACAAAGCTTCTGCAGCCAATGCGATCATGTCTCTTCTCACTTTCATTGCAAGCTTCATGGCACCAATGCAATCTGTGGCGGCCATACTCCGTATGCAGAGCTGACATTAGAACAAAAACACAAGAAGAAAGACATTTAAGGAAATCCTTTATGACTTCTTATATGCTTAATGAATGAACTAGGAAGATGTTTGCATTACATGCAAGGATAACAAAGATATAAATAAACACTTCTGGTTTAAAAATCTCAATGCTTCTGTCAAACCCTTTTTGAAGAGTGTGTTGCTAGCCGTGCATCTGCAGTCTCTTATATTACGTAAGACATGTTCAATTTTCTAAATATCAAAACCTTCAGAAGTTTATGTTCCTCAAAAAGAAAATCCTGCGAGTTTCTTGGCATACACCCACCAATAACGGCCATTGTTGACTTGAGGCACTTCCTTGAGTGGCATGCATTCCAACGGTTTCTATATAATGTTATCATTTTTTCTTCATTTGACCATAAATTTGTATCATAGTTATATTTTAGCATTGTTTTGTTTGGCAACAATATCGAACAATAGTTATAATTGTTAACAATTCAAAGAATACTACCTCTGTTACATCTTTGCCATAAATCCTGTATTTTGGCTTCAGTCACACTAACTAAAATTTTCAGATTTTCAACAGACGTCCTCTTCACTATCAATCACACAACTAGTTGTTCCCAAATAGGATTGTAGCCAATCAAGCTATAACGTATGCAATGGCGGGAATCTTCACTTCTTCCCACATCTAACTACTAGAGGTAGATGAATTGGGGAGGTGGGAGGGAGTACTTCGGATGTATTGTAATAGAGGTAGTATTCTTAGAATTATTAACAATGATAACTATTGTTTGATAATTCTTGCGAATCCTCTACCTCTATTACATCTTTGCCAGAAAATATCAGAGGGACCCTGTGGGATCTGCCTCTAGTAACTCCCTGTGTAATTGACAGTATTCTCTCCTGGAAACCATTATTCTCTGATTCCAATCCTAACCCGAGATAATTTCCCTCTGAAATTCCCCCTGAGGATTATCGTTATATTTCCTGATCTTGATGATAAAAATATAGTCATTTCTGGTCTATTTTTACCCAATGGCGTCATTTCATGTTAAATTTGGATTTGTGACACTAATACCAGTGCTGATGTCACTTCCAGTGCTGACGTCACTTTCGGTTTGTCACATCCGTTATCGGATAATGACGTCTCTCAAGGTCTCTTTCTACCAAAGATGTCATTTCCTAATTAGGTACTTCCGGTTATGATATCACTTCTAGTGATGACGTCACTTCAGGTCACTGAAGGCAGTTAATACTCAAAGTGACCCTAATCCATCCTACACCTTCTATTAATAGACAGGATAAACAAGGGTGTACTCACCCTCTGATGCTGCTGGTGTCGGATCCTGGCCCCCCTCCCACACATTCTATTTCGATAGAAGGGGGAGGAAACTATTGGTGGATGATACTTTGCGCCGCAACGATGTGCCCCAGGAAATATATGCCCTGTAGGTCCGGCTGGACGTCTCACAAGTAAAAGCTGGTGGAGGTGTTCTGTGAGGCCCACTGACAGCTAGACACCACTTGTTCTACTGAGACTGATGTCCATGAAGCGAGACTCGTGGCTAAGGTTCTTATCTCATAAGCTGAGCAGGATCCCAAACATGGTTTGGTATTATGTGCTTGTGTGTAACTCTCTGTAACCGTAGTTTTAAGCCATCCAGCTATTGTAACCTTGGTGATGTCTTTGTTGGATTGAGTCTTGCAAGATATAAAAAGTCTCCTTCGATGGCGTCCATGAGGGTCTGTAGCCGAGAGATAGAATTTTAGAGCTCTGATGGGACATAAAAGTCTGTCTTGGTGATCCACTGTTGGTCAAAAAGCAGGAATGGTAAAGTATCTATGACCTAACAGTCCAATTGTAGCAGACTGATTCTTGGCTACAATGTCTGGGAGTGATCTTAGAGTGACTGAGGTCCATTGTTGATCATGAGTGAGACTAGAATAGTCCAAGGCATGGGGTTCTGAAACTCTTGCTGCTGTTGCCATGGCTAGAAGGAAGGATGCTTTCCTGGATTTTTGGAGTAAGGTGGCCTTAGCCATGGGCTTGGAAGGTTCCGTTAAAAGTGTCGATAGTACTACAGATAGCTGGGGAAGATACAAGGTGTGCGAACATCTTCGAGTAGTAAGGATCTCATTAGTCTGTTTAGAATGGGATGGTTTCTGATTGAGAGTCTGTCATGCTGTAGAAAAGAATGAAGAGCCGATCTGTAACATTCTATCGTCCCATGTCAGAATTTATTGTCCTGACGTAGATGTATTAGAAAATCTGCTACCATTGGGATAGATATAGCATTAATTTCAATCTCTTGTCGTCTTCTCCAATGGACAAACTTTTCCCATCTGTTGCCATATAAAAGTGAGGATGAAGGTCTCAATGATCTTGCAACACCTTCTGAGGCAAGCTCAGAGTACATGGATGTCTGCATCTTTTACGTGATAACTTCCAGGCGGTTAGATGTAGGCTGGGCAGATTGTCACGGAAAATGCTGGACCTCGGTTGTCTTTGCAGATCTCGACGGAGAGGTAACTGGATGGGTTCTTCCAGCAGTAGTCTTAGTCTGGGGAACCACGCCCTGCTGGGCCAGATTGGTGCTATCAGGATTATCATGCAATCCGTCTCCTCCACCTTGTGGATGACCTTGTCTAGGAGGGACCAAGGTGGGAATGAGTAAGCAAGTAGACCCGTCCAGTCCATCGATAGTGTGTCGATCTGGTGAGCTCTTGGGTTGGGTACTGGACTGACATAGACCGGAAGTTGACGATTCAGGCAGGTGGCAAACAGATCTTGGTGAGGTGTGTCCCATAACGTAGTTATCCAAACAAAGATCTGGGGATGTAAGGTCCATTTTGTTGCCAATATTGTCCTCTGGCAGGAAAGGCTGTCTGCAAGGATTTTCAATTTCCTGGGTAAATGTCTCACTTTCATCCGGCAATTAATGTAGTCTGCCAAGGCAAACAATCGTGTAGTCTCCGTCATCAGGGAGCTGGATCTGGTTCCTCCTTGTTTCTGGATGTAAGCCACTACTGTGGTGTTGTCCGTGGCTGTGAGGATGGATCATTGAGATAGACGTATCTTTCATGCTAGGATGGCGTAATAGATGGCCTTCATTTCCTTGCAGTTGATATGAAGGTTCTTCTCTCATGTGCTCCAAGATCCCTGTACCGTGAAATTGTCCATATGAGCTCCCCATCCCGAATCTGACGTGTCTGTGAATAGATGGTGTTTGGGCATAGGATAAGTCAGAGGGATGCCCTTCATCACATGTTCTCTGTGGGTTCACAAATGCAGGTCTCGTACTACTTTGGTAGGTGACTGAGTCTTGAATTCTTCCTTCCTCTGAAGGTCATATGCTGTAGAGACGTTTAGTTGCCTAGAAGAGACATCCACCATCTCAGTGACTTGCTGGGTTGACATGATAGTGATTGAATCATTGTGATGGACTTGATGAATCGATCCTCTGGTGGGCAAAGATATCCCTTGTTTAGTTGGAATCTTGCTCTGATGTATATGATGTCTTGAACCGGAGTAGTCTCAGACTTGGATGGATTGACTAGGATAAGGTGGGCCAAGAATATCATGTTCTGGTGTAGCTGAGCTTTCTCTTGGTCTACAGCCAGGAAATCGTCCAGGTATCCTTGGATTCAAACCAGCTGGGGATGGGCAAACCTGATGACTGGCGCTGTAATCCTGGTGAATAGCCAAAGGGCTATCGATATTGCGAATGGTGAGACCTGGAACTCGTAACGTCGACCATTGATTGTGAAGCGTGGATATTTGCGTGATGATGGGTGTATCGGGATGTGAAGAGAGGCATCCTGTGGATCGAGGATCTGGAATTTTGGCGGAGGTACCAGGAATTTTGTGTTCAGGATCTTTAGGTTGATTATCATTCTCAAGTCGGTCGTATTCTTCTTCGGGACTAGGAATACCGGAGAACAAAAGCCCTGGGTGTTGTTGGTCTCCGCTTGTCTCTGAATGGCTCACTTCTTTAGAAACTTCCTGACGACCAGATCTGCTGCCGCCAGCTTGGCTCTGACTAGATGAAATCTGCATCCGACGGCTTGGGTCTTCAAGATAGGATGTTTCTTGAAGTGCATGTATCTGTCAATTAATCAGTCAGGCAAAGTTTGCTTCCAATTTTCGGGTTATGACCACCTCTCACTGGTCCCGGAGTCGGTATTATGGTGAAAGACGGTAGGCGTAAATCTCAATCCATAGACATAACCAGGTCGAAAGGGTCTATAATGTTGGCGTGGGTGGCAGGGAAGTCAGAATCTGCGTTTGCCTTTTTCCACTAGATCTAGATCACGGCGATAGGATCCTTGTTTGTTGTAGTCTGGCTGGCGAAAGGATTCCTGAGAAGACTGGCGCTTCCCGGAGGGGAAAAACTTCTTCTTAGGAGGCTGTTTGTAAGATGAGTCTTTCTGGTCCCAGGAATGCTTCTGGGGGTGGGAATTTCCATGAGCCTTGGCAGCTAGGCTGATAGTTGGTGCTTGGAATCATTCGTATCTTGTCTGACTTCATGTATTTCTTGTCCCAAAATCCTGTTGAATGTTGTGGGAGCTGATATGGGCTGTGACATGATCAATTTCTTGGTTTGGTTAGAAACATCTATAGAACGAACCTGAGCTAGAAGTTGTTGACGCTGCAGCCATAGTAGCTGTGAAGACATCTAGACTTTGGTGGAAAGTAAGTCTTCCTGCATTTTTGCAATAGTATCTAGTAGGCTGTGAATGAGTCCGACTTGATAGTCATGGGCATATCTCTGCTTATGCCTTCATATGATGTCTGTAATGGTTGAATGATGTGTCTGATTCCGGCGACATAATAATAATCATGGTAGTCTGCCATGTAATCCCTGTGTGGTTCATCCGCTGCCAGTGTCCAGGAATTTCGGTATGATTAACATCCATGCGGCTTGTGATGGCTGCCCGTGAGTAACAGGTCCCGTACGGTGATCCTCCTCTCGTTCAGTATAACGGTTGGCTGGACGGTCCCGTGTGGTCCGTGTGGCTGGCTTGAGTGACGTCTGCTTATGAAGATCATACGGAAGGCGGATCGACTGGACGGTAGGTGGATTAGCCATAGAGTCTGTGCTGTAGTTGGTTGGCCAGCTGGGTTATCCTAGCGTCCGTGTGGTGGCCGTAAGGTGTCTTAACGGTTGGCTGTGTGGACAGCCGGTTGGACAGTGTCATGTGGTCCATGTGGCAACCGTACGGTGTCTTGACTGGGACCCAAGAGTCAATCTAGCTGTCCGTGTAACACGGTAAGGAAAAGCCTGCAGGCTTATACCCGGCTGGTCGCCAGGCTGATCGGACGGCTGGTCAGTCAGCAGGCTGTACGGCTGATCGGTTGGTTGTACTGGCTAGTTAGTTGTCTGGATGGTACGGTCCACTGGGGTAGGCCCTATGGTCGTAGCAGACGGCTGTGCCCATGTGGTCTCTTGACCTGGGGACTCTTCTTAGCCAGAGGTGCTTGCTTAATCTTCTTCATTTCTTTGTTGATTTGTGAGAACTTCGTCTCAAACATTGTCTTCATCATAACTTGTTGCTGTTGGAAGAGATCATGTATAATGCTCATAGAGAGTGTAGGAGATGGTTCTGCTGGCGGTCGACTTTGGGTAGAGGGAGGATGCGCTGGGGAACAGTGTCAGTAGCCATGATACCCTCTACTTTCTTCTTAACCACTTCCCGCCTCTCAGCCTTCATGATAGCCTCAGCCTTCTGGAAGGCCTTCTTTGAAGTATGGGCGCACTGCTCACACCTAACCTCTTCAGTACATACAGTACCTCTGTACCTCATGCAGTTAAGATGAGGATCTCCTGTGATCATGAATCGACCACGCTTCTTACGACCTCACAGCAACACCAAACACCAGCTTATACTCACATGCGTGCGATCGTCACTCCAGTAAGCAGCCTTATAAAGATCTACTTACTGTGTCTGTTTTATAGAAACAGAATTAAAATAATAGCAACTATTAGAATAATCTTAGATTAATGTGACTAAATACCAGGTGTCAGATCGTTACAACTATATAATAGGTGTTGACTCTAGCACACACAAGGAAGAAGTTCCTGACATTCCTTTGATTGGTTACGATGCTATTTGGTAACAACTAGTTGTGTGATTGACAGTAAAGAGGACATCAGTTGAAAATCTAAAACTTTTAGTTAGTGTGACTAAAGGCAAATACAGGATTTATGGAAAACATGCACGTATTGAATATAAAGTCTTAAATTAACTTTGATGTATGGTAGGACTTTAAGTAAATGTAATGACATTCCATGAAAGAATATGACTCGAAAATTCAATAAATAGTACTGTTTAAGTGATGTCCGGGTACTACCTCGATGGAAAAAAGTGGAAAGGGAGTACTGAGACATGTTTTTTTTAAATTTATCAATTAAAGATAGTCACATTTTAACATATAATACTTTATCTTTAGTATACATAGTGACATATAAATAATTACTACTTAATGCATGATTTATGAAAAAAAATGGAAATTAAATCTTTATTTGCGTATATATCATAAAGGAATTATATTTAGATGTCTAAATTCAACCTATTCATAAAATAAAGTAGATTTTCTTTGAAAACATTCTTAATAGTCTGTGTGTCATTATCTATTATTGCATTTTAATTTTATGGATTTTTAAAATGTGTATAGAATCTCTTCTATTTATTTCGATATACTAACATATTTTACCATATTTAGTAGGGTTGGGAATTGGACCAAAAAGTGTATTGCGATATATTGCAATATTTCAAAAACATATTTCAATATTATTGCAATATATTGGGAAATAATTTCTACCAAGAAAAAAGCTTTTTTTCATATCCCTTTGACAAATATTAATATGAAAGCTGCAATGTTAACAATTTGGTCAAAATTATGAACCAATTTTAATAAATTGTACTATTATTTTTATCTACAATCAAATAAAGAGTATGAAGCATTTGTTTTGTCTTTGTTTTGATTTAATAAGGTAAGACTATACATCATGGCAAATACATGTCAGTCACAATTTGAATAATGAGGGAAAAACCGATAGGCCAAAAACGTATCGCGATACGTATCGTGATGAATTTGTATTGCAATATACCGGTATACCAATAAAACCGCACATCCCAAATATTTAGTAATTTTGAGCCAACTTAACGTAAACCTTTGTTTGAAATCTAAAAAAAGGACGTTGAAGCAGTAACCGCTTGCTGTGTCTTATGTTATTCCTCAAACTAGACTCTGTGATAAATGATACAAAAAGTGGGAATGGAATATCAAAAAGAGGAATAGGATCAACACGCCCACTGGGTTACACAAATTTCAAAGATTGGGTATGGTCGTGCCAAAATAGACTCATTATAGTGTTGGTCATACATGTATGTCAGGTATATCAAGACACATATACACGTATCTATCATATATAGATAACTGTAGTATTTACATTTGCATCTTACATTTATATGAATTACCTAACATGATTATATTGCGGCATATGTATGTTGTGTGCGAGATACAGCTGAAACACTACTCGTTATTATAAACTTAAATACTTGTATATTTTCTTTCTTTCGATAGGTATTGTTTCATTTTCTTCACTTGTTCCCCCTATATTCATGGCCTTGATGGTGGTTCTTGAACCCGACATCAGGTTTGACAGGAATGCAATGTAAAATCATGATGCAGAGGTGCGACCACCATCACAGAGACTAGTAGTCTGAGATATTGCTGGCGTTATGTCGGTTGTGTAACAAGACAGTTGTTAGCTCAATATTTAGGACAACATTATCAGTATAACCCTATTGTACACCGAGAGGGTGACTCAAATTCATTGTTTACCGCATGTACAGTCAATTGATGAACCAGCTATGTTAAACTAAGGCTAAACAAAATAATAGTCTTGGTTCTCAGGCAACACCCGCATCATCATAAAGTCTGCAGCACGTTTTGTTTTTATTTCCATATTAAAAAATATATATAAAAATCCCAATACTTAAACACAATGCACAAAAAAAATTGAAAATGGAAAAAAAGACGAAACATGCAATGAACTTTATGATGATGTGGGCAGTGCCTGAGAACCAAGACTATTATTTTGTTTAGCCTAAGCGTCTGTAAAATAACCAGTCATGTATGATAAGCCATTCAATTTTAATTCCATTGCAATTAATAAAAAGCAACTTATGAAGTGTCTGACTTCTGACTCTGCTGTCCGGGTACAGCCGACTGTGTCCAAGTACTACCGAAGCTGTCGTCAAGTTAACAGTATCCAGGTTCAGGCCTGTTGGTCAATTTTGAAACCACCAGCAGTTGTCTCCCTTTATATCAGCAATTTTCCATTCAAAGCTGATGATTAGTTCATGTGTTGCATTGCGATGATTGTTATGTGTCTGGGTATTGCCTCCCCTGCACTCTATATATACCAGTATATTGCATTTTTGTATTTCTGATAGACACAAGGATATGCCAGGAATAAAATAATTCTTAAATGTCTTTCCATTTTCCCAGCAGAAGTATTTTGCTGTGTTCGAGAGATCTATAAACCTAAAACTCAAAAATGCGTTCCCTGTGCCTACTTTAAGAAATATTTGTTGTGTTGGAAGCTTTTAATAAAAGAAACACTTACCTCATTACAAGCCAGCTGATAAGCAACCTGGATAGCTGCTTTGGGGATTGCATTATTTCTTGAAGACATCACCTGGAACACCCTTGGCACATAACCCAGCTGTGGCACTTGATCTAGTAATGCCTGTTGAGTTTGGAAGAGACACACCACTGCAGTTGTCACTGTTTCAAGTACCTCTCCCTGAAATACACACATTAACACATTTTTCACAAGAAGAACAAGGATTAGATGATACGGTTCTACTTTATGGCAAAATGTAGGCCTACCTTGGGGGCTCTTGGTTGAATGCTACCTCGTTTTGGGGGATTTATAGTCCTTTCCATATCAGTATAATGTGGAATGGACTATAGGTCCCTCCAAGTAGTGGTAGGACGCCACATCTGGGATGGTCCAGGTCCACGACCCCAGGATTTACACATTCCAGGGATATTCCTGCGTTCATGATCCAGGACAAATAACATTCCAAGAGACCGTCCGAGTCCACGACATGAGGCAACATGTCTCCACGCATTGAGTCCTACTGCTGCTTCATGGTTCATGACCTCCGACAGTTCATGACCACTGCATTACTATGCAACAGAGTCAGCCCCCTAGCACCAATGAATTTCCTGTTAATAAATATTTATATGTATTATCACATTATGTTGTTGCGGAACAAGGGGACACGGGTGGCCCAGTCGTCTGAGGCGCCGCAAGTGCTGTCCAGAGTTGCGTCCCTTGGGCGTACCAGAAACCTATGATTGTTGTTTCGAATCCCGGTTCGCCCCAATTATGTTTCTAGGTTTGTAAGCACGATACCCGTGCTCGTGGGTTTCACCGAAGTGGTAAACATCTAAGACCTGCATCACTTCGGGCTTTCCTTCCACATTAAGCTGAACACGCCACGATATAACTGGAATAGTGTTAAAAGCGACGTTAAACCCAACTCACTCACTCACTCACTGTTGCGGAACAAACCGGTGAAACAATGCCCTATTACGTCAGCCTAGCAACAGAGTTGCTGGGGTCATCGAGTGTGCATAGGCTCCTCTCAGTGATCCATCACCTCTCCAGTGTCAGTGAATAAGCCCAGCGATGTTGAGAGTTTTGAATATTTATTAACTAAATATAGCCTATGGCGGAGCATTTTTTTAGCAAGCACTAGTTTATGAAAGCAATTATACTTTCAAATAAATTTAATACTTCGGTTGTAACTTATTATATGGGGCGAAAAGGATTATAAAATGGGAACTAATATACATAGGAGTAATGTATATTTTGATTCATTAATTTTCATTATTATGCACAGGATTGGAGTTTATTAGGTATATTATATTGACACTACACACTTCCAAATGTTGCCGGTCCTAACACTACCTTCGGAAAACTTTTGAAATTTACATATTACATTGTTGCAATGCAGAACAGTTAACTACAAATTATACAAAGTTTCAACTCTGATTCTGTATGTGCCTTTTGAGATTTATTTTTCTTATGCCATAAAATGTTTCCAATCATTTTATTACTGATAAATGTATGATCTTAAGGCTTTTCATTGAACTAAACCTCATAAAAAATATGGATATTACAGTCTGCAGTATCTAAGAAAACAGAGACTAGAAATGTTACACCCCAATCACCACCTTTCTTCTAACACTGACCAAAAGTTTTTCAAAGAGGAAGGTATATCAGTCAGGTTTTGAGGCGTACAAGGATGCATTTAATGGACACTCGTTTTGGATCTGGGCAGCGGTGAGGGCCAACATTCCAGATCACATGATCCAGACCTTAGGGCAATGGTCATTTCAGTGCTATACATGGTATATCCACACATCCAGAAACTCCATTGCCAACGCCCACAGACTTATGGTTATTATCTCTTGAATTTCCTCTCAGGAAGTCATATGCTAGGGGACCAGGGCATACTACATGTCATTCATGATAAGATGATCGTTTACGTTTACCCCTCATGTCAGTGTGTACACTCAGAACTTGGTAAGGCTCTATGCCGCCTATTGTTAGGGCACATTTGTCTGCATGTGGCCAGGGCATAACTAACTATTCACACATATCTCTGTTATCATTCTTATCATGATATTCAGGTTTGTGTACACATTCAGTTTATTCCATCCACGCACATCTCAGTATTCATGATTTAATATGTTTTCTTGTTTTAGTAGGTGCTTGTCAGTATAGGACAAGCCGTCTCAGTATTCATATGATTGACCCTGTTTTCTTGTTTAGTAAGTACGAGTCAGTAGGACGAGCCGTCTCAGTATTCATATGATTTACCCGGTTTTTCTTGTTTAGTAGGTGTTTGTCAGTATAAGACAAGCTGTCTCAGTATTCAAATGATTTACCCTGTTTTCCTGTTTAGTAGGTGCTAGTCAGTAGGACGAGCCGTCTCAGTATTCAAATGATTTACCCTGTTTTCCTGTTTAGTAAGTATGAGTCAGTAGGACAAGCCGTCTCAGTATTCAAATGATTTACCCTGTTTTCTTGTTTAGTAGGTGCTTGTCAGTAGGACAAGCCGCCTCAGTATTCAAATGATTTACCCTGTTTTCGTGTTTAGTAGGTGCTAGTCAGTAGGACGAGCCGTCTCAGTATTCAAATGATTTACCCTGTTTTCGTGTTTGGTAAGTACGAGTCAGTAGGATGAGCCGTCTCTGTATTCAAATGATTTACCAAGTTTTCTTGCTTAGTAGATGCTTGTCAGTACAAGACAAGCCGTCTCAGTATTCATATGAATTACCATGTTTTCTTGTTTAGTAGGTGCTTGTCAGTAGGATAAGCCATCTCAGTATTCATATGATTTACCATGTTTTCTTGTTTAGTAAGTACCAGTCAGTAGGACGAGCCATCTCAGTATTCAAATGATTTACCCTGTTTTCCTGTTAAGTAGGTGCTAGTCAGTAGGATGAGCCATCTCAGTATTCAAATGATTGACCCTGTTTTCTTGTTTAGTAGGTGCTTGTCAGTAGGACAAGCCGTCTCAGTATTCAAATGATTTACCATGTTTTCCTGTTTAGTAAGTACGAGTCAGTAGGACGAGCCGTCTCAGTATTCAAATGATTTACCCTGTTTTCCTGTTTAGTAGGTGCTTGTCAGTATAAGACAAGCTGTCTCAGTATTCAAATGATTTACCATGTTTTCTTGTTTACTAAGTACCAGTCAGTAGGACGAGCCATCTCAGTATTCAAATGATTTACCCTGTTTTCCTGTTTAGTAGGTGCTAGTCAGTAGGATGAGCCATCTCAGTATTCAAATGATTGACCCTGTTTTCTTGTTTAGTAGGTGCTTGTCAGTAGGACAAGCCATCTCAGTATTCAAATGATTTACCATGTTTTCGTGTTTAGTAAGTACGAGTCAGTAGGACAAGCCGTCTCAGTATTCAAATGATTTACCATGTTTTCCTGTTTAGTAGGTGCTTGTCAGTAGGACGAACCGTCTCAGTATTCAAATGATTTACCCTGTTTTCCTGTTTAGTAGGTGCTAGTCAGTAGGACGAGCCGTCTCAGTATTCAAATGATTGACCCTGTTTTCTTGTTTAGTAGGTGCTTGTCAGTAGGACAAGCTGTCTCAGTATTCAAATGATTTACCCTGTTTTCCTGTTTAGTAAGTATGAGTCAGTAGGACGAGCTGTCTCAGTATTCATAAGATTTACCATGTTTTCCTGTTTAGTAGGTGCTAGTCAGTAGGACGAGCTGTCTCAGTATTCATATGATTTACCATGTTTTCCTGTTTAGTAGGTGCTAGTCAGTAGGACGAGCCGTCTCAGTATTCAAATGATTTACCCTGTTTTCCTGTTTAGTAGGTGCTTGTCAGTATAAGACAAGCTGTCTCAGTATTCATATGATTTACAATGTTTTCTTGTTAACTAAGTACGAGTCAGTACGACGAGTCGTCTGAGTGTTCATAGGATTCACCATGTTTTCCTGTTATTGGGTGCTAGTCAGTAGGATGAGCCGTCTCAGTATTCATATGATTTACCATGTTTTCTTGTTTAGTAGGTGCTTGTCAGTAGGACGAGCAGTCTCAGTATTCATATGATTTACCAAGTTTTCTTGCTTAGTAGATGCTTGTCAGTTTAGGATGAGTTGTCTCACTATTCAAATCATTTACCATGTTTTCTTGTTCAGTAAGTACGAGTCAGGAGGACGAGTCGTCTCAGTATTCATATGATTTACCAAGTTTTCTGGTTTATATTTTGTATTTATGGTGATATGTACTGAAATTGAGTGTAATGTATTAATGTATTTATCACCATTCTCCAGCTATTGTTAAGTTATGTTTGTCAATTTATTATGTGACAAATATTCTTTAATATTTAGAGCAATATAAGATAAAACTAATTACGACTGATCATAACAATGTATATGATCATATATAAGATTCTAATAATTGTTAATAAGTTATTATGTAATGTAATGTTTTATTTGTATGTGTAGGTATTGTGCAGATTTTAACTCTGTGTATTTATTTTCACAGGGCCTCTGTTCATTACTTCAATTAAACAACTGTCATCAACAAATCAACCTGTGTTTAGTGATTCATTCACCTAAACCACTCCGGTTACATAAGCACGTGTACGGATGTAGTTAAAATTATTAACATGCGCAGTCACCCAATTCCAAGGCAAGAGCATGCGCACGCATCCACTTCCGGAAGCAAGCGCATGCGCAGTCAGCAAATTCCGGTGCTTTTTTATCGTACCCACCACCACCCTCATGCTCTTTTGTGATCTGATTACTGTTTTGTTTCATATCATGCCATATCCAGGCTTTTCATTGTGTTAGGGTTTTCAAATAAATTATTAGTCGGAACTCATCCTCATTACATCATGTGGAATACATAGGGAGCACTTATCCACATTACATCATGTGGAAAACATAGGGAGCACTTATCCACATTACATCATGTGGAAAACATAGGGAGCACTTATCCACATTACATCATGTGGAATATATAGGGGGCACTTATCCACATTACATCATGTGGAATATATAGGGGGCACTTATCCACATTACATCATGTGGAAAACATAGGGAGCACTTATCCACATTACATCATGTGGAAAACATAGGGAGCACTTATCCACATTACATCATGTGGAAAACATAGGGAGCACTTATCCACTTTACATCATGTGGAAAACATAGGGAGCACTTATCCACATTACATCATGTGGAAAACATAGGGGGCACTTATCCACTTTACATCACATGGAATATATAGGGGGCACTTATCCACATTACATCATGTGGAAAACATAGGGGGCACTTATCCACTTTACATCACGTGGAATATATAGGGGGCACTTATCCACATTACATCATGTGGAATACATAGGGAGCACTTATCCACATTACATCATGTGGAATAGATCACCCCCATATGTTCGTCACATACATTCGGTCATTCCAACCATATCGTTAATTCCCCATCAGCATTCCGGTCGACCAGGACCTGGGTTATCAACAGGCTAACAGGCTAATGATCAACACGACTGAATTCTTTCAACACCGAGTCCACAGACACCGCGCAGCACGGTAGACCAGCCAAGATGTAGTCACGTCAAAATAGTATTGAACTAGATTCTATATGAACCTACCTGTCATATCATTCACTAATTACATCTGTCACATTCACAATGTCTGATATATGTATTTAATTTTATTTTATTATTTTTTATCAATAGATTAAAATATTATTCACTAGATCTATTTCCCGCAATGTTATTGAAAATAAAATTCTCGGACACACACTTCGACAATGGGTCCACATCGAACAAGTCAAAGAGCAAAATAAAAATGTGTCAATCAAATCTTTAAATATTTTATACAAAGTAATAAATAAAATCAACAAAAATATTTATAAAAGTTGTCAAACTTACATCTAAGTTATTATTTCCATCTTTTTGTGCGATCGCTTGTAATTTGAGTCAAATGACAATGCGGCTTTTTGTCGCCTCGATTTCTCAGTATGGACAATGTTTTTAATGGCAAAATATATGCATGAAAAATCTTTGTCAAAGCTCGTAACCTGGCACGATACATCCACAAAGTTCCATATTTTTAATATCGACCGCGATTTCCTATTTGAAATGTTCAGAATAACACGATTTAACAAAAACCTTTCATCAAAATCTGAGTGAGTGAGTGAGGGAGTTTGGTTAAACACCGCTTTTAACAGTATTCCAGTTATATCGCGGCATGTCAGCTTCATGTTGGAGGAAAGCCCGAAGTGATGCAGGTCTCAGACATTTACCACTTCGGTGAAACCCACGGGCACGGGTATGGTGCTGACAAACCTAGAAACATAATCGGGGTGAACCGGGATTCGAACCCACAATCATAGGTTTCTGGCGTGCCCAAGGGACGCAACTCTGCACAGAGAATCACGTCGCCTTAGACAACTGGGCCACCCGTGCCCCCCATCAAAATCTGAAATTCATCATACACGAGGACGATACAGTTGCTGTAATTTGCTTTGCTTCCTGAAGTCACGTGCACAAATTTGACCAATCACAAATCTTGTAGAAGATTTTGGCAAGAAAGTGTCATTAGAAACCAATTAAATCGCATGTTACAGTAATGTAAAGACTCTAGGTGAGTTACTAGATGACAAAATAAGCTTTAAAGATAATATGATGTGTCCCATGGCATGTGTTATTCAGATATTTCTGCATGCTACAGAGTGGACAGCCACCGTTAAACCGGGAAAATGATGACAGATACTATCTATAATTCTTTTTAAAATAATTTTCCGATTACATAAACAATAAAAATTAAAAAAACAAATAGGTAAGTGGATTTTATTAAATCTTATATTTGCTGAAAATTGTCAAATTCAAATGGTGTATATCATGTAGTAGCAAAGATGTTTTACAAGCAGATAGACTGAAATCCTGGACTCCTGTGTGTGTGTGTGTGTGTGTGTGTGTGTGTGTGTGTGTGTGTGTGTGTGTGTGTGTGTGTGTGTGTGTGTGTGTGTGAGAGAGAGAGAGAATCTTGAGACTATTTTAATTGGTATTGCAGTATTTAACTTAGATTCAAAGGCAAGAAGTAACCAGAAAGGAGTAACTTTAGTGATGTGTGTTTGAATTTTCTGATTAATCATTCATTCTAAGTTACATTTGACTTGAATAAACACTATGACAGTCACTTGACTTGTATTTGAATTATGATTAACCATTAAAACAGCCAATCATCTAACAATAGTTATCATTGTGTATAATTCTAAGAATTCTACCTCTAATACATCATAGCCATAAATTCCTGAGAACCACACTACAAATTTAAATAAATTTTCAACAGACGTCCTCTTCACTGCCAACATATCTAATAGTTGTGAGGAAAACCCTATCCCTCGTCAGAGATGCCACCGTGCATTTGCAAGGCGGGAATCACCTCACTTCTTTCAACCCATTATCCTCATCAACTAGATGCAGATATTTGGGGAGGTGGGAGGGATTAATTCCTGATGTAATAGAGGTTGTATTCTTAGAATTATACACAATGATAACTATTGTTAGATAATTCTTGTGAATACCTTACCTCTATTACATCATAGCCAGTATACACCAGAGGGGCCGGTGGGATCTGGTATCTAGTATCCCTTAGATAGTTATCTGGTATCTAGTATCCCTTAGATAGTTGGCTTTTGTGAAGTGGGAATACATGAAATGTATACAAAAGGGACCAAAATGGAGTATGTCTAATAACCTAACTTCAAGGCTTGACATAGAAAACACGTCATAATACACATATATTTAGCCATTAATGTGATACTTAGACATTTTATGACATCACTTCCGGTGATGACATCACCTGTGACATCACTTCCGGTTGTCATTCTATGACCTCGTTTGTGATTATATGTCTTCTATGACTTCATATCACTTCTCATGACGTACATGTAGTTTCCGTTATGCCTTTTTGGGCAACAATGCAGTTTACTGGGCGCACCCCGAGCTCTACCATCCGCTCAGTTACCGCGCTATAGTGCCACCGCTGTCTCGTTATACCATTACCGTGCTTCACGATCCAACACCCGTTCTCGGTCTTAGGGAAACTTACACGTCTTTATGATCCAACACCCGTTTTTCGGTCTCAGGGAAACTTACACGTCTTTACGATCCAACACTCGTTTTCAGTCTCAGGGAAACTTACACGTCTTTACGATCCAAAAGCCCTTTTCGGTCATTAGGGTAAGCTTGCTTTGGGCAAGGGTTAGCCATAAATTCTTACCTTTTCAAGCGTTAATCCGGTTAATCCCATTGGTCGGTCATGTTGACATAAACAATTGCGGGTGCGGTTTTAAGAAAAGATGAATGGGAGAGCGGACCATGACGTCACACGCATGTGCAATTCATTGTTTACTGAATTACGCATGCATGTCAATTGGGATTCTAATGACCCATTAAACGAGCACTGATTACATGTGATAGCGCCTGTGGTCCAGTGGTTGAGCGTTGGCTAATTAACGCATTAATTAGCAAAGCAGGTGAGCCTGCGAAGCGCGTTCGAGCCCCCACAGCGCTTATTGGATCTGAAAAAGTGCGCCCGGTAAAGGGCACTACTCCCCCTTTTGGGATAGTGATATTTAACATATTTTGACGTGAAGTCTCCCATGACGTCACTTCCGGTGGTAGTACATCATACATCCTAGGTTAATTATCATGTACAGACCATATACATCACTTGTATCCCTTCGATCTATGATTTCAGTGTTGTCACTTGACTTGCTTACTATCCAATAGCAAACTAAGTACAAAGGTCAACTTACCCTGAGTTCATGAGGTATTCTGAAATCTTCACCCCAGCCACATCCCCCTCCCCAATGTTCCCGAGAGAAGAAGGGGTGGCAAGGCTACTTGGAGACCATCACCTGGGCTGCCACCAAGGGTCCCAGTGTGTATAGCCCTTCCAGATCGGTCTGTATGTCTTGTAAGTAAAAGTTTGAGAACGTGTTATGGGACTTCCACTGGCAGCTAGCTATGACTTGTTCAATGGAGACTGTATTCCATATGGCTAGACTTGTTGCAAGGGCTCTGATCTCATGAGGCCTGCAGCTTCCCGAAATTGGTGTGGAGACTTGTGCCAGTCTGTAGCTATCTGCAATCACAGATCTGAGCCATCCCGCTACAGTACCCTTGGTTATCTCCTTTTCTGACGAGGGTTTAAAAGATATAAAATCTAATTGTAATATCGCACTACTCTTGGGTTCTTATAGATAGATAGATCCCATTTTGGAAATATCTGTGGTTTTTTAATGTCTTCGAGTGCAAAAGACCTACATGAGTCTATTCAGTACTGGGTGTGTACCTATAGATATGCCATCATGTTGTAATACCAATGCCAGGGCGGATCTATAGCCTTCGATAGTGCCATGTCGAAATTTCTTGTCTTTTCTGAGATAGCGCAAGAATTCGGCAAGAATTCGGCAACTATAGATATAGTTATCTCCACATCTAAAGAATTTCTTATTCTCCACTTGACGAACTTGTCCCATCTGTTGTTGGTAAGACGATGCTGGTCTCCATGCGCTTGCCACTCTTTGTGCAGCTGATTTAGAGTAACTGGTGGCTTGCATCTTATTCTAGATAACTTCCAAGCGTGAAGGTGGAAATTGTCGAGGCGGCTGTAAAATATGTCCGTTTTCGGTGTCTCAGTAAATCGTGATGTACTGGGAGTTTCAGAGGTTCTTCCATTAGGAGGGGTAGTACACCTTGGAAAGCAAGCCCTGTTTGGCCATGCCGGGGCTATTAGAATTATGACACAGTCTGTCTCTTCTATTTTCCTCAGAACTCTGTCTAGAAGAGCTCATGGGGGAAATGCGTAAGCGAACATTCCCTCCCAGTCCATAGAAAGAGCGTCGACCTGGAGAGCTAGCGGGTCTGGTACCGGGCTGATGTAGACTGGTAGTTTGTTGTTGAGAAATGTGGCGAGTAGGTCTAGGTTTGGAGTATCCCATAGGGAGGTTATCCACTTGAATATTTCGGGATGTAGTGACCATTCCATGGGTACTATCTTGTTTTTCCGGGATAGGTAATCTGCTAGGATATTCAATTTGCCCGGTATGTGTCTTGCTTCGATCCTGCAACTCACTGAGTCTACCAAGGCAAATAAAAGTGTAGCCTCCTTCAATAAAGGTTGAGATTTTGTGCCCCCCTGGTGCTGTATGTAAGCAACTATGGTCGAGTTGTCTGTAGCAATCTTTACTGACGAGTGGTGCAGATGATCTCACCATGCTATTAGAGCCAGATATATTGCTCTCATTTCGAGGCAGTTGATGTGTAACTCCTTTTCTCGGGTGGACCATTTTCCCTGTATTGTAATATCGTCCATATGGGCACCCCAACCCTCTCCTGACGCATCTATGTAGAGTTGATGTAGAGGGGGGGATATGAGAGTGGAATACCAGGCATGACGTTCTGACGAGTTAACCACCAATGTAGTTCTGAGATTCGAACTGGTGGGGGTTGAATTAATGTTTCTAGCTCTAGGTCTTTGGTGGTGTTCATCCAATTTTGCAGGGGACGTAACTGTAGTCTGCCTCTGTAGGTTAGATCTTGGATGGAGGTGAGTGTGCCTAGGCAAGACATCCACCAGCATCTTGATTTGATGATCTTGTCGAGTGCACTTGATATCATGTCTTTTACTTTGAATATCTGTCCTCTGGAGGGGCTACTATGCCCGTGTTGAGTAGAAATCTTTCGCCTATGTAAGTGATGTCCTGTGTGGGTACCAATTCTGATTTTTGAGGGTGAACCAGGAAACCTAAGTGCATTAGTAGCTGAATAAGGCATATTGTATTTTAATGTGATTTGCGACTTGTCCTGATCAGCCGATAGGAAGTCGTCTATATATCTGTGTAACCAAAAGCTTTAGATGGGCGAATCCGATGATGGGATTGGTGATCCTGGTGAATAACCATGGGGCGATGGATATCCCGAATGGCAGTACTCTGAACTGGTATCTCTGACCGTTGACTGCGAAGCACAGATATCGACGATGACTTGGATGGGTGGGGACGTGAAGATAGGCATACTGGAGATCTATGCTTATCATCATATCTGCTTGTCTTAAGGTATTCTTCAACAACTTCTTGATAGATTCCATCTGGAACTTGGGAGGTTTTCCCAGATAATCTTTGTCCAGACCTTTTAGATCTATGATTAATCACATCTCTGAAGAATTCTTCTTTGGTACCAGGAATACTGGGGAGTAGAATCCGTGACTCTTTTAAGATGCTGATAGCTCTCTTTGCAAGTAACTTGCGTATGGCCACATCTGCTGCAATTAATTGTCATCCTGATAGATGGAATCAAGGTCCAGTAGGATGGATAACTAGTCTTGGGCGTTTTAAGAAGTGAAGTAACCTTTTCTTACTACTTCGAGTAGACATGAGTCATCTGTGATGGCTTCCCAGTTGTCTGCTTACTGCATAAGACGACCTCCGACTGGTCCCGGAATAGGGGGAGTGCTGAACTTGGGCAGTCTTGACTCCATGTCTATGAGCTAGGCTAGTTCGACGGGATTCAATGTGGTTGTAGCCTTGATCTTCTGAAGTTCTAAATCGTTATCCAATGGGCAGGTAATGTCGGCAGGGTCTGAAGGAATCTGTAGATCTCTGGTTGAGTCATTTCCGGCAGTATATCCCTCGGAGACCTCCTCTGCCTCTACCTCTTCTTCTTTGTGAAGTGGGGTGATCTTTGGAGTTTTATTCTTGGAGTGAAACAATCTGTCCTTCCGTGTAGAGGCCCAAAAAGAATCCCGACCAGAGTTCACATGACGAGATTTAGGATTCTGTTGTTGATGCTGGAAATCTGCAGGCCATTTCTGGATCTTGGATGCCAATGAGATTGTGGATTCTTGAAACTTCTGACTAGTTGATTATGCAATGGCTTCTTCCACTGACTTCAGTCTGCCGTTGAATATCTGTGGAGCTGTAATAGGTTGTGATAGCATGGATCTTCTTAGCGGCTCTGGAATCATATGATGAACTTGTTGTAGCAGATGATTTCTTTGCATGAGCAGGAACTGTGCTGACATCCAAACTTGTGCTGATTGAAGATCTTCCTGCATCTTCAGCATATGGTTCAATGAGCTGTGAATAAACCCGGCCTGCTGTAGTGTCATCTCCATGGGGGTGTCTAAGGGGAGACCTTCGCTCTGATTGTTCGGGGGGATGATGTGGTGAATTCCAGCTGCAATCCAGTTAATATATGAACTGATATGATTCATCTGTTTATTGATGTTGTCGAAGTCCCTGATTTTGGCCATGTCAATGTGCATCCTGGTGTTAGGTTTCTTAACAAGATCATAAAAATCTTCATGAATACTAGGCTGTTGTGCTAAAGGGGCATCGTGTGTCTTGTAAGCACTTTTATTAATAGCAGGCATACCAGCACTGATATTATGCACTGATGAAGCGTTCAATGATGCTTCGATTTTCTTGATGATGTCATCAATGTATGATGGACAGGGAGGGTATGAAATTCTTCAGTTTTGCTGACAGGCTCTTCATACCCAGCATGTTCTAACAAGGGTTTGGTAGCCGTTTTATCTTTGCTATCTGGTTTTAAGGCCAGCATCAGATTATAAAGTTCTGCAATGATGTCTTTAATGGAATAATTATTTGGTTTGTAATTATCCCCCGTAGTAGAGTCCCCATTGCATGAAGAACCAGTGTTAGCGATAGAACCGCAACCCCTGTTCAGGCTGCGCTGGGGATAGGAAATATGGGGTAGAATAATCCCGGTCATCTGATGTATGGCTAGTGGAGCGGGAATCACGTGTTCTATAACTGTATGATTGTGACGTAACATCCGCTTCGCTTTCCCCGCCCGTATAACTGGACTGTGTGACGGTATGGGATGGAGCACGCTTGGGAAATCTATCATGATTTGCACGAGTTTTGTTATCAGCTCATCTATCATAGTGGCTAGAAGATGACTGGTGTGTATTTCTGTGCTCACTGTGATGCGATGTCCGTGATTCACGATCTACCCTATGATGTGCGTGGTGCGTGGTAGGGAGGTAGGGAGGTCTTTTTATGACTCTCCTACTGTCCTCATAATAATCTGATTCAGCTTGACTGTGTGCGTGTCTGCTGTGTGAGGATGCCCTGTCATATTCAGCAAAGATCTCTTTTGAATCTCGTGTTGTGCGATGGATTCTTTTAGATATGAGATTTCATGAGACATTGCATACGTTTGGCAATCATTACAGACATGGAATTGGTTATTTTTTCCGTGAACTCATTTAAGTTAAAGGGGAAACGTGGCATAGAGGGGAGATCGTTTGCTTCTTCCAAGCCTAGATTATCCGCCTTACCAGATGCTTCCGGATGTACGTGACTGGTTACATTAAAACCTGAAAGGTACATCGGTTCCTTAGCTATATTGGGAGAGTGGGATGAGCGACACACAGGGTAGCTTTTTTACAGGAAGAAGATGAAGATTTTGCTGACGCTCTAGTGTTCTTTTTATAGTCAGGGTCATTGAGCCATGCCTTATAAAGTTTTTCAAACTTCCCCTTGGACAAAGGTTCGCAATAACTGCACCTTGATTTTTGCGTGCAATTGCTTTTCTTGCATGATAGGCACGTAGGGTGAGGGTAACCAGTGATTTGATATTGCCCACAGCCTGAACAGACAGGCAGGCGTCTGTTTTGGGGATAAAGTCCTCATCCCACAACACATTCTCTGACTAATTACTTACAAGAGCCTTCTGCAATCTTATACCCCTGTTCTCTGCTTGTAGAACCGCTCACTGCTTGTCTTTAGTGAAGCTTGCAATGATCTAGTGTGGCTTGTAAGTGTGGAACAGCAATCACGTGTACAGATGTATGTAACAAAAGAATGTCCTTGTTGTCATCTGGACAAATAGGAAAGAAGTTAGGTAATTCCTGCCTTGTGCATGCACGGTGGCGTCTCTGATGAGGGATAGGGTTTCCCTCACAACTATTAGATATGTTTGCAGTGAAGAGGACATCTGTTGAAAATTTATTTAAATTTGTAGTGTGGTTCTCAGCATAAGAGGAATTTATGGCTATGATGTAATAGAGGTAAGGTATTCACAAGAATTATATATTTCGTGGCACACCTAAAAATGTGATGGCACACTTAAATTTAGCATAACTCTGCCCATTGGCACACTTGAAATAATTTTAATTTCGATCACTGTATTGTCTGGAAAATGTGTTTAATAAGTTTTCGTTTTCTAAACAACAAGCAACAAGTGCATCTTAGAACTCTTGTACCTACTGACAGAAATATAATTATACACTGCCATTTTATATATCCTTCTCCATGTATGCATAGTTATAAATTTATTATAATAAAAATAGTTATAAACTGATAGTATCAGAGCTCCAGATAGCATTTTGTTGTGCAATGGAGTTTTCTTTACTCAAAGGTTTCTATTTTAATTGGGTTACTACATTTTTCACTGAGTAACTAATAATTGTTCACTCATCTATTCATCACTATTGGTTTTTTTTCTCCCAAAATGAGTAAACATTTTAAGATTAAAAAAAAAGGAAATTATGTTTTTGTTTAAGAAAAAGGTGTCTTTCAACTGTATTTCAGTATATCAAGTAGGCCAGTACCCTGTATACTGCAGCATAGAATTTCTGTATTAATGTTGTGGTATTAGGATTGCATTGAAACTTGCAGGTGCTGACAAGTAACTGTAAAAAAACACCACCTTTGAAAATGTTCTGCTCAGCAACTCGGACCAAGCCAACTGCAATATTTTTTTTTCTTTCTGTGCACATTGTCAATAACTTCTGTCAAAATAGCATTTACCAATCAGTCAGAAATTGGACAAATGGAAATAACTTCCTCCAAAATAAAGTCCACATTTTGATGGGCTTCTTGTTTTGCTACATATTTTTCTGTGTCGTTTGCTGCCATCGATTTTCTTCCATGGTGAATGGAACCCACCACTTCCCCCCAACATGTGTTTATAACAGGAAGTCACATGTCTGGAATTCATTTCAAGCTCGTGACAGCGAAGTATTGGCGATCATCAAAATAAGAGAAAGCACTATCATGTAGCATGAGTATGTAACGGCTAAAAATATAGGCTTGACTCGGAAAGGATATTGTAAATAAGCTCCATTGTATGAATGCTGAAAAAGCTTCATTAGGTATTATGCATGCTGTCTTTATACATTTGAGTTTTTCATTTAATGCATGTGTTTCTGTACGCAAGTTACTTGAAAGTAATTAGGTTTTGAATATATTTTTGTTTTTTTTACTCAAATACATAGATTATCTGTAGCTATGTAGTATAACAGCCCTTATCAACTCACGTCTGGGTTTGTCATGTCCGTTAACTGTGTCCACTTCTCCAGCAGCTCTGTCAGGAACTCCTTTGGTCGACGCAATACCCATCCTGGATTGGAGATGAAGAGTCGAAGAATCACTCCACCAACAATGAGCTCTCCCTCAACATCTGTATAAACCACTGCAAAGTCCTCTTTCAAGCTCCATTTTGTGTCTGCATCTTCTCGTTGGGCTTTGTAATGCCTATGGTTTCAGTACACAAAATATATAATATCAACAAGCAAAACATTTTGATCTCTCTTATTGATATAAGGATAAACATAATACTGGCATGACAGGAATATCTGCAGTGTGTGAGTAGAAACTATTTTGACAGAAAAGTAGCCTTGTTTCATCCATCTAAGTTTCAATCACAAATGTTAATATCATGATAGTCATTACAGCTCAACTAAAACATCATCTGCACAACTGTCAGCATTTGATCAGATTGATAAAGATTTATGGAAGCTAATAGTCATCATAGCACTTTTGAATCTAATTTCACCACTGTCTGCAACTGTTATGTCCCATCATGCACAGGATCAACGTGCTACAGCAGTCTGGCAGGGATATATTTCTAACCCACATGATTGTGGCTCACTCATAGTTGACCGTCAACAACAGGCTACAGGCAAGGTGGCTATGGATCCCAACTGATCTTACATGGATCTATCGCCAGTGGTGTAGAGGTGGCAGCACCTGTCTGTTTATTCCAACTGGATATACATTTATGGAATTGATACATTTATTGATTTGAGTTGTCATCCCGTAGGTCTGTACACCCAGAGTTCATGGACACACCATGAACATTCCACATTCAACCTTGACCTTCATGCACCAACAAAGTCATTCATCGTGCAAATGGACTTAGACGGATGACAAGTTACCCTTGTCTCCTAAACCACTCACGACTCACCGTTCACTCAATTACCAGATATTCACGATGACTTCTACAGTCTAGTGAAGACACCTTCTACCAAAATGAGCATCTCTGTTCAAGGAGATGGAGAGAGTCAATTGCCTCATGATGTACATTGGAGCATATGTTAATTGGTTTTAGTGATGTCAGAGAGGAGTGACATCATTCAGGAGTGCCAATGAAACGTTTTTTACTGTGCAAGTTTTTGCAAGCAAAATAGAAAAAAATCTCAAAGAAGATGACTACACAGTTTGAGCTCTCCACTTTTCTCTGTCTAGTTGTGACCACACAAACATCCCTTGCCAATTCAAGGACATGTAGAGGATGCAGGTCTGGTACTGGACTGACATGGACGGGGAGCTTGTTGAGGCAAGTCTCAAACAATTCGAGATGAGGTGTGTCCAAAGTCGTTGAAGACTTGCGAATGATATTGCTGGGTTTGTGGTCATGCCAAATATAAATATAGTCTCTTTCAAAGTGCTGAGAGAACTGTGGGGTGATGACTCGGGCATTGCAGATGGCTGTTAGTTAGGCAGCAGATGATATATTTCAATTCTATCAATTCCATGTGTGTGTGTGTGTGTGTGTGTGTGTGTGTGTGTGTGTGTGTGTGTGTGTGTGTTCAGTGAAAGTGGCCAGAGTGTGGTGCATGTATCTGTTGCGTGCATTGTGCTGCATGTGGTTTGTGTGCATGGTGTGCATCTATCTCATTGGTGTGGTGTGCATGGTCTGTGTGTCTTTGTCTCTGTGCAAAGTGTAAAGTTGCAAGCTCTGACAATCATACAGTTTGGCCCTCACTCTGTGAATGTTCATACTACAATGAACTCACACAAAGTGAAAGTCAGTTCTTAAATCAATTTAAGTTAAGTTTTTTTCACATACATTTCCGTATTCGCAACAACATTGCGACTTAGTTACGAGGAAGTGATGATCACATGACAGTGACTCCTTGGAACCAGCATTTTTGGCTCCCCGTCGGAAATGCAATTCGACAACTGCAGCTGCCATCAATGTAAACAGCCAAGATGGCAGACTTTGTTTGGATGTTCACAAGAGATACAAAAATCCTGACTTGGTAACGAATAAACATTGTAATAATCCTGCCAACTGGTATGTTGCGGAACTCCGAGAACACAACACACGTGACATCAGAATTTTACACCAGCCAAATTCCATGCCAAGAGGACATTCATTCTCATTCAGTTTTACATCAAGAATGTGCCATGAAACGTAACACTACCAACTTCAGCTACCAGCCAAGTCAGACAAGTTATATTCCGAACACTTATAATTCAGTGGATATTTGGGATGTCAGAGAACTAAATGAAATTCCAAATGAAGTACTGGGAAGGACTCTGCCTGTGACATAACCAATTGTCATGGCGTTGACCATACAACCAGACTTGCAGAGTTTAGTTGCGACTGTTCAAGCATTTCAACAGTCACGAGAGTTTCACTGCCACACAATATGCAGTCTACCCTGTCAATCACCATTGTCAAGCAAGCCGCCACCGCTACTCAACCATTGCAGTGATTGCACCCCAAAACTCTGTCGGGACCGGAGACAGTATCTTCAAACCTCCAACAACAGATTCACAAGGGTAAGGATATTAACTTGGCTTTATTACTTATCCCTGATGATGTTCACTGTGGTCCACGTAGCATTCACATAGCAGATGGACAATTACAAACAATCATCAAGTCAACAAATGACAGATGGCTACAGAAGGTGTTGGGTATCAGAGACTTCCTCAAAGCATTTGAAAGATTCAAAAAGATAATGTTGGAGAAATTCCCCAATCGCTCAGCCGAGTTGGACGAATATCAAGACATCATTATTGAACTCAGTAACGAAACAGATGACAATGTCTTTTACACATACGAGATGTTCTCGGCACAAGCAGCAGCAACCATCAAATTACTAAATAGACCCATATACTAGGGCAGACTGGACCAGAAACTATACTGAACAACAAAAGTTCCTGTGACATTGAATAAGATTTAATGCAAAGTTATGTTTTTCATCAAATCTGAAACAATTTCGGTTTGCAACAGATAAAAGACTCCTGTAAGTGTTCAAATGGTTTAATTTGCCATACTAACTTCAGAAAATGTGTGATTTCATAAAAAACATGAACATGCCAAAATGTCAATTTACAAATCAATAGCGTGTATGTCCACCTCTGGTTGCGATCTGATAAGAGTTTTAGCATGTAATGAAGCCTGATGGTGTTATCAATATTTTCGGTTGCATTTTGGAAGCTCCAAGTAAGGCGACATTTTTTTTATTTCTTGGTTTACGGATGCGCCGCTCTTTCAAAGTCCAAATGTTAAAAAAAAATAAAAATGAAAATTACCCTTTTTTTTATTACCGCCGATGTTTTCGACAAAAAGTTCAAACAAATTAAAAAAAGATTTCTTTTCCTCGTCAAGCGTAAAGCAAAGGTAAGTCACTCTGATATTTCTTGCTGGGAACCTTCTCTAATACCATCAAAGCTTGTCAAAGCAAAGCGCAGTGGTGACCAGTTTAACTATTTCAACACTGTTGGCCGTTCAAAGCCACAAGTCACACCGCACGGTAGACCGTCCAAGTCACGTCAAAATAGTTTATAATTATATTAACCTACTTGTCATATCATTCATTTATTAAATCTATCACATTTCACAATGTCTGAAATACGTATTCCATTTGATTTTATAATTTTTTTATCTATAGATTAAAAATGTATTCACTTGACACTATTTCCCGCAATGTTATTGAAAATAAAATTCTCGGACACACTTCGACAACGGGTCCTCATCGAACATGTCAAATAGCAAAATAAAGACGTTTCACACGCTGAAACGTCTTTATTTACAAAGTAATAAAATCATCAAAAATATATCTATAAAAGTATTATTTCCAACTTTTCGTGCGATCGCATATCGTAAGTCAAATGACATCTTGGCTTTCGTCGCCTCGATTTCTCGGCTCGGACACGATGTCTTAATGCCAAAATATATGCATAAGAAATCTTTGTCACAGCTCGTAACCTAGCTCTATGCATCCATAAAGTTCCATATTTTTAATATAGATCACGATTTCATGCTAAAATGTTCAGAATAACATGAGATTACCCAAACCTTTCGCCAAAGTCTGAAAATTATCGTTGCTGTAATTTGATTAGCTGCCTTAGGTCACGTGCTTAAATTTGACCAATCACGAACCTTGTAGCAGATTTTGTCGGTGAAACAATATAAGTTTTTTTAATGTATACTGACATGGCAGGACGTATGTGTTATTCATACAAAGCTTTGAAAACCGAGGTATTTCTTCATGTTAGTGAGCGGACAGCCACTATCATCGGGAAATGGGTGATGACAGATATTATTTGTAATTCTTTTTAAAATAATGTTCCAACAACGTAAACAAATGAAAATTAAAAAGAAATAGGTACCGGTAAGTGGATTTTATGAATTCTTACATTTGCCGAAAAAATCGTTAGATTTGCGCTAAATTTGGACGTTATGAATGTTTTAGCTTACATTATTATTTATTTAAAACGAACTTTATTTAGCTGTTCATGAATTATTTAAATAATGAAATACACATAACTTTCATATTTATAAACAATAGGATTAATTAGACCTTTCAAATAGTGTATGGCCAAACATGTAGTAGCAAAGATGTTAATTTCAGCAGATAATTCCTTGATACATGTTGGTTTCATCTATCACACAACAGTCTCTGGGAACTTGGTGTCACAGCAGTAATCTTCTGGTTGGCTGGTGTTGAAAGAGTTAAACGTTGCCCATGCTGCCAAAATAGCAGCGTCTTTCATGCATTTCCACCCATGACATGAATATTGTTATGTTGCCATCCTTGCACAAGCTGAGTGCCAGGGATATAAAAAAAATGTTCTTGAAAAATTGAGTTATTTTACTTTTATTACGCCAGGATATTTTTTTTCATACCTACCTAACTTTTTAGGACAAAATTCAGGTAAAAAAAATGTGAGAGGCCTGCCTCACTTTTGAAATGAGTTTGAAATCCGTAAACCAAGAAATAAAAAAAGTGTCGCCTAAAAACGCAACATAAAAAAATGAATCAAATAGTATCAAGCAACACATCTTCGTCTCATGGAATGGACCAGGCATCCCACGAAGTCCTATGGTATATCTGTCCATATCTGCTGGAGCATGTTTCAAAGTTCCGGGAGTGTCTGTGGAACACATGGTTGACGTTAAAGGCACCAATCCGTCTCATCCCACATGTGCTCGATTGGTGAGAGATCAGGGGAGCGAGCCGGCCAGGGGATGACATTCACGTTGTTTGTTGAAGAGAATCCTGAACAAGTCGAGCAATATGAGGCCGGGCGTTGTCATGTTGAAAGGTAATGCCTGGGCCATGACGACGCAAAAACGGCAGAACAACATGATCTCGACCCGGTAGCGCTGTCCATTGAGATTTCCTTCTACCACCATCCTCTGTCTTGCTGTAATCCCACCCCATACCATAACGCCCCCGAACCGATCTTCTTCCATGACACAATGGTTGACGTAACGTTACCTCGACGTCGGCACACTCTAATCCGTCCATCACTGTGGCTGAGGTGAAAACGAGACTCGTCAGTGAATAGAACTTGTCCCCACTGCATGGCCGTCCAGCGTAGACGCTGTCTGTACCACTGTAGACATGCTTGACGGTGGTTTCCTGTCAAAATAGGATGTCTGGCGGGTCTTCTGGCGACAATACCTGCACATCTGAGGCGACAACGTACGGTTTGTGAAGATATTCTTTGAAGGCCAGGGATGCTTCTTGCAGTCACTGTTGCTGGCTGGAATCGATTTCGTCCTTGTGTTGTTCGAATCCAGTTGTCTTGTTGATTATTGGTTACGCGTGGCCTGCCACTCCGAGGATGGTCTCTGACTGCATTCGGCTGTTGCCAACGTTGCCATTAACACCAAATGGTGTTTCTGTGGACGTTAAATTGTCTTGCAACGTCACATTGACTCGATCCTGCTTCAAGCATACCAATGGCTCGCAGACACTCATTTTCGGACAGGCGTGGCATTTCATAATGTTGAATAATTGCATAATTTTGTTGTTTTTCTGAGTGGTTGTTGTCAGCACGATGGTAAACAATGCCTATGGAATCCCGTTAACACACATGTTATTATACCCATTCTTGGATAGTGAAATGCATGGGGCTTGCATAAAAGTCAACTTTTGTATGGAATGCATGCTTTTCTGTAGCAGTTGCGTTTTTGTGACTTGATTCCATACATGTACAACAATATTGAAAAGCAAACTTTACTTGTTTGAAAAATACACTAAAATATTGGTGTCACAGGAACTTTTGTTGTTGAGTATATATATCAAGATCTCCACATCCAGGAAAGTGAACGCATTGTGCAGTGAATTGCATCATGCAACAGAATTCTGCCCGTTGTCACTCGACGACCAACTCAAATCATCCTTAGCACCCAGAAAGCTGCAGCAGACAAAGAAGAGCAACTCTGATAGAACAGAATCCACCAAGTATGTCATAACTTATTATCAACCATAGGACCCATCAATGCCAAAATTGTGACAAAACTTATCAATGAAGAAAAGGACAAAGGTTACTAAATTATGGTAATTGGATATTTTAGTTTGTGCAACAACAACAGTACGCGTTCATATTTAATATACCAATTACAGGTCAATCACCTCATTACGTTTATATTCAACACGATTTCTGAACTCTGTCACCCGAACATGTTTTTTTTTATGCCGTCTGGATCATGTTACAGTAATTACATCCCACAATGCACTTCTAAACAGTCTGCGCATGCCCAGTAAGACGGACATGACGTCACAGTGTTTACCTTTATTAACCCTGAAGCCCCGCACGAGGCTACTTTCTACATTGTCGCAAGCCACTCAACTGCGTTACTCTCATCTGCTTCGGTGCTAAATCACGAGTCCAGTCAAGCCATCCGATCTCAGGTTTAGCGATACTCAGCGAACCAAGACTAATAATGGCGGAGAGGAGACATAGACGAGCCAGAAGTCAGCGCAATCGGGTTAATGTTCTCGACTCCGCACAGCCTGAAGAAAATCCGGATAGCCTCGAACCCCGCGCCAATGCTGCCAGTGCCAGTCGTACTACAGGGAGAATCAGCAGTCAACCATATCTGACCGTGGCCCAGCTACGCAAACAACTGGCAGAGCGGGGCGTGAGGGTTCCAAATAATTGGCCTAGGAAAAGCTTGTTGCAGTTGTTCCAAGAAAACCAACAACAACGGCCAGCAGCAGCGACGGTGACCTCGTCGGACAGCTACGACCGGAGTGCCATTTCGTCTCCGGCGGCCACACTTCCGGGGGTGGGCGAAGCCAGCATACAGCACAGGAACCCAGATGCCCTCGTTAGCGGGACCACACTACCCTACAGTGTTGTTTCGGACTTTGGGGACGATGTTACCAATTCCGTGTCACCTGTTAGTGTTGCCAGTCTACAACGCAAACTTGCAGAGCTGAAACACATGATAGCCAACATGACCAGCCATAACGCAGTGACCACCGAGTACGCAGCTACAAGCCTACCGGATCAACTCAGCCATGATGTGCCGTCGGACTCGTTGCCCCACATCCACACAGTCGCGCCGGCGCTCAAGAAGAAGATAAAAGACGGCAAGTACTGTAACCTTGCCTTGCTATTGATACCTAATCAAGACACGCTAGACGCTAGAATGGCCGAATATGATGGCAATGTGTATCATTTAAAGGAGGATGCTAGGCTAAATCGCACTCTTACACTAGCAGAATTTATACAGGCCTTTGGCATTTACAAGGACATTCTGTGTGACATCAATAACGCCAAACGGAAACAATTGGATGGACACGAGCAAACTGTCATCGAACTGGCTACGTTGTATGGGGGCTCTGCGCACTATGACTACCACAAGTTATTTGCTGCCAGAGTGGCGTCCTACGCAGAAGAAGGTTGCAGCATTCGCTGGGATATGAGGGACACACGTCTGTACGGGCTGTGTTCTTCGGGGCGCCGTTCCAGATCGTGTGCGATTTGCCACAGCATCACCCATGGTACAGACTTGTGTCCTGAGCGACGTACTGATACAGTTAGGCCTACCCTGTTCTCGGACCGAAGTGGCAGCTCCGACAGGATGGGGGCGACGGACAAAAACGACACCAGGGGACGACCTAGAGTTAGGTCAAACGGAAGGGAGGCCTGCAATAATTTCAATCACCAGGGCTGTGTGAGAGTGAACTGTGCATACCTTCATGTATGTCTCAATTGTCATGCCCCAAACCACGGACAGGCAACTTGCGCCAAGGCTCCCAAATTGATATAACCAGAGAAGAGGACGCAGGCACCCTAACAGTCCAACTCACTCCCATCAATGTTCAGGCTATACAGGCAGAACTCGCCTCTCATCCCCATCCTCCATTTGCTCCATATCTCGTCAACGGCTTGCAACATGGCTTCGACCCCTTAATGTCGGATGTTCCACAGTCAACAACGGAATGTAACAACAATCGTAGTGCTACATTAGATCCAATAGTTGTGACTAAGGCAGTGCAAACAGAAGTCGATAAAGGATACGGGCACAACATGGGGGCTGCCTCGGTTGCCTAAGAGACCCTGGGGTCGTGGAGACCCGGGTAAGATAACAATGTCCTGGGGTCTTATGGACCCGGACTGTGTAGCTGTGAGAGGGATATGCCGGTCCTGGGGTCCGATGACCCGGACGATCCCTAGAGTTAAGCTAGTACTGGTCGTGCTGACCGGACAGTACCGAAATAGCGTAAGTTCTTTGGGGGCCACAAGCCTTCCATGCTCTGAGTATGGAGTGGCTTATGACGCCGAGGCAGCCCCAGGAGATAAGGTATATACACAATATATATATATATATATAGGCGCCTGATAAACAGCCATGGAATGGACGCCAATACATGAGTACTAGCGAATGCACAAGGAATCACGTTCGTGATGCTCGTGAATACATTGGCCATGAAAGTCAGGAGGAACTAAGGGGTGGCTGGAGGGTAACGCAGTTGAGTGGCTTGCGACAATGTAGAAAGTAGCCTCGTGCGGGGCTGCAGGGTTAATAAAGGTAAACACTGTGACGTCATGTCCGTCTTACTGGGCATGCGCAGACTGTTTAGAAGTGCATTGTGGGATGTAATTACTGTAACATGATCCAGACGGCATAAAAAACATGTTCGGGTGACAGAGTTCAGAAATCGTGTTGAATATAAACGTAATGAGGTGATTGACCTGTAATTGGTATCTTAAATATGAACGCGTAAGTACTGTTGTTGTTGCACAAACTAAAATATCCAATTACCATTTTGTGCCACAAACAACATGAAATGTATTACATAGCAGGAAGTTTTATTATATACAGATATTTACATAAACATTTGGCACAACATGGGGGCTGCCTCGGTTGCCTAAGAGACCCTGGGGTCGAAGTGACCCGGGTTGACACCCTGGGGTCGTGGAGACCCGGGTAAGATAACAATGTCCTGGGGTCTTATGGACCCGGACTGTGTAGCTGTGAGAGGGATATGCCGGTCCTGGGGTCCGATGACCCGGACGATCCCTAGAGTTAAGCTAGTACTGGTCGTGCTGACCGGACAGTACCGAAATAGCGTAAGTTCTTTGGGGGCCACAAGCCTTCCATGCTCTGAGTATGGAGTGGCTTATGACGCCCAAACGAGGTTAGCAACCGAGAGCCCCCAAAGAATTAATATAGGTAAATAACATGAATATGGTACTTAGTGATGGTGACACATAGCCTTGTGGGCTTGCCCTAAGGTGGATCAGTCAATACCTGGTGTGACCACCATTTGCATTGATCACTGCCACACATCTCCTGTACATTGAGTGGATCAGACGATTTGTGAAGGCCCTAGGGATCCTCCTGCACACATCCAGAGCAGCTGTGCGTAGTTCATTTGTAGGGACTGGGCGCTCACTGTGCAGACGCCTTTGAACCTCATCCCACAAGTGTTCGATGGGGTTCAGATCAGGGCTGAGGGCTGGCAACGGTAGAACAGGGATATTGTGTTGTTGCAGAAAGGCCATGGTAGCTCTGGCAGCATGGGGACGAGCGTTGTCCTGCTGGAAAATGTGTCGTTGATGTTGTGCAAAAAATGGAACAATGTGGGGTCTGATCACTTGGTTGATATACCGCTGAGCAGTGACGCTGTGTCCCCGACCTTGACCAACATTCAGAAAGCACATGGGTCCAAGTCTCACATTAAGTCCAATCCCTGCCCATATCATGACGCTAGGTCCACCCCATGGATCCCTTTCCACAACGTTTCTGTCAGCGAAACGATCACCTCGACGCCGCCAAATTCTGACTCTTCCGTCTGCATGGGAGACACAAAAGCGACTTTCAGCGAGAAGATGACACGCCTCCACTCACGATGACGCCAATTGTGATGACCCTGTGCCCACTGAAGTCGTGCTTGTCGATGCCGTGGTTGGAGAACAGGACGACGTGCTGGTTGGTGACATCTGATTTTGTTGGAATGGAGACGTCGGATCACAGTGTCCCGGCTAATGTGTCGATTATATGTTCCTATGGTTCTTATGGCACTTTCACTTGCAGTTAGGAACGGATGTCACTGGTGTTGAGGGGTAATCTGCAGATCTTGTCGAGGTGTGGTGACCCTAGGACGACCGCTCCGAGGAAGGTCATCTGTGGTCTGTGTAGCATTGTATCGATTCAGGAGATGGTAAATTGTGGTTATGTTAACCTTGAAATGACGGGCAACATCTTGGACGGACTCTCCAGCTTCCAAACGTCCGATAGCCTGGTTTCTCTGAATTTGAGTTAGGCATGGCATTGTTGACCAAGGAGTGGTGGGTCCAAGAATCGGACACAGTTTTATACCCACTACAGTTCGTGACAGTTTGTGCATTTTCGATTTTGCAAGAAATGGGTGCATGATACGCACATATTCATTGAAATGGCGCGTTTTGGCGATTCATTTTTTTATGTTGCGTTTTTACTTGGAGCTTCCAAAATGCAACCAAAAATATTGATAACACCATCAGGCTTCACTACATGCTAAAACTCGTATCAATTTATGGTTCCGTGTTGGGTACCTATTTGCTTAAAACCACTTGTGTTTCTTTTGCATGTGAGTATATGTTCGGTTGCCCATTACTAGGTCAATACGTACCAAGTTGTGTTACCTGGTATTTTTCGCATTCCTCAAAGATAGATTCAATTCGCATGTCAATTTGTGTTTTAATTCAGAAGTTTTATTTGCTAGCGATTTGTCACTCCTTACACTCACTGATCCATTCTGCAAAGGTGTTAACATTGTGCTGCACTGGATGAATACTGCAATTTGCCCAGTAACAAACATGCTGACCTACATGTATCACAGGAAACAATCTGGAACTTCCCCTCATGACCCCTTATTTGTGTCACCCAGTGGTAGTGCCTTATCCAGGAAGTTCTTTATTCAGTGCCTCAAAAACTTGTTAAATATGGCTGGGTACAAAGACAAAGTCTACAACGGACATTCGACCTCAGCGTGTTACACTCGCTATATCAGAAAATCCCAACCTTCCATATGTAAAGCCCAGATATCAATGGCACAAAGGTGACAATAATGTAACCATACTGACTATGCTAATGTGGTATTCATATGTGAATTTAACCAGTCATCAAATAGGATTTGCACAAGATTTGATTCTGTACCATTACATAATGTTCATTTTTTTATCTCTTCTGGTCTAATTACTTTTGGGGATTCTCATCAATTCAACTGCACAATTATCATTAATAATAATTTGGGTAATCTATCCACTCTATCAGATGGTAATTCAGGTGGATACTATTCCCCCCTCAAGTAATTTAACCTTAAGTCATTCATCATCATTCGTCTACTTGGGTATAATCTGGTATAATGTTCAACATCCACTTTCACATACTCAGTCAAGTCTCCCTACGCTCAAACAAGTATGGAGTGCGCAAGTCCTATTCAGGAATACGCTAAAGTAAAGTCTTTCATAGTAACCATGTACTATTTTAATGTGTATATGTATATAATGAGAATACCCATATGCCCCAAAATAATGAATGATACATTTTTTAGCTATTGTTGTGTTGATCTTGTCATTATCCTGTACTTACCCATCTTTGCGTTTGTGCACTGTATATAGGGCTAAAGAATCCTGTACTTACCCATCTTTGAGTTTGTGCACTGTATATAGGGCTAAAGAATCCTGTACTTACCCATCTTTGAGTTTGTGCACTGTATATAGGGCTAAAGAATCCTGTACTTACCCATCTTTGA
Source organism: Haliotis rufescens (assembly GCF_023055435.1). Taxonomy (NCBI): domain Eukaryota; kingdom Metazoa; phylum Mollusca; class Gastropoda; order Lepetellida; family Haliotidae; genus Haliotis; species Haliotis rufescens. The sequence continues at coordinate 29,182,997 of NW_025964112.1, forward strand.
GTTTGTGCACTGTTTCAGACACTTTCTCCCGTGCTTCATCATTCCAAATCAACTCTGGGTTTTCATGAGAGCCTAGAGAACAAAATCAAACCTACAGAACATCTTATGTATAAGTATAAATCATTACAAATGCATTTTCATTATGTTTCCTCTTTCATGTGACATATGTTTATGACCTAATATTGATAACTTAGTTTACCCTACCTGTTGCATATGCATCACTAATGATTTCCCTATTGGACAAATTAAATTGGGGCAGGGGGATGAGGCTGGAGGCTGGGGATAGAGGTGGGGTTGCTTGAAGCTCTCACTTCTTTCCAGCAACAGCTACTTTGATGCAGATATTGGGAAAGGATGTGTGTGATTACTCCTGATGTAATAGAGGTAGTAGAATACTTTAAAACAATGATAACTACTCTTTGATAATTCCTACAAATACAAAACCTCTATTACATCATTACCAGAATATACCTGAGGAATCAGTGGGTTTTGACATCCAGTAAAACCTTGGAGAGCTAGCAGTTATACTGAATTTACAAAGGAATTTTCACCCAAATTCCATGATTCCAGTCCCAATTTGGTCTTCTTTCTTTTAAATCCAGTATTTCGGGATACTTAATATGTCTCCAACCAAAACTCTTAGTTTCTATGGACCAATATTAGGTGAACATAATCCTGAAATCACCTCAAAAGGCCTGTATTCGGAAAAATGTGAAAGACACATGTGTTAAACTTCCAACAAACTACCTTTATATTTGCGTCCAATTTCCCAATTTATGTGACATCATCAATCCCTACTAATCAGTCAAGGTCCAACACAACATTCCAGACCACTGCATCACTTCCAGCAGCTTTGACATCATTGCTATGACTTCTGAGAGGGATATGACAGGAGATAACACCCCACCCAAAGAAGGAAGGGGGAGCTACTGGTTGAGGGTTGCATGAGTTGGGACCACTGGCACTGTGCTAAATATTCCTTCCATGCCTCGTTGTACATTTCCTCGACAGTACGTAATAAAAGTGTTTTAGGTGTGCCACTGACAGATGGAGACCTCTTGCTCAACTGAAACTGTTTCCACGAAACAAGATGTGGAAAATACTCTGATCTCATAAGGACTTAATGTACCAAACATAGGAGTGGGTATCTTCAGGTAATCATCTTCCTCTGTCAAATAATTCCTCTTTGATGTTGGAATCGGGTTCCAATATAAGTTGTCTCCTGTACCGGGTTGATCTCTGATTTGGTTGGATGTGCCATAAACCAGAGATATTACAAAAGTTCGATTTGGAAGATTCGATTTGGGAGAGTCTTGTCCAGAGTGGTCGAGGCTCATCATCCTCTCCCCAGTCCCGAGTGAGGAGCATTTTTTTTGTCTACTGATTCCATTTGGAATAACCACGGGCATTAACAAGTATTTCAGATTTATGATCATGCATATATCGGTGGTGTTTTATTTTTTGAAGATTGGAGAATAAAAACTATGGCTGTGATCCATATCTTCTGGTTACTGCATGACACACTTGTCCAGTAGTATCTGAATGGTCAAAGAGGATGCTGTTAGCTTGGAACCTTCCAGATGGAACTGGTGACCCAGTGGAGGAGATACAATTTCTGGTTGTTGATGCAAGTGTATCTTGTGTCATCCTCAAACAACTTGAAGAATCCTGGAGATAAGTATACCTCTGGAGAAAAGGTTTATTACAAACGTCGTGATAGCAGAAAATGGAAAGGACCAAGAACTGTGATTGGTCAAAACGGGGTGGTTGTTTTCGCTAAACAGGGTGGTTTATCTATTCGAGTACATTGTCAACTGCCAAGTGTCAAATAGGAGAAAGTCATCATGAAAATTTGATACCGGTGAATATGTCAAATGAAATCTTGAAATTGACAGTTCAAACCATGCAGATTCCTCTTGTCAAAATATCTGGCATGTCCGCAGCCTAAAAAGCGGCTATGCGTTGTACCAGCAGGCTCATTCCCAGACACACTGTGTGAGTAACCGTGATGTAGGTCAAGTTCTGCCACATCCAAGTTCTGGGTGGAGAGGCAATAATTTTTATTTTTTTGATTATTTACTGGGGTAATTGCTTACTACCTAATAAAACTTCCCCATGTAAAATAAATAGTAGAATGTTAATTCATAAAGTTTCTTGGAGAAATATATTGGTTAAGAATTTTTAATACTATTTCTACAACCTTTCACCCCTACAATGGAAATGGCCTACTCAATTTCCAAGAAATGACTTCTCTCGCTGATTTCCAAGAAATGACTTGTCGAGTCTGAATAGTGCATCTATCTTTGGACTAAGTTTGGTGGGTTATTTGTCATCGTCTTTTTGAACACATATTTTGAACTTTTCAAGACTATGGGTATTTCAATGTTGAACTTTATTTATTTGGTACACATATAATTACCTGTGGTCACAAGAATACAGGTATCCAGCAACCTATGCTTGTCTGCTGTGGGGATTCCAGGTAAGAATACAGGTCCCCAGCAACCTAGGCTTGTCTCCCCAGGTGGGGATTTCAGGTAAGAATACAGGTCTCCAGCAACCTAGCCTTGTCTCCGCATGCGGGGATTTCAGATAAGAATACGGGTCCCCAGCAACCTATGCTTGTCTCCCCATGTGGGGATTCCAGGTAAGAATACAGGTCTCCAGCAACCTATGCTTGTCTCCCAAAGTGGGGATTTCAGGTAAGAATACAGGTATCCAGCAGCCTATAATTGTCTCCCCAGGTGGGGATTCCAGGTAAGAATACAGGTCCCCAGCAACCTATGCTTGTCTGCTGTGGGGATTCCAGGTAAGAATACAGGTCCCCAGCAACCTAGGCTTGTCTCCCCAGGTGGGGATTTCAGGTAAGAATACAGGTCTCCAGCAACCTAGCCTTGTCTCCGCATGCGGGGATTTCAGATAAGAATACGGGTCCCCAGCAACCTATGCTTGTCTCCCCATGTGGGGATTCCAGGTAAGAATACAGGTCTCCAGCAACCTATGCTTGTCTCCCAAAGTGGGGATTCCAGGTAAGAATACAGGTTCCCAGCAACCTATGCTTGTCTCCACATGCGGGGATTTCAGGTAAGAATACAGGTCCCCAGCAACCTATGCTTGTCTCCCCATGTGGGGATTCCAGGTAAGAATACAGGTATCCAGCAACCTATGCTTGTCTCCCCATGTGGGGATTCCAGGTAAGAATACAGGTCTCCAGCAACCTATGCTTGTCTCCCAAAGTGGGGATTCCAGGTAAGAATACAGGTTCCCAGCAACCTATGCTTGTCTCCACATGCGGGGATTTCAGGTAAGAATACAGGTATCCAGCAACCTATGCTTGTCTCCACAAGGGGGGATTTCAGATAAGAATACGGGTCCCCAGCAACCTATGCTTGTCTCCCAAAGTGGGGATTCCAGGTAAGAATACAGGTATCCAGCAACCTATGCTTGTCTCCCAAAGTGGGGATTCCAGGTAAGAATACAGGTCCGCAGCAACCTATACTTGTCTCCCCAGGTGGGGATTCCAGGTAAGAATACAGGTATCCAGCAACCTATGCTTGTCTCCCCATGTGGGGATTCCAGGTAAGAATACAGGTCCACAGCAACCTATCTGTCTCTCCATGTGGGGATTCCAGGTAAGAATACAGGTCCCCAGCAACCTATGCTTGTCTCTCCATGTGGGGATTCCAGGTAATAATACAGGTCCCCAGCAACCTATGCTTGTCTCCCCATGTGGGTATTCCAGGTAAGAATACAGGTATCCAGCAACCTATGCTTGTCTCCCCATGTGGGGATTCCAGGTAAGAATACAGGTATCCAGCAACCTATGCTTGTCTCTCCATTTTGGGATTCCAGGTAAAAATACAGGTATCCAGCAACCTATGCTTGTCTCCCAAAGTGGGGATTCCAGGTAAGAATACAGGTTCCCAGCAACCTATGCTTGTCTCCACATGCAGGGATTTCAGGTAAGAATACGGGTCCCAAGCAACCTATGCTTGTCTCCCAAAGTGGGGATTCCAGGTAAGAATACAGGTCTCCAGCAACCTATGCTTGTCTCTCCATGTGGGGATTCCAGGTAAGAATACAGGTCCCAAGCAACCTATGCTTGTCTCCCAAAGTGGGGATTCCAGGTAAGAATACAGGTCTCCAGCAACCTATCTGTCTTTCCATGTGGGGATTCCAGGTAAGAATACAGGTCCCCAGCAACCTATGCTTGTCTCCCAAAGTGGGGATTCCAGGTAAGAATACAGGTCTCCAGCAACCTATGCTTGTCTCTCCATGTGGGGATTCCAGGTAAGAATACAGGTCCCAAGCAACCTATGCTTGTCTCCCAAAGTGGGGATTGCAGGTAAGAATACAGGTCTCCAGCAACCTATGCTTGTCTCTCCATGTGGGGATTCCAGGTAAGAATACAGGTCCCAAGCAACCTATGCTTGTCTCCCAAAGTGGGGATTTCAGGTAAGAATACAGGTCCCCAGCAACCTATCTGTCTTTCCATGTGGGGATTCCAGGTAAGAATACAGGTCCCAAGCAACCTATGCTTGTCTCCCAAAGTGGGGATTCCAGGTAAGAATACAGGTCTCCAGCAACCTATGCTTGTCTCTCCATGTGGGGATTCCAGGTAAGAATACAGGTCCCAAGCAACCTATGCTTGTCTCCCAAAGTGGGGATTCCAGGTAAGAATACAGGTCTCCAGCAACCTATGCTTGTCTTTCCATGTGGGGATTTCAGGTAAGAATACAGGTCCCCAGCAACCTATCTGTCTTTCCATGTGGGGATTCCAGGTAAGAATACAGGTCCCAAGCAACCTATGCTTGTCTCCCAAAGTGGGGATTTCAGGTAAGAATACAGGTCCCCAGCAACCTATGCTTGTCTCCACATGCGGGGATTTCAAATAAGAATACGGGTCCCAAGCAACCTATGCTTGTCTCCCAAAGTGGGGATTCCAGGTAAGAATACAGGTCTCCAGCAACCTATGCTTGTCTCTCCATGTGGGGATTCCAGGTAAGATTACAGGTCCCAAGCAACCTATGCTTGTCTCCCAAAGTGGGGATTTCAGGTAAGAATACAGGTCCCCAGCAACCTATCTGTCTTTCCATGTGGGGATTCCAGGTAAGAATACAGGTCCCCAGCAACCTATCTGTCTTTCCATGTGGGGATTCCAGGTAAGAATACAGGTCCCAAGCAACCTATGCTTGTCTCCCAAAGTAGGGATTTCAGGTAAGAATACAGGTCCCAAGCAACCTATGCTTGTCTCCCAAAGTGGGGATTTCAGGTAAGAATACAGGTCCCAAGCAACCTATCTGTCTTTCCATGTGGGGATTCCAGGTAAGAATACAGGTCCCAAGCAACCTATGCTTGTCTCCCAAAGTGGGGATTCCAGGTAAGAATACAGGTATCCAGCAACCTATGCTTGTCTCTCCATGTGGGGATTCCAGGTAAGAATACAGGTCCCAAGCAACCTATGCTTGTCTCCCAAAGTGGGGATTCCAGGTAAGAATACAGGTCTCCAGCAACCTATGCTTGTCTCTCCATGTGGGGATTTCAGGTAAGAATACAGGTCCCCAGCAACCTATCTGTCTTTCCATGTGGGGATTCCAGGTAAGAATACAGGTCCCAAGCAACCTATGCTTGTCTCCCAAAGTGGGGATTTCAGGTAAGAATACAGGTCCCCAGCAACCTATGCTTGTCTCCACATGCGGGGATTTCAAATAAGAATACGGGTCCCAAGCAACCTATGCTTGTCTCCCAAAGTGGGGATTCCAGGTAAGAATACAGGTCCCCAGCCACCTATCTGTCTCTCCATGTGGGGATTCCAGGTAAGAATACAGGTCCCCAGCAACCTATGCTTGTCTCTCCATTTTGGGATTCCAGGTAAGAATACAGGTCTCCAGCAACTAATGCTTGTCTCCCCATGAGGGGATTCCAGGTAAGAATACAGGTCTGCAGAAACCTATCCTTGTCTCTCCATGTAGGGATTTCAGGTAAGAAAACAGGACTCAAGGAACCCATGTTTGTCTCCCCAGGTGGGGATTCCAGGTAAGAATACAGGTCCCTAGCCACCTAGCCTTGTCTCCACATGCGGGGATTCCAGGTAAGAATACAGGTCTCCAGCAACCTATGCTTGTCTCCCCAGGTGGGGATTCAGGTAAGAATACAGGTCCCCAGTAACCTATGCTTGTCTCCCCATGTGGGGATTTCAAGTAAGACTACAGATCCCTAACAACCTATGCTTGTCTCTCCATGTAGGGATTTCAGGTAAGAAAACAGGACTCAAGGAACCCATGTTTGTCTCCCCAGGTGGGGATTCCAGGTAAGAATACAGGTATCCAGCAACCTTTGCTTGTCTCCCCATGTGGGGATTTCAGGTAAGAATACAGGTCCCCAGCAACCTATGCTTGTCTCCCCAGTTGGGGATTTCTGGTAAGAATACAGGTCTGCAGCAACCTATGCTTGTCTCCCCAGGTGGGGTTTTCAGGTAAGAATACGGGTCCACAGCACAAATACACAAGGTAATCTTAATCCCTGGATGTAAAACAATGCCTAGCAGAATAAAGAAAACAATTTAAACGGTAAATCAACATGTCTGGTGATTTTTATCTCAAATTTCAAATTTGTACTGACCAAGTTTCTTATCAACCGTTCGTTCACCGGAATTCGTTGTAGGGTAACAGTGTAATTTTTACTGCGCATATTTTTTTATTTTTCCCCCCGAAATACTGAATCCACATTATACTTGGGTGCACACTATACTCAAGAAAATATGGTAGGTGTTTGTCTCTCCATCGAGATTTCAGGTAAGAATACAGGTCCCCAGCGACCTATGCTTGTCTCCCTATGTGGGGATTTCAGGTAAGAATACAGGTCCCCAGCAACCTATGCTTGTCTCCCCATGTGGGGATTTCAGGTAAGAATACAGGTATCCAGCAACCTATGCTTGTCTTTCTGTGGGGTTTCAAGGTAAAAATGCAAGTCCCCAGTAACCTATGCTTGTCTCCCTACGTGTGGATTATGTCGTATGACACTGACGTGGAATTATGGTCATGATGTCAATTTCTAGATTGTCTGGTCAGAATTTGAATTTTTCATATCTCTGTCACATTGTTGTAATATTGCTGAGTGTGGTGTTAACAACAAACAAACAAATCTGACAATGTGAATTGATGAAAAGACACAGACAGAACCACAGACGATAATTCAGGTGACTATTATTTATGTTCAACCGGCTGTAAATTCTCAAATTTCTACTCACCTTCAAACATGTGCACACTAGCTTCAGGTGAATCACGCATGGCATCCATGAATATTGCAGGAAGGAACTTGTTGAGAATAATGCGGACCTTTGGACCAATGAGTTTGTCTGCTAACATCTTTGCAAACAGCTCAGCTGTTTTTTCTCGAATCTGTGGATGTGTAGCATTACAGAAGAGATCCAACAGATAGATAAGGGCTCCCTTGGACATAGCTTCTTTCACTATCTTTGTGCTTGACATTAGGGCGAACAAGCTCTCCAATGTCAATAAACGACCTGAAATTACAAGAATAAAGGACTATATTTACCAGCTTGTTTCACACATATATCACAAGTAATAAGGCCATGATAACAAATATCTGTTTCAGGCAACCAGACCCAGTAATTGGAAGTTGAACTGGTAGGTGGGGAATTAGTAGTAGATTATATTTTTTCAATCAGACTACTAAATGACCAGAAAAATGTTTGAAAGTACTTGCAGAAACAGAAGCAGTCCTCTCTGAGCCATTACTGGTTTGGTGAAATGCATGTCTACAATAACATCCTACCATATTCCAAGTACCTATAGCTAACATAATGAGGAACCTGAAGGGATTTCCCCTGTAATGACATCACTTCCAGTTTGGAGAAACACATGTCTAATGTAAGACAAATTGAAAACAGAAAGTACTGTCATGCATAGAGCTACCAAAATAAGACATACTTTGGTTGTGTCATAGCAACTGATTTGGGACAACCATTGTCTGAAGAACAATTGATTCCAAAGGCCAAGTACCCTGTAGCCATGACATATATATGTCTTCATAACTTAATTGTCGTTATGCATAAGGCGCTAATCCCTGTTGTTAATTCTCACCAACATTCCATTGTATATTGACTGTCAACCAACCTGGGCTACCGTATCACTTCCCGATAATTACTGTTATTTATTGTATGACAATTAGTGCCTTAATTGATCATTCCCTGAGCTGTGTCGGTTCATCACACCCGTATGTCCCATGTCCAGAGCAACGTCATTGTCTCTTTGTCTGTCCATTGTTGTTCATTACTATATATCTGTTATATGTGACATCATAGCCTTAACCCGCTGGATGTCGAGTTTTTTTTCTGACGCACATTTTCCTAAGATTGGAAAAGTCAAGGTTGTGCGAGAATTGTGCTCACGTGGCACTTGATCTACCTAAAGCTATAAAATTACGCAGAGGTGGAGAATATTAAATTTCCAGATATTAAAAGTTAACAGCAAATATAAAACCGGTTTTAAAAAAATACACTTCCAAGTGTTGTCCGAGAATTTATTCTGTGTTGAAAAACAGTAAATTTCTCCGCTTTTTATCGTACACCGATAAAAGTACTGTGCAACGATTTTTTTTATTTAGAAGCCTTACGGAAACTGTGAGTGAACAAAATACTGCCTAATATCTGAACGACATAGCTATATATCAAATGGAGTTATATGCGTATGTATAACGACATACATTCAATGCCAAAAATAGCATGCCGTAAATGACGAAAACTGATTTTTCTCTATGACGTCAAAAGGCGGCATAGAGGTTACACACGTATCAAGAAAAGGGGGCATAGCTCTGCTATGCTTAGCACTAGTTTACTGTAACTCAGGTCACTTGGTGAGAATTTGCTGTGGGTAAGGATAATATATTTTAGTGGTGTTTTTTTCACAAGGAACCAAACTATTCCAACACAAATATCGATAAATAAACTGTATACATTTAGTTATAAAAAAACCCATAAGAAATGATGAAATCATAAATTATAAAAAAGAGGTAATAGAGAAATGGATGGCCCTATGTAACCTATAACTTAGTCCTTAGATTCAAACATTCTTCTGAATGTGTAAGTGTAATTTGACTAATGTCGCACCATTATTAATGGAGCACTAGCCTTATCATCAAATGTAATGAAATACCAAAAACATAACACCATTCTATTTGACGTCATGGCTGGTTTTATGGCTTTGATAACATAGGAGAAAGACAACAATGGTATTTTGATTAATATATATCTCCCCTAATTTTCGTTCATGGTATGGAAAATCTCGATGTGTAAAACAGAATTTGACGCTTTTTCGACACAACATAAAATGACTGCTTTCACCAAGTAAATAATGTCTTAAATATGTAAACAATTAGATAGTTTATCGTGTATCTTAATTGGACCAGACATGCACCTGTTTGGCATCAATGTACGTAATGAAATACCCAAAAGAATATTTCAAAACAACCAAAATTATATTCAATATTGGACACATATTTGTTCATTACTATGTTATCATTTCTTGTCATCTCATCTCAGAATTACACAATAAAAGATGCGAAGAAAGCTCTATTGGCATAGAATTATCACGATTATCGTTTAAGGTTGAACCAATGGGGTACCTGGCATGGATTATATTTTTATACATTTTACAATTCCTGGAGAAATAAAGTAAACAGTATAATATCCTGTGATCACAATATTGAAAAAAGAATGAACCCATTGATTATATAATGCAAAACGAGAGGAATATATCGTAAATTGTTTGTGACTAACGCGCACCTGGCGAATCGTTAGATATCACTGTTCTGTGTATCAAACGACATAAAAAACAAGACCAAGACAATTCTTTCAGAAATGTGTGCATATATTTTAACGAAAAATATTATCCATTTTGTTAAAGTAATATATTCAGTTTTAGTTATAAAATAAAATGAAACAGCTATTCAAGGACATTGGTTATATGAACTTATAATATTGACTATTACACATCCCAAGAAATAAGTACATGCTGCAGTTACATTTACACTTCATCTTGTAACACTTGTCCAAAGGAAAGAAATATCGTATTCGACACTAAAAACCTATCAATTGTTATGTAAACAATGTTCAAACAAACAGGAGATTATCAAAGGTTCGTTCATACATGCTGTGGCCTATATTTACATATGATATTATTTTGAACATTGACAAATATCCAAAGTGAAATTAATTGTGTGAAAAAAATGTATAAAAGATATGCAAAATCTACATCATAACTGAAACTGTAAACAGCATGATACAATGATCGTATGCACTCTCATTCAAGGACCTTTACCGCAAAGAAATTACCAAATATATACAACAATGTTGACGTATGACATCACTACCTGTGACCGACTTTTACAAAATGGCGTGTTCACTGTCAACAGTACGCAGGATTTTATGAGGGGACTTTCGATGATTCAGGGATTGTATATACATAAATGTGACATGTAAGTAATCAGAAACATTCTGCCAAGCTATGTACTGTTATTTATTGTTATAATTTTCATTGAAACAAACTGAAATAGTCAAATATTCCGATAAATACCATTGTTGTTGTGCATGATTTTGCGTCAGTCATGGCGTCACACAGGACGGTAACTTTGACAATTTATGTTGCAAATAGCAAATCATTGCAATGTAACTATTTTATATTCCTTAATTTTTCCTACTATTCTCTTCCCATGCTTATTCTGAAAATGTTTAGCCAATATGTTGAAAGAATAAACAAATTGATAGCTCAAAATAGGAGAAAATGCTACACTGTGTAAAATCTGTATTTTGCTTTGTTTACATTTCAAACAAGTGCAGTTTTTCGAGCACAGCGTTCCTTTTCACACCTAACACATTTTGCTTCATTTCATCCAGCCACTTTGTATTAGTGACAAAGACCATTGGTCATTTGATTCTAAAATGTATGAGGAATTTAAGGATGTGTGTATGACAGCTAAGTTTGAAATATACATGATGTTACAGGCACCTCATAACCAGTGTACCTGAAACGTGATTTTGTAAACACTATCCAATATGGCGGAAAGTTCACTTCGGCGTTCGTGTTTGCGTATAATTATTGACACAGTGATGTAATTAAAATTTGTCACTATTCACAACTCCTATTTTGATTTTTCTATTGTTCAGTTGTATTTTCGATCAGTTTTATATGTATAAAAAATCTTCTCTAGTATTTATAAACCAAACACAGTTCTGTGTTGTGGGTAATGCTATGGCTAACATTACAAGCATGAGATGGAAGCCAGATGAAACTCTTGTCCATAGTCTCTGATCGAGTATATCCCACCTAATGCTGGTACCTTCCTCAGAAAAGGCTGCCACTCTTACTGTGAACAAGTGGGCTGTCCCACCATACTGCGTGGCCAAATCAATCACTGTCTGTTCATGGCCGTCCAGTTGACATCGTTTCTCTGCATTGCCAGCAAAGTATATATCCTCGTATATTCAAAATGCCTTGATGAATTCTCCAAGTGTTAATAAGCGATTAATCCTTAGTTCATCACATAAGTTGAAAGTCTGTCCATCAAAATCTGACACTCTGTCTAAATTGTCCTGAAGAAGCAAGGCTAAACTGACATATTTACCTTGTTGTACCCTCCTTTTAGAGTGGATGAAATGTGTGTATGTGTGGCAGTGAATCCGAGGCCACATCCCTGATTAGCTGTCTGGGAACATCACTACTTGCTTCTGTGGCTTGTCTTGACTCCTCTCTAGGGTTGTCACTGGTGGTGGTAAATGTACATGTAGGAGGTTGTAATTGTTGTCCCAAGTTCATGACAATAGACTTCAATTCAGCGATCTCCCTTTGTAATGAAAATACTGTCACTGTATTTTCTGTGGCACTAGCAGAATTTATCAGAGCAAAATCCTGTGAATTGTCTCTCTGTAGCGGCACATCACCGCCTTGATCTTGACTGACTGGAGCTGGTTGAGAGATAGTAGCGGTGGTGACCGTGTTGTTGGTGCCTATCATCACCCTCGGATTTTCATTGTAGAGCTGCATTAATGTCCGTCTGGACCAGGAAGTGGGCACATTACCACCCATGTCTGTCAGACGTTGAATATCAGCTGCTGTCAAATATGGAGAGCTTCTGTTTACATTCCTGTGAGAGGAAACTTGGCTGTCTGTCAGCCATTGTGACGATAGCAACAAACAGTTGTACCTCATAACACAACAGGATGGCAAAGGATTGTTGTAGATTTTCCTTGGATGACGGTGATTCATAATGACAGCTGAGAGAACAATGGAAACAAGCTGAACGACATTGAGGCTCTTGTTGTTAATATAGATAAACAAAATGACGTCACATCCGTAGTACTGAGCATGCTCTGCAGAAAAAATATTGCATACTGCATAGAAAATAGTAACTTGATACAGAGAGGAAATGTGATCGTTCACGGACGATTCTGAATGATAAATGACACCTGGAAATAAAAAGAAAAACCTTACGTAGGTGACAAATATATACATCTGTTGTGTAGACATCAATGTTAATAATAGGTGAAAGGCCATGTTGATCACTGCACAAACAAAAATATGAAATTAACATTTTCCAGATTTATCCCATTGATGTAATCTGATTCAGTGATTGAATACCTCTGGATAGGGAGACCATTCTGTTGCCACAACCCTGTTCTCCCAGGAGTAACTGTCTGCCACTCTGGTGGTGTCCGTAGCTACCAGAATTGAAGATAGGTCCAAAGATACTTCCATGTCTCGATGATGTGTTAGATTGCGGCAGTGTATCTCGAGGCAGTTGACCCTTCTCTTGAGACTGCCTAATGAACTGTCCATGTAACAGGTAGTTATCAGGCACTAGAAAAACTAAAGAAATTCCCATCATTAGTTCCACTGTGCAATTCCACCAATTTAGATCCATCATCAGGTTTGCCAGGAACTGACCGTAGGTGTCAAACTTGGGTGATCATGCAAAATTTATCCATGCATGGAGTGGTCTTAGCTGAAGTCTTCCCCAGTACGTTAACTCTTTCAGGGGCGTCCCCAGACAAAACATCCACCAACAAAGCAACTTGTTGGGACGATCCCATACTTTTGTGATCATGTACAGGGTCTGTAGGTATGAATCCCCTGGGAGACATAAAATTCCCTTGAGAAACTGGAATCTGGCACAGACGTAAATTATATCCTGTACTTGATTGACCTTGGACTTGGTTTGATGAACAAGGAAACCCTTTATGTGACAGTAGTGAATGCAACATGTCATGTATTAATAACTTACAACTTTGATAACCAGCTGTCAGTCATCATAATTGGAATTGTCGTTAGGTTGAAGTAGTAGTGGAGAATCTAAGCCAGGTCTATAGGATTTGATCCGAGATACGTGGTTTCCTCTTGCGCCGGGACTCCCTCTGTTGCCTCCGACTCAAACTTTCTGCTTAAAATGTCGAGGGCTATCCCTTGTTTCGGTGCTGATAGGTCATGGCTACTTCCCTGTGTCTCAGGTGGTGCAGTCAGAGGCTTCACCTGAGGGTGGGTGCAATACTTTGTCGAGGCTGTAGATGATTCAACCTCACTAGATCACTTTGCTGCCTACTTCCAGGCATCAGCCAGTTTGGCAAACAAATCCACTGAGAGCATCTGGCATCAACTAAACAGAGTGACCTAATGCTTCACACACTCTTTGCAAGCTGCAGGCGACAACTGTGAGGGTGATGCAATCCTTTCCCACAACACGCCAACAGTAACTCCTTATGTGACCAAAAGCGAGAAAAATCAGCCCAAAATAAGATATGGAGATTAACAACAGTGTCACAACTACCAAGGTGTGATTGACAAAAACATTACAAATGTTAACTCTAGCGGTGAGGTTTCCTGCCTTGCACACATGCAGGAGCAAGAAGCAGCAGAACAATATTGTCTGAACAACTTATTAGGGTTATTGACAGTGAAGAAGACTTCTGTGGAAAATCTAATGATTTTTATCGTCTGATGGCAGCTAAAATAAAGGATTTATGGCAATGATGTAATACAGATGGGATAGTCACAACACATTCTGTTCCTGATAAGCTGATGTGAGTCACTCTGTATGAAGATATGTACAGTAAGCCTCATTTGCAATCCAATATGGCAAATTGTAAAACAGGTCAATAGGTCACCAATGTGATAGTGATAGATCTGCAAATTGGGCCATCTTCCTCAGAGCATTGTAAAACTGCAAGTCGCCACAATCAGAGAGAATCTTTTGGGGGTTCTGAAGATTGATATCTTGTGACAGACTTACTTTAACTCAGCAAAATTGATTTTCACCATGGAACAAAAGGGAATCCAAATGCCTTTTCTTTCCCTTGTCAATCCTGACTGATATATTCTCTTAGATCTTACTTTTGGCACTGTTGGCGCATGAACTCATTCACTGAGGAAGCCAAGTAACTATGGGTGAGTTAACATAACCATCCACATCAAGAATAAGAGCTTCAAATTCCCAAGTTAGAGGGTCAGAGACAGGAGAGACAAACAGTGTGATAGGATTTCTCCCATACCAAGAATAATTCTCCTGAAAAAGCTGTGTCACAAGGCATGTCTGGATGGCTTCCTAGTCTTCTTCAAAATTGTCATAGCTCACTGACCTTAAATGAGAACATTTGTAAGTGTAGTCTGTAGCCAACCATTACCTTGTAGGACAATTACACTTGCATGATCAGTGTAAGAAGATCTGTACCAAAATGTCGCATAGGAAAGAATAATTAGGTTGAAAACAGTAAAGTCAAACATGCCTTTAGAGTTCAAGGCCTATTCAAGATTATTAATCATGAAGGGTCATACTATCAGTCCAAAAATTAAACTGCTAAAAAGCAATGTAGCATGTAATTGCACATGCCAACAAGTCATTAGGGCAGTTGATATATTTTCCTGCATTTGTACTAATTTGTTTGTTATACTCACACTGTGGTATGCTCTGCAGTGTAAGGAGGAGGTATGACAGCACCTCTGCTGCTGCAATGTCATTTACACACTCCTGACATCCAGTCACACAATTGATTACCTGAAAAACAAGCCACAATATATTATACAAAATGTCCCATGTTTTAAGTATTGTCAGTGAACCTTTGACATAAAAATAGTGCCATGACACTGCTCACCAGAACATTTCAGTCAGATGACAAGAAAAATAGAGCCTGTAGCTCACCTTAATTATGAAGAAACTTATTATGGTGACATAAATTAACAGGGAGTTAACAACATTGGTGCATAAGATACGAAAAATATCTTCATGTTTGCAATATCATCTGTGGCTCTTATCTTGAGTGCAACCTCTTGAAACTTGGTGTCATTGTGACTCCCTAGCTGTGGTAGTAATAGGTCTTTTGTGGGGGGTCAATTTTACAAAATATAAATTGATGTCAGAACTTGTAATAAATCTATTTTTTAATCTAAAAATATTATCTTGTTCTACCAATCCTGCTTTGGAATCAAGCTTTTATGCTTGTCACCCGCAATAATTTCTTTCTGAAGATATTGTCGGGAGTCAGGTCTGCAACTGGCGGGCCCTCAGATGTATTAATGCAGGATAAGTATGCAAAAGTAAAAACATATTTAGATTTTACTCAGTTTATCCTGCATTACTTCTTAATGCATCTATATCAGACGGTACTGTCAGATGTAATTCTCAATATGGATAAGCTCTCATAAGACACACGTGTCAAGGAAACTGTATGGTGTGTCAAGCGCCGATTGGTATTGCTTGCTCTATCCTGTCAACAGATAGAAAATGAGTGTTGACGATAAGTCCAGATAAAAAACAATCAGAAGAAAATAGCGAGTGCTAAACTCTTAAAACTGAATTACCGGGCCATTACCGGGCCATCCCCATAACAGGCATGTCTAAACACTGCGCGAGTCGGGTAAGACTGGCTCTGGAATGGAGTTCATTATTTGTGTAGGGGGTTGGTTACCTGCTGGGCTATAACCAGAGTGCTATATCTCCAGACAGTGCTGGACCTCCAAAAACATCATTCCATGATTGCCCTTATAGCACAATTGCTATACAGAGCCATGGTTGAGGTGATCGCCAGGATCTCACGAGGACTGTTCACTCTCGGAAGATCAAGGATAGTGATCTCGTATGCCAGAAGGATGACTGTGCATAACTATAGAGATATGGTGTTGCAACTGACTTGGGTCTTGGACATCTGGGATACTGGAATAAACAGCTGTTTATATGTACAACGACTAGTCTTGGAGCGACGGATAAAAACTCGTAGTGCATGCACAGTCACAGGGCACAATAAGAGTTCTTCCTCATCCCCCTCAATCGTAGAGATTGGTGGAATGGTGAAGGGCCTGTTGGGTTGTCCTGGTAGCTGATTCGTAGCTATAAAATCCCAGCACATCCTCATGTGAACCTTTCCCTGTATACCACGCTCGAAACGGACATGGATAATATCAAGTGTATGTTACTTGCTAACCTTTGTCACTGTTAGCGATACAAACTTAAGGGTAATTTTAAAATAGGGATAACTGTTAGGGTCAAGACATAAACATTATCATGCATAGCATTGTCCTGTTTTCGTTTATCTTCTGTAATAGGCACTTTTCCATGTTAATTTGTGGATAACATTTGTGTTTATGTCAGTATGAACTTAACAGTTTAGGGATTATGTTTATTTGCTGTAAATTACATCAAATTTGAATTTCGATGAGTTCATAGAGCGACATCCCAGGTTACTGGGCTGCGCCATTTTGAATTATGATGTCATTGTTGTTATATTAGTCATATGCATTGTTGCTATAAAATAATATCAAAGGCTGAGTGCATATTTATTTGATTTACCAACAAAAACTGTGACGGATCTAGGGGGTTCGATTAACCGGACATGGTATCACAGTTTGATTTTAGACGCCAGGAACTGCTGTATTGGGCGTATGTGCAGAGGCCTTTTATTGTCAAGTCCTGGGCTTATGTGTGCAATCCCGGCAACACTTGCCTCTAACAAGGTGTAAGCTGCTGTTGAAGAACAGGTAGCGAAATAGGATGTCTACAAGACTGTTAAGGTGAAAAATCTACTACAGGAGGGCTTCTAATTGTGTCTTGTCTTGAAGAGATGTGGAAAATTGTGTTCATATGTGAACCAATGCCAGATCCCATGTAGACTAAATAAATGCGCTTCCCAACCAATTGCCTATGTACAATGTCGTACAAGCGGTCTCAATCTTATATTGAGGTGATGATGAAGGGAGGTGCCTCGTTACTGCTCAAGTTGGCATCGGATGTCTACTGAAGTTCGTGACTTGGGTGTCGTTGTACAAAACAACCTTAGCACTACGACAGTCATAAGTCTGGAGTGGGAGTTATGATCACCTTAGTGCTAAGATTGCTTTGTACAACAGCACCTAGGTCACATTGATGTACAGCGACAGGTGTCTGATCGAATGGTTGCAGCATTAAGTACCAGTAAGCATGCAAACCAATCTGGTACAATGACCCTGCATGGCTAACATTAGGTCAGTTGACCTAATTCCGGTAAAGTCAGGATGTTCTCAGTTAGAGAGTCCTTGACCCGTGACATTTAAATCACGATGCACAATAACCTTGAATCCTGCATTTTGTCGGAGACGAGGTTTGAGCTCCTGGCAATCCACTGTGAACTGGGTGGTAGACAGAAATGTGGTGTCCCCAGTTCTGTGAAGGATGTGTGCCCTGGCTGGTGTTGTTACAAGTTGATGTCCATGAAAAAATGTGATATCTTCACTAGAATTACCGTTACATTTGCTGATCTTTTTCGCCATGATAAGTCATTTCTGGTCTATTTCTTGTTAAATTTGACACTAATACCGGTGCTGACGTCACTTCCGGTTTGTCACATCCTGTATTGGATAATGAAGTCTTCTCAAGGTCTCATTCCACCAAAGACGTTAATTCTTGATTAGTTAACCTTGTACTGCTATTTCTGCTGCTGACGTCACTTCTGTTTATGATCTAATCCATCCTAAACAGGATAAACAAGGTAGTTTGCGCTGCAACGATGGGCCCCAGGGCATATATGCCCCCTAGGTCCGGTTGCATGTCACGCAAGTAATAGCTGGTGAAGGTGTTCTGTGAGGCCCACGGACAGCTAGACACCACTTGTTCTACTGAGACTGATGGCCATGGCGCAAGACTCATGGCTAGGGCTCTGATTTCGTGAGCTGAGCAGGATCCAAAACATGGTGTGGAGTTCTGTGTGTGTATAACTCTCTGCAACAGTATTTTTAAGCCATTCCGCTATTGTAGTCTTGGTGAGGTCTTTGTTGTCTTGCACGATATGAAAAGTCACCTTCGATGACATCTATGTGAATCTGTAGACATGAGATAGAACTTTAGAGCTCTGATGGGACATAATAGTCTATCTTGGTGATCCACTGTTGGTCCCAAAGCAGGAATGGTATAGTGTCTTTGACCTAACGGTCCCATAGTGGAAGATTGATTTTTGGCTACAAAGTCTGGTAACGATCTTAGAGTGACTGAGGTCCTGTATGGATCATGAGTGAGACTAGAACAGTCCAAGGCATGATTCTGAAACTCTTGGTGCTGTCGCCATGGCTAGAAGGAAGGATGCTTTCCTGGACAATTGGAGTAGGGTGGCCTTAGCTATGGGCTCAATAAGGTTCCGTTAGAAGTGCTGGTAGTACTACGAATAGATTCCACTTGGGAATGATACAAGGCGTGCAAACATCTTCAAGTAGAAGGGATCTCATTAGTTTGTTTAGGATGGAATGGTTTCCAATTGAGAATCTGTCATGCTGTAGAACAGAATGAAGAGCCGATCTGTAACCTTCTATCTTCCCATGTCAGAATTTATTGTCCTGATGTAGATGTATTAGAAAATCTGCTACCATAGGGATAGATATAGCATTAGTTACAATCCCTGCTGGGCCAAATTTGTGCTATCAGGATTATCATGCCGATGTGGATGACCTTATCTAGGAGGGACCACGGAGAGAATGCGTAAGCAATAGACCCGTTCAGTCCATCGATAGTGCAACGATCTGGTGAGCTCTTGGGTTGGGTACTGGACTGACATAGACCGGAAGTTGATGTATCAGGCAAGTGGCAAATAGATCTTGGTGAGGTGTGTCCCATAACGTAGTTATCCAAACGAAGATCTGAGGATGTAAGGTCCATTCTGTTGCCACTATTCTTCACTGGCAAGAAAGGTTGTCTGCAAGGATGTTCAATTTCCCGGGTAAATGACTCACTTCCATCTGGCAATTGATGTAGTCTGCCAAGACAAACAATCGTGTAGTCTCCATCATCAGGGAGCTGGATCTGGTTCCTCCCTGCTTCTGGATGTTAGCCACTACTGTGGTGTTGTCCGTGGCTATGAAGATGGATGATTAAGGATAGACGTATCTTTCATGCTAGGATGGCGTAATAGATGGCCTTCATTTCCTTGCAGTTGATATGAAAGTTCTTCTCTCGTGTGCTCCAAGATACCTGTACCATGAGATCGTCCATATGGGCTGCCAATCCCAAATCTGACGCATCTGTGAATAGATGGTGATCATAAGTCGGAGGGATGCCGTTCATCACATGTTCTCTGTGGGTTCACAAATGCAGGTCTCATACTACTTTAGTAGGTAACTGAGTCTTGAATTCTGGGGTCTTGGATCGTAGTGAATTGATCCATGTCTGTAGAGGACATAGAATCAGCCTTCTTCTAGAGGTCATATCCTGTAGAGACGTTTAGTTGCCTAGAAGAGACATCCACCAACTCAGTGACCTGTTGGGTAGACTTGATAGTGATTGAATCATCATGATAGGAATCAATCCTCTGGTGGGCAAAGATATCCCTTGTTTAGTTGGAATCTTGCTCTGATGTATATGATGTCTTGAACCTAGGGAGCCTAGGGATGTCATTGGTTGGACCAAGAATATCATGTTCTGGTGTAGCTGAGCTGTACGGATTACATCTGGAATTTCGGTGGAGGTACCAGGTAATAATTGTTGAGGATCTTTAGGTTGATTATCATCCTCATATCGATCTCATACTTTTTTGGGACTAGGAATACCGGAGAGTAAAAGCCCTTGGTGTTGTTGGTCTGTGCTAGTCTCCGAATGGCTTACTTCTTCAGTTGCTTCCTGACGGCCAGATCTGCTGCTGCTAGTCTGGCTCCGACTAGATGAAATCTGTGTCCGATGGCTTAGGTCTTCAGGACAGAATGTTTCTTGAAGTGCATTTTTTTATCCATGAGCCACGACGTCTAGAATCCAGTGGTTGGGTGTAACTTGCTTCCAATTTTCAGCATATGACAAAAGGCTGGTCCCTGAGTCGGTATTATGTTGAAAGACAGTAGGCGTAAATCGCAATCCATTGACGTAACCAGGTTGAAAGGGTCTATAACGTCGGCATGACTGGCAGAATGTATGTTCGCCTCTGTCTCCAGGTCTTCCACGTCGATTGGATCCTTGTTTCTTGTTGTCTGGCTGACGAAAAGATTCCTGAGAAGATTGGTGTTTGTCGTACCACCAACTTGGTTGGAATGAATCCTTCCCGGAGGGGACAAACTTCTTCTTAGGAGGCTGTTTGTAAGTCGAGTCTTTTTGGTCCCAGGGACACTTCTGGGATTTGGAACATCCAAGAGCCTTGAGAGCTAGGCTGATAGTTGATGCTTGGAATCTTTCCGTTGTATCTTGACTGACTTTGCCTATTACACGTAGCAGTATTATGTTGAATGTCGTGTGAGCTGATATGGGCTGTGACATTATCAACCTCTTTGTTTGTTTGGAAATGGCCTTAGAACAAATCTTGGCTAAGAGTTGTTGACATAATTGCTGTGAAGACATCTGGAAGTAGAGCATCGTTTGTCTTATTTAACTTCCGTTTCAATGGGGGTAAGGGTAGTCGACCCTCATGTCTAAGCTTGAGCAGATTGTCAGACATCTGGTCTACAACCTTGCCTGCGTAGCTTGGCCAAGGTAATGTCTGGTGGATGTGTTGAGAAGACATGGGAGCATGATATCCCCCTTATTCCGGCATCTGAGGTGGCAAATTGTCTGTCACAGGTGCTTGGAGTGCAGGCATGAGGTGAAATAATTCCTCAATGAGTTCTACAAATGTATAACCCTCCGTAAAATCCTGCTGAGGTGTGTTGTCAGCCTGATTTGTATCTTCATAGTACTCCTCTTCCACCTCTGAGTGACCATGGGTAGCTCCCGTGGGGAGTAGTCCTCAACGTAATTCCCGTGTGGTTCATCCTCTGCCAGTGTCCAGGATTCCGGTATGATCAAAGTCCGTGTGGCTTGTGATGGCTGCCCGTGAGCAACAGGTCCTGTGCGGTGATCCTCCACTCTGTCTGTATAATGTTGGGCTGGACGGTCCAATGTGGCCCATGCTTCTGGCTTGGGTACAGTCTGCTGATGAACATCATCCAGTAGGCCTATCTACTCGGCAATGGATTAGCCGTGGAGTTGTGTAGTCATAGCCGCACGGTGATCTAACGGTCGGCTGGGTGAATGACTGGTCACCCGGCTTAAATATCCTGGTGTCCGTGCGGCGACAGTAGGGTGCTTGTGGTGCTTTTGGCCTTGTGGTACCCTGCTGGGACCGCAGATCTGTTGGCTGGCCATATGGCTGTACTGGTGTAGGCCCTACGTTGTTTTGAGAGAACTTCGTCTCAAACATCATCTTCATCATATATTGTTGCTGTTTGAGAAGATCGAGTATCAAGCTCATCAAGGGTGCAGGAGATGGATCTGCCTTTCGACTAGGGGTACCCCGGACCTTCAACTCTCCGGATGGACGCTCTACCATTTGGCCATTGAGGCAGTCTTAAGTCGCTAAATCAACATGTCTGGTGATTTTCTTTTCAAATTTGTACTGTCAAAGTTTCTTATCACCCTGTTGTTCCAAAATTCGCTTTCGAAGGGGTACGGTGTAATTTTTTTCTTCACATACTATTCGAAATATTTTTTTCTCCAAAATACTGAATCTGGAAACACCCCGTCCCCGGCGTAGGTTCTACAAACCAAACCTCACACATACGCTCCCAAGGACATAAGGTGGACCAGCTTGGCATCTCTCTTCTCTTCATCAACCTATCAAACGATACCAGTTTATCACACAGGTCTTCAATCAACTACTGAGACATTACATGCGCAAAGACTGAGGTGAGCAGGTAGAAGATCGGGACACCATTTAAACAAATGGCTGCACCGGATGGTGAATTCTGTTGATTTAGACCTGTTTATCACACAGGTCGTCAATCAACTACTGAGACATCACATGCGCAAAGACTGAGGTGAGCAGGTAGAAGATTGGGACACCATTTAAACACATGGCCGCACCGGATGGTGGCTTCTATTGACGTAGACCGAAGTCCCAACAGACAAGCATATATACCCTCCTAATGGGAGCTTGTCTGGGAAACCCGATTAACACAAGCAATAAATGAAAATATTGCAGTATATACAGGAAACCAGACTTGGGACTTGTAGTCCGCTGGGCTTCCTCATCTGCGCTGTGTGGCTGCTGTGACCTTGGACCTTGGCGAATGAGATTCCAAAAGGAGCAGGAGGCAAAGACCATATCAGAACGCCAAAACATCCCTCCATGATGGCTGAAAGTGTGCAATACTATGCAACGCCAAAGTGGAAGTCACTGCCCTCGTCTCATGAGGATTGGAAGCAGCTGTAGCAGGTGTAGACCCTGATGATGATAGAATGCAGCCAGTGGAGATGGTGGTTCAAGATACATCAGAAGTTGCAGCCGTCGACAAGTGGAAGAAAAACATGATTTCGACAGCGACGGATTGTCTGAGATGCCTTTAAGTAGATCTTGTAGGTTCAGGCTGGGCAAAGTGAGACATCTTCCATGACATCAGCTGTCAATCAATGAGAGTGGTGGAGGCTGAAAAGACGATCCGGTTGTCCTAGAAAACTTATCTTGTTGAAGACACTAGAACCGGACTCAACCGACGTCTAAGCACGAGTCCCTCTAACACGAGCTGCAGCCAGCGCAAGCAGGAGGATCATCATAAATGTAAAAATTTGAGGTTTTATCCACAAGAGGTTCATAGTCAGCCAGGAGAAGTGACAGGGAGATCCCATGCTGGAGGGCCAAGTCTGGAAGATTTGTCCATGTAGTATGGTGGTATGAGCGAATCAATGTCCGAAAGTCAGCAACAGCGATGAACCTTGGAGCCTGAGGTCATGGTAACACCTGAATTACTCGCAGTCTGAAAGATCTGTGTAGATCTAACGTTTCGGGAACTATAGCAAGTTTTATCCCATTAATGAGTTGTTGGTACAGAACTGATCGCTGCCCAGTTAGTGCCCAGTGTCGAACCATAAGATGCCTTGTACTTCATAGGTGACATAGGTAATCTGCTACTTGTGGTATAGTAGCCTGGCTGCGGAAACCCCTGGATCTTGCAAACTGGTGAAAACTTTTCCATTTATCGTCACAGAGATTCTTGTGCTAAGGAGGCTGCCTTAGCTGCTCTAATGGAAAATCCTCAGCGAGACTGTTCTTGATATACTCCATACGTGAAGTTCGTATAATACTGGTCTTGGATGGACCTGATTGGAAGGAGGATGTAGCAGTAGATGTGACCAGTTTGGAAGTCTTAGTAGTGGAATCCCTGCCAGTACAACGAGCTCTGGAACCCAAATTCTTGTCGGTCAGAAGGCGCTACCAACAGCAGTTGTTGGTAGCTCGTGTGTAGGATCTTTGTAGTATCCATGGTATCAAGGCTGGTGGGGGAAACGCATACGTGTTTAGGTTCTCCCATGATATTGTCAGAGTATCAACTGACCAAGCTAGTGGGTCCGGCGCTGGTGCCTCAATGTTATCTGATGCAAATAGGGTTACTAGTAGACCACCTTTTCTTTTATTGCCAGTTCGAATGCTTCGGCAGTAGCTTCCATTCTGTTGGTGATAGTCTGGCTGGTCTGAATAAGGTGTCTGCTAATCCATTGGCTGCTCCCGGTATATGTCTTGCCTTTATCGCTAAGTTGAGCTTGTCTACCAAAGTTGAAAAGTCAACTGTAGGAGGGTCTCTGATTTCATCGTGTCTTGAAGGTGTATAGTGTATGGCACAGTTGATATGAGTGTCCCGATCATCAGACGTTGACTGTGGGGTCCAATGAAATATTACCCGGATTACAGCCTCGTATTCCAGATAAGTGATGTGGTAGAGCTGACTGCTTCTGACCATAGGTCTGATGTTACTTCCAAGTTGAAGTGAGTTCCCCGACCTTGAAGTGAGGTATCCATGAACACTTACAGGTGGTTGTTGTATTCCAGCTTGTGTAAACAAATTCCTGTACAAACAATCGATTCCACTGTCCATCACAAAGGTGTTCCTCATTGTGTTCTGGTACTAGGATGTTAGTCTGGCTCATTAGACTTGATCCCAAGGAATGGAGATCCTGGAATGGTAGTAAGTCGGACTTCTGATAATTTATTAACCAACGTAGTTGTGTTAATAATTTCCAGGTAATTATTGTAGTCTGAGTAATTGTTGAATCCCTTCATCCAGGTAAAATGTATTACGGATTCCTGTGTGACGAACAGCAATTGGTTTAGTCACTCGTGTACATAGCCATTGGTTATAGGAATTCCAAAGGGTAGTGTACCGCCAGTGACAAGAAGGGTGGTTCTCCTTCAAGTTGTGGAAATCCAAGTGGTCGTCTGTTGACTGGAGACGGTTGGAATGGGGTAGCGGACATATTACCATATGTAGAATGTTGAACTTCCGAGTTGTTGAGGTGGAGATGAGTTCGCCTGTTGATCGACGTTCAAGTACACATTGCACAAAATTTGTGTTATAAAGCGATGGTAAAAACTTTACGGAGGTGCATGTGATCTAGTATCTCATAGAAAAACTATTCTGAAGATGTAGTTTACCGGTTGGCTGATCGTACGAAGCAGGGTAATCGGGACGACATTGAAGAGCGGTAGTAGCAAACACCGTGCCTCGAATGGACGTGGCTAACATTAGGATCATATACCCCCCCCCAAAAATGTCGCTGTTCACCAATCTCGGCTTGAATAAGTGAGGGATGACATGTCCTGCCAGGTTGATCGGTGATGTGTAGAGCTGGTGAAGAGACAATAGATTCCATCGCCTTGGCACCGGAAAAAGCGCTGTGCATTCCGGTATCGATGCGACGACAAAAGGAGTTGTGATGATGTGATAGACCGCACGTATAGTCATTGACAACTACTGTAATGCTTTGCACGGCTCGCATGAGATCAGCCTGTACCAAAGTCAGCATGGTAGTCTTGTTTACAAACAGCAATCTCGGCGTGATAGGTAATTCACCCTTACGCAGAACAGGAAATTACAGCATATTTTCCGATCACGTGGTCAAAAGCTCCCAACACACGAGCGCTGTCCAGAGTGATGTGTGTTGGGGGAAGAGGCAACCCTCAGTTGACGGCTTGACTTCCCAAGCTGAGTAAAGGGCCGTAGTCCAACATGATGAACTGGCCATTTAAATACAGGATGACTGTAGAAGCCAGGGAGCAGGCACGTGGACAGGGGCGTGGTCCGCACAGAGGCGGGAATCGCAGCAGTCGAGACGAAAAGTGATCCTCCTCTACAGATAGCGATGTAACCATTGCCAAATTGACTATAATATTTTGTTAAGCAAGAAAACGACGGTACAGCCACAGGGGATAACACAATCGTTTGGGTTTTAAATCGGAGGAAACACAACATGCACGAAAAACCCTAAACAACACCTTTCGCCATTATCGAACACTAAGGTAAGTGAGTTGAGATTCAATTCTGACAAGGTGGTACACAGTAGTCATCGTAATTAATACCACTCTCTCTTCGTGGTTATGGTAAACTTTAGTAGTGAGGTTGTGTATTAAATTTTATATATAAAAAAACAAAAACAAAACAAAATTCTCTGTTCAAGAATAATGTCCGAACACCATAGCGGTAGAATTGAGAATGAGGGTGCTGGATATGTTAGGGGGTCGTGTCGCACGGGATTTTAGTGGTGTGTGAACCATGATCACAGTTGTGATGTGTGGGAGGTGTTTGAGTGGGTGGTGTTTTTGAAGCTGGAAACTTTGTTCTACTACGTTTCCACACAAAGATCGAAGAATTAGAGGAAATGCATAGTGTGAGATAGGAAAAGTTTAAAAGTTACAGTATTCGGGTTCCCAGAATGAGGCTTCAATGGAGAAGCACACAAAAAAACTTATCTGTAGAGACTGTAAAAAAGACTACCATCACGAAGTTGGCACAAGACGAGCCCGTTTCGACAGTGTTCCAGTTCCATTATCAGCCCACATCTGCCTTGAGCATGTGACGCAGTAATGATTTGAAGATCCTCTTATGGATATTGTCAATCGTTTCCTCATCTTGTCAAAGCTATTCAATACTGCGACAGGATTGATAAAAGAGCTTCCACAAAGTGTAAAATGGGATGCCAAACAAATAATAGTCAATAGAGAGTACGGACAACTTTGTTTGTAGAACTGATTGACTGGAGACCCCTTCCGAATTGGTTAAAAGTCATGGCTCAATAGCTTGCCTAATTCAAAACCATGTGGTCGTCATTGTACTATGCGAAAACACACAAGCGTATGTTACACCCGAAGACATATTCATGTGTCCCAGTAGCATAAAGGGTTTTTCAAGATCACTCTATGGCAGTGATTCACCCATAGAAAACACGAGTAAATCTCCAGACGCGGATGTGTGACAGTCCCAGGATTGAAGCATGTTAGCACCAGCTTCCTCAGGTACATCTCATGGTTACAGACGAATACAGACTAGGGTAATCCAACCATGGGATAAATGTATAGAGTGAGGTAGGATAAGTTTTAAAATTTGTAAATTTTACAACAAATTATATATTTATAATACTTATTCTATCTCACACGATCTATGCCCACCCATCCGCCCCGCATCACAGTTACACTAGCCTGTCAGCTCCAAGAAAGAGAATGATGAAGCAGTCAATGAACAAGATTGAAGACAGCGTGCTGCATGAGATCCGGATGCACGACCTAGATACCAAGGTGGTCGTCATGGTGATGCATTGGTGGCTGGGCAAATGAGTGAGTGACTGAGTTGGATTTAACACCGCTTTTAACAGTATTCCAGTTATATCACGGCGTGTCAGCTTAATGTGTCTGATCCAGGTCTCAGACGTTTACCACTTCAGTGAAACCCACGAGCACGGGTATGGTGCTGCCAAACCTAGAAACATAATTGTGGGCGAACTGGGATTCAAACCCACAATCGTAGGTTTCTGGCGTTCCCAAGGGATGCAACTCTGCACAGCGAATCGCGACGAATTAGACGACTGGTCCATCCGTGCCCCCGATGGCCAAATGAAGCTTAGAAGCTGGAAACTTTGATCAAGGACATTTCCTCGCATGGGATTGAAAGAAGACGGAGGAATGCATAGAGTGAGATATGATAAGTATCATAAATATACAAGTTATTGTAAAATTTACAATATTTGTTTCTTTAAAATATATAGTGCTTAACACCTTAAATCTGAATGAGGTTTGAATATAAAAACTGGCTTGTATGTTTAATGCTGCTCTTAGCGATATTCCACCAATACGTTGGCTGCCCGTACATAACCGAGACATCACCAGGCACACCAGTAATTGATATTGTAAGCAACAATCCATGCGGTCGAGGTACAATGGTACCTGACTACCCCATCCACTGAGTTGCCTCTTACGACAAGCATAGCGCTACTTGGGAATCCCCACAAGGTTTGAATAATAACATGGTCTCACTCTGTTGCAGGTGTATGTTTAGAAATACTTCTATATATCTCTTAAGACATGGTGGATATGGCATTCCTTCATAATTTTATTGTAATTAATTCACATAAAATGTGTGTACTATTTGTTAACGATGTCCCTGAAAGACCAGATTCAGTCATTAAACAAATGAGTTTCAAAAATGTGTTTCGAGCTTTGAAAATACAATGTCAAATTTGCCACATTGCCATAATTAACTGAATATGTCAAAGAAATTCATTGTTGAAATTACTTAAATCCTAAAATCCAACCTTTTCTTTTGTCAGTTTTCTACATCTAATTTCATATCTTATTTCAAATTAATAATTTGCAAATAAAAGATGAACAGCTGGTAACGCCCTACCCAAAGTAGAGGGTTGTGTGGTGAGAACTGGGGATTGATGGCAGGAATCATCCTGCGAATCCTACATCCTTCTAGCGTGCATCTTCCCAAGGCAAGGGAGTTAACTGACTATAAAAAAGTCAAGTTTCCAGCCTTGCCGAACTATGTATCTCCTATTGACCAATCCTTCGGAAGACGTCTAGCATGCCAACAGGACTGCTGTATTAGGCTGCGTTCACACAGTGCCTCATATGGTTCCCATTTGAGATCAGACAGCACTACGACATAGAAAGTGAAAAGTCGTATTACTATCCTCAATGATCTGGAATGTCCTATAATTGTCTGATCGCATTCGTATACATTCGTAACAGAGTCCTACGGTTCAGGAAAGGTCCAGAGAGGTCGGCCAAGCACTCCCGACAGTATGGTGCGTCCCTTGACATTCGGGAAATGCAACCGATTTTGTCTAGTCGGATTACAACCTTGACTATGTCGTGACAGATTCTGCTGTATCTGATCAAAATGGTAACAATGTCCTGTGTTGTCTGGATGGTGTCCTGTGGATCGGGACGCTGTTGTGATAATTGGGCATGGGAGAATTTTTTTCACTACCGTTTCTTGTCGATTGAGTCCAGATTGTGTCCAGATCTTGCTGAATGCAAACCGTCTTTGTCGATCTCTGTTGGATCGAATTTACCATGCAGAAACAACAAATCAGATCCGATTCGGATTGAGAACAGGAGAATCGGGACGAATTCGGCTTGAAACGGCTAAATCGGGACACTTCCTGAACAATATCTGATTGCTGTCGTGATTAAATAAATGTTTTTACAAATTTGTGAATTTCCGCCACAAATCATAGGATCTTGATCGGTCTTTTGACAAATTTTAATCGAGAATGGTCCTATCAAGGAAGGCAGTAAAAATCCTGAATGTGTGACTGAGCCCTTATACATTTATATGAAACCTGTCTGTACGTTGAAAAACTTGATGGGGAGAGAGGTGAACAAAAGCTACATTTCAAATTCGGAGTGGAAATTTGAAGGCAATCCAAACAACATGGGTGTGGGTCTTTGCAATTTGCAACAACAGTTCATGCAACGCACAAGCGTAAATCATGCATGAAAATTGAAGTTGTACTGTGAAAGTAGTTAAATAAACCAAAGTTTAAATAGGAAAAACAGAGTTTAATGTGTTCAATAACAAGCATGAAAAATGCTAATATTGGCTAAAGTTATTTATAAAATGTACAACATAATGCCAAGCCAACAATTGAAAATTGTAACAACCACCCCGAAATTGAAAGCAATCCCAGAAGAAATTTAACGTGGAAGCCGTGGAAAACAGTTGGCCCAAACATTTTAACTGAAGCAGGGAAACATACTCTTACAATATAGATTACAAAACACAACCAGTCAACCAGAAGCAACATGTCAAACACCATTTAAAGGTCTAATCCTGCTGTTTATTAATACAAAAGTTATGTTTACAACGTTATATAAATATGCATTTATGATATAATTAAGTTCTTTTTTAATAAAAATTTCAGATTACACATTCATAACGTCCACCCTAAGAACCAAGAAAGGGAAAATAATGGCAATCTTTGGCAATTTAAATTTTTTTATGACAGAGCTATGCACTAACTTAATTCTTTTGATATTTTCATTGTTAAAGTAATCAGAAAATGATAAAAAGAATTTTAAGTACAATCTATCATCACCTATTTCCCGATAATGGTATCTTTCCGCTCAGTGACATGAAAAAATAGCAGGAAATACCTCCATTTTTGAAGCTTTGCATAAATAACATATTCGATGTTTGGTATTGTTAGAAGCTCTGAATATCAATAATATTACAATAACCTCGCCAGGAGTAATTTCGTAGTTGTAACATGCAATTTTACTGGAGAGAAATTGGTTTCTAATGACACTTTTGCCATAATCTAATATAAGGATCATGATTGGTCAAAAGCAAGCAAATTACCTAATGCTACCATCACACCAAAGTAGTTCTATCCCGTTCTAACCCGTTCTAAAGAAAATACTAGAACGGGCTGTGATCAGGGTAGAACAGTAGTTTGGCTTAAATACGATGCTAGTTTGTTCATAAGCAGTCCTCAATATGTCCATCTTGTTCTCATCTCGTTCTTGGCCAGTCTGCAGTCCGTTTGTATCCAGTTCAGATCATGTAAAAGTGCCTGATCATCTCATCTCGACAACATTTTGAAGCCATTCGAGCCCATCCATAGCCGTTCTCAACCTGTTCTTAACCAGTTCAACCTCGTTCTACCTCGTTCTACCTCGTTCACAATACATGTACGTCCAAGCCAGTTCTAACTAATTCTTAACCCGACCAACTCGTTCGCAGTACGTCCTCATCTCGTCCCAAATGCGTGTGTATTCGCGTCCTGGCCCGACTCCTATGGATACTGAGCGTGTTGTAGCCAGTCTTCATTCAAGTTTAAGGCTCCAAGCTGTACACATCATGCCTCCAAAGAGAAGTCGACCTGGTCGGTGTGCTAACGTACTGAAATTTATGTCCAACTGCACCACGTTGTAACACGTCCCTAGTAGATTCGAAGTACGGCAATTCTGTTTCGTAATACGTTTTTCTCGTTTTAAGGATGTTGTCAATCCGACTAATTGCAGAATGGGATGGACGGGATAAGATATTGAGCAGACTCAAAGTTCTAGAGCACCCTCCTTGTCTGAGCCCGTCCATAAAGTTCGTAAAAAGACTGTCAATAGTTTGACTGTATACAGTTGGACCCTGTTCGACAACATTTTCACGAATGTATTGAGAATTAGTTTGGAGTGATGGGGGTATAAGGCAGTCAATCAAATTACAGCAATTAATACCGTCATGTGTATGATATATTTCAGATTTAGATGAAAGTATTTGGTTAAATTGTGACATGGCTACGGTGTGGCTGGTACACTGGCATGCAGTGTCTAAAGAGATTACGAGCGGAGGCCCAGTTTCACCAAGCAATCTCAGTGTGATTCATTTGCCATATTTACAGCTCAAAATAAACTGCAGGCTGTAAAGGTCTGCTGGAACTATCTGCCCGAGAACAAATCTATAAGCCTCGGGCCTACTGGTCGATGTCTACTTCGAACACTGATACCAAACATCCATTAGTTGTAAATCTTTATTGAGGACTCCATAATTTTCAAACCTGTATTGTGTGTTCATTCATCTCTTGTTAAATCTATACGGGTATGTGTTATGGATGTGACAAAACACAGAGGTATGTGTGTAGGAGTGACGTAGATAACAAGATATTGTAAATCATGAAATAAGTGCGAGTATGAAAATAATGCGAAAAATGCAAGTGTACACATTCTTATTGAGACATATTGTAGTATATTGTCGTGTCTGGTTCAATTGGTAGAAACAAAGACACATTTAACAAAGCTTACAATAAACATTGAACATTGAGCACAATGATAACATGTCAGTTCTAACTACATTGTGTGATATATTTACATTCGAGTGTACTGGAAGTGACCTCTGAACTTGATGAGTAAGCATGCGTGAGCGGCACGGAATAATTGACGCGCTTGTTGGCTCCCCTGTTCTATGAACTTTTTTTTCTCATCCTCGCTAATACCACTGGTCTTATGAGATTTTGATCGAATCTCCTGCTTCATTTCGTTGTATTTGGTGAGTTCCGACAGCACTAAATGAAACTCATCATCGGATATCTTACAATCAGCCATTTCTGTCGAAATATGATCCTCAATGCTGTTCAACTTTGCTTCGGCGAGTATCCGAATACTATCGTGTTTAAATGCTTTCTTTTGTAACCTACGAGAAATGAATTTTATCGCTATTCCTGCTAGTCCCGAGACTCCAGCGGTTATTTCCATGCCGAGCACGATAGGCGCGGCGATTATAGCTACACCGTGTCCCATGCCAGATACTACAAGCGCGGTGTCAACTCCGTCCAGAGCATTCACGGCTCTGCGATACTTTTTATACAATCCAAGTCTCAACTCCCTATCCTTCTCTATTCGATGTTTTATGTCGCTTATTTGATGTAATCGAAATCCATCAACAGTATCCATCTTTTCAAATGCGCTGGATATAAACTCATAGTGTATATTACGATCATATAATAGTCTTTAATTTGTCTTGCTTAAATGTTTTGAGACTATACATCAATCTTATCAAATGTATATTATACGGCAAGAATATCTTAGTAAGAGAAATGCTGTCACTTTTAATAATTTGGACCCCCTCGAGGGTTGCAACGGGTGATGCTCCGATATGAATAATACTGCAACATCGACGTAGGTGTTTCTTTAGCCATTTAATCGATAGACCTGGTAATATTTCAAAGGCATTTTCCGGTGCATCTCCGAACAAGACTTCAATAATAAGCGTAGAAATATTAGGTATTGCACTCAAGTTCTGTTTAATATCATCGAATTCAGTAACCAAATTTAAACTAACGTTTTGGATTGCCGGACAACTATATAACATATGACCTGGGTTTTCTGGCAGGGGAGTGACTAACACACTTTTTCGTTTTGACGGGATATAAGCCGCGAGTACCATGCCACTATTTATTATCTTAGTTAAATTATGTCCCTTACCCATCATCACATAAGGTGGGGTAATGACGATATTCAGTAGCCATTCAATGTTTGCTTCGACCATAGTCCATTTATTCTCACCGTTGAGAATAATATTGTACGAAGTGTTTTTAATGAGTCTACTAACGTTGACATCGCTTAAATCTTCTAGATTACCTGTGAATGTGACTTCTTTCCGCTTGTATACATTATCGTGTAAGTGTAAAGCGTATAACTTACCATTGTAACCAGGTTTATCAAATCCTTCTGTGTCTCCGAGATCGGAAAGCGCAATTGTATTACATTGTCTTAGTGTTCCAGGGCCTGATGCATCAACCATTATATATAATATGGAGTGTTACACTTTAGTATCCTATATGTACAGGTTGGTTTTTCACATCTCATACAGAAATTTTGAGGTCTGAAATAATACCACGCTTCAATTTTTTATATTGTAATGACGAGAAAGATTCCGTTCTACCGCTATTATATTTTTCATTTTTCACTGGAACAGATCTGAGTAGAGTTGAAGGACTTTCTAGTTGAATATTATCCGTCGTGCTTATTTGGTCAAGATGGATACACAACTCTTTATAGGGAACTAAATCGGGTAATTTAACATCCCGATGTATGCTAATTAAGCGACTAAATTCCCATGTAGCTGATTGTTCCAATAAAATTATATTTGGATTTCCAGTGTCTAATTTCACTGTCCCAGTCGCCTCATTTTGTGTGAGACTAATTCCATTAGGCTTAAAAATTTCATCATTGAGTGAGCTTACGCTGTAATACCCATCAGGTATAGTAATGGATTTGACAGTACCACGTGCGGATAATAGCATTATCCTATTATTATCTTTTGCAGCATTTATATTGGTCCACCTCGGGTAATACGTTACATCGCATAGAGCAACTTCTAGCTGTCCATCCGAGTTATCGATAGTACGAAGCAGTTGAATAGACTGACCATTTGTTATTCCCAGGAGTGTAACATACATATCAAATATACAATGATACTATATCATAACTTAAATATGGAATCAACCATTATATATAATACGGAGTGTTACACTTAAGTATTCTATATGTACAGGTTGGTGTTTTACATCTAATACAGAAATTTTGAGGTCTGAAATAATACCACGCTTTAATTTTTTATATTTTAATGTTGAGAAAGATTCCGTTCTACCACTATTATATTTTTCATCTTTCACTGGAACACTTCTGAGTAGAGTTGAAGGACTTTCTTGTTGAATATTATCCGTCGTACTGATCTGATCAAGATGGATGCACAACTCTTTATAGGGAACTAAATCAGGTAAATCGAGTCCCTGATCTGATGTCTTGAGTACTGTTATTTCTCCTCTCCATCCAAGTGTGTTTGCTAAGTTCTCGTAAAGCTTTACATCCTTTTTTCCAGCGTTTAAAATCAGTATCCCATTCGACTCATTTTGTGTTAGACTAATTCCATTAGGCTTAAAAAATTCATCATTGAGTGAGCATACGCTGTAATACCCATCAGGTATAATGTATTTTTCACCATTTATTTCTGTCTCATTATTATAACCCCTCGCAGCATTTATATTGGTCCACCGTGGGTAATACGTTACATCGCATAGAGCTACTTCGAGTTGTCCATCCGAGTTATCGATAGTATGAAGCAGTTCAATAGACTGACCATTTGTTATTCCCGGGAGTGTAACATACATATTAAATATACAATGATACTATCTCATAACTTAAATATGAAATCAAGACACATTACTAATCAATCGATTATAGTAACTGCCTCTGGTGCTGAATTTTTCGTTAAATTCCCCAATATCTTTGAAAAGTACAGGGTCACGGCAACTAGCGATAAAATGGTGCACGATTGGTTTCACAATCCGATGCAATTTTGGCAGAATCAGTTAAACTTTGCCGTATGGTGTGCCACAACGGGATGTGGTTTATCTGTTAATGCCCCAGGATATATGCTGAATAAGTCTGTTATAACATTTCATGTGTATTATCAGATTAGACGTATACTTAAAGAAATTTATGCTCCATTACCGCAGGATCGAGCAAATAATAATTATGATAGGTCCGCGTATGAGCGTATTTGTCAGGAATTTAATGTTTCTACGAGTAAAGATTGGCGTATTAAAGGAGCAAACCATGGTCTAGGTGTTCCTTACACAGAGGAAAATATATCCGTCAAAGAAGAAAGGGATTATGTATATAAAACACTTAATAAACTTCCAGTTAATTTTGGTAAGTTGCGGCAGGACAGCAAACTTTACGCAAGAATATATGATCATTGGCATAAAACCGGTGATTGGTATAAAGGCTGGGAACTTTATAGTAACGATTGGAGAGGGGATATTATGAGTTTTAAGAGTGGGTCTATTTATATTGTTAAAAAATTTGTACAACTGAACGATGACACTTGGAATGAATTTCTTAATGATAAAACGGAAAATAATTTTACTAAACCAGGATTTGTAAGAGTTAATGAATCGATAAGAACTTATGTATGGGCAATTCTCGGAGCACAATCGCAAACACGAACATCCATTATCGGTTCTGGGACGGCGCTCGATGCGCAAAAACAGTTTGTCTCAAACGTGGGGGACGCCGTTAATTCACCAGTTGACATACCATCGTCTATAAAGCGTTTTCAAGATGCATTACAGTACGCTCAATCCAAAGTGGACTACGTTTATGCGCCGGGACTATACATGTCTCCGAGTAATATGGAACTTAAGATCGGTCAAGTGATAGGCTATAATGATAAAATTGTTATTGCTACCGATCAACAAAAACCAGGTATAAATTCAGATATGAACGTCGAATTAATAACGCAAACAATCACGGGCGAAAAGGGAATAGTCAAGCCGCAAACACCACATGTTTCACAAACATCTACTGACGCACAAGTGTCACCGCATATTGTAGCTAAAAATCAACAACATATCGATGAAAAAACAGCGCTTGTAGTGGGTGGAGTCACGGTTGGTTTACTCATGATTTGGTTAAATAGTTCTTAGCGAACTGATTTGGTTAAATAGTTCTTAGTGAATACGTACAACAGCCCTGCAATTGCTACGATCAACCCCCACAAGTTTTGACTAAGCCAAGTGGTGGTCTTAGCTAATAAATTCAATAGCCAGGAAACAATACTCCCTATTATACCGGGAAGTGCAGCCGCGGCTTTCTCAGCGAGCTTTCCCAGTGCTGAACCTAATGCTTTTAAATGCTTTTTTATCCACTCTTTTTTACCATTTTTATCACTAGGCGGTGTACCACCACCTGTACCACCTGTGCCACCTGTTAACGCGAGAGTCAAAGTCGATATAATAAATCCCAACGCGATTAAAATACTGGCAATTGTTATTCCCTGTTCTCTGAACAATGTTTTAATTTTATCGGCCAGTGTAGTGTCATCGTTGAGGATTCGATCGATAGTTTCTCGAATTCTACTGATTTGTGAACGAAGTGCCTCTCTATTAGTGGAAGCAGCCTCGAGGCGGGCCGATCTTTCGTTTTTTAAGTCACAAAATCTTTTCGCTACGCGGCGTCTACTGAACTCATCGAGCGCCTCGCCAAGTTTTCTTTCCTCTTTAGCTATATCCTTGTCGAGTTCGGATAGCTTGGCCATATTATTGTTGAGTTCTCCCCGCATTGTTCGCATTGCCTTGTCAAGACCTCGTAATTCCCTAATATCGGCCTCTAAGGATGGTGATACCTGTAACTGAGGATCATCAATTGTGGTCAAGATTTCTCCGAGTCCGTTCGAGGCCACCATCGAGGAAGCTTCCAAATTATCTGTGTTGCCGAGTTCTTTCCGCACAGTCCTAAGAACCTTAGTAGTCTTCGCGGAAAGTTTTGCTCGTCCGTAGTCCACAAAACCTAATTCATCATGAACAAATTTGGTGCCGTGTTTAGTGGCTATCGTAGACAAGGCTAGGGGCTTACGAGTACGAGAATGCATAAGATCAATATCCGGAGCGCCACGCAGTCGCAATATTCCTTTACTATCTAGCATAAAATTTGAATAGTCACGAACAATAGGACTATCATCTTTAAAGGAATTGTAATAATCATCAACGGCTGATTGTAAAAGGGCATCATTTACGGTTGGGTTCATAAAGCTGGTTTCATTAGTATCTTCGGTTGCATTATGGTTATCAAAGTCATCAAAGGTACTTAGATCAAAATCAGTCATTTTTATATTAAACATAGGGTACATGTTTTCAATATAACAATGTCTTCGCAATACGGACGCAAGTTAAACCCACAACGTAGACTTCGAGATCCATTAGGGGTCAAAGCAATTCGTCAGTCTGTAACTATAACTAATAACCCTAGTACCATCGATCAGAATCAAACGCTTCTGGTTCGCTTTCCTAATCTCGGCGCACACGATGTGTTAGTTCCGGGAACTGTCCGACTAGCATTTACGATTAGTTTGACTTCTACCTACGTTCAGAACATAGGTCGTGCTATCGTTAAGAAAATCGCGATTAAAATTAGCGGTAATGAGGTTTTGAGTATCGATGATAGCGATGTATACTATTGTTACATGGATCTCTGGAGAACGGATAAAGAGCGGGAAAACTTACAGTACCAAGGTATTTGTAATAAGAACACATTGAGACTGCGCGTGGGCGCTGAAAATGGTGTTGATACCAACGAAAAAGATAAGGCCATTGCCGACGCATTAGGTAACCAATTCTATGTTCCCCTAGACTTTGAATTACTAGATTCCCACATGCCCTTTTATCAAGCATCCCTAGGTGATAGGTTAGAATACGAACTCACTTTTAATGACTACGGCAGAGTAATCAGAGCTGCTGAAGATGCTAGCTATTCCATTGACAATATCTCGCTCGAGTACGATATGATAACGGATCCCGAATTAGCCAGACAAATTCATAACCATTATTTGGGAAGTTTAGCCATTTTGTACGATCGTGTGCTGCGACACCGAAAGATCATGATGGACAGAAGAGATACGATGTGGAATATAGATCTAAACATCCCCACGAGGTCGTTGAAGGGTATTTTAATGTTGTTCGAGGACCCCTCCGATGCGTTTAAAAGAAATACCGAGAAGTTCTACAATCCCAAGATTACAAAAGTAGAATTGACTATCGAGGGCGTTCCTAATCAACTATATAGCCAAGGAATGCTAGCGCATCACCAGTGGGATGAGATTAAAAACCTTCCTTCTATAAAACGTTCTCCGGAAGTTAACGCGGTCGTGAAAGATCTGTCTCTAGGGAGTGTATCGATGGGTGAATACCTCACCACGAAGTACGCGCTATGGCTCAACATGCGAACAACGGACGATGACCAACTACACGGCAGTGGGAGGAGAATAGAAAATGCCAGCGAGGGTGTTACTATACAGATAACGAAGCTTCAGGAATCAGCTGGTAAATTAAACATATATTTGTACGTGATTATGGATGCGCAACTTAATATACAGAATGGGAGATTCGTGCAAGCAATCTATTAATAATCTTTTACCTAAAGATCCGCACTGCGCTATCATATGCGGGCAAACGGGCTGTGGAAAAACAGCTTTTATTCTAGATATTTTAGAAAGTCATTATCGGGACGTTTTCGATCATATTATTATTCTGTGCCCGACTATAAGCGTTAATAAAACCTACCTATCGAGAGATTGTGTACCCCGTCATCATTCATTACCCAGAGTTGATCCGGGCGATCGTTTACAAGTCTGATTACGAGTATGTCACGAAAAATACAAAGGAGAATCAACCCTTTTCGTAATAGACGATTGTAGCGCGAGTAAAGAACTCACAAAAAAGAAAGATATGCTTTCGTATTTAGCATTCTCCGGACAGCATACTCAACATAGCGTTTGGGTACTTACTCAAAAATACAACTCTGTCCTGAAAGATCTCAGAGAGCAGACCAAATGGGTAGCACTGTTTCATTGCAAAGACCGAGATTCATTCGAGGAATGTTTACGCGAAAATGATGTTATTTATACCAAGATTGATCGATAAAGTCAGAAAACTGTTAGCGGCAATGAAGCACTGTAAACTCGTATTAAAAACCGATCAACCAGCTGCTTATGCAATTGCTTATCAAATTATAGCAAAATGTAGCAAAATGTGGCAAAATTATAGCAAAATGTAGCAAAATGTAGCAAATTGAACATTAGCGGTTAATATTACATAAAATGTGGTTCGAAATCATCATTCTTTCGCAACAGTTCATTATTACGGGATGTATTGGATATGTCATATTATATTATGTTCGACTTAAATAAGGTATTACATTATGGAATGTGACGAACTCATCGAACAAATGCTCAAAGAATCTGAGCCTGATGTAGATAAATCTTTAGATAAACATAGAGAAAGACTCGCCGCTTTGGTAGCCGGTGGAAAATGTCCCCAATATTTGGGAGAAAATTATACCATCGAAAAAATTGATAACATGACCGACGAAGAGATTAAAAAACTGTACGCGCATTACGAGTTTAGACTGGGAGCTACCATGACTAAAACGATAGGGTTGTCTATATTACAACTATACACAGTCGTAGCTAGTACGTTTCTCCCCATCCCGGCAGAACATCGCCTGTATTTATGCGAATCTCTAGAGAAAGACCCATTCATCGAACATGCTATAAGTGCAGTGAGCTGTGAGTTTTATCATAGATTAAGAATGTTTTAAGCTCCGTTCACCACAGCTTTAATAACGGCTAGGTATTGTCAATTTAAACATACGTGCCCACTTAATAATAATGGAGACTCAACAGGTGACACCACAGATTGTGAACGAGGAACAACAGATTGTGGAACAACAAGTGAACGAGGAACCACCACCAGTGAATGAGGAACCACCACCAGCAATTGCACCACATGTGAATGAGAAAACACAAAAACAAGCTAGAGTTACTAAGAACCCCCCAAAAATAGCTGCAGGAAGGAAGGGAGGACTGGCGCGCAAAGCGAAATTAATAAATAATTCAAATATTTATCCGATTAAAACATGGGCACTAGTAGGAGTTGCTGGTATAGCGGCTGTATGGTTCTTTTATAAGACCGGAGAAGAGAAAACGTCACCCCCGCCGCAACAACAAGTCCAATTAGAGGTTAGTCCTCATATAATGCTATAAGAAGCATGACTACTCCAGTTACAGACGGTAAAATGTTGGTAAATGCGACGTATCATTCAGCAGTGGTCACCGGCTTGGCCATTGGCTATGCCTGTATGGCTAAAATGATTACTAAAGCCACACCTCCCAAGCTAGATTTTAATGGTTATGACATCGGTATGATGGTTCTGGATATTGGATTGGCTATGGCAACGAAGGATATGCTCATCAAACAAGGACTTATCCCGGAAGACATATTGAAGTAATTAAACATTTGAATTTTTTATATTCATATACTATGGCATCAATTGCGATGATGGTCGGTGGAGCTGTTGTTAATGCTCTAGCTTTTTTGGGGAGTAAATATTTATTTTCCAGTATGAGGGAATCAAACGCTAAAGAAGATGAAGAGGAACGTAAACGACATAACGAAGCTTTAGAACAATTCCAAGCAGCCCAGTTACAATATATGCAGCAGAGAATGAAGAGATTAGACTTTATTCATGAAAAACTGCTTAAGGAAGGAAGGACATTCAATTCAAACGTTTAAGGATGTCGAATAAGCCATGCACGAATACTACCTCGTTTTGGGGAAAAAAATAGACCCAATACCGATACCAACAATGAGTCAGTTTTATACACCGTCGGAACAAAAGAACCGCGAGGTCACATTTGTGATTATTGGGTTATCTGCTGTATTGATTTTCAGCTATTCACTAGTGTAGATGTGATTTGCATTTAGACAAATGATATGATAGATGTATAACCATGAATAATTGCAAATTTACACTCATGGGGAAGACGACTCTATGTAATCGACGCTGTGTTGATATTTACTGCAGTATACACAATTATTACATTAGGCGCGGACACATAAACTATACGTGTTCTGAATGCGGGATAGGGGTCAAAGGTCATTATTGTTTATGTAAGAAACACGGTGCTGATAGGGTCAGGAACCAGATTATTTATGCTAGGAAGAGAGATTACATCAATGAGAGGAATAGGTTGGGGAGAATACGTATTTAGATATATGAAAACAACCAATTAGACATTTGTCTCATTTTGCATATACCATTCAACCACAATGGTTTTTGTCAGAGAGTTGAAGGCTTTGGCAAAGCAAAGTGGCCTACTTGGATATTCTCGTATGAGAAAAGCTGAATTGATTACCTTACTCGGTTTGGAATACAACAAACCCTAGACTGTTAGAGAACTCAAAGTTCGAGCGAGAAACAGTGGGCTGAGAGGTTATTCTCGAATGAGAAGAGCTGAATTGATCGCTTTACTAGATAATAATGATGTTAAACCTAATGATGATGATGATGATATTCAACATAATGATAATAATCAACAAGAACAAGAATTAATATTTGTACCCACATCCGCCGGCGTTGGTAAATATCTAAGAGGTTGGAAGATGGATATTAATTCCAACATGGATGTTAACGATATTAAGCCCATCATATCCAGCAAAATTAACGAGGAGTTAGATGATCTACATAGTATAAAATACCAGCTGACGATTAAAATGTCATTGAGTAAAAGAAGCGCAGATGATAGCCCCGAATATACCGAACCATATTTCCAAAGCAATCAAGAAGTTATAACCGAATCTGATACTATAAACGCATCATTAGATACATCAATTCAGAGAATACAGGAAACTTTAGAACGCTGGACTAATAGAGGTTCTGGTTGGGGTGTGGATAAAATCGATAGTTTATATTTAGATATAGCGAATTATATGCCTTTCAAAGGTGGATCTTATATAGACCCCGTATTATAAGAAGAAATAAGCCATAATTAACGTAAAAAATAAATGCGATGACTGTTTAAGAATGATGATAAAATCTGCATTGTTCCCCGTAGACAAAAATCCGGATAGACCTTCTAGCTATCCCTAAAACGATGGACTCAACTTCGATGGTATAGACGAACCAACACCAATATCGCAAATTGATAAGGTGGAAAAGCAAAATAATTTAGCTATAAATGTTTTCGGACATTCTAAAGGAATTGTTGTACACAGGATAAGCTCCGCTCCGGAACATATTCCCAGAATCAATTCATTTCTGATCGAAAAAGATGGAAAATATCATTATACATGGATAAAGAGTTTAAACAGGCTACTATACGATCAAACAAAACATAAAAAAAAGAAATATTTCTGTGAAAGATGCCTACATGGGTACAGCAGACAAGATCTATTAGAAGCGCATAAAGAAGACTGTAGAGGTGTTGGACAGAATGCTATCAGGATCGATATGCCTAAAGAGGGAAAATATATATTAAAATTTGAACATTATTGTAATCAAATGCCAGTACCGTACGTAATTTACGCCGACTTCGAAGCGCTTATCAAACCAATAGAAAATACCAACCATAATAATCAAGATAGTAGTTTTACGTACAAAACTCAAGAACATATTCCTTGTGGGTTTAGATATATAGTTGTAAGGTATGATGGGAAAACAAACACTCCCGTGATTTACAGAGGACCCGATGCAGCGGGAAAGTTCCTAGAATATCTACAAAATGAAGAGAGAATAATCAGGGAAAAATTATCGTGTAAGAAATCCATGCGTATGACGAGGGATGATTGGAGGGCCCATAAGAAGTCAACGAGTTGTTATGTTTGTAATAAACCCCTGGATGGGGATTCCGTGAGAGATCATTGTCACGTCACGGGTAATTATCGGGGAGCCGCTCATAACGAGTGTAACTTGAAACTAAAAATGAATTCTCAAACAATACCCATCCCCGTTGTGTTTCACAACCTTAGGGGATACGATTCACATCTCATTATGCAAGCCATCTTAAAGACCGACGGCGGTTTAACGTGCATTCCTAACAATATGGAAAAATACATATCGTTCTCGTTGACTAAACCTATAAATTATAGGGACAAGGATGGGAAATCTAGAATAAAGCAAAGTAACGGGCTTAGATTCATAGACTCCGTACAGTTTCTGTTATCTTCCCTGGACAATTTAGCTAATGCGAACAATCCCGATGACTTTGCGATAACAAATAAATATACCGATAAGATAACACGTCATTTGTTGCTGAGAAAAGGTGTATATCCTTACGAATATATGGATGATTGGTCTAGATTCGAAGAAACTGAATTACCACCCCTCGAATCATTCTATAGTAACTTAACAGAATCTAGAATAACAGATGCCGATTATGAACACACTCTGACGGTCTGGGATAAATTAGTGTAAGAATTTAGGCGATTATCACGATCTGTACTTAAAAAACGATGTACTGTTACTTGCCGATATATTCGAGATATTTAGAAAGATATGTTTAAAACAATACGGCTTGGACCCAGCATGGTACTATTCCAGTCCCGGACTATCGTGGGATGCATTGTTGAAGAAGACCGGCGTAGAACTAAAACTACTCACAGATTACGATATGCACTTGTTTATTGAGAAAGGATTAAGAGGGGGTATATCGATGGCAGCGAAAAGGTATTCTAAGGCTAATAATAAATTAGTGGAAGGATACGATCCTAGTAAACCCGACACGCACATATTATATCTCGACGCTAACAATTTGTACGGATGGGCTATGAGTCAACCTTTACCCACGGATGGTTTTGAGTGGGTCGATGATATCGATAATATCAATGTTATTAATATCCATAATAATGATGAGAATAAAGGGTACATACTAGAAGTTGAGTTGGAATATCCAAATTCCTTACATAAAGACCATAACAGTTATCCGCTAGCTCCCGAAAGATTAATGGTTAATAAAGATTGGATGTCGGAATATCAATGCTCCTTGATGGGTAATACAAGGTTAGCTAACGTAGAAAAACTCGTACCAAATTTGA
The DNA here is from genome assembly GCF_023055435.1 of Haliotis rufescens. NCBI lineage: Eukaryota > Metazoa > Mollusca > Gastropoda > Lepetellida > Haliotidae > Haliotis > Haliotis rufescens. The sequence goes on from NW_025964112.1 coordinate 29,226,674, forward strand.
TGGATAAGAAAAAATATATACAGTGATCGCTCGCTATTGCGCTCTTCGATAAAGCGCTACCTCGGTTACTACGCGCGGTAACACATGGCTCCCCAAATTTATGTACACTTTTATTACTGAGAGTTTTACACAGACATAATTGTATTGTTGTTCGTTGTTCATTTGCACATAACGCTACTCATTGCATAATCAAACGTTTATCGCTGAATGGAGTTCTAATAATCTGTTTGAAAACATCCGCGGCAAGTCCCGGAAATACGATTGTTCAACTAGTTAACTTTTCACACTATACATCCTTTGATCTTAGAAGCGCATGCATGCAATGAAAGAGAACCACAAGCGAAGTTTATAATCTTAATTAGTGGGCAATCCAATTTAAGGCTAAACTGACACACACATGTAGTTGCTGTCACAACACGGCGGTCATTCATTTCGTAATCGCGCTTTCGTAACATCGCCTGGTTTTTTTCCGTAGTTATAACAAGCGATTTCATTGAATTAAAATTTGTTTCTAATGACGCTTTCTTGCCGAAATCTGCTACAAGTTTCGTGATTAGTCAATTTTGAGCACGTGACCTCAGGCAGCCAATCAAATTATAGCTGTGATACCAAGCTCGTGTTTGATAAATTTCAGAAGTTAGCGTAAGATTTTTTGTTAAATCATGTTATTCTGAACGTTTTAAGCAGGAAATCACGATATATATTAAAAATATGGAACTTCGCGAATGTATCGTGCTAGGTTACGAGCTGTGACAAAGATTTTTCATGCATATATTTTTGCATTAAACGTTGTGTCCGAGCCGAGAATTCAAGGCGACGAAAGCCGAGATGTCATTTGACTTACATTACACGCGATCGCACGAAACGATGGAAATAATAACTTAGATGTAAGTTTAATTACTTTTAGATATATTTTTGTTGATTTTATTTATCACTTTGTATAATATATTTAAAGATTTGCTTAAAATAGTCTTTATTTTGCTCTTTGACATGTTAGATGCGGACCCGTTGTCGAAATGTGTGTCCGAGAATTTTATTTTCAATAACATCGCGGGAAATAGTGAATAATTTTTTAATTTATTGATAAAAAATGATAAATTAGAATGGAATACGTATTTCAGACATTGTGAAATGTGACAGATTTAATAAATGAATGATATTACAGGTAGATCTAGGTCCATAAAAATATATACTATTTTGACGTGACGTGAGATAAACACATATTGATGATTTGAGATTTGCGGAGCGCGCTCCCCCGCCTCGGCCTCGGTTAAACGGCTCATCGTCTATAACGCCCACCAATTATTTGGACCCCATTGGTAGCGTTGTAGCGAGCGACCACTGTAGTTCACTACAGAAATCTCCAGTTGTATCTATCGTTAGGTATGAAACTTAAGAAAATACACAGAGTTCTAAAGTTTGATCAAAGCCCTTGGATGGAGCCCTATATAAGGCTGAACACAGATTTAAGAAAGATAGCTACCAGCGATTTCGAAAAGAATCTGTATAAGCTCATGAATAACTCGGTATTTGGTAAAACTATGGAGAATCTAAGGAAGCGTGTTGATGTTAAATTAGTTAGATCTAATGAGGAAGAAAGACTCAGGAAACTTATAGCCAGTCCGGCTTTTAACAGAAGCAAGATATTCGATAACGACTTAGCCGCGTTGCATATGCAGAAGAGTAATATAAAATTCAACAGACCGGTGTACGTCGGTATGAGTATTCTCGACTTGTCAAAACACTTAATGTATGACTTTTATTACAACGAACTTAAGAAGCAATACGGCGATAGATGCGAGGTGCTATATACCAACACAGATTCTTTGTTGATGGAAATACAAACCGAGGATGTGTATAAAGATATGGCAGAAAAAATAGATATGTACGACACGAGCGATTACCCAAAAGATAATCCACTGCACAGTGTAGTAAATAAAAAGGTGTTAGGTAAGATGAAGGATGAATGTGCTGGCACCCCTATAGCGGAGTATGTCGGATTAAGACCTAAGATGTATTCTATAAAGAAGTCTGATAATGGAGAGATAAGAAAAGCTAAGGTTGTAAAGAAGTATGTGGTAAAAAAGCATATCAAACACGAACAGTATAAAGAATCATTATTCAATGGTAGAACGTTCAAACACGAGATGAACTCTTTAAGAAGTTACAATCATAGGATATATGGATTAAGAATGAACAAGACATCATTATCCCCCTTAGATACAAAGAGATTGATTGATAATGATGGTGTAACTACCTATGCTTATGGTTATGGTGGTAATACCGTACCGTCGGGAACTATGAACAACTCTTCTCGTACAAATGCCCTACCGGGTCCATCTTGAAGATAATAAAGAATAGGCTCTCCTTCTTCTTTCATAACCAATCGACTAATGTTATACGTCTTAAGAGACCAAATCGGATCGGTTGCGCGACGTAGGCCTCCTTCGAGTTCACCGGCCTGGTATAAATATCTTACCCTTACTCTATCTGGAAGTTTTCGTTCTTTGCCTCTCCTTGGTGCTGAAGATTCGGAAGTCACGGATTTCATTTTAATAGCATGGGATGGTTTCTTCCCTATTAATCTCGTTACTTCATTATTCAGCGCTGATACAACGGCTGATAATCGTGTCACCCATTCGGTTGATCTCAATCGCTCGGATTTCATTTCGATCCCATACTGATAGCCAAACAAACGTTCCCCTAATGTCCTGTTAAATGTTTCGACGATAGCTTGAACTGCTGTGGGCCTCTCTTTCACCACGGACGATTTCGACATCGTGCTTTGTTAACAGTTTAGTTACCGATCCCATAAACTAGCGACCGGGATCTACTTGAAATAGCTTAGGCCATTTTAGTGGTCCGCGTTTATATATGCCACTCAGTGCATTAGCTTCTTCTGTTGATTCTTTCGAGGTTAATGGCTCAGCCTCTTTGTATCGACTAGCCACAACCACTACTGTTAAAGCGTATTTATACATTTTGCGTTTTACCTTATCGTGGGGAAGAAACAAGAGGTCAGCCTGATGAACTTCATTCGTTGTAAAAATATCAAACTTCTTCCTCAGTATATAACGCGGTGCCAGTAAGTATATTTGCCACAACGCTTGTTTCTTTAACCAATCCTTGGCCACATCTTTAGATACCTTAGCCGCGGTGGCTAATTTTTTTATTGCTCCCACACCTTTCCAATATCCTCGTGGGCTATAGTAAATTTTATCCATTATTAATTAATATTGATGTTTCGTTTAATACAACTCATGACTATCGTTAAATCGCATAGTCATTTTGGCATAAAAAATGCCACCTGTAGTAGCAGTATAGGTATATAAATCCGGCTCCAGTGGAAGTGAGCCAGAACCCCTATTACCTATACTACTACAGCTGTCAAGAGCTGCCAATGTTGTTGTTTATATTCTCCATGCCTCAGACAAGTTACACGAAGCAAGATGACAACTCCGATCTATGATGTGGTTCATCATTACGCTGTAGATTTACTGGGAATGAGCCTGATGCCAGAAGATTGCCAGTGGAACCGGAGCATGACTGAACAGTACTCTTTTAGGTGGCAGATGGGCAGCTATTTGGACATGTCAATTTCAAGATTTCACGAATTAGACGCCAGCAAGTGAAACAAATGTGACATTTGTGGCCCATAAACAGTGGTTCGTGTATGATTTGCTTAATTGTGTGTGTTCTGAAATGAATTTCATCAAGTTTGATTAGTTGTGCTGTGACTTCATTGATGTCTAGACATTGTCTTGTGGCTTTTCGAAGGGAGGAGTTCTTACTGGTGAGTTTTCAAATCCAAATCCTCACGATTTCCTGCCAAATCCTCACGATGGTGGTTGACAGAGATGGCAATGAATATTGATCACGAAAAGGTTTGTAAACAACACGTAGTCATGAATAAAGTTTTTTCAAACACTTATAAAAATGTTATATTTAACATTCATTGTTGGTAGTTTCAATGAGGAAATTGCCTGTTCCAAATCTGTTTGCCATTGAACATGTCACAGTTTCATAAACATTATAATTTGTAAGCTGAAAGATATGCCTTCATTATGTCTTGTAATCTCATCATCAAAGCAGACAGGGCTACGACCTAGAACATCATATTGTGACCAAATCATCCGATTTCAAACTACCATGTTTCCTCTAATAGACAATAAGCTGTCTATTACTTTCGCGAGAGCCGCTGACCCTGCGTTATTAGAGACCTGGCTTGTAATAGAGGTAATATCGATACATTTTACAGTTCCTGTGGGTGATTGATTGGCAGCTATTTTTTATGAATTGATTTGTAGGCAATCAATGTATTCATACACATGTTTTTTGTGCGAAAAGGTTTAATAGAATAATATAGACACCAACAATATTATCAATGCCAGGCATCATGACAGAAGTTCACTACATTTTCTTTCAGCTGGTTGAGCTGAGATCAAGTATTTGATTGTATCTTGACACCATCATGCAAATGTAAATTCTATTTTTGTTTGTGCAGTGATAAGATATATTTTCTACATTTCCCCATGTTCCTAGCTTCACAACGTCCCCTGCCATGTCCTGCCATAAATATATTTGCTCAATATCCACTTACGTATACATATCAGTAGTATAGGTAATGGGGGTTCTGGTTCACTTCCACTGGAGCCAGATTTATTACCTATACTGCTACTACAGGGGGGATTTTTTATGCCAAAATGATTATGCGATTTAACAATAGTCATAAGATTGGCTCTAGCTCACCAATACCTGGGGCCAATCATTGCTTTAGATGAGTCTAAATGGTAATAAAAATATTCTTTATTATTTTTATCGATAAAGCGATATTCAACATTTTTATTTAGTTCTTCGTTCATTTTACTAGGAGACCAGACTATATAACTACACTCTTTTTGTAAATTGATAAGAAACAATTGATAACCGTATTTGTTTGGTTTGACATCACTGATATAATAAAAACCTTGTGGTAATTCTCTCCATTTAATAGCTTTCTCCATTATTATATATTTATGTAAGCATTTGTCTAAATGTGATCAAACGATAGTAAGCAATCTATTTTTAATCTCCAACCAGTTCTTTGGTTTTGGCACGGAATAATTGACGCGCTTGTTGCCTCCCCTGTTCTATGAACTTTTTTTTCTCGTCTTCGCTAATACCACTGGTCTTACGAGATTTTGATCGAATCTCCTGCTTCATTTCATTGTATTTGGTGAGTTCCGACAGCACTAAACGAAACTCATCCTCGGATATCTTACAATCGGCCATTGCTGTCGAAATATGATCCTCAATGCTGTTCAACTTTGCTTCGGCGAGTATCCGAATACTATCGTGTTTTAATGCTTTCTTTTGCAACCTACGAGAAATGAATTTTATCGCTATTCCTGCCAGTCCCGAGACTCCAGCGGTTATTTCCATGCCGAGCATGATAGGCACGGATATTATAGTTGATAGTAAACCGACACCCGCTACACCGAGTCCCATGCCAGATACTACAAGAGTGGTGTCAACTCCGTCCAGAGCATTCACGGCTCTGCGATACTTTTTATACAATCCAAGTCTCAACTCCCTCTCCTTCCCTATTCGATGTTTTATGTCGCTTATTTGATGTAATCGAAATCCATCAACAGTTTCCATCTTTTCAAATGCATTATCGAGCGCTGGATATAAACTCATAGTGTATATTACGATCATATAATAGTCTTTAATTGGTCTTGCTTAAATGTTTTGAGACTATACATCAACCTTATCAAATGTATATTATACGGCAAGAATATCTTAGAAAGAGAAATGCTGTCACTTTTAATAATTTGAACCCCCTCGAGGGTTGCAACGGGCGATGCTCCGATATGGATATACTGCAACGTTGACGCTCATGTTTCTTGAGCCATTTAATCGATAGACCTGGTAATATTTCGAAGGCATCTACCGGTGCATCTCCGAACAAGACTTCAATAATAAGCGTTGAAAGATTAGGTATTGCACTCAAGTTATCTTTAATATCTTCGAATTCAGTAATCAAATTTAAAGTAACATTTTTTACGGCCGGACGACTATATAACATATGACCTGGGTCCTCTGGCAGGGGAGAGACTAACACACTTTTTCGTTTTGATGGGATATAAGCCGCGAGTACGATGCCACTATTTATTATCTTAGTTAAATTATGTGCCTTACCCATCATCACATAAGGTGGGGTAATGACGATAGCCACTCGATTTTTGCGTCGACCATAGTCCATTTTGTATCGTCATTGCGAGTAATATTGTACGAAGTGTTTTTAAGGAGTCTACTAACGTCGACATCGCTTAAATCTTCTAGATTACCCGTGAATGTAACTTCTTTCCGCTTGTATACATTATCTTGTAAGTGTAAAGCGTATAACTTACCATCAGTACCGGGTCTGCCGAATCCTTCTGTGTCTCCGAGATCGGAAAGCGCAATTGTATTACATTGTCTTAGTGTTCCAGGGCCTGATGCATCAACCATTATTTTTAATATGGAGTGTTACACTTAAGTATCCTATATGTACAGGTTGGTGTTTTACATCTAATACAGAAATTTTGAGGTCTGAAATAATACCCTGCTTTAATTTTTTATATTGTAATGACGAGAAAGATTCCGTTCTACCGCTATTATATTTTTCATTTTTAACTGGAATAGATCTGAGCAGAGTTGAAGGACTTTCTAGTTGAATATTATCCGTCGTGCTTATTTGATCAAGATGGATGAACAACTCTTTATAGGGAACTAAATCGAGTAATTTATTTCCAGAAGCTATTCTAGGTATTAAACTCATAGAACTGTATATACCACTTGGTGGTGTTGCAAATCCAAGTGTAACTAATAAGTTCTCGAGAATATATATATCTTTTTTCCCATTGTCTATTTCCAGTCTCCCAGTCGCCTCATTTTGTGTTAGACTAGATCCATTAGGCTTAAAAATTTCATCATTGAGTGAGCATACGCTGTAATACCCATCAGGTATAGTAATGGAATAACCATCAGCTAAAATAATATCTCTATAAACTTCCGAAGCATATATATTGGTCCACAGTGGGTAATACGTTACATCACATAGAGCTACTTCGAGTTGTCCATCCGAGTTATCGATAGTATGAAGCAGTTCAATAGACTGACCATTTGTTATTCCCGGGAGTGTAACATACATATTAAATATACAATGATACTATATCATAACTTAAATATGAAATCGACTCACATTACTAATCAATCGATTATAGTAACTGCTTCTGGTGCTGAGTTTATCGTTAAATTCCCCGATATCTTTGAAAAGTACAGGGTCACGGCAACTAACGATAAAATGGTGCACGATTGGTTTCACAATCCGATGCAATTTTGGCAGAATCAGTTAAACTTTGCCGTATGGTGTGCCACAACGGGATGTGGTGTATCTGTTAATGACCCAGGATTTATGCTAAATAAGTCTGTTTTATTACTTCACGTGTATTATCAGATTAGACGTATACTTAAAGAAATTAATGCTCCATTACCGCTGGATCGAGCGTGGAATGCATCAAATAATCCGTATAATAGGGGGGCGTATGAACGTATTTGTAATGAATTTAATGTTTCTACGAGTAAAGATTGGCGTATTAAAGGAGCAAACCATGGTCTAGGTATTCCGTAAGCTGGTGCACCCTCTGTTAAAGAAGTCAGCGATGATTTACTGAAAAGGGGTCGGCTCCTTCCGAGCTTTGCTCTCTCAAGTAACGAGTGGAGAGATGATCGTATGAACTTTAAGGGTGGTGTTGCTTTCACCATCCAAAAGGTTGAGCAACCACCTGGAGACGCTTGGAATGAATTTCTTAATGATAAAACGGAAAATAATTTTACTAAACCAGGATTTGTAAGATTTAATGAATCGATAAGAACTTATGTATGGGCAATTCTCGGTGCACAATCGCAAACACGAACGGGAATCATCGGTACTGGGACGGCGCTCGATGCGCAAAAACAGTTTGTCGCAAACGTGGAGGACGCCGTTAATTCACCAGTTGACATACCATCGTCTATAAAGCGTTTTCAAGATGCATTACAGTACGCTCAATCCAAAGTGGACTACGTTTATGCGCCGGGACTATACATGTCTCCGAGTAATATGGAACTTAAGATCGGTCAAGTGATAGGCTATAATAATAAAATTGTTATCGCTACCGATCAACAAAAACCAGGTATAAATTCAGATATTAACGTCGAATTAATAACGCAAACGATCACGGGCGAAAAGGAAATAGTCAAGCCACAAACACCAACTATCGCTCAACCGTCTACTAACGCACAAACACAAGTGCCACCGCATATTGAGGCTAAAAATCAACAACATATCGATGAAAAAACAGCGCTTGTAGTGGGTGGAGTCTCAGTTGGTTTACTCATGATTTGGTTAAATAGTTCTTAGTGAATACATACAAGAGCCCTGCAATTGCTACGATTAACCCCCACAAGTTTTGACTAAGCCAAGTGGTGGTCTTTGCTAATAAATTCAATAGCCAGGAAACTATACTCCCTATTATACCGGGAAGTGCGGCCGCGGCTTTCTCAGCATGCTTTCCCAGTGCTGAACCTAATGCTTTTAAATGCTTTTTTATCCACTCTTTTATCCCGTTTTTATCGTTAGGCGGTGTACCACCACCTGTACTGCCACCTGTTAACGAGAGAGTCAAAGTTGATATAATAAATCCCAACGCGGTTAAAATACTGGCAATTGTTATTCCCTGTTCTCTGAACAATGTTTTAATTTTATCGGCCAGTGTAGTGTCATCGTTGAGGACTTGATCGATAGTTTCTCGAATACGACTGATTTGCAAACGAAGTGCCTTTCTATTACTGGAAGCTGCTTCGAGGAGGGCCGATCTTTCGTCTTCTAAGTTACGCAATCTTTCTGCTACGCGGCGTCTACTGAACTCATCGCCCGCCTGTTCAAGTTTTGTTTTCTCTTTAGCTAAATGCTTGTCGATTTCGGATATCTTGGCTATATTATTGATGAGTTCTCCCCGCAATGTTCGCATTGCCTTGTCAAGACCTCGTAATTCCCTTATAATAAACTCCGATACCTGTAACGTGGAATTATCGTAATAGGTATCAAAGATTTCTCCGAGTCCGTTCGAGGCGACATTAGAGGCTTCTTCCAAATTATCTGTGTTACTGAGTTCTTCCCGCACAGTCCTAAGAACCTTAGTAGTCTTCGCGGAAAGTCGTCGGTAGTCGACAAAACCTAATTTATCACGAACAGTGCTGATGCCGTGTTTAGTGGCTATCATAGACAAGGCTAGGGGCTTACGAGTACGAGAATTCATAAGATCAATATCCGGAGAGTCACGCAGTCGCAATATTCCTTTACTATCTATCGTAAACTTTGAATAGTCAGGGCCTATTGGGGTAACTTCTTTTAAGACATCGTAATAATCATTGACGGACGATTGTAAAAGTTCATCGTTAAGACTACTAAACCTGGTTTCATCAGTACCCTCTTCGTTTGGATTATCAAAGTCATCAAAGGTACTTAGATCTAAGTCATTATGTTCAAAATCAGTCATTTTTATATTAAACATAGGGTTCATGTTTTCAATATAACAATGTCTTCGCAAAACGGACGCAAGTTAAACCCACAACGTAGACTTCGAGATCCATTAGGGGTCAAAGCAATTCGTCAGTCTGTAACTATAACTAATAACCCTAGTACCATCGATCAGAATCAAACGCTTCTGGTTCGCTTTCCTAATCTCGGCGCACGCGATGTGTTAGTTCCCGGAACTGTCCGACTAGCATTTACGATTAGTTTGACTTCTACAGACGTTAACAGGGAGCCCGTTCAGAACATAGGTCGTGCTATCGTTAAGAAAATCGCGATTAAAATTAGCGGTAATGAGGTTTTGAGTATCGACGATAGCGATGTATACTATTGTTACATGGATCTCTGGAGAACGGATAAAGAGCGGGAAAACTTACAGTACCAAGGTATTTGTAATAAGAACACATTGAGACTGCGAGTGGGCGCTGATAATGGTGTTGATACCAACGAAAAAGATAAGGCCATTGCCGACGCATTAGGTAACCGATTCTATATTCCCCTAGACTTTGAATTACTAGATTCCCACATGCCTTTTTATCAAGCATCACTAGGCGATAGGTTAGAATACGAACTTACTTTTAATGACTACGGTAGAGTAATCAGAGCTGCTGAAGATGCTAGCTATTCCATTGACAATATCTCGCTGGAGTACGATATGATAACGGATCCCGAATAAGCCAGACAAATTCGTAACCAGTATACGGGAAGTTTAGCCATTTTGTACGATCGCGTGCTGCGACATCGAAAGATCACGAGGGACAGAAAAGATACGATGTGGAATATCAATCTAAACGTCCCCACGAGATCGTTGAAGGGTATTTTAATGTTGTTCGAGGACCCCTCCGATGCGTTTAAAAGAAATACCGAGAAGTTCTACAATCCCAAGATTACAAAAGTAGAATTGACTATCGAGGGCGTTCCTGATCAACTATATAGCCAAGGAATGCTAGCGTATCACCAGTGGGATGAGATTAAAAAACTTCCTTCTATAAAACGTTCTCCGGAAGTTAACGCGGTCGTGAAAGATCTGTCTCTCGGGAGTGTATCCATTGGTGAATACCTCACCACGAAGTATGCGCTATGGCTCGACATGCGAACAACGGACGATGACCAACTACACGGCAGTGGGAGGAGAATAGAAAATGCTAGCGAGGGTGCCACCATACAGATTATATTATGTTAGACTTAAATATCTCCTTAGGTATTACATTATGGAATGCGACGAACTTATCGAACAAATGCTCAAAGAATCTGATGTTGATCAACATACACATCAACATGTAGATAAACATAGAGAAAGACTCGCCGCTTTGGTAGCCGGTGGAAAATGTTCCCAATATTTGGGAGAAAATTATACCATCGAAAAAATTGATAACATGATCGACGAAGAAATTAAAAAACTGTACGCGCGTTACGAGTCTAGACTGGGAGCTACCATGACTAAAACGATTGGGTCGTCCATATTACAACTATACACAGTCGTAGCTAGTACGTTTCTCCCCATCCCGGCAGAACATCGCATTTATTTATGCGTATCTCTCGAGAAAGACCCATTCATCGAACACGCTATAAGCTCGGTAAGCTGTGAGTTTGATCATAGATTCGGAATGTTCTTAGCTCCATTCACCACAGCTTTAATAACGGCTAGGTATTGTCAATTTAAACATACATGCCCACTTAATAATAATGGAGACTCAACAGGTGACACCACAACAGATTGTGAACACACAACAACAAGTGAACGAGGAACAACAAGTGAATGAGGAACCACCACCAGTGAACAAAGAACCACTACCAGCGATTGCACCGCAAACACAAAAACAACCCAGAGTGACAAAGAATCCTTTGAAAATAGCTGCAGGAAGAAAGGGTGGGCTGGCGCGCACAGCAAAATTAATAAATAATTCAAATATTAATCCGATTAAAACATGGGCACTAGTAGGAGTTGCTGGTATAGCGGCTGTATGGTTCTTTTATAAGACCGGAGAAGAGAAAACGTCACCCCCGCCGCAACAAGAAGTTCAATTAGAGGTTAGCCCGCATATAATGCTATAAGAAGCATGACTACTCCAGTTACAGACGGTAAAATGTTGGTAAACGCAACGTATCATTCAGCGGTGGTCACCGGCTTGGCCATTGGCTATGCCCGTATGGCTAAAATGATTACTAAAGCCACACCTCCCAAGCTAGATTTTAATGGATTTGACATCGGTATGATGATTCTGGATATTGGATTAGCAATGGCAACGAAGGATATGCTCATCAAACAAGGACTTATCCCGGAAGACATAATGAAGTAATTAAACATTTGAATATTTTATATTCATATAAAGATTTGAATATATTATATTCATATAAACATGGCAACAATTGCGATGATGGTCGGTGGAGCTGTTGTTAATGCTCTAGCTTTTTCGGGGAGTAATTATTTTTTTTCCAGTATGAGGGAATCAAACGCTAAAGAAGTTGAAGAGGAGCGTAAACGACATAACGAAGCTTTAGAACAATACCAAGCAGCTCAGTTACAATATACACAGCAGAGAATGAAGAGATTAGACTTTATTCATGAACAACTGCTTAAAGAAGGACATTCAATTCAAACGTTTAAGGATATTGTATGTGTCATGCACGAATACTTCCTCGTTTGTGGGAAAAAACTTGACCCAATACCGAGACCAACAATGAGTCAGTTTTATACACCGTCAGAGGAACAAAAGAACCGAGAGGTCACATTTGTGATTATGGGGTTATCTGCTCTATTGATTTTCAGCTATATCTTGACTACTCATAAATAACCACAGCTGTGGCTATGCATAAACCATGACCTAGTTTAGAGCGATCTATAAATAGCCTAATCAATAGTGTAGATGTGATTTACCTTTTAGACAAATGATATGATATGTGTATAACCATGAATCTATGCAAATATACACTCATGGCGAAATCGATTCAATGTCAGAAGCCATCGGTGGGTATTTACTGTGGCACTCACACTTATAACATCAGAAAGGGTTTTAAAAATTACGTTTGTTCTGTATGTGGGATTGGAGTCAAATGTAGTTACAGTTTATGTAAGAGTCACGGTGCTGATAAGGTCAGGAAGCAGATTATTTATGCTAGGAAGAGAGATTACATCAATGAGAGGAATAGGTTGGGGAGAATACGTATTTATATATGAAAAACAACCATTTAGACAAATGAATCATTTTGTATATACCATTCAACCACAATGGTTTTTGTCAGAGAGTTGAAGGCTATGGCAAAGCAAAGTGGCCTACGTGGATATTCTCGTATGAGAAAAGCTGAATTGAATACCTTACTCGGTTTGGAATACAACAAACCCCAGACTGTTAGAGAACTCAAAGTTCGAGCGAGAAACAGTGGGCTGAGAGGTTATTCTGGAATGAGAAGAGCTGAATTGATCGCTTTACTAGATATTAATCAACCTAATGATGATGATATTGATAATGATGTTGAGAATAAACAACAAGAATTAATATTTGTACCCACATCCGCCGGCGTTGGTAAATATCTAAGAGGTTGGAAGATGGATATTAATTCCAACATGGATGTTAACGATATTAAGCCCATCATATCGAGTAAAATTAACGAGGAATTAGATGATTTACATAGTATAAAATACCAGCTGACGATTAAAATGTCATTGAGTAAAAGTAACACAGACGATAGCGTTGAATATACGGAACCATATTTCCGTAGCAATCAAGAAGTTTTAACAGAATCTGATACTATAAACGCATCATTAGATACATCAATTCAGAGAATACAGGAAACTTTAGAACGCTGGACTAATAGAGGTTCTGGTTGGGGTGTGGATAAAATCGATAGTTTATATTTAGATATAGCGAATTATATGCCTTTCAAAGGTGGATCTTATATAGATTTACCCCCGTATTATAAGAAGAAAAAAGCCATAATTAACGTAAAAAATAAATGCGATGACTGTTTAAGAATGATGATAAGATCTGCATTGTTCCCCGTAGACAAAGATCTGGATAGACCTTCTAGCTATCCCCAAAACGATGGAATCAACTTCGATGGTATAGACGAACCTACACCAATATCACAAATTGATAAGGTGGAAAAGCAAAATAATTTAGCTATAAATGTTTTCGGACATTCTAAAGGAATTGTTGTACACAGGATAAGCTCCGCTCCGGAAAATATCCCCAGAATCAATTCATTTCTGATCGAAAAAGATGGTAAATATCATTATACGTGGATAAAGAGTTTAAACAGGCTACTATACGATCAAACAAAACATAAAAAAAAGAAATATTTCTGCGAAAGATGCCTACATGGGTACAGCAGACAAGATCTATTAGAAGCGCATAAAGAAGACTGTAGAGGTGTTGGACAGAATGCTATCAGGATCGATATGCCTAAAGAGGGAAAAAATATATTAAAATTTGAACATTATTGTAATCAAATGCCAGTACCGTACGTATTTTACGCCGACTTCGAAGCGCTTATCAAACCCATAGAAAATACCAACCATAATAATCACGATAGTAGTTTTACGTACAAAACTCAAGAACATATTCCTTATGGGTTTGGATATATAGTTGTAAGGTATGATGGGAAAACAAACACTCCCGTGATTTACAGAGGTCCCGATGCAGCGGGAAAGTTCCTAGAATATCTACAAAATGAAGAGAGAATAATCAGGGAAAAATTATCGTGTAAGAAACCCATGCGTATGACGAGGGATGATTGGAGGGCCTATAAGAAGTCAACGATTTGTCATGTTTGTAATAAACCCCTGGATGGGGATTCCGTAAGAGATCATTGTCACGTCACGGGTAATTATCGGGGAACTTGAAACTAAAAATGAATTCTCAAACAATACCCATCCCCGTTGTGTTTCATAACCTTAGGGGATACGATTCACATCTCATTATGCAAGCTATCTCAAAGACCGACGGCGGTTTAACGTGCATTCCTAACAATATGGAAAAATACATATCGTTCTCGTTGACTAAACCTATACATTATAGGGACATGGATGGGAAATCTAGAATAAAGCAAAGTAACGGGCTTAGATTCATAGACTCCGTACAGTTTCTGTTATCTTCCCTGGACAATTTAGCTAATGCGAACAATCCCGATGACTTTGCGATAACAAATAAATCTACCGATAAGATAACTCGTCATTTGTTGCTGAGAAAAGGTGTATATCCTTACGAATATATGGATGATTGGTCTAGATTCGAAGAAACTGAATTACCACCCCTCGAATCATTCTATAGTAACTTAACAGAATCTAGAATAACAGATATGCACTTGTTTATTGAGAAAGGATTAAGAGGTGGTATATCGATGGCAGCTAAAAGGTATTCTAAGGCTAATAATAAATTAGTGGAAGGATACGATCCGAGTAACCCGACACGCACATATTATATCTCGACGCTAACAATTTGTACGGATGGGCTATGAGTCAACCTTTACCCACGGGTGGTTTTGAATGGGTCAATGATATCAAAGTGAATGATATCAATGTGAAAGATGTGAATAAAGGGTACATACTAGAAGTTGACTTGGAATATCCAAGTTCGTTACATAAAGACCATAACAGTTATCCGCTAGCTCCCGAAAGATTAATGGTTAATAAAGACTGGATGTCGGAATATCAACACTCCTTGATGGGTAATAGTAGGTTAGCTAACGTAGAAAAACTCGTACCAAATTTGATGGATAAGACAAAATATATAGTTCACTACAGAAATCTCCAGTTGTATCTATCGTTAGGTATGAAACTTAAGAAAATACACAGAGTTCTAAAGTTCGATCAAAGCCCTTGGATGGAGCCCTATATAAGGCTTAACAGAGATTTAAGAAAGATAGCTACCAGCGATTTCGAAAAGAATCTGTATAAGCTCATGAATTACTCAGTATTTGGTAAACCTATGAAGAATCTAAGGAAGCGTGTTGATGTTAAATTAGTCAGATCTAATGAGGAAGAAAGACTCAGGAAACTTATAGCCAGTCCGGCTTTTAACAGAAGCAAGATATTCGATAACGACTTAGCAGCGTTGCATATGCAGAAGAGTAATATAAAATTCAACAGACCGGTGTACGTCGGTATGAGTATTCTCGACTTGTCAAAACACTTAATGTATGACTTTTATTACAACGAACTTAAGAAGCAATACGGCGATAGATGCGAGGTTTTATATACCGACACAGATTCTTTGTTGATGGAAATACAAACCGAGGATGTGTATAAAGATATGGCAGAAAAAATAGATATGTACGACACGAGCGATTACCCAAAAAATAATCCACTGCACAGCGTAGTAAATAAAAAGGTGTTAGGTAAGATGAAGGATGAATGTGCTGGCACCCCTATAGCGGAGTATGTTGGATTAAGACCTAAGATGTATTCTATAAAGAAGTCTGATAATGGAGAGATAAGAAAAGCTAAGGGCGTTAAGAAGTACGTTGTAAAAAAGCATATCAAACACGAACAGTATAAAGAATCATTATTCAATGGTAGAACGTTCAAACACGAGATGAACTCTTTAAGAAGTTACAATCATAGGATATATGGATTAAGAATGAACAAGACATCATTATCCCCCTTAGATACAAAGAGATGGATTGATAATGATGGTGTAACTACCTATGCTTATGGTTATGGTGGTAATACCGTACAGTCGGGAACTATGAACAACTCTTCTCGTACAAATGCCCTACCCGGTCCATCTTGAAGATAATAAAGAATAGGCTCTCCTTCTTTCGTAACCAATCGACTAATGTTATACGTCTTAAGGGACCATATTGGATCGGTTGCGCGATGTAGGCCTCCTTCGAGTTCACCGGGCTGGTATAAATATCTTACCCTTACTCTATCCGGAAGTTTTCGTTCTTTGCCTCTCCTCGGTGCTGAAGATTCGGAAGTCACGGATTTCATTTTAATAGCATGGGATGGTTTCTTCCCTATTAATCTCGTTACTTCATTATTCAGCGCTGATACAACGGCTGATAATCGTGTCACCCATTCGGTTGATCTCAATCGTTCCGATTTCATTTCGATGCCATACTGATAGCCAAACAAACGTTTCGCTAATGTCCTGTTAAATCTTTCGACGATAGCTTGACTGCGGTGGGCCTCTCTTTCACCACGGACGATTTCGACATCGTTCTTTGTTAACAGTTTAGTTACCGATCCCATAAACTCGCGACCGGGATCTACTTGAAATAGCTTAGGCCATTTTAGCGGTCCACGTTTATATATGCGACTCAGTGCATTAGCTACCTCTGTTGATTCTTTAGATGTTAATGGCTCAGCCTCTTTGTATCGACTAGCCACATCCACTACGGTTAAAGCGTATTTATACGTTTTGCGTTTTACCTTATCGTGGGGAAGAAACAAGAGGTCAGCCTGATGAACTTCATTCGTTGTAAAAATATCAAACTTCTTCCTCGGTATATAACGCGGTGCTGGTAAATATATCTGCCACATCGCTTGTTTCTTTAACCAATCCTTGGCCACATCTTTAGATACCTTAGCCGCGGTGGCTAATTTTTTTATTGCTCCCACACCTTTCCAATATCCTCGTGGGCTATAGTAAATTTTATCCATTATTAATTAATATTGATATTTCGTTTAATACAACTCATGACTATCGTTAAATCGCATAATCATTTTGGCATAAAAAATCCCCCCTGTAGTAGCAGTATAGGTAATAAATCTGGCTCCAGTGGAAGTGAGCCAGAACCCCCATTAGCTATACTACTATATCACTTATTCTCCATAGTAATTCCCAGCTCACTTCCAACTCCCTTCACGTTAAAAATACTCTGTATCATGTTACATTTAAGCTATCCCACAATGCACCATTTTATCTTCTGCTCATGCCCAGAACTACGGACATGACGTCATAATTTTTCCTTATATTAACCCCAACAGCCTCGATATCATTTACTATTTCTGTCATTGTTTATACCAGTGTTCTTCCTACTTTTGTTTTGTCCATTCCATGTGTAGATTTTAATCTTCTCCAATTCCATCCTTTGGGGGCTCTCGGTTGCACACAACCTCATTTGGGCTTCACAAATCATTCCATGCCCTGCATACTGCATAGGAATGGCTTGTGGCCCCCAAAGTACCTTTCTTCCAAATTTACAGTCCAGGGCCGGCACGGTCTCAGGACTTGTTCCTTACCCGCAGGGTAACTAGCATTCATTCAATCAGGTCGGCACAACCCTTACCTCTTCATTCATACCCGCAGAGCTATTGCCAATGTTATTAATAAATATTTTCATGAATCCTATTGTTTTGTTGTTACTGCACAAACCAAAAAAACTGTTATTCTGCCCACTAAAACAGTTCATACCTCAAGTGCAAACTGTTGTAATTTTGCACAGTCATCTAGACGAAGCAGGGCAAACAGAAGTTTGAAGTGTCCAATACACTGAATCTCAACACCTGCAATCAGAAGGTAAATAGACATTATGATTTAGCATTCAACCTTTTTCATAAAGAAGTCCATCAGAACGTGAACAAGGAGACAATGTCCTTAACATCCCCAATCTTTCAATTTTCACAAAATAATAAATATAGTATATATATATCATTATGCACAAAATGAAGACTTTGAATGGCATTTAGAAGTTATACACATAGGAGAGAAGATTTATGTATGTCAATTCTGAGTAAAAAAATGTTTAGTATATGCTTGCTCCTTATATTCCTGGCCTGTTAACAATCAAGACTTTCAGTCAGGTGAGCCAACAATTAGATGTAAGGGGAAATGTTGATATGTTTGTTTGATTCTAATTTTGCAAAAGTTAAGGTCTTGTGGGAAATAACACAGGGGTTTGTAAATTAAGTGTATTATTTTATTGATGTATTACTCCAGATTGTCAGTTGTTTTCAGACGTAGAAAGGCTGGGACAATACACAATTGTTCACAGTGTTATCCCCTTTTACCTTCCATCCTGAACAAAAGTTATCTTTGTTAATAATTCTAAAAATACTACCTCTATTACATCTCTGCCATTATTCCTGTATTTTTGCTTCAATCAGATTTTCAACATACATCATCTTCACTGTCAATCACACAATAAGTTGTCGCCAAGTAGTCTCGTAACTACTCAAGCCATGATGGCAACCTCACTTTTTCCCCTCATCTACTACTGGAGGTAGATGAATTGGGAAGGTGGGAAGGAGTACTTTGGATGTAATAGAGGAAGTATTCTTAATATTATTAACAATAACTATTGTTCGATAATTCTTACAAAACATCTATCTCTATTACATCTCTGCCAGAATATACCAGAGGGACCCTGGATCTGCTTCTAGTTACTCCCTGTGTAATTGACAGCAATCCTCTTCTGGAAACCATTATGTACTGATTCTAATCCTACTTGAGATAATTTCCTCTGAAATTCCCCTTGAGGACTTGAAAATCAGAAATGTGTCAAGAATCAGTCAAATATGCGACATTCTCACTAGATTTACCGTTATATCTGCTAATCTTAATTGTAATAATGATGTCATTTCCAATATATTTCTGCTTTATTACGTCATTTCTTTACCCTAATAACGGTTATGACGTCACTTCCGGTATGTCACTTTCCCCTTCTCAAGGAAATGACATCTCTCTAGGTCTAATTCTACCCAAAGATGTCATTTCCTGATTAGAGGATCCTGTTCTGTTATTTCTTGTGCTGACATCACTTCCGGTTATTCTCACTTCTGGCAATGACATCACTTCCTGGCTAATGGAGACAGTTGATATTCAAGGTGCTTCTAATCCATCCTACACCTAATAGACGGTTAGATGTAGGTTTGGCAGATTGTCATGGAAAATGCTGGACTTGGGTTGCCGTAGCAGATCTCACCGAAGAGGTAACCGGATAGGTTCGCCCATTAATAGTCTTTTTAGTCTGGGGAACCATGCCCTGCTTGACCATATTGGAGCTATCAGTCTTATTACGCAATCCGTCTCCTCCACCTTGTGGATGACTTTGTCTAGGAGAGACCATGGTGGGAATGCGTAAGCAAATCCCTCGATAGTGCGTTGATCTGGTAAACTCTTGGGTCTGGAACTGGACTTACATAAAATGGTGAGTTGGTTGTGTCTTGCAGGTGGTAAATATGTCCAGGTGTTGTGTGTCCCATAACTTGGTTTTCCAGGCAAAGAGCTGTGGATGTAAGGTCCATTTTGGTGCCATTATTCTCCCCCGGCGAGAAAGGCTGTCGGCCAGTATGTTCAGTTTTCCGGGTATATGTCTTGCTTCCATCCGGCAATTGAAGTAGTCTGCCAAGGCAAACAATCATGTAGTCTCTGTCATCAGCTGGAGCTGGTTCCTCCCTGCTTCTGAATATATGCCACAACTGTGGTGTTGTCCATGGCTATGAGAACAGATGATTGGTAAAGATGTATCTTCCATTTCAGGATGGTGTCATAGATGGCCTTCATTTCCCTGCAGTTGATATGAAGGTTTTCTATTCTGTGTTCCACAATCCCTGTACTGTGAGGTCGTTCATATGGGCTCCCCAACCTGAATCTGACATGTCTGTGAATAGATGTTCGAGCGTCTGATAAGTCAGAGGGATGCCGTTCATCACATGATCTCACTGATTCCACCAATAGATGTCTCGTAGTAATCTTGCAGGTAACTGGAGTCTGGAACTCTAATTCTGTGAGATCGTACAGAGTTGATCCTTGTCTGTAGAGGATGTAGCATCAGCCTTCCTCTGAAGGTCATATCCTGTAGAGACGTAGAGTTGCCTAGAAGTGATTGAATGATCTTGATAATCTTGATGTCTAGCTGGAATCTTGCTCTGATGTATATGTTGTCTTGAACTGGTGTAGTCTCAGACTTGGAGGGATTGTTGAGCTTTCTCTTGGTCTGCCACTAGGAAATTGTCCAGGTAATCATGAACTAACTGGAGGTGAGCAGATTTGATGACTGGCACTGTAATCCTGGCGAATAGCCAAGAGGCTTTTGCTATCCTGATGGTAGGACTTGAAATTCTTAGCATCAGCCAATGATGGCAAAGCGTAGATATTTATGTCAGGACGTGAAGATAGGCATCTTGTAAATCTAGGCTGTTAAGCCAGTCTCCTATGTTCAACGTCGACCATAACTTCCGTATGGATTCCATCTGGAACTTTGGCTGATGTACCAGATATCTTTTCTCGAGGGTCAACAGATCGATGATAATCCTCATTTCTGTTGTATTCTTCTTCAGGACTAAGAAGGCCAGAGAATAAAAAAAACCTTGGTGTTGTTGGTCTCTGTTAGTCTCTGAATGGCTCGCTTCTTATTAGCTTCCTGACAGTCAAATCTGCTGCCGCTAACTTGTTTCTTGAAATGTAGGTGATTCCTGAAAAGACTGATGGTTGTCATATCCCTGACTCGGTTGGAACTAATCCTGCCCGGGGGAAACAAATTCTTCTTAGGAGGCTGTTTATATGACGAGTCCTTCTGATCCCTGGTGCGCTTCAGGGGGAAGAAGATCCGTATCTTGGCAGCTAGGCTGATAGTCAATGCTTCGAATTGTTCCTTGTATCTTGTTTGACTTTGCCTATGATATGTCCCAATTTGATGGGTGAATGTCTTAGGAGCAGAAATTGGTTGTGACATCTTGGTTTACCTGGAAACAGCTCTTGAACGAATCTCTGCTAGTATTTGTTGATGCTGAACTCATAATAGCTGTGAAGAAATCCAGACTTGGGAACAATCAGGTCTGGACCCGACAATCCAGTGATTATATCACGAGCATTCTGTCTATGGTGTCTAGAAGGCTATGGATGAGTCCGACTTGATCAGTACTAATAGTCATGGGCATGTCTCCGGTTATTCCCTCATAAGATGGCTGTAATGGTGGAATGATATGTCTGATTCCAGCGACAAACCAATTTAATGTAAGTGCCAATATCCATAGAGTATCTGGAAACTGATGTCAGATCCTTAATCCACGAAGTAAGTAACATAATGCTAGTGTTGGGGTTACATACCAACTTGTAGATATGTTCGCCCATTCTTGGGAATTCCGTAAGTGGAGCCTTGTGCATCCTATATATCTTCCGCTTAATTGGAGGTAAAGGTAGTCGTCCATCATTGCTTGAACTTGTGTAGACTGTCAGACATCTGGTCCACTACCTTGCCAGCATCATTGGGCCAAGGTAATGTCTGATGGATGTGTTGAGACGATGTTGGAGCATGACATCCCCCATATTCTGGCATCTGGGGTGGCAAATTCTCTGGGTAGCCGAACGGTGTCTGTAACGGCTAGCTGGCTGGCTGGCTGGCTTGTCGGTCGGCTAGATTGCCATGAAAGGCAGGCCCATGGAGTCTGTGTAACCACCGTACGGTGTCTTAACCTGGCTGGTCAGAGGGCTGGGATGGCTTGGTTGCTGTGGAAAGCTGGTCCATGGATATACTGTGTGGCTCCCGTATTGTGTCATGGTAGAGCAAAGCCTGCTGGTTTATACCCAGCTGGTCAAATGGCTCTGGGTGGTCGGCTGGCTGGCCGTACGACTCAGCTTGCTGGTCATCTGAGGGGTGCCTTGTTTAAAGAGTGGACAGATGACATTCCCCTCTGTGGTCTTGTGACCGGGGAATTTTTCTTTGCCAGAGCTATCTCCTTGATTTTTGCCATTTCTTCGTCCAGCACTGAGAACTTTGTCTCTAACATGCTCTTCACCATCTCCTGTTGCTGCTGGAAAAGTTGGTAAATAAGACTCATACAGAGTCCAGGAGATGGTTGGATATCCGGAGAGGGAAGCGCTGGGGTGGAGACTGATTTCTCAGCCGTGATGTTTTCCACCTTCTTCTTAGCAGCCTTCCATCTCTAGGCCTTAGTTGCCAGTAGTGCCTCTGCACTTCGTGCAGCTTTCATGAGAATCTCCCATGACCATGAAGCGGCCACACTTCTTACACCCAGGGGTAGCGGGAGACTGCATGTTGACCTCACAAAGAGCACCAAACACCAGTTATACTTACGTGCCTGCTATAGCTTCCAGCAGCAAAATTAATGTATACTTATATGTCTGTTTATTCATAGAAAACTATTTGAATAATCTTAGATTAATGTGACTTACTACCAAGTGCTAGATCGTTACTACTATGATAATAGGTGTTGACTCTAGCACACACAGGAAAAAAGTGAGGTTGCCGCCATTGTGACGTCATGGCTTGGGTAGTTACGATACTACAGTGGTCCCTCGACTTAACGCTCCTCGATGTACCCCTACTCCGGATGCACCGCGGGGTAAACCATGGCTCCCAAAAATGCATGAAGAATTTTCCCCTAAAAGCGCGTTAATGCGCGTTAAAGCAAATAAAGTTACAAATAAACTGATGAAATTTAATTCCAAGTCGATGTACACGTGTGTGTATTTGTAAAACAATTACGTTCATTGTATCCGGCTGAATGTGATCGAAACCATTCTGCCTTTTGTTCCGGTTGTGAAAAAACATATCGTACACAGATCTGGCATTAAACTCACATAAAATCAAATCACAGCAACAACAAACATAAGCCGCATTGTTTCATTTAATACTCATCTCAGCTTGTTGTGATTGGTAAGACAACATATGAGATGTCTTCGAACTTCAAACCGGCCGCGTGTAATGCAATAACAACAATCGACACAATGGCTTCCGGTATTTAATCTGGACT
Source organism: Haliotis rufescens (assembly GCF_023055435.1). Classification (NCBI taxonomy): domain Eukaryota; kingdom Metazoa; phylum Mollusca; class Gastropoda; order Lepetellida; family Haliotidae; genus Haliotis; species Haliotis rufescens. The sequence goes on from NW_025964112.1 coordinate 29,249,935, forward strand.
TGAGTAACCGTGAGAGACCTATAAAAAAACATTGGAACTTCATTGTTTAAATAGCGTAATTACGAAGGGTATAAAATAAATCTTAGTTCATTTAATCAAACTGTCCCAAGATATTCATGGCCCTGACGATTTTCCCTTTGCAAAATTATCATTATTAACAGAACTAAATATATCTCTTATCCACTCAAATCTACATTTGTGTTTGATTTTTATAAATCGCTCAAATGACCGTACATTGTACATAAAGTGCATACAGAGAGCCGGCCGTGTCCGGGTTTTTCATAACTTTGACACGTCATTATTTATTAACCAATCACAGCCTTGGTTGCACATTAGTTTCGTTACAAGGCTGGTTTGGCTTTGTAATGTACTGTCATCGATCGATAATGTGAGTAGGTCGGTGATCGGACCAATTTTCTCCCGAAAAACTTAAAATATAACAACATTTATTTAGATTCTACATGTATAACATCCAGTCGTAAAATAATACAGACTACTTTGATTAATTTACACAAAGTATTTTTATTTTTTTACGCATGCAGTTTGAATCATCATCCACGATCGGTGTTACATAGATCTACATGTCCCATGCCACTGTGAAATAATTGCGCCACTGTTCCATTCACTACCATCATTACGTAATGTGAACCTCAGCAAGGAATATCTGTACACCGCTCTTTCCTACACCGCGGGGTCAGTTTCTTGGACCCCGATGACAGCGGTATATCGAGGGATCACTGTACTTGATGACAACTAATTGTGTGATTGACAGTGAAGAGGATGTCTGTTGAAAATCTGAACATTTTAGTTAGTGTGATTGAAGCCAAAATACAGGATTTATGGCAGAGATGTAATAGAGGTAGAAGTTTTGTAAGCATTATGTCAGCTGGGGGTTTATTTGCAGAAAGAACAAAAACTGCTATTTCTTGCAAATGGAAACCATTTACACTTGGTTTGGTCTCTGCATGTCTTTAAAGTCAATTTTGAGAACAATGAATAAGTCACCATGAATAATTTCTTGAAAAGAAAGGAGGCTTATGATGTAACAATAAGATTGACTGGATGACATGAAGTTGATTTTGAATCCATGTACCTGGGTTGTTCTTGATAACATTCCGCAGAGCTTCTAAGGCCATTTCTACTTTTCCCAGACGACCTCCCTGATCTGAATGAGTGGATGCTTTTTTCTGTTGTTGAAGCATCATCAGGGAATGTAAGTACTGAAAACATATGGATGACACGCCTGCAATGTAGCACTAATATAGCTGGAAAAGAATTCATATAAAGGCAAAAATATATGCCATTTCTTTAATAGTTCACCTGAATGTTCAGGAATATCTTAAACATAGAAAACTAGCATTTAATATAACTCCATTTTCTGCAATAGTCATAAGGGACATACAGTCACCTTGACACAACTACAAGTGCTTACAAGTATACCTCCAGAACCTTTTTTTAGGGATCCAAGCAGAAGGGTGGAAGCCCTATTGTAATTGTCAGATTTATTATTAGGGCTCCAAGCCAGAATGGAAAAAGAGCCTTTTGGTAATTGTTCTGTTTACCCTATTTTTATCATTATTAGGTTTCCAAGCCAAGATTTTACAAGAGGACAAAGTCATCTATATACCCCACAATGGTAAATACTTGTTGTGAATATGTCAACTAGTTATCTATATATTTTGTTGCAATGAAAACTTTGAAAATTAATTTTTCAAAAGTCCAAAACTATCAAAAGGCACCAGTTCACCACAAGACCTATCTATGTGCCAAGTTTTGTGAAGAAATATTGTACAGTTTAAATGATCTGCTCCGGAATCTTTCATGGACGGATGGATGGATGTCCATTTCAATTAGGAGAGAATTATACTGTGTTTTCAATGTAGAGTTAGGTTACCCGTAGATTTAACCATGCAAAATTGAATTTGGAACCGAACGCACAGCTTGAGGTTTCAAATGTTAAATTTAGTGAGGTTAAATCAACAGGTAACCTAGCTCTACATTGAAAACACAGTGTGTTTATCTCCATTCTACCATGATTAAATAAAACGTGAACTCTTTGGTCTTAGCAAATATACTGAGTGAAGCGGCATGGGTTGAGTCCAGTGTTTTGAGTGGGTTATCGATCTGAATTTAGGAATCACTGAACAAAATATGGCGCTGTATATTGAATATTGTAGTAACCATATCTGTGCATTTTGTAACCTGTAATTGTAGATATAATTATTTAAATATGCCTACCAACAATGACTGAAAATAGTACTATTCTATGAATATTAGCTTCTGTGGTCATGCGTTCGTCAAACCAGCTGTTTCAATCAGAGGGGGTTTATTGTGATTTAATAGCCTCTGATTGACCAATCACAATCTAGTAAATTCGAAATTCATGGTATAATTTCAATTATTATCATAATTTTTGTTATTCTGCTGATTTAGGACCAAAGATAACACAATAACCAGCTGCCAGATTCCATTCAAATTTTTTAAATGTATGTGGACTGTACAAGTTATCCCAAAGACCAAGGGCAGTAAAACTAAAAAGCAAATAATTTTTGAAGACATATTTTGCCCTATTGCTCCGTAACCGCTTGTCCGAATACCATCAAACTTTAAGTGCATTTGCCGCTTTAGGTGCTAAACATTTTATGTTGTTGAACTTTGGTCATTTGTCACATTGTTTGGCAGCCATATTGGATTCAACTTGTAAGGTATAGAAAATATTTGAAATTTTGCATGAACTTTGGATGCCATATGTTTCACATTTTTTGCTCTTGTTTGCATGTCAAAAGTAACATGGCACGATGGCCATATTGAATTCAAGATTTTCAGAGTATAGTTCACTTTTTTGGGGTACATGTCTTCAAAACCCTCCTCCTCTGAACCTACTGAATAAAATGCTCCTAACTTTCAGAGATTTATCTCCATACATTATTCATCAAACTATTTTGGAATATCCATTTTTGTTGTGACCATATTGGATTTTACTTCTAATAAATTTTTTCTCTTTAATTTACAAATCATATTTTGCTTCATCATAGAAAATAATGAAATTTTGTGGAAGTGGTGTTTGTGTGTGCATGCATTTTTGTGTGTGTGCTTGCGTGCGTTTGAGCGTGAGTTTGAGTGTGTGTTTGTGTGTGCACGTTTTTTTTGTGCTTGCAAACATTTTAGATGCGCTTATTACATTCAAGACACTGATTATTATTGTTTTTAAAGTGAAAGAGTTGGAAGAATGAGTGGATGATATATACACTCTCACCTTCATGTCTTTTGATATCAAATATATCAACACATGTCAATTAATTTTTATAAACCTTTGGCAAGACTCGGAAGTTCTAATCTCTTATATTTCAAAATAAAAGTCACTCAGGTGAAATTTCTCTCTATATATACTTACTTGAGCCTGTGATCCCAAATAATCTAATAAGTCAATGGTGAATCCCTTGGCATTCTGGAACAAAAATTGAGCGCTGTTAATTGTCAAGCGAAAAGGTAGAGATGAACATATCATCGATACATTATCACCTTTAAACATTTACTTTTCACAAATTCAACTTACATCCAGTAGAAATGTTGGTTGTTCGTTGTACACTCTTACAAATACTTCTCCAACAATCAGTTCCTTCGCATAAATATCAAACACAAAGTTAGCTCCATAGCTGCTGTCACATTCTCCCTGAAAAACAAAAGATAAAGATAGTGCAAGCTAGTTTTATTCCACAATGATGAGAGAAAAAGAAATGCACTCTCTTCATCTGATGACATCACAGCAATTTTATGGTATTAGGTGTAGCATTAGGTGTAAGATCTTTACAGTACATTTTGAGAAATTGTCAGATTTTAAATCGCATCAACACTTTTGAACAAATTGAGGTGTCAACAAAGGTGGGAACAAGCATGTGAAGTTTGAGATTCATTAAGAGATGATCTTTACAGTTAAAGGAAATTTTGAGAGAATTTAATTGCATGGTTCAAAGTGCAAAGGTCAAAAGTTTCAATATTAAAACAACTGGAACATATGTGCTGAGCCCCACTACTAAATAGGTTTTCCAACATCGCCTATATATTGGGATTCCAACCTTTTGAACAAATTTGGTTGTCATTTGTGGGAACGTGCCACAGGCTATACACAGTGGCCATGACATAAGCTCACAAGCTGACTTTCAGTTATGTGAGGAAAAATATCTAAATGTGCCCCAAAATGCTTGTTATTATTCTTTTTTTTATAAGGCTGGAAAAAGAGTTTTCAAATGCTAATAGACTGATGGGAAGATGGAGAGACAGCCAGACAGAAAAATGACAAATATCCATGTCATAAGCTCCTTTCTGGGAACAGTGTCACAGAATGTTGCGCTATTTGCATTACTGGTGAGTTAACATAGCAGATGGGAACATACACAATAGGACACAACACTTTGCTAAAAATTGCCAAGAAGAAATGGAACTTACAGTTTTGATCATCATTTGTTGCTGGTCAGCAAGGTACTCATTCAGCTGTGCACGTGTCGCATTGTCCCAGATAAGGTAGGGATTCTCAGTGTTACTGTTGAGAATCTTCAATAACTGCAGACAAGTATAAGGAACATGAAACTGCATTGCATCAATTTTTAGTATGCACACATTATACAATCAATATCTATATTCATTAAAATGTCTGGTTTGCCTATTGTTCTCACAGATCTTTGTGAATCTCAATTTTAATATTTATCGTATTTCTTCATATCAAACCAAAAAAAACAATTCAAAATAAGTATTACAAACATTTGAGACAAGAGTCAGATTCTGGAGCTCTTCTTGGTGTCATATAGTTGGTGTAATAGTTTAAGCTTTGGAGATTAACTGGTAAGGTGTTTGCATTACATTGATATACAAAAGCAGCCCCATCACTATTTTTTCCCAGATGCCCCCAAAACTCTCCCATCAGAAGTGTATCATGAATCATTTTGACTTGACCACCTCAGATGACCTTTTATGTGCCTGATGCAATATAACTATGAAACAGATAGCCTCTACCTACCTTTATCACAAAGTCATAAGAAACTTCTGGTTAAATAACATCACTTTCAGTTTGGGAAAACATATGCTCAATGATCAATGCAGTAAACTTTAAAACACAAAAGACAATGCCTGAAGCTACCTAAACAAAGTAAAAGCATTTTCGGTTTAATAACATTACTTCCGATTTGGGAAAACATATTCTCAATACAACTATATTCTATAAACAAAAAGGTGTGAGACGCTAGCTGTATGCCCTGATGCTATGTGTTCCCTCCATGTTTTGATAAGGTTTCCTTCTTATCTTCAGTTTCTGTACATCATAACACCTGTTAGTGTTTGGCTTTCAAATCTGACCAAACAGAGCCAAAAGTCTCAATCAGAAAAAAACATCTTTGGTGGTTAAGAAAAATGAAACTAGATAACTAACAATTATCTAACTACAAATAACTGCAACTTTGTGAACATATTTCAATCAAATGTATTTTATACATAATCTCCTGTAGCTTCATGTGTGAATTAAAAAGAACAAAAACAATTTCTGACAGAAGTAAACATGTGTATATGTTACTGTCAAAATAATATACAATTTGCATTTGTATTTTATTTTTTTCCAAATAAACCAACTAACCCAAACAACTAACAAGTTAGTTTGGAGTATTTTAAATCCCATTATTTCGGTCTGCTGACTAAACTTTATGACAGATACTGATATTCCAGTTAATGGAAGTAAATGATTTATTGTCTGAGTCTCAAAGCAGGGTTCCGACCAAACGACTCTACTGTTGATAATTTGTTTGTTTTACAAGCTCTTTGTTCTAAATATTTGTGCAAAACCAGAGGCCGTTTTTATTGTGTATTTACTGACTTAAAAATTCTTTTGACTATGTAAATAGGAAAGAATTGATGGATTTACTTATTACTAAGGGATGTCATGGTCTGTTCTTTTTAAAAACATGTATGCATCAGTATAAAGGTCAATAATGAAGGTACGGACTGCTTTACAACATCCTCCGACAAGGTTGTGTTTTAAGTCCGTTGTTGTTTATATTTTTTCATAAATGGACTTGCTATAGAACTGCAAAATAGTTGTTAACATGGGATATTTGTAACACAAGAAATAATGGACATTATGCTCGTTCTCTTTGCTGATGATGTTGTAATTATTTCCTATTCTGTAAATGGATTGCCAAAAAAGTTAAATGTGTTACAGAGCTACTGTTCAAAATGGAGTCTTGTAGGAAATCAGAATAAAATCAATGCTGTAGTTTTTATTCAAGGTGGTATTGTTCAAAACATGAAAAGTGTTTTCTTGTTTCGTCTGCCTTGAGTGTAATCACTAACTATAAATATTTAGGTATGATGTTTTCCTCTAGATTGTCATGGTCTATGGCATGTAAGCAATTAGCTGTTGAGGCATCGAAAGCCATTATATCTCTATATGATTTATTCAGGAAAAATAGTTGTGTGTCTTTTTTCACAACATGTACCATTTTTAAAGGCAAAAATATTCCTATACTTTTCATCCGGAGAAGAAGAGGATGAATACCATGTCTTGCTTATATGTGAAATGCATTTCAATTTAAGGTATAAATTTCTCCCCTTGCTGCAAGGCATTTTTAAAGAGCGTCAGTTAATGATAAATCTGCTAAACTCTGGAAATCCTGATATGATCCATGCTGTTTCTGTATTCTTAAACATGTCTTATAATGAGGAATGTGTAACTTGATTTAAAATCTAATCATATACATCACGTGAAAAATGTTAATATCCAATCTGCATTGTACTATGGGCCTTGATGCCTAAATTACTGAAAAAACTGTCTGTCTGTTTACGTTACAAATGGTACTAATGATATCCAGAAGGAGACAATACAGAACTGCATACCTCTGCTGGATGTTCATTGGACAGTTTTCTGGCCAAGTAGGGTGTCAACATAGCACCAAGTGACTTCTTGACTGTAGGGTTGTCGGGACTAGACAATGCGCTATCATTGTTGTAGTAGCCACCTAACCTGGCACATGCTTGGATACTGAGTCTAGCCAATTCATTTGCTATTTCCTGAAACAGATTTTGGTTTGATTAGATAAACTGAAGCCAGTAAACACAGAGTACTATACAATTACACAAGCACAGTTGAGCAATATCGACGGATAATTGGTAGCAGGAGAATTGCAGTGATGTATCCAAAGTATTCAATATGTTACAATGGATGCACAATGACTGCTTCATGTGGCCATTTGATATGCAGCAAAGATGTCCAGCAATATCCTCTATAAGAGGACTAGTCCCAGTATTGTGAAGGATATCTGACCATACTTTGAGGAACCACAGTCAGAACTTTTATCGTCAATTGTGTCATCAGTGGAGATAAGCACACACAGTATGGTCTAAGCAGCAATGGTCAAGTGTTCGGGTCTGCATGAGTCAAGATTATGCTGAATCAAGCTGATGGGTGAGCCAGGGTATACCAATGTTGGCATGAACGTTTAGCTGCCAGCTTCAAACAGGAGGTCAACAGATAGTGGCAGTGTTGCTATTGTTGCTTATTGTTGCTATTGTTACTTAGTTGCTAATGTCTAAAAGACCAAATCGTCGAATTCAGGTAGATTTAAAATATATTCTTAAAAAAAACAACAACTCTAAATCGAGATTGCAACTGGGTTTATTTTTCAAGTTTAGATTTCATAAACAGGGCTAGAAATTATCAGTGTCATCGTGCCGAGGACACACCTGAAACTATAATGGCACGGTGAATTCATTAGCTGCGTGCCCCTATGGCAAAATTAACTTATCGATGAAAGTGACTGATGCAGTATTTCTGTTGATAATTATGACTCATGAACAAACTGAATTTCTTTTTGTGAAAACGATGATCAACACTATTTAACTCTTTCAACACCATAGGCGGGTACACCGGCCAAGAAGTCTCTAGGCCAATAGACCAGCCAATCTAGCTGTAGTCACGTCAAAACAGTATATAATTTTATGAACCTACCTGTCACATCATTCATTCATTCAATCTGTCATATTTCGCTTTATATTTTTAATATAGATCGTGATTTCCTGCTTAAAATGTTCAGAATAACACGATATAACAACAACAACAAAAAATTCATCATACACAAGGACGGTACCATTGCTGTAATTTGATTGGCTGCCTTAGGTCGTAGCAGATTTCGGCAAATAAGCGTCATTAGAAACCAATTTTTATGCAATATGCATGTTACAGCTATGTAAAGACTCTAGGCAAGTTTAATATCATGTAGATGACAAAATAATTTTTGAAGATAATGTAATGTTCCGATTACGTAAACAATGGACATAAAAAAGAAATAGGTAAGTGGATTTTATGAAATGTGAAAATGTTCGCTTCCTTGGTCCTTAAAATCTGGACATTATGGATGTGTTCGCTTTGATTTTTTTATTTACAACACCATAATTTTAGTTTTAAATTATTTAAATAATGTGATAAACATAACTTGCATATGTATAAACAGTAGGATTATACCTTTCAAATGATGTACTGTAAATCATGAAATTAATACGTTTCCAAAAGAATGCGACCACTGGCCCCTAGCCAAAAATGTGACTCAATATGAATGTGACACCTCCCTCCTCTCTGTGGATTTGTATCTAAAGAAAATTTGCCTCTGTCAGGTTTAATCCAGTCATACACCAAATAGCACCGCTTATTAGCACTGAGTAGAGTACTTCTGCTAAAACAGTACATGCGCGCTGGCTCATGTCGGCCTTTGACGCAGTCGCAAAGAACAAAGACACCGTGTTGCGTGGGTGGCGTCTGTCTGGACTTGCAGGTGTGATCAGTGATGACATTAGTGAGTGGAACAATTCACAGGATGTAATTAGTGTTTGAATGACATTGTTCATATACTTGTTACAAGTGCTGCTCAATAAAAAGTGATGTGGAATACATGGTTGTTTGTTTTCAGTGTATGTCTAAGTTGGTATTTCTGCTATCCAAAATGTCTTATTGTTGATATAATTACAATGTTTAATAATGCGAGCAAAGACCACTTGCATTTTTGGCATTTAATTCACTCTCGCATTAATTTCAAGATTTACAGTATAACATGTAGTAACAAAGATGCAGATAGGCTGAAATCCCAGAGGAGAAGAGGGCCAGTTGGACCACACCCTATGGACCCAGAACAGCTACAACTGTAACTGATCAGTGCAAAGCTACTACCAGTTGTGAACAGGAGCTCTTAAATCTTGGAACTATTATAATTGGTATTACAGTAGTTAACTAAGGTTCAAAGGCAATGAGTAACCCATAATGAGTAACTTGAGTGATGGGTGTTTGAATTTTCTGACTGATCATTCATTCTAAGTATAATTTGACTTGAATAAACACTATGACAGTCTCTTGACATGTATTTGAATTATGATTAATCATTAAAACAGTTTAGAAGCCAATGTTTTTCCTGGCACACCTAAAACTGTGATGGCACACTTAATTTGGCATAACTGTGCCCATTGGCAAACTTGAAATAAATTTAATTTCGAACCCTGATAAATATTATGAACAGTGGAATGTATAGGTAAATTATTGCTGTACAATATGCACTTAACAAAAACTGGTGCAAAGACAACCGGGGTAGGTGGAAAGTCAGTAACGATTATGGCCTCCTCCAGCTGCTATCACCTTATGGCAGCGACTGACCATAGACGCGATCAAAGTCTGAATATCAGCCCGGGGGATGTTCTGCCACTGCTGCTCTAGTGTCACAAACAGTTCCTGAAATGTCTGTGGCGGTGGTTGATGTTGACGGGCACAACGATCCAGCATGTCCCACAGATGTTCAATAGGGGACAAGTCTGGCGAGCAGGCAGGCCAGGGTAGCGTAGGCATGTTGTTCTGACGCAGAAACTCTGTGCATACACGTGCAACGTGGGGTCTGGCGTTGACCTGCTGAAAGATGCCACCATTGACGTTGATGAAGGGGACAACATGGCGCTGCAGGATCTCGTCTCGATAACCATCCACCATCCACAAGTGCTGTCCGGCCTCTGTGATGAATGATTTCCCACACCATGACGCTTCCCCCTCCAAAACCATCCACTTGCTGAACACAATTTTCAGCTTAACGTTTGTTATGATGTTGGTACAACAGCATGTCTCAGCCCAAAACAGGACTCATCTGTGAACAGAACATGTCTCCATCTTGCTTGAGGCCATGTGACTCTCTGACAATACCACTGCAGATGTTCATTGAGGTGATGCGACCATGCCTTTTCAATTGTATGTGTCGTCCAGGTACTCTCTGTGTTTCTGATTTCCCATCATGCTGTTCCCTGAAGGCAATATAAAAGCACAGAGCACAATCAGTCCGCACTTTTCACTCCAAATCATTTTGTTGATAACATTGTTTGACACGAGGGACAGAGCGCCATTTTGTGTATGGGTGAGACAGGGGATGTGTCAGAGGGGGCCGTATCCAAAGGTAGTCAGCTGAGGGAACCAGCCAGTGACTCAACTGCGAGTTCTAGTTCAGAGTCAGAGTTGGCATTGGAAAGTGAAGAGAAGCACCTGACTAGATCCCGAAGAAAACAATGTCTCCAAGCTGAAATAAAGGAGCTACGTTCTTCAGTGGAAGGTTGAAAGTTCAGTAAACCGGCAAGGGAAACCGTTTCCACTAGACAGGTCAACCCAGAGGCAGAAATTCAACATGTCACCCTTGACCAACTTAGGGATATGGAGGACTTGGACTTGAAGGTCACCACACAGATGAATCTATGGGACTAGAGCTTTAAGACAGTGACTCTGATGACAGTGCATTGGAGACCAGACACAGGAGTGTTTCCAGAGGTTAGCAGTATTGGCAGGTATTGATGCCAGATCCGCTCAGTCAGTCATAGCGCTGCAGATATGGCCTAACACTGTCCTAAAGCTGGAGTAGGATACTCAGGTGGTTAGGTTTAAGGACTTAGACTTTAGACAGGAGAAATAGAATTTATTACAAAAGAGTACAGGAGAAACAAGAAAATGTTTGTGGCTAGAAGTCTAGTTCAATCTGACTAGGATGTAGTAGTCATTTCAGTGCTGAATATCAACAGCAAGAGAGTGCCCATAGATAGCGGTTCAGTATGATAGAACAGGTGGTTGCTGGTGATGATGACCTTGTAACCATTGATGCAAAAAGCCAGGACTTAGCAAGTCATTTGCAGTCACTAGTAGTCTGTTTCTGCTTTAGTGAGGAATTTTGTGATGTTTCGTCAGTAAAGATGGCTTGTTGGGGCAGACGGATGAGATTATCAAATTACCTGCTAGGAGGGTTCCTTTGACTAAGAAACAGATAGTAGAGGATGAAATTGACAAGATGTTACAACAAAACATTATAGAGCCTTGCAGTAGTCCTTGTTTAGCACCTGTTCGTTTATTAACAAAATATATGGATGCTGCTGGTTCTGTATTGATTTTCGAAAATTAAATTGACGTCACTTTAGGAGACGTCTATCCTCTGCCCTCAATAGATGAGGTTGTCAATCGTTTAGTACCCTGGACTTAGCTGCGGATATCAGCAAGTCAAGATGGATCCAAAAGATAAGCATAAAACTGCTTTTGCTACTCATGTAGGACTCCATCAGTTCAATGTCTGCTGAGGCTAAGTCTTGTCTAACATCTTCAAGAATGTAATTTTTAGGCATTTTGGTCGACACAAATCATCTTTCTCTTGAAATAGTTGAGGCCAGACTTATAGAATGCAAAGAACTCTTCAGCAGCTGGCTCGATAAAGGAAGAGCAACTCTGAAGGAAGTTCAATCCCTGATAGGAAAAATTCAATTTCTATCATAATGTGTTAGACCCGGTAGAGTTTTCTTTCCAGAATTTTGGCCTTGCTGTGTGTGTTACCAAGAGAGGAAGGGCGACCATTCTAGGAGCCTGAAGAGGGGACCCTTTTCTTCAATCCTGCTTACATCAGCTTTGCTTAATTGCAGCTATCTGCAAATTTGAAGTCCTTGCAAAAATTATCCCCAGAGTAGGGACCTGCTTTCAAAGGGGCACTTTGGAAAAAGCTTCCAAAGAGAATTCTGGCACCAAACAGAAGATAGACATTTCTCCTTTTGCGATCCTGATGGCCACTTGTTCTCCTTTGATCATGACTGGTGATAAATTTTCAATTTGTTGCAGGTTCCCAGCTGCACACACTTCACAAGAAACTAAGAAGTTCACAGAGGGCAGCCTTCGCACGAGGCGCCAGGAATAACATGTACAGTGGAGAAGTTTTATGTTATTTTGTACCTATTTCCAGTTTCAATTTTGTCCAGACGCAAAAAACACGGTGTGCCTTTATGCACAATTTTTGTTCAGGTCCTTTAAGGCACATTATCCATAAAGAATTACCTTAACGGAGTTAAACATTTACTTTTAGATGCTCCAATACATCTTTGGGACAACTTTGAACTCAAGCTGGCTCTCAAGGGAATGGCTAAAGCCCCATTTACCACGACAAGCTTTACCAATTACCCCACCCATCGTATTGCAGTTTCTTTCCTTTTTAGACCACTCCAGGCCTACAGATTGGTGTTTGTTTTTGTTATCCTTTTCCTGATGGCTCGTAAAACAAATTTAATTCCTCAATCAGCCACTGGGCGCGGTCATACTTCAAAGGTCCTGAAAAGGGAAGAGGTTCGTAAGCATGACCATGTGACTCTAGTCTCCATTAACTGGTCTAAAACAATTCAGTTTGGAGAAAGAAAACTCACACTTCCTTTGCTTGCAGCCCCAGGATCCCCTCTGTGCCCTGTTAAGCCTTTCATTGCAAATGGCACACAGCCTATCAGATACCCTATGTTGCATTACAAAATAAAAGCCTTGATTGCTGCCACAGGTCAGAACCCAGAAAGCGTTTCTTCCCATAGTTTCTGCAGAGGCGGGTCCACATGGGCCTTCAGATCTAAGGTTCCAGATGAGCTTATCCAGCTCCATGGTGACTGGCGCAGTGATGCATATAAAGTTTATCTACAGTACAAGTTGCAGGACAAAGCCAGGGTCTGTGTGGCCATGAGGAGCAATATACCCCTCTGTTAGGATGCTAAGATTGGCTGGTGTGGTTTTTCATCATGACTTTCCCATTGAGGATATCGGTGTCCAGGCCTGCTGACCCTTCCACTATTTGGCCTTACCGTTACTTTTATTGCCTTCAAAATACTTCACGACATGGGCTCAAAACACACATTAATTTTATCCCGAGTTCAGTTATCTGAATATGTCAGTCCCGTAGAGGTAGAAGAGAGGAATGTTATTCCTACTGGTTCGGAGTGAGATGGGAATTCTACGGATTTCAGTTCTGATAGTTTCGGAGTAAGTTGTTTATTATTCAGTGACTCTGCAGCTTCTGGTGGTGTGGCTAACTGGTTACCAGTGTGGCCTCGGAATGAGTTGTTCAATTGGCAATTAGCTGATATTGGCATAGATCGGGTATTGAAGTTGTTGTCAGTTGACTGTGAGCAACCTGAGAAATCAGAAATCACACTTGTGGACATGGATATGTCATATTCATGGGGAGGAATACTAACTCCAATCTCTTTGTAGAGGTTCTGAATTGGATACTGGGACATCAAAAAAATTTTGTTTGCAGCATTTAATAAATGGTTTCTGAATTAAAGCTTTCTTCTTCAAACTTCCTGAGTAGCTCATGAAATGAGAAGGTAATATGTCTCGAAATACTTTTGCCTGTACAGTAGTGGTGTAATGAAACAGCAATACGGTATCTTATCATGATACGAAACACACAATACTATAAATTGATTGACAAATCCTGTATCCCAATACATACGATACATTACATTTCAAGTTATATTGGAGTAAAACCCTGTGAATAACAACAAACTGTTCAGGAACCAGCTTACACAGATTCTCTAGTATTTGCCGGTTAGATATAAATAGCACAACATTCACTGCGTCCTCTAACCTGTAAGTTTTGTGCCCTACAATTTCCCATCTTTGCTCATGGAAAACTAGAAATGAATGATTCATGGTTGTGAATCACCTGGAAGTATTGTATTGGGATATGAGTTGTTTCGCACCCATAGTATCGGGATATGTACCGTGTCGCTGCCCCACTGTATTGTTACACTTCTACTGTACAGGTCAACAAGTGACTGGAATCGAATCTGTGTTGACTTGATCCTTCATCGATTTTTTGTATATTCCACCATCTTGTCGAGATAGCTGGGGCTTCTCTGTCACTGAGTCAAAGGCTTCTTCATTTCTCTGGCTTCAGTAATGGAGTGAAACTGCTGCTGCAGAATGTCGAGCATGTCGTGCATCAGTGTCAATATCATGTGTCGATAAGGACAGTTGCTCTGACATGTGAGGCCATTTTCAATCCAAACTAAATGCCAAACCGTTCCATGTGCAACAAGATCACCAGCTATTCCAGAGTATTCACCTTTTCCATCTGTGTTTATTTCACTTAGGGTTTCCTTGATGGAATCATAGTTCTCAAGGGCAGATGAAAGTGAACCTGTTCTCTCTGTCCAACGTGCTGGGCATAGCGGTTTCAGGTTGTGACTTACTTTCTACTTTTCCATCTGATAAGATTTCCTCAAATTGTGCACATGCTAATTTTGACAGGAACAGATATTCACATTTTGGGGGATTCTTTATCTACTTTGTGCATCCAATGTAATATTAACTGCATCTCTTGGTGGCTTACATTTTTTTACATCTTCCCCTGGAGCACAATATTAATGCAATGTGCAGGGCAGAATGATGGCAGAAGGTTCTGGAATGTGGCCAGAACAGTTTGTCGCTCCATCATAAACTAGATCCATTCCACAATGTATGTCTTTTATCATATGGAGAGAAGCATCAGTTTTTGGAACACTATAAAGTCCAATACAATCCATATTTTATCCACCCATCATATGCATATTACCAGTTTTCATTGTTGGCAATGTCACATGCTTTATCTGCCATGACAGCAAATCATATTGAGAGTTTAATCACCTCTAATATTTTGTTGAGGATGTTTGAGCCAAGAAGCAATAGCTGTTCATTCACTATGTCACGTGACACACAATGTTTATCATGGGGCCACGTCTTAAGCTCATGTGTCTGCCGTACTTGTAGTTTCATCAGCTTGATTAAATTGCTTTGGGTCACTGTAAATAAAGCAACAAAACCCTTTCTATACCCAATTAATCTTTGCATAAAGCAGAGTTGATTGTACAATGAGTATGTGTTTATGAATCACTATCAAATAGTAATGATACTAGGTGTTCGTGAAAAGGTGTGCATATCCTGCCCCACCAGTGGCACCTATCACATACACATGGAAAGGCAAGTCAATTGTTCATCTGAAAAAATATGGGAATATATGGTACAAGTCAAAATAGGGAATTGCATCTGACATCATTTTTGTTACTGATGCGTCAAATTTGGAAATGTCCTCAACATATCTAACTTTTTGAAAGCTTCACTGAGGCCTTGAATATTGTAACCTTGATCAAACAACTTCTGAGCAAGCGTCGTATGACGCTCTTTGAAATCTTGGTAGAAAGAGCATGCTGGATTGTATCTCAAAAGTTTGTGAAATGTAAACACCAAAGGCTGTAGCTGCTGGAATATTCCTCAACATAAAGGGTAGGTTGACCATTGGAGAGTTGAAGTCATCCCTCTTGTCATACAGTCTTGTGGAGAGTGTTTTGTCACTTTGAATATCTATGTATAGATATAAATATGAAACAGATGAGGCGGTCTCACTTGTTTCCTTTATTTCTAGTTCAGGTGGGTAAATCAGTGGAAGGGAATTGGCTATTTGATGGTTATTGGAACGATATCAGATCATCGATATACCTGAAGCTTAAGTTGAACATCTTGGGCAAATTACCTCATTTTGATGTTGCCAATCCGAGCAGAAATTCTGATTCATATCCATAAGGAAACAGATCGGCAAGAAGGGGAGCACAGTTGGTGCCCATGGGGATACCTTCTTCTTGCCAAAATGTCTTGCACACAAATCTCTTTTTTACATAGATGCTATCAATGAGGAAGTCCAGTATTTCACATATTGTATTCTCAGTAAACTTCAGATGGCATTTGCTTTCATTTTTCACAAATTGTCCTGAACCTCTGAATATAGATACGTAACTGGATCCTTAAGTTTGTCATGTGGGATAGTGGTGTACAAAGTTGAAAAATCAAATGTTTTGATAGAATGGAATTTGGTTGGTTTTTTTTGAGATTGCAAAAGTCAAGCAACTCCTTTGACTTTTTAAGAAACCACTTGTCTCAAATACTTTCTGTGAATATAAAAGAAGTCCTTTCTTGATTGTATTAAGGATGATTGTCAGTCTTTGAGACAGGGATTTGAGGATACATTTGCTGGACCCAGCAATATATCTGTTTGTATGGATTTTTATGGTGCTGTGGAATCCAGTACAAAAGAGGAATGGTCATGTCTTGAGGTTTAGAGTCAAGTCAAAAGTTGAGAGTACTGATTTATAGTTTTGACAGATTTCTTCCCCAGTTAACATACTGGCCTTATATGAGACATTATTTGATATGCCACTTCTGTACCAAGTTCTTTGATCAACAATTAATGTAGTGATGCCCACATAATATAATGGTTATGTTATCTGAGGCCTTGTCAGTGGGAACAACTACAAACCTTTCATGTAGGGCAGCCAGACTTTGGATAACAGCTGGCTGGGACAGAATGGGTTTATTCCAATTCCGTTTCCTCTCTTTAAGTTTGTGCATTCTACCAGTGACTTCACACACTGACTTAACCCACTCTGAAAGACATTCAATAGGTTCCTCTTCTCTTAATGATTTTAAAGTTGTGATCCCAATTGGCAGGAGTTTGCTCACGGTATTTTGGTCCATATTTGAATAACTGACGAAGGTTGTTATTGTCAACAATAGAGAAGTCCCCTGTGGTTATATAACCTGCAGGTTTATAGCAGTATGATGAGTCTTGGCAGCCACAAGTAGTGGAATTTACATCATGAGCTGCCAAGTCCACGTTCTGCAACACGTTCCTATAATGGAACAACCTGGGTGAAATTATGTTCGTATAGGAAAATGAAATTGTTGGGGGTTCCTGAAATTTGAAATATTTTGGGGCACTTTGGGAAACAGATCTTTGTCTGAGAATGTTACTTTAACTTAAAGTATCAATTCCCTTGTTTGCAAATTTAAAATTCAAGAAATTACACTCTCCTTGACATCTCTTCTTATTCTAACATGGCTGTTGACCGTAGCGATACAAACCTGGTTTCATCTGAACTATTGCCCAGTTTTGTCCAGTGAAATGGGGTCAAACGTCCCGGATGTGGCTCTTTGTACTAGTCGGAAATGATGCCACTTTTATAGTGCTGCAGTTTAACATGAATACCTCACTCAGACACAGTATACTGACTCCTAGCCAACCAGTCCTTGTTTTAGCCCCTTAATACCGAGCGCTAGGCAGGGTAATAACAAGTACTATCTTTTAAAGTCTTTTGGTTGACGCAGCTGGGGTTCGAGCCCCTGGCCTTCTGCTTTACAGGCAGACACTCTACCACTTGATCACGGAGGGTGGTCCTTGAATGGTATTGAGACTTATTGGCCTGTGGTGAGTTCCAAGAGTGTTTCTTGCTGTACTGGCTGCCTCGAAGAACTGATTCCGGAATTAACAATATAAGGATGCTCTTGGTATGACGTCGCTCAAGAGCAACTCCTCTGAGCACGGTTATTGACATTCTTTGTGAGGTCGTGACGTTGCAGGAGTCAGTAAACAGTTGACTGGTGAACTCCATATTGACGGGCAACACGTTGAACAGTCCACTTGGCCTCAATATTGCCCTGTTCCTGTCATCAGTGCTCAAGCACATGCATGTAGCAACACTAACTTTTGTCCACATTTATCACCCTGTGTATGCTTCTTCTCATGCTCATGATTTCTGAACTTTACACGCTAATCCTGCACAAATATTGAGGAGAATGAACAACAAAAGCATATGCTAATCTTGTAGAATTTTCCTATTCGGAATATTCTATAAGTAATACATTACCACTGTTAACCAAGGCTGTTGTCTCCCACAACTGCTGCTATAGCGAAATCTACCAGAGAGATCCCAATTACCTCATGCAGCACGTGCGTAAACCACCTAGCTGCCATGTGACACCCTTCGCTCTTGTCTCTTGCGAGAGCAAGTGCTCGGGGGATGGACGGGCGGGCAGCAGCCCAGTGGTAACGTATTACTTAAAGAATATTCTGAATAGGAAAATTCTACAAATTACATTAAGTAATACGTTACCACTGTTATACCGAGGCTGACTACCACAGTAGGCGGTGGGGAGTACCTACAACCCGAATCCTGACTCCTAGCGTCCCTTCCGACCAGCGGAAGTAAACACCAAGGCGGAAGCACTCGATGCGCATGCACCTAGCTAGGCGTTACCCTATAGGAATACCAAGGCACTGTCAAGCGCATTCCGTAAGGCTCAATCGTCATTGCCAAAACGATTGGTGACTCCAAACAGCCCCACTGGATAGGTATTTCATCGCCGCAGCGGATGAGAACACTGTATCCGAGTGAGCTAAATCTTAGATCAGGTTAAACAGTCGAAAGAGTGAAATTAATTTCATTCAGATCGTATATCCCAGAGCAAGCCTACTTAACATATGCATTAGGCGCGTGACCTAATTCCAGTATTCGTAAGCATGTATCGCAAGATTGGAATACACGACAGACAATTAAATGCATAATTGTCAAAATACAAATAAGGACAAAACACAAAAAGCCGCCTCACCTGCGGTGTGAGTGCGCTGGTTTGCAGGACCCCCACTCCTGTACCCATGGCGTGGGAACATTGGAGACGACCCAGATTGACCACCGTGCAAGGACTGACGACTGTGGAGTTTGGAATTGTGCTGGACACACCCCCTAGATGACCGCTTGTGCCGCGATCAGCGGCCCAAGACGGTGCACCCCCTCCACGTCTTCATCAGAAACCTTTCTGAGGTAATGATTGGCAAAAACCAAGTCAGAAAGACCAGTAACAACCTCGTAATATTCTGTGAACAGAGATATTCGAGTGTAGGGCAAATGTTGCCACTAGCGCCCTGATCTTGTGCGGGTTTGATCCCGCTACCGGTAACCCCCGAGACCAGTACCCAGACTGATGACAGAACGAAGCCACAATCGAGTTGCGAGTTATGTCAACCGTGCCATTAGGGTTACACGAAATGAACAGACGGTCACGCCCTTGTCTACGTTCATTCGAAGCCTTAAGATAATACTTAAGGGCCCTAACCGGACACAGCGCTCTGTCCTCAGTATCAGCAGGATGTAAGATTTCTTTGAGTGATCTTACAGTGAATTCTCTCTCCGTTTGCCCGATTCTCTGATTCTTGGCAACGAAGCCCATGAGCAGGCCCAGGCGGACCGCTCCTTCGTCACCCCTATCGAATCGTACCTTGGCGACATCGAGTGCATGAATCTCAGATACACGTGCCGCCGTGGCAAAGGAGAGGAGAAATGCTGTTTTCCAAGTCACATGCCGGAATGAAGCACTATGCAAGGGTTCATACGGAGCTTCTGTAAGTGATTTCAACACTAGGGAAAGATCCCAGGCCAGTGCCCAAAGGCGGCCCTTCTTAAGATCGTGCTGTTTGAAACCCTTGATAATACCCCGTATTACCGGCTCTTTGGAGAGACTGGTACCCATAGCAATGTCCCGTACCGTAGCAACAGACGAGACATAGTTGGCAATGGAACCCCCGGAGAGTTTCCGGGTCTCACGCAAGTGAGATATGAAACGAGCAATATCCTGCACAGATACCTTATCTGGCGAATGAATGTGGTGTTTACAACACCACTTCGTGAAAATAACCCAACGTGCATTATATACCTTCTGGGTAGAATCACGATGCATACAAACGTATGCCCGAGACGCCTGACGAGAAAAACCTTTACTCCTCAGACGCTCGGTGACAACAGCCACGCGTGCAGATTGAACTGCCCTGCGTTTGGATGAAGCTGACGGGTGTGAGGGTGGATCAAGAGATCCGGTCTCACAGGCAGTGGAAGTGGCGACTGCGTGACCTGGGTCAGCAAGTCAGGGTACCACGATCTGTTCGGCCACATGGGCGCGATCAGTAACTCCTCGGAGGCGAACTCCTCGGAGGCGAACTCCTCGGAGGCGGCTTAGAATGTGTGGTTTCGACGCTGTCGGCGGGTAAGCATAAGCGTCCAAGCCCGTCCAGTCTAACGCGAGAGCATCGTGATCGATGGCCCTCTGGTCCGGGACTGGTGATACAAACAACGGGAGTTGATTGTTGAACCGTGTTGCGAACAGGTCGACCATCGGACGACCCAAACATTCGCACAGCCACTGAAACACTACTGGGTTCAGCATCCACTCTGTTGGGCTCGGATCCTGAGGCCTCGATAGAGCGTCGGCCAGTACGTTCCGCACACCTGGGATGTGACGGGCGCGTATCTGGCACGGGACACTGTCCACCAGAGCGTAAAACTCGAACGTGAGATCGAGTAGCGAGTGACTGTGGGTTCCCCCCAGTTTGTTCACATAGGACACTACCGTCGTGTTGTCGGTCGCCAGCATGAGCCGGGCGTCGACGAGACGATGCTTCCAGTGATTGACTTCGTTTATCACTGCTGAGACAATTGATGTGAGGACCTAGTTCGTCTACGCACCACAGCCCCGAGCTCACCTCCCCCTCTAGATGGGCGCCCCAGCCCACTAGAGGCGTCTGCATACAGGTTCAACGTGGCCCGTTAGGGCCGCATAGAGACTCCTGATAAGACATTGTAAGGGACCGTCCACCACTCCAGATGCGGTCGGAGCCGATCCGGGAGGGCGACGGTCGCACTGTTCACCTCCTGTGCTAACAACTGGATTAAAAAACGTTGCAGCGGGCGGAGTTGGAGTCAACCCTGTTCGGTGCAGTCCTGGGCTGATACAAGTAGTCCTAACAGCTGTTCCCAAAAGTGAACAGTCTGTTGCAACTCTAAGACTTTGGCAATCATCTCCTGAATCTTGTGCCACCGGTCTGGGGGGACAAAGAGGCAATGGGACACCGTGTCGAACCGACCTCCGATGAACTGCAAGTTCTGAGAAGGGGGTTAACTCGCTCTTGGGGAGATTGATAATCCACCCCAATTGCTCCAAGAGCCGACGTGCGAAAACGAGATGGCGTGACAGGGTGTCCGTCATTCGATTTGCTACTAGCGAATCGTCCAGGTACGCGAAGTACCGGACACCCCTCTGGTGGAGGAACCCCACTATGGGGGTGGTTAACCGGGTGAACAGCCAGGGAGCAGATGAAAGACCGAATGAGAGGACAACCCACTCATAGTGCCTGCCTTGAAAGACGAACCTGAGATACTTGTGATGATCCGGGGGAATCGGAACATGCAGATAAGCATCCTTCAGGTCGATCGAAGCGAGCCAGTCGGCCGGCATGATCAGTGCTTTCAGGTTCGCCAAGCTCAACATTCTGAACTTGGGCGGCTTGCGCAGGTAGAACTCATTGAACGATTTCAAGTTGTGAATCATTCTGAGTTCGGCACTGTCCCTCTTGGGAACGAGAAATATCCTGGAGTAAAACCCCGGTGTTATTTCTGGTAGAGCTTACTCCCGAACTGCCCTCTTCTCCACCAACCTGCCGATGGCATCGGCAAGGAAGGGAAGATCGGTTTCCGAATAGAAACCTGCCGACGGGGCAACGGTGAGCAGTGGATTCGCTTTGAGATCGAGCCGATAGCCGTACCATATCGTGTTGACCACCCACGGGTCGTCGAACACTTGTTCCAAATTTCTCCCAGTAAGTCTGAAGTCTGGCTCCCACTGGGGAAGGAGAGGGGGGCCTGACAGGCTGCGGCAGGCACAACTATCCAGGGCCAAGTGACTCGGGTTCCCCGACGGGCGAACCGAAGTTGGTGCTGTCGGCATACGAACCCCTCCAATAAGAGTCACCTGGAGGGGCCCTTGCCGTCCTTAGACGTCTTGGGCTTCGCCCAGTTCCCCTTCTTCCCGCGAAAGGGCTGCTGAGAACCCTTACCGGAGCCCTCAGAGCGGGGCTTCTTCCCGGAGGAAGAAGAACCCGACCCCTTAGGCCTGCCGGATGTCACCCAGGCGCCTATGCAAGGACCCCACAAGATCCAGTGTGTGCCGAGAGGCCTCGGCAGACACAGCGGCCTGTTGTTATTTCAGAACCCCAGGGATCTTGTTCTTAAACAGGGTCCGAGCAGACCAAGGCTGCGAAAGTAGCATCTCCTGATTGGCAGCGTCCAACCCTGAGGCAACCAGATACGACTGGCGCCGGAGAAAATGGCACGTGCGGGAAATAAAGGCCGAAGCCCCAGCAACGTACTCCAGGGAAGCATTTAAACCGAGCAAGCAGTTGTAAATGCGCTGGTCTCGGTCCGTGGGAGAACCTTCGACCAGACTGGCCGCTGCAGCCAGGTATGTGTCTCCGCGAGACATTGCTAGCATGGAGTGTCGAGTGAGGGTGTCCAGCTGTTGCAAGGTACCTTGTGGTACCGTGGCAACCGGTGGGGCACGGACCCCCAAACGCTCCACATGGGCTTCCGCGGAAGGACCAGCCTCGGGAACGGCAAGGTCATGCACGGGGAAAGACCCTTTTCTCCACGACTGTGGAGGTAGCGGGAGACCCCGACCGGAGGCAGCCGCGAAGGCCTTTTCCAAAGAAGGCTTAATCCCGCGCAGCAAGGTTGATGCCGGGAAAGCCTTGTCGGACGTCTCGTCGTACACCTCGGAGGAACCCACGGAGCCGTGGATTCCCCGCGGTATCGGCAGGGGCTTGGGCATGTCCTCGAAGAGGTCATAAACCATGGCCACGCGGTCCTTAACCGATAGCGGAAGCAACGGTTCGGGGGAAGGACCGGTAGCCACGGCAGCCGCCGTCGTACCGGTGGACCCCGCGTCCGAACCGCGGCCACCGAAGAGGCCGCCAGCTTGGAGTCCACAAGTTTAGACAACAATACGGCGACGGAATCCCCGGAGAGCCCGAGGGCCGCTAAGGGATCCGACGCAGCCGAGGAGGTGGTACCCGCACGGTGACCCTGACCGGACGAACCGGCCACCACAGGGGTGGAGACGGACTGGACGTACAGTCGGTAACTCCGCAGGCCCCAGACCTTTGCACAGGATGCACTGGGTGTCCGCGCAAGGAACCCTGCACCGCGGGCAACGATCGTGGGGATCCCGGGACAACAAGAATTTGCGGCACACTCCGCAACACCGAGGAGCAGGGGTATTTCCATGTCAGACATGTTTGTTTAATTCTATGAACAAAGAGCAAAACATGGTTACAACGCACGCATCACAAACGAGCATATTCACAAGAAAATAAACGAACAATGTGAACATATAACATACACATATAACATATAGAGAAATAAGTGATGTTAACCCCCAAAACATACAAGAACAGGGGAAACGTAAAACACAATGTGCATACGCGAACCCCACAAGTATGTAGAAAAAAGGGCGGGAAAAATTCTCCGTTAGGTGGGAAAATTATATCCAAGCGTAGCTACCGCAACGCCCCATAAAAGCACAGTTTATTAGAGAATAAACTATAATAAAAATCACCGAATATTCGAGGAACGCTTCAGCAGAGGATTACACGTCTTGCTACGCAAGTGAAGGAGACAAGAGTGAAGGGTGTCACATGGCAGCTAGGTGGCTACGCACGTGCTGCATGAGGTAATTGAGATCTCTGTGGTAGATTTCGCTATAGCAGCAGTTGTTGGAGACAACAGCCTCGGTATAACAGTGGTAACGTATTACTTAATGAAATTTGTTCTTAACATGTAAGTTCTGAAGAGACATTTACCAAGGTGACATAGCTGCTTCACATTTTGAATGCTCTAAGTACAAGTTTAAAGACATTTTTCTATATAGGCATAAAATGGACACTTCATAACAAAATGAATTTCTTCTTCAATACAAATTATACATCTTTTTTCGAGAACATTAATACTGATACTTTCCATTTTCTATGCCAAATTGTGTGAAAAAATAATATATACAGTATCCCAAAGGACATACAATAATATTCATAGCACTAACAGTGCAATAAGAGCAGTTATGGGTATCTGTTTTTTCGTCCATCAATCATGACCATTGTCCACATGATAATTGATTCATACCAGGCTCTGAAGTAATCAACTCCACCTACAGTACACTCCACCATTTCATTACCTTACAGGACCCTCATATTGCCCATAAGGAGCCTTAAAATGAATTATCGGGGGTCCCCTTGAGCCCAACTTTTGTACGTTTAGGTAAAACCCTGAATGTATAAATATCAACAATATTCTAACCAAAAATTAACATCCAATGGGTGTCCAATGCCTATGCATATGATACAGGTAGTGATTTCCCTCGGTTAAATTGTAGGGGTCGACATTTACTCCACGCTGACAATGCGCCATAACATATGGTGTATTGAATCACGCACAGATAAATACTTCCTCACATGGCTACATAATGAGCCCGATTGACATGTCAAAGTGGCTGCTATGGTGATCACAAAATATTTTGAATTGGAATGTTATGAACAGATTTCACAGACATCATTCATCAGAATTACATACTCAAAAAAATACATGCACTGAAAGGTTGAAAAAGGAGTAAGGCAAACCTGTTGATTAGTCTCTCCACTCTTCTGCACACCACCTTCTTCCAGTGTGTAGTCGTAGTTGAAAAGGTACAGAAGAAGATGCCAGAGCACACCAGCCTGATGAAGGTTGGTTTGTAGCCAGAAGTCCACACAAAATGCACTTACACTCTCACAGACAACACAGCATAGCTTTGTCAGGTCCTGCAATAACAGAATGTTTGAATCAAACAGAACATGTAAAGTAAGCATTTGCAGTGTATATAGACCTGCAGCTGGCTACACATAAAAAATGTGTTTGGTCAAAGAAATAAAAAAACAAATAAAGCAAAATAGCACTAATGGTATATTTCCCATTCCATCCCTATCCTTAGGAAACTGATACAATTCGTTAAAGGGGCACTGATCTACAGCAATTCCCCGGGACTGGTTGTTGCCTTTGTTATTGTTTTTTTCCCCCGTGAGTACCCGGATGATACACAACACAACTGAGCGTGACAAAAGACTGGGCTACCGTCTGCAAGGACAAATAAAAAACTTGGAGCAAAGACCATATAATATATGGTGTCTGCTTGGAGGCAATATTTGTTTTACCCATTTTTGAACACTGATTGGTTAACCGCGATCTATAAAGATTTCGACAAAGGGCGCATGTTAATTAATTTCTAAAGCCTAAACAAACAGACAAAAAGAACGGTGGAGCTCATTGGTTGTCGTCATTTGGGAATACCTCTGATTGTTATAGTATCAATGCAGTGAAAGCATTTTCGGATTTCGGATTGAGTCGATAATACGATTACTACTCCCTTGTTGTCATCCAAGTTTTCTGGTATAACCCTACACTTGTGTATTTGTCGTCATTCACTTGATGCTCAGTTAATGAATTTATTACAGGTATAATTAGTGGTAGCACCACTCCGAATACCTGCCGAAGATTCCCATTTGGCATTTATTGTATCTGGGGTAATTATTCAATCTAAATCCAGGTTTGAAGTGAGGTGAAATGTGTATTATGTAATATGCATATGGCAGCCCAGCAAGAGATGAATGATCAGTTGATTTACTTTTTTTGTAAATCAGCGGATTGTTCGTAGTCATCAAAGGATTAACAGAAAATACATTGATTGATTAATCACTGTTATCTTTGCACCATGGATATGTCAAAAGTGAGTGTTTACATGTCTAGGTTTACTAAAACAAAGGGAATACACTCATATCCTTGCGTGAAGTGCTGATGTAAAAATAACATACATGTACTTTGTTCAAAGGGTTAACTGCTAATACGTTGATTAATTGCTCATTGTTATCTAACTCAATGGATTTTTTTAGGAACCGTGGACGTTATGAAAATAGTTGTCACGTGGGCTTTCTCAGCCGACCTTTGAGACTTGACACCTATGTGAAGCACCTGAAACAATCTAAGTGATCAGCTGAGAAATGAACACGGGTTATAATATCCCAAAACGATATATATATTTTAAAATATTTTATTGTTACAGAGACACGTGACATTGAATACGTTTCTTTGTACAGCTGCAGACGTGTGGGATATTTCCTTTGTGTGGATATTCATGGATACATTCTTCGAACATGGAAGCTGCCTAAAATTATACACATAAGTTTGGTAGGTTGTAATTATGATATTCGCATTTTGTTTTCCTTCATTTGCAGTAGCATTGGACAGATTTATTCTTGTTCCTCTACGTCTTGGTTGGGAAATTCTTCGATGCGCGATAAACATTGTTTTCACAAGTCCTTTCCTTTGTATATTACAGTCAATTTGTAAAATGTGAATCTCTCAGGCAATTTATAAAATGTGTAAATATTTCAGTCATTTTGACTGAAAAATCTGTCCATTTCTTTAACAGATTGATCAAAATTGATAAAGATGATCAATAGGGCCTAAAAACATCACAATAGATTATTATGTAGGATTAGAAGCCAAACAATAATAGAAATGTACTTTTCATCGCAACATTTTTAGTCTCTTGGTGATGATATTAAACATAAAAATGTTTGGAATTCGTTGTCATAATAATACAGAAGGACATATTTTTCAGTCAATTTGTAAAATAACTGAATATTCAGGCGTTTAATAAATTCCCTAAGTGAAAATTTTGCACATTTTGACTGTAAAAATATAAACATGATAAAATAAGCAATGCTCAGGAGAAATATTTACTTTGTGTTGCAAGTCAAAATAGTGTAAACGAAATTCGCACAATTACCAAGCAAGTGATTTATCAAAACTTCATCACCATTACCGATGCTACCCACAAATATACCTACATTTCCTTATTATTTCCAAAACTGTATTTCATTTTGTTGATCAATGTGACCATACGCCCTTATACTATCAATAAAAGTGACAAATGAGCTTACCAATTGTGCAGCACAGGTCGCGAACTAGTCTAGGTTTCTGCTATATCATTCGGGTACTCACAGGGAAAAAACAATAACAAAGGCAACAACCAGTTCCGGGGAATTGCGTTAGATCAGTGCCCCTTTAAGTGACGTGTTGGCTGATATGCTAGACAGGGAAACCATCCAATTACTGTATTTTCTTGAGAATAGTGCACACCTTTTCCCCAAAAAACACAGCTGTGTAGAAGGGGGTGCGCATTATACACGCCATTATGAGTTTTGATGTTGTTTCCTCAAAGACATTACCGTGAGCATATAACACCAGAAATACCAACAAATCTGTACTGGAGTACACAATGTTTTCTTGTAATTACACTGTCTGGTTATAAAAAGTGTTCATTGAATATTTGGACTCGTGTTTGTAACTTCATTAATTTTATTCAAAATTCCTTTTAATATTGCTTTAATCAATTTCGGCGAAATCGTGTGTGAAGCGATCGGACAATCGCACAACTCACAGTTATTACCAGCAACAACGGTTGGCACATTTTAAGGAACTTTAGTTGACAGAGAATGGATACATATAACATAAATGCCATACTTTGACTCATTAAAAGTCATATTTGTTGTAGTCACGATTCATGTCAACATGTAGTTCTCGCGATGACGTGCGTGGGAGCCTCGACGGTGACTGGTCAAATTTTTCCAAGTGAAAAAAACAACAACCGGCAATAGCGAACAGCTGCACTGAAGTGCTACGCTTAGGGTTATTATTATTTTAAATATATTTAGTAAAAGCTGCAACTACAAATAACATTATATTGGAATATATTATTCCTGATAAAAAAATAAGTTCAGATACAATTTTTCCCAAACCTTGCATCAAAATCCTTTAAAGTTCTATCATTGGGTATGTTTTAACTGAATCACCGGTAGATTCCAAGAAAACATGTGTACAGCTGATTGCTGTATCCAGCTTAGTTTACGAGGAAATACACATGGTAATCTTAATCCCTGGATGTAAAACATTGCAAAGCGGAACAAAAAATACAATTTATACTGTAAATCAACATGTCTGGTGATTTTTTATCTCAAATTTCAAATTTGTACTGACCAAGTTTCTTTTCAACCGTTTGAAGGGGTACGGTGTAATTTTTTTCTGCGCATAATATTCGAAATATTTTTTTCCAAAATACTGAATCCGCTGGAGGGGGGTGCGCATTATACTTGGGTGGCACTATACTCAAAAAATATGGTATACATGCTCAACTGGATGACAACCATTGGAGCTGGGGGGACAGGTAGCAAGATATTTTTAGGGTGCTTCATTGATTACACAATACACCACTTTCACATGGAATTCAATTCCACACTACCGGTATATTGAGGAATCCTTGATTATACACATTAACACAGGGACCAAACAGATGACAGGTGCCCAAAATGGGGTTTTCATTTTGGATGCTATGGCCATCTTACCTAACAATACAGACTTACCAAAATGGGCATGAGGGATATAGGTGACAATTCTTTTCAGTAATTCTCACTGACCATTATAATTTTTGCTTTATACTGATTGGCTAGTTTGTGACATTTCTTTTCACAGTTTGTGAAGAGGCGCATCACAACTTGACGTCATATGAACGCATTGTCGCCAACAATGAAAATAATGTTTCTAACAAACCAACGTCATAACAAACTGATCTCCATTAATAACTTTAAGAATAAACTTTGATACAAGTACAATACACTAGTCTCTATCAACTTGTCCAGCGTTAGAAATTGGCACTAGTTCTGTTGTCCTTACCCAACTGCCCAATAGTAAAGGTATCCTAAGGACTAGTAGAAATTGGCCCATTTTAAGGGTTTTGCTATATGTTATCATTATAAGGACTAGTGGACAAAAACTGTTAGTTTCTAACCCTGTTGTCCGCATTATACCATTAACCACATATAAAATAATGTATCTAGGCATACAATATAACATGTGAGACTGAATAGAGATAACGAACGAAATTATCACTTGACACAAAGACAAAGACCCTGATATTGAGTAATTAACATCCGGGAAGATAATTGCATGTAGAGTACATGCCATTCAAATATTACAATCAGTTCATAGGACTACAGTCATCCATTTTTCATGACATCACAAAAAAATGTATGCGAACTTACAACATTTATTCATTTGGGGCGATCATCCCTAATTCTGCTGTTATCGTCAGAGTATTCTACACAACTATTTTACAGAATATTGTTACAAAAACTCAGGTTTACCTTGTAATACAATATTCTGCAAAGATCTTTGATGATGGAAGACACTTCTTGAATCTTTTCCCTACAACCTTCAAACTGAGAGGCAACTGCATAGCACTTTCCAACATACATGCAGACCTGCAACAACAAGGAAGCATTTCTATCCATCTATGCTAGAATGGAACCTGTAATATGCATTGGTCATTTGAATCATCTAACATTTGGTTGTTTTGAAAATAAATCTCATCTGAAGTTGTACAAATAAGTTTCATTATTCTCAGATGACATAACATTTTATATTAAGATCAAAAGTGGGAAGGCACTGATGCCCACCAGATCCTTATAGTTATATACTTGACTTTCAATCAGGTGAGTCATAAATATTAAGTCACATACTACTGAACAAACTGTTGACAAATTTCGTCTTGTGTGAATGACCATAACAGTGATCCTGACCTTTATCTTGAAACAAGAATGGTAAGGTGTCCCAAAAAGGATGTGCCATGTTTCTTAATGTTCAACAGTCTCTATATCACAGCTGAATAATTCAAACATGGAAAACATTTGCATATTTCCAGAAGGGCTGCTGATAAAATCTGATATACTGACCTGAACAGCTGTGTCATCAGCCTTGCTTGACTGTGAGAGGACATTCACACAACGTGCAAATGCTTCTTGTAGCACCTTCAACACAGTATGAAGTATATGCCATAACTCTGATGTTTATGTGAAAATATCTTTGATAAAAATCATGGCACAAATTTTTGTGGCAGTGTTATAGGTTACAATCTAAGATATTTGAAACATATATCATTTGATTGTTTGTTTGTTTGTTTGTTGCACTCAGCAATATTCCAGCTATGTGACGGGGAGTCAGCGAGCCAGCCCCACCCAATCCTGTTAGTTGCCTCCTACGACAAGCATAGTCGCCTTGTATGACAAGCATAGTCGCCTTTAAGGCAAGCATGGGTTGCTGAAGACCTATTTTCAGTTGAAAATACATAACACGGAGAAGAAATGCATAATGCAAAGGCACAGAAGTTCACCTTCAATGGATGAGTTAGTTTTTGAGAATAAGATTTTAATAATATTAATGAAATTTGATTTTTAAAATATCTTTAAACGTAATTAAAATAAATAAAGTCAAGATGATTTAAACTTAACAAGATGTCTACATAGGAAACGTTAAATTTCAGCTTCATTGGTCGAGTGGTATCCGAGAAGGTATTAAGAGTAGGGTAGAAAAGCAACTGCAAAGGTCAGTGCTGGAGTTTCTGGGGTCACAGGGTCAGATGCCATTTAAGTAGTCTGTTATATGTATACATATACATATATTTGGAACGTGGAACATGGAACAGAGTCCCACTTCTAAAGATCCAAACCAATTCTACTAAAAATATTGTCACTGCACTGTAGAAAACCTAGATATCCAAATGTTGCAGAATCAATTGTTGGAAAAAAAATGTTTTTATCTATTTGAGGTCCTTGAGGTAATTTCTGTAATATTATGTTAAGCTGTTAGTAAAGTAGTTTCTTAGTTTAATATCTATTGTGGGCTCCTGGATGAGTTGACTTATTAAGTAGAGGGTGGTTTGGTTAGTCCATGTCTATGTCATTGTTTCTTCTCTTGCTCGAACTAAAGCACTTTTCATCAATCACACAACACCACTTTGGAAGTAAGCTAACATTTTGGACAATGAGAGATCTTTGGATAAACAATTCAATAATTAAGGAGTGTACTGATAGCTGCATTGCTACCACTAAAGGTGGCTGCTTTGAGTGGATAAACACCCCAGTGTCACCAATAGGGGGGTCATTATCTGCTCCACTAGCAAAAAAGAATCACACCCGTAGCCTGTGTTGGACAGTGTGTTTTCCATCACAAATTCGGTTACAAAATGGAGTCCCCAATGAGGATATTTGCCTTAGAAACGTCAGACAGCCTCTTTGAGAGATAGACAGCTCTCCCTCCTTTCAATGAACATCCACATGTAGTGTGATCTGCCAAGCCATGTGATTCCATAAACTTTAACGGAATCTGTGATTGACTTCTGTGTATTGACATTTGTGGATATTAAGTTGTGTATTTTGTTTCTATAATGTAACTTGTCTGTTATTCCCGTAAACATAGCATATTTCTCATACATGTATCTGACAGTTTGTAAATTTGGAATCAATCATGTAATTTATATTACTGCATAGTATCTTTTTGTAATATAGATCTACATCTTTGCCAGCTTAAGTTTTTCCCTATTGTATTCCAATTATCAGTATCCATGTAAGGTTTTCGTAATTGTAATTACATTCAACATTTATCTACATTTTTAATTCACGATATTTATCTGGGTACTAATATTTGTTATGATCATTTTTGGGTGATCACCCAGCTTGTATACTTTGGAATTATGTCTGTTTGCTTATGGCATGTAGACATAGTTTATTAAGATTAGTTTAGTTCAGTTAGTTTCATATTTAATTATAATCATGTGAGTATGTGTGTTGGAATCAGTTCTATTTGCTTTTTTTACCTCTCTACACTTATGTAAATAAACTTGGATAGGTATTGATTTAAAAATATAACGTAGGAATTAGTTTTTTTGACTGCCTTACGACTAAGTTTGAAAACATTATCCCAATCACTTATTTTCACATTTACTCAACAGCATGCTGTGATCTATTCCTTTGTGTTGTCTTGTGGGTATTATATTCATACCGGGTATTAGTAAGCTTGGGTACTTTCATTTATCCCAGATGTTGGTCTTTTTATTCTGAGATATATTATTGTAATCCATTTTTTAATTTTTTTATTCCATTGCAGCTGTATTTATTTCAGATTGCAGTTGTGACTCGGTCATCAAATCTATTCATTTTCAGATTTCAGTTATCAATGGGTGATCACATCGATCTATAAAATCTGCTCCTGTGCATTGAAACATTTCATAGTCTTTGCACATCTTGTTTACATGCTTTTGTGATCTTCATTTGGATTTTGTAATCCTTCCACTGAACTGCATTCAATTCTTTCATCATAAATCTTGAAGAATAGATGAAAAGTTTGTTGACTTTGTTAACAAAGATGGGGCTGTCTCCAAAGGTTGAGAATCCAGACGATTTTAAAGACTAGATTCAGAGAATGGCACAACAGGATGACCTATTGTAAAAGGCACCTCCTCAGCAACTTATCCTAAACTGACTGTTCCACCTTCAACATCTGGCATTACATACCACCACTTTCCCAAGATACCATTCTTTAGCAGTGAGACTTGAAAGGACATTCCAATTGACTTGTGGGAATACGAAGTTGACTGTCTCCTACAGTCAAAGACTCTTTTTCCAGATGTGATACTCCAGGTTGTCAGAAAATCTTTGAAGGGAGAGGCCACACTAGTTGCTATGAAGCTGGGACACACTGCCACAGTGGAGGACCTCTTGTTCAAAACCCATTCTGCTTTCGGAACTTTGAAACCCTGATGTCACAGGTTTAGATTACTTTCCAAGGAAATAAGGGAGATGTTACTGCATGGGGTTGCCGCCTGGAGAACCTGATGTACCAGATAGCCTCCCAATGCCAGATGAACTTAGAGGAACAGGACAAAATGCTCCGAAGCAAGATGGCCTGAAGCCTGTGCTGAAGAGCCTTTGCTGCCCATAAGTATGATAATATTTTCAACTTTGATAAGCTCCGGCTGTGTTTGAGGAAAGTTGAGTTTGATATGAAGAGAGATCAAACTCACAGCACAAGAAAGAAGACAGCTACCATCCAGATGGCCTCTATCTCTGACTCTTCTACTGCTGCTGCCACAACTCAGGAAGAAGTGATGGACCTTAAAGCCATGATGAGGGAAATCAAGACAGAGCTAGCCGACCTGAAGGAGCAACGTCAACATTCAGAACAAGTTTTTCTTCAACAGCCTCATCAACCATTACCAGCCTCTCAAGGCATTCTGCAGACTTCCTGGAAGAGGAACAGCAAACACTATAGGAAATGGAATAGACCATCACATTTGATAGCCTCGCTCCCTACGCATGATGCGATCTGTTATGCCTCAGCAACAGCCCTCTTACAGCCAGCATGTGCCCCTGAGTCCACAAGTGCCATATAAGCCCCAGCATATTCCACCACCACAACCACCTCAAGTTGATGGATATGGACTGCAGCCAGAACCACAGGAGCCTATCTATTTTTAATGCTGTGGATACCTTGGACATATTGCTGTTGGGTGTAGAGTGAAACTGCCAAGGGACCTGCTTTACTGGGAACTGATGTGTATTTCTTTGATGAGTGCAAACAACAACATGAAACACGTTTTCTTCGGAAGGCCAACCTTCACACTCCTTGGTACCTAGCCTACAGGACTAGAGCATTAGGAGATACAGAACTGGAGCGACCAGAACACTGCCTTGGATTTGTTGGCAGCACAAATAACAAGAACCTCACAGACATCTTCTCCAAACATGATGATGACATGGTAACATGGTGCATCACAGGATAGACATTGTTGATGAACTTCCCTTCATACAGAGACATTGTCGTATACCACCTGCAATGTATGATGAAGTCTTCAAACACTACTCTCAGCTGAATTTATCAGGAAGTCACACAGTCCTAGGGCATCCTATATTGTACTAGCTAGAAGGAAAGATGGACGTCTCAGGATGTGTGTGGATTTTCGCCAGCTTAATGACCAAACCATTAATTATTCCAATGCTCTGCCAAGGATTGAAGATTTATTGGATAGTTTGGGTGGAAACAAGTTCTTATCAGTTCTTGACATGAAAAGTGGCTATCACTAAGTGGAGACAAGGAAACTCATTAACAGAAAACTGCCTTCACTGTTGGACCTGTAGGATTCTACGAGTACAATTGTATGCCATTTTGACTTACCAACGCTCCACTTATCAGCATCTAATGGAACGATACATGGACTTCCTTTCCCAAGAACCTGTAAAGGAAGAATAGAACATGTCTTGGTTGTGACAGATCACTTCACTCACTTTGCCCAAGCTTACCCAACCAAGAAGATGTCAGCAAAAACAACAACAGAAACCTTCTTCAGCAACTTTGTCATCCATCAAGGTCTTCCAAAAAGAATCCATTCTGATCAAGGAGCCAATATTACAGAAGAGGTGATGCAGGAACTGTGCCAGCTTATGAAGACAGAAAAGTCCCGGACAACGCCATACCATCCAATGTGATATGCTTGTCACTTTGGAACAAATAAAAAAAAGAACTGGAAGGCGTATGTAGGTCCACTCGTCCAAGCCATGAGTCAATGACTATAACCCCATTCTTCTTGATGTTTGGAAGACATTCAAGACTGCCAGTTGACCATGTTTTTGGAATGGACATGGAAATTCAGGAGAGCAAATCCATAACTGAGTATACCAAATCCTTGAAAGACCGTTTGAGGCAAGCCTATGGCCAAGCAGAAGACTATGACCAGAGGGCCAGAGCTGCAATGTTGAACCAGGAAATCGAGTCCTTGTGAAGATTGTGGCCTTTGATGAGAGACATAAATTAGCTGAGGTGGGGGAAGATGTATAATGTTGTGCTGCCCAATCCCAAGCCATCAATACCTGTCTTTGAGGCTGGTAAAGAGAATGGAGAGGGAAGGAACAGAGTGATACATCGGAACCTCTTGCTGCTAGCTAGTTCTATGCATGTCAAAATGCCACCAGTAATTAAACCCAGAAAACGACAAGTACCTAAACCTGTGCCTAAGTAGAGGAAGAACATAGCTGTCGAAACTAACTAGGATCCGTCTGATGAAGCATCAGCAATTGGCTACACCCTTTCTTCAGAACCTTCAGTTCCTACTGAGATCCCAGGGGAAAGGCCAACTGAAGAAGAGTCATCAGAGGCTGAAAAAGGAGATGAATATCCTACTGAAGAAGGGGAGGAAGAAGAATAGCCAGCTGAAACTGTTGTTCACCAAAACGAGCAAGGTGAAAACAGATCTGAGACTGGGGCCACAAGTGGTGAGGATGACAAAAAACAACTTGCTTTGCAGCCAGAAGATGCTTCTCAGCCATGGCAGTCAACCAGAACCAGGTCACAGCCCAGCGGGATGAGAAGTGGAGAATATGTTCTTTCTGACATAGCTGATCATGGAAATCCAGAATGGCTTGCCCGAGCCAACTGTCTCAATTCTCTGCTAGCTGATGATAGATTCAGGGATTAGTGACACCGAGTGGCTGATACTCTCCTCGATCTTGTTAGCGGCAAGGTCAAATGATGAGACATCATTTTCCTGTGGTGGGAAGTATGTGGCAGACACAAGTAATGGCATACAGTTTGGTTGTAAATATGTTTTTATCTATTTGAGGTCCTCTAATTTCTGTAATATTATTTTAAGTTGTTAGTAAAGTAGAGTGGGCTTCTGGATTTGTTTACTTTTAAAAGTAAATGGTGGTTGGGTTAGTCTATGTTTATGTCATGGTTTCTTCTCTTGTTCTAACCCAAGCACTTTTCATCCATCTTGTACTTGACACAACACCACTTTGGAAGTCAGCTAACATTTTGGACAGTGACAGATCTTTGGGTAAACAATTCGATAATTAAGGTTAGTAATATATAGAATTGCTAGCATATAGTTATGTATGTATTTGTATAATAATATAACTTATGTTTTCTAAGTTATGTGTAATGTTATTTCAGTATCTTTGAAATCTCTGGTATGGTGATTGTGTCTCTATATTGATAAGTTACTAAGTAAATATGTCTGTGCGAACATTTTTAAAACTCCGCATGATTTTTTTTATATTTCTGTGTGTGAATGTTTATTGAGTGAATGTGTAGATTTTTATAATTGTGTAAATACAGGATTTGTATGCAATGTCAAACATTGTATGATAGTGTGTAGTTGGTATGGATTCAGTGACATTTTCTATGATGCTTCAACTGTATTATATATTGTATATATTTATTCACAGTTGATTGTATATATAGGAGTGTACTGATAGCTGCATGCATGGCTTCCACTCAGGGCGGCTGCATGGAGACGATAAACACCCCAGTGTCACCCACAGGGTACGAGTAATTTACATGTTTGTCATGTCTCTAAATATATATTGTAAATAGTGTATCATGCCAAATGTATGATCAGTTACTGATAGTAATATAATACTTACCAGAAAGTGGTAACTGTATTTGTAATCTTTAATGTATTTTACAACCATCTTTATAGTGTAACACATAAGTAAGGTCGGGATTGAGTTATTGCACTAGATGAAATGTTTGTTAAGGATTTTATATATCATTGTTTATTATCTTCCTGTTCATGTACAGGATATAGACATTTGTTTAAATGAAATGAATGTTCGCTTTGTATTATATGTATTTGTATTAAACCTGTGTACTATTGTTTTTATAAAGTTATTGTTTTGTACATTACAGGGTGTCATTATCTATTCTACTGGCATGAAGAATCACACCTGTAGCCTGCGTTGGACATTGTGTTTCCCATCACAACCCTGTTACACAAATATTTTCTGCACAATATGAGGATTATTTGATCAACATATTTGATCAACAAGAAAGTAATAATTATATTTCACCAATGCTTCTGAATCTGCAACAATATTTCTCTTTTTTTGTTTTTTAGAAAGTTATTTATTTTGTTGATTCAATCACTTCAACATGCCATGATGGAGGCAACATTTATGCTGAGTTCAGAAGGATTGGGTCATCTCGTTAAAACAAAAATACTTAATTGTTTTAGTGACTTCATAATGGTGTGTGTTTATGGGATACGAAGCCCACGATACAATACATCGATTTACAACCTCAAAATCACGATACATACAATACATTTCGTTACAAGTTATTTTGGTGTAAAATATGTGAATATTAACAGAAACTGTTCAACCTACAGTTTTCACAGATTCTCTGGTATTTCATGGTTTGACATAAACAGCATAATATTTACAGTGCCCTCAAAGCCAATATATTTCTGCCCTACAATATCCCATCTTTGTCCTATACAATTTAATAACACATGATTCAGGGTTGTGATTCAACTGCAAAATGAAAGAATATCAATTAGTGAAATAAAAGTACTGTATCAGGATACGAATAGTATCACATATATATACCAAATTTCATAATAAATTGTGAAAAAAATGTCTGAATAATGGCCTTAAAAGGATTTTTCATTTTCTTGAACAAATTCAGATGTGATAAATTAGTATTGTTACTGATAATTGGTGGGAACAAGTATATGAAATTTCAACTTGATAGTTCCAGTGGTTTATCAGCAAAAGAAAGAATCAGAACCTTTTAACATTTAGTGAGAAATAAGAAAATGGTCTTGATGCAATGGCCATATCAAGGTAAAACTTTAAAATATTGCAAAATTGTCGAATGTTTCAGCATT
This sequence comes from Haliotis rufescens, assembly GCF_023055435.1. Classification (NCBI taxonomy): domain Eukaryota; kingdom Metazoa; phylum Mollusca; class Gastropoda; order Lepetellida; family Haliotidae; genus Haliotis; species Haliotis rufescens. Next base: position 29,287,553 of record NW_025964112.1, read on the forward strand.
GTCAGGTGAGGTAAATTTATAAATACCTGAATTCCATTTTCCCTCCTAAGCTCCTCAGCATTTAGTGCTGAGCAATTGACTGTGTGGTAAGCCAGTTCACTGGCTGCTGCAAGGAGTGGAGCAGACTTGGAGAACAGCTGATCATCAGATGTCTCCATTTTGATCGTCTTAATTAGCATTGGGTAGCCAGCATACTTGTAAGGTTCCAGGTCTGGAAAAAAACATAATTTTTCTCATTGTGCAAATTAAGTCTATAATACAGTAAAATCCTTTTAAGTTTATGCCCAATATGCTGCTCAGGTTATTGTATCATTTGGATGAAATACTCAATATTATACCAGAGAGCTATCTGACCATGCCACACCTTAAACACTTGCATACCTGAAAGAGTGAAAACAGCACACAAACATTGTGACCTTTGAACTTGTTTAATAATCACTGACTTGGCAAGTTATCGCACTATGTATGATTTTACATACGACAGATCCACAACTGTTTATGGCAATTTTGACTTAAATTCATCAATATTTGTTGAAGCTGATGAGTGTTCTCATTCAGTTCAAACCTAACTCAAATGAGAAGCCCTTTGACGTGTTTAATATTATCTGATTTGGGGCTTTTGCATGGCCAGTTCCTCAAATTATGACAGTACAGTGAATCTGTAAAGATAACATTCAGACTTTTGTAGATCTCTATCAATGTTGACCAATATAAAAGTCCTGCATTTAATTGATAATTATCACCACAATTAAAACAATGGCTGTCGTTGTTGACAATTTTTTTAATACTACCTCTACTACATTATCGCCATAAATCTTGTATTTTGTCTGTAATCAAACAAAAACTAAACTTTCAGATTTTCAACAGAAATCGAACAATAGTTATCCTTGCAAATAATTCTAAGAATACTACCCTAACATATCTTTGCCATTAAATCCTGTATTTTGGCTTAATTTCACACTAACCAAAATGTTCAGATTTTCAACAGACGTCCTCTTCACTGTCAATCACACACAATTAGTTGTTTCCAATATAGTATCATGGGATAACATTTATACTAAGTTATCCTATAATAATTAGATCGACATCAAGTGCTTTTACAAATTATCATGGAACTGTTCTGGGTGAACAATACCTTCCAAATGGCGTGCTTGTTTTCTTGGGGAATTAGTCAGCAAAGAGCCAGAGTCACAGGAGACTAATCGCAATTTTATTTACAAGAACAATTAACAACTTACAATATACTTAGATAATAACTGAGGGTGCCACAGAGAGTCGGTACACACTCTGGGCTGTGGGAGAGAGGTCTGCTTGGTAAGAGAGTCAAACCCCTTCTCTCCTTAAAAACCTTACTTACTTACTTACTTATATTAGGAGATTTTACGTGCGCTTTCCGACTGGAGCGTATTTCGCACACGGGCCCGGCCGGGCCATTTAGTGGTATAAAAGTGGTAGCAAGAGGAGTGCAACCAAGGAGGGGGGTTTAGTGGTTGCTTATATAAAGTTTTGAAATTTTGAGATTTGGAATACATGCCTTGGGGGAGTGGTTGGGACTAAGGGAGTGTGTGGGGGTGAGTTGATGTTTTTTGGATGTTTAGTGTTGGTGGTTTAGTGAAGTTTTAAATACGGTTAATTAGTTCTGTTTTGGTTAGGTAAATGCCTAGGGCTTTGAAGTTTTCTATTTTATTTTGAGGGTTAAGGATTGCTTCTAAGGTAAGAGCGTTATTTGGATTTAGGTTGGTTTGTAATGTTGTACGTTGTGTGAGGTAGTGGGTGCAATGTAGTAGTACGTGGTCTATTGTTTCTGGGTGAGTGCAGTGTGGGCACTTCCCGTTTGCGTGTTTTTTTAGTTTTAGAAGGTGGTTATTTAGTTTGGTGTGTCCTGTTTGGAGTTTGGTGATTATTCTATCGATTTTTTTGGAGGGATGGAGGATTTTTGGTTTGGTGAGGGGTTTTTTGAGGGTTTTTAGGATTTGGGTTTTTGTGTTTTGATAGAGGTTATGCCATTTTTGGGTGATTTTACGTTTGTTTATACTTTTGATTTCTGCTTTAGATATTGGTAGCTTAAGGCTTATGTCTGGTATTTTTAGGGATTGTTTTGCGGCTCTGTCTGCGTTTTCATTCCCGTAAATTCCTACGTGAGCTGGTATCCAGATAAGTTGTATGTTTTTGCCTGCCTCTGTTAGTTTGTTTACGCTTTTGAGAATTTGGTTTAATAATTTGGGGCGGTTTTTGGTGTTTTTGTTTTGGAGGGCCTGAAGTCCGCTTAGTGAGTCTGAGAGTATTAAGATTTTTTTTTGGTTTTTGGTGTGATGGCTGTGGAGCGCCGTGGCGATACCCATGAGCTCTGCGGTGAATATAGATTGGTTGTTTGGGAGTCGGAAGGATTGAGTATTTTTGACTGGTTGGGCTATATGGACTCCGAAACCTGTGTGATTTGTGATCGGATCAGCGGATCCGTCTGTGTATATGTGACACCAATTTGGCCATTTTTGATGGATGTAAGCTAGTGATGTGCTTTTAGCTAGGTTTGGGTCGGTTTGTTTGTTTATTGTGTTGGCTAGGGATGTGTCTATTTTGGGGATTTTAAGTTTTGGGGTGAATACGTTTGATTGTTTGCAGTTTTGTTGTTGGTTTCCTATTTGGTGTTCGTTATGGTAGTTTATTATTCGTTGGGATATTGGGGTGAGTAGAGGGTGTTTTCTAGTTAGTGCCTGGTTTTGGGGACGTATGTTTTGGTTTAGCATGTTTTGGAGAAGGGGGTTTGATTGAGATGCTGCCCAGAAGTTTAGTGTTTAGTGTTGTCTACGTAAATTTAGTGGCATTTCTCCTGTAAGGGCCTGAAGTGATGTGAGGGAGGTGCCATGTTGAGTACGTGTTACTAGTTTGAGGGCTTGATATTGTATTGAATCTAGTTTTTTGGTTAGGGTTTCGTTTAGGGTATCGTATATGGCACAGCCGTAGTCTAGTTTAGATCTGATTAGGGATGTGTAGAGGCTGAGGAGGGTATCTTTAGAGGCTCCCCTGCCTACAGTATGTATTTAACAAAAATTTGAACAATAAAAAGGAATGTGATTGGTTGATACACGATTGGTTGTGTCCTAAGCTAAATGGATGGCTAGACAGAGGGGAATACTAAATCCTGTTTATCCTGTTGGACTGGCACTAATCTTGTTGACATATTTACTGGATGCTTTGAAAGAGATTAGGGTGTCACTATAGATGAGCTTGTGTGGGGCTAATCCTTAATGCCCTATAGACGAGCTTGTATGGGGGCTAATCCTTAATGCACTATAGACGAGCTTGTATGGGGGCTAATCCTTAATGAGTCTTAATTGAAGTAATGTTATTCTAATATACCCCGGTAGGTGATGACAGATATACTTAAATAAATATCCTTTGTCTGGGAGATGGGATCTTGATACCTTAGGCTAGCATTTATCTAAAAGCTTCAAATCAATTAAAGATGCCAGAACGGTCTGGCGCAAAATCCACGCCATCAGAGGCTTAAAACGACATAAAAAAACCCCTAACATTGACAACTTAACCAACCCCGCCCAAAAAGCAAATAATCTCGCCAACCACTTTTCGGCCGTTAGCAGTAACACCAACTTCAGTAAAAAATTCCAAGATAAACTTAAAACAGAAAACAAACCCACAAAAGAACCAAACAATAACAATCTAGAAATAAATCAACCCTACACAATGGAGGAGCTCCTCTACGTAATCCAAAACAGGAAAAAGGGCACAGCCCCAGGATTAGACCTAACTTCTTACCAAATAATTAAAAAACTCCCCCTAAAACTACTCCAGGCACTACTCAAACTATACAATCTCATCTACCTAAACGGACAGGTTCCTACTCCCTGGAAACAGGCCCTAGTCATACCAATCCCTAAACCTAATAAACCAGCTAATCAAGCTAACTCATATAGACCAATATCCCTAACTTCAAACTTATGTAAAGTAATGGAATCAATGGCTAAAAATAGATTACAACATTACTTAACCCAAAATAACATCATAAACCCAGATCAAAGTGGTTTCACTCCTGGCCGCTCAACCCTAGATAACCTCACCCGACTAGAACAAGATATTAAGACAGGACAGCTAAATAAACAATATACCACAGGCATCTTCTTAGACTTCTCTAAAGCTTTCGACATGGTATGGCACGATGGGCTAATACAAAAACTTAAAAAAATAGGACTCAAAGGTCAGATAATAAACTACATCCAGGACTTCCTAAACAATCGTAAAATAACCGTGGGTATAGACCAAACTCTATCGGACCAATGTCCCCTAGAAAATGGTACTCCACAGGGCAGTATCCTCAGCCCCACCCTCTTCAATATAATGATAAACGATCTATTCGAGGGCCTATCCCCTAAAGTAAACACATCAAAATTCGCGGATGATGGAGCCGCACTAAAAGCATGAACATGGTCCAAAATTTACTCCAAAAATCTCTTAATAAAATACAACAGTGGGCTGACAAATGGGGCTTCTCCCTTAACTCAGAAAAAACAACAGGAATAGTATTCAAACATAAAAACATGAAACCCGCCTCCCCAATCCTCCAGCTAAACAATCAAACAATCAAATTTCAAAAACAAACCAAATTCTTAGGACTTATTTTCGATGAACATCTCACCTGGGATGCTCACATCCAAAACCTAACAACTAAATGCAGTAAAGACCTAAACACCCTAAGATGCCTAACTGGCTCTAACTGGGGAGCATCCAAAGATACCCTCCTCTCTCTCTACATATCACTAATTAGATCAAAACTAGACTACGGCTGCGCCATATACAACACCCTAAACAACTCTCTATCTAAAAAACTTGACTCAATACAATATCAGGCTCTCAAACTAATTACACGCACCCAACATGGCACCTCCTACACCTCACTTCAGGCCTTAACAGGAGAAATGCCACTAAGTCTACGCAGGGAACAGCTAAGCTTAAATTTCTGGGCCGCGTCCCAATCAAACCCTCTCATCCAAAACTTAATAAACCAAAACATTAGCCCCAAAAACCAAGCTCTAGCTCCTAAACACCCCTTACTTACCCCAATATCCCAAAGAATAACAAACTACCTAAATGAACACCAAATTAAAAATCTTAAACAAAACTGCAAACAATCAAATATCTTCACCCCTAAACTTAAAATACCCAAAATAGACACAACACTAGCTAGCCAAATAAATAAACAAACCGACCCAAACATAGCTAAAACTACCACACTAGCATACATACATGAAAATTGGCCAAATTGGTGTCACATTTACACGGACGGATCCTCAGATCCGACCTCCAAACACACAGGTTTCGGAGTCCATACCACACAACCAACTAAAACCACACAATCCTTCCGACTCCCAAACAACCAATCAATATTCACGGCAGAACTAATGGGCATGGCCTCAGCCCTCCATAATCAAGAATCCAAAAACCACAAAAAAATCCTAATACTTACCGACTCCCTAAGTGGACTGCAAGCCCTCCAAAACAAAAATACCAAAAACCGACCTAAATTAATAAATCAAATACTTAAAAGCTCCAACGACCTAACTAAGGCAGGCAAACAAATAACCTTCTTGTGGATACCCGCCCACGTAGGAATATACGGTAATGAAAACGCCGATAAAGCAGCTAAACTATCCCTCAAAATCCCAGAAATAAGCTTAAACTTACCCATCTCAAAATCAGAAATTAAAAATGTAAACAAGCAAAAAATCACCAAAAAATGGCATAACCTATATCTAAACTCAAATAGCCAAATCAAAAAAGTGCTCAGCAAACCACTAACCAAACCAAAAATTCTCCATCCATCCAAAAAAATCGACAGAGTAATCACTAAACTCCAAACAGGACACACCAACCTAAATAACCACCTAAAAAAATTTAAAAAACACACTACAGGTAACTGCCCACACTGCAAACAACCAGAAACCCCAGAACACGCACTCATCCACTGCACACACTACCTAACACATCGAACCGCATTACAAACCACCCTCAATCTAAACAAGGCTCTAACTCTAGAAGCAATACTAAACCCACAAAATAAACTAGAAAACTTCAAGGCCTTAGGCGTATTCTTAATCAAAACGGAACTAATAAAACGCATCTAAAAACACAATAACTCACCAAATCAAAATCACATAAACAAACAAACATCCACCATACCAGACTCCCTTAGTTCTCCTCCCCAATCCCATCGGCATCTATTCCAAATCTCAAAATTCCCAAATTCTATATAAGCAACCCCTAAAACCCCCCTCTTGGGTTGCACAGACCACCTTCGCCCCTTTCGGAAACACATTAAATGGCCTGGCCGGGCCCGTGTGCGAAATACGCATCAGTCGGAAAGCGCACGTTAAATCTCCAAAGTAAGTAAGTAAGTAAGTAATCAATTAAACTATGTAGACGTAACTCTTGTCCTATTGAATAGTATGTCTAGATGCGCTCCCATTACCTTAGGCTAGTATCTATCTAAAAAGCTATAACTGAAACTACTGATATTTTATATATATACATTTTACCTGATGATAAATATTACTTGCTAAACTATAATTATATGAAATGATGTATAAATATTACACCATGATAACTCATAAAAGCACTTGATGTCGATCTAATTATTATAGGATAACTTAGTATAAATGTTATCCCATGATAATAGCACAAAAGCAACCCAAGCTATGACGTCCATAATGGCGGGAACCTCACTTCTTTCCAACATCTAACTAATAGAGGTTGATGAATGGGGTGGATGGTTGGGAGTACTTCTGATGTAATAGAGGTAGTATTCTTAGAATTATTAACAATGAATCATCGACCTCTATTACATCTTTGCCAGAATATACCAGAGGGTCGTGTTGGGATCTGCCTCTAGTAACTCCCTGTGTAAATGACAGTAATCCTCTTCTGGAAACCATTTAATCACTGATTCTAATCTTGACTCGAGATAATTTCCTCTAAAATTCCTTGTCATTTCTGGTCTATTTCTACTAAATGATGTCATTTCTTGTTCAAATTGGATTTGTGACACTCATGTTTCTTGTGCTGACGTCACTTCTGGTTCAGACATCACTTCCGGTTTGTCACTTCCCTTTTATTGGCTAATGATGTCTCTTATGGTCTATTTCTACCAAAAGACTTCATTTCCTGATAAGATGGATCTTGTACTGATATTTTCAGTGCAGACGTCACTTCCGGTTCTATCTTTAGGGGTCAGACTCACTTCCGGTCATCTGCACTTAGTACTCAAAGAACTCCTAATACATCCTAAACCTAATAGACCACCACTACACCCCATCCCCCACCCACTCCCTTTTTTTCGATAGCAAGGGGAAACTATTGGTGGATGATAGTCGTTTGACCCGCAACAATGGGCCTAAGGGAATATATGCCCTCCAGGTCCAGCTGCACGTCACGCAAGTAAAAACTGGTGAAGGTGACCGCTATAGACACTACTTGTTCCATCGAAATGGATGTCCATAAAGTGAGACTCATGGCTTGGGTTCTGATTTCGTGAGCTGAGCAGGATCCAAGACGGGGAGTGGAATTCTGTGCCTGCGTATAACTCGCTGCAATGGTAGCCTTAGGCCAGCCTGCTATCGTAGCCTTGGTGGTGTACTTGTTGGTATGAGGCTTGCAGGATATAAATAGTCTCCTTCGATGGCGTCTATGTTGGCCGAGAGATAGAATTTGGGAGCTCTGATGAGACATAAAAGTCTGTCGGGGTGATCCACTGTCGGCCCCGAGGCAGGAATTGTATAGTGTCTATAGCCCAACAGCCCCATGGTGGTAGATTAATTTTTGGCTACAAAATCTGGTAGCGATCTTAGAGTGACTGAGGTCCAATGTTGATCATGGGTGAGACTAGAATAGTCCAAGGCATGGAGTTCTGAAACTCTAGCTGCTGTTGCCATGGCTAGGAGGAAGGAGGCTTTCCTAGATTTTTGTAGTGAGGAGGCCTTAGCCAGGGGCTCGTAAGGTTCTGTTAAAAGTGCCAATAACACAACAGATAGATTCCACTTTGGGAAGATACGAGGCGTGCAAACATCTTCTAGTAGAAAGGATCTCATTAGTCTGTTTTGAATGGGATGGTTTCCAATAGAGAGTCCGTCATGTTGAAGTACAGAGTGAAGTGCCGATCTGTAACCATCTATCGTCCCATGTCGGAACTTTTTGTCCTGACTTAGATGTGGTAGAAAGTCAGCTACCATAGGGATGGATATTGTATCAGTTATAATCCCTTGTCATCTTCTCCCCTTGATGAACTTATCCCATCTGTTGTCATATATAAGGGAGGCTGAAGGTCTCCAAGATCATGCCACAGTTTCCTAGGCAAGCTCAGAGTACTCAGATGTCTGCATCCTTTCCATGATAATTTCCAGGCCGTTAGATGTAGCCTGGGCGGGTTGTCCTGGAAATGTTTGACTTGGGCTGTGTAAGAGATGTCAATGAATAGGTTCTTCCATTAATAGACTTAATACTCTGGGGAACCCCGCTCTGCTGGGCCAGATTGGTGCTATCAAGATTATTGTGCAATCCGTTTTCTCCACCTTGTAGAGCAGAGCCACTGGATCGGGAACAGGAATGACATAAACCAGAAGTTGATGGTTCTGGAAGGTGGCAAAGATATGTAGGTGCGGTGTGTCCCATAAGGTGGTTATCACAGCAAAGATCTGGGGATGTAAGGTTCATTCTGTTGCCACTATTCTCCCCAGGGGGAAAAGGCTGTTGGCAAGGATGTTCAGTTTCCCGAGAATATGTCTCGCTTCCATCTGGCAACTGAATGAGCCTGCCAAGGCAAACAATGGTGTAGTCTCCATCATGAGAGAACTGGATCTGGTTTCTCCTTGTTTCTGAATGTATGCCACTATTGTGGTGTTTTCCGTGGCTATAAGGATGGACGATTAGGAGAGACGTATTTTCCATGCCAGATTGGTGTAATAGATGGCCTTCATTTCCTTGCAGTTGATATGTAGGATCCTCTCTCCGGTGATCATTGTGCCGTGAGATCGTCCATATGGGCTCCTCACCCCGAATCTGACGCGTCTGTAAATAGATTGTGTTCAGGCGTCGGAGGAGTCAGAGGAATGCCGTTCATCACATGCTCTCTGTGAGTCCAACAATGCAGGTCCTTTAATAGGTTGGGAGGTAACTGAGTTTACGTGAGGGATTGTAGTGAGTTGATCCATGTCTTTAGAGTACTAACATCAACTTTCCTCTGTAGGTCTCATACTGTAGAGACGTTAGGTTGCCTAGAAGAGACATCCACCACCTTAGAGACCTGCTGGATTTCCATGACTAGGGTGTTTGGGGACGTGAAGATAGGCATCTTGGAGGTCAAAACTGAGCCAATCTTCTGTCCTCCAAGTCGACCGCAACTTCCGTACAGATTCTATCTGGAACTTTGGAGGAGGTACAAGGATTTTTTTGTTGAGGATCTTTAAGTCGACTATCATCCTCATGTTGGCCGGATTCTTTTTCAGAACCAGGAATACCGGAGAATAAAATCCTTTGGTCTTGTTGGTCTCTGATAGTTTCCGAATGGCTCGCTTCTTTAGTAGCTGACGGACAGATCTGCTGCCGCTAGCTTAGCTACGACTAGAGGAAATCTGTGTCCAATGGCTTGAGACTTCAGGATTGGATGCTTTTTGAAATTCAGTTTGTATCATGAGACCCAGCGGTCAGGCGTAATCTGTTTCCAATTTTAGGCGTATGACAATAGATGCCCTCCCACTGGCCCCGGAGTCAGCATTATGTTGCATGACGGTAGGTGTAAATCGCAGTCCATAGACATACCAGGTCGAAAGGGTCTATAACGCTGGATAGGGTGGCAAAGACGTCAGAACCTGCGTTCATCTCTGCCCCTGGATCTGCCTCGGGGATAGGATCCTCATTTCTTGTTATCGGACTGATGAAAAGACTTCTGAGAAGACAGACACTTGTCGTACCTCCAACTTGGTTGTAACGAATCTTCCCCGGAGGGGACAAAGTTCTTCTTAGGTGGCTGTTCATATGACGAGTCCTTCTGATCCCATGAACGCTTCTGGGGATAGGTAGATCCATGTGCCTTGCCAGCCAGGTTGATAGTTGATGCTTGAAATCGTTCAGTTATATCCTGTCTGACCTCGTCTAAGACATGTCCCAATTTGCCGTTGAACATCTTGGGAGCAGATATTGGTTGTGACATTATCAATCTCTTTGTTTGGTTGGAAACAGCTCTTGACTGAATTTTTGCTAGTAGTTGTTGATGCTGTACCCAGAGTAGCTGTGAAGACATCCAGACTTGGGTGGTGAGTAAGTCTTCCTGCATTCTGACTATGGTGTCTAGCAGGCTGTGGATGAATCAAATTTGATCCGTCCAAATATTCATCCGGTTATGCCGTCATATGATGTCTGCAACGGTGGAATGATGTGTCTAATTCCGGCGACAAAACCAGTCAATATAAGCACCAATGTGCATTGAATGTCTGGAGGCCATAGACAGGTCCTTGATCCGTGAAGCAGGTAACGTGACATTACCGTATATGACCGCAGATAAGCCAACCCCTGGCCCGTAGATAAGCGAGGTATTAACTTGACCATAGAAATATGAAAGAACATGATATGACCCGTAGATAAGACAAACCAGGAAGTGAGAGGAAAAGATTGTTTGTTTGTTTGTTGTTTAACACTGGGCAATATTACAGCTGTATGACGGTGGTCTGTAAGTAAACAAGTCTGGACCAGACAATCAAGTGATTGATATCATGAGCATCTATCCACGCAATTGGGATACGATGACATGCATCAACCAAGTCAGCATGCCTGACCACCCGATCCCGTTAGTCGTCTCTTACGACAAGCATAGTCGATCATCACTACAATTAGCAGCTCTTAATATGACTTAATATATCTGTTTTAAGAAAACCATAAAACAATCTTTGATTAAATGTGACTAAACCAAATGCTAGATTGTTACAACGATAACAATAGGTTGAGGTTCTCGCAATTATGCACGTCATACCTTGGGTTGCTGTAGTGCTATATTGGGAACAACTAATTGTGTGTGATTGACAGGGAAGAGGATGTCTGTTGAAAATCTGAAAACGTTAGGTAGTGTGACTGAAGCCAAAAATACAGGATTTATGGCAAAGATGTAAGTGAGGTAGTGGATTTGCAAGAATTGTCCTCTTTACTGTCATCCATACATAACTAGTTGTTATGTTACAGCAGCTGTTCTGTAACAAAGGCAGGAAAATCCTCACTTCTTGCCAAACTTCAATCAAATAGAGACAGATGATTGGGGAGGTGGGAGCACTCTGAGCACTCTGAGTATTCTGAGAATTATTAACAATGATGACTCATGTTTTAATAATTATTACAAATCCTCTACCTCTACTAGTTCATTGCCAAAATATACCAGGGATAAAAGGCGGGTCTACCTCCAGTATACTCCCTGTATAGTTGACAGCAAATCCAGTAAATTCTTATTATACTATCTATGAGATGACTTCCAATTATTTACCTCCAAAGGACTTGAAAATCGCAGCAGAATAATCAGTAATATGTGGGAACTTCTCTTGAATTACCATTATATTGCTGATATTTTATTAATGATCACCTTTAAACCTTTCTAAAACATCATTTTGCTAATTAATTTTGATTCAGACATCACTTCCAGTCGTTCTACTTCAGCTTTTGATGTAGTTTCAGTTCAATGCTGCCTGTTCCTTCCTTTGACTTCATTTCCAGTTCTCTTTGATTTCTTTGATGACATCACTTCCAGTTTACATGTTGTCATTGATGATGTCACTTCCAGTTATGATGTCACTTCTGGTCTCATTTCTCTTCTGATTGTGACATCACTTCTGTTGTTAATTTCTAACTGAATTGATACATGGAATTCCTTACTATATGTTTCACTCAGAAGATAATGAATAAAAAGTGGACATACCTTCTGTAGCAGCTTGCAAAATCCTCGATCAGCTTCCCCGCCCCTTTTTTTTTCCATAGTTGGGAGGAAAACTAAGGCCTGACAAATGACTGATCTGTAACAGCCTAGCAAGTATATGCCCTGAAGGGCTTCTGTCTCTCAAGTAAAAGCTAGAAATGGTGTTGTGTGAAATCCATTGATATCCTGCAACAACTTGTTCTACAGAAACATGATGATAGGCTGGTAGCCAGAGCTCGAATCTAGGCAGAACATGAGCCTAGAATACATGAGGAATCCTGTGCTTGTCATTAGCTTGAGGTTATGGTGGACGTAGCCATTCCTCAACAGTAGCTTTGTCGGAATGGCTCTTTCATGATAAAAAAAGTCTCTTCAGACAGCATCAACAAGGGTCCCTTGCAGCCAGATAGAATATCAAAGTATGTATAGGACATACTAAGGTTGAGCTACAAAATGTCCAAGTGCAGGGATGGAGTAATGTCTAAGACCTAGGGGACCATAGTAGTAGACTGGTTCTTATGAAGAAAGCGTAACGTGATAGACTTCCAATCTTTATCATGAGTGATGTTCGAATAGTCCAAGGCATGAATTCAGAGACTCTAGTGGCAGTCGCCATGGCTAATAGAAAGGCAGCTTTCTTAGATTTTTGGAGCAATGTAGCATTTGCATCAGGAACATCCTAGGGGTGTGAAGTCTTCAAGGAGGAAAGAACGCAAGGTGGTACATGGAAAGAGCTATCCCAGGAATGCTCACATGGTCTCTTAGATAAGAACGATGAACAATGAGCCTTGACAGCAAGCTTAATGTTGGAAACTTGGAATCACTCGGACGTATCCTGTCTGACCTTGTCCATAACTTACCAAGTTGGTTGTTAAATCCTTGGCCTGAGTTGAGACAGCCTTGGAACGGACTTGTGCCAAAAGTCATTGCATCCACCGGAAAAGGGAGGAAGTGCAAACATGTGTAGAGAGTAGTTTCTCTTGCATGTGCACAACAGCATCCAGGAGACAGTAGATGAGGCCGACCTGATCCATGCATATCGATAAAGGCATGTCTCGATGAGCATCATCATCATAGGAGGGATAGCATGGGAGTATTTGTTTGCCATGGATAAGTCTTGAATAGCAGGTAAGAAGAGCTTCATATTAGGATTCTTTATCAGTTTAAGAATCATCATCCACAACTTTTGAATCCGGGAATGATAAGTCATGTGTTTGATATAACTTTCTCTTCAAAATGAGTAGAGGAAGTCTGTTGTCAAGACAGAGTTTCCTGAATTTATCTGGCAAGTGATCAACAAGATACAGCATTATTACTATCCCCCGCCATAGGGCACATTAGAATTTTGTTTGTTTGTATAGTTGTGAATAACATGGAAGTTAATGTTAACTATGAAAAAAAAGAGTCCTTTACATCCTAAGAAAAGAGGATGCTTTATGTCATGAGAAAATCTGATTTTCGAACTCAGTCTTGATAAGTATCTCTTAGATTGGTTTGCAAAGTTTCATTCATGTAACTTATATTGTTGTTTCTGAGAAAACTTTCCCCATTGCAAACAAAATGCACTAAATAGAAAAAAAATACATGGATCAAGGGCCGTAACTGTGTATGCACAAAATCTAAAAACATGTAGCAAGGGATGTTACTCTGCAAAAATAATAATTTCAGCACTAACTCAGTCTTGACAAGTATCTCGTATATAAGCATGCAAACTTTCCTTCATGGAATTTCTGTGAAAAATTAAAAAGCACAGAACCCAGGCTATAACTCAGGACACCAATTTACAAAGTCATTTATGATCATGACCAGTAAGATCAGTGAGAAAATTTCATTTCTCTAACTTCAACAGTTTTTGAGAAAAATTTTCCCCATTCAGAAGCGAACAGATAGATGGACAGACAGAAAGACAGAAAGACAGATGGACAGATGAACTCCGTCCCTATAGTAACCTTCTGGGTATAGCTTGGCCACGGCAGGGTCTGGCAAACTTTGAAAGACAAGACAGGGTTTGGGCAGCCCGCAGATTGAGGCATCTAAGGAGGAGCCACCTGGTCCCTACGGGATGGAAGTGATGGAATAATGTGGTATAGTGCTTCAAGCAAATCTACAAAAGATAGAGTCTGAATCCCCTCAGCGGTGAGGTATCGGTTGGGGTAATAATCATCCCCATATTCCTGAACAGAGTTCGTAGTTGGTAGGAGAGCCCAAAGCAAGAGCCATGTGGATGCTGATAATTCAGGTATTCAAGAGGATCCACGTATTCCCTTTGCTGGTTGTCATCTAACAGTGTCCATGACGAGAGGTGTCCGTGCGGTGGTCATGTGAAAGACTAGACGATAACCCTATGGCCGGGAAGCACGTGCAGGAACCGCACTATGGCCTTGATGATCCTTTAACCATAGAGAAACCTGTGTGATATGAGCAGTAATCCAAATGGCGAGCTTCTGACGGTTGATCCATATGGTCCAGAAGATTACTTTCTTCTTGGCCACTTCATTCCTTGCTGATGGATTTGGAGCGCTTGGAAACAGTCTTCTTACATAAAGAGTACAGAGTTTGCATCATTTCTCCACAGTGCAGTTCACATCTCTGCATTTCTTTTATAGGCATTTAGAAGTTGGAGTACTAAGTAAGGATAAGAATTTATGGATGAACAACTTCTTTACTACAATTAAGAGCGACGTTTCGGTGTAGGTTTCACTTGCTTGATAACGGTGTTGGAACAGGAAGCATGAGGGTTTTTGATACCATGAAGTGGAACAAACGCCAAACACCAACTAATACTCACATAAAACGTGCCCCAAATAAAAAATCAAATAAATTACTTTCAGCAGTATGAATAGTAATAATACACAGCGGTCAAGAATTAGTGTGACTACATAACCATGTGCCAGAGCGGAGCAACTATATAGGAGATGTTGACTCTAGCACACACAGGAAAGAAGCGACGTTTTCCCTGCCTTTGCACACAGGAGAGCTGTTAGCTGATAGTGCTATTGCGAGAGCTAGTTATGTATAGTTGACAGTGAAGAGGACTAAATTAGTTTTAGTGTGATTGCAGTCAAAATACAGGATTTATGTCAATGATGGAATAGAGGATTTGTAAGAATGATTTTAATCCAGACTTCATTCAACCTGGATTCTGGATTGAAATTGAGGGGCCTAAGAACCAATTGATCATGTAATTGATGCTCCCCAATCAAGACTAACATTTTACGAACGGTACTTACACATCTAGTAAGCAGTTCTCATCAATCAATCAGCTGCTGTATATTAAGGGGGTATTGCCAAAATATTACGCTAACTTGAGCAACAACGCCTTACAATGTTTGGAGGTTGACCTGACCCGTCTCATATAAATATTCATGTAGCATATTTCACCATTCCTGCCATTTTCTTTATACAACTGAGATCACAGGTCAAGCTAGCAGGAGGGATTTAAATGCTATTATTAATCTCATTTACTTTCTTTTCCTATCAATATAACCATCTAAGATAAACATAACAGACAGACAGATGATAGCGAATCATGCCTCAGACTCAGTTGGACCTGCAGTCCTTTGGTGGGCAAATAAAAGAAACATCATTATAATGTTTTTGTTTACTTTCAATCTTAAGTGTATCCACATGCTTTGTAAACATTACAATGAAAGTAACATTCAGATTATTGTATGCAAGTAGGCCCAGGCCATTATAACACCTCAGTCTCCTAGAGGTTGAACTAATCACAGCCTCCACCAGAATATTAGATAAATAAATAATGAACCTTACCTTCTCTGTACCTACTGAAGAGAATGGACTGGGCCTTGAGTATCAGCACTATGTTCTGAGGGTCAGGTCCCTCTTTCACTTTAGATTTACTACACAAGAATTCATAAGCTTTGTTCACTCGTTCAAAGACATCCTGAAAATACACAAATAATAGAAACTATAACACATAAAGTTGTGCCACTATGACTTAAAATGTTCACAAAGATTGCCACTTCATACAATTGTTGTTTTGAATGTTGCATGAATATTTTACTGTCTTTGAGTTATATGTCCATTTCCACTAAATTATAGGTTGCATCGACACCTAACAGTGCATGTGTTATAAGTTTTACGTATACAAGACAGCAAGGTTAATACTTCTTGATACGACTCATCAGGTCAGTGATCAAGTTCATAAGAAAAAAACTGTATTGGTTACATTTCTTCCTTAAGTATTAAAGTTATTGCTAAACTTGGAAATTACTTCATACTGAAGATAGGATAACTACTTACATGAAAAGGTTTTGGTCAAGATGTGAGATAAGAAGGTGTGATGATGGGGCTACTCCTGTATTTGCACGTGCTGTTACATTTCTAGAATTTATTGTCCCTATCATTCAAATAATATTTTGACTCTCTTCTGAAAACAGGTTGTTGAGTAAGGCTGAACTCTTCTATTTGTCTTGCTATTTTAATGACATAGTACATGTTGGTTTGATGAAGCTTCAACCTTATAATGGTGACAAACATCCAGGCTCAGCAAGGTGGAAGCAATGGGTTGAAGGAAAAATAGTAACATCATCAATGTCAACATTCTTTCAGAACAGTAAGTCCATATAATGTAACACTTCTTTGAACAGCATTCCATTCTTTTCATAGGAATATCTAAGGAAATCCTGATGTGATACAGGTCTTAGCATAATAAATGCTTACCATATAATAATGGTGAACCCATGACATGGCTACGATGTTGCCAAATCAAGGAACATAATCAGGGCAAATCTGCAATTCGAACCCACGATCATAGGTTTTTGGCTTTGTACAGAAAAATTCAGTGCACTACACGACTGGGCCAATTGTGCCTCTTTGCAGAACATATAGTGCAATGTACTACATATAGTTTTGCAACATTGTCTACCACACTGAAGTTGAATGCTGGTCCTGACACATACACCTTTAACAAACCTGAATCTACTTACAGCAATGAACATTCATTCTAAGTTTCAGCTTTCTAAGCATTGTAGTTCTTAAAGAACTTGTGAAATTTGATTTGTATAATATTTATGACAAACAAAACTAAAGACGAAATAAAAATTATTTGAACAAAATATCATTCGAAGGAACATGCATGCTAAACTTCAACTTGAGCAGTGGAGGAGTTTCCCAGAAGATGTTTACAGAGCAAAGAGATACTTCCAGGGCATTGTAAAAGTGTATGGGTTGAATCAAGGCCAAAATTCAATAATATTGCAAAAACCTTGAACATTTATGTGAGTTCCCTCCACTAACTCTACATACCATACTTGCCATATTAAGTGCACAACTCCAATAATGTTTTTAAGTGCTCCTGACTTAAGTCTACATTTTCTTGTGTACATGACAGCATTTTTTTACAAAAAAGGTATAGAAGTGCCAGGTAACTAATATAAAAAAAAGTTGAAGTTTCCTCAATTTTTTTTCTCTACTGCTCAGTTTCTGAAAATATATTAAACTTGTTATTTATTACTTTGAATATGCATTTCCCCTTTGTGAATATTTTTAGCACCCAGGTCTCTTATGGCAAATACGGGGCACCAAATGTCCATTGAAAGCTGATATCTAGTTATGGCAATTAATGGGTTTCTCAATATGTCTGCCATGGCGGTTTGGAGCCTCTTGAACAGATTCAACATTGCTTGGAACATGAATGTCATTTTTCAAATTTATTTGTCCAGCGGTATCCGAGATATTTACAGATGCAGCTGTGGATAATGATGGCCATTGGACAAATAGGCCAGGACATATACCTAATAAAGTAGTCTAGTCATTCCAATACTTACTCGTCCCTCCGGATTTTTGTCTGGATGGTATTTTTGGGCTAACTTAAAGTAGGCCTTTCTGATTTTAGCCTCATCATGCCTGAAATGAAAATAAATTTGGCATTAAAATGAGAAAGATTGGAATATAAATCTGAACAAGATTTCAAGAAGTTCAACTATACTGGAAGAACTAGAATTTTCAAGTACCGGTACTTGAATTCATTACAAACTATTGAAAATTTCAAGTTTGATGAAAACACCTTTGATGAAATACAGTTGGTCTACTTAACCCCATCCAGGTCTCCAGTTAACATACTGAGGAACCTGAATACATCTCTGGTCTAATGACATGTCTTGTAGTCATGGCCTGGAAGGTCCCATGGCTCTCACTACTGCCATAAGAAAGTCATGTGCCATTTTGGTCCAATACTATCACTTCCAATCACATTTCTGATTTGTGAAATCAAGGACATGCCCAATGTGGTTCAGATTTAAAGTCCTACATAAGTTACACAGCTACATTTATAAGAAAGTAAAACAGAAGTCATATATTGTTTATTTCGTAACAATGTAGGCCATCAGCAGAAATTCACAGCTTATCATTGGTCCAACAGTGACCAAATATGGTGTACAGAACAAATTCAAGAAATACAGAACATAGTTTGCTTATAACCTAAGCTTATTGCTCATATGTACATAGCAAGGTTTTTAATTACCTTTACATTGGATGAAGAGATTCATGAATTAAATTTAAACAGTGTTAGATGAATAACAAATTTATTTGGTACATATTTTCCTCATAACAAACTGGAACAAAGCTATGCTAAATTTTGCAACGGCAATTTCTTTCTGATATTAATTCTACATTAAGAAGTGGTTGAAATGTGGTTGAATATATTTGTGTTTTAGATTTGCTTGACAATAAGAAATGCCAGTCCTGTTCAAAAGTACATTTAAGTCTCATAACAAATTCTGAAAGAAACTATTCTTTTAATGTAACATTTTGATCTTCCCATACATATCCAAATGCAAAACGATATAACAGGGATTTAAGTTTGGAAACCCATTTATATGTAAAGGGTGAAGAAAGCACATTTCATTCACCTTGGACAACATAATTTGGAGTACATTTCTGTAGCGATGGAGAGGTCTTGATGATAACAGAGACCATTCACTGCCGTGTGAGGCCAAGCAGCATTTTCATGTGAGACTGTGTGATATTGGGAGATTTACATGCAAGGATTTCCTGTGTTTACTTAATCAACTGTTTATCCCTTTACATATTTGTAAACATTGAGTTTTATCAGTTTTCTTGATTTGGACATATATCACTCATAAATAAATATATGTACACAAAGAAACTATTGGACAGTATCACTAAAATGATTACCTCATTAATTTTTTTCAACCACACTTACCCTACATCTTACAGTATATGTATCTTGGTTAAACATTGTTGTAATAAACTAAAAGTCTATTTTAACATTTGACAATTATTTTGTGCATGCTCCTTATGAAGGATAATAGTAATAGCATATTAATAAAACTTAAATTGTTTTTTTAACCAATTAAAGTTTTATTAAAATGCTATTACTATTACTATTAAAAATAAATTGAATATTTCAGGTGAAAATCATCTTGAAGAGATAGTCTTTTCTGACATTTACATTTTAAAGACCTTATGTTTGGATTATTTTTTTATCAGATTTATTTTGTTTGTTAGTTTGTAGTTTAACGCTGCACTCAGCATAGTCCAGCTATATGACAGCGGTCTGTAAATAATAGAGTCTAGACCAGACAATCCAGTAACTGACACCATGAGCATCAATCCAAGCAAATTGAGATACGACGACATGCAGATGTCAACGTGCATGTTGTGCAACAAATATACCTATGCAATGACGGTATGAAAGTGATCATCTAGCCAATTTGATTTAGTGCCAGTTTGAAAGTGATCTTTGTAATGTGCAATTTCACTACAAGGTAATTACCGTTTTGAACAGATTCAATAAATATATCACTGAAGGTTCTTTGAATTCAGGAGTCTGGCTTGGCGGTGCGACTCAGTACCGAATTATGATAATGAATAATGTCATAATAAGTACAAATTAAACATCTCAGCAAATATTTCCCAAAATGAAATTTGTAACCAGGAGTCTAACTTTACCCCATGACTCAAACGGTACTTGTGGGTACTTTTGCCCTTTTAAGTACAATGGGGGTCTTTGACGGAGCTTGCCCAGATATTGTGGTTGCAATGCCCAAGAAAAAAAATAATCCTTAATTCCGACATCAAAACTGAAATGCTGAATACTGCTGTGCTGTTTATTACTTAATACTGACAATATACATATGTGTGGGGGTGGCTTACCCAAGAATATCCCTATTCTGAATTCAAAGTCCTAGACAATACATTCAATTTTGTACTAAACTGTGCACATTAATAACCTGTAACAAATTACAAATTTCGTCATTTAGATTTTTGAAATTACGAGTCTAGCTTTAAGGTGTGACTCGATAACCCTACAGCTTAGGTTTGTCTGGGCCCTAGCTGTATCTATATGTCTGGCGTGGCCTGGGGACATTTCAAAGATTCCCTACACAATAACTTAAAAAATTTAGCTTGAATAAACATGGAATTTGGAGTATATTGCACATATACCAAAATGAATTTTGGAAAGACACATTTTGGCATTAATATACTTGCTGTGATCAAACATACCTCATTGCACTTAGCAACAGTCACACAATATATATATATATATGGATTGAGTCCATGTAAGTAAACACAAGTTAGTAAGTCCCAATGAGATATATTGTACACAGTGTCCATCTTGTAGGTGCCTGTAAGGCGGTTTCTGTATGATGCAGGGTCTGCATGATGATGGCTGTGATCAGGATGTCTGTGGGATAGGCGTGTGTACTTCTTTGGTCCTGTGTAGGAACGAAATCTTGAAGGGGAAATCTCATCAGGAAAGTTTGCATCGGAGAGATTCTTCTTGTTTTCTTCAATCTTGTTTCTTTGCTCTTCATGACTTGAGTTGATGATTGTTGATGATGGTAGGCATATAGAGAGGTAACTGGATCGGGAGTAAACTCAAGAGTTACTCCAGCCAGGTTCTAACACCAGATGTCAACAAAGATGTTGACAGGGAATTAGCTCTTGGGGGAATAAAGGACAAAATCGACATCACTGTCCTGGAACGCTTTATGCACAACATGTAAACAATAAACAACAATTGCACAATGAGTGGAATACCTGCTCTGACAACACAAACACAGCGATGAGCAGACCTTCCAGCTCAGGCATACAAGAGATGAGCGGAGCGCCAGCTCAACCTCAGGACGTTTCCTACTAGTGGCACATCCTGCTCGAGGTCGTCCCTACACCAGCACTAGGAATACCAAACTGACTAACAGTGTGATGGTAACACATATATAGTAATGAACAACAATGGACAGACAATGGTGTTGCTCTGGACATGGGACTTCTGGGGGTGATGAACCGACACAGATCAGGGGATGAACAGTAAAGGCAATAAATGTCATACTATAAATAACAGTAATGAACGGGAAGTGATATTCACGGCTGAATTGGAGGCAATTCATCATGCACTCAAACTCATACCGGAACTCCCGGAAGCAAAGGCAGTCGTCCTATCAGACTCGCTAAGTGCACTTCAGGCCATCAGTGGAAGAAACTCAAACTCCAGGCCAAACACAGTCAACAATATTCTATACGAATATACAAAACTATCGGACCAAGGGCAACAGGTGGAGCTGTGTTGGATCCCCTCTCACATAGATATTCATGGAAATGAAAAAGCAGACTCACTGGCGAAGCTAGCTCTAGACAAAGCGGATATACAGCCTATTCCCTTTAGTAAACTAGAGATAAAAAGCAAAATCAAAGCCTCCATAGCAAAAAGATGGCAAACCCAATGGGACGCAAGTAAGATCGGCAGATGGCTATACAAAATTCAACCCAAGGTCCAACAAAAGCCAAACTCATACTCAAATGAAAGGAAAATTGAAACTGCTATCTCACGCCTCAGACTTGGTCACAAAAAGCACTATGACAAGGTTTGTTCATCTTGCAATCAGGCTGAAACCATTGACCACCTGTTACTAGAATGTCAAGACCATGCCCCGGCCCGGGCTAGGTTAAAACAAGAATTGCAGTTAGATCCGCTATCTGTCATAGATCTCCTAAAGCCAAGAGATGCAATAGCGAAGGCCAAACTAACTCTATTTCTGAGAGATGGACAGCTGCTCGAACGTATATAAACAGAGCAGCCAAGGATAAAAATGAAATCATATCAATATAAGAAAATAGAAATCATATCAATGCAAAAACAGAAATTATGTGAACACCGAACTCACAATAGATATGTGAACCCTTCTCACACACAGGAGTCCCAAAGAGGGACAGGTCAGCCGAAATTGCCTAGGCAGAAGGCGACCTCTTAAACACCTAATGCAACAACAACAACTCTATTGTTCTCATTTGGGATTCAATCTCATAAACAGGGACGTTATAATATCCCCGGGATATTTGCTGTATAATATGTTATAACATCCCTGGGATTTTATACAATATCCTAGGGATTTTATTAACACAACTTCCGTTTAGATTGTAACATATGAACACAAGGTAACGAAATGTAAAATCAATGACAAATGTTTTCTGAAAATTCCTGAGGATCGAACACGCGCCCTTCGTATCTGTAGCCCAGTGAGTGTACCACTAGGCTACAGATACACTGATATATCACAATGCTTTTAAGAATGTCTTTTTTGAGTACTATAAGCCAGCAACAGATATTTTATGCACGTTTCCTTAGGTTCATGGAAAGTATGTTTAAAACAAAAATATGTTGATAAAGTTTCTTTTTTCAGTTTATAAGTTAGATAAAACACTTCCCCTCATGTTTTTATGAAATTTAAACCCTTAAATTCCTGGGTTATAAATATCATAAAAACCCTCAGATGTGCTTCATCCTACATATAGCACATGTTATCCAGATATTCCTGCTCAAGAGCGATAAGTCATATTCTCTTTTAAATAAGATGGTCGTGAGTGTTATTGAACGGAAGCTGCTGATATCCCAGGCCCTCCTGACAGCCACTGAAAGCTTATTCCATAGAGCAGCGGCAGCTCTGCTACAGGTTCTGTTTCATTACATTGTTGTTCAGGTTGGCGGCACCACCATCTGTTGTGGGCATGTACATTGTAATGCTCGAAAAACCAATGCAGTTCTTCAAGGACTGGTGTTATATGTTCACACATTCAACTTTGTATGATAAGCCTGGCAGCTGTATTCTGATTGCTTTTCCTGATGAATTTGCCGAATGCCATGCAGGAGACTGTTGCAATAGTATAATCTTGACCTGACAAATTCAAGGACTAAGCATTTGACAGAGTATATGTTCACATATCCACTGATTTGCGTGATGCTCCTTATCTTATAGTATGCACTTTTGCAGATGCTATTCAAATGGTTTCAACTGAATGTTGAATCAGTGATCATGCCTAGATTTCTTGTGCGACTGCTTGGCTGAACAATACTGGAAAGTTGGATCTTGGGCTACATGATGATCAACTGATGATCAACTGATGATCAAACTTTCAGCTTTGTCATCATTCAGTTTTAGATAGTTTGACATCATCCAACTTTCGATATCAAGGCTGGCTTTGAATGTCTGGAATGTTTCACAAACTGATGATGGTGACAATGGTTTGAATCCTGGAAAGGACTTAGTATCATCAGCATACAGATGAAAACAGAGCTCCCGAGATTTTGCAATTCTTCCAACTCATCGGGTGTATATATAGTGAAAAGTATTGGGACAAGAACAGATCACTGTGGCACTCCAAATTTCAGATTGCTCCTATCTGAACTGACTTCATCAAAAATCACTTACTGGTGGCATCCTTTGAGATATGATGTGAACCATGATAGAGCCTCACCAGTAACACCCACCTCTGTAACCAGTGTCATGAGAAAAGTTGAGTGGTCTGTTGTGTTATATATGCTGCTGACAGATCAAGAGGACAAGAACTGCTGCTCCCTTGGTATCAACAGCATGAAGTAGGTCAATATGCACACATAGCAGTTTGTGTGCAGTGACCTGTCTGGTAAGCCGATTGCAGGACATCTCCCAGATTGTTGTCATGCATGTGTCTATGCAGTCTAGCCGATTCTACTTGCTCATTCAACATGAAAAGGAAGGATAGATTTGAGACTGGGTGACAGTTCTTAAACAGTTCTTGATTGAAGATTGATAATACACACATACAATGAGATTTGATGTTTAAATTTTCCCAATGCAAAACCGGGAATAGAATGTCAGCAAATCTGGTTTTCAACAGAGTTCATTGTATATGTATATCTGACCCTTTTTATTCAAAATCTTTCAAATTCTTTCTTTTGAAACAAACCCTGGTTCATTTGTTTTTGCTTGTTCGTTGTTTAACGCCGCACTCAGCAATATTCCAGCTATACGACGGCGGTCTGTAAATAGTTGAGTCTGGACCAGACAATCCAGTGATTGACATCATGGCCATCAATCCACGCAATTGGGATACAATGACAATTGCATCAACCAAGTCAGCAAGCCTGACTACCCGATCCCGTTAGTCGCCTCTTACGACAAGCATAGTCGCATGCTTTACTGCAAGCATGGGTTGCTGAAGGCCTTTTGTACCCCGGATCTTCGCTGGTGAATCCAAGTTGACAGAGAATTGATACATGCATCATATATGCCATATTTTGAACTGTTACACATCATATTTGTTGTACTTTTACTATTATGTGTAAGCATCAAAGAATAGTTATTGTGTATAACTTCAAGAATACCACCTCCATTACATCATAGACAATCCCTGTTTTGGCTGTCAATCACACCTTTTCATGACATATACCAAAGGAATTCCCCTTATTTAATCTATTTGTTTTAACTAAAGTACAAAAGATTTTACTGTAGAGCATATGCACACATCATGTCTTAATTTATAGAGCTTTCTTCGTGTTTGGGAACAGATGGAAGTTTGGCGGCATATCATGAGTACTGAAGGAGTTCAAAGCCACACTCGTGGATTGTAGCCATGGCTATGACTGATTTCTGCACTAGCACATTATCCTGATGGAAGAGCGAGCCTTTTCACAACTTCCAAAATCCTGTGGCCTTAGTTTCATCCCATAATTGCCTCAAAAGTGCAGCAAAATAATTTGACCATTATTTTGTGCATGCTCCTAAGATAAAAAACAATTTGAGCTTATTTCTAATTTTCATGTGATTTTTAGAAATACATGTACATACTGAATATTTCAAGTGAAAATCATCTTGATGAAATGTTTTTTGACAATTACCTTTTAAAGATGTAATGTTTGGGTTATTTTTAATAATAACAATTAGGTAATCAGTGAAACAAATTGGTTTGGTTTAAATACACAAAAAAATATGTTATCAATTTTACCATAACACATGGTGGAAGAGCACACTTTTTCGCATGTTCCGTTTATTTTCTGGCCTCTTTGAAGATAGTCCACCATGATGACACCCTCGGCATAACATTTCCAGCTGATGGGACAGTCTTTGCCTTCTTTAGTTAGATTATCAAAGACAGGGGCGTAATGTGATTTTGAAGCTTTTGGAACCCTAAAGAGCTGATATTTTCTTCATTGCCAAAACTTCTGGGATAATGGAATGTGTTCTCTCCTGGGAAATGCCTACTGAACTAGCAATAGGACACTCCATCATTTGCTAGTTGGTCATCATGATATGGATTCTCTGGATCATTCCCTGTGTTGCTGATGTCGCAGGCTTTTCAGGACGGATTTATCTTCAAGGCTCTCTCTGCTGCCCATCTCTTAATAGTAATCTTGAGTTGTACTCATCATACCTCTTTATGGATGTCTTTTGGCGAAAAGCCCTTTTTCTGCAAGTACCTGATCACGGCACATTCCTCGATTATTTATATATTCCAGTGGTCACAGACCCCTGATTATTTCCTGAATTGTCACAGGAAAACAATTGGCTCAAACTGACTCAAGTCTTTGAAGATATTGGTCTGTATGAAGTAATGTCCACACCAAAACATTTAATTTTATACAATTCCTTCAATGTGAGGCTCAGAACCAATCAGTCAACCCTTGTAATATTCACATTGATCCCTTAACACAGAACCCCAAATCTCCCACTTCATGTGTTGGCAGTTTCAGTCACCTTTACTGGATCCCATATTTTTCTCTCATCATAGAGTTTCTTGTATATATAGAGGATATTTCATGAAAGGGGGGAAGGAGATGAAAGAAACATGATATTTCACTTGACACATGGAATATGCTATTTATTATGTACTTTTTGTGAAGTTGTCTACCAAAACTTTTGTTGTTGTTGTTTCATTACACATGTAAAACCTTGAAACTTATATTCTCCCTACCTTACACACAGGGACACCACCCCTTGTAATTGCTTAAAAGTAGTTCAGATTCTGCAAAATCTTTAAAAATATAAACAAAAGTCTAAAAATATATTTAGGGTCATTAAAATTCTTAACCATAGATTTGAATAAGATTATATAGAAAATCAAATCTTGAAAGCTACGAGACTGCTGTTGGAAGCGAAAGAAATACACACTGGTCAAGTAACAAAAACGGTGCTTTGCGAAATGAACAGTCTCATGAAATTTGCAGTTTATAACGACACATTTTTGACAGAATAACAAGGGCAAGAAGCAATATTAACTCCACTACTGAACATCTGTCCTTATTTTGCCTTGTCAAAAGGACGTCAGTTTGTGTCCGGGGTAGACACTTACGGTAAAGGGAGATAATTTGAGGGGAGTAACTCTTGTATGACAATAGTTCGATCAAAGTGTTATGTTCACTGCAGTGAAATATCAAGAGTTATGTTCGATTCAATAAAAATATCACTTTTCTCAACTTAAGAATATTCAGTCTTTCACACTGAAGTATATAATAAATATTTACTTGTATAAAGCAAACTTGTATATACAGCATGCCATCGACTCCATGTTGTCACTTCCTAATGAGAACTGTACACTAACCCCTTGCACATAGGAATATGTAAATAATCTTATCAACGTCATGTGTGTCTGTAACCAACATATTCACTGCTGTTGTTAGCTCTGTGAAACCTCAGAAAACGATTTTAAATTTTCCTCTTTTTGAAGCTTTTGACACAAGACGTTTTCTCATCTGGCATCTGTTACTTACTTAAGACAGCTGTTGAAAATCTGAAGATCTTATAGTGATGACAAAATTAGTGGCACTGATGTTTTGTATTTGCAAGAAGTATGCAAAATTTCAATATATTTTGAAAAAAAGATTGCAGAGTAACTGCCATGAATTGTTTTGATTTTTAATATTTCAAATCTCTTGAATAAATTAAGGTGTCATCTTTGGTGAGAATAGGCATGTAAAGTTTCTTTGGTCCAGTAGAGAAGATGTTTCAAGATAACTCAGGGGAGTAATTTTGGCCACAATTAAATTAATTTTGATTCAAGGATAGTTCAACTGATAGATATAGAGTAACATATGATGGATGTGAGCTCTACCTGTCAACAAACCAACTAATGAAGCTGCTCTGACATCAAAACATGATACCAAAATAATATTCTTTGTCTTACCCTCCAACTCCCTTTTGAAGATTGAGAACCTCATAAGCTTCATCATTTGACATAGTGGGAGGTTTCTTCTCAACCTCTTTCTTCCATGCATCCAAAATATTCTTCAGGAGTCGAACCTGCATGAAACAATATAGCATTTTTAAGTTAGCATGGACATTCCTTCCACATATCCTACAAAAATAAAATCAATGCGATAAAGGTTTCCAGGCTTGAAGCAAATGGTGCCACAACCTCTGTTGCTCACCATTGAGCTGATGGTATGTGTAGTGAAATTTCTAGCCATCAAGTGAGGACAGTGTTGCTATTAATTGGCTTTGTGATTTAGTCTGTCTGATGTGAATGGACATTGTAATGTTCCTCAGAAAACCATTGTTATGGTACCAATAATTCACGTACCATTATCACATTAATTTTGGTAAAGTAGTTTCTTGGATGCTTAATATGTAATTTTCTAAATATTGTGAACAAGTTGAGTGCAGATGATGGTACCTGTTTAATCTTAATGCCATTATTAACTCTGAACCCTATTGTCCCAGTGTTACAAAACCTACCAAATCAGCAGCTTCCTGGGCCATTTGGTGAATACTATACATGGACGTTTCATTTTCTAAAAATGTTAATAGACTAGCGGAGTTAACATGTACTTGCAGAAGCAGCCCCATCATATATGTACATATAATGTACCTCAAGACACTGACCTAAACCAAAACAACTTATTACTCTCAAATAATGACCCAAATCTGAAGATTATACAGGTAAATGTGCAACAGTAACTGGCAATGGGTATGTAATAGCCTTGGTCACAGTTGATTGACAGCTGGAGTCTTTTGATGTTGATGGCTTCTTGTAGTTTCTTGATCTTGAAGTCTTTAAGGTTGGTGGTGTGGGCTGTGACTCTCTCCCACTGAATGCTGTGGCTTGGGTTGTCACGGATGTGGTCTGATAGAGCTGATTTAGAGTCATCTTTGGAGACAGAGCTTTGACAGTTGTAGTTTGTACTCCAAGCGAGCAACACCTCCCAAGCCAGCACAGAGCATTGCCTGATAGCCAGCCAAGGAGAAATCCATCATCGGTAATTATCACGTTATCCTTTCAGCCTTATTCACATACTCTTAAAATCACTCTCATCGTTTGTTTGTTTGTTGTTTAACGCCGAACCTAGCAATATTCCAGCTATAGGACAGCGGTCTGTAAATAATCGAGTCTTGGCCAGACAATCAGTTGCAGTTTGTACCCCAAGCGAGCAACACTTCCCAAGCCAGCACAGAGCATTGCCTGATAGCCAGCCAAGGAAACTCCATCATCGGTAATTATCACGTTATCCTTTCATCCTTATTCACTTACATCACTCTCACCGAATTAATCACAAAACCCCTAAATCCTTAAAAACAACAACACTCAACTCTTATAAATAACCAACACCTTATCCTCCCCCATCTCCCTAACACAGCTCGCACTCATTTCTACTCACAACCCACGCCCACCACTCAAACACACCCTTTGACCCAACTCCTAAAAACAAAAAAACACCTAATCCCCCCTTCTCCTTAACACAACGCACGCTCTTTCCTACTCACCACCCACGCCCACCACTCACATACCTCCACTCCTTCAACTAAATATCTCCTAATCCCCGCTTTCCACTTGTTTCACCTAATCCCAGCCTTCCAGCAACAAAATAAATCTTTAATAATTAATCCATTTCCCAAACCCTCCTACTAAAACCAACAACAAATAACCACCGCAACCTCCTCCGCCTCCTAAACACAACTCACCCAGTAAAAACAACAAACCAACTCACCTCCCCAAAACACCACTCCCACTCCACCACCACTCACCAAAACACACGCTCTCCAACTCTCCAACGCAACACCCAAACAACATGACTGACACCCGCAACGCCACACTCGCAGACATTCCAGCTCCTTACTCACCCACGCCTGCGGAAGCGCACAACACTTCCGGGAGGTCACTCGAAAACATTGTCCCGACCGAGTATGGCGAAAACACGACACACACCACCCCCACCAAACCAGCAAACTCACCACCTCAAAACACCAAAAAACGCAAACTCGACACATCCACTCCACCTCCATCGCCCACACCCTCCCCGGCCGCCTTCCTCACCCCCTTCGCCCTCTACTTCTTCTCAGCAGGCTCAGGCACCACTCTCTCACTAGAACTTTCAGCAGATAAAATAGGACTTTGTTTTAAAAGAGAAAAAATAAATTACAACAATATTAAAAAAAGCCAACAAAGGATACCAGATAATCTTCCCTAACCGAGAATCTTACAACGCAGCAAATAAAATAACTCAAATATTCCACGTCACGGTAATAAAAAAAACACCTAATTGGCAACAATATACACGAGGCGTAATTAGGGTTAACCCAAGGGAAACAACTGAGGACTTACAATTATACTCTCTAGAAGCTAACATAAACCAAGACCAAAACCCTCAACCCCTAATCACCAGCACGCGTAGAATAACCTCAACTAGAAAAAACAGAAAAACGGTCCCAACCTCCATTGTCATAATCAACTTCAAAAAGACCGCTAAATTCCCTGAAGCCCCCAAACACATATCCTTCAGAGCCCACACCAACTTAGAAGTCAAACCCTATATAAAGCAGGTTAAGCAATGTTCAAAGTGCCTCAAATACAACCACACTGCCTCCCAATGCACATACCGTAAAACTAAATGTAAAAAATGCGCACAAACAGACTGCCCAGGCACCTGCACACCCTGGTGCATCCACTGCAAATCCACCCAACACACTTCACTTTCAAACCAATGCCCATACAGACACACACTCACCCAGCAGGCCAACAAACACATAAACATAGACACGGCTAAAATCCAAACACGAAAATTTGCTACACCTGCATCTAAACCACTCCTCCCTACACCACACCCAAACACCATCCCACAAACAAACACCACATCCATAACCGACAGCGATGTCTGGGCTGGGGTACCGTCTGCAAGGACAGCTAAATAAACTTGGAGGCTGGAGGCAATATTTGTTTTACACATTTTTGAACACTGATTGGTTAACTGTGATCTATAAAGATTTCGACAAAGGGCGCATGTTAATTCATTTCTTCAGCCTAAACAAACAGACAAAAAGAACAAGGGAGCTCATCGGATGTCGTCATTTGGAAATACCCCAGATGGTTATAGTTTAATACTAAAAACAGTATCCATGCAGTGAAAGCATTTTCGGATTTCGGATTGCGTCAATAATACGATTACTACTCCCTTGTTGTCATCCACGTTTTCTCGTATAACCCTACACTTGTGTATTTGTCGTCATTCACTTGATGCTCAGTTAATGAATTTATTACAGGTACAATTAGTGGTAGCACCACTTATGTTACCTGACAAAGGTTCCCATTTGGCATTTATTGTGTCTGGGGTAATTATTCAATCTAAATCCAGGTTTGAAGTGAGGTGAAATGTGTGTTATGTAATATGCACGTGGCAGCCCAGCAAGAGATGAATGATCAGTTGATTTACTTTTTTTGTAAATCAACCACGGATCGTTCCTAGTCATCAAAGGATTAACAGAAAATACGTTGATTGATTAATCACTGTTATCTTGCAAAGTGGATATGTCAAGAGTGAGTGTTTACATGTCTAGGTTTACTAAAACAAAGGGAATACACTCATATCATGGCGCGAAGTGCCGATGTAAAAACAACATACTTTGTTCAAAGGGTTAACTGATAATACGTTGATTGATTGATCATTGTTATCTATCACTCAATGGAATTTTTAGGAACCGTGGACGCTATGAAAATAGTTGTCACGTGGGCTTTCTCAGCCGACCATTGAGACTTGACACCTATGTCAAACACCTGAAACAATCAAAGCGATCAGTTGAGAAACGAACACGGGTTATAATATCCCGAAACGATATATATCTTTTAAAATATTTGATTGTTACTGAGACACGTGACATCGAATAAGTTTCTTTGTGCAGCTGCAGACGAGTGGGATATTGTTCCTTTGTGTGGATATTCACGGATACATTCCTCGAACAAGGAAGCTGCCTAAAACTTATACACACAAATTTGGTAGGTTGTAATTATGATATCTGCATTTTGTTTTCCTTCATTTGAACCGATTCGTTCTTGTTTCTCTACGTCTTGGTTGGGAAATTCTTCAATGCGCGATAGACGTTGTTGTCACAGGTCTTTTCCTTTGTAAGCGTGTATATATTACCGTCAATTTGTAAAATGTGATTCTATCAGGCAATTTATAAAATGTGTAAATATTTCAGTCATTTTGACTAAAAAATCGGTCCAGATTGATCAAGACGATCAAAAGGGCCTACAAACATCACAACAGATTATTATGTAGGATTAAAAGCCAAACAACTTAGAAATGTACTTTTCAACGTTACATTTTCAGTCTCTTGGTGATGACATTAAACATCAAAATGTTTGGAATTCGTTGTCATAATAATACAGATGGAAATGTTTTTCAGTCACTATGTAAAATAACTGAATATTTAGACGTTTAATAAATTTGTTACACATTTGACAGTAAAAAAATATACACACTATAAAAAAAGCATATGCTCAGGTGAAATATATACTTTGTGCTGCAAGTAAAAATAGTGTAAACGAAAATCGCAAAATTACCAAGCAAGTGACTTATCAAAACTTCGTCACCATTACCGATGCTACTCACAAAGATACCTACATTTCCTTATTATCTCGAAAACTGTATTTCATTTTGTTGATCAATGTGACCATACGCCCTTATTACTACCCATAAAAGTGACTAATGCGCTTACGAATGGCGCAGCAGAGGTCGCGAACTAGTCTAGATTTCTGCTATACATCCGGGTATTCACTGGGAAAAAACAATAACAAAGGCAACAACCAGTCCCGGGGAATTGCGTTACATCAGTGCCCCTTTAACCTCCATCTAAAAGAACTCACCGAATAAAATAAAAAATAAAAAATAAAAAATAAAAAATAAATCACCAATCACCCGAACACAATAATGGAAGGACTAAATATTTTTCAGTGGAACGCCAACGAACTCACCTCCCACGGCCATGAACTAAAAACTTAATTTAAACTAAATAAAGGCCCTCACATTGCTTGTATACAGGAAACCAAATTCTCAAAAAAATCCAAATTCACACTACCTAACTACAACTCAGTTAGAACTGACAGAGCTAAACCGAAAACAAAAAGCGCCGCAGGAGGACTAATCATATTTATCAGGGAAGATATAAATTACGAAGAAATAAAAATAGACACGCCAAACCTGGAAGCCAACGGCATTAAAATCACATTAAATAACCGAAACATAAACATCAAAAATATTTACCACTGGGCCGAACAAAAAGTCCAACCTGAGGATCTAAACAAACTACTCCAAATAAGCGATAAATCTACTATATTCCTAGGAGACTTTAACGCTCACCATCCTACATGGAGCATAGATGATAAAATAGATAATCATGGCAAATTAATCTCCGAATGGATAGAAACAAACGACCTAGTACTCCTAAATAGCAACCAACCCACGAGGTACGATAAGATAACCCCAAAAATGTCGGCTATCGACCTAACCATATGCACCGCAGATCTAGCCCAAAGTACTCAATGGGAAGTGCACGATGTCCCGCTAGGTAGTGACCACTTCCCCATAAACATAACCATAGGAAATACAAACGTACCAATCCAAACAGAAATCCAAGAACCAAAATTCCATTACAACAAAGCTAACTGGGACCAATTCCAAGATATCTGCAACGAAGCTAACTTAAACGAAATAGAAAATAATGATCCAGAAACCTATTGTAAAAACCTAACAGACTATATAATAAACGCAGCCAAAACCTCCATCCCCTTCAAAACATCTAAGACAGGCAAACCGACGGTACCATGGTGGAATGAGGAAATAGAACAGACTAGACGAAAACGTAAATCAGCCTTCAATAAAGCAAAACGCGACTACAAATATTTAAACATAGCCCACGAACTAAACCACCAGGTTCAAAAACTAGTCCAAATAGCCAAAAGTAGAGACTGGAAAAAATTCTGCGAAGGTATAAATAACCGTACAGATGCCAGAATGGTCTGGCACAAAATCGACGCCATCAGAGGCTTAAAACGACATAAAAAAAACCCCTAACATTGACAACTCAACCAACCCCGCCCAAAAAGCAAATAATCTCGCCAATCACTTTTCAGCAGTAACACCAACTTCAGTAAAAAATTCCAAGATAAACTTAAAACAGAAAACAAACCCACAAAAGAACCAAACAATAACAATCTAGAAATAAATCAACCCTACACAATGGAGGAGCTCCTCTACGTAATCCAAAACAGGAAAAAGGGCACAGCCCCAGGATTAGACCTAACTTCTTACCAAATAATTAAAAAACTCCCCCTAAAACTACTCCAGGCACTACTCAAACTATACAATCTCATCTACCTAAACGGACAGGTTCCTACTCCCTGGAAACAGGCCCTAGTCATACCAATCCCTAAACCTAATAAACCAGCTAATCAAGCTAACTCATATAGACCAATATCCCTAACTTCAAACTTATGTAAAGTAATGGAATCAATGGCTAAAAATAGATTACAACATTACTTAACCCAAAATAACATCATAAACCCAGATCAAAGCGGTTTCACTCCTGGCCGCTCAACCCTAGATAACCTCGCCTGACTAGAACAAGATATTAAGACAGGACAACTAAATAAACAATATACCACAGGCATCTTCTTAGACTTCTCTAAAGCTTTCGACATGGTATGGCACGATGGGCTAATACAAAAACTTAAAAAAATAGGACTCAAAGGTCAGATAATAAACTACATCCAGGACTTCCTAAACAATCGTAAAATAACCGTGGGTATAGACCAATGTCCCCTAGAAAATGGCACTCCACAGGGCAGTATCCTCAGCCCCACCCTCTTCAATATAATGATAAACGATCTATTCGAGGGCCTATCCCCTAAAGTAAACACATCAAAATTCGCGGATGATTGAGCCATCTGGATCCGCACTAAAAGCATGAAAATGGTCCAAAATTTACTCCAAAAATCTCTTAATAAAATACAACAATGGGCTGACAAATGGGGCTTCTCCCTTAACTCAGAAAAAACAACAGGAATAGTATTCAAACATGAAAACATGAAACCCGCCTCCCCAATCCTCCAGCTAAACAATCAAACAATCAAATTTCAAAAACAAACCAAATTCTTAGGACTTATCTTCGATGAACATCTCACCTGGGATGCTCACATCCAAAACCTAACAACTAAATGCAGTAAAGACCTAAACACCCTAAGATGCCTAACTGGCTCTAACTGGGGATCATCCAAAGATACCCTCCTCTCTCTCTACATATCACTAATTAGATCAAAACTAGACTAGGGCTGCGCCATATACAACACCCTAAACAACTCTCTATCTAAAAAACTTGACTCAATACAATATCAGGCTCTCAAACGAATAACACGCACCCAACATGGCACCTCCTACACCTAAATTCAGGCCGTAACAGGAGAAATGCCACTAAGTCTACGCAGGGAACAGCTATAAG
Organism: Haliotis rufescens; assembly: GCF_023055435.1. Classification (NCBI taxonomy): domain Eukaryota; kingdom Metazoa; phylum Mollusca; class Gastropoda; order Lepetellida; family Haliotidae; genus Haliotis; species Haliotis rufescens. The sequence goes on from NW_025964112.1 coordinate 29,322,518, forward strand.
CTTAAATTTCTGGGCCGCGTCCCAATCAAACCCTCTCATCCAAAACTTAATAAACCAAAACATCAGCCCCAAAAACCAAGCTCTAGCTCGTAACCACCCTTACTTACCCCAATATCCCAAAGAATAACAAACTACCTAAATGAACATCAAATTAAAAATCTTAAACAAAACTGCAAACAATCAAATATCTTCACCCCTAAACTTAAAATACCCAAAATAGACACAACACTAGCTAGCCAAATAAATAAACAAACCGACCCAAACATAGCTAAAACTACCACACTAGCAATCATACATGAAAATTGGCCAAATTGGTGTCACATTTACACGGACGCATCCTCAGATCCGACCTCCAAACACACAGGTTTCGGAGTCCATACCACACAACCAACTAAAACCACACAATCCTTCCGACTCCCAAACAACCAATCAATATTCACGGCAGAACTAATGGGCATGGCCTCGGCCCTCCATAATCAAGAATCCAAAAACCACAAAAAATTCCTAATACTTACCGACTCCCTAAGTAGACTGCAAGCCCTCCAAAACAAAAATACCAAAAACCGACCTAAATTAATAAATCAAATACTTAAAAACTCCAACGACCTAACTAAGTTAGGCAAACAAATAACCTTCTTGTGGATACCCGCCCACGTAGGAATATACGGTAATGAAAACGCCGATAAAGCAGCTAAACTATCCCTCAAAATCCCAGAAATAAGCTTAAACTTACCCATCTCAAAATCAGAAATTAAAAGCGTAAACAAGCAAAAAATCACACAAAAATGGCATAACCTATATCTAAACTCAAATAGCCAAATCAAAAAAGTGCTCAGCAAACCACTAACCAAACCAAAAATTCTCCATCCATCAAAAGAAATCGACAGAGTAATCACTAAACTCCAAACAGGACACACCAACCTAAATAACCACCTAAAAAAAAAAAAAAACACACTACAGGTAACTGCCCACACCGCAAACAACCAGAAACCCATGAACACACACTCATCCACTGCACACACTACCTAACACATCGAACCGCATTACAAACCACCCTCAATCTAAACAAGGCTCTCACTCTAGAAGCAATACTAAACCCACAAAATAAACTAGAAAACTTCAAGGCCTTAGGCGTATTCTTAATCAAAACGGAACTAATAAAACGCATCTAAAAACACAATAACCTACCAAATCAAAATCACATAAACAAACAAACATCCACCATACCCAGCTCCCTTAGTTCTCCTCCCCAACCCCATCGGCATCTATACCAAATCTCAAAATTCCCAAATTCTATATAAGCAACCCCTAAACCCCCCTCTTGGGTTGCACAGACCACTTTCAGCCCCTTTCGGAAACACATTAAATGGCCTGGCCGGGCCCGTGTGCGAAATACGCATCAGTCGGAAAGCGCACGTTAAATCTCCAAAGTAAGTAAGTAAGTAAGTCAATTAAGACTCATTAAGGAGCTCGTCTATAGTGCATTAAGGATTAGCCCCCATACAAGCTCGTCTATAGGGCATTAAGGATTAGCCCCACACAAGCTCATCTATAGTGACACCCTAATCTCTTTCAAAGCATCCAGTAAATATGTCAACAAGATTAGTACCAGTCCAACAGGATAAACAGGATTTAGTATTCCCCTCTGTCTAGCCATCCATTTAGCTTAGGACACAACCAATCGTGTATCAACCAATCACATATCTTTTTATTGTTCAAGAAGGGGTTTAACTCTATTACCAAGCAGACCTCTCTCCCACAGCCCAGAGTGTGTACCGACTCTCTGTGGCACCCATTAGTTATTATCTAAGTATATTGTAAATTGTTAATTGTTCTTGTAAATAAAATTGTGATTAGTCTCCTGTGACTCTGGCTCTTTGCTGACTAATTCCCCAAGAAAACCAGCACGCCATTTGGAAGGTATTGTTCACCCAGAACAGTTCCATGATAATTTGGCGGAGAATCATCATTTTCGGAACCACAGAGTCCAGGAACTAACTACGACCACCTACAAGAACCCATTGGAGGACATGTCCAACCGTGATCATCTGATGGAATAACAAGCAAGCTGCATCTACCTCTGACCTCAACACTGGATTAAAGACAACCAACTCCTCCAAAGACACCAACAAAGGAAGAAAAAGAATGATGACTGTCAGCACAATATCAATAGCCAAAATGATCTTACATATGATGACTCACAAGAGTGGATGAAATACACATGGAATGAAGATAGACATTTAGACTTTTGCTTGGACTTAAACAAACCTATTCCAGAAGAAGAAGTTTATCACTGCATTAGAAGTCTGAAAAATAATAAAACTCCTGGACCAGATGGGATTGCAAATGAATTTGTGAAGTCAACCAGAGACTATATCACTCCACTACTTACAAAACTCTTTAATTACATGTTTTTTACTAACACATTTCCAGATCTTTGAGGTCAGAGCATTATACATGTATATCAGCTTCATAAAAGTGGACCGGTGCAGGAGCCTGGAAACTATAGAGGCATATCTCTCATTGACCCCTTTTGTAAGGTATTAATAGCAGTGATAAACAATTGACTCAAAGACTGGTGTGACTGTCACAACATGCTATCAGAAATGCAAGCCGGCTTTAGATCTACATATTCAACAGCGGACCATATTTTCACTCTGCAAGCAATGATAACAAAATATCTTTTGAAGAAAGGGGGGAGATTTTACTGCATCTTCATAGATTTTAGTAAAGCGTTTGACTGTATAAATCATGATGTTCTTTTTCAAAGTCTTCATGATGTAGGGCTCAGAGGAAACTTCTTAAATTTTATTACATCTATGTACACCAAACTTTCTGCTCGTGTGAGGACGATTCTGGTTTGTCTGATTATTTCAAATGCAGCACTGGTACCCGTCAAGGCTGTATAATGAGTCCTCAAATCTTTGTGATTTTCATTAACCAACTTGTGATAAAATTGGAGGAAAAGAGTAGAAGAGGAATTTTTATAACTAGTGATATTCAAGATATATTCGCATTGATGTATGCAGATGATGTGTCAGCTGTTTCAGACTCAACAAATCAACTTCAACAGAAAATTAATGTACTAGAAGAATTTTGTAATTCAACAGGAATGAAGATAAATCTCAATAAGACTAAAATTATAGTGTTTAGGAATTGTGGCCCACTGAGAAAATGTGAGAAATGGCATTTTAAAGGTGAACAAATAGAAACAGTGAGTTGTTATAAATATCTGGGAACTCTCTTCACAATGAAACTTTCATGGACTGAAAACACAGATATGTCTAGCCGCTCAAGCCACTAAAGCTTTATTCTCACTTCAACAATTTCAACAAAAGTTTGGATATATATTCCTGTTGGAGAAGTTTTTAAAATGTTTGACTCAATGATAACTCCCATTTTATGCTATGGATCTGAAGTATGGGGAATTAACTACTGTAACACTATTGAGCAAGTGCATCACAGATTTTGCAAAAGATATTTGAAACTTTATAAATATAGTAATAACAACATGGCTCTAGGAGAATGTGGGAGAGTTCCGCTTCAAAATCATTATATGTCCAGAGCAGTGAGTTACTGGTGCAGAGTGATCCATATGGAGCCTCAAAGATTACCATATCAGTCCTGTTGTATGCTCAAGTCACTTGATGACTCTGGTAAAACCACATGGGCATCACACATCAGGAATATCCTGTTTCAACATGGATTTGGGTTTATTTGGATATATCAGGTGATAGCAAATTATTGATGATGAAATTTAAACAGAGGTTGTATGACTGTCTTTCTCAAAACTGGCATCTCTCCATAGAGCTCTCATCTAAATGCAAATATTAATCACAGTACAAATCTCTCCTTAATGTAGAAAAATACTTATTATCATGTGAAATCTCTGCTTATTATAAAAGATTAATATGTATGTTCAGGTGTAACAACTTTAAACTTGCAGTTGAAACTGGAAGACATTCTAAAATCCCATATGAAGAACGTGTGTGTTTGTATTGCCACTCCAAAGGTTTAACTCTAATTGAGGATGAGTATCATGTATTGTCAATCTGTGACAGATACCGAGCTGCAAGAAGAGAATGCTTTGCTGAAAGTGAAATCAACTTTAGCACATTTCAACAGTTTTTAAACCTTATGTCAACAAACTCCACAAGAACTTTAAAACACATTTGACTATTTCTATCTAAAGTTATGAATATACGTAACTCATGACTGTTTTAACGTATTCTAAAACTATTTGTCTTAACATATCGCCATAGTATATAAGCATATATGATCTACATTATGTCAACATGTATTATGGGCTGGAGGCCTGATTACTGAATAAATCTGTCTGTCTGTCTGTCTGTCAACGGAGAGGTTTACTGGATAGGTTCCTCCATTAAAAGACTTAACAATCTGGGGAACTACCCTCTGCCGAGCCAGATTGGTGCTATCAAGATTGTCATGCAATCTGCCTCCTCCACCTTGCGGATGACCTAGACTAGGAGAGACCATGGTGAGACCAGTCCAATTCACCGATAACACATCGATCTGGTGAGCCATTAGATCGGGAACTGGACTGACATAAACCGGAAGTTGATGGTTTAGGCAGGTGGCAAAGGGATCTAGATGTGGTGTGTCCCATAACATGGTTATCAAAGCAAAGATCTCGAGATGTAACGTCCATTCTGTTGCCATTATTCTTCCCAGGCAGGGAAAGGCTTTCGGCAAGGATGTTCAGCTTCCCGGGAATATGTCTCGCTTCCATCAGGTAACTGATAGAGTCTGGCAAGGCAAACAATCGTGTTGTCTCCATCATCAAAGAACTGGATCTGGTTCCTCTTGATTCTGAATGAATGCCACTACTATGGTGGCAATGAGGATGGACGATTGGAAGATATATTTTCTATGCCAGGATGGTGTAATAAATGGCCTTCATTTCCCTAGAGTTGATGTGTAGGATCCCCTTTCCGGTGTTCCCAGATCCTTGTTCCGTGAGATCGTCCATATCGGCTCCCCATCCAGAATCTGACGCGTCTGTAATAGTTGTTGTTCGGGACAATCTAGTGGTTGACATCATGAGCATCGATCCAAGCAATTGGGATACGATGACAAGCATCAACCAAGTCAGGCTGCCTGACCACCCCTTTCGTTAGTCACCTCTTACAACAAGCATAGTTGCCTTTTCGGCAAGCATGGTTTGCTGAAGACCTATTCTACCCCGGATCTTCATGGGTCCTCCTCATATAGGTCTGTTTCCGCCTCAGAATGACTGTGGGTAACTCCTGGGAGGGGTGGATGTTTGACATAATCCATACACTCAACATGTTTCCCGTGCAGTTCATCATCTGCTGGTGTCCAGGACTCCTCTATGAGTGAGGTCCGTGCGGCTTGTGCTGACTGCTCGTGTATAATGGAACCCGTACAGGAATGATGGTCCTCCATCAAACCTGCTAGGCTGACCCATGATGTAATCTCTTGTCTCGGTCAGTAGATCCTCAATGGTCCCGTGCTGTCGACTTGGGTTCCGCCGATTGATGGTGACTATGCGGTTGAAGTGACGCTCCTGTAACGGTCTGCTGGCTACCATGGGGTTCAGTGCGGACTGTACAGTGGCTTAGATGAGGAAGAAGGCCTTGCGGTACCATGACTGGACCCAAGCGGAGATTTAGATGCCCTTATCTCACGGGAGGGTAAAGCTTGGAACTTCTACCTGGCTGGTCCTTATGGTCATCTGGGGTAGGCTGTACAGACGTCCCACATGCGGCCTCTTGGTCGGAGGACTCTTCTTAGCCAATACTTTCTGCTTCTTACATGTTCATAGAGAACATAGAATTAGGTTCAATCGATGGAGTAGAGATGCTGAACTCTTCTTAGCCAATACTGTCCTGTGAGGATCTCCTGTGATCGTAAAATAGCCACACTTCTTACAAGCAGAAGGAGGGGGAGACTCTATGGCGACCTCAAAAACACCTCACACCAGCAATACTTATGTGAGTACGATCGTCACTACAATTAGCAATTCTTAATATGACTTTATATATATATGTTTTATTAGAAAACCATAAAACAATCTTAGATTAAATGTGACTAAACCAAGTGCTGTATCATTACAACTACAACAATAGGTGTTGACTCAAGCAGACACAGGAGAAAAGTGATGTTTCCTGCCACTACGCACGTCATAGCTCTTGGGGAACAAATTATTGTGTGTGATTGACAGTGAAGAGGACATCTGTTGAAAATTTCAAAATTTAGTGAGTGGGACTGAAGCCAAAATAAAGGATTTATGGCAAAGATGTAACAGAGGATTCGCAAGATGGATTCGAGGATTGGATATAAAAGTCCTTGTGCAAGGAATGTGTACATGAGAGTCAGGGGCTATACAAAGGTACCCAAGCAGGGAGGGTCTACATGAGAGTCAGTGACTATAAAAAGGTACCAAAGCAGGGAGGGTCTACATGAGAGTCAGTGCCTATACAAAGGTACCAAAGCAGGCAAGGTCTCCATGTCAGTCAGTGGCTATACAAAGGTACCAAAGCAGGGAGGGTCTACATGAGAGTCAGTGGCTATACAAAGGTACCAAAGCAGGGAGGGTCTACATGAGAGTCAGAGGCTATACCAAGGTACCAAAGCAGGGAGGGTCTATATGAGAGTCAGAAAATATACAAGGTGAGGTGAAATGGGGTTTAACGTCGCGTCCAAGATTATTGCACTTATATAGGAACGTGCATGTACGTGTGTGTGTTTGTGTGGCTGCTTGTACTAGTCCGGACTGATGCCGATTTATAGTGCTAGCTCACTGAGATACCATGCCGCAGTTTAACATGAATACTCCACTCAGACACAGTATACTGACTCCGAGCCGACCAGTCCTTGTTTAAGCCCCTTAATGACGAGCGCCAGACAGGTTAACAACAAGTACCATCTTTTAACGCCTTTTGGTATGACGCAGTCAGTGATCGAACCCCGGACCTTCCGCTCTCCGGGCTGATGATCTACCACTATACCACGGAGGGGGTCAGAAAATATACAAACGTCCCCAAGCAGGGAGGGTCTATATGAGAGTCAGGGTCTATACAAAGGTACTAAAGCAGGGAGGGTCTACATGAGAGTCAGAAAATATACAAACTTCCCCAAGCAGGGAGGGTCTATATGCGAGTCAGTGACTATACAAAGGTACCAAAGCAGGGAGGTCTACATGACAGTCAGTGGCTATACAAAGGTACCAAAGCAGGGAGGTCTACATGACAGTCAGTGACTATACAAAGGTACCAAAGCAGGGAGGGTCTACATGAGAGTCAGTGGCTATACAAAGGTACCAAAACAGGGAGGGTCTACATGAGAGTCAGTGGCTATACAAAGGTACCAAAGCAGGGTGGGTCTACATGAGAGTCAGTGGCTATACAAAGGTACCAAAGCAGGGAGGGTCTATATGAGAGTCAGTGGCTATACAAAGGTACCAAAGCAGGGAGGGTCTACATGAGAGTCAGAAAATATACAAACGTCCCCAAGCAGGGAGGGTGTATATGAGAGTCAGAAAATATACAAGGTGAGGTGAAATGGGGTTTAACGTCGCGTCCAAGATTATTGCACTTATATAGGAACGTGCATGTACGTGTGTGTGTTTGTGTGGCTGCTTGTACTAGTCCGGACTGATGCCGATTTATAGTGCTAGCTCACTGAGATACCATGCCGCAGTTTAACATGAATACCCCACTAAGACACAGTATACTGACTCCGAGCCGACCAGTCCTTGTTTTAGCCCCTTAATGCCGAGCGCCAGACAGGGTAACAACAAGTACCATCTTTTAACGTCTTTTGGTATGACGCGGCCGGGGATCGAACCCCGGACCTTCCGCTCTCCGGGCGGATTCTCTACCACTAGACCACGGAGGCGGTCAGAAAATAGGAAAACTCCCCAAGCAGGGAGGGTCTATAAGAGAGTCAGGGTCTATACAAAGGTACCAAAGCAGGGTGGGTCTACATGAGAGTCAGTGGCTATACAAAAGTATCAAAGCAGGGAGGGTCTACATGACAGTCAGAAAATATACAAACGTCACCAAGCAGGGAGGGTCTATATGAGAGTCAGTGACTATACGAGGGTACCAAAGCAGGGTAGGTCTACATGAGAGTCAGTGGCTATACAAAAGTATCAAAGCAGGGAGGGTCTACATGAGAGTCAGAAAAATACAAATGTCCCCAAGCAGGGAGGGTCTATATGAGAGTCAGTGGCTATACAAAGGTACCAAAGCAGGGAGGGTCCACATGAGAGTCAGAAATTATACAAACGTCCCCAAGCAGGGAGGGTCTATATGAGAGTCAGTGGCTATACAAAAGTATCAAAGCAGGGAGGGTCTACATGACAGTCAGAAAAATACAAATGTCCCCAAGCAGGGAGGGTCTACATGACAGTCAGTGACTATACAAAGGTACCAAAGCAGGGAGGGTCTACATGAGAGTCAGTGGCTATACAAAAGTACCAAAGCAGGGAGGGTCTACATGAGAGTCAGAAAATATACAAACGTCCCCAAGCAGGGAGGGTGTATATGAGAGTCAGAAAATATACAAGGTGAGGTGAAATGGGGTTTAACGTCGCGTCCAAGATTATTGCACTTATATAGGAACGTGCATGTACGTGTGTGTGTTTGTGTGGCTGCTTGTACTAGTCCGGACTGATGCCGATTTATAGTGCTAGCTCACTGAGATACCATGGCGCAGTTTAACATGAATACCCCACTCAGACACAGTATACTGACTCCGAGCCGACCAGTCCTTGTTTTAGCCCCTTAATGCCGAGCGCCAGACAGGGTAACAACAAGTACCATCTTTTAACGTCTTTTGGTATGACGCGGCCGGGGATCGAACCCCGGACCTTCCGCTCTCCGGGCGGATGCTCTACCACTAGACCATGAGAGTCAGTGGCTATACAAAGGTACCAAAGCAGGGAGGGTCTACATGACAGTCAGTGGCTAAACAAAGGTACCAAAGCAGGGAGGGTCTACATGACAGTCAGAAAATATACAAACGTCCCCAAGCAGGGAGGGTCTATATGAGAGTCAGGGTCTATACAAAGGTACCAAAGCAGGGAGGGTCTACATGAGAGTCAGTGGCTATACAAAGGTACCAAAGCAGGGAGGGTCTACATGACAGTCAGTGGCTATACAAAGGTACCAAAGCAGGGAGGGTCTACATGAGAGTCAGTGGCTATACAAAGGTACCAAAGCAGGGAGGGTCTACATGAGAGTCAGAAAATATACAAACGTCCCCAAGCAGGGAGGGTCTATATGAGTGTCAGTTACTATACAAAGGTACCAAAGCAGGGAGGGTCTACATGAGAGTCAGTGGCTATACAAAGGTACCAAAGCAGGGAGGGTCTACATGAGAGTCAGAAAATATACAAACGTCCCCAAGCAGGGAGGGTCTACATGAGAGTCAGTGACTATACGAAGGTACCAAAACCGGGTGGGTCTACATGACAGTCAGAAAATATACAAATGTCCCCAAGCAGGGAGGGTCTACATGAGAGTCAGTGACTATACGAAGGTACCAAAACCGGGTGGGTCTACATGACAGTCAGAAAATATACAAATGTCCCCAAGCAGGGAGGGTCTACATGACAGTCAGTGGCTATACAAAGGTACCAAAGCCAGGTGGGTCTACATGACAGTCAGAAAATATACAAATGTCCCCAAGCAGGGAGGGTCTATATGAGTGTCAGTTACTATACAAATGTCCCCAAGCAGGGAGGGTCTCCATGAGAGAGTCAGTGACTATACGAAGGTACCAAAGCCAGGTGGGTCTACATGACAGTCAGAAAATATACAATTGTCCCATAACAGGGAGGGTCTCCATGACAGTCAGTCAGGGGATATACAAAGATACCAAAGCAGGGTGGATCTAGCAGTCGGGCTATACAAAACTCTCAGAAAACAGGTTCTTACAGACTGTCAAGGTGAACCAGCAACGCCCTTAAAATTCAAACAGTATTTTATATCTAACTCACCGGATCTTTGATAGGCCAGTTTGGGAACCTGACTGTATCACACAGGTGTTTGAGGTAGTAGATGTTACAGAACAGCTCATTCTCTAACTGTGGGAAATTGACAACAGGGATGGGGCAGTACTGATACAGGGCCCGAGTGTTGCTCTGCAGGCGTGGACTGAAGTCAGCCAGGTGAGATGCAATCTTTTCAATCATCAGGCGTCTGTAAACAAAGGATGATGCACAACATATATCAGCATTATGAACCCTCATCTTCAGAAGACAAAATATAAAGATGGTCATATTAATTCAAACATGATTTGATAGCACTTATACACCTATTTCTTGTTGACATCTATTTCAATGTCATCCCCAGCTCAGGCTATTTTCATCATATTCCGTTGGAATTGGCCAGAAAGAGATGGTGGTTCAATGGCTGCTATTGACACAAGGATGGCCTGCACACATGATGAAGACACTGCCTGAACAATCTGGGACACATTCTGAAACATTCTGAAGCCTAATTCAATGTGTGTGTGTGTGTGTGTGTGTGTGTGTGTGTGTGTGTGTGTGTGTGTGTGACCCTCTGAACAACATGAATGATTGAATGACCCTTGTACATGACAGTCTGAATAACATGAATGATTGAATGACCCTTACATATGACAATCTGAATAACATGAATGATTGAATGACCCTTATACATGACAGTCTTAATAACATGAATGATTGAATGACCCTTACATATGACTGTCTGAATAACATGAATGATTGAATGACCCTTACATATGACTGACTGAATGACATGAATGATTGAATGACCCTTACATTTTCAGTCTAAGTCAAAGTCGTTGCCATGGAAACTCAAAATATGTTGGGTTTATTAAAATCCTAAACTATCAAAAGTCACCAGTTCACCACTAGACCTTTCTATGTGCCAAGTTTGGTGAAGAAATATGGTATGGTTTTCAAGATCTGCTCCAGAAACGAGGACTACCGCCATTTTCAGTCTAAGTCAAAGTTGTTGCCACTGAAACTCAAAATAGGTTTTCTTTTTAAAATCCTAAACTATCAAACGTCACCAGTTCACCACTAGACCTTTCTATGTGCCAAGTTTGGTGAAGAAATATGGTACGGTTTTCAAGATCTGCTCCAGAAACGAGGACTACCGCCATTTTCAGTCTAAGTCAAAGTCGTTGCCACTGAAACTCAAAATAGGTTTTCTTTTTAAAATCCTAAACTATCAAAAGTCACCAGTTCACCACTAGACCTTTCTATGTGCCAAGTTTGGTGAAGAAATATGGTATGGTTTTCAAGATCTGCTCCAGAAACGAGGACTACCGCCATTTTCAGTCTACCCGGTAAGTCAAAGTCGTTGCCACTAAAACTCAAAATAGGTTTTCTTTTTAAAATCCTAAACTATCAAAAGTCACCAGTTCACCACTAGACCTTTCTATGTGCCAAGTTTGGTGAAGAAATATGGTACGGTTTTCAAGATCTGCTCCAGAAACGAGGACTACCCCTATTTTCAGTCTAAGTCAAAGTCGTTGCCATCGAAACTCGAAAAATAATTTCTTTAAAAATCCCAAACTATCAAAAGGCACCAGTTCACCACTAGACCTATATATGTGCCAAGTTTGGTGAAGAAATATGATACAGATTTCAAGATCTGCTCCGGAAACTAAATGTGATGGCATTCCTATATCCCCCTTCCACTTTGTGGCGGGGGATAATAACGTGAATGATCCAATGACCCTTATACATGACAGTCTGAACAACATGAATGATTGAATGACCCTTACATATGACAGTCTGAATAACATGAATGATTGAATGACCCTTGTACATGACAGTATGAATAACATGAATGATTGAATGACCCTTACAAGTCTGCAGCAAATGTCAGTAAAAAAATCCCAAATTGGAATTTAACATTTCCCAATTCATGTTGATAAAGTTACAACTAACGATAAGACTTTGTACAGGTGACTTGTATTTCACAGGGTCAATTAAAGAGGAAGAAGCTTAATGCTCAGCAATACAATACTATATGGAATGCAATGTCAAAATACCCCAGAAGTTAGGAAATTTCAACTTTAAAAAGTCCCAATTTTGAATAAATTTTTTTTTTTCCCCAATTTGCTTCCCAATGGTACCCAGCTATATGGCTATCTGAAACCTACATTAATGACTACATGATGCCTAGATACCCAGCTATATCAAACAATAGTTATCATTGTGTATCATTCATAAGAATACCACCTCTATTACATCAGTGCCATAAATTCCTGTTTATGCTGAGAACCACACTATAAATTTTTATAAATTTTCAACAGACGTCCTCTTTTCTGCCAACATATCTATAGTTGTGAGGGAAACCCTCTCCCTTGCCAGGTGCGCCACCGCACATGCGCAAGGTGGGAATCTACTCACTTCTTTCAACCCATTATCCTCATCAACTAGATGCAGATATTTGGGGAGGTGGGAGGGATTAATTCCTGATGTAATAGAGGTGGTATTCTTAGAATTATTCACAATGATAACTATTGTTTGATAATTCTTGCAAATACCACACCTCTATTACATCAGTGCCAGTATACACCAGAGAGACCGGTGGGTTCTGGTATCTAGCATCCCTTAGATATTTGGCTTTGTGAAGTGGTAACCCAAGGAATATATGCCAAAAGGGGTCTCAAACGGAATATGTCTAATAGTACTAGTCTACTTACAAGACTAGACAAAGAGAATTTTCAAACGTCATATGATCGGTATATATATATCCACCCCTGTGATAAGCTTGGCCCCGTCTCTAATATCACAATATAGGAGCCGGTACAGGCCAATGAGATGATGGCTGTGAACGCCTTCGAAATATTAGACATACACAATGTTATGTAATTGTTATGTCGACATATACTGAACCAAATTAAAAACTTCACAATCCTAAAATTTTAACATTTTGAGCAGTTATCATTGTGGGCCCTTATTGTGTATTAAAACAGTAATGGCCACGTATTGTCTTCAGATAACACCCGTTTTTGTGCAGGTGAATCGATCAAAATCATGCGCACAGCACTATAGTGGCAAAAGTGTTTTTTCACGTGCAACTGGTCATGTGGCCAAAATACCGCACATGTTTTCAGCCATACTTGTTAGCAGTCATTAACAAGAAAAACACAAGAAAACAAAAGTCTTTACGGCCATTTGTCATGCCACGCCTTTCAAATGTGCAACATGAATGTGCCATCAGCATGTTGCAGACGGGAACGTCCGTAGCGACCACGTCGACCACGTGTGACGTCACATGCAGAGGATCTAAAGATTGTCTTACGTCACCTCCGCAACCGATTTTTGACGGCTACATCAACCAGAAATAAACTGTTTAGGGGTAGACTGAGTGCGCAAACTTTTCGAAACCGTCTGAGAACTGCTCACCTTCAAGCACGACGGCCATACTGCGGGCCGATTCTGACTCAATTACACAGACGTCAACGTCAATTGTGGGCACAGCGACACTTACGATGGACTCAGAGGAATTGGAATCAAGTCGTCTTCAGTGATGAATCCTGATTCAATCTTCGATTTGCTGATGGTAGGGCGAGAGTGTGGAGGTGCCGTCATGAACGTTACGCCCAGTGTTGTGTACAGGAAGTTGACAGATTTCGAGGCGGAAGTGTCATGGTGTGGGGTGCTTTCTGTGGCAATGCACGTTCCAGGCTTCTTGTCATCCGTGGCAACCTCAACGCTGCTGCTTACCGCGACCAGGTACTGGCACCAGAACTTCTGCCTTTTATGGCAGCACATGGACCCGGTTTGATCTTCCAACACGACAATGCCAGACCCCACATAGCAATTTTGACAAGGAATTTCCTTCAGAATGCGGGAGTCAATGTCATGGACTGGCCGTCAAGGTCTCCCGACCTCAATCCCATCAAACACGTCTGGGATGCTCTTGGCAGAAGTCTGCGCGCTCTCCAGAACCAACCACAGAATTTGCAAGATCTGGGCACCATTTTGCAGCAACAACGGCGTCGTCTTCCCAATCATGTGTTCACAAGCATCACAAGGTCCATGCGGAGGCGTTGTGTGGCAGTTGTCAACGCACATGATGGCCATACACGCTACTGAACTTGTGTGCCATCAGATTCTCGTGTTTGGGATTTATGATTTAAACTGTTGATGTTATTACCGAATACCGTAGGTGCTTGGAACAAATTATGGTTACCACCGTTAATTAAAATCCTTCTTTGGACATTAATGATTAAAAATTACTATCTCTGATACATTTGTCCGTTGTATATCATATATGGGATTACTTTTAAAAATGTGAAGTTTTTAATTTGACTCAGTATATATAGAGCCACGCATACAATATAAACTTTGCCTTTCCATTCCATGACGTCAAAAATGTTTATGTTTAAGTGGGTTTGTGTTCCATTTAAGGAATAAGGAATAGCTCGTTATAAATTTATATATGATGTGACTCTTCTGACTGTGACAAAATAGAAATGTGTTGTACGACTCGTATATTTATAGCATGATTACGTTTAAAATGATGAAACTTCTGTTGAAAACATTGAAATTGGAATAGAATAGCAATAGACCATGGCCGATGTTGATATTTTCTAGCTATACTTTTTTAAATAACATTCTAATGCAAAACAATTATTAATACCAACGAAATAAATCAATGTCCATTACTCAACAAATGGGCAGAATCATAATGGATGGTTTCTATTCATTCACCCAGTCATCACTTCTAACTTTGTACAACATGGTAGCTGAGTGACAGCAGTATGAAGGTGACATTCATTTTCAAAGTGTTACAAATAATACCATAGTAGTAATGTAGTCTAAGATTGCACCTGGGTGGGGTCAGGTATTGATTTTCTTTTAAACATGGATGGTATTTAGTAACTATTTACATAAATCAAACCTGTGATTATGTTGATAATTTTCAAGATCGTTGGAAAGATGGTATGGGGTCTTATGGTATCCGTTTTAGAAAACTGCTTTCCATCATACTGAACATGACAGACATGGGCATCCTCCTCAAAAGGAGTTATCTCTGTGACATCGAACCTTTTATTAATGCATTACAACTATCCACAAACAATCAGAGAGAAGAGGTTCTCTTACCTCGTCTCGGGCATTGCTGTCTTGCTGCATATGTCAATAGCATTATAAAGACATTTCTGCACATTGTACTGTTCATTATAACTGCATTGTCAAAAATATGTGGCTCAAGGTAAGGTAATGATGTAACACTTGTCCAAATTAAAAAAATGTGGTATACGACACTATTAACTGATCAATTTCTCATGTAAACAATGTAAACAAACAGGAGATTATCAAAGGTTCATACAAACATCCAAAGTGAAATTAAATATGTGAAAAAATGTATAAATATGCAAAATCTACATAATAATTATAACTGTAAACAGCAGGATACAATGATCGTGTGTGCTTTCTTTCAAGGACCTTCACCTCAAAGAAATTACCAAATATGTACAACAATGTTTGTGTATGACATCACTACCGGTGACTGACTTTTACAAAATGGCGTGTTCACTGTCAACAGTACGCGGGATTTTACGAGGGCACTATCGTTGATTTAGGGATCGTATATACATAAATGTGACATGTAAGTAATCAGAATCATTCTGACAATCGGTGTGCTGTTATTGTGATATTTTTCATTTAAACCAACGGAAATAGTCAGAAATTCCGATAAATACCGTTGTCGTTGTGCGTGATTTTGCGTCAGTCATGGCGTCACACGTACAGGATGGAAACTTTGACAATTTATGTTGAAAATATCAACCATTGCCATGTATCTATTTTTAGTTCCCTAATTCTTCATACGATTCTCTTCCCTAGCATATTCTGAAATTGTTGAGCCAATGTATATTCAATGAATAGATGAATGGACAGTTCAAAATAGGAGGAAAAGCTACACTGTGTAAAATCTGAATTTTGCTTTGTTTACATTTAAAACAAGTGTATTTTTTCGAGCACAGCGTTCGTTTTCACACCTAATTTATTTTGCTTATTTTCTTCTAAACACTTTGTATTGGTGACAATGACCATTTGTCATTTGCTTCTACTCGGTATGATGAATTCAAGGATGTATGTATCGCAGCTGAGTATGAAATTAAAGTGATGTTACAGGCATCTCATAACCGGTATACGTGAAACGTGATTTTTTAAACACTATCCAATAAGGCGGAAAGTATACTTCGTCGTTCGTGTTTGCGTATTTTCAAAGACATTCTAAACGATTCTAGGGCTATCGGCGACGTTTTGGAATGATCATTCGGGATTTGATCAAAGACAGATACCCGTGATTACTAATATGCTACTTTTTAAATTCATTTCTCCGAGTAAATATCCGAAATTATTAGATTTCTATTTCAAAACATGCTGTAAATAACGCCGTTAGTGGTAATTTAGTAATGTATAAGAAAATGGCGACATTTACTATGTACCTAATTTTCAGAGGTCATTTTCAGTACTTTTACTTGGCCCAAAATGCCAATGGATGATATGACCAAACAGAGAAATTCCCACAGTATTCAAAACTGTGAAGTGTATCTAGATCTATGTGGTGCAGTTTGAATTTTATTCGACTTCAATGTGAGGGTTGAAGAGGAGGGACATATATGGCCATCTGGCAGGTTTTCTACTTCATAACATTTTTAGGAATTTTGTAAGCCTTCATTATGGACAAGGTGTAAATGGACCTCGTTGCCGAAAATCTATAAAATCTTCAAAGATCAATCAATCAATCATTAATCAAAGATTGCAGTCTACTTTTTATATAATATTTACGTTAACTGTTCTTAGGACTGTGTTGCCCTGTGTGATTTACGACGCATCTTAGAATAGCGACCGTGACAGTTACATTGTACAGTGGTGGTATGGTAGAACTATCCATGAAACGTGATAGCTTTCTATATTGTCAATGGAACATAGATTTTTTAAGAATTGACTTCAATAATTCAGTTTATGCAGTTATTTGAAAACGAAACAGCTGGAGTGCAAACTTTGTGTTAATCCGCAAAAAAATATAGAAATGAATTCTTGTAAATAAATATGTCAACAATAATAACTTTGCAGCTATACTAGCCACATAAAGAAACTGTGCACGGAGAAAATATATTCTGGATTAAAATACAACACAGCAAGAACAAAATGATGCAGACGCTGTAGCAGCTGAATGATCGGACCATAAGAAAATGTCAACGGGACCTGAATAACATCTGTTACGATGACGTCAGAAGATCAAAATGGAGTAGGGGGTCAAACGACAAAGTCACAAAGTCAATAACGGGTATGACCACCCTGTGCGTGAATCACAGCAGTGCATCGGCGACGCATGGAGTCCACCAAATGGGCATGGAAGGCCTGGGGAATGGCCTGCCATATCCTCCTCAAATCCTGTGCCAAGTCACGGACGTTATCTGGAGGATGTGGAAGACGACGCAGACGGCGCTCCATTTCATCCCACACATGCTCTATTGGGGAGAGATCTGGAGAAATTGCAGGCCATGGCAGTAACATGACATTGTTATGGTGAAGGAAATCCAGTGCGACCCTAGCCGTGTGAGGACGAGCGTTGTCCTGTTGAAATGTCAATCCCGGGCCATGACGTTGCAGGAAAGGAATGACCACAGGCCTCAGAATCTGATCTCTGTAGCCAACACCGGTGAGACTGCCCTGAACAACCACCAAAGAGGTTCGGTGCCGTGCTGTTATCCCACCCCAAATCATCACAGAGCCACCTCCAAAACGATTCCTCTCCACAATACAGTTGCGTGCATAACGTTCTCCCAAACGCCGGTAGACACGTTGGCGCCCGTCACTGTGGGAAATGTTGAACCTCGATTCATCTGTAAAGACAACATTTCTCCACCATATTCGAGGTTGGCGAACATGATTTCGACACCATCTTAGACGGTTGACTCGATGACGGTGTGTCAGGATGGGACGTATGGCAGGGCGTCGTGGTCAAATCATGTACTGACGTAAACAATTCCTGACAGTGTTGGGATGGATACGGCGCAGTCGAGGAATTGTCTGGGACGTCGTTACTGCCGTTTGGAACCTGTGTCTGAGATGTGTAACTCGAATCCATCTGTCCTGTCTTGGCGTCGTTACTCGGGGACGTCCTGAACGTGGGTGGTCGGCAACGTCATTTGTGTTCTGATAACGCCTCACCAATGCCGATATCGTGTTACGATGGCATTGGAAATGTGTTGCCACCTGTTGTTGCCTCATTCCTGCTCGGATCATTCCAATGGCTTCATGACGCTGTGCAGCTGTCAATCTTGGTATGATTTGCTTGTGATATGCTTGTGTCCATAGGCCCCCATCAATGACGTCATATCGCATGGCACGTGCATGAGCGTTTGAATGTCTCCAATCATTGCTGTGTTCAAACCTATCTTTCATATATTGACGGTGTGCCCTTATATCTATATTTTCTCTGTGCACAGTTTCTTTATGTGGCTAGTATATTTTAACCATTTAGAGGGCATGATCTAATTGTTTTAGGTTTATGGGAATATACAAAAGCAAACAAAATCATCGAATGTCAGAAATACATTTTTTTTTAATTGTCTGTCTTCACTTCAAATTCAACCCATGAACCACTTTTAATGCGCCGTAGCACTCCAAAAGATTAGCGAGACTGTTCTCAGTTGGATTTTGTTGGTCTAGTTTCCACCCTATAAAATTGCCTGCCATCAGATTTTGGTTTTCGACAGCAAACGCAAGATGACACGCTTTTCACAGGTGTGTCGCTCCCCTGTATCGGCATAAGCGTAGCCATTTTAGAAAATCACCGGATGTGACGTCAAATAAACACGCTGAGTGTTTTTAATTTTGGCCTGTACCCGCTCCTAGCTTGGCGCAAGTTGACGACGCGCATAGGGAGCCGGGAACCAGCTTACCCCTGTGATACTCAGACATATTATGACGTCACTTCCTGTGATGACGTCATCTGTGACGTCACTTCCGGTGTCATACCATGACCCTTGTGGTATATGTCTTCTATATTCTCGTATCACTATGACGTGGTTTACCATTATGCCCTTTTGTATAGTGATATTTAACGTATCTTGACGTTAGTCCGGTGCGATGTCACCTTTGACGATACCTCACATCATGTAGATTACCGTATATCACTTAATCCTTCGATTTCAGTGTTGCCATTTGCCTTGTTTACTAATTCAATAGTACAACCCAGTACAAAGGTCAACTTATGAGGTTCATGAGGTATTCTGAAATCTTCACACACACACACACACACCCTCTTTTTCCCTTTGTGGAAGAGGAAGGGGAACAAGGTTACTTGGAGACTATCACCTGGGTCAGCCACCAAGGGCCCCAGAGTGTATAGTCTTTAGATCGGTCTGTATGTCTTGTAAGTAAAAGTTTGAAAAAGTGTTGTGGGACTTCCACTGGCAGCTGGCTACGACTTGTTCAATGGATACTGTATTCCATGTGGCTAGACTTGTTGCAAGGGCTCTGATCTCATGAGGCCTGCAGTTTCCCCAAATCGGTGTGGAGATTTGTGCCAGTTTATAGCTATCTGTGATAACTGATTTTAGCCATCCATCCCGCTACAGTGCCCTTTGTGATGTCCTTTTCTGACGAGGGCTTGCAATAGATAAAGAGGCATTTTCTCTGCTTTCTTTGGGGTTGAGTTGCTGTAATGAAGTATCGCAAGGCTCTTATGGGACAAAGCAATCTGTCCGGGAAGTCTACACTTTTACTTAAGGCTGGTATTGCATATTGCCTGTCCGAGTGGGCCGAAGGTTGACGACTGGTTTTGGCAATAAATTCTGGGAGCGATCTGAACGACACTGATTTCCATTCTTGGGTATGAGTTACAGTGGAGATGTCAATAGCGTGTAATTCTGACACACGAGCCGCCATAGCCATGGCTATGAGAAAAGCAGTTTTCCTGGAGACTAATAGTAATGTCGCACTACTCATGGGTTCATATGGTGCTTTCATCAATGCTGACAATACTATAGATAGATCTCATTTTGGGAAAGTACGTGGTACTTTAATGTCTTCCAGGGCAAAGGACTTTATGAGTCGATTAGTACTGGGTGGGTACCTATATATAGACCATCGTGTTGTAACATGGATGTCGTAATTTCTTGTCGTTTCTGAGATAGAGCAAGAATTCAGCCACTATTGGTATCGTTATTTCCCCGTTTAACTGCTTTTTCATTCTCCCTTCGACAAAACTTGTCCCATCTGTTATTGTATAGGGCAGATGATGCTGGTCACCATGAGCTTGCCACTCATCATGCAGCTGATAGAGTAACCTTGCATTTTATTCAAGATAACTTCCAAGTGTGAAGATGGAGGATGTCGTGGCAGCCGTAAAATATATCCTTTGGTCTCAATAGGTTGTGACGTACTGGGAGTTTCAGAGGTTCTTCCATTTAGGAGGGGTAGTAACCTTGGAAAGCAAGCCCTGTTTGGCCATGCCGGGGATATTAGAATTATGACACAGTCTGTCTCTTCTATTTTCCTCAGAACTCTGTCTAGAAGAGCTCATGGGGGAAATGCGTAAGCGAACATTCCCTCACAGTCCATGGAGAGCGCGTCGACTGAGACCTAGTGGGTCTGGTACAGGGCTGACGTAGACTGGTAGTTTGTTGTTGAGACTTGTGGCGAATAGATCAAGGTTTGGAGTATCACATAGGTGGGTTATCCACTTGAATACTTCGGGATGTAGTGACCATCCCGTGGGTACTATCTTGTTCTTCTGGGATAGATAATCTGCTAGGATATTTAGCTTGCCCGGTATATGTCTTGCTTCGATCTTGCAACTCACTGAGTCTACCAAGGCATATAAATGTGTAACCTCCTTCAGTAAAGGCTGAGACCTTGTGCCTCCTTGGTGCTGTATGTAAGCGACCACGGTCGAGTTGTCTGTAGCGATCTTCACTGACGAGTGGTGTAGACGATCTTGCCATGCTTCTAAGGCTAGATATATCGCTCTCATTTGAGACAATTGATGTGTATTACACATTGTGTAACTCTTTATCTTGGGAGGACCATTTTCCCTGTATGGTAACATCATCCATATGGGCACCCCAACCCTCTCCTGATGCATCTGTGTAGAGTTGATGTAGTGGGGTGGGGTAAGTGAGTGGAATACCTAGCATGACATTCTGACGATTCAGCCACCAAAGGAGTTCTGAGATTCGAACTTGTGGAGGTTGGATTAAGGCTTCCAGCTCTAGGTCCTTGGTGGTATTCATCCAAATCTGCAGGGGCCGTAATTGTAGTCTGCCTCTGTAGGTTAAGTCTTGGATAGATGTGAGCCTGTCTAGGCAAGACATCCACCAGCGTCTTGATCTGATGGGCTGATCGAGTGCGCTTGTTATCATGTGCTCTACTCTTGCATATCTGATTTGTGATTTGTTCTGATGGGAAATCGTCTATGTAACCGTGTAGCCTTATGAGCTTTATATGGACGAAACCGATGATGTGATTGGTGATCCTGGTGAATAACCATGGGGCGATGGATATGCCGAATGGTAGTACCCTGAACTGGTATCTCTGACCGTTGACTGCAAAGCGACAATGACTTGGATGGATAAGGACGTAAAGATAGGTGTCTTGGAGGTCTATGCTTATCATCCAATCTGCTTGTCTTAAGGCATTCTTCAACTTCTTATAGATTCCATCTGACATCCACCAGCGTCTTGATTTGTTTGGCTGATCGAGTGCGCTTGTTATCATGTGCTCTACGCATATCTGTCCTCTGGAGGTGCCATTATGCCCTTGTTGAGTAGAAATCTTGCGCCTATGTAGGTGATGTCCTGTGTAGGTACTAGCTCTGATTTTTTAGGCTGAACCAGGAATCCTAAGTGTGTTAGTAGTTGGATGAGGCACACTGTATTTAATCTGATTTGCGATTTCTCCTGATCAGCCGATAGGAAATCGTCTATGTAACCGTGTAGCCTCTTGAGCTTTATATGGGCGAACCCGATGACGGGATTGGTGATCCTGGTGAATAACCATGGGGCAATAGAGATATGCCGAATGGAAGTACCCTGAACTGGTATCTCTGACCGTTGACTGCAAAGCGTAGGTACCGACAATGACTTGGATTGATAGGGACGTGAAGATAGGCGTCTTGGAGGTCTATGCTTATCATCTAATCTGCTTGTCTTAAGGCATTCTTCAACTTCTTTATAGATTCCATCTTTAAACTGGGTGGTTTCTCCAGATAATCTTTGTTCAGGACTTTTAGGTCTATGATTAATCGCATCTCTGAAGAATTCTTCTTTGGTACCAGGAATACTGGGGAGTAGAACCCGTGAGTGGTGTCTGACTCCTTTAAGATGCTGATAGCCCCTTTTGCAAGTAGTTTTTGTATGGCTACTTCTGCTGCAATTAACTTCGGTCCTGATAGCTGGAATCAGGGTCCGGTAGGATGGATGACTTGTCTTGGTCGTTTTAAGAAGTGAAGTTTGTATCCTTTTCTTACTACTTCGAGCAACCATGAGTCGTCTTTGATGGTCTTCCAGTTGTCTGCGTACTGCATAAGACGGCCTCCGACTGGTCCCGGGGTAGGCTAGTTTGACTGGATTCGATGTGGTCGTAGCGTTGATCTTCTGTAGTTCTAAATCATTGTCCATTGGGCAGGCGATGTCAGTAGGGTCTGAAGGGGTCTTTAGGTTTCTGGTTGAGTCACTTCCGGAGGAATCCCCTTCGGAGACTGCCTTTCCTCTGCCACGCCCTCTCTGCGAAGTGGGATGATCATCTTTGGAGTTCCTGTGCCTGGGTTGATCCGATCTGTTCTTCCATGTAGAGGCTCGAAAAGAATCCCGGCCAGACTGTACATGACGAGATCTAGGATTCTGTTGTCGATGCTGACTAGCTGCAGGCCATCTCTGTATCCTGGACGCCAATGAGATGGTAGATTCTTGAAACTTCTGGCAAGTTGACGATGCGATGGCATCCTTTACTGACTTCAGTCTTCCGTTGAATATCTGCGATGCTGTAATAGGTTGTAACAGCATGGATCTTCGTAACTGCGCTGGCATCCCATGAGGAACTTGCTGTAGTAGATGTCTTCTTTGCATGAGCAGGAACTGTGCTGACATCCAGACTTGTGCTGATTGAAGATCTTCCTGCATCTTCAATATGTGGTCCAGTGAGCTGTGGATGAATCCGGTCTGCTGTAGTGTCATCTCCATGGGGGTGTCTAAGGGTAGACCTTCGCTCTGGTTGTTCGGGGGTATGACGTGGCGAACTCCTGCTGCAATCCAGTTAATGTATGAACTGATATTAATCATTTGTTTGTTGATACAATCTAAGTCCTTGATTTTTGCCATGTCAACGTGCATTTTGGTGTTGGGATTCTTAACCAGTTGATAGTAGTCTTCATCAATGCTCGGCTGTTGTGCGAATGGGGCATCGTGTGTCTTGTAAGCACTCTTATTAATGTTGAGCATACTCAGTCTAACTGCATGTTCCGATGAAGCATTCAATGAATTTTCAATTTTCTTGATGATGTTATCAATGAATGATGGACAGGAAAGCGTATGGAATTCTTCGGTCACACAAACCGGTACCTCATACCCGGCACGTTCCAACAAGGGTTTAACTGGCATTTTGTCATTGTTATCTGGTTTTAAGGAGGGCATTAGATTATAAAGTTCTGCAATGATATCTTTAATGGAATAATTGTTTGGTCTATAATTATCCTCCGTAGTAGAGTCCCCATTGCATGAAGAAACAGTATTAGCTATAGATCCGCACCCCCTCCTCAGGCATAGTGCGATGCGATGCCCGTGATTCACGATCTGCCCTATGGTGTGTGTGTTAGGGAGGTAATCTATGAGATTCTAGATCTCTTTTAATGACTCTCCTGCTGTCCTCATAATAATCTGATTCAGTGTGACCTTGTGCATGTCTGCTGTATGAGGGTGTTCTGCCATATTCAGCCTTAGATCTCTTTTGTATCTTGTGCTTATCAATCCCTGTTTGGCCATGCCGGGTTTGTGCAACGGAATCTTTTAGATATGAGATCTCTTGAGACATTGATTGCATACAATTGTCAATCATAACAGACATTGAATTTGTTATTTTCTCCGTGAACTCATTTAAGTTAAAGGGGGAGTGTGGCAGAGGGTGGGAATCAGATGCTTCTTCCAAGCCTAGATTGTCCACCTTACCAATCACTGCCGGATGCGCGATGCAGGCTACATTAAAGCCTGGACAGTACATCTGCTCCTTAACTTTATTGGGTGAGTGGGATGAGCGACGCGATCTCTTCTCCTCTTAAGGCGAGATGGTATCCTCCCGCGACACTCGCTTGTTACCCTTGTGATTACTAGTAGCCACAACCTAATCAATTTTTTACTTGATGCTCTAGTTTTCTTTTTGTAATCGGGTTCGTTGAGCCATGCCTTGGAAAGCTTGTCAAACCTCTCCTTTGACAACAGCTCGCAATAACTGCACCTTGATTTTTGCGTGCAATTGCTTTTCTTGCATGCTAGGCATCTAGGGTGAGGGTCACCAGGTAACTGATGTTGCCCACAGCCTGAACAGACGGGTGTCTGTCTTTGAGATGAAGAACTCATCCCACAACACGTTTTCTAACTAATTACTTACTACAACTTTCGATCTTCTTATACCCCCGTTCTCTGCTTGTAGAACTGCTCACTGCTTGTGTCTATTGAAGCTTGAGAAGATCTAATGTGCTTGTAAGTGTGGAACGCAATCACGTGTTCAGATGTATGCAACAAAATTTTTCCTTCTTGTCATCTGGACACACAGGAAAGAAGTGAGGAGATTCCTGCCTTGCGCATGCGCAGTAGCTCCCCTGGCAAGGGATTGGGTTTCCCTCACAACTATAGATATGTTGGCAGTGAAGAGGACGTCTGTTGAAAATTTATAAAAATTTATAGTGTGGTTCTCAGCATAAACAGGAATTTATGGCACCGATGTAATAGAGGTGGTATTCTTAGAATTATTCACAATGATAACTATTGTTTGATGTTGTTTACACAAACACTTTCAAGTTGTGGGTGCTTAGCGATTGTGTTGGGAGTAGGGGCTTAACCCTCTTGGTGCCACGGGACCATATATGGTCCCTCACTTTTCACACCTGCATAGTGCCAATGGACCATATATTGTCCCGAGAAAATGCCCTTTTTAAACCGTGAATTTAGATATCAAACACTGAGTGCACAAAGTCAAAATTATGACCATCATCACCCCAATCATCTTAGCTTTAACATCATGCAACTCATACTTTATACAATGCTACGGATTAGTAAAATGGCTACCGCGCTTCTCAGCCTTTTTCTGCCAGGTTTGAACACCAAGCGAAGGACGGCGATTTTTTATTATGCACCAATGTCACATACACGTAAATATTTTCAGACAAAATCCTTGTTCATAAGAAATAATATGACCAGAGTGGTCAGAAAGACATGTTTCTCACAACTGTATACTTATTCACATAAATAGATTTCTGTTCACTCCTTTACGAACAAGTTTATTTACACGTTTTGTATATTTTTATCAACTATAGGTAATGGCGGAATGGTCGGTACACATGAGAAAACAACAGTGTATATTTCAATTACATTTATGACGTTCATTGAATGAAATTATAACCATCATCACCCTTATCATCTCAGCGTTAATATTGTGTAACTCATATTTTATGCAGTGCTACAGATTGCGAAATATGGCGAGATTAGTAAAGTGGTTACCGCGCTTATTGATCTTTTTCTGCCATGTTGAATTTTTTATTATGCACCCATGTCACATACACGTAGCTATAACTATATCAGACAGGCAATTTGAAAAAGAAATCTGATCGGACTCGTCAGAAAGATTTACTTGTCCCCACTGTACAGTTATTGGCGTAAGAGTACTACTAACGTTTAGTCGGCCACGGAAGTATTGCATATGTTTATCTACTGTGTGTCATGGTGATTTAGCACGGCGCTAGAGACGAAACGACAGTGCAGGTTGTCTTTTTGTTTATGATGCTGATTTACAGAAACTTTTCAAATCCAAGATATGGAAAGATAGCTATAATCGGTAATATTAAGATGGTATAGTGTATATTTATGGGCAGGAAGTTCATGATCAAAACCTAAACACTGAATGGCCAAGCCCGAAGTGATCGACACGGCACGTTCGAATCACATCTGTGCCGTGATTTCTTGTCTACCGGTTGTCCTACATGCTCGCCTGTTCAGACAAATAACTGCTTCCTTTTTCACATGAAATGACTAAGAGTCATGCGTGATTGCTCAAACTACCTGACCGTGTGAGTGACTTGCCCTAACTGTTTCACATTTTGTCGCAAATGGAGATTTCAAAAGTGTGGCCACGACATCTAACGTGAGTCGACGCCATATTGTAAACAAATTGTGTCAAGGTCGGTTCCACATGTAGTAGCTCGGCACCCGTTTCTGTCCATGGTACACGCGATACAAACATAATACAACTACTGAAAACATCAACATAACTTCTACAATGATGACAGCAATACCTTTTGTATTTGGGTTAACCGCTTATGGATACGCTGTGCTGTTAAGTTCGATTTCGATTTGTTTTTCCTTTCATTGAAACTGTGATGATGGCGCAGTGATTGGTTTGCTGAAATAGTATTTTCCGTGAGTCTAATGTACATGGTACATGCTGTGATTGTACAAGACAATTGATAACCAATTGTGTATGCATATATATATTCAAATACACATTACTAATCTCTTCAGAAAATGAAATATATTATCAGCTCGTATTTCCAACATGATGCCATGGATATTCGATCTAATATCAATATTAGATTTACAAATTATTGATGTACACTGTACTCTCGATTAAAGTATGATAATCTATTGCAAGTCTTCAACTCTTATTTAATATGTCATCTGAAATTTTATTTCGTTACAATCTGAAATTTTATTCGAATAGGCTTATAGACGGTCGGTGATTTCCGGCCACTGTGAATTTGTCGTCTGGACAGGTGCGCGTGATTTGACCTCGCGTGTTGTGACGTGGATGACGTCACATGAAACAGCTGATCTAATGTTGTGGTAGAGTAATGGATACAGGTGGTTCCAAATAACAATATTCTCTTTGACTGAACTAGAAAGCATATCTAGTACATCACGATTGGAAAATGACTACGAGTGAATGAGACCACTTATCATTTGACTAACAGTGTTAGAATATTTGGCGCAGTTTTCTAATTTTTGCATGTTGACATGTCCTTTTCATATCTGTTTGAAGGCTTGATATTCCAAAAATATAATGTGCATTTAGTTGCGTAAGGGAATGTATTTTTTTACAGTGAGAAAGCAGTCAAAATGGATCCAATATTAAACAACCTAGATTTTTAATATTTTAGCTTCATCTATTAGAATCTCGAATGGTTCAATTTATAACATCAACAGTAAAAGTAATTAGATCTACTCACAATATATAGATAATCGATTTCTGAAATTTGTCTAAGGGCAAAATCAAAGCATTCTTGTGGTTCTTTTTTCACCATGTTAATTTGTATATAACTTCCCTCCAAGTTGTAGTTTAGCTAGGCAAAAATTAAGAAAAAAAGGAAAGACATAATAACTGATAACCTTTTATATTAAGGATTTTGCTGGTTAAATTTTCGAAGTTCAATACCAAGAATATATTTTTCCTTTTATGACAAATAATTCCATTACTTTCATTGACCTATGATCATTATCTATTTCAAACTTTTCCTTTAGTAGAATGGGATGGAATGGGAAACTAGTGGAAATAAACTATCACGTATGTCCTTAAATGTACATGTACATACCTAGCTAGGTGTAAATACACTTCTAAAGTCGTATTTATAAATCAATATGAAAGAAAAAGTGGAATTTCTTTGACTGGCCATACAAGTATATTTTGAGCAATGGTCTAAGTAAGGCAGCCAAGTGCGAAATACTTGCTGAGACGAGGATGTGTTTTCTGGTGGTCATAGTGAAACAATGACATATGGCGCCCAAGTTGTGAGTGATCGAAAATAGGTTTGTTGAATAGATTTGCTGCCCATGAAAACGTTTCAACAATTTTGATTAAATCTACATGTACTTACTCTTGGGTGTTATTATGTTAGTATAATCTTGTTAATTATTAAGAAATAATAATGATGCCCGATATTGAGCGATGTCAATTTGAATATTGTGAGGGCTGTTTAGCGATCTTTCACATTTTGTCCATTGAAAATGTACGATGTCAATTTCCCCGAAGTTGTGTTTTATCACTAATAAAAGAGCACGGTCATTGAAACATACATGGACGTAACGAGGATTTCTTCAAGAGATACATTCCAAACTGTCATTCGTATTGTGACATAATCTTTGAAACAGTCTGCGTATGAATTAATCTCGACCACTTCTGTCAATTTTGTTTTGACGTCAAAAACACACACAATTTCATCGGGATTTTTCATCGGTAAATTATAACTCACGGAAAATTCTCAGTGAATGTGTACTTCAACATAAATGTCATATGTCTATCACTGTTAGGACATGTACTTGCCAATGATATGAATTATTGGTCATTTAGATTTCAAACAAGTGCGCTTACTTGACTTTGCTTGCCATATTCAGGTGCGTCCATATTACGATTAATGTGGAAAAGTAGGAAACTTATAATACCAGCACTTTTATCGATGGCTAGGCAGTGCATATATCTTTTGGATTTGGTGACTTTAGATACTGATGGAAAGACAATCAACTCGAGTCGCAGGTTATACAATTTGGTTACACTGTGTGAAGAAATAAAGACGTTGTAACACTTTTGATACAATGTATACATTTTTGAAACAGCAACATCATCACAGTGCGGCACTGAGGGGTATGCAGGCTGACTGACGTCCAGGTACCATGAGGGTTAATTCCTTTGTTTTCGAGAGATTAGTTTAATAAACAGGAGAAGCTTGTGGGTATAAAAGTTGGTATATATTTACTGTCTGACATTTCATCATGAGTTTGAAACGAAAACGCCATGCTTACGATGCTGCATTCAGACTGCAAGTGGTCGCTCTAGCTGAGACATTTTCTCACGGGTTCATAATCCTACATACATCGATTCACAAAATGGCATTTTATTGTTGATGGCAACATAATGATCATTATGACGTTAAAAAAAGACAACAGAAACAGCTTCCCTCATTAGGGGAGTGGATGACTGGTTTGTTAATCTTTATTAGAAATTATAATGACTTTTTCAATATAATTGTTTTTCATCTTATATTACTGAATATCTGCAAGTACTGGTACAGTCTTGCAGTCAAACTTCACAGTGTCTTTGCCTTTCACTTCCTGGTTCTGCTTATCTATGGGTCATATGATGTTCTTTCATATTTCAATGGTCAAGTTAATATCTCGGCTTATCTACAGGTCGGCTTATCTGCGGTCATATACGGTACATTAATGACCCTTACATTCCCAGCTATATGACTCTCTGAAACCTACATTAATGACTAAATGACCCTTACACCACAGAGCAATATGATTGTCTGATACCTACATTAATGACTAAAATACTCTTACACACACAGCTATATGATACTCTAAAACCTACATTAATGACTAAATGACCCATATTTAACCAGCCATATGACTCTCTGAAACCTACATTTAGGAGATAAACCTGTGTTTTGAAATTTGATGCAGTCTCACTGTAGAGTAGATACCTCTTTAGTTTAATTTGGAACAGAGGTATCTACTCTACAGTGTGACTACATCAAATTTCAAAACACAGTAGGTTTATCTCAATTCTACCGTGACGGCAACACCTCTTTGAAAACGGCGCTCTCTTGCAACGCGTAACAACACAGGTACACAGGTTTGCAATCTTAAAACATTATGAAAAGTGGTCACAGGTAGTTATATATGTAACAATTATTACTAAAGTTCAAGATTAGAAACACCATAGTCGTGAGTAGTTCAAAATAATTGTTCAAAACACATAGTTTTTCAAAAGAAGTTGACAAATAACACTCCAAACTTAGTCTAAAGACAGCTGTTTTCATTTCTACCAAGCTGTTGTACAGTTTGGACTGACTGCCATTTCTTGGAATTTTGCGAGAGAGGTCATTTCTTGGAAATCGAACATGCCATCATTTCTATTGTAGGGGTGACAGATTTTAAAAATGGTTTTAAAATGCTTAACGAATTTTATTGTTACAACAAACTTTATGAATTAACATTCTATTATATATTTAACATGTGTAAGTGTTATTAGTTAGTTAGCAATTACACCCAATAAACAATAATAAAATCAAAATAAATGCCTCACCACCCCGAACTTGGATGCAAACTTGGATGCGTCAGAAGTTGACCTACATCACGGTTACTCACACCTCACAGCTGTCAATGGCTGACAATCTTGTGTTTACATTCTCCGTAACTAGTTAAACAAAGCAAGATGACAACCCTGATCTATGATGTGGTTCAACATTAACCTGTAGATTTACTGGGGTTGATCAAGCCTGCTGGTACAATATAATTACCAATGGAATTGAGTATGAGTGAACAGCGGCTTTTTAGGCTGCAGACGAGCCGGATATTTTGAAACGAGGAATCTGCATAGTGTGACCGGTCAATTTCAAGATTTCACCGATCCAAAGCCAGAAAGTGACAAAACTTAGACATTTTTGGCCCTGAAATTATGGGTCATGTATGATTTTCTTAATTGTGCGTGTTCTGAAATGAATTTCATTTCAGGTTGATAAGCTGGCACTTCAGTTGGGACATTTTTTTCGTGGACTTTCGAAGGGGGTTGTTTTCTGATTGACTTTCAAATCCCCTCCTGCCAAATTCTAACGGTGGACGGAGATGGCAATGAATATCGATCACAAAAAGGTTTGTAAACAACATGTTGTCATGAATAAAAAAAATTTCAATTTTTTACTTTCATTGTCGGTTGTTCCAATAAGGAAATAGCTTAAATTGTTCTGATTCTGGTCACCATAGAACATTTCCCTAACAGTTTCATAAACATTTCATTTGTATGCACAAGATATGCCTTCGTGAAATCTTTTAATGTCATCATCAAAGCACTCAGGGTTGTGGCCTAGAATGGCCAAAACATCGGATATCAAACTACCATATTTCCACTATTTCATCCAAGTGGCTTGTTAATACATAACATCACGGTCATGGGTGACATCATCCGAAGAACTGTTTACTACTCATAAATAAGGTGATCCTTCACAAAAAGGTTTCCGTTATATAAGAAACGATTAAAGAAAAAGCTGGATGCTGAGTTGATCATTTTTCACCTAAAAAATTTACCACTTCTATGTACACTTCTGTTTGACATCACTACCGGTGACCGACCTACAAATTGGCAGTACACAGGCTTTTCAGAGGAGGATTTTCTTTGATTGAGGAAACAATCCTGTTTTCCAATACAACCAAGAGAATTTGTCAGAAACGCACACAACTACCGTCGTCATCGTGACACACAATGGAAACTTTCATGATTTCTGTTGAATTTACCTGATCATTGTAATGTATATATTTCTGATTCCATAATTTATGCTAAGATACTCTTTGCAAGAATATTCTCAAAGGCATGAGCCAATGTATGGAACAGTTTGAAGAATGGATCTCTCAAAATAGGAGAAAATGATGCACTGTGTAAAATCTGAATTTTGCTTTGTTTACATTACAACAAGAACTGTTTTCCAAACACACTGTTTGTTTCCACACCTATTTTTTTCACTTGATTTCATCTAAATAATTTGCATTGGTGACTAAAACCATATGCCATTTGCTTCTAAAATGTATGAGAAGTTTAGGGATGCATGTATTGCAGCTGAGTTTTGAAATGTACGTGATCTAAAAGGCATCTCATAACCGGCATACATGAAAAGTGATTTTGTAAACACTATCCAATATGGCGGGATGATCCTGTTTGCATATTTTCCAAAACATTATTTGATATATCAGCGATGTTTCAGAAGTATCATGGGTGATTTGATAAAAAAAAAAAATACCCGTGATCACTACTATTTTTGATATTCAATTCTTCAAGTAAAAATCTGATATTTAGATTTCTCAAGACACAGTAAATAACGCTGTGAATGGTGATTTATTATTGTGTCAAAAATGGCGAGATTTATGATGTACCTAATTTTCAGAGGTCAGTTTCAGTAAGTTTGCTTTGCCTAAAATGACAGTGAATTATCACAGAACAGGGAATTTCCCACAAAATTCAAAACTGTGAAGTGTATTAGTGTGTGTGATGTTCTTTTAATTTGATTAGACTTCGAAGTGAGGTTTGAAGAGGAGAGACACATTATCTCGCTGTGGCATCCAGGGGTTTTACAAAAAAACCATAATGACGTAGGTGAACATGCAACTGAAGCATGAGCAACTTATCAATGATTTGCAATCAGGAAAGTAGTCCGTCATAATCTGACCCCAGTTCATCACCATGGAGTAGCCAATCACGGGCCTGGCTTGATGAACAAGCCTATGTACGTAGACTTGGTCGTCACATGCATATCACCTTTGGCACTCTTTCATAGCCATTTGAATTCTGTAAGCCATGCAAACTGGAATTTACAGGCATATTTAGACCTCTTGGGTAGTTTTTTGCTTGGAGAATTCTTGTGTTTCAGCATAGTGAAATTCAACTGATGAAAATATCTTTCGTTTGTCATTTATTGCATAATTGAGAAAATCATGCCATACTCGACTAACTTTCACATGTGTATCATATACGAATTTGTGATTTTAACAATTAGTGCTTCTTAATATAATAGTAGCTGACGTAATGTTGATCTACTTGTGTCGCCATCTAGGCCTAGTGGTTACCACACAAGACACCTTTCCAACTATATTATTTAGTTTGTGAGTAATATTTAGATGTACTTTTTGGCTGTATTTTTCCCGATAGAAGACATGTGCATCAGAAATATAACAATTTTCTATAATGAAAAAAAAGTACTTGTCGCCAGGACGACATTGAGTGACAGGTGTTGTATGTTGTATGTAACTTTTACAGGCTTCGCTTAACATTTATTCTCACTAACTCCATGAATTCCATGAATCTTAATTTCCACTTGTATTTCCCACAATCCAAGAACAAAGCCAGCACAACCTAGCAATATTACTTTGATCAAAGATTATCCCAGATAAACGCAAACAGCTATATTAAAAACAAACGAAGGGTAGCTCGATCAATGATATGTTCATTCCAACCAATGATGTATTTCATTGTTATTTTGACTACCAAATCAACCAATCACACATCATGTCAGAGCTGGTGCATGCTGGTCATACTTCGTTTTTATTTCCGAGAGTTAATGGCATTAGTTTGAAGGTTTAAGTTACCACGGTTTCTGATACATTTTATAACAGTAAAGTCATCAAACAATAGTTATCATTGTTAATAATTCTAAGAATACTACCTCTATTGCATCTTTGCCATAAAACCTGTATTTTGGCTTCAGTCACACTAACTACAATTCTCAGATTTTCAACAGATGTTTTCTTGACTGTCAATCACACACCTTTAGTTGTTCCCAATATAGCACAAAAGGAACCCCAGCTATGACGTGCGTAATAGCGGGAAACCTCACTTCTTTCCAACATCTAACCACTAGAGGTAGATGAATTGGGGAGGTGGGTGGGAGTACTTCTGATGTAATAGAGGTAGCATTCTTAGAATTATTATCAGTGATAACTATTGTTCAATAATTCTTGCGAATCATCGACCTCTATTACATCTTTGCCAGAATATACCAGAGGGACCCGGTGGGATCTGCCTCTAGTAGCTCGCAGTGTAATTGACAGAAATCCTCTTCTGGAAACCATTTAATCACTGATTCTAATCCTGACTCGAGATAATTTCCTCTGAAATTCCTTGTGAGGACTTGAAAATCAGAATGCATCAAGAATCAGTCAAATACGAGATACCTTCACTAGAATTACTGTGATTTTTGCTGATATTGTTAGTAATAATGATGTCATTTCTGGTCTATTTCTACCAAATGACGCCATTTCTTGTTAAAATTGGATTCATGACACTATTTCTGGTTCTGACCCCACTTCCGGTTGTGATGTCAATTCCGGTTTGTCAATTCCCTTTTACTACATAATGACGTCTCTTATGGTCCATTTCTACCAAAAGACATCATTTCCTGATTAGATGGATCTTGTACTGCTAGTTCTGGTGCTGACGCGTCACTCCCGGTATGATCTCACTTTCGGTGATGATGTCACTTCCGGTTCTATCTCCTTCGGTTCGGACATCACTTCCGCTCATCCATCTGCACTTAGTACTGTAAGCAAGGTGTTCCTCATGCATCCTACACCTAATAGACAGGATAATCAAGGGTGTACTCAGCCTCCTATGCTGCTGCTATAAGATCCTCCACCCCCCCCCCACCCCCGGTGGAAAAGGTTGTCTGCAAGGATGTTCAGCTGTCTCGCTTCCATCCGGCAACTGATGGAGTCTGTCAAGGCAAACAATCATGTAGTCTCCATCATCAGAGAAGTGGATCTGTTTTCTCCATGTTTCTGAATGTATGCCACTACCGTGGTCGTGGCTATGAGGATGGCCGATTGGGAGAGACGTATCTTGCATGCCAGATTTTTAAAATAGTGAAGATAAGATAATTTCCAACTTTTATTTTTATTAATGTTATTAAGAAAACCAGATATTTTAAAACAATGAATAATTAAAAACTTCTTATAAATTTCCGTTTGCATTTTCCTCCTCCAAGAATAAACCTAGCACAATCTACCCATATCACTTTCGTTCAAAGATCATCTCAGATAAACGCAAACAGATATTGAAATTTAACAATCAGTAGCTTGACCAGTTGATGATGTGGTTAATCCGACCAGTTGTCAGGTTTCGTTTTGATGCAGGTTTTCTGAGTATTCGGCACGAGTTTGGTTACAAAATAGGCCAAAGAAATATCAAGTGCATTTATCCTGACGCAACGTGATCGCCCCTAATTTCAATAAGATATATTGTTTATTTCTGTCTGTTGACAGTCCCATTACTTCACTAGAAATGTTCACATTATTCCATGCCAAGAAATGTATGCCATATTTGGAAGCACTATTACGTTTTACTACAATTAGTGAATGAAATGAGTCTCTTTGTCGTTGTTGACCTTCCTGACCTTGACGTGTATTAATCTCATTTGTTGACGAGTACTTTTGTATGCAAATTTGATCTGGGACGCTAGCAAACTATTAGCCAAATTGTGTAAAATATATCACAGAATACATTCTCGTGAAATTTGATAAAGTTCTATGTATTGATATTTCTGTGCACACAAGTCACGATGTCAGTCAAAAGGAAATTTATAAGTTTCACTTTAAACTTTGACTTTGAAACCCTAGTTATGTGGAAGCCTGATCGTGTAACACATTTATTTCGACTACAGAATCAACTAATCACGCATAGTGTTGTTTCTGAAGATGGCGCTTGCAGGTTATATTTTGTTTTCATTTCCAAGAGTTTAATGACATAACTTTGAGGTATATTGATGTTTTGACAAAGTTTCTGACAAATCTAAAAACCAATTAAGTCATGTATAACTGGACGTTCTTAAATTATGGAAGAATAAACACGCTAAGAACATGAAGACAACAGTTCATTTCATGAAGTGATAAATACTCGGCTGATTATTTATTTAAAGTTCAACCCTTCAGGTACCTGTTAGGACTATCTGAGGTTTCTTTACAGTTTAAATTGTTAAATCATTCACCATATGAATTCAATTACCGGTACCAGTTGATTACTAGTCAAAGGCCCATCTGGGTCCCCCTGTGGGTGGCCGTGATAGCAGTCGCTAATCTGGAAGCCTACTGGACAGATCGGGATGTAAACTTCCCGTTCTTTGTTTTTACTCACAGGACAATGGAGGCGAATTTTTAAAATAATGAAGAATTCTGTTTTGCGAAAGAAATTGTCCATCATGCGGGAGACTGGGAGATTTCATCAAATTGCGGGGTCCGGTAATAAGTTGGGAGGTAACTGAGTCTTGAACTTTAGGGTGTGGGATCATAGTGAGTTGATCCATGTCTGTAGAGGATCTTACATCAACCTTCCTCTGAAGGTCATATCCTGTAGAGACGTTAGGTTGCCTAGAAGACCTTAAGAGACCTGCTGGGTTGACTTGATAGGGATTGAATCATCGTAATAGTCTTGACAAATTGATCCTCTGGTGGACACAGATATCCCTTGTGTAGTTGGAAACGCGCTCTGATGTATACGATGTCTTGAACCGGAGTGGTCTCGGAGGGATTTACTAGGAAGCCTAGGTAGGTCATAAGCTGGAGTGAGTGAGTGTGTGAGTGAGTTTATGCTTTACGGTGGAGTGGGTGGCAAAAAGTCAGAACCTGCTTTCACCTCTGCCCCCAGATCTGCCACAGCGATAGGATCCTCATTTCTTATAATCGGACTGACGAAAAGACTCCTGATAAGACCAACACTTGTCGTACCCCTGACAAACTTCTTCTTAGGTGGCTGTTTATATGATACGAGGGCTGGCTGAAAAGTTCTAAGCCTAAGTGGGATATCTCAATCGGATTGAAACAAACTTTTGCCACCAACAAGTACAATCATTTAATAAATCATAGACATAAGAACTGCAACTGTAATGTTATTATTGTCTTTGTACCAGACCATCTTGTGAACATACCCATGAAATCACCAGAAATGGACAAAACTGGCTATAGGGCAGTCATCAAGTACCTGCAACTGAAAGGGCTAACTCCAACACAGATGCCCCTTCTTTTTCCACTGTAAAGAAGTGGGCTGCGGAATTCAAGTGGGGCAGAGAGAGCCTTGACAATGACCCGCGTCCAGGAAGGCCTTCAACAGCAACCATTCCGGAAAACATTACCTGGGTGCATGACATGGTGATGGCTGATCGACGATTGACCACTCGACATATTGCCAGTGTTGTGGGCATTTCTCATGAGAGGGTTGAGCACATTATCACCAACGAGTTAGGAATTACAAAATTTTCTGCAAGATGGGTGCCAAAGATATTGACAATGCTCCTGTTCACAAATCGGTGGTTGCCATGTTGGCGATCCATGATTGTGGCTTCAAACTCATTGACCATCCCCCTTATTCACCCAATTTGGCCCCGTCAGACTTCCACCTGTTTCCCAAAATGAAAAACTAGCCGGTCGCCATTTTCCTAGTAATGATGACGTCATTTCCGCTGTGAATGACTTTTATAGGGTGGCTGAAGAAAATGTCTTCTTGACCGGCATCCAGGCCTTGCAGCATCGCTGGCAAAAGTGTGTAAACCTGGAAGGGGACTATGTGGAGAAATAAATGAAAACCATCGACTTGGTACGGGTCTTTCACAGTTAGGCTTAGAACTTTTCAGCCAGCCCTCGTAAATTCTGATCCCAGAGCGCTTCTGAGGATATGAAGATCCATGTGCCTTGGCAGCTAGGTTGATAGTTGATACTTGAAATCGTTCCTTGTATCTTGTCTGACTTCGTCTATGTTATGTCCCAATTGCCATTGAACGTCTTAGGAGCAAATATTGGTTGTGACATTATCAAACTCTTCGATTGGTTGGAAAACAGCTTTGAACGAATCTGTGCTAGTTGTTGTTGATGCTGAACAGGTTGGAGTACAGGCATAAGATGTTATAACTCCTCAATGAGTTCCACAAAGGTGAATAATCCCACTGGGGTGAATTGTCAGAATGATTAACCTCCTCATATAGGTCCGATTCCGCCTCAGAATGACCGTGGGTAGCTCCCGGGAGGGGTAGATGTTCATCATAATCCATACACTCAATTGGAGGGGTGGATGTTCGTCATAATCCATACACTCAACATGTTCCCCGTGTGTGTCATCATCCACTGGTGTCCAGGATTCCGCTATGAGAGAGGTCCGTGCGGCTTGCGCTGACTGCTCATGTATAATGGAACCCGTACAGGAATGATGGTCCTCCATCAAACCGCTAGGCTGACCCATGATGTAATCTTCGTCTTGGTCAGTTTGACAGTCCCATGCGATCCGAGCAGTCGCCTTGGGTACTGTAGGTTGATGGCAACCATACGGTTGAAGTGCTCCCGTACGGTCGGCTGGGTTACCATGGAGTCCATGCGGTGACCGTACGGTGCCTTAGCTGGGAAGCTTGGCCTTGTGGTACCCTGACAGGACCAAAGCGGAGATCTAGATGCCCATGTATAATGAGAGGGTAAAGCGTGAGAGCTTCTACCCGGCTGGTCGGTATGGTCGTCTGGAGTAGGCTGTACAGCCATGGCTTTGGCAAAAACAGATGGCTGTCCCCCATGCGGCCTCTTTGCCGGAGGACTTTTCTTAGCCAATACTGTCTGCTTCTTTTATGTTCATAGAGAACGTAGAAGTAGAATCATTCGACAGAGTGGTAGGTAGAGACGCTGTGGTCTGAACAGATGGCAGTCCCCTATGCGGCCTCTTGGCCGGAGGACTTTTCTTAGCCAATACTGTCTGCTTCTTTTATGTTCATAGAGAACGTAGAAGTAGAATCATTCGACAGAGTGGTAGGTAGAGACGCTGTGGTCTGAACAGATGGCAGTCCCCTATGCGGCCTCTTGGCCAGAGGTCTCTTCTTAGCCAATACTTTTCTGTGAGGATCTCCATGATCATAAAACGTCCACACTTCTTACAAGCAGGAGGAGGGGGAGACTCCATTACCACCTCACAAACACCTCACACCAGCTTTATACTTACGTGAGTACGATCGTCACTACAATTAGCAGCTCCTAATATGACTTAACATATCTATTTTAAGAAAACCATAAAACAATCTTAGATTAAATGTGACCAAACCAAGCGCTAGATTGTTACAACTGTAACAATAGGTGTTGACTCTAGCACACACAGGAAAGAAGTGAGGTTTCCTGCCCTTACGCACGTCATAGCTTGGGTTGCTATAGTGCTATATTGTGAACAACTAATTGTGTGTGATTGACAGTGAAGAGGACGTCTGTTGAAAATCTGAAAATTTTAGTTAGCGTGACTGAAGCCCAAATACAGGTTTTATGGCAGAGATGTAATAGAGGTAGAAGATATGCAAGAATTATGTATATTAGGCTGGTCTTATATATTTATACTTGTGTAAATGTATTACATTTTGCAGGAATAAACACGCTTAAAAACATGAAGATGAGAAACTGTACAATTGAGAAGTGATAAGTACTTAGCTGATTATTCACTTCAAGTTCAACACTTTATGAACCTGAGCTTTTGTTACATTGTTAAATTGTTCACCAAATTGATTAATTAACCAATTAATTAAACAGGCCAACCGGCAGAAGACTGTTGTACGGGTTGCTAACAGCAGACTCCCAGACATATCAGGAGATAGCACATGTATGCATTGGCCTTTCACTGACCTTATTGTCTGTCAATATATACAGCAGCAGGCATTACGATGTAAGGTATGTGGTCTTACATAAAGACCATCCTCACAGCTGCTCTCAGATTTGGCAGGGATGCTTGGTCTTCAGTCAACAATTCTGTTTCAGAGGAACCCATCCAATGGTGGATGTCCAAAATTAATTATGGTTCTCAGTGGAATGACACCCTGGCTGCAAAGTTATTCAAAGATTAATCATAAAGATCCACAAGTCCCATGACAATCCAGGATTTCTCCAGGCAGGTCAAGAATGTTTCACTGGTCCCTTTGAAACGGAGGTATACTGATAAAAAAAACGTAGGGGATATTAAAAAAAATAACAGAAGATTACAGAAATACTAAGATGTATGGTTCGATAAGAAAAATGGTCAACATGCAATGTTTCAGGCGTTTGGGGCACAAGGTTTTGGTTTCCGAAAGCGCTCTCAGGCAGTCATTTTTCAAAGGTGATCTTTCTTTTGACAATCAATCATAACATTTACTGTAAATATGGATAGTTTTGTGTTTGAAATTGCTGCAAGTGGCTAACAATAGCCTTAACTGTGTCTGTAAAGCTTTGTGACGCCCTGTTAAGATTGGCAAATATCAAAGCAGGAAGTAGCATGATGAAATGGTAACTCAGTGTCAGTCAGTGATTTTTCAACTGTTGTTGTTGTTGTTGTTTAAGTGTTTAAGAGGTTGCCTTCTACCTTAGCAATTTCAGCTGACCTGTCCCTCTTTGGGACTCGTGTGTGAGTAGGGTACACATATCTATTGGTCCGTATTGGAAGTTGTGGTATTCATAGAATTTCTGTTATTGTATTGATATCATTTCTATTTTCGTATATTGATATCATTTCATTTATCTTTTGCTGCTCTGTTCATGTACTTTTATCATTTAGATGCATGTGTTGTTGTAGTTGACAAGGG
Source organism: Haliotis rufescens (assembly GCF_023055435.1). Lineage (NCBI taxonomy): Eukaryota > Metazoa > Mollusca > Gastropoda > Lepetellida > Haliotidae > Haliotis > Haliotis rufescens. Next base: position 29,362,846 of record NW_025964112.1, read on the forward strand.
AGGTGGGAGTAACAGTGGCAGGCGTATGTCTGCATTACTGGGCGTTACGTTAACAACTTGATTAGATGTGGCAGGTTAGTGAATTAGACTACCGTATTCGACGTAATCAGCGCCCAGCGCGCTCTCAAAATTAGAAATAGGGGGCTCTTATTAGAATATTATTTCGGTGAAAAAAACGGAGTTGAAAGATAAATTTCGTGGTTTATGCCGACAGCCTGAAATGTTTATGTACGACAGATATATTTTTCCAGAATTTAATTGCCAATTACAAAGGGTGCATATATCACACGAGTGCGTATTATATGCGAATAGGGGAAGGAAGCGGTGCATATTATATGCGAAAAGGGGTCGGAAGGGGTGCTAATTGGGATTGTTCACTCGCCAATATATTAGCAAATCTTGACGTGGGCAAGCTTGACAAAATGTGAAAGTGAATTCAAGAAATATCAAACAATAGTTATCTTTGTTAATAATTCAAAGAATACTACCTCCATTACATCATAGCCATAAATCCTGTATTTTGGCTGCAGACACACTATAACTAAATCTTCAGATTTTCAACAGAAGTCCTCTTCACTGTCAACAAAACACAACTAGTTGTTCCCTTAATTGCACATCTGGCTCACCAGCTCTCCTGTGCAAAAAGGCAGGAAAAAGCGTCACTTCTTTCCAAAAACATCTAACCACTGAAGGCAGATGAGCTGGGGAGGTGGGTGGGAGTACTTCTGGTGTAATAGAGGTAGTATTCTTAGAATTATCAACAATGATAACTATTGTTTGATAATACCTGCCAATCCTCTACCTCTATTACATTATAGCCAGAATATACCAGAGGGGTAAGGCGGGATCTGCCTCAAGTAACTCCCTGTGTAGTTGACAGCAATCCAATCCTGTCATAAGAGTTCTTGTATATTACCGGATCCAAAGGAGGTAATTACTCTAGAATCTCTCTTAGAGGACTTGAAAACTGGTATTATGATGATATCAGTCAATATGAGATACCTTCACCTGAAGTACCTCATTATTTGCTGATAATCATAAAATGATTTAGTTCTATTCTAACTCATCATTTATCTCCAATTATGAGATTGACGTCACTTCCGGTTATGACGTCCCTTCCAGTCTATATTCCTTCTGATTGTGACGTCACTACTGGTAGATCTGTTTTTCAGCTGTACTAATAGGTAGCCCTTGAATTCCTTACGTATGCTAGTAAATCAAGGTAAAAGGTGTACTCACCTTCTGTAGTTGCTACTGTCAGATCCTCGCTCTCACTCTCTCTTTCCCCCCCCCCCCCCCCCTTTCTCTTGAATGTAAAAACTTGTGAAAGTATTGTGTGACCCCCATTGGCATCCTGTTACAACTTGTTCGATGGACAACAGATGACCAGGACGCCATACACGTTGCCAGAGCTCGGATTTCGTGGGCAGAGCTAGAACCCATACTAGGAGGTGTATCTTGTGCCTGCCGATATGCTGCTTACGGAATTTTTGGAGGAGAGTAGTGTTTTCACAAGGTTCGTATGGAGCGGCTAGTAGAGCAGACAGGACGACTGATAAATTCCATTTTGGAAAGATCCGGGGAATACGAACACCAAAGTGAGTTCCAATCAACAACCCATCGAGCTGGAGAACGGAAAGGAGGGCAGATCTATATATCCTTCAATGGTTCCATGTCCAAGTTATCGAGCGGCTAGTAGAGCAGACAGGACAACTCATAAATTCCATTTTGGGAAGATCCGGGGAATACGAACACCGGAGTGAGTTCCAATCAACAACCCATCGAGCTGGAGAACGGAAAGGAGGGCAGATTTATATCCCTCAATGGTTCCATGTCCAAGTTATTATCCTGTTGTAAGTGTAGAAGGAACTTAACAACCATGGGAATGTCAGCTGTGACATTTGTTAGACCACATCTGTGTCTCCACTGGACAAATTTGTTCCATCTGTTGTCATAAAGTTTGGTGGATGATGATCTCCATGATCTTGTGACAGCAGTATAGGCAGCTTGAGAGAACCCGGAGGCCTGCATTCTCTGCGAGATACTTTACGAGATACTTTACAGGCAGTTAGATGGAGACTGGGAAGATTGGTGTAAAATAGGCTCGACCTGGGTTGATGCAGGAGATCTTTGCGATGTGGAAGAGCAAGCGGCTCGTCCATCAGGAGCGACAGTAGTCTGGGAAACCATGTCCTGTTTGGCCAATTTGGAGCAATGAGGATGACTGTGCAATTGGTCGCTTCCAAATTCTGTATGACCTTGTCTAGGAGAGACCATGGAGGTAATGCGTAGGCGAACAGGCCTGTCAAATCCATGGATAGTGCATTTATCTGGAGAGCTCTCGGATCTGGAACCGGACTGACGTAGACTGGAAGTTGATGGTTGAGGCAGTTTGCAAAGAGGTCCAGATGCTGGGTGTCCCAAAAGGAGGTTTTCCAGGTAAAGACATCTGGGTGAAGAGTCCACACAGTGGGTATGATCCTCCCACTCCGGGATGATAAGCTGTCTGCTAGTATGTTCAGTTTGCTGAGCTAGATGTGCAATTTGGGGGACAACTAGTTGTGTTTAGTTGACAGAAAAGAGGACATCTGTTGAAAATCTGAAGATTTAGTTATTGTGTGTCTGCAGCCAAAATACAGGATTTATGGCTATGATGTAATAGAGCTTGAAGATTCGCAGGAATTATGCGACTATTGTTGGATGTCGGACTGCCAAAATAACTGCATCATGAAACAAATGCGAGTTTGCAGCTCACAGTTGTCGCAGTACTTTCAGGCTTGCAAAACTTACCAGATTTACAGATTTTACAGATTTATATTTCATGATCCCCTACATTTTCTGGAGTGTTTGTTGAAATTTTGGCCTATTGTAATTTAAGTGGCAGTGGTTTTAGAAGTACAGTTATAGCAAGTACAGCAACATAAATGAATCTTCTATTTAAGGCAAATGTCTGCAGGATGCTACTTTGTCACACGGACATGTTCTCTTGGGCCGTCTACTCTGTAAACAAATTACCATGCAATAATTTTATACATCTTCCTTGTGTTTGGTACCTGCTTTTCAGTGGAAAACTATTCTGGGTTCCCTACTTCTGAGGATAAATCTGGTTCTTCAGGTGCTTTTTAGCTGGGGAATCCCAAGGTCCTTATGACAGTCTGCTTAGTTAACACTTATGTTTGGCAATTTGTAATTCAGGCCAGCATATTGTACAACCCAAAAAGAGAGCAAAAGGAGTACAAGCTGTGAAATAACCTCATCTGTAAACATGTACAGCCCAAACCATACTGACCTCATTTCACTGTTCCAGATAGCCTCTGGTGTGTCAAATTCTCCAAGGAAGATCTCAGAAAACTTCTCAGCAGAATAGTTTTCTAGGTAGCATACCATTGCTTCAGGTAATACATGGCCACATATACTTCGCAGCATTATGTCTGAATTCTGGTTCTGGAAGACAAATATCAGTAAGAATGACAGCATATACACCACATATGAACATGGATTTTTTTCAACTGAAATACATACAGGTACATCTGCACATCTGCAAATGACTAAAATAAAAAAAATATATATATTGCCACAGCACTGTAGGTCTCCTGGATATTTACCAGTAGTCAAGATTCGAAAATGTGAACAAAAGTTTCTCAAATATTTTCTGAAAAAATACTGAGCACAAAATTATTAACAAACATTATTAATATAACTAACTTTTGACAAAGTTTCTAATTCTGCAAGCACAAATGTATAAAAGTAGAACATTGTTGCAAGAAAGACCACAGGAAAATTGACTTTATACACATTTTCAACTCTGAGATTAATACTCCATCTAGGGAGAACAATTTATCTAATGCCAAACAGTTTTGGAAGTATTTCCCCAAATTCAGAATATATACCCTCCAAAAGTAGTCAAATAGTAAATATCTGACAAAGTGTTGACGATATCCATATCAAATTAATACCAAATATGAATTGGTCATTCCTTCATGGATTGGAATGAGTTGTTTGAAAAAATGATGTACTGCAGAAATTTGAAAAATCTAAAAAACACAACCATGTGAGAGCCCTGTTCTGAAACACAGCAACATGACATGCACGTGCAACTTCATTTGCCGGGCTATAAAAACCTTGGGTTATCATTTGCATGCCATCACAATCATACAGCAAGCGAACAGTGAAAACATGCCACTACTGATGGAAGCCCAATGCAACAACGCCATCGGCTGACTGCATACAGGCGAATAATCTTTGGCCGTAGCTAGGTTTTTTCATGTAGCCCCAAGCACCCTTACAAGACTGTTGAACCGTTATCTGACACACAGGACTACATGTGGCCTTCCTAGATCCGGTCGACCACGTATCACTACTAGAGCACAGGACAGATTCATTCGGCTATGTCATAACAGGAAAAAAACCACCATGGCAATCTATACAACTACGGCAACATCAGGAATTAGAAGGATATCAGACCAGGGAGGAGTCGTTTACACGCTGAAGAAATTCATGCTTAACGACCAGTTTGAGGGGTCCTTTTGACAGACCAAAATCATCAGCTGCGAAATCATTGGTGTCAAGGTCATTGCATATGGCCACAACTGCGATGGAGACAAGTTTGGTTTAGTGATGAGTCACGTTTTATGCTTCGCCATGCGGATGGGAGACGTCATGTTAACAGGCGTCATCGGGAACGTTATGCCCGAAACTCCATACAAGAAACTGACAGATTTGGTGGTGGAGGTAGTGTGATGATGTGGGCAGCTTTCTCCTACACTGGAAGGACAAACTTGGTGCAAGTTCAAGGGAATTTAACGGCAAAATGCTACCCGAATGAGATTCTTCGACCACATGTCCTTCCCAGCTATATCACAAGCTAACAACATCCAGGTCCTGCCAGGTCCCAATCGAACATTTATGGGCTGCACTGGATCAAAGACTGGGAGCATGTCAGCAACAACCACAAGCACTGCAGGAAGAGTGGGTGAACATTCTTCCCCAGACCAATATTTGGGAGTGCTTCAATGCGACGATGATGCCAGTAATTTCTTGCGCTCTAATGGTGGCCATACAAGATATTGAGCACAGATGAACCTCACCTTGAAAATGTACTGTTCCATGTGTGACTAGACTAAAATCTAGTCTCTGAAATGAACATATCGTACATAAAAAAACCAGTTGTTCAGTTATCTTAATAAAAATATAATAAAAAGGAGCCCAGTGACTCTCTTCATTTTCAGATACTGCAGTGATCTAGACTTGCCAAACATTATAGACTTGCATGGGCTGTATTTGATATATATTTGTATCAGGGTCTGTAAGACAGACTACATGTGTGACATATGGGTCAATGAGAATGATATGTGCACACTTTGAACAATTGATTAGGATCTGTTGATTATTCATATGGTATACAAAATATACATCAAAAATCACTTTTGCTGGGTTGTTTTGTAGAGTATATAAAAAAATCCTAATGATTTGAACAAAATATGTGACCTGTAATGGGATGTCCTCGGAGAAAGCGAGAACTTGTATCTGATTTTAATGAGACTGAGGTAATCAAAGATTGTGATTAATCCTGTTTTCTTTATTTAAAGCATTGTTTATTGTTAAGCAAGTTTATCTCTGCAGCCTTTGTCATATGCAGCTACCAGCCGTCTCGCATCAAAACATGGGCTGTGTACTTGCGCACAGATGACCACGGCGTACGCTGATCACTCGGATTAACGAGACTGATTAATGAGTGATTTCGATAATTTGTTGCAAATTAGGTGTGTCAGAGTCGGAGTGTGAGACTGTCGGAGTGGTTACAGGCCGGCAACGCCACATTTCGAAAATAGATAGCCCAAATTGATGTGGCGCTCCCGGCAATGGTTATGGTTGCGTGATTGTATAATGTGGCTCTCACGGCTATGCTGTCAAAACATGCTTTGTGATTCTAACAGGTTACCGTATATAACAAAACAAGTCTTGTTTTCTCATTTCTTATTCAACAAGGATATATATTCATCAGAACTTTACATTGATGAATATGAATAGCATATGAATATCATAATGGATCATAACTGCAGATGAAGGAGGTCGCCCACGTGGTCAGCATATTCCATCTCACTCAGGTGTTGGTTCAGGAGCTGGATCTTGAGGGACGCAATACGTGCATCGATTGCCTTGTACTTCTTTCTTCGTGAAGGTTCTGACCACTGGTGAGAGAGTCTCAGGACTGCAACCTCTTTGAGTGACTGCTCTCGCTGAAATAGCTTCACTACCTCGTAGATGTTCGGGTGGCACTTCTTGGCAAGTTTCTTTATCTTGTTGTGCCACCCTTCCAGGTGATTGTTGGTACGGTGGCCTTGGTTTTCGAAGTGATTCCAAATCTCTGGGATGAAGGCCTGTCCTTGAACCCAACTGGTTGTCACGTAGTCCATGAAAGCAGTCACTTTAGGGCCAGCAGGAGAGTCAGTCGTTTCTGTCCTCGCTCTCTCCATCAGTCTTGCCTTAAAGGCATCAACCTCAAACTCGAATGGTAGTGGGTCGTTGGAGTGACCCATGATCTCAATGGCGTGGAGCAACTCACCCAGAGTTGTGATCCTTGCAGTGCACTCCTTGACAATACAGGACCAGTATCTTCTTTCACCACGACTGCTCTTACACCGAAACTTAAAGCCATCATAGTATAAATGTACGCCTCCTCTGACACTTTCAATGAACTTTATTTGAACTTGTGCGTTTGCCATGGTTATGATATGGAGTGAACACGACATCACTTAAATATGTTATGAATAACAGGATGAACTCAATATCAATTAAGACGGCCTTTGATCTCTAAAGAACACCACGCTTAGTAATTTAAATGTGGGACACTCATTTAAAGGTATCGGTAATCGGATTAATTAATTACCCGCTAGAATAGGTGAAATGCACTCAGCTGGAAATGTGGCCCCACCGGCAATAGCCATTTCTGAAATGTGGCGCTCCCGGCTAGACACCGTCGGAGTAACGGGTCTAAATAGCACTGATTTAATCAGTTCCCATCATAAGTGTCGGATAAAGCCGATTGTCGAATTAACGAGTGTTGGATTAACGAGAAATGACTGTACGATGTTATCATAAGGAGAAACATACAGCTTTCCATTTTACGTATGGAACAGTTTTATAGCGAATGTCGCTACATGACAGTCAAACTACAACAAGTATAACCTTTAACAAGTCCAAGTGTGGCAATTATGATATATCCATTCTCTGCCAAATTTATTTCTGACAGAAAACTACACATTACTACATAGAAATATAACCTGCTGTTACCAAGGATAAGACCAAAGCAAACATAAAATTTGTAAGTTTTCTTGAACTTACTGAATTAGGTTATTAAAGGTGGTAAGCGTTTTGTATGTTAGGAACCTGTTTAAATCGTAAAATTTGTGCAAATTGATTTCAATAATTATGTCTCCAATATCTTGAGTATCAATAAGTGAGTATAAATATGATTTCTTTTTTAATGGCAAATATCAGCGAGATGGTAAATTATGAACTGTTTCAGTAAATTCATTATTCAAAGGTTAAACAGATTAAAGACTTAATTTTCAAGGTCATCATGTCAGTTGCAGAAATAAGAACATTAGGGTTAATCTAATGTGTCATGTTATCAAATTTGCAGGATATAATAAATGACTTATAAATATTAACCGATCCTAATTCCAAGGGTTTTCGTTGAATATTTACGATATACTAAAATACAAATCCCACGTTGTGATGCTAGCAGACGTTCGAAAATCAAACATGGAGCTCTTTGTCCAACCTCAGCATAACTTACATTATAAATCAACAAAGTTTACATTGCCTCCATATATATGTCTTGCCGAAAGCTGACGATCTACTTAATCAAGGAATGTTTCATTTGTCATTTTCCGTTTCATATGACGTGTGAAAATGAAAATAAAGATCATGAAAATTTACAGCAAATTTCAGTAAGTGTAATGGTCACTATGGTGTCACAGACTGGGGTAGTCTGCTGATAATCTTTCATAACAAAACAATTACAATAAATTGTGAATGATTTTGCCTGTCGCATCCAGAATAAACACAAATCACTACATAGTATCAGTAATCACCACTAATATGAAATAATAATGTGACTTTGATGGTATAATTGGTGTATGATTTAATCCGTTTGACCTGATCTGCCTCTTTGACCTGGAAACAGTAGACGATGAATAAACATGCCACTTGCAAGTTCCTCAGTACCTTTTATTTGAACTTTTGTTGATATTTAAGGATCACCAATCGATGTTACGTTGAATGCGATTTACATGCTAATGATTTTGTGTTCACTATAATAATTGTGTCCCATGCAATACATCTATAGATATCGCCGATCGGCAATGATCACACTCCACAACTGGTGCAAAAAACAGGTTGTCACAAAATGTGTTTAAAAAAACCATTCATGCGTTGCTGAATATAAGATATAAGCCACTGCGTGATGTACATATCAATAAAATACTATACAAATATTTTCAGTGTTATGTTCGAATTAAATTTGGGATAGTTAAAGGAGTTTTGCTTTTAAATTCATAGATATATTTTTTTATTTAGTATTTATTTTATCCACAATGACTAGGTGTATATACACTAAATATTGGCCAATGTATCAGCACAGCGAAACTGATCAATCTTCAATTATTATTTTTCACCTGATCATCAAATATGTGAAAAATCGAACAACAGTTATCATTGTTAATCATTCTAAGAATGCTACCTCTATTACATCTCTGCCATAAACCCTGTATTTTCAGTGTGGCTTCAGTCACACTAACAAAATTTCAGATTTTCAACAGACATCCTCTTCACTGCCAATTACACACAACTAGTTGTCGCCAAGCAGTCTCGTAACTACCCAAGCCATGATGTCATATAACTGATGGGAGGGAGTACTTCTGATGTAATGTAATAGAGGTAGTATTCTTAGAATTATTAACAATGATAACTATTGTTCAATAATTCTTATGAAACTTCTACCTCTATTACATCTCTGCCAGAATATACCAGAGGGACCCGGTGGGATCTGCCTCTAGTAACTCCCTATGTGAGGTACATCCCTTGAGCGAGTAGGCACCTTGCTCGAGCGGTCCACAGAAAAACATCAAATATACAGAGAGCAAAGGCAACTATAACATCTGGTTGGTACAAATTGGTTTCTAACTTAACCGTGACGCGTCGTAGATATCTACCGAAACATGGAGAGTTGGAGATCGAGAGTTGGTCAGTTTACTCACCCTCCTGGGACTCGTCAAATCAGCCATGTTGGACAGTATACACCATGGACGAAATGGTCGCTAAACACTTTTTCATTTCTATACACTATGGTGCAGTTACGTGCTGTAGCATTAGTGATTCAAAAATGCTTGCTACTGTCTGGTGATGTGGATCTAAATCTGGGCCCCTCAAAAGTTGATAAAAATCAGATAAACATCGACATCATGCAAGAAATTCGAAAAATGAAAAATGATCTGTCAAGAGAGATTCACGATGTCAAATCCGACACACGAAAATTAAACATTAGTATGGATGAGTTGCAGTCAAGTTTAGAAGAAATGAAACAGACGCAACACACTATGAGACTTGTTGATATAGATGCCATATGGACCGTCTTGACATCGTGGAAGAACATGCCGATTCTGCTATCAATGACACCGTTATATCAACAAAATTACATGCTGTAGAAAACAATATTGACCGCCTTGAACAGTACAGAAGAAAACAAAATGCTCTCCTCTATGGTGTTTCCGATTCAAGCATTGAAAATACAAAATCTTTGAAGTCAACTGTATGTGAGACCTTGAATTCTGTAGATAGTGATTCACTTTTTTTTACTGTCACTGATATTGTGAATGTGCATCATATGAAAACATCCGGGTCAAAGCGACCTCACCCACTCATTGTTTGTTTCACAAATCTGGATCGTAAGATACAAGCTATTTCATTACGATTCTGTACTCAAACATTATGGAATAGGAATTTCAAATAATCTTACAAAACACCAGAGACAAACTCTTCAACAATTGAAACCACGAAACAAAAGAGGTTATTACAAAAACGATGGGTTAATAATCTCAGGCTTAACACGCCACAAGACTGGCTCCAATGTGCCACCAGAAATGTCACAGTCGGCTTTGTGTCAAACACCAGCGTCCATCCCATCCGACAACGTGGAATTGTCAACTTCTAACACAGACCACAGCTAGGGGTGTGGCCGCGGCCCTACACGCTCTGATGACCACAGACATCCCATCAACATATTATTTTGAAACATATCCGGACTTTCGACCAAAATTGATGATCTACATTTCATCAAACTCATTAAACGGTATGATTTTATTTCACTTAGTGAAACATGGTGTAAGAAACCGCTTTGCGATCAATATTTTTCTGATTATCAGCAATACGTTCTACCAGATAGTAAAGTTTCTTTATTTGGAAGACTGTGTGGGGGTATTGTGGTATTGATTTAAAACTCACTTATTCAATACATGAAAAGCCATGCTATCGTCCTGAACTGCATATTCTTTATCTGAGATAAATCTTTGCTCAATCTGGAAAAGGATATTTTGATGGCATGTACTTATGTAAGACCTATTGGGTAGGTCTTGGTATACTGACAAGCATCCACGTGTGGTATAAGCCTACTGTTGGAGTCTCTAATAAATGTACTGAATGACTATGGTGATTTACACCTGTTGCATGGAGGCGACCTCAACGCCAGAACAGGTACAGATCCAGACTTTTTCTATGATGACATTGCTGAACGGTTAGGAATAGAAGATTTCTCTGATCTCAGTGACAACGTTAACATCACATGATATTCATGTGATAAAATAGTGAATCATTTTGGATAAACACTATTATACTTTTGCTGTGCCATGAATCTAAATATATTAAATGGCAGATGTGGTGATGATGCTGGCAAAGGTGAATATACATTTATTGGTGCGAATGGAACAAGTGTCATTGACTATATCATTTCAACAACTCGTTTGTTTGCATTGTGTTCTCGCTTCAATGTTGAAACTAGGTCAGAATTGTAACACGCGCCAATCACTTGTACATTGCAGTCACGTGACCTTGATCAACGGGAGCATCTTGAACAAGACGCACATGCAAATAATGCAGTTTGTGCAGTAACAACAAAACAATAGGATTCATGAAAATATTTATTGATAACATTGGCAATATATTAGGGGCTACTCGGTTGTTACATAAAAAGACATACCCTGTGGGTATGAATGAAAAGCTCTGTGGGTATGAATGAAGAGGTAAGGGTCATGCCGACCTGATTAAATGAATGCTAGTTACCCTGCAGGTAATGAACAAGTCCTGAGACCGTGCTGGCCCTGCACTGTAAATTTGGAAGAAAGGTACTTTGGGGGCCACAAGCCATTCCTATGCAGTATGCAGGGCATGGAGTGACTTGTGAAGCCCAAATGAGGTTGTGTGCAACCGAGAGTATAGCTTCATCTGGAATGACAACAAAGAATCTATATTTAGAGATAATCTCTGTAACACTGATTCAGCATCCCAGTTTGAAAAGTTCACGGAAGATATGTTCTGGAAACTTTGATAATGCGGTTCATACTTTATCTGAAGTCATCAGTTCTGCTGCAGAGTGCATGAAAAGACCTTGTGGTACTCACGTTTATAATCACAAAGACAAAGACTGATGTTATCACCGTTCAGAGATACTCAGACTACTTAAATCCTTTAAACGAATGTTACTCATGAAAAAAAGAAACATTATCAAGAAGACATCAGAAGCGCAATAGTTAATAACATAAATAATGGTAAATTGTTCAGGTCTTCGTTGAAGCGTTTATCTAATACTCAGCCTACACCAAAACCGGACATTAACATAAACCAATTGATCAAGTACTTTCATGGTATGTTTACAACTAAATCTGATACAGTCACCGAAGATGAACGTATAAATACGAACACCGATCAGCTTGCAGAGTCTATTCTTGACTCTCCCATTCTCCAAGAGGAAGTTATTAATTCTATTAATTCATTAAAATTCTGTAAATCAGCTGGTGCAGATAAACTAAAAACTGAAATGTTTAAATATGCCCAGGATATACTTTGTCAAATCTTGACTTTATCATTTAATGCAATGCTTGATGCTGCATATTTTCCTTCTATGTGGACACATGGAGTTATTGTTCCCCTCCAAAACAAGGGTGATACTAAAATACCAGCCAACTACAGAGGTATAACAATACTGAGTACTTTTAGTAAAGTCTACACTAACATATTAAATAAGAGATTATAGTTTTGGGGTGAATCATGTGATAAATTTGTCGAATCCCAGGCTGGCTTTCGTCGGGGCTACTCTTCAGTTGACAATATTTTCATATTGCAATCTATCATTCAGCGATATTTAGGTAAAAAGAGAAGCAAAGTGTACCGTATATCGCTGTGTATAAGGCGAGTTTTTCGTACCTAAAATAAGGGGGCTAAGAAGGGGGGTCGTCTTATACACGGAGTCGAAGATCTCACATTTTTTTCCACTGGCGATGTCAACCGGCGTCCGATAGCCAGCCCAGCATTTGACAATAAAACTTCGCATTTCGTCCTAAATAACTGTTCCAATAACTATCGGTGTGTACAAGTGATTGTGGAATAAACACGCTGAATGTGAAGCAAACATAAGCCTAGTTAGTTACAACATAGTTAATTGGCGATTAAATTACTCACCATTGTCTCTTATATGTTATTACTTCATAAATGAATTTTATTTTACGGGCACCAATTTGGTGTCGTACCGTGTAAACACAAAATGGCGACGTGTGCTGGAGTTACACACGCGACCTATCGTTGTAGAAAAAAAACAACGCAAGATAAACATATTTTTATTGCATATATAAGGTTTGTGTGCGCACTTGTGATGTGTGCGAAATACGCATCAGTCGGAAAGCGCACGTTAAATCTCCAAAGTAACTAACTAACTTCTGATGTCTGTGTGCGAAATACGCTACAGTCGGAAAGCGCAGGTTAAATCTTCTATATCAGTCAGACTTGTGATGTGTTTCATTCCCGGTCGCCTTATACACGGAGTATAGGATTTTGGGTTGATTTTAAAGGCGTGTACAGGGGGGTCGTCTTATACGTGGGGTCGCCTTATACACAGCGATATACGGTATACATTTTTTGTAGACTTCTCCAAGGCGTTCGACTCTATTGATAGATCAAAATTGTGGCACGTATTAAACGTACACAGAGTCTCGCCAAAGATGTATAAAAATATCCAATCTATATATAAATACCGGTATGTCATCTCCTGCGTTAAATATGAAAACAAACTTTCAGATTTTTTTCCGTGTAATGTTGGAGTCCGTCAAGGCTGTATACTAAGCCCCTTTCTGTTTAATATGTTCATTTATGACTTGGCTCTAGAAATTGAATCTTGAATTGAATTGATCTTCAACTGTTTTTATTATTGTTTGCGGACGATGTTACTCTAATTTCCGATACTGTATTTTGCCTACAGAAGCGCATTGATGTTATTAAAGATTTTTGACATAGATATTCATTAACTGTTAACTTTGATAAAACGAAAGTAATGGTGATCAGTAAAGGAGGAATATTGTCTAAAAATGAAAAATGGTATTATGGAGATGTTTGATTAGAATGCGTTTCTTCTTACAAATATTTAGGTGTATCATTCTCAAAAACTTTAAATTGGTCTAACCATGTCTGCAATGCTGCACTTCAGGCCAAAAAAGTATTGTTTGGTAATTTAAAATCAATCAGGAATGTAAAACCATTTGATTATAAAGTATTTTTCAAGATATTTGATACCAAAGTAGCACCGATATTGTTATATGGAGCTGAAATTTGGGGCTTTAATATAAACAAAGAAATTGAACAGATCCATTTATTAGCATGCAAACAATTTTTAGGCGTTAAGTCTTCGACACCTGATCATGTCATATGAGGCGATTGCGGTTGATATCTTTTGTACATTTCAGCATTTAAGCGTTGTATTACTTACTGGTGTAAGGTTATATCTATGCCTAATAGTCGTTACCCAAGGAAAAGCTATAATCTGTTGTATACTCACACGCAAAAGAAACGCAAGTCGAGTATGCAGTATACATGTTATTTATTTTCAACAGTAAAGACAAGAAATACTAACAGGGCAAGATTGACAAAAATTTGACTGAAGACAGTTTAATGGATTAAAAGGCAATTGACATAATTGTTTTTTTTCAATTGTTAAAGGCTTACACGGTTTCGGGCAATACCCAAAATGTCAGTCAATACCTGGTGTGACCACCATCAGCATTGATCACTGCCACATATCTTTTGTACATTGAGTGGATCAGACGATTTGTGAAGGCCCTAGGGATCCTCCTGCACACATCCACAGCAGCTGTGCGTAGTTCATCGGCAGTTGTAGGGACTGGGCACACATTGTGCAGACGCCTTTGAACCTCATCCCACAAGTGTTCGATGGGGTTCAGATCAGGGCTGAGGGCTGGCCACGGTAGAACACGGATGTTGTATTGTTGCAGAAAGGCCATGGTAGCTCTGGCAACATGGGGACGAGTGTTGTCCTGCTGGAAAATGTGTTTTTGATGTTGTGCAAAAAATGGAGCAACGTGGAGTCTGATCACTTAATATATGAGCAGTGATGCCGTGTCCCCGACCTTGACCAACATTCAGAAAGCACATGGGTTCAAGTCTCGCATTAAGTCCTGTCAGCGAAACGATCACCTTGACGCCGCCAAATTCTGACTCTTCCGTCTGCATGGGAGACACAAAAGCAACTTTCATCAGAGAAGAGGACACGCCTCCACTCACAATGACGCCAATTGGGATGTCCCTGTGCCCACTGCAGTCGTGCTTGACAATGCCGTGGTTGGAGAACAGGACGATGTGCTGGTCGGCGACATCTGAGGTTGTCGGAACGGAGACGTCAGATCACAGTGTCCCGGCTAATGTGTCGATTATGTGTTCCTATGGTCTGTCGAGCACTTTGACTTGCAGTTAGGAACGGATGTCGCTGGTGTTGACAGATAATCTGCCGATCTTGTCGAGGTGTGGTGACCCTAGGACGATCGCTCCGAGGAAGGTCATCTGTGGTCTGTGTAGCATTGTATCGACGCAGGAGATGGTAAATTGTGGTTATGTTAACGTTGAAACATCTTGGACAGACTCTCTAGCTTCCAAATGTCTGATAGCCTGGTTTCTCTGAATTTGGGTTAGGCATGGCATTGTTGACCAAGGAGTGGTGGGTCCAAGAATCGGTCACAGTTTTATACCCACTACAGTTCGTGACAGTTCGTGCATTTTGATTTCGCGAGAAATGGGCGCATGATACCCACATATTCATTGAAATGGTGCGTTTTGGCGATTCGTTTTTTATGTTGCGTTTTTACTCGGGGCTTCCAAAATGCAACCCAAAATATTGATAACACCATCAGCCTTCACTACATACTAAAACTCGTATCAATTTATGGTTCCGTGTTTGTTACCTATTTGCTTAAAACCACTTGTGTTTCTTTTGCGTGTGAGTATATAAAGAAGCTGTTACTGGCAAGATTAATTGGGTATCCAAGGTTAAAATCGCCTTATATAAATTGGTTTCAGCTATGTTTGGGAAAACCAATCAGTTTCTTATCCAAAACTAATTTTTTTTTGAATTTGTATCATGATTAAAATATATGCATGAAGAAGAATGGCATTCAGATATTGCTAGTAGTCCAAAAATGCATACTTATTCTTTATTTAAATTACATTTTTGTGTTGAATGTATCTTCTAAATATCAATATCAAATTGGCGATTTCCATCCCAGACTATTCTTTCAAAAGTATTTTGAATCAGTTATACAGTCCATAACTGTAGTTTTTTTAGTTAAACTGTAGTGGTTGCATGATTAGAAAACATATTCCGCTGACAATATAACACAACAATATGAATATTTCATTTTCCTACGTGTTAGCATTGTTATCTATCGTGTAGTTGTCCAATTTTCGATCACGAACGTTTATACTACCTAATTTTGTTTATCCGACATACTCGTTAATCCGAGATAATCATATGCAACCAACAATGTCGGATTAACGGGACTTGACTGTATAACAATCTTAGAAACAAATATATTCTGGGAAAATATTATGTCCATCCTACATTACATAAAATTAACATACTGTTGTCATCATGCCATGCTGAAACAATGAAAAACCTCTCATTATATACTCAACAACAAAAGTTCCTGTGACACCAATATTTTAGTGTATTTTTCAAACAAGTTAAGTTTTGTTTTCAATATTGTAGTACATGTATGGAATCAAGTCACAAAAATGCAACTGCTACAGAAAAGCATGCATTCCATACAAAAGTTGACTTTTATTCAAGCCCCATGCATTTCACTACCCAAGAATGGGTATAAAAACATGTGCGTTAACGGGATTCCATATGCATTGTTTAGCATTGTGCTGACAAAAACCACTCAGAAAAACAACAAAATTATGCAATTATTCAACATTACGAAATGCCACGCCTGTCAGAAAATGAGCGTCTGCGAGCCATTGGTATGCTTGAAGCAGGATCGAGTCAACTTGATGTTGCAAGACAATTTAACATCCACAGAAACACCATTTGGTGTTAATGGCAACGTTGGCAACAGACGAATGCAGTCAGAGACCATCCCCGGAGTGGCAGGCCATGCGTAACCAATAATCGACAAGACAACTGGATTCGAACAACACAAGGACGAAATCGATTCCAGCCAGCAACAGTGACAGCAAGAAGCATACCTGGCCTTCGACGAATATCTTCACAAACCGTACGTCGTCGCCTCAGATGTGCAGGGATTGTCGCCAGAAGACCCGCCAGACATCCTATTTGACAGGAAACCACCATCAAGCATGTCTACAGTGGTGCAGACTGCGTCTACGCTGGACGGCCATGCAGTGGAGACAAGTACTGACCAGTCTCGTTTTCACCTCAGCCACAGCGATGGGCGGATTCGAGTGTACAGACGTCAAGGTGTGTGTGTCTTGGCAGCTAGGCTGATAGCTGATGCTTGGAATCCTTCCTTTGTATCTTGTCTGACTTCATCTTTGATATGTCCCAATTTGCCATTGAATGTCATGGGAGCAGAAATTGGTTGTAACATTATCAACCTCTTGGTTTTCCTGGAAACAACTCTTGAACGAACCTCTACTAGTATTTGTTGATGCTGAACTCATAATAGCTGTGAAGACATCCAGGCTTGGGAATAATCTGGTCTGGACCAGACAATCCAGTTGTTGATATCACGAGCATCAGACTTGGGTGGAGAGTACTAGCTTCATAAAGTCTTCGTCCAAACTTTGATAACCTGGAAGTGGAGTATCATGTGTTCTATACACCCCCGCTTCAATGGCGGTAAGGGTCGTCATTCATCATGTCTGAGCTTGAGTAGACTGTCAGACATCTGGTCTACCAGCTTGCCTGCATAACTCAGCCAAGGCAAATGTCTGGCGGATGTGTTGAGATGATGTGGGAGCATGACATCCCCCATATTCTCGTCATCTGGGGTGGCGAATTCTGTGTCATAGGAGGCTGGAGTACATGCATAAGATGGTAGAGTTCTTCAATCAACTTAGGAAGGGTGATTCGTGAGCCTGATCTTTGGACTCCGTTGATGTAATAGAGGTAGAAGTTTCGTAGGAATCAGAGACTTTTTGATGTTTTAATTATATTAGGTGGTGAGGTGAAATGGGGTTTAACGTCGCGTCCAAGATTATTGCACTTATATAGAGACGTTAATTATATTAGTATTCCATGAATAATAAATGAATACATAAAATCCTTTACATATACAAAACTCATATATAGACGTGAATATTATGTATTGAGTGATTTGTTTCCAAACAAAACAATTCTAAACTAAAATTGTAAATATGATACATTAATTTCTTGTAACAGCACATGAGACAGTGACTCTCATGCATGTCCCAAAAGGAACATGAACCATTGTGAAATGTGGTCAACAGGTTTTGGTCTATCAGTCAATGTGATGTACAAAAATTCAAACTAAATGCAGATCATTACCAGTCTTGCTTCTGACTCGCTTGATTATTTGATGGGTTTTTGAATATCTTTGATGGGTTTTTGAATATCCAGTCAGTGTATATCATGTTCTGTGTGTCTCAGCCTTCTGGGTGGAGTGAAAAGAAATGTCCCTGTATACATGATTACCCTTGTCAGATGTATTTTGTCCAGTCAGCCACACCACCTGACTTTATGTCACCTTATGTGGTTTATTTTGTGCATACATGTACTGCTGCAAACCTGTTTTTCCCTTGTATGCAATCACAGTATCACACATTCCTCAGTTGGTGAGTACAGTCAAGTCTCGTTAATCCGATACTCGTTAATCCGACAATCGGCTTTATCCGACACTAATGATTGGAACAGATTAAATCAGTGCTATTTAGACCCGTTAATCCGACAATCTCGCACTCCGACTCCGACACACCTTATTTGGAACGAATTACCGAAATCGCTCATTAATCAGTCTCGTTAATCCGACACAGTGATCAGCGTACTCCGTGGTCATTTGCCCGCGAGTACACAGTCCGTGTTTTGATGCGAGACGAATCGGCTTGTAGCTGCATATTACAACGGCTGCAGAGATAAACTTGCTTAACAATAAACAATTAATGCTTTAAATAAAGAAAACAGGATAATTCACATGCCTAGACTACCTCAATCTTATTAAAATCAGACACAAGTTCTCGCTATTGACGGGGACATCCCATTACAAGTAGTAGTATAGGTAATGGGGGTTCTTGACCACTTCCACTGGAGCCGGATTTATATACCTATACTGCTACTACAGGTGGCATTTTTTATGCGTAAATGATGATGCGATTCAATGATAGTCATAAGATTAAGTTAAATTGGGTCTAGCTCACCAATACTTGGGGCCAATCATTGCTTTAGATGAGCCTAAATGGTAATAAAAATATTCTTCATTATTTTTATCAATAAAGCGATATTCAACATTTTTATTAAGTTCTACGTTCATTTTACTAGGAGACCAGACTATATAACTACACTCTTCTTGTAAATTGATAAGAAACAATTGATAACCGTATTTGGTTGGTTTGACATCACTGATATAATAAAAACCTTGTGGTAATTCTCTCCATTTAATAGCTTTTTCGATCTCCATTATTATATATATGTATGTAAGCATTTGTCTAAATGTGATCAAACGATAGTAAGCAATCTATTTTTAATCTCCAACCAGTTCTTTGGTTTTGGCACGGAATAATTGACGCGCTTGTTGCCTCCCCTGTTCTATGAACTTTTTTTTCTCGTCTTCGCTAATACCACTGGTCTTATGAGATTTTGATCGAATCTCCTGCTTCATTGCGTTGTATTTGGTGAGTTCCGACAGCACTAAACGAAACTCATCCTCGGATATCTTACAATCGACCACTGCTGTTGAAATATGATCCTCAATGCTGTTCAACTTTGCTTCGGCCAGTATCCGAATACTATCGTGTTTTAATGCTTTTTTTTGTAACCTACGAGAAATGAATGTTATCGCTATTCCTGTCAGTCCCGAGACTCCGGCGGCTATTTCCATGCCGAGCACGATAGGCGCGGCGATTATAGTTGATAGTAAACTGACACCAGCTACACCGAGTCCCATGCTAGCCGCTACAAGAGCGGTGTCAACTCCGTCCAGAGCATTCACGGCTCTGCGATACTTTTTATACAATTCAAGTCTCAACTCTCTATCCTTCTCTATTCGATGTTTTATGTCGCTTATTTGATGTAATCGAAATCCATCAACAGTTTCCATCTTTTCAATTGCTTCATCGAGCGCCGGATATAAACTCATAGTGTATATTACGATCATATAATAGTCTTTAATTTGTCTTGCTTAAATGTTTTGAGAGTATACATCAATCTTATCAAATGTATATTATACGGCAAGAATATCTTAGAAAGAGAAATACTACCACTTTTAATAATTTGAACCCACTCGAGGGTTGCAATGGGAGATACTCCAATATGAATAATACTGCAACGTTGACGCTCGTGTTTCTTGAGCCATTTAATCAATAGACCTGGTAATATTTCGAAGGCATCTTCCAGTACATCTCCGAACAAGACTTCAATAATAAGAGTAGAAATATTAGGTATTGCACTCAAGTTCTGTTTAATATCTTTGAATTCAGTAACCAAATTTAAAGTAACATTTTTTAAGGCCGGACGACTATATAACATATGACCTGGGTTTTCTGGCAGGGGGGTAACTAACACACTTTTTCATTTTGATGGGATATAAGCCGCGAGTACGATGCCACTATTTATTATCTTAGTTAAATTATGTCCCTTACCCATCATCGCATAAGGTGGGGTAATGACGATATTCAGTAGCCACTCGATGTTTGCGTCGACCATAGTCCATTTATTATCGTCGTTGCAAATAATATTGTACGAAGTGTTTTTAATGAGTCTACTAACGTCGACATCGCTTAAATCTTCTAGATTACCCGTGAATGTGACTTCTTTCCGCTTGTATACATTATCGTGTAAGTGTAAAGCGTATAACTTACCATTGTTACCGGGTTTATCGAATCCTTCCGTGTCTCCGAGATCAGAAAGCGCAATTGTATTACATTGTCTGAGCGTTCCAGGGCCTGATGCATCAACCATTATTTTTAATATGGAGTGTTACACTTAAGTATCCTATATGTACTGGTTGGTGTTTTACATCTAATACAGAAATTTGGAGGTCTGAAATAATACCACGCTATTATATTTTTCATTTTTCACTGGAACAGATCTGAGCAGAGTTGAAGGACTTTCTAGTTGAATATTATTTGTCGTACTGATTTGATCAAGATGGATACACAACTCTTTATAGGGAACTAAATCGGGTAATTTAACATCCTGATGTATGCCAATTAAGCGATAAAATTGAAGTGTAGCTGACTGGTCCCATAAAACTATATATTCTTCTTGGTCGAATTTCACTGTCCCAGTCGACTCATTTTGTGTTAGACTAACTCCATTAGGCTTAAAAATTTCATCATTGAGTGAGCTTACGCTGTAATACCCATCAGGTATAGTAATGTATTTGATAATAGTACCAGATGAAGTTATTAGTATTATCCTATTATTATCTTTTGCAGCATTTATATTGGTCCACCGTGGGTAATACGTTACATCGCATAGAGCGACTTCGAGTTGACCATCCGAGTTATCGATAGTACGAAGCAGTTGAATAGACTGACCATTTGTTATTCCCAGGAGTGTAACATACATATCAAATATACAATGATACTATATCATAACTTAAATATGGAATCAACCATTATTTATAATATGGAGTGTTACACTTAAGTATCCTATATGTACAGGTTGGTGTTTTACATCTAATATAGAAATTTTGATGTCTGAAATAATACCCCGCTTTAATTTTTTATATTGTAATGTTGAGAAAGATTCCGTTCTACCACTATTGTATTTTTCATCTTTAACTGGAACACATCTGAGTAGAGTTGAAGGACTTTCTTGTTGAATATTATCCGTCGTACTGATCTGATCAAGATGGATGCACAACTCTTTATAGGGAACTAAATCAGGTAAATCGAGTCCCTGATCTGATGTCTTGAGTACTGTTATTTCTCCTCTCCATCCAAGTGTAATTGCTAAGTTCCTGTAAAGCTTTGCATCCTTTTCTCCAGCGTTTAAAATCAGCATCCCATTCGACTCATTTTGTGTGAGACTAATTCCATTAGGCTTAAAAAATTC
This sequence comes from Haliotis rufescens, assembly GCF_023055435.1. Taxonomy (NCBI): domain Eukaryota; kingdom Metazoa; phylum Mollusca; class Gastropoda; order Lepetellida; family Haliotidae; genus Haliotis; species Haliotis rufescens. Next base: position 29,384,657 of record NW_025964112.1, read on the forward strand.
ATCATTGAGTGAGCATACGCTGTAATACCCATCAGGTATAATGTATTTTTCACCATTTATTTCTGTCTCATTATTATAACCCCTCGCAGCATTTATATTGGTCCAACGTGGGTAATACGTTACATCGCATAGAGCTACTTCGAGTTGTCCATCCGAGTTATCGATAGTATGAAGCAGTTGAATAGACTGACCATTTGTTATTCCCGGGAGTGTAACATACATATTAAATATACAATGATACTATATCATAACTTAAATATGAAATCGAGACAGATTATTAATCTATCGATTATGGTAAATTCCTATGGTGATGATTTTTTCGTTAAATTACCTGATATCTTTGAAAAGTACAGGGTCACGGCAACTAGCAATAAAATGGTGCACGATTGGTTTCACAATCCGATGCAATTTTGGCAGAATCAGTTAAACTTTGCCGTATGGTGTGCCACAACGGGATGTGGCGTATCTGTTAATGCCCCAGGATTTAAACTATATAAGTCTGTTTTATTATTTCACGTGTACTATCAGATTAGACGTATACTTAAAGAAATTAGTGCTCCATTACCGCAGGATCGAGCGTGGAATTCCACAAATAATAATTATGATAGGTCTGCGTATGAGCGTATTTGTCAGGAATTTAATGTTTCTACGAGTAAAGATTGGCGTATTAAAGGAGCAAACCATGGTCTAGGAGTTCCTTACACAGAGGAAAATATATCCGTCAAAGAAGAAAGCGATTATGTATATAAAACACTTAATAAACTTCCAGTTAAATTTACTAAGTTGAGGAGTGACAGCAAACTTTACTCAAGAATATTTGATCATTGGCATAAAACCGGTCATTGGTATAAAGGCTGGGAACTTTCGAGTAACGATTGGAGAGGGGATATTATGAGTTTTAAGAGTGGGTTAATTTATATTGTTAAAAAATTTGTACAACTGAACGATGACGCTGTGAATGAATTTCTTAATGATAAAACGGAAAATAATTTTACTAACCCAGGATTTGTAAGATTTAATGAATCGATAAGAACTTATGTATGGACAATTCTCGGTGCACAATCGCAGACACGAACATCCATTATCGGTACTGGGACGGCGTTCGATGCGCAAAAACAGTTTGTCGCAAACGTGGAGGACGCGTTTTCAAGATGTATTACAGTACGCTCAATCCAAAGTGGACTACGTTTATGCGCCGGGACTATACATGTCTCCGAGTAATATGGAACTTAAGATCGGTCAAGTGATAGGTTATAATAATAAAATTGTTATCGCTACCGATCAACAAAAACCAGGTATAAATTCAGATATTAACGTCAAATTAATAACGCAAACAATCACGGGCGGAAAGGGAATAGTCAAGCCACAAACACCAACTATCGCACAACCATCTACTGACGCACAAGTGCCACCACATATTGAGGCTAAAAATCAACAACATATTGATGAAAAAACAGCGCTTGTATTAGGTGGAGTCGCGGTTGGTTTACTCATGATTTGGATAAATAGTTCTTAGCGAACTGATTTGGATAAATAGTTCTTAGCGAATAGGTACAACAGCCCTGCAATTGCTACGATCAACCCCCACAAGTTTTGACTAAGCCAAGTGGTGGTCTTAGCTAATAAATTCAATAGCCAGGAAACAACACTCCCTATTATACCGGGAAGTGCAGCCGCGGCTTTCTCAGCGAGCTTTTCCAGTGCTGAACCTAATGCTTTTAAATGCTTTTTTATCCACTCTTTTATACCATCCGACGTAGGCGGTGTCCTACCACCTGTACCACCTGTGCCACCGGTTAACGCGAGAGTCAAAGTCGATATAATAAATCCCAATGCGGTTAAAATACTGGCAATTGTTATTCCCTGTTCTCTGAACAATGTTTTAATTTTATCGGCCAGTGTAGTGTCATCGTTGAGGACGCGATCGATAGTTTCTCGAATACGACTTATTTGCGAACGAAGTGCCTCTCTATTAGTGGAAGCAGCCTCGATGCGGGCCGATCTTTCATCTTCTAAATTAAGCAATCTTTCCGCTACGCGGCGTCTACTGAACTCATCGTCCGCCTGTTCAAGTTTTGTTTTCTCGTAAACTATATGCTTATCGATTTCCGATATCTTGGCCATATTATTTATCAGTTCTCCCCGCATTGTTCGCATTGCCTTGTCAAGACCTCGTAAATCCCTAATACTAAACTCCAAGGATGGTACCTGTAACGTGGAATTATCGTAATAGGTATCAAAGATTTCTCCGAGTCCGTTCGAGGCCACATTAGAGGCTTCTTCCAAATTATCTGTGTTACTGAGTTCTTCCCGCACAGTCCTAAGAACCTTAGTAGTCTTCGCGGAAAGTCGTGAGTAGTCTACAAAACCTAATTTATCACGAACAGTGCTGATACCGTGTTTACCGGCTATCGTAGACAAGGCTAGGGGCTTACGAGTACGAGAATGCATAAGATCAATATCCGGAGCGCCACGCAGTCGCAATATTCCTTTACTATCTATCTCAAACTTTGAATAATCACGACCAATAGGGGTATCTTTAAAGGTATCGTAATAATCATCAACGGATAGTTTCAAAAGTTCATCATTGACGGTTGGGTTCAAAGTTTCATCGTTAAGATTCATAAAGCTGGTTTCATCAGTATCTTCGATTGGATTCTGGTTATCAAAGTCATCAAAGGTATCTAGATTAAAATCAGTCATTTTTATATTAAACATAGGGTACATGTTTTCAATATAACAATGTCTTCGCAATACGGATGCAAGTTAAACCCACAACATAGACTTCGAGATCCATGAGGGGTCAAAGCAATTCGTCAGTCTGTAACTATAACTAATAATCCTAGTACCATCGATCAGAATCAAACACTTCTGGTTCGCTTTCCTAATCTCGGCGCACACGATGTGTTAGTTCCGGGAACTGTCCGACTAGCATTTACGATTAGTTTGACTTCTACCTACGTTAACAGGGAGCCCGTTCAGAACATAGGTCGTGCTATCGTTAAGAAAATCGCGATTAAAATTAGCGGTAATGAGGTTTTGAGTATCGACGATAGCGATGTATACTATTGCTACATGGATCTCTGGAGAACGGATAAAGAGCGGGAAAACTTACAGTACCAAGGTATTTGTAATAAGAACACATTGAGACTGCGCGTGGGCGCTGAAAATGGTGTTGATACCAACGAAAAAGATAAGGCCGTTGCCGACGCATTAGGTTAACCGATTCTATGTTCCCCTAGACTTTGAATTACTAGATTCCCACATGCCCTTTTATCAAGCATCCCTAGGCGATAGGTTAGAATACGAACTCACTTTTAATGACAACGGTAGAGTAATCAGAGCTGCTGAAGATGCTAGCTATTCCATTGACAATATCTCTCTGGAGTATGATATGATAACGGATCCCGAATTAGCCAGACAAATTCGTAACCATTATACAGGAAGTTTAGCCATTTTGTACGATCGCGTGCTGCGACACCGAAAGATCACGTAGGACAAAAAAGATACGACGTGGAATATCAATCTAAACGTCCCCACGAGGTCGTTGAAGGGTATTTTAATGTTGTTCGAGGACCCCTCCGATGGGTTTAAAAGAAATACCGAGAAGTTCTACAATCCCAAGATTACAAAAGTAGAATTGACTATCGAGGGCGTTCCTAATCAACTATATAGCCAAGGAATGCTAGCTTATCACCAGTGGGATGAGATTAAAAACCTTCCTTCTATAAAACGTTCCCCGGAAGTTATCGCGGTCGTGAAAGATCTGTCTCTCGGGAGTGTATCAATGGGTGAATACCTCACCACAAAGTACGCGCTATGGCTAGACATGCGAACAACGGACGATGACCAACTACATAGCAGTGGGAGGAGAATAGAAAATGCTAGCGAGGGTGTCACCATACAGATAACGAAGCTCCAGGAATCGGCTGGTAAATTAAACATATAATTGTACATGATTATGGATGCGCAACTTAATATACAGAATGGAAGATTCGTGCAAGCAATCTATTAATAATCTTTTACCTAAAGATCCGCACTGCGCTATCATATGCGGGCAAACGGGCTGTGGAAAAACAGCTTTTATTCTAGATATTTTTGAAAGTCATTATCAGGACGTTTTCGATCATATTATTATTCTGTGCCCGACTATACGTGTTAATAAAACATACCTATCGAGAGATTGGGTAATCAATGACGACGGGGTACACAGAGTCGATCCGGGCGATCGTTTACAAGACTGCCTCCGAGTATGTCACGAAAAATACAAAGGAGAATCAACCCTTTTCGTAATAGACGACTGCAGCGCGAGTAAAGAACTCACAAAAAAGAAAGATATGCTTTCGTATTTAGCATTCGTCGGATGGCATTCTCAACATAGTGTTTGGGTACTTACTCAAAAATACAACTCTGTCCTGAAAGATCTTAGAGAGCAGACCAAATGGGTAGCACTGTTTCATTGCAAAGACCGAGATTCATTCGAGGAATGTTTACGCGAAAATGATGTCATTTATACCAAGCTCGAACGAGATAAAGTCAGAAAACTGTGTGCGGCAACGAAGCATTGTAAACTCGTATTAAAAACCGATCAACCAGCTGCTTATGGAATTTCTTAGCGAAATGTGGCAAAATTATAGCAAAATGTAGCAAAATGTAGCAAAATGTAGCAAATTGAACATTAGCGGTTAATATTACATAAAATGTGGTTCGAAATCATCATTCTTTCGCAACAGTTCATTATTACGGGTTGTATTGGATATGTCATATTATATTATGTTAGACTTAAATATCTCCTTAGGTATTACATTATGGAATGCGACGAACTCATCGAACAAATGCTCAAAGAATCTGATGCAGAACAACATGTTACAGATAAATCTTTAGATAAACATAGAGAAAGACTTGCCACTTTGGTAGCCGGTGGAAAATGTTCCCAATATTTGGGAGAAAATTATACCTTCGAAAAAATTGATAACATGACCGACGAAGAAATTAAAAAACTGTACGCGCGTTATGAGTCTAGACTGGGAGCTACCATGACTAAAACGATAGGGTCTTCTATATTACAACTATACACAGTCGTAGCTAGTACGTTTCTCCCCATCCCGGCAGAACATCGCATGTATTTATGCGAATCTCTAGAGAAAGACCCATTCATCAAACACGCTATAAGCTCAGTGAGCTGTGAGTTTTATTATAGATACGGAATGTTTTTAGCTCCGTTCACCACAGCTTTAATAAAGGCTAGGTATTGTCAATTTAAACATACGTGCCCACTTAATAATAATGGAGACTCAACAGGTGACACCACAACAGATTATGAACGAGGAAATAACTGCACAACCACAACAGATTGCGGAACAACGAGTGAATGAGGAACCACCACCAGTGAATGAGAAAATACAACATGTGAATGCACCACATGTGAATGAGAAAATACTAAAACCCAGAGTGACAAAGAATCCTTTGAAAATAGCAGCTGGGAGGAAGGGAGGACTGGCGAGGAAAGCGAAATTAATAAATAATTCAAATATTAATCCGATTAAAACATGGGCACTAGTAGGAGTTGCTGGTATAGCGGCTGTATGGTTATTTTATAAGACCGGAGAAGAGAAAACGTCACCCCCGATGTCACAACAACAAGTTCAATTAGAGGTTAGCCCTCATATAATGCTATAATAAGCATGACTACTCCAGTTACAGACGGTAAAATGTTGGTAAACGCGATGTATCCTTCAGCGGTGGTCACCGGCTTGACCATTGGCTATGCCCGTATAGCTAAAATGATTACTAAAGCCACACCTCCCAAGCTAGATTTTAATGGTTATGATATAGGTATGATGATTCTGGATATTGGATTAGCAATGGCAACGAAGGATATGCTCATCAAACAAGGGCTTATCCCGGAAGACATAATGAAGTAATTAAACATTTGAATATATTATATTCATATAAATATGGCAACAATTGCAATGATGGTCGGTGGAGCTATTGTTAATGCTCTAGCTTTTTCGGGGAGTAATTTTTTATTTTCTAGTATGAGGGAATCAAACGCTAAAGAAGTTGAAGAGGAGCGTAAACGACATAACAAAGCAATGGAACAACTCCAAGCAGCCCAGTCACAATATACGCGGCAGAGAATGAAGAGATTAGATTTTATTCATGAAAAACTGCTTAAGGAAGGACATTCAATTCAAACGTTTAAGGATGTTGAATCTGCCATGCACGAATACTACCTTTGGCAAAGCAAAGTGGCCTACGTGGATATTCTCGAATGAGAAAAGCTGAATTGATTACCTTACTGTTAGGGAAATCAAAGCTTGAGTGAGAAACAGTGGGCTGAGAGGTTATTCTCGAATGAGAAGAGCTGAATTGATCGCTTTACTAGATAATAATGATGTTGATGATAAACAACAAGAATTAATATTTGTACCCATATCCTCCGACGTTGGTAAATATCTAAGAGGTTGGAAGATGGATATGAATTCCAACATGGATGTTAAAGATATTAAGCCCATCATATCCAGCAAAATTAACGAGAAGTTAGATGATTTACATAGTATAAAATACCAGCTGACGATTAAAATGTTATTGAGTAAAAGTAACGCAGACGATAGCACCGAATATACCAAACCATATTTTCGTAGCAATCAAGAAGTTATAACCGAATCCGATACTATAAATTCATCATTAGATACATCAATTCAGGGGATACAGGAAACTTTAGAACGCTGGACTAATAGAGGTTCGGGTTTGGGTGTGGATAAAATCGATAGTTTATATTTAGATATAGCAAATTATATGCCCTTCAAAGGTGGATCTTATATAGATTTACCCCCGTATTATAAGAAGAAAAAAAGCCATAAAAAAAGGTAAAAAATAAATCCGATGACTGTTTAAGAATGATGATAAGATCTGCATTGTTCCCCGTAGACAAGCATCCGGATAGACCTTCTAGCTATCCCCAAAACGATGGACTCAACTTCGATGGTATAGACGAACCTACACCAATATCACAAATTGATAAGGTGGAAAAGCAAAAAAATTTAGCTATAAATGTTTTCGGACATTCTAAAGGAATTGTTGTACACAGGATAAGGTCTGCTCCGGAACATATCCCCAGAATCAATTCATTTCTGATCGAAAAAGATGGTAAATATCATTATACGTGGATAAAGAGTTTAAACAGGCTACTATACGATCAAACAAAACATAAGGAAAAGAAATATTTCTGCGAAAGATGCCTGCATGGGTACAGCAGACAAGATCTATTAGAAGCGCATAAAGAAGACTGTAGAGGTGTTGGACAGAATACTATCAGGATCGATATGCCTAAAGAGGGAAAAAATATATTAAAATTTGAACATTATTGTAATCAAATGCCAGTACCGTACGTAATTTACGCCGACTTCGAAGCGCTTATCAAACCAATAGAAAATAATCAAGATAGTAGTTTTACGTACAAAACTCAAGAACATATTCCTTGTGGGTTTGGATATATAGTTGTAAGGTATGATGGGAAAACAAACCCGCCCATGATTTACAGAGGTCCCGATGCAGCGGGAAAGTTCCTAGTATATCTACAAAATGAAGAGAGAATAATCAGGGAAAATTTATCGTGTAAGAAACCCATGTGTATGACGAGGGATGATTGGAGGGCCCATAAGAAGTCAACGAGTTGTCATGTTTGTAATAAACCCCTGGATGGGGATTCCGTAAGAGATCATTGTCACGTCACGGGTAATTATCGGGGGGCCGCTCATAACGAGTGTAACTTGAAACTAAAAATGAATTCTCAAACAATACCCATCCCCGTTGTGTTTCATAACATTAGGGGATACGATTCACATCTCATTATGCAAGCTATCTCAAAGACCGCGGCGGTTTAACGTGCATTCCTAATAATATGGAAAAATACATATCGTTCTTGTTGACTAAACCTATACATTATAGGGACAAGGATGGGAAATCTAGAATAAAGCAAAGTAATGGGCTTAGATTCATAGACTCCGTACAGTTTCTGTTATCTTCCCTGGACAATTTAGCTAATGCCAACAATCCCGATGACTTTGCGATAACAAATCAATATACCGATAAGATAACTCGTCATTTGTTGCTGAGAAAAGGTGTATATCCTTACGAATATATGGATGATTGGTCTAGATTCGACGAAACTGAATTACCACCCCTCGAATCATTCTATAGTAACTTAACAGAATCTAAAATAACTGATGCCGATTATGAACACGCTCTGACGGTCTGGGATAAATTAGGTTGTAAGAATTTAGGCGATTATCACGATCTGTACTTAAAAACGGATGTACTGTTACTAGCCGATATATTCGAGATATTTAGAAAGACATGTTTAAAACAATACGGCTTGGATCCGGCATGGTACTATTCCAGTCCCGGACTATCGTGGGATGCATTGTTGAAGAAGACCGGCGTAGAACTAAAACTACTCACAGATTACGATATGCACTTGTTTATTGAAAAAGGATTAAGAGGTGGTATATCGATGGCAGCGAAAAGGTATTCTAAGGCTAATAATAAATTAGTGGAAGGATATGATCCCAGTAAACCCGACACGCACATATTATATCTCGACGCTAACAATTTGTACGGATGGGCTATGAGTCAACCTTTACCCACGGGTGGTTTTGAATGGGTCGATGATATCGAAGTGAATGTTGCGAATAAAGGGTACATACTAGAAGTTGACTTGGAATATCCAAGTTCGTTACATAAAGATCATAACAGTTATCCGCTAGCTCCCGAAAGATTAATGGTTATTAAAGATTGGATGTCGGAATATCAACGCTCCTTGATGGGTAATAGTAGGTTAGCTAACGTAGAAAAACTCGTACCAAATTTGATGGATAAGACAAAATATATAGTTCACTACAGAAATCTCCAGTTGTATCTATCGTTAGGTATGAAACTAAAGAAAATACATAGAGTTCTTATGTTTGATCAAAGCCCTTGGATGGAGCCCTATATAAGGTTGAACACAGATTTAAGAAAGATAGCTATCAGCGATTTCGAAAAGAACCTGTATAAGCTCATGAATAACTCAGTATTTGGTAAAGCTATGGAGAATCTAAGGAAGCGTGTTGATGTTAAATTAGTCAGATCTAATGAGGAAGAAAGACTCAGGAAACTTATAGCCAGTCCGGCTTTTAACAGAAGCAAGATATTCGATAACGACTTAGCAGCGTTGCATATGCAGAAGAGTAATATAAAATTCAACAGACCGGTGTACGTTGGTATGAGTATTCTTGACTTGTCAAAACACTTAATGTATGACTTTTATTACAACAAACTTAAGAAGCAATACGGCGATAGATGCGAGGTGTTATATACCGACACAGATTCTTTGTTGATGGAAATACAAACCGAGGATGTGTATAAAGATATGGCAGAAAAAATAGATATGTACGACACGAGCGATTACCCAAAAGATAATCCACTGCACAGCGTAGTAAATAAAAAGGTGTTAGGTAAGATGAAGGATGAATGTGCTAGGACCCCTATAGCGGAGTATGTAGGATTAAGACCTAAGATGTATTCTATAAAGAAGTCCGATAATGGAGAGATAAGAAAAGCTAATGGCGTTAAGAAGTATGTTGTAAAAAAGCATATCAAACACAAACAGTATAAAGAATCATTATTCAACGGTAGAATGTTCAAACAAGAGATGAACTCTTTAAGAAGTTACAATCATAGGATATATGGATTAAGAATGAACGAGACATCATTATCCCCCTTAGATACAAAGAGATGGATTGATAATGATGGTGTAACTACCTATGCTTATTGTTATGGTGGTAATACCGTACAGTCGGGAACTATGAACAACTCTTCTCGTACAAATGCCCTACCCGGTCCATCTTGAAGATAATAAAGAATAGGCTCTCCTTCTTTCATAACCAATCGTCTAATGTTATATGTCTTAAGGGACCATATGGGATCGGTTGCGCGACGTAGGCCTCCTTCGAGTTCACCGGCCTGGTATAAATATCTTACCCTTACTCTATCCGGAAGTTTTCGTTCTTTGCCTCTCCTCGCACAAGACCAAATAGCGTCCATTCCAATTTGGAATGAACGTTGGAATGCTTTGGAAAGATCGATCATTCCAAACTTTCCAAAGCTTGGAAAGATCGATCTTTCCAAAAAATCCAAAATTGGAATGGCAACATTTCCAAACATATTTCCAACACTGGAAATGTTTGGAATGACTTGGAATGGTTTGGAATAGTTTGGATTTGTTTGGAAATATGGTTAGAAGGAACAAGTTAAAATATGTTTTATCAGTAATTTGAACAATAAAAAGACTATGAATTAGGGTCTTTAGGGGTTGCTTATATAGTAATTTTGAAATTTTGAGATTTGGAAAGAATGCCAAGAGTGGGTGGGGGACGAACTAAGGGAGCTGTGTGTGTTGGGTGGTTGTTAGATAAGGTAGGTTTGGTTTTATGATTTTATTTGGGGTTTAAATGCGACTAATTAGTCCTGTTTTAATTAGGTATAAACCTAAGGCTTTGAATTTTTCTAATTTATTTTGTGGATTTAGGATTGATTCTAGTGTAAGTCCGGTTTTAAGATTTAGGGTGGTCTGTAGTGTTGTTCGGTGTGTTTGGTAGTGTGTGCAGTAAATGAGTACGTGTTCTGGTGTTTCTTGTTGTTTGCAATGTTGGCAGTTTCCTGTTGTGTGTAGATTAGCTATTTTACGGTGATTATTTAGTTTGGTGTGGCCTGTTTGTAGTTCAGTAATTATTCTTTCAATTTTTTGGGATGGGTGTAGTATTTTTGGTTTATTTAGGTTTTTTTGAGTACTTTCCTGATTTGGCTATTTAAGTTTTGGTATATATTTTGCCATTTTTTGTTGATCTTTTGTTTAGTGAGACTTTTGATTTCTGATTTTGAGCTGGGTAAGTTTAAGCTTATTTCTGGGAGTTAAAGGGATAATTTTGCTGCTTTATCTGCCTTTTCATTTCCAAAGATTCCTACGTGGGCGGGGGTCCAAATGAACTCTATTTGTTTACCTGCCCTAGTTAAGTTGTTTGAGCTATTGAGTATGGATGGAGTCGGTTAGGATGATGATTTTTTGTTGTTTTTTAGATTGCTGATTGTGTAGTGCTGAGACAACTATTGACTGATATAGAAGATTTAACGTGCGCTTTCCGACTGCAGCGTATTTCGCACACGGGCCTGGCCAGACCATTTAGTGTATTCCGAAAAGGGTGAAACAGGTGTGTGCAACCCAAGAGGGGGCTTTTAGGGGTTGCTTATATTGAATTTTTGAGATTTTTAAATTTGGAATAAATGCCGAGGTGGGTGGAGGAGGGAACTAAGGGAGCCGGGTGAGGTGGGTATTTGTATGTTTATTGGATTTTGGATTGGTAGATTAATTATATTTTAGATGCGCTTAATTAGGTCTGTTTTGATTAGGAATACGCCTAGGGCCTTGAAGTTTTCTAGTATATTTTGAGGGTTTAGTATTTCATCTAGAGTAGGAACCTTATTTAGATTGAGGGTGGTTTGTAGTGTGGTTCTGAGTGTTTGGTAGTGGGTGCAGTGGATGAGTGCGTGTTCTGTGGTTTCGGGTTGTTTTTGTTTGTTTACACTTTTAATTTCTGATTTTGAGATGGGTAGGTTTAGGCTTATTTCTGGTATTTTAAGAGATAATTTAGCTGCTTTATCGGCGCTTTCGTTGCCGTAAATTCCTACGTGGGCGGGGATCCACAAGAAGGTTATTTGTTTGCCTGCTTTTGTTAGGTCGTTGGAGCTTTTAAGTATTTGGTTTATTAATTTAGGTCGTTTTTAAGTATTTAAGTTTTGGAGGGCTTGTAGTCCACTAAGGGAGTCGGTGAGAATTAGGATTTTATTGTTGTTTTTAGATTGTTGGTTATGCAGGGCTGAGGCCATGCCCATAAGTTCGGCCGTGAATATAGATTGGTTGTTAGGGAGTCGGTAAGATTGTGAAGATATAACTGGTTGTGTGGTATGGACTCCGAAGCCTGTGTGGTTGGAGATCGGGTCTGAAGATCCGTCAGTGTATATGTGACACCCATTTGGCCAATTTTCGTGTATGTATGCAAGTGTGGTGGTTTTAGCTATGTTTGGGTCGGTTTGTTTATTTATTTGGTTAGCTAGCGTTGTATCTATTTTGGGTATTTTGAGTTTAGGGGTGAAGATATTTGATTTTTTGCAGTTTTGTTTAAGATTTTGAGTTTGGTGTTCATTGAGGTAGTTAGTTATTCTTTGGGATATTGGGGTGAGTAAGGGGTGTTTGCGAGCTAGAGTTTGGTTTCTTGGGCTATGTTTTGGTTAATTATGAGACAACTAATAGGTCTCAAGATTAAGTATTCGGCTGGATGGCAGCTGCCATTTAATTACAAAACAGACAGTCGTCTAGACGGCTCACATGTAAGTGCGCCGACATGTGCCTAAGATCATAAAATGGACAATCTTTGGTAGCATCTAATTTATTGTTGTCTCACGCCAGAGCTGTGAATAATTCTGTTCATTGAACAATTGGAATTCAGGAAGTTATCAATAATTGTTTTACTTAACATAAGATAAGATAAGTTGTTTACAATATAATATTATGATGTCAGGACGTACTACAGTCAAAACCATATATTTTAAAATCAATTTAATGACAGACTATGATTTCCAAGTCCCGATTAGCAAATCAATGAGGTATCAGTTTCACCACATGTGCACAGACCGCCTATACTTATATATATATTTTTCATAACTATTCTCCAGTTAAAGTCCTATCCTCTTACAAAAAAATCTGTGAGAGTGATCATCATTAACGAAACTCATTCTCGTCAAAGAATACAGAACAAATGAAGAATCAGATGCATACATTTATTGCCATGCTTCATTCATCACGAAGTAGATTTACATACATTTGTGAATAGCACTTAAACTGTGATAATGAATTTTACCATTGTCCATATTATATTATAAATATTAACCATAATATGGATTTCCGAATATATAAACGACTCCAAACGTTGATATTTCAGACAAAAACAAAGTCAGCTGTCTTTTAATGTTCAAGGGAAAAGGGTTTGCTTTCACAATTGAACATTTGTTTTCACCAAAGGACAATCAAATCAAGCCAAAAACAGTAAAAATACACATATATGGTTAGCGACCGTCATTATACAGCGAGGGGGGAAATTCGTCTGCTCTAGGTGCCTTCACAAAAACATTCCAGCCCTTAATTACCGAGGCAGCTGTGACGTAGTAGCATTACATTCGCTGCGTTTGCAGCATATAAGATGTGTAATCTGTGGAGTGACTAAAGTAATATTACGGCTGAAATCTTACTTGCATGGTTGTTTTTATAGAAAACTTACGGTTTAAAAACACAATTGTTCTTATATAATGTTTTTAGGTTTGGTTTATAAATACAAGAGAAGATTTTTTATACATATAACACTGGTCGAAAATACAGATGAACAATAGAAAAATAAAAATAGGAGTTGTGAATAGTGACAAATTTTAATTACATCACCGATTGATTCCGTCAAACAACTGTCAAACCATTTATTGCCATGTACGTACATGTACACAGGAAGTCGGCGCTGTCGGAGGCTCAAGGTAAATAAACATCGTGGTTTTATGACGGGAGATCAGACGAACCGTGAACCAGGGGCATGCGACGTAATTACACCTAAAGGTGGTAGAACCAGGGTATTGTCTCTATGACTGGCTACCTGACCGTACGTATAATTGGTAAATTTATTCGTTTTGACACCCGTGTTTCATGCGCATCCCGGCTCATAAGCAGAATACAGACAAATGAGGCCCCGTGATCAGCGGAGCGTGAACAACATGGATGCCGCCTTTCGGCCGTACCGAACAGTCAAGCTGCAATCTCGGAACTGAATCCAACTGCAAGCGGAGACAAGATTACTTCCCTTACCCAAACATGATCGTTGCTCAGAAATGTTCAAATCTATCTTCAGTAAATCATGAAATTAATGCGAGCATGACATTTATACGAAAAATGCGATCGTCAGTCCCTCTGATTATTTTAATATGTTTCATTTCATCATGATAAAAAAGTTAGTCACTTATAAGGTTACCACGTTGAAAATGGAAACGATCGTTAACAAAAACAACAAAATGTATTCTCTCATCACTCAGCCTAACAGTGATATAACTGCAAATTAAACAAGTATTTGTCACAGAGTGACGAAATATCCCCCGCCATATACACCATAGTACCAAATATGAAGACAATCCAGCGATTAGTTCTTGAGATGTTGTGGCAACACCGTTTTCCAACTCAAAAAAACAGATTTGCCTGCTGTGACCTTGAAAATGGGGTCAAGGTCACCAAATCTGACAGGTGTATGCGGTGTCTGTATATACACTATAGTTCCAAATATGAAGACAAGCCAGCGATTAGTTCTTGAGATATCGCGGCAACACCGTTTTCTAACTCCAAAAGCAGATTTGCCTGCTGTGACCTTGAAAATGGGGTCAAGGTCACCAAAACCGACTGGTGTCTGCGGTGTCTGTATATACACCATAGTTCCAAATATGAAGACAATCGAGAGGTTTAGTTCTTGAGATATCGCGGCAACACCGTTTTCCAACTCCAAAAGCAGATTTGCCTGCTGTGACCTTGAAAATGGGGTCAAGGTCACCAAAACCGACTGGTGTCTGCGGTGTCTGTATATACACCATAGTTCCAAATATGAAGACAATCCAGTGTTTAGTTCTTGAGATATCGCGGCAACACCGTTTTCCAACTCTAAAAGCAGATTTGTCTTCTGTGACCTTGAAAATGGGATCAAGGTCACCAAAACCGACTGGTGTCTGTGGAGTCTGTATATACACCATAGTTCCAAATATGAAGACAATCCAGTGTTTAGTTCTTGAGATATCGCGGCAACACCGTTTTCCAACTCTAAAAGCAGATTTGTCTGCTGTGACCTTGAAAATGGGATCAAGGTCACCAAAACCGACTGGTGTCTGCGGAGTCTGTATATACACCATAGTTCCAAATATGAAGACAACCCAGTGTTTAGTTCTTGAGATATCGCGGCAACAAACAGGTGGGACGTACGGACGGACGTACGGACGGACGGACGGACGTACGGACGGTCGTGAATACTATATCCCCCGCTTCGCGCTTTCGCGCGGCGGGGGATAACAATCAAGTACGCTAAAGTATTACACATGGTGGGTGGAGGACCAGGGGCACTTTGAGTTTGACAGGTGTCATCAACTGGTCAAGTAACATCACGGTTTGTATATTCACGTTGATTGGACAGTCTAGACTGGCGCCAACTAATCATGACGGCGTCTTCAGAACAGAACAGAACTTTATTTCTCCCAGGTTTAGGCTTACGTGGATAACGGAAAATTTTGTTTTAGTGATAGCACATTTTTAATTCAATCTAATATACTTTCCTTGATTGAGTATATGACTGCGGTCGTAGATCCGGATGTATCTAAATATGCTCAGTAAATACACAGGATTTATTGTTATACTATTAGGATTAATAGATACAATTGAGTATTTACACCCTTGATCATAAAGTTAGTCACTACTTTTATTTTCACATGTTCGATTTGTATGATTTGGGTTATGGTTAAATTGACAAAATAAGAAATCATTCCGTGTATATGTGTATTATATTTGTACCCCAATACGTAATTAAATTGTGTATAAATAAAGACACTAGGTTAATTACTGTAATTGATTATTTGATAAACATATTCACCTTTAGTTGCGTAATATGTCACAGAGGTAAAGCTAATTCATAACAACTAATTGTCCCATTTATTTGGCTTCTATCTTTTATTTGAAACAAATGCTATAACGTGGGGTGATAAACTTCATTGGCAATAGACGTAGCATATAATTGTCCACATGAACAGTCTACTCTGTTCCAGATATGTTTATTCATTTTGTCAGCATTTAAATCGTTGCATTCCTGGCTCAATGATTCATTTGACGAAATCTTGTTCCCTGTTTTGAATTACCGTCAGATAGTTCCAGAACAATTATAAAATTTTCAGCCCTATGTGTTGCGCATAATTCCGAGATAATTCGAAGTTCATATTCTTGTACGGCACTTATCAAAATTCATTTATACCTAGTACTATTATGTACATATGTATATTAGTTCAAATTATAATAATGAGGCCCTCTATATTCTCGAAACGGTCTTTGTTCTACGACAACCGTAAGTCGGTATGGGAAAACAAAATATTTGTTTAATTGTTCAAAGTTCAAAGTCAATGTCATATGATTATAGACAAGGAAGATAAGAAATTAAATATAAAGAGTAGCCACTTTAAATGACAGAATTTCTTTTAGTTAACTTTGCTCATGATTTGGTCTTTTCGTGGTACATAGTGCCAAAATACTCTTGATTATTTACTTTCATGTCATTACTAATCTCACATAAGGTCAAAAGTTGTACAACTTTTAACAGATATGATTATGACATGTTGTATCCAAACATTTCCAAACAAATCCAAACAAATCCAAGCTTGGAAATATGACCTTTCCAAATATTGGAATGGTCATATTTCCAATTGGAATGGTGGTATTTCCAAGTTTTGGATTTTTTGGAATGGATGATATTTTGTCCAGTGTCGGTGCTGAAGATTCGGAAGTCACGGATTTCATTTTAATAGCATCGGATGGTTTCTTCCCTATTAATCTCGTTACTTCATTATTCAGCGCTGATACAACGGCTGATAACATGTCACCCATTCGGTTGATCTCAATCGTTCCGATTTCATTTCGATCCCATACTGATAGCCAAACAAACGTTCCGCTAATGTCTGGTTAAATCTTTCGACGATAGCTTGACTGTGGTGGGCCTCTCTTTCACCACGCCTGATTTCGACATCGTGCTTTGTTAACAGTTTAGTTACCGATCCCATAAACTCGCGACCGGGATCTACTTGAAATAGCATAGGCTATTTTAGCGGTCCGCGTTTATATATGCGACTCAGTGCATTAGCTACTTCTGTTGATTCTTTCGAGGTTAATGGCTCAGCCTCTTTGTATCGACTAGCCACATCCACTACTGTTAAAGCGTATTTATACGTTTTGCGTTTTACCTTATCGTGGGGAAGAAACAAGAGGTCAGCCTGATGAACTTCATTCGTTGTAAAAATATCAAACTTCTTCCTCGGTATATAACGCGGTGCCGGTAAATATATTTGCCACATCACTTGTTTCTTTAACCAATCCTTGGCCACATCTTTAGATACATTAGCCGCGGTGGCTAATTTTTTTATTGCTCCTATACCTTTCCAATATCCTCGTGGGCTTTAGTAAATTTTATCCATTATTAATTAACATTGATGTTTCGTTTAATATACAACTCATGACTATCATTGAATCTCATAATCATTTTGGCATAAAAAATGCCACCTGTAGTAGCAGTATAGGTATATGAATCCGGATCCAGTGGAAGTGGTCCAGAACCCCCATTACCTATACTACTCAAGTCACGTCAGAACAACCTTTCGCGAACTATGACCTACCAGTGAAATTACCAACAGGAAGGCGACGTTAGCCACTTAGAAAGCAGCTTTTGTAAGCTTTGGGAACCAGTTTCAAAGTTGCGACTTCCATTCCAGACTATGCTTTTTAAAGTATTTTGAATCGTTCATACAGTCCGTAACAGTTGTTTTGTGTTAAACTTTAGAGGTTGCATGATTTTTAGAAAACATATTCCGCCAACAATGTAACATAAGAATAAGAATATTTATTTTATATTTTTTATTACGTGTTTGAATCCTTATCTATTGTGTAGTTGTCTGATTTTCAATTACGTCCGTTGATACTACTAAATTTCGTTTATCCGACATACTCGTTAATTTGACATAATCCCATGCAACCATCGATGTCGGATTAACGGGACTTGACTGTATATATGTTATATATGTGCCATCGTGAAACAAGAATTGCCACCCCCTCCCCCCACCCCTCTCCCTTAAAGTTGTATTTGTAATACAAAAAAATGATATGTCATTCCTTAAATACTCTTTGGTTAAGTGCTTGAAATTTTCAGTGTTATAAAAAAAAATAATTCAATTTCATAAGGATTTTTTGCTGTTAGACATACATCAAATCAAAAGAATTATAACATTAAAAGCCCTCATTTCTAAGGTGTCCATATTTTTTCAGAAAAAATTCTTTTAGGACAAAACATGAGCCTTCTGCAAAGTAGGGATAATTAATGGATAACAACATATATTTAAAGGCCACATTTCGGTACAGATCCTTATATTGTTGTGCCAAGGCTGAACCTAAGGATCTATACAGAAACATCACCTTTACAGTAAGTGAAGAAGTTGTTATCCATAAATTAAAATTAATCCTAAAAGTGCTTCTATGAGGGTTTATGTGAATTATGTGATGACGATCCTTGGATCGCAATGCATGCCATCCTATATCAAGGAAACCTTTAAGCCAAAGGGTAATGAAAATATTCTCTAATATTGTCACTCAGATGCATACCATTATTACGGACATAGTGATATTCAACATTTTTACTGAGTTCTTCGTTGACTTTACTAGGATACCAGCATTACCAGACTGTATACTATTCTTCACAATTGGAAAGAAACAATTGATAACTGTATTTGGATGGATTGACATCCATGATAAGATATACAACTTATGGGAATTCTCGCCATTTGAAAATGTTATTCTGGAGCATAAATGCTTCGATAGCTTTTTAAAGCTCTTCTTTTGTTGGCTTGATATTACATTTCTCTAAATGGAAATATTTCGTTGTATTAAAGAAACATTAAAATTAATAACATTTACTGTAGCCCATGAGGATATTGGAAAGGTATAGGGGTAACACAAAAACTAGCTGCAGCGGCTAAGATATTTAAAGATGTTGCCAAGGATTGGATATAGAAACAAGCAATATGGCAAATATACCATATATTGGTCATTTACCAAGGGAAAAAATTTCTATTTCCATAACTAATGAAGTTTATCAGGCTGACATCAGCATGATAAGTTTAGCCACAAAACATATAAATATGCTTTAACCGTAGTGGATGGAGCTAGTCGGTACAAAGAGGCTGAACATTAACCTGAAAAGATTCAACTGAAGTAGACTCATGCCCTGGACCCCATGCATATATACACATGCACAAAAGTTAAGTGCCACCCACCATATTGGTGAGCTGTTACTTTTTGCACTGAATGATGACTATTATAACGAGTTGTACAATTGTTATAAGCCGTATATGTAAACCTCATGTGATGCAAAAGTTGTCCAAAGGCAAGTTTATCTTGTGTTCCAAAAGAATATGAGCAGAATGGAATTTTAACGAAGACCAGAAATTGAAGGATAAGAAAACATTGAAAAACTTTTTTTGTCATGTAACTGTCATTATATCAGCAGACCATATAGACACCCTAGGGAGTGCAGAGTCTATTGCAAGACAGAAACGTCAGTAACGTGTGTATGATCCACGGACATTGACCACAGCTTCAACCCTATGCCTCATACTCATTACAAGTCATTGAATGCTTCTCTGAGGCAAACAGATCCATTCTTCATGAAGTGCGGCTTCAAGTCCAGCAAGATTTTGAACTGGGGGATCATGATGTCTGATTTTCCGGCCAAGAATGTCCCAGAGACACCCAATCGGATTAAGATCCGGACTACAGGCTGGCCAAGGAAGAGTGGCAATAGCTTCTTGACGCAAATAAGCCAAAAATGCCCGAGATCTGTGTGGTCTAGCATTGTCGTCCATGTAAACAGGTCTGGTCTGAAGAGGATGGTTGTCAAAATGAGGGACTACCACTGGACGAAGAATGGCATCTTGGTATTGTTGGCCATTCAGGTTTCCATGAATTGTCACCAGCGGATGTTTGCAGCCGAAGGAAACACAACCCAATATCATGACAGACCCCCTGCCACATGCTAAGGTCTTCTGGATGTTCCTTGGCGCAAAACGAGTGTTACGTTGCCTCCAAACACGTATTCGACCATCATCAGTTCGTAGCAGCATTCGACACTCGTCAGACCAATGGATCCTTCTCCAGTTGGCCAAGTTCCATTGACTACGGGCACGACACCATATCAGACGATTCCGCATGTGCCTCTCAGTCAGTTGAGGACGTTTTACTGGTCTTCTGGCGTTATAACCAGCCGCTCGTCGAGAGTCTCTGATGGGTAATCCACTGCAGTCTTAAATCTGTTGAAGTGGCAAATGGATTTCGTCTCACTATCCTGAAAAGACGTCTATCCTCTCTGTTAGAGGTCTTTCTTGGCCTACCAGACCTATGCCTGTCATTGACATCATTGGTTTGACCATGTTTGACAATCAAACGAGTGATAACACTGTGATGACGACCCATTTGTCTTGCAATGGCCCTGCATGACATGCCATCATTTTTCATGCCTATCACTTGCCATCTTTCAGCGTTCGTTAACTTTTTCCTCACCATGGCTGTTTTTCAACCTCTATTGGAAGGGGAATCTCACACAGGAGCAAAATGCAACCACGTGTCTGAAACTTGAATTTCACTATTCATAGGGTAGGGGAACTGCAGCAACACATAAAGCACGCTTTCCTTGTGATATCTGGACAAATTTGGGTTCATGAAACTATGGAAGCCTAATTCAGTCATAAATCATCATATTTCGTATTTCCGATTCCCACACGCGAAATCAAGAGACTATGAATATGGTGGCACTTAACTTTTGTGCATGTGTATATAAACGTATAATGACCTAAGTTATTTCAAGTAGATCCTGGACACGAGTTTATGGGATCAGTAACTTAACTATAAACAAAGCATGATGTTGCAATCAGGCGTAGCAAAAAAGAGGCCGATAGTAGCCCAGCTATTGTTGAAAGATTTAACCGAAAATCAGCAGAACGTTTGTTTGGATATTAGTATGGGATTGAAATGAAATCAGATCGGTTGAGATCAACGGAATGGGTGACAAGATTATCAGCTGTTGTATCAGCACTAAATAATGAAGAAACAAGATTAATCGGGAAGAAACCATCCAATGCGATTAATATGAAATCTGTGACTTCCAAACCTTCAGCACTGAGGAGCAGTAAAGAACAAAAACTTCTGGACAGAGTTAGTGTAAGATATTTACACCAGCCCGGAGGCCAACAGCGTGCAACTGATCCTGTGTGGTCTCTTAAGCCGTATAACATTAGTCGACTGAATAGGAAAGAAGGCAAGCCTTTTCTATATTATCTTAAAGATGGGCTGGGCAGAGGATTTGTATGAGAAGAGTTGCTAATAGTTCCCAGCGATACAGTATTACATCCTTCAGTAACCATATGCATAGGTAGTTATCCATCTTTATCAATCCATCTCTTTGTATGTAAGGGGGATAATGGTGTCTTGTTCATTAATTCTTAAGCCAAAAATCCTGTGATTGTCAATTCTAAAAGTATTCATCTCATGTTTGAATCTTCTACTGCGGAATATTGCCTCTTTATACTGTTCATGTTTTATATGCTTTTTTACCACATACTTCTTTACACCTTTAGCTTTTCTTATCTCCTCATTATCAGACTTCTTTATAGAATACATCTTTGGTCTTAATCCAACATACTCTGCTATATGGGTCCCAGCACACTCATTCATGCTTAGTCTTACCTAATACCTTTTTATTTACTGTGTTGTGCAACAGATTATCTTTTGGGCAATCGCTTGTATCATACATATCTATTTGTATGATACAATACATTTGTATTCGTCTGTTGAATTTTATATTACTCTTCCGCATATGTAATGCAGCTAAGTCGTTATCAAATATCTTACTTCTGTTTAAAGCCGGACTAGCTATAAGTTTCCGAAGCCTTTCTTCCTCATTTGATCTGACCAAAGTAACATCAACACGCTTCCTTAGATTCTCCATAGTTTTACCAAATACTGAGTTATTCGTGAGCTTTTATAGATTCTTTTCAAAATCGCTGGTAGCCGTCTTTCTTAAATCTATGTTTAGTCTTATATAGGGCTCCATCTAAGGATTTTGATCAAACTTAAGAACTCTGTGTATATTCTTCAGTTTCATACCTAATGATAGATATAACTGGA